>NC_139045.1:52162541-54562541 GCF_965140915.1 Aythya marila | reverse complement strand
ACAATGGACATGGTTGCAGCTGTCTCATTTGCATGTTCAACCAGCGGCAAGGCTGACAAACACACACAAGGACACTGACATGGCCAGCTACACAGAAGGACACTGCTTTTGACAGCACCTACATATAGGACCGACATAAAGCTAAGTGTAGATAAGCAAGTTCCCTTCCGCCTCTCCATCTGGTAGAGACAGAAGGCCACTAGTGAAAGCACACACTTGACACTCTCTAGATTCAACACCATACCTGAGGTACCTGCACAGCTCCTCTCTCCAATTCCTCTGCCTTGATCCTGGGCCCCCATACTGCTTCACGGGTCCTCACTTGCTGGCAGGTCCAGCCCGGTGCTCTCTAGCAGCCAGATGCACACACTCACAACATACGAAACAGCTATTCACCTAGTTTAACACTAGAGTGGAGGAAAAGTTACTCAACTAAAAGAGCGAGATTAGAGAGCCAAATATAGTATAAAGTGCATATTTTTCTGATCCCTTAAAAGACTGTTCTAACTAGGCAGCTGTTTCCAGGGTGGTCCACTGTATTATAGCAGCATTTGAATGCTTCTGAACACCTCAGAAGAGAAAGTACTGATGATGATGTGGCAATGATTGACAGCTGTTTAGCTGTCAATACCTGCATTTCACTCATGTCTAAATTTTGAAGTTTTTTTTCAAAAAAATAGCTAGATCAATAGCAGCAACTTCACAATTTATTAAGATCTATCCCTGAGCTGAAAGCATGCTGTTAGAGGCCCTTTAGCAAAACAGGAAAGGAAAAAAAAATGACGCAGCAGTGGTTTCATTATTTACAACCCCTGTATAAAAAGAAAGGTAATAAAGTTGACTAGTGGTTCCAGTATGCCTTAATTTTTTCTAGACATACTTGACAAGTGTTTACATTTGTATTTTGCTTTTTATATTTTCTAGGTGTTATACAAAAATTGCCTATTAAATCCTCACAATACAAACATTAGAAAGTAAGGCTGATGGTAAAACAACTTCTAGACTGGTGAATTAAAGATTTAATCATAATAAAAAATTGTTTGTTTGGTTGGTTGGTTGGTTTTTGTTTGCTTGTTTTTCCTAGCTTCTAGTTAAACATACCTTGAGTCCTATGCCAACCAACTCAAAGTGTATTAGGACAATTTCGGTTTGCTGAGTCTTTTATTCCTACAGTCTTTGGAAAGAACACTTCAGATCTAAGAATTTATTTTGCACATTATAAACTTCTCTTCTGAAGAAAATATCATATTTGAATTCTTTTTACTAGCCCAGATGTATTTGGCTCACAGGTGCTATAATATGAATTCAGACATACAACCTATATTGTAATTTACTACAGGAAGCATCCTTAAAGATACACTATGGGTATGTGAAAGATTATCAAGGAAGTTTAAATCACTTCCAATCAGTTTTTCAAGTTTGAAACTCAGAGAGTTCTCTTCTTTTTTCCCAACTCAGGCTTCCACTGCTTCAGGAAACAAACAGAAAACACTTAAATAATTCAAAATGACATCCTGAAATTTTGTATGGAGAGTAAACAGGCCAACTTCCCTAAGCTTTCCACAGGTATTAGATTCTTTCTTGATGTTCTAGTGACTGGTGACACTAGTGACTAGTGATGTTCTAGTGACACACTTTACAGTGTTCAAAGTGATTGCTCTTTCATTCCTATCACAGAAAGACAAAACAAAAAACACAACCAACAAACCCCTTATCTTTACCAAGTTCTACCTAAACAAAATATGGCCTGTGGACAGACATCAGGTTAGCATTGCTCATGTTCACTATATTATTGTTATCTCATTGCCTAATTCTGCAATCAGGGTGCTGATTTTAAACAGAAAATTTGTTAATGCAACAAATCTGAATGCTCAGATATGTACAGTGCTACCATAAATGTTGTATGGCCAGAACCCTAAATTCTGTAACGTTTTAAGCTGTCTTGCTGTCCAATACATGACTTTCTACAAGACAAATAAATAGACAGAAAATTTGCAAAATAATGTGTTGTTGGCATGCTGTAATACAATAATCAAACCAGAAAAAAGATCAGAAAGGATGCGCTATTCACATCCCATAAGGTATATGTAGTTGTACCTTACGAGTTAATTGGACTGTTATATTGTGCATGCTTTGTATATCTGAGAAACTAGTACACAAAGAAAGGATTCTGCTGTTTACCATGCAGAGCATATTGCAGCCCATTTTAAGAAGCCAGGCTAGCATACAATTATTTTGTTTTGATTGTAATGTCTTATTTGTAGAAAAAATACAGAAATATTATCCCAGAAGGCATACGTTACATATAAAATTGATAAATGTGACCAAATTAAAATATCATACAGGCAAATTACAGAGAAAATGAAATTCTTTTCCAAAATGCCTTCAGGGAGCAACAGATTTTTTGATTCCTATAAATCAAGGCTGGATTGCCTTCTGGAAGGCATTTTTCTTCAAACTATTGGGTTCAATGATGAAATCCTGTGGCCTCTGCTATCTCAGCAGTCAGATTAGATGATCTACCAGTTTATAGTTATCTGCAAACCTGTCAGCTATATTTAAATGAGTGCTTTCTTCATATGATCTTTCTATAATTGGATGGGGTTGAGGATTGCCTTAGACTACCCCAAAAGCAAGACTAGGTTATATTTACATTAATACTTTCTTTATATGATCCCTCTATAATTAAATTTGGTTGAGGGTTGTTTTAGACAACCCCAAGAGAAAGAGTAGGATATGTAACAGCAAATTTTAAAACCTTCAAGGAGATAATAAATATGCCTCAAACTGTCTTTCTGGCCTTCAGTTTAAGAAAAAATAAAATAAACAGAACTAAGTGTATACTGCTCCCACTTTACGGGAGAAACTTCTAATAATCATGGCAGATGTCAGAAGGGTGGTCATAATGGCCAAGTTACCAAGGATTTGTTATCTTTGTAATCTGAAATAGATTGCTGATCTTTGAATGGCTCATAAAAATAATGGCATGTTTATTTCTTTCATTAAAGAAAGGACGAGGTGGCTGCACAAACAGGCATGAATAGTTAAAATGACAAGAGAGTTGGATCCTCCGGTGTGTCACAACTTACAGTCATAAATCAAGTAGACCTCTAAGACATTTCAGAATCTTACAGGAATTACTTAAAAGAAGCCATTTGTCGATCAGAAAATTGCACAAAAATGCTAATTGTTAGCAGTCATGACTCGTAAACACACTAAACTTTATCTTTTTCTTTGAGCAGTCCTATTAAAGTCATTAGCTATCCCCTTCAGATGTGTGGCCTTTGGTTTCCTATTCCAAAATAAAGGCAGTTTATCATTTTACTTTAAATTAAACTTTTATTTCTGAAGAAAGTTCAGTTGGTCATGTGCCTCAGGATAAAGGTTATAGTTCCATTTCTCAGTCTCCAGCTCCATCTATATAAATATCAAATGAAATGCTGACCATAAAAAATAAGTTTATTAGAAAGAATACCAATTTCGCTTTAAAATGTTTGGTCATAAGGAATAATTTGCTGAAAGTTTCTTTTTCCCATACCTTTCAAATATTTTAAGAAAAAACAGCTTAAGTGACAAAGCTTCTACTGCTTTAATCATATCATAGATATCTATTAAATAATATGTATCTACATAACTGTATACAAATATATTAAAATAGTCTGTCTAGATTAGTAAAGAATGAATTCTTCTAAAAAACACTTGACAGTTTTGCCAGCAGCTTCATCCTCTTCTTTGTCTAGACCCCAAAAATATTGTAGTTTGACAACTGTTTGACACTGTTAGTTTCACAAAATGCAGTGCAAAGCCTAACAAAATAATACTGCCTACAGACAGAGATTTCACGTGAGATTAGTAAGATGTCAAAGATCTGTGAAAAATTAAAAATTAATCAGCAATTTGGAAGTAAAAATCATTAATAACAGTTTTAATGTCAGAACTCAGTATATATCATGCAATGGTATATATCACACAATGGAACTTTCTAGTTCTATAACTAAAGATCACAACTAATTTAGGTTCCTTTTGTTGGAAATGGACAGCTTGACAAAGTATTTCACCCCTTCCTGTGTATTTTAAAACACCACTGAAGGAAGAACTGAACTTTGATAATTTTATTTTGCAGATATCTAGTCAGCGATGTATGTGAAGTAACAACAGCAACATGTAAGAAGACTTCCATCATATAAAAAGGTCTAATATGCTCTTGACTATGGCATGGATTTGCTGTGGGACACTTCAGAAATTATATGTGTAGTCCACGTTATCAATTTTATAGATCTCTTTCAGTGACTCCATCTTCCTACATGAAAATGTATCTTCTTACAGGATCTGTAAATTTTTATACCTGTATGTTCTACCTTTCCATCTCTACTAATGCAGACAGAGCATGACTTCAACATTTGAAGCTAAGGATCTAACTCTATTAATTAGCTGACTTCAATTTACACATAAAATGGATTCATTTCACGTAACTTAATCCATTTTAAAAGCAGGTCTGTAGTATAAGCCAGTCCTCCAGCCTCACTCTGCAGTTAATGAAGACAGATAAATATCTATAGCAGCTTGTACACCCACACACATAAAAGAAGATAAATAAGATAAATCTTCCCTTCTAAGTCCTCCGTTAGTTTTAAAGATAGCCTAGGTAAATACCTTAACATGCAGGCCTGATATTTACATAGCTGAAGGCAGGTGGGGTGGATTCACGTGGACTTCATTCCTCACGTGGAAGATCCAAACACTGTCATACACAAAACATTAACTATATAAAAAAGATAGCAAACTATGCATTGGTGATAATCTACAAAGGTACAGATGTACAAAGTAAACTGTTTGAATGGAGTTTCTAAGACCATAGTTTTAATAAAAACTGTCAGGTATCCACTCTGTACAATGATATTTGCCTAGTAAAAGAGAGGGGGAATGCCTCTCTTTACACCTAGTGGTCTTCACCAACACCTTTACTTGGTGTTTGATTTAATTTATGCATGTTTATAAAGAGATGGGACAATTCTTAAATAGAATTAATATAAATTCAGAACTAAGCAGCAGTGCCAGACAGTGCACATTTGCAGATATATTCAATATTTATGGATTGTGTGGGTTATGCTTGTAGCCCTGAAGTTCCTCTTAAAGTTCATTTAATCTAATTCACTCAGTAATCTCAAGAGATAAAGTTCCTCATTTAGTGTCATGTCAAGGCTTAGTCAAGCCTCTGCAGTGTCATTGGTTTTGACACATTGCTGAGATGGAACCTTTGATTCCTGAGGCTGCCAAGTGGAAACATGTAACTGAAATGATTAATCAAATTATTTGGAAAAAAGAAAAGTTCATGATCTTCCCTGAATTAGATGCAGAGTAAGAAAACGAAGGATTTTCTCATTTCTTCAGCTGAATGGCTAAAGTCACAATGTAATTTCTTGTCAAATGTATGCAAAAATACTATTAGCAATGTACTTTACCATTTTATTAGCCATGCTAACTGGTTGATTTATACAGGAAATAATTTATGAATCTAAACAATATAAGAAATTGTGATTTTTTGCAGCCTTTTGAAATGTATAGTTCAGAGAGAGAGATTTGTTTTTGTTTTTTAGTTGGTGCAGATCCTAACACTACAAATCGTGGTTTATGACTAGAAGTCTTTTGCATTGCTAGAAATAAAAAGGTATCAGTATGATTGTGGAAGAAATACTTAGATATCTGTGCTCTACTTCAAAAATCAGAAGGTGAAGGGGTTGAAATTGTTCTCACTGGCAACAGAGTACATTATCATAATCAATATGTAAAAAGAAACTGATAGATCAGCATAGAGATCAATGCATATTGGATCAATAATCAACTTGTGACTATACTAGATGTATAATTGCATATTACTACATTGCATGTCAAATTCTAATAAACCAATTTTTTTTGTTATTGTTAAATTACTGTATCATGTTGCAGGTTGTACTAGGATATGGCATATAGAACATTTTGGTACATTTACATATTGAAAGAAAGCCAACTAGCTGCGCTGATTTTGCAGGCATTACTCAGTGAAATAATCTGGTGTGGAAAATTTTACAAAGAAAATAAAAAAAAATCTGTGAATAGAGGAAGCAAAGCACTGGCATAGAATTATCAGCTTTTATTTTCACCTGTAGTTAAGAGTAGGTTTTAGATAGACTTCTGAGTGTACTTTAAAACTGATGTATATCTGTGTGGTGTTCCGATGAAATGATGAAATGTGTCACAATGAAAATAATTCTAATGAAAAGTAACTATAAAGCTTATTTTCTTGTTGCGCAGGAGGAAGGGGAAGAGGCTATTGTCTGAGAAAAGCATACTATAAAACCTTGTACAAATGTTTGACATATTTAGACTACCAAATCAACCAACATTTCTTTCAATAATTACGACAAACAGCCTAATGAGAACATTTCTACACCTTTCATTAAGAAGTAGTAATAAAAATTAACTGACCTTCTACTACTCTATTAAGCATCCTATTCCAGTTATGCAATCATTTATAACTCTTTATAGATTATCATTTGGGCATAAGATCGGCTTACAAAATCTTCATTAATTTGTTCTAAATGCAATGTTCTAAGTGTACTTCTGATCCTAAAGTTTAAATACTATGTCTATTTATTAAAGCCTCCTTTTGGAGTTCGGAGTCTTTATACTCACATTTTCATGAAGTCTGGACTTTTTCATTTGTATTTTAATGTTCCAGAAATGTTCATCCTTTTTCTTTCTCTCTCTCTCTCTCTCCCTCTCCCTTTTATTTATTTATTTATGTATTTTTACAGACACTAGGAAAAATTGTTAGACTAAACAAGATCTGATCCTTGTGGGTCCCCTCCAACTCAGGATATTCTATGATCTGACATCACACATGTCATGTATTCCTGTTTCTCTTAATTATACCTCCAGAATAGAACTACTAAACATATACGTCATATCTGTGTTTGTTTTTTTTTTTTCTTTGCATGTTTTGCTAAATAAAATCATACTTTCAACAGCTAAAAACACAATTCTTTTCCTACGGTCTCAGTCTGATAGGCAGAGGATAGACAGGAAACTAAGATGCCTAACTGTGTGCATATGAGCATTTATGAGCATATGAGCACATGTATACTATGTACATATGTATATTCTTCTCTATTCACAGAAATGTCTTTTCTCACATGTAAACTATTTTGGCAAAGATGTAATATACTTGTTCCACTGGACTTGAGGCAAAGCTCTGTCCAAAATATTCAATGTTAAGGCCTTGCCATTTCTTCCTGGGAACTAGGTTTTGGCCACAATTTTGTTAACCACGTATTTTGCCTTTGAAGACAGTTCTTATGCATCCAACTATGCAGAACCTGAACCCATCCCTGGAGATGTTAAAGATCAGGTTGATTGAGCCCTGAGCAACCTGATCAAGTGGGTGGCATCTCTCCCCATGGTAGAGGGGTTGGTTGGAACCAGGTGATCGTCAAGGCCCCTTCAAACCCAAGCCATTCTATGATTCTATTTAATTTGACAAGCATCATTTGATAAGGTGATTCAACATCTCACCAAAACTTCATTCTTCCTGCCCTTCAAACCAATACTGTCAACTTGATGATTTCTCCCTGCGTGTTGTTCATGTATAATAAAATATTGTCCGTGTCACATGGACAACCTACAATGATGTTAAGATTCTGATTCCTCTTGTGGCATGGTAACATCCACAATTGCTTTCCAGTACAAGTGGCTTAGTACCATACCCACCTTAGCAGTAGTTCTGACACGTCAAAGCTGGTAACACACGAGGGCAGCTTAAAATCATCGTTTAATTTTACTAGTTTATTTTCATAGGTTTTTCTCACCAAGCAGACTAAAATTATCTTAAATGGCTGCTCTCTGATGTTTGGTTTATCTGCATGAACTTGTGCAGTACCATGAGATTCCTGTCCCACCGCTTCTGATCGTGTGCCTTCCGTGAACTAATATGTGTTTCCTCAGATACACTAAAAGACAACATGTGTTTCTACCACAAAACTGCATGGTTTCAGATCCTCAGACTAAGCTACTCTTATAAGAAAAGACTCAATAGAAGATGTCTTGACAATTATTGAAATCTTATCACTCAGGAAGGACTTGAAGAACTTAAATCTTCATCAACCCATTGACAGCTGTTGATCCACCTGACAAAGCTAATCTCTCTAGAAGGACTGGGCCAAAAAACACTGAAGGTTTAATTTCTCACAAACTAAAGATCATTAATTATATGAACAGAAATATGACATGCAGAGAATTTAAATAAATAAATAAATAAATAAATAAATAAATAATACCTGAGATCATTTCTCCTGAGACATTACAAAAAATGAGAAGTGTTTGAACTTATCTAGGCTCTAGACTTCTTGAGCCATCAGCTTTTACATATATGATTAATTTTGTCTGCCTGAGCAAGCTCGATGGAAGCTGATAGCAAAAAGACATCAATGAATCTTCTGGTTCTGATGTATCTTCTACTGAAAGCTGAACCAGCATATCTCCTAACAATCCAACAAATGCTGTTAAAATTACTGTTAAAGGACTGCATTCTTTGCAAAACTACTATTATCAGTAATACCCTGAACTTCAAAAAGTAAAGATGTCCACCACCCTAGGCTCAATCTTTCAGAGTCCTTCTACTAGTACTTTCGTATCAAACAAACCTGTAATTTATGTCAAAAACTGGCAGCTTGTCACGGTGAATGCTGCTGGGCCTCTTTGAATAAGGTGTAAAAGCTCCTCCACATACTATTAACAGTAGTTCTGAACTTCAGACATATACATGCTGAGTTTTTTTCAAACACGGGTGTTACCCTTAGATCACTGTTACTCTGGGAGTTTTCCCCATGTCTGTCATCCTGAAGGAACAACAGAGCAGCTGCTATGCCATTACCTATTCCCAGTACGTATTCTACCCAGAACAGGATATTATACCATAAAAAATGAAGTACAAAAGCCCTTATCAACCTAAGGACTCATGGGAAATTTGCCATCTGCTTTTTAGTCATGTGGGCCATAAACTGACTGTCACATACACAGAAATGAATCTAGCTATCAGCAAACTTCTGCTACATCATCACTGCCATTAGAAAAGGAAGAAAAGTGATGGCCCTCATGACAAATGCTTGCTTGTACCTCTGAGCCCTACACAGAACATATGAGTCCAAGTGTGCTTTTAATTCTTGCTTTCTCTTGATCTCTAACTGCCATAAGGAAATCATGTCCTATCACATAAACAGGGAATTTCATACTCTTAAACACTCCTCAGATCACATAGGTAAGTACTTTTCAGTTTATGTAGTGCTGCTGCAGCACAAAACATCTTGCACAGCACTACCAACCTGTACTCAAAATTTAAGTGCCAAAGAACCTCTATGGTTCATTTCCTTACCTGGAAATTACCATACTACTTTCTGCACAAAGTTTCTCTTTTTTCAAAATCCCCATTACTACCTTGAATGCAGTTAGAAGATTAACACTCACTTCCATTCAAAGTCTTCATGAAAAAACAGAGGATGAGCTATCTAAGGAATCCTGATTTCTTACATAACATTCAGATTTCAGTAATAAGCAGAAGTTTTTCTCCTACTGTTTGGTTTATAAAACTCTAAAAGCATAAGGAATTATTAGTAGAGCACAAAAAATGCACTGCCTAGGAGGAGCACTACTTCCAGGACTTAAAACCATACAGAACAGCATCATGAGTCTGCGTGAACAAAATGCAGTTTAGCAAGCCACACATTAATGCCAGAAATTCTGATTGCTGTCATGGCTAAGTACTCCACTGAAACAGGCTGTAATTTTACCAGATATCCCTCGAGATAAAACAGGCAATAAATTACTTCATAACCACCTGCCACCTTTTGGACACCAGACTCAAAATAAAGATATGTAGAACCCTATCTGTTAATTTATTGAACAAATTAGCAACTCTCCTTACAGTTACTTCATCCATTTTTTTAATCATCACCCAAACAACTCCTAATTAAATTTCAGATATAACAAAATGGTTCATAGCTGTATCACATCACATTTTAAAACAAACATTGGCTGTGGCCTAACAGTTGAGGAGAAAACTCGTGTATGTTTTGTTGATGGATTACCTGCATGGAGGCAGTGTTTTTTTTAGTATTTTTTTCAGTGATTTGTCATAGTAAGGTTTCTGTCGAGGAATGCAACCACACTGCTTGATTTTATATAGCTGTGTTATTTGACTATCTTTGGTCAAATAAAATGTCTTTTCCAGTGCTCCAATGAACATAGGAAGAGGCAGAAGAAGAACTATTAACAGGGACAAGATTTTGATCCGAGTTTTTCTTATTGTTTAATGAAAGAACAGCTGAGCTCATGGAAGAAGAGATTTGTAAAGGCAAATGAGAACTAAAAAGTGAGTCTTCTATCATAAAACCATACCATTCATTGAAGATTTCCCATGTTAAAAAAAAAAAAAAAAGACAACCTAAACCACAGAGGTAGTAAATCCAGTACTTGTTTTTATAAGACTTTTGCCTTTACTGCAGTAACTGTTAGAAATGTCATATTTTGCTTGTAATTCCCTCTCTCTGATTATACATTTATCCATTAAAAAGGGAGTAGGAAAGACATAAACATGAGGAATGGGTTAATCAACATCAGACTGGTTGCAGCAAATTAACAGTGATATTGCAATACATCTTTTTTTGTCAATTTCTTTATCAAAAGTAAAAGCAGCAATAGCTTTACTAAAATTCCATTGACAAAATATCACAGAAGTCACATTCAGTTTTGTAATTGCTAACTCTTCCCCGCCCACCACAGAAACTGTAAAAAGGCAATGCAAACCCATGCAACCCCAGGTCAAAGGATTTTCTTTTAAATTAAAATGAACATTCAGGGAGACCTCATACTCCATGAGCTGGGTCCTATCTGCTCTATGCAGAAACTCCCAGTTGGAATTGTGCAGCACTCTGCTGGCCAGCAAACCAGCTGGCCATCTGCCTGCATCTGTCTCTTCTATGCTAATTTCCAGTTCCCAGAAGTACATGCTGCAGTTTCAATTCACTTTACTTTGCTGTTGGCTGTACCATGTTTAAGAGTTATTTGGCTGGTATGGATACATTTGGTTTTTCGGGATATTGGAGCTTACAATTGTCTCTTCTTCAAACAAGTATAAATCATTGAAAGTAGGCAAAGAAGAAGACTTGATTACATGCAAATCTAAAAAATTAGTACTAGAGTTCTAAAAATGAGAATGTACCTGATTTAGCCAACATAGATCAGGCTACTGGCCCAGCAAGTTGCTTATTCTGTTGGTAATGATTCAAAAGAGAAATAGCAAGCGTACAGAGACAACCATCATGCTACATTACAAAAGAGAGCTATTTTGCTATGTTGGTTAAAATTCAGGGGGACAAAAGGTTCTCTTCCCCCCTGCAAATAGATCATTCTACCTTCACTTGAGTGATCAGATGATGAGCTATCAGGGAAATATTTCCCATAATATTTTCCCATGCTTTTTTTTTTTTTTTTTTTTTGGCAGACCAGTGTAGCCAATTTATATAATTACTGTGCTGCTACTGACTGAAGTAAATTCTAAAATACCTATTAGCACTAGAAACAAAAATACAGATGGTTCAGGTAAAACCCACAGTTCTCTGCACTCCAACATTATGATGAACCAGACCTTAATGAGAAAAGTATTAGATCTAATAGGTTTGTAGATATGTAATTAATAAGAATTTGTTTGGGTTGCCCAAGTTAATCACAGGATGGTTTGGATTGGAAGGGACCTTAAACACCCATGCCATATTCAGGAACACTTTCCACTAGACCAGGTTGCTCATAGCCCCATTCAACCTGGCCATGGACATGGCATCCACAATTAATCCTAAACCCTGCCTTCTTATTAGTTCCTGTGTTTGCTGTGATTCAAATTCAGTGAATGTTGAAGTACACTCTATCATAATCCTGAAACTTGAAAACAGAAACTAAATGGCATCGGTCACGTTAAGAGTTAACAGAAATTCAAATAAATCCCATCAGAAGAGGTACTTCACAGTATGCATGAATATAAGAAGTATGATGATAGTATCTCTTATGAATACAACACTGGAGAGACTATTAGTCTGCCTCAGTCTTCAAAAGTTTGCAAAAAAATTGGAAGAGGTTCAGACGAGCCTCAGAATACTGATTCAAGGTCTGGACTTAGAGATTTAAAAGCTCTATTTACTTAACTTTTCAAAGGCAAGGTTCTTTAATCTACTAAACAAAGGCATAACAATATCCAGTGACTGCAAGCTAAAATTAGATAAATTTGCAGCTATAAATAAGGCATAATTTAAGATAATTGTCCATAATAAACCACTTGGTAAGTAATGTGTTGGATTTTCCATCACTCAAAAGCCTTCAGCTTAGGAGCAAATATTTTTCTGAAAGACACTGAGTAGCTGAAGCAGAAATTAGAAGCTTGCTGACTGAAACTGTAGACAAAATCCAGTCCTGTGTTATTCAGAAAGCCATGGTGCTGAAATACACTGGCATCTTCTTGAAAATCTATAAATTTTTTAATAGGAAGAAAAAAATGTTCATTTCCATTTCTTGGAATGGGCTAAAGCGTTACTGAAAATGAACTTATATTCCAAAGATCTAAATGACCACCAGAAAGTCAAAGAGCAAAAAAGTTACCTACCATGAGACACAAGCCATATGTGTTACACATCAACTGAAAAGTAAATCCTGTAAAATCAGTTATTTTCTTCCTCATGTCTTCCATTCATTTCAGCTTCCCTTAAAGAAATTCTAAATGTAAGAGAAGAATTTCTAGCATCATTGTTTTTGTAAGTGGTTGATTACTGGTACAGATATCCTAAGAGTAAGTAATTTCTTCAAGCAAAAGACAAGACCCTGAGGCAGGTTTGCCTATTGGCAACCTGAAGTTCCTGGGCAGATTCTGAGCTCCTGATTCCCAAATCTCTAATCTGAACTAGAGCTGAAAGCCAGCAGTTGTTGCCTCTCAGAGTCAGGCTTTTGTTTTTATAAGAGACAAAGACATTCAGTCCCTACTGAGGTTTGAATTTAGCAGAAGGCTAGAAATGCATTACTGCTATGTCTGATTAATTTAGGAAATAAAATTTTTTAGGTTTCCTAAACCCACTTAAAAATTGCTAGCAGCTAATTCAATTCTCATAAAATTCACACAATTATAAACTTTTCTTACCATTTGTAAACTGTGAAATATATCTAAAAATAAGCTTTGTTCTTGTATTTGGCATTTTTAGCTTACTGTGGTTGACAGACAACTGGTTCAAAACTATTAAAGATCTTTCTGCAGAAGCTTTTAAAACACTTTGCAGCCCAATTTAGTACAGAATTAATTAAAATACAGACTTGAACTCTATAAAACATATGTTTTTTCTCTGATTAAAAGAAAGTTCTATTTAGGACATAATTGACTATGGAAAAGATGGAATGTACCTTCTTCCTAAAAATACAGTAAAATCTTTCAAGCTTGGTATTCTTCCTTGTCTGAGCCTGCATAGTCGCTGATAGTTATCATCATCCTCTAGTAAGGAAATGAAGAACCAGTGGAAGGATGAATATTAAAAATTATATTTCTGTAGGAGCCATTTTCAAGAGGTGCTAATGCCAGGGCAGCCTGTTTTTGTTTGTTTGTTTTTGTTTTTGTTTTTAATGACAATCAGGCAATTCCAATCTGCATTGGAAGTTGGATGCTTCTGTCCAAGTTAGAGCATGCATTGTAAATATCATCAGTCTTCATTAATTTATATAATATATAAATATAACATATATAATATATATGTTATATATGTTATATATATATATATATATAATATGTGTTATATATTATATAACATACTTGATGTTATAGAGCTGTGCTGACAACAGATTTCTAATACAGCTTGCTTTGCACTCCAGATCCCTGAAAATCAGAACATTGCAGCTTCTCCTGAAAGCAAGGCAGAAAGAAAAATCTCTTCTTGCCTCCCAGTACAGCAGATAGTAAGACAGGATTGTTGCATTTTTGATAATTAAAAACTATTTCTTAGCACTTCAGATAGAAATGCGTGTGTGCAAATCAATCACTACAGACTTACACTGAGCTCTCTTTTACATTTGTGTTCCCTTCTTAAGTGGTAAGAAAGCATTTGGTTATTTTAATGTGTCATTCTCATTTTGCCATCACCAGCACGACAAGAATCAGAAGACAAAACAAAGCTTAGGCCTTCCTTTCTCATTTTCTGTTTCACAGTCCAATGCACTAAAGGTAAACTGCACTGATGTTTGAATATATCAGGTTTCAGTTAAAACACACATAACATTTTTGTTCATAAGACTAGGCATTGTTAGGAGGCAAAGACCTATAAAAAATCACACATTTCTTCCAGTGATTTCTTAGGCGTCCAGCAGAAGATTCCACTTGGAGAAAGATTTAACTTTCTTGAAAATTCCATTTTACTACACGATCCCATTAACTCCTGCTAGTCATAAACAAGTTAAATAACAGCCAATGACATTTTGACAGTGCAGAAGAATTTGTGGGCAATTTTAATGATGGAAAACCTACCTCATCACACTTCTCGGAGTTCCGAATTGATTTTTCGCAGTGAGGCTGATAATTTGATTGTTCTGTAACGTAAAAATGCATAATTTCAAAACCAGAAATCATTTTACAGAGAAGCTAATTAAATGCAAATGAAGTCCTTGTACAAGATGTTAATCCAATAAAGTGATATATACAGCTATAATTTAATAATAATAATAAAGAATATAGCTCATCTAAATATCCAATTAAAAGATGATTCCTTAAATGCCGACCTTCACATCAAAGCATCCCTAGTGGTATGGTATAGTCCTCTGCATCATTAATCAGAAATATTAGATATTAAGTATTAAGAACTTTCTTTCTTGCCATCTTTCTATTCCCTTTTAATCTTAGGTTCAAGCAATCTCTTAAATTTGTTGTGTTCAGTGTTGGTCCTATTAAAACAGAATTAATACACAGTCTATCATATAGGTAGACTGAAATGAAATACTAGATGGTAGGTTATAAACCCATTTTAATGTCTCATTTCAAATTAACAGTGGACTAACTAATATTCATTTTACCCTGTCTCTTACAGACATATAAACTCTATATTTTCCCTGAAAAAATGATGCATTCTTTCATGCATGTAAATATTTCTGAATAGGCCAGTACTATTAAGCCAACTTAACAAAGTGTACTGCTAGAGACAAATGGATAAATATATTGCCCCCAAGATGAATACAACATGCACTGCACAAAATAATGACTTACAAGGCAAATCTTTCATATGTATCAGCTATATGGCCTTTACAATGCTCCCGTGTTTAAACAGCAGTATTCATGAAATATGCCAAATTATCACAGAATCACAGAATCATCTAGGTTGGAAGAGACCTCCAAGATCACCTAGTCCAACCTCTGACCTAACATTAACAAGTCCTCCACTAAACCATATCACTAAGCTTTTCATCTAAACATCTTTTAAATACCTCCAGGGATGGTGACTCGACTTCCCAGGGCAGCCCATTCCAATGCCTAACAACCCTTTTGGTAAAGAAGTTCCTCCTAACATCCAACCTAAAACTCCCCTGGTGCAACTTTAGCCTATTCCCCCTCATCCTGTCACCAGGCATGCGGGAGAACAGACCAACCCCCACCTCACTACAGCCTCTTTTAAGGTACCTGTAGAGAGCGATAAGGTCGCCCCTGAGCCTCCTCTTCTCCAGGCTGAACAAGCCCAGCTCCCTCAGCCACTCCTCGTAGGACTTGTTCTCCAGGCCCCTCACCAGCTTCGTCGCCCTTCTCTGGATACACTGGAGCACCTCAATGTCCTTCCTGTCATGAGGGGCCCAAAACTGAATCCAGTACTCGAGGTGCAGCCTCACCAGAAACAACATAGGGTACAAAATAGTAGAGGCCCTAAATACTTTGAGGAGTGGAACTTGATATCATTCCCTATGGTCTTTCCCAAAAGTCAGACAGGTACTTACCTTCCTGCTTCTGTCATGTCCCATGAGGGGCCTCCAGCTTGCACAGGACCTGGAGCTACATGGGCTCCATGTGGACGTGGGCAGGGTCAGGGCCTTCCCCGCCAGGCAGTCCCCATCCTGGCAGTCCACCCTCCGCAGGGGGCGCATGCATGACCCAGGCCCTGGAGGGTTCCTGGTGTTGCTTCAGGTTGGAGATGACACATGGGACTAAGCAGCCCAGCATCACCTAGACCTTTGTTGGTTTAGTCCAAAGGTTAGTTTAGTCCCCCAAAGCTATTCTGCCTAGGGTGGCTATAGAGTAATAGAGTAATCCATGGTAAGTCTAGTGTTGCCAAGGGTTTGAACAGTAAATCTTCTGGTATATCATTTTGGAGCTGTGCCTGATACTATGTGGAATTTTATTTTCTGTGTTTTGTTATCTCAGCATTTTGACTGTTGCTGGAACTTCTTTTTCTTTTTTCTTTTTTTTTTTTTTTTTCTCCCAAATTTTATTAGAGATCTGACATCTAATTTAAGGCATTAAATACATGTAATTAATTTCCCGATATATTTATTTATTTATTTATTTATTTCCACTACGAAGGGTAAAGGAAATTCATCCTGACATGAATGATTCATAACATTCTTAGAACTCATCTAATCAAACCAGGCAAAAGTCAAATAAAAGCAGTATGATTACCCTCAAGTGTAATCTGTAATCAAGTATAATCCTGATCTAACTGATCAGGAGAAAAAGAAAAGTGAATCAAGAAACAGTAAACATACCAGGCCAGACACAAAAGCAAGCAATTTATTGACACATTATTTTGACTGATACAAACTACAAAATATAGCTGAGCTTCTCCTGGATGAGTTTAGACAGGATCAACCAAAATATATTTCCTTCTTAAGTATATATTTTTCTGATTAATTGCAATAAAAGTGATGCTTATTTAAGCAGAACTATGTGTGTATACTTAATGTTTTATTGATTACTACAAATCAATTGGTTAGATGAATCTCATTTGATAAAACATGCTGATCTCATATTCAGAAATATTCTACAAAGAGAAGGACTTTATGTTTTCCATGCTTTTTTTTTTTTTTTTTAATGGTAACTTACACGTTTTCTAAGGATTTCTTTATTGACCTAGTTGTTATAGACTGAAAAATCATTTATTAACATAGAAATCACATTAGTACCTGTCGTAAAGTGTGTATTGTTACAACTTAACTTTACACATAGTACAAAAGTAATTTTTAATAAACCACTGAATTTGGCAAAGATGTAACATATTTTAATAACAATTATTCAACAGTTAATTTTACTACTACAAAGTATTTGTATGTATATTTCAATCTACTCACTATTCAACTTAATTGTTGAAGTTTTTCTATAAAAAGATTTAGGCCTAAATTTTCCTTGCTTGGAATTCTACAAAGCTAAAAATATAATAAGGTCAATTTAATCCAAGAAAAAAAAAAGTACTGACTTTACTCAAGCATAGGAAATAAAACAGAAAGAAGTAAGTGCAAGTTTTCACAGACTTTGCATATACCTGTAATAATAATACCAGTTATGAAAACATTATTTATGTACATAAGTAATCCTGCTGAATATATTGAGAAGGGCTTTCAAATGACATAATATTACTTGAAGTAAGAAAGGGAATTTGCTAAGAAATGATGAGAATCCACCAGTGTATTCTGACAACTGGAAAAATGACATGTATATTACAAGTTTTAATGAATTAACATATATATTTATCAAGAAATAGTAGCTGTATAAGTAAGCAGTAATGGGTGCTGTTCTGATATGGTACAAGAGAATGTGCTTAAAGCTGCTGTTGCAAGAATATGTGAAACCCCAACCAGAGACAATGGGAATCATCACAAAATCTCACAAGCATGTAAAAAACAGGAGATGATAAAATGTGGCACCTTCGCAACGAATGAACTTTAAAAATCAAAGGTATGACAGATATAGGAAAAATACAGATGTTTAAAAGCAAGACTTCATTCTTTGTGACTGATTCATTCAAGTCATAACAGTACCTTCAGTCATATCAAATACTGAATGATGTTAGCAAAATGTGTTTTAAAACATGAAAAGCGAATGTCTCTAAATCCTGGAAATAAATGAGCTACAGGGCAGTTTAAGATATTTTTTTTTCCTGGTTATTGATAATTCTATTTATTTCACAGGTCTTTTGTTAATATTCTAACTTACTAGGTAATCATCTTGTTTAGATTGGTTTATGTAGCTAACCATCTCTGTGCAGGTCTTGAATAGGAAATTATACTGGTATTTTAATAGCCAGGATTCTTCCTTAACCCTGTTGATGTATGCCCAATATTTAACAATTTGTGAGTAGCTGCACTGTTGGGTACCCAAGCAGACTGCACCAAAAATGATCATTTCTATGTTACGGGCTTAGTGGACAAAATAATAAAGGACTTTTTATCAATAGTTACACTTTTTGTACATCTTATGCGTTAATAGGGTTCAATTAACATTGCCAAGTTGTGTGCTTCTTGCACATGTCTCCGGGGTTTTCCAAAGTTGAGAAGCATAATGAACAGTTAAACGGTTATACTGGTACCCTAGTAATTAGAGAATGGGTAATTAATGTGCATCTGTGGCATACTCTGGGGTTCTGTCAACGACCCTGCAGTGTGGTAGAAAAAGGAAATTATGGGCTTGGCAAGGGAATACAGCTTCTCCTAGTTTCTTAAATTTTAGATCTACATCTGTGTTTAATTAGAAGAAGAAATGAATTACCATTAACACCATTAGGCAACAATCTATGATTGGTTAAGGTCCACATGGACTGAGAGACTGATAAAAACTCAAGAGACTAGATGAGATTTTTTTTTATTATTTTAATGTCTGAAGGTCTGTTCATAGAATATACCAGACATTTAAAAATAAAAAGCTCACACGCTGAAAATTTTTCTGCATCTTCTATTGTTACCAGCAGTTTGTTAAAGTAGGGCACGGGTGCCCTGGTGCTGGCAGTGTGGGCTACGTATGGGCCTCTGTGAGGAGAGGCCAGGGCTGCCCCATGCTCTGGTTCCAGCAGCCTCTCCACCCAACATGCTGAGTCTGTCTGGGCATCTCTGTGAAAGCATATTTAAGAAAGGGCAGAAAATGAGCAAGAGCAGAGGACTCTCACCAAAATGTGAAGGTCTTCCCTGCAACCTGTACAGGGGACACATGAAGGGACAGAGGAGCAGTGTGGGAAGGAGGAGTACCAGAGATGAACCGTTATGGGCTGGCTACAGTCTCTTCCCCTCCGTTGCCTGACTGCGGGGGTGGAGGTAGAGGAGTACAGAGAGAAGTTGAGTCTGGGAAAGGGAAGAGCAAAGGTGTTGCTTTAATGTTTATCCTTTTCTACTACCCAAATTGATAATTAAAATTTTATTTCAATTATCAATCAATTAAGCTAAATTTCCCCCAGTCAAGGCTGTCAACGCCTATGATGGTAATTATTAAGTGATCTCCCTGTCTTCATCTCAACCTGCGAGCTTTTTTGTTCCTCTTTTTCATGTTTTCTTCCATGTCACTCTGAAGGAGGGAGAGAATGACTGAGCACTGAGACTGAGTTTGGCTGATAGCCAGCTCTAACCCACCCCAAGATGTTAAAATTTTAAAGCCAGTGAGGTTAGATCTGTTCAAAATGTCTACAATTTCTTCTTTAATTTTAGAAGAAATATAAAAAGCATCTTCCTCATGAAACATTTAGTTGGTAAAAGCTTCACACAAAATAATAATACTGAAGAATGCTTATTGAAAGATAGCCCTCACAGATGTTACAGACGACTAGGTAAGTTGATGCGCTAGTTTCTAAAGGGATTCAGATGAAATTGCTTTTAGCTCCTGAAGGAAAATAACATTCCATATATCACATGACAATAAAATGTATCCTGAGGGTAAATAAGTTGAATGTACTTCTAAAACAAAACACAATTCAATTAGTATGCAAAAGGGAAGGACTGTGTTTTAAGGGAACAAGTAACCCTCCTGAGCTTACTGTTTCATCAGACTATAATATAGTTTCTAAAAGTATGCTAGTTGCAAATTAATTCTTGTTGTCCATAACCAACCAGATTTATGAGATTCATCAAAACTGTAAGCACTAACTTATAGTTAAATCACAAGGTGTTCAAAGACGTGCATTTTTCCAGTGTAAAAATTAATCTACGAATGCCCTTTAATACAGCTAACTTTTGGGGGTATCTGAAATTTTCAGTTTTCTTGAAAACCGTGTAGGTATATACACTGAACAGGTCATTTAACTGGGCATGTAATTGAATCACAGAATCACAGGATTTCTTGGTTGGAAGAGACCTCAAGATCATCAAGTCCAACCTCTGACCTAACACTAACAAGTCCTCCACTAAACCATATCCCTAAGCTCTACATCTAAACGTCTTTTAAAGACCTCCAGGGATGGTGACTCCACCACTTCCCTGGGCAGCCCGTTCCAATTGAAAGGTACACAACAGCAAATACTATTTGAACTCAGAAATTCAAGTTTTAAGAGTCTAAATATAAAGTTAGTTACACTTACTACAGAAGCACTTTGAAAGATCAGTCAATAATAATTAAGGAAAGCTGCCATTAGGTGAATTTAAAGTCAGTTTTGCCTTACAAGAACAATCCAGATGGAGACATTAAACTAAATTTGTGTATTCCTTATTTTATCTTTCGCTTTTATTTTTTGGTCAACTAAAGATAAAATTGTCAGTTCAGGTATACCTCCAGTAAATGTGAAACAAGCTATACCTACAGGCTGCATAACTATAATCCAAATTGCCTAAATGTAAATTAATTTTGTTCCAGAAGACATGTTTTTTTCCCCTACAGTACTGCTGATCCCAAGCTAAATCAAAATATTGTAATTATTATGTGAATATGGTGTATATACTATATAAATAGGTTATGTAAATATCCTGTACCCAAAGCTGAAGGAATTCTATGGTTAGCTTTTTAGCCAAAATGTGGGATGCATCCAAGGCTGGGGCAACCTATACTCTGAAAATTAATATTTGTCCAGATAGGCTATGTAACAGCTTAGGGGCAGAGGAAGATCTATAACAAAGTTAGCAATGAATTACACAAAGTACTGTGGATCTTTGTGAAGCAGGTTGAAGTTTTTCACTTGTTTGTTCTATTGTTCCAGAAGTTTTGCAATTTCCCTTTCATTCCAGCTTATAAAAACAGTCACAGATAAGAGAAGAGATTCCCAGTTCATTTTCTTTCCTAAAATAAGTGCAAACAGTCTGTGGTATCACGTAGAGCCACAGTATCTTCAACAGCAATGGAAATGAACACCTCTAAAATATTTATCCTTATTAAAATTAATTTTAAAGCAGGGATCTGTGGGCAGAAATAGATCCTTGTCTGTCTACATTAAACATTCTGTTAATAGGAATGGGAACTATCCTTTTCTCTCAGTTCTAATGCTTCAGATTTACTAAAGACTTCAAAAGAGTTAAGAAAGAAAAGAGAAAATCCATTCTAAATCTGAATGGATTTAGAGGGAGGTAGCAGCACACAACTTTTTATTTTCAACAAATTTGTTTGGATTTAAGTTGCCATTGTGGGGATGGGAAAAGAATTCTTAAAGCCATAAGCAAAATGAACTAAACTAAACACATGAAACCACAGCACCCCAAAATGAAAACATGATCTTTGGCTTCATAAACAAAAGTTAGATCTATTAATGGATGGGGAAGCCTCTAAAACAACATTTAGAAGATGCTAAAATTAGCATTTAGACCTGACATTGCAATCATAGACCTAAAGTTGTCTAAAACTTCTTGAAAACCACGAAGAAAATTAGGTATGTCAGAAAGCAGCAACAAAATGTATACCTTATAAGCAGGAAAACCCACATAATTTTGAGAATATACTGAGAATAAACACTACCTGACCTTGAAATTTAGGAGCCAAAACAACACAGGTTGTTCTACTAACTTGAAGTTCTTCTAAAATGTTCTCCTGAGTTCATATACACCAGTGTATAGCTTTTATTTTACATTTTTGTGTAATTCTGTCACTGGTGATCATTTGCATACGATATACAAAACACTGTTTTTCCAGCAATATTTCTACTGCAAATTTGCAACTACATTTTCTGAAGGATTTATGCCATACATGGAAGACTAAGCATTTCTACAAAACTAAGTGACTGTGTACCTTTACCAGTCTGGTGTAAGAGAGAGACCCACAAAGACAAGTCACAGAAACCAATCAAAGTGAGTGAATCTGGCCACTGCTCAGACAATAGTATGTGCTAAAGTATTTTCTAGTCAGACAGAGGGGTACCAAAGGATACGATGATGATCCACCAGCCCTAAATGATAACTGATCCAGGGTTTGGTTACACTGTATGCACAGAAACCTAAACTCACGAGCTTTTTTTTTTTTTTTTTTTTTAATTCTTTTCATTTATCTACCTAACTTTTTACTCACAATGTAGATAGCAATATGGGCTTCAAAAGGTGCTGCTTAAGGTGCTACCTTGGTCACATTTAATTTTGGCCTGCTTAGGTGAGTCACTATGTAAGAGAATCTGCAAGGCTAAACACCCTATTTAGGCAAAACGGTAGCAATTTTAATTTGGATTATTAGTGCTACTGTTCTTTCCCTTTTCTTTATTTTTTTTTCCTGGTATTCCTTTAAAGTATTTAATTAACTTGTGGTTTGGGATTCAAGCCTAAAGAGTATAAGATTTTTTTTTCAGCTTATCACAACTTCATTTGGAAGATGAATCTAAACAATACTTCATTTTACAATCAATGTCATCTTTCTTTTGTTAATCTGTTCTTCAATTTACAGCCACTGCTTTTTAAAAATATTTATTTTGCTTTTTAAAAATTATGTATTTTGATTCTTTCCACAATCAAAAATAATTTAAAAAATAAATTTATGTTCTTATAAGCTGGATCAAGTTAGGACAGAATTCTCAGTGTAGGTTCTCCAGGTAGAAGGCTGATTTGGAAATCAAATAATTCAGACCCTTTGTAAATATCAGAAAACTTAAATATTCACATGGAAAAGCCAACAAAGAAACAAACAGTTCAACTTCAGAATTTACAGAAGATACTAGTTTGGAAAAAATATAAATCAGAATTCCATAAAACGATTTTTATTTTTTTTGTTTGTTTGTTTGTTTTAATAGTACTTTAGGAAGTATTCGGATGTTGTAAGAGTGGACTCTCTACAGGTATTATTTAGTTGATCTTACATTTCTAACAAAATACAAGGTAAGTGTTTGACAGGTCTTAAATGCACTGGATAACACAGTAAACTTTGTTCATATCTTATGCACCTAGTTAAATTCATTTGACACATTACATTTACAGGTCTAGATTAAACTTCATATAATAAAATAGCATCAAGCAAATGCAGATTTACATTAAATCCATGTTAAACTTTTCAAATTCTTCAAGGTCAAGCATACTGAATCTGTGACTTGTTTGGCAAAAATTACTTCAAAAATTGTTCTGTTACATGGTGGTTGAAAGCATAAAATGGAAGAAAGTGAAGTTGATATTTTATTTCTTGTTTAAGAAGAAAAAAAGGGAACAGCATCGTATTTAGTATAATATAAAACAGAAATATTAAAGCTTATTTTAATATTTTTGAGTGAGGCATCTGCTTGGAACACTTGACTTTTCCGTATGAATGAACAGCAGCAAAAGTCAATTTTTCTGGGCCTTCAAATTCACCAAATAAGGTGGGAAAATATCCAAGATGTATCTTCCTAAATTATCTCAAGGTTTCTTTTTCTTCACCCAAGAGAATCGCTTCACAAGAAACAGATCATAAAAAGAGTGAACAAGGTATTATCCAGACTTCTTTTAAAACCTAAATCAGAGAACTCTCCTGATTTATGAAAGCAGTCAGGAGCACTCTTAATTCTGAACTGTTGTTTGTGAAAAGGCGTCCAGATGAATTCAAAAATAAAAATAAAAAAAAAAAATTCACATCCATCTGGAGCATGAGGAAATGCAAATGTGGTGTTGCATCTGTGGGTTAGAACCAAAGAGTGAGAGCAAAAATGTTTGTCTTGCTAAGAAACTTGGTGGAGATTGAAGAATTAAATCTGTAATTTAAGTAGTCCAAAACTGATAATACCTTCAGCTTGTGCCTGTACTGATTTCACACAGAATCACACAGAATCATTCTGTCTGGCTTGAGCATGTTTATGTTGTAGTTCATCCACAATACCAATCTTGGCTTTTGCTGGTTCAATCCTGCAAAAATAGTTTCAAGTAAAATAGTTTCAGGTAAAATAACTCCCTCACATACATTTCCTTTCAACATAAGCAGTGCTTCCCTGATTTCACACTGCACTTTGTCTGCTCTACACAGATTCTTTCCTGGTATTAGCCTAATAATTGTATTGACCACCTATGCAGTGAACTGCTGTTCACGAGGATAAAAAGGAGCAGAAAGCCAAGCTAAGGGCTTGTGTATCTTCAGCACAGCACATGGAAGAGCATCTGTGTGGAGCAGGGAGGATCTTCACCTAATGGCTGTTGTTTGAGCAAGCAGCCTGCAGCTGCCCAGAGATGACTAGTAATCTGTGATGTTCCGGGGGGTTCTGTCATGGGGTATATAACTATTCCTCTCCTGGCAGACTAAAAGTGTATACATTTGCTAGAGTAGCTGGCAAGAACAGTTCAAAGCCCAAAGATGTTTTAGCATGGTGACCACACAGACAGATTTAGTCACGATGGTCAACTTGAAACGTGATTCAGGAGCATCTCAGAAACACTCTGTCCATCTTTCACCACTGTATCTCTGATAGACTGGAATCATTTAATGTATAGGAAATGAGGATTGAGTATTATAGTTAAAAGCTCCAACGGAAATGTTTCAGTTAAGTGTAGTTTTAGGTACAAGTGCTGTTAAATGTTGCTATTATCAAACCAGTAATTCAGTCACCACTGCCAACATGACTGATGTGCAGGATGGAAGAGATCTGAGTACATGATAGAAAATTGGGTACAATGGAAGAGAATGCGTGATTTTATGGAAAGTAGGATTGCTGGAAAACAAAAGACTGTGGTAGGAGCAGATGGGTCCAGGTACAGAATCTGCTTATAATTTTATCACAAAATTACACAAAGAAGAATGAAGGTTGTGCCTGTTCGTTTGTTGCTGTTGTTAATTTTCAGTTTGTAAATTAGCAAGTTTTATTTGCAATAAAATTCAGCCAGTGAATTTCTCAAAAGGTGTTATTTCATGTTGTAAAAATGTTTTCTTTCTGGTTTACTTTCTTACAACTTTACAAAAGGCTTACCTGCATTTGTGATGTTAAATTATCAAATAGCATCTTTCTCCTTTCACAGTGGTCTGTAGAGCTGGCCTAAAGAGAGGACACACTGAAAACGGTTGAAGATTAGAGGATTTGTCTCTAGTTTCCACAGCTTCCTGACACTTTCTTCCACTTCTTCAGTTAGAGGTAACTTCATTTCCATTACTGTTATGGCTAACAACTCCCTTCTTTTTCTACTAGCTTCCTCATTCATCCTATTGGATCAGGTAAAAGGGAAGCTACAAGTAATGAAGTTGCAGAGGTACGAAATAGGTTGATAATACTCCATGCACAGGACTGGCTGCCACAGAAAACAGTAGCTGCATATTGGCATCAAGCCTCTATGTTGCCATGCCACTGGAAGGAAATGTGTGGGAAGCACATGAGGGGCAGAGACCAGATGCAAGTGAGGAGTCATCCTCAAACAGTTCTGCCATGCATCTTCTGTGCAGGGTCCTGTACCAGTTCACAAGATT
The DNA here is from genome assembly GCF_965140915.1 of Aythya marila. Classification (NCBI taxonomy): domain Eukaryota; kingdom Metazoa; phylum Chordata; class Aves; order Anseriformes; family Anatidae; genus Aythya; species Aythya marila. The sequence goes on along the minus strand of NC_139045.1, from coordinate 54,536,722 downwards.
GAAGTGGTTACTATAAAGCATTGTTTGACTTAAAACACATTTACGGTTGATGCCATGTCAATAGCTAGTGCTATGCAGAAAAACAAGTTGTTGTTAACTGAAACTTACAGGATTATTAACTTCTATATTATGTTGACAAGAGAGATTAGTTTAAATATATATGAGCACACACTTACTTACAAATGCAGAAGAATTCAGTTCATAAAAAAATATGGAAAGAAAATATGCAAATAATATTGTATAGAAGCCCAATGTCATATAGTCCTGGCTCTACTTTAAGATTCTTAAAAATCTTTGTTCAGCAGTGCATTTCACATTTTAAAAAGGTTCATAAATAATAGACCTACAAACAGGCTGAATGTATTTCAGTAGGCAATGTTCCTGACAAAATATCTGACACAGTGAATGCTTATCAATATATACATTTTGCAATAAATTACTTTTCATATAATAAGTTTTTTTTCTCGCATGTTCCCTATGTACATTCTGTATGTAGCTTTGTTGTGTATTTTTCCTATAATTTTATTTTCTTCAAAAAGAAAAATTAAGAAACTGTCAATAGATTTACCAACAAATTTACTGTAGATAAGTCTTTCTTAGGAAAAGATGTCTATTAAAAAAATGAAAACATACTTGAGAAATTTCAGAGGAACTTCACTGCACTGCCACAGTAAATTTGTTCTCATTGCCTACAAACTTATTTCATCTGTGCAGAGGTGTTGTGCACATTTTAAGTAATAAGTGTCATCTTTGGAGACCTTTGAGTGTGGTGAAGAGTGAAATAATAATAATTAGCCAGTTCTGCAGAGTGAATCTTCAGTACCGCAAGAAGAAAAAGAATGGTAGTGTGGAAAAAAAAGCACTTTATTTTCATCCTGGAATGCAGAAATATATCCCTAAAGATATTACATACTGATTTCAAAAAAAAAAAACACAGACAATTTCCTTTGGTAAATTAAATTAAAATAAATGTAATCTCTTAAAGAATCTTTTAAAGAATAAGATAAAGCTGATACATGTAAAGAAGAAGGTAAACAGTAAAGAAAACAAAGAGGGAGAAAGAATGAGGAAAAAAAGAAATAGAGACAACGTTATTAATGAAATAACCATTTTGTTAATTAAATGTTGTCATGGGTTTGCTTCAGTCTCTGAAATCATAGCTTTCAAACTAGGCATTTTATCACCATGCTCTCTGTCATCTCATACGCTCACTTACCTGGACGTTTTACATCACATGATGTTTTTCCTATGAGATCAGCATGTTACAGATTTTCTGCATATGTAACATTTAATTGTGTACGCAATCAGGAATATTATTGTAGTATTAAATCAAAAGATGTAGACAGCATTCAAATATGTTTACAACTGCAATTATTGCTGTTATTATACCCAGGCATAAGTGTCCCTGGTTACAAACAGTTTTGCCACAGAGTATGAGGTCAGTGAGATCTTGTGAGGGCAGAGTTGTGATATGCTTTATTGGCAATATCATCCTTTACAAACAGCAGCAGCAGATTTAAGATAAATGCAAAAACTTAATATCTGAACCTTTCAAGCCTTATCAGTACAGTTAGATCCAGTACAGAAAACTGCATCTTCTTCTTTGGGTTTTGGATAGAGGAAAGAATAAACTGGTTTTGTTCTGTCATTTATGAAAATGTTTCATCCTTGTGGAAGACACTAGCTCGTATCAGATTCTACAGTGAAGACCGGAGTATAAAAAGAAACATTTTGATGCCTCAGATGGAATATTAATGAAATTAATTTTGACAGTAAATCGAAGCAGATGCAAACATATAAAGTATTATGAAACAAAGTTTCATAATGAGCAATTCTAATTGTTCTCATGCTACTAAAAGCCTGGCTTATAAAGTAGCTTCACTGATTTCAGCATTATTTTCCCAGAATGATACGAATATAAATGTATTTGACCTACCTTTATGAAGACCATACTAACTAAGATGTGGAAGGTAATGGAAGTCTTGAGGTTATGATGACATGCAGCACAGATATGAGTATAAAGAGAAAATAGAGCAGAACGCAGAACGACTTCTGAAGAAATAGTATAACCTTTAACATAACCTTTTATAAAAGAGAAATCCGTTTTCTAATCCTTTGTTACTTGTATGAAATAAGATTTCTTTTAATCACTTGTAGATATTGTGCTTTTATTATGTCAATCAAGATACCTAGTTGGATTTTTTATCTCTTTTCCTGCCAAACAGAAGTAAATCAGATGCCAAGAAAAATAAGTGAGAGAAAATAAATATCCTTAAATAACTAATCCAACCAGTGATAGATTTTCCCATTCATTGCTTCTGTTTATTTAATTTTTTGTAGTTAATACAGGAGTACATGGTGTGTAGTGAAGATGAAGAGGAACAGAAATTCCTTTGATTATGGATAGTATCGATAATTCTTTGGTTTGTAACAGAGTTGTTAAACATTCAAGTCCTCCACTGCACTGTTTTGATTTCTCTTTGTCCTTTGTGAATGCTTTCAATTTCAGCTAACATTTTCAGATTTCAGTTAAGAGCAGTCCAGTCACACAAGACTGTGTGCACAATTTGTTATCCTTCCAGTCAAAATTGGAAAGGGTCACATGAAATCTCTGGCTCAGTTCCCCTAGATTGTGCTGTATTTCCTAATAACAAATTGATGACTATATATACTCACCTGAACAGCGTTCCCTGCATAAAACATTATATGCTACCAGTCATTTCTCTCTACTTCACTCTATCTCTATAGTGAAGTATTATGCAATTAGACAAAAATAAGTCAATAAATTGATCAAGACTGAATTATTTTCCTACTTAGAAAAAAAAACGTGGGATATATGCCAGCTTTTGTAAGCTACTAAACAATAATGAAGCAAATTTGAAAACAAATTTTAAATGGGTCAACTTTTCTATGAGTCAAGTCATTACTGGTCAAAATGCTCTATAAGCATCTTGTCTCCAGCAATGTACAACAGCATGTATTTAAAAATAACTATAAAATCTCTGAAATTGTTTACGTTTTATGCCAACAAGTACAGTTGGCATATATGCAAACAAGAGTTTTACTCTTAAATCCAGGCAGTTCTTATTTGGTTATTATTCTAATTTTCTTATTATGGATGTTAAAAATCCTCCCTTACCTATCCTTAGCCAATTATTTTAATATTCTCAAACTGGAATGGAAAATGGATTTCAAACATAGCTCTATAAGTTACACCAAATATTATGGCTCCTAAATTCTTCCATATAGCCAATGCTTGTAGCCATTACACTTCTCTTTATAAGGACACAGATTATCCCCAGTGAAGTAAGTAGACAGACCTTGGAGATCTAGAAGATATATTCTGTTTCACACAAGTAAAAAAGTAATGAAAGTAAAAGTAAAAGTAAAAGAAAAGTAATGAAAACTAAAATCTTATTATTCTAGATTGTGCTGTAATGTACAGTATTGATAATTGAATATTCAATGTTTAAAAGATGACCAACTGATTTATTTATTTCATATTTCTTTATTTCTTTCATATTTCACATTCTGCATGCTCAGAAGAGTTATTTCTTTCTACAGGTGATTGTTCAATGTCTTACAGACTCTTCTTTATTTACTTATTATTTCATACTTTTTGAAAAATATGGTTTTTGGGTTTGTTTTTTTTTTTATTAAGGGTCTGAATTTTTCTTCAGTTGTTTTGTTCTTTGTTTTTGAAAAAAAAAAAAAGGAACAAAACAAAATCTTAATAAAATGTTCTCACTACAGTGTATAACAACATAAATACAACTGCTCTTAAAATTATTGTCAACGTCATCTGTGGTAGGTGCATTCTTATGACTTGCCCTTTACTGCACAGCCACAAAGACAGAAGTCTGTATTTTTTCCTGTCTGGGTGATTAAGTTATAATTAGCATATAATCTATCTGAAGAAGTAACCTTTCCTGTCTAGGACATCAAGTTATTGGCTCATTAGTTAGGCATTTTCATAAAGAAGCTGGATTCTGCCCAACCACTTTTTAAGGAGAACAAAGTCTTTGGCCACAGTAAAACCTATTTATGTTTAGTATGCAATCGGTGGCATTTTAATTTAAAATACTGTTCAGTCATCATTAAACATGGCTGTTGGAGAGAAGTTCACAGTTTGATGGAAGGCAGCCTGTGATGTTAGAATAAGTAATAACAATAATGGGTAAAGTAGGTTTTGTGTGTCTGTCCTTTTTAAGAAGTTTTGCTTTAGGTGCTGCTAGAACAATTTAATTTCTTAATTGAGAAACAGGTTATCTGTTCAGTAATTATACTTAGTTATATTACTTAATCCCAGCAGATGTTATGCAAGCATAAATAATATGTCTGTCGAAATTAAAGATTATCAATAAAATATAAAAAAATTTGAAATTCCCCAAATATAATCTAATGTAAACAAAGGAAAATTTATAGTAATGTAATGTTGATAGCACAAACAAAATGGGGTTTTATTTTTTTAAAAGATGATAAGTTATTATTTAGTATCACTTATCAATCTCTTGTTTTACAGCTATATAAAGTACATAAAATAAAATAATCTAAAAGAGGACAAAGGAAAAACAGGGTTGGAAAAATCTGCTTAAACTTAGCATTTGAATACATTTCCTGACATATTCCTTTTTTTTTTTCTCCCCCACCATTATTTAATTTGTACATCCATAAATGCCAACTTGAGGGAACATGCAATTTTACTGATGCACCTGCTTTCTGACCTTTTAATGCCAGTGCTGAATTTAGCACAGGAATACTCTAAAGACTTTTAAATAGTGAAAGTCCTTCAGACAAAATGAGGTTCCTGAAAACATGTATTACTTATTTGAGTCCAGATCCTCATACCATGTAAATAAGGATAATTGAGGATGAATGTTTATAACTTTCAGCTGGTATCAGAAAGATGAAATAATTAATTGATAACTATAACCTTGTAACTCTGAGTGTACATAGTAACTACAATGTTGTATATCTTGGAGTCATTTAATGAATATTTATGTTAAAAGGCAGAGTTCATAGTAGAATAATTACACACTAGTTAACTTGAAACACCGGGTACTCGTTGAGTATTTTTCAAAATTAACAGCAATTACCATAAAGTTCAATATGACTAAATGATAAAGCAATATTTTATTTATCATATAAAACATTATACTGAAGCACATGTATGCATTTGTCTCATAAAGTTATATTAAAGTATTAATTAAAGTATTAACACACGTACAAACAGAAAGTAAGTAAGAGCAATTGATTTAATATCCTTCCAAGCTATTTCAGGCTCCCTAAGTCCCACTGTAAAATCCTGAAATTGAAAATGACTCCATTCCAGTAATTTAAGCAATTAAAGCAGAAGCATATATTACTTTTTTTTCCCTTTTTTTTTTTTAACATTATTATTATTATTATTATATATTTTTTTATTTAATAGCATACATGATATTAGTAGATATAAAATTGTAAAGGTTTCAGAAAATTTACTGCAATATGGAAAGCCTAAAGAAAGTACCTTGGCCCCCAAACCTGCATGATATTCAATTATCTATCCATCTACTGATCATACCCTTACATTTACTTAATAGAATATGTCAAGCCATAACAGTTAAATAAGAATTACTTGTTCCCAGAGTGAATTTTGGTATGTTAAGAACACAGAACAGATTTTTGTTGGTCTGCATTCTTGCAGTTACTTATACTTTCATGCCACCCATGCTATGCTGTATTAAGCAGGGGTGAATGCATAGCACTGCGATAACAACATTGATGGAAGAAAGTGGACCCCAATTTTTATGGCCGTTCAGAAAAATAGCTGGCCTTCCTAATACAGAAGTTTTCAATTTTTACCATCAGGTTTAGCAGAGGTAGACCTGAAAACTCCTTTCTTGGTTCAGGTTTAGCAAAAGTAGACCTGAAAACTCATTTCTTGGTTCAAGAAATCGTACACAAAAGCTTTCTTAAACCTGTTTTTCCTAGGTAGAAAAGGAGATTAAAGATTTTTTTCCCCTTTAGTGCGTGAATTGAATCTTCTTTGAGTTGTTTCCTTTTCCTCCACCGTTTTACCAATAAATGTTGCCACTAGTACTTCAGAGGGGGTGTTTAGGCCTCAGCTAAGTAAAGGTCATGTTCTTTGCCCCACTGGCAGAACTGACAAAATAAGAGGATCTGCAGGGAGTGAAAATTCATTCTGGCAGCTGCAATAAAATGCTTATTGACACTAAACCAGAAATCATGGTGATCTGAGCACTGTATGTGGCTTCATACATGTGGCTTAGCTTGATTTTTGGAAGGCTGTAGTTATTCTACATGTGGAAGGCATGATTAAAGAAATCTGTCCCCAATATAAATTAAAACTTCATATCACAGCATAATATCTTAAAACCTGCATGAATCATGTTACTGGAAAGAAGTTCAGGAATGGTTACTTTACTTTAACTGTAATTTATAGCAGTGGGTTTTTGTGTTTGTTTGTTTGTTTATGGTAAAAAAAAAAAAAAAAAAAACAGGGTCCTTCTCTTTGAGTCCCATTCTCAAAAAAAAAAAAAAAATTAAAATTAAAATTAAAATTAAAATTAAAAAAGTCTTAATTCATGAACACCTGTATCAGGTTTACGTGGCAAGGTTTTGGTAGCATGGAGGCTGCAGGGCTGGCCTCTGTGAGCAGAGCCCAAAAGCCACCCCATGTTAGATAAGGGCCAGTTGCTGCTGGCTCGAAAGGGACCCGCTGCTGCCTGGAGCCATGCCAACAAATGAGAGCAAATTTAAGAAAGGACAAAAAAAAAGAAAAAATGCTGCACAACAGCTGGGAGAAGTGAGAAAATGTAGGGAGATAGAGCCTTGTGGACACCAAGGTCAGTTCAGAAGGAGGGTGGGCGGTGCTTCAGGCAGCAGAGGGTAACTTCCCTCAAGGCCTGTGGAGAGGCCCCTGGTGGAGCAGGCTGACCCCCTGCAGCCCATGGGTCCCACATGGAGCAGATCTCCATGCTGCAGCCCGTGGAGGAGCCCCCGGTGGAACAGGTAGATGTGGCCTGGAGGAGGCTGCAGCCCATGGAGAGCCCTCGAAGGAGCAGGCCCCGGGCTGGAGCTGCAGCCCGTGGAGAGGAGCCCATGCAGAAGCAGAGAGTCTGGGGGGAGCTGCCATCTGTGGGGTACCCATGCTGGAGCAGTTTGTTCGGGGGTGGACCCCATGGTACGGACCCATATTGGAGCACTTTGCTTTTAGTTCTCACTACTAGAGACTGTTCTCGGTAGGCAATAAACTGTATTAGTCTCCCCTATGCTGTTTTGCCCGTGACAGTAATTGGTGAGTTATCTCCTTGTCTTTATATCAACCTATGAGGTATATGTCATCATATATGCCCTTTTGAGGAGGCAGAATGAGAGAGTGGCATGGTGGTACTATTTGCCAATGTTAAACCAGCACAAGAGTTTAAAATAGATTTAAAACTTTCCAGTGTTGAACCATAAATCCTATAAAACATGACACTCAAATAGGATATCAACATTGAGTGTATTCCTTGGCTTCAGTTGGAAGGAATATATACACCACGTTTTTTTCTCACGTCTGTCTAGTTTATATAGTACCATCCCATGAACAAGGTTTATCTCTGTTTCAAGACATAAGGAGATGGTAGTGGTCCTGACGTTTCTGTGAGATAAAACCTAGACAATTGTTAATTTCCATCCTCAGCCATGACCTGAAAATAAGATGTGAAAATGTCAAATTATCAAAACCCAATGATAATAATTAATAAACATGATTTTGATCCATCAAAACATTTTTGCTTTGAAATTTTAAGGGGTTTATTTTTTTTCCTTTCATCTCACTAAGGTTCCTAAGAGTTTATAGTAAAATTGTTTGGAAAATAAAAGGTTACAATTGTTTTCAAAGTATGCAAATATTCATTTTCACATGCATAATAACTTTTAAAAAACTAGGAACTCTCTCTTGAATTCATCAATTTCCCAATTATAAAAATGAAGTTCATCAGTAGATCTTCAGACAGTTAATTTTTTGTTCTTTCATGCTTTATGCATAAAGCATTCCCTTCATATTTTCTGTAGCATCTATATATGAGTATATATTTTTCCAATGACTATTATTTATAATGAACAATATTTATAATAAGGAAGCATGTTCAGTTGTAGATGCTCTTGTAGATGCTCTTGAATCTCTTTTCTCCCTCTGTCACTATTCTATCCAAATAAATATGACATGCTGCAGCAATACTGTATGCAATGTAGTGCCTGAACATCTTACAGTATTTTTATTATCTAGGAAAAAAATAAGAAACATTTGAGACTTTAAAGAAAGCAGCATTTTACTTCATAATTTACTCAACACACCTTCAAAATTGAACTCACTTTACACTCTTAGGTTAGCACTGCTAAATGCATTATTTTAATTCAATATACTCCAGTTTCCCTCTTCATAATTCCTGTTCTATTATGATCTAATATTGTTGTGTCTGATCTGAGTATTAGTTGCACATTAAATTCTTTTAAACGTAAACAAACTTTTCAAGATACTTTTCAAGTTAGAGCTAGTCAGAAAGATGGCTAATACTGGTTATATTATAAAATGCATCAATTTCAGTTCTCTAACAAAGAAATCTTGCCACTCTTTCTTGTTGGATACCTTGAGCTACAAGGATCTGAAAGTACAGATTTTGTTCTCATTTTTGTGTTTTTGGTTTTTATTTGAAAACATTGTTTACAAGTTTTCATACTGAGGGCATGAGAAATGAGCTCTATGTAATTCCCCCCCTCCCCCTTTTTTTTATCCAAAATATAACTAAATCTTTTAACTTCCCATACTTGACATGAAATAAAGTTCATGTCAAATTCAGAACCTTGCTGTATGTAGTCTTAGCATTTTTTAACCTTAAATATCCATTCCTGAACTTTATTGATATTGCATATGGAGAAGTAAAAGATAATATTGCAAAATTATTTTGCTTAGATATCAGGTGATAAAATATTGTCTTGTTTCATATTTTACTTTATCTCAAATTATTAATTTATTTTTATGACAGACAAATCTCAATTTAATTATTTATTTATTTTTATTACAGGCATTCTGCATTGCTTTGATAATCAAGTTTAATAAAGTTATGTGTCTTTATCCATTTTGGAAGAACTATGTAGTGGAAGGTAGATGACCTTCCTCATTTTTTTCCTTTTAAATTTCACTCTAAGACAGATTTTTCCTTGCCTTTGAGGAAATGAGGATTTTAGGTCAATGCCTGTAATAAACAACGTTTCAGTGTTTATCTCCTAGACCAGACTTTTTTCTATCAACTTTTACAGATTGCTAATATGGTCCCTTGCCAGTGTACTAATAAAAATTCTAAATAATGATTTGAGTGGAAAGTGGCTTATTGACCGCTGCCAAGTAATACACAAAAGTGTCAGGATAAAATAAAAGTGTGATTTATGTATGTTAATCTAGCATAATTTTAATTAATTCTTTGGTCAATCTGATTTTCAGGGATTCTGAGAGCCACATCTCCCAGTGACTTCAAATGAAGTTCTCAGTACTTACAAAAATAAGTCCATGCTTCCTACTTCATAACTTGTTTCAGATGCATAGCTCCTTAGGGGCAAGTTCTGCTACTTTCCCAGTTTTCTTCACACCTAGTGTCAGAAATTGATTCTGGCTGCAAACAGATGGTGTTTTTCGTCTTATGCAATGTCCATAGCTAAAAGGCCTAGAGTAAATGTGCTGCAGTTAACCCTTACTTCAGATGTCACTTTTCTCTATAGCCTACACTCATTTTACCCAATTTCTCCTTCCAGAGAAAATTACATTCAGTTGCTCTAACCTTTAAGTAAAAAGAATTTGGCAGTATGTTTAGTTTCATTGTGGTGTGCAGATTATTTCTCATTGTTAATGGCTAAAGGAAATTAATGTCAGAATTTTGGCCCATAAAATATTCTGTTGCTTTTCCAGTATCTATCCAGGTATGATTGTTTTTTCTTTCTGCCAAGGAAATGGTAATCCACTTTGAATAAAAAGTGTTGTGTTAATTCAAAAAAGCTAGCAAAATACTGATTTTTGCTCCCAAGTCTAAGATTAGTAATTGGAGCATATACAATTTCAATACCAGTTTGCCAGTTTTCTCCATTTTATACACGAGGCAGAAATGTCACAGAAGCTAAACTAAGTAAGGAATCAGAAGTAAATAACTGTAATATAAATGGTTCTGAGATAATTCTGCAGTACTTCATCATAGAAAGATGAAAGGGCACATTTGTCAGTTTGTGGGAAATTTGCTGAAAGGTCATGAAGTATGACTTTTTCTTAAGTTAAGGACTGATACTGCAGTTCTTAATCACAGATATGCTCAGTGCTCCAAGACAATGGTTTTTAAGTTTCAAAAAACCTAAAAGAGTTTATATGCAACTTTGTATTGCTAACAGAAAATTCCATGTACATGTATCTGTGCAGTTTAAGTGTTCTTCACTCATCTTTAGTAAGTGGACAGTACGATGGTTACTTCACAGAGAAAGATCTCTATCATCAGTGCTGCTTTTAAAAAGCATCCTTGCCCTTCTCTTTTTACCCCACTTGAAAAGAAGAAGGTGTTGTTTTATTAACAAATAATTTCATTTCCAGAGGCTTATTATGAAAGAAAAGCCATTATTATTAACCCAATTAAATATCACTGGAAAAAAAAAATGAATATGTTCTGGACAAAGAAGTCCTCTGGATTTAGATCAGGAGAAAAAAACTTTGAACTTATTACAGGCTGCAAACTACTTTTTCTTAACATTTCAATGTTAACAATAACAAAGATATGTAATTACATAGATAAAGTAAAGGGAGTTTGGGTTTTGTGTCCTGTAGTACCATATTACCATATAAATAGCTGAGTATTGTATAAATTGACTTTTACATGTGAGAAGGTTAGGGCGAAAAGGTTTATGATTACAACTGCATGAATCGTTAGTCTGGGTTGCAATGAGGTTTGAAATCCCAGATTATGCTGAGAAAAGCTGATTATTTCTGTGAAAAGAGAATCTTAGTTTATTATTCCATATTGACTTTTAAGAACTTTATCAGTGTGATATTTACACCAAAGCAGAGTACTAAACAGATTGTACAATCTACAGAAGAAATTAAACTGGTTCAAAGAAGTTTTTCTGATGACTGCTCATTTGTTAAGAAATTGCATATCCAAGAAAAATAAATAAATAAATAAATAAATAAACAGCAGAAAGGGCCTGCTTTTTGAAACACAATTCAATGGTAAAAAAAATAAACAGCAGAAAGGGCCTGCTTTGAAACACAATTCAATGGTTATGGAAAAAATAAAATAAAATAAATAAAATAAAATAAAATAAAATAAAATAAAATAAAATAAAATAAACAGGAGAAAAAAGTTAGTATAAACTGAAACTCTTATTTTTTAATTAACCATTTATTTTAAAAGTCTGCCAAGTTTTACTTTGATCACTGTTTCTAATATCCCAAGTATTTCATAGATATATTAGTAAGCAGGCTTTGAAGACTGCAGGATTACATGTCAACACAGAACTAGCACACTTAAAAGTGTGCTTGGATGCCTCAAGATTTGCATAATCCATAGCAGCTTCCCTTTCAAAGGAAGAAATTGAAATTTTTAGATTTCATTGCAAGATGTTGTAAAACTAAAATCTTCCACAACATGGAATTAGTTTCATTTTGCAGTATTATTTGTAAATAATTACACCTGAATTCACTATATATATATATATAAATACATACAGAAATATTTGTGTTTTTTTTTTTTTTCTTGTCACAGAAACATGAATATACTTGCACAGAGATTTCCATGAGCTATATTACTGTTTGATTTCCATCATTATTTATTTAGAGCGTTAGTCTTTGGTGTTCCCATTTCTTCTGAAGTCATTCTCAGAGGGAGATTAAATTCTGTACTTCGCTTTGGTGAGGCCACACCTCGAGTACTGTGTTCAGTTTGAGGCCCCTTACCACAAGACATCAAGGTGCTAGAGCATGTCCAAAAAAGGGCAACAAAGGTGGTGAAGGGTCTAGAGAATAAGTCTAATGAGGAACAGGTGAGGGAGCTGGGGTTGTTTAGCTTGGAGAGGAGGAGGTTTAGGAGAGACCTTATTGTATTACAATAACCTTAATTACAATTACTTTAAAGGAGGTTGTAGAGAGGTGGGGATCAGGCTCTTCTCCCAAGAAGCAAATGATAAGATATGGGGAAATGGCATCAAGTTGTACCCGTGGATGTTTAGTTTGGATATTAGAAGAAATTTCTCTACTGAAAGGGTTCTGCAGCATTGGAACAGGCTGCCCAGGGAAGTGGTTAAGTCATCATCCCTGGAGGTCTTCAAGAAATATGTAGATAGAGAATTTAGTAGCACAGTTTAGTGGTGGACTTGTCAGTACTGGGTTAAAGGTTGGACTAGATGATCTTAGAGGCCTTTCCCACCTGAATGATTCTGTGATTTAATTTAGGAAACTACTATGCTTTCAGAAGTACACAAAGTTCATTTCCAATATAACATATACCCAAGCGGAAGAGTCTTTAATGCAAGAATTTGTCTTTACTTGGTAACACAGCAAGCATCTGTCCCACTTAGGATCTAGAACTAAATTAACTGTGAGAACTAACAAAACAACTGGATCCATGTAATTACAGAATCATCTCCTGTGCTCACTCCTATTTTAATAACAACCAGAAAAGATCAGCCTAGGAGTTGAATGAGCACTTCTGCATGACTGATTACCTATATTTAACAGTTTAAACCTTATAAGTATCAGTGGTACAGAGGTTATGTGTCAACCCTGACAGCTGATCAGTTTTATTTTGTGCCTTTTCCAGCAATATTGAACAAAATAGATACATTCAGCAGACTGGAAAAGAAATTTCATAAAGGAATAAAGGAAGTAACAAAACTTTTTTTTAGGATTTTCTGAATCAGTTTCATATCCTCTGAAGTTAATGAGAGCTTTCTCCACTGACTTTAATGATTCCTTTCATTCAGCTCAGGGTATACGTATTTTCCTGCTAGACTACTAAAGGACTCCTTAATTGAATACTTAAAAAGCAAAAAGAACTAAAGACTGAAAGCCAAGGTTTTTACAGATTCTGAGTGTGAAAAGAAGCACCATTTTTTATTATATTAAAAGGATGATTAACCTTTAGTGTAAATAAAGATGATTCTTTTTCTACCTGGATGACATAGTCTGGAAGAAAGATTTTAACTACATGTTATTTTGGGACATTCTACATGTGGAAGTTAATGAGGAGAAGCAATTTAATTATTTTACTGCTGACAGTCTTACAGTGGCTTCATGTATAACCTCCTGTTTGACAAATAAAACAATCTGCTAGAGAAAACTTCAACACATTGTATCTTAATACAGTTCCATGTTATATTAAAATCCATTTCACAGCAGCATTATTGCAATCAAGTAGGAGTGCTATTCTGGAGAGTTAATGAGAGGAGTTAGTGGCCTATCATTTCACATCCTAATTCATTCCACATTTATTTCCCCACATAGACAAGTCCTTAATCAAACATTTTTTTTAAATTTATTTGTGGGCAACTGTTAGATTATTTCAGCCTGTGATTTATGGAAAATGAGACAAATAGTAGCTTCTAACCTTGGGCACCATGAACATGCCACAGCAATTATCTCTTGGCTGAGTCTCAGGAGGACTCCAGATCCCCGAGTCTTTGAATGCTGCTCAGCCTTGGCTCCTGGGTGGCTCCTGGGTGCTCCAGACCTGTGCGTGTGTCCCTGGGGACACTGTGGGGTGGGCTGGGTTTTGACTGGGGGTCCTCTTGCCACAAGTGCCCAGGGAGATGAGAGCTGACAGCGCTGTTTCTTTTCGGTCCCTCTCAATGCTGCTGGGACTTTTTCCAATGGACCTTGTTCCCACAGCTCACTGACGACACCAAAGAGCACAGCCAGGACCATAAGGCAGAGCTGAGCCAGTGCATCCTGCTGCAAGGTAAGGAGAGGAGCTGTGGCGATGCCCCGTGGTGTCCCAGCAGCTCTCTCCCAAAGCTCAGAAATGGGGGTAAGCTGCTTGCTAATGCAGGATGGGATTTCCTCCCCACAGCTCGGATCTGCCCAGAGGAGACGATCCTGTTCCTGGAGTCCCAGCTGGGCCACGAGAGGGAGGCCGTGCGCGTGGCAGCCCTGGGTCTGCTCGGTGCTCTGGCACGCTGTGACGGTCAGTACTGCGGGGTCAGGGCTTGGAGGGCTCTCTTCCGCCCTCTGGGCTGTGCCTCCACGCATGCCTCACTGGATCTCTTGCAGAGCCCGCGATGGCAGAGAAGCTGCCCCAGGTCGTGGAGGCTGTCAAGTGTGTGTGCAGGGACCCCAGCATCCAGGTGAGCTGCTTTGGGAAGGGACTGTGCTGTCAGGGTCGGGGTGGTAGAGAAACCTTTTCCCTCAGGGCAGAGGCAGAGCCTGGCAAGGCTAGAATAGAAGGGCTCTGACCTAGCCAGCCATTTCCCCGCTCCTTCGTGTTTACTGGAGGCATCTTTTTGGACCCCCGTGAACTTGTGCCTTCCTGTCTTGCCCTAGGCCAGAAACGCCCCCACCATGTTGGAGAAGCTCCGTACCGTAGCCAGGAGAGGCTGTCTAGAGAACGGTCAGAGGCTGCACACATCGACCTTCGAAATCCTTGGTGAGAGCCCGCACTGGAACTTACCACTCCCTTTCCTGACCAGAGAGCTGTAGGGGCCTCTGCTCTCTCTTTCCTCTTTCCTCCGGGCCCTGCCTTTGCAGAACAGGGCAGACACCGTGCTGTGTCCCATGGGCTGAAGATGGGGTAGACAGGGACACAGGGCTTTGCCTTGCAACCTGCCTCCAAGTTCCTTCAAAAGCTTGAGCAACCATCAAGGAGTGATCTGGAGAGCCTTGCACAGTGGCTCCCCAAGCATGTGTCCCAGCTGGAGGGCAGGGCTGGAAGCCAGGGCTGTGGAGCGGTGCTCTGATGGTTGCCTCTTTGCTCTGTACTTTAGCTGCCATCCTGGCAAGGAGAAGGAAATGAGGCTCCGTCACATAGCAGGTTGCTTCACATGGGGCTGAGCTCCGGATCCGTGGGGCTGGGCAGAGGTCAGAGCCCAGAAGCAGCCCGGCAAATGCCCAGCACCAGGGGCCAGCCAGCCAGGGGGGAGCAGCTCCAGGGTGGCAGGGGGCACAGCTGCCTGGGCTGGCTGCTCACAGCTCTGTCTGTCTTGTTGCAGCTTTCCGGGGCCTGAGCAGCACTGAGGACACCCGAGTACGGAGAAGGCAGACAAGGCCCTCTGTGACTGTGGCACCCTGTGGGCAATAAAACTCTGTATGTGGTCTCACCGCTTGCTATGTACTTGGGGAAATCCAACTCAACGTGGCCTCACCTCTGCGGACAAAGGGTCTTTTTCATAGGGCCAGGGGGGCACGTTGGGGCCTGCGGGGAAAAGCCTGGCAGGATGCACAAATGGGTTCTGAAGGAATTGGTGGACCTAACTGTGAGGCCTCCCAGGGTTATCCATCAAACGTCACCACGATCAGGAGAGGCTGCTGACAAACGTGAGAAAGCAAACGTTGCCCCTCCAAATTTGTTTCTCTAAAACTTCCCTTAAAAAGAAACTGCTTGCCACTCCTGTTCCCAACGTGCCCATTTCGTGAGAAGTGCAGGGAACGTATACTACTCTAACCTGGATCTTAACTTTTACCCCCAGGTTTCACTAAAGAGCCCTTTTCACCCTTTGCACATTCCAGGAACTCATCTTGGGCATCTTTGGAAAACTGCTCTCAAAAGCAGTTCTCAACATACGCTTCTGGGATGGTTTTACTCGGGTGGGCAGCTGAGCTCCACCACAACCGCTCTCTCACTCCCCCTCCTCAAAGAGGAACAGGGAGAAAAGAGGATGCAAAGGGCTTGAGGGTTGAGATAAGGATGGGGAGATTGCTCAACAATTATCGTGACAGGCAAAACAGAATCGGGAGACAGTCACATTTATTGCCTATTTCCAACAAGCTAGAGAAGCAAGAAACAAAGGAAAGAAACCAAAAATGCCATCCACCCTCTTCCACCTCCTCCCCCCAAGTGGCGCAGGGGGCTGTGGTCAGTCTATGGCACTTCATTCACTGCTCCTTCTTGGTCACTCTTGTCCTCTGTGCTGTGGAGTCGCTCACATGGGATGCCATCCTTCCCAAACTGAAATGAAATTCATGGCAAAGAAATTCTTGGCAAAGAAACCAAGTCAGAGGATTAGTATTTCTCAGTAGCACCAATATTTTTCTGTCTTACTGAATTCCAACATTATGCCTTGTTAACACAGTTCCTGGAAATACTGATTTAGCTTTGGAAGGCATTGTAAGAAAAATGCTGCTTTGGTATCAACCCTTACACATTTATTAATAAGTGATTCATTGGGTTGTGACAGCACATTGTGGCCACTCTCTTCATTACAGTACTCACATGGCTTGTACTGTCTACTGACACTGCAGAGCAAGTCTCGTTGTTTTGGGACTTTGATTGTTTGTTTGTTTTGATACCTCCTCAGGTAGAGATGATTCTACTACTCTGGCATCTCTAATCTGTGGTTTTGCATGATGTAGCTCAGTTTTTCAGCTATTTTTGTTTTGTCTGATGTTACCAGGAATACTATCACTTTTAACTCAATACTCAGGAACTTCCATTTGGTTGGGAATGTTCATCTACTGTGAATCCCTTAAAAGCATACAGATATTATATTGTAACTACAAAATATCTTCATGCCAAACTAGCAACTAATTTAACCCTCGTAATTGATCTGATGACTTCTGTGTTTCATAAAACTCAGCTGCCTGAAGCCTCTCTTTGTACAAAAATCTTGGGTTCCCAGTCTTTTTTCCTTGAAAATCTAATTAACAGTATTCTTTTAAATAAGATTACTTTCTGTAAGCAATTAACTGAAATTCAGTCTGCTCTAAACTTTTCAATATACCAATGAATATTTATAAATTTAATAGAACTTCACCCTGGTAGGCAATCCCTTTAATCTTATTTGAAGCAGTGTGGGGCCCAAGTCTCACTGGATTAACATCATATTTTCTTTTGGCGCACACACACACAAAATAATTTCCTTGAAATGAAATATTTGACCAACTGATATCCAAACCCATGACAGTCCAAAGTCTGTTTCAGTAAAGCTAGAGTGTACATATCCATATTATCTGTGGCTTCATGCAATGATTCAACAATGATCTCTCAAGCTCTTATGCACTTTTCTGCACCATTAGCATCTGCTAGTTTGCAAATATCAGTCATAGAATAAAAGATATGGTAACTTTGATATTAAATGTGAGCCAAATATGGTAAAGATCTGCTACAAAGCACCAATAAAAAAGATTTAAGAAAAGAAAAGCAGACATTCAGGAAACAGAGAAACATGCTGAAAAAGAACAAAAGAAATATTTTCAGTATTGAATTTCCTGTCTAATTTTGCTTTACCTCCTCGATGTGAAAAGTCATTATTATGAAATTGCTTTTGAAGTGAAATCTGGTTTACATTCTCAAAACAAATGGATACTGCAAACAATTTTCTAGTAATTTCTATATTATTGCCACATGTGCAAACTACTGGAAAAAAATGAGAGCTATTTTTAGTGTTTTCTTTTTTTTTTTTTATTTTTCCTCTCATTAACTTTGCCATCTCATTTGTGTTTGAAAAACTGTCTTGACTAATTTTACTATCTGTTTTTGATATGTTTACTAGATGAACTCCTTTTGTTATACTTCTCCTCTGTGTTTCTCACTTGTCTGAGCCTATTCCTCAAGATTTTCTTTTCATATGTCCTTTTATTCTGCAGTCTTTCCTTTGTGCTTTCACTGGGTGTAAAGACATCCTTGTGAAAAATGTGTTCTTTTTAATGAACTTCCTTGTTTTTGCAGGTGATTTGACAGCAGCCGTCTGTCAAAAAAATAGGTGGGCTGCAGCTTTATCTAGTGTAAAAAGAGAAAAAAAAGTAGGATACAGATGTTTAGGATCATATTGTTGCACCTTTTGTGTAAGAGGTGATTTTGATATAAAGTACTTTTCAAGAGTCACACAGAGCAAAAGTACAGCACTCATTCGCATGTAAGAAGGGGTTGCTATAGATGATGCATATTCCCAATGGAGCTGCACATATTATGCATGTCTGATGAATACAGAATATGTCAGACTTGGCACACAATCTGACCCTGTTTCAGAGCTACAGCAGAATCAGTCATCTCACTAGCAACCAGTTTGAAACTGAAGAAATCTCGAATGGTTGATAGGCTAACACAGCCTTGCCCCAAACCTTGTAAACTCAAACTATGCAGGGATGAGTATTGCCCAAAAAAAATAGTTGATGAAAACAGGTTAACCAGGCTAGAAATGAGTGGATACAAAACCGAATTTCTATTTTAGGTAGAAAGAGCATGTAGAACTTACACTCTGTAGGTTCTTACGAAACATTCATTATCAAAAATAGACACCACTTGACATCACTTAGGGACATATATGTATATGTGTAATACAGTAGTACACAACTGTTTTCACTATATTGGCAGTCACCAAAGATACCTGCTTTTATTCTTCTTTAAATTGCAACCATCAAAAGGTTAGACAAGCTGTTATTTTGTTTTGGACTTCTAGGAGATTCTGTGATGAGCTCCTGTCAAGGGTATATATACTTTTTGGGGTAGTACTGTGCCACTTTAAAGGTCACAGTTCCCCCAGGAGAAGAACTTAACTGAAAACTCAGACTTCAGACCTGTTTTATTGAAAAGTTAAGTTCTCTACTGAGAAGCTCAAATTCGGTAGTGTTTCAGTAATCTCTTAACAAAGAAGTCCTAGAATTGGAATCACACTACCTTTGCAGCTGTTAAATAATAGTCAGTACTAAAACCATAATACACAAATTCTCCGTTATGCAATCAATATTCAATTTTAATTTGCAAAACTACTTTGTGAAATACCATCTCAGAGAAGAATTTTTGCTTGCAGAAATAGTCAGTATATGGAATACAAAATGCCTACCTCCTCTCTGGATGCAGCTGAGTAGAGATATTCAAGAAAACATGCAAGGACAGAAAAGCTGATGTTAACTGTGTACAGCTTCTGTCATAGTGCTTGTGACCTCATTCCTTCTAGTATTTCTACAAATTGTGTAGAGATTGTTTTTTCCTCTGTCCTTTCTATTTCACCCTTTCTGCTTGCTGCAGGTCACAAGGATGCAGAAAAGAAATACCATATGGGAACATATCACATGTTACATGAGATATCATTTGTGGCCTCTGGGTTACAAACCAATAATGAATCTTTCCAACATGCAGTCCTTGATTGCTAATTATATGTATCAGGAATGCAGGGTTTCCAATTTGGTGATGAAGATAGTGGAAAGTGGAGAAAGAAATGGATTAGATTATAAATGTAAATGGATTTGTGACATCCTGTGGGAGGGAATATATCATTTGTAATGATTTGTATTGTTATTTGCATGGCAACACCAAACATTTATGCTAGAACCTACCTTTTAGTTAACTCACAGTTAAATTTCAAAACTTTGTTTTTTCCTGACAAAAAAAAAAAAAAAATGAACTAATCAAAGTAAAATACAATAGCTATCAGAATTTGTTCTCAAATGCACAATTAAAAACCTTGTCAGCTAACTTTGTTATACCAACAGAACAGGGATTTCTGTAATGTAGAAAGTATTTCTGTTATTGTTAGTAGGAAGAGTTACTGGTTGTCAGCTTTTGGCACGTAAATTCTTTGAAGAACTTTCTGTCACATCAGACTTTTATTCCTACACATATTTTTTTTTTCTTGGAAGATCTTTCTTCTTTAAAATGAGAAGTAGCTTTTGAAAATATTTACCGTCCAAACATGGGAGCCGATACATGTTATTTTATACAAATCTTTTTAATGTATTATTTTTCCATCCTTGTTGCAGAGTAGGACCAATAGCTCTCACACAGAGTACCTGAACAGGCTTTTGGCACAAAGCATCAGTGCTCTGGTTTAACCCAGCAGCAGCTGAGCACTGTGCAGCTGCTCGCTCACGCTCCTCAGGTGCGTGGGGGATAGAATCAGAAAGGTAAAAGTGCAAGAACTCATGGTTTGAGATAAAGACAGTTTAATAGGGAAAGCAAAAGCTACATGTGCAAGCAAAGCAGCACAAGGAATATATTCACTGCTTCACTGTTTGAGGACTATGCCTTAGCACATACTGGTTTTGGTATATTATCTTACATGATGATATTAATGACATTAATTCCTTACCATATGTCCTGAACTAAATTGCATGAGAGAAAGGTTGTCAGTTCTCTTATTCGTTTTTCTGTTTTTGTTGTTGCTGTTTTTGTTTGTGGTGGTGGTGATGCTGTTTTTTTTTGTCTTGTGGCTATCTCCAGGCCAAATTTCAAAGGCTTGCTCTAAATAGTGGAGGCATAAACCTTTTCATAATTTAAAAAGTGCTAGGCAGATAACTAAGACGTGTTATTCCCACAAGCCAGTGTAAACTTCCTCTGCAGTCCTGTAGGTCTAAGGTAATTACATTTGATGCTGCACTGAAATGGTGAAAAAGCATTATCCTTCAATATTCATAACGTCCATAAAGTTCAGAGCTTCACTCTTGATAATCAAATGACACGAACTGGTTAGAGTAGTCTCAAATGCTTTCTCAGAAATGTTGAGAAAAGGCTTCCTTTAAGAAAGTTTAACTTCTTGCCATTTTGTAACTAAACCTTAGTTTTTATAGATTAACAAGGGATAATTTGTGGCTAGGGTGAGAATGTATACATATGTTCTTCTTTCAGATAAAAAAAAAAAAAAAAAAAAAAGGCAAATCTATTAAATCAGATCACTGGTTATCTTTCATGATAAATCAAATCTGGATATTGTGTTTGCTTTCTTTCCTTTATCCTGTACTTTCATACTTTCATGTATGCTATTTACCAATGAAAAAGTAGGTAATTGCTTAGCTAAACTGATAATACCATAACTTCTAGCACCTTTCCCAATGTTTTGTATATGCACACTTTATTTATATGTCATAGTTGATTCATTTTTGTTGCTTTCAAGGACAAAGAGGATAAATGTTGTTGTTTTTTTTTTTTAGTATCCTTTAATGTAGTACTTCCATTACTGAATTGCTTTAAATTGATTGCATAGACAAAGTCCCCTGAGATCTGCATTTTTTCCCCTTTAATCCAAGTCTGCTGTTATCTTCAGTAGTCCTTGTCCAATTCCAGTCATAATGCTGACAAGACTGTTATTTTGACTGATGTTTGATTTTGATAGCAACCCGTCATGTCATTTTATTACCAAAAATCTGCACATTTTATTTCCTATAATTTCTCTAGTGATGTTCACAAACTTATTTCAGATGCCACAGTGTTTTAGCCCAAAGGGATGACTGTCCTTATTTTCAATTGTCTTTTAAAAGGAAAATGAATTTAATATGGGATCACTCTGCTAGCTGAATGTATTTCTTTTTTTATTTTTTCTGTATGTAGCAGAACAAACAAATTTATCTTTTTAAGATAATTCCAATAATCATACAATTGCACCACATAGATTGTAGAGACTTAATTCATCATTGTTCTGTTTGCAGTTGCCAAGGTATTTCTTCTTTTTCTAATTCTATTTCTACAGGTTATTTTAATTTTCATTGTTGGCCTGTGAATAAGATACAGTACAGAACTTCAGCTTTTTTTCTCTTTTTTTTTTTTCTTTTAGTATTTATTATTTTAAAGTTTTTATTTTTTTAGCATTTTTTTAGTATTTATTATTTTAAAAAATATTGGATTTTCAAGTTTTAGCTAGCTACAGTATAGTATTAAGAATGCATTTCATATTTCCTTAATATATAACAGTTCTCTGAAATTTTGCTTACTACTGTTTTTGTGATTCTCTGTCAGAAAACTGTCACAAAGATCTTGTTTTATATATTAAAATATTTCTTTTTCATCTATTTTATTTTACTATAACTATTAATTGGTCCACTAGGTGTCCTAAGAAAAAGTTCAGAGAAAAAACAGAATGTGTCAAGAACAGAACAGAGATTCAGAAAATCTGAGTCCAATTTGTGCATAATCAAAAATTCCTACATTAGCAAGCCACTGAATTCCTCTTTAAAGTAGAAACAAAACCTCTCTCTTGTCTGACTGTAAAGTGTAGGATTAAAAAAAAAAAAAAAAAAAAAAAGTCTGTTTCTTGTCCATGCATAACTTGGGATTAGCATATAAAATAAGAGATCATCTTTACAGTCTTTACAGGAAAAAATAAGCAAAACTGTTATTCCAGAATAAAACTTCTGTGTGTCTTCTGATTTGTATTTTTAAGCATTTTTAGAATCCACTGACATTTAAATACTGGCTTACCAAGTTTGTTTGTGTGTGTGTGTGTTCTTGTTTTTGTTTGTTTGTTTGTTAGGGACAGCTAAAGGTATATTTAGGCATTTATGGGTATGTTTTGCAGTGGCATCAAGGAACTTGTACTGGAAAACACTGGTTTAAGATTTCTGGTAAAGGTAATTTACATAAACAATTTGACCATTCTACTCAGCTACAAGCCCTCTTGTACTGTATAGCCCTCCCTTGCTAAAAAGGACAAAACAGGATATATATGAAAGATATACATGACCTACCAGTTGTCAATTACTTTTTCCATTATTGTTAAATTCAGTGTATATATGAGCAGGAAAGCTTTAAGACTCAGATGGGCCACCTGAGGTGTTTAATAAGGAATGTATGCATCATTTGCATTCCTCTAGCTATTTAGATTTCTGTCTACTTCAAACTTTTTAGGAGTCAAGTGCTTATACCTTGCATTTTATTTCAGGCTATCTCTTCTATCTTTCTACAGAACTATACATATTATCATGAGATTATTTTGAGATGAGTGAAAAGTTATTGTTTAGTACAACCTTGCTTTTCTCCCATTCAAGTCCAACGAGAACATGGAAATAATGACTTTGGTGTGACATCATTACATACCAATTTTAAAATGATATTTCTGTATTTTACAAACTGTTTTCTCCTTGCTAATGCCATTGATATCCTAGGAGATAAATTTCTGCCTGAGAAGCGCATTTAGGGGTGCAGGTTAGACTTCTGTCACTCCTGGGCATAGATCCAAAAGGTAGCATAAGCTTTTCTTTCTTTTGTGCACTTATTACCATTTGCAATTCTGTAGTCCAGCATTTTTTGTGAACATCATAATTCTTCTGACCCTTGAGTAAGTGTATCACAGAGTCACAAATTTGCTGAGGTTGGAAGGCACCTCTGGAGGTCATCTGGTAAAAACCTACTGTTTAAAACAGATTCATCTTGAGCCTGTTTTATCCGTATCCAGTTAGGTTTTGAATATCTTCAGGAAAGGCAATTCCACAGCTTCTCTGCACAGTCTGTTCTTGTATTCAACCACCATCACAGTAAAGGAGTATTTTCTTATGTACAGACAAAATTTCCTATGTTCCATTTTGTGCCCACTGCTTCTTGTTGTGCCACCAGGTACCACAGAGAAGAGTCAGGCTTCATCTTCTTCACTCCCCTTTTTTTTATACATTTATTTATATATAGGTATTTATACACATTGACAAGACTACTCATGAGCCTTCTCTTGAACAGCTGAACAGTCCCTAATGTCTGGAATAGAAGGATCATCGGGATTATCATATGACCTCATGGATATTACCACCACCACCACACACACACACACCCCATTGGTTTACCATTTTCTGCAGCAGGCTAATGTGAACAGAAGAGTTTGTCTGGAACCAGTAATTATGAAAGGATAGCATGAGTAGATGGTGAAACACTTTCTGACTACAGAAGAGAAGCAGAAATTGAGAGAAAGGACCGAAAAAGAATAAAATCCAGAATGAATATATATATATTCATATATATTCTGATATATATATATTATTCTGATATATATATATATTCTGATATATATATCAGACTTCTGAAGTCACTGTATTAAAAATTAAGTTCTAAGTACCTTTCTTACTTATCCCCTAGTATTTGCAAGTAAGACAGTGTTGTTATAATTGAAAGTCCTAACGGAAAGGATATAAAACAGTAAGTATAAAGTGTTGGTAAACAAGAGTTAAGATATATAACTCTATATTTTTACAAATGCTATTATAAAGGCTCTTCCTTATAAATGCTTGATAAAAGCTTGAAGTAAAATGGCTGGTTTCTTGTTATGCAGTACACAGTGACCAAGTTTACTATCTTCATAATATTTCTGAAAGTGTCCATTGATAATGTAGTCAGATATTCCTAGAGAGATAAGGGTATATTCTGGGATTAGTATTTTCATATTGAATAAAACATGTCCATCTAAGTAATTTAATGTTGTTTATAAACTCTGTCCATTATTTCAGCATTTGATTTGAATAGCATGATGGCTTTATTTGCTGTATTCAATATTTTCAGTAGTAGTGAGCATGAAGGCAAAGGTGGTTAAGTTGAAAAAAAAGTAATCGTAAAATTTTGTCTGAACCTGTCAAGTTTATGGCAATATTCCAGAAATGTCATGGATACAGGTTTTCTTTCAAGAAACATATTCAGAGGAAGGGGAAAAAATGTGAATCTGTCAAATTTATCTTCTAGAATATATTTTATCCTGACTAGTGTAATGATATAGGGAAGCAGAAAGAAGTAACAGTGTCTAAATATGAATTAATTATAAACCAAACATCAAAACTGGTTTTGTCAAAGATCAGATGGAGGATTAGGTGAAGATTTAAATGTAGATACATATTTGACTGTGCATTACTCTGATTTATTTTGCTGAATGTAATCCAACAACCAGTAAAATTACTTCAATATAATTTTCTAGGCAGGGATTTTTTTCCCAATTGAACTATCAATTGTAAGTCTTTTCTTTTCTTATTTAGCTACATGTCCAGAAAAGAAAATGCTTTTTTTGGCCCTTCTTATAAATTGGTGCATTATGTTTGAATTTCAGCAAGCTATTAAAAGATTGTTTCTAGTCTTTGTTTCAGTGTCATTTTTACAATCAGGTTTTCTGACTCATTGCATAATTTTTATTTTTTTTTCCAAGTAAGAGCTTTATAATTATCCTCTGACTTTAGCCAGCATTCTGGCAAATCCACTTGTATCTTTCAATTGCAAAACTGTAGCCTGTAATTTAGCAAGTATTTTAGATGTAATTTCTTGTGTCCAGTATTAGTTGCCCTCAAAAGATCATTCTATCTATTAAATGCTTCTTCCAGGCAACATTATACCTTTAGTGAAATGCTGCATATTTGCTATGCTTCCTGTTAGGAAGTTATTTTTTTTTTTTAATGTCTAACTAAAGACTGCCTATTGGCCTCTGGTTACAGCTCTTTTTCACCTCAGGCTGTTTCATATTTATGTGATGCTGAGAATATGCCTCTCTTTTGTAACCTGTATAATACATTTAAAGTACTATGTGTCCTTCCTACTTCAAGAGCTAAAATAATCTGGGCAGTTTGCCTTGAAGTACATTGGTCTGCCTTCAAGTTGATAACATGCACATTTACAGTGCAAGTTCCTGAGACATTTAAAGTGGTTGCTGTTATCCAGTGTCCTTGTCCTTCATGATTATATTTTGAAAGTCACATTTGTTTCATCTATTCTGATGAAAAGTGTTATCAGCAAAATAAGATTGGTACACAACTTAAACATTTCTTTCTAGTACCCCTACAGGGATGTGGTGGATGTCATTATGCTGATCCAAAATGTGCATTCTCTGCATTTTTTCCTGATGCTTCCAAAGACTGCTTTTAATAGACAGAAAACTGTGTTTTATACATCCTGCTGGGTTTCCAATTGCTAGGTAATATGTAAGCTGTTTGAATTAATAACTCCACTACTTTTTAATTAAGACATTTAATCCCTCTCTGTCAAAAAAGTTATTTTCTTTTACAAAGTTCCTTTACAGTATATGTTTTGCATACCGCTTTATGTAGCACTCTGGTGTTTTTCCTCCTTGTGCTGTTATTTATGATGTTTATTGGACTGAAGGATATTCCTGTTATGTTAAGGTATTTTTTCTATTTCTGTTTTAGTTGCCCTCAGTAAAATCAGCCATTTCAATTTGTTTTGTCTGTGTATAAAATGGAATTAGTATTAAAGCAACATCTTTGCAGCAAAAGATGGTATACAATTATTGTCATTTTCTTCAGCACAAACGTCAGATTTGTCACGGTTGATGTGATCTTGTTACCTTCTCAAAATAAGTGAATTATTTTTGAAATGATATGTAGATAAGCAGGTCATTGTGATGACCTTATACATCACTAGAAATACTTTATCTCATGAAGAGTCACCTTGACTTCACTAAGCCTTCATACGGTATAAGCTAAGTAGGTTTAAGTGCATCACAGTTTAGCAGTAATACTGGATTTGGTATTCTGTACTGGAGCCAAAACAGCAGCTGTTTTCTTTGCCTATCCACAAAACAGCACAGGAACAAAATCCTTAAGTTAGACCACCGTTTATAATCATGTTATCTTTATTATTTTACCAAACATCATCTGATACGTAGAAATAGAAGATGTACATAATTCTAATCAGCCATAACTCCAGGTAATTCTTCAGAATCTACTTAAATAAGCTCATATTATATTTTGACAGATTGATGGTTCTTTATCAGTTTAAGTGCAA
Source organism: Aythya marila (assembly GCF_965140915.1). NCBI lineage: Eukaryota > Metazoa > Chordata > Aves > Anseriformes > Anatidae > Aythya > Aythya marila. Next base: position 54,510,086 of record NC_139045.1, on the reverse strand, counting down.
TTACTAACATGGTACCTTATTGAAACAAGATGAGTTCAACTAATTGTCATTGTGTTTTCCTTCTTCCTAGACCACCTCCTTCCATACTCCAAAATTTCTGAGGACTTGGTATCATTTTATGTTCATATTGTCTATGTCCCTCAGCTAAGTATCAGACTTTTTTGCAATACTGTAAAAATACACAAAAATATTAATAAAATTCTTACAAAAATGTGTAAGTAGCAATCTGTAGGCAAATGTTTCAGGCTATGAATGTTACCAGATAACATAGGGCAGGAAGATACATTTCAGAATTTTACAGAAATATATTCTGAACTCATCTGCCATAATTTCTTCAATCTCTATTTATGTGATGTGATGTTTAGCATTAGGTTTATCCTGTTACATTATGTTTATCTTCAGCCTCTCACAGTCAAGAAGTTAATATATTTTTCTGGTAAAATTCCTGTGTTCCTTATACGTCTTTCTAGCCGTATGCAAAATGTACATGAAAAGCAATTTACCCCTTCCTTCATCATGCAATTATTAACATTCTGGAAAGATCTAGTCTTCTCTCCATCTTTCCTTCTCTACAACAATTTTGGCATAGATGATTGTTAGGATTTGTATCAATCATATTATCATAGAATGGTTCATGTTGGAAGGGACCTTAAATGTCATCTAATTCCCGTCCCTCTGCCATGGGCAGGGACACCTTCCACTAGACCAGAGTGCCCAAAGCCCTATCCAACCTGGCCTTGAACAGCTTCTCTGGGTAACTTGTTCCAGTGCCACATCACCCCCAGAGTAAAGAATTTCTTCTTTACATCTAATCTAAATCTTTCCTGTTTTAGTATAAAACCCTTACCCCTTGTCCTAACACTGCATGTCCTTGTAAGAAGTCTCCCTCCATCTTTCTTATAAGCTTCCTTTAAGTATTGAAAGGCTGCAGTACGGTCTCCCTGTAGCCTTCTCTTCTCCAGGCTGAACAACCCCAGCACTCTCAGCCTGTCTCCTCACAGGAGAGATGCTCCAGCCCTCTGACCATCTTCATGGCCTCCCTCGAGACCTGCTTCAACAGGTCCATGTCCTTCTTATGTTGGGGGCCCCAAACCTGGATGCAGTACTTGAGGTGGGGCCTCACAAGGGCAGAGTAGAGGGGGAGAATCATCTCCCTCTACCTGTCTGTTACACGTCTTTTGATGTAGCCCAGGATATGAATGGCTTTCTGAGCTGCAAGCCTGCATGGCCAGCTTATGTCCAATTTTTGACTTTTTTGTCCAAGTCCTTTTCCACAGTGCTGCTCTCAATCCATTCATCCCTCACTCTGCACTGGTGTTTGCGATTGGCCCAATGCACGTGCAGCACCTTGCACTTGGCCTTGTTGAACTTTGTGATATTCATGTGGACCCACTTTTCAAACCTGTCCAGGTCCCTTTGGGTAGTATCCCCTCTGTCTGTTGTATCAACCGCAGCACTCAGCATCAGATGTCATTTGCAAACTTGCTAAGCATGCACCTGATCTCACTGTCTATGCTGTTAATAAAGATATTAAACAGTGCCAATCCCAATACAGATCCCTGTGGGACACCGCTCATCACTGGTCTGCACCTAGGCATTGAGCCATTGACTGCAACTCTCTGGATGTGGACATCCAGCCAATTCCTTAATCACCAAATAGTCCATACATCAAGTAGTCCATCCATCAAATGCATCTCTCTCAAATTTAGAGACAAGGATGTTGTGTGGAATCTGTTGTGTGGAAAGGCCTTGCAAAGCAGATGATATCTGTTGCTCTTCTTCTGTCCATTGTTGCAGCCACTGCATCACAGAAAGCCACTAGATTTGTCAGACACAATTTGCCCTTGGTGAAGCTGTGCTGTCCGTCTCGAATCATCTCCCTGTCTTCCATGTATCTTAGCATAACTTCAAGGAGGATCTGTGCCATAATGTTCCCAGGCACAGAGGTGAGGCTGTCCAGCCAGTAGTTTCCTGGTCTTTCTTTCTACCCTTCTTTAAAATGGGACTGATATTTTTTTTTTTTTTTTTTTTTTTTTTCCGGTAACTTGGGACTTCACCTGACTGCCATGACTTTTCAGATACAGTGGAGAGTGATTTGACACCTACATCAGACAGTTCCCTCAGGACACTAGAATGTATCTCATCAGGACCCATAGATGTATGTATGCTATTTTCTTCAGGTGGTCTCCTCCATGTCTGTTGTCACCAACTCTTCTATCTTGTTTATTGGGAGGTTAGGAGGGGAGAGGAGGGGGAATGGACACACGCTGTCTTTTTATGGCTAATGTACCCATAGAATTCCTTCTTATTATTCTATGCATCCCTTATCAAGTTCAGCTACAGCATTGGCTTTGCTGATCCCATCCCTACATACCTTGGTGTCATCGTTGTACTCTTCCCAGGCCACATGTCCCTGCATCCACTGCCTGTGCATTCCCTTCTTATGCCTCATTTTGACCAGCAGGTCCTTGCTCATCCATGCTGGTTTCCTGCCTTCCCTGCTTGATTTCATATGTGTGGGTAATTACATTTAAGGTAATTTTTCAGTGCAGGGTAAAACAAAGAAAGATCTTAGATAAAACAGCCTCCTGTCATCATTTACTGAAAGATTATTCATCAGAGGTTTCTCTTTCCAAAAGGAACTAGTTTTTTTAAATAATTATACATTTTTAAGTGTACCTGATTCTCCTCAAACTTTAAACATTTCACACTGGTTAGCAGTAGAGCCTTCACCTTTAGCCATGCTATGAGTATGACAGATGTATGCTGTATCTTTAGCACACACACAAAAAAAAAACTAGAGTCAATAGCTAAATTTTCATTTTGCCTGGCTTCCAGACAGAAGGAAGGATAGACTTGTTCTTGTAGTATTTCAGTTTTGCTGAAGCTGTTTCACAATGGGAACTATGGTACACAATTATGTGAATCACACTTTTAAATAAAAGGTGATTGAATTGGGATTCATGTTCATGAAAAAAAAAGAACAAATTCATAGTTACATATACAATGACAAAGAAACATGCAATGTATCAGGCCCAAGCATTACTAGATTCAGGGATATCCCAACTTCATTATAGTAGCATTGACTATTTTTAATATTATACTTAATGCAGTGTTCCAAGTCATTAACACTGGAGAAACATTATGAAGAAATACAAAATTCATTTTACTAAATCATCTCACTTGTGAAATACGCATTTCTTGTGCAGTGTCCCAACACTGTCTACATTAATCCTATAATGCAAAATCCTATAATGCAAAAATGTCTAATTAGAAAAAAAATGATAAGCAGTGAGTTATCTGTATTAAACACATGTGTCACCATTCTTTGTACAAGTAAACCTATTATTTCTAAATGAAATCAGAGTCATTAGATCAGAAAGGCTTACTGAAACTGAACTTTCTTCATTACTAAGCAAAACTGAGGATTTCTATTTCAGAAGGGAACACACATATCATTTCAAAGTAAATGACAGTAATAGACATAATTAGCACTATAACGCATTCAAGATTCTTGAGGAAATTAGTATGTGTTGAGTTTGAATGCACTAGATTACTTCTTAGGTATTGCAAATAGGTATTAAGTATATTAGTGTTTTAAACAGGCTTATGGAGAAATAGATACTCCGAGAAGCAACACCCCAGAAAATGAATCTGAATAGATTGTGGAACCCTTTACATGATTAGAGACTACTTAAAATTAAGTTTCTTCAATAGGTCTTTCCTCAATCATGAAACATTTTGTATTTGTCATGGAAAGATCAGTAAAAAGAGCTCAGTGGTATTGTTATTAAATGGATTTTTATATAGCGCTCATTATGTACGACAGATACAGTTTAACAGTCTTTTAAAAGGCTTTTTTCACCACTTTGCTTTCTTCTTTGTGGTTGGTAGGTGTTGGATATCCACATATATTAGTGATTTCAGTGGACAATAAGGAATAATGCTATTTCACCAAAACCTATGCTGTCACAGATCATAATCAGCAATTAAATATTTGTCCAGCCTATTTGGGGGAATATTAACCAGCTTAAATTGATATGTTCCTAATATTAGAGTAATTTTGGAATAATATTCATGAAAGGCTTTATAAAGTCAGATGATAAAGCTTGGAATTCAGTTAAACCTTACTTTACTTTTTTTTTTTTCTTTTTTTTTTTTTCTTTTTTTTTATGAGCTATATATAAAGAGGCAAAGTAAGGCGCAAAGTCAAGGTGACTGGGAATTTTCCTGGATGCTAGATTAGCCTTGACCAGGCCCATTCCGTAGAGGAGGAAAAGCTGTCTTTGACTTTAAGTCAGTGAGCATGCTTCCTATTTGGCTGAAGGATAATGCACACATTCTCGCCTGTTAGGATGAGAAGAGAACAAAGATGTATTTACACTTTTTTTACTTCTCTCCTACCCTTTGAGGCTAGGCAGCCCCTTAACAAAGAATAGTGGAATAGCAGGTGAATGGCAGTTATGATAATGTGGACTTGCAAAAACATTATCCTTTTAAGTCAGACTAAGCCAAACATCTATTTCCAGAAATGTGGAATTAATATACAAATGAAATACTGAATATCTGGCAGCAAAACCAAAACAAACAAAAGAAACAGAAAAAATATGTCCTGTGTTTCAGTGACCTCTTTCAAAGACTAAACATGGCTCTAAGTCACATAATCAGGCTTTGTTTAGCTAGGATGTTATCTGCAGACATTCAGCCATTTTCTCACATTGTGTTTTTGTTTGTTTGTTTGTTTGTTTTTCTGACAAGCAGAGTTTTGCTCAGACTGAAACAAGATGATTTTTTGATCCCCACCCCCAAAAATCTCTTTCCTCCTTCACTTTGTTCAGTGAAGTTACTGGTTTCATTTCAGTATTATACTACATTTCTCTGTCAATAATCTGAAAATTTATTGCTTGCTGTAGCTAGAAAAAAAAAAAAAAGCAGAATGTTTTAAGTGTGTGTGCATTGGTGGAAACAATTAAAAACAACGTTTCTGAAGGTATGTTTCAGTAAGCATATATGCAGATCAGACTTTCATTTGAAAAAAGGGTCCTACCCCTGCCATTCATTCTATATACATTTTTTTTTGTGATGCATACCAAACCTGAATTTTTCTCTTACAGTGAAAAGTGTTTGGGAAAGCGTAAGTATTTAATGCTTTTGCATATCTAGTAACAGTTTTTATGGGTTTTTGATATAATTTGTCAGGAGGTATTTTGAAATTATTGCTATGAATATTTACTTCCTCAGGTGTTTTACCCATGCATTTCGATTTCTTTGTTTGCCCCTTATGAAAAATTTACCTCTTTTGTTTCTAGGCTTTTATAAATAAAATCATTTACAACACAGCATGTTTGCTGCTACATGTATTCACGATTGTTTACAGTATTTTAAGCAAGATTTGCTGAGAAATAGCCTTTCATTTTCACACCTATTTTGCCCACATTGAAAGCATTTGCTAGTATGGATTTTCATTACCTCATTTTAAAGATGTAGGTGTGATTATGCCATATTTATAGTGCCTCCTTATTTAGTTATTTTGTTCATTAACTTTGCAGAACAGAATATAGCAATAGGATATATAGGAACTGAGATTAGGTGTTCTGACAAAATAAAGTGTGCACCAATTAAATGCAAGTTATGGTTAGTGTTTAGTCCCCTAAATTTATAGACTATTTTTTTTTTAATTGTTCTTTCAGTTGTTCTAGACACAATGAAAACCAATGTGCTCTTTTATGAATTACAAGCCGTTCTCATTCTAAAGAATTACCTTACTAATTTCTTATTTTTCAGTAACAGCATTGTTTGCCTGAGCTTATTTATCAGAAGTAACCTAACCACATTGTACCCACACCTCTTATTTTCATGTTTCATAAAAGCATAGGACAATGCTATCTTCTCTTCTATTTACGTAAGTGTATTCTTTCCCAGTACAATAACTAACTAACTAAATAAAATTTACCTAGCCCTCGCTTACCATAATAATATTATAACTGACAGAAAATCAGTTTGTTTATTCAGAAGTCAAAATAATTTTCACATTTATCTTCAACTCGGTAGAGATGAATTGTGAAATATTAATAGAAAGAAAAATAACGTTTTTCTTACAAAGCAAGGAAAGTTTTATTTTGCATTTTCATTCAGAGTAGGAAAAAACAAATTGAAGTGAATTTTATGAATCAAAGGAACTGACCAGAATGTTTTCTGTTGAGATGGCCTTAGAAAAGATTATGCTGTAATTCTTCTTGTAAAAAGCGTAGTTTGGTCATCAGTGGCACTGGTGCCAGGGCACACTTGGGCATCATCCATTCTCACATTTGGTTTGACCTGAAATATCACTTTGCTAACAACAATATGTCTTGCTAGTATTCTCAAGGCTGTGAACAGGCATCTTCTGGGTCTGTCTGTGCCAGGAACAAGTTTCCTGCCCCTCTGTCTCCAGCTACTAGTTACTATCTTTCTCCCATAGGTTACTCCTTTGTAGTGTATTCTAGCAAAACTGTTCTGCTGCAATCCATCTCAATCTACATGAGCTGCTAACAAAGAATTGTTTAAGTTGAATTAGATCATTCTGCCTGTAGGTTAGGAATCATTTATCTGCTCCCCAGGTGCATGATTTGCACTTTATACTAGTAAATTACATCCATCTGTACTACTGCTCACTTTAAGATCATTCATTTCTGTCTGTATGGATATTTTGACCCCTTTATCTACTCCATTCTCCAATTTAGCTAGCCAGAATTTTCAGTAGAACTTTTTATTTCAGTGCCTGTTTAAAAACATTGAATGAAATGGTTCCCCAGACTGATCACTGGAAACTTTGTTACCAAGAGCATAGTAACATTTTTCTGGTTTGTTTAATTTTTCTCCCTTATTTGCTTACTTTTTCTCTGCCAGACTAGTAGCTTTGCACACCTGTGTGTATTGAAGGGATGCACAGAGGCAATTTTGACATATACTTGGATTTTATTAATGAGCACTATGTTTGTTTTGCAATGATTACTCTAATGAATAAATTAACCTGTTAATATGCCAGTTGACATTTGCTTACATTTCATACAGAACTCTTATGACAGACCATCTTTTGCAATTAAACTAAGGTCAAAGACACGACTGGTGCATAGTTGCTAATGTAACAGCAATGCATAAGTCCAAGCCCTCAGAGAATCCTCTGAGGATCTAGGCTGTAGTTCCTAATTCAATCTTTAGCCAACAATTGAAAACTGTAGGATTAGAAAATGAATTTCAGAGCAATTACCTTGGAGAAACTGTTATAACCAAGAGATTGGAGAATAGAAATGTCTTAGAAGTGTCAGTGAGTTTTGCTCTTTGCACAATTTGACTGAAATGTATTAAATAATCTCTGCGTATTGAGAGATGAACAATTGGAATAATACTCTTCTAAAATACAGTCATGTTAGAAATGAGCAGTCTTTAGAAACCCCCAGACCATGACAATTTTGGTGAACTAACATAAATGCAATAAAGCTCTACTGTTAATTTAAAAATTATTTCTTTCTATTCAGTGCTAACTAAAGACCAAGAAATGTATATAAGTATAGTGACTGCTATTAAGACATCATCACTAGAAGAACCAACATGCAGTTAGTACTACAATCAAATAATAGCTATGAGCCAAAAATCTTGCTGTGTGTTAGCTGTATAATATCCATGAACATATTCTTATTTTAGCCACTCAGTGGCTGCCTAACCTTATACTGACTAATGCCCAGTCTAACCCTGTATCTAATGAAAAGTGTTCACCACACCTTTACTCAGAACTTCCAGTAATCCATTAGTCTTTCAAGAGGGAAGTATTCCCTAACTGCATGTAATTTGTATTTCTTTTGATTTTATTAATTGATTCCAAAAATCATGAAAAAGTGAATTGCAGATTTGATCCATCCTCTAATTAGGCTGTCCCATTTTTTAACAGCAATTCATTAAGATAAAACAAAATGTCCAGAATACATGATGTTTAGCGTATTATCCTGTATTGTAAGAGGAAAGACTCAAGCTCTTTGAGCAAACAAGAATTTGAACTCCCATGTCTTATTGATTTATCTCCTTAGGTATGGAATAAAATACTACTGCTTTACCTACATTTTTCCTGAGGTCCAATCCAGCACTGTTCTATTGTCGTAGAATACAAATACATGGAATAATGTACAGGAAAGGAATTTTAAGAAAATATTTCTAACCCATCTTACTGCCCAAGGTAGGATCAACATAACTGTGTTTCTTCTAATATATTATGTCAAGTCTGCTTTTCTATTAAATCCAGCATACAAATGAGATGGATTCATTCATGGATCAAAATGGGCTAGAGACAGTAGTGGCATAGCATACAGTAGTGGAAGTCCATGTCATGACACTAGGAAAACTGCCCACCTTCAGTTGTACAAAACTGTTATCTGTAGCTTTTAAAACACACTGCACAAAAGACACTATCTAGACAATTTTCATGATTTGGAAACCTAATTGAGTTGTGAGTTCTCCTTAAATCTAAAGAAATGCCCTGCTTGTTATTGTTCACTGGAGTTATAGTAGCAAATAATACAGAATATTTTTATATGCAGCTTTCTGACTGCAAACAAGCTTTATGGAAAGCTTTAACTGTAGCTTTACGCTTTAGTGCAGCTGCTGTAGATAAAACCGATTCAGCTTGTGCACATGACCTCCTTCCTAGCCATCCTGGCATCACCCTGTCAATGGGTCACAATAATGAAAGCAATAAATGAGAAAACTTTTGTTAGAAGTTGTTTCTTGTGTCTAAAACTGAAGCAGTGTAAAAATATTTACAGATATCAGCAACAACTGTGGGTAACTACTGTTGCAGAACCTGACTGTTATGCACAGTGAATGCCGGAGCAGTTCTAGAGATGCCCAGGGACAGACACTTTTAGTTTACAAGGAAGTTTTTAAAATATTTGCCAATGTTTTGTGGGTGACTGTAGAATTAAAAGACAGATGGACAAATGTTTAAAGGACCTACATTTTAATTCAATGTGCCTAACTCTGCTGGTCGAGGCCTAACATCTTTTGTAGATTTAGGCATTACTTGAAGCACAGAGCTAAATTCAACTCTGAGGTAAACAACAGCAACTCTGTCGGAATAACAGAAGAGGAATGAATTTTCTAGGTGTATTTGACATATAATCTTTACTGTTTAGAGCTATATAGAGTACAAGACCTTACTATTTAACTGAGAACAGTTATCCCTCTCAAAACCTATTTAAATAGACCAATGCAATAGTAAATTGCAGTTCTCTTTCATGAAACATATCAAAGCTTTATTTAGAAAAACTGTTGAAGTAAATCTAAATTGCCTAACCTGAAATTGTGATACAGTTGATAGCTTTCTTTCAATTTTATTCAGCCTTTTATTTTCCCCTGAATGTATCCACTGAAGATAAACTATTAAATATTCAGGCTCATGATTGTATGAAAAGACTTTTTAACTGAAGACAGTATTTCTCCACTGAAATCAGTTGTTACTTGTGCTCAGATTGCTATTATTGGACCTTCCCACAGGCGGTCTGTGCTTTCAAGATGGTTTCATCCTGTTAATTAAATCATAAATATTCTGTTATCTGTATTTCAGTTGACATATTTACATTTTAATGAAATGATCGCTTTTTTTTTTTTTTTTGACCTCATGTAAGAAAAATGAAAATACCCTATGTAATTCTTTTAATTGATACTAATTATGTTAATCTGGACTTTTTCATTAAAAATAAAACAAAACAAAACAAAAAAAGGGGGGGGGAGGGTGGGCTCAGCTGAAAAATGATGGAACAACAGACAAAGTATAAAAGTTAGTCTCTGAGTATTCGTATTTTTCTGTTACATGATGTAACTTACAAGTTCCAAGCCATGACTGTAAATTCTAAACTTCTTATGTTTGGAATTACTGACTAAACTAGCAGATATAAAAGTTCATCATCCTATGAAGTGCTGATTAAAGGTTGGGAATAGAAAAATATACAGATAAAAAAACTTATTTTGATGCTTGAAAAGAATCTATGACCAGACTTCCTTCTGGATCTAAACCTATAAAGCAAGGTCTGACAATCAAAGCATTTAGCTTGTAAGAAAAAGAGGAAAGATCATGCAACAAACTTTAAAAAGAAGTTTCTTCTACCTCTGTATACTTCTCTTTTACACAAATATTAGAGTAATTTGAAGATTTCTGTAGATCTTAACACCTCCTTACTTCCTGTTAAATTCTTATGAATGTATCCTGTAATTCTGAGAGACTTTCAGTCCTTAGTTTCACTTTGCTGAGCATATGTTGAACAAATGGAAAGAGAAGTCAGAGATACAGCCCGTCTAATATACAAAATGCAGGATTTAACATTATCCATTTTAGTTCCAGAAAACTGTTCATATCCCATGATTAGCATGGCTATAATGTAATATTGCTGTTATTGCTCAGGGAAAAAAAAAAAAAAAAATCCGTGCAAATACATATATCCACTAGTAGAACTATCTGGTAGTAGTCAGTAGTTAGAATGTGTTGAACTGCTATGAACAGTTGATGGAACTGAAATTCAATCATACCTTTTCTTCCTGTTTTAATAACTTTGCTAAACCATTAGAATTAATTTCACATGATTTTGGTAACTGGTCACTAAAACTAGTGTTTTTACAACACTGCAAACAACAAAAACATCATCAAAATGAATAGACATAATTCAAAATAGTTTGTGTAAATTTGTACGAGTATGTTCCACATTTAGTGACATTACAAGAACCAGCCTTTGCTCACAAATGAGCAAATCACAGAGATTTAACAACTACCTAGAGCCATCTTGCTATCCAAAATAGACTGAAAAGGATATATTGACTTTTCCATGATCTTTAAAACAGTATCATTGGGTCATAGGCTAATAGAACAAATTGAAAATGGAGTTGTATAACACGTTGATCTCTCCAAAATGGACCCAGAGTTACAAATAAATTTGACTTTTGTCATTATGCTGTGATAAATATAACTGAACAACCTCCATTGCAAGTAAGGAAGGAGCTTTGTATATATATATATATATATATATATTTTTTTTTTTAGGTGGGTAACATATCTCACATAGACATTTATTCATATTCTCACCTTTTTAATTGCATATGTATGAATTTAAATATTACTCATTAGGGGAAGAGTTCTAATATTATTGCTGAAAGAATAAAAAAGTTTTACATAAACATATTGAATAGACAAGGGAATATGCCATAATTAATCACACAGTTTTACTTTCCTATGGCAATGGTTGTCCCTGTATGCTACTTATCTTTTAAGCTCTCCAATTAACAGCAACAATATTCAGGATATGGTGTTTTGGTCAGAGGTTAAAAATGCAAAATAATTCATTGGATCTTTGATCTGTTTCGGAGCACTTGTTCTAAGTTTATTGTGCCCTTGAGGTTGAACCACAGTATAGCACACCCAGCAATCATTGTCAAATCCTTTTCATCTTTCTGGGCTTATTTCATGAGCAAAAAACATAACAGATGTCAGAGGTTTTTATTTTTTCCCCATATTCCCCTAGACATTGTATTCCCTTTGCTGACAAAACACTTAAAAATTAGAAAGTATATTGTTTTGGTAAACAGGGATTGTTGTTAACTTTTTAATTCCCCTACTCCCCCAGTGGAATGTGTGATACATATTCACTGTGGCATTTACATGGCCTTATGTTTTAGTCTTCTTTCTTCACAACTCTTATTCTACAGCTTTTGCCATGTCAGACAAGACAGCCCTGAGTAGTTGTCACTCATAAAATTACTCTTCCTTTCAGACATAAAAATTGTATTGCATGAAACCAGCTGTATCAGATCAAAATCTCTTCCCAACTCCTCTCATTTTGGATTCTATACTAAAGGATATTTGAAACATTCCTTCTTCCTCCACCAAGATTCTAAATATCAATGAATAACTGAAGGAAATTGAGTTGAAAGATGCAGTGGGATAATAATATTTAATTTAAAATATAGTTACTATTTTTGGTGATAAATGCCTAGAATTTCTAAGGGTTTTCTCTCTGTCTTTCTATAAAATTTAATTTTGTGATAAGCACCAGCTAAACTCAACAAAAGCTGAAAAAAAATGACAGTTCTGAAAATCAGCTTTACAACTCATGTATTAAATGTTTCATAATGATTATTATTACTGAAGATACAAGGGGTTCTACTGATCTCCAGAATCTAAAGCTTCATTCAAAATCAAGTTATTCATATAATTTTATTTACCTTCATCATTATTTACTGATGTATCTGCTGCATTATTCATGGATCAACATGAGAACTTTTATAGTGATATTGATGAAAAAAAATGTACATCATCATCAACAACCAGAGAAAATGTTTGCAGAAAGAATTACAAACTGAAAGTGAGCAAATGTTTTATTTCTCCCTATGAATGTGCTTGAACATCTTGCCTTTTTTGTTTGTTTGTTGTTGGTTTTTGTTTTGTTTTGTTTTAAGCAGTTGTGTATCCATACATCATTTTCCCTTATCCTCAGAAATAAACATGCTCTCTCTTCACCCTTTATGTACTTGCTGTTTTACATATTTTTTCCATTTACAATTTCTCCGTTCAGATATCCTTTGCTTACTGATTGTTTGCAGGGAAACATACCTCTTCCATCGACCTTCTCTCTCACACAAAACTACACATGTAGCATTTTCTGTGTGCACAGCTGGGTAACATCTCGGATATGTGCCAGCCTTTTGAGACCTCCAAATGACAACACTCTAATGAAATCCTACATCAGCATAATTTCCTAAACTCTTGAATATTCAAGGGATTTCCAATAAAGGACAAGGGTAAAAAGAAAAAAAAAATCAATGTTCCTTAGAATTTTAATAGCTTAGTATATAGCATCTAGTAAATACTATGTCTAAATGATAAAGAGAAAAAAATCAATCTTTAAAAAGTTCTAAAACTTTAGTTAAAATGTCATTGTATGTGACATTTAAAATAGTGTTTCATAGAAATGCTATTTTTCAACTTTTTAAAAAATATTTTTTTCTCCTTGGTTCCTAATTTACTATGCAAATATATACATATTTTATACATATATACATTCTGTTCAAGTTCTAAGCAATAAAAGATTTAATTTTTCCCATTTAGTAGAATTTAAAATTTATTTTTATCATCTCCTTGACTGTTTAATATATGTATATACATATATCCAACCCCGTTTCCTCAAGTTCCCTTTTTACAAAATATTCCTTCATTGCAGATAAAGTTTGTATTCACATAAGTCTATACAGAGAGATTAATGGGGTCTCAGTTTCTCCATCCTTCCCTCCCACATACTGAACATTTGCTGATATTATGGAGAGCAGGACAAACTTCACCCTCCTACATGTTATGCTAGATAACATAGAAGTCCTCAGCACAAGGTCCTTCAGCAGACAACCAGTGTTAGTGTTGACTGCCTGTGTCTGTCACACTGTTAAGGAGCAGGAAACCACAGCAATGGAGTCATAGTAGTTTTGCAGGACCTGGAGAACCAGAGGGAAAGAGAGAAGGACTGCATCTCCTCCATCATTCCCACAAGACATGTATTTTTTGTTTATATTTCTGTTTCTTGAGGATTTTTTTCAACAAGGTGGTGGAAAAAAGTCTTTGGCAAGTTTTCTTAGCTGAGAAATTATTAGGAATTCTTTTTATATTTAATATGCTTGCATAGTGAAGGGAGAAGGGAGACAGAAAAGTAGATATGCTCTTCACCTTCGTGGACATTGCCCTTTCCAGTTTAATAGTGTAAATTGATCCTGAGTTAAAAGAAATATATAAGTTTTTAGTATCACTCCCATCCTCAAGTGAAGCTTAAGTTGCAGGTGGGGTTTGTATGTTCATAATTACATAAGAATATGTAATATAATGAATGTTAGTAATTTGACCAAGTTAAAAGTATAACATCCTTTGTCCTTGCATGATTAACTGCTCATAACAACTAGGTACGCAGATATGAGCAGCTTTTTATGAAAAGTAGTTTCAACGTGAAGCTGGCTCTTATCAATCAGTTCCAGGTTTTCCAGATTTTTCTTGGCTCCTTTTAGTGTGCCTTTGTGCAAGGGGAGGTGGTAATGCATGACTTTCTTCATCTTTAAGTATGCAATGGCATAAAAAAGGCAGAAACCAGAATATTCATGATCTTTTGAAAAGCATAACACAAAAACAGAAGAAGAAGTGTCTCTGTAAGTTTTAACCCTGTGTGTTCCAAGGTGGCATCTGTTTAGTAGGACTCCTTGATGGACGGATGTGTGTGTGGGGGGATGTTTTAATTCCCAATACAAGGTTCCAATCCAGTATCAGAAATGAAAGAATGTTACTTCTGGTAGGGTACTTAGACTATATAAGTATTTAGTATGGCTAGAATTCACTTCCAGCTAGTAAATATCCACAGTTTGGATTAGATTTTCAGAAATGCAAGAATACATCTTAATGCTTTCATTAAACAATTTTTACAACTCTGGTATCTGTGAAAGAAGAAACAATGAATTTGGTGATCTTTTGTTCTTTTGGGTTTTGTTTCTACTTCTAATGCTGCAAATAGCTCTATTTATTTTAGATACCTTATTAGTTTTCCAGAAATCTTGATAGAAAGCTGAAATTTATTTGGAAAGTCTGATGCCATATGGTAAAAATGCAACAAAACTCCTAACAAACACAGTTCTTAAACTTCTCTTCTTTTTTGGTAGTTTATTCTTAGACCTCTCTTCCTTTTTACAGAACATAAGGATGTAGTTGCTCAGTCTTTTGGGTGGTTTTTGTAAGCATATATGCCTGTATATGCATAAGGCAGCAGGCAAGGTTTTTCAAATCAAAATGCCTTAAGAACCATTTGTATTGCACTGATATTTAAAATATTTTTGCCTTAAGGTCATACTGTGTTGTTAAAGACCACCTACACTGACTTGCATTTCATAACTGTTTTAGCACATTAGATTTTCTTTACAAATTGTTAAAACCTAAAAGCCTTCATATCCTGCCAAAAACTTCACATTAATCACCTCACTGGTGTGTTAAGATATTCTCTCAAAATAAGACAGCCTTTACTTTGAACGTAGTTTGCTTACTGAATAGCAGTTACGTTTTTAGACTTTTTAATACTGCAAAGTTCTTATAACCTTCCAAACATTCTTTTTCTTTTGTATTCTGGCAAATAGATTTTCATGAACTCCTCATACAGCTGACGGACCTGATCCATCATCTTCCCATTCTGATCCCAATCTACTTCCATTTGTACATGCTGTGACACTAGTTCATCCTCTTCTTCCTCTGTGGAGAGGTAGCAGGGCTCTTCCTCTTTGCCCAGATCCCTGGGACTTGTGGCACACTGAGTACACTTCGATGGTCTGATGCAGTCAGTGATGCTCCGTGTCTGGGGAGGTGCTCCCGAATTCAGACAGCAGGGTCTATATGCAGACAGCCTATATGCAGACCTGCTTCACTATAACAATACACTGTGCATAAGGTTGTAAACAGAACTGAGACTGGATATATACTGCGCACAAATTTGGACTTGTCTCACCAGCTACAGTCTTCAGACTATAATGTCTCCTTTTGAAGAATTTAATTTTGAAGAATTTAATGAATCCTTTTGAAGAATTCCAGTGACATTCATGTGGATTTGCTCTACCAGTTTTACATTATAACCAGTTACTTTACTAACCAATCACCATATCTCCATTTTACCAAGCTAATTTATACGTTTTCTTAATCTGAGTGAGTATTCCAAAACAGCAGGTGCTGATTTCAGTATTTATGAGCCTATTCATGATCACAGTGACACCTTGCCATTTTTCAGTCTGACAAAATCTGAAAGTCAGTCAAAGTGCTGTTTTTTTGTTTGTTTGTTTGTTTGTTTGTTGTTGTTGTTGTTTGTTTGTTTTTGTTTTGTTTTGTTTTTGTGGGTTTTTTTTTTTTTTTGTCTTGTTTTTACCAGCACCTGTTGCTGTAAATATAAAATAAATTCACAATCTGTAACTCTTCCTGCTGTTAATGCTATGGCATAGTAGGACTTTTCCACTTAAAGTATTTTCCTATTGGGCTTTAGTATTGTTACTTTGTTGGGTTCAAATTTGCCTAGAACTGTGACGGAGGTTTCATTGATTCGGTACGTGAGTGCAAAGAAAGTAGTGTGACTGTCTGAATAGTCTAAGAGTTCTAGCTCATTCAAGCAAGAAATGCTTAAAAGTGCAGTTTCTTCTCAGGCAAAGTAAAGTTTCTATCAGTAAATACTGTGCACACATTCAATTAAAAGATAACCTTTGCATCAAAGAACTTTAACATTTTTAAAAAGCCTAAATATGAACTGTATGGTGTACTAACAAATTTTACAGAATGAACATTTTTTATAAAATCCTTAACATTTTTAGGAAATTCGGGGAAAAACACTTGAGCCTCCCCCACCCCCCAAATTATCCTTGTTTCAGAAATTGGTTCTGCAGCTACGCATGAAGAGAATACAGTAGCTGCATTTTCAAAGATGTCCCGGGAATGTGCTGTCAATAATATTACAGAAAGCTTTTTAACAATCCACACCAAAAATTCACATGGGTCCCCTTGCAGCTGCAAAGGAGTCCTTTGAAGGACCTTCCCTTTTCTAAAGTTAGAAGGATTAAGGACCTGTCTGCAGGTTAGCACTGAGTAGATGGGCTGAGACAGGATAGCAGTGTGGATGAGCTCCACTGCACCGTGGTTCTGCCTGCCCTGTCCAGCTGCTCCGGGAATATCATTGCTATACCAGCTGCATAGGGAGGTGGCCATAATGACCACGAGTTACCAACCCAGCAGATCTTCTTCATTGCTTCAGGAGCTGGTTTCTCAGCATCCTGGCATCACTCAGCTGTCCATCAAAACTCAGGTTCAGGCTGCTTCACACACTTAGCAGCAGCAGGGGCAGAATCTAATAGGCATGTTAAGGGTACAGGAAGCTTAATTTCTGCAAATGCTTTCTGTGGTCTGACTTAAAAGACTTCTTGTTGGAAATATCTGCCTTGAAAATTTTCAATACACTACAAGAATACAAATATTTTATCAAGGCGAAAATGCCTCAGTCTGGGTGAATTAAGCTGTGAGGCTGATGGCAGTGAGACTGCACAGAACTTTAGCATTTTCTTAGTTACATGCACTACACTTAGCAATGCTAAAATGCTCTATAATCTTCTTAGTTCCTCCCTGCCTTGTAATTTTGTGTCCAGTAACAATAGAAATATTGAGACATCTGGAAAACGACAACAAAATTCACTTGTGAATGCTTTATGGCATCTTCAGGAATGCTATTCCACACATCTCAAAATAGGGTTCTAAGAAATATAATACAAATTTCTACCAGGAAATGCTTGTATATCTCTACTGTTTACGTAACTGAAAGTGCTTACAAGACTGGCTTGCACTGTTGGCTTGATTCTTAGACTAAGTTTACCTTGCTGAAGCACAGTTGTCTACAGGAAAAAGCATCGCTAAGAAGAAATCAAACTAAGATTTTGGTTCAATTAACAGACGGTATTAAATGGTAGTAAAATTGTTTAGCATGAGCTTTCCAGAGATTTTATGTGTTCATGAACTTTCACAAAGAGGGCTAAAAGGCTTTAGTTTATTAAACAGCCAACTCTTTACCAATAATCTGACAAACATCAGATTTGCAGAAATGAATACATTCAATACAAATACAATGAATAGAAAACAAACATGCGAATATTAATGTAAAATTGATAAAGAATATAAAGAAAACAAACAAACAAAAAACTACAAGTCCCAGTAAAACTAGTGGAATATGGAATGCCTTCTGATAAAAACAAGGTGAGCCTGACCTTAAATACAGAAGGCAAACAAATGCAATCAAAGACAAAGTAGGGATAAGAGGAACGTGTACTGCTTTAGCAATACACTGGCTTTTAAAAATTCTTTATATAACTGTGTAGATGGACAGACTGGAGACAGACAGGCCAAAACTGAACTCATAGTACAATCAAAATTTCATTCTGTGAGGAGTAACCTGTAATTCTGAAATCCACTTATTAAAAAGCTACAGTGAAAGCATTCAAATAAAGCTACTACTGCCTTCATAAATTAATTAGAACTGTTTTTTCATTGTTCCACTAAAATAAATAAATAAATAAATGGAGAATGTTTTTAAAACAAGTTTTAGTGTATTTCAAAAATTATTTGACAACTGCAAAGAAGATGATTAGCCTCCTTTCAGCTGATACTCAGATTTTAGTCCCAAATATTTTTGATAAGTAGTGGAAGAAATCATTGTCTCCACTGCATGTGGAATCATGCATTTTTATAGCATCTTATTCAACTATGATAGAGAAAATTTATCTTCATTCCTTGATATTATGTTTCATGGAGGAATTGACACCACTTACCACAAGACTTATATGTATCTTAAAAAGATGTTTTATTTTCCCTCTGTTCAATTCGAGCCCACTGTTACTAAGGAAACCTTAGACAACTGAGATGTAAAACAAAATTGAATCCCTTTCATTGGATTCTAGCCATGAGTAAATATAAAAGATATTACGACACTCTTATAAAAGAAAATCTCAAGAAGATGAATCTGCACAGAAATATAAAATCTAGAGATTCATTTGTCCATGCCACAATAAAGCTAATATATATGATGTTTCAGTGCCCCAGAAAGTCCCATAACAGTCAGTTACTGTTTGAGATTTCCTGGCTAAAATGAAGACTCCTGAGATACGGTTTTCGGAGGGAATCTAAATGTCAATAAAGGAATGGTCTGGGAGAACAGACTGACCTTGAGTTAGAGCAGTGTTTACTAAAATACAGATATTGGTCAGAAGGCCAACTGCATCACCAGAGGGGTGGCCAGCAGGCCAAGGGAGGTGATTGTCCCCCTCTGCTCTACCCTCATGAGGCCCCACCTGGAGTTATTGCATCCAGGTCTGGGGCCCACAGCACAAGAAGGATGTGGATTTGTTAGAGTGGGTCCAGTGGGTTGCAGCTTTTCAGTATTTAAAGGGGTCTTAAAAAAAGATGGAGAGCAACTTTTTGCTTGGACAGGAGAAGGAGGAATGGTTTTAAACTAAAAGAGAGGAGATTTGGATAGGAGGAAATTCTTCACTCAGAGGGTGGTGAGGCACTGGAGCAGAGAAGCTGTGGATGCCACATCCCTGGATGTGTTCAATGCAGGGTTGGATGGGACTTCGGGCAATGTGATCTAGTGGGTGGTGTCACTTCCCATGGAAGGGATGTTAGGATTAGATGGTCTTTTAAGGTCCCTTCCAGCCCAAACCATTCTATGATTCCATGATGATTCTATGCTTTTTTTGTTTGTTTGTTTTTCTTACTGACATTTCCAAATGACATTGCCAGACCTATCATCTCACAGTGCTTTTGCAGAGTAACTTTCTTCAGATTTATGTTTTTCAAGAGAAGAATTAATGTGAAGTCTTTCTCATGACATTTCATGGTATGCTAGAATTTATAGCAATCCTAATAGATGTTATGTTTTAATTATTTATGTTGAAAATTTCAGAAGTGCGGTGGCATGAGATTTATTGCTACAAATGCAGAAGTACACGTAAGAATAGAGGAGTCTCAGGGCTCAAAAGAACCTATGTTTTCTTATTTTTATCTTATATCTACTTAGTAAACATTCTAGTTATGATAGAAGTAATGCAGCATAGCAATAATAGATGTAGCATGCTCTTCAAATCTTTCTTTGTCTTGCTTTCCAGGCAAACACAGATTTCCTCGCAGAACATTTTTTTTAAGAATAAAGTGTTTTATGTAGTCCAGTGAAGTGACTTCTAGAGAACACCAAAGCACAGTAAATATTAAGAAAAACAAATTAACATTATTAACATTCACACCTTGAATCCTGTGTTTCTATAGCTCCAAGAAGCCACATTTTTTTTGGCCAACAAACTAATTAACAAACAAAACAAAAGAGAACACAGCTGAAAGGCAGAAATATGTGATAATTTTCATACACTTTAAAAATAAAATTCTTAAAATTTTTCCACACTGTTGGTAATTCACATTTCAGCAGCATACACATTGAGAAACTGCTATGCTGAAAATAAGTTAGAAGTAATATGCACATAAAAAGATCAAAACTGAGCCTTCAGATCTTTCACAGAGTATTTTTTCTTGAAACTGAGGTGCTTTTAAAGTTCAGAGTTTCATGAAAGGCAATCTTTGGCTAAAATCAATGTACCAGCAAGATAAAAGGTGCAACAATATGACTGCAGTGATCAAAGCCTTTCAAGAGAATGATCCACTCTTTTTTAAACCACATCCCAGGCAACAAGTCCTTTAAATGCAATATGGCTTGTACCAAAGGTAGAACTGATGACACTCTGTAAGTCCACAAGAAATATAGCAGTTCTGTTTTACTACATTGTATGCTTTAGAAGTGACAATGACTTGATAAAAAAAAAAAAAAAAGCTTTATTTACACTGTAAAAAACAGGCAGTAATGAGTATAGCTAGCAGTTAAAATAGCTTTAGAAGCTATTGCAGTCTCTTGCAGTCCTCTGCATAAATTCCACAGCCTAGTAGAAAAAAAAAAGCTTTAGGTAAGTAGTTTGATAAGCACACTTCTGGGAAAGAAACATATTTTGCCCCTTCCTCAAGTACAAGTTATCATGCAACTGCAGGTAAAGTGAGATGGTGAAAAACCTTTTTAAAAGTCATTTGCCATAAACAGCAGAAAAGAGGACAGAAGATGACTGGTCATACACCACATTTTATGTGTGAATATTCTTCGTACATTTGTGTTTGCCTCACAGGTCAGTAGCTACTTGGGCTTCATCCATCTGCTAGGTTATTCTATGAGCTACATTGGTGATATGGTGGTATTAATCCTTTCTTTGTGGACAGGGATCCGTATCTAAGAAAGCTCAACAGAATTAATAGCAATTGGCCCCTTTTTTTTTGTGAGGCTTGGCAATTACAAAAATTAAATTACACATATTTAAAAAAAGGAAGCACTGATTCCTAGAATTGGTCATCAATGAAGAGGATCAAGTCATATTTGCATGGAAATGTTGGAAAACTTCATCACTTCTACTTAAGACTGTTGCTGTTTTAGAGAACTAAATCATTTTTAAATTGAGAGATCTATTTTTCACTCTAAGGTGGAGCAGGCCCATGCTAACATGCTGCAATTGGTCACACTGGAGGAGAGGTGTACAGAGCAAGCCAACTTTCTCCCATTTCTCCATTTCTCCTGACTGAATGGGCAGGGTGTCTATGTTCATTGGTTAGTAGTTACGGAGGCAGTAAGCCAAAGGATTTTCATTGGTAATAGAAGGTATGGGGGAAGAGGAGGCTATCATATTTACAGCACAAAGTTTATTTACTAACAACCTTGTGAAAGCATATGATATACCAAAATCAAAACCAAAACAAGATTGACTAAAGTTCATGTAGCTGACAAGAGACCAAATAGCTGACGCTGGAAGAGGTACTTCAAAAACACTGTTACAGAATAGAGCGTCTCCTTAGTGAATAAAGCAAAAAAAGATCTGGACTGTGCTAGGAAGTATTGCAGAATGGTTTTGTCTACAGAACTTGCCTCTTCTGAAGGCTTCTAACCCATCCAGCAGTGCCAGGAACTGTAGGAGACAAAATTCAGAAACCAGTCTTTGGCATTTAAAAAGCATTCCAGACTGCAGGGAAAGGTGAATTCTTAGGAAACTCCACAGCTCTTAGATTATTTCACTGATACATTAATTGGCTGCAATGTCATAATATATGTATTTAAATACTGGGAATACCATATTATGGCTAGAGAAATGGTACAACTTCCCCTCAGCATGTCATCTTAATATTAATGCCTGTTAAAAGCTCAAGGTTTAGATGAAAGTTCTGATTCATTTCAAGAGCACTGACATTGCATCAAACATTCCTGGATTAACTTACTACTTCCCTAGAGGGTATTAGTACAGGACAAGAGCATGATGAATGTGTGAATAGTTCCTGAGACCCACTTAAAAGCTCATATTCAATCCTTCTCATGGATTTTAAAAGGAAAAAAAAAAAAGAAAAGAAAAGAACAGTGATTTCACTTAAGATTATTGGCATTGCCTGTTCAAGGTGAATGAATGACAGCTTTCTGAGAGCAATACCCTTGCATTTTTCTTTTCACTTTTTATTTATTTATTTATTTATTTCCCAGCGATATGATAAAACATAACCTTGAGACAAATCAATGGGAATTTACATTTCTATTCGCAGGGTAATTATAGGAAATAGAGAAATCTCACATTGAAATGAAGTCACTGAAGTCTCAGATTACACATATTCACTCTTCAGTATAAAAACACCCAACAGCGATTACAGAATGCAACCAATTAATCAAGAAGGTTAGAAAAGGACTCAATAAGAAATCTTTAAAAGATCTTCTGTTCATAGAGCTTTACCTTGTGTAACACAATGACTTCCATCAGATAATGGACTTCACAAACATAAATGTGCTCCCTATAGTTTATTAAGGTGTAATAATTGCTTAAAATTACTAGTTCTCATTCATTTTGTGTAGTTCATTTGTCTTGTACATACTTAAAAATAATAATAACAAGAAGAAAGAATAAAAGTTTGAAAATTTACAGATTTAATCATGGAATCAGTGAGTGAATCAATTGAGGGCATTTGAGCCAGCATCTCCTGGCTCAGGAATGAAACCTTACAACCTTACATCCTTACAACCTAATATACATTTCAATGTATATTAACAGAACAATCAGCCTGAAGAAAAGAAAAAAGAAAAAAAAAAAAAAGTCAGGTTAATTACTAACAAATGTCTTATAAAGATAAAATATATTGAAGAACAAAAGCTCACAAAATCCAGGTCTGTTTGAGACAGAAATTTACTACAAAATTGATACTGCTCTCAGTTCTTTCTTAATTAATTACAATTTAAAAGCTTTTTAATTTGCTATTTTGGCCCAGATAAACATAATTCTGATTGATTGATTGATTGATTGATTAAGATGTCTTTTTTTTAAGACAAAAAAAGACATCTTTTTTAAGCATATTCTGTGAGCACATATTTTTGTTTCTTTCTTTCTCCTTGAGATGAACTACTTTACTTTCTTCATTCATACCACCTTTGAGAAGGCCTAATTTCTTCAGCCTACAGGGATTTTCACCTAACCCCCTTTGAGATAGTCAGAAAACCCCCATTCCTGCACTGTGAGTGTTGTATGAGAATTTATTCTTCAGAAGCACTTAATATATATTTTTCCTATGCCAAAAATAAAGACTGACAATCCTATTTTAAGCAGAGAAGAGCTTAGTTTATTTTATTGCATTTTTTCCTGGAGGCTCTGTTGCATTCCTGTAGTTTTCTCATATCTGTAGAAAGGCTTCTCTTTATAGCTGCCAGCCCAGATAAAAGCTTTTTCAAACATATTACTTCAATTACTTCAGCTTAATAAATTTACTTCTATGCTGAGAAATTTAGAGGACTTTTACTATTTGCATTGTATTATACTGCATATTTTTCAAATCTGAAAAAAAAAAAAAAAAAAAAAAAGTAAAGTACTTAAAGTATTTAATCTATGGAAGATATCTAGATACTTTTCCATAAGGACTTGCCTATGATATGTTACTTATTTCTAATCCCCAGCCAAGACATGTGGACTGTAACCTGATTTGGTTTTACTTTTGTTTGAATATAAATTATTAACTCATTAAATTATTAAATTATTATTTTAGTTACACTGAAATGTGAATCTATGTGTTTATAAAGTTTTGTGTGTTCAAAGAATGAGTCTCGAGATTTCTGTAGAGCTGTGTTTTGTCTTTGTATTTGTGCCTCTGAGACTTTAATGTGTATATATTAAAGTTCATTGTTAGGCAACTTGGCCTTGGAGGACTGGATGCTGTGGTTCAGATTTTGCTTTCCTTCTACCTCATTAAATTATTTTTTATTGTCATTCTTAAAATACACACTTTTTGTTATCAAAAAAATCCATCAAAATTTAACTAGAACACTTCCTACGCGTGTGAGTGAAAAGGGAAACTAAGAATTCTCTCGGAAAAAAAAAAAAAAAAAAAAAGAAAAAAAAAAAAAGAAAAAGAAGTTCTTCAGTGTTAGCTCTGAAAATAGTCCAAAAATAATGCTGATAACAAAATCCAGTACAACATCTTCTAAACATTTCATAAGTGCAACAGTGGGAAAAATAGCATCCTGTAGAGAAGTTTCCAGGTAATACAAAATTATTTGGTTGAACATGTAATGCTTTTATGCACATAGCTTATTTGGAGCCATGATTCAGCATTTCTGATATTACAAATCTTTATCAAACTGATAGTACTTTTTATTTCTCGTAAACACTTTTTAAGGACAGCATGATAGTGAAAGAGAGTTAAGCATATGCAGAGTGATAGAGTTCTCTCATCGCATTACTTCAAGCTGCTATGGTTTATCACTTTCCCTCAGAGAGCTTGCAAAATACAGCAAATCAAATCTGTTTTTAAATGCCTGTCTACTTCTGATTTGTTCCACAATTCAGGGGAAAAAAAATTCTGCTTGACATTTTATATTGCAGGCAAGGTGCCAAAAATAAAAACAATATGTATGGCAGGCAACACTTTGTGGTAGATTGTCAGGATATTTGAGATGAAATCAAAAATGAGCAGCTATTATGTTATTGATCTGAACTCTCCAAATTTAGAATATGCATCACACAGAAGACATGTATTTAAATAGTGGTATTCTTGAGATGCCTGTCTGTCTGCTATGATTTTATTATACAATAAAAGTGAACCACGGATTTCTATTTATCTTGACAAAAAGTATGAATGACCCATAAAGGGTAAAACTTTATTTTTTATCATGCAGGCAAATTGCATAGCTACCCAAAAACAAAGTTTATTCTCAGTTGGAAAGAAAAAAAAAAAAAAAAAAGGATAATCAGATCTGTCTTTATACTGTTAAATTTTATATTGAAATTGCTTTAAGATTTTTTTCTCTTCTAATATGGGTGTACAAACCTCTTAAACCACGTAACAGCAATATTCAAATACCTAAAAGGAGTATCAAGAAGACAGAGCCAGGCTCCTTGCTAAGGTGCATCCTAAGACATTAAGAAATATTAAATATAAATCATAAATCAAAGCAAAAGGGATTGTGACTATATACAGGGAAAAACCTTTGACCATGAGGACAATTTAGCAGTGGAGCAGCCTGCCTAGAAGGGTTGTGGAGTTTCCAGCACTGGAGGCTTTCAAGACACAACTGGATTTGCCCTAAGGAACCTAGTCTGAGCTCATAGCTAACCCTGCTCTGAGCAGGACTACAGCCCTATTGAGATCCCTTCCTATGAATTTTTCTAAGATCCCATGAAGATGGGATCTTCTTCCATTGGAAGAACTCAACATCATGGTCTCATCATAGACTATTCACACATTCTAAACCATACTTGCGTTTATGTCCACTGAATGTCTGCTGAAAATGCCCATTACTTTCAAGTGAACCAAGAGATTAAAATGCACCATAAATCATGTTTGAGCTGAGGTACTTCCGTGGTCCCTGAAAAGTGCACTATTTTTCAGAGCTATCATTCAAGTTCATGTTAGCTACCTCCCTCACCAAAGTGAGGGAGGATTAAATACCCCACTGAGTGCTAGTCCCAGAGGCTTCCCAAATTGCTAGGCATTCTCCATAACAGAGAGCTCTGGTGCAAGACTATAGTAGAAATATGCTGGACAAATGAAATCATACCAAGAGGCAGACAAACCTTGTAGACCAGAAGCTGCTGAATGCACTGCAAGTCACAGTTACAGAGTATTTAAAAGTTTGGTGAATGAACTAAATAATATATATATATATAGTTGCCTGGTTGCTTAGATTTAGAATCATAAAATTGGGAATGGATCCACAAGGATCATTGAGTCCAATGCCTGGCTCCACGCAGGATCACCCAAAAATCAGACCATGTCTCTGAGAGGGTGGTCCAAACTCTTGAACTCTGGAAGGCTCGGTGCCATGACCACAGCCCTGGGGAGCCTGTTCCAGTGCTCGACCACCCTCTGGGTGAAGAGCCTTTTCATAACATCCAGCCTGACCCTCCCCTGTCCCAGTGCCATGCTGTTAACACATATGTAATACTGTTTTAAAATAATCATAATGCTTTACAGGTTCTTGTGTCTATAATATGCTCATATATATATTTAATCCAGAAGTACAAGGATGTATAAGTGGAATGGAAAAGTAACGCACAATAAGAAACAAAGGAAAATCTAGATTAGGAGTTCACATGGATAAATAGAATACTAACCATATTACCTTTAATGAACCTACTTTTCATCAGTCTTCCACAATTGTCTTTCAATTTTGAGAAATTAGAAAATATATGTTGAGTTTGTAATCCTGTAACCTCGTAGCACAACATTGCCATTGATAAGCACAGGCCACAGGCTACCAAGTCTACAAGGCCTTAAGATTGAATCTTGTCAAGCTTGCTCAGACAAAAATTGTCTTAACCTGTCTGAAGCTTTACTTTTACTTGGTTTAGCTCTACCAGACATTTAGACTTTTTTTTTTTTTAAAGGTGTCTATATCTGTTGCTATATTTGTTTAAATTTCAGTGGTACAACCATGGGTTCCATACAGACAATAACAAATTGCTATTCTGTGTAGAATGAGATATTTTATGATTGTGATGTAATAATGCAGTGCACAGAAATACTGGCTTGGTAGAGTGGACAGTAGAGCAAGGAAGAAGCTATCATCACTACATTCCTCCCAGCAAAGGCCCCACTGCTAATGACTGTGTACTTCCCTTCCACCTGACTGAAACCTTTGGATCCAGGTACTCATAACACCAGGACCAGGAGTGCATGCTACCAAGGATATGTGTGTATAACAGTTTTAACTGGATTACTAAGACTTTTTCTTTCCATTAGCATTTTTTCTTTTTCTTCTTCCTTTTTTTTTTTTTTTTAATTAAATATGGACTAATGATGATTTTTGATTAAACTGTTAAGATTTCAATTATACTACTAATAATTTTGTGGCTTTATATATGTGTTCTCTTTTTTCCTGTAACAGGATTTTGAGCATAACGAGTTACATAAGTATCTATTGAATTCTTAGTAGTAGTTAAACCAGAAGCAGCTTAGTTATTCTGTATGCAAAGCAAATTCAGTGCAATGATTAGTACAGCTTTCATCTTATTCCAATAACTATGAATTAGAGATAAAAAAAGCATATCCCAGTTGAAGGAATGTTTTGTTCCTCCAGTTTCTCTGCAGATAAATGTGATTTTATTCAGTTGACCTCCAATGTTTTTGCAATGAAACTGTGATTAATATGCTGTGCATATCATTTTAACTTGCTGTGAAAAGGAACCAGTGTATAGTTAAACAGTCTTTCATCTATGCCTTCATCACTGTGCTAGTGAAACTTTAGTCAGTTACTAGAAATAACCTGGGACCCATAATTGTATTTTATAAATATGAACAGAGATTAGTCTATTTTTTACTGTACTACCAATGAAAATGAACCATAATAAATAATAAATACTGTACACATTTTCTACTTTGGATTATGAATTCAATTTGATTAAAGTATAACTTATATAGTCATTTATCAACAGTGAAATAATAATCAATGTGATTAATATATAGTTCCTAACTACAAGGATTTTTTTTTTTTTTAATTTAAGATAGACCCATGAGTAAAATCATAAAACAAGAAAGTGTTAAGCTGATTTCCTGAACCTATGATTTTTATTTGCTGCATTGAAGCTGTTCTACTTTACATTCAGTTTTTGTGATAGGTGAGAAAGCATACAACTTTTTCCACCAAGTTTTAAGATAGAATTTAAAGCACAGAATTTTCTGGGAAGAAAACAGCTTAGGAGTTCTCTCTTTCAATGATAGGGATGTCTCACTACTCAGGTCTTTCTCAAAGATCTTCTCGTAGAACTGCTCTGATCTTTGCTACATATGGTTTCTGAATGAAGAAAGCAGCATAGACAGTGTGCAAGAAAACAAGAAAACATTTCCTTCATGCTGTTATAAACACCAGAGCGGGCATCCTGAAGCTGTTCCACAGTTACTTCTTTGCCAGTTTTACTTTCCAGATAGTATTCCAGTTGGGCTTTTATCTTGGAGATCTCTTTGTGGATTTTCTACCACCATCACAAGTCTATTGAAGAGCAGTTTCAAAAAGTGTTTATTTATATGTAATGTCTTCCAATATAATGAAGTAGAACATCCAAAACTCCATTAACTCCTCCATCCTCCATAAAAGTGGTGGGACAGGGGTAGGAGGAGAGTTAATTATTAGTACTGTGTTCTATTAGGAATGTATGAATTGAAAGAAGTTTACACAGATATCATGTATATATTTTTTCAAGCACATTCTCATTTTATATTGACAGTACAGAAATACAGAATTGAAAGCTTTTTTTTTTTTTCACTTCCATATTTGAAGTTATACTAATTAAATGCTAGAACAAGTTATTGAGATTACATACGGTATACTACCAAAACAATTTGAAATCTGAAATAAGATAGTACACAAGTTTTTAAAAGATACATGTCAATGTAAATTCTCTACTCAGCAGTATGTAAATGTAAAAACAATAATAACCATCTTTGTTAGCCATGAAATTTCTGATGCTCATCATGTTCTAACTTAAACATCCTTCACAAACCTCCCAAAGACTAACCTCTTAATTCACTGACCATATCTTCCAAGAACACAGGAAAACAAAAGATGTAATTCAATGTTTTTTATCCTGCCTCTGACAGCAGCAATAGGACACTCCTAACACAGGAGCCTGATCTCTCTCATTTCCTTCATATCCTCTAGCAGCCATAATCATTTGGGATGTTAGAGGGTACATTCCTACATATTCAGTTTAGTAACTTTTGTTTATGGATCTGTTGTCTGTGAAAGTGCAATCCCATTTCATACATCTTGATGATAACCCTTGGTATCCAAATGCAAATAATTTCCCCCTATCTGAGGTGCTAAATATTAATCCTCTTTCTGACACCTCTGGATTTTTTTCTAACTTCATTCTTCTGCTAATTTTCAAACTTTTCGTTTTTCAAAAGGCTCCTTGAATGAAGTCCTACATTTCTACTCTGTATTCTGTAGCAAATAAGACAAGTATGAAACCCACAGTCAACAACAAAGTAGGAGATGATGACTGTATAATTACTTAAAAAAACTTCTGGCAAAATTGTCTTCAGAGATGCCTCACACAAAAATCCCCAAATTATGACTGCATAGATATTCTTAAACTCCACAAAAACTTCTCCCTGGTCTCAATAATAATAATAATAATAAAAATAAAAAAGCACCACCCTATTTTATTTTCACTTCCATCCTAAACATTTTTTGTGTTTTGTTTTGTTTTGTTGTTGTTGTTGTTTTTTAAACACCCATGTTTCTTTCTTTTCTCTCTCTCTCTCTCTTTTTTTTTTTTTTTATTTAAAGAAAGGAATTTGAAGTGTTAGATTGCCTTTGAGGATGCCATTCTCAGCAAAGGGAAATTCATAATGAATGTTCATTAATATTCTTTATCAGTTCATTAAGGCTGCTTGTGCACTATGTTTATGAACATCTCTGATAAACATTTTGATTTGTTGTGCATGAACTGCTGATGAATAGTCATTAAACTGTCCCTAAGTTTATTCATTATGAGTGCTTATTAATTTCTCATGAATTATTATAAAATTCAAACTGCTCTAGGAGTCATCCATAAAAAAGAACAATCTTTCACAGTATGTATTATTTCTTAGAAATAAATGAAATAGATAAAACTATTTCTAATGATTAATGAACTTCTAATGATTAATTTCTAATGATTAATGTACTTATTTCTAATGAAAATGTATTTTGTTCTTCAACTTAAATCTAAGGATATTTCAGAGTACTACTGAAAGCTACATTATAGTTTGGAAATACATCTAACAGCTAAATTTGATCCATATTGCTGCAGAGTAACAGTAAACTACTTGAGTATGTGTGTAAGGATATCCAGATTTATCTTGCATATTGAATATCTCTTCTCCATATTAGGGGAATTCTTTCTTCTCTGAGTAGAAGTAACACACATTCTTTGCACTTTTATATTACCTAAGAGTAAGTAAAGCAAAACATTGTGCTCAAGACTAAAAATAAAAATTCAAACACATCAGAATTACAGCAGCCTACACAATTTTAATTTCCTTGTCCTGTGCACAGTCACTGTTCAATCACATTAGTTTCTTTTCCTATTTCTATAGCCTCCAGCATCTAGCGGTGTTATATTACTTTGACTGTAAGGCAGATCAGAAATTTCTGAATTAGATTTATATTATTTAATTTATAAAGTGGTAATAATTTAGTCCTTGCAAAGCCTTATGTTGTCACAGATACATCAATGGCTAGAACCTGGATAGCTCAGTTATAGATAAATTAAGGTTAGCACCTGGATAGTTCAGATATAGATAACATAAGGCTAGTTCAGTTAAGTCTATACTATAGGGTATGTGTAGTCATCTCCACTGCACTGCCAGCACAACCAAAGGTGTTTTGATTAAAAATTTAGTAATTAATAAACTGTCTTTCACCCTGATTCTAATTTTTGGTTTTGTCTGGTTATTGTAACAGAATAATTTTTCACAAATGTTATGAACAGACCTTCTGTACTGTTTCTATTCAAGGAAAGAAAGAAGTAATGAAAAGACTGCAAGTAAAAGAGTGTAGTATCTCACTGTATCAGTCTCACAGCAACCGCTGCAACTGGAAAGAAGTCAGGTAGGCTACTCATGATAAATGCTGTAAAAAGGCCAAAAAGGTCAAAAAGATGTGCTAGTGAATACTAAATAAATGTTCACACATAGTAGTTTCTGAATATCTGGGCAGTAGCAAGAGATAAGACTTTCAGAACAAAGAATACAATCAACATAAAGAGATCACAAACAGATAATTTTTATTATTTTTTTTTTTTTTTAAAAAAAGGTCAAGTTTGATGAAATTCACTGTAACAAAACACTAACTGAGATTAAATCCGTTAGGTTTCATTGTTGTTATATTAGTTTTAGAATCCAGTATTTCTTCTGACTTCAGTAATAACTTCTCATCTCCAGCAATATATTTGTGTAAGTAAATACTGTCTACACTAATAAATATTCAGCTATTCAGAAATGTCATTGTTTTCTATTCCTCAATAGACTATTCTGAAGTCATACAAAAAAGTCATTATAAAACTAGCAGTTAGTATTCCCTTTTCTTCCTTTAAGGAACCTACTCATTCACATAGAAAGTATGTATAGCATGTGAGAGAGGCTCTTTTGTGACCCATACAGGGCCACACCCATCTCAAATCTGATACACAGAATGTGCATTACTCACAAAGACATTCAAAATCACTTGTAAAGCTGTACTTCCACTGGAATTTCACTAGATTAATGTAAATGAAAAGGAACTCAAAGGTAGTGTGTTGAGGATTTCCTTCTCTTTCTTTTATATGCTATTCTGTAGCCTTTTTCTTTTTGGAGAAATTATATTTTTTATCGTGAGTCCGAATTTTATTTTTATTTTTTCCCAACACAGTGACTTCACCTCTTTCCTCCTCTTTTATTTTTCCAAAACCTAAAGCAAAAACTCAATGCTTCAGTGCTCGCTCAATGTTCACTCCTTCAAATCCAACAAAATTAATAACCTTAATAAAAAAATTGCAATCAGTATATTCGTTAATACTCTGTAGCTGAGACCATGGTAGGAAATTGAGTTGGGCATATGAAAACTAATAAGTTTATCAGCAATAACGTTTCTGTAAAGAGAGAGCTGACTTCTCAGTTTCTATTGAGTTGCAAAAGAAGATAGCCGATTTGCTTAGTTTCTATTTAGTTGCAAAAGTTCTGAATGGGGAAAGAAAGACAAGGACCTGCCAAGCAACAGGACAGTTGACAAAGGAGCACACATCCTACTTCAGTATTTAAGACATGAGGTTTTAGTAATCTTCCCATCTAACAGGATCTTGCAAACAATTCAGTAAGGGGACAGTCCCTGCTCACATCGTCTCCCCAGAAATGTAACAAAGTAAAAAGAAAATTATAATGATTTTACTGAAAAGTTCAGTTCTAACACCTGAATACTTATGTCACTATATGTTTAACTTCAAAAACTAAAAATACGCTGTTTGCAAAGTCTCCTTTAATAATCTAAAAGCTTCACAGCAGTTCAACATCTACTCCATAATACAGAAAAAAGGGGTACTTTCTCTCAATATTTGAAGTGAAAGTTCCCCTAATGTTAACAGGAGTTAAGCTTCTACATTAAAAGGCAGGATGAGCTAAAGCTACTTAATTTAATAAATTAAGCACTTTTGTCATTATTTAATTATCTAAGAGTAATTGCATAATAATTGCATTTTCATAGACTAAGGAAGTAATTCAAGAAATAACGCTCATTGAGCAAGACTACGTCACAGATTTTTTTTCTGGAATAAGCTAATTTGATAAGTAACATTTTCAAGAGCAAATCATTAAAATGTACACACATGGAAGTGGTAACTGTAAATTAAAGTTGTGAAAAAAAGACTTAACCAATCAGTTAAAATACTCGAAAAGAAAAAGACTAGTACGACTTTTTAACCCTTGAAGAGTTACTTAGAAAGATGCAAGTTATTTTAGATGTGTAGATGCTATTTTCCCTGTATTATAAATTAACTTTCACATTGGCTGCTGCTTACATTATTAAGGGCAGAACAGATAATAGCTGTTCCATATTTATATGACACTTTTTATATGAACTGTTTTTTTCTGGTGCTGGGAGTTTTTGCAAAGGTTGTTTTTTAGTATTATTGTAAGCACAGGGAGGATTTGTCTGACACAGGCTGGAATTTGAAGTGTTTCCAACACCTTCCACATTGGTTTAGGGAAAATAAAATACTGGGATTTAGAGACACATTAGAGCTTGAATGCATGGTTTATCTGTATTAATAGTGTTTAGTCCAGAACTTTAGTGAAAAAAAAAATATATGTATTATGTATATATATATAATACATGTATATATCTGCCATATATCTTCTATATATCTATGCATATATCTAGGCAGAACTTGAGATAACAGACTTTCTCGTCTGTGTTTTTAGGCCTTTCCTGTTTTTAAGGCCTTTCCTGCTTTACCAAGTAGGAGAAAACAAAATGTGGATGCCGTCTTTCTGGATCACAAGCTGGCCACGGGGTATGGAAATGGAAATGGGGGCAGGGGAAGATGGAGCTGGCATGTGGAATTTAGAAGAGACTGTCAGCAGGGCAAGGAAAGGATTAAGGAGACAAAAGCAAAAGTGTTTCTACTTTAAATAAGTTAAAAAGTGGTGTATTTGCATTTGTAAGAGCACCTTCTTGTACAGGCAAGGGTGACACAATGCATTGCTTTCATTTGCTTGTGTCAAAAGTATGCATTGTCTACCAGGAATCTAAACCTTATGAAGTCAACACACTCCCATGAAATGGTCTTTTTATCCTCTTGGTATAATTTGTAAAAAAAAGTACACTTAGCAAAAATTGCTGAGACACGTACTCTGAGACATCTGAAAATACCAGAAATACCTTCTGTAGAGTAAAAACTGATTTTCCCTTAACTGAATTAGCGACTATTCAGTTTGCCCATGCCTGTTTGTTATGCATTTTACTCTTCAGCTACAGGCACTAAACATTCTCCAAATACTGATGGAATTTAGAATTATCTCCTTTTCCATTATATTTGTAATCCTCCATCCTAAGAGATGTTGAGCCCCACACATTCACTCTGTAACACATAAGGTTAAATTAAACAAAATAAACCTTTAGGAGAGATAGACTGCCCAACTGGGAGGATTCTAGGAGTAATGAAACTATGGAAGTTCAGAAGTAGGCCTTTTGGTGGAAAGGGCTGGGTGTAATAATCTTGACTGCTCAGAGATATCTTCTTGGCATCACAGTAGAGAGGCATTGCTAAAGAAGTGTCTCTTTATCCTCCCTGGAAGCACTTAGAAAAGTCCAGTGCTACACCCCAACTCACACTTTTCACCCTCAGTTCTGGAGGGACAGCCCTAACAGAGTCCACTGTAAAGCATGATTTCACTATGTAGGACTTTGTACAAACACATAAAGAAAAAAACATTCCTGGCATCAAAGAACAATAGTAGCTCTGTTGTTAATAGCATCATCTTTAGTTATTTTCCAATCTGAAATTAATTTTTCTCTCCATTAATGTGTGCCTCCAAGTTGTAAGAGTTCACTCCTCAGAAACCACAATTCTGGCCCTATCCCATCAACTGACAGCACAGTATAAGGCAAACATCTAGAAAATTATCTGGATGGTAGAAAGGACAATTCCTTTTGTCCTTTTTATTTTTGAATGGGAGATTATCTGTGTGACCAAACACAGATAACATCATCTGCACTGGCAGGAGTACAAGTTCAGACACTGCCTTGATTTACTTGGAAAAAAAACCTGTTGACTCACTTCAGATAGCAGGTCATCCAGCTGAGATGAGAACAGATAGCTAGTCATCATCTGTTATCTCAAGGATGAATGGACTCATGCAGAATGAGTGGTGTCCACCTGTCAGTCTGTGCCCCCGTCCTCAGCATTGTTTAGATTTATGAAAAAAACAAAACTCTGAAGTCAGATTACATTAGTTCTTGAACACCAAATAAATTTGTATGGAAACCTGTCAAATAAACAGCTTGCTTACATAAAATTGATATTTTTTCTAAGATTTTACATCTCCTATCAGTAGCAAATTTATTGTCCTAATTACTCTTTATAATGAAATATTAAGCCCTCCTCAAACTCTCTACATAATCTGAGTCAATTGACAATATGTCAACCATCTATATCAGAACTGAACTAAATTAGTAATAAAATAACTGTTCCACAATTCATCTCTATTGTTTAGAGTAAGAGAAAGCATTAATATTCCCCAGCAATTTGAAGAAAACTGTTACTCCTGCTTCCAGATCTGAAGTGTGTCTAGTTCTAGAAAAGATTAGTTCTGGTTCAGGACACAGAGCAAGTTCATATCCAGTGCAATATGCTCAAACTTTCAGTCCTCTAGATGTTCAGACTTTTCAGATGGACCACTCTTCAAGATGCTCAACCCACTACTGGTCCAAACTAATCGGGATTTCTCTCCGTCACTGTGCTGCTAGTTAAGCTTAACCGAACAGTTAAGAATCAAAGATAACTGCTTCAGGAACTAAAAAGGAGCCCTGGAATACATGGAACTTACCATCCCACAACAGGAAAGACAGGATAGCTTAACTTCCCACAAATGTTATCAGCTTAACTACCTACTTTCTAAATCAGCCACAACAACCTGTATTCACTTGTCTACTCCAACAATGTTCTGTTACCTGCTACATGATTTCATATCTGATACTGTCAGTTAAGCATGAGGAAGATGTGGGAAAAACAAAGAAAGATTTTTAGAGTGGAAAAGAAACAACAGGATGTAACTTACTGGGTTCTGTTACAAAAAGTAGGGACATGGAGACTGATAGGTACTAGAAGATTAGGTGAATTTAGGCTTCTAAAACTATGTACAAAGTGACCGGTGGGTCAGAGATATCACGTATTGTTGTCGACGGAAGGAAGACACAGACGCTCAATATGAGTGAACAGTGAACTTCAACTTTAATGGATAGCTCAGTCGCCTTTTATCTAGTTCGAACATAATCAACTTATACATATTGCAAAAACTAAGCTCAGGATTGGCTAACATTTCCCGCTCTTTTCAGGTAGTTCCTCCTTCGTTTAGCCACCGTCCCGCCTTAGGGACTTTCCCCATCGCTCAAGGGCATCGTGTCCTTGAGCATGATTGGCTCTCAGCCAGCTGCGTATGTGCCAGACTCATGTGAGTTGAGTACGGTACTTCACTAGCCCATTGCCTCCTAACTGCCCAACATCCACATGTCCTATTTCACTTAACCATTCCTCCACAACGTATCAGAAAACATTTTTTTTTAATGGTACGATTTCCTGATTCAGATCCTTGTTCCAGATACTTTGGATGGCAAGTTCTGTGAAAGGAGGATAAAACCAAGCACAATTCTAAGATATTTTCTGTTTATTAATATACAAAAATAGTCTTCGGGTACTACTCTACTAATTACAACCACAACAAAGCCAACACAGCCATAAAGCATGGTGGACTGACATCAAGAATGTAGGCTGTAATGACAGATACTTCTCCAGCCTGCTTTGGTACCCCAGGGTGTCTGTCTCTCTTCATCCTTTCATCTCAATGAAAAATGGTGAAATTTCTTTAGGGTAGGAATTGCCACAAACATCAATTCCCTGATCTCTGTGGACCCATAAGATGGGTTCTAATTTCTACTGAAGAAACTATTCAGTTGGTGAAAGTCAAGAGGGGACAGTCATCTCAATTCTCAGTAACTGCTCCATTTTCCATTAAAAGTGTAATTGTAGAATAAAATGAAAATCCTCTTCTTATTTCCGGTCTGACTATCCCTATGATTTCCATGACAGTAGAGACACTGTTCTCACATATTTAAGTACAGTTCTCAAGTCATTCCTTTCTCCTCAAGCAGATATTTAGGCAAGCTGGGAATTAAAGATTTCTAGTAGAAGACTCTTAACTTCAGTATCAAACTTTTTCTGCTGATGCTAAGGACTTACAGAGATCTATGAGCACTGAGCAGGAAAGAATGGTTCATTTTGATGTTTGATCTAGCAATGATCCCTTCAGAAACCTTGGATAATTACAAAAGGCTAATATCAGAAGTGTCTTTGCAAGTTAGCAACCCAAATTCCATTAGAAGATGAAAGAACTTCTAAAGCCCAAAGTTTTAGAAAAATATTCCTTTTAAAAGCAAAGGAAAGAGACATATACGTTTCAGAACATGTTGCTCTTTATACTACTAAACACATCTGTCTCCAATGACTTTAGGATCTGGGCACACATTAGTCCATGATCTACATTGAGAAAGTTAAGTTAAAGACTAATTCCTTTTTTAAACTATGAGTCATAAAGACATAGACAGACAAAGTAATTAGCACAAGGTCATCCTGTAGCTGAACTTGGAACAAAAACTGTATCATTAAAGTACCTAGTTCACATCTTGCCTGGGAATCTATCTTATTTCTCTCTCCAATACTGTCTTTTAAATAAATTCAAACTCCTAATTCCATCTCAACAGAAGCTTATGTGAAGAAGGCATTCTTCAGCCACTGGACTCTCCTAGTAATTAGTTGATCTTTCAACCAGGCTCTTTACATTAGGGAATACCCCTTTTTTTGCTTTGCCAATCTTAGACACCTCCTTAGACACCACATATCTTTAAATTAGACCAAATGAAGAAAAAAAATGTAGGGAGGTTGGTCCTAGAGAGGTATTGTTTCATCCTTATTCCTGTGGTTCCAGTTTACACCTTGAGGCCCAAAGAACCACATTCATGTGTGGACCACAAGTCATGAGTGTAAGCCCTGGTGGGCCACCAGCTCAGAAGCACTGTGGAAACGCTGACCACATTGTGTGCACAGGTGGGGCTTCTCCCCTTTGTGAGTCTTCTGATGGAGGGTGAGGCTGGAGCTGCGTGTAAAATGATCACCACACTCTGAACACTCAAAGATGCGCTCCCCCCGGTGTACCTCCTGGTGCTGAGTCAGAGTTGAGTTGCGGCTGAAGCTCTTCCAGCATTGCGTGCACTTGTAAGGCTTCTCTGCTGTGTGGCTATGCTGGTGCTGGAGAAGGTTTGAGCTAGAGTTGAAACTTTTCCTGCACACAGTACACTGATAAGGACTCTGCCCTGTTGAAGTTCTCCCTGAGACCACAGTGTCCTGGAATTCTTTCACGATACAGCATCTCTCCTTGGATGTGCCTGTCTGTTTGTCCTCAAAGGCTATTTTGAAACTGGTGTTTTGAGACTTCTGATGAGCTACGTCATTACTTTGGAAGATGTTTTTTCTTTGACCTCCTGATGACACCTTGCGCTCTTGTGCATGCCTAGGCCCTACCTGTTCATGACTCACCACTTCTTCCCCAAATCTATCAACAACTGCAAATAATAATAAAAAAAAAAGGATTAAAAAACATGATAATAAACAATTAAGTCTAATCAAAAAATAAGTTTTGCCACCTCAGTGGCAAAAGTGAAACTTTTATCCTCAGATTTCAGAATTTAACTCACAGTTGCAGAGAACAAAACAGTTCTGGGGAGCATATCTATTTTGTGTGGAAAGGAACATGGGTAGGAGGACTAGGAGAGAGAAGAGTTTCTGGAGAGGCAAAAACTAACTGACCATTGGCTTAACTATTTCTCCTTAAGTAGCATTTTAAATATAGAATCATAGAGTATCTGCTCACATATATCAAAATCTGAACTGAATCCAACAACTAAGACCATGACATTCATTGTGCTCAATACTACGAAGGGGGTAGAAAACCATTGTGCCTGATGTTTTCAAGGCACACTATTTTCTATTACTGATGAAAGAACATCAGTCTCACCAAGTTCTAAGAACAAAAACGGACATTATGACCATTAATTTGATCTCTTGCAATCAACATACTTAGAAAGTTTAATCCAACTCAAATAAACATGCTGTTTCAATTAATAGTTAAAAATTCAGCACAAGGTTAACTAATTATGCTTATACCTGAGGCACACACCAATCCAGAGGGCTTTCTGTTTTCTATTTTATAATAATATGTTACAACCATCAGGTCCATCCCCTGAAAAATCTTGAAAATCTTGCCTTAAGGCAAACACAACTGGCTAAAACCCACTTTTTTTCCCTATGTATGCAAATCCCCAGATTAATGCAATTTTTTTTTTTTTTTTTTTAATCAAAAGCCCCTTGTTTTAAAGACAAAGATGGAAATTTGACTCCATGATTTCTGTTTTCATGTTCTTTACTGAGCTGCCATATGCAATAGTGGATCTGTTGGTATGGACACCTGAACTAATATTAGAACAGCCAGATCCAGACATGTTAAAGATGAGCCAACTGATTAGGCTAAATCCTGCACCTGAAGCAGGATTTCTGGCCAGTTCTCAGCATTTTTCTCATGGTTCTCCTGTACAAAACCTATGTGTTCCCATCTCTTATAGCTTATTACCCAGCTCTGGAAGGACCTGATGGTCTTCTTTAACAACAAAGAGCAGATTGCATTTGAGTTCTGATTCTTTGCTTTCTCCTTCCCCATTCTGGGATGGTTGTTCAGGCTGTGGCCTGTTAAGCTGAGAGCTGGAAGACTCCCATAATTTCACAGGATCTGCCATCTTCGTACAAGTCACTCTTCAACCTTGAAACGTTCTGTAATGTGGAAATAAATCAAACACATCACTGTAAAGATAAGGCCTTAAATCACCTTTAGGTGAATCACTTTGGGATTTTATTTCCAAATACTTCTAAGTCCCAGTTAAGTTACTTTTTAAAATGTCCTTTTACTTTTTGTGCTTCCAACTTCTGCTTGTACAAGGAAGATGACAATCTTTTTACTTTTATAATGTCATTGAGTTTAAATGCATGAATATTCACAAAGTGCAAAGTATGACAGAAATAAATGCACAAATGAGGGCTTAGTTATGTATTTTATAAATTTTAGGAAAAGGAGTTTCATTTCTATTTTTCCCTCAACTTCTGGTTCTTCAATGAAAGAAGTAGAACAGCTCATCTTATATTTAAGTTTTCATCAAAGTGCACTTGGTAGATTCAAGTTACCTAGCTTGGTTCTTTGTGACAACTGGTATGCCAAAGCCCTAAACCTTTCTCTTTATTGCACAGGGCTTTTTCAATGTTTCAGCATAATTCATGCCATGCTCAGAACTCCAGTTCCCATCTGGCAAGTAAGATGAAAGAAGTCCTCCTGTAAGTATTAAGCTGTCCTACTTCACTTTGTGTAATGGTCATCTGGATCTCATGGGATCCTGCTACTTTCATAGCTCATTGAATTTTCAGTCCCTAAAGCTCTGAGCTGTCCACATGAAAAACTACAGATGATTGCACTTTGGGAAAAACTAAGATGGCAAAACTTTAAAGGCCTACTATAGGCAAATCATTATCATGGCAAGAGGGAGTCGCAAAAGCCTGACATTTTTATAGTCCTCCTCCTGCCGTAGGGATAAATACTCTCACCTCAGGCTTCTGGCTGGTCCTAGATGGGAACCTTAAGCCACAACAGTTGTCTGTATGCAGTTACCTAGACCACATTCCCAAACCCAGCTCTTCTAGAAAGATATGCAGGAAATGTTAGAAAATCCATACATTCATGATCTGCTCTTTTGCATGTCTCTGACTTCAGGTTATGACTCCTTCTAGTTGCTATAAGGCCCTCAGCCTACAGGCAGCACAACTATATGAACAGATGGCACTGCTTCCCCAGGCTGACATTTTCCTCTTGCAGGATGGCTGTCTTGACTCTGCCATGATCTCCCCTGTGTTCAGTGTTCAGGTTACTACAGATCTATCAGCCATGTCTAGGTGACCAGCAAGCTTGACCCATTTGAAGTTGGCCAAATAATCATCACTTAGCTTAAGCTGTGGCAGCTACAAATTCACCCAAGCTGAGACAATAGAAGAATGCAAGGTCTGAAATACTTGATGGCACTGAGTATCAAGACATTTTGCCATGCCAACAAAGCCTGACTAATTACTTCATTCACGTAGACCCTAC
Organism: Aythya marila; assembly: GCF_965140915.1. Classification (NCBI taxonomy): domain Eukaryota; kingdom Metazoa; phylum Chordata; class Aves; order Anseriformes; family Anatidae; genus Aythya; species Aythya marila. The sequence continues at coordinate 54,469,456 of NC_139045.1, read as the reverse complement.
TTTTCTCATAAATTAATGACTGTGTCTTATTGATCTGCAAGATTTTCAGTTTATGTCAGTCTCCTCCTACATTTCAATCCTGCCTCTGTTCTTCATTATTATATTGTATTAAATCATAATCTATCTTCCCTGCAATGACATCTAGTTCTAGCACTCAGTCTGTGTGTCTGGTAGACAGTCTTTTCTTCATCACACCAAACTATACCCACTACTCTCGTATCTTCAGTCAGCAACAGCAGGAATGAGTACTGAGGAACTGGACGGGGCAGCAAAACATATGCACATCAAGAAATGTTACCTGATTTTTTCACACACAAAAAATAAGAGTTATAACAAAAACAATTATGTGAGACCTTACTGTCACCTTCCACAAGATTAAAAAATTAGAAAAAAACAATTCCTCCATACAATAAGCACCACATGCTCTGAAGTAGTGATCATGAGCTTTCAATAAAAAAAAATGTTATCTAAAATTTTTGGCTTCTTTGGATGTAATTCAAACATATAGTAGGTGATAATTTACACGTCTACAATTTATGAAGCACTATTTAAAAGTTGCACCACATGAATTTTCATACAAAATCTGAATGACATACAGACTTTACAACTCATCCAATATTTAGTGCATTTCTAAAAGCAATTCTCCATGGGATACCACAAACATATTTTTAATTTATAGAATTAAAATTTAGCCCTGATTATTTCAGACAAAAGCTTTAAAATGGAATTTAAATACATTTTGATAGAAAAGGACCATGCATAAAATAAATACAAATAACATCTTTTTCATCATCTCATTAATCCAGCTTTCCAGTATTGGAACACTTCTTTCACAATCCCTAGAAGTTGTAATGTTATTTACATAATTCATACTATACAAATATAACTTTAAATGAAATCTCTAAGAGTAATAATGTTAAAAACATATATTCTTCTCTTGCTGTTATTTAGAATTTGCATTTGCAAAAAGCTGAGTGCTCTTCCACCTGTGACAGCTGGAAATCTATTAATACCAAACTGTCAGAGAAACTGAGACAGTGGATCTTCAGTCTCAGCTAGTGTGGTAGTTTTCATGAGCTTAACTTTGGAAGACATATAAAAACTGTCAGCAAACACTGTCACATGTACTAGCTATAGACTCCTCTATTACCAGCTGCAAGCTGTGTTTAAAAATACAGCATGTTATGCTGTCTCAATCTTTAAAAGGAAGGTACACTTAGTAAACTACTGCAAGAGCTAACATAAGGCTGATGCATGCAAGTCCTAGAGTGGACAAGCATGTACAGATACAATGGCAGAACAGAGACAGAAAAGTTTGAAAAATTCAAAATCATTTCTACCACAATAAGGAGAAACTTTTAATCTGATATAACCATTAATTTATTCTCCTTTTCTAGATAGTAATACTTACATAAACATCCTCGTAACAACTTCTATCACATTTTAGGTACCATAGCATTAGAATTCACTTAAAAACAAAGTAGAGATCAGTACAATCTAGTATGCAAATACCTTGCTGAATTGTCTTCCAAAACTGTCATGAAACTTGTGCTGGAGGAGAGCTTTTGACACGAAGGCCTGTGACTTGAGTACTTGCTGGGTCCTGTGTCGACACTTACATGAGAGCCAGGACTCCCAGACTTCAGTTCTGATCTGGTAAAAGGAGACCAAGATGGAGTGCGTGGGACATGTCCCTGAGCAGGCACGTGAAACACAGCCTAGCAAGGGTGCATGGGGCCATGGCCTGGGCTCAGTGTTTCTCTCTTGTGTGAGTTGCAGGGTCCCAGGCCCCACAGGTTAGTGCCAGGTGTGACTGAAGGGATAGTGCTGGGTTCCCTCTCCACGTTTAGGAGACCTGGGGTGGCTGGGTGAGGACAACCAGGGTGCAGCACCTGCCACCTCAGGAGGGGGTTTGCGGTGCCACTGGGAGAAGCTGCATCCACCTCAGGTATCAGCTAGACTTGGGTTCCTACATCTGGAAACATGCCTGGTATTCTTCAGATATTCATATTAAATGCCATGGGGTGGCTATGACAGGAAAACAGGAGGTGCCAAATCCCCCTTCCTATTAATAGACCTAGGAATAATTTTTCAAACTGCTCAGCTGCTTAACACTTCAGTCAGTCACATTTTCATTTTTGCAGAGATTGCCTCTTTGAAAAAACTGTTCTGTGTCCCAGGGAGAAAACATATGACCATGACAGGCCTTTCAGAAACTTAGGAGTGCTAATTATAAGTCCAACATGAGCTCTGAGTTCAGGATATCTCTAGAAATTTTTCTCCTTTTTGCAGCATGTTGCTGCATCCCCTCTCCAATTCAGACACTTTGGGAAAGCAGATTTGAAACTTTGAAAAAATAAGCTTGACTCAAGCTGTGAGTCAAGCTAATCTTGATGTCCCAGCCTAGCACAACTCTTCCAGCTGCTGAAGTGCCCACTGAGGTGCCTCATCTCTAGCTTCAGCTCCCCAGGGTGCAGGGGGATGAGCTCTGCCACGGGCCTAAACTCCTCAGTTCCTCCTGGGCACACTGCACAGCACAGAACTGCTTTTCATCTGCCTGCAGCATTCTGCCAACTAGCAGGAAAATTGCTGTAAGACAGTCTTATCTGAAGGCCAAGGTTACTTCCTTCGTATAGCATGAAGCACTTAATACTTGAGGGTATGATGAGGATTGGTGATAGATGAGTCTCTACGGCTAGAAAGCAGAATCCTGTTTCTAAGCCTAGTCAAGCTCCACAGGCCCTGTGCTCCCCCATCATGTTCAGCTACTTCCTAGGCAAATCTTTAACACTTCACTACAAGATTTTACTGAGTATGAGTGAAATCCAAGCCTTGATGACAAACACACACACACACCCTCCCCCTCAGGTAAAGCAGTGAAGGGCTACCCAACCTATGAAAATATCATTGTTGTTCATCATTAGTCCAGCTGGACATTCAAGGCCCTGTGTTGCAGGTTTTCTCTTTAAAATGGACAATATTTAGGCCATAACATAAAGATTGTAGGATATGGCAATCTACACACAAGAGCTTTCCAAAGAGATTGCTTAACTCTGATGGAAAAAGTATAAATAGAAAAGGAAAAAAAAAAAAAAAAAAAAAAAAAAAGAGCTGATTATCACTGACAGAGTACACTCAAATAAACATATGCAGCACTTATGAAAAACATCAACATCGCAAAATCTGCAACACCATCACTTGGAGCTCTGTTCACACATCCTTAAATCATTACGAATCCTCCACATCTCGTGCTCCATTTGGCAAAGCTTTTTTGCAGCCCTTCTTCTATCTGTCTTACACACATTGCAGTTCACATAGGGAACTAGGCATGGGACCATAGTACATCAATTCCCTGTTAGTATGAAAAGCATAGTGTTTTTCTAATGGTGTGAAGTACATTAGGAGCAAGACAAACAGATACAGCTGTCTACAAACCATATAAATGTTAGAACACATAAAAAGTTGTTGCAAATGAATATAACCACTTAGATATATATCAGTTAAAGATATAGAGATTTATGAGATTGGCACGTTGAGCAGACTGACAAATGAGGTCACTTTTAAACATTAAAGCCAAGCCTTACTGAATTAATTCACACTTACTGCCAGTGGTCAGCTCTCACACAGCATTAAGCACTATCACCATGAACACTAACCTTATGATCCCCAGTGCCTCGGTGCCGAAGGGGGTTTGAAGCCTGGAGGAGACTGCAGGGCTGCAGAGAGGCGAACAGGGAGCCCAGCCTGGTGGGCTGGCGAGCTTCCTTCTCTGCTGTTCCTGCCTCAGGCCTGCTGCTTTTAGGCTCTGGGCCCCGTGCCCTGCCCCCGGTGCTCCTTGTCTCCAGCTCTTTTGTCTGGCCAGTCTCCTTCCTGTGTATTGGAGGTGCCGTCTGCCTGGTGGCCCGGGCCCCCTCAATGCCTCCCGCCTGCGGTGCGCCCATCGTTGCCTGTTGCCCATTTCACTCCTGCCTTGCTTGTGCAAAGCTGCGCTAAGTGGCTGTGCCACTGCAGCCTTACACAATACTTGCACACTGCCGCTGGTCACAGAGGCTGCATGCATATTCAAGGTAAGGTAGTATTTGCACGCTGCTTAACACATTTTTATAAGGAGATATTACTGGCTATGTTTTGGCTACCATGCACGTATTCCTCCAGTGAGTAAAGCAAATAGACTATACATTGTTATTTTTTCACTTCTCTAAATTAGTTTCTGTAACTGTTAATGTATTTAATGTTAATGAACATGAAACACTGAATTTATGTATTTGTTAATGCTTCCTATTCATATAAGCAGTTGTCTCATATGTATAGGAAAAAGCAAATCAGTATGCTACTGCAAATTGTAAAATAAATAGTTCCAGGGTCAATATATTACACCTCATATTCTGAAACATTAAGAGCAATCTTGGATTCTTTTCTTGCATGAAGAAAGTATACAAAATTTAAAATATTTATTATGGGTTTATAGTGGTTATGTTGCTTCTAAATTAGCAGCAGGTCGCAGTGATCGATTCCCGTTAATGGAGAAAGTCTTCTGAGTCAAATATGTATATGGAATTCCATCACGCTTCAGTTTGACATGCTTTTTAAGGAGCACCAGTGCAGTTCTGTGATGGCAAATTTATGGAGTGGTGTTTTCTACAGACCTATAGAAACTGAAAATATCACTGGAACCAAAAATAACACACCTACTCTATGGGGGGGGGGTATTCAGGGTTTAGACCTAAACTTGTTAATCAGTGAAACTAAACAATTAATTAAACAGTGTGTTTCTTTGAACAGGCAAATAGTGACCTATATTTGTCAAAAACTGCAAAGGCAAGAAATATCTACTTATTATTCCTTTAAGATCTGGTCTTCTTATTTATTTGGTTTGTTTTTTTTTTTTTTTGGTTGGTTGGTTGTTTTTTATTTGGTTGTTGGTGTGTTTTGTTTTGTTTTTGTTTTTTGCTTCCTGTATGGAATTGTGGAATGGAAACATGTATCATTATGTTTCATACACATTCAAACCATCTATCCTCTGTTCAGTGTTGCATGTGTGTATGTGTTTTCTTTCAGTTCATAAAGACTGTTCCTTCTCTGTTGATTGTTGCTACTTCCCTTGTATTACCTAAAAAGGTTGAAATGGCAATTACATTCTTTCCACAAGTGTTCATTGAATTCTTAATCTACAGTCTTCACAAAATTTTTGAAGGTCTGAGAGTCTATGGGAATATTGACTTTATGAATATATTCATGAGTTTTTTGTGTCAAAGTTACTTTAAAAATAATTTCTCTTCTTACTGTATACTACAGTAGAATATCTGAGAAAATGTGCCTTCAGTGCGCCCACAAAATGCGAACTATACCTAAAGTGCAAAGGCAAGAAAATTGCATATGAATATAGCTTATGACAATAGCACTGGAAAATATAGCATAGGAATTAGCCATCCCATCCCACTGGAATTTCTATTGCTCAGAAATTCTGGTATCTTCTAGACAAGTGAAGACATCTAATCTGTGATTCACTGGAACACCAACTTTTTTTTTTTTTTAAGGCATGAAATTCATCATTTATTTTTATTCCTGTTAAGCACAGAGCTCTGCTAGTTTGGAAAGCAAGACAGATGCAACTTTGTTTTCTTTCTTTCTTTTTTTTTTTTCTTTTTTTTTTTTTTTTAGAAAGAATAGCTCCCCTGCTGTCATTTCCAACTTAAAGGCTAATTAGACTTACAGAAATATAGCCAGGAAGATGAACATAAAATGTAGGGGACCTGATCCTGAAAAAAGCTGAAAACTTGCAATGCCAGTGAAACCAATGCCAATTACAGGGGATCTGCTTATTTATTTTTTTCCCTCTGGGCCCAATTTCATCTTCCCTATAATGGGGCCCATGCTGAGACAAAAAATGAAAGTCCAGATAGAACCTGTTAAATATTGGCAATTTCCAGGCAGGTAGCAGTCCTTCTTTACCTTGCAAGCATATGGACTTTTTTTTTTTTTCCTCCAAACAGGGAGATTTGTTACTTACCCTACAAACAGTTTTTTTATGCCCTATGAATTGAGATATTCCATCATTACAAAATAGAACCTATCAGACTGTACTATATTTCTGGCTAAAGGATTGTAATACTTGTTGTTGTTGTTGTTTTTCTAAAAGAAACATAGCAATTGAAGTTGTTTATATTGCTGTAGTTCTAAAAGACTCTTCAGAAAACTGAGAACAAAACTTTTAATACACCAAGAAGTTTCAGAGAAGGAAAAGTATTTTATAGGTTGGTTAACATGTAAAGTTAGAAGGCACCACTTGGTAATCAAATCAGAAATCAAAATGTATGTATCCCCTGTACTTACACATTTTATCTTTGTTGAAGTAAAACTTCCCCATACCACATCTTTCAGAAAGGTCTCTGCCTCAAATTCTGGTTTGGGATTGCCTCATTGGCTGACATCTCATTAACAACTTGGCATTGTTTCCAGTATAAACTTGTCTAGGTTCTAGTCAGTGTTATTTTATTATTAATATTTATTTACTTATTATATTTCTCTACCTACCTAGAGATGGTACCAGAATTATCATTCTCTCTATGAGTATTTTTCATCTTCAATGCAATTACTTTTCAACTTCGGAAAAGTAGCTTAAGTTCTTTTAAATGTCTTACTAAAATACGACTTTTTTAACATCAATTTTTTATTTTTTCTGTACTTTCTGCTATAATTCAATATCCAGAATTATCCAGAATACCAGAGCTGTATGTTTTATTCACATAATTGTAAAATTCATAGCATTCATACAAAATAGGTCTGGACAGGTACTAGGCAAGGTTATCCAGTTCATCCACCGCTCCAGGGCAGGATCAGCTATACCCATTTTTGATCCAGGTTTGTCTAACCTGTTCTTAAAAGGCTTCCACCACTGGAGAGTCTATAACCTCTCTAGGAAATGCTTAACTATCCTTACCACCAGAAACTAAATCTCCTAACAAAAATGGGGCACAATACTCCAGATAAGACCTTCCTAATGCTGAACAGAGCATAAGGATTACTTCACATTCTTGTTATCCTTTACAGTAACGTTTGATTTTTGCAACAGCACAGCAATTCACTCAGTCTTAGCTTAAAATTCACAGTAGGTTCTAAAGCTCTATTCTGTAAAATTAATATCCAGCCAGTAGTTTTCTTTCTTGTATTTGTTCAGATGACTATCCTAATACTGTTCTTCCAGCTTTGTATAAAGACATAAAATTACTCCATTTGTGTTCAATCTCTTTTATACATTTCTGGGCCTCAGCAGCTCCTTTACGTTGCAATGTTGCACTAAAATTGAGTCAGTTTCTTTGCCTTATGAATCCTCAACTCTCCCCAATGGTTCAGGTTTTCAGGATTGTATGTTATCTTTCAATAAGGCATTTATTATTCCTACGGATGCAAGTCAGTGTTCTATGGTGAGGAGCTGTTGAAACTAGTCAATAATAATGAGTTTTAAATTCTGTCCCTCTGAAGCATTTAGGAGCATTTTTCAGAATTATCACATATATGCCTTGCTTAGAATTATCACATACTCAAATTTCTCACATTTGTGTGCCTCACATTGTATGTTGAGAGCTTAAAATCTTTGCCTGATGGTAGGTGCCTACAGTCTTTCTTTGAAAAATCAAAGAGAGAGATTGCAGTCAGCAAGACATTTATGTACATGCTGTGGATTTTTTTACACTGGCAGAGCAATGTAATTGAGAACTGAGTTATCACTTAGCATTCTTGGAACATAAAAAAAGTTGAGGTCTGATGCTACAAATAAATTGACATGGAGAATCTACTCTTCACAGAGCAATTTGCGATGTCAGGTGGCAAGTTAACTACTGGAAAGAATCATGTCTGGTTCCTGTACAGCATGACTAGTTGAAGTATCAGATAAGTGTGTCATCCACCCACACCCTGGCAATTTACTGCAAAACTATTTTAAATCAGATGAATTAATCTGAAAATATATTGAAAAATCTATGTTGATAAAGTAGTTAAATTGCCATTTATCACATACTTTGCAAATTTAGTGCACATTTTATTTACTATACAAGAATTAGAAATAAAGTTCCTGGCATGCACCTAGATGTCCCAAGACATGATGGACATGGTTCATTTAAAAAAAGTTAACAACCTGTCAGATAGAAGCAGCTCATCTATCAAGTAGAGAGAATATGGCAAAAGTGCAGGTAGTAGAAGATAGTTTTGGAACCTGTAGTCATGAACAAATTCAGATACTGTTAATTGCAGGAATAACAAAATACTGATAAGTAACAAAATCCTAGCATTTTGGAAAGGCTAAATTTTAGAAACTAAAAAATTGATGAGGCCAGCAACACTTCAATTAAAGACAGAACATAGATAAGGCAGGGATTAAATTTATTCAGAAGTACAAATGCTGTCTATGGGGTTTCACTCCTATTAAGTGTGGGAAAAATGCTCAGGAAGGATTTTGTTGGATCTGTAAGCTCCTTCTATAAACAGATTATTTAAAGTGAGAAGAGAAACCAAAAATAATGGAAATAATATTGGTTAACAGATATGTTCTGCGTTTTAAAGATTAAGGACAATAGAATAATTAGAAGATGTAAGAGATTCCATTACTCAGAAAATTGAAAAGAATAGCAATTTTTTTTTTACTCATAAAGACAAATTCAGTGTTACAGACTTGGTGTTACAGATTGAAGGCAAGTCTTTTGCTTCAGTTTTGCTTAAAGACTAGTAAGTGCATGTCACAGTGCATGATAGAAATGATAGAAAAAAAAAAAAAAAAAAAAAAAAACTTTTAAGATTCCAGGGTGCAAGCAAAACTTTGATTGCTTACTATGAAAGTGCAAGGGACCCTGGATAATTTTAAACCTTTGATACTGAAGAATAGAACTTTGGGTTGAATTGAAAATACCATTAAAAATATAAATGTAAGGTTTTGTAAATTTTTTTTTTACATTAATCTAAATGCTTGTTTACAGTCTTACAATTATTACAATGTAAATCCTTCACATTTCCAAGTGATGATGATGATTAATAAAATAACAATAATACAAAAGCACTGTGAGGTTTTTTTTTTTTTTTGGTAGCTGGAACTACCTTTTGGTGAGATTATCTTGTCTATCATCTCACTGTTGGACCATGTGAGAACAATGCTTATGTACTTGTTGCAAGAGAATTTTTGGGAGCACCTCATATAAATTCTAAATATTTACACAGATTATAAATGTCCATAAAGAAGGGACCAAATGAGATTTTCTGAATTCAAGGTATGCTTGAATCTCAGGTGTTTCCTGAACCTCAAACAATTGGCAGCTATAGAAGAACCCTAGTGGTGTGTCTTATAAAATATATTTCTTTCTATATTCCCTTCTCTGAACATCCACTTTTGGTCATATCAGGGACAGGTTCAGACTATCTGAACCTGTGAATTGATGCAGCATTGCTGTGGTGCTCATATATATGGTAACATCTTGTCTAGAGGGCCAGGTTTTTGTTGGTATGTGTTAACAGTTTTATCAAGTAGACAAATTTTGGAATGCCTACCTACCTTTTGTACTGTCATCTGTATTCAAACTGTATTAGATCTGAATAATGTGACTCTTTCTAAAAAAAATCTGTAGCATTTTTTTTTTTAAATTCAGTTTCCTTTCTGTCTTTTCTCTTTTCATTTTTCTTTCCTTTTTTTCCTCTTAAAGCTAAAGTTTCTTCAAAAAACAGCTTGTGAAGAATCACTGTTGAAACTCTTTTCCCATGAGAAACTAGCAGAGATTACACAACCTTTTGTTCAGATAGTGTCTGTGTCAGAAATCTTTGTTTCACTATAAGAGGAAACTTTGTTCAACATGTAGGTTTTGGCCAGTTTTTGAGTTTGGAAGAATATTTCTGGAAGTGTAGAATTCTTTTCTTTAGCTCTTTAAAAGAGCCCAAAAAATGATCTTTTCATTACTTGGGTTGTAACTTCAGAAACCTTTTCTATTAAAAAGACCTCTCATATACTCATACATATAGATTTTATAATACTTTTTTTTTTCTTTGTATCAAAAAAAAATCTTTGAATGCCTTTGTAATACTTTTAAGTGGTACTGTCATGAGTGTTATTCACTTCAATGTCATGCATTTTCAATAGTGAAACCTGAGGTTGGTTCTTCAGCATATATTGTCAGGTCAACATTAACAATTTCAGGCTTCTGGCACATGCTAAATTACAGTTTATATCCCAATGACAGCCACAACAAACTTTCATTTATAGCTGTGAACAAATATTTCAAGGAAATGAATATGCATTATTATTCTCCATTCTAGTTCACCATGCTGCAACTTGTTCACATAGCTGTAACCCTAGCTCCAAATGTAGACACTGAAATTCATACATCATTTATTACTGACTGAACTCAGAAAGACTACTTACAGTAAAATAGCTGAAGTCTCCAATCCTGCAACTATTTCTCCACCTGGTTATAAATCCACCACCAACTATAAATACTTTATGACAAATGGAACTAATGAAAAATGAGAATTCACTCCCTCATACAAAATTAAAAGTCAGACAAATAAAAAATAAAATAAAATAAAATAAAATAAAATAAAATAAAATAAAATAAAATAAAATAAAATAAAACAAAAAGTTTCTTATCACCTACTAAAAAGTCCACTATATGACCAATATTAATCTCGGGGGTAGCAGAGATCTGTCTTAGACAAAAAAGAGTACTTTTGTATTGTCTTATAGGAGCATATCTAATAGAAGAATAAACATAACACTGGTTAGAGAAAATGTTGTCTGAGGGAAAGACAAACTGAAGTAAAATCCTACCAGAAAAAAAAAAAAAAAAAGTATCTGGGGCTTTTGGCAAAAAAAAAAAAAAAAAAAAAAAGATAAAAATCTATTTTGTGCATAGGCATGTATTTTAGGGCAGCAGATTCAGATTTCAAAAGTTGATGGTATTTTTTTTCTTTCAGTCTACTTCACAGTCTATTTAGGCTCTTAAAATTGAGTTTCAAAGAATTGCTACAAGAAAGAGTGAAGAACTATCTAGTAATTTCTATCAGCAGTGGAACAGGAAAGTCTGGAATTGCATCAGTCAGAGAAGTGGTAATGGAATGCAAATGCATTTTAGCAAGAGAGAAGTATTTTTCTATTGCTTTTACTACTTAAAAACTTAAGAAAATAAATTCTGTATAAATTTAAAAAGTCATATAGGTTTAAGATGGAATGCTTCAAGTCATCTGTGTCTCTGACTTTTTAACCCTTCTTGCTTTGCTGCTGCTAAACAGCCCACTTACTGTGAGCTCCAGATTTCATATTCTGGGCTGGTACATGATAGTGCAAGTATTAGAAATGTAGGGACAGTACCGGTTTGATTTAATGCAATGAAACCGAGGCATCCAGGGTTGCATTCTTCTCCTTGTCAGTAAGAATTCAATCAGAAGACAGTCAAAGAGTAGTTTTAAAAATATATATATGTAAAAAATGCTTCAGGTGAAGTCAATAAAAACAATAATATGGATCTTATATTAACTAGCTTTTGAATTCACAAACAGATTTGAAATGACTAAGAAAAGCATTATACATCTACGTTACATCTCTATTTCTTATATAAATATTTATTATTGTTAACAAAAACAATTTTAGTAGAGAACAAGTAATCTAATTTACATTTAGATCCAGTCCTGGAGAAAAATATTTTTAAATCAACTGTATTTATGATAGAGCAATGCAATAATACTATATCCAAGTCATGTCTCACTAATGGTCTCATTAAATTAGTTGCACTCAGAATGTCCAATTTACAGCATTTATAATTTTTTATTTCATATCTTGTTCAGCAGATATTTGTGAATTTTCTTCTAGTTAAAAGTTATTTTTGTAAACACACACACAAAAAAATCCCTCTTGTGCTTATTTTAGTCTCATTCTACTTAAAGATTAATTTATTGCAGAATCATTAAATTGGATAGTTTCTTTTCTCTTTTCATATATGATCATTATTGATATGAACAAGTGCATAAGCAACACAACTCAATATACAGTGATCACTACCGCAATCTTTACCATTGCCATTTTTTAATTAACACCATTTTGTGGTTGTTCCAACACAGAAAAGGAATTTATTTATAGATCTTAAGAAGCTTAAAAGACTTTTCATTCTGATTTGTATAGATTTGAAAACCAATGGAAATGTTTCTTAGAGAATGGCTTTTCTTGTCAGAAGCCATTCTGACAATGGCTTTTCTTGTCAGAAGCATCTGTTAAAGGAGCAGCCTTCTAATTCAAACATCACAAAGAGATTGGAAAACCACGAGGTGGTAAAATTCCAGAACGCTGACCCTTTCAGTAGTATAAATCAGACATGCAAGTTACAGAAATCTTTGTATTTCTTTAATTTGTTCATAGGCTAGAGCAAATTCTGCTCTTGTGGCTGGACTCCACACAGTAGAAAATCTCCAAATTCTGAGATTGTCTAGCCAAATACATGTCCACAATCCACTAGTTTCCTTACCTAAAGATTTGATACCCCAAGGAAGGATCTTCTGAAGAAGATTCTGAAGGATCTTCTGACATCTACTAATTCTCTCTGGAACCATGGGATGACAAATGAATAAAGTTTGGGACTCATGATCTATGCACACTGTGATAACTCTACCATAACAATGTCTAATAAGCTTCATTAGTTTGAAATGCCAAAACTGGTTGTCAGAGGACATTTTTATTAGAAGATTGTCATCTGGCCATGAGTCAGGTAACTTAAGCAACAGAACCAAAAAACAGTTCTCAATCATCAGATGCACTGTAATTCCTCCTGTTTTCTGTACTTGGCCCTTACTCAAGTTTTCCACCATGACTGCAGGAGTGTAGATCCCAGTCCTCTGCCTCTATACTCAGTAACACAGTAACTTTCTACTAATTATTTTGCTCTGTTTTACTGAGCACTTCTGTCAGCAATGTTCCAAGCTGTATAAGAATGAGCCAGCATGAGGAGAAGTATCAGGTTCAAAACACAGAAAGGGAAACTTTTCTATCCACTTGTTAAATTGCAGAACTTGTTGCATCAAGATGCATGCCTCAAAGCCTGGATGCCAGTTTGTTAAAGAATAGTGCAGGTGACCCTTCATGACTGAAAACTGTGTACATGCTGCTGATGGACAACAGTGGAATTCCACTTGCAAATTGTGTACCTCCAGAAGTGGTTCTCTAGAGGTTCAGAGGAAGAAAGATCAGCTGCATTTCTGCCTACAATATATAAGCACATGTGTAAGCATTCTTCTAAAGAGTACAGCAGCAGCATGAAGAAACACTCAGTTTTTTGGGTACTGGAGTACCTTTATCCATCACTGAAGAGCTTGCCAAAGGCAACAGGACTTAACCAGTGAATCCTGAAGCTAGTGTTTTGTGTAATGAAAATGGAAGATCCTTTCTTAGCACTAATTTTTCAGATTTTTTACAAACACAGGGGGATATTGCTGCATTAGTTGCATACAGGCACAGATTTAAGTTGAAAAGTGTTTGGTGGATCAAAGGTGAGAGGAGATGGGATTTGTTATCATGACGTCTAGAATTTTGGGATTCTGATATAGTTACATAATTCCAAGAGGCAGACTGTAGAGCTAGGAACATAGATGGTAAATCCAGTATTGTCATGTCAAATTTGTCTTTCATCCAAATTGCAACTTTTCAGTTACACGCTAGGCTTCCATTTTTGAATTGATCTCAAACGCAGTTTTGTTACAAAACTTCCGGTTCATAGAACATAGAACAAGTATGTCTTTACATTTTTCCAAAGCCTAAACAAGATTTTATTTGATTAAATATAATGCCAGGTATATCTGCACAGGTAAAGATACAGAGAAAATAGAGCCAGACTCTTCTCAGAGGTTCATGGTTCATGAGACACACCAGATGCAAGCTGGAACACGCAGATTTCCAATTAGATTGAATGGCATCCTATAACAAGTGTAAGTAGAACTATATGGAGCAAGTTGCATATGCACAGTCTTCAAGATACATTTAAACTGAAATTTACAAAAACACCTCTTGTTCATTTTTCTGTCAAAGTCACGCTTGGTGTTATTTTAAAGAAAGGATGTGTTCTCGTGAAGAACGTTTAATAAAAGAGTCTCTTCTATGTTCTGTTCAAGGCTGTTCATTACTTTCAATTCAATCAAGTGGCTCATCAAATGAGATAGTTTCTTATTTATTACTGACTCAGCAAGTGGCAAGGGTGGGAATCCAGCTTACTTGCTTCATTGTTCCAGGGATTTACAGAATGGAGGAGTTACTAAAAAAAAAAAAAAAAAAAAAAGGAAATAGAGCAGGAAGTGTGAAAAGGATTAAAAAAAAAAAAAAAAGCTGTCATTATATGATATACATAATGAAAACTTCTTGTCAATTCACTTAGTGTTATAGATAGTAGAAACAATTATTCTGGTTTTTATGTAGTCTTTTAGAGACAGGCTTTCAAAGACCATATGTAGACAGCTGTAAAAAAAAATCTTGGAGTCTATCACAGTATCCTCTGAGCTTGCCAACAAAGCTAAGTACATATGTTGATGATGGCAGTACCAAAAACAACAGCTAGTCCTGTGTTGTGTAACACATTGTGGAGTGATCATGCCTTTGCCATTAAGTATATGATGGATATTTGTGGTAGCTGGATAGTTTAAAGCTGTAAACTGAAATTTGAAATCTCGTGTTAGGTAAATTCAGGAAGTTCGTAGTTCTTGATTTAGTACAGTAGTTCCAGTTTGTATTAAAAAAGAAAAAAAACAAGTAAATAAAAATAATAACAACAACAAACAACCACCGCTTTGGACTAAAAATGCACAAGTAATCATAAAAGATAACTCCAGAACTCTTAGGTGAAGAGAATCAGGCTCCCTGATGGCCATCTGCAAACAGTATTATGTATTGGTTGTGCCACAACTTTATCGAGATGGGAGGATAATCACTAGATCAGATAATCAGGTAATTGATTTGCTGTGACTTAGAGGATGTGGATTTGATCTCACGGGGCTGAGGAGAAAAGTAAATTGGAAATGTTTCAAGTCATCATTTGAGTGTATTCATGGCAAAGCAGTTTCTGAAACTTCGAATCTGTCCCATATTTTTATAGAAGGGCTTTATGTATTAGTGCTCAGAACACAAATTCTAAAAATTGGCATCCAAGTAAGAGAAGGTATTTCCCAAAACAGGTGTCTAAATAACAAACAGTAATTTTTATGTATGCAGTGTTTGTTTTTGGCTAAGTCCCTGTTCACCTATTACCTGTTTTGAAAACCCATCTGAGATGTGTATTTCTGCTCATTCACTGAAAAAGGGCTTTGCTCTCCAGGCTTCTGGCTTTTACTACAGGACCTAGTTACCTGAAATAAAAAGATGTTTTATCACCTCTTTTAAGGAATGCAAGCCATTTACAACATAAACATTTTGTATTACAATCCAATAACACACAATTAAGAACCCTCAGTGACCTACCTTATGAATGTAGGTGCATAGTTTTTATCAGAATTTATCCCACAGTCCTCTCTGAAATAAATAAATAAATAAAATAAAGAAGAACTATAGTGTTTGCGAATATAGCTTTTCCCAAGGGTGGGCAGAAAAATTGACAATGTAAACATAATTATTTTTCACGCAGTATAGGGATACAGTGGTCATCAATGAAAATTACCATAATTCAGCAAGTATTCATTTCTAGGCTTGTGAATGTCTTTCATCTCTTGAACATTTTTGGTAGCTTAATAAATAATGATTTTCTAATGGTTCACATTGTGCTACTCTTCCAGCGTTCAAGAGAGATCCTTAGTATTCAATCACGTTAATTCCTGCTCCCTCACTATTTTTTTATGTTAAGCTGATATAAAGTTGATATCCTCCCTGTATGCTAATACAGTTCCTTCTCCTTGAAATCTTTTAACTTGTGTAATGCCTTTCCCCCCACTGTTTGAAGATAATTCATTACTTTCTGACTTTAAAACTCTAAGAACTGAAACAAGCTTATAGACTTTACCTTTGAGGTCTGATTCATTTCCCCTTTTATCCTTTATTTTTTAACAGCCTTTTCAGCAATATGGTAATCTTTCCTGAAGGATTTTTTGGGTTTATAATCCTTTTTATACTCACATTCTTTTTGTAACTGGTGAACTAGTTCAGGTAAAAGATTTTTTTTTTTTTGTACTATTAAAAAGTAGACTTAAAAAAAAAAATCCCTACTATCTAAGTTTAGCTTCATTTCATTTATTTTATTTTATTTTTTTATTATTTACAAATGGCATAACTTAATGTGTTTGGAAATTTGGTACACCCTCCCTCTGCCCATTCTCATTAAAAAGGTAAGTATGAGTTCAAACATATAGGGGCATGACATCACACTTGACTAATTTACTATGTAATTTGCATGTATTTCTCTTTTTTACTGTTTCAACCACTATTCACCCTGCATTCAGAACACAAATAGGATGTATAAAATGGGTTGAGGAACACGCATAACACAGGTCTGTTAGACAAACATGTATTTTCCCTAACACAGATGTGAAAGGAATGCTTCTATGACTTTCTGGAAATAGGAGGCTATAATTTTAGAACTGTTGCCTGTGACCATGCTCTTCATAAAATTCAGATAAAATGAAAATATACCAGTACTTCTTACTGTTCAGTTTGTTTCTCTTGAGTCTCAATAAAATTATTAGGAAGAGTCTCAATATTATTTAATCATTAATCCAAAAGTAAAGATAAACTCTATTTTTAAAATCATAGTATGCCCAACAGTTCTTCAGAAGCACAGCAGAAGAGAAACATAATTTTGGGAGCACTTCTAAGAATTGTTCCCTAAAATGAACTTATATTTTGTCTATTTACATATTTATTTTCTAAATATCTTAATCTTGTATGTTAGTACATGAAAACCTCATTCTTCTTTGTTACTAGACCACTTAAAAAAATTGACTTCAATACATACTGTCATATTATTTTACATTTCATCACTATTTAAAATTATTGACAAAAATTCTAACTAGCCACAAATATCATGTCTTTGTCACAGATAAAAAAAGACAGTTACAAATTTCTGGATAATAATTCCATGTAAACATGCAACGTGCTTATGTTGCATAACTGCAGTTGCATAATATTCAGCTACTGTATTTTACCTTGCATTTCTGCAAAAATAAGCATTTTACATTACTAATATCAGTAACTACATTTGTTATACCATATGTGTGTGTAACATATAATATTTATTACTGAATTTGTATACCAGTGATGACATTTGTAACATGAGCTGCATATCTGGCAGTTGGAAGCCACCATATTTTAATATGCCAATTTAAATGATAATTCTAGGCTTCTATAGAATATTTTTAAATGATCTGTAATTATATATTTATATGTTTGTTTTCTTTTAATTTCTGTTTTGGTAATAACAGTGTAGCCTACCACGATATTTTCTCATATGGTCATCAAAAATAGTCTCCAAATATATACATATCTGTATATCTGTAAATCATATTCTGTACTGTTTCATGTATAAGAGCAGAGTTACACATTTTGACCTATATATTACATGAAAGGAAAGCTTCACCTAAGATAAAGATGAGACTAAAATGCAGAACACACAAAAAAAGCTTTGCAATGCATGTTTTATGTCTTGATTCATGACATTTAGTTTGAGTCTACAGACCTTTCACAAAGCTGTATTCATGATCTTATTACAGTACTTTTTAATATGAACAGTAAGAGTGGACATTTCTGAATAATGCTACGTGTTTTCATTTAATTACAGCACTTAACTAGGTTTACATGTTGCTGGCAGGGTGGAATTTTTTAACCTTTTATAACTCACTCTAGAAAATTGAATAGGAACTCAATACAAAACCAATTTTCCAAGTTCCTTGGGCACTTCAAAGATACACATAGATTGGGATAACTTAAGAAAGAAACTGATTTTTATCAGTTTCCTAGATGCAGCTCCCCATGCTCATATGGGAGGTATGTTTCACCAAGAAAACAACATCAGGGGAATGTGCATACAGAATCCTAAGATGAGATAACATGTTCTGACTCATACAGATTGCAGAATTGTCTTTATTTTTCTATTCTGTCTTGCACATTTCTCTCTATCTACTCTATAGATGACTGGAATACTTCCCCTCAAAATAGTTATTTTACTTGGCAAGGGTCACCACAGAAAGTAGCTCCCAAAGGCATGATCAAGGCTTTATGGATAGGAAATCTCCTCTGAGCTCATTAGTTCATTACACAAATGAGAAAGATAATGAGCTAGTCTCTCAGCTTTGCTGAAAGAAAGTAGAACACGCTGTCACTTTTTTTGCTAGCCAGTGTCATCAAGTAGCTTCACATGGCCTCTACATTAGAAGTATAATTCAGCACATTAATTTTATCTCAACATTTAAAATTAGCTTACAACCAGAATGCCTTATACACCCAGAGTTCATATTATAATATATTGCCTTTTTTATACTGTACTGCTCTTTTCTGTAACATGAATTAATGTGCCATGAGTCAACAGTCTCGTGCAATATTCAAGGGAACAAAATGTGTTTATATCCATTCTGTCTTTCTCTCCAACCCATTTATTACATATCCTACCCTGAAGATGTTTTTAATTAGTTGATAAGAATGGCAACTAATAAACTTCATGAACATTTTATTACAGTGTATGTGAGTATTAATTGTTGCCAATTCATCAACCCTAAAGCACACTAGTCCTGGAAAAAGATTTATCTGTTCTATGTTTATGAATACAATCTCATTTTCAAAATATTAGTCAACAAAAAATATTTTTCAATATAGATTT
The DNA here is from genome assembly GCF_965140915.1 of Aythya marila. Lineage (NCBI taxonomy): Eukaryota > Metazoa > Chordata > Aves > Anseriformes > Anatidae > Aythya > Aythya marila. The sequence goes on along the minus strand of NC_139045.1, from coordinate 54,450,653 downwards.
TAGCACCGTTATCCTTCTATCTACACCTGGCCTTAAATGCTATCCTAAGAAATATTTTGTTCATTAGTAATAGAGTTAAGATGATATCCATGTGATTTATCTTGTTCTTGGCCTTTTCAATTGCTGTACTGGTAATTCCTTGGACTCTCAACTATATTCCACCTGAGATTCTGTTAGTTATACCAACATTTCCTCCTTAGCTGATTCATTTTCCAGTGTCATAGATGTGTTTGTACCCAGTTTGTGATGCCCCTTCTAAGTACGTTCTATCAGCTCTGTGTACATTATATAACTATAGGGGCAAATGAATGAATTCTTCATAATCATGTAACCACTGAAGGAACGCTTGCAACCTGGAAAGCGCATGCTATGCAGTAGGGTGGCAAACTGTATATACAACCCTCATACTCCAGTTCTTCATTTAATGCAATCTGCACCAGCCTGAAAAGCAAGAGTCAAAGACATTTACAGAATGAATTAGAAATAAATGTACAGCACGATTTAAACACTAGCCAGAACTGGTTAATAAATATGTTAATTCAAGGGTACCATATCATTACAGTAAGGGGCAATGCTGAAGGATGTTTTTTCTTTTAGCCTGAATCTTTCAGTAAGCAATGTTTTTTTGTGTACAGTGAAAATCTTTTATAAAGTATACACCACTTCATGTTGTCTAATGCCCCAAGCTGCAGATATTGGTATTATATCCCTTAAGATGCCCCAGTGGGGGACCAGTTCTATGCACTTTTCAACATGAACAATAAAGTGCCCCAGCAATAGTTCATGTCATGCAAAAAGAAAGGAGAGACTGTTAACAGTTTTCATATACACATGGATGTTACAATAGAGTTACTAATCCTTCTATAGTATGTCTTGTTATGCAGCATTTACTTATGTGCTTAGGTCAATAATGAGTTCTACCAACTTTCCTTAGATAATAATGAAAAATCACCCAGTTACATGAGTTGCAGATATTATACATTTCATAATAATATTACTAAGTACAACAACAACAACGAAAAAGTTAAAAATAGTCTGTTAGAATAAGCAGCCTGAACTGATTTCCTGGATGCATCAGCCCTTTAACTAGTTACCTCCTTAGTGAACCCAGTAAGTACTGTACAGAACTTCTTTGTGGTTTGTTTTAGATTTCCTGGAAATAAACATTTAGGAGCCTATTGGCTGTCACAGGCCACTGATAGGAAATCTGCTGTCAGAAAGGAACACAATACTTTTCAATGGTCGTTTAGAAGCATGTGAACTAACATGTAAAACAGCATTTCATCTCTTTCTAAAAAACTGCCTGAAGATCACTAACCCTGGGAGTGCAATAAGATTGAAATAGCAAGACGATAGAGGTAATCAGCACTCTAAGGCAGACTAAAGAAAACTTTTTTGTCTGAACAAAGGTGTTTTTTAATTTGTTTGTTTTTGTTTAAAGATAAGTGGTTGTCTGCTTTAAGAATTAAGATGATATTCTAAAATTTGGAAAAATTAAGTGGAAAATGTTACACTCATCCAAAATAGTCTACTTTTGATCATATTTTAATTTACATTTGTTTTCCCTAAAAGGTCCAAATAAGTTGTCACTTGTACAATTACTCGTGTTTTTTGGACACTGGGGCTTTACAGAAAAGAACATGGAAACCAACTCACAACATGATTTTCTTTCTCTCCAGAGGATGTTGAATAACAACCTCTAAAAAAAACAGACCAACTTTTTTTCTTTCTGCATGAATGTTTAGTGCACTTATACAAAACTCAGCTGTAAAGTATCATTTTATTTTTCCTTGTAGTGTTTTCAAACCCTCCACACTGTGCACAGGCAGAACTCCAGAACAGATGCTTAGTCATCCCAGCCTAGATTATGCTGTGTTTCTCCCAGATGGTTTCTCAACTCAGTTTTTATAATGACAAAAACTTTTTTGACTTCTAACCAGATCTTTACAACACTTCTTCAAGCAGCAGGAAAAGTTAGCAACACAAATATTTACTGTCCTTTTATATGAAGAACACTGCAGAGTTTTTCCATAATGCAATAATCATTCCACAGTAAGGTAGTGTGGAAGTTTATCCACTTCAAGAACTTTATCCACCAAAGAGGTGTATTATGCCTGACAAAGCAATATTGTTTTCTTCAATGAGCATGGACTTTCCAAAATAACTTTTAGTCATTCCCTGAAATAGCTTCATTAGAAATATAACTTATCCCTTACTGATAGTTTTACTATGTTAACTGCTTATACATCTGCTGTTAATGCAATATTTACCCTTGAAATGCCTTCTAATGTAAAGTTGTTTTTACATGTTTGTAGTCCTATGGTCTCCCTTGGGTGGATATTCTTGCAAACCAGTTCCGTGCCTCAGTCTTCCTCCTTGTCTTTCAAAGAAAGCCATGTATTTTTCAATTACATCAGTGCAAGAGGCTGGGAACAGAAAAGTGTGATAACTCCTTGATCCTGTTTACTTCAGCAGTGCAAGCAGAAACTCTGTGTGAGCTATTTTCCCTCTTGCACTGTGACATGATTAACCCACACATTGTCATGGGTCCTTGCTTCTCTAATCTCATTCATACACAGCTGTAAGGACAGGCCACAGTCTTTCCATTTCCACCTTATACAAAGTTCTGGAGAAGACTTGGGCATAATTTGTCACATATGAAAATACTGTGTGATACTTTGACCACTGAGACTGCTCATAGGCTTCTCTAGCTATCACTACTTGTTTTACTAGTAGTTACTAGTTCTAGCATTGGTTTACACTCCAGTTAGCAATTCCCCTGATCAGCTAATACTAATGCTCTAAAGTATTTTTCTGAGATAATACTTTCTTCTGAGTAATTCTAAGTGATATGCAAAATGTCTAGTAACTAATGTTACAAATTCATAATAAGTATCTTTGCTCACAGCTGTTTGGATTAAAAGGTATTTCAAAGTCACCAGCATCAGTGCACAGTAAATTCTCTTTTAATATTGAATTAAAAAATAGATTAGAACAATGAACAGATTTCTTAAGACAGCCATGATCCTTCTAATTTGTGCACAGACCGTTTAATGACTCTCACGTATCTTCCTTTGTGTTAACAGCGCATAAGTTCAATTATGCCAACATATTAATATGTATTTCACTAAATCTTATAAACAGTTCTCATAATGGAATTCCATCACAGATCACACAGGAGTGAACAGGAATGTCTCAAAGTGCAGTACCTCATCTGAATAACTGTAGATAAGTTACATATTAACAAGCTTATTGAAGACTGGAATAACAATTTTGCATACTAAACAGCAATGCCTTGTGTACATTGCTATCCCATTATTGTTAGTTATGTCATGAACTATATAAGTGTACTCTAATGTAGGTGAAGTCTCTGTAGCTTAAAAGGCTTACTACTGAGAAAATAAAACAATTAGAATCTGTAGTCTGACTAATTCTTTTGCATAAAGGTGCATAGTGAATGCAGAAGGAAGCTCACAAAGTGCCTTAACCTCAGTTACAGTAAAAAGTACAAGGAAGATATGAGTTCCTCCATGCAAAGTGACTAGCAATCACTTACAAATCTGTTCAGTTAATAAGCAGTTGCACTTCTGTTTCTTTTCAGGGAGAAGTGGTATCATTTATTGGACCAGCTGGTACATCTGGGAAAAAAAAAAAAAAGGAATGAACTTTTAGCAGAGGTCTGAAATAGATGCAAAGAGTTCCAACCAAAGTACATTGGAATAATCACTTTCAATTGCATTTAGTTAAATAACAAGACAATTTTAGAAAATAGGATAGTTATTGGAGAAGATAGTTAACAAGAGAAGAGGTGGTAAAATCCTTGGCCTTGTGAGGAAGAAGCAGAAACAGGCAGCTAGTCACTCTGAGACCAAAACATTATATGGATTTTTTTTCCCTAAAAAATCTATTTCCCTATCATTCTATTAAAGATACTATCTCCCTCTGGAAACTTACCTCACTTATATCCCTTGACTATTACAGCTTCACAGCACTACACTTCTGATTGATTGTTAGTCCACAGAAGAAACATCTGTCATTTGCTCCTTGGCAGATATTAAAAACAAGTAAAGCTATAGAAATATCTTTCTGAAGCTGCATACTGCATAAAATCTAATATACATCAGAGCTCAGAACCCAAGATATTCCCAAGCATTATAATCTACCAGAATAATTCTATACTTTCAGTTTCAGGGAAATACAGAGCATGCCCAGATGTAATACAGGGAGTTAGTATTATTTCAGAACAGAAGATGTTAACTAATGGATTTGGCATACATTGTATGAATATACATGTATAAGATTAGGCCCTAAAGAAAAGATTCAGTGAAGGACTTCATTATCTAAATCAGTACTGACATAGAGAATAGGTGCATAAATCCAAAACTAAAATCCCAAATCCCTTTGCTTATGTTGCTTAACTCTGGAAGTCCTCCTTTTCAAATCACTTTTTTTTAGTCATGGTTCTTTCTACATAGAAAGCAGGAGTTTGATTTCAAAATCTCTGATGTTTGGGATTCCAGCAGAATGCCCTTCTGCTGAACCTGGGAACTGAACCTGGATTTTCCATTTCTAGGTGGGTGTTCCAGTCACTGGGGTGTTGTATAAAATAGTGTAACACTATTGTAGTCTTTATATCTCTAACTTCAGCATAAGTTTCCTAACCATAGATCTCTGTCAGACAATGTTATCATAGAATCATATGAATCATAGAATGGCTTGGGTTGGAAAGGACCTTAAGGATTATCTAATTCCAACCTCCCTGCCATGGGCAGAGATGCCACCGAGACTGTCCAGAGCCTTGTCCAACCTCCACCAACACCTCCAGGGATGCGACATCCACAGCTTCTCTGGATAACCTGTTCCAGTGCCTCACCACCCTCTGAGTGAAGAATTTCCTCCTAACATCTTATCTAAATCTCCCTTCTTTTAGTTTAAAACCATTCCCTCATTCCCTTTATCTCTGACTAAAACCTTGGAAGAAGACAGCATTTTAGACACATTCCTGTACTTGATATTTCTTTATCCTTTGATCTAAATCACTGATAGTTAATGCTACAAAAACTTGCCCACTTACTCTGCCTTTATAAATTGCCTTTCACTGGTACAATTTTCTGTTCATTTGAAGACCTACAGATTAGCAGTCTGTAAAATATGGGATGCTTTTTTCTCCTAGTACATATTTTAGAACAGACCTTCTCTAATATAGGTTACATTTTTTTAAGGCTTTATAGGTATTCATTGCTGTCCTGATGCTTTGCTCATTCAAGTCAGCCAGTTCCTATTGATTTTGAGGTACAGTCCAAGAATAATATGCCAATTCACTATCTACATCTCCAGTGGATTGGTGTGGATTTTGAATATGATGTTAACATCAGGAAAAAAAAAATCATTAAAGCAAGAGGTTTAGGTTACATTCTTATTTCTAATCAGAAAAAAATGGCTTAATTAGGCTTCTGTACATCAGGTTGAAGGTCACACCAAAAATCTATGTGCTTTAGGGACTTAAATATTGATGGCCACTTTTATTCATGGTTGAAAAGTGTGCTGTCCAATTCAAGAACTCAGAGATAGAACTGTTTGAAGGAAAGAAGGATTTAGGTAAATAACACAATGAAATAAATAGAAATAGACCAACTATGAAAACAAATTCCAGGACCAGATGGAATATTACTTTATTTTGCTAGGTGCAATATTACAAGCAAAATTACAATATTACATAGAATTCCCTCCATTTTACCTCTGTATTGTGCCAACAGCACATTGCTCAAAAGGTATCCAGCTTTGACTTCCTGAGAATCTGCTGATCTCTTCATGCGTGGTTCTACAGGCAATTCATGTTTCCCCAAAGCAAGCAAGCAAACGGGAACAACAGCAACAACAAAAGCATAGTGAATGTTTAGCTTTTTCATTTGTCTTAATGCATCTACATTCCTCATTGCGAATATCACCCTCTCTGTTTAAACTTTCAAAAGCTTCAGATTCTTGATCCAGAAGCAGCTGAGCTCTACAGAAACCAGATGAATATTGGAATTCCTTTCAGCTGGTGTTGATTCTGTAGATCATTCCAGACTAGTGATATCTGATACAGTCAATCAGTCAAGCTGCTTGAGCAATCTGCTCCACTCCATCAGTGCCATATTTTGTCTATTCCACTGTCATCATAAAAGACATTTGTCTTCTTCTCAGTGCAGCCCAAAATTATAATGACTATCATGATTCATTTTAAAAATCCTTACCATATTTTGCACAGTTTGGGTACATATGTCAGTACTGAATATTTAATAATGTGATGTGTAATTCATGTAATTTAAGGCCTTACGATAAGCTATAAGAGACTTTTACTTCTGCTGTTTTCTGTGCATATTGGTACAACAAGTTTCAAACACTACACAAGCAAGTATAGGGATTTGTAAATAGAAAAGATTCAGTAAACAGAAAAAATGTCTGTTTGCTGAGTGCCTGATGCTCTTATACATTTTTGTACCGTGGTCAAATTCAGAATGAGAGATGTAGTTAAGGTATTGTCTTTGTCTATCCAACATACACTGCGGAAAGGTTTATCATCGTCCTTACTTCCTGTAACTATGATGGTACTCAACTTTTCGTTATAAAGTTGGTAAAGAAGTAGTTAGGAAATTAAGATTAGAAATATGATGAGTAACCTAGTTTAATAAGAGGATTTTGTACCGTGAAAAAATGAGTGGTTTAATCAGACTTTTCATCTCAGAACATTGTGTCCCCCGAATACTTTCACTTATGTGTCATAAAAAATGACACTTAAATAACACAGGCAATCTGATAACTTGGAAGAACAGCTAACAGTGTATAGTTTTGTTTATAGCTTTATGTTTATAAACTGATTTCCTGTAGTTTATTTTAGCAATAAAATCTGTGAGAATGCAGAAACCTTGTCTTGTGATTTCAAAAAATGATTTCTATCTATACAACCATCATGGAAAAGCTGTGTAGTGTGAATAGCTATTTATTTATTTGGTTTGGTCACTGGTATGATTAAAATAGATCAAAATAATAAAAAAAATCAAACTAATAATAATAGTAATACAGAGATTTGTCGTTTCCAATTAATCCATATAAATTTTACTAATTTAAGTAGGATCCTACTTAGTTCATATGCTAAAAATTAAAATATAAGAATATAATGCAAAACATTCAATTACTCAATGTCTTGTTTTTCAAGAATTATTAGACATGCCTTTATTAATAATAATAAAAAACTAATCTTTTTAATGTTCTACTGAATAGACTGCATGCTTTTCTAAACCAGTCTTATAGCTGTTGATAGCAGAAAATTTACTTGTCAATTCCATTTTTCAGAAATATGACATCAATCCCATATGATACTTTCCAGCATTATTAGCTGCAGCTTTGCTGATTAGGTATTGCTATCTACTATTTCCATAAATTACACATCATTAATAGTGACAGGGAGGTACAAGGAGCCACTCTGTTAAAGCACAGGTCTCACACAGGTCTTGTGCTATAAACCAGTAAAGAACTTACTTTGTAAGAAGCTGTATGGCCTTCGATACCTCTGACATCAGGAGTCTAAATAAATGATAATTCATAATTGCCACATACAAATTGTCAGAAAAAGTGCTAAGGTGAGGGTAATTTAGAGATGCACCTCACTATTTACAAAAAAAAGAAAAAAGAGAGAGAGAGAGAGAGAGAGTTGTTGTAATATGTTGTGCCTAAAAACCTAAAAAACTCCTCATTTTACCCATGGAAATCTTATTAATGACCTTGGATCCAATAAGACAATGAGTATAACTGAACCAAGTTCTATATTTTACATAAAGTAAACGATTTGTATTTTTTTTAATGAAATAGCAAATGATGGATCATAACATATATTTATAGAACTATCCTAGCTGCGCAGCATAGTTCATCATCTATGACATTTTATAGACTTATAGTCCAAACTATCCAGTTACAGTTTTTAACATTCTGAGTAAGGGTAACTAAAACTAATATGTACAAACCATCTCATATCTACCACTTTCCATATTGTTATGTTGAGCTTTCCAATGTGAAATGATGAATTATGAGTACCAAGTTCTCCACCAACAGGTGTATAATGTTGATGGAGAATTCTTTCACCTTTTCCCTGGGTCCGTGTTTATTTACATAAATATTTTATTTTCATACAGTTTTTAAACTCTGTTTACCAACTGTTCATTCAGTGTTCTGGAATTGCATGCTACATTTCTGTTTTACTACGTATATTTATGTATTACATACAGATATTGCTCTTTGATCTCTTCGCTACCCTAAGACCAGTTCTACCCAATTCCCACAGTTGCATTCCTTCACTGACCAATAATTGACCATTTCAGATTTTTATGTACACCTTCATGTATACAGGCCTATACAGAGTCTGCCTGTGCTTTCAAGGTCTTTGTTAGCCTGCCTGTCTTGCATTCAACTACATTTTTATTCTAAGGGCCTAGCTGGTTCACTCTACACAGGGCAACAAATGATGCTTACTGTCTATTAGTAACAGATAGTTATTATAACTATAGGCATTACACCACACAAATGCACAAAACTGAGTTAGAATGAAAGCAAATAAAAGAATAGTCTCCTTGTCATGAGAAGGCTACTGCTCATAAGCTAATTCCAGAAGACCACATTCCAGAAGATCAAGACAAGTCCTAAGGCCTTCAGTGCTAAGTTAATATACAGCCTTTGCCCTGTTAATAGCAAAGGCAAGAGCATACTTCCTGAGACCCAGGGCTGCACTTTCTCAATGGTAGAAATGTGAGATGTTAATTCAAGTTAAGTTGTCTTTTTTTTTTTTTTTTTTTTTTTTTTTTTGGGGGGGGGGGGCAGGGGGGGAGGTGGGAACCAAGTAAGTGGTCTTACTTTTTTTTTTTTTTTTTTTTTTTTTTTCTTGGAGGGAACCAAGAGATTAAAATATCTTCAGTTATAGTAAGGATTGTAAAGAACTGTTTCAAAGAGAACTGATCCTTGGTTTCTTGGTTTGAGAGGCTTGACTGTCTCAGGCAAGCAAGGATACTTTACACATACAGTAAATCAAAGTGTCTTGGACGAGTCATAAATGCATACCATACATTCAGCACCTGTTCTACTTTGGTTGGAAATTTCTCTGAAGGAAATGCAGTGTTATCCTACAGCTCTTTTTTTTTTTTTTTTTTTTTTTTTTTTCTGAAATAAGGTGAGTATGTTGGTTTGTATTTTCTGTAAAACCCAGTTCTGCTATTGATAGTGTGCTTTGTTCACCCTTACCAAAGAATCTTGCTAGAGAATTCATATCAAAAGCACTTAATTTAATGCAACTTGCAATATATACAAGGTAAATTGAGCTGAAACAAATCTTTTGTTTCTCAAAGACTCATGAATTTAAAACTAAGTTTTAAGTTGCTTAGGAGATCTTAAAAATTATGAGAATTGCCTTCTTGTATATTGCTGCCTAAATGAAAACTAAGTGAAACTTTGAGAATTCATATTTCTGTTTTGATTTCATTAAATATTAGTTTTATATCTACTTTTTACTCATTGCTGTAAAGATGCAACAAACACTTCTGCTTCCCTTTGACCATTTCAACAGTGTAATTTACTGCTTTTGTATCTTAATCAAAAATAAAATATAATTTCTTTCTATTTCTAACTAATTTTGCATGAATATGTCTACAATGGCAAAATTAAGATATGAAAGTCATGTTCTTTCTTATGGGTCTGAGTTCTTATGATTTATTTTTAGAATTTGCTTTTGAACTTTATGTTTGAATAAACAACTCTTGAACCTGAAAAGACACTTTAGCATCATAGCATTAAAGTTATGAGCTTTATAAATTATTTGCAGAGATAAAAAAGCCAGTATGAACATAGCTCTCATTTATAGATTTTTCATATCCTGTTTTTTTGGTATATTGCTGCTTCCAATTTGGAATGGGATGCATAGTCTTCTACTTTAATTTCTGAATTTCTCTCTATATTTAAACCCATAAATATTTACTTGTGTTTCTTATGTTGCATTTTCCAAAATGAAAATATAAAAAGTATATATAAAAAAAGAAAACCTGTGATCTTTATTATTTGTGAGAATTTAATAGAATAATAGTAATTTATTGTCCTTAAAATAAATCATATAAATAAATGGCAGTTGAATGGAAATTTACCTTACTGCTATACATATTTAATAATGTGTTCCATTTTTACATAAAACTAAGAAATAGAGTAGAAGATTTAAGGAATTTTATGTTGAAGGAACTAAAACTGTTTTGACTATCAAAATCCATTCAACACCTTTATACCTCAGAGAAAAATGTAGTTAATAAACAAATATCTTTCCCTATGGACTTCATACCTGGTATGAAGAAATACACAGAACTGTCCAAAAAATATATTTTATGGCATTTCTAAGCTCCATGCTCTTTCTTGACCCTTGATTGAAGAATGAACAAAATCGTATAGCATTCTGCCCCATCAACCAATTTTCTGCATTACAGGTATTGTTTTATTGAGTTACGGATTTTGAGGATTAAAGTACACTGAAAGTTGCTTCTTGTCAGGAGAATAACATTTAAGGTCATTGGTCTCTATGGACATTACCTCACAGTAAGAAAAGCAATTTAATTAAATTACTTTTCACACCACTTTTGTTCATATTGTAAAATTAAAAGCAAGTAAAGGAGATGCATTGCAGGAAGTAGTATAAAATTTATTCATTTGGAATCTAGAACAACTGGTTAACCAGTGTTAACCAATACCAACTGTAACAGAAAGGACAGCTGTCCAATTACTGTTCTGCATGTTCTTCAAAGATCTCATCTAAAATTTAATGTGATAATGCATCATTACAATACCATGGCAAATTAGATACAGTCTAATGTTTACCATTTCCACACAGGCATTCCTTCAGGAAAAAAATCCCCCAAAGATAACACAATCAATTTAAATATAATGCTCAATTCTTAAAGAACAGTCAAATAATTCTGTGGAATTATATGCAGGATTTTATCAGTGACTAAACATCGTTACAAAGAGGGGAATGGGCTTAAGTTGAGCCAGGGGAGTTTTAGGTTAGATGTTAGGAAGAACTTCTTTACTGAAAGGGTTGTGAGGCATTGGAACAGGCTGCCCAGGGAAGTGGTGGAGTCACCATCCCTGGAAGTCTTCAAAAGACGTTTAGATGTAGAGCTTAGGGAAATGGTTTAGTGGGGACTGTTAGCGTTAGGTCAGAGGTTGGACTCGATGACCTTGAGGTCTCTTCCAACCTAGAAAATTCTGTGATTCTGTGATTCTTTGAATCAGTGATAATTCAAAGATAATCAGAATAACGGGCTGATATTTTTCATGTAAAAATCTTTTATTTTGTTCTTTTCAAAACAAAACATCCAGTTTTAATTTAAAGACAACTTTTCATTTGAAGATTTAAGCTTATTATTTTTAACAATCAAATGTAAATAACTAAACCTGAAACAATTTTTTTAAACAAAACACCTCAATGACTTTTTTACTCTTAATTGACTTGTCATATAGACTCCAAATGAGAAAAGATTTACATATCTTGAAAATTTTGCTAGTTAGAAATAGTGTTTCTGCCAAAACTACCTACTCATTACTCTATGCAATGAGTGGATAGTTTTCTATGCCAAGATGACTTTCACAACCAGGAATAAGCTCTGAGTATTTTGCATCCACTATAAGATTAACTTTCTTCTAGAAAAGTGTGATAGCACAGTAAATTAGCAAGACTAGGTTTCACAGGGTATTATTTTAAAACAGCACAATAATGAGAGATTACATGCATGTTTATTACAAAATTCTGTATATATACTCCCTGCAAAGAGTTAGAATGAAAACAGGTCTTCTCCTTCTAAAGTCAGTCACAAGATGCTCTACAGCTGGGTATGGGAAAAACAGCTATGCTGTTAAAATATTTTTTCTTACAGTTTACTGTGTCTAAATATATTGTTATTGAAAGTATTCTGACTAGAAATCTTCTGTTATGCAAAATATTTCCCATTTTGCTAAGAGCTTGGTACATAAGAAAAAGAAAAAACAAAAAAACTCAGAAAGTTAAGAGCACGAGGCAGCTGGATTTCTCTGAAGATACCACAGAAACATTTCATTTGCTAATTGTGAAGGATTTAATGGTTTCCCATGACATGGTCAAATGATGGGACATCATTATCCAGAAAAGGTCACAGACAATTTTTCTGAATTGTAAAACATGAAAATACTCTGATGATGGGGGATGTAATTTTCTTCCTATAATTTTTGAACGCCAGATGCTAAGAGCTATTTATTTTGCAAGCCACAATAGCTGCTTTCAGTGCAGTACCACAAAACTGATCTTAACTATACAAACTAACATGAACACTGAAAATGTAGGTGTTTACTTGACTCTAAAGTGTGATAAACTATCAATTAAATGTTAATTATCTTGTACAGCTACATGTGACTCAAAAAATGATATAGTGTACTAAATACCTGCTGAACTATTCTGTCTAGATCTGACCTTAGCTTGTAATGAAATTCTGATTAACATACAGGATAACAAGTATACCTGTGCGACAGAATATTCATCCATATTCTATTTAAATAACCTTTGAATTCCTTGATAGATCTTCTCAATGTTGAATCATTCTAAGTAATAGATCTATAAACTTACAGAGCTGAAACAAGCACTGTTAAAATAAGAATTTGAACAGCAATACAGCAATGATTGGCCAGAAAATGCATGTCAGAAGAGTTATATTAATTAAACAATTACAGCCATTTCTGTAACAAGTCTAAACCTCTGGATGAGTCAGAGATACAGCTTACTTTTCAATTATCTTGACTATTTATGCCTGGCATTGAAGACCCTTTTTGTCCCTTTAGACAGCTTGAAAAGGTGCAAGCTAACTTTAATATGGTTACACATGTTTTAGACCTCTGAGCACTCTAGGTGTAATTGCATTATGTTAACCTCAGTGGTGAGGAATCATCTCATACAAGGTGCAAAGAAACACATTCTGTAACACTGATGATGAAACTCGCTGAAATTAGGAAGAATTTTCCACCAACAATAATGAGCTTGCTTATTTTCTAGGTCCTTGATTCTCTAAAACCATGCACTTCCATTTGCTTTTGTTTTATAATTGTCCAAAAGTTGTACAAATAAGGATTTTAGGATTTTCTGTTTAATTAGATTGTTTAGGATCTAAGGAAATGTAGATTATTGTTGCTCTGATGCATCTGATATGTTATTATATTTCTTGTAGTAACAGGTCTGTTGAGTTTTATCAAATTTCTTCCCTTGACACTACTCCATGCCATTTCCCCAGGTCCTGTTGCTGTCACCAGAGAGAGGGGATCAGTGCCTGACCCCCCACTCCCCTTGTGAGGAAGATGCAGGGCACCATGAGGCCTCCCCTCAGTCTCCTCTTCTTTAGGCTGAACAAACCACATGAATTCAGCCACTCCTGCTACATGTTGCCAGACCCATACATCTCCAGACCCTTCACCATCTTTGTCTACCTTTTAGTACTCCCTGTAGTACTCCCCATAGTTTTGTGTCCTTCATATATTGTAGCATCCCAAATCGCACACAGTACTTGAGGTGAGGCCATACCAGAGTAGAATAGAGTGTGACAATCACTTCCCTTAGTTGGCTAGCAATGCTCTGCTTGATGCACCCCAAGGTACTGTTGGCCCTCCTGGCTGCCAGGGCACACTGTTGACTCATGTCCAACTTGCGAGATCTACTACTACCAACCCCCCAGATCCCTTTCTATGCAGCTGGTCTCCAGCCTCTTGTCCCCCAGTCTGTGCATATATCCGAGGCTACCCTGTCCCAGGTGTGGAATTGACTACTTGCTCCTCTTGCTTGATGTGGTTGGTTATTGTCTAGACTTCTAATTTGTCGAGATCTTTCTGAAAACTTTGCAAATACTCTTGTATGTGACTGGAGTAATGTAAAACATTCAGAGCAATCCAGGAAGTTTTCAGATGGATTTCTGGTTTTCATCTATAATTTACCAGCTGTCAGCTGATTGTGGATAATGTGTGCATCTACTGTTTTCTTTTAATGTGAATCAGAATAAGTTCTTTAAAGTTGTTATGACTAAGGGAAGATATTTCATCCATTATAAGGAACACTCATTTATTAAGACAATACACTTTATCAGAGAATGTTGAAATTTCCCATTAAACAAGATGACATAAACAAATCAAATACAATGAAAAATCACCATTTGAACCTATCTCTCTTCAACTTGATACATTACAGCACAGGTGTATTCCTTATACATGTTTATGACAATAAACGTTCTCAAACTATATTTCTCATCTTTTTTTTTTTATATTTCTCATTTTTTTTTTTCTTTTTCTCTTTTTCTTTCCTTTTTTTTTTCTTTTTCCCCGTTAATGATTTTTTTTTCTACAGCTATTGTCTAGACAAAAGTTAGACCATGTAGATACCAAATGCAAGTATTCTCTGCTGTCAAGACATACTATATTTCATGTAGTCTAAATAATTCTGGCTAAAAAGTATAATGCAGCATAAGTATAATGCATTTCTTATTACCCAAATCTATAAATAAAGATTGTTTTAGAAAGTAGAAATTCCAGTTTCTACTTGGCTCTACCAATTAACTTCATTCCAGATGACTGAAATGTATTTTTCTTGTAGGTGCTTCATTCAGTAGAAGAGGCTTGGATGAACTGCTTTAAATATAACCGTTTATTCTGGGTTTAGGAAAAGAGCTAACAAGTGAGCTTCAAAGTAATCATTGCCATTCCTTGGAGAACAAGTGAGTTTCCCCTTTCAAGAAACTTATCTGGTTTCCATACATTTTCTTTGTGAATATAGTGTATTTTCAAAGAGTTGCTCGTGTATTCATCAATACAACTACCACTCAAATGAGGGGAGGATTTATTTAAACCCTGAACAATGCTTTGCCAAATTTAATGTATGAATTTTGTGAATATTCTCTTTAAAATACACTTCCAGGCAGAAATGTTTATTACTTTAGCTGATGGCAAAGAAATTTAGAATTGCAAATGAGGTGAAAACTAACTAAAGGCTGTTTTTTGAAGACAAAATGCAAAAAGAAATTATTTTTATTCAAGGAAAATAGAGATAATCTGAAAAGAAGTTATGCTTTACATAAATATTAGGTGCATAGAAAATGTATACTTTTTCTATTGTACTCAGTGTCATTGCTGACACTTATTTTTCCAGTTTGGAACATCAGTATTGCTGATTCCTTTGAAACTGATGAAGCCTGCTGTTTTTCCCATTTCTGTGTACCAATCTATGCAATAATCACTGTGTTTCAGAGAGGGAATAAGCTAATATGAAATTAGAGAACTCTCTTAGGAACTTATTTTGGTACAGTGAGAGGATCCTTCATGCTGCTTCATTGGGCATACGTAAAGGTTAAAAAAAAAGTGAAATAAAAACACATTGTTTCCCATAATTTCTCAATATATGCCCTTTTCTATGCATTCTGCATTCATGAACTCTAAGGGCAGGTGTTTAAGTAGAGAAAGCATTTTTGAAGGAGTTTTCTTCCACGAATTAGAAATATGCCAGTTCTATTGTTAATTTCATGTAGATTATTAAATACATGAATGGTAAGCATGACCACTCACAAGCAAATGTTTTCTGAAGGAACCTTACTAATAAAAGACGTGAAGTTGTCAGTAACCATCTTGCAGAGGCAGGGTGATTTTGATTCTCAGCATTACTAGGACAAAGATCCCAGGAGAATGTTCCATTTCAAAGTCTGTTTGTGTATTTTGCTTTGCACCATTGTTGTCTAACCACATAAATATTTTGCTGGTTGGACATCCTAGCTCTAGCAGTCAGATTGCTGATTTGACACTGCTGGGACCTTGCAGGTAACATACTTTGAGCCACTTGCCGAGGTGATTGGCTCCGGGCCAGACGCGTTCTGCAGCGGAGCGGGGCATTGGACAGGCAGGACTAATTTTTCCGGCACCGAGCCCACTCGAGGGAGCCGCCAAGTCCCGGCAGCCCTCGCGAGGGAGGTGAACGAGGCGAGAACGAGGCGTAGGCGGAGCCAGCAGCGGCCCCTCCCCGGCCATTCAAAAGCTGCCCCTAGGGAGTGCGAGCAACCAGGAGCGCAGCGAGCAGGACGGGCAAACAGGGCGTGGCGCGTCAAAAGGGAGTGGCGCGGCAGTTCGCGCAGGCAGGGCAGAACGCTCCCCCCCGCCCATACAAACACCTCCTCTAACGGCGGTCTACCGCTAGCTCAGCTGCAATGGTGTACACCAAGCACAGTGCCCTCTCCAGGAAGTCTGTACATACCCAGACTGACTGCCCGCTCAAAACTGCGGCAGTTCAGGTCTCCAGGTGCAGGGAGTGCCTGAGCCTGTTGCTACTACCTGCGGGGGGCAAAGAGACTGTGTGTGAGGTGCGAGCAGGTGGACAACCTGGTCTGCCTTGTGGCAGAACTCAAGGAGGAGGTCGAGAGGTTGAGGGATATCAGGGAGTGTGAGCGGGAGATAGACTTGTGGAGCAACTCCCTGCGTGGCTGAAGGACACGTACCGGGGAGAGACCCCCAAATGGGGGTAGACCCTGCTGCTGTTGGGCAGAGGCAGGGGACCTAGGAGTTGAGGAGGAATGGAGACAGGTCCCTGCTTGACATCACAGGTGATGTCCCCCCCCACCGGCCCCACTTTCCCAGGTGCCCTTACACAACAGGTTTAAGGCCCTGGAGCTTGAGACACTGGTAGCTGAGGAAGAGGTGGAAAGCCTACCCAGGAGGATGTGTAGGACGAGGAAGTCGACTCCACCCCTCAGGACTGCCTCCACTAGGACAGAAAGAAGGGTGATTGTTGTGGGCGACTCCCTTCTCAGGGGAACAGAGAAACCTATTTGTCAGCCTGACCCTACCCGAAGGGAGGTCTGCTGCCTCCCTGGGGCCAGGGTCAGGGACATTGCCAGAAAGCTTCCCAACCTGGTTCGCCCCTCTGACTATTATCCTCTTTTAATAGTCCAGGCTGGCAGTGATGACATTGAAGAGAAGCCTGAAGACCATCAAACGGGACTTTAGGGGACTGGGACGGTTAGTGGATGGAGCAGGAGTACAGGTGGTGTTTTCATCCATCCCTACAGTGGCAGGGAGGGGTACAGAGAGGACACAGAATGCCAGAATGCCCACCTGATAAACATGTGGCTCAGAGGCTGGTGCCAACACAGAAATTTTGTTTGTTTTTGTTTTGACCATGGGGTGCTTTACTTGGCACCCAGCCTGATGGCCACAGATGGGTCCCTATCTCTAAGGGGAAAACGGATCCTAGGCCAGGAGCTGGCAGGACTCTTTGAGAGGGCTTTAAACTAGGTGAGAAGGGGAACGGGGCTGAAACAAGGCTTGTTAGAGCTGTGCCAGGGGGAACAATGGCAAGGCTGGGAGAGAAGGGAATGGCCCAACTGAAGTGCATCTACACTAATGCACACAGCATGGGTAACAAACAGGAGGAGCTGGAAGCCATCGTGCGGTTGCCAACTTGGTTGCCATCACGGAAACCTGGTGGGACCACTCTCATGACTGGAGTGCTGCAATGACTGGCTATAGGCTCTTCAGAAGGGACAGGCAGCATGGAAGGGGTGGTGGTGTGGCTCTCTGTATCAGAGAGAGTTTTGATGTTGTGGAACTTGAGGCTGGGAATGATAAGGTTGAGTCCCCATGGGTTAGGATCAGCGGGAAGGCCAACAAGGGAAGCGTCCTGGTGGGGGTCTGTTATAGACCACCAAACCAGGATGAGGAGACTGATGAGGAGTTCTACAGGCAGCTGACAAAAGTTGCGAAATCATCAGCGCTTGTTCTTGTGGGGGACTTCAACTTCCCAGATATATCCTGGAAGCACAACACAGCCCAGAGAAAGCAGTCTAGGAGGTTTCTGGAGAGCGTGAAAAATAGCTTCCTGATGCAGCTGGTGTCCTGGTTTCAGTTAGAACAGAATTTTCTTCCTAGTAGCTGGTGGAATGCTGTGTTTTGGCTCGGGATGAGAAGAGTGCTGATAACACCCCGTTGTTTTAATTGTTGCAGAGCAGTGCTTATACCAAGCCAAGGACATCTCAGCCTTTTGCTCTGTCCTGCCAACAGGCAGGCTGGGGGTGCAGTAAGAGCTGGGAGGGGACAGACCCAGGACAGGTGACCCAAACTAGCCAAAGGGGTATTCCATACCATCTGACGTCATGCTAAACAATATATAGGGGTGGCTAGCCGGGGGAGGGGGCCGAACTGCTCGGGGTTAGGCTGGGCATCGGTCAGCGGGTGGTGAGCAATTGCATTGTGCATCACTTGTTTGTACGTATTATTATTAGTAGTACTATTATCACCATTGTATTATTATTATTATTATTATTGTTGTTGTTGTTGTTGTTATTTTCCTGTCTTATTAAACTGTCTTTATCTCAACTCATGGGCTTTACTTTCCATTTCTCTCCCCCGTTCCAGAGAGGGAGGGGGAGGGTGAGCGAACAGCTGCGTGGTGTTTGGCTGCCAGACGGGTTAAACCGCGACAGCTGGTTAGTGAGCCTACCAGGGGAGGTGCCCCACTAGACCTTCTCTTCACAAACAGAGCAGGACTGGTGGGAGATGTGGTGGTTGGAAACTGTCTTGGGCAGAGTGACCATGAAATGGTAGAGTTCTCCATTCTTGGAGAAGCCAGGAAGGGGACCACTAAAACCGCTGTATTGGACTTCCAGAGGGTTGACTTTGAACTGTTGACTTTGAACTTACACTGGTTGGTAGAGTCCCTTGGGAGGTGGTTCTGAAGGGCAGAGGAGTCCAGGAAGGCTGGGCGCTCTTCAAGAAGGAAATCTTAATGGTGCAGGAGCGGTCTGTCCCCACGTGCCCAAAGACGAGCTGGCGGGGAAGAAGACCGGCCTGGCTGAACAGAGAAGTGTGGCTTGAGCTTAGGGGGAAAAAGAGGGTCTGCAATCTTTGGAAAAGAGGGAAGGCCACTCGGGAGGACTATAAGGATGTTGTGAGGCAGTGTAGGGACAAAATTAGAAAGGCCAAAGCTAATCTGGAGCTCAATCTGGCGACTGCCGTCAAAGACAACAAAAAATGTTTTTACATCGATGCAAAACGGAGGACTAAGGAGAATCTCCAGCCTTTACTGGATGAATGGGGGAACTTAGTTACAAAAGATGAGGAAAAGGCGGAAGTGCTTAATGCCTTCTTTGCCTCAGTCTTTAGCAGCAAAACCAGTTGCTCTCTGGATACCCAGTACCGTGAACTGGTGGAAGGGAATGGGGAGCAGAATGTGGCCCTCACTATCCATGAGGAAATGTTTGGCGACCTGCTATGGCACTTGGATGTACGCAGATGGCCAGATGGGATCCACCCAAGGATACTGAGAGAACTGGCGGAGGAGCTGGCCAAGCCATTTACCATCATTTATCAACAGTTCTGGCTATTGGGATAGGTCCCAGTTGACTGGTGGCTAGCAAACGTGATGCCCATCTACAAGAAGGGCCAGAGGGCAGACCCGGGAAACTATAGGCCTGTCAGTTTGGCCTCAGTGCAAGGAAACTCATGGAGCAGATTATCTTGAGTGTCATCATGCGGCACTTACAGGGCAACCAGGTGATCAGGCCCAGTCAGCATGGGTTTATGAAAGGCAGGTCCTGCTTGACGAACCTGATCTCCTTCTATGACAAAGTGACACACTTGGTGGATGAGGGAAAGGCTGTGGATGTGGTCTACCTTGACTTCAGCAAGGCTTTTGACACCGTTTCCCACAGCATTCTCCTCAAGAAACTGTCTGCTCATGGCTTGGACTGGCGTACGCTTCGTTGGGTTAGAAACTGGCTAGTTATCTGGGCCCAAAGAGTCGTGGTAAATGGAGTCAAGTCCAGTTGGAGGCCAGTCACTAGTGGCGTCCCCCAGGGGTCAGTACTGGGGCCAGTCCTCTTTAATATCTTTATGGATGATCTGGATGAGGGGATTGAGTGCACCCTCAGTAAGTTCGCAGATGACACCAAGTTAGGTGCCTGTGTCGATCTGCTCGAGGGTAGGAAGGCTCTGCAGGAGGATCTGGATAGGCTGGACCAATGGGCTGAGGTCAACTGCATGAAGTTCAACAAGGCCAAGTGCTGGGTCCTGCACCTGAGGTGCAATAACCCCAAGCTGAGCTACAGGCTGGGAGATGAGTGGTTGGAAAGCTGCCTGGTGGAGAAGCACCTGGGAGTATTGGTTGATACTTGGCTGAATATGAGCCAGCAGTGTGCTCAGGTGGCCAAGAAGGCCAATAACATCCTGGCTTGCATAAGAAGCAGTGTGGCCAGCAGGGCTAGGGAAATGATTGTCCCCTTGTACTCAGCTCTGGTGAGGCCGCACCTTGAGTACTGTGTTCAGTTTTGGGCCCCTCACTACAAGAAGGACATCGAGGTGCTTGAAAGAGTCCAGAGAAGGGCGACAAAGCTGGTGAGGGGTCTGGAGAACAAGTCCTACGAGGAGCAGCTGAGGGAGTTGGGTATGTTCAGCTTGGAGAAAAGGAGGCTCAGGGGCGACCTTATCGCTTTTTGTAAGTACATTAAAGGAGGCTGTAGAGAGGTGGGGGTTGGTCTATTCTCCCACATGCTTGGTGACAGGATGAGGGGGAACGGGCTAAAGTTGCGCCAGGGGTGGTTTTGGTTGGATATTAGGAAGAACTTCTTTACTGAGAGGCATTGGAATGGGCTGTCCAGGGAAGTGGTAGAGTCACCATTCCTGGAGGTCATTAAAAGACGTTTAGATGTTGAACTTAGTGATATGGTTTAGTGGAGGACTTGTTAGTGTTAGGTCAGAGGTTGGACTCAATGATCTTGAGGTCTCTTCCAACCTAGACAATTCTGTGTGATTCTGTGTGTGATACTTCATTTGGAAATACCACATCTCCCACGATTAGGACAAAGTGCTCTATGTATAAGCTCTTTTCTATATACTGTGTGTATAGTTCAGAAGGAGCACAAAGGATTTGAGAACCAGGCAAAATTCAAGAGACTTCCTGGCTACTCCTTTTCTCTGTGAGTTATTGCAATCGGCTTCTTGCTTGCAGTGGGTGTCCTCGACTCTCTAAGACATTTAACATTCCTTAAGCAATACACTGTCAAGGAATTCAGGGACTATAGATTCTGTTTTATTCAGCCTTTATTGATTGGTACTGAAACACTTTACTGTTGATTGCAGCGTGAATTACAATGCTTAATTTATCCAAAGAATGGTCTTGTGAGCTAAGCAGAAAAGTGTTTTCCATTTTACAGATGGGAACTGAGTTGGAGTAAATATGAAGCACAGGTCTTCAGATGTGTTTGGGGGAAGGGAATCCATCCACCATGTTGAAGATCAATCCTAGGCTGCCACCTTAGGCCAACAGCATCTTGGTCTCATACAATGTCAAAATTTTTGCTAGATGATACTTGCAGAAATCATTGAATATGAAATGGCACAGAAGTCTGTCAGGATATCTTTTGTTTGTTATAGAAACGGACAAATAAATAGTGAATGTTCCTTCTCCAAATCAAGCATAACTTGTCTTTGAAGATGAATCTCATATATCATAGCCATTATAGCTGTTTAGGGAATAGCACACCTGCTCCAGCTTCACACATGGTTAAAACAAGTTCAGACTTAGAAAACCAGAATGTTACACAGATGGAAGCTCTTGGCTGGCCGTAAGCAGATGTGTTCCTCTCTCCAGTCAGTCTCTTACATCTGCCCAGCTCTTTTTATAATGAAAACTTCCCTAACACAGTTTCCTATCAGCCTGAAGGGTATACTTCCCTTTGGTAGAGCATTATCTATGAATTATGGGGAACCTGGTCACTCAATTCAGGACAGAGGGTTCCAGTAGAGCTTTTTCCTTCTGCCTGCCCTCTCCCTGATCAGTTGGCAGCAACAGAAACAACAATAAATGCTTTCTCAATCTGAAACTTTTATACATTAGATACAAATGATGTATTTATTTTTACCACACAATATGTTGGGAAATAAGAAAGAGGTGGTAACAAACAGACAAACAGAAGAGTTGTGCATTTATATTTTCCTCAGAGGTTTGAAAAATTTGAATTACCCTATGCTTTTTCAGAAATACAGAGATTTCTGTGTACATTTATAATGATTTCTGCCAAAACATGTACAAGCAGAATCTTTTAATAAACACTCCTTATTTTCATCAAAAAAAGTCCTTTTTTATTCATGACACTCTCACTAATTTCAGAATTAAAATCAGATAGTCTTTCTGAGATATATCCTGAGGCATATAATACAGGTTAGTGAGTTATAGAAAATTTTAGTTCTCCATATTTTTAATATCTGTGTTTGCAGAGAACCCTGAAAGAAAGCTGCCAAGGCCCTTGTAAGACCATTAGACCTTCTAAATAGCCAAAATTCTGTGAAGCATACAAGACAAATTGGTGTTAGAAAAAGACCAGAACAAACTATAGGGTTAATTTAAGGTAAATTCTTTAGAATTCACTAATTGTATTTGGAAATTAGCCAAATACCAGTTCACAAAATAATATATTTAGTCTTTTTCAATTGTAGATACTGTTGCAATGGCTACATTCACTGAAATAAGCTTCAGCTTCTCTGATCAGTTTTCAGCTGCTAACATTTTAAGAACATAAAATTCATCTTGATTTGTTAAATTAAATATTATGTCACTTGGGAAGAAAGCAATATGGTAACAAACTTTTCTGAAGAACTGTGTATTCAGAAATATTTATTATTTTAAGTGTTATGATTTAAAAGCAAAATAAACAGTTTGCATAAGAGTAAATAGACCTTATTTGCTCTAAGCAACATATTGACATCTTAAAATCTGTTGTTCAGTTCTAAATGTAATGTTGTTTCTAACACTTTCTCCAACAGATTATTATTTCCTCAGTGATAACAATTTTCATCATTTATTGTACTTCTCAGATATCCACCATTAGCTTATTTGATCTAGAAGAAGCTTCATTAATTCACGTCTTGCAGTCAGCACTCTAAAGCACTGACTTTGAATGACATTTTCTTCAGATCCTTTCAGAGATGACAAACACTGGCGCTATTAGATGAAGCCTTAGTACGTTGCCTAAGAGTAAGCCTTGGGACCATAGGTCATTCAGCAATTCTGCTGTTACAAATTATGATATCTCTTGTATTAGACAATTTCCTTGCTTGTCAGAAATTATTCTTGTCACTGGCTAAGATGCAGTTTGGAATGAAAGTGATAGTGTAACATATGGCCTTTGCTGTAGGATGGCAGACACATATTCACTCATTCAGAGGTTATTAATCAGCTCTTGATGCAGTGCCCTTAACTCAGTAACCTCACTTTTGTATTTTGCAGTAGAGAAACCACTCAACCAAAGTATTTAAAGAAACCTCTGCCTTGTATTTCAAATTTCAGGAGTGCAAACTATCGTACAATTTCTAATTTCAACTTCTTATTGGGGCTAAACATCACCTGGTGACCACAAAAATAATTTTCTACAGCAAAAAGTTATGATATCATGGTTGACATGATTTGCAATAATAACTGATTTGTTATTAACAAAACTTGTAAAACCTGTTTTGATTGATTTTGCTCTATTCTGCATAAGGAAAAGGAATCAACAGTACACAGTAATTTCATCTGGTTATTTCTCTTTTTAGTTATTTGGTCAGTATAATTTATTAAAGGCCTTAGAAAGGCATTTCTGTAGACAAAATTGTTCCTTGGACAGAGATATTAAATTTGGGCATGTCAAATAAATACATATTACAAGTGTATTTAAAAGATATAAATTATCCTAAACTAATATTTTTACTTCATTTGTCTAAAAAATAAATTCATAGGCATTTGAGTTTTCAGGAAGAAAAAGATCTAAAGCTAATGATGAGATTTACTGTGCCTATAATCAAAGAATGAAAACACATTTTCCAATTAAGATATAAATATTTTTGCATGACATTCTGCAGTTTAATTAAAAGTTTAATCAAATCAAACCGAATGCTATGGAAGGATATATACTCAGACAATCACAGTATGATAGCCAGATTTCTTTCACTACTTTATAAAACAAGCCCCACTAACAACAATCATCTGATAGTCCCGCTATCATCTTACAGAATGGGCCTGCTTTAAGGGATGTGAAAAACAGTTTATTCTCATTTAAAGATATATTTTTTGAACTTTTATAATGTCTTCGGCCTCTGTTTTTAATTTGGCACAGCACCAGACTTTATCTACAAGATGCGAAGGATGTAAAGGAACAGAAAAACGTGCTCATATTTGGTTTCATTTTGGGCATGCAGTCAACCTATATATATGATGATGCCTGGATAACTGGCTGATAAATAGAATTATATTTTTGTTTTCTATTGGATTAGGTACTTCAAGAATAAGAGGTATTCATCTTTTCTAGATTATTTGTCTAAGGAGATATTTTGTTTTTCATTTTCATTAAAAAAAAAAAAAAAAGCCAGTAGCTTAATTTTTATGCCTCGAGCAAGAATACTCTTCCCTGAAGATAATCATGCACATATTTCTTTACAAGACTGACACACCTGTATAAGAACAAATTAATTTAGGATTGGATATGAGGAAACATAAATATATTTTTCGCTATTCTATGGAAAATGCTTGTCATAACCTTGAAGACTGTCCTGAGTAACACAGCACTCATTTTTAAATGACTTTCCAGAAGCCAGCCTCAGCTAGAAACATAATTTGGTCTATGAAGTTACTTACCTTCAATTGTTTCTGTTATCAATTACATAGAGTAATATAGTCTCTATATCACACATTTATTATCATCAGTGCTGAGAGCTGATGGTCTGATAAAAAAGAAAATCTACCATAAGTGGTATAGAGGAAAATAATGGGGATTTTTGGACCTGGAACTTGACTCAGGAAACCCCTGTTAAACTGTCTCTTATTTAGGTAACACTGTTGGCAGTCCCTGAGGTTTAACAAGGACTGGTATCAGAGAAGGCTGTAAAATTTTTTATGTCTTATGATAGGTTGTGGTCCGTGAAGGCAGGGCAGGAAAGCTCCTGTTCTGGCCGTTTCACTGGGGATGGACAGATATAAAAAGTGAACTGACTGCTAGAATGAAACATAGGGAAGATTCAGATGTACAAAAGTGGAATGGAGATAGTACACTGATCAGGAGCAGTGTATAACAGATGTGAGCGAGTCCATTCAGTTATTTTTTATTGGAGATCCTAGGTCCTATGATGGACTCAACACCTTCCAGCAACCATGAGCTCCTCCTGGTTTGATTGTTCAGAAAATGGGTATTCACTTTGGTTGCAAGCAGCTAATGTTTGCTTGAAGTCCTGTTAGTAGGATCCATAAGCCCATGCCAGGTGTCTGGATTCTTGGTACATGGAACAAAGTCATCACTGAATGAAATGTCCAAAAGCCAGAGACAGGAGAGAAGGAAGGGTATACCAGATGCTGCATCTATGCATAGCTGGGAGTTATGCAGCAGGACATACTGAGGAGAGGATACCATTTAACACTCATCTCACAGAAATATGCTTAATTGTTAGGAAGTAGCTGATAGCTGTTGATGCCATCAGGTCTGGAACAGGCAACAGCATAACAATACCAGGATGCTAGCTCCTTCTGTCTGAGGGTTAATTAGCTAGTCCTTGCACCATTTCTTTATTGGCAGCATTCTCCTCCTAAATCTATCCCAAGCACCAAAGCATCTCTAATTACTTTTTCTCTATTGGTCCCATTTTTATGACATCTATACCCAGATATGGCATCAATGTGTAGTATCAGCCATATATAAGTGGTATAACTGCTACGGCTACATAGGTGTTATTGGCCTTAGAATATTGTGCTACTCCAAAGGTTCCCAATATTCCTGTCCAATAGCCTGTGGAGTTGGTAGTTTTTAATTCCTTCTGAGAAATTAAAACATCTGAGGTCCATCCATGTTTTCTGGAGTTAGCCAACTCTGTCAACCTCTCACATCAATATTTGTTTTATTTCTCTATATTTCTTATATATAGTACTTTTATACAGTTAGCTTAACCTCAAGCTAGTCAATGGCCCACACATTTGTCTGTGGCACTAATGTCAACCCCAGAGGCACCTTTTCCAGTGAAAATCCACTACCAAAATCTTTTCTCAAATGACATGGAATAGCTACAATTTTTGAATTGTAGAATAGAAAAAGAAGTACATCAGCAGCTCAATAACATAGTGATTGCTCTATCCTCTCAATACACAGAAGTTTTGCCTGAAGACAGGCAAATGTGCAAGATCCATCTTCTTTGATCATGCTTTCACTAAAAAACTATGATATTCTGCTGTCCTCTGTCTTTTCTGTTGGTGTAGTGTTAAGGGGTGTAGCTGATTAACCGTTACAGGCCCGGTTGGATTCAGGGTACTGAACCAGTCGGACATCCACCAACAACGTGTTAACTGTCTGGGGGTCCAGTCAGACATTCACCAACAATGCATTAACGATCTGGGGGTCCATTCAGGCATTCACCAACAACGCATTAACCGTCTGGGGGTCTGTTCAGACATTCACCAACGCATTAACCGTCTGGGGGTCTGATTGGATTCAGAACACTGAACTATCACGGATAACCACCCTTACCCTAGTTGCACTTGATGAGAGCTATCACAATGCAATCAAGTACGGTTTATTACAGCAACAGATAATCAGGTTCTTTTGGATTGCCGGCGATAGTAACTGTCTGCAAAAGCAAGCTATCATGCATGAAATATTCAGGTGTTACAGGTGTTACAGGTGCGCAGCCTAGGAATAAACGTGTTAAAAGGATCAAAGACTCTCTCTATAGAGATTTATAAGCAAGTATTCAGATCTCACCCAAAGGCGTCCCCATGGGGGGGGAAGAGAGGCTCAGCCCGTCGACTGATCCCAGGAGTCAGGAGGTCCTAAGGATGTTGTATTTCCTTGGGATGGCATCTCCCCTGATGGTGGTATCTTCCCTGACATCCCCTTTCCCTTGGGCCAATTGATATTATTTTCTATCTTACAGGTGGAGCTTGAGTGGTTCTAGTCAAGTATATCTTAGTTATGATTGGTGAAAAGTTTTCCCGTCTCCGTTTAAAATAATAGGCTCCGAGAAATTCAGAGCGCATGCTCAGTGAGGGGTGGTTGCACCTTGGAGGTAGGTAGCTTTTGGGATGGAGGTGTGTTTTGGTATTATAACGATATTATAATGAGCTTAAAGTACACTAGGGTACAGCATTTGTCAAAACATGACAGGTCCTTGGCTCAGGGTGGCAAAAAGTGCAGCTTTGTGCACAAGAACAGTCGAGTCCCCACCTGGTTACAGAGCCTAGCCGTGGTATCTCCACTCCACTCTGTACTGTTCCTTAGGGCTAGCACACCAAGTTTCCCCAGCGCGATAGCATCTAAGGCTGGGAGCCTAGGGAACGCTCAGGTAATGCAGTTATGCCCTACCCTGAAAACCTCTTCAATGCTGTACCTTTTCCTTAAAAATGCGAATATTAGTTTTATTTTCCTAGTTACTTCAGGCAATTACACCACAGTTGGATAACTTGACTTTTTATAAACTGTATTTAAATTTTCATTGGAGCGATTACTGGAGACCCAGTCTCCCTAATCTGTAGATGTCCTAGTAGGTAGGGGAGTATAGTATTTTTTGCCTTTTCAGGGTAAAATATAACTTGTGACTCTCCATGGAGTGTGCTGTGATTAAAACAACTACTCAGACAGGTTTTTTTTTTTTTTTTTAATGGGCTAATAGGGCCAGTGATGCAACAATGTAAATACATTCAGCAAGCATGACATGGCTGATACAGGATTTTAGCAGTAAAGATATTTTGCAGTAAGAGCAAGTTATATTTCTCATTATTGGGGGTTTATATAGTCAAAAGCTACAGCACAGAAAGAGCTTACACTGGATTAAAGATGAAAAGACATGTTTTTGAAGATACTTAGAATATTTATAGAACTTTAAACATTTTCAAACTCAACCTCTTTTATTCTTCTTCCTCTTAAATGTTTCACTTTAAGACCCTCAGATGACACTAATTATACTTCTCAGGTTAATTAATCTCAGAGACTTCAGTAGCATAAGCCAAATGACCATAGGATTTGACCTAAGCTTAATCAACTCCATTGTCAAGTTGCCACAGCTTAATACACAATGAACTGTAAACACTATGTACTTTCATTTGTTATGACTTGATACATAATTTACATGTTTTAATATGTATACGTATCATACGTATAAACAGTATTTTATCTTTTTAGTGATATTGTGTTATGGAAGGAAGGTTTAGAATGCAGCAATTCTTTACATAACTTTTTGAAGAAAAGAACTACTAATGAGGCCTTACAGAAAGCTTTAAAAAATCTATTACATATTTCTTTTTTTTTTCCCTTATTCTTTATTTCTGAGCTATTTTTTTTCCTACACTGTTCACAGCTTTCTGAGTTTCATTTTTCAATTCTTTACTATTATATTCTACTCAGAAGATATCATTCATGATGAAATAAAGGGAAGAACAGTATCTCTTAAATTTAAATTAAATCTTGACATGAAATCACATTACAGGACTGACTTAAATCCAATGTATTGGGGATATAGGACTAGAAAATATTCCTT
Source organism: Aythya marila (assembly GCF_965140915.1). NCBI lineage: Eukaryota > Metazoa > Chordata > Aves > Anseriformes > Anatidae > Aythya > Aythya marila. Next base: position 54,422,060 of record NC_139045.1, on the reverse strand, counting down.
AAACAACTTCATTGTTTCCTGCTTCACCTCTGCCACTTCATTTATGACTTTATCTATTTGCATATATTTTATTATATAAACATTATTTTTTATATATTTCCAGGATGCATCACAAGATGAGAATGCTGTTCTCGTCCTGACAATAAAACATGAACATTGTTCTAGAGAAGGTGAAAATTAATTGCATTAACTCATTAGAATTGTAGGGAAAAGCAATGGCAGGTACAGAATTAAGAACAAAATGTAGCAATACGTGAAAAATATCCTGATTTCAAATATGAAAAGCATTTGAAATGATTGAATGTGTGAATCTATATATAAAGACCAGAAGAGAAATACAGATATGATGCATATCAACTAACGTACTATTTGCTCAAACTTCTGTAGAAAAAGATGTCTGAAAACTGTTGACTAGTTTTCCCTTTGTTTTTTACCTTTAACAAATTGCATGAAAAATATTTCTGAAAGGAAGTAATTTTGTATAAAAACTGTGGTGCCTCTAGGTTCATGTAATAAGTAAATAAAAATAAAAAATACAAAATCACATTAAAGCCTGAGTTACTGTAAAGACCAAAAAAAAAAAAAAAAGTTTTTTAAATATTGTAAGGAGTTGGAGCTTATATTTCAGGTGCTCAAAACCGCAGTTCTTTTGCATCTACTGTGCTTTTGTTATAAAGTTGACATACATTTATCTGATAAACTTGTTCCATATTTTTGATGCCTGTTATGCCTCACCTTTTCTTGTACGAATTTTAGAGTAAATCTGTAATCTCTGTGACAAAAACACAACACTAATCAAATACATATATAAACAATGCTCACTTATTTGCTATATTTCATTTATAAATACAAAATAAGAAAATAATTCGTCTCCCTTTTTATTATATTACAGTTTTGTGTTTTTGTGTTTTTTATTTTTATTTTTTATTTTTTTTGACTTTTGGTCCCATAAAAATCATATACTGTCTCTTTGCTGGATAAAGTGTGCTTGACTTTGACTCTTCAAGGTATGTAATGGTGAATATGTGTATCTGAAGAAAGAACTAAACTATAATTGTTTTTTTGTCTGTCTTATTTGTTTAGCTGTGTTTAACTCTCGACTAACCTATCAGAAAAAAAAAAAATAAAAAAGAACAAAAAACCCCCAAACCTTCACAGTAACAATAGAGATAAAAAGACATGATTTATTTTCCTACTGATATTTATACAGTGAAGGTATTTTTACAGAAGATTGTATGAGAAAGATGACACTTCAAGAAAATCAATCACTTACTATAAGAAATATGATCTCTCAAATTCTTGCAATAAAATCTCATTGGGAGACTTTGCTTTCATACTACAAATTTTCAGGTATAGGTAATGATTGTTACTAAAGTAAGTAATTACAGTTGAGAAGATGGTATCTTTTATAGATTGAAATTAGAATCACTGAAATAACTTCATTGTTATGCATGCTTATTTTGTAAAAAAGATAAATGCATTCCCCTGTAATGCCTAGTATTAGTAAACTCTGGGCTTTTAATTAAAAATGTGAAGGTAATTTCACCTTTTAGAATATAGATGTACTAAACTGAAAAATGAAATTCTAGTTATATTTGTTGTCATTCCTGTACATGTGTGTATTTTTTAAATGCACATGAAAGTATGCATGAACATAACGCAGAGTTAACATAGCAGACTGGAATATAGCTGAATTTGAATGTCATTCACAGAACAGGCATGAAGTTCAGAAAAGCTGCATTACATTGTCATGGTTTTACAAAGAAATGAAATACTTTATATATAACACCTCAGCAAGATCAAGAAAAAACAAACAGAAGCAAAGTTAGAAAAGACAAGATAAAAATGAAATTCAGAAAGGCACCAATAGTAACAAGAGGTGACTTCATAAGCATTTTAAAAGTCAGCTAAAGAACAATCATAGTGTTTTATTAGGCACTGAACAAGGATATCCATCCATGATGATGCCAAAAGATTGACCTCTTTTTTTATAGAAATCTTCCTTAGAAAGAGCAACTACAAATATCTGGATGCTACTGTGATACATGAGTAGCATGAGTAAAAAGTGTGAGTAAAAGCTCATCCAAAACTTCAGAAATTATAAGTTAGAGTACTTCCTTGTAACATAGACTTATCAAATTGGTTAGCCATCTTGAAAACCTCTCTGAAATGATCTCATAGAATCATAGAAATGGCCTGGGTTGGAAGGGACCTCTAGGGTAATCTAGTTCCAACCCCAATGCCATAGGCAGGCGTGACACCCACTGGATCAGGTTGCTCAGGGCCTCACCTAACCTGGTCTTGAACACTTCCAGGGATGGGGCATCCACAATCATCATTATTAATTTTTTATATTATATCTCAGAACCATTCTTTTCTAAAGTTATGCCTAACTATGCCTACCTCTCCATGACCATGTCTCATTATTTTGCTGCCAAAAGTAAGGAATATTTTGAGATGTATCTTTTATTATTATTATTATTACTATTATCATTAGTATTACTATTATTACTATTATATTTTATTTTTCCCCCAGGGTCTACAGCATCAGTATTTTCATTAATGACCTGTGTGATAAAATAGACTTCTTGTATTTATGCAGAACAAGAAGAGAAGCAGACATCCTAGAATATGACAGAAAAAGTATTCAAAATTACTATTTTTTTCTTTGTCAGCATGACAAAATGTTCAGAAAAAAACACTAAGATGAATTGCAAAACAGAGCACTGGTTGCAACAAATAAGATGGAATAATCAATTTTGTAATCAGAGGACAAAAAAAAAACCAAAAGTGAGTTGTTCAGTTTTTAGAAAAACATAAAGACATTAGAAAGTTCTAGTGTTTGACAGTCCTCATAGTACATAAGCTTTTCATATGTTCATATGGTATTTCTTGTTGTTTCAATTTGTGCCTATTGGCTCTATCTTCTTTAATCCCTCTCCTTAAGCGTCTGTGCACATTGAAAAGAGCCCACCTGAGCCTTTTCTTCTCCAGGCTTATGCATCTTTTCCAGGCTCCAGAACATGAAGTTCTAGGAGACAGCATGAAAAGTAGGATAAATACTGCTTTCCTCTCATCCACTAGCCAGTCATCTCAACAGATGACTGCACATTTCAGTAATATTAATGCACATATACCTGCACATTTCAGTAATATTAATTACTTTATGACTATCTAGGCGATAAAAACAGTAAAAAATCTGATAAGGCTAAATCTGAAATAAGTCTGCAAAATCATTCAGCTTCTGGCATCTTTCTCTTCTCCTCCACCAATCTCATATTATGTCTTCAGTTTTTAGAGACAAATCATAACATCATGAGTCAAATGAAATCAAAACAGGTAATGCTGACTCACTATATTGAATACATGGATATGACAACAAGATGGCTTCATCATTTGAACAGGAGACTCTTTTTGTATTTCTTAGTGCTTAACAGACCATGAAATAGAGAAATCTATATTGTTAAAAAAATATTTTCTAAGATATAATGTGAAGATGCAGAGTTTTACACAGTTTGATAAATGCAGGTTATAAAACAGATATGCAAATTATTATTTTCTTTCATTCTGGGAAGAAGAATGTCAGGTGGAAATGTTATTTCATAGTTATTTATTTTTTAGAAAAAGAGACGCATTTTGAAAATGAATGACTAAACCTGGAATAGGACTTAACTACCATTGATAAAAAAAGAAATCATTCTGTATAACTTAATAGTTTGATGATTAGACACTTGCTGGGCTGGAGGAGCCTCAGATTCAAATTTTAGTATTATCTTGTTGAGAAATGTGACTGACCTGCAGACTCTCAGCTTCACAGAGTAACCAAATCAGTAGCTGTTATGGCTGTAATAATCTAGGGTTTTCCTTCCCTGCAAGGCCTACCCCCTAGGTGTGTTTCTCAAACACAGGCAATACCACCAACCTACGGAAGGTTATTGTTACATACTATCTAAGCCAATAAGTAGTCATTTGTAAAAAAAAAATAAAAATAAAAAAAAAATATATATATACACACACACACACACACATCAGGAGAGACAGAATATTTTCCCTTAAATTTAGAAACCACAGCCTGACGGCAGAGCTGAATTCATTCTGCTGATGAGAGGTATTTTCATGTAACCTGGTGGAATGGAGATGCGAAGAAAACAGACACATTTTATGATAATCACCCTTTCTGCTGTTATCTCTTCCACTTTGCATTCAGCTGCAGGATGCTAATCTATTTTATATTATGCCAGTACTTAGCTGGTACTTAGCTGAAAGTGGCTTGTATGATCTGAAGTTTCCTTTAAGATAAACTGTTATGTAGCAAAAACAGAGGCCCGTGACACTTGTATAATTAATACTAGCTTGCCTTGAACGTGCATGCAGCCTGTGTAACCAGCGGCAGCGTGCAGGTATTGTGTAAGGCTGCAGTGGCACAGCCACTTAGCGCAGCTTTGCACAAGCAAGGCAGCAGTGAGACGGCCAACAGGCAACGATGGGCGCACCGCAGGCGGGAGGCATTGAGGGGCTCCGGGCCACCAGGCAGGCGGCACCTCCAATACACAGGAAGGAGACTGGCCAGACAAAAGAGCTGGAGACAAGGAGCACCGGGGGCAGGGCACGGGGCCCAGAGCCTAAAAGCAGCAGGCCTGAGGCAGGAACAGCAGAGAAGGAAGCTCGCCAGCCTGTCTGGGCTCCCTGCTCACCTCTCCGCAGCCCTGCAGTCTCCCATCTCATCAGCCCTTACCTACCCGTTACGCACAGGTGTGTCTGTACATGTGTGTGTATGTTATAAATGAAGTCTCAACTGAATCTGAATTTACTAATATTTATAAAAGGAAAATTTATAAAAGGTATAAAAGGCAAGTAAACAGTGCTGAGTGTGCGAGGAGTCTACGCTCCACCAACACGCACACACGAACATCAAACATTAACATTGCTTTTACATACTAAACCCGAGTACACCTATACATATGTACAATCAGAAAAGGTAACAAACAATCCTTTAAGTTCCATGACTTAATAGTCTCCATTTTCCATTCCTTTTGAACAATATGTCTTGCTTTAAGTTGTCAAGCAACTCGGCCTTCAGGCCTTATGTATCCTGTTCTTCCCAGATCGAAGAAAAGCATATCCATCTCCCTTTCAAGGCCAATAGGCCTGGGTCAAAAGGCACGTCCAGGCCACCAGGAGGCGTAACAGCAAAGGCCTTCGATGGCTGTAGCAGCAGAGGGGCCCATGGCGTTTCAGAAGGATCAGTAAAGGAGCCCACAGCTCCCTCACTGTCTGGCAAACCACATGTTTCTGACTGTGGTCCCACAGGGCTCTTTAAGGCCTCAGTGATTGCTCGCCAGGTGCTGAGCAATCCCGCCGCTACCTTGTCGTTTTTAGTTGCAGAGTCCCACACCTTGACCTCAATTTGGTCCCATGTTTCAGGATCATGAACTGTCTGATTGTTAATAAGGAGAATAAGCTGTAAGGTTACCAGGACAGTCTTCGTTTCCAAGGACGTATGATTCCCCATAATGCGCAACTGCTTACCAGCAAGAGGCAGTTGTGTGCGCGGGTCCGTTTCTCTCAGCTTGAGCTTCTCTCCAGCTCCGGTGCGGCTATTTCCAGTGACTTTCTGTATGAACTTCTTTGAGCAGTTTGCTGAGTTTGGCTGAACCTATCTTCATGAGGCAATCAAAGTGCCTGTTCCCGTCCTGGTCTCCATTCTGCCAGCTGGTCCCTATTTATTCCTTCACCCTGTAAACACCCAGAAACTTCCATGCCTTAATGGCTGGAGAACAAGAAACCCGAGACTGCATGGAGTCTCCTGAATCACCCTTCTTTGTGCCCTCTAAACTCTTTTACATTCCTGATGGCCTCATCGGTAAGAGTCTAACGTTATCATCAACCACGGGGCTTTTCGACCCCCATGGCCACACTCCCACATCTCCCTCTTCTTTATTAATATCAACCATTTTCTCGACACGAATTACCACTCCATATATAACATGTACATATATATTCACCCTTTGCAATTTTAAGAGGCTTCATTCACCCTGTTGTGTTTGGGTTTATTCCTGCTATTCGGAAAGTTTCGGATCCCCTCCCTTTCCTCTGTCTAATAACATGCACGGTGCTACGTGTACACATCTGGCAGATTATGTGTATGATTATATCTTGAATGAAGAAGGTAATTTTCTGCTGAAATAGTGGAGTTACACTGGGCAAACACCCAGAATGAATATGGACCTTAATGTTGTTTAACATTTTCCTTCTATTATATTTGATCTCCTTTGAAGAGTCACGGTAAAATCAATACAATTGAAGAATGTGAACTGAGTAGCTTGCATACTATTACGAAAATTGTTCATGCTGATCTATCTGTTAAAAATAAAACTACAGACATCATCAAAACAGTAAACTTTAGTATTTCAAAATGTAATTGTCAGCTTGGAGTAATTGCACTTTTATACTGTGCAGCTATATAATGAATTTGTTCCCTTTAGGTACAATATACCCACGAGCATTTTCCAATGCAATAACTGAAGAACATCCCTTCTATTTTGGTGTAAAGAAAACTGGGAATATTGAATGACTAGCTAATGAAAAATTACAGATCCATGCCAGCAACACAATGTATCAGTGGTTAGAAAGCTATGCTGTGTATTGTGCCAACAGAAGCTTTATAGAAGAAAATTGAGTTCACAGAATCCATATGAGGAATTTTAAAGTTGCAAATATTGATTGATATGCTTTAGATTGTCTCCAAGGTCCTGATTTTTCCCACAGTGTGCACTAGGAGAACACAAATTCAGTTACAGTGAATTAAATCTGAGTGCTAGGGCATGATATTTAGGAGCAGAATATCTGCAGAATTGCTGTCAGAGTATTTTTTCCACTATATTGTTCATTTTCATTTCATTTTTTTCCTTTACCATCTGTATAGACCTAATTTCAAATGAAAAATCAAACAAAAAAGTGTTCACAGTTCTATCAGGAAAAAAAGCAAATAAAAAATAATTGAATGGCTGTGACACAGAGTATAGGCAGTGCAGCACAAACTCTTTGACTGCAGTTCTGTGGAGGAGCTATTCAAAGTGCAAATTACATGGTTACAATGGTGTCAGTGAGTGTGGGTGTTAGCTTGTGTAACTCCCTATCTAGGGTGCACAAGGACAAGCCAGTAACAAGAAAAGCAATCTAGAAAAAGGTTGCATTGTCTACACCATGCCTTTATGCCAGGGCTGAACTCAACCATTAATACCAGATATTGCTGTGTAATCCACCTTCTACAGCCTTCTGTGTTTAGTTTATAGAGTTCATCTGGTAGTTTAAGGAATAAATCTGGATGAAAGGAATCTGCTTTTCCTTAGATTTCAAAGTCTTTTCAGTTCTTTTGAGTTTTAAATGCATGGATAGCAAGTGCTCAGTTTCTAAGGATGTATTTTCTCAATAGTAACTGGTACAATGCCAATGTGCAGCAGGCAGAACCAGGCTGTGAAAATTCCTCTTTTTTTATAAACACACACACACATATATATGTTATTTATTCAAGCAGTACAGTGTCACAAGACACCAGGAAGTTAATGAAAGGTAAAAGCAAGAACTTCAGTGACACTGAATATAAAATATATAAAAAATATTGTAAAAGAAATGTTTTTAAAAAACTGTATTCTAGCATGTCTTTCCTGTTTATTCTTGGAGTGTTTAGTTATTCCAAACAGATATCAGTGGTTCAGTGCTGAATTTATCTACTGCCTGATACAAAATTTATTTGCTGGACCTAATAATAATCATATTAATAATAATAATAACAATCATCATTATTATTAACATATTTGTTCTTTTATGTTGTTGTTGCATGAACATGAACCTAGTTGAATTTATCTTCATGCAATCCATTGTATCCTTTTTTCATTTTTTAAACAGCACCTCCCACCACCCCAGTATTTTGCTACTTGCTAAAAAGTTGGCATTAGTGTTATGTAATGGTTAGACCCATATTCCTCTGTGAATTATAGCCTGCAATGGATGTTACTACCACAAGACTCACAGCTGTGAAATTTTTATGGAGAGCCTAAATTGTTGAAAAATTCTTCAGTATGTTTTATTTTTATTTTTTTCTAAAAATGTATAAATGTCCTTAGTGAGATCTTTCAGAATCTGTTAATTTAGGAGAGAATTTCTTTTATAGTAGGATGGCTAAATATACCAAGCTAGGTGTTCTATTTACTCTCACAAAATTGCTAAATATTGAGATTTTATGACAAAACTTTTCCACCTCATATTCTGTGTTTTTCTTTCTAAGGAAAGTTCCATAAATGTCTTATTTTTTCCCTGCCCAGTCTCATGGTTTGTAGAAACTCAATCTGCCTTTCAAGCTAGTCAAGAAATGAGAGGTTTGGGGCTGAAAACAATTAGAAATTAGAAAACAATTCCGTGTATTTTCCTTTCTTTATTTCTTCCTTCATACCTTTAGTTAGTTAACTGGCTTTAAATACAGTATGTAGGTTCATTGAACTGGTTGATCCCATTCAAATGTACTATGTACAGATGGGGCACCATGATATTCAGTTACCTATAACCCTGTAAAACATTGGTAAACCCCAACTGGCGGTGTGAGTCACTGAAACATCTGTCAGACCCAGCTGGGAGTTTGTGCCTTTAAAAATGCAACTTGTTTTCTGCAAAGCAACACAGTCACACCTCCTCTTTTAGCTGGTCAGAGGGTCAGAGTGCTGTGGGTATGGAGCATCATCGACCTCCAAAGGACTCACACAGCAGGCGCCTTCACCTGCCTACTCTTGTGATTTAGCAAACCAGGCACAGATTTCCACCTCCCCATGCTGTTACAGGTAGCTTGTGCTCACTGAACCAGTTCCTTCCATCTGTGCTTGAAACAGTTCAAAGCCCGAAGAGCGATCTGTGTCACACACTCAGGGCTTATGAAAATACCAGGCAATCATGGTGCCATTTGCACAGTGAGAGGAATGATCCCCTGGCCTTTGAAGGGACAGTGCAATTCTATGGTGGTGCAGCATGCAGATGCTATGTGTTGCTCTTATGTCTAATGAAAAGAATAATTCTCTGTCATTAAAGGTAAAACCAAACACTGCTGTACCTAGAAAATGCAGGATGTAAAAATTACTATCTAACAAAAATATCAATGACATGGTAAAATGCAAGAAAAGGTTATATTTCTGCTTACACCTTTGTTGCTTCCTCTGGGAATTTACAAGAAATGCATTTCTGGCAAACCTGGTGCTACTCAGATGCTGGATAAATTCTCTGTTGCATCCTTTTGGTTGGTCTCCATAGTAGGTGTCAGGTATGTAGAGGACATAATAAACCTGTCCCTTCAGGGTCAAAAAATCAGCGTCTGTATATTCAGGGGCACCAAGGAATACTAAGGAATTGCAAAGTATGAAAGTATATTTTCTGGCATCTATATTTTCTTTCAAGGTATTTCTAATGTGGCCTTCAACAGATACATTACCCCAAACCATAGAAAACCACCAATAAATCCTACAAGTGCATGCATATAGGAATTGCTATTTCTTGAATCCACCTTAACTGAACTTTGATTATTTTAGTCAAAATCTCATTTTATTTATTTTAATCACTGTTTTAGCTTTACAAAATGTATGTGTTTGTTGTCTGTTGATTTCTGTACTTCCTTGGAAATCTTTCTGAAATTTTTGTTGCAAATGTCCATTCTTATAGCTCACTCTTGAATGGTACGCTACCATCTTTTTCACATAAATGGAATGACAGAATGTGTACTGAATCAGCATGTTATGGAGCAATTATGTTTGATGGTGCAGATGTGTTCAAATTAACTTTCTTCCCTGACTTCAGAAAATCTACATCAGAGACTTAAGGGAGCATTTCTTGTATTATTAAAAATAAATTACTAGCAAAACAGGGCAGAGATTGATCCCACTCTAACAGTTTAGAGCAGTGAAAGGGAAAACAAGCCTCCTTTTCACAGTGAGCAATTTATTACACTCTAGTTTTGGCCCTGGATTGCATTTCATAAGCAAAAGTATTTTAAAGTAATACATGTCAGTCCTTTAAAGGCTTGCTATTTTGAGAATTAATTAGATCATATTTTATTCTCCTCCTAAATTTCTGTAATGATTAGTTTGAAAAGCTTGAACTAGGTACAATAAAGCATCATATGCTGAAGCGATGATCTTAGAATGAGATGTTGTCTGAGAAGTACTGGCAAAAAATATGTCATGACTGCTTTTTGAGCAGAAAACTAATATTAAAATCTGTGAAGATACTTGTCTGTAAAGAGAAGAAGCATTAAAGATGGCTTTCCTCTTAAAAGAGGCCCTTTTAAGAATCCAAAAATCCTTTAACAGGACCACTAGTCCTGTCAGATCTGTTTATTTTTGTGTGACACGAATCAGAGTAACTTTAGCTCTTCAGTATATTTTCATTCAAACAGAATATGTGGTATAAAGACTGTTTGCATAGTATGTTCAAGTAGACTCAAAGCAACCTGTGTAAAGGCATAAGCAAAATTGCCATGATCCAAGTGGCCTAATCTTAAATATCTTTATGGAAATATAAATTCCCAGTTTGAATATGGAGTATATTCCCTTTGAGATGTAGTGATAACAAAGTACCTAAGCTTCTGCTGAAATCAATGAAAAATCTTCTGAACTCTCTACAATCAGAAGTAGAGCTACATTTTCTTCAGGTAATTATTTTTCAAAAGGTTGAGTTAGCTGTTACGTCACTTGACTTTAGTGCCTAAAGCAAAACCTTTTTTAAGTGACTGGAGATTTATTTTGCAAGCAAGATCCTTAAGAAAGGATAACTTCAATATATTAAATTCACTGCTTACCTGAAAGTAAGTACCTTACATTAACCTCCTGAGGGATATATACATGCATGCCATCAAAGACAGGCTGTCAAAACAAGATCAAGTACTGCTTAAGTTTACTTAAAAGTCAACTTTCATTCCAAGGTGATGTACTTCTTCAAGGTGAAGCATGTGGAATCACATACAACTCTGTTACAGCTCAGATTTTGCCTGTTAGGAAATGTCATGAAGGCTCATGTAATTTACTAAGACTAGTTAGACTTCAGTGATTGAATGCATATCTTCTAGTAAACTTTGGGGATCATATATTCTTCAAGGGTTAATTAGGTATGGTCAAAATAAAGCAGACAAACAAACAAGTGTACGCAATAAATCATTAATTCTTTTGTCAGTGCTCTAAGTGAAAAATCATTATTATCACCTTAGTGCTTGCAGCTTTTTCATCTTTATATCAATTATTCTATCAAATATATTTATATAAAAAGAAAATACTGAACCTGTAGACAAAACTGTTACTAGGTAAAAGTCAAGATAATCAGATGCATAAACAAAATTAGAGGATAGCTTTTCACAGAATTTCTAGGTTGGAAGAGACCTCAAGATCATCGACTCCAACCTCTGACCTAACACTAACAGTCCTCCACTAAACCATATCCCTAAGCTCTACATCTAAACGTCTTTTAAAGACCTCCAGGGATGGTGACTCTGTCAGTTTGGATACAGTATATTGTATGCATAGTCCCAATGAAATTAACGGAACATTTACGTTCAATTAATGTAAATTCTTGTTTTTCAGAATGTGTTATAAAGAAAATGTGTGTTTGATGTGAGAAACTTATCCTTTTTTATTCAAAAAAAATATAGTTTTAACAAGAATTTTACTTTATGTTTAAGTTGCAGAACTGAGAAACAAGAGAGCTTTTTTGTATTCCTTCATATGCTGGCAGATGTTATTCCAGAGAGCATTTATTATGAATATAGGTTTATGTCTGGGTAATTAATACTTTTTATTCCCTTGCTATTCCTTTTCTTGTTACCTATGATTATCCCCTGATTACCTGTAACTAGTTTTGTCAGCAAATTGTGCATCTGTGTCAATGCACACATGTTGTTTGTGCATATTGTGGTTTTCATATAATCACTGGGAAATACTGGTTCCAAAACAGTCAAGATGAGTTTTGCTCTTGACTTCAAAGGGACAGAATTTTACCTTCTGTGCTCTTTTATCTATGGCACTTTAAAAACACAGAATAGCTTCTAATTCTGATGGGATGCATGATATTTCTTCTTTGAGAATCAATACTTGAGATTTTTAATCTTCAAACTTCTACAATTAATTTTCAGGTATTTGGTTCAGATTTTTGTGGAATCATGCATGTTTACGCAGATATCTGTCACCTTTAAGGATATTTATGAAGAATGAGCTATGTAATTCTTTACAAACTATTAAGTTCACAAAGTGGAGTCATGCATTTTTCACAATTTTGGACAGTGGCTGGTTTTCCAGCTATGTAAACTGGGCTGATGTCCTCCTCTAGGTGTTTCAGCCCAGCATCTACTTCAGCTATATAAATTTAAGCAAATTGTTAATCCGTTGTTATACAGACATCAGGTTCGTTATAGTCCCTTTTCTCCTCTTCACCTACAGATTTAATTCATCTCAGTTGTATTCTGCACGTTTATCTTGATGAGGACATTTTAAATACTCTCTAAATTCAGTGGCCAAAATGTAGTTTCATGGCATTTTATTATTTTTTTTTTCCAGATATTGAAACTTATCTATGCTTCCTAGTACCTTTAGATCTGTATTCCTAATTCTTTTAAGGACTGTAAAACAACAATATGAGTTTAAACTTTCTGAAGCCTTATTTTCCCTTCTAATAGGGATACATCAGACATTTGTTCAATGTCTGACTTGAAACCCAGTGCTATCCATATTACAGAAAAACAATTATGCAATGGTATTATTATCTTCTCTCTTCAGCACCTCATGTATAATCATGCTAATAAGTCTGACACCAGCTAGTACATTTTCTAAGTGATAATTGGGGATTTAGCCATGTGGATGCAATGATGTTACCAGAGGTAGCCAAATCCTAGGACTTTGTTTTGAAAACCCTTGCCCTGCAGTGTATTTAATGAATTTGATTTGGTTACTTACCTAGTTACGATGAATGGGAAGACAAAGACAGATTTAATTTTTAGAAAACAGCAGAGTAACAATAGTGTCATCTGTGAAAACAGTAATCTGTACCTAATACAATTGCAGCTAGTCAGGCACTTTTACTAAAATAACATCTCAGGCTTATTAACAGCTGCAGTATCATCTATTTTAAACTCTAAATAAAAGAGGTACCTGTGCCTAATCCATATTCTCCTGAAAATAGTATCCATTTTTTACCTTGTATGCTTTTAGCTGAAGCTAAGACTAGAAAAATTGTTCTGAAGTTCCCTTTTTTGACTGCAGGGGACAAAGTATGCTGGAAAAGTACATTATAGATTTTTTGTTTGTTTGTTTTACTTTTCACTATTGCTTCTCTTGCTGGCCTGTATAGTTAGTGTTAAGCTGCTCCTTCTCTACCACAGAGAATGTTTACTATGAAGAAGCTTCAAACTGATTCACAAAAAAAAAAAAAAAATCACAACAAAATAAAACCCATAGAGGAAAAAGAAACTGGTAGGTATGAACACAAGAAAGAAAATGTAGAGAAAATGCTATATGAAAGGAAAGCAGAAAAAGAAGGAAAATGGAAGCGAATTTACTGAAAAAAAAATGATGGTCAAAGGTGATAGAGTGCCAGTCACAACACTTCAATTCTCAAGTTGATGAGGCAAAGGCAGAGTAATGTAAATGCTGCAGTTAAAGTGAGCGTCAGTCAAAAGTAGGGTGTAATGTAGTCACCTCCCATTGCATCTCTCACCATCTGCTAAATCTTGACATATAATATATCACAGAACGAAGTGTAAAGTGCAAGGTCAAGAGCCAAGATATTTCTCTCATCAGGGAACTCCAGACAGAAAGTCTTTATTGATCACTCACAGCTACCTAACGGCACCTTTGCAACTCTGTAATTGGTGCTGAAAGATTTTATGTTTTTATAACATACAGCTTGTGATGCTATCCAGCATGGCAAGGACATGCAAATGGTGTAGTAGTGGCTTGCAGGCAGATTTAATATCAAAAGGAAAGGTATAGATCAAGGAAAGGAGTTTGGTAATGCCTCAGCATGATTTAATCTCAAAGCTGAGAGATGAGATGGCTGAGCGGGTAGAAAATGGTGTTAGTTATGAGATTGATAAGAAGGAATTGAATGTGTTAAAAAAAATAATTTCCTTCACAAAAGTCTCTTTTCAAATGATGGCAATTATACCAAACACAAATTGCTTCCTTGGGTGTCATACTTTCAGACAGAATTAATGAGTGACTTAATAACTCCTGTATTAACATAATAGGCTAGTTAGACTAATTCACTGGAAAAGTTGAAGTATCATTATATGTTTTAACATAGCATTGTTATTGGTAAGGGTATTTTATTAAGTGACAGGGAAATGAGTTAAATCACAGGTAAAAAGGATTAATCATGCAATCCACCTCTAGAGATCTGCATTTAGCCAGCATCAATCCGAAGGGATATGAACACCTAATTTCTAAACATGTCTGCCTTCACAAAGTCATATAATCTGGGAAATATAAGGACACTTTTTGCCTTAGGTATATACACCAATCTGCAAAGAAGCATAAAGTTTTATAACACCAGCATAATTCACTCCACCACTCCACCATCATTAAGCTTTTTTCTCTCTCTCTCTCTCTCTCTCTTTTTTTTTTTTTTTTAACTCAGTGTTATTACTTGGCCATTTCGTGTTAAGGTAAGATTTGTCATATGTGTTCCTAGTAACTAATCCAAATTGGTGCTGAGCACTTGCAACCTCTGTTGAATTCTTCAACAAAAGTCACAGATGCTATCACCAGTCCCAAAGTTAAGTTTATTGTCTCTCACTGAGTCTTTGAAATCATATCCACTGCTTTTTTTGGAACATAGCAGATCAAAGCTAGGCAAACAAATAAACATAGAAGTAAAATGCTCCCTAAGCCCCAAATAAATTAATATTAATTTCTTAATTTCATTTTTTCCCTGTCCTCTGAAGATAAGGTGTTTTTGAAAAGAAATGAGACACAGTTCCAAGATGTACAAAGGGTCCAAAATGTATAGATTAGATAAACAATAGGTCAGGGAAATTTCAGTGCCAAAATACACTCATTTTTCATCTCTCTGTAGGCACTGGGTCTGAATGAAGTGTGTTATTGGTTGCGTCTTCTACAGATGCTTTTAGGCCTAACTGAGGCTGAAATCCAATTCCTACAGACAATTATTGTTAAGAAAAGTTTACAGTCTAAATAAGAAAAAATGGCTACACATGTGTAAAGATGAGTCAATAGCATTACTTTTGAACAGACTGTATCCCATTTGGAAATGGGAGCAAGTTGCATCCCATTTGGGAATAGGACCTGGATGACTTGTTTCCTTGGCTAAGAATTGTGCATACAAGATCTATTCATTTCTACAGTTGAGGAACAGAGCAGGTGTGTGCCAAAGTCTACCTTAGGTTAAACTGTTGCTCTGCTTAAGTATTTCCAATGCTTAATAACCTGAAGTTGATATTAAATTTATATGCTGTGTCAAATGAAATAAGATTTTTTTTTCCTGTACTGCAATCCTGTTTATTTAACTGCATTAAAAACAAACAAAACAAACAAACAAACAAACAAAAACAACAACAAAAAAATGGGGGTTGTGGTTGACAGCAAGTTGGATATGAGCCAGCAGTGTGCCCTGGCAGCCAGGAAGGCCAACCGTATCCTGGGATGCATCAAGCACGGCATTGCTAGTTGGTTGAGAGAGGTGATTGTCCCACTCTGTGCTGGTGCAGCCTCACCTTGAGTACTGTGTGCAGTTCTGGGCACCACAGTACAAAAAGGACATTAAACTGTTGGAGAGTGTCCAGAGGAGGGTGACGAAGATGGTGAAGGGCCTAAAGGGGAAGACATATGAGGAGCGGCTGAGGTCACAAGGCCTGTTCAGCCTGGAGAAGAGGAGGCTGAGGGGAGACCTCATTGCAGTCTACAACTTCCTCATGAGGGGGAGTGGAGAGGCAGGTGACCTATTCTCTGTAAACGCCAGTGATAGGACCCGCAGGAATGGTGTTAAGCTGAAACAGGGGAAGTTTAGGCTGGACATCAGGAAGAGGTTCTTCACCAAGAGGGTGATTGCACACTGGAACAGGCTCCCCAGTGAAGTAGTCTCTTCACCAAGCCTGTCTGAATTTAAAAAGTGATTGGACTGTGCACTTAGTCACATGGTCTAACCTTCTGGGTAGACCTGTACGGTGCTGGGAGTTGGACTTGATGATCCTTATGGGTCCCTTCCAGCTCGGGATATTCTATGATTCTATAAATCCTGCCTCATATCAACATGATTCATTCTAATGATCTAGGTAGGCCCAAGACATTGGATTGTTCAAAGTTATGATGGACTTCAGGGGATGCAAAAAGAATTTCCCCCTTACTATGTCAACATGAAAAAAAAACAAACAACGTAAAATATCTGGTTCAGTCTTAAGTTATATCACAGAATCACAGAATCACAGAATTTTCTAGGTTGGAATAAGGCTGTGACCTGTGAAAAGTCCATCTGAAGTCTAATCTGGAGCACATGCTGTAGGACTGCACATGAATGTGTCAATTCTTCCCCACAGACAGATACAAATTCATAGATACATGAATAACTGAAAACTTTGCTTCTGATGATAGATTTTCATTGTGACTGAGGATTGTGATGTTCTAGTATGGTAAGGTGATCTATCCTCTTCCCACAATAAAAGCAAGCCAATCTGATTTCTCTTGCCAAAAATGCAATTACGTATTTTGTGTTTCTATGAGAACAAAAATCTTACATAATATTAAAATGCAAACCAAAGACAATGCAGATCAGTGTTTCAATAAAGCTGCAACAGTGCATCATATGCATCAAATCATATTGTAAGAAAGAGTACCTGTAAATATCAAATAGCCTCAAAAATCACTGGTCTGTAAAATCTTGGAAACAGGACCACTGCAGTATGCTACTGTTTGCTCTCGAGTCCAGCAATCTCTGTTTATCTGAGGCAGCTGCTGACCCATATTACTTTTTGTACTTTTCCAAATGGTTTTTGTGTAGGTCCAAACTGCCTAGAGAATAAAAATATGTGGTATTGAACATTGTGTTTTGTCCTTATCACCAGAAAAGATCTGGACCAATTCTTGATGACATTTCCCTCTAACATGGATACTAGCAGAAATTACACAAATCCAGTATGAATATTCAAAGCAATCAACTATGGAAACAGTAACTGTATCATCAGAGACAAACTAAGAAACAGTCAAATTAATAATCACAACTGGCATGAAAAATAAGGTGAGTCTTCCTGATCCTGATTGCATGCTTCCTACACTTCAAATGGGTTCCTCTTGCCTTCCCTGCAAAAAAAAAGATTTTCACAACGATTCAAATTAAATGAAATATGGCATAACGAGTAATAGGTAATGTTACATGTCTGAAATAACGCTTGGCACCATTTCTTCCAAACGTCTCAATGCTGCATGCTGATATGATGGTAGACAAGGTATCTTAAAGTCTTTGTCTAGTCATAAAGGGAATCAGTCTGAATTCTTTTTGGAAGAACTTATTTCCTCATATCTAATGTTCTATTGCACATTTATACTGGATGCTTTATACTGGAAGAAGTTATTTGTCCCCATGACATGGTATTTTGAGATACATCTGCTCTTAGGTTATGCAAACTACCTCTGTCTGGCCTCCCTTGTGTAAGAAGACATTAAGAAGAATATCACAAAAGTTTTCACATAAAAACACATCTTTTGGAGTGAAGACATAGCCAGACATACAGTTCCACACTTTTAAACTGTTTAATAAACTTAATTAATAATTAAAATAAAAAAAATATTTCCAGGAAACCCATTTTATTTTTTCCTTTTAGAACTCCTGAACAACAGTTTGTCAGTTTCTGTAACAACTATATGAAATAATATTTCATGGACTTTTCATGCTCATTGAGCTTCCATATCTAATCAAATGCATTAAAAATAAAATATACCTTACAGGAAATTTGCAAGTCCCCTGACTTCATTTTGCATGCAGATGCTGAGTTGCATCAAGATTAGATTAATTTACAATCCTGTGTTCAACTGACAGTTATGGTCAAGACAAATGTTCCCAACGAAATGGTCACATTTCCTTAAAATTTCAGCCAATGATGTCAGTGTGTTTTGCATTATTTTTTTAGTATAACTTATGAGTTTGTATCACTGGAATCTAGTCCTGTTAATTTCACTGGAGCCTATATCAGCAACTTTACAAATAATTTCAGTTTCTTAGTTGGTACCCAAACTTGAACTAATTTAGATAGTTTGTCAGTGCAGCTATATAATTTACCTTAAAATCACAACACATGACTCAAGTTAATATACTCAGAATTACATTGCCAACATTTTTCTTGGCTAGCCCTCTCAGCATCCTGCAGTAAGATATCCATTCACAATCAGAAATTACATAAAAGAAAGTGGTTGAGATTAATTTCCCATGGAACATTAATAAAGCTTATAGAAATACACATGGGGCAATTTAGCACAACAGCACAAACATAACTGCAATTCAAATATTACTCCAGATTATGGTCCAGTATGGAGTAATCTGCAAAGATTTTTTTTTTCTTTTGTAACTATTACTGAAATCAACAATAAAACTGTAGACACAGCAGATTTTTCTGTCCAGAAATAGAGATATTTAGTATAAGAATACTCATGCTGCTAGCAATCTAAATTGACCAGAAGAGCTTTTAAATCTTTACTGTGATTTCCCTAAAAAACAAAAAACAAACAAACAAACAAACAAACAAAAAAACAAAACAGCCAAACAAGAATTTTTCATAGTAAAGATTCCTTTACTGCTTCTATGGAAATGTAATGTATTCTGGACTTCCTTAAAAATTTCTATACTCTAAGAGGATTTTAACACACCTGAGGGTATGTCTTTAAAACCATGTATGTTAGGAACAACAGTCCATATACTGAATGAAGTTCATGGCTTAGCTACATGAAGAATTTATCACATAGCAGTTTCTGAATGGTAAATTTTAACATATGGAATCTCAGTCCATCATGGAAAACAAAGTAATTGCAATTACCTCAACCAACTATGAAATATTTAAAGAATCTTGAATTGTTTGCTCTTACCATGACACTCTAGCACGTAGACATAACCATAGTCCTGCTGCTGTGTACCAATATTTTATACACAGCAACTTAATCGTTTTTCTAACTTTTTGAAAACTTAGAAACATCAGAAAACATGCCTATTTATTCAGCTGACAAAGTATGAAAAAGCTTTTTCATACTTCTAGACATTCCACATAATTTATTAGGTACTGAGTAGGGTATTTCCTATAACTTCATAGTGTTTCAGAAGAAACAAACCAATGACTTTATTTGTCAGCAAGAAATCAGGTGTCACATTAACATATTTAAAATCTTTTTATTAGAAATATGCTAATACCATACTTTGATTTGTCTTTTGTTTTGTTTTGTTTTTAAATGAATATAGACTGTTTGCAGTGCCAGTACAACTAATTTTACTGCATCCATTCCTACAAAGAAATATTTAAAAATAGATACTTCTGAAGAATTTCTGAGTATTTGATTAATGAAATGAACCTGAGTGAAGTATTCATCATCTGGGAATTCCTGATTGGAGATTCTAGTTTCCATTGCATATAGAATCAACTTGCCACAAGATCTAGGTATAAAGGTTTTAAATCAGTCTCAAACCTTGAGATACAATTCTTCCTCAGCTACAATTTCATGTTTTCTATCAAACTATTTTAACATAATCTCTGTAGATTATCTCCGTAGAGCATGTACAGATTTTACATAATCTCTGTAGAGCAAATTTATACTTTTTTGTGAAGGTCCTCTTGGACGTTGTTACCTACTTATGCCTAAGACAAATCAGTGATAAAAACATGAGGGAACCCTGGAGAAATTTGTTAGAAGTTAATAAATGAATGAAAATCCCAGCTATGATGCCAGGTATGGGACCAATAATAACATGTATTTGGTGATTTTTAACTCACTTAAACAATGAAGTATGTATTTATTTTTTTTTTTTCTTTTTTCTTTTCTTCCAGAATCAGTTGTGTGTGATAGCATAATTATTATACATTTAGAGCCATTTTAGCAGACCATTGACAGACTAAGAAGAGCTAAAAACTTATTTTGCTCTTTTAGGCTTAAATGTAAAGAGTTGTTAGTATTATGACTCTCCAAACTGGAAGACAAAGCACAGCGCAATCTTTTCCCCTGTTTGCAAATGATTTTCCATGTAGATAACAAAGTTACAAATAGCATTCAGATAATTGTACTACAAATTCAGAAACACCACAACATCTTAACAGCTCAAGATTTGTTCTTTGCTTTGAATGCCCTGCTTTCAATATAAGGAGGCATACCTTTTCCTCTCTACTTCCCGTTCCCTCCCATCTTTAAAATGTATATACAGTATAAATAAAATATTCAGATACAACAAATTCAATTTATTCAAATAATACAGTATATACCTTGCATATATATTGCAAAAGTAGTAAGGATTAATGAAGACAAATAATATAATCATTAACCTAATTTACAAGCACTTGAGAAAAGAGAAAAGAGAAAGCTGTTACTTAAAAAGTTCACAATTACTCAATCAAACAATCAATAATAATCGTGCCTCCATGACGTAAGACACGTGCCTCCGTGATGTAAGATGTCATGGATCAGTTAATTTCAATGGAGAAGAAATTTTGTATAAAAAAGATTGATCTTATATTTCTTACTCCTTAAATCACATAATTTCCCCAAAGGCTAATGCCTTCCATCACATACACAATGGACGTTGTGCCTAACACGGGTTAATTTCCTCAGTGATTTGTTCCCACTTGTGGGGATAATTAAACATCGTAACGAATGACTTTGGGATACAATGTTTGTCCTTTAGATTAAGTCTTAAAAAAAATAAGTCTTTTAAAAAAATATGGCTTATTACAATGTGTCAAGTAATGAATTTCCATAAAATGTCATAACCCACGATATGCAGAAAGGAATCAGGCTGGATCAGTAATACTTTCTGAAGCAATGACAGGCATCAATTACAGCTCCCAAATTTCTTGAAGACTAGCATGCACAGAATAAATACAGACCATTTATTACAGCCTCACAGACTGCTCATCAGCACACAGACAACATTTTCAGAATCATCAATAAAGGTGACTTTAGCCCTCTGCATCATAAAAATCTGTCTGTGCCAATGGCAGCAGAGAGATCAAGGTGAATGCCCTGCCTATTTGCCAAATTAAATTGTATACATCTGTGAAACAAAAAAAAACAAAAAACCTATATCTACAGTATGTATCAGCACGTCTCCTTTGGAATTGGTTATTTTATGCTGATCTACATTGGCTCAGCACCTGGTCTTTTTAATTTAATTTACTTAAGATTTTTCCCCCTTATCTGGACAAAAACTATAAAGACTAAAGCATATATAAAGACTAAGATTTTTCATCTATGCATAGATTTTTTTTCTTAAAAAATATACATTTATTATTATTTTTTAATATTTCCTCTTATTCATATCTCCTGATTGTTCTGTTTATTACTAAGATAACTTTTCTTATATTAATGAAGATGTAATTGACATTAGATCTACTACAGTGATTTTGTCTCATATAAAAATGAAACGATGGGAAAGGGAGTAAGATATGCTATGAGAACAAAGAAAAAGAAAGGCAGCCCACAATCCAGGTCAAACAATAGCTCCTCTAGGGCTAGTGTGTGACAATGACAGAACATGAATCACTATAATTTAAATCATATTAATAATTAATTAGCTAGTCACAGTGTGCTCTCCCACCATTTCCCCCCCAACATCACTCTTTTGATTCTGAAGAGTTTCTGCCGATTTCAACTGACATAAAATACAGAAGACTAAGACCACTATTATTTTACTTTGAATTTGCTTGCTGTTTTGCTACATTTATTGTGGGAAGGGGAAGGTGGGGAGTGGAAGGGGGGGTGGGCTTTTTGGATGTGATTCTCTACGGACTAGAAAAGCTGAGAACCACATCTAAGAACTACATCTTTTCCTGACAGTCATGGATGTTGCCAGTTTTATTCAACACTGAACAGTACGGTGAATTTACCTTGGTTGCGAGGTTCTTGTGAATGTATGCATGTCAGAAACAAAGAATGCAAGGGAACAGCACAAAGCTGCACCAGGGGAGGCTCAGGTTGTACATGCCTGTTGGTGTTCAAGGCACATTTGGACAATGCCTAATATGCTTTAGCTTTTTTTTTTTTTTTTTTTTTTTTTGGACTTGATGATCTCTGAAGGTTCCTTTCAACCAAACTATTTCATTCTAACACACAAAAGAAAAGCTTACATCATTTGATGCCTCACTAGGGTAAATCTGTACAACCAGCTGATATTCTAATTTGAGGCTTTTTCTATAGTTTAACTTTAAATATATGCTCAGAAGGATGCATCCTTGGAACAAGTTTTCATGCATACTGCTTATCAATGGCTTGCAGTGCTCCGTATGGCAAAAGATATTGCCGAGGCATTATACCACACAAACAGTTGTGAAGTATAGGAAACAACACCTAGCATAGGCTATATTTAGGAGTATGAGCCTGTGAAAGCAACCATCAAATGAGTATAATAGCTGCAAGAGAACCAGGATACCTTTTGGAACTGTCATATTCAAAGG
The DNA here is from genome assembly GCF_965140915.1 of Aythya marila. Classification (NCBI taxonomy): domain Eukaryota; kingdom Metazoa; phylum Chordata; class Aves; order Anseriformes; family Anatidae; genus Aythya; species Aythya marila. The sequence goes on along the minus strand of NC_139045.1, from coordinate 54,399,385 downwards.
AGGTGGAGCATTAACAGAAGAATACCAGTACTTTGCGAACTGAAGCCACATTGGGAGAAAGAATCACAGAATTTCTAGGTTGGAAGAGACCCCAAGATCATCGAGTCCAACCTCTGACCTAACACTAACAGTCCCCTCTAAACCATATCCCTAAGCTCTACATCTAAACTTCTTTTAAAGACTTCCAGGGATGGTGACTCCACCACTTCCCTGGGCAGCCTGTTCCAATGTCTAACAACCCTTTCGGTAAAGAAGTTCTTCCTAACATCTAACCTAAAACTCCCCTGGCACAACTTTAGCCCATTCCCCCTCGTCCTGTCACCAGGCACGTGGGAGAACAGGCCAACCCCCACCTCACTACAGCCTCCTTTAAGGTATCTGTAAAGAGCAATAAGGTCACCCCTGAGCCTCCTTTTCTCCAGGCTGAACAAGCCCAGCTCCCTCAGCCGCTCCTCGTAGGACTTGTTCTCCAGGCCCCTCACCAGCTTCGTCGCCCTTCTCTGGACCCACTCAAACACCTCGATGTCCTTCTTGTAGTGAGGGGCCCAAAACTGAACACAGTACTCGAGGTGCAGCCTCACCAGAGCCGAGTACAGGGGGACGATCACCTCCTTAGCCCAGCTGGTCACACTGTTGTTATGACTGAAGTTATGTTGTTATGTTGTTATGTTTGAAGTTATGAGCAGCAACAATATGGAAGTGAAAAGTCTAGTCAGCTGAAGCAGGTACACACTATTGGTACAAGTGTCAACTATGGTGAAAGAAAGAAGCATAGAAATGGAGATCACTGTCAAATTAATATTTTTTAAAGCTTTTTTTTTATTTTTTTTTCCTATAGATAAGGAAGATTAAAAAACAACAACACCTATGTTTTATTAAAATAATGGCAGAAGCCTTCCCTTCTGCTTTTAAAATATTTTGGAATACTGCCCTTACATGTTCCCGGCTTTCTTCATCGCCATATGAAGAGGCACAAAACCACTTTTCATCAGAAGTGCTAACGGAGGCTTACCCTGTACATAAATAAAAGTCACCAAATCTAAAAGCAGCAGCATCATGGAAAAACTTTGCAGATCCTGTTACAAAGTATAGTCAGTTTGAAGTTCTTAATGGTGCAAGACAGATTAAGTTGAGGGATCTTGATCCACAGCCAGAACCAGTTAATGTCAGGAATTATCACTACACTGTAGTTTTCATTCATCTACAAACTGCAACTATGGCATCTCTTCTGAGATGGGAAGTCACCTTTGTCTAGCAGAAAAATCCTGAAATCTTCTGGCAGAATAAAGGTGAAGATGAAGTTTCACAGAGTAATTTTACTGTTTTTGACCAGAGTACTCAGGGCATTTTGATCAGAGTACTCAGTCAAAGCTCAGGGCATTGTGTATTGATTCCATTAGGAGGAAGGTGGTGATGGAGTCAGATGTCTTTGATGTAATCTATTTACTTAGAAAGAATGAGCAAGCTTCTGAACTGCTGCAGAAAGCAAACAACAGTTTCCTTCATCATTTCTACACAAACCTTTCAAGCTGGCACCCAGGGCAAATTTTCCCTATCTTAAATTTTGGACAAACATTTATCAGGTGAAAAAGAGTAAACAACTTCTTGAGGTCCTTCTGGCCCAAATTTTTGTTATTTTTACGACTCTCAGAGCCATTCTCCTATGTTCCAGCATCTTACTGGCTATGTATGCTATTTTCTCTCTTAGGCACATGTTTTCCCCAGGCATACATTTCTACATTTAAGGCTTCATATAATACTGGCACATGAATGTCCAGTCGAACACAGGAGATGGAAGCTATTACTGTTTCTTCTATATAGTTTGAAAAAGAAGCTTGGATAATTTCTCATAACTAGTGTAAATGAAGGATTGTAGGTGTATCTCACAGTTCCTGAAAGTCTACGTTATACTCCTGTTACTAGTGCTAGCGCACAGTAAATTACTATGTATAAATGCTAAGGGAATACATGCATAAATCAATAGCAGTCTTTTGTTATGATCTTAAATCAAAAAGTTAGAATATCACAATTAGTTTGGGATCAGAGGTGGTACTCATCTCCATTTGTTACTTTCTCGCATCCAGTAAGCACTCCCGCTCTCTGCTGTAAGTGTAGGTGACCACCAGCAGATGCTCTGAGATCAAACTTTTTGATTTGTGCATTGTGAGACTGTGACTATGGACCCTGGGTGATGTATGTCTTTGTTCCTGGCTCTACCTCAGCTGGGGACAGTGTTTCACAAAGAAGATTAGCCTTCACCAGGCAGTGAGGCTGCAAAATTAAATCAGACGATCCAAAAGCTAACATAGTACCAGTGCATTTGGGTGGCAGGAGACATAAAAGGAAGGCAGTTTGGGTGAAATTTAGACTTTGATTTTAATCTGTGTTGTTACAGATCAACACTCTTCTATGTTTTGTGTCCATTTTACTTTATTGATCTGAATACAGGAGTTTGTACAGAGCTACTTAAGAGCCATGGGTGTTGAACATCCATTCCTTGCAACACAGTGTATTTGAACAAACCATGAAAATACCTGTATCAGAACCAGAATACACTGGAATATGCTGTGTTATAAATCCATTGTATATGTTGAAATCTACATCTGTGAGGCAAATTTAGAAGAACATGAAGATAGCTGGCATTAGAAAAAAATGGAAGAAACTAGCATCCCCCCAAAATCTGTATCCTTATAGTCTCCTACTGTTTGTTATGGTTCCCGGGAAATATTCAACAGTACTTGTCAAATGTATAAACATATTATGTTATTTAGAAGGATAGAATATTTGAAACAGAAATTTATTTTCAGGGGTGCAATCAGAAGTGGTTTGCAAGTACACCACTTATTTATATGGATGAAATTCAAGTAAAGTAAACAAAAAACAAAAAACACCTCATGCTAATACATCAGTCATGCTAATTCAGCTGCTGTGGTATTTTCTTTTCATTTTAACAACATTTTAAGACAGAACCACAAATGATAAATTCATTCAAGCAGTGTTATGTAAAGAAGGATTATTTTGTGCTTTCTTCCAAAAAAAAAAAAACCTGCATTCCATGACACAGAGAGAAACAACAAATAATTAAAAACAAGCAAACAAAAATATACCACCAAGATATAAATAAATCAGCAGACAAAGCCAGTTTTAGTCTTTGTCCTATGACTCCAGAAAGGTTATCATCATTTTAATGCAAGCCATGGAATTAGCTGCGCAAAGTGTCTCAAATTTAATTCTAGCTTTTAAATTAGAGAAAGGGTGGGAGATGTGAGGACAGAAAAGCTATAATATATCTGAAAGACGATTTGCAGAAAACAAGGGTTTTAGAGCGCCTCTTTTCAAACTCCTGGCATTATAAAGTAAGGAATGAAATGGGTCGGGGGTCAGAATGCTTTAACAAACAGAAAGCCTGTAACCCCGACAGATGAGATACAGGGAGTTAAGTGTGGCAGAGCAACCGATGATGCTCCAGCGGCAAGAACCGCTGCCGGGCACCCATCCGCGGTGCTGCAGCGCCGCCTGGAGCCCGCCCGCGGCTGGAGCCGGCTGCTCGGCTCCTCCTAGGGGTAAAATGGTGGTGATTTGGGGGACCACGTTATTTTTTCTCTTCCCTCCACCCCCAGCCTCAAGCAGAGTTTAAAGCTTTTTGAAAAGGATAAAGTTAAACCGATCAGATAATTTTAATTACTGTGCTTTCTTTAAAAAAAAAAAAAAATATTTATTTATTTATTTTAGTATATATATATATATATATATATATAAAGGGAGCTGGGTTTTTAAATGTATGCTTTTCAGCCGTGAACATGTCTCCCTGATCTTCATCTGCACAGATTTTTGTGATAGCTGATTAGCTTCTGTGGATGGTCCAATTATAAGCTTTAGAAAGTCAGCCAAAGCAGCAAATTAGTGCTTTAGGGGAGACTGAGGAAGAGAAAAAGTTTTAATCTTTTAGGAGTTGTGAATGAACAAAATGCTGCCAATTTTGCAGGCTGGATATGAAGAAAAATATTTCCCAACCCTTTTTTGGAGCTTTCCAAAACTGTAAATGTATTAAGTACATACTCTTAGAGTAGACTGACATTTTTTTCATTATTGTCCTTGGCATAACTCTCAGGAAACAATTTTTTTGAAATTTCAAATGCTAAGCTGTTACACACTGTTTACTCATTATGTGTAAAGCACCCTGTTTCTGCAACAAAATGATTTGCTCTAGTTCTTATTTTAAATCTAAAATGACACTTCAGACACTTCACTTTAAGATACAACTTTTGAAAAGTCAAAGAAACATTTTAGCTGTCTTGGAAAGTACTGTCCTGAGACTCAAAAATCTTTTTCTCTTAAACATAGAATCAAAAAATACAGTCTTTTTCTCTGCACCTGGGATTTTGAACCCATACTTTCTTCGTTTTTCATTTGATCTCTTTCCTGCCCACTCTGTGGCCCTGTGTTAGGTTAATAGAAATGCTCAGTCCAACCTTGGTGGGTTTTGTTGAAAATGAGATATTGCACTGATCGTTACATCAATTTCATTGATTTATATGAGCCATATTATTATGAACAATACATTATGAAACATATTATTGCCTGCTATAATAATAATATTATTGCTTCGTTATATGAAAAGTGAAGTGTGACCAATGCAGCACTCAGGGTGAAGGGGCCCTCAGGAGGTCTCCAGTCCAATCTCCTGCCCACAGGAGGGCCAGCTCCGAGCTCAGACCAGATTGCTCAGGGCAATCTCAAAAACTGCTGAGGAGGGAGAGCACACAGCCTCTGTGGACAGGCTGTTCCACTGTTTGTCTGTCCATGTGGGGATCAAGGTTTTCCTTACATCTGACCCAAATCTCTCTAGTTTCATTTCTGTGTCTGTTGTCTTTCAGCCTTCCAATAGGCATGTCTATGAAGAGCTTTGCCCCGTCACCTTGATAACTGCCTGTAGATACTGGATGGCTGTTGGGTCCCTCTGAAACCATCTTTCTTCCAGGCTGAAGAAGCCCAGTCCCCTAACCACTGTTCTCAGGGCGACTGTTCCTAGCCAGCTTGGGGGCCATTTGCTGAACTCAGTGCAGTGAGCATTAACCCTGCATTGGGGGTCCCAAGACCTCCAAAGGATGCAGTATTCCCAGAACCCCTAATAGTTCAGGCACACGTGGCCACTGCCTCCTCAGCTACCTCCACTTATATATATAGAGACAGGGATCTCCTGGAAAGAGTCTAGCAGAGGGCCACAAAGATGGTATGGGGCCTGGAGCATCTCCTCTGTGAGCAGAGGCTGAGAGACCTGGGTCTGTTCAGCCTTGAGAAAAGAAAATCGAGGAGTGATCTTATCAATGTTTATAAATACATGAAGTGTGGGAGACAAAGAGATATGGTATGGCCAACCTCTCTTCAGTGGTTTGTGGGGACAGGACAAGGGGCAATGGCCACAAAATGGATCACAGGCAGTTCTGCACCAACATGCAAAAGAACTTCTTCATGGTGAGGGTTACGGAGCACTGGAACAGGCTGCCCAGGGAGGTTGTAGAGTCTCTTTCTCTGGAGATATTCAAGGTATATTTTATATTTTATGAGATATTATATGATTCCTGAAGATTCTCAGAAGATTTTACATGCATTGCTAAATAATGCGTATAATCCTACTGTAAAATTGGCATCTTTTCTTTAAAATTCACGATTCAGAAACTGGATTTTTTCATTTTGTATAAATTTGGACATAAGCGATTCAATTCAAAATGAACTTCATCTCTTAAAAATGCTGTCTCACAAAATCTATGTAATTGTGTAAATTACTTCTGTGTTTATTTACAAGTAGTACAAAAGGCACTGAAGCATGGGAATATAGCAGATATTTTGTCTCCTCTGACATTAAAAGTACAATATATTTAACTTGCACTGAAGAAAAAATAATTCAATACTATAGCACAGCATAGCATCAGCCTAATGCTTTCCAAACAGCTCTTTGCCATGCCTAAAATTTTGTCAGGACACAGCAGTAATGGAGATGCTCCATAAGGGACTCTGTGGTGGGAGATGAGGGTGGCATGGACAGGGGTAGTGCTCCCCCCAGCCAGAGCACAGTCCCAGCATATCAGAGCATGGAGGGTAGAGCAGGGTGCCAACAGCGGGTCTGTTGGTTGTCCTAGAGGAGACAAGACCAAGCGACAGGTCCAGGGTTATTCCAGGGAGCCGTGTTCATGAACAGCAGGAGACAGAACTAAAACAGAGGTCTGAGGACAGGATGGAGACTGAGGCAGGGCTGGAGACTGAGCTATGGTAGAGCTCAGGCAGGGAGCTCCTCTTCCCAGGGATGTGGAGGGGGCCCCTCTATTTTGTAACTATACTTGTGTATGTTAATTGCTGTTGTTGTTTTGTTTTTGAATGGAGACAGATTAGAAAAGGTGATCAAGGGGAATATGATGCAGTTGATGAAACAAGAATGGTACAACATTTTATGGAAAATGCTGAGTTAGAATGGACCCATATTGATTCCAGCTCCTGCCTCCACACAGAACTACCCCAAAATTAAGCTGTTATCTCTGAGCACATTGTCCAAACACTTCTTGAACTCTGGCAGGCTTGGTGCCATGACCACTTCCCTGGGGAGCCTGTTCCACTGCATGACCACCCTCTTGGTGGAGAGCAGGTAGAGTAATCCATGGATTTTTTTGCTTGTTTGCTTTTCTATTTATGTATGGGAATAAAAGTGACTTAACACATTTTGAAAAATGTATTGAAAGGGTAGAAATATTTTTATTAGGACAACTTTGATGTGTTATGTCAGGAACCTGGAAAACTTAAATAAAAACTTATCTTTCTCTAGACTGCAGGAAAAATTCCCAGTGTTCATTAAAGATTGATGCTTCAAATAAGTTCTTCAACTACCTCCAGAGTCATACTCAGAGATGTATCAAAAACCACATACCTGTCAAGTCACTGAGATACTGAGAGTGATGCAAGCTCTGGGACTCCTTTACATAGACCTGTGGCCATTGTCATCATCACTGATCAACCTGACAGGTATCAGTTTCTGCCACAAAGAACTAGAATTCACCACCATAATTCCTTCTTTACTGCCTATATTTCATCACTGCATCTTTCTGTTGAGTTAACCATTTTCATAGAGAGCCTTCTACCCTCCCGAAGGATATGTACTTCTTCCTAATAGTACAAAAGAAAGTCAGGTTTTTGACAGGACTGTAAATATCTTAGTCATAAAGTCAAATCCTATTCTTCCAGCTAATGCATTCAGAGATACAGGGATGTCTGCAGTAAGTGTACTGAATCACAGAGAGCAGTGGCTGGGGAGAGGTGCAACCGTACAGCGAGGCTGATCTCTGTACAACCAGCTGCAAGTGGCTGCAGACAAAGCTGCTGTATGTGTTGGTGACTTCCCTTTGTTTAGCTGCTGGCTGCAGCCAAAACGTTAGTTTCTCCTGCCAGAGCTCCTGTCAGGTTTCCGTCTAACTTGCACTGTTGTAATTTCAGTGACTTCATGTCCTTGTAAATGGTATTGTGATCTATCCCACTCTATAAAAATGACACATTTCTTGTTGTAATCTCCACACTTTATCACTTGATTTCCATACCCGTATAGCTCTTTTAAAGTATTTAGCTGGTTATCAGTTATTAGGCCGTATGTTTGTATATGTACAAAAGTTCTTGCCTTGCTGCAGTGACATATGCACCTTTTGTGTTCAAGTCTGAGTCCCCATTTTAGAATAGACAGATTCCTGACAATATGTTTCTCTCTGCTCTGTCCTGAGGTATTTTTCTACTGCTATCTAGTCTCTTTTTATCTTACGCTATGCTGTTTTGCACAGATTTTCTGTCAAGAAAGAAGGAAAGGTAGATTTATTTTATTTTATTTTTTACATTTTTTTATTTTACCCAGCTTTGCTCTTTATCTCTCCTTGCATTTCTTTTTTTTTTTTTTTCCTAGGGGCTCCCTCATTAGACAGCCACATGCTGTCCAAGTGTGGGAATGAAAGCTGCCAGTACAGAACCAGGAGGTCAGCAGTTCTGCCAATGAGCTCTTCAGGGTTAGTGTGGTTTTTTTTATACATCCCAGCAGGTGCACATCTTCATGGCCAGACACAAATATTTTAAAAACCTGACTCTAAATGTCATGGAAGTGGAAAGCAGAAACTAGTCCAATTGTGCTATCAGCTTGTAGTCTTCTACATCTGTAGAAGTAGGAAAGTAGACTGTAAGAAAAGGAGGCAAGTTCCTGAGAGAACAATTTGGTAGTTTAACCATGCCTTTTTGAGAATATTTCCAGTGAATCTATTATGATATCCTGTTTCCTCACCTTTTCCACCAGCTGGTCTGCTAATAGGGCATTGGAGCAATGTCTGTAATCAAACCTGGAACAGGCAACTACCAAACTTGAAAAATGCCACAACATTTCATGATTTCTTTTCCATACTCATTGTCCCTAAAATGTCAGAATTTATGCACAGTTAAATCATACTGACTTGACATACCATCCATGCAGAATAAAGAATAAATGAAATATTTCAGATTCAATGATGTTGTAACTATCAAGAAATACTGACTTTTAGGAGTTGACCAGTGTGCCTAGTTACTCAGCTTTCCAAAACTGAGTTAATGCTAGTGTTACCAGAAGAATGATTGCATTTGTTGAATTTTATGGCCTAAGGCTCAAAATCTCTACCAGTTCCTATTATAGTTTATTCTAAATGTAGCCAATACATATTATATTTTTGTACAGAATTTTCTACTTAATGACCTTGGCTTCTTGTAGAAATAGACTTTCAATGAGATGTGGCATCATAGTTATGAATTTTCTGGGTAAAATATATTTAATAAATATGCAAATAGCTCTATCTTCCCCAGTGGAAAATGATATTTAAAAATAACAAAGATTGACTTTAAGCTTCTATTTTCTATGAAAGAAAAGGTGCATGCTTGTATTATGTACATAAGTACAAACACAAAATAAAGATGAGTTATGAAATTTCCATATTAATTAAATGAATTTCTATATCACTGGCGTGTTTTTTTTCTTCAAAAGTTCACATGTATAGATCTTCAAAAAGATGTATATATCCCCCCAGAAAGATATATATGCAGATATATTACAAATATAACTATACATATATCTAAAAATATATGTACATATACATACAACTTGCAGTGCAGCCTAGTTAACTTTTTAATCCCTAGTAAAAGGGATTAAAATCTTGCCAATCATATTGTGCTGTAAGACACTCACTGTATCTCAGTGCAGTTATTTTCAGTTCAGACCTTAGTTAAGAATCTCAGACAGGACAGGAATTTCAAATGAAGGGCAAGACATTACCCCTGTCATAGTTCTGAATGTATCAAGCGCAGAGGATCTGTTTCTTCACATACGGAACAGCCTTCCCTGAGTCCTCCCCATATCTTTGCTACTGTTGTGTTTCTGATTACTTCATTTGTGTAACATGAAGCAGAAATAGGTGTTCATGTTTAGTTAATTTTATTAGTCAATTTTATTTAGTTAACTTTATTAGTCAATTTTATTTGACAAGGGTCATTCTACTGTTACCAGTTGGACCATATAACCAAAAGATAGCTCTCAGTTGGTATAGTCTTCCATCCATCTGGCTCTCTCTAGCACAAGTAAAGAGCTAAAGGCCTAACCTCTCTTTAGCAAGGATTTGAGTATAAAATCTTATTAAAAGTGTGCTACAGATCTCAATTTAAGGGCTAATTTATTTTTTATTTTATAGATCTTGTTGATGTGAGCCCATGAATTAGATTGAACTTTTGAACATTTATTTGAATTTATAAACTAAATTATAGAATTGTAATAGAATGTGAGATGAGAATATTCACTAATACAATTTAAGATATAATATTTGACTTTGTATTTTGAATAATTTCCTACATTTCTGCATCATGAAAAATGCCAGAGTAGGGTTTTCAGGACTATGTACTACATACGAAGTCCTGATTAACAACTTTACATTTCTGGCATAGCCTGAAGATAGAACACAATACTTCTACTACACCATGAGCTACTCCTAACTAGTAAACTGATGTGTGATGAACATCACACATCATGAAAAACATGTGATGAACATGTTTTTCAAGATCACTGACAGCTTACCCAGAAGAGATCTAATAATTGCTCTTGCCATTAATGCCAAATGAATTCTAAAATGTTTCAGTGACCTATCATTGTGTATTATGGAAGGATTGTTTGATCACATTCAATTCAGATAGTGAAAAGCTTTATTTAAATCAATGGTCTGTTAAAATTACAATCCTCTTAAAACTTTAACATGAATAAATAAAACATATGTTTTTGCAACATTTCTGTGGTGGAACTCACTATCTAAAATAAGTGAGTGAGAGAGAAAGGGAGAGAGAGGGGTGTCCCATTGCCCATTTAGCCTGTAGAGAATTGATTCAGTTGCAGGAGAGTCTAATCTGACTTTGTCAGTTTTAAGGCAGAAATAGTTTCCGAAGATATGGAATGGTGACAGATGTGCTGATGTAGTAGTATAACTGATAACAGAGCACGAAATGACTACAAGGTTGATAAAGTATGAAATGTTTCCTATTATCTACTTCTGATATTCTCTTGTAGTCTGAGTTTAAAGTTTACGGTGTATGGGAATATCAACAGTAAGCAATATAGTGGCTGAAAGAAATATATAAATCTTGTTCTATAACTCTGTATTTCGATGCTCTATAGCTTTATGGTGCTCCATATCTTTTTCTGCTATTATCAATAGCTTCTGTACCATCTCACACTTCTCTGTTGCTGCATCTCAACTTCAGAAGTCCTTTTTCCCGTTTGGTGACTACACACATTTGACAAACGGGTATCCCCAGTCAAAAGTATAATAATAATAATAGTAATAACTCTCCTAAATAACATGCTAATTAAGAGTCTTTCTCATCATACGTCTTGATTTGAGAGGCCACCAGCAGGCCTATCCCTTACACTTCCCCCTGCTCTCCCTAACTGAATAGTGCATGGAGCATTACATACTGGGACACACTTTTAAAATTTGAAAGTAACAAAATAAAGTTATTTGTACAGAGGCAGACTCTTTCCCAGAGTGACTGATGTGATGTGTCATTGTTATGGCATGTCTAAAGCAAGCTCTTCTGGCAATTTTCCTTGATTTTACAAATTTGTGTGAGCAGATTTCCCACTGAAGCAACTATATTATCCCAGGAAGTTATTTATACTGTTAATTGTACCTATGGACTAGTTGTGCTGCCTGACAAGCACAACTAAGAGAGATGCAGAATTTGTGGCTTTAGTTCCTGTCCATTTTGAAATTCAGGAGGAGGATTTTAAATCCTTGTTTCTTTGTTGATCTGTTATCTTTGCTAAGGAATTATGTTGTCCTGAGCATGAATATCAATCAGCTAGGAAAAGTGTTTTCTAAGCAAAATTGGTTAAGCTAATCAATTTTAACTTTTATTTTATTAAATGATAATTTTGCTTATGACTTTTTTTCTTTTTTTTTTTTTTTTTTTTAAATGCTACATTTTTCACACACACACAAAGTCATTGCATCTGCTTTTTTTTTTTTTTTTTTTTTTTTTTAACTATTACCCACAGAGGAAACGTGGAAATGTGATAATACTTCAAAACAAGATATAACACAAAATGTTGTGGAATTCATATCATTCATAATCTCATTCCTAGCTGTACATAGGAACATAAGGTAGATTTCATAAGGTAGATTTCTTACAGATTACAGCTGTAAGTAGCTGTAAGGTAGATTCAGGGAAACTTTGTAACTGGGGAAGCATTATCATTGCACTCCTGTCACCACGACAGGTGACATAATCCACACCAGTTTGTTCCGATAAAGACAGGACTAGGCACATCAAACCTCTTCCAATATTGTCAAGGTTTCCCTCCAGCTTTTTCTGTTTCCCCTGTAGAATAATATTAAGATCATACTTGCTGTTGTGGTAACCATTCCTCTTTGAAGGGTCTGAACTGAAAATACCAAAATAGTTTTTTAAAAAAATATTCCAGGGTAATGTATAAGAAATTCTACCTACCTGTAACCACATTCACATCCATAATACTATTTGAATAAGTAAGGATATTTTTGCAAGTTTAAGTAGCACGTCATGAAGCTCAAATAACAGCATGAAATGGATACATTTTCAGCAGCCTGTCAGGATCTGTGTGCAGGTATTATAAAGCACTCTGTGGTTTGGGTCTCAGAGGAGATATTGGTTTCAAAACTGCAAGATACAAGATAATGACAAAGTGCAAAAACAAGCGAAGGAATTGCATGAGGCTGAGAATGGAAACACTTGTGTTAATTTGGCTTTGGAGGACTTTTACTTTCACTGTATCTAATTAATGCTTATACTGGAGTATAAAAACTTTTATAGCACTGAAAATATTTTGTCTGTTAAAAAAAAAAAAAAAAAAAAAAGTAAAGAATGTGTTTGTTAACTGAGAATCCTAAATCCAGGAGAAATAGATTGCAAATTGGCGATGGCAGGATATGAATTGGTGACAGCAGATATGCTATCCCAGCAGTATAGATTTAACAGATCACGTTTTATGTTCACTTTTTTTTTTGAAGTTCAACCACCAGCAAAGAAATAAGCGAACCATGATCTTGTCCAGTAGATTTTAAATTGTATATTTAACTTGGAAATAGTCCACTTCCAGTGATTACTTTTTTCTGTTCAGTGGCACTCAATTTACATATCTTGTTTCTTAAAATTCCAACATGAATATTTGAATGTAAGTTTATATGCTATTCACCTTAAAAAAAACTTATTAATATGAGAACATGATTATGTCATTTAGTAGGAAGCAAGCTTTAAACAAAGTTGGCTTTGAAAAATCATCTAAATTAAAAACACAAGTATTACTTGATGCGTATCTTAATTCATAATTATTATAAGGGTTGTTTTAATGCTTGTGAAGATTAATAGGCTAGAATCAATAGAAAATTAAATCTTATCTACAGACTGCATATAGCTCAAGTTGCCTCAGAATTAACTATAGACCTAATAAAACAAAACAAAACAAAACAACAACAAAAACAACAACAAAACACTTTAATAAGGTGACACGTAATTTTGTCTTATTTACATACAAAGGTTTTTGGCTTCAATATGCATTACCACTAGCAAAAATTAATTAAACAATACTGCACCTTGTACTAAGTGATTAATCTTTATACACCTAATGAGTTATGCTGTTAATTGTATACTGACTAGTATACTCTTATTGATGAATCTTTCGCTGTTTTTACCCTCAATATATATTATAGGAATAAAAATTTCAATAAGGTTTTTAGCAGGTGGTATCATAAAATACTAAATGCTAGATCACATTTCCTCTCTGGAAGTAGAACAATACATTCAAAACAAACAAACAAAAAAGCTAATGCAGGATTCATCTCAGGATGAAAAAAACCTGTCTGATAAGCCACAGACTGCTCAGCGGCTCAGTCAGTTGTTACTGCTATGCTAGATTATGGGAAAGCTCTTGCTGGAGGTATGTTTTCTCTTGTCATTTTCTTAGGGTAAACACAGACCCTTCCATAGATGGGGGGTCTCTGGGAGGGTTATGCTACCAGGTACAATGTGAGGCAGCATGGCTATGGGATCTCTGGTTCAGTGGTGTATCTTGCTGTGAGAATGGCACTCAAACTGGCATTTGTTTGCAAATGGGAATGTAGACATTCCTGTAAATTGCCAATTATCTGGGGAAAGGAATATTTCTTTTCTCCCCCCACGTTGCATACTTACGCAGAGCACAGCAAGATCTTGGTATAATTTGAGACCACACTGAAGTAGAACTGACAAATATTTGAAGTTGCTCTGATGCATTTACCTAAGCATTTCTGTTTCAGATATGTCTTTATATTGGTCTCATAGAGGGTAAAGGACCAAGAAATCACATGTTACTTTTGTCCCCATTACATCATTGTTGCCAGAGCCATCAAATTTTTGTAGATTTCAGGACTTACAAAAGGATACTCTAGCTCAGGAAGAAGCTATAAAGTCAACAGTCCTTTGCAGAGGTGCCTGAGATTCTTCATTATTTAAGCACTTTTCAAGAGAATTACAAGCTGGCTTAACTGTATCTGTTGAATGCAACACATGTAATGAGTTAACCACTGTAGCATTAGTATTGTAAAATGATTTAACTCTAGTGGTCTTAGGAGCAAGAAAATTTCATTTTTATTCTGTGACTGGTCTGATCTCAGTTTCCATAATAATTTAAACTTTGAATCCACCTTTAAATAATATACAAGGTAGTTCTTAAATTATGGCCTAGTTTTTTATTTGTTTGTTTTTAGTGGTTGTTTTATTTTTGTTTGTTTGCTGTTTACCAGTTTTCAATGTATTTGGAAAATGGATTCCAGATGGAAAAGCAATCATTTCTGTGCATTTTATATACCTACTATTCACTATATTTGGCACCTATTTATTTGGCAGGCCAAACAAATTCTATTCTCTAAAATATAGCAAAATATAAATAAAATAAAAAATAAATTGTATTTATATAGCAAAAAGCTATATAAATGCTTTGTAATACTTTTAAAAGCATCATAAAAGTTAATTTAGATCAGTACCCCCCCTACTGTCATATAAATCATGGTAAAAATGGATTTACTCTGCAATTTCATGTTAACATAGGCTAATGTCTATGTAAGATTGGCTGTAAGAAATGTCAAAACTTATAGTAAAAACATTTCTATTTAGAATTGAATTTACCCTCCCATTTGACATTCCTAAGAGTTGTACTCAGAGGCACTACATGGCCATATTTTGCATTATTACTGTATACTAACCTTTTGAATGTTAATATTAAAAAATATACCTTCAAACCACCTTAAGAATTTTTTACTGAAAGACAACTGAAGTTGTCTTTCAGTAAAATTCTGTGCCTGGTTGCTATATGTGTTTACAAACATAATTTGGGCCTCTACTATAGAAGGCTTCTGAATTGTTCAATCACCTGGAGACAGAAGGTGAATGATCACCTAGAGAGCAATCATTTCTTAAAGCACTCTAATTTTATTTGCAAAAGTAAGCCTGACTATATTCTGATGCTTAAAATGATTGTGAAGAGTACATTAGGTAACTAGCAGGGAAACAGAAACAGCAAGATGTTGTCAGTATGTGACCTTTTGGAGTTCATGAATCCAATAACTACATTTCTGAAAGGTTCCTATAATAAGATAAGATGGTGGTAATTTCTATATTTTTTCCTGAAAAAAAAAAAAAAAGGCAAAAAAACACCCTCACACTTTCACAATTTGCTGTAATTCTCATCAACAAAACAAGAGGGAGCAGAAAATTGTAATGTATGATAAATTCAAAACAGAGCTGCTTACTCTTATTTGCAGAATGTGGTTATCAGTACATCTCACACAGAGGGAAGAGGAAGAGAAGAGTCAGTTTTCAACCTTTCAAAATGATCTAACACTAAAGAAGCACTAAGACAGCAAAATGTGGTATGTCAAAATTGTAAAGTGATACATAATAATTTGTAGTCTTGGCAATGAAGAATTTCAACCAGTGATTATAAAACTAGGTAACTGAAAAGCAAAATGACAGATTTAAGACAATGTAGACAACTGAACTGCAAAACACATTTGAAAGGTTTTGCACTTCAAAATGTGTCTTTCTGAATGAGTTATTCCATTCAGGAGAGAAATTCCATACAGAGATTGCTGACAACAATTTAAAAAATACACTGAGTATACTTTAACTGTCCAAAGAAAGGGAAGTTGGTGAAAATGAAATACTGAAAATATTAAGCTGAATATGAAAAAAGAAGGTGTTCTAATGTTCTTTTGTTTATCTTGTGTTAAACCCACACATACCCATATATTGATGACTATCACCTGAAAAATGAATGAACAAACACAGAAATACATACATTTCAATGACATGTTTGTAAGAAATTTGTTGTAAGCATGGAAAAATATAATTGTTAGAAGACATAATGGAAACAAAAACATTTGTTTATTTTGTATTATTCTTGTATGTTCCTGAACTAATAAATATTATGAAGAATATGAACAGATAAACCTGTCTACTTTTTTGTCCTAATGAATGCAGTTAGCAAAATTGACAAGATACCAATTATAACTGATGAAAGTAAGCATTTTCTTACACACACACACACACACACACACAAAAACACATTGGGGACACTGCTGCGATAAGGTATCAGGAAGGTTAGATGCTCAGTAGGTTCCTCAAAAAGAAAGAACAACTGTATGACTAATGGAAAAGACTGTAGAGAGGCCCCAGGAGTTCAGAGTGAAAGCTGAAACTGTGAAGGCATTAGGACACAATTATAACACAGTGAATCAATGGTACTATCTATCTTCTCAAATTGTGTGGTGGGGGGAACAAGCAAAATTGCTGGTGTTCTGCTACTATTGGCCTTGGTAATAACAGCATGCCCACACATTAATAAACCAGTGTTAAACTAATGACTTTGCTCTCTCTCTCCCTCTCAGCCAGAATCTATTTTAGACCTTAACTCAGGAGTTCAGATAGAAAAACTGATGAAGTAACACAAAACATAGCACTAATTCTGAGCAAAATGGGCTGCAGTTGCCAAACTCTTGCCTCTCTGCTGAAGGTTAAAAAAACCAAACAAACAACCAAACCAAACCAAACCAAACCAAACCAACCAACCAACCAACCAACCAAAAAAAAAAACGCTCACTTGACTGTTGCCTGTGAAGTCATATGACAGTCAGGTAATCTTTTCTTTCTGACTACTCATCACTCCCCTCCATCATCTGCTTTCTCTAAAGAAAGATTAGAGACTCACTACACAGCAACTAAAAAAAGCTGTTGTAATATCTAGATTAATATCTAGCACCTGTCAAAATGCCGTCAGAGCCAAAACCAGAAACCATTTCACCTTCTCAAGAATCTACCTGACCTTGATTGGTTTATTGGGAAATAATATGTACTTCAGAATGCTTTTATGTACAAAAAAAATCTGGGGAGAATTATATTAACTGAGTTTGAATGGAAAAAATACAAAGCTTTTTCTAATACCACATGAAAGATAAACTCAGGTGTTTTTAACAGAAGCAGAAATGCCAGTAGATCCTTACTGGATTCCATACAATTTATTGAAATATTCTGCATGTAGAGAGGTTATCTGTGCCAATAAGTCTCCATCAGACAAGAGGCGATTACTTCACCTGGTTCTTATTTTGATACCTATGACATTTTGAGATATTGTCCTACCAAGTCAAGTTGGAGGTAGTAGGGTGCCCTTAAACATTCTGTGATGGTGTCCTTATTTTCCAGCAATCTGTGTCCAAAGAGTAGAAAAAAAAAAAAAAAAAAAAAAAAGTAGTGTTAAAAAAGTATGTGTTCAAAATTGTATTTGACAAAAACATACAAGTATATTAAGACTTTCTTTATTCCTTTCTATATTGTCTTTATATAACTCATCTTTTTTTCCTACCATAATGCAGATACATCTTTTTTCCCATTCTCTTATTCCAGTAACACTAACTGTGGTATTGTATTGTCATGCTTGCCAATTTAAAAAAGCTCTTTTTAATCTTTGTTCTAATGGATTATTCTGTTATGCCAATTAAACAATTAATTTATCCATGCTAAAACATCATCTTTATATGGACCTAACTTATTTTTCCTCACTCATCAAGTTCTACTTTTCTTTAAAACACTATTTACTTATCCAGCAGTCAAAACCACTTCCATAATGGACTAACTTGCTGAATACTGGATTTGTTTTTATGTCATACCTCCTTTTGCATGCCTTGCCTCACTAATGACTGGGAACTCCAGTGACATCATAACATTTACACACTACAGCCATGCAACAAATATTTTTCATACATCTTCCAAAATAAATGCTACTTCATGAAACTCTCTAACTGCATTTTAAGACCACCATAACAAATCTTTTAAACTATGGGAAATACAAGACCTCTCACAGAATTTCACCATGTTTTGGACGCGATCACTGATTGACAGTCATATTCAGCTTATTCAACTAACTGGGAAAGAGACAAAACAGAGTAAAACTTCAGAGGGACTATTGTGATAGCCACCTTACATTATTCTGGTTTTGCTCATTTTAGAGTGAAATAGAGCTAACTGCACCCTTCATAGCCATCACAGCTGCACCTAGGTGTCTCTAGGTGCCTGCCTCCTGCACCATGCCTTGGGGAGGGCAAGGATCAAATGCAATTCAATAAATTTTTCCATTTTGTCAATAGCTCCCTGATAACTAGTCAATGGCTACTGGTATCCAATCAATTTGGCATGCTTGTGACTTAACACTACCATGTTACCCCAGATTGCTATTGAGAATAGCATTGTGATAGTGACTAAGCTTTAGTTAAATCATGATATATTCTAGTTCATTCTCCTTCTCTATCATAAAAGAAATAATTAGCCATTATGAATGTGCAAGATATAATTGGGTTACCTACAGTTTGCACAGATCTGCTTGTGCAAATGTAGGACCCAGTGAAGGGTTAGACACATTACTATGCATTCTGTGGAAAGATGTACATATTTACATAGTTGCAATGGCACTTGTGCAAACATCAGAATCCCACTGCCATCTCTACCCAATGCTCTGCATTCTCCAGTTAGCTACCATTCTACTGCTCTTTTAATCTTTCAAAGCAACATTTTTCTGGTTCACACTGCCAGAAAATATGCCCTTTCTTTCATAGATCATACATGTTTAAAGTTTACTGTTTATCACAATTTCACCCTGTATATCAGCATCCTTGTTAGCAACCCCAGGCCCTTTCCTGATAGTAACAGATATTATCATTATCATACTTTCCTCACACATCTTCATCTCCTTGGAGTGCAGCTCCTTAATGGAAGGGCTCATGCTCTGCAGTGCTCACCAAGCTGGTCAGCTCTTCTGGCCAGCACACAACAGGTAAAATCAGGACTCCATGTGGTGCTAACTCTCTTCATCTGACTAGTAACATTTGCCAGACACAGTCACTGTCCTCAACTGAGGTAAAGAGCAAGCATAACCAAGATGAAGAGCAAACAGCTCAGAGGAAGAACAGTAGGTAGATGAACTGTGAGCAGGAAGAGCTATCTCTGGAGGAGGGATTCAGATGAAAGGGCATTTTCTGACTGAATGTAAAAAAAAATGTGAAACAAACCAAAAAAAAAGAAAAAAAAAAAAAGAAAAAATATGCATGTTTAAAAAAAAGGGTCAGATGAGTAAGAGAAAAGTATAATGGAAAGAAGATAAAGGCATGAAAATGAAGTATTGTTTAACATGGAATAATTGGAGTGACAAAAGTTTTTACAGCATTTTTGTCCACTGTGTGATTACATTCACAGAAATTAAATCTGTAGTTTACTGAGTAATTTCCTTAGCTTGTAGCTTATGTTTTACACTGTGATTTACTGGTTCATGGACATACTAAGTAGCTGTTTAAAATTTTCTTCAATAAGCTCATCAAATAAAACTCTGTTTTCTCATTATTTTTGTGTCTGTATACTCAATACCTGTATAGTAGATTGGTCTTCCCTTTGCTGCACGTTTTCCTTTCTTGTTTAATATTTTTCCTGATGATATTGTTCTATTTTATAAGCTGGCTCTTAACATTTCTTTGCAATCTGACTTCTCAGTTCCTGAGAGCCCCCTTACATATGCAGAGCAGTAGAAGATCTGTCAGGGTGAGTACCATGAGTGGTAAAAGACTTACTGTACAACACTGAAGTATGCAGGAAACTTAGCAGGAACAAAGTAAAGCAAGGAGGCAACAGATGGTACTGGAAAAAGGAAAAAGTGCTGAAGTACAAACACAATGTTATAAAACTGTATTGAAGGGTGAAGAAAGTATCATGTTTGAAATGGGAAAGGAATAGCTACTGTAAAGCTGAGTTAGGCATAAATAAAAAAATGACAGAAAATAGAGCACTGGTTAATTAATTGCCTTCTTTCTAGCCAGTCATTCAGTGGTCTCTCCAGCAAATGTCCTGTGAAGAGGAGATAATAGATAACTTCATTTATCAATTACTATATGTTTGATTGGAATGTAGGTTAAATTATACACTTCATAACACCTTAAACTCTGAAGTACTTCGTGAGTCACTGACCATCCCTTTGATTCCTCTTATGTTCTGTACTTCCTTGGTAACAAAAAAAATAAAAAAATAAAAAATCTAGAGATTACTTCTTTATTAGGTAGTGAGCATTATGAACTTTGCCTTTCTTTTAAAGGATAAGATTTTGTCCCCCATCAGTATATCAAAACAGTATCATTTTTATGTACATTACTGGAATTGGCAATTTAAAAACATATTGCACTGAAAAAGAGATTCACACTTGCTATGAGAATAATAAACAAACACACATTTATATTTGAAAATCCAAAGTCTATGCCATAGAATCATAGAATATCCTGAGTTGGAAGGGACCCACAAGGATCATCAAGACCAACTGTTTAATATAATCTTGATTAAACAGTGAATTGCAAGAAAAACATACAAGCAAAAATACAATTCAGAAATGAAACCCTATGAAATTCAGTGGAAGAAAACTTGGCAGCATGACTAGATCTCTCCATTCCTCTGAAATAATTACTACAAATTTCATTTATTAGAATTTTTTTTTGCTATTTCTACTATTTCTGCCTTCAGTCATCTTTTATTTATATTATCTGGATAAATAAAAATGTTGTAGAAATGCTTCTTTTCTTTCACTTATTGCTTCTTGTCTTCAGTACAACATAAGATTGTCTCTAGATATCATTTTTTCCAATCCTATAAGGTAACTTTGTAATCACATTGACACGCAGAAATAAAAGTTTCTTTTTCATTAATAATAAATATGACTGCAATTGTCAGACATCTGAGTCATTCTTTTTTTCTGCATCTCCAACACAGATGGCTTTCATTGGATGAAGCAGATTGTGAATAGGTTGTGAATAGTCTCTCCCTACCAGAGGATAACAAATTTAAAAATTATCAAATTAAAAAAAACAAAAACAAATATAAAAACAATATAACAAATTTATATATATATAACACATTTTAAAAATAACATATTTAAATAACAAATTAAAAAATAAATTAAAAAAATAAATATAACAAATATATTGCCATTAACATAACAAATATATATATATATATATATATATATATATATATATAAGGCTTTGCTTAGATGCAGAGGTCTTATAATGTACTTATCAGAGATAAAGTCACCACCTAAAACTGTTATATGCTTAACTATCACTTCTGTTTTACTTGGAGTGCAACATTGTTAATAAGAAATGTATAGTACATGTAACTTCCAAGATATAAATAGGGCATAAGAAATGTAAAGACTGTGTTGCCTCTAACTCAAGGGATGAGTAAACAAGACAGGAACAAAAGTGATCCTGAAAAGTTCTTGATGACCATAACTGATAAGAGGTATCTGCCAACATCAGTTCAAGTCTCAACAGCAATGTGAGGAAAAAAGTGTTCCCTTGCTTTTTACTCTTGGAACGATGGAAAAATATATTTAAATATATGTATAGATAAAATGTTCTCTAAATCTAGATGTAGACCAGAAAGGTAAAGAGTCATTTTTTCCTGCAATAATAGTAACCACAAAAATGTTTTGTTTTGGGTTTTCCCTTCTGTTTATATCTGTGTTGGCCCTAAGCATCTATCAGGACACCAAGTTATTTCACCATTCCTTAGGGGAAAACGATTCAGGAGGTGATTGATGGACTTAATGGAATCTCACTTCTCCTCAGATGCCTGAAAACAAGTTATCCTCAAAATTGATTTGCTGTTTCTTGTAGCCATAGATCACACACTGAAAGTAACAGTGAAACAGAGTGTTACACAAACTCTTAAACTAGTCAAAAACTGAAATGGTAAATCCACTTAGATGCATGCAGATGTTACTATCACAGTTTACATTCAGTCTAACCATTCTAGTGAAAAGAAAGACCCTTCTAAGCTTTCTAAAATCAGTCTAGTAAGGCAAATTATGTCTGGATGTGAGCTGAAAATAACTACATAGTATTTACTTGGGTCTTGGCTAACTCAGTTACCTCTCTGTTATATGCTGTTCCAGACTGGAAGTATATCCAGTGTGATCAGTAACCCTAGGTAAAAAAATCATGCTTCATGGGGACAAAATTCTCTGGATGCATGCAGTACGAGGGAGGAAGAAAGAGAGACTGCAGCGTGTAACTGCTTACACAAGATGAAGGGCTATAAATATACATATATATATATATATATGTAGTATGTGTTGATCCAATAATATTTTTTATGATCCAAGCTCATAAAACAGCTGGAGATCCTTAAGTGTTTTAAGTCAGTCAAAAACATTGTACAAATATTCCCTGGTAAGCTACTCTTCTGGGTTTCTAGAGTTACAGGAGTTTACAGCATAACAGTCATACTTAGTTTGAGGTTGATACATTTTTTTTTAAGATCACAGAATCACAGAATCACAGAATTTCTAGGTTGGAAGAGACCTCAAGATCATCAAGTCCAACCTCTGACCTAACGCTAACATGGATCAGTCACTCCTGTATCACTTGTGTTGATTATTTTCTATTTATCACTGTTTTATGGAGGAAAAGATGGAAATAGAATTACCTTGGGACTAGCTTTCAAACTCTGGAAACCTTTTCCAAAGCTGCTGCATTCTAGTTGATTTAGGATTTCTGCCTCTAAACTGTTCTACATGCTGTTGCTCCTCTTCAAATACAAAGTTAACTTAAAAAAAAAAAAAAAAAAAAAAAAACAAAGGAAGCCATGATACTTGTCCATTCTGAAGTGGTCTAATCTTACCTTTACCTAATCTTTACCTTGATGCACTCAAAAACTTCTGTTAAAAATTATCATATATATCATATATATTAAAAAACAAAAAACAAAAAACACACAAACAAACAAAAAAATTAGAGATAATATCTACAACTATATCTGACAGTTATATTTTGTAATTAAGAAATACATTGAAGATTTTGTGAAACAATGTTATCAGTTTACATCTCATTTTTAACTTATATTTTTTTCTGTATTTCTTTTTCTTCTTTAAGATGCAAGATACTCATAGGGCCTTGTATTTATTCCATCTAGTTCATAAATGAAGCACTGAAGTTAGAATATTCATCAAAATTTAATACCAACTGATCCAGAATGACATGGTTCCTATTACTTCCAGAGAGTATCTATCATTCCCTGTTGACCAGTGAGTTATCACACACACACACACGTCCCCATTTAGGCTTCTGCAGTTATTAAAATGAATCAGAGTCTTTTTGACACACAAGTAAGGAAACATATGTAAAATAAACTGACTTGTTAATTAACTAATTAGGAATGAGTTCTGTGTATGCCTTGACAGTTCTTCCTTTCTCCTTTCCACTTTCTGTACTTTGCTAGCCATTTTCACAAATACCTCTTTTGCATTCATTCTGACTTTGAGTTCTCCATTAACAGAGTCACCACCAAGACTTCTGCCTCTAAGACTCAGCTGAGCATGTTCTATGGTGGTGTGTGTGTGCACTTCACATAGAAGCTTTTTAACCATACCCCATGCCTGATCTTTCAGTAATAAATGTAAAGTTGTTCTATTTTGCACCTGTATCATAGTTTTGCCCAGTAGTGATACTGTTGCACTGTATTTCATATTGTTGCAGATATTGTTGCAGTGTGTTGCACTGTATTTCAAAAACAGCTAAGAAAAGATATTGTGAATGCTTGGTGTTATCAGTCTGAAAGAGAAATTAAAACAAATGGAAGAACTGACAACTAATCTATATAGGAAAAAGTACTAAACAACAAGAGGAAGCTAAAACTAAGATTTATTGGTTGAGGTAACCAAGAAAAAAAAAAAAGGCAATTTTGGCATGGTTGGGTCTCTTTGAAATGTTTCTGTCTGTCAAAGAGATGGTGAAAAATTACTCAGCAATCTGGAAGTATTTTTATAAAAATGTGATATGTATCTGCATAAATGCAATTAGTTACCACTTACATGACTCTAGTAAGGAAGAATGTTGTTCAGAATTTAACACTCTGACTAGGTCAATAATCTTGTGAATGATAAAGGACTGGCTTCAAGATATTTATACAGCAGACTTGAATTCCCAAATCTTCAAACTGAAGAAATCTTAAATATTAGATGCAGTTAATAGAAAACTCTAAATAGCCATCTCATAATGCTCATGTTGGAATCATGCTCAAAATTAAGAATGCTTTCCACATCTTCTCCCCTGGACTTATTTATTTATTTTATCAGGAAAAAATAAATTCCTTTGATCTACTAGCAGCCACTTACAGCAGCACAGCTTTAAATGAAATCAACATCCAGAGGACGTCAGCATTGGAGCAATAGGTATCACTGAAGTTTTGATGCTTTCAGATATAAAACAAAGCAAAAGAAAACTAAACTAATTTACGTTTGCAGGTGAGAGGGTTCATATTTTTCTTTCATTTTCAAGAAGGGATTTAGGAAAGCAACACAGGATGAGCCACTTTCCTCAGCTTTCTTATTCAAAATTTTGTGTGAAAAGTGGCATTTTTTTGTAGTAAAAAGATGCCTGAAGTTTAATGTTTTCCATTCATTAGACTGAAGTACTGTATCCTGTACCCTACAGGGAAACCAATTCATTAGGAAAGCTTTAAGAAACATGTATTCATAACACAAGTTTGCCCTCTTTAACTGCACCTCCAGGCACCTTGCAAATAATTTACGAAGTAGTGAGATGTTTGACAATCAGAAAGAATGAAAATTCAGTAGGCAGACTCCTATAAAAAGAAATATTAATGTGTTTTAAATTCTATTAATCTTCAAAAAAATTATCCAAATTTCTCACTCAAAGAAGTGAATCAGTGTGTTTTCAATGATCTGCAGTAGTTTTCTGGTAACATGAACATTTTTAGCTTCACTAAACCAAGTTAATCTCACTCTTACTGCTTGGTGTTACAGCTAGGCAAGTGTGATGGTCAACAGATTACCTTGGGAGTATTCATTTTATTTTTTGTTATGCTGTATTAGAACTCCACAAACATTTCTTCATGCTTGGATCAACAGAAATTTTAAATCTTTACCTGAGAGAACCACAACACTCAATTCAAAAAAAACCTCTGAAATAACAAAAACACTCAGTATACTGTATGAAAGTCATAGAAAATTAAAATAGGATGTCCAGCATGCAAACGGCATCTTTAGTTTTTGGCAAAGCACGTTTACAGCTTTCAGAGATATTCAAGTCAGCTCTGATAAGCTAATTAGAGAACTGAAAATCTTGTCATCATGGAGCTGAAACTGAATGAATCAACAGTGAGTTTATTATCACTGTTCTGCAGAGAGGACTATTTATTACCACATGGAAGAAGCTCTGCTCAGTGAATGTACTGGCAAGGTAAGCAGGAGAACCTGGCACAAGGTTATTTGGTCTAATCTTGAACAGAAGCAGTTCTGAATCCAGTTTTGATTTGGGTTATTAGTTAGTCTAATGCACTGCAGAGCACGCACAAAAAGATGAAGCCTCTCTTCTTATGCTCTACATTTTTGGGAAATCACTTGCTGTAGTCTCTTGGGAAGAGGATTTTATGAAGGTGGGTGACGCAGGTTTTCTGTAAATCCCTTCCAACAAATCTAGGTAGACGAGTTATGTCTTCAGAAAGAGGAATAATTTCCATCTTCATAGCTGCAGAACAGTTATTTTTTTCATAGATCTTTCTCTACATTATACTTCCAAAAAAATTAGCTCCTTCTAAGATACAATTTTAATAACCTTCCCCTTTTGGAAAAGACACTCACATGCTGTCCTCTTCAGAGGGCAGTGGCAAAATTGTCACAGAGTATCTCCAAATGAGATAAAACCATGGGTGACAATGGAAAGAGAGGAAATGACTCCTGCTGTTCAGGTTTTTCTTCACGTTCTCAGAAATTATTAGAAAATTAAACTTTGGAACAAACATGAACTCAGGTTATCAAGCAAACAATATTATCTTGTATGAATTTAATAAAGCATCAGAAGGAGATAGCAGAACTTTCACCTTCAAATAATTCTTATCACAGTTTGAAAGAATATTAAATTCTCTTTTGGGAGTTGTATATGTGTCATTGCAAAGAGCAAAACACATTGCTTATAATCAGGAAGCTTTTCTTACATGGTAAAAGCCACCCTGTTATGCATTAAAATTATAACCTCAGTGTTTCAAAAGTACAGTTGTATGACTAATCTTAACAAAGAACTTGCAGATGCTATACCTGGGTATGAATACAACAGATTCTTCATTCTGAATGCTCTTATGTTGGAAGAGAGAAATCTCATGCTAAATTCTTCAGAGGAAAGAACTATAGCCTGCTGCTTCTCAGTCACTATTCAAACCTAAGCAACCAGAAAAAGGTTCTGAATTGGCTAATTATGAGCCAAATAACCGCTGCGTCCATAAGTAATTGTCACTTGAAGTAAAAATTTTGGACATTTGTTGAGGGGAATAACATAGCTGAACCAACCTACTGACTTTCCTTCTTTCTCTTTTCTGATGTCTACTTTTGCAGCATTTCTTCTGATTTAAACAAAGATCAAATATAACAATTTTCCTATATCAAATCACCAGGATAGGAATGTGTTTTCCTGGTCATGAAACACACTCATAGAAGATAACAGCAAATTGTTTAAATGAGTGCAGGTTTGCTTGCCAGATGGAACGGATCAGTAGATTTCCTTCTGTACTTAATTCAGATGTGTCTGATTAGGATGAGGAACATCTACTCTCTAATCTTCAGTTAGAGAAACTATATTTATCTTTTTATTTTGTGATTAGTCACAAATATAAGTAAGCATCAATTAATGTCAAAATATGCATGTGTGTCAATAACTGTAACTAGTGAAAGGTTCTTATTACATCTCTGTGTTTTGTTCCCTTTTTATTTTTTTCTTATTAATTTTCCATTCTGCTATACTCAATACTCATTAATTTTTTAAAACAATGCAGTATTTACAACCTATCAGCTCTAGGTCAGCTGAGGGGTTCCTGCTGATACTGGTAGATGAAAAGCAGCAGAATATATTTTTTTGTTTTATACTACCCACTTAAAAACAAACAAACAAACATACAAATATATTTCTTGAGCATAATGACTGCAATGATTTGCAAGCAAATAATTTCACTGAGCAATTTTGTGCTGGTGGTATCATATAACATTAGAAAAAAGTCTGATTGGTTTATGATTTCACTGGGAACCTGAGAGGAAATTAATTTTACTTAACTCACCACTTGTCAGCTCCTTTGTTGCTGTTGTTGTTTGTAATATATGGACCCAACACTGGATTTTAAGTCTGGAGATATTTCAAGCTACTAAAACATTTATTAGTTTAATAATAATGTTAGAAATGATTGAAATGCTAGAAATGTTTAAACTGGAATACACAAACTCTTGAACTCAGTCTTCAAACTAAAGCTATTTTGACTGCAGTTCCTAGGCCATGCAGGTAACCTCAGTGTTAAGCATCTTAGCCAGGAAAAGTTGTCATGCTGAGGTTTTGTTGACAGGTTTGGACTTTCTGAAATCAGAAAGATGAATTAAAATATGATATTAAGCAAAGGTTGTTGTAAAATTAGTGTGTTATCTCTGTCCAGATAATACACGTCTGCACATTTGCACAAAACACAAACCCAGCAACAGAAGGGAAAGAGCATCAGGAAGCTTCAGATGAGAAAACATTTAAAGCTCTCTGGCTACAACAAGTAATTGCCTACTGTACCTATATATCACATAACTGTGGTGGGTCATGTATTTCTGATTACTTCTTAACCTAATGCCCTCCAGATATGAGAAGGAATAAGATGTAATGACTTATATAGCGCACCTTGCTCCCTAAGCAGTTTTGCAGTTTCCAGGTGAGGAGCTACTGCTTCTTTTGCCTGCCCTTCTGCTGAAAACTGACATCCTCTCTGGGTAGCTTAGATTAACACTTGCACTTTCCGTAAAGACACTTACATGTTCTTTAGCTCACAGCGTTTAGTTAATAACCAGATTTTAGTGCCTTTGTTGACACAAGGGGAAAATGAGGAGTTGACTGCTGTGCCCACTGCTGCTGCAGTTGAAATCTTTCATTTAAGCAAGCACATGTGTCCCAGAAGCTTAACTGGAGCCTTTGAGAAGGGTATTAACCAAAGTATGTGCAAACATCCTGCAGTTGATAAGCCACCAAGTTATAGGTAAATTTATGAATGATTGACACACTTGTGTAATAGTAGCTTTCTGTGCTCTCAGAAACCCTCCTTCAGACCAGTGTCACCTTCTATGATTTTTTATGATTCTATGATTTATTATTTGGTATCACCAATTTACCTGTGATGTACCAGGAAACTTATCACCTCCCAATTAGAGACATATCAATATAGTAAACATTGAGGTAGCAACTACTTTAATCTTTGATTGCAAGAAGACATCACTGTTATGTATGAAGTGAGTGGGGATTCACAGCTTTCACAGGTTAATATAACAATAACATTTTGGTATTTCTTTTTGTCTCCCAAACAGTTATGCCTAACCACTTGTACTTCTTGACAAAAGATTCTCTCTTGACATTTGATTCTCCACTGGTTTTGATCCCTCACTGGTGCAATGCAGAGGGAAGGGGATTTTGGCGGCTGGAAAGGAAGACAGGCTGACAAGTCTTAATTACTTCATCTTCTCCTCCATTCAGCAAAGTTATAGAGACAAACACAGGGGAAAGGAAGGAAAGTTGGTAATTACAGCTTCCTGCTATTTGGATTAGTAATGCATCTTCAGCATCTCTGTCTGATTCTGGTGTACAGAGAAGGGGAAAGGATTTAGCTATGAGATGAAGTACGCTGAAAACAGATATCTCGCAGTACTTGAGCTAGGAGAAAAAAACAAGGAAATCCCAGGTAAAGTCCACTTTAATTTTAAAACAAAATAAAACAAAATAAAATAAAAAAGATGATCTTAAAGATTATTAATTTTACCCACTCTAGTTTTCTCACTTTGCCTATTACCAAATTGTTTCTTCATGGTAAAGCAAAGATTTAAAGAAAAATAAGAAAGGTAGAAAATAAGACATATTTTTGCCTCCATTAAACAAAAAACCTTTAAAGCTTGTGAAGATTTTGAAAATGTCATTTCATTCAATGTTTGTCACCAAATGAAGCATCTTTTAAACTTTTCCAGAGCTGAAATTAGATAATGTTTTTATATTCTGGTGACAATTTGTGGTGATATTTTATTAACACCTAGTGGTATTAAGGTAAACAGATACAATTAATTTTTATGCAGCAAAGTCACACAAATATTTTATGTCTCACTGCACTTACAGTCACTGGAGAGATGACTATCCACCCTTTTGAGACTGTTTTTTAAAATTTTACATCAAATATATTTTTTGCAGATTTCCTTCCACTTGGAGTAAATAGTCATCTTTTCACACAAGTAAAAATCTGACTTACCCAACACTCTAAATGTTTAAAATATCGTTACTGCAAAGTCGTCTTGTAGGAACTCTGCAAGCTTTATGATATCTTAAAAGTGTTTCTCCAAAATAGTGGCAAAATGAAGTTACATTGTAATCCAGAATGTATATTACTAGAAAGGTCTAAATGTTTATTCGGTTCTTTAACAGAAAATTAGATTAAAAAACTTATTTTTAGTACTGAATTTATATTTTGAGATATTCATTAATATTATTACAGCTTCAGCTAGTCTGAGATTCTGCCAGCTCTTCTTCCAGTGATACTTATCCATAAAATAGGCAGAGACGGAAATCAGCAATGCTCCAAACTGGGAAAAACTGCCTTCCAGAGCTTATCATATCTGTAAAAGTCGTAAAGAGACTGAATGATCTTTCTGAATGGCACAGTATGTTATATCAGAATTGAATAACAGAGAATCTGAGATAAGATCCTCATGATACAGTAAAAAGAAGTGATAGGAACTTAGATACAAATTATGCATATGGAAAAAAAAAGAAAAGAATGAATTCCCATACTAGAATAAAAAAGTTACAAGATCATTTAAAAGACAGAGAGAATCAGAAACAGAGAACGTATTTATGAAGTAAAAAGTAAATCATTGCTTAGACATCTTTTATGGCCTGTTCCTAGTGATTCCATCATGCCAGAATGTTTCAGAGATGAGAACGGTGGAAAAAAAAATCCATTATCTGACATTCGAATTCTGACATTGCTATATCATTGGCTTTGGGACTGAGTTCTTCTTCTTCATTTTTTTTTTCCTGAAAAAAAATTATCCTTAATATTTCGATCTTCTCATTACTGATAAGAAACTAAATAAAAAAACCTGCTAGAATAGTATCTTCTTCTAGTTTACAATAGCAAAACACTATTGTAAACATGCTAAAAGTTTTTATCATGTATATAATATTGCTAAATTTGTGTAGTACAAATGTTTCTGTCATTGGGAATGACAATACTAGAGGGAAATATTCTTATGCTGACTCCATACCCCCATTAGCTCTGCATGGATTGCCCAACATTTTTCTGACCATCCGTCAGCAGATCCCTGTGAAAGGAATTGTAGACTAGGTAAGTAGTGACTTTAAGCTGAAGGACACTCATCAAACTCAATAGACCCAATCTCTCATTGCAGATTTCCAGTAGAAGTTCCCAAAGTTTTTAGGTAGAGATGTAGAAGGAGCAGACCATTGTGAAAGTGATTTGATGACATGATGGTCACTGATCACTGGGTAATCCAGCCTCTGGAGGAAACTATGTATTGACATTTAATAACTACAATAAAACTGTTTTGCAAATGACCGTAATTTAATACAATTCAAAATAAAGCACTCAACTTTTTGGCTGAAATAATTCCCCAAACCATAGTTGAAAAGATATAGAAAAATACATTTAAAAAAAATCTGGTCATGATTTTTTTCCTTCTCAGATCTCAGGTTTACTTTTCCACAGATTTTGCTAAACACTCCATCTTTACCCTCTATCAATAATCAAATTCCTTATGTCTATTTTCTTTTCTGGGAAAAAAAAATAAATTCAACAGTAGCATCATACCAAACAGTCTTTGCCACACAAAGTTAATCCAACCATTTTGACATGTTGAAAAAAAAATATTGAAATTGGTATTTTTGAGATGGCACAAACACCTTTAATCTTCTATGTTAAAATATGTAGATATAATATCTTTGGGACAATTTAATACTTTCCTGACTCTTCCCTGTCCTGTCTCTGAAGTTTCATATTTTGTAACTGAATCATGCATTAGAAAATGCTAGTTTAGACTCTACATTATACAGAACTAGCCTTTAAAAAAAAAATCAAATATTTTAAAACCAAAACCAATCCTTTTGGAAATCTTTACAGTCTGATTTTTATTTATTTATTTATTTTTTCAGTCAAGAATATCTGGATTGCCCTAGCACAATATATTTTTTTTAAATTACTACTTATTTTTAATTGAAATTTTGTGAAGTAACAATGTCAAAACATTTATTTATAACACCTGATAGTTTCAGGATTATTTTGACAGCATGAGTTAGTTCAATCTAAACATAATTGAAAGGACAGTTTTTCTGATGAAAGCCATATAGAGCTGCTCCCACAAACTCTGTTGGAGTGAACCGTTCAAATTTTTCATAATACTGTATGTTGTTACAGCAAAATCAAATGACCAGAAATGAGCAGATGAGGATAAAACAGAGTAAAGAAAAAATGTTCACCTGAAGATAAATAGCAGAACAATTTTTTTTCTTTCTCTCTGGCTGGCCAAATACCTGAGGGAAGTTGACTTGTTACACAGAATGGAAAAAAAAATAAAAATGAAAAAGTGAAAAAAAAAAAAAAAGAAAAACAAAGAGGACAAAAGAGAGCTGATAAACTTCTGCTTTCAACAAAAGATAAATGACCACAATGGTCTGGTTTCCACATTTATGAGCAGAGATTTTTTTATCTTAATGAGGAATACAGTTTTATGTTTCTTTTTTCAGCCTTATTATTATAGAACTTAGTTTTCCATTTGAACATTTAAAGCTTAGACAAAAGTAAATAAACAAAAAGGATTCATTTTCAGAAGTCTCTAATTCTTTTCCAGTAATCCATAACACATTATATTGCATAACATTTAATTTAACAGTCCTATTCATTGTAATGTTCCAAACTGAATGGGGTAACAGAGTTAGATAAATAGATAGTCTAGATAGTAGATAATCTACTAGTAAGTAGATTTTTTTAATTGCAGTCTCCTATAATACTGCTTTATTTGCAGGACCAGTTTCAGCAAAGGTGATCCAAAAAATGGACCCAAACTATAGTGTTTCCCAGCAAGGAAATACTACAGATTGAAACGAGAGAAGTTTAGAGTGAATGAGAAGAGTTAAGTGCTAGTCCAGATCTCAAGGATGTCACTGTTTAATTAACAGTCAGTTTCATTTTTGTAGTAGCTTCCACTTCAACACAGTAACGTGGGAATATCTGATACCCCAGGCTTCATTCCACACTCATTAACACATCCCTCCAGTTACCATTAGGATTCACTACAGAAGAGTGTAAACCTATCCAGAAATTTTCTTATTAAAAAGATTCATTTTGACTTTGTAGCTTTGTTGGTGAACTGAATCTGGACACAGCCAAGGTATGCCTAGGACAGGCTGTAAGAAAGGGGAAGTAAATATATGAATATATTTTCCATGGTCTTTTCTGACTATATTGACAGATTGGACAATCTCTGTAAGGGGTCTTGTGGACCCCTTACAGACGGGGTCCACAAGACCCCTTACAGAGATTACAGCCTCTGTTTTTCCGTTTTATTTTCCCAGAATGAAAAGATGGAGTAGACTAGAACAAGCTGCACAAGATTTTCCTAAAATTTAAAAAGAGAGAGAGGAATAAGAAGAAAGAAATAGGCTCCCAAAAGAGCAATCATTTTAAACTCCCACACAGACATTTTTATAAGTAGAATCAGTCTTTTACAGATGAAGAATTTGAAACAAAGACACAATAGTACAATACCTGAGGTAGATCCAGTCTGTTACATTTAAAAGGGAATTTAAGACAGGCTTCTGTAATTTAATGGAATATGGTATGAAGCTATTTCAGGAAGTATAGGCAATTTCAGTATGTCCTGGCCAGTTATTTCTGAGAGGTATCTCTCCCACCTGTCAAGCCACATACTGAGGATGTACTGACCTGGTTAGAACTAGTTGGACATTTCTTGTGTTCAGTTACTAAGTTTTAATATGACTTAAAATTAACTGAGATACCTAAGTTCAAAGCTGCTGTCCTGAAGACCTGTTAGTTGCTGCCAAATGTGGGATGTATTTCAGCTCTGTTGTTTCTTTAGGTTTTACTCTGCTATGTCCTTCTCCTCATTAAAGTAAGCACTGTGGGATGTGAACTTGAGCTCTGTCTCCTATCTCTGCTTGATGGATTTCTGACCAAAATTCCTGCCTCCCAGCAGTGTTGTGTCTGAATCAAGAGCTTTCTACAGGGTGACTGCAGCTTTGTCCATTGGCTTCTGGGACGTTGGTTTACTTTCCCACAGGCACTTTTCTTCCACTTCTTCCACAGGTTATATTTACCCCATGGAAGATGAGCACTCTCAACTCAAAAAAAAAATTTTTTTTTAAATATAAATTATATATATATATAAAAATATATAATTATTACTATATATTATTTATTTTACATATATTTATATTTATATATTATATAAGTATATATAATATATATTATATAAAATATAATATATCTATATAATATATAATATATAATATATAATATATAATATATAATATATAATATATAATATATAATATAATATATAATATATAATATATAATATATAATATATATATTATTTATTATATTATATTATTTTATTTATATTTATTATTATATATTATATATTATAATATATAATGTATAATATATACAATATAATATATATAATAGAATTATATATATAATATATAAATATAAATATATATGTATATATTTATATTACATTCACATTATTATTATATCATTATTTATATTATATATAAAATTATATATTATATATTATATATAATTTATTATTATAATTATAATTTTATATATATATATATATATAAAGTTTTATTTGTTTGTTTGTTTTTCCAGAGAGAAGAATCTGGACAAAAGTAACTGACATTTTAAACACAAGTGTTAGATTGTGACTGAATCCCATTTTCAGCCAAGTCTTTGGAACAAAGCCTCACACCTCAATTCTGGTTCAATATTCTGTCCACCAAGTTAATAGTGAGAGCAGGTAAAGTTTAGGATGTTGTACTCAACTCTGGCTGGGATGAAGTTATGAAGAGTTTTCTTCACAGCAGTGTATGTTGTGTATGGTGCTCTACTTAGTATTTGTGGCTAAGACAGTGCTGGTAACACACCTGTTTTGACCACTGCTGATCATTGTTTGCCTAGTGTCCATGTTTTCTCTTTCTGTTTCCCACAGCATTTGCCTGGAGAAACTGACTACCCATGGCTTGGACGGTGTATGTTTTGCTGGGTAAAAAAACTAACTGAGTGGTCAGGCCCAAAGAGTTGTGGTGATTGGAGTTAAATCCAGTTGGAGGCCAGGTGGTATCCCCAGGGTTCAGTATCGGGGCCAGTTCTCTTTAATATCTTTGTTAATGAACTGGACAAGGGGTTCAAGTACACCCTTAGTAAGTCTACAGATGACACCAAGTTACACGTGAGTGTTGATTTGCTTGAGGGTAGAAAGGCTCTGCAGAGATATTGATGGGCCAAGGTCTACAGTATGTGGTTCAACAAGGCTAAGTTCAAGCTCATGCACCTCGAGAATGCTACAGGCTAGGGGAAGATTGGCTAGAAAGCTATACCTTGGAAAGGGACCTGGGGCTATCTGTTGATAGCTAGCTGAATATGAGCCAGCAGTGTGCTCAGGTGGCCAAGAAGGCCAATAGCATGCTGGCTTGTGTCAGAAACAGCGTGGCCAGCAGGACTAGGGAAGTCATTGACCCCCTATACTCAGCTCTCGTGAGGCTGCACTTTGAGTACTGTGTTCAGTTTTGAGCTCTTTCTACAAGAAGGACATTGAGGTGCTGGAGCATGTCCAAAGGGCAACAGAACTGGTGAAGGGTCTAGCGAACAACTCTTATGAGCATCAGTTGAGGGAACTGAGGTTATTTAGCCTATAGAAAAGGAGTCCTGGGGGAGACCTTATCACTCTCTACAACTACCTCAAAGGATGTTGTAGCTGGATTGGTAGATTGAGCTCTTCTTCCAAACAACAAGGGATAGGACAAGAGGAATGTCCTCAAGTTGTGCCAGGGGAGGTTTAGGTTTGATATGAGGAAAAATTTCTTCACTGAAAGGGTTGTGTGGTATTGGAACATGGTGCCTAAGGATGTAGTTGTAGTTCTGTCATCCCTGAAGGTATTCAGAAGAGGTGCAGTTGTGCTTAAGAACATTATTTTAGTGGTAGATTTTAGCGGCAGTGCTAGATTAACAGCTGGACTTGATGATCTAGGAAGTCTTTTCCAAACTAAAAGATTTTGTGATTCTCTTCCTGACCCCCAAAGTCAGTAGTCTCTGGTAGGTAAAAGTCTTGGAGGAGACACAGCCGAGACAGCTAACCCAAACTTACCAATGGGATATTCCATAACATATGACGTCATGCTTGTCAATAAAACCTTGGTGAAAGAAGCAGGAAGGGGGACCATTAGTGGTTATGGTGTTTGTCTTCCCAAGCAACTATTATGCATAGTGGTAACCTACTTCCCAGGAAGCAGCTGACATCTGCCTGCCAATAAGAAGCTTTGAATGAATTTTTGTTTTGCTTTGCTTGTACACACAAATTTTGCTGTTGTTATTAAACTGTCTTTACCTTGACACATGGGGATTATTTTTAGAATAGGAAGAGGTTTTGGTGAAATCTGAAAATTCTTCTTTTTACTTGCTTTTACACTAATCTAAACCTCAAAGTGAAACTATTGCTTTGAAAGTGCAGTTGGAACCTGGCTATAAGATTTCATAGAATCATAGAAGAATGGCTGTGGTTGGAAGAGAGCTCTGGAGGTTACATTGTCCAAACACTCTGTTCAATTATAGTCACCTAGAGCAGGTTGCCCAGGATCATGTCCCTACCCCATACAGCAGCAGGCCCACACTTTCCCTAATCATCCTTTTGCCAGTTACGTGGTTACATAAGCCCTTCTTGTTGTCTTTGACTTCTTTTATCAGATTCAGCTACAGGTAAACTTTGGCTTCTTAACTGCATATCTGCAGGCACAGACTGTCTCTTAAATTACCTGTCCTTGCTTCCACTTTTGTATATTTCCTTTTTATGTTTGAGTTTTGCCAGGAGCTCCTTGTTCAGGCTCCTGGCATTTTTGCATGACTTCCTGCTCATTGGGATGGACTGCTCTTGAGTTTGGAGGAGGTGATCCTTGAATATTAACCAACTTTCTTGAGCCCCTCTTCCTTTCAGGGACGTTACCATAGACCAAACATTACAATATTGCCATCAGACTTCTTATGGAAACGTTGCTGTACCATTCCACTTTGATAATCTTTGAAGGCTGCTTGTGGAATATGAACGGTTCTTGTGTCTAACCAATGCTGAAATGTGGGCAGAAAAATAAAAACAGTCATTAGTGTAATGCAATATAGGCTCAAGGATTTCAGGTGTCTCCAAAACAGCATGTGACAAATTTCACCTTAACAATGGTAAGAACAAATTCAAATCTAAACAATAAAAATTCTGAAAAACTCTCCATATTAACAATCAGCATTCAACAAACAATTCCTCAAGTCCTTGACTTTTTTTTTTTTTTTTTTTTTTTTCTGTTAAACAGAGTATTATCAACAACTTATAAGCTTTTAGGTTTAATGGTAACAGGTCCCCACTGATTATGGCTTTTATTGGGTAAACAGAGTATATTCACTATTAGACAATTCAAACTTTTTTTTTTTTTTTTTTTTTTTCCAGATTGTTCATTATCAATATTTGACAGGAATACAGAATATTAATTAATAGGCAACATGGGATAATACAAACGTTTGCTTATTGAATGGAAATCTTTTCTCCAGGGTATATTGATATACCCTGGAGAATGCTGATGATAGAGAATGATATATCATTCTTCCATGATATATCATGGAAGAATGCTGATGATATAGAATAAACTAATCTGGAATGCCAATGACTGAATGGGGCGTATCTCTTAGGAAGAAATATAAAGCAGAGCATTTGCTCTCTACTGCAGTTCTTAATTAGCAAACAAAAAATAGCTGGAATCTCATCAGATCATTTTTTGTATTTCAAACTGTGACTATCAAAACAATAACAATTTTATCAAGAGAAGGATAAGTAAAAAAAATGAAGTGAAAAAAAAACAAACAAACAACTAGAATTAAGAGGATCCAACATAGTTATAATCCTACATGTAGAAGTATTATATATTCTATTAATGAGCTGTTACTTGAATCCAAATCATCAGAGTATGCAGTTTTCTGCAGTGTTTTTAGTTGTTGCAGAACAGTGCTTGCACAGAGACAGGGACTTTTCTCATGCTTCTCATGCTGCCTTGAGGGTGAAAAAATCTAGGATAGCTGACCCAAACTGTCCAAAGCAATATTCTATGCCATATGATGTCACGCTTAACAATAAAAGCTGGGGTAAAGAAGGATGAATGTGAGGATGTTTGGAGTGATGGAGTTTGTCTTTCCAAGAAGCCATTGTGTGTGATGAGCCCTGCTTTCCTGGAAGTGGCTGAACACCTGTCTGATGATTGGAAGTAGTGAATGAATTCCTTGTTTTGCTTTGCTTGTGTGTGTGGCTTTTGTTTTAAACTACTAAACTGTCTTCATCTCAACACATGACTTCTCACACTTTCACCTTTCTGATTCTCCTCCCCATCCTACCCAGGGAGAGTGAATGGGTAGCTTTGTGGTGTTAAGTTGCCTGCTGGGTTAAACCACAACAATAAGGTTGGAAGGCGTCTCTAGATATGATTCAGTCTAACCTCCCTGCTTAAGCAGTGTCACTAAGAACAGGTTGTCCAGGATCACATATAATTGGACTTTAAGTATTTCCAAGAATTGAGATTATACCTCTCTGTGCTACATGTACCAGTGTTTGACCACTCTCACAGTAAATATATGTATACATATTTCTTTTATATTCAGCTGGAATTTCTTGCTTCTATATCTCATTGGCTTTGCTTTTAGATTTTTTTTTTTTTGCTTTTTGCTTTTTTTTTTTTTTTCATCCTTCACTTTCCCAACAAGTTCTTCTTTGGTTGAAAATATCAGGTCCAGCAAAACACCTCTCCTTGTAGGTTACTCAATTGCCTGTACTATGAATTTATCAGCAGCACCTTTGATCTAAGTGGAAATCTGGAAAATAAACCTACAATCACATTTTGAGTGTGCAAGCTGCATCAAGTTAACTCCATACTCCTTCCATTCCACAGCAAATTAGACAAATTTTCAAGTGCATCTCTCTGAAAGGGCGCCATATCTTTAGTAAGGATAAAATGGCCTACTTGGAGACAGCACTTTCATATTTGAATTTTATGATTGTTAGATGTTTTTATCTTTCTGTGTGTTTTTGTTGTTCTTGTTGCTGCTGTTTTTGTTTTAGCCTGAAGTTGCTAAACATGCAACATGTTGCTATTATTTTTCTCTAATATAACATACCATAAAGTCTATGACCTTTTAACAGATTAGGCTGAAGTGTATGTTTGTCTTGATAGGCTAAGTTCGGGTTCATGGATGGTCTGGTTCCTAATTTTAAACCAAACCATAAAAGATGATTGCTCTTGTTCATTTTCCAAAATCCAGCCTCCAGGATTTCTGGTCATTTCTATAATTCTTACACAAGTAGACAAAGAAAAACAGTTATGTGTACAAGGTGAAATATTTACTAAATTCCAGAACAGTAAAGCTGAATTTGTAATTTTGTGAGTAAGAAAAGAATCAAATGTTTGTTGTTATTATTACTGGGTAATTGAATATGTTGTATTTTAGAGAAATATAAATTCATATCTAGTGCTGAGTTTCATACTAATACAATTATAGTTAGGACTGCCTTATTGTCTTAATGTTAAAAATGTGTCCTCATGGCAGGATAGTTTTTTCAGCTTAAAATTGTATGTGGTCAAAATATAAGAATTTGATTACTTCCAAAAACAAACAAACAAACAAGAATAACAACAAGAAAACCAAACACGCCCAACACCCGCAAACAAACAAACAAACAAACAAAACAAAACAAAAAAATCACCACATGTATGTATGAAGTGCAATTCTTTTAGCCACACTCTTTCACCTCCCTACCTTTCAGATAAAAATGTTCAGACATCTGGAGCCACCAAAGGGGGAAAAATAAAACTAATCTAGGAAATTAAGTCAATAAGTACCCAAACCTCATCTCCATGGA
Source organism: Aythya marila (assembly GCF_965140915.1). Classification (NCBI taxonomy): domain Eukaryota; kingdom Metazoa; phylum Chordata; class Aves; order Anseriformes; family Anatidae; genus Aythya; species Aythya marila. The sequence goes on along the minus strand of NC_139045.1, from coordinate 54,359,982 downwards.
ACTAATAGCAGAACCCTGAAAGATAATAGAAAAGATTATTTTAAAAATGTCCAGTGTTGCATTGTCATCAATCACTTTTCTACTGTAGTTCCATTTCAAGGCATTATTGTACTTCAGTAAGAATTCAGATGGATTATAACAGATAATTACAGTGTTTGTAAGTAACATTATTATACACAGAGACACTACCTTTTTCTCATCATACACTGCACATACATTGCTTTAGGCAACAGATATCAGCAGAACAGATAATGGAGAAGGGAAAAGCATTGCACACGATAAACACACATCTGCACAGACATTTTTTGCTAAGATGGAAGCAGAAAAGAGGTCACTTTCAAATTATCATCCCCTTACACTAGCTTTCCTTCCTCCCAAAATAGGACAGAACAGAACAGTAAAAAGCAGATTTAAAGAAAGAAAAATAAAAAAGCTGTCTTCAAAAGATAAAAATAAAACAAAAATAAAAAATAAATATAAAAACAAAAATAATAAAAAATATAAACAAACAAAAATAATAATAATAAAAAATCTTCAAAAAAACAAAAATAAATTTTGACTTGGAATGATTTTGTTTGTACATATAAGCAAGGCTGTTTGCAAATTTAAATTTTTTTTTTAGCCTGGATCTAGGACTTCCTAGTTTCACTATTTTGCTGGTGAGGAATAAGGGTACATCCAGTACTCCTTGTGAGATCTCTAAGCTCAAAGGAGCTTATGTACTTGAAACTTCTCTGGGACAGGACAGCTGTTCTTTCTTCTTACTTTTAGGTCTTCTGTAATTAATTGCAGATCTCACCAAAAACACTTCTATCTAGTTGGATACTACAACAAATAGTTTTCTAGTTGTGTTCTTCTTCTTCTTCTTCTTCAAAAAAAAGTTAGAAATAAGGATGTGATTTATCTGCAGTAGATACCTATCTTCCAAGTACTTGCCTTCACATAGATCTCTTTATATCAATCATAGTGACACTGCCATTTTGAAGTAATCCCGTTCAGTTAGCATACTAAAAGGGATACCTGATATTTGCTGATACACTGACTTCAGGGTACTTTTAGAAAAGATGCCTGTCAGGGCAGTAACCAATACATATACTGACTCAAAAGCAAAATGAATAAGGAAGAAGTACTTGACTTACCCACAGGCTTCTGTATATTACCTTGTTTGGGAAATCTTTCTTTGTCTCTAGTCTGTTGTCCCTAAGCAACTTGCCACGTGAAAAAAAAAAAAAAAAAAAAAAAAAAAAAAGGAAGAAGAAGGAAAACAGATAGGTATGATCCATCTAGTGCAGAATACTTTTAATGAAAGTATTGTGCCTCTAAATGAGTGCTATCCATTATCTACTTCTTAAAATGGATGAAAAATCATGTTGCTCTCACCCAATATGTGACAAACAAAAAGCACAATAAAAATGGCATTGAAATATATGAGCTCTTTGACAGTAGTATTAGTCACGTCTTATAGCCTGACCTTTCTGCTGGCAGGGACATTCAGTAAGGTGTTATAAGAGGGCAAGCATTTTCAGCAGTAGGAAAATTCATTACATCAGTCATTCAGTAAACAAGCATCATTCTCTCTCCTGACTGACAATTTTTCTTCACCCTACATTATCTTCAGAGTTCATATTTGCTCCAAATGTTCAAAAATATTCCAAAGAGTTTCTACAATGCCAAATGAATTGAGATGAATACAAATTTTAATTATATCACCATGGCCACTGGTGGACACATCACCATGGGTTTCTACTTACTGGACAGTGTTTGCAAGAACAGACCAAAATAAGTTGAGTTTTAAAAGCTGTCACTCAGGTAATAACTTTAGAACACACTGGATGGATTTAAGAAACATATTTCATGAACACAAATCTCTTACTATTTCTAAGATGACTGAAGTAGCTGCAGTTTGTTGTCGAGCAGTTACCTCCAGATAAGATTTCCTAAACTGATTTAATGGATTTGTTGCTTCAAAGAATCCATGATCTAGTCAAGCCAAGGTGATCTTCAAAAGAGGAAAAAAAGTAGTATGGAAACGTTCAATTCTCCTTGCATTTTTAATAGTGAGTGAATACATCTTCTTCAAACTCTCATAACAGATGTTAGAGGTCCACTTTTTATTTGCACTTGTGTGCATGTGAATTTGTTAGAGAGAAAGAGAAAGCAGAGGTGTGGGGGAGTATCCTGCTATAGAAATTACAGAAACCGTATTCTCCATGATCAGAGGTCATGGCTGAAGACAAGAATCTCCTTCCCCATTTTATGATTCTATCATAATCTATCATCAGGGTTACTATAGTCAGTAGATCTTTATTATTATTTTATTTTTTCCACAACATGCAGAAAACTGAACTGCACAGGGCTCAGATTCTTTCCACCTTGTTCTCAAAATGTCTCTTGAAATGTAAATACTGTAACTTCATCTTATTCGTTATTAGACTTGAGTCCCAGCTCATTTCACTATTTAACTTTGGTGTGCTCTACTAACCGTGTATCATAATGGTGCTTCTTTAGGAAACAAAGAAGAACAGAGAGTATTTTCACAGAATCACAGAATTGTCTAGGTTGGAAGAGACCTCAAGATCATTGAGTCCAACCTCTGACCTAACACTAACAAGTCCTCCACTTAACCATATCACTAAGTTCAACATCTAAACATATTTTAAAGACGTCCAGGGATGGTGACTCAACCACTTCCCTGGGCAGCCCATTCCAATGCCTCACAACCCTCTCAGTAAAAAAGTTCTTCCTAATATCCAACCTGAAACTCCCCTGGCACGACTTTAGCCCATTCCCCCTCGTCCTGTCACCAGGCACATGGGAGAATAGACCAACCCCCACCTCGCTACAGCCTCCTTTAAGGTATCTGTAGAGAGCAATAAGGTCGCCCCTGAGCCTCCTTTTCTCCAGGCTGAACAAGCCCAGCTCCCTCAGCCGCTCCTTGTAAGACTTGTTCTCCAGACCCCTCACCAGCTTCGTCGCCCTTCTCTGGACTCACTTGAGCACCTCAATGTCCTTGTAGTGAGGGGCCCAAAACTGAACACAGTACTCGAGGTGCGGCCTCACCAGAGCTGAGTACAGGGGAACAATCATTTCCCTAGCCCTGCTGGCCACACTGTTTCTTATGCAAGCCAGGATGCCGTTGGCCTTCTTGGCCACCTGAGCACACTGCTGGCTCATATTCAGCCGACTATCAACCAATACTCCCAGGTCCTTCTCCACCAGGCAGCTTTCCAACCACTCATCTCCCAGCCTGTAGCTCTGCTTGGGGTTATTGCGCCCCATGTGCAGGACCCAGCACTTGGCCTTGTTGAACTTCATGCAGTTGACCTCAGCCCATCAGTCCAGCCAATCCAGATCCTCCTGCAGAGCCTTCCTACCCTCGAGCAGATCAACACATGCACCTAACTTGGTGTCATCTGCAAACTTACTGAGGGTGCACTCGATCCCCTCATCCAGATCATCAATAAAGATATTAAAGAGGACTGGCCCCAGTACTGAGCCCTGGGGGATGCCACTAGTGACTGGCCTACAGCTGGATTTGGCTCCATTCACCAAGACTCTTTGGGCCCAGATATCCAGCCAGTTTTTAACCCAATCAAGTGTATGCCAGTCCAAGCCATGAGCAGACAGTTTCTTGAGGAGAATGCTGTGGGAAACAGTGTCAAAAGCCTTGCTGAAGTCAAGGTAGACCACATCCACAGCCTTTCCCTCATCCACCAAGTGTGTCACTTTGTCATAGAAGGAGATCAGGTTCGTCAAGCAGGACCTGCCTTTCATAAACCCATGCTGACTGGGCCTGATCACCTGGTTGCCCTGTAAGTGACACATGATGACACTCAAGATAATCTGCTCCATGAGTTTCCTTGCACTGAGGCCAAACTGACAGGCCTATAGTTTCCCGGGTCTGCCCTCTGGCCCTTCTTGTAGATGGGCATCACGTTTGCTAGCCACTGTGGTGTTTTTACCGTGCTGGGCAGTCAACTGGGACCTATCCCAATAGCCAGAACTGTTGATAAATGATGGTAAATGGCTTGGCCAGCTCCTCCGCCAGTTCTCTCAGTATCCTCGGGTGGATCCCATCTGGCCATCTGCGTACATCCAAGTGCCATAGCAGGTCGCCAAACATTTCCTCATGGATAGTGAGGGCCACATTCTGCTCCCCATTCCCTTCCACCAGTTCACGGTACTGGGTATCTAGAGAGCAACTGGTTTTGCTGCTAAAGACTGAGGCAAAGAAGGCATTAAGCACCTCCGCCTTTTCCTCATCTTTTGTAACTAAGTTCCCCCATTCATCCAGTAAAGGCTGGAGATTCACCTTAGTCCTCCGTTTTGCATCGATGTAAAAACATTTTTTGTTGTCTTTGATGGCAGTCGCCAGATTGAGCTCCAGATTAGCTTTGGCCTTTCTAATTTTGTCCCTACACTGCCTCACAACATCCTTACAGTCCTCCCGAGTGGCCTTCCCTCATTTCCAAAGATTGCAGACCCTCTTTTTCCCCCTAAGCTCAAGCCACACTTCTCTGTTCAGCCAGGCCAGTCTTCTTCCCCGCCAGCTCGTCTTTGGGCACGTGGGGACAGACCGCTCCTGCGCCATTAAGATTTCCTTCTTGAAGAGCACCCAGCCTTCCTGGACTCCTCTGCCCTTCAGAACCACCTCCCAAGGGACTCTACCAACCAGTATCCTGAACAGTTCAAAGTTGACCCTCCGGAAGTCCAATACAACGGTTTTACCTTCCCGGATTCTCTGAGAATGGAGAACTCTACCATTTCATGGTCACTCTACCCAAGACAGTTTCCAACCACCACATCTCTCACCAGTCCTTCTCTGTTTGTGAAGAGAAGGTCTAGTGGGGCACCTCCCCTGGTAAGCTCACTAACCAGCTGCATCAGGAAGCTATCTTCCACGCTCTCCAGAAACCTCCTAGACTGCTTTCTCTGGGCTCTGTTGTGCTTCCAGGATATATCTGGGAAGTTGAAGTCCCCCACAAGAACAAGTGCTGATGATTTCGCAACTTTTGTCAGCTGCTTGTAGAACTCCTCTTCAGTCTCCTCATCCTGGTTCGGTGGTCTATAACAGACCCCCACCAGGATGCTTCCCTTGTTGGCCTTCCCGCTGATCCTAACCCATGGGGACTCAACCTTAACACTTCCAGCCTCAAGTTCCATGACATCAAAACTCTCTCTGATATAGAGAGCCACACCACCACCCCTTCCATGCTGCCTGTCCCTTTTGAAGAGCCTATAGCCAGTCATTGCAGCACTCCAGTCATGAGAGTGGTCCCACCAGGTTTCCGTGATGGCAACCAAGTCATAGCCTGCCTGCCGCATGATGGCTTCCAGCTCCTCCTGTTTGTTACCCATGCTGTGTGCATTAGTGTAGATGCACTTCAGTTGGGCCATTGCCTTCTCTCCCAGCCTTGCCATTGTTCCCCCTGGCACAGCTCTAACAAGCCTTGTTTCAGCCCTGTCCCCCTTCTTACCTATTTTAAAGCCCTCTCAATGAGCCCCGCCAGCTCCTGGCCTAGGATCCGTTTTCTCCTTAGAGATAGGGACCCATCTGTGGCCATCAGGCCCGGTGTCGAGTAAAGCGCCCCATGGTCAAAAAACCCAAAATTTCTGTGTTGGCACCAGCCTCTGAGCCACATGTTTATCAGGTGGGCATTCTGTGTCCTCTCTGTATCCCTCCCTGCCACTGTAGGGATGGATGAAAACACCACCTGTACTCCTGCTCCATCCACTAACCGTTCCAGTCCCCTAAAATCCCATTTGATGGTCTTCAGGCTTCTCTCTTCAATGTCATCACTGCCAGCCTGGACTATTAAAAGAGGATGATAGTCAGAGGGGCGAACCAGGTTGGGAAGCTTTCTGGCAATGTCCCTGACCCTGGCCCCAGGGAGGCAGCAGACTTCCCTACAGGTAGGGTCAGGCCAACAAATAGGTTTCTCTGTTCCCCTGAGAAGGGAGTCGCCCACAACAATCACCCTTCTTTCTGTCCTGGTGGAGGCAGTCCTGAGGCATGGAGTCGACTTCCTCGCCCTAGGCATCCTCCCGGGTAGACTTTCTACCTTTTCCTCAACTACCAGGGCCTCAAACCGATTGTGTAAGGGCACCTGGGAAAGTGGGGCTGGTGGGGTAGGGCATTGCCTGCAATGTTGAGCAGGGACCTGTTTTCATTCCTCCTCAACTCCTAGGTCCCCTGTCTCTGCCCGACAGCAACAGGGCAGGGGTTCCACCCCCATTTGGGGGTCTTTCCCCGGTACCTGTCCTTCAGCCAGCGCAGGGAGTTGCTCCACAAGTCTATCTCCCACTCACACTCCCTGATATCCCTCAACCTCTCGACCTCCTCCTTGAGTTCTGCCACAAGGCAGACCAGGTTGTCCACCTGCTTGCACCTCACGCACAGCCTCTTTGCCCCCCGCAGGTAGTAGCAACAGGCTCAAGCACTCCCTGCACCCAGAGAGCTGAACTGCTGCAGTTTTGAGTGGACAGTCGGTCCGGGTGTGTACAGACTTCCTGGAGAGGGCACTGTGCCTGGTGTACACCATTGCAGCTGAGCTAGCGGTAGACTGCCATTAGAGGAGGTGTTTGTATGGGCGGGGGGGGGGGGAGCGCTCTGCCCTTCCTGCTTGCCCTGCTATGCCACGCCCTTCTGCTGCACCACGCCCTGTTTGTCCATCCTGTTTGCTGTGCTCCTGGTCGCTTGTGCTCTCTAGGGGAAGCTTTTGAACGGTTGGGGAGGGGGTGCTGCTGGCTCCGCCTACACCTCATTCTCACTGCCTCATTCACCTCCATTGCGAGGGCTGCCGGGTCCTGGTGGCTCCCTCGAGTGGGCTCGGTGTCGGAAAAATTAGCCCTGCGTGTCCGATCCCCTGCTCTGTTACAGAACATGTCTGCCCCGGTGCCGATCGCCTTGGCAAGTGGCGCATTCTTAGCCAAGAATCAAGAATTCTCTCCTGATTGTATTAAGTGTAGACAAAGAGAATAAAGTCCCACAGAGTGCTGGTATTTCAAAGAGCTTATTTTTCAAGACTAAAGAAAATCACTAGTGAAATTAGTTGTAGCGTATACATAAATTTCAATAGAAATCAGTTTTAACATTTTTATTTAAAAGAAAGAGGATAACTGTAAGTAAAAGCCCAGTTTGAGGAAGAAATAATTTAAATATATATATACATGTATATATATTTAACAAACAGATGCACACAAAAAAATGAAGTAATTGGAAACAGAAAGAAAACAGATATTTCCAAACACAGAAAAGTTATGGGGAAGGAAAAAGTATCTGGGAAATGAAGAAAATCAATGACTGACAGAATTAATACTATATGAAGGTGTATATGGATGAGGAACAAAATTTTATTGAAGTAGCTCCAGAGAAATGGGTATTAAAATTGTTAATAGTGATACAGAATAAAGGTTTTCAATAAATTGTCTTGTTTGTGTCACATGATTACTACCTTTTCCAAATCATAAACAGAAGAGACATTAAGCACTATAGAGGGCATCTGCTTTCGAATAGCAGGCTTTCACAACTTAAACCTTAGGGTTTCTGTACACTAATTCATTTGAGTGTTAAACTCACTGGAGTCAGTTTTTAGTGCATTAAATATGGCAATGAAATTCTAGAACCACTGAAGGATACAGAAGTTGCAAGCACAGATTTATGGAAAGTAAAAGGAGACAGCAAAGAAATAGAAGATAAGGGTTGAGAGGGAATATATTTTCACCTCTGTTCCCAACCATAGAACCGCTTGCGATGGCCCATGCCCCATAACAAGTGAGTTGATCCAGCCATACCATGGCTGGTTGAGTTATCATATCATTCAGGGTTGAGTTGCCTTTCCTGAATATTGTACCAGTATTCAGAAAGAATATAAATAAAGGAAAAACTAAATTAGCCTGACTGTTGAGTTACGCATAGCCACCTTTTTAAAGTACTGTTTCTCTGACAGATGAAAATCAACTCCTTTGCAAAAAATTGGTCTTGTCAAAAAAGACTAATTATCTTCCTAGAAGTTATTAACAGGGCCTTAGTTGTGCAGTAGGTAATTTCAACATCAGTCATGGTATTCTGTTACAGTGTGTTTCCTAGGTAGCAAATTTCTGCATGAACTTAAACACTGTTAGTTGTAATAACCAGCTGGATGTGTAGGTGGGTAGAATAGTCCATAAATTAATACTCCATAAAACTCAAAAAATTTTCTGCATGAACAAGTTGATTAATGAAAATCATAATGACAGGACACAAACATCACAAAAGCAGATCCTCAATCAGCAAATTTTAAGATTGCTCAAGCCATGTAATGTTCTTTAGTTTTTCCAGAGGTTCAGCGATAATGCAAATACTTAAATGGAAAAACAACTGATTTAAACATGTTAACTGTTAATGTATTTTCACATATGATGGGTAACATTTTTTTTTTTTTTTTAACATACGATAGGTACCATTTCCCTTAAGATACATGTGAGTCTGATAGACAATACAGAGTTAAACTCAAAGAATTTATAACCTTTCTATATGGGAGATGACCTCTCAAGGTAGTTAGGCAGCAAAAAAAGTCATTGTCAATACGTATATATTTGCTCTGTGTACTCAAACACTGGTGTCTCTCTATCAATCTATAGCACATATCTTTCTCGCACATGGCCAGAGTGCAACAACATAAGTGAAACAAATGGGTGGTCATAATGTCAGACGACAAAAACAGGAGAGATATATGCTTCAGAATTTTTTATTACATGAAATATCCAAGTGAACCAGTTAAGCTTGTGTGTGTTTCCAGTGCAATACAGATTTTCTGCTTTGAAGAAATTTATCACTATTCCTAGCAGATGGTTAAAATTATTTTGTGGGAGATATCACTATATGATATTACAATTTTTAACATTATCATTATCAGGTTGTATATTTTACTTCATTATGATTTTTTCCCCTTTTTCTTCCCCTTTGTCTTATCGCTTATTTATTTATTTATTTATTTATTTTGCATCACTGTACCTGTATACACTATGGATTCTGCTGTACATTCCTGTTAGAATAATCTTATAAAATAATCACAGATGTGGGATTAATTTTGAGAAATATTGAATCTTTTCAGAAAGACTGAAAAATCACATTAGTAAAAGGACTACTTTTACTAATGAGTGCAAGACAGGGATGACTTCCCCAAAGAAGAGATAATAATACCAAACACCGTTTAGAGCTATCTCTTTAAATTCTCATGCTTATGTCTTTTACCTATCTAACTACCAAATGACAAAAAACAGTGACATATTATGTGATATTTTTAAGGCAAAAATTTACATTTAGCTTAAAGAAGTCATAAAGAATGATCTTAAAATCATACCTGTGGCCCAAAGTCTAAGCGATTGATCTCAAAACTATCATCTTAAAGCAGCAGTGGAATTGCAGGTGCTCTGAGGTAAGGATAGCATCTAATTCTGTAGCATTATTCCACACATTCTTTATACTATACAGATCACACCGGGCTGTCGGGACTGCAGTGCAACTACAGGAGACCAGATTTATGCCATGCTAAGTTCTAAACAGAGTGTATGAACTTTCGTATATCTCTTTGAATGCCCACCTGTACACTGTTTTTGGCTGCAGATAAGTCCCTTTACAAAAGAAAAAAATATTCCAAGTGGTATTTCCATCACTTAAATCATCAGTGCTACAATGTAAGTCAGAAAAGTTGCATTAACTTTTGTCAGGTTGTTCAGAAGTTCATCATTCTAAACTGGAAAGACTTAAATTGCTGAAAATACCATGCACCAGATCTCAAAGGCCAGCAAAGAATCACAAATCCAAGTCAGACAGCTGTGAGATCCTAAAAGGGTGATTTTGTTTAATCAGTGTATTCTGCATTTCAAACTCTGATGGATTTCTCTATGGGTTTCGGTCCAGATAAAGCCATTAGTTGGCATAATCTGATCTGTGTTGCCTACAGACATATGTACATATATACAGGTGTGAAAATAAACTACTTAGAAATTTGGCTGAAAAAAAAAAAAAGAGAAAAAAATATTTTTCTTCAAAACATACTGTGAATTGTGGTTTTTATGATCAGAAATAATTATTACATTTCTAATATACTTTGAAAGATTTTGTTACTATTAGAACCATGATGCTATCTCTGATATCCTGCAATCAACATCGAGGTTCATGTATGAGCAGAATCTCATAACATTAGTAAATACAGTAAGAAGAAATGCAGAAAAAAAAATCAATTTAGTGGTTAAAAAGCATATTCAGAAACTGTTCAGGTTAGCCAAATAATGTTAACCATTTGAGAATGTAGAAAAAAAAAAGTGTTTTTTTTTTTAACGAGTGAAAACTGATTTTCCCTTTAGAATAATGTTGTGAATGAGGAAAAAAAAATATGTATATATATCTGTGATTGCCATATCGTTGTGTGTGAAACAAAAATGAAAGCATGAGGACAACAGAAGTATAAATGAAATTTTGAAAAGATTTCTACAGATGTTTTAACTAAGTATTGGTTAGGAAGAATTAAAAGTTTAAGATGCTTACTGGCAATTATGAAAATGATTAGATAAATAATCCAACTGAAAAAAAAAAAAAGTAATCCTGTTTGAAGACATTACCATAATTCATTATGATGCATAATTATTCTTTTCCATTTCAACCTTTAACCTAAAAATTAAAGGTAGAGTAGCTTTCTTTGTAAAAGCTACTCAAATTCTATTCAGTTATCTCTCTAATTTTCTCAGTAACTTGTATTTGACTAAAAAATCTCTCTCAGAATCCATCTCTGTTCTTGAAGAATTTAAGGGAATTAAGAATTCAACATGTCAGATTAATACCCTGATTAATATTTTTTTAGTTTTTACTTCTCACCTAAAAAAAGCACTGGCTTATGTTTGGCCAGTGCCAATATAGTACCACACAGGGTTAAAATTGTGAAGTTGGTAGACACATCAGCAACTGTTTGCAAGTGATATCTATGCATGAAACAAAGGCATCTGTTGAGTTCAGTTCAAAGAGAAGAAAGAAAGGTCCATGTGGAAAGAACCAGTGTTTAAAGAGCTATTTAGAAAAAGAAAGCCCAGTTCTATGCCCTGTACAAATCTCTGGTAAATTAATTCTTCCACAAGATCCTCCCCTCAACAAGCACTATTTTATCCAGTTATCCAGTATTATCAAAAGTTGGTCTCTGAAATTTGTGTAAGCAAAGCAGTCAGGTAACTTTGGTACAGATATCAAAGGAAAAAAATATTATTTGGTTTTCATATTAGCAGCTTGACATTCAAAGGATAAGTACTGTTAGCAAGCTGCCATTAGTAGTCCCACTGTTAACACTAAATCACAGCTATCAACCCAGGAACATAACAAAGTATACTACTTAGGATGAAATGTCACAAAAATTTCACACAGACTTCTGCACCAAGATTTGTGTTACTCAGATTCTATTTTTAATATAGAACAGTTCTTTGCCTTTCTCTGAAGAAAGTAACAGCATCTCCATGAGATGAATAAACTGGAGGACTCTATGGATCATGGGGGGGGGGGGTGGGGGTGGGGGGGTGGGGAGGGAAGGAGGAGGAGGGGTGTGTGGAGAGAGAGAGAAAAAAGTGAAGAATAGAACTCTTAAAAAGTTTGTGTCACGGGTTAACCTTGGCCAACTGTGAGACACCCACCCAGCTGCTCTCTCAGTTCCTCTCCTAAGTAGGACAGGGGGAGAAAAAAAATGAAAAATAGTGTGGGTCAAGATCATGACAGAGATTTGCTGATCAGTTCCTGTCATGGACAAAATAGACTCAAACTGAAGAAGATTAGTTTATTGTCAAATAAAAATTGAGTAGGATAGTGAAAAATGAGAACAAAAGTAAACCCACCTTCCTGCACTCCCCCTCCTTCCCAGGCTCAACTTCACTCCCAAGTCTTTTACTTCATTCCCCTCACTGCATGATACAGGTGAATAGGAAATGGGAGTTGCATAATACTGTCGCTCTCTCATCCTAACCCTCTTCTCCTGCTCCAACATGAGGTCCTGAACACGGGATACTATCCTTCCCAAACTGATCTTACATGGATTTCATGGTCAACATGGCTTTTGCAATTCTTCCAAAACTGCTCCAATATGGGTCTGTACCACAAAGTCCATCCATCAGGAGTGGACTGTTCCAGCACAAACCCCCCATGGGTGGCAGCTCACACCAGACCTCCCGCCATGGGCTCCTCTGTGGGCTGCAACGTGGAAATGTACTCCACTGTGGTACCCATGGGCTTCAGGGAGACACCCTGCTCCACCAGGGTCCTCCCCACAGGGGAGCTTCTGCTCCAGCGCCTACAACATTCTCCTGCCTCCAGCTTCACTGACCTTGGTGTCTACAGGGTTGTTTCTCTCACATTTTTCTCTCTCACAGCTGATGCACAGAGCTGTTTTACTCTTTTTTTAAACATGTTATCACAGGCTCGGATGTGTGTTGTAGTGGGTCTCTTTTAGAGCCAGATAAAACTGATCACTTCTGGTCTGTTCTTACAGATGCCAGTACTGCAGGCCCCCTGCTAGCAAAACCCTGCCATGTAAACCCAATACTTTTACTCAATTATAATTTATTACAAATATCCAGATAGATATTTGTGGGTTCTGAAAAGCCCTGAAAAGTCATGTATTCACTTGTCTTCTATCAAAGTTTGAAACTACCTGATACCTGCAGGTATTTTTACACTTGGAAAAGGAAAATCCAGTTAAAGACAATGAATTAGAGTATTGGCTATTTAAAAAGTCAAGCTTAAATAAAGTGCAAAATATATTTTTATTAGTTACAGATGTTAGTTACAGAAAATTAATATTTAAGGAATTTTCATAGGGGTGTAGTTTGTGATTTGGATATTAGGTGTTTAACTATTCAGATGTTTGATTTTTCTTTAAAATGCAGGTAATATTAAATATATATGTTCTTAATAGGCAGCTGAAAGTGTATGACTTTAAATTCCTTGAAAACAAAAGTTAAAAACAAACAAACAAACAAAAAAAAAAAACCCAAAAGATGACAGTTTGTACTCTAATGCTTATACTTCGTGTTTACACAAGTCTGTCTGAAAGTGAATAAAATGGAACTTGAGAGTGGTAATATAGCAATATTTTTCCATTAAAAGCAAGGACTCCAGGCCTCTTTCATTATATCAGATAATTTGTTAAGAACAGTATATAACAGTAACACAATTAGTACTCGAGACTGATCTCAGTGAGTCTCACAGAGTTTTTACAATGACAGAAAAAAAAATACCAACACAACTTTCTCAAGTATTTCATCTATGTTTCATTTTCACCGTTATGCTGGGAAAACATTTTGACCTTTCCTTTGTGCACTTAATTCTATAGTTAGTCCAGGTACAGTGTGGACTTCTGCAGCATTGCTCAGATTTTCATTCTGCAATCATATATAGCATGTTTTGTTCTTATATTTTCTCAAATGAAAAATGTGCAAAATCTCTCTATTGCATTTAAACAATTCTGTAACTACTTTTTCTTAACACTAGTGAAGGATAACAGCTACAGCATCAGACACAAAGAAGGTTAGATCAAGATAGCCAGAAGGGCCTCTTGAATCTACATCACTGGCTTTATTCTCCCAGTCATAATTTCAGGATCACCAAAGGCCACGTCTAAACAATATCACTGTCCAAGACTGGAGTTGCATAACTAAATTCAGACAAGGTTCAGTAGATAAGCTTAAGGGTCCCTTATCCACTTCCACTAATATGAAGGGATGAACTACACACTAACTGCCTGTTTTTAATATCCTTAGGGAAAGAAAAAGAAGAAGAAGAAGAAGAAGAAGAAGAAGAAGAAGAAGAAGAAGAAGAAGAAGAAGAAGAAGAAGAAGAAAATGAAATAAAAGAAAAAAAAAAACACCGAAAGAAAAAACAACCAAACAACCAAAAAAACCCACCCTGCCACCACAACCAAAAAACCTATTTTTTTTTCCAGACAAATCTCAGCATTAAGTCCTTTGTTAGTACCCCACCATCTCTTCCTATAACACACAAAGCACTAAATCCAGTAGATACTTTCAGAGCTTGCCTAACAATCATGATACTCTACAGTGTGATGACAGCTATTATTTTCTCTTCAATTCAGAAAAAAAGTGGTGACACAACTCTAATGTCAATCATGCTTCAGATCAATTAGTAACAAGTTAGTGCTGTTAGCATGAATTAAATTTGATTCTAGTACAAAATTTAATAATTGGTTTTGTAAGTTTCAATACCAGTGAACAGTGAATAACACTTTCAATAACTGTAGTTTTTTCCCCCATTTTTTTTCTGTTCCTTCAGAATATTAAGAAAAGATGAAACTGTGAGGACAAAGCAAAACAAAACTCAGTTCTCAACTCTTTGGGTGCCGTTTCACTTTTATAATAAAATATGTGTACACTACTCTTCACAAATGGGAATGCCTTGATCCAAAAGATATCAGCATTTTTGCAGAATTAACATACAGCACCTAATCTGACACACCTGGCCCTTGCACAACATCCAAGAAATATATACAGTCAGTGACACAGTGCAACTTAAGGAATGCTAAGCAGTATTATGTGTGTAAAGTAATACTATGCCCAGCAGCTATTTTGCAGTATCATCACAGTATTCTTTCCAGACGAGACCTTTACCATCCAATGTCCTGTTGTATGATAACTATAAAACTCTCTTCTCCCATTATACTAAATCTCTTTCTGTAGCAAATATGGATGTGCTGAAAATATTTACATGAAACTTGAGGTACAGTTGGACAGAATACTGGAAAGATTTTCCCTAACATGCTGAAAACTATACACAGAACAAAGCACAATACGTTACCATGAGCCATATGCCCAGCAGATCTCTGTACACACTGATACCCTCCTATCAGCCGGTGAAAGATTGAGTATTTCAGTATGTTCACTAACTTCAAAGCAGAAGTGATGACACTGACTCTTTATAAATGATGAATATGAAGCTGAAAAATTTTTTACATATATTCTGAAAAGGGACATATATAAGTCCTGTAGGAAGAAATAGAGTGTCAGAAATTCTGCCTTCTGTTTGCATAAATAGAAAACAAAAAGGGCATTAGAGGTGCAGACATGTGGCATCAAAATTTGATTGACAGATTCTTAGATTCAGTCATTAATTAATTCAATTGAATATATAAACTTTTTATTTATGGTCTAGATACATATGAAAAAATAATGAAAGTGTGTCTTAAACTCAACATATCTTATACACAATATTTTACAAAACATGAAAAGAACTTAGCATCCTTCAAAATCAATTTAATGACATAACATTGAATAAGAGAGAAATAAAATACAGACAGTATACAATTTTAATTATCTTCTCTGGATGTGTTTTAAACAGTTACATCTGATCAATTTAAGTAATAAAATAGTCACTTAGAGACTTAATAGTCACTAGAGACTTAAACCAACATAGCTTTTAATAAGACGGTTTGTATTTCTTTTGTCTATATACATGTAAAGCAGACAACTTGTCTGAACTGAAAGAAACCCAAAGCCTAGATGTCTTCTGAGACTTATTTAACTGTATATCAATCTTAACAACTATTTTTGAAAAAATAGCAAAGCCTAGTATTAGTTTCTGTTAAACATGAGGGTGTCAAGAACAAAGATTTTTTTGTCAAATTATTTTAGTGTAGGAGACTTGACAAAGCTTACATGTGAAAACATGTTTTTTTCATCTTGATGATAGAACTTCTGTCAATCTAGACAACGAGGATAGAATTTCTTGTAATGCAACAGAAAATAGCTTTGAGATCATAACATTCAAAAGCCATGCAGAAGACATTTGTTTAATGTCTGTTCAGATTCTGGGCTGGATAATGCATTTCTCACCATACGGGTGTTCTGATTAGACAAACAGTTACTGCAGATCAGAGGTATGTCAAACCTGTTACAATCTATGCTGTAACTATGCACTGAATAATGGCATTTAATGTAGGTTTTACTAGCTGAGCTGAATGTCCTTACCAAACTATACAGAGTACTCACTTGGCCAAAAAAGACCCACATTATTTATGTATAAAAAAACTGTCAAAGGTACTCTCATACATATCAAACTATTCAATAGCTTCCTTGTCTGTATGTTCTCTAGGGCTCATGAGAACAAATTCAAGTTTATGTCAAACAAAACAGGAATAAGCAATTTGAAATTCAGACACATCTACATCCCAAAGGAATGATCAGACTATTTGCTCGTGCAAAGTCTCCTTTCTTTGAAAATGTGTTCAGTTTACCTCCATTCAGATGAAAAGCAGTTTTGTGTTCTCCAAGTGTTTCTCAATGCTTAGGTTAACCCTTCTGCTGCCCTTCTTCTTCTGGGGAAGGCTCTACCCAAACAACGAAGTACCATGTCTTTCCTCCTACTTTTCATTACTCATATTAGTCAGCTTACTCATATTGATTAGTTTTTTTTTTTTTTTTTTAGTAATATTTATTTGCTTTTTTGTTTTTATTAGTTTTATTTTCTAGAGGGAATTCACCTCTGGAGCAATTGTTACCTAGAATTTGCCGTTAAACAAAACTGCATTGCACTTCTCATCTATGCTCTGTAATTCTGAGAATGATGGGAATGCTGAAGTTCTGAGTGAGAGTAAAATTTTTTATTATTATTATTATTTTTTGGCATTTAGTAATATCTGCTGATATACATCTTCACATTCCCATTTTTACTTATTGTAAACCTTTCTGATAGCCCTCTTGAGAGATACTATTTCCATTTTCTTCAACTGGAACAAGATAACAGTGTTAAAACAATTCTTTTTAATAGAACAACTCGTGATACATAAGCACAAGAAGATAATCAAGTCTATAAATTAAGCATTACTACCAAAAAGAAATTATGTATTGGTTACTAATGTTAACATGTAAGTGTCTTGCAGCACTCTAAACTATGATCAATTCAATCCATAGTCTAGTATTGCCATAAATTACAACTTGAATTTTCTAACTTTATTGATTGTAGCTAACTGGAGAATTATCTTCTTTAAAATCATGTATTAATGTTTAATCATTTTAAATGGTCTTTGTTTTGCAACAGAATGATGCCTAAACTGATGACTTCTTTAAAAACAGTCCAAATAAAAATTAGTTTTTCCAGAGAAAAACTACTAAAATAGAATCTACAGAGTATATATCCTGTCATATGCCTTGTTTATTACATATTTTTATCATTACTATCAATGATGGCAACATTAGGTGATTTCTGCAAGTCCCAAAGCTTGAATTCTGAGTTTTTAGCCAATTTTTTTTTTCAGAAGAATAGTCATTCTCAGATTTTGACTCAACATACATGACAAATCTCAGAAGCCTGCCTTTCATGCAGCCAAATCTTCCTAAATCTAAATACAGACAAATTATTTCATGATTCTTAGTATTTAATTTAGCAGGAAACTAACTTTGCAATCTGCAAGCAAGGCAAGTTGGGTTTTAATGGCCTGTGTTGCATTCCAATTCAGACAGCTAACTTGAACTTCAGGCTAGTATGTCAAAAACTAGATGTGCTGCAAATCTAGTAAAAGCTGATTATAGTATTCCTTTGAAGTCATAAAAATTACTTAAATCTGGCAAAATCAACAGATGAAGCCATATAAACAATCAAGATAGTTCATGCTTTTTCTTCCAACAAGCTCAAAGAGATAATATCAGTGCAGATTGACTCTCTACTTTGAATTCTTTTACTGGATCACCATCTTAAGTAGCAAAAGTTATTCTTCTCAGTTGCCCTCTACTTGTCTTGTTTGTCCAGCTTGTCTCACAATGTATTTCAACACTCCCTAAGGGAAGCTGCACACTCTTCATTTGATGTCATCATTGTGCATACACATTTTGCATACATAGTCCTTTACAATATCAGATTTTACAATTACAGATTTTTCACAGCTAAAAGACCCTTCTTATTTCTTTTTAGTCTGTTGATGCTTTTTTGAGGGTGTGTGCAACCTATCACATATGTTACTTGTCATGGCAAAGTGAGTGATTCAGACATGATTTCACCTGGTAAAATCATTGTAATTATTGCTACTGAAAGCCATGAACAAGTATTTCCATTTCCATAGTAAACGGTTTCTAAAATGTGATTTTATGTCACAGAGTCACTTAGCTGTTAGAAATTAAGAAGGAACATAATGACTTGTTTCATGCTTTTAGGCATTTTTCACTAGAAATAATGGACTTATTCTGTCTGCACCCAGCCTACTTTGAGTGGAACCTGGTTTAAACCACAGTTTAAGATTGTGCAAGTCTGACTGATATGACCATTAATTATTATTTCAATTTGGCTTCTTGGCAGAAATCGTTTGCAATGATATCTTGCAGAACATGAATGAAAATGGTAAGGAAAAACAGCATCTTACTCTTTCATTCAAGCTATATGTGCATTTTGGTTTATTTTTATATTTTGATAACATTTTCAATAAAGAAAAATAAATTAAAAAGTCAATGCACTTATAATATTTACAGGGAATAATGGCAAATAATGGAATTCAAAATGTTTGCGATGTCTCCAATAGGATTTTGTGGCGTTTTCTTTCCCTTTAGTTACTGTTATAAGTCTCTTTATATAAAAAAATATACACTTAGAAAAGACTTTCCAGTGACAGCCCTCCAAAATTGTAAGGTTACAAACTACTTTCCCATTTGACCTCTTTGAATGAAATACCATCAAAAACTACCTTATCATATCTAGTCATTAAGTGGTAATCAAGGTAATAATGGTGCACTGTTGCAGGAACTGAATGGTTATTGTGTTGCTGGCCAGTTTAGGAGCAATCAGTGGCCAATTTCTGTAGAGGCAGAGGTCTGAAATTTTAAACTCTCCTGGTTAAATAGGGTTGCTGTTGTGAGTCTCTGTGAAGGCTGAGCAAAAAAAAATCTGCTGATTTGCCAGTTATTCCAAAAAGATTGTACTCCTGTTGTGAGAACACATCTTGTCTTCATAGATGATTGACCTTCTCATAGGCTCCTGGTGTGAGGAGTGAATGTGGCCATTCAGAGTAGATTGCCGACGTAACTAAGCAATAGATATAGTAGCCAAGCTTTCACAATTATGGGCGATGATGTTGAATTTTGTAGTCTATTTTAAAATTACCCACACTGTTTAAAAAAGGAAAAACAAACCAAACATAAAGCCTGATTGCCTGGTTTCCTAGCTAACTTCTGCTATAGTAGATCTCAAATAGCCCTCATTAACCAAAACATTTTATGGAAACACTGCATTTCAGGCAAAATCCATATCTAACCATTGCATTAATGATTTTGTTCTAGTTTGGTTTGTTTGTTTTTCTGTTTTGGGGTATTTTGTATGAAATACGTACAGTTGGCCAGTTCTTTCTCTTTGTGGTAGTGATAAAAACTCTTACATTTAATAATTTTTGTTGCTGCTAAGCCTCAAAAATAAGTACACAATTTGACTAAAACCAATATTTTTTAATGCATTTCTTCCACAATACCTTTGTTATAGACCATAGATACCATAGTTTTATTTCTGGACAACCTGAGTGTTGCTGGTCATACAGAAAGTAGGTATAGCCTCCAGCTCCTTCCTTGGCAAAGTGAATGACTGTTATGGTTTCCACTTCTGAACTGTTCTTGTGTGGAAAATTGTATTCTCAATTATGTGTATAAGAACTTTTAATTCTTGCAAAATGCTGCTACATTCAGGAGAATGAATGAATCTGGAAAACTATGCATATTTTGCAAAAGTATAAAGTACAATTATGTTTGTGACAGCAAAGTACTTTTATTTTCTTTTTTTTTTTTTTAATTCCCATATCTTTATTTTGTTTGCAGCAGAAAGATACACCTTAAAGTATAATTCCTAAGCTAAAATAACAAATAGGAGTTACCTGTAAAAATAAGACAGGAGACAAAACAAAACTTTTTAAAATATAAGAAATACCACAACTTTATTAAGTAATGAACACAATACTTCTTGTGTGATTAATATGTATCCCACATTGATGCAAAGTGTTAATTGATTTCCATGGGAACGAAGGCACACTTAAAAGTAAGTATTAAAAAAGTATTAAAAACTTTGGTGATCTTATTTCTATCCATAGGTCTTATGGATATTTTTCATTGCTTTATTCTTGCTTTATTCTTCCTGATTCAGAGTTGTATTTTGTGCTCTTATCAGGTGTCATGACTCATTCTGAAGTTTGTGATATTAAATTCCATACATGTAACATAATTTTATAATTAACAAACTGTGAGACTAAATTATTTGCAGGATTATTGATAAATTATTTTTATGTTTCTGTCTCTTCTTCTGGTCTATTAAAACTAGGAAAATAACTATCATTTTCAGAAAGAAAAATCTGAGAGAACAAAAAACTACCATGTATCTTTGATATATTTTGATAGTTTGCCTTACATCTTCAGGTGTAATATATTGTTTATTGTTGTGAAAATCCTAAGCTACAAAACTTCAAATTTTGTCATTAATTGTCCTGAATCAGATTAAACTATTTCATACTGTAAATCAACAGGGTGACACTGACAGCTTTGATTTTCAGGCCCCATTTACTCCAGTTAAGTTAACAGAACAGGTCTGGTCTTTCCAGCTCCAGTGGTAGAATTCTGGGCTTTGATAATGAGAATCAGTATAATGACATCTATTAAAGGGCAAGATTACAGCTAAGTAATTTTCTCTTTCAACTATATTATTGAATTCTTTTGAGTTTGGGCAACACTGTCATTAAACATGCAGATATGTTACCATAGTGCTACTTTTTCTTTAAAATTGAGTTTCAGGGATAACTGAAAAAAATTTAAAGTTTTATTACTTTATCTGTCAATTTCAGAAGTGAAAATTTCAAAAGTGTTTAAAAGAAATGTCAAAATCTTCTGAACCTAAATAAAAGAGTTACAATTTTATCAAAGTAGACTGAATTCAGTATTTCTTTATAATAGTCTATTTTCTTCTTCTAATTTGTAGTTAATCATTGTCATTCCTTACATATGTATCTTGGTGCTGGGAGTTCCTTTCTTTAATTAATTAAATGCATCTGTCTTTAGTTATTTCTCTCATGAAGCCAAGGATTGTGTTAATGACTCTTCTAGAGCAATGTGTCAGTTTTTAAAGTCCATTAACTTTCTATGACTTTCTGCATACTAACACTTATTATTACATTATTTCTCCTGGTCTTGAAATCCAATTTAAATTCCAACCATGAATATTCAGCGATGGAACATGTTTTTTAATTGCTCTATTTTTCTACATTCAGCAGAGAACTGAGATAAGAAGTTGCAAGTTATATTTTCAGGTCTCTTTCATACATTTTCAATGACAAATGATCAACATGAGACAAATTTGATGGTTATGACACGCAAAGCTTTCAGAAAAAAAAAAAAGATTCTTACAGAATTTCTTATTATTTCAGATATATTGCTACTGACATTATACTACAATTATTTCTTTAACATCTTTCCCTGTTCCAAAAGCTATGGTTTGGAAGTCCAAGAGATCTTCCAAAATTATTCCCTTATGTCATATCTTGTCTCTGGTCCACAGAGAATAAATGTCATCTTTCTTCGAAAGCTTTCTTGAAGAATGCCACTTTTATTCTTGTCACATCAAAACTGCATGTGCATATCACAAGCTTTATCATGCAAAGGGCAGAATGAAACTCTAAATTTCTAAATTAGCTTCAGATCCTCGTTTCATGGTCTAGCTGATGATGGCTTTGATAAGCTTCAGCCTGTGTAACAGTCCATGATCTGGCCATGAAAAAACTCTCTCCTAGGTTTTGACCAGAAAGAAAAGCAAGGAATGTGATCCAGATAAGAGCTGAAGTGTGATAAAACAGGTCCTCCAGTCTGTTTTAACTGATGACTAGAATGACAGAGTGCACACAACATTTTCTTGCATCAGTTTAGATGCAGCTGATGAAGTATATTATTGGCTGCAAAATGGAAAGAAGAATTTCCATATAGATCATTTGGTGTTACGGAAACTTTTGCAAGTGTCCGTGTAACCTAAATTCCACTTCAGTTCTGGTCTTCAACAGAGACAGTCTAGACAAATATCAAGGACTACACAGAAAGTTTAAAAGCACTGAAGAAGAAAACCATGTAAAATAACCTGCAGAAAATACCTAGGCCATGTGGAAGTCTTATTCCCAATGATTTTAATTGTAGCAGGACTGAGTAAGGTATTCTCAGACTTTTGAGCTACAAGTTTGTTATTTATCTTCATTTCCTGATGAATAGTCACCACAGCCTAACAAGTTTTCAGAGCCTAGCAGCATCATATGCTTTGTCTTCACCTGAGCTGTTTTTACCTTTCTTCCTTTTTTTTTTTTTTTTTTTTTTTTTCTTTAATAAATTAGAATTTAAGTGACTTTACAAAATAAAGCTGAATTGAAGTGGATTTGAATTGAAGCTGTAGGGAGCCTCTTGTTGATTGGTTCACTGTGTTCAGGACTGTTATTTTATTTAATTAAAAGTGAACTTTAGTCAATGATAAATAAACTTTGAGGTTAATGGAAGAGACCAAAGCTCCCACTGTGAGTTACAGTAGGTTTCCTTTTGAGTCACATAATGGTGACAGATTATTCATTTTTGCTCTACTTTAAATCATGTGACTGTGACTACACTTCTTACAGTATCACTAAGAAGTGTCACAGCTTTTCCTGGCATGGAAGGAATTAGGTAGAATCTTCACCATTTATTACATCAAGGAAAGTGGTAGTGCCACTGAAAGTGAGTTAAAATCATAAGATAATGGAAATGGGTACATTCCCAGCAAATCATTAGTAAAACTCTTTCTTTTATGCTTACTTTCAAACCACCTCGTAATCAAGTGCAAAGCTGCTGTCCAGGCTGTCTCCAGTTTCATTAAAAGCTCATTTTATTACACTAATGTGCCAGAAGCAACACTATCTGCCAAAATACTGCTCTTAGTTGAATCTATGCTTGAACTACAATTGCCCTGAAATTAAAACTGGAAAACAAAAACAACCCTCTAATTAATATGTCAGATCCTATTATATCTCAAAAACTGGTTGTACTTCATTTCAAGGCTGGTGAAAATGACTAGGATTATCTGGGTGTAGCTAAATACCCATGACACTTTAGTTTCTTATATAGTTTCAATATAATGAAACATTTCACTTTTTGCCAGGGATATAAGCAGAACAATTAATCAAAATTGGCATCAGTCTTTAAACTAGTCTGTTATATATATATATATATATATATATATATATATATAATTTTCCTTCTATATCAATCTATACTAGTTCAATAGTTTATTTTATTCTAACAAAGGATTCTGATTCTACAGTATTAATGCAATCCATTGCTATAACTGCACCTACCCGCTTTTCTGGTAGACAGATAAAAAAATCTCAAAATCATTTATTCACCTATTGTTAACTGGGAGACTCTTCCCTGTTTAAAGTCTTCTAAACATCATAACTTCTACACCTTAAAGTCTTTTAAACAAAACTATTCCAATAGATTACCATCAGGTAAGACCACTGCCTGCTTCCTTAACTAGAGCACAGCTGACAAAAATCAATTGCAGATGAATTAGGTATGTCAATACTTTTGTCTTTCTTATCTTTTTCATGCTGTTTTATGTGATTCTTCAGGACTACTTGGCCCCTAACTAGCCAATAATGTTAATCTGGATAATAAAATAGAGGGTATAGATAATGATTGAAATTTGGTAGCTACCATCTTCCAGGACCCTAAAAACCATCACTCTGTTCATGTTCTTCCCTGAAAATTAAAATTTACTTATTCAATTGAGTTGTGAGGAGATAAAATTGTTGCAAGAAGGGTGAAACCCTTCTAATCTTATAAAGATCAGACAAGAACCAAGCCTTTTTTTTTTTTTTTTTTTTTTTTTTCCCAATTAAATGTAAACCTATCCATCTCAAGCTATTAGAAATCATACTTCTATGTAAAAGCTCTTGTAACTTACCTTGATATCGGGACAACTGAAACTATAACAAAATTGTGTTCATCTTGGAATCTTGGGCAATTTGTATCAGAAAATTTCTTTCTAAGATTTAATGTCTTGTAAATCAAAATAAAGTCATACTTTCCCTTAACAGGAGGTTGGTTTCCAAAAACAGCTGTGTCACTTGAGACATATAACTTGCAGATCAATGATGTGAAAGGCTCACCTCAGCTGGAAATGATATTTCACTCCCAAAAACTCATTATGTGATACGATGTGACAAGGCATGCCATTCAGTTCATTGCCATGCATACCATATGGCACAAAATGCCACAACCTGTTTAAGTTTAAAATATAAAACTCTCATGCCATAGCCATACATTTTTCCACATAAACATTAACATAAAACAGTTAAGCAGGAGGGAACTGGGTCTCAGCTCTATTAGTAAAGGGTGGCAATGGCACTTATATTTTCTCATGACTGATTTCTACCCATAAACATAGCTAAAAGGCCAAAACCAACATACTTATACTTCCTCCTGAAAAACCTGAAATTGTGTGAATGGAATTCATACAGTACTGGACTACCGAGGAACATATTTCTATATTCACTTTTCCTGGGGTATAAATGAATTTGAATTAGCGAAAATAATTTAAAACGTCTTACTGTTGTCTGCAAATTGGAGATGGTTCACATCTGTTATTTATCTGCATTCTTTTTGGAGTAATTTCTATTGAACAGTCTGTGCATTATGTAGTCTTTTGAGCAGCAAAATATGACTGTCAGGAGTGATAGGAAGCAAGCACATGCACTACCTTTTTACATAATTTAAACAACAGCTTTATGTGAGAGAGTGGTTGCATATAATAGAACAATGTAAAAATTGATTTTATTTAAGGTGAACCGTACAGCCAAGAAGTTATATTTAGATATAAATATATCTATTGATCATTTTACTAAATATACAAATTGATCATTTTACTAAATATATTTTGAACTGATACAAATTTTTACATTTATGCAAAGAAATTTTTCAAATTTTTAAAAACAATAACACCTGACAGTACCAGTTTATGCTATTTTATTGATCAAGTGTGGAAATTGTGAAGGAAGTAAAATTCTTCCATTAATATCTGTAAGTATCCCCTTACATTACAATTTTCTAATTTGTTATATATACAAATGAAACAAGCAAACAATTAAACAAAAACAATCAGTGAAGAGTACAACAATCATATGAAGTATGTACATCTTCCATGGTTTAACTTTGAGAAAACATACAACAGCTCTACATTAATTGAATGAAAGAGAGCAAGTTAACTAGTTCAGACTTTGTCTATCCTAGTTATTTCAACTCCTTTGTCCTGTAAAATTTACCAAGAAATTTCAGAAGAACTATTCTTTAGAGTGCTTATCATTCTTGCTTCTTGATTACCAAAATATTAATTCTGAAAATCGTAATGCCTACAAATCGTTTGTTAGCTTCAGTGGAAACTATGCAGGTATGGGTGTGGGACTTACATCCATTAAGGATGTCAGTCATCACACTGTTTGATATCTCTGGTGCTAGCTGGTATGATAGAGTAAAAGGAAAGTGATTCATATATGTTTTAAAACTTTAATTCAATTAATGTTTAGAACAGAAATTCTAAGACTCACTTTCTTGTTGTCTTTAATCAAAACTTTACATTTATACCTAATATAAAATTTGTTAGGCATTTTCCATGTATGAGAAGAAAGCCATCAGAATTTTCAACTATTTTTTTTTGATTTGGACATTCTTAAGAGCACAATTGCATTCTCTTGAGTGCAGGCAAGAATAACAATCTGCTCCTTCTAACCAACAGGAAGCTGACCACATGCATACTGTAACAGGGAAGGTCTGTTACAGAATTGCAATTGTTCTCTGTTTCTCAGAGATCATAACACTGAGCTCTTCCCTATGATCAGGGAAGGTTTATCAGAACAATTGGCCTTAGAATAAACATGTAAAGTGCTAATTACACCTCTGTTTTTCACTTGCAAGTTAGCTTTCTTGTACTAAAGCTTTTCAGAAAAAAAGGAATGTGTTTTAAACAAATTCACATTTCCTTACAGCAGTCTCATTAAGAAAGAAGAAAAGAGAGGTGGTTTCAGTAATGGTACTTAAGTCTAGGGTAAAACTATCAATTATTGAAATTCATTAATTAAGCAAAATATTTGCTGAAAGTTGCTGTACACCTCTCTCAGTTTGAAGATTTTTCTATCAAAACACAGTCTCATTAAAATTTTACATGCTAATCAGTATGTTTACAATTTCATTTTATGAGACTATAATTTTGCACTGAGGTTTTGAATTCTTTTCATTATAATTTTATGCCAATTAACTCAGAGGGGAAAAATGTAATTTACAGGTTTGCATAATTGCCCAGATGTTAAGATGTAGAACAAGATGAGAACAAAAGCAAAGACTTTTTAAGCTTATGATTTAAAAAAAAAAAAAAAGAGAGAGAGAGAAAGAGAGAGAGAAAAGAAAGAAAAAAACAGCTCACTTTAGTTTCTTCATGGTTGCTGCTTTTGCAGCTCCATTTTTGGAGTATTTTGACTTTGATCAAAATCCAGAAAATTGTTTTTATATTCTAGTTTTCTGTACAGCAGTTTTAAAAAGGAGACTTGATACAAAGATGGATATCTGTTTTTTTTAAAAAAGCATGCAACACACAGAGAATATTGACCTTTCTGCCAAAAGTAGATAAACAAAATTATGTTCAGCAGAGAATTTTGAAGGGTAAAGAATCTCTCTGTTCACAAAGTTTCAGTTACTTCTCCTTTCTGTACTCTGCTACTATGCCTATTGAAATGTCCTTGTGAATCTATTTATCATGTAATTTTTCATCCCCTTTCCTGACACCATTTTCTTTCTTATTTTCTCTCAGCATCTCTAGAAAAATTCTGATTCACTATATGTGTTTTATGTAAAATAATGATGATAAAGGATAGTGCATACTATACAGAAGTGTGACTCAAAAATACATCTGGTTAGTTCAGAAGCTGATACATATTGTTGAAGACAACTATTTAGTTAACGCATCATTTCAGAAATGTCCAGATCTAATATCAGTTTCATATACTATTTCTCCGTTTGTTTCATTGAAAAAATATAAAGAATGTGGTAGAAATTTAAAGATTCTGTGGATTTTTTTCTGTCAGAAAGCTGGACAAGTCATTATTATTGTTATGCAAGTAAAGTATTCTGTACTATAGGACATTTAAATTATCTATGAAAATGTACTATGGAATGGTTAAAAAAATCATGTTTCTGGCTTCAAAAAAAAAACACATGAGAAATGAGTGAGGTACTAGAGCAATATTTTCACTTTTTGGAGAAGACGTAGTAAATCACTTAAAAGTTTATATTTAATACCAAGTGCTCACCATTTCTGAAGACAATATGTTGGAATAGATAAACTTAGATATGGAGTCTCTCTAGTAAGGGGACTAAGAAAAATTGCTTTATAGTTCAGACAAGGTTGGACACTAGAACGACAAACATACTTTCCAAAGCCAAAAGCGCCTTACCCACAACTGGTATAAAAATGAAGTGGTGATTTATACCAGAAGAAATAGTTTTTGTAGAAAAGACTATTTAAAATGAATCCCCCCAAAACTGCATTTTTTCTTAAAATATAAATTTTGCTCTTACCTGGCCTAGTACAGTGCACCAAAAACCTTCATAAGAGCAGTTCCTAGGTAATGCTACATTTTTTTATATCCTCTGGATCGCTCTAAGGGGTTGGGTGTGAGGAGATGGGAGAAGTTCCACAATCACTTTATCTACCTTCTCTTACTTCAGCTTTTATATAAAAGCTGAAGTACATGCAGTACATGTATAGACTGTCATCCTTTGTCTCCTAGATTATTTGTTCTGCAGTAGATATATCTCCTGCTGATGCACTCACAATTTTTTAAGTGGACAGTCTGCAGGCATAACTGAAAGCATCACTACTGTTTCTATATCACTAAAGTACCAGCATTATTCACAGAGCTTTTAAACATCCTTGTGTGCTCAATGGGGATTTAATTTATGTAATAAAGAGCAGACTCTCTGATTAGTCTTTATTCTACTTATAAAATACAGTAGAACTAAGAAAACTTAAGGGATGTAGCTGAATATATTTGTGTGTTCTTTCTTATTTAACAGGTTTCATTATGATCCTTCCTGCTAGTCTTAAAATGGATGCTTATGTCTTCATAATGAGGCTATGACAAACTTTGCCCTGTGCAATGGGTAGATTATTCTCAACTGTAGAAATGTTGGGGCTTGAAATCTGATAATGTGATTGAATACTTCAAGAGAAAAAATATAACTAAAACATGGAAGTGTGTATTCTAGATACTGTACTGTCAATATATATTGTAACAGTAGAAATGATGAGATTTCCAATTCTTCATTCTTGAGCTCAGTGTGTATGGGGAAAGATGACAGTGAAAGGGCTCTGTAATATGAAAAATTACATTTGCATATCACCTTTGAGGAAAACTTTTTGAATGTTTGAAAACAAAAACTGCACTGTCATAATACTGGAAATTTTCTGTCAGTTTCTCTGATATACTTTATGATTTTATCCTGTTAAATCTGTTATATACAGACAACTTCTTTCAAAGAGCAAGTTAATCACTCACTTAAGGGTAGTTCTGCATAGTAGCTGCTAAGTCTCTTGAAGTACTTCAGGAGAGACAAGTTTTAGTCTGGATCTGGATTTTTGTCTTCAAGTTTCCAACTCAAAAAAAATAAATAGGCATTTTAAGCATTAGTAGCTCATGTGAAGACAAATATGTGGTAAAAATAAGGGAACATATCAATAATAATGCCTAATTTAAATGAAATAATGCAATAATAAAAATATTACTTAGAAACTAGAAACCTGGACTCCTAGTCTTCAGTGTAATTGATTCTGTTGTAAAAGCACATCTACCTACTGTTCAAGTCATACAGTTTACACCAAAAACTAACATTCTGCTTGCAAATTACTTTTTTTTTTTTTTTGTAGTTTTACTTAACATTCTCACATACAAATACACAGATTACTACAAACAGATTACTAGAAACAACTCATATGTTCTTCAGCTTTTTCATTCATCTGTCAGCACACTGTTGAAGTTTGCTTCTTCAGCTTCAGTTGTACTGTCAATCCCCCTCTCCTCCACTATTTATATAATTCTTTCACAAATGAAAAGGGAAAACTGAAGAAGGAATGTCATAAACTAAATCAGTAGTACAATTTTGTAATTCACAGGAACTGATTCAGTAGACAGATCCATTTGGATGCATGTCTAATCATGAACACTGTTATCCTTGAATCCCTAGTTAAAGACAGCTGTGGGAGTGATAGATTTGCAGTGGGAGAATGAAATGTACCCAGGAAGTACCCAGGAAGGCTAAATTTGAACAGAAGTAATGAAATGATGCTGGCAAGAATGAGAGAATATCAGGAAAACAATGGAGGATGTAGCAATGCAGAAAAGAAACAGTGGAAGCAAGGAGCTGGGACAAGAGAGGAAGGGTGTGGTACATAAAGGTATAAAGGAAAAAAGGCAAAAAAAAAAAAAAAAAGTTGAAGATGGCAGAAAAAGGAACTCAGCTGAATTTAGCTGAGTTGGAATTATAGATTCAGCTAGCCAGGCAGCAGGGAATGTTTGTAAAAATGATGGAGAATACAAGTATTCACTGGTACCATAAATGTTGGGACTAATTCAGCCTAATAGAAAAATAAATGGGCTGAGTGTCTTAGACAATTATGTGATATGAAAAGGAGAAGAAAGAGCTCTGCACATGCTTACCTACATTCATGACTGCCCATCTGGTTTGACTGTTGTAGTTGCTGAGCCTCTCTCCATAATATTTTAAAAGTCCTGGCATTCAGGTGAAGCCCCGGGTGATTGGAAAAATCGAAGCACCATTCCCGCTTTAAAAAAGGGTAGAAAGGAAGTCCTGGGGAACAACAGATCAGTGAGCCTTACATTTGTGCCTGGAAAGATCATAGAAAAGACCCTTCTAGAAGCAATGCCAAAGCACTTGCAAGACAAGGAGGTGATCTGAGGCATCCATCAGGGCTTCACCAAGGGCAAATCATACCTAATCAGTCTGCTAGCCTTCTGTGATGGAGTAATTGTTGACAAAAAGTTGACAAAGGAAGAATGATTGCTGTTATCTACCTGGAATACTGTAGGGCCTTTGACATGGTCCCACATGACATCCTGATCTCCAAAATGGAGAGGTATGGATTTGATAGGTGAAACATTCAGTGGATAAAGAACTGGCTTGAAGTCTGCACCCAGACAGTGCTGGTCTCTGTGTCCAGATGGAGGGTGGTGATGAGTGGCGTTCCTCAGGGAACTGGTACTGCTTACTATTTATCAATGACAGACAGTGGGATTGAGTGCACCCTCAGCAAGTTTGCAGATGACACTAATCTATGTAGTGCAGTTGATACAAAAGAAGGAAGAAATACCATCCGAAGGGACCTGGACAAGCTTGAGGGCCGTGTGAAGCTAATGAGGTTGAATAATTCTAAGTGCAAGTTGTTGCACCTGGATTGGGGCAATCCCAGACATGAATACAGACTGGAAGAACTCATTGAGAGCAGCCTTGCAGAGAAGGATTTGGGAGTGAGTTCTAATGGACAAAAAGCTTGACATGAGACAGCAGTGTGTGCTTGTAGCCCAGAAGGTTAATTGCATCCTGAGTTGCATCAAAAGAGGAGTGGTCAGCAGATCATGGGAGGTGATTGTCCCCTCTACCTGGCCTTTGTGAGACACCACTTAGAGTACTTCGTCCATGTCTGAGGCAAGAAGGATATGGACCTGTTCAAGTGGGTCCAGCGGAGGACCACAAAGATGATCAGAGGGCTGGAGCACCTCTCCTATGAAGAAAGGATAAGAGAGCTGGGCTGATAAGTTCAGCCTGAAGAAGAAAAGGTTCAGGGGATACTTCATTGCAGCTTTTCAGTAATTGAAGGGGTCTTATAAAAAAGATGGAGAGCAACTTTTTGCTTAGGCAGATAATGACAGGAAAAAAGGGAATGGTTTTAAACTGGCTGGGGCAGAGTGTGCCCCAGCCTTCTGTCGGTCTCCGACAGCAGTGGTGGGTATGCCTGTGGGAGGTGTGCCCAGGTTGAAGAACTGCTCAGCCAGGTAGCGGAGCTCTGGGAGGAGGTGAACAGGCTCAGGAGCATCAGGGAATCAGAGAGGGAAATTGACTGGTGGAGGTGCAATCTACCCTCTCTGAGGCAGGCTCACGAGCCTGCCACAGCACAGGCGTCTCCTGTTATGCAGAAGATGGAGGTTCCCTCCTCCTGCCAGGCAGCGGAAGGAGACCTAGATCAAGGGGGGAAATGGAGGCAGGTGCCTATTTGGGGTGGTAGGTGAGCCCTCTCTCTGCCCACCTCACCTTCTCATCTACCCTTAAATAATCGATATGAAGGACTAGAACAAGACAATCTGAATGACAAAGTAGATAAAAACCCGTCCCAGTTGGAGGGGGTGCCTAAGACAAGGTGACCTACACATCGCATTGCCACATCACCCTTCAAAAAAGAAAGAAGGGCTATTGTTATGGGGGGCTCCCTTCTGAAAAGGACAGAGGGACCGATATGCCGACCGGACCCAACCCGCAGAGAAGTCTGTTGCCTCCCTGGGGCTCGAGTGAGAGACTTTGCCAAGAAAGTCAAGCGCCTGGTATGGCCCACTGACTACTACCCGCTACTGGTCTTTCAGGCTGGTAGCAATGAAGTAGCAACGAGAAGTCCGAAGGCGATCAAAAGAGACTTTAGGGATTTGGGGCAACTACTTAGAGGATCAGGGGCGCAGGTTGTGTTTGCCTCTGTCCTTCCGATAGGGGGGATCAAAGCTGAAAGGCGTGCTGTTCACATAAACTCATGGCTTTGAGACTGGTGTGACCGGCAGAACTTTGGGTTCTTTGATCACGGGAAGGTCTATGCTACACCGGGCCTGATGGCACCGGATGGGATGTGCCTCTCTCGGAGAGGGGTAAGGATCTTTGGTCAGGAGTTGGCAGGGCTGATAGATAGGGCTTTAAACTAGAGTCGAAGGGGGAAGGGGCTAAAACCAGGCACGCTGGTGAAGACCTAAGGGATGGTACGCTAGAATCAGAGGGGCTGTGTGCCAGTGAGGTCCTTCGGTCAGATCCACAAGGTGCTGAGTGTAAGGAGATGCACATGAAGTGTTTCTACATGAACGCACGCAGTATGAGGAATAAAATGGATGAGCTAGAAGTCCTGGCCCAGTCCCGCAACTACGACATCATCGGCATAAGCGAAACCTGGTGGGATGAGTCCTGTGACTGGGGTGTTGCGATAGATGGTTACAGGCTCTTCAGGAGGGACAGGCAGGGTAGGCGAGGTGGTGGGGTGGCGATGTATGTGAAGCAGGGGCTGGACTGTGTGTAACTTCAGGTCGGCAATGGCAAAGTTGAGAGCCTCTGGGTAAGGATCAAGGGACAAACGAATAAAGGCGATGTCGTTGTGGGAGTCTATTACAGACCGCCTGGCCAGGACAATAGTGCCGATAAATTATTCTTTACAGAACTAAGAGAGGCCTCGAGATTAACTCCCCTTGTCCTTGTGGGGGACTTCAACTTGCCAGACGTTAACTGGGAGTGCCACACGGCTGACACGAGCAAGTCCAGGAGGTTCATGAAGCACCTAGATGATAACTTCTTGGTGCAGGTGCTAACGGAGCCAACTAGGAAAGGTGCTCTCCTAGACCTGTTGCTAGAAAACAGAGAGGGTCTGGTGGGAGATGTGGTGATTGGTGGCCGCCTCGGTCATAGCGACCATGAAGTGGTTGAGTTCAAAATTTATGGTGACAGAAGGAAAAGTGCCACCAAAACCTCATCCCTAGATATGGGGAAAGCGGACTTCAGGCTGCTCAGGGAACTAGTCAGCAAGGTCCCCTGGGAAACTGCTCTTGAAGGCCTCGATGTCCACCAGTGCTGGTCATTCTTTAAGCGATGCCTCCTAGAAGCACATGATCAGGCAATTCCTAAATATCGCAAGTCAGGCAGGCGGGGCAGGAGGCCGGCGTGGCTGAACATTCTAATGGAGATTAGGCGGAAACAGAGAGTGTTTCGCTACTGGAAGGAGGGCCAGGCGTCATGGAAAGAATACAGGGATGCTGTTCGTGTTTGTAGGGAGAAAGTTCGTGTGGTCAAAGCACAGCTAGAGTTGAAGCTGGCTGTGTCTGTGAGAGAAAATAAAAAGGGTTTTTTTAGATATGTGAATGGAAAAAGGAGAACTAAAGAATACATAGGGCCGCTCCTTGATAGGGAAGGTCTCCTCACAGACAATGACATAGGCAAAGCAGAGACGCTTAACGCCTTCTTTGCCTCTGTCTTCAATGCCAATGATGGGCTTCAGGACCCAGGGTGCCCTGAGCTGGAGGACCGGGACGGTGGGGATGACAAACTCCCAACCGACCCTGAACGTGTGCGGGATTTGCTACTCCACCTGGATCCCTACAAGTCCATGGGTCCGGATGGGATTCATCCCCGGGTTCTGAAAGAGCTGGCGGATGTCATCGCGGAACCTCTCTCAATTATTTTTCAACGATCCTGGGAAATTGGAGAGGTCCCGGTAGACTGGAAGCTGGCAAATGTTGTGCCGATTTTCAAGAAGGGTCAGAAAGAAGACCCTAGCAATTACAGGCCTGTCAGTCTCATGTCAGTGCCTGGTAAAATCATGGAGAAGATGGTTCTCGAACTTATTGAGGTGTACCTGGGGGACAAAGCGGTCATTGGTCCCAGCCAGCATGGGTTTGTGAAGGTTAGGTCCTGCCTAACTAACCTGATTTCCTTTTATGATAAGATCACCCGTATGGTGGACCAAGGGAAACCAGCTGATGTGATTTTTTTGGACTTCAGCAAGGCTTTTGACACGGTTTCCCATAGGATCCTACTGGACAAAATGTCCACCATACAGCTAAATAAAAACATCATACGATGGGTGAGCAATTGGCTAATGGGCAGGGCCCAAAGGGTTATGGTAAATGGGGCTGCGTCAGGCTGGCGGGCGGTCACCAGTGGGGTCCCTCAAGGCTCCATTTTAGGGCCGGTACTTTTCAATATTTTTATAAACGATCTGGATGTAGGAATAGAAGGTATTTTGAGCAAGTTTGCTGATGACACCAAACTTGGAGGAGTTGTGGACTCAAATGAGGGCGTAAAGGCCTTACAGAGGGATCTGGATAGGTTGGAGAGCTGGGCGATCACCAACCGCATGAAGTTCAATAAGAGCAAGTGCCGGGTCCTGCACCTGGGAAGGGGAAACCCTGGCTGCATGTACAGACTGGGCGATGAGACGCTGGAGAGCAGCCTAGAAGAGAGGGATCTGGGGGTCGTGGTAGACAGCAAGTTGAATATGAGCCAGCAGTGTGCCCTGGCAGCCAGGAGGGCCAACCGTGTCCTGGGGTGCATCAAGCACGACATCGCTAGTAGGTCAAGGGAGGTGATTGTCCCGCTCTACTCTGCGCTGGTGCGGCCTCACCTCGAGTACTGTGTGCAGTTCTGGGCACCACAGTATGAAAAGAACATGAAACTGTTGGAGAGTGTCCAGAGGAGGGCTACGAAGATGGTGAAAGGCCTGGAGGGGAAGACGTACGAAGAACGGCTGAGGTCACTGGGCCTGTTCAGCCTGGAGAAGAGGAGGCTGAGGGGAGACCTCATCACAGTCTACAACTTCCTCGTAAGGGGGTGTCGAGAGGCAGGAGACCTTTTCTCCATTAACACTAGTGACAGGACCCGCGGGAACGGGGTTAAGCTGAGGCAGGGGAAATTTAGGCTTGACATCAGGAGGGGGTTCTTCACAGAGAGGGTGGTTGCACACTGGAACAGGCTCCCCAGGGAAGTGGTCACTGCACCGAGCCTGTCTGAATTTAAGAAGAGATTGGACTGTGCACTTAGTCACATGGTCTGAACTTTTGGGTAGACCTGTGCGGTGTGAAGAGTTGGACTTGATGATCCTTGAGGGTCCCTTCCAACTCAGGATATTCTATGATTCTATGATTCTATAAACTGAAGGAAAGGAGATTTAGCTTAGATGTTAGGAGGAAATTCTTCACTGAGAGGGTGGTGAGGCACTGGAATAGATTGCCCAGAGAAGTTATGGATGACCCATCTGTGGAAATGTTCAAGACCAGGTTGGACATGGCCTTGGCAACCTGATCTAGTGGGTGGCATCCCTGCCCATGGCAGAGGGGTTGGAACTATGTGGAATCTTTAAGGTCTCTTCTAACCCAAGCCATTCTATGACATTCTATGATATAGAATCATAGGGTGCTATGATTCTGTATGTCTTCTTTGCTGCTCCACTTCAATGCATGTAAGTCTACGGGGTCTTGTGTGACTCCCCCAGGGGTATTCAGAGAGCTGGCTGATGATATCATGAGACACCTGTCAATTGTTTTTCAGTGGTTTTGGGAATTTAAAGAGCTCATGGTTGACTGGAAGCTGGCAAATATCATTCCAATTTTCAAGAAGAGCAAGAAACAAGTCTCACTTCAGTGACTGGTAAAATTATAGAGAATATTATTCTGCTAATTATTGAAAAACACCTGAAGAACAGTGTGGTCATTGGTCATAGCCAGCATTAGTTCAGGAGCATCCACTGAGATTTATTAAGATCCTGCTTAACAAACTTAATTTGCTTTTGTGATAATGTCACACATCTAGTTGACTGCAAGAAGCCAGTTGATGTAATCATTACTGATTTCAGCAAAACCTTTGATACTGTTTCTCACAGTATCCTTCTGGACAAAATGTCTAGCATAATGGTAGGTAAAAACATAATACTATGAGTGAACAATTGGCTGATGG
Organism: Aythya marila; assembly: GCF_965140915.1. Taxonomy (NCBI): domain Eukaryota; kingdom Metazoa; phylum Chordata; class Aves; order Anseriformes; family Anatidae; genus Aythya; species Aythya marila. The sequence goes on along the minus strand of NC_139045.1, from coordinate 54,324,177 downwards.
GTCAAGTTCAAAAGATTATATTAAACAGGGATACTTCAGGCTGAATGCTAGCCACTAACGGAGTTCACCAGGGCTCCATTTTAGGGGCAATACTCTTTATCATAAATGATTTGGATGTAGGACTAGAATGTATTTTCAGTAAGTTTGCAGATGACACTAAATTGGTAGGAGCTGTTGACTCTGTTGAGGGTAGAGAGGCCTTGAAGTGACATCTTGACAAATTAGAGAGCTGGATAATTGCCAACAATATGAAGTTTAACAAGAGCAAGGGGTGGATTTCACACCTGGGAAGGGGCAACCTTGGTTATATGTACAGAGTGGGGGGAAACAGGCTGGTGAGCAGCTGCAGTGAAAGAGATCTGGGGGTTTTGGTCAACAACAATTTGAGCATGAGTCAACAGTGTGCCCTGGCAGCCAGGAGGGCCAACTGTGTCCTGGGGTGCATCAGACATGCCATTGCTAGCCAGTGAAGGGAAGTGATTGTCCTGCTCTACTCTGCACTGTTGTGGCCTCATTTAGAGTACTGTGTGCAGTTTGGGGCACTCCAGTATAGAAAGGACATAAAACTATTAGAGAGTGTCCAAAGGAGAGCTACAAAGATGGCGAAGGGTTTAGAGGGGAAGAAGTATAAGAAGCATCTGAGGTCATTTGATTTGTTCAACCCAGAGAAAGAGAGACTGAAGGGAGGCCTCATGGTGGCCTGCATCTCCCTCACAAGGGGAGTGGAGGGGCAGGCACTGACCTCTGCTCTCTGGGGACAGTGGCAGGACCCAAGAGAATGGCATGGAGCTGTGACAAGGAGGTTCAGTCTGGTTGTTCACCGAGAGGGTGTGTGGGCACTGGAACAGGTTCCTCAGGGCAGTGGTCACAGCACTGACCCTGCCAGAGTTCAAGACACATTTGGACAACACTCTCAAACAGATGGTAGGTGGTTCTGTGTGGACCCAGGAGTTTGATGATCCTTGTGGGTCCTTTCAAACTTGTTCTATGGTTCTATGACTCCATGATATGGGCTCAGGACTCCTGCAGACACTCCAAATAGGAAGCGAATTCAATTGGATTGTACTTGTCCAAACTAATCCTACACGTGTAGGAGTTGAGAGAAGTCAACATATTTTTCTTGTGCATCTCTGCACAAGGAAACTCCTCTAGGAAATTCATAAATGTATTGTAGTGGAACATTTTTTTAAGAGAGGAATAAGGTAGGAAAGATTTTGTGAACAAAGTTGAGAGGGGAAAATAAAGCAGATGAATGAGACAGGTTGCCAGTTTTCCAAAGTTAAAGTTCAAAAACCACACAGAAACATCTTTAATCTGGAGTATCCCAGCATCAGCCCTGACTTTGCCAAATGATCTCATCCCTGGATCGATACTTTGGTCTGATATGTTACAATGACTTTGTCTTGAATCTTTTGCAGCTGTAGATTTCATTGCCCCTACATGTCTTTTTATTTTTCTTCATAAAATGGCAGATTATGAAAACATTTTCTTTCCCTGAAGAAATTTTTAAGGTGATTGTCACTGTGTTTTTTATTCTTACTGACTCACAAACCAAAATGGACTATCTCCACGCATCTACCTAAGGCTGGATATGTCACACACATATGAGTAAGTTTCCTGCTGCTCAGTATTACTGCTGTCTCATAGAGCCAGCTGAGGAATTCAAATTTGGATTTGTGATATCAACATAAAAAAGGAAATGAGATTGAAAACATTAATAAAACAATAGCACTAAAAGACTGATCATTTATTTTTTTTTATTGTCCTTCATAGTAGCAATGCAGGTATCCAATTTAACTCTATGAGTTCCCTATCTTTAAGAAAACCTGTCTTTCCTAGCTTTCTGCATCCTTAACTGGCTTTTTCTTCATTCCATATTAGTATTTTTTCCTAGCATCTTAATGAAAAGTTACATTTGGGATCCTATACAGATACCGATTTGGAGAAAATTTAGTCTTTTCCAGATTGAAAATTTATTCAGGTAAAGGTAATCTCAGAGATAGAGGTAGAATTTTCAGGATGGCTACTAGGAAGTTTAAAATAAACTTTTAGGACACATAATGCTGTTTCTCCTACCTGATCTTTAGGTTACTTCCTTCCTACCATAACACAGGAGTACATTTTGAGAGTTTTCATACAGAAATGTTTAAATGACTAAGTTTTGCAGTTCAAAACAGAATATCTAAAGTTATATGCTCTTTAAAAAAAAAAAAAATCAAAATGAAGATAAAAATTTTAAACCCCTTTCTTAAAAAAAAAAAAAAAAGGAAAAAAAAAAAAAAAGGAAAAAAAAAAGTTCCACTAAAAATAATATTGCATTTTATTGCAAATATTTTGAAAAATAATTTGTTCATCAATAGGTCAATTCCTAGAAATTCTTCCTCAAAAACATGCACAAGAAAAATCCCCAGAAGTACCTTTAGATGTACAGCTAGGTGTTTAAAAATCACACATTTTAAAAGAAAATATCAGACATGGAAAATATGCAATAGCAACTAGATGGATAAAATATAATTTAGACCATCAGTTTTAAAGCTAGATCCTTTTTCAAGGTTTTGCCAAGATTTGATTACATTTATTTCAGTAACTTTTGAGCAAGATGTTTCCCTAAATATCAAATGAACTACATCTTCAAAAAACTGAGTGTTTCAGGAATTGTTCCCTTTCCCATAGAAGAATACTGCTTTGTATATATAAATGTTGCTATATCAAAATAGAAATATCTGGTACATAGCTAACGTGTTTCTGCTTCTATAATATTCAGATGTATTTCATTTTTCAGTTTGAATGTTTGTACTTCTGTGATTGTAAATTACTTATAATTTTTACTTCTGAAGTTATGATGTCTACAGACATATAGCAATAAACAATAAATATTCCCACTGTTGATGAAGTGACAAAGCTATTTTTTCTTTGTTTTGCTGCAGAAAGTAATCAAGTGGAATGACACAAAATAAGTCAAAATGCATCAATTGAATTGACATTAACTCCAAGGCTGATGAATATTTAAGATCTGATGTTTTAGTTTTCAAATTTAATTGAATGACATGAAATTAGACTATGATTCAGAAAAATATCCTCTTTGGCTTCTGACTTAGAATCAAGCACAATCATTGGATAACTGCAGTAAAGGAAAACCATGGAGTCCTACCAGGCAAATTTGCACTACCAGATCATTTTTGCTTCATGTTTATTCTAAAATAATATATCTACCTTATCTGTCTAAAGTTCTTGCCTGAATAATGACTTTTTTATCTATAGTTTTGGATTTACAAAACAAAATCTGAAATTTACTGGGCATGTTTTGTTGCATAAATGACATTTAAATACACAAAAATATATAGGGAATATTTATTCTTCTTTTATTACATTGTGCCAAATTTATTAGCAATTGCAGTTTTATGGTCGTCACAACACTAAAGAGAGTGAAATTCACCTAATTTGCTTTTATGATCAAAATTACCTTAAATGTAACTGTTATTATTATTTTTTTTAATAAAAGCATTAAACTATATTCTCCAAACCATCATTTATGAGTAGTGTAACTACTATATAATTAAATCAATAAAAAGTGCTTTACTTTGAAGTGTAAATATTTTTATTAGATCTATCCAAATATTTGAAACTATACACATTAATAAAAAAGCAAGTGTGTCTGCAGATAAATAGGTCAGACAAATGCATATCAAGTATGCATAAAGTCTGGATCCATTTTAACTGTCAGAGGAGCTCAAGAACTCAAGAACTAAAGAACAGCTCCTTTATCCAGAAAATGAGCTCTAGTTTATTCCAATTCTATACTAGAATCATAGACAGATCATAAGTCACACACCAGACTCTTAGAAAGAAAACCTGAGTGCACAACCTAGACAGGAATCACTGCATGCTCTGTCCAAGTCCTTAATTCTTTGATAGCAAATATATGATATCATGGTACAGAGCTGATATTATTCTCAACTGCAATTATCTACAAAGCAGGATAATGTAAATATTTATCTTGAAAATATCATATGTAAAACATTTTACAAATGATGAAAATAGTGTACTATATTATTTTTTAGATATTTTTCCTTGAAAAAATATATTGAATTATTTCCCCAGAGTAAAATAAATAAATAAATAAATATATTTTTGATGCATTTTAATTAGCTATTCAATAATGTTACAGTCTGACAATAAAGAGGCCAACAAATGTAATATCCTAATGAATTCAATAACATGGACAATTTAATTCCAGATCAATTAGTTCACTTCTGATAACTGTTTAAGTGTGTGCCTATAGTAAATGACTAGCACCAGACAGCTAGTAAATAATTTACCTTTTGAGGAGTATTAATTCTGTCTTCTGAGATACTTTTCCAGATGCAGTGTTATAGATTTGATTTCCTTTCAAGAAACTTCACAGTAATAATATATAAATGATTTAAGTGATAAGTAATATAAGTGATATTATTTATAAATTATTAGAATAATAGAATCATAGAATATCCCAAGTTGGAAGGGATCCATAAGGATCATCAAGTCCAGCTCCTGGCACCACACAGGTCTACCCAAAATTTTTAGACCATGTGACTAAGTGCACAGTCCAAAAGCTTCTTATTATACATACACTAGCTTGTTTTACATCATTCTGATAAAAGATGTAAGAAAGACCATTGTGTGAGATATGTTCATCTGATTCGTGTCAGTATGGAACAATGCTAGGGCCGCATGGTATGATGAATGTGACCTTCTGTCTTACATACCCTTGTATAAGCACAAGTCTAAGAAAAACAGAGTGGTTAATGTATATAATTCCTGTATCTTGCAAAGGAATGTTTTAGCAATTTGTGTCAATAGAGAGCTTGAAGGGAAATGTATTTGGAGGCTTTTCCTTGAAGTCTCTGATATCTGGGGGATTTCAAAATAACTGCTAACTATTATGACTATTGCATGGGACACTATGCAAGTTTCTGATATCTGGCCAGGAGATTAAGGAGACGGGGAGAGCTGAAGAACAACTAAAAGACAAAGCTTGCAGAGGACATTGCACAAGTCTCTGACATACAGCCAAGTTGGACAAAGAAGGACAAGAGGGAGGAAGACTATGAGCCTTCAGCATGAGAGACCCCCAGAGACCCCCAGAGGGACCACCAGAGACTGATATGCATACTCCAGTAGGAGGGTTTGGATTCCAGAAACTAATTATAATAACCCTGTTTTTTTAAGAAGTAGTAATGAATATGTATTAGCCTAGGAGCATAAAAATCAGATGCTTGATGTAACTGGTGTGCGTCTTGGTGGAACAGAGACTCCTGGCCCACCCAGCGCTGTTTGCTTATCTCTATTCCTTTAATAAATTGTAAACTTTGACTATAGTCCTATTTTGAAGACTGAGCCATTTATTACAATTGCATATGAAACATACCAAATTAATTGAAGACTTCTCTTCAATAAACTCTGGATGATATTCTCCTGATATGCAATTGGAAAATAATAATAATAATAATAATTTAAAGTACTTGCAAAACCCCAAGCCTTGTGTTAAGACAGGGATCCATAGAATTACATCTTTGACTGTCTTACTTATTTATTTTTTTTTTTTTTAGCAGAATAATGGAAAAACAAGCATGCAACTTGGAACTCATGTATGATAATAAACTGCGTATTTATCAGAGACATCAAAGTAACCTCTTTTATGACAGTGTAACAATGGGATTTCAGTTAGAAATGGAAGAGGCAGTGGAAATATCATGAGTAAGATAAAGTAGAAAAATGTGCTTCTTATGAGGCTGTCATGATATTGCAAAATATCTAAATTACTAAATAACATTACTAATTAAAATTCATAGTTAGTCAGGAAGAATACACCAAGTGAGGTTTGGAAGGTTCTCATTAACATGTTCAGCAATTAAAAACTTACTGAAAAAAATGCTGAAAAGGGAGTTATTTTATATGTCCAAATGGATTAGACCAAAAGGCAGTGGCCAGAGGAAACACTGACTAGATAACGGGAGAAAAAAGAATTGTAACTGTAAAGGTGGTTAATCATAACAATAAATTGGAAGAGGATGCCGTACATGTAGCATCAAAGAAACATCTGCCAGGAGTGGTGAAGGTACATTTTCTTGTATTAGGCAGAGAAAATAGAGAAGATAACCTGCTGAGGATTCTTTTCACCATTTTCTAATACATCATGCTCTATTAAATGATTCCAGACCAAATCTGGGAAAATAATTAGGAACATTCATGTCTTTAAGCACATAAATAATCTTACTGAATCTGGTCAAATAATTTTCATGCCAGCAGTGCATGTTCTTGCTTATTCAGGGCTTGCATCCCACTGCATAAATGGATCTCTCATTTCCTAAAATTATGGTTCACTACATTAACCTGTCTGAACTGCTTCTCATACAACCTTCTGTAATCTGCTCCTCTCTTCTTTTCCCAGCAACCAAATGCAGTATAGAAGGGTACATCCCCAAAAATCCTTTTAATTCGCTACTGTGAACGTTTTGTCCAGGAATGTACCCACAGTCATCCTTAGGGAATCATCCCGTAGGGTGTCCATTACATCTTAAACCTTTGCTTCCCATTCTTTAGCCAGCTTGAATCCATTAAAGGATCATTCTGCAATCCCCTGGCAGATTTTCCCTTTCATAGGTTTTATTGCAGAATCTTCTCAAATGCTTCCAAAAACATGTTTACTGTATATCAGCTGAATCCCCTTTATAAACTTCTCACTGACATCTCCCTTTGGCACACTCTAACAGAAGTCATACTGATTCATTAGCTTTTAGCTTTTCTTTATTATAGATTCTTCTGTCATAGCAGAGAGAAAAGTCAGTCATCATTTTCTAATTTCCGGAATCTCCTCCTTGGCCATTTTTCTAGAGCTACATTGTCAATCTCAAGTCCTTTGGCAGTGGCTGTTTGTAATGTTAGATTGTGCACTTTGGCCAGCTGTCCAGCAGCTTATGATCTGAGACTCCTTAAAGGAGTCTCAGGCGAGTGGCATCTAGCTGCGATATTCTTTTGACATCTGACTTATCTAGGAGATGTAATCATTCCTGTGTATTTATTTCAACCCAGTCCTCTGACCTCTCTGCTGCAGAGAAATAATGAGTCAGTTGTTGGACTCTGCCCTACACCGTCATTCAGGTTCAAATTTGAAATAAAGAATTAATTGGTCTTCTCTGATATGGCCTGATCACCTGGCATATGCTCTTAATGCCTTTGTCCTCAAACATTTCCATCAATTTCTCAGCTGGTTTCCTGCATCTGATGTGTTTAAAATACTGTTTTACTTCCACTTTAACCATGCTGTGCAAGGTTTTAGGTCTGACATTTCTGTTTCAGGTCTCTAAATTTCATGCTTACATTTGACCTTCCATTTTAATAGGTATTCCTTTTCTTCCTATTTGAGCAAGTTTTTCATTTTCTAGAAGCCAAACTATTAGCTGCAGTAGTCTCCTTAACTTTTCCAGAAAGACATGCAGGGGACTTTGGGACAATTTTGGTTTCTTTTTTTTTTGAGTTATAGCACAAATTTTATCTGAGCTTCTATTACAACATTTATAGTACCCTTCATGCTGGGTTTTTGAACAACTCCATCTTCTCTTTGAGAATATGTCTTTCTTTACAGTTCCCTTTCTTGAAATCGAATATCAATATGGTTGATTTATATGGTCTGTTCTCTCCCACTGCACTTTTAAAAATAATTGTACTGTGGTTTCCATTACAGCACAGCTCTCTTGCTGATCCTTCTAGGACCAGGTCCTTTGCATCTCTCAAGGCAAAAATTTCAAATATTCTCTTTTTCTATGAGCTCTAAGACAAGATGATGCAACAAACACTTGTTTGCTGAGTTTGAACTTATCTTTACATCACATCCACGTGAGACACTGCTTGACTCTACTGAAATAGTTGAGATCACCTACTATCACTCATTTTCTGATATTTGTAGCTTCTCCAGTCTCATTTCACATTTTCTGAACATTATCTTCATCCTGATAGAAAGCTGCAACCCTCAGATAGCCTTTACTGTTAGGAATTGGGGATTCCACTCTTGTGTCTCTAGAGCTTTTCCTTTCCACTAGATTCCTAACATATTAATGTTCTGGTAGCATTGTACCTGATTGACTATCCTTTTTCATCCAGCTCTCTCAGTTGCTGTTATTACCGGATGGTCTTTTGGTGCCTGTTTTGCATATACATGTAGGTGACAGCAGGGGGGTGCAGAAGTAGTAGACTCTGTAAGAAGAGACCAGGGGCTGCCCTGTGCTGGACAGCCCACTTCCAGTCAGCTCCAAAGTGGATCCTGGAGGGTGCAGCTGAGCCTACTAAGAGATCTGCTGGCATCTCTGTGAGAAAATATTTAAGAAAGGAAAAAAAACTGCCATAGCAGCAGAAGAGGAGGAAAAAAAGAAAAAGAAAAAAAAAAGAGACAATCATCCATGTGAACACCAATGTCATTGAAGAAGGAGGAGGAGGAACTCTAGGAGTCACACACAGCACAGTGGAGTCAGCCACTAGCCACAGCAGCTGCATATACCAATCAAGAAGAGACTAACAGGAAAAAAAAATTATTAATAATACATTTATAATTTAATAATAATAAAAATATTATTACTCACAAGTCATAGAAATGCTGAGAAAAGTATAAACACAAAAAGAGAGAGTTTGCAAATTCTGCTACCATTAGACACACCTTGCTGCTTGACCTACAGAAGAGTTGCTACACAAACATTAAACTTGTGTGTGTTATGCTTGACAGAGCAGTACATATTATAAACATCATATAAAGAAACATAGATTATGCAAGGAAGCAAAAATCAAAACTCTGAATAGGATTTGAAAGAAGGAGTTTGAGGCATAATGGATTTTGTCTGACTACAAGTCACTTCCAGTTAAAGTCAATGGAAATTGTTTTTTCCTTTTTTTTTTTTTTTTTAATAGAATTCAAATATCACCAGGGTACATAAACAAAACAAAAGCAAATAATTATTAATGAATTTTGTAATTAATGTGAAATAAAAGTAGAAGATCAACAGCATATGTTATGGGTGTGGAAGGAACATACAGGGATTTCTGAGTGATATTGCACACTCTGAAACTGTTCAGATTAGAACATTCACTTGTTTACATTTCTCAAAAAATGGTAATATTTCTTTAAATTACTATTTTTAACACTAATCTGATATTACAATGAAGTGAAATACCTAAAATTTTCATTGCCAAGAGAGAAAAGTTTTACCAGTTGTTGTAAGTTATGTAAACTTTTCAAGATAACTAGGTGTATATCTAAGAAAACCTGTGTAAAGACAATTCAGAAATGGATTACATCCAGAACTGTAAGAAAATAGAGTGCTGTGCTTTAAAAACAGATATGTAGGGAAGAATAGTGTTCAGAAATATATGCAGCTTGAGCTTTGAGTCCTCTTCTAATTGAGAGGTGAAAACACGTTTAATTATAAAAAGTAATGATTTTAAGGAAGTAAAGACTAGGAGAAACATTTTTCATGATATCTGAAAAAGTTAAAGATATGTTTTTTAAAGTCTAGATCAATACTGTCTTTCTCTTGATGCCAACTTTATTACTCTTTTCCACTTTATAACTTCTATTTATATGGAGTCCTTTGAGTCCTAAACTGCTTTTTCTGCATGTCTAGCTTCTTGTTATAAAACCTTCCTCTCTCAGTACTTTGACAGCACGTCAAGCAACAAATCTCACTTGTGACAAAGTCTAATGATTGAAGCACATATCTTGATTCCTCTCAGTACTTCAGTACATTTCTGATTCAATACAGGCTTTACTGTTATTAGCTCATCTTGCCTTTTACTGTCTCTTTTCATCCATCAACCATAAAATACATGTCACTCCTACAATCATCAGACTTGAAGTGTTGTGAAGGACAAGGATAGCAATATTAGCTTTAGTTTCTATACTAGCTTTTCAGTATGTTAGCTTGGAAAATACTAATTTGCTTCAAATTGGTCAGACTTCAACCAGAAAAATCTTAGGCTAGTTTCAGTAACATACTTGTGAAAACCATGAGGCCACTATTTGTTTGAAAAAGGAGTTTAGCATAGCAGTTAGCATAATGTTTAGGACAGAAATATGTTCATGTCCCTTTTGTGATAGATGTCAGAGCTCATAGGGTTCAGCATTTCTTTGACTGTACAATCATGTCAAACATGACCATTATTATAACTCCAACCTAAAGGAAGTCAAATTTAGAATATTTTCAGTGCAAGTAATTACACTGGGCATTTAACCACATTCTTGGTTGTAGTTGTTGTCATTTCTTCTGTTTTAATGTTATATTGACACAAAAGTAGATTTGGCCATGTTAGTTCTGTACTATACTGCTTCGTTGACAGTGAGAACATCTTAACAATGAACAGGTTTTGGATGGAAAGAAAATTTCTATATGAATGATTGATTTTTTAAGGAAGGAATAGATGTTGAAGGGTGGTTGACAGTTTAAGCTTTTAATAGGTATTTGTAAGGTCTATTTTATTTGAATTACTTAGCCAGACAAAAGTCAATGTTAGTGAATCTACTGTGAGAAACCTTGTAAATTATAAATTTTCTTATCAGAAACTGAACGTAAGGAACACATAATTCAGAACTTTTGGCTTACAGACCAAGTGAGAACTGGACAGATGTTTGAAACCCACAATTCATGTCACTAAATTATGAGAAGAAATTAATGAACTTTAAACACTCATTATCTGTAGATTAATTATTCACAATACATCCAAACTGAGAAATATTAATTTTGGGCCTACAGTCACTGAATTATTTAAAATGACTTTTTCTTGTTCCATTTGGTTTCAAGCCACAGTTTAAAAAGTAATAAAGACTTTATTCACAATTTTAAATTTTGTTAATTGCAGCGGCATTTTGCTTACAATATGCCCTTGAGACAAAGCAGACCAACAGCCCACTTTGGAAAGAGTGTTGCTATCAGGTTGAGGGAGGTGCGTTCCTTCCCTTATTCCCTTATAAGAAGGCTGTGTCCAGGTCTGGTCTCCCCAGTACAAGAGACACATAATGCAATGACTCCAGCAATGGGCCACAGGAAAGGTTAATAGACTGGAGCATCCTCCATAAAAAAAAGCTGAGAGGGATGGAACTGTTTTGTCTGGAAAAGAGAAGGTTCAAGGGGATCGCCTCAGTATGTATAAATACCTGAGCAAACTGCCCTACCTAGTTGACAATGCATCAAGCAGGGAGAATGAACTAAGGGATCTCCAAAGTGCCCTCCCAATGATTCTGTGATTCTAGACATCTTCTTCAAAATACAATTGTGAGTTAAAAATATAATTTTAACTGTGTTATAGTGTAGACTAGAATAATTTATTCTGTGTACAGTGAGCTGATAGTGGACATGAAAATGTTTAGGTCTACCACTGAATATTCAAATATAATTACCTTCCAAAAAATATTATTTTTATAAAAGTGGATGAGTAGAAAACAAAAAATTAGAAGGGTTACTATATTTTTTGTCACTAGACATCCTGTATACAAAACAGACAGTCAGACAGCATTAGTGCCAATAAGCTTCATGTTCAAAGGAAAAGCCAACTGAATAAAATAGTTTGTACTGTGGAGCAGGTCACTAAAACTCCACAGATGAATTTTATCTTTTGCTTGCAAAGTTCAAGATCGACATCATCGTTTATTTGTCTGACATCCTAATAGAGATTTTGTTGGGGAAATTCATCAAGATAATGCATCATGTGCACTCTAAAGCAGTAAGTCTGTAACAGTTTTCTAAGACAGACTTCTGTGTCCTGCAAGATGGTGGCAATCTATTAACATGCAGGCTTCTGCACTGAAGGTAAAAACAAACAAACAAACAAACAAACAACAGCAACAAAAAAAAACTGGACAAGTGCCATGAGACTTCTAATGCTACAGTTTTTAGAGGCAATGTTCACATATTTTAAAATTGGCCTATATTTCTGCTCTTATGGTTTTTATAGGTTCATACTCAAACCCTTAAAGCTGTTTATACAGTTATAATGACACATATGAAGAAAATTAGAGAGAGCTTAGAGTTCAGGTTTATAGATTTTGTATTATTAAAGAAGTTAAGCATTACATTTCTAGTGATATGACTGTAATATAAAATATTTTTTTCCGTTCTGCTTCAATGAACAAAAAGGATGTGTCAGGAATCCCCCTTTCCTGGAAGATGCTGTCTTTCCAACAGTTTCTCTCTGCCAGAACTGTCCAGTCTTCAAGCTGTCATTTATTTCTTTAAAATTTTTAAGGATGAGGCTGAAAATATATAAGAAAGCATCCTCTCAGAGAGTATATATGCCATTGTATATACTTTGTATATACAACGTGCATACTGTATATAGATTGTATATACACCACTGACTTGCACTTTAGTGTTAAGGTTGCCCCAATGTGTAAGTTACAGGCTGGCAGCAAGGTGCTCAAAGCCCAGCATGCTGTAGAAGAGGATGGAAACATGGTTATTTTGAAGCTGTTCAAAATTTCCTTCAACATCAACAAATTTTCAGGATTGTGACAGGAAAGCAGCATTCTCCAAGAAAAAGTAATGGACAAATGCAAAAAGGAGATGAAGCTTACTCAGGAGGAAGGATACTGAGAAAGAAAGGCAAGCTTCACCATTTTCATCGAGTCATTCCAACACCAAAAGGCGCACACCAGTGTGCATAGCCAAACATTATCTATCAGATCAGGAAATAGAATCTATTATTAATTCAAAAACACAGGACAGATGATACTAAGTACCATTAAGATATATATTTTTATATCAACTTACTGTTCTAGACCATTGCAAAAAGACTTTTAATGAAAACCTCTGAAGAAAAATGCAGACAGGTAGAAAAAACAAGATTCTGACCTGCAGTAGTAGTTTGTATTACCAAGATTGTCTGAAATTGTAACAGAAAGTGGGACTCTGTTCTTTTCATCTGCTGCCCTGGATGTATTTGTCCCTGAGGTGAAACAGGAAGGCATTCATGCCAAATGCTGAAACAAAGCATGTTTCTGCATAAAATGTAAGCCAAATAATTCCATGAGAGGACAACATTTTTGCCAATCTTATGCCAACTTTTTTTCAAGACATGTTGTCGGGGTCAAGATTTGCATAATGCAAGCAGCTGCTTCCATTTTACTTTGAGTTATTAACCTGTGGGTGTATTTAAAATATATATCGAATACCTTCTCATGTTGCATAGTATCATTTTTCTATTAAATAAAAAAAAAAAAAAAAGCAAAAAAAAAAAAAGGGAAGAGAGACTGTTTGACCTGTGAGATCTGCACTGGCTTCTTTATCTTATTTTCTTCTCAATATAAATATAAACTATAAAAAGAAGTACACATATATATATATATGCATATGTGATGAAATGGAATCCGTCATTATATATATATATTTATATATATTTATAATATATATAATATTTATATATTTATATATATATAATTATATTATGTATATATAATATATATATAATATTATATATATTATATATATAATATTATAAATATATATAAATATAATATAATATATATATATATATATATAAAATCCGTCATTATATATATATATATAATGACGGATTCCATTTCATCACAGAAAGCAGCCAGATGTATCTTTTAAATAAAACTGCTGAAGAAGTAATTCCAGTAAGGTATTGGGGAAAAACAGAGAAGATTAATACTTTGATTTATTTTTGTGTTGTCAGATAATTTACTTATTTACTTCTTTTTGTTGCAAGGAGTTTCTGGTTCTCTTCTATTTCATATAAATACTAACATATAAATACTAACATATTAAAGTGTCTATACATCTGGAAACACTTGTTATTATATATAGAAAATCAGATGTTCTTATTTGTAATTGTGTATATGGGAGAAAGACATTTCATACTTTTCTTATTAGAGTATGTGGAAATACACTGTGGAATCAGTGTGTTCCATATTCAGAGAGAAAGCTTAGTGGTCTCAAAGTATATATCTTGATAAGGTAAGAAAGAAATGAAGGATCAGAATGCTGCTATGGTTGTTTCAATAGATAGCCTGGAACTCATTTGTTAATGACCATGCAAATATTCATCACATTTGTAAAGATTAAAATTATTTTTCCTCATGCATATTTATGTATGCATATGTATCTTGGAACTCATTAAAACAGTTCAAAAAAGATTTTGTAACAAGCACTGAAATTCCATCATTGCCTTGGAAACACATTTTACTAAGGGCAAAATTCAGGAAGATATTATACATCCTTAGCTTTAAACATACTAACAACCACTTCTCATCACATGCCATGAACTAACATGCTCTAAATCAGACTTGGGTTTGGATTTGGGTGCTTTTCCAGATTCTTGCTCGGTGAGGACTAAGTTCTTGCATTTCATAAAATTGAAGTTTCATGTTACAGAAAAGTAGATAAAGTGTTGTGGGTTGATGCATACAGGCACTCACTCACTCCCTGCCACCTTAGTGTGATGAGGGAGAAAACAAGAAGGGCAAAAGGAAGAAAACTTGTGGTTTGAGATAAAGACAGATTAATAACTGAAATAAAAAGGAAAAAAAATAATCAAGAGAGACAAAGACAATCATTCACCACCACAGGCAGACTGACACTGAGCCAGTATCTGAATAGTAACTACCTAACAATGGTGGTTATTAATTTCAGCCTCAGATACAAAACACAGGACTTAAACAAGCTTGAGAGGTGGGTCTATGCAAACCTCATGGAGTTCAACAAGGTCAAGTGCAAGTTCCTGCATCTGGGCCAGGGCAATCCTAAGAACAAATATAGTCTGTGTGGAGAATGGATTGAAAGTGCTCTGAGAAAAAGGACCTGAGGGTGTTGGCTGATGAGAAGCTCAACATGAGACAGCAATTTGCACCTGCAGCCCAGAAAGCTGACTGTATCCTGGTCTGAATCAAGAGAAGCGTGTCCAGCAGGTCGAGGGAGGTGATTGTACCCCTCTATTTGGCCCTTGTGAGACCCAATCTGGAGTTCAGCTCTGGGGCCCCCATCACAAGAAGGACATGAAATATTAGAACAAGTCCAGAGGAGGGCCACAAAGACAATCAAAGAGGCTGGAGCACCTCTTTTACAAAGACAGGCTGAAAGAGTTGGGGTTCTTCAGTCTGGAGGAGAAGGTTCAGGGGGCCTACAGGAAAGCTAGGGATGGAGTCTTTGTCAGGGAGTGTAGTGACAACACAAA
This sequence comes from Aythya marila, assembly GCF_965140915.1. NCBI lineage: Eukaryota > Metazoa > Chordata > Aves > Anseriformes > Anatidae > Aythya > Aythya marila. The sequence goes on along the minus strand of NC_139045.1, from coordinate 54,308,964 downwards.
GAGTAATGGACTTAAACTAAAAGAAGGTGGATTTAGGAAGAGGGTGGAAATTAGGAAGAATTCTTTACTCGGAGGGTGGTGAGTAGTGACTCACAGGAACAGTGAGATGAACATCTGTGGATGCCTCACCCCTGGCAGTGTTTAAGGCCAGGTTAATGGGGCTCTGAGCAACTTGGTGTAGTGGAAGGTGTCCCTGCCCATGACAGGGGGGTTGGAACTAGATGATTTTTAAGCTCTCTTCCAACACAAACCATTCTGTGATTCTATGAATCTATATGGCCTGCTAATGAAGTAAGTTAACTCCATTCTATACACAGTACATACATTAAGTTTATATCATATTGTTTATCTAGAAAGGTTTGCCAGGAAAAAAATAAAAAAAGAGTGCATTCCTATATAAATAAATAAATAAATAAAAAATCTATATAACAACTAACTTCTGTGGCAAATTATTTTTTTCACCACTTCCACTGAAATCAAGATTTTACAGAAGTTCACTAATATGATTTGTTAAAAGGAAAAACACTGTTTTCTTGACTTATGTTGCTCTGAAATAGGATGGTGTTTTTATTACTATTATTATTATTTTAATGTAAAACAGCCTGCAGTGAGGCTGAAAAAAATATTGTCTGCTGGGAAACATAAGTTAAAAAGTTGTATTAAGAAATACTCATGATATCTCAACTAAATATGCAGTTCTTCCCCATTAGTTTTGTTTGGAGAGATCCATAAATAAAGTAATATTTTCACTTCTCATTATACCATGGAGTCCATGTTCCTGCAAAGTCTGGTATGTTAAACATATATACTGTTAGACCTTGGAGATCCTTTCAGCTCATATGTGCATTGAACATATCTACCTGGTTACCCCACATTTAAGTGACATGTAGGAGATGGTTTACAGTGACAGTCAGGGGGACAAAAACATGCCCCAGCATGCTCCAGCAGATGCACAGTGAATTTTCTTACTTATTATATTTTCCTAAAAGAAATAATAATAATAATAATAACAATAATAATAATAATAATAATAATAATAAATAGAATGCAAGCTATCCCATTATAAATAAGCACAGGAAAAACGGAACCCATCATATATTTTCAGAAGACAAGAATAAAAGTTTATAATAAACCATTAGGACTTAAATGTCTGCTGTTACTATTCACAGACATATTATGGAAAGTCAAACATCTCATAAAAAAGTGACAAGCTATTCAACAAGGGCAGGGAAACAACACAGTTTGTGGAAGATAAAGCAGAGTAAGGATACCAACACAGGAGAAAACTGCATGGAAGATGAAGGAGACAGTTACAAAAATGCCATCTGGCACGTTTTTAGCATAAGTACTTCAGAATGCTCACAGTTGAAACTCTTCTGGGCATATTTAAATTCCCTACACTTGCGTGGACTTTATAGAGAAAACATTTTTGGTGCATACATGGAACAAGTCTTCTGGTTTCATTAAATCCTAAAGGAGGATTGTTTGCATGCACCAAATATTTACAATGGCCAAACTAGGATATGGTAAGCTGGAATGATCTGAGAGTCCACTTCAAGAATGTGCTAACATGTAAAATAAAAAGAAAAATATAGATACAATCTCTGTTACCAAGACACTATCTGTGACTTTTGAAATATCCTTCAGTGGACAGTATTTAATTGTTGAGTATAAAATTAAAAGGGGGTGGCGGGAAGGGGGAGGGAGTGAAGACCACCAAACTATTCAGACTGGATCACTAAGCCATACACATGTACATTATTACTTTTAGTTTGCATGACTTAGTAATCAATTAATTAGATAAGTTGATGAAAATTATTGATTTTTCCCCACCATTCTAATAAACTACACTGCTAAATTATTCATAAAAATAGCTGAAAATAGATTAGAGATGGATGGGCTCCTCTGAAAATCACCTCTGCATCACTGTGTTCTTTAAATGGTTTTCTGTTAATTTTTTAAGTCAATCTGGATAAATATATTGATGTAATGCCCCAAAATTGCAATTATGTATTTAAGGATTATTTTTGAGAAGTATAGGCTTTCTTAATAGCAGTCTGTGTCCTGATAACAAAATAATATAAACTAATAATATAATATATATATAAATAATTATAAATTATTTATATTCTAAAATGTAATTATGTATGTATGCATAATACATACATAATTTATAATGTATTATATAATGTAATTATGTAAAAATTATAAATTATAAATAAAATATGTAAACCAATAATATAAACAAGAACAGTAAATTCCTTTCAAATTTATAAAATAAATATTAAAATTTAATTTATTAAAATATTAAAATTCAAATTTATAAAAGAAATATCAAAAACATTAGTTTTATTTTTGTAATTGTAATATATTCCTGTTATTAAATGAAATATTAGTCTGGGTAGTTTACTGAAAACATTCAGAAAATAATGGCATGCAAAAAGTAATGAAGATAAAAACTTTTTGATATTTAGGTTTATATTTATGTAGGTGAATACAGAAGATTCTTCTGGTCAAAATGTCTTACTTAAGTGTATATTAATACCTATCATTTTTATTAAAACTAGAGAAAAAAAAAAGTTGAGAAAGTCTTCAGAAAAATTGAAGAGAAAAGGAAGGAAAAAAATTATATAAATGAAATGTTAGGAAGACTAAGACACAATGAATAGCCCTATTGGATACCATGTGACTAACTCTACAATAAAGTGTTCCACAGCATGATCAAGAGGCAGTGATACATAAAAGTAACACATAAAAGACAGCAATGAAAAATTTAGTGCATTTCAATGGTTAGCTTACAGCACTATTCTCTACAAAAGTCCTGCTAAATTATAGAAGCAACAACCCCAAGAAGGAATGCACACATTTTCTTTAAAATGTATTTCGGCACCATTGAATCTCTGCTAAACTTGTATCTACCATTTCTTGTGGTGTCTCAGATGCTTCGTGGTAATACAATACTGCTGATGAATCTCAGGAACTTATTCAAAGCATTTCACAAGAATCATAAAACCTTAAGCTTGATGGTCTTATGAATCTTTGAACATATATTTAGTTCCTTCATGGATTTATCAAGTCTCACTTAAAGGAAAAAAAAAAAAAAAAAAAAAAAAAAGCACTTGAAATTTTACCAGCGTTTTTTGCAAAGATATTAATTGAAATCATCTTGCACAAACTATGAATAAGAATTGCTCCAGTGATGAATTATAGTGGTGTTTCAGTCATCTGGTGAACAATTCAGTTCTTTACAAATGAGCACCTGATTTAGAGCAGACATTTATATGATTATTTCTAAATGTAATACTTATTCCTCATAATAACACCATTTTTTTAATGCTTCTTCCTTGCAGTCCTCTGTGCTGCTAAAATGACAGACATTTTCACATCATGAACAGATTTCATTATTACATTCCTACTTTTAAAACTAATGTGACAATACTGGAAAGATTCACATTGATTTTAGCAAGCTTTGACTCATTCTCCAAAGACACAAAAAGTATATGCCGAATGTGACACTATTTGTTTCTCATTACCACTGTTCAGTTGCCAGCTGCTTTGGCTTTGCTTGCTCAGAGAAGACATATTTAATCTTCTGAAAAACACCATCATTCAGTAAAGTACATGCAGTCATGTCCTTCTTAGTTAAATGATGATTTGTTTACCAGTTATTTTTTTTTTAAATTAATTATTTTTGTTAAATTGTTCTTTGGACCATCAAGGTCCAAGTAGGAAGGTTCAAGTAATATTTTGCATTTTTTAAATTGAATAAGAATAATTGAATAAGAATGATTAAATGTTTCATATTAATCTTTAAATATTCTAAAACATTATTTTCTAATAAATTAATGTTAAAATATAAAATGAAGAAAAAATATTCATGAATATAGCTATGATTTCCTGGATTCTTAATACATTCAAAAAGAGTAAAGACATGCTTCTAATAATTATTCAAACACTAAGCAGAAAGCTGAATTATGGTACAGCTAGCCTTAAAGGAGCAGCCTAATTTGCTCATACTATTGCAACTCCTTCAGAAAAACAAATATTGTGGAGCTGGCTTTTTTGATAATTTAGACAACTTCTTCCTCCAACCTATTTAAATATAAACAATATGCACAAAGAGGAATAACTAAGATAAAACACCCTAAAAATGATAACGATGACAACATGATCTGACTGCTTAAAACTTTGCATTACCTTTGAAACAAACAGTATAATTGATCTGATATTTTACAACCTTCCTAATTAAAAGACACTCAGCAAATATGTTGCATTTCCAATAAAATACTCATAATAGCAAAGGGAACAGATAGGTATGATGGTTCATTAGATTGTTGTCTTTTTTGTTTGTTTGTTTGTTTGTTTGTTTTTAAACATCTTGTTATGTTTTTAAACTCAATTAGAAACATGATCCAAAAAAATACTACAAAATTGAAGTATTGAATTTTTCATAACAACAGACATAATAAAAGTGCCCAAATACACCAGATTGTTCAGAAGTCTAGCATTAAGTTATAGTGAGGTTTATAGTGTTTTGACTGACCAAAAGAAAGAAAGCTCAGATCTCAGGCAAATTTCATATTCCAAACATCCCATGCTGAGCATCAGTCTGTTCTGTGCAAGCACTTTTTCCTTAGATGACTGCAGTTCCTCTTGTTTATTTACTGTTTCAGTTTATGCCTGTTATTTCTCACCCTTCTAACACTGTAAACAGCTTTGCTCTGTCTTCTTGATAACCATGTCTGTGTTCTGGGTGTCTGCTGTTAGGTTTCTGTAAAGCCATCTTTCTTCCAGGCTGAACAAGCCCAAGCTCCCTCAGCCTCTCCTCAAAAGGAAAGTACACCACATTTGCCTGGAGACCCTTCCCTGTACTTTCTGCAGTTTATCAGTCTCTTTCTTCTATGGAGAGACCCAAAACTCTATGCAGGACTCTAGATGGAGTCCCACAAGTGCTGAGGAGGGAGTGACAATTTGTACTTTCTAGTTTTTCTCCTGTTAACAGAGACCAGCCCACTCTTGGTCTTTGCTTCTGTGGCACACTGCTATGTCAGGTCCTGTTTGCCACTTACACCCAGGTCCTTCTCAGCAGAGCTGCTTCCCTGCCAGGCAGGTCCCAATTTCTATCATTATTCCAGAGATGCTGCAGGGCTGTGACCACATGCAGAGCTCTAGTTCCTCCTTCTTGTTTTCCAGGCTTCATGAATTTGAGCACACACAACTGAGGTGGAGGTCTTTTCAGTTGTTTTATCATTCTTGACATCTTGAACCTATCATTGTGCATGTTTGGCTGTCTAGCTGTGCCTCCTGCTTTCTCAGTTGCTGGTGGGTTGCAATGTCCCTTGCTGAACATTACTGGTTTAGAGCTTTCTCAACAGGTTGGCCACCAAGCTGGCAAAAATGTTTTTGTCCCACTTTGTCAGTTGGATTTCATCATTCAGAAGGTCAACTGCACCTTGGTCTACAGTGGCCAGCAGACTGAGGGAGGTAATTGTTCCCCTCTACTTGGCCCTTGTGAGGCCCCACCTGGAGTACTGTGTCCATGTCTGGGGCCCCCAGCAGAAGAATGATGTGGACCAGTTAGATAGGATCCAGAGGTGGTCCACAAAGTTGATCGGGGGGCTGGAGCACCTCTCCTATGAAGAAAGGCTAAGAGCTCAAAGATACTATGATACAATCACGCAGGTTCTTTCTAAGATGAAAGAATTTGAGACTTTGGTCAGCTTACCATGTTATCTGCATGAGGAAAATTTTGAATTCTGAAAAGTCCTACCCAGATCCTGAGAAAGCAAGTTAAATTAATATTTTATACAAGTTTAACAAATAAAAAAAATAAATAATTGACTTTCATAGTTTGCTTGAAAATAAGTCATTAAAGTAACGGTAAGCTCATCATAAATATGACATGTTAAAAATAGTGTGTTCCGTTAGGGTGAACTAGGTCCATTAGTAAGAAAACTGCAGTTTGGATGAGCATGTGATATGAAAGCAGTAATAAAATCAGAGAAAACTAAGAAAATCTAGTGTGCGATCACAATTTCTCAGAAATTATATATAGAACTGTTTAAAATAAATAAATAAATAAATAAATAAATGCTTGCAATATATCCTATATTTTAGAGCAGCAATAAGCTCTGGATCCTAAAGAAGCTATAAGGATGAAAGTTAATTTAACTTCCTTCTTCAGAAAGGAAGATCATTTTCAATTACTGTGAGACCATGACCTAAAGTGCTTATATGGGGATAAAAATATGTAAGATTTCATTAAATAATCAAAAATTCATAGAATCAAATAACATTCAGAACTTTGTGAATACAACATCATAAATGGCATAATTGCCAATGACACATATTTTGGCACAAAAGGGGAAATTAAAAAGTAAAATAATATGTTAGAGTAAGCTAGTCTTTTTCAACAGGATTCCTCTTGAAATAGTATGAGGAGATCATGTTCCAGAAAGAGATGATAAAAAACTTTTCAGAATAAACATCTACTTAAGACATGGTGAAAAATGCCCTTCATCTTCTACAGTGAGAAAGTTGCTTTGAAATTGTTGAACACATACTTGAAACATTTGGAAAATTACAACAGTCTTGACAAATACTTTTCATTCAAAGCCTCAGTGGAACTCATTTTCAACAGTTTGGTAGTAAATTTACTAAAATTGCCCTTTCTTTAAGTATTAAACCAAATAAAATTGCGTTCTGAAAAAAATATATATTTTTAAACATTCTATGGTATTTTAGTGACAAAATCAGAAGTGCTTAGTCATGAGTACTCAGTACAATATTTATATATTATTCCCTTTTTATTTTATGTCATTTAATTATTAATTAAGTAGGAAAGTACACAGTCCATATATTGTATGAAATGTTTTGTTGCAGAGGAAGAAGCGATTTCATAAAAAGAAATTAACATACAATAAAAGCAGCAAGTCAGAGATGTTGGAACAGCAGTTTTAATTTTCAGTGTTCTCAGTAAATGGATTTTCAAGGCTGTAGCTACATAATTTATAATGGCTTTATTTTCCAATATCTTAAAGCAAGATTTAATAAGAAATCAAGCTTTCTAAACAGGTGATAAAATATATATTCCAGAAGGATATGAAGTTACCTTTTAAGAAGACTTTCATTTAATTATCTTAATTCAAATCACTCTTAATAAAAGGTTTTTGTTTGTTTGTTTGTTTGTTTTAAAAAACACTTTTTACTGAAAGGTGTTGCAACAGAGTTAAGTCAAAGAGGTTCACAGAGATTCGTACCCGTATAAATCTGAATGTTTGAGAAACATGCTCAGATCAATTTGATTTTAATTTAGACTCATCTGAGAATTTACACTTAAAAACAACAGAAAGTCAAAGATAGGAGACACTAGAAGACTAGGCACTTCAGGATAATTTATATTCATATCTCTTACAGTTAAACTCACTCTGGAACAAAACAAAAATAAATATATAATAAAACAAACAAACAAACAAAAAACTTGTATCAAACAGAAATGGTTTTAGTCCTAATGAGATTGAATCCAGATTTTTTTTTATCTACTTTCCTTTTTTTTTTTTTTTTTTTTTTTTTTTTTCAGAATCTATGCTTTTTAATGTCTCTAGACAAAGAGCAGGAAAATTTTCAAATCTCACAAGTGACGTAAAAGGTTCATAAATTTAATCATCTAAATTCACTACTTATTCAGTATTTTCACCTATCTTTTGTTAAAATACAACACTAAAGCCATTGGGATATAGGGAGAAAATAGCAACACCTGTTTCCTTTTAAATGTAGGCTCTTCTTCATAGTGAGACTATATCAGAGATCTAATATGTTTATTTTAATGGAAAATGACAGAGAGGAATAAGACAAGACAAACAAATTATTTGTTCACATAACTGTGAACCTCATTTTATCATTACTCCAGAATGGAGTACTACAGAAACAGCAAGTCAAAAACATGACAAAACAAATAAAAAAATAAACATGCAGATTATATTATTATTTCATAGTCACTAAAGAAAGATTTTATTTTTTAAACCTCCATGTTGGCAACAACTGGGAAATGTATTATTGCATATATGAGTGTGTAGTATCTGGAATTACAATACTTCCAAGCCACTGATGGTCCATGCTGGAATTTGTTTGGCTTTGGCATAATTTACCATTCCATTAATATTTGTAGGTTAGTACACATAGAATGTACTGTGTGTTGCTACTCAGGTATTTCCATTATCTTATAGAAAGTGAGGTATGGTCATTTATCAACTGTGTAATTGACTCTAGAATGTAACACTGTCTTCTATGTGTTTTCTAAATAACAGTATGCATCAAGAGCCACTGCTGGATCAATTTCTAAAACATGGAATACTGCAGTGACAGTAACCTTCATAAAGCTGGGGCTTGTAGTCTGCTTAATGAGTTAATGAACATAAGGAGATAAGGGTTCAAAAGGTAATCTCCATGGGCAACTGCAAAAACTACATTATGTGTCACCCTTCTTACTAGATCCATTTTATCAACTGATGATGAGGTCAGATGGAAGAGATTCTTACCACAAAACATTTTATGATTGGATAAGTGCCAAAGCACTGCTAGGTAGATAATATCTCCTGTCATATATTGAAAATTAACATGTTCAGTTACTGATACTTCTGTCATTTTCTTTCTTACATATCCTCATATGGTAGTTGCTGTCTAGGCATACAGAAAGTATGTATTAGGCTGCACAGCACATTTCCTAATAACTACTAATAGCAACAAAGAGTAAGAAATTCTATCAATCATAGAATCATAGAATGATTTGATTTGGAAGGGACCTTTAACGGTCATCTAGTCCAAACCCTCTGTCATACGCAGGGACGATTTTTGCTAGGTCAGGTTGCTCAAAGCCTCATCCAACTTGACACCAAACTTGTTGGAATACCCAATCTGTTCCAGTTCCTCACCACTCTCATTATAAAAAAAAAAAAAATATTCCTTATATCCAATCTAAATTGGATAAACTCTTTCAGTTAAAACCATTACACCTTCTCATGTCACTACAGGCCCTAGTAAAATGTCTGTCTTTCATATAAGTCTCCTTTACATACTGCAAGGCCACAATGAGATCATAGAATCATAGAATAGCTTGGGTTGGAAGGAACCTTAAGGGTCATCTAGTTCCAGAGCTGAACTCAGTACTCCAGGTGGGGTCTCACAAAGGCCAAGTAGAGGGAGAAAATCTCCTCCCTCCACCTGCTGGCCACTCCTCTTTAGATGCAACTTAGGATGCAGTTGGCCTTCTGGGCTGCAAGCACACACTGCTGGCTCATGTCAAGCTTTTTGTCCACTAGAACTCACTCCCAAGTCTTTCTTTGCAGGGCTGCTCTCAATGAGTTCTTCTCTCAGTCTGTACTCATGTCTGGGATTGCCCTGACCTAGGTGCAACGCCTTGCACTTAGAATTATTCAACCTCATTAGCTTAACATGGCCCACTTCTCAAGTTTGTCCAGGTCCCTTTGGATGGCTTCCCTTACTTCTATTGTACCACACAAGTGTAAGTGCAAGGTGCTGCACCTGGGTTGAGGCAATCCCAGACATGAGTCTGTACTCATGTACTGGGAGAAGAACTCATTGAGAGCAGCCTTGCAGAGAAAGACATGGGAGTTCTGGTGGAAAAAAAGTTTGACATGAGCCAGCAGTGAGTAATTGATGATCACAGGACTGGAACACCTCTCCTATGAAGAAAGGCTAAGAGAGATGGGGCCGTTCAGCTTAAAGAAGAGAAGGTTCTGGGGTGACCTTATTACAGCCTTTCAGTACTTCAAGGGAGTTTATAAGAAATATGGAGAGCAACTTTTTGTTTGGGCAGATAATGATAAGAGAAGATGGAATAGTTTTAAACTAAAGGAGAGGAGATTTAGATTAGATGCTAGGAGGAAATTCTTCACTGAGAGGGTGGTGAGGCACTGGAGCAGGTTGCTCCATCCCTGTAGGTGTTCAAGACCAGGTTGGATGAGGTCCTGGGCAACCTGATCTGATTGGTGGCATCCCTGCCCATGGCAGTGGTGTTGGAACTAGACGATCTTTACAGTAACTTCCAAGCCAAGACATTCGGTGAAGTCTATTTTATTATGCTTTCCCCCTGGGCTACCCTGTCATTCAGTTAGTCAATGTGAATAATAACTTTGCACTAGTGTCATTATAGAATTCTCTAGTGCTCATCAGTAGCAATTTATTCCATGGGCAAGTTAACTCATGCTATCACTTGGACTGCTGCTGGTGCTTCAGCTGAAATACTTTAAATCTATTTAGGATATTTCTACTCTATAGCTCCAGTCACCACAGATGTACTTCATATGCTCTAAAATTATCATAAAACAAATAGATACATATGTATGTTCACACTTCCAAATAAAACCTATTGGTTTATAAAAACTTGTTAGTACCTTCAGAGATAGAATGAAAACAATTTTTTGTCTGCAATGAATGTAATCAAAAGATATTATCAATACTAATTGAAGAAAGGCAAAGGTCAAAACTTCTTGAACTTTCTCTTAAGCTGCTTCAAACACTGCTGACCTTTAACACTTGCATTAGATTTTTCTCATGACTGGTGTTGGCCTATGGTGTATGTTTTCAGAAACCCTAAGTGAATATTTTTCAGGTATCTTTAAGATGTGAGTCAAAGAAAAATATGAACAATCTTATAATTTGAAAAAAATTTGAAACAAATTTGAAACAATCTGATAATTTGAAACAAATTTGAACAATCTGATAAAGTTGGCAACTTTCTTTTGTATAACTGCAGTGCCGTCAAGCTTTGGAGCAGAACAGTGACATTTGGAACCATAGCTTTCATATTTGTATTATGTATCTTCATGAATGTGTCCAAAATTCAAACTGTAACATCTTGAAATATTGTAGACTGCACATAGTCATGAGTTATTTCATTGATTTTGTCAACTGATGTGCATACAAAATCATTTAACATGTCCAAGTTTCTCATGGATCATAAGATTTACTAAATGGACCTCCAGTTTCTTCAAAATTGAGTATACTCTAGCCTTAAGATGAAAGTGCTAACTTTCTGATTTATGTTTAAGAGCTATCCAACCCTAAGTACCCCACATTGGAACTGAGTGCTTGACACCTAATTAACCTGGCTTCTTAATGATACAGAAGCAAAATCATAGTGATACAGAGAAGACAGAGAAGTAGAAAACCAAATATGGGGCATGCATCAGCTAGTAGAGAATGTGAGAATGAAAATGAGATCTAATTAAAAAAAAAAAAAAAAGAAAAAAAAAAAAGAAAAAAAAAGATTTTGAAAGAAGGAGGGATACGCTGGACAAGAAAACTGAAACATGAGCTGGTGGGAAAAGAGAATAAACTAGGAAAAGCAAAAAGTCCAAACACAGATCAGTGCAGGATATGTTCTAAGAATCCCTGGATGAGGGGAAATGAACTAAGAATACAGGGATACATGGTAGTGCCTAAACATTCAGCTAAAATATAGAAAGTGATCTTGTGTTAATACATTGGAGCAGTAGTGATCCATAAGCCTGCCTTTAAAGTTAATTTAAATTTATATTTATAGAATCCTTAAGGTTGGAAAAGTCCTTCAAGATCATCTGATCCAACCATCACCCTACTACCAATGCCAGCCACTAAACCATGTCCCTAAGCACCAGGTCTAACCTTTCCTTGAACATCCCCAGGATGGCAACTCCACCACTTCCCTGGGCAACCCGTTCCAATGTCTTTCTGAGAATGCCTTCTCTTTCTGAGAAGAAATGTCTCCTAATTTCTAACCTAAACCTATCCTGACACAGCTTGAGTCCATTCCCTCTAGTCCTATCGCTAGTTATCGGAGAGAGGTGGCTGACCCCCAGCTCCCCACACCTTCCTTTCAGGTAGTTGTAGAGAGCAATAAGCCTCCTGAGGCTTAAGCAATAAGCCCCTGAGCCTTCTCTTCTCCAGACTAAACAACCCCAGTTCCCTCAGCCACTCCTCACAGGCCTTGTGTTCCAGGCCCTTCATCAGCTTCGTAGCCCTTCTCTGGACACATTCCAGGGCCTTGATGTCCTTCTTGTACTAAGGGGCTCAAAACTGATCACAGTACTCAAGGTGCAACCTCACCAGAGCAGAGGACAATCACCTCCCTGGTCTTGCTGGATACACTGTTCCTGATACAAGTCAGGATGCGATTGACTTCTTGGCCACCTAGGCACACTGTCGGCTCATGTTCAGGTGAGAACATCAGGTCCAGGTGAGAACATCACCCCCAGATCTTTTTCCTCTGCACAGTTGCAGCCACTGTCCCTCCCAAACTGCATGGGGTTGTTGTGATCTGGCAGGACCCAGCACTTAGCCATGTTGAACCTCATCCCATTGGCCTCTGCAGGGCCTTCCTACCCTCTGTGTCAAAGGCTTTGCTGCAGTCTAGGTAGACTACATCAATCTACCAGGTGGTAGATTAGAAGGAGATGAGGTTGGTCAGGCAGGATTTGCCTTTCATGAGCCCATGCTGACTGGGCCTGATCCCCTGGTGGTCCCGCATACATTACGTGATTCTATTCCCTCTTTAATTATTATTATTTTTTTATTATTTTATTCTTTGAGACATAAAAGTGGCTCTTACTATCAGGTTATCAAACAGATTAATGGTTTCAAATCATACCAGTTAGGAAGAAGTTCTGATAGAACGGCTTCTCTCATGGTTGGGTCTTCTGTTTTCTAGACCATGAAGATAACCTTCAGCTAATTACAGAATTTATTTGATAATTTCCTGTATTTGTTACCTACCCGAGAGGTGTCCAACTCATTGTAATCTCCCTTAAGCAAATTATTTTGTTGTCCTGAAATCTGTAATACTTCATCTAATTTTTTATTCTTGTTTTTGTTTTGCTCTCTTCTGAGTAAAAAATATGCAAAAATTTGCTGCACCCAGTTCATCAATGTAGATGCATTGTATAAAATGGTTAAACTTCAAAATATGATCCTCATTTCAGAATATTACATGTAGATTTCAGAATGACTTAGACATTTCATAGTAAGCGAAAAAAAGTGCAATATATTCTTTACATATCCAGGTAGCTATGCTGGTCAGAAGACTTGAGGTCAGGTTAATCTCAATTTTTGGTTGAGCTTATAATGGTTAATCTCATTTTTTTCTCAACCTCTCAGAATCTTTCAAAGGAGAAAGAGAACCAGTCCTGCTAAATCATTGTTTATCATTCTGTTTTATTTTTCGAGGGAATATAGGTAAAAGATCTGAAATACAATCCTTTGTATATCATACTGAGATACCTTTAAGTAAGTGACAGACTATTTAGACCATGTCTCTTCAGTATCTGTGTCTGTATTCATGTGATTTTATTTTTTTTTAGAATGAATCCTAAATTGTAGCTTCAAGAAAGAAGTATTTAGGCATTATGGTGCAACAGAGCAAGATCCAAAGGTTCCCCCCAAAATTATATATATGAATTGACAAAATGACCAGCGGTGTAAGACCTTGTTACCTTGATAATATATACAAGTTTAGGCAACTTTCTCTGTGGGATATTAAACCTTGCTAGATCATATGGAAAAATAACAGTTGTTACTGCACCCACTGTTCATGCATGCTTGTAGAAAACATGTGACATTCAATGATATGCAGGCTCTTTAGTACAGAGAACAGCTTCAAGAACATGGCTTTGGTTTCAAATCACTAATAGATTATTTATCTCTTGTGACTAGTTATTTAGAAGTTGCATCTTTCATTTAAAGATACTGAAAATCAGTTGAAGAAGAGACATAGGTTCCTCACAAGGGAAATAAATACTATTAACAAATATTTTTTCAGGATGGGTGAATATGTAGCTGCTTATTTATCTTAACTCATTATAGAATAACAATTTACACTAGTCGCCTAGCTTCTAAACGACTTCTAAAAGTTAGGTTAAATGCGTCATCCCACCCTTAAGCCCTGCTCAAAACCTACAGTGTAGCACACAAACTCTGTACACGCTGAGAAATAGTTAAACACATTTATATTTTTATCTATTTTTTTCAAAAACCTTTAAAATGGCATTTTTTTTTTCTTTTTTTTTTTTTCTTTTTTCCTAGGAAAAGCTATGCAAAGAAACTACTGTAAATACTGGTTTTGATGAACAAGCTTTTCCACCACAAAGACAAAAAAAAAGTATGAGCATATTTCATTCCTTGAAAAGGTTAGCAAGCTATTTTGTAAAGTGGTTTCCTTGGGGCTCTCCAAAACAACTGGACCAGTTCTATGCAGAAACAATGCACAGAAGATATAAGGGGACCAGAGTCTTTTGAACCAGCAGCTGTGCTACCTGCGGCTCTCCATAACAAGCAGACCAATTCCATGTGGAAACAGAATGAGCACAAGATATAAAAAGATCAAAATTGTTTGAACCAGCAGCTGTGCTACCTGCAGCAGTTAATCTTTCCTGGCAATCTGTTAGAGACACACATTCCTCAGGCTAAGAGGACTAAGAGGCTTTTGCTGACTGCTGTTCCTCTGAGAGAAGCCAAGTCCAATTCTCCCTTCATATTACTGGAACAGTTGCATTGTGGGCTCATATGTATTGGGAAAAAAAATGAACTTTTATTTGGCTTGTTGGAAAAGAGATTTCCGATCAGTTGCTTTGAATAAAAGTATGATGTTAGCTCATTTCTTAACCAGATAATAGTTTAATTAAAAGCCAAAATCTTTTACTGTGAAAAAGCTGACATCACACTAAAAAAAAAAAAAAACAACAACAACAACAACAAAAAATAGTAGTATATAGGAATAACAATACTTATGCTGGGGAAAACCAGAAAGAAAACAAAACAACAACAAAGAAATCACTCGGACCTAATGTCTGCAAAGAAGACAAAGTAGAATTTTATACTCCTATCATTTGAAACTGAATCTTATTTTCCCTTAAAAATATCAATATTATTTAAGGAACTGTTTCTCTGTTACTCTTATTGGACAATAAATTTTAATAAAACAGCATTTGTTCTCTCCCCTGCCCTTTCCCCTTCTAAGAAATGTATTTCTAAGTATGTGCTTTCTCACATTACAAGTGTCATCTTTTACACTATGATGTAATACCCCAGAATAGTTCTTGTTTTTTTTTTTTTTGTTTGTTTGTTTGTTTTCCAAAGTTGCACTGTTTTATCAAATATTTTGTTAGGAAAAGATACCAGAAGTTATTTTTCAGTAGAAATGTTCGGCCATGTTTCTTTGAAAAACTTTTGAGAAAAGGAATAGAGAAAAAGAGATCATTTTCATCAGTGTTTAAAACAAAACAAAAGAGAAATTGCATATGTAATTTGAAATGAAAAAGCGAGGGCTTTTGGAGCAAATACAAAGTTACTTAATCTTATGATGTATAGGCAGGCTCTCAGTCTTTAGTCACCCTTTAGATGAACTGGGAAGCTCTGCTGCTGTTCCCCACCTTTTATATTCTTCCCTGCAGAAGTGTCACAAACAGTGTAAAAAGGGTAAATGCAGCAGAAAAGGAGAAAAAAGGAAAAAGGGAAGGGGAAGCATGTTTAAATTATGCATATAATCTGAAATATTTTTTTATACTGATCAATAGCTTGGAGATATTTTGTTTGTTTGCAGGGTAAATGCCAACAAAGATCACAGTAGGTTTTGGTTTGTAATTAATCTTCCTTTACATGTTTCTTTGATGTTTTTAAGGGTATAGCAGAGTAATCTGTCACCTGCAAGGCCACCTGGTTTTAAATGGCTTAGATTAAGCACGCATATTTTCAGTTCAGACCTTAACTGTGTACTGGGTCTGGCTGGAATGTTAACTTTCCCGGCAGCAGCCTATACAGTGCCATACTCTGTACTTGTAGCTGGAATAGCAGTGTTATCACACCAGTGTTGTGTCTACTGCTGAGCAGCAGTGGCACAGCATTGGGCCTTTCTCTAACCCTCCTAGGGGGTGGGCAAAAAGTGAGGAGAGAAACATCACTAGAGCAGCTGACCTAAACCAATCAAAGGGATATTCCATACCATGTGGTGTCACACTCAGCAATAAAAGGTGGAAACAGGAAGAAGAGGGGAGGGGTGGGCTCTCGTTGAGAAGACGTCGGTCCTCCTCTCGAACACTGGCTGCGTGCGTTGAGGCCTTGCTTCAAGGACGTGGTCAATCATCGCTCATTTGTGGGAAGTAGAGAGTAATTTCTTTCCTCTGCACTTCCATATAGCTTTCATTTATTTTGTTTGTTTGTTTTCCTCCCTTTTTCCTCTTTCCTTTTTATTTCCCCTTAGTTAAATTGTTTAGTTCATGGTAGTCTTTATTTAATTATTATAATTATTTCCCTTTAATTAAATTATCCTTATCTCAACCCGTGAGTTGTTCTTTGCTTTACTTCTCCCCCTGTTCATCTAAAGGAGGGGGAGTGAGAGAGCGGTTGTGGGGTTTAGCTGCCCAGCACGGTAAAACCACCACAAACTGAACTCGTGTTCATGTTGTTCAATGTTTTGTTCATGTCTATACCAAATCACATTACAAGTTGTTTGCAAGTTCTTCTTGCAAATAATTCCTTTTTCATTAACACCTAATTGATAGTGCACCATTATTAGCACTAGAAATTTCATACTATATTAATTTACATCTGTCAAATATAAAATTAAACCTTTCACATAGATGCCATGATGCTCTAGGATTCCCAGGTCCCACCTTTCACAATGATGGGACATTACAGTCTTGAACTATTCTTTTCTTTTTTCTTTATTTCTTAACACTAGAAATATCTTTGTGAAGACCAGCTGTGACATTTCAATATAAAATCTATTCTGGTTAGTACCTGTCAAAGTGTTTGTATGTTATCTGTGCAGATAGATGTCTGCAGACATTAGGGAGGTCATGTATACTGTAAGATGCATGTTAGAATGCCTGAGCAGGTCTCTTGTAGTGTGTGCAGACAGGCAGGCAAGAAGAAAGATAACCTTTGGTTTTCGTAATAAAATATGTGAAAATCATTCTTGAAATCATTCTTGTTCAAAAAGATAGAAAAGGAAGAGCACTTTCTATTCCTATGATGGCATACTAATTTGCTGTCAAGTTCAAAAGAAGTTTCTTATTTAAGAAGAAGACTAATAGAAAAGAAATTAATTGAGCGTTGCTAAACATGCAGAAAACACTAAATCAAGAAGTCTCTGGCTAGCGAATGGTTAGAGGTACAATGCATTTCTCAACATTATTTCCTAATGTCATCCTCATGCCTGTAGGTTGTTAGTTCAATATATAATTGTTTTGTTGGAAAGTTGAAGTAATATTATTCAGTTGCTAGGGGAGAGTTTTAAACTATTCTTGAAACAATAACAATAACAATAATAATAATAATTAATAACAATAGCAACAACGACAACCACAATAATAATAATCAGAACACAGAGTGGCAGAAAGCTACTAATGTGACAAAACTATTTAATAGCACTGGCATTCAGTAAGCATTCCCAAGTTAAGTAGACCATAAAAGCCCTGGGTGTTCCAGTGAAGAGCAAACTGAACATGAGCCAGCTGGGCACCCTTGTGGCATGATGGAGAAATATGCTGGACTGCATCAGGCAGAAGATTGCCAGTAGTTCAAGGCATGTGATCCTCACCTTCAAGTTAGTCCTGATGAGACCAAGTACTATCTGGAGTACTTGGTCCAGATTTGGGTTCCCCTGTGAAAAGAAGATAAAGAAAAAAAAGATTTGCTAGAGTTTGCAGTCTTTTATAAGGTCTGATTGTAATGATAATTAAAGATTTTCAGTATGTAGTCAAATTCCTCATTTCTGGTACAGGATCTGACCTTAGTCCTGACCACAGACAGCAAAAGGACTGTTCTCAATCTGACAGCTTTTTCCAGTCATACAGTTTTTCAGTTCCCAAAATGTCAAGAATGCTCAATGTGCTCAGTACATGATATTTTGCAAATTTGCAAAGTTCTAATCTTTATGTTGTTGAGTCAGACATCAAACCAACACTTAGATGAAACAAACATTTTATTAAGAAAGCATAGGAATCTTCTGTGTGTACTTACTGTCCTGGGAATGGAGAGTGGTCTGTTTTGGAGTCAATGTGCATTTTGCATCCTCAGTAAATGTTATCAATGTAGCTTGCAAGCTAGAAGCTAAATGTTACAGTAGCCAGCCAACTAATAGATAATTAGCTTATTTTGATTCAGACTACTGAACCACCTTTAGAGCTTCCAACGTATGAAGAAAAAAAGAGAAAACTTTGCTGAAAAGATGAACAGTTCATGGAGAGGTCGTGCACAACAACAAAAAAGTATATTTAGAATACTACATTGGAGATTAAAAAAAAAAAAAAAAGTAATAGTAGAAGAAGAAACATTAAACAGTTTAATAAAATATATCTCCCAGAAGTATTGTCTAAGGAAATCAATTTGATTTTTATTTGGAGTTAATAAGATGGAATTTTATTTAGAATTCATATTCAATATTTTCATTGGCAAAATGCAATTTTTTGACAAGTTGATTATCAATCAAGAATATTCCTACATTTTAGGAATGTATTATATTAATGTTTTTTAAAAAGGCAGTTGTTTCAATAGTTGTTTTCAATAGTTGTTTCAATAACTTAAGACTGTCGTGGTTCCGCTCGAGTGGGCAGCCGAGCTCCACCACAGCCGCTCTCTCACTCCCCTCCTCAAAGAGGAATGGGGAGAAAATATGTGAAAAGGGGCTCAAGGGTTGAGATAAGGATGAGAAAATCACGCAATAATTATTGTAACGGGCAAAACAGACTCGGCATAAGGAGATAGTAAGATTTATTGCCTATTACTAACAAGCGAGAGAAGTGAGAAAACAAAGGAAAAAGCAAACCAAAAGCACCTTCCCCCCCATCCACCCTCTTCCACCTCCTCCCCCCGAGCGGCGCAGGGGAACGGGGGAATGGGGGTTATGGTCAGTCTACAGCACTTCTTCTCTGCCGCTCCTTCTTGGTCACTCTCGTCCCCTGTGCTGTGGGGTCCCACCCACGGGATGCAGTCCCTGATGAACTGATCCGGCGTGGGCTTCCCATAGGCAGCAGCTCATCCAGAACTGCTCCAGATATGGGTCCGTACCACGGGGTCAATCCCTCAGGAGAAAACTGCTCCAACCTGGCTCCCCTACGGGCAGCAGCTCCTGCCAGCAGCTCCTGCGTGGGCTCCTCTCCACGGGCTACAGGTCCGGCCTGGAATCTGCTCTGGCAGGGGTCTTCCACAGGCGGCAGCCTCCGTCGGTGCAGGGCCACCTGCTCCACCGTGGTCTCCTCCACGGGCTGCAGCATGGAACCCTGCTCCACCATGGTACTCCATGGGCTGCAGGGGGACATCCTGCTTCACCATGGTCCTCACCACAGGCCGCAGGGGACTTCTGCTCCGACACCTGGAGCACCTCTCCCCCTCCCTCTACACTGACCTTGGCACCTGCAAGGCTGTTCTCTCACTCCCGACTGCTGTGTGGTGCAGCGTTTTTTCCCTGTCTCAAATATGCTCTCACAGAGGCGCAAAACAACATTGCTTATTGGCTCAGATCTGGAAAACAATGGGGCCCTTCCCAAACATGGGGCAGCTTCTAGATCTTTCTCACTGAAACCACCCCTATGGCTCCCTGCTACCAAAACCTTGCCACGTAAACCCACTACACAAACAAATAAGCTTTCTTTAGTATGAGAACAAAGCCTTCATCTTGACAGATTTAGAGATGATCACTAGAGATATATATATTTGCTTCAGCATTTTGTTTGACAAAAGTGTTCTTCGTCTGCTTTAGATTCTCTCAAAACTTGCAACACAAAATCCTTTATCTTTCAATCACTTTAATGTTTTCATTAGCTTTACATGCTATTTGGGGTGGAGAATGGGAGGTGAAATACAGTTATGGGATGAGACCCAACCGTTAGCTAAGCTGGGTCTTATAGTCTTTCAGATAATCTCTTTATCTCTCACATACACACTACACTAGTCTCTGCTGCAGCTTTTACCTTGTGCTGAACAAGAAACTTCAAGTTTTAGCCTCAATGGAACTTGCTGTGCAAGGAATAGTGACTTTTTTTTTTTACAGAAACTTTTCAAGGTATCAAATTAACAACTGCAAGGGGTGTAGCTGAACCACCCACATTTAATAAAAGCTAACCAAAATCTTTTTTTACAAAAAGTGAACTCTTTTTTACAAAAAATGAATTCTAACTTTATTTTTCCCTTATTTTTTACTTCTGCCTAGGATCAGAGGTGAGAAAACAGACTCACAAACAACAATGAGCTGGTAGCATAATCTTTCCAATATCTGTGAAAATAACAGTGCACTACAAATGTTATGATACAAGGCTTAAGCCTGTAGATATTTAAGATGGAGTTCTGGAAAAAATAATATTTAAATAAATTTTCAAAATATAAAATACAGTTTATTGATACGGATCTATCGGAAAATGATGGATATTTATAACACACGTGTAGAAAACATTGTGACTATGGGCAAAAGGAAAAAAAAAATCCAAAAAGCAGAATATGTTTTTGGTTCTTCAAGAGAATTAACTTACTACAATTAAATTGTCTGAGAAGACAGGACAGAAATTATAAGAAAGTCATAACATATATTATTATTATTTTGTTGTTGTTAGTTTCACAAGATCATTGATGCTGGAATAAACTGCATCAATGTCAGACAGTGCAGGTCCTTCCAAAAGATTTGTCTCAGCCAGAATATAAGTTATTGATTTCAGTAGAGGAAAATGTGAGCAAAATGAAACAAAGTGATAAGGAAATAAAAAGGTAGTGTTTACGGATTATTTTTGGCCTTTTAATCTATATTGTATGGTTGGAAAACTATACATTAAAAAATAAATATCTAAATAAAAGATTTCTAAATGCTTTCAAAGCCTATTTTCTACTGATTTCAATGCTAATAAATAATAAAAACAAGACCAGAAAAAAAAACATACAAAAGATAGCTACTCCAAGGAAAATATTTTTTAGACCTGTGTCTAAAAGATTAATTTAAGCATACACTTACTTTGATGGTGCATGAACTGATAGGTAGACAGTTAATTTTCAATGGTAAATAATAATAATACATTTAGTTTGAATAAACTTTAATGATATCAGTTTGCTATTTCCTCAATTTACAAATCCTTAACAGAGAGCACAATGAAAATCATATTAGTTGATATTGATATCTGTGATGGTAGAATATTCATATATCAGAATCACAGAATCACAGAATCATCTAGGTTGGAAGAGACCTCCAAGATCAGCTAGTTCAACCTCTGACCTAACACTTGTTAGTGTTAGATCACTCCACTAAAGTCCTCCACATCACTAAGTTCTAAATATAATGTCTTTTAAAGACTTCCAGGGATGGTGACTCAACCACTTCCCTGGGCAGCCCATTCCAATGCCTCACAACCCTCTCAGTAAAAAAGTTCTTCCTAATATCCAACCTAAACCTCCCCTGGCACAACTTTAGCCCATTCCCCCTTGTCCTATCACCAGGCACATGGGAGAATAGACCAACCCCCACCTTGCTACAGCCTCCTTTAAGGTACCTATACAGAGCAATAAGGTCACCCCTGAGCCTCTTCGTCTCCCAGCTGAACAACCCCAGCTCCTTCAGCTGCTCCTCATAAGACTTGTTTTCCAGACCCCTCACCAGTTTTGTTGCCCTGCTGGCCACGCTGTTTCTTATGCAAGCCAGGATGCTGTTGACCTTCTTGGCCACCTGAGCAGGGTGCTGGCTCATATTCAGCCGACTATCAACCAACACTCCTAGGTCCTTCTCCACCAGGCAGCTTTCTAACTGCTCATCTCCCAGCCTGTAGCGCTGCTTGGGGTTGTTGTGTCCCAGGTGCAGGACCCGGCACTTGGCCTTGTTGAACTTCATACAGTTGGCCTCAGCCCATCAGTCCAGAGTATCCAGAGCCTTCCTACCCTTGAGCAGATCGACACATGCACCCAATTTGGTGTCATCTGCAAACTTACTGAGGGTGCACTCGATCCCCTCATCCGGATCATCAATAAAGATATTGATATTGATATTGATATTGAAGAGAACTGGAATAAGACATTTTCTGTTCATGGGACTGAACCCAATCGGTCTGTCAGAAACAGTGTATGCAAAAGACACAACAATGTTTAAGAGAGCTGAGCAGAAAGACTTAGTTGGTCTTAGTAAGGTCTACTTAGTCTAGTACATAGATAAGACAGTGAATGAAGAAGAAAAAAAGGTATGAGAAATTACTGTTTTTAAAGAGAGCATTCATAAGCACAATTATGACCTACAGCAAAATGTTGGCATACTCTCATCCAAATTGTCTAAATCCACCAAAGCAAATCATATGAATAATTCAAGCTCTTCAGTACCTTGGTTTATTTCTCTCTTGCTCACCCATCCTCAATAGCAGATAGCTCTTGTATATGATGCAGTTGTATGACTCTTTAGGAAAATGTTGACAATTCAGTAGAAGAGAGGAATCAAACTGAATTTAAATTGAACTCAGAATCCATGGAGAAGAAACAGTCTGAGTGTAAAAGATAGTAAAATCTGAGGTATTACTTTAAGTCATTTAATTTCTGAAGGGTATTGGTGTGTTTTTAGAATCCCTTAAAATCCTTTTAAAGGGGATTTAATAATTCCTTTATCATTTACTTTGAGTAACACTCATTATTTCGTTAATTACTACCATTAAATTACTACCATTATTATTGAACTAAAGAAAGTATTAACATATTATGTTATTGTAATAAAATCATAATACACACTATTTCGAGAAATTGAAACATTTTAATTGTCTCTTTAAAAATAGTCATAGTTATGTTCATACTGATTAAAAAATAATAATAATAGTAAATGTAATTTACAAATAACTTCACAAAGAAACAAAAAATTAAAATACATTTACTTCAACAGATATTTTATCAAAAATAGTTCCTTTTCACAATCCAAGTTATACCACACACACACACACACACAAAAAAAAAAAAAAAAAAAAGGCTGTTTTTAATGTAGCAGTATTCTTTTGTACTTCTTCGTTTCTTCTGAGCTGTTAGATGTTAGCAAGAGTTTCTTAGGGTCGTTAAATCTACTCTCACACTCATGAAAAAATACAGAAGCACTGTCTCAGGTGTTATACTTTTCTATGTGGTGAGATACATGGAGCAGTTGAGCACATTATTAACCTCAGCAATAAGTCAAAGAAGGGTAAATCAGAGGACAACTGTGGGACAAACATCCAAGGAAACAACAAAGGAAATCAAGGCATCTTTGCAGAGAAAAGAACTAATAAGAAGTTTATCATTCAGGATACCTGTCTAATAAAATGTGCATTGCAGGAGTCTAAAGCTGAACAAGAACATTAACTGTGTTTTGAGACTGACATCCCATTATGTGGGATGATGCAACATGTATAGCATTCAATATATATTAAGCATCCATAGGGTATAAACAATTCAAGTGTGAACTGGTACCTTTCTCCCCAAATAAAAACATTGCAAAATCTTTATTGTCATGTTTACCATCAATAGTTTTCCCTATGAGTGAGGATAATGTGTTCCATATGTTGTCTATTCCAATTATCAGCCCAGAATACTCCAAAGATATGTAAAACAATGACCTTGATGTTATTGTACATAATGATGACAATGAACCCATAGGATTAACTCTGTTCCTATTGAAATAGTATCTTTTTCAACATGAACTGCAGTCTCAGTACAGAACAATTTTCAAAGTTCAGAAAAACAGATGGTGTGTATAAATTTTGCCATGCCCAGAAGAACTTTTTGAGATACAGCAACAAGAATCTATTATATGTCCATTATATGCTGTTCACGTTATCCCTGTACTGACAACACTGGTGATTCCTTTTCTTTTTGGAACAGTTCCCACATTTATCTAAATCACTATCAGCCACTTTGTTACAAGCACATTAGTAATAATAATGGTATCTAATGTTTCTCAGCACAGTGATTTAAGCATGTTAACTTTTCTTTACTGTGCAAACTATTATACTCTCAAATAATTTCTTGCAGGTGGTGATGACTGATTTGTAAGGAATTATATAAACTGGAATAACATACATGTATTACTGTCAAATTCTGAAATCTTTATTAACAAACCTTTAAAGCATGTAGTAGCTTAGTATCAGTAGTTTTCTGTTTTGAAAGAGCCTCTTCATATGCTAGTGTTCTGTTTAAAAAATATATATATAAAAAAAATCAAATATATCATCTTCAAATATCTACAAACCAAAGCCAGATTGTTCAGATCTGCTCCATCTGTTATAAAACAGCTTCTTAAAATTGTAATGGGTAAACAGATATCTACCTGAATCTTGTTATATATAAGGTGCTATGTACAAAAGAATATGTAAAAAGTGGCTGATGTGGTGAGTGGATCATTTCAGTTATCTATGAGAAAAACAAGACAAAATGGATAATAGTTTTCTTACTGGTAAGCTGCTTTTTCAGGCTGGCAGTCATCCTGTTCTGTTAGCAAAGACAAAAATTTTATTGCTTTTGTTCTAGATTATGCTTAATTATCCTAAAACTATTATGATGACTACTTTTGTTTCCTGAAATTGTCTTACAAAGTTAAAGTATTGTACTTCTCCTTATGTGCCTTAAAGTTACAACCAACATTTTAAGGTTGAACAATTTCACTGGATTTCAGAACTTCAGTTATATCCATTTTAGATTATTTTATGTCACATACTTTCATATATAACCACATTACTTTAACTACTGAAATACCTAAGTAATCCAAATGCTGTGAGTCCCATTGTTGCAGCTGCTGCACAAGGATAATAAATAGCTGCTTTTTTTTTTTTTTTTTTTTTTTTTCCAAATGTTTGACAAAGAAAGCTGCTAGAGGAGTTGAAAATGCATTCTAGGACTAAGAACAGGGTAATACCTGACAACAGACTTAACAAAATGAGTTAGAAAATGTGTTAGAAATGAATAGAAACATTAGAAATGTTAGAAACATTTCTAACATTAGAAATGTTAGAAACATTTTTTACATTAAATAATCTTAGCGTTTTCAATTGGACTTGTTATCAAAACAAGATTGGTTTATATGAATATAGAAATTCAATATTGTCTAATTGAAAAGAACTGAATTGAAATATTTATAATAAAATATGTTGATACCATTTTGTATTCTAAGACATATTAAAAAACTGATTTTTTTTTTTTACACATCAATATTCAGCACATATGAACACAGCAACAAATTTTTGTTATCAGGTTGGATTTTCTGCACATACTAAGGTAGAGTTGTGTCTTGAAGAGGTACCTGAAGCAAAAGAAGGTCATTCAAAAGACTAAGACATAAAAGTTAAAGACATGTGGGACAAGATTAGGGTCAGCATCATTTGGCAAAGAGACTCTGGGAAATATTCTTTCTATGAGATCATATGGAAAGGGTATAAATCAAATGTGTATGTCTTTGAAATTAAAAAGAAATAGCCAAGGAATAAATGTGCTTAATATCAATTTTGTCTATTTGTCATTGTGTAAATATGCAGGCAGTATTGTTCAATGTTCCACAAGAAAGATGATTATGTTATGGTCATATTTTTAACTTAATACTTTTATACAGTGCAGATAGTTTTATATGAAAAGTAAGGAAAAGACATATTGTTTGTTACTACCACCATTCTGTTGTGAATCACAGAATGTTTTGGGTTGGAAGGGACCTTAAAGAACACCTAATTCCAACCTCCGTGACATGGGCAGCCTTCTAGGTTGCTCAAAGCCCCATCCAGCCTGGCCTTAAACACTTCCAGGGATTGGGCATCCACAGCTTTTCTGTGCAACCTGTTCTAGAGCCATACTAACCTCAGAATAAAGAATTTCTTCCTCATATCTAATTTAAATCTACCCTTTAAAGCTATCCTTGTGCTATCACTAGACTCTCTGTCAAAGAGGCCCTCCCCAGATTTCCTGTAGACCCCTTCAGGTACTGGAAGTCAGCTGAAAGGTTGTAGTGTGTTTATGTGGCAAGGTTTTAGTAGCAGGGGCCACAGGGGTGAGAAGCCACCCCTTATTTGGAGCAGTTATACATATTTGCAAATTGCAGTTCCGCATATTTACATATTTGGAGCAGTTCTTGAAGAGCTGCTGCCTGTGGAAAGCACACACAGGATCAGTTTGGGAAGGACGTCATCCTGTGGGAGGGACCCCACATTGGAGCAGGGGAAGAGAGTGACTGAGAAGGAGCAGCAGAGACAAAGTGCTATAGACTGACCGCAGTCTCCATTCTCCCATTCCCCTGCACTCCTCGGGGGGAGGAGGTCGAAGAGTGCAGATGGGGGAAAAGTGTTTTTTTTTTTTTCTTTCCTTTGTTTCTCATTTTTCTAGCTTGTTACTAATAGGAAATAAATTTTACTTTCTCCCTATGCTGAGTCGGTTTCGCCTATCATGATAATTGTTGAGCAATCTCCCTATCCTTATCTCAATCCCTGAGTCCTTTGCATCGTATTTTGTCCCCCTTTCCCTTTGAGAAGGGGGAGTGATAGAGTGGCTGTGGTGGAGCTCAGCTGCCCACCTGAATAAAATCTCCACAAAGGTCTCCCTAGAGTCTTCTCATCTTGAGGCTGAACAACTCCATCTCTCTCAGCCTGTTTTCATAGGATAGGTGTTCCAGCCCTTTGATCATCTTCATCGCCCTCCTCTGAACTTGTTCAGTTGTTGTATTGGTCTCTAAAAGCTGAAAATTAAGGAATTAGAGACCAAATCCATTGCTCAGTTTTTACTTCCTCTTGTGTTTTGTTTAAATTTCATTAAGAGAACCAGTGACTGGATGTTATATAATACTTTGAAAGCCTTATTTTATGGCTTTCAGAAGGGTTATATGATTTAAAAGATAATGGGGTAAATCCAATCCTGCATTGAAGGATTGTGTAAGTTTCCAAGTAAAGATATTGAAGTGGAAAATTAGATAAAACTCTAAAGAAGATATTAGCAAACTCCATGTCCATTACCCATAGAAGGTATTAACATACCGCAGACTATTTCTACCTATAAGGGCTGTTGTTATTTATGTTATAATATTTGTTAGGATAGTTACTGAAGATGACTTACACATCAAACCAATACTGAATTGTCTTGTGAAACCTAATGAATACTACCTAACTCTATGCTTAAGAGCTAAAGATTTAAAAGAAATTAAACATGTTAGACTTAGTGACAAATATTTATGTGTGTAATTAAAGTGTTTATTTGATCACTTGTACAATAAAGACTTGAAGATCTGAGGAACAACCTTAAACATTGCTATGGTGGATCTTCAGCTCCAAACGGATTTTTCCTCTAATGAGATCCATCCTTCTGGGAATATAAAATCACTACCTAAAGTCCATTTGCTGAATATTCAAAAATTCTCTAGCTTTCATTGTTCCCTTTGATGGCATGTTCTATACACAAGCAGAAACAAACTGCAAGTGAGATGAAAAGCCAGACACACTTATTAGACAGATAAAGTTTTGCTGTTTTGTTTTTGGGTTTCATTTTTAATCTTAGGAAGTATGATGGTCTCAAAACAAACAAACAAACAAACAACATTAAAAAATGATAGAAAAATCAGAGAGATTCTGGTTCTTATTCTCCTAAGACTGCTACTCCACAGCCTCTACAGCCTCTCTGGGCATTTTGCTGGTTCATATTAAGCTTGGAGCTTACCAAGTCCCCCAAGTCTGGTACCTTCCAGACAGGAAAAAGCTGTATTATATTTGACATAAAGTTGAAGATGTTTCATTTGCTTTTTATGATGGACATGTTATATGATTATCGTGTATCCATACTCCTTCTTGGAAACCACAGATAGAAAACCTTTCAAAGAAAGAGCATTGGGAACAGCAAGCATGGAGATACTAAAGTTAAATTGTGCCTAACAGGCCTGATTGCTTTTTACAGTCAGGTAATTGGCATTATGGAAGAGTAATGAATGTTATATGCTTTAACTTTAATAAGGTCTTTGACATAGTTCCCCATAGAACGGTCAAATTACTGTGATATGGACTAGATGAGTGGATGGTAAGGTTAAAAGTCCTAAAAAAAGCCTTGATCATCAGGCCCAAAAGCTGTTGATTAGCAGTACAAAGTTCAGATGGGAGCTAGTTACCATTGGCAATGTATATATACACACTTATATATATGTGTATTTTTTCTGATGAGATGAATGATGAGATAAAATGAATTCTCAGACAGAGAATATAAGGGAAGTACTAGATATGCCTGAGGACAGGACTGCCATTAAGAGAAACCTTGACAGTGGGGAAAAATGGGTTTACAGGAATTTCATGAGGTTCAGCTAATGCTAATGAAAAGATGTGGAACTAGAGCAGAACAATTTCATGCCAAGGTTGACAGGTTAGAAAGAAGGATTGTGAAGAATGATCTGGGGGTCCTTGTGAAATAATGATGTGAGTCTCCACCTTTCCCTTTCAGCAAAGAATCCGATCACATACTTACATGTGCTATGAAGAGTGTAACCAGCTGGTTAGAGGAAGTGATCCTTCTCTGCTAGGCATTTGTGAGGGCCTCGTCTCACAAACAGCCCAAACCTGAGCACTACCTAGTTCAACAAATATATTATAGTCAACAAACAAGTCCAGTAGAGATTGCCAAGATAAATAGGAGGCTGGAAGAAAAGATTTAAAAGGAGAAAAGGAAGGAAGAAAAGGAAGGAAGGAAGGAAGGAAGGAAGGAAGGAAGGAAGGAAGGAAGGAAGGAAGGAAGGAAGGAAGGAAGGAAGGAAGGAAGGAAGGAAGGAAGGAAGGAAGGAGATGAGGGCAGGGCAGGGCAGGGCAGGGAAGGGAAGGGAAAAGGAAAGGGAAGGGAAAAGGAAAGGGAAGGAAAGGGAAGGGAAAAGGAAAGAAGAAAAGACTTAAGGTAGGCTGTGAAGACATCTTACTGGGGTCTTTGGTGACCTGATGGAAGGCTTTAGGAAAGACATAGGAATGCTCTTTGAGGCTCTTCGCAGAGATATACAGGCAAAGGGTAAAAGGAAATAGATGCAATCTGTGAAGTACACAAATCAATATAAGATAACTTTTTAACCTGACAGTGGTCAAGAACAGGAACAAGTTGACCACAGAGGTTACAGAATCTCCATCTGTGAAGCTATTCAAAATTCAGACAAGACCCCAAGCAACTTTTTTTAACTGGAATGGCTTTGAGCAGGAATGTGAACTTGCTATCTTCTGAAGAATCCTTCCCACTTGTGTGTTGTATCACTTGTCTCTGAGAAATGTATGAGTAGCTTGAATACTACAGTTATTACTACTTGATTACTGCTTGAATACTACAGTACTCCCTATTAACAGAAACACAGACAAATCACCCATGAAGTCATAAAACTACACACTCCTCAAAAGTATGGAACAATTGAAAAATTGTCTCCATTTTATTTGCAAAGTATGTGTATATCTTCTAACTGCTAGAATCTCTGACCTAGCAAAATAGTAGCAGTTGAAATTAATGGTGCATGCCACCATCCAACACCTTTTCTGACACTTGAATAATGAAAGTTCCAGAGGATCAAGAAAGGGGTCGTGATGCATACTTAGCAAAGCCCTGATAATTTATCACTATTTCCCCACATTATAAATGAAAGCAAGGTTCATATAATCATTAAAGGTGATATCAAGGAAGATACTGTTCTCAAACATTTTGAGAACTTGGTAAAAAAAAAAAAAGACTGGAATGGGGCTGTACTACTGTTAACGTCCAACTGGCAAAAGTGAGTCTGAAAACCTGGCAGAGGGTTAAGGTCTTCATCTCTGTCAAACTTGGGAAGCCACAATTGTCACACCATCTGTCTAATATAATGTCTTTGAACAATTCAGAGTTTAACAGAGAATCTGGCACATTCTTATTTCCAAGACTATTATGCAAAGAAACTGACTGTGATGAAAAAAATCTAGTACAATGTCAATGTCCAAAACATCAATACACTGGTAGCACTATCAGAGGATATCCAGAAGTCATTCTAGTCCAGAAATAATAAGGTGTTTCAGATTATCATAAGCACAATGTGATCATTCATAGCTCTTCAGAAGATAATGAAGACAGTCCACGTGGAAACCTGATGATTTTCTGGTAAAGCAATGGCTCTGTTGATCATTAGTTGGCATTAATACAGGTTTGTACCTACTCACTTCTCAATGCTTTTGACCAACCGGGCTCATTTGTCTGAACATTTTTAACTATCATTTTAACCATAAAACAAACAAACAAAACCCACAAAACAAAACAACCAAGCACCAAGACAATAAACAAACCACCCAAACAAACAAAACAAAACAAAACAACAACAACAAAAAAAAAACACAACAAACTAGGGACTGATAGAAAGTCATTGAAATTTGTATGAGCTTCTACTGTCTATAACATTTAAGACTGAAGAAGGACATGCAGGTAAGCAATAGAAACTAATGTTTCAATTCTTTGTGCTTGCTAGCACAAATAATCACAGAACAGAATTTGGTCTATATATTCACTAACATTCATACTAAGCCAGTTAAGTATTTTTTTCCTGACAGTCTGACTGTTTCAGGACCTGACATCTCTGATTTGATATGAAATACTTTATCTGAACTATAAGAAATCTTCTTTTAACATCCAATCTTAATATTCACAACTTATATCCATTTCTTCATGTGTCAGCATTGCCCTTTGAGTCATCCATATTAATGCAAGCTAGAATTATATTGATACATGAATATTCTCTTTTTATTACTTCTGGGCATTTTGTAGCAGATTTGATCTGACCTTATTCTGAATGCTAAAAGACCTCCCCAAACCTTGAATTCTGTGATCTGTCATATTATCACACTACCCTTCCCTTACTAAAACATTTTTTTTCCAGACTGTATGATCAAAAGGCCTTGAGGTGTGACTTGCATTCCATCTTTCTTTTAGTGTGTCTCTCCATAAATGAAATGCAGAGTTCTTAGTCTCATCTTTGGTGCAGTTCTTTTGTAAATTATGTAACATAACTTTTTACTGTTTTCTTAACCAGTCAATCAATAAATCAATCAATGATGAAGTATCACAGAATTGTAGGGGTTGGAAGGGATCTCAAGAGATCATCGTGTCCAATCCCCCTGCCAAAGTAGGTTCCTGTCCTGGTTTCAGTTAGAACAGAGTTAATTTTCTTCCTAGTAGCTGGTAGAATGCTATGTTTTGGCTTAGGATGAGAAGAATGCTGATAACACCCCGATGTTTTAATTGTTGCAGAGCAGTGTTTATACTAAGCCAAGGACATCTCAGCTTCTTGCTCTGTCCTGCCAATGGGCAGGCTGGGGGTGCAGCAAGAGCTGGGAGGGGACAGACCCAGGACAGGTGACCCAAACTAGCCAAAGGGGTATTGCATACCATCTGACGTCATGCTAAACTATATATAGGGGTGGCTAGCCAGGGGGAGGGGGCCGGACCTCTTGGGGTTAGGCTGGACATTGGTCAGCGGATGGTGAGCAATTGCATTGTGCATCACTTGTTTGTACACATTATTAGTAGTAGTACTATGATCATCATTGTTATTATTATTATTGTTATTGTTATTGTTATTGTTATTGTTGTTATTGTTATTGTTATTATTATTTTCCTGTCTTATTAAACTGTCTTTATCTCAACTCACAGGCTTTCCATTTCTCTCCCCCATCCCAGAGAGGGAGGGGGGAGGGTGAGTGAATGGCTGCGTGGTGTTTAGCTGCTGGCCGGATTAAACCACAACAGTCTTTATGGTGCCCAATGTGGGGCACAAAAGGTTGAGATAATGGCAGATCTGACCAGAGTGTGTTAAACTAAAATTGGTATAAGTATTAGACCTGCTTAATAGTTACTTGTCATAATGCTGATTGCTTTAATCTCAAGTTTGCTGTGCCTGTTTTCCAAATTGAGTATTATAGCACATTATTTTCCGTATGTGTTCTCTGTCATGTTGTTTTCCTTTCCGGGCCCTGGTTTAAGATCATTATGGTACTGTGTGTTGTAACAGTGGCTTATGAGATGATGAAATATCTGGTCATGACTCTAACTTGGTATTTGTACTCATTAACATCGTCAACTCTATACTTTGGAAACCGTATCTTGGAAACTATTAGCAATTATACCTGTTGCCTTTTTTCATCAGGGAGTCAATCTGTGGAGAGGAAAGGGGAAGATATTTTTCCTTACTCGATCACTCTCCCTTTCTCCTTCACCACCCCGTTATCCTCCTTGATCACTCTCCCTTTCTCCTTCACCACCCTCTTATCCTCCGAGCTTGTTACAATAGCTCTTCAAGATATTGAATATCCTTGGGATAGTCAGACCAGCATGGTCTTGTTATGCCTCCTGAATTTGCTTCATGTTTTGCTTAAAGTTAAACAACTACTTAGGAATCTTATCCAGAGGTCTGCCCAGAGGCAGTATAGTTGAGAGAAAGGGAGTATGGGAGGATATGGGCAGGCATCTAGGGCAGTGGGCACCCCCAGTGTTTTGGAAATTCACCAACTGAACAACTGCAAAATCCTAAAAAACTGGCAGAATGCTTGAAAAAAAGGTGTCAAAGTTCCAAAGTGATACAAATCGTCGTAACGTGCCGGGGCCCGGCTCATGCTTATCGAGCTGCCATGGATACTGCTATCAACTTAGTGACAGTTTTTTTTTTGTTGTTCAGTGTTGTTAGCTTTTTTTTTTTGTTGTTCAGTGTCATCATAATAAATATATCATATACCAATATGTATCCATCTGCATTGCTGCATTTAGACAACTGGAATTCTGAGGGAAATGCAGACCTGAAGAAAGTGCATGAAGAATCTCATTCTTAACTTTTTATCTGTAAATATAACTTGTTATCTATAAATATATGGCAAGTCTGAATGTACAAAACATAAAAATAGATGTGAAACATTTTCAAATTCATATTACAAAACATGTTGCAACATTCAGTTTAAAACATCAAGTTAGAACTAACTTCTTTAACATATATTGTGGTTGGAAAGACACAGAATAGAACACTTTAAACATATATTTAAGTTAATGATACATATATTGGAAATTCAAAGTTCACCTCAAATGTCATGAAAGTCAAAGAAGATATTCTATAGACTTCAGCATTTTTGTCCGAGCCCAAAAAAATTTTGTGGCACAGGTCAGAATAATTTAAATTTGTTAGATGAATTTCAAAAACAAAAACAAAAACAAAAACAACAACAACAACAAAAACACTTTATTTAGAAAGAACTGTCTTTTAGAAATAGTCCTTGTTTTAGGATGATTGCTTTATGTCAAGAGTATTCTTTAATAGACTTCTGAACTTAAAATAATTTAAATTAATTTAAAATGTAGAGTACAAGTCTGCATGCTTATGAATAACAAAATGAAAAAATACTGAAATTATTCAATTGTGGTAAAAATGTTTATTTTGCAATTTTCATCCTTATTAATACATTATTTATTGTTGGTTTTAGCTTCAATCAAGAAATGAAAACTTAGTACTTAAACAAGTTACAAAAATCAAAGCAGAAGAGAGAACAAGATGTTTTTAACATGAAATGATTTTGATATTGATAAAGAATGGCATATTCATGAAAAATAGATTGCTTAGAAATTATTGTTTTATAATTAATGCATCACAACAATAATAAATATTTTTTTTTATATCAAAAATACCTTCTTTTATCAATGGGACATATAAAAAAATTATTATTTTGTTTTAAAGTATCCTACTGAAAATATTTATTAAAATCATATTAAAACTTGGTAACTCTTCATGAATGCTCCTGATTGGTAGGATTTTTTTGGTGTTGTTTCACAGGAATAAACAAAACAGCTTAATTTCTGAAGGACAAACAATGTCAAAACAAAGTAACTTACAAAATGCAAATATTGTTCTTTTTTAAACCTGAAATAAAAATAGCTTGATCTTTTAGTATGGAAAATATAAAAATATAAAAAGCTTATATATTTAAGTTATCTTAGAGACAAAGAAAGTCTTTTAAATGCATACTTGATCTTAAATACAGAATATTTTAAAAGAAAAATATCTTTATGCCTTAAAGATCTTTATATCTTTATGCCTTAAATATCTTTATATCTTTTATATAAAATATCTTTATGAAAGTGACATTTGAAGTTCTCACTTTTTGTCATAAATCCAGTAATCACGTAACAACAATAAAAGTTATATATTGTTATAACTGTATTTTGTGTTATAGTATTACTCTATTAAGTGTTAAATTCAGTAGAACAATTTGTTACAGAATTTCTCAGGATTAACTTCTCTAGCTACCTGTGTATTTCACCTTTTTTTACCCATGCACTGGCTGTCTTCTTTAGTTCACATCACTGCTTTTGACATTTAAAGCTTAAATGGTGAAAGTTAAAGAATACTGAAACTAGAGAAACAGGTTTGAAATCTGGGCTGCTACTTTGCTACATGCTTTCAAAGATCCCTATAGGTGCAGATATAGAAACCCCTGATAAAGAAAATCACTCCCACCTAGGCTATTTCTACTTGCAGAAATAAACTGAAATGTTACACAAGAAAGTCAAACTGTTTCAAGGGAAAGAAGAAAAGAAGTCCTATACAGGCCATTGTTAAGAAAAATACATTATACATAAATAGCCAGCTTTTGTCTAAGATCATGTGGTAAAAGAAAGGTTCATTTACAAACAAGAAGAATTTTCAGAAGAATTATGTCTTTGCATAATCTTCTCTTCTTGTGAAAACAATAAATTTAAAAAGTCATGCAAATTAAATTCACATTCAAACATTTAAAGAAAACATAAACCCAATTGAAAACTTTTTTTTTCCAGGTTCCAAGTGCACAATACAAATAGATGAAGATATAGCTGAAATAGCAAGTGAATCTGTGATGAGTGAGACCTGATTAGTGATTTTGTTTATGGGATGTTTTCTGTGCAAACATATCAAGCTTGTCTGAAAAAATAAAATAAAATAAAAAATAGACTAGTGTGAAGTAGACTGCTTCTCAGAAGTTGTTTGTTAAATGGTGAGTGGTCTTATTTGTATCACTTTAGAACCTCCTAGAATGGACACAGTCCATCATGGAGAAAGTACTTCTGCTAGGGTGTTGTACAGGCACAAAACTGAAGAAAAAATATCTGACAGTCTACAGTCTACCCCATATTACAAACAGAATACAAGCAATGTCCAGAACATTGACATATAGAAGAGAAAAAAAGTACAATTCCATTGATTAGAATAATAAAGATGAACACTAGGTGAAAGCCTTTAGTCCCTTTCATTGCTATAAGACTGATCAAGGCCAGGAGATGTGTTCTTGATACTGAATGAAATTCAGTAGTTAGAAGTGTAATAAAGCCTTTATGGGCTTATGTATGTGAGGACAGCATGGATATTTTTGGTAAAAAAGACAATTTTAGAAGTCAGCTGTTATATTGGTTGTAGGAGAGATTAGGAATGATATGAGACAGCTGGAAACGAGGCCTGAGCTGCACTTAGCAGAAGAAAAGTATAGCATGTTTGCCTAGCTGAGGAAGAAAAAATAAATTTCTGAAGGAATAAACAGCAGTTGCCCACTGGTGCAGATGGACAGCAAATAGAGGTTGAGAGAATACGAATCTGAAGACAGAGTAAAAAGGACACCTAAATATGTCAACTACTATTGCAATGAAAAAGTTGCATAAAGGCTTATAATTGAATTATAAAATCACATTGATTCTTTGCTTTCTCTCTGGTTCAATGACTCCAGTATCACATTTTCACCTATCTGAATAAGAGTTGAAATTCCTATGGTGATTTCAAATTCCTCGCATTACAACGGGGGCATAGAATCAGAGCTTGCACCTTAAATTACCGCTACTGCAGTGCATGTTTTCAAGTTCTATTTGTCCTCTAGAGGAAAAGAGTGAGACCCTTACCTCTGCCATATTAAAAAATTAAATTCAGGAATTGAATTCTAACTTAAACAGTCATTTAAATCAGATGTCCTAGTGCAAGAAGAGAACGTGACTTCAGACTTTCTGCCCTCTTCTACTGATCTTAAAAATGATGACACTTTACTCAGCATTATGGATTCTCTACAAGGTGACAGCTACCCAGCCATTAAACATGGCAGTGTCAGATGTCAGAGGCAACATGGTGCCTCTGTGAATGTTACACTTTGCCACAGCGTGCAAATTAAAGGGAGGTGCTCATTTTTGTATTGTTATACATTTTGAAAGGGAGAAGAAGAAAGAAAAAAAAAAGACAGGAAAAGGCAAAGGAGGAGAAAGATAAGGAAGAACAAGAAATGTGAAGGGGTCATTCTTATATGCATTTTCCTTTAATGCTTGTTTCAAGTAAAAGCACAGAAAAATAAAAAAAAAAAAAAAAAAAAGGAAAGAAAAAGTGGATTTTAAAGGATTCACAGATCCGGTTTGTAAGCCTCTGAAAATATGTTTGAGGTTTGCAGCAGTTACACAGTTTTCATTGTAAATGTTACACATTTTTCAATTTCATTTACAAATTTTAGGTCTCCTGCCCTTCTGAGTCCCAACACCAACTGCACAACTCCTAGACTCTAGATCAGGCCTAAGGATAAAGTTCATTATGCATATATTATGATCAAGTAAAACTGACTGAGTTCAGGTTCTAGAAGATTTTATAATTTGTGAATCTGCAACTAGATGAAACAGTCTCCTTAATGTGCTTTTAACAATAAGAGCATATGTAAAGGTATGGGTTTTAAAGCTATAAAGCAGTCCATATACCTCTCAAGCCTTCCTATCTCTTGATACTGGTGTAGATAGAGTAGCTATCTTGGCCCGTTTCTCTTAAGCAACTGCATTTTTTTTTTTAATTTCTTTTTTACTTTAGTTTTTACTGTTCTTTTGTAAGATTCTTTTATCTCCTATCTTTACACTGACTTTTAATAAATCTTTATCATGGGTGATTCATCCTAAACCATTTTTTTTATGTGAACTTCCTAATAAACTTAAGCAATTTATTCATACAGTACAACATACTCATCACTAACATAGTATTCTTAAATTACAGAATAGTTCTAAATTTATTACAGATTATATGATATATCTGGCTTTTAAACACTAGAATGAAAACAAAAAGTATAAGGTGCCAGTGCTACAGTGATACATTTTTGATATAGTCAGTTCTGCCACTCAAAAAATAAGTGCTCTGTTTTGGAATAAGAAAGACCAAGGACACAGAATGTCACTAAAACAGAGAAGCTCTGGGTTCCTGGATGTTTAGTCTATTTTTTCCCATTGTTTGCCTTCTTATTTGGATACAGTCTTACCTAAGCCACTACCCTTGGGGTTACAATGGGCTTTTCTCTTAATAAATTCATGAACTAATCTCATTAGCTCTTTTCCTGATGATTGTTTCTTGAATTATATTCCATAAGGGAAAAAGCTTCAGTTGACTGTAATCTGCCCAAAGCAGTCCTCACTAAGTCATAGTTTAACTATGAGAATATTTTATTATCTTGTTTGTTTACCAAAAAGTTTAGGCCATGGGGCTGAAAGTTGGCAGAGCAGGGGACTGAAATCCATCACAGGGAAAAGTTATATATTGTAGGCTATAACATCAGAAATATTGAAAGACAACGATTGAATTTTTAGAGAAAAATGGCCTTTACTGAATTTTGGCTAGAAAGAAAGAAATCAGCTACTTCCTGACTAAGGAGGATTCTAGATTACAAAAAGGAGAAAGGGATGGTATCAGTAGTTCATAGTGCTTACTAAGGCACTTCTGTAGCTTGGAAATATAGACATTAACATACACAATGTTCTTAGTTTGGGTTTTTTAGTTTAGTCTAGCAAATGAATAGTGATAGCACTGATTGATAGTTTTGGTTTTAATCAGTATCAAAATAAATTACAGAAGTTTCTTATCTATGCTAAAGTTCATTATTCCCTCAGCTATAGGCACAACAAATGGTACTATAAACTGGGCAATTGAAATGTTTGAGAATTATATTTATCCTACAAGATGCCAATTAGTTGTTCTGTTCCATGTCTGGAAACCAGTTGATCAAGATCTTTCTTGTATTGGAGCACCCAAAACTCCAGATATGGTAGACATCCATACAGGACTCCAGATATGGTAGACATCCAGACTGCAATGGGAGGGGGGAACTCACTGCCCTGCACCTCCTGACTGTGCTCCCGTTAGTGCAGCTCTGGCTATTCTTGGCCTTTGCTGCCCAGAGATGACAGTGCTGGCCCATGTCCAGCTACCAGCACCTTCAGCTCCTTTTCAGCAGAGCAGTTTCCCAGCCAGCCAGGCCCAAGCCTATAGCATTGCAGGGGGCCCTACTTTCCCAAGTGCAGGAGTTGGTATTTAACCTTGCTGAATTTCAGAAGGTTCCAGTTGGCACTTTCCTCCAGCCTCCTAACCCCTTCTGAATGGCAAAAACTCTTGAGATTATCAAGTGGTCCTTCTATTTCCATGTCACCTGAACGTTTGATACAAGTGTACTACACCACCTCCTCCAGCTCAGCTTCCTGCAATCTGAGTTGAGGTGTCTTTTTCCATGTCCTGACCAAGCCCTAGAGACTTAGATGATATAACAAAGTTAGGTATTTACAGTTTGTTTATTTGTTGCTTACAGCAGATTTTGGAAGAGGTTGTCATTTTTTTTCCTCCTCTTTAAAAGAAAATCTGAGAGTAACATTTCATCAAGTACAAAAGCTCTGTTTCTTGCTTCTCTTATTCCTAGTTTCTACCAGCAGCATCAACACTTCTACTGTCATTTGAAATACCAAAGAAGCCATCTGCTCTCCCAGTACATACAAAGTATTGCTTTTTAAAAATATAAATGAACAACAGATAATAATTGTTCTGCACATTTATAATAAAAATTAGCACAACTGTCAGATTTTAGGATACCTATCTTATATAAGGCAGAAAAAAAAAAAAAAAAAGCTTTACAATGGAGAGACTGTCCTTATGTTACATTCCTGTTAATGTAAAATGTCATCCTAGAAGATTTTATTCATTCATTAAATGCAAATTTTCCAAAGATTAAAATTATTGTGAAGACTCGAAACACACTGTTCCTGCATAACAACAACATTTTAAAAAAAATACACTAAAAATGATATTTTGGAAAAAATACACTAATGTGGATAATTTCAGTGCTTTTTTAATGAAGCTATGGTGTTTCACAGTTTTCAACCATATTTCTGAACATATTTCTGACTGATCTGTTAAAGGTACGATAATCTCATACATTTTCATCTACAATTTAACACTATTTAGCCTACAATCTGTTCTAGTAGCAGTAGCTATTACTTACATGACATATAAGTTATTACATGATCTTGAAACTTTTAACTGCATTTGACCAGCAATCTTTATTCTCTTCAGTTGTAGTCACTGTCTTAACTAACCATACTCTATTATTTACAAAAATCCAGAGTCCTGTCATAAAGCAAAAAGTACTAGCTTATATTGAACTGATTTTCCTGTCCTTAAAGGCAGTGGCAAAATTATAATTGGTTTCAATGATAGTGTAGGAGTCAGTCCTGAGTTATACACATCTGATTCTTATTTAACACATTCCTTGAGGCACAGATCTACTGTATTTAACCTGGTTGCTTCATCATTTCAGAATCACTAAGCAATTAACTGAATGGAGTATGTCCATAAACACAAGCAAACAAAGTGCATTTCTGTGTCACTTTTACAAACCATTACTATTGGTTAGATAGTTTTTGAACTGTAAGTTGTTTTTAATGGAGTTTGATTAATTGCAGTCAGCCTAATTAAACACATTCTATGATTCTGTAGTTTGGCTAGTGATTCTTAGAGTTAGTATTCCTGAACAAGTCCATTAAAAAAATATTATTTCATTCTTATTTCATTTCCAAAGAGTTTTTAGAATCCTCAGTCTCAAGTTTTGCTTGAATTTAGCAGTGTCCTTGATCTACTTTTAAGTGGTTGTGATTTTTCTGGAGTGAGCTTACTATGTCAATTTACAGGAAGAAATGGTCCTTCTGTTTCCCTGTGAGATTTCTGTACCTCAAAGCAATTTGTCCCCCGACTTATTTTGAACTCTCTCATGCTTTTCTACTATGTTGTCACTGATTTGTGTTTCAAGTTCCATGAAGAACTATTTGCTTTTTCTTGTAGAAACTTAGTTCTTTAAAATCTTTTTGTAGCTTTACTCTCCTGCTGGGTGTTTTTAAGTTTTCTCTTCTTCTCAAAGAAGAAAAGAAGAAAAGTTTTGGTTTCTAGTTGATAAGCTTTGGTCTATCATCACACAAGTTTTATATTCTTTTTACCTTCTAGCTGTGTACTAGTGGCATCCTGCTAAGTTAGTTTTCTACCTTAACACTTAGATCTTCCTGAACTGTATTTATTTCAAAATTTGAAACCATGCCATCTCTTTTGCTTTACTCACAGTGCTTATTAGGTTGTTGTTAGAGTACCTTTTAAAAAACAGAAGGTGTAATTCTGGCTTATGACAAAAAAATAAAAAATAAAAAAGGATTCCTTAACAGGCAACCAACAAGCCTTCAGACCCTACCCAGAAGGCAAGGAACTGAGGGAAGCAGACAAGCAGCTTGAGAGTATGAGAACTGAAGATGAGCAGATCCTGGACCACCTGGCTCACTGGCCAACGGAAAACTAAGATTAGATCCTTATTTAAGGTGCAGCTTTCCCAGCTTGAAAACAGGTTCATAAATAACACACACTTCCAGCTACTTTCAGGTCCCAAAAACTTGTTTAGACTGAAATAGACTGAAGATGGACATTGCCATGATACCGTCATCATTATAGTTTAAAATTCATAGAAAAATACTGAAAGCTGAAGTTGAGAATCACAGGAAAGACAAATATATTTTCGGGCTTGGAGGAAATTTTGAATTACTTTCTAAAAATTACACCTTGCACGTGTAATGTACTATATAGGTAAAGTCAGTGACAGCATCACTGTCTAGAGGAACATTTAGTTGTCTGAGTTTGCAAAAGATGATGAATAGACTATTGGTGTAAAAGCAAATGAGGCAAATCTTACTTTTAAATGAAGTTGATGCACAAACAAGAGTAACGCTAGATGTACTGATGCTACTACTGAACGTAAAATGAGCAAAGTTCTGGGACTGAAAGGTAAACAAGTAAAATTTGTTTACAACTACAAGTTGTAGTTATCCAACTACAGTCATTGAATCTATGTCCAAAGACAGACCATGTATGTATTAATATTACCTAAAGTTAAACACTCCAGTGAGGTACTTATACTAAATATATAGCTGCCCAAAATATTCCCTGTAGTTGCTGAGGAGATGCAAATATTTTAGAGGGCATTTGCAAACTCCTAAGATGTGCTTTGCCGTTCATAATACCCATCTTTTTTCCAATAGAAACAGAAAGCCTTGAGCAAATAGGCTCCTAATTTAATCATCATAATTATTTGTGGAAAAGAAAGGAGATCAAAAAAAGCAGTCAAAGACTGTGTTAAATCTTTGTTGATATAACTTGGGAAAAAATGTAGTTTATAAATGCATTAGTTATGCACTGTCTTCCAATCCTGGATATTTTTTGAGGAAAAGTTAATCAAAATAATCGAGGAAGGAAAGAAAAATATTTTCTTAGTGATGGAGTAGTTCTTACTAATATAGTTCGAATATTTTTTTCTATGGTAAAGTATAAACTAAATACCAGGTTATAAATAAATAATATAATATATATACATGTATATATAATATATATAATATATATAATGTATTATATAAATAAATAATAAATATTATAAAATAATAATAGTATAAATAATATTAATTATAGTAATGAATAATAATAAATAGTATGTAAATACCAAGTTATAAATAAACTAAATATCAAGTTGAGGAAAAAGCAGGATGCATGCATTAATTGGGAGGAGAAAGGAGGGAAGCCTCAAATTAACTAATTATATCAAAAGAAAAAGCTTTTTCTCAGACTAAAAAGGAACACATTTTTAAGTGAATGATCATGAAAAGAAAAAAAAAAGTTTGATATATTAGCAAAGATTATAGTTACTAGACAAGTAAAGCATATTTTTTGCACATTTGTATGCAATAATTTGGAGAGATTGTAACATCAGACTGTTTTTGTGT
Source organism: Aythya marila (assembly GCF_965140915.1). Classification (NCBI taxonomy): domain Eukaryota; kingdom Metazoa; phylum Chordata; class Aves; order Anseriformes; family Anatidae; genus Aythya; species Aythya marila. The sequence goes on along the minus strand of NC_139045.1, from coordinate 54,266,913 downwards.
TCATAATCCCAATACCAATGGCAGACTATAAGTTTACTTTGATGTTGTGAAGAACAACATCTAAAACTTAGTTCAGAAATGTATTTGGCCATTGGACTCACCTTATGAAATAAGAGAGGTGTTAAATTTGACTCCTTAAAGAGGTTAGAATCATAGAATCATAGAATCATAGAATATCCTGAGTTGGAAGGGACCCTTAAGGATCATCAAGTCCAACTCTTGACACCGCACAGGTCTACCCAAAAGTTCAGACCATGTGCCTAAGTGCACAGTCCAATCTCTTCTTAAATTCAGACAGGCTCGGTGCAGTGACCACTTCCCTGGGGAGCCTGTTCCAGTGTGCAACCACCCTCTCTGTGAAGAACCCCCTCCTGATGTCAAGCCTAAATTTCCCCTGCCTCAGCTTAACCCCGTTCCCGTGGGTCCTGTCACTAGTGTTAATGGAGAAAAGGTCTCCTGCCTCTCGACACCCCCTTACGAGGAAGTTGTAGACTGTGATGAGGTCTCCCCTCAGCCTTCTCTTATCCAGGCTGAACAGGCCCAGTGACCTCAGCCGTTCTTCGTACGTCTTCCCCTCAAGGCCTTTCACCATCTTCGTAGCCCTCCTCTGGACACTTTCCAACAGTTTCATGTCCTTTTTATACTGTGGTGCCCAGAACTGCACACAGTACTCGAGGTGAGGCCGCACCAGCGCAGAGTAGAGCGGGACAATCACCTCCCTTGACCTACTAGCGATGCCGTGCTTGATGCACCCCAGGACACGATTGGCCCTCCTGGCTGCCAGGGCACACTGCTGGCTCATATTCAACTTGCTGTCTACCACGACCCCCAGATCCCTCTCTTCTAGGCTGCTCTCCAGCGTCTCATCGCCCAGTCTGTACATGCAGCCAGGGTTTCCCCTTCCCAGGTGCAGGACCCGGCACTTGCTCTTATTGAACTTCATGCGGTTGGTGATCGCCCAGCTCTCCAACCTGTCCAGATCCCTCTGTAAGGCCTTTACGCCCTCATTTGAGTCCACAACTCCTCCAAGTTTGGTGTCATCAGCAAACTTGCTCAAAATACCCTCTATTCCTACATCCAGATCGTTTATAAAAATATTGAAAAGTACCGGCCCTAAAATGGAGCCTTGAGGGACCCCACTGGTGACCGCCCGCCAGCCTGACGCAGCCCCATTTACCATAACCCTTTGGGCCCTGCCCATTAGCCAATTGCTCACCCATCGTATGATGTTTTTATTTAGCTGTATGGTGGACATTTTGTCCAGTAGGATCCTATGGGAAACCGTGTCAAAAGCCTTGCTGAAGTCCAAAAAAATCACATCAGCTGGTTTCCCTTGGTCCACCATACGGGTGATCTTATCATAAAAGGAAATCAGGTTAGTTAGGCAGGACCTACCCTTCACAAACCCATGCTGGCTGGGACCAATGACTGCTTTGTCCCCCAGGTGCGCCTCAATAAGTTCGAGAACCAACTTCTCCATGATTTTACCAGGCACTGACGTGAGACTGACAGGCCTGTAATTGCTAGGGTCTTCTTTCTGACCCTTCTTGAAAATCGGCACAACATTTGCCAGCTTCCAGTCTACCGGGACCTCTCCAAATTCCCAGGATCTTTGAAAAATAATTGAGAGAGGTTCCGCGATGACGTCCGCCAGCTCTTTCAGCACCTGGGGATGAATCCCATCCGGACCCATGGACTTGTAGGGATCCAGGTGGAGTAGCAAATCCCGCACACGTTCAGGGTCGGTTGGGAGTTTGTCATCCCCACCGTCCCGGTCCTCCAGCTCAGGGCACCCTGGGTCCTGAAGCCCATCATTGGCATTGAAGACAGAGGCAAAGAAGGCGTTAAGCGTCTCTGCTTTGCCTATGTCATCGTCTGTGAGGAGACCTTCCCTATCAAGGAGCGGCCCTATGTATTCTTTAGTTCTCCTTTTTCCATTTACATATCTAAAAAAACCCTTTTTATTTTCTCTCACAGACACAGCCAGCTTCAACTCTAGCTGTGCTTTGACCACACGAACTTTCTCCCTACAAACACGAACAGCATCCCTGTATTCTTTCCATGACGCCTGGCCCTCCTTCCAGTAGCGAAACACTCTCTGTTTCCGCCTAATCTCCATTAGAACGTTCCTGGTCAGCCACGCCGGCCTCCTGCCCTGCCTGCCTGACTTGCGATATTTAGGAATTGCCTGATCATGTGCTTCTAGGAGGCATCGCTTAAAGAATGACCAGCACTGGTGGACATCGAGGCCTTCAAGAGCAGTTTCCCAGGGGACCTTGCTGACTAGTTCCCTGAGCAGCCTGAAGTCCGCTTTCCCCATATCTAGGGATGAGGTTTTGGTGGCACTTTTCCTTCTGTCACCATAAATTTTGAACTCAACCACTTCATGGTTGCTATGACCAAGGCGGCCACCAATCACCACATCTCCCACCAGACCCTCTCTGTTTTCTAGCAACAGGTCTAGGAGGGCACCTTTCCTAGTTGGCTCCGTTAGCACCTGCACCAAGAAGTTATCATCTAGGTGCTTCATGAACACCTTCAAAACAGTTTGGGAAAAGCTGGCAAAGAGAGTATTAAGATCAACAAACACTTGATTTTGCTCCATAGAAATGATAGAAATGATAGAAATACATGTGATGAGACATTAAAAGAATAACAAAATGTTTGAGGTTGCAGGGACATCTGGAGATCATCTGCTCCAACCCCCTGCTCAAGCAGAGACAACCACAGCAGGGTGCCCAGTACTACATCCAGGTGGCTTTAGAAGATCTCTAAGAAGGGAGACTCCTCTACAACCTCTCTGGGCAACCTGTGCCAGCACTCCATCACTTGCACAGTAAAAAACTGTTCTATATCTTTGGAGGGAACCTTTTGTCCTGTCACCATTGAAAAGAACCCAGGTCCGTCTACTTCACACCCTTCCTTCAGGTGTTTATGCACAGTGATGACATTCTCCTATCAGCCTCTCTAGGTTGAACAGTCCCAGCTCTCTCAGCTTGTCCTCAAAGAAGAGATGCTCCTGTGTCTTCATCATTTTAGTGGCCGTTCACTGGAGTCTCTCCATGTCTCTCTTGCAATGGAGAACCCAGCACCAGACCCAGCACCAGTGCTGAGAAGAGGGTAAGGATCACTCCCCTGGACCTAATTTTCTGCCTAATGAAGCCCAGGATAATGTTACCCTTCTTTGCCACAATGGCACATTGCTGGCACAGTAAGCTGAAAGGAAAAGCCACTGTAAAGGTTTTTCCTTTTTTTTATCTTTTCACTTATGAGCGGAAAATGAAATCCAAAACTGACCATGAATCACTTATTATCACTTTCTAAAGTGCCTTACTATTTCTTTCCTCCACTCAGAAATACAGTAGATTTTCCCCAAAGTATTTTTCTATAATGTTTTACTTGTAGATTAAGCCAAGAACTAGATGATACAGATATAATCTCTTGAACAAAATTCAGCAACGTGAAGTTCAGAGCACAATGATGGATGTATTAATTATTGTTTCCAAAAGTCTATCCAGAGTGGAAATATGGGCTATGATTAGCAGTAGCATATCTCAGGAAAAGACAAATTATTAGTAGTATGAGCATTAATATAATTAGGAAGGGAAAGAGGCAAATTATTTGCAGCTGTCAGTACAGCAGTAGAACTATACCCAGGAATTAATTCTGACTCAAAAAAAAAAAACAACAACACCAAAACACATTATCAAACCCAGATGTGCTAAAATCAATCAGAAGATGATTAGACTTATAGAAACATATTTTAAAGGTAATTTTTAATTTATGGAATTAAAATTAAAAGAACAGGTCAGAGTTTATAAACCCTTGCATAAAATGAGCAGTAACAGTTTGGAAGCTGCAACACTTTATCTGCAACTATTGCAGATAAATGCAGATCAAATCAAGCATATGAAACATCCACGGAAGAGAGAGCATTGGACACTAGAGAATACACCTTAGGGACAGAGAATTGTTCCTCTTGGCTGGGAAAAAATAGTAATTGATTAAGCCCAGACTATAATTCTCACTTCCCTGAACTAGCTTTCCTATGATATATAAGAAATCAAAGCTGTCAAATCTATTTGCAACAGGCATGTCATAACCATCATGGTGGCCTTTGACTATGGACTATAACTTCTTGAATATTAGTTGCAACAGCTCATGGTGTTTTAAACACAACATAATGACAGAACACTAATCCCCCTAACCAATGGATAGAGAAAAAACAACATCAAAGAGAAGAAAAGATGGGAAAAGGAATAAAGCTAAATCCTGAGGCATGTTTGTCATTACAACACAATATAATAGTTCTAATGAAGGATGAGCTGCCACCTTCTAACAATGTGCTCACAGTAAATTAAAGAGTACTAGACCTTTAGAAATGATGGATAAAAATATTGACCCTTGTTTCACTAATTGAAGTATGTGGAAATTACCAACTCTTCCAGAAATTATGTAAGTTTTTGCAAAGGAAAGTCACAGAACCAAACAGCATATTACACACTTTATAAAAGAACACTTTGTTTTCACATATGACAGTACATATGTAAATAGATGAAAAATACCATACAAGCCATTCATGTTGAATAGTAAAATAGAAACCTCTGTAAAATGTGAAGAGCTGACAAGTTTATGTTTCAGGTGTTTCTCTGTAATATTTATTTGTAGTTTTACCTTGATGTTATATTCTGTATAGCACAGTAGTTTTCTATTAGGAGAAGAATAGTCTTGCACTATCTAGATGCAGAAGAAATTCAATAAAAAGATGCTACTGGGAAGTATAATTGTGGAATGGGTGATCTTTCTTTGACAGCTTCAGAAGTGTTCTGAAAGTTTATTTATTCCATATGATTGGAAATCTTGAATGACAAGGCTTCTGTTTTTGTGCTTTATCAATGCTTGGTTGAACTGAAAAGTTTCAGGATGTTCAGTTCAAGACTAGCTTTGATGCAGTTTTGGATCACAAGCTTTGTTGCTTGACTGTCAACAAAATACTTTCAAAGTTTGTCACTATGGTAAAACCACTAGAAAACCTTATGTATATATATACACATAAAAGTATAAATCATATATAAATGTATAATATTTTACATATGTGTGTATATTCCCATGAAAGTATGGCACAAAGAAAATTTATATATGGTTATAAAGTTCATATGTGAATATAAACATATTTATATATATATATATGCATATGTGTGAATCAGGATTTGAGGCCTGATAGATTGTATGGCAAATCTTTCACATACTGACTGCCAAATAATATGAAAATGTACCACTTCATTAATAAATTGATACATGTGCAACATAGATCAGAAAGCTAACATATCTTTAGTCTTAACATTACTTTCCATTAAGAAGAAATCATACATGCAACATTCAGTGGGCATAAAAGTTCATAGTTAACATGATTTTACAAAATCAGCTGAAAAAATGAGGCTTTCTTCAGCTTTTGGTCTTAATATTTAATATTTAAATCTTAATATTTAATATTTAAAATATTTTCATTTCTGAAAATACCATTCCATGTAACATAATATGTATATCATTGAGGTTATTCTGGAATCCTTCTCAGTAATATAGTAATGCTTAAATGACAGGATCAGACAGTGTTCCTGCCAAAATAAAAAGCATATTTGTAGAATATACAAAGGTGAAAGTTCTAGCCATAACCCCAAAGACAGACCAAGAAACTTAGTATGAATTTCCTGAATGAACTGCTACAGTTAATAGTCTCTAAGTAGCTTTTCATTTCCTAGCCAACATCCCCTTAGCAATCCTATGCCCATTACATTCAATTACAGTCTATTGAACTCCATTTAGTTTATGTGTGGATGTTTTAAAATTGGATCTGGGATGGGACAGATGAAATTACATGTACAACAGATATTTTGGATCAGAATTCCATTAAACAAAAACCATATTTTTCAGAGACCTCTAATTACTGTAACAGCATAGAGTATAGAATAATGCATAGTGATGCAAAGCTAAATTTGCATGTCTTTTATGTTCACCTAGAACACACTTAATAATGCTTGCTTCTAAAAAATATTTCTCCTTATTCAATTTTGAGAAGTTTTTAGATATTGGATAATATTTAATATCCCAAGTTATTGGATAGTATCTAATACAATCTTTACAACATTTTTTTTTTTGACAATATTAACATGTTTATAAAATGCTTAAGGAAAGTTAAAATAAGTAATAATTTTTAAAATGTTATTTTTAATATGTCTTCTGGAGAATTATGATAGTCTTTTTGCTGAATGTTATCCCCCTAACATGATGTACCAATTTATAAATGAGCATTAGCATAAATAAACATTTTAATTGTCACATACTATACCATAATTGAATTTTATCTTGGGAAAATTTGTTTTAAAAATTGTTTAAGTAGATTATAGTCAAATTTATCCAAAGCATACATGAATCTTAGTAAATGACAACCGAGAAAACTATTTCAAAAAAAAAAAATCTATGTGCAACAAAAGGAAAAATATAATAATTATTATAACAACACCACCAACAATAATAAATCCTGTCATTTCTAAAGAAAATCTTCCCTACTAAAATTTAAGATTTTTTGTTTGTTTGTTTGTTTATGAATGAACAGTGTGGGAGTTTGCCAAACATGAAAAAATTTACAGTAAAAGAAGAAAACTGATTTTTTTTTTCTCAAATAATAGATGTTGGAAGATATCAGAATTAGGATCATAGGTAGAAATTAACATGACTACTTGGTCCAGTCCTTGATAATGACAAGGAAGTTTAGTCACAGAACAATTCCCAACAAATTTTAACAAGCTTAAGACATAGTATAAAAGTCTGGGAGGCATAACTATTATATGCCACACAAAGAGATTAGGTAAGAATATACATATCCGTTCTTTTAAATCCCTGTAACATGACCTGTTAAGACTGCAATTTCTATAAAATGCAGAGCAAGTTCGAAAGGCTTTATTTTCAGGGAAAAATAAACAAAAATTCTGGAAGCAATGAGAAAGAAAAACATATTATTTGTGACCCACAAACAAAACAGAAGCTCTGATGCAAGCTTGCACAATTTATAATCATGGTATCAGTTGATTAATAGCATCATGAAGAAACAAGAAATACAGAAGTTCCAATAACAGCTAAAATAGAGGAAAGCTCCATTACCTTTAAAAAACAATAACAAATGTAGCTTTGTAATGAATTTAGAACTGATAATAATTCAAAGAATTATTATATACAGATATATAATATATTATTATATATATACAGATGAAATTTTTCAGGACAAATGAAAAATGAAAGTGCAAATGTGGCCAAACACAATTTGCGTCTCCAGGGTGAGCAGTTTCCTAACTAGGTTGGTAGGAAGTTTAAAAGTTTCATTTTGTTTCTGAGAATGCTATTGTCTCACCTAAAAGGTATACATTTCTTAGTTAAAATCATGTGTTTTTGACTAAAGCAGCTGCAAAAATTGTGTGCTCCTCCAATTAGAGCAATCAATTAGAACAGCCAATTAGAACACAGAAAGAAAAAAGGAATCAGTTCTCCAGGCACATGGGACTAGAAAATCCACAGAAAACACATTTCTAAGGAAAATTGTTATTCTTTTTGATTTGTTTTGTTTTGTTTTAATATGGATGGCCAGTTTGGGACAGATGACAGCTCTAAAATAACAAAGCAAACAAGCAGTAATATTAAAATAGAGCTGGGAAGATAAAAAAAAAAAAAAAAAGAAAGAAAAAAATAACATAAGCGTCCTGAACACATTGAACTGAAACAAAAAAGAACTTGTTGAGACCTAACTTCATGTCTATTCAGGAAACATAACTATATCCTTAGAAGGCTGCAGGGAGACCTTAGAGCAGCCTTACAGGATGTAAAGCGAGCCTTCAAGAAAGCTGGCAGGGGGCATGCAGTGATAGAAAAAGGGGCAATGGCTTTAAACTAAAAAAGGGTAAGTTTAGATTAGATATAAGGAAGAAATTCTTAACTCAGAAGGTGGTGAGGCACTGGAACACATTGCCCAGAGAAGCTGTGGATGCCCCATCTCTAGCAGGGTTTAAGGCCAGGCTGTATGAGACTTTGAGCAGCCTGGTCTAGTGGAGGTGTCCCTGCCCATGGCAGTTGGGTTAAAACTAGGTTTTGAAATCCCCTTAATGATCATTAAGAAACTTAACGATCCCTTCCAACACAAATTGTTCTATGATTCTATGATATTTTACTTGAATTACATATCTAAGTCTCATTTCCTACAACTGGAATTCTTTTTGAGTTTAAGATGCTTAAGCATTTTGCTGAATTGAGACCTAAAGAAGCAAACAACTTTATTTTCTGTGCAACTCCATGTAAGTAAATGGAGACAACACCTGCTGAATGGAATGAATAATAGTAGACCTGAACCCATTTGTCCTTCAGTGTCCTTCTTGTGTCCACAGTTTATTGTTCTGGGCACAGATGTCCCCTCAGAAAGACTATTATATGATTTAACAAATTCATCTTACAGTATTACAATCCAGTCTGTTCCACTTTCTGTCCCTGATCGCTCCTTCCGGACAGTCATTCTTTCATGCTGCCAATAACTCTGATCTGTTCAGGTCTACTACTGTCCCTATAAATCAATATCTCAGCTTATTTCTCAAGACTGTGTGGCAATGAGAAGTAGCTTTTTCCTCTTATTCGATATCTTTTCTTCCTCCAGTTGTTAGCATTGCCTTCCACTGACATGTCAGACTGGAGAGACCCTGGAGCCAGTATGTGTCAAGACTTAGTAGGGCTTTGCCAAAATAAAGCATCATGCAGGAGACTCAGGCTAGTTCTTCAATTCAACAGCCATACCAGAAAGAGGATAGTGAAGGCAACATCCTTGAATAGTAAAGAAGAACTGAGAGAATAGAGACGTATTATTAGAAGAAAAGATGAGCCAAGGCATCCTGGGATCAGTAGAAGAAAGAAACTATCATAGTGAGCATCGAAAGGGTGTTTGCTCAGGACTAAAGGGAGGGCAGGGACAGGTGACAGTGGGAGTCTAATACAGGACACCTGACCAGGAAGAATGAGCAAATGAAGCCCTCTCTAGACAGACAGGAGCAGCTTCACATTCTCAAGCCCTGGTCCTCATGAGGGACTTCAACTACCCCAGTATCTGTTGGGGGGACAACATAGCAGAGTATAAGCAATACAGGAGGTTCCCAGTTGCTGATGGTAACTTCCTTCTCCAAGTGATAGAGGATTCAACAAGGAAAGTTGTTATGCTGGACCTCATTCTCAACAACAAGGAGGGGCTGGTGGGGAATGAGAAGCTCAAGGGCAGCCTTGGCTGCAGTGACCATGAAATGGTGCAGTTTAGGATCTTGAGGGCAGCAAGGAGAGAGCATAGCAAGCTTACAGTCCTGGACTTTGGGAGAGCAGACCTTGGCCTCCTCAGGGATCTGCCTGGTAGAGTACTATGGGAAAAAGCCCTGGAGTGAAGAGAGACCCAAGAAATCTGGTTAAGATTTAAGGAACATCTCCTCCAAGATAAGGAGTGATTAATCCCAACAAAGAGGAAGTCAGGCAAAAATTCTTAACTCAGAAGGTGGTGAGGCACTGGAACAGGTTGCCCAGAGAAGCTGTGGATGCCCCATCCTTGCAAGGGTTTAAGGCCAGGCTGGATGAGACTTTGAGCAGCTTGGTCTAGAGAAGATGTACCTGCCCAAGGCAGGTGGGTTGAAACTAGGTGATCCTTAACAATCCCTTCCAATCCAAACCATTCTGTGATTCAAAGATTTCCAGCCACCTGAGGCTGAAGGCAACAAGAAATAGAGAAAGCAGACATGTTTAAAAGAGAAGGAGTCTGAGAGGAAAAAAAAAAAAAAAAAAGGAAATGAAGGAAAATACATTTTCAAATGGTATCAGGATTGAGTTTTCATTGTTTATTTGTTTTCCTCTGAAAGATCATTGAAATATTTCTTATGAGTATTGGGGTGTTTAGGTTTTTCTGTGACCTTTACTTGATCCAATTCAGAATAAATAAATAAATAAAGAATCCTAAAATCAATCAGGGTGTGAACGCCTTGAAGCAAGAAGAGGAAAAGGTAGACTCCATTAGACAGGCTGTTGCATACGAGCCTTGTTAAAGTGTTCTAACTCATACCTCGACTAGAACCTCAGGGAGCTCCTTCTCATGAATGAGAAGGTTCCCTGTTCTTTAAGGAAATTTAACTTCCATCTCAGCAAAGATTTCCCAGACCCAGTCATTTGCTACTATGTGGATTGTTTCACCTTCTGTAACATCTGCAGTTGTAGGTTATCTTTTCAAAACACGGAAAATCTTTTCAAAATATCTTTTCAAATCATGGAAAGCAACACATTGGTATTGAGGACATCATGACATTGTAGAAGATGGATGAAAAGAGTCAATCAAACATTCTTAATTTAAATCTATAGAATTAAATTCTAATTAATTTCTTTTATCTTTTCTACATGTAACAATTTTTGAAATAAATTTTGACATTAACTCAAGTTAATTGCAAGACTGTTGTCAGCATGCATCACTTCTATCTGCATTTCATAATGCAACTAAATAAGACTATATGTTTCTGCAAAGAGTTGCTGCAAATCCTTATTATATATATATTTTTAAAGTCACATTCTGAAGTGTTTTAAAAAGAAAATTCAACAATGAAACCTATATTATTCAATTTAAATGATTTTAGGACCTGTTATTAAAACTGTTAAAACATTAACTGTTAAGTAGAACTTATTTGAGTCAGAGAACAAAGAGCATTAGTCAGATTTACTGTGGATGGTAATTAATAGTGACTATGCTGCATAATACCCAGTTAATAAATTCTATGCCCTATACACCACTTAGGGATTTAATTTATCATCTTCCAAGGTTAAAAAAAAAAAGACAGTGGGAAACATGCAAACCTAGAATAATTTACTACACCATTTGTCTGAAGTGTCATAGACATGACTTCTGGCTTTACGTTTTCATTTACACACATTAATTGCATGTAATTTGCATTTTTAACTCTTATATGAATGTCCCAAAACAAGCACAAATATTTATGAAAAAAATCGCAGATTTTTCTGTATCACAGTTGGAAAACCTTATCAAAGGATCATGCCAATGGCTACAAGCAACTCAGGGGTGCTACCTGCTGAATCATACCAGTGCTTTTGAGGACAGTCATTGCACTGGATAATCATGTAAGAGCCTAAATACTAGAACTTCTAACCACTTAGCTTCAGACAGTGTATGTTGTCCCTGTTATGTGAACACTAAAAATGAGAAAAAATTACCTAGGAAACATAAATTCTTGTTTTTCAGTACACTGAAAAACACAGCTAACTGTGCTGAACCTACTCTAACACATTTATAAAATTTATACTGCTGACGTGTAACTAATTAGAAAATATGAAGCTATAAAGAATTTTAAAGAATCACTGGTCCTGTAATTACTAACAATGGTGTCATGCCTTCCCTGATAACAGTTCATACAAGATTCTGAAGTTTTCATAGTTCAATTGTCATATAGCAGATATAAAGACATGACTCTTATATTACTGCATCCCATGTGGAAAGCCCAAATGGCGGGACCTGAAATAGTTTAAAAACATCTTATACACACACACTTAAAATCTGATAAAATAGATAAGAATTATGAATGTCTTCTAGAATTGTTTTTTTTTTTTTTTTTGTTACAGTCTAATAAGACTATAAACAATACTGAAGTTCCATTTGCAAAATTAATCTAATCCACCTGAAGTTAAAAAATTACTTTCAGCTAAAACTGACATCCTTTCAAGAATTCAGACTATATTAACATGGAGTCAGGCTTTTCAGATATTAAATGACAATTTCTATCAATCTTGATGGCAGCCTCTTAGAACCTTCCTGTTTGGAATCTGATATATTGCTTTTTAATTCACAGACTTCTGAGAAATATCCAGCACATTTATGTAGTAAGTTCATTGCAGTCTTGGACCTGCCAATATTATAAGTATCCAAAGATTAATTAAAGTTTGGTAGTGATTAAAGTCCTATATTGAAGAAAAACACACTTTACTAGAGAAACAATGAAAATGAAACAGTTACCACTCCACTACAGACTTCTAATCTTGTGTCATGAGAGACCGTAGACCAACATTTAGAAAAATAAAGTGACTTTTTAAGGGAAAACTGCAGCAATATGCATCTTACTCAAAACACCTCCTTGTGTGAACTCTACTCTGGTAGGTTTGTTGTCTCTCTTTTTTTTTTTTTTTTTTTTTGTCTTTAAAGGGATGTCACACGTTTCTCTGATTATTTCTATGGGAGAAGAAAAATGAGTGAAATTTTAATAGTTGTTTCTATATAGAAGAAAACATGGCTTCTAAAGCTCAAGTAAATTCTTTACTGTTATACTCTGAAGACTGTTAATTGTCAAGGTTAATTAATTATCCAAGTGTATAATATTTGCTGCATCCAGTAATTTTATAATTATCATTGTATTCCAAAAACAGCTAACTGTAACAAAAATCTGAAATATTTCTTAATCATGTACAATATCCTGTAAGAGAGCCCACAACCTTTAAATACTAAATTCAGAGGACCAACCTCAACCTTTGTGTAACATTTGCAGCAAGATCAATAGAAACAAAGAATATTTGACCATTTGTATTCAATGCTATGAAAGCTAACATCCTTCTGGATCAACGTCTTATTTTTGGTAAGCATTAAGGAGTAATGATATACATATGTATGTCTTATTTGCCTAATGTTTCTTGACAGATTCTCTTTCACCAAGGCTAGAACTTCCTTGCTTTCTTCCTGGTCTCTGGACCCAGGATTCCTGAATGCTAGTCTTGCTAGTAAAGACTGAGGTAAAGAAGGCATTCAGTACTTCATCCATTTCAATGTCCTGGGTAACTACATGTAGCTGCCCCTTCTACAATCCATTACACATTGGAAACTGCCTGTCTCCTACCCACATGTTACTCTACTTTTTCCTCATGAATATATACAGATATATATTTTTTCCTTTCCTCTATTTTGCTTCACTTTTTGTAAGTCATTTTGTCTTTTAATAAACCAGTTTCTATCCTGTGTTTTTAAAGCCACTTTAAATCTAAAATACATGCAAGAATCCAATATTCTTGCCTGATATTTTGAAAATGGGGACCTGGCAACTATTGACTGTAAGTGATTTATTTTCTGTACAGATACTTTATAGATGTAGATTTTACATCAAGTCATTGCCAATGTTTGCAGGCATGAAATCTAAATATGCCTGAAAGTGTCTGTCAGACTATCCCCCCACATTTGTTTGAATGCTCAAGAAATACCCTTACCACAGAAAAGAAATTCAGTGTCATTGCATGACCTTGCCACTAGCAGAATGTCTTTGAATGCTTTCAAGTTAAAAACAGCCTTGTAAGATAAGTCCCCCACATACACACAGCAGTCTTCATAGATAGCTAGGTATCTGTTTGTGAGCTGAAATACCCTGAAAATGACTGCTAGTAAAAGTGCATTGTAAGACATAATACAAATCAAGCACTTTATTTTTTTCATATCACAAACCGTTTGGAAAGAAAATGGAAATGGTTTTTTATGGATATATATACATATCCTACAAGGTACCTGGTAAATCTAGAAAATAAATAAATAAATAAATAGGCCAAAACAAACAAACAAAAATAAAACCACACAAATTTCATGCTTTCTTTTTCAGGCCATAAGACAGATATTGTTTGTCAGTTTACAGTTAAATTCTTTCAAACTGTTGAATCCATATAGTTTATAGTGGACATAAGCAGCCATACTCTTCTCCTGCACAACCACTTTTTTACACTTTAATTCTGTTTATCCTACTTAAGCAGTCTCTCTTAATGTTGGTTTCAACAATAATGGCAATGCCAGTTTCTAGCTAACAACTTCTAACAGAATCCTGGAATAACCAAGATTCTTAGTCACAGATTCGTCAGGTCTCAAAAAAAGTATTTTTTAGATTACATAATTTTATTTGATTATATATTCAATTCCTCACTCTGGGGCCACATTAACTAGTCATGATGATAACCACCAAACCAGCACCAACACTATGTAACACACACTGCAGCTTACTGCTATAACTACAACACACCACCTATGCAGCCAGACTGCTTGTGGCCTTCTTTTCAGCAAGTACTGCAGACCTCTAACACAGAGTTCACTTAACTAAATAATGTATTCTTCCAAAGTGTGTGTAGGTGATCATTTACTGCTCTGTCAAGTGAGTGTCCAAGACCATTAAACCAAATACAAATAAAATTGTTCCTGACTCTAATGTAGCCTCACTTTGATATATCTCGGGGGAAAGAAACAACAACAACAAAACACAGTTTTCTTAATGGTCACAGATGAAATCATTTACTTCATTCATAAGAGAGAAGAAGCAATATATTTATCAATATATTGCTTCTACTATCACTATCACTTAGTTATTTATCAATATTAGTTATTTAGATATTTATCAATAGTGATATAACGAAGCATAGTTGTAAATAAGACAGATACTTAACAAGACTTGAGATTATTAGGTATAATTAATTATTTGCTGTATAGAGGACAGGGTAAGTCAGATGCGTCAGGGACACCCTCCTGTTGAATCATGATATTCAGAATGGACCCCTTGCTTTCTATTTTTCATTGAACCAAAGACAAAGAGGTAAGGAGCCCAGGTGCATCTGAATCCACTCCTAGCCCCAGACTCAGTCAATGGTTTATGTCTAAGGATTATGCGTGCACAATCAAAGACATAAACTTTGAGAAGTTTACAAAGTTTAGTCACTTACTGAGTACCTGTTGTAGCAAGGAATTTCTCACAAGGAGTAAGGGATCTCTGCAGCAGGAATGACCTTGACCTTGACCTTGAGTAGTGACCGGTTGACCTTGTCACTACTCAAGCACATATCCTCTCATGCAGCCAGCTGCTGTGCAGAAGAGCTTAAAGGACTCTTAGTATACTCACTATCTATGGTGTAAGATGATGTACTGATATCCACATTAGTTTGTTAGATTTTTTTTTGGCACATGCTCCATTGGCCCTCTGCTGCTGAGCAAGATATCTGTCTGTCAGTTCCTCTGGTATTCAGTTTGAGCCAATATTGTGGGTGCTGCCTGCCTCAGTAAGGCCTTGGATGTATCCAGTAAATGGGTTACTCCCTGCATTAGCAAGGTCTTGGGTACAACAGCTAGTGTTTTACCAAGGCAATGGTCAAACTGAATGTGAGAACTGGGGGTAAGCACTCCATTACATGAATGCATTAAAACTGTAACATCTATCTAACACCTAATGTTGTATTAAATAAATTGATTTTGTATTCTTGGTGTT
This sequence comes from Aythya marila, assembly GCF_965140915.1. Classification (NCBI taxonomy): domain Eukaryota; kingdom Metazoa; phylum Chordata; class Aves; order Anseriformes; family Anatidae; genus Aythya; species Aythya marila. The sequence goes on along the minus strand of NC_139045.1, from coordinate 54,251,578 downwards.
GCTGCCATGAAGAGTTTTATGATCGTCTCCAAATGAATCAGCTTTGCTTTAAACTTTCCTCCAATACACGTCACTCACTTCTCTATATATTACTCACGTCTTCCATTTATTTTTGTGTAGCCTGTGCATAGTTTATTTCTACAGATGACTAAGGTGCATCAACTACTCTCTGGCTTTTAGAGTTACACATTCTTAAATACTGTCTCTTTATACCACCACGTACCCCCACTGTTTAGTGAAGTTACCGATTTCATTTAGATGAAGAAAGCAGATTTTATTTTATTTATTTTATTATTTTTTTTTGCCATCCCATTGCAACAGTGAAGTAGCAGTTCAGAAGAAGTGCAAAATATGGCAAATGTTGCAGTAATCCTCATAGCTAAATCTGCATATAAATGAGGCATTTGCAGAAATTGAACTCAAATACAGTGGAATGCTATTTTTTCTAACTTCCATGCTTAGTAACTGGCAAAGGATATAAGAGGTTACTGTTTTTAAGCCAGAACACTAAAGAGAGCCTTAGAGCCTCTTGCATCATTTCTGCTTTTGACTTCAGTCTCCTATTTCACAAGATCATTGCCAAAATTCAAGCAACATGAGCAGAAATATTTGTTCACAGCAGGGAAACTGAATTTGGGTTGCTCTAGGTAAACAAAATATGGTGAAAAAGAAAGGGCTAAAAACTCATTGCTGTGGGACCCATTTATCATCCATCAATGATTTTTTTTACAAACATTTGTGTTTTTTTTTTTTTTTTTAAGTCAAATTAAAAAAAAAATGCTTCGAAATAAATTAGTGGTGAGAAACTAAACAGTACCCTTGGGATTTAAATGAGAGGTGATAGGACATCAGCTGTTCATGTTCTGAGTTTCCCAAACATGGCTATGTTTTTTGGTGTTGTGTTTTCTTGTTTTTTGTTTTTGTTTTTGTTTTCATTTTTGTTTTTTCCTGTTTGTTTTTTAGTATTCCTAAAGCATTTCAAGAGCTCAACACAGTGAACTCCAATGAGTTGGAAGCTATTGTTTCACCACATTGTATTTTTCTTGTCACTTACCACAGGGTCAGTATTTTCTGGTTTTGACAAAATGTACAGTGTCCTCTCATTTTCTATGAAAAAAGGTAGCATTCCCCTTGCTTTGCTATTGTGTCAAAACACCTCTGCTAGGAAAAAAAGGTAGTGTATGTACAGGTGCAGCATTAGAAAAGACTGCACTGTGCAAGTGTATTTTGAATGTTAATGAATGGTGGGGTTTCTTTTTTTTTTTTTTTTTTTTTTTTTTGTCAAGACTTCTTTACTAACACTGCTGTTATGCAAATTAGCAACTACAGAATAGAAAAAAAGCCATTATTGGCTTTGGTTTTGGAATACTTTATGTGGGTCTACATAAAAGAAAAAAGATTTGCCTTCACACAAGCATTTTCAAAGTCTGAGAAGGTTCAAATTTAAACAAAAGATAAAAACAATGATCACACATTTCAAACTTGTCCTATACAGCTCTCTTCAACAGCCCATAGCTTGCTTCTGCAATATATTAATGGAGACAGGTCACAATGTAAGACACATCTGATGTATATAAGATGTTATTTGATTCTACTTCAGTGTTGATACAAGAGTGATTTGGATAATCATCCAAAATAGGGTTCGTATTTTTTTCCTAGCTCAGCACTTTCTTTCATTTGTGTGGGAGGAAATAATACGTTACCACTTGCTACAAGGATGCTTTGATATGAGAAAGAACGTGGTGCTGATAAAACATGACTAAGAGGGGATTGTAACAAAGAACAGGCACAATACATAGTGTTACAAAGGAGTATCCTCAGGAGGTGCTAAGATTTTGGCTTCCTATAAACTATCGACAGTTCCTTGCAGTAAATCTGCAGCCTACTTGGAAAAAAAAAAAAAAAAAAAGGCATTTCTGTGCAAGACTCGAGACTACTCTTCATTTCAGGCTACTATTGTGGTTTTGTGGACAGCCTTGGTATGTATTTCTTAACCTATTTAAATACAATCTTTAGTATAAGAATGTTTGAGGGTCTAGTCTTTAAATTTTAAAGAGCACCATTCAGAGACTTTCAAAAATTTTCCCAAGCACAGTTGAATTTTATGTTATAGTAATGAGGTTTATCATCTCATCTAATACTAGATATTTATAATTTCAGCTCATTATATTAGTCTTTCTTCAGTCAATGATAAGAATAGACACATTTAAGCAGATTTCAGCAGATTAAACCATCACATAGAGTTAAGCTAATCACAATACTAGAGGAAATAAACATTAAAACACAACAGCTTGGCAAGGATCCTATATCGCCTCAGATTTCCTGGTTTGCCAGTTACAGTTATCAGTATAACAAGCCTTACTCCTACCCTGTAAATCCAGCTACCCTCCACTCCTGGCAAGGAGCCAGCTCTACTTCCCTAGAGGAAGAAGGAGAGGAGGAAGGCGAAAAGAAGTATCTGGCTACATCCACTCAAGGTGTGGAGCCATTTCTAGGGAAAACAAAAGGGGAAGGGAGGGGGAGAGGGAAAAAGGAAAGAAGGATGATAGTTGAACTCCTAAAGTCCAATTGGTCCTCAGACTTCAGTGTTGGTGTCAGACTTCACATCTTGTCACAGAAATTAAGTAGATTTTAAGTAGAAAGAAATTAAGTAGATTTTATTCAGTAGAAGCTACAGCACCAATAATTCCAAACTTAAAACCTCTGCTTTGGGAAAAGGTTTAGTATGATCTGCTAGATGATTAACAAGACTGCATAGCAGAAAATCTGGATTCTGTGCCCAGTTCCTCAATTTGCTTCCTGTTTGACCCTGAGAAGATATTTTGTATACCTGTCTTTAACTTCACAATAAGAAAAAGTCTCCCCTCCTTGCTCTCAATGTGAAATAGCATTCAGGAAATCTGTTTTATTCCATTTGTTTGAATATTATATTGGAGCAGTAGCCTTACTGAAAAGTTGAAGGAGTTGTGTTCAGTGAACATTTTAAAAGCTTTATTTGTTAGAGTATATTTTGTTCCTTCTAAGCTTAAGTGAGTACAAAATGTTCGCAAATTTGTGTTCCTGAAGTCTCATTAGTAAATATGCTTGCATTTTAACAGACCATAAAACTCCTAGCTGTTAAATTAGCAGGATCCTAGAATTAGAAAATAAAATAAAATAAAATAAAATAAAATAAAATAAAATAAAATAAAATAAAATAAAATAAAATAAAATAAAATAAAATAAAATAAAAATAATCTCTTTTAAAAAGACTTTACTGTAGACAATAAAATATAGCTTTTATTCCTCTATAGGTGACAAACATAACAAATGTCAGCTTATTAAAAGGTGGCAAAATGTTTGTGGAAATCAGATGTTTCTTTGTGTTTCTTTTTGTTATCTTCTTACTAAAATCTGCATTTGAAAATAAATAAAGAAATAAAGAAATAGATAAATAAATAAAGGGTTTTTCTATATATCATCTTGTATATGTAACAGACATTTGGATCTTCATCTCAAATCCCTATAAACAACAAGAATTATGAAATGCATTAATGAAACAATTCAAGTCTCATTTCAACAGTGTAGCAACAAACAATGACAATTTTACTTAGCACTTGGAAAAAAAAAAAAAAAAACTAGAAAAAAAAAACTAGTTTATGGCAAACTGTTACAAGAAGTTATGGTCACTAAAATCCAAAAGAAAAACAATACATTATTCCACATTCTATGTTATTGAAAAACAGCATTTCAGTATTTGAAGCAGTTTTTCATGGTCAAATGCTAATAGATCAAGACATTGTCACTTCATTTTTTTTGTATACTTTTTTTTTTTGTCCTGCTTCTGATGGGTTTAAGGTGGATACCAGATCATAAAACAGATAATATAATCTCTGAATATATTTTCTCAATCCAAAATTATATCTGAACTTAGTCGAATAACTCTTGCACCTGGTGTCACATTTACTTCATATATAGAACATATTGGAAAGGTCTAAAAAAGTTAGGTTTTTAAGTAGAATGTTATTTGCAGAAGATTGTGAAGATATTTTGAAGGATTCCTCTTACATTTATCCAATCATAACAATCACTGCCATGGAGATATTATTAGCTTACTCTCAAAGAAAGTGTCTCCTGAAACACTGTCAGATTTATAAAGTTTTATCTTTCTCCACAAAGTAAATTAGCACAAAATTAAGTTTGGATCAAGATGTCTAACCCTAACTAACATTTCTGGAAAATCTTTCAGCAAAACTTAAAGCAATTTTCTAAATTATATTTCAGTTCAGGAAGCCTTCTTACTAACAGCATTTGGAAACATCAGACAATGTGTAAAATAAGCAAACAACAAAAATAAAATAGGCACATCTTCTCGTCTCATGGTAAAACTTTTGCTTTCCATTGCAAGAAAGCTTTCATTAAAGTTCCTTGTCCAACCAGTAAATTCACATTAAAAACAGAACCAGAATGACTGTCAAAATACATGTCTCAAGACCTTGAATTCTATATTATTTAAGGCAAACCATAATATATAACATAATACTGACAAAGGAGGGAGTGGTTCCTGAACAAAATAGTAAGGAAGTTGTAGATGGGGTAGATAAGCTATGGGCCTGGCTTGATGTGAACAAAAAGGACATAGCAATCAACAAAATAGAGCTGAAGTGGAACGACCTCAAGCATAGGCATGTAGAGACAGAAGTGCATGCAAAACAGCTTTATGGGGAAAGCTCTCAAGCCTGAACTGGGAAATCAGTATGCTTGGGTGCCTCTGAAAGATGTACAGTAATGCATATAGCATGGAGTTGGAAGAAAAACGGGAGAAATCAGAAGCATGTGTATTTATAGGGTTGTGATTTCACTAGAATCATAAAGACATGGTGGAATAATTCTCACGAGTGCAGTGCTGCAAAGAATGGATTCAGATTTTTCTAGAAAGGACAGGCCAAAAACCAGCTAGACTATGTGCAGGTCTGCCTTAGGACAGGAGTCAGATGAGCATTTATGAATCAAAATTATAAGGCAGACCACTACAACGTGTGTTGTAGTGGGTATCTGTTCCTAGTTTACAAGCTGACTATGAGTCAGCAGTTCACCCTGGTGGCAAAGGCGGCCAACAGGCTCCTGGGCTGCAATAGGCAACTCCCTGCCATCAGGCTTAGGGAGGTGATCCTTTCCCTCTGCTCACCACTGGTGAGGCCACATATGGAAAGCTGAGTCCAGTGCTGGGTTCTCCAGAACAAGAGAGACATCAGTATACTGAAGGGAGACCAGTACAGATATGATTTAAGGACTGCAGCATCTCTCCTGTGACAAATGGCTGAGAGAGCTGTGACTGTTCAGCCTGGAGAAAGAATCTGCAGGGGACATCTTATCATTGCATACAAACATCCGATGAGAGAGAATGAAGAAAACTGAGCCGCACTCTTCTCAGAAGTGTTCACTGAGAGCACCAAGTTGAAAATAAGAAATTCAATCTGAACACAAGAAAACACTTTTTTTTTTTTTTTTTTTTATGCTGAGGGTGGTCAGACACTGCAAACACTGGAACAGGTTGCCCAAAGAACTTGTGGAGTCTCCATCTGTGGAGATACTCAAAACTGAACTGGACAAAGTCCTATGCAATTTGCAGGGTAGTTGGATCTCCCTTCCAACCCCAACTATTCAGTGATTCCATGAATAACTCTTCTACAAGGCAATATTTTTAAGGCAGTAGGTGTGTTATAAGTGAGCCATTTGTAATGTAAAGATGATAAACACACATCAGATCTTTTTGTGCTATTATGAAAGGATGCTTTTGTGCTTCTCTCTTCATATTCCTTGAACATTTTAAAACTGTACTTAAATACCAAAATTATGACGAATGGGTCAGTCATACGAAAGTAGAAATACCAAATACTGCATTTTCAGCCTCAACAAATCAAAATAATTGGCGTCTATTCCTAACGTTCATTTTAAAGTAGGAAAAAGATAACAAGGTAAGGACCCATAAGGATAAACTCATTTTATAGTTGATCTTCACAGTAAATAGATAAATACACTTTAAAATCTAGTATATTCTACTCAACATGAACAAGTATAATTTTCCATTAGACTACTCACATAATGTGAAGATTCCTGAGCATAATAAGGCTGTCATCCCCTAAAATATTCTAAAATAGTGGCAAAATTAACATTATAACTGAGGAATTATAAATTTTTCTCCTTTATAGATAAATTGTACATCTTTCAATTTATACTTATAAAGAACAGTATTTCAGAGGTAACATTATGAGGTTTAACCTTCATCTCATTAATCTAATGTTGGCCATTGTCAAATATGTAGTTTTCAAACTAGCTGCCCCACTGGTCTTTTCTGCTATGGTAATGGTGCATTTGTGTCCTTAAATATCCAAAAAAGAGAATTAGCAATGACACGGCAGCACTGCCAAACTCTCCCCTAGGTATGTAGTGATTTAATTCTACATAGAAACGATGATATTGAGAATTTGTCTTTTCAGATTTCTTGCCAGAATTATATTTTGGTTTCTTAATGATCTTCAGATTCATTTTTCAGATTCAGATTTCATTAAGCTTTTTTTTTTTTTTTTTTTTTTTTTTTTTTTTAATGCTGTATGAATTGTTGACTCTAGGTTTGTGCTCAGCCGTATCCCTTAGTTTAATTGAGTTTGTTTGTTCATGCTACAAGGACTTTGCAGTGTTCTGAAGCAAGAATGGGTAAAATTAGGGAACATTCACTCAGCTGTTTAGCTGTCAGTCCATCATAACTTGAATATTGATTCTGGGGTGTTGTTGACATTCCCTAGGTGTATGTGTCAAGTTTGTTGACAGAGAGCTCTACACTTAATTGAATGTGACGTCCATATGTGAAGTGATGAAGTGTGTCAGTGATGTGTTCTTCCTCCCCTTCCTTCTAGCCCTTTCCAATATATTCAATGGCTTGTTATGAAATTCCACACTGTTCTAACAAAGCTGCCTTCACTTTCTTTCTTTAACTTCATAAATTGAAAGTCTGATCTCACATCATTTTCACACAGGTATGTCTTCACTGGATTGTGAGACAACAAACAAGTCCTGCCCTTTTAAACACTCATTCACTCCTTTTAAGTGTTTACGTAAGGGATAAAGTTGAACTAATAGGTAGCAGTTCACATTATAGCTTCAGGCAGTCTTAATAAAAGCTTTGCATGTTCTGCAGTCCACTCACTGTGAAATTAATAGTCTTATGCCACTCTTACTCAACTCATCAATATTAGGCTGACTAAACAAAATGTGTTGGTTGAATCTCAGGTGTCATAAAGCTTATAAGAAATACATATTTTCCTCCATGTTCCTAAACCACAGATAATCATCTTAGTAACCATGACATACCTTGCCTATTTAAAATATGAGAAAGAAATTAGAAGTCAGGGGATTTCCTATCTTCAGTTATCATCATCTTTGATCCTGCAGAGCAACTCACAGGGGTTTTTCTACAGAACATTTTTTCTGTCAATTATAGAGTCATAGAATATCCTGAGTTGGCTATCTTGACCCCTGTTTGTCTATGTGCACTGTTGTTTTCAATCTTGAAAAGCAAAAAGCAAACAGTACCTCATAAAACTGTTGGGATATTCTTGCCATGTAACTAGTCCTTGCCTCATGAAAAATATATACACATATATAAATACATTTACATTTATATATACATATGTAACTTGTTGTCGGATTTCATTTTTGTCTTCCTGCTTAACAGAGATGTGTCTCATAGAGTTCAGAGATTTGATGCTTTTGCAAAAGGAGCTCTTCATGCTAAATTTTTAAAAAGCACAAATATATACTTGTAGGCACGTGCAAGAAGAAAATAGTGATGTTGTAACTTCCCATTAAATAATATATAATATCTATCTGGAAATTCAGCAGGCAGGTGCAAGGCATTGGTTAGGATATCAATTCACACCCTTTCACCAGCCAGGAAAATACATTCTTATTCCAACAGAGATGTGGTGGAACCAAAGACAAAGGGAATTAACTGACTAACGGGAGTAATGAACATAAGAGAAGGAAAGAAGAGTTCCCATCAGGCAGAGCAAGGAAATGACCATTGTGTATGTGCTGAATCCACAAGACACTCTACCTTACATGCAGTTGGAGTCTGTTTTCCACAGGGCAGGTACCAACACAAGCCAGGAACATTCATGAGTGGGGGAAATGGAAGAGAATAAGATAACTTCTCTAAATTAACAATAGAATTATACAAGCTAAAGGAGACATCAGATTAACATGAATTTCTGATCTGTTAAAAGGGTTCATATAGTTCTAACAGCAAATTAATATGTTCATCAGAGCCTTTTTTATTTTGTTTATATATCCAAACAGGGAAGGAATTTTCCCCAAACCAGGGAAGAGTTCAGACTGTTGCTGTACCTAGCTGAAATACAGCACAAAAAGAAAAAGAATTGTTCTTTAAAATGAATCTGATTCTGAACTACTACAAAGGTAAATGTCACCATCTTGCTTTAAGTCACCATTTGAATTTAGGTCTGTCAGCAAAGGAAGATTGAATCATACCTTTATATTAATGTTTTCCTTTCTCTGCCTCCTTCTATACCACAACAACATTATCTATATTAGCATTAAAATTTTTAACCAAGTTCTTCATAAACATGTGAATTTACCTATCTGTGAAAAAAAAAAAAAGGGGGGGGGGGGGAAGGAGGCAATATTTAATACAGTAAAAAGAAAAGCATAAAGTAACCTTCATCATACATGAGCTTGGAAAACTAAAAATTACCTTATCATATCCTTGTTGGCTGAAATTCTGTGGAGTTACACCTGTTGGGCAATACTACTGCCTCGAAATTTCTGTGATGGGGGCTATGCCAACTCTCTGAAGAAAAAATATATATATAAAAAAGATAGTGATTTTACTAAGTTTTGTATTAGGAATCCAAATAGGCTTTTGAAAATCTTTCTGCTTTAAGGACAGTTTGACATTTAGAAATTGAAGTCCTTTACAAAGTCACATATTTTTTTGATGTGTTTAAGTACTTTATGTGTTCAGTAAATGTCATAATGCCATTAATTCTCTTTGCAGAGACATCCAATCTTATCCCGTTAACAAGGTGTAGTGCAACCAGTGGAGTATTTGTCTGAACACTGAAGGTCTGGAGTGGATTTGTCTGAAAAGATGGGTATTGAAAATTCAAAACTAGTCACTTGGAAGTTAGGGTTCAGTGAATGCAGACACCTCAAGTCTCTGAGCAAAGTAAAAACAAATTTTCAGGTTTCCAAATCTATAGTTTTCTTTTTAATGAGTACGTAAGTGTCATTTGGAAAAGTATGGTTTGTAAGTGAAAAGCATGCTATTTTTTTTTTTTTTTAATTTTAATATTTTTAAAGTGAACATTTTTTTGTCATTGAAGTACTTTTTCACATGACTCAACCCAGAAGGTTGCTAAGCAACCTTCTGCAGCCGGGGAAAAGCACAGACAGGCTTAACAGAAGATTCATGTGGGTGACCCTAATACTAAGAAAAATTAACTGAGCATCTAAAAGCTTCCATTGTTTTTTAAAGCCTTTATGACCAAATACCAGTAATTTACTCTTACTTACTCAAGAGCCATTTATGAAACTGCTGCAGTCACCCAACTTTTTCACCTTCTGGGAAAGTAAATGAGTAAATAATACTTTGTAGCTTTATTTCTCACTACTGTATTCTAGAAGTATTCCTTTTATGGGTTATTAAGGTATTAACAAAAGCTTTTGTGCTTTCAGTAATGGTTAAGTGAGGGGGTGGCTCTTGCAGTGATGACTGAAAAAATGTGAGTGCAACAGGGGACAGCCAGAGCTGACCTGAGGACATCCAGCACTGAGGACACAGTTCTGCTGGGCTATCTGTGGACCTGGCCCTTCTTGGTGTCATCAGAGCTGCCTGGACAAGGAGTGGGTATCCACAGGCAGCACAGCTCTGACCAGATCTCAAAGAACAAGATAACCTGGCACAAGTCCTCTTCTGTTGACAAACAATTTATCTGTTGCAGTACTAGCATCAATGCAATGGGATTTGTTACAGGACAAGGTGAGTCTAAATCCCTATTTTAACAGCTGTCCAGGTCTGTTCCCAAGCCCACATTCATCCATCCATCACAAACACTGCTAATGCACCATCACACATTCAGCAGTGAGCATGGTCCATGCTCTGGAGCATGCTGGAGAGGGTTGGTTGGCTTGTGGAGGCTGAAGGCATAAAACAAATTAATGCACCAGTATCTCACCCTCAGATCTGGAGGAAAGCTTTAGCCAGATACTGTGCTTTGAATTGAAGCAACCTACAAGCAGGACATGTGGAAACAGCTCATGAGGTCTGTTTTTCTTCACATTATAGGGTACAGTAGCAGGCGAGTGGGGGGACAAACCATTGTAGCTCATATGCAAACATGCATGGTGGGTTTCCTAGCAGTCTAGTAACATGTAAGTAGTTAGACATTAGTAATGAGAGCCTACGTGGCTAACTGATTGCACTGAAGTTCATCTACAATAGTGTGAAATGTGAAAAACAGCAGAAACACAAAACAGCTGACATGCAATGAACAATAGACAGCCAAAACAGTCTGTGAAACAGTGGTCAGACTACATGAGACACTTGAAATTTTGAGTGAAAACATTTCTGCTGTTGTTTTATTCCTACTGTGTACAGAAAAACACAGATGTATGTGCTTTCATTGTATGTATACAGGATTGTATCATGAATTTATCCTCTTAAAAAAAGCAACCAACACACCCCAAATTTTGACAATGAGATCAAAACCATAATTAGAGCATGTAAATATTAGCTCCCTAGCTAATCTTTGAGATCCACTACTCATACATTTCCATTACTTCCTTGAATATCCGTTGCTTCTTGTTTTACTAGTCCTTTGCTTTCCTGATGAAAAGGCTTTTATTTCCCATTACCATTTTTTAAACACCTAAATATATCTGCAGACTTCCCAAATAAGCCACATCTCTATGTAATTCAAAAATATTTTAAAAATAAAACCGTTGTTTAATAGACAAATGCTCCTGGAAACGAAAACATAATGAGAACAGGTGACTTTCTCTAGGTTTAGTTGCAGATTCAGTGACAAAGATGAGAACTACCACCTCTAGGAGTCCTGTTACCTCTCTCTCCAAGAACCATCACTTCTCCTATATACTTCAGTGCTTGAGCCACAACACACTCTGTCATGGCTGTACCTAAGATAACCTAAGAAATCGTTGTTGTTCTAATGAAGAAGAATTATTCCCTTTCTACACATTGGAGAAATTTTTGAGGTGAACTAATTTGCCCAAGTTCACAAGGGGTTCAGTGACAGAAAAGAAAAAATAACTTTTTTCCCCCTTCTGGGTCCAAATCCAATACCCCAGTCTCCCAGCCACAAAGCATAACTTGTTCTAATGGTATCAGCTCAGTACAAGGAGAAATCACCTGGAGACATACACAGAGACTTGTTTATAGTCATCAGGGAGTAGGAGGCAGACAGCTAAACCAGCTCTATACACAAAAACCTTGAAGATAAGAATGAACACAAACTTCATATCTGTTTTCAAGGCCACTTGACTCTTTAGAGGTTTAATTTTGCAGATTACCAAGAGGGTGTCTTGTGAGCTGGGGTCACTTCAACTTAGCTCCCAGCAGTGTGGTAAATCAGATCCTGTCCATGTAACTGCAGTAGAAGCTCTCATTTGGAAGAAAAATCTATGCTTAGGAATCTATCACAGTGAAGAAAACATTGCAAAAGGAAACTCACACAGTGGTGCCTCTGAGAGCTGACAGTTCAGCCTGCAACAAAAGTAGATCTAGCAGTGAAGCACACAAGTCCTCCATTCATCTCCCTGAGTGATAACTCTAAAACCTATTTTGCCACCGGTGTGTGTTATTTCGCTGCTGAGCAGAGAACGAAAGAAGAAAGGAAGATAACACCGTAATAATCAGCAACTTGTTTCTCCCCATAAGAGGCAAAGACTGAATTTCAAGCAGAGTTTTTAAAAATGCTTTCTTTTTGCTGACTGAAATCCTGACTTCAACGAAATCAATAGTATTTTTGTCATTGAATTCAGAGGGTCCAAGATTTCATCCAACACATTTCCAGTCTAATCTCTGCTAAGAGCACTAGTATGTGCATTTCCAAGAGCTCAATTCTCAGTGTTGGTTCTCCTGAAAATATGGCACTTTATTGCAGTTCTTAAGTAGGAATTATTTTTTTCTTTAGAAAATCTAAACAAAATAATCCACATATAGTTCAGTTTGATAAAAGTCTTTTGGCATTTGGATTTTTAATACTTCAAACAAGATGCAAAACTACTGGATACAAAACTAAAAATGTCTGGGTAAATTCAGTGACAAGTATCTTGTGCCCAGGATTTTGATGCCTAAAATAACTGTAAACAGTAATTAAATATTTCTTACTTGACAGAGCTGTACATCTACAGGCCAGTGTCAGTATGCTGGTCCGTGGAATTATTTAAAGGAACATTAATCTCTGCTGATCATCAAATGACATGAATAAGCATTAGGGTCTCTGGCATGCAGGGAGGGACTACAATTAAAGAAAGCAGTAACATCAACAAATACTCATAAGTAATGTTCATAAACCTTTTAGGAAAGTTCTGCTATGCAAAGAATAACTGGTATTAGAAACAGACCCCTTATCTCTGGAAAACACATTTGTTAGGCTTATAAACAAGATATAAATTATGTATACCCTTGCTGCTGTGACAAAATACAACAAATACATTAAAAAAAAACAACCCACATTTCATTAAATTTTAAATAAATTGCCTTTTTAACTCATGAGGAGATTGTTTATTTCAAGAGTTTATTTTTTCTAACTTTGTTTTATCTTTATATGGCAAAAGTTGTTGCCAACTCCTTCAGAAAAAAAAGAAAAAAATAATAAAAAAGACCATTAAAGCTGTAAAAGGGAGAAAATTATGACTCAGTTACCAGAAAAAAAAAATATGGTTTTTTTTTTTTTTTTCAGTGTACAAGATTAATGGCCCTGCCCCTTGGACATTTTATGTGTTAGAACAACAAATTACAATGAACATCAGCAAAAATTTTGCTCACAAATTTGGAACGGAATAACTACTTCTCAACGGTCTTCAGAAAAACTTCATTCTTCATGATTTCACCAGATAACTGAAAGTTGTATTCCACTGAAACATTTGTGTTTTCCTCATTTTTACTGTGACCTCTGCCATCATAACCAACAGTTTCTTTCTGTATCACTTCAAGCTCTATGACAGGTAGCATCATGCTTTATACTATTTTTTTTTCCTTGGTTGCTCTTTCTATGTTTTCTCTTTTCATCACTTCTTTTTATCCCTTACATTCTGTACCACTCCCCACACATCAGACAAATTCTCCCCTCTGCCAATAACCCATAACATATGGTTTTAGGTAAAGAAAGACTTAAGAGGAACAAGAAGTGATACTGGCAAAATATGCTCTCTAAAGCTATTTTCTACACCTCAGGCAGAATAGAGAATATTGTTATAATTGCTATTTTTATATGGAAAATATTACTATTAACATCTGTTACCTATGAATCTGTCTAATTTAGGAGAAAAGCAGGCAATAAGTTAGTTTTACATGGTCTGTCAATTAAAAAAATATTCTGGTGAATTATTTTATCCAGAGTCCGTTGGGCTTTAATGGATTATCAGTTTATAGAAAAGCGTGGTTGGCAGTACCAGCAAACTATAGCCTTTTGAATCTTTTGTTCCGGCGGCTACTAAGAAAGAAATTCTATAGCTGCTGAAGCAAAGTAAGGTAACTGGGTTTGTTAGAAAAAGCTTAGCTAATCTAAACTATGCTTTCAAATACACAGGAGTTTTATACAGCTAATCTTATTCACTCCAAAATAGAACCTTTTAAAGCAGAAAAAATGTAGGGCTGTTTAATGGAATCAAACATTTTTTTCTGGATCAAGGTGTGATACTGCTTTATGCTTCTCATTGTTTCAGTGTTTGTGTGTAACACTGAAGAGGGTTAAACATGACATTTGAAGCTGATCCTTTGTCATAAAACTGGATCAATCGGGTTGAATGATTTTGGCAGCTAATTGCTCTGCAGTAGATAGAAAAAGTTGTGAAATATTCTTCAAAATGTATTCTTCAAAACCATTAAGCATTGGCTTAACACTGCTTCAACTGAAGATAATAGATGTTGCAGAGAATAGTTGTACCATCTCAGATTGGTTAGGCTGAGTGGTTGGGCTGAAGAGAAGCCCACAGGAGAATTAATCACTTAAATTTCAGAAAAGCAGAGGTGGGGTTTTAGTCACAAGAGAAATTTTGTGTTAAGGTCCCAGTGGCTGAATTGTAAATACATTCTTGACAGAAGTATATGAAAGCATTGTTGAATAGATCAAAAGGAATGTGTCTTGACCTGGGAAGCAGTTTTTCCTAGACATGAATAAATGAGTTACAGGAAAAATGAGATGTCCTAAAATAATTGCAGAAATCTCTGGGATAGCACACGGTAGGGACCAACCAAGCCATTTTCTAAATATTGCTGTGTGTTAGCAGTCAGGAAAAAAAATGGCCTTTATTATTATTATTATTATTATTTATTTATTTTTTCCCCACAGTTAAACATTACTTTCAGTTTGAGGTAATTTTTACTTTTTGTATTTGATTGGGCCTGTTAGGGAATATGGACTGCAGTATGGCAACAGTTGAATTTTGGACAGTTAAGTTCAATATGTATTTTATACTAATATTCTGAATGGCTACTTTGAATGCCTCATTGCCTAAGGCCAGGGAAGGTTTTCTAACAGTTTTCTTGAAAGTAAAATTAGATTTTAGACTGAGGGAATGTGTGAGCTTGTAGATTTTGGAGAAGGGGGAATTATGACACAACCTATCTTGTTGTGTATAATAAAAATAATTCTAATTTTTTTTTTGTATGATCAGTGGTCTAAGAAACCTTATGCTTTGAACTTTCATTTACCTCCTAGACTGGAGTTAAAGAGAAATCTTTACATATGAGTGAGGGAAAATCTGGAATTCATACCAATGTTCGCTATCTAATAAACTGAAAATCTATAAAAATTAGGTGGTGCGTGTAAGGTGAAACACTCATATAAAAAAATGTGATTCTTCTCCTGAGCAAAAAAAAATAATCTTCTAGAGCAATTATAAATTTTCAGATCAGTTGATATTTCTACCTGTGACAGTAACCAGGCTGACCTCTCATCCCTCCTACATCCTTCAGGCAACTAACTAGCAAGTCTATTTTCAACTGAAACTTTTCAGTTCTTCTACACTCAAATGCAGCCCACTGGTTTTTACTGCAGTAATTTTGACTTAAAGTCAGAACATGGAACAATGAATATTGCTTAAATTATTTATTTAGGACAAAAGCAAATAGATAAAACAAGCTTTATACCAAGAGAACAGCAAGAATGCCATCATATTTGTACAAACCTAATATGTCTAAAGTGGATAGACATGTCTCCTGTAATATCTCATGTCATTTTCCTTGTCATATAAACAATTTCTGCCTCAATGAAACAGAGGAAAACTCATCAGATGTTGTCTTTTTGCTCATCCAAACTCTTCATTTTTTGAGCAAAGATTGTAATATCATTGTCATCAATCTATAGAGCTTTCCAGTGTGGGCCTATGGATTGTCATCTACAAGCCACTATTACCTCTGTAGCATAGGAGCTTAATGACACAGGTTTTAACCAACATACTGATTTCTTAATTTGGATGAATATATTCATATTGTTAAAGATATATTCAATATATTCATTATGTTAAAGAAAATGTGGAATTTGAAAAGTGCTAACTCTACAATATGTTCAATTAGCAATTTTTTAAAAATTTGCACAGGCCAGTAATCTATGTAAATTTTAAGTTGTTATATAGATTACTAATACTGGCATGTTTTAAGAAGATACATGCAGTAAAACAGTTGAAGTGGTTTATTATTGATAACAAAGCAATGGGAGCAGAATGTTTACTTTTATTAGGAGTGGATTGTTAAGAGAACATCAAGAGAGCAGCAGTACTACAGTGGTCCAGGCATTTGTGTACTTCTTCTTCCCAATCAGAAGTTTGGGAAGAAGAGAATACCTGTATGTTACAAGAGCAGAGAGTCCTATCAGACTCTGTCACCTATCTCTTTTCCTCTTAGTGAATTAGAATATAGAAAAACTTCTAACCCAGTTAGTTATCTGACATTTTTTGCTATTTTAACCTGATGACTTTTTCATTTTTGCATCTGGAGACAATAGAACATAGTGGAGATGAGAACTGATTCAGTTCACTGAAGACAGTTGTGGCAGAGGACTTGGAATTACCCAAATAATCATTCCTTCTTCAAATATTCTTTCACACTTCTATTCAGTCTGTCTTTTTCAAAACAAAATGACAAACAAAATTTAGAAATTTAGGATTAATAAGCAAAATAGTGATACTGTCTTATTTTCTAAAGTCTGTAAATTAGGAAACATCTATCTGATCTTGCTTGAGGTTTCAACAGCAGCACTAGATATTTGTTGGATCATAAGTAACTCAGAAACAAAACAAACAAACAAACAAACAAACAAAAAACCAACACTTTTTCCTGGAAATGTGAGTTCTTTTTTTAAAAATTATTATTTTATTTTGAGCACAACATTATCATGTTTGTTTGTTTTTTTTTTTTTTAACTGTCATCAGTTACCAAATTACCTAGCTTTAATTTTTTTAAAAATATTTCCCAAAATTTCCTTCATAACATAGTAACAGGCAACTTGCACAAACGATAATTTCACTAAAAGTTATCAGTTTGTATTCATCTCTCTTT
This sequence comes from Aythya marila, assembly GCF_965140915.1. NCBI lineage: Eukaryota > Metazoa > Chordata > Aves > Anseriformes > Anatidae > Aythya > Aythya marila. Next base: position 54,234,777 of record NC_139045.1, on the reverse strand, counting down.
CTAGTTTTTCTAGTACTGATTTCTAATCATTTTAAGGCTTTTTCTGTGATGAAAATTCATTTCTGTGCTCTGAGTTTAGCTACAGTTTTTTCTTTTTCATATTCTCACCTCTCTGAACTCTCACATGAGTAAATTAGTCTTCTGTAACTCTTATGAACAAATAAACTGCTTGAAAAAAATACATTTATTTTATTTATTACTTCTGTTGTTTACTGATGGCTCTGGTATTAAACAATGCATTCTTCAAAGACTGAATATTTAATTTGTTTAAACAGGAGACACTATGCTATATACATAAAACTAAGTGCATGATCCCTTTGACACTTCACAAATACCTCTGCATTTTTCAGAATATACTACACAGAAAAAGAACAATGAAAACAAAGCTAATGATGGGTCTCCAGCAAAACACTGAAGGCAATTCTCAAAATGAAAGAACTTTTTCATTACACCCTAGTTATAGTTTAGAAATTCCACCTAGAGATGCTCACCCAGCAGCATTCCCTTAAGTAAAATCACCAGAACAGACACATTTTCAGAGTGGAAAGCACTGAGAAAGTGTAACATTTGTACAAGTATGCCATTTTGTAATAACAGCTCAAAACAGGCAGGCATAGCTTCATAACAGCTCATAATCTTTTTATTATTATAATTATTATTATTCATCTTAAAAATATGGATTTGTATTTGTAAAGATTATACAGCGCTCCAATCCTCAGGTATTTCAAAACAATCACTGAACAGAAAGAAAGAAAGAAGGAAAAAATATATATAAAAAAAAAAAAGAAAGAATGAAAATGAGAATGATTTTTGGCTTAAAATCACATTTAAATTTTTATTTTATTTTTTTATGCTTTCAAAGCTTAAAACAAATGACACAATGTAAAGCAGTAAAATGATGTAAAAAAATGTAATGTGGGTGGGGAATAGGAAAAGGAAAAAAGTGTGCTACTAGGCTTCAAAAAGTCAGTTTTATTATTATTTCTTCTTAACAGAATATATGTAGCAAAACAAATGTAAGAGTTCATAAACTTACCTGATGTCCAGTTTAGTACTGAAAGAAATATCACATATATTAATTGCTTGTTCAAAGTTACACAGGTTTCTAAAATTTGTCCATCAACTTTGGAAGTCCTCTTCTCATGTATGGTTTTAGTGGCTTTTTGGTCTGAATCAATCTAGTAGATAAGTAACTGCAAATGAGGTAAACACATGATCTGTTTGAGCTGTTCCTACGTGTCAAATTTACTGAATCTTTATACCATTACAGGCTGGGAGATGCGTGGTTGGAAAGCTGCCTGGTGGAGAAGGACATGGGAGTATTGATTGATAGTTGGCTGAATATGAGCCAGCAGTGTGCTCAGGTGGCCAAGAAGGCCAACAGCATCCTGGCTTGCAAAAGAAGCAGTGTGGCCAGCAGGTGTGGCTAGGGAAGTGATTGTCCCCCTGTACTCAGCTCTGGTGAGGCCGCACCTCGAGTACTGTGTTCAGTTTTGGGCCCCTCACTACAAGGACATTGAGGTGCTTGAAAGAGCCCAGAGAAGGGTGACACAACTGGTGAGGGGTCTGGAGAACAAGTCTTACAAGGAGTGGCTGAGGGAGCTGGGATTGTTCAGCCTGGAGAAAAGGAGGCTCAGGGGCGACCTTATCACTCTTTATAAGTACATTAAAGGAGGCTGTAGTGAGGTGGGGTTGGTCTATTCTCCCATGTGCCTGGTGACAGGATGAGGGGGAATGGGCTAAAGTTGCACCAGGGGAGTTTCAGGTTGGATATTAGGAAGAACTTCTTTACTGAGAGGGTTGTTAGGCATTGGAATGGGCTGCCCAGGGAAGTGGTTCAGTCACCATCCCTGGAGGTTTTTAAAATATGTTTAGATGTAGAGCTTAGGGATATGGTTTAGTGGAGGACTTGTTAGTGTTAGATCAGAGGTTGGACTTGATGATCTTGAGGTCTCTTCCAACCTAGACAATTCTGTGATTCTGTGATTTGTTGACCTTCTCAATATGCCCCTTTTTCTATGTGCCATCAGTTCTAGCCTTACTTGGAAAAGATTGTTATGCCTTGGTGATGATTTTCAGTAGGAACATCTAAATAAAGCAAATGCCACTGAACATTCAGTTGCTTGCAGTGTGCTTTTTTTTTTTTTAATGAATTTATGACATTTTTAATTAATAAATAAAAATAAATAAAAATGAAAATCAACCTTCCAGTTTGCTGGAATATAAAAATCATTAACATTTTGAGCTATACTGAAAACAGAAATGGAAAACTAATTTGGAGAAAAATGATACTTGATATAGGAAAATTTTCCAGAAGTCTGTCCAAAGAGAAAACATCAAAGTCATTGAAAAAGGACAAAATAGGAAATATGACATCTTCCACTGAAACAATATTCCATTGAAGTAATGTTTCACAATATTAATTCCACTGTTTCTTTCATTTTCAGTCATACAAGGGAACTACAATAAATAATTACTCACTCTGTCCAAAAATTGTAGGTAACAGGCTAAAAGTAAGAGTATGTTTCTCTGTTTTTCAGTACTTCATTCAATGTTCTTTCATACACTGGGACCTTCACTATTCTCAGAATCCTCTGCTCTTTGTGCATACCACGCACTAAACAGCAACAGAAAAAATGCTGGTAAAATCCAGGCACGTTTGCAATACCATGAACTAGTGAATTTGTGCAAATACTATTAACATCGGGTATAATATATAAAAATCTTTCTCCTTCTTTGCTTTGACTGTACTACGTTTTAAATTCACCTGTCACTATACATGTACATGCTACATACAACCTTTAAACAAAACACACACATTTCAAACTTACTTCATTTTTTTCCATTCCTGTCTATGTCTTCATCACACAAAATGACTAATAACCCACATATAAAGCTTAGTTCCATTTTGCCACTCCTTTATATCTTTATATATCTTTGGATTTGCCAATCGTGTGTATCTGTATATTACAGTCTTCTGTGAGGTTAAGGAAAAAAAAAAAAAAAAAAAAAAAGGAAAGTCTTTCTCCATAATCAGACACTCTCCTTTTCTGTCTTCTCTGTAGGAATGTTCAAACAGTTAAGAGGGCACATGCTGTTCACAGGACCAGAACAGAAACATTTGTACTGCCAAAGAAGGTATTTTGTATAAAACTGCATGGATCCACAGTGACACCCAGCGGCCACTGTCCTTGCCATAGTGATGCGTTTACTAAACATTTCCATGTCCTTTTGTTTAGTATGCATTCTGTATGAAAGCAGTAACTCTTAAGAAAGTCTGGTTTAATAGGATTAAGCCAAACATTGTTTGTTTGTTTGTTTAAATTTACTTTATATAAGTATTTTAATATTATGAGTTGTGTGCAGCGTGTGATGTTGGCAAATACCGCTTTTATATAGGTTTAAGACATGTTTTCATTAGCCAATGCTAAAAGTGATGTACACAGCCAGTATGAATGGAAAATGAAGACAAAAGTCAGAATGACATCTTGGAGTTATACTGTGAAAACCTTCAAGAAGAGCTTGCGTGTAACACAATTAATATTATATGAACTTTAATTAATATAATAGTAATGTTCCATTAGCTAAAAATGTGTACACACATTTTTAATTACTTCTAGTAAATTATCAATATGGTTGCACTTCTTCTTCAGCCTTGGTCTTAAGCCAGTGATTCAACACAAATGGAAGGCAAAATCTTCAAGGCACAGGCTACGTCTCTAAGTTTGTGAACTAGATTACTGAAATAAAAGGAAAAGAGAAATGAAAAAAAGAAAAAAAAAAAAAAAGAAATATTTATATTTATTATTATTTATATTTATATTTCTTTTTTTTTTATTTTTTTTTTTTTTTTCCCCCTCCAAAGTGCCAGGCTATGTCTAAGTTTTATTCCCAGATGGTATATGACAGAAGGAATAATATCTAAATTACTCTACCAGAAGTTCTCAGACTAATCCTAGGACTGTTTCCTGTCTGATGATGTGGGTAACAGGAATTTCACTTGCTGTATGAAAACACAATCTTCAAAGAAATAAATAGACTAAGTTAATATTTTCTTCACCACAGAACTAGTAATATAGTTAATATATGCATATGTATAGACATGACTTACTCTCCTTTGATCATTTGTTATCCAAAGAATGTAACACTACCCTGCTCAGATTGATGAAAAACATTTATTCAATCACTGCCATCAAATGCAATTAGTTAGGTAAGCATTGATGTAAAGCATAAAAATCAACTGAAAGACCAGTTCTGAAATCCAGGTCTAAAACTTTAAACTGAATGTGAAAAGACATTTAAATCCAGTACTGGAGTGATCAAAACTGCAGAGCTGGTGACCTAATCCACAGATAAATTCAATTTTCTGAAAAATACAGATGCATTTCAAAACTTATATATATATATATATATATGTTTTCTTTAGTTGTAGCTTTGCTAACAAGCTGATGCTAAGGAGAGTTTTCCAATAGTTTTTCTAACATTCTCCTACCAATGTTCTTTTCCAGTGGGATTTTCAAATTCAGTTACAGTCTTAGTCTTTTTAGATCAGTGAGTAGCATCCCTGACTATATGAAGCCTTATATACTTTAAAAGGACTGTTCTGAAATGTGAAAAAAAAAAAAAAAAAAAAAAAAAACCACACACAAAACAAAACAGAAAAAAAAAACAACAAAACAAAACAAAACAAAACAAAAAAACTGCTGTCTGCCATTTTGTTGTCTGCCATTCTCTCCAGGTCCATTTTGGAGGACTTTTTCTGAAGTAGATTCTAACATTCCTAAAAGATGGTGTGTATTTTGTATTTCTGCTTTTCAAAAGTGATAACATCAGTACAGAAAGACAGGCTAAGAAAATACCCACATTCTTCCAATCAAAAAATAACTTGCAAGAGCTCAGAATTTATTACTGCTTGATAGATGGTAAGAACAGAATTCTATAGCACAAGATTATAATTCTACATGGTTTCTTAAAACAAACAAACAAACAAAAACTAACAGCCAATAAGTCACTTTTAAAAAATATTCATTCCCATTCTGATGTACTTTCTACTGAAAGGCTGGTTGTATTCACAATAAATAAAATAAAATAAAAAATAAAATTCTACCTGCCAAGGATGGCCTGCTTCCCTCTGGGAAGCATTTCTGCTGGACCAACACTCTGCTTTATCAGCTCCTTTGTAACTTAGTGAAACAGCATCTACAAATTTTTGAAGCTTCTTTTGAAGCTTATATTGTAGTTTTCCATGGCTGAGAAATGTGATCACTTCTTCCAAAAGAATATTCGACAGCTAGAGTCTGTCATTCCAAGAATGTTGTTGTGCCAGTTATTACTGGAAAATAAAAATCTAACACCGAGCTGGTACTTGAAATAAATAAAGCCCACTGCAGATTTCTTCTCCAGACTTGAAAAGTGTACCTTTCAGTTCATAACCCTCTGAACCAGAAAAATCACAATTTATGCAAATACATATGACAAACAATGAATGTGGTTCATCATTACTCTTCATCTTAAGAGGAAACAAAGGAAAAAAGGTGTAAAAGTGATAATATAATAAAAATAAATAAACAAACAACACACACAAAAATATCCCACCCCACACAACAGGAATTATTAGGATGAGTGGACCTTAAATCTTGCTTGCCATGTGTAAGTGAAAAAATAACAACGTAGGTTATTTCAGGAGTGGTCTAGATTTTTTTTTGCATAAATTTAGTAATAAAATGTTTATAAAGAAATAAATAAAATGCAAAAGTAGAGCTTGATCCTCAAAATAAAGAGCTGACCGTTACGGTACAATGTTTTAGCTAAAATAATATTAGTAAGATTAAAATAAATTTTAATAGAAATTAGGAAAAAAAAGAAAGGAACAGGGGACATCCTTTTCTTGTATTTTGCAGAGAGCTTGCTTTATAATAAAAACATGAATATTTTCATCTACAGTTTTATTTATGCCAGAACCATTACCATATAAGGTACTAGAAAAAGATCATTTACACAGGTTCTTCCTATGCTTCAGACAAGTATCTGACTAACTGAAAAACTTATTGCAATTAATACTTTTCCTAGAGGCTGTATATGAGGAACATACCACATGATTTGCTAGTCTAAGGAAACTGCAAGTCACAATCTCATTTTACAACAAATATCATTATAAGCAATCCCTAGGGAGACACTCCAATATACTCAGATACTGTGTTTTTGTTGTCACCCAGTTGACAAGAGTTTTTACCCACTGTAAAAGGCATTTTACTACTGCAATTTAATATCATCATTTAACTATGCCATTCTGATAGAACAGAGTAAATTATATAGCAGAATTTTTATCTGAGTGACGTGTATTAAATAAAAACATGAAGTTTTTAATTGAAAAAGTATTGCTTTTTTCAGCAATACCCTTAATACAACTTACTTGTACTTGTATTTTGATTACAAATACAATCTACAGCGAAGTCTTAGTTGCTGGATAAAAATATACAAATAACCAAAATCTGTATTGAAATATTCCAATAAAATCTTCAGCTTATAGCTACTTACTCACACCAGTGGGAAGAAAACATTTTGTTGTTGTTGTTTTTCAGGACAAATTCCTTTCCAAGACACTACAGATGTTTAGTTTGAGGAGGGAGGATCCATGAGCTGGGGAAAGGAAATGTATGCTCTTATTTCATAAGCCTGCACTGCTGTATCCTCTGTGGTCCTGTATAGGGAAAAAATTACAAAATGCTATTGTAATAAACATATCTTTAAACTTTTTTCTAAGAACTTCTAAATTCTGTTCCTGGATCTTTTCTCATTTTACACTGTTGTGTGGATGTCATCTCAGTGTCACCTTCCATCACCTACAGCCCTGGTACTTAGACGTCACTATGAAATAAAGTGTTGTATCCTGAACAACAGTGTTGTATCCTTCTGTAACCCAGAACCCAGTTCCAGAAAGGTGGCTACTGAGAGTATTTCACTTCTTGAATAAAAAGTTCATTACAGCAGGTACTTCTTCTCCTGGTCTCTTGCAGAGGCATACTCACTCTTTCTCCAGCCGTCCAGCCATGTTCACAGAATCACAGAATCATCTAGGTTGTAAGAGATCACCAAGTCCAACCTCTGACCTAACACTAACAAGTCCTCCACTAAACCGTATCACTAAGTTCAACATCTAAACATCTTTTAAAAACCTCCAGGGATGGTGACTGAACCACTTCCCTGGACAGTCTATTCTAATGCCTAACAACAATGCCTATATGTTAATCCATATCCTACAGGTAAATATATACAAAACATGTATTTTTATAGCTGGAAATCATAATTTAAATATTATGACACAAATTTTTAAGGAAGTGTTCAATAATTGGATGATACTGTAATTGTCACTAAATAGACATTAAAAAAGTAAATGCAAGAATAACGAATGGCTTTCCAAATATAATAATCCTCATGCTGCAGTGACAAGATACATAAACTCAGGAGGCTAAGTGACCAATTGCCAAATGTTGTGAAGAAAGAATCCCAGGATCTCACTATTGCATACTTCTAGCTACATCCCAGAAAAGCAGTAGACTAATATTCCTAGGTTTTCATTACATTTCAGAATAAATTGGAAGAGGGAAATATTTCAGAATAAACTCAAAGATGGAAATATGATATTTGTCATGGAACAATAACCTATTCAAGCATTCTATCATTTTGTTTTTACGTAGGGCCAAGTTTCCATGATGGCTTCAGCTCTGATTTTTTTATTTATATTTTTAATTTAGTTTTCTGTAGGCTGCTTTGCATTGTCACATTGTGATTCAGCTGAGCTCAAGCTCATAGCGTTGAATAAGCTTCCCAAGAAAGCTTACGAATTTTTATGTCTTAGCTCCAGTTGAAAAGGTTGCTGCATTAAAACCATTGATGTGTGCGAACTAAACCTTCCTTCAGTGTTGGTGTTGGAATAAAGTATTCAGGACCATAAAAGCTAGCCTAAAAAACTCTGGAACCTGCTTTAGAATTAAAAAGTATTATAAGTATAATACCATAAGGGCAAAGATGGCAAAGATGAGTTTTACTATTACTGCATATATATATATATAATTCATAAAAATACCTTAAAAAAAGAAAAAAGCCATACATACATACATACATACTAATGTTAGCCAGGTAAGTGCCCAGAAAATCCAAAAATCAGAGCAGAGTGGATTTGGGTACATAACTTAGTCTTTTTATCTAGTGAAGTCAAATAAATCATCTTCTGTTTCCACTGACAAGGATGAAATCTGGCCTGGACTGCCCTCAAAGGCAAAACAGCTGCTGATTTCAACAGAGAAAGAATTTAATTTAACCCTTATTATTCCAAGTTTCAAGGAGTTTTTCCTCTACATATTTACACAAAACATAAATGAGAGTTGTAGTTTAGACTTTCAAAGAAAGCCATAACTGAGGTAGAACACCCTTGAAGCCACAGAAAATTTGAAAAGTCAAAATGGAGATGTCTGAGTGAGATCAGTATTCTTACCAACAACAGCTTTTGTTAGACTGTGTTACCTGCAAGGTTGAAAAGCACTGACTTAAGGAAGTTCAATGTGTTGCTGAGAGCACAATTTTTTCCACATAAATGTGTGATTTAGTCAGCCCAGATTCCTATTTAAATATTCAGTTATATTATGTTTGTTCAATCTAGTGCTATAATTTGTAGCAGTTGAAATAACACCACACTTAAGAAAAAAAAAATAATAAAAGAGAGAGAGATGGAAAGATGAGAAAGATGATAGAATGATTTGCATGATTACTTTGCTTGCTATAAACATTAAGCTTCTGCCCTCTGGAACCAGAAGGGTGGTGTTAGATTCTTTTTCTTTCAGGCATGATTGTATTTGAAATGTAAATTGAATTCAAATCTCAATTCTCAGGTATTCTGAACCCTGTTCCGCACTGATCCCAAAGGGATAGAGGGAAGAAGCACACATTTTAAATGTGTGTTTCCCAGTTCCCATCTGAGATTCATCAGGTTCATCCATCTCCTACCACATACAGATCTTTACCTTTATTTTGTTGTCTGTCAAGACAGTCATGACTGTAAGGATCAGTTTTAAGGATCAGCCAGAAAGGCCAGGCTGGCCGTGGATGTTCCAGCTCAATCTCTTTCCTTGAGGCAGGCTAGGGGTAAATTTGGGGAGAGACAGCTAGCTTTCCTTTTTCAAGCATTTCCTCTAAAAGGTTTCAGATTGCTGTGGCTTCTGATGTTGCAGCCTTTTAGTAGTACAACAGCCACTGAAAGGAATGGAAAATTGTGAACTTAGTGTTTTTCCACAATGGTGCAAACAGATGAGCCCACTGTAGTGCTATTATTTTTAGATAAAATGAAAACTCTGACTTAACCAGGCATATGCACCTTTAATATACTTTATTTATTTATTTATTATTTTCTATTTTCCAATACACTGTGAGTTAAATATTAATCTGGGGGAAAAGGTAATATGCACCATAAAATGAAGATAAAAAGTCAAGAAAAAAAAAAATCTATCATCAACTGTGACGGAGTAAAACTAAAGTTTGTGCCAGAGAGTTTAATAGCAGTGCAGTGGTCACAGAAGCCTGGTGTTTAAAAATTAATTTCTAGTTTGAAGCTGTTACTGGCAGTGCCAAGAGCATACAAAGTACATTTGTTCATCACCAGAGATAGTTTCAGAGTAGAAAATTCAGGAGGAAGACAATGAGGTCTGTCCAGTTTCTAAAATAGACCTGGGAAATATTTAAAATCTCCAGGCTGTGAAAAATAATTTTCCACGAAAGAAGAGCTAAAGGGCAAATTAGAGAAATATCTCATCTCCACATTTTAAAAGGCTATAAACTTGTCTACTTCACAAAGAATGGTGTCCTGTTAATTTGATAAAAAGCTGATCAGATGTGATTTAAGTTTCTCTAAAACAGATATTTAGGGAACAACTCCTGCTATCTCTGTTCTTACTTGAAAGGAAAAAGATGTTTATCAGACCATTGACTTAAAACAGAAGAAAATATTACACCATTTCTCATACTGCAAATGGAAAGAGAAACAGATTTGCAAATTCAGTCATTGAGCTGTAAATATATTCCTGCAGCTACTCACAAGCATAGCAGAAAGACTTTATTGTACTCATCAAAGATGTCACCATGTGCACCGATTTCAAACCGTTTACATTTTCATCTGTGAACTGAAAATTCCTGAACAAGTCTGAGCACTCCTGACCAGCAGTCCTAAGTCCTAAGTTAAGTGGTGCTGAGAATGTGTTTTATCTAGCCAAGCACTATTTCCTGTTCAACTTCTAGCACTTCAGTGAATGCAAGTGATGATCTAAAGAAAGAAGAGTGCATACTGCAGGAGTATAGAAAGCAAGCAGGCACCAAAATGCGAAAGCCAAGCCTGTTCTAAAGACAGTTTTAACAGTTAATAGCAATGTTAGAAGTGGATAAAAACAATTTTGTCTTTTGGAGCAATTGAGGAGATTATTCATAGAAAGCAAGTGTGGTTTTTCTTTGTTTGTTTGTGAGTTTGGTTCAGAAAACAAAGATTTATTTAAGTGAAAATGCTTATTATTTAAACTAACTTGATAAATAGCATCCCCCCCTCCCCCTGCCCCCCCCCCCCCCCAAAAAAAAAAAAAAATCAAACAAAAGAAACATTTTATAAATTAAATTATTTGCCACCCTCTATTCAGGGCATGTCAGTGGTCATCTAATAGTTAGAATTTGTTTCTGTTCCCCAACTGGCTGTTTGAAATGCTGTAAAATGGGAAAATACAAGGACTGAATAATCTTTTTAATTGCAGAAATACTTACTTACATGCAAATACACGTCTCCATATGTAGAACAGTTATTCTCCGTACATCCTTGGAAACAATAATACGTGCACATGAATATTTGTAACTAGCAAGTAAAAAGGGGGCAGGAATATGATCATAGAAGACAGATGTTCAGAATTTAAATTAATGTTTTCCAACACCTAGACAAAAAAAAATAAAATAAATCTGATTTTTCACTGTATGTACTTCACTTAGTCATTGATACTTGTGTGAAGCATGAACAAAGTAGGAGCTACGTGCCAGCAGACCAGCCTTAGCCAGGCTCTTTTTAGTTGCTTTTCTTGCACATGCAGTTTTCAAAGTAAAAGCTGGGAGAGAGTCATGCCCCAAATGATTGGCTGCAGGGAGTAATGTTTCACATGACTCTACACCATAGTTAGAAATGCCAGTTAAGTGCTTAATCTTGAAGCAGCAGCAAAAGATCAATTAAATTGATAATGGTATTGATAGCGGGCTTTCAACCTAGCAGCTAGAAGTGTAACAAGACCCAATGGCTGGCAGCTGAAGTCAGACAAATTCAGCCTTTCAATCAGGTACAGAGTTTTAACTGCAAGCGGAAGTAATTAGAACTGGTTACATAGGTTTCCGTTGGCAATCTAAAAATCAAGGCTGTCTATTTCCTAAAATGTATGCTTTATTGCAGGTGGAAAGTTGAGAATGACCTATGGCCTGTGCTGTGAAAAACAGAAACTAAATGATCACAGTGTAAATGTATCTGATCACTTATTCAGAAACTCCATCAAATTAACTACCGCTGTTTCTGCCATCCACTAACTACCATGGTTATTGGGGCCATAATGCTGCTGGAGTTGGGACAGGACAGGTCTTGAGAGAAATTAAGGCTTAAAAGGACATGAGATTTTTCTGAAAATGTTAAATGAAAGGGGGAAGCAGGAGTAAGGAGACAAGACTAGGGTCACATTGGTGATTCTACAGGTTGAAAAGTAAGTTTCCGAGATTCAAGTTCAGAATGGTTATTCTGGATTTACCTTATTGTACTATTCATTTACATTGTTTGAATGGGGGGGCGGGGGGGGGGGGGGGGGGGGAAGGTAAACACAATATCTGAAGAACAGATAAACAAACAAACAGAAAAAAACCCACACCCTTAGCCCAAGGCTAGATTTCCCCTTCTATGCCTGACTTTTAGATGAGCACCCTGGAAAAATACAAAATCTGTTCCTGATGGATCTTGTGTTATGTATGCCACAAATAAATAGAACAAGCATATTTCCTATTCATTAGTTTGAAAATAGCACTTTGTCTCCATTTTAGCAGAATGACTTTAACAGAAAGGACAAAGAAGACAAAGAGAAGTGCCAATTTTATTCTACACTGACTGCATCAAGGTTTAGTACACATGCTGAGGAGAGTGCAGATACTTATTAAAGATGCTGACATTGGCATAAAAAAGTAATTACAGTATTGTGCCTCCCTTTGTAACAAACAACTCTACTTCCCTATCTTAGAGGTGACTCAAAGCCTTAAATTAGAATTCTCAGGTTTTCCCACATAGGCAAACACTGCAGGATTTGAACCAGTGGATATGTTTCCTGCTCATATTGCTTACTGCTAACTATAATTATAGTATTTATGAATTTAAACCTTAATGACAACAAACACAGTAGCTCCATTGCTCTTGTACTAGAGATGTCACTTTCAGTTTTTCCATAAACATTATGTTAAAAGTGGGTGAATATTCAGAGGCTTTTAGAGGGAAAGATTTTTTTTTCTTTGTAACTCAGATATAGGGGTGATTGGGGAAACTTCCAGACAAGACATGGAAGCACTGATGCAAAGCCTTAAATATATATTTTTATGTCTAAGGCATTCCTGATAAATAAATAAATAGAATGGAATTCTTTGCAGCTGTTTTTCCCATCTCGAGATCTGGATGGGCTTTCCAGAAAGTACAGACTGGTGACTGACTTCCATCTCTGGTAACAGCGAAGAATCTGTCATAAATCTCCATAATTAATCCATAAATAATATAAATAATAAAACTGTAATAACCTCAGAGGGTGGCGAGGTGCTGGAACAGGTTGCCCAGAGAGGTTTTGGATGCCCAATCCCTGGAGGTGTTCAAGACCAGGTTAGATGAGACCCTGAGCAACCTGATCTAGTGGGTGGTATCCTGTTTATGGCAGGGCGGTTGGAACTGGGTGATCTTTGAGGTCCCTTACAACCCAGATCATTCTATGATTCTATGATTAAAAAAAAAAAAGATATGAAGTATTTGAATTTTAAGACGTATTTCAGAAAATTCCACACTAGAAGCTTTGACAGGGCCAAAGATGCCATCTACAGTCATAATCTCTGAAAGTAAGAAAGGTAATTTTATGAGTTGAAAGCTGAGTAAAGGATAGGAAACAAAGGGTTAAGGCTTAATAGATTCTCACTGTGATATAGAAGAGCTAGCAGTAACATGATGACTGCAGGTAATGGTTTTGTTTTCTAAAGTCGTACCTCTTTTTTTTTTTGACACTGGAAGAGGTAAATTAGATAGGCCATCGGTCTCATCTAGTAGGCTGGTGACCTGCACAGATGTATTCTTATAGCTTATTATATTTTTTCCAGTACTTGGATTGTACTGATAACTTGAAGAACAAAAAAAAGTAACTAACATAAAATGTACAAATAAATAAAGAAATGTTGTAAAAAATAAAGGACAGATCTTAGTCACCAAGCAATCCCTTGTCAAAGTGTGGGAATGTGAAAGTTATGGAGTTACATAGTCTGGTAGAGAACATCCCATGCTTGAGATATCTCAGCTTACCTTACTGTCTGATCACACTATGACACTGTTCATAACATCTCCTATTTTTGCTTTTGCTTTGCTCTAACCATTTTGTCTGCGAGGGGAATACTTATTTTCTGTTTGCTTTATTTATTTATTTATTTATTTATTTATTTATTTATTTATTTATTTTAAGCATTACCTCTTATCCACCAGTAACTGTTCAGTAAGGCTTATTACATGTTGGCAGTTTGAAACATGAAGCTGTGAAGATAAGGTGCAACTGTAGTGAAAAGGGCCATTTTCTAGTAGCAGAACAGCAATACATTCAAATAGTGAAAGGCAAAATATAGCCCATTCTCCCTCTCCCCCACACTTTTCTTTCTAGCTTTTGCTTCTGTGAACATTATCTGCTGTCTAATGAACGTATTCCTTCTTTCCTTTTTCATATTTCACACTGCTGTGTGTCCTGTTCAACAAAATCCTTAAGCATATGTATGAACCTCAAGAACCACGCAGAACTAACCTTAATGTGGGACAATTTGATGTGGCACTATCTGAGGTAGTCCTCACAGAGGCATCTTCAGTATTGGGAGGTGCAGGTTCAGTATATTTTGGCTAGCTTTATACCTTACTGAAAGCATCACTTGACAAGATAAATTTCCAATTTGTCTGAGATTATTACTCCAAGGACAGTACAAGTTCACACGTTTAATGGTATTCATAAAATATTTCAGCTCTCTTTATCTTGTAAGCTTCCCTTATCTCATGCTGCAGGGTTATTTAACTAGGTTTTTGGAGGAGGGGAAGGTTGTTTAGTTTTTACTTATTTATTATTGCCTAATAAGTACATAACAATATTATCATGAAATGGAATTTTAAAAAGTTCTGCAAATGTTTATATGTCTCCTTTTGGAGAATTTCCTTGCCACTACTTTTCTCAATTCCTTGCTCCATGTTGGCCCTGGCACCATGGGCAGCTGTGGTCAGCCACCTACCAGGAGAGGGGATGGAGTGCAGTCCTTACAGCTGTGCAACAAGATCCCCTCCCTGCAGGTGCTAGAGGAACTTTTGCTACCAAGATCAGTGAATCCAGGACTGCAGCTGCAGACTGCAGCCTACAATGGACATGAAGTGTCTTCACACTGTGAAGGATGTCTGTCTGCTCAGTGATGTTATTATTCTTACATGAAATGTATCCAGAAGCTGGTTAATACTTTCATGAGTTTTAGCAGGAATATCTCAGCTGAAATATTTTCCAGTTGGAATGTGCCTTTTCAGTTTAAAATAAAATCTAATTTCCTGGAGATATGAAATCATTACTCTATAGCACAAGATAGGAATATCTTCTTTTCCTAAAATCTCCCATAAATAAAAATAAAATAAAAATATTTTTAAAGTTGTAAATAGTACATAAAAAATAAATAGAAAACAATATTATTTTAGAATGCTTCAGATATATGAATCTTATATACAGCAAAGTTAGAAAGCACAAAAAGTATATGATTAATAAATAAAATTTTTCTGCAATTTCTTAGTAGTTCTATAATTCCTCATTTTTATTTTGTACTTTGATATGCTACTTTGCTTTGTCATGACTATCAATGTATCAAAACTTTCTCATCCAACTTTTGCTAAAGTATTTTAATTAAAATTGGAGTATTTACAGTTGTTATATGATATTAATATTCCAGTAGGCATAAAATTTTCACTAAATAATATTGAATAATTAAGAAGGAATACATTATTGATCAGATAGGAAAAGTTTCCTACAATATAAAATGCTATTGTGCTTTGTTTGTGTTTTTAATATCTGTTTTTGAGATCTCAAGTTGATATTGGTAAATGACTTCAGACTAAGCAAATTTTAGATGAGCATCACCTATTGTTGTAAAGGACATCATCTGGAGAGACAAATACAAAGATGAATGTCATAGTCTTGTTTCTTTCATTCCCCGAAATAGGGAATTAAAATACATTAAGAAAGTAGGGGATTAAAATACATGAAGAAAGTAAAAGTCAAATTTTCTATTTACTATAATATTTGCTAAGATTGCTACTTACTGTATCAAGTCACAATTCCCTTTGGGGGATTATCCCAAAGGAATAGCTCTGACTGCTGCTTTAACAGAGAGAGAGAGGGAGAGAGAGAGAGAGAGAGAGACTCAAATACATATTATGATGGAACAGCGATTATGAAAAAGAGATCACAGTCTGAAACAAGAGCACACCGAGACATTTCATCTGAAAATAGTCTGTTGATGTAGAATTTCACAGTTTGAATTTTCTGTGCAGTCT
Source organism: Aythya marila (assembly GCF_965140915.1). NCBI lineage: Eukaryota > Metazoa > Chordata > Aves > Anseriformes > Anatidae > Aythya > Aythya marila. The sequence goes on along the minus strand of NC_139045.1, from coordinate 54,218,921 downwards.
CTTGGTTTCTCTTCATAAATGTTTAAAGGACAGACTTTGAAATTGCTCTTACACAGAAACTTTTCAGTCCTACTTTTCATTTTTGGCTAGTTTCTTAAAAAGATATCTTACAGAACATCAAGTAAATGTAATATAATGGTGACATGCAGTCCATGTTTTAACTTTGTTTCCTTGGGAAATTAAGTTCCTGTATTATAACTCTTTCTTTCCTTTCCCTCTCCTCTTCATACATTTTTGATCTTGTTGTGCAGGTGTGAGGCTGTTTGACAGAGCAGTCTCAAAAGCTTTATCCCAGCTAGAGGACCTACGTACCTGTGCACAGCCCAGCTGCCTACTGCAGGAAGAGATCCAGATGCATACCAGCCTTTTCCCCCAGGGTGAAGGAAAGATTTTCTCACCTACCCTGAAAAGGTAAAAGGAATCCAAGTTAGCACCCTGTAGAAGGAGAGGCTGCATAGTGAGTTTAGCATTATTTGTGCCATTTGGATAATCAACAGGTTGGTCAGCACCCACAGGCTCTGGCCTGACATAGGAGGGTTCACCCAGCCCAGGTGCCTGAGAAGTGGAATTAAGCAGGAGCTGATTGGTGAATGTAGTGAGTGACTGATGTTTCTGTGAGATGGGCCAAGAAACACTAGCAGGATCCAGAAATGTTGCCAGAGGAAATCCAAGGGGAAGATTAAGTATATTGTGGACAAGGAACAACCTGGCAATATAATGATGGTAAGAAGTTGGGAGTTGCTAGTCTGGGACTGTTTCATGGAAATTCATGGAACTGTTATTGTTGAATCAGTTGTTGAAATTGCTTATTTTTGAATCATTGAATTTTTATTTAGTATTTACTGTTACTTGCTGAAGAGTTCCTCCTTGAAGCATTGTTAATGTTAGCACTCACACCTGATTATTGAAAAAGAGGCTCAGATGTGAATGGCTCTGTAGATGTACTTCTAGAACATAAAATATCAGCTGTGAGAAACTGTGACATTTAGACCTATACAGAAGTAGCCATCTTACTTACAGGAGCAATAAAACCACCTTACTCAAAGACAGTCTGCAGTTAAGCATCATAAAACATAGAAAGATAAATAAAATAATAAAAAACACTGTTATTTATTTATTTGTTCGTTTGTCTTTCTTTCTGAAGCACATTATTTGTTCTATTTCTACAGACTTACTGAAGGACTACAAGAACAGGGAATGGCAATTTTGTTTGGCAATATTTATATTCCTACTGACAGACCCATGCTTTATTACCCAATTACCATATGCCATAGGCCAAGCTCTGGAATGTGATCCTCTCCTAAATCACTTTTTGCCAGCAAAATGATCACCAAAAAGTCTTCAGTTACTAATGGAAATCTATTAGGACTGAGTGTGTAGAAAAGAGGAGGGTGATAGTTGGGATGTACTGAATCAATTCATCAATTCATCAAACACCGGCACCTAGAGTACAATCACTCAAGCAACACAAAATACTCTCAAAGGGGAAAAAAAAAGGAAAAAAAAAAAAAGAAGCCCTTAGCTTATAAAGCTTGAAGAAATAGATGTTTCTATACTTTCCCTTTAATATTTGCAGTGTTCCCCAACACTCTTGTTTTTAAAGCTTACTCTACAGTGAACAACTTGTATTTTATATTTATTCACCTTAAAACTTAGATCTTCAAGTCCCTAACATACAAGCATACCACTTCTCAAATGCAACCACCTCTAGTGTATTTGCAAACTATCCTAATAAATTCTTCATAATAACCAGAGTAGGAAGGATTGGAAGATTTTTATTTTTACTTTTTAATTTGCCAGAGAAACAAGAACAAAAATTGAGCTGTATGCTTCTATCTCTATGACCTAATGGCCCACATTACATTATCCCAGTAGCTTTCATAGATAAAAAGTGGTTTTACCTTCTCTTTTTCCTGTGCCACTTAATATAAAAGTACACGTTAGTCCACTCAAAGTTAAAGCTCTGTAAAAAAAACAATCATGATTGACAGATACTCACTGTGATTACCACAAAATTGAAGAGCTCAGCTAAAAATATTAATGTTCTGATTTGGTAATTTGCTCCCTCTCTCACTGTCACCTAGTCAAAAGAGGTTCAGCTTTGAAAGATTCATCATGGTGCTGTGTGCTCAGGCAAGTTGCAGATCAGATCAATATTTAAATTATCTGACTATACTCAGTAATGATCTTAGCGAAGCTGCAGAAACGACTATAATAGATGCCTATTTAAAGTGCAATGGCAGATATAAAATGTGTTCACCATGATGACTGTTTTTCACTGCTTAGTGTATCACTCATTATTTCAATTTAATTAAAATTGATAAGACTCATCATGTTGGAAACCTTTTGACTCTATATCTCCCCAACTTTTGTTTGGCACATAAAGTTGCTAATTTTGATTATTATTTTTCTCTACTGGCAATGTATTTTTTCAGTGTATAAGCCAAAATATCATATATGAACACTAACTTCATTTGGGAATCAGTTGGTAATAATTTCCTCAAATTGTCATTAGTTTTCCTGCAGGTTATCCTCTAACAGCGCAGTTCCCACTCCTTGAGTAAGCAACTATCTTTTAAAAAGTGGGTGGCACTTTACTGTGCTTAAATATGAGACCTGCAAGCAGCAGGATCAGAGATTTTTCATTCATTTTGGATGTAAAGAGGTATGGACAAATAGAAGATTTTATTTTTATTTTTTAAAAGAACATGCATACACAAATAACACATAAAATTTATTTGTAGTTTTGAGATCTTAATCTTAAAACTTTAGGTGGAAATCCTCACTGCCATAATCTTTAATATGTTTAAGTGACAGGGAACTATATGCATGAAATAGCTTAAGAGCCAAAATAAATAAATAAATAAATAAATACATACATACATAAATAAATATTAGTCACTGTAGTATATTACCAGCAGTTCAGGTCTGGGAGCAGAGATTAAAACCATGAGATGTGTAAGGGCAATCTGCAGTGCACAGGGAGAGCCAGGATGCATCTATTCTCATCATTCAGTGAGCACTTCAGCACCACAGGTTACAGATCATGCAGACTATCACCTCTGCAGAGCACATTACTGCTCCTGCTCCTAGGGGGCTTTTTGTGCAAAAGTAGAGAATTGAGAGGCAAAAGCATGCCCAGTTCTCTCTCTGACAAGGAAATGTAATAAAGCGACAAGACTGTGGCTACAGTTGGGCTTAGGAGATGGGGAATGATCCTTGCTATATTCATCATAACCTTGTACACAAAAAAATGGATTCTGCAGTGACCTATACAATGAAAAAATGACTTCTTGCTAGCCAAACTGGAAACAACTGGTCATCTGAAATCATAATGTTCCCTGTAGCTTTAGTACCTTATGATAGCAGCACAAAGGTAATTCAGTCCAGGTCAAGAAGTATTTACTACTAACAGGTGCATGAATCCACTCAGAAAAGTTAGTAGCAACCATTCTTTTCTTTAACAATCTGGCTGTGAGAGTGTGATACTAATAACTCTATTTACCAGTCATTTTTTTTCCCAGAAAAGTGGAGAATCTGAATAGCTCTTCCTGAGGGAGGGAGTTAAACCTTCCACCTAAAAGTAAAAGACCAACAAACACAAGTGCACAGAGGTAAGTATAATTCAATATGGGAATATCCATGTGATAGAATAAATCTTTGAAAACAACTGTCCTTTTAAAAGGACAGTGGATTTGCTCAGCTTTGAATCACACAAATACTTATATTTCTTTTTTCATTGGAAAGAAACAACAGTTTTCATTAAGTAGCTACCAGGGCTACTATGCTTTGGCAGGGCTACTCTGTTTCTTATTCAATGATAGAATTCATTTTAAAATTTTAATATGTTTGCTAAAATTCCATCATGATTTGGCAGATACAGAGAAAATATTTTTCTACTACCTAAACTGCACACAACAAAATGTTTTTTACCTGTACCTCTCAATACATTTTTTGTCTTTTTTTCAAAGTCAGTTAACCAGTCATAAAATTCTGTTTTGAAACAGCTACTTTGTTTATAATATGAAACTTGTCTTTGCAGGAATTATATACCTGCATGAGGATTTATATTGCAGGGTTTTAGCATCTAGATCAATGGAGTATGTGCCCATAGAGGAAAGCAATGACATTTATAAATAATATCATAATTTCTTTTATTTCATTTTTGGTTGTTGCATTACCTCATGGAAACCAATAGACTTTGCTTTTCTTGCATTGAATGAAATGAGTCAAATTTCTCAAAATGGCATCAAGCATATGAAAAATAAATCAAGAATAATGCAAATACTTGGAGAAAGATGGAAATAAATCTTTATGTAGACTATAATAAAAGGCTACACTTGATTTATAATATGAATTAAATCTATAGAAATAACAGTCATATCCGTTTTCCTATTCATTTATATTCTTATATTGCTACAGTACCATTAAATAAAATATGCACAACCTGCTCACAAGCACAAAAGTAGGTATAAATATAGCACCAATCAAAATAAATTTGTTCACTTCTATAGAAAGAATTGGTGCCATTTCTTAAATACATCTGGGAATAATATTTCCCACTGTACCAATAATATAATTTTATTTTAGAACTTATAGCTATTTTAAAACTTACAGAAAGTTCAGGCTATATTGTTACAGAAATGGGAATATTCTAGATAGATTGGATTACACAGTGTAAAATTGACTGCAGAGAAAATCCTGAAGATTTTTGCAGCAAGTGAGTCTTGGTGCAGGAGTGTGGGGGAATCATGAAAGTGTTTCTAATAAGGCATTTGCAGGTGCTGAAATATTATTACTAAGCTAGAAAATTCTTTGAGGAGTCAGATGTGAAAAACTCATTTTTGGTATCAGAGGAGCCACCACTGAAACAAGGTAAGAAAGGATTTATATGTGAGCAGGCTTCAGTTTCTGCAGAAATCTTTTGCACATCACAAAAACTGAAAGGCTCCTCATTAGGATTCATTTGTAGATAAATGAACATGCTTTGCATGAAATTGAAATAGGAACTCAGTGAAAAGCTGCTTTTAAAGAGCCTGAAAATGATTTCACAGACGTTACAATGCAGAAAATTTGAAATAATTTATTTAAATCTCTTACTACAGTTCACATTGTTCTCTAATTATGAATTGGAAACACTAGTTTTTAGTGTGTCCTGTGCTGAATCTGTAAGCCATCCAGTATAAAATTATCATAAAATAATAGAATACTAAGTACAGCTCTGGTCCAACAAGAATGGAACAAATTCATCTGGTAAAGGACTTATCATTTCATTTCTCAAGAACCAACTGATACTCAGCCAGACTGGTAGCAAGAAGTTTTAGCATCCAGCTGAGGTCTGACCAGGATAAAAATTAAGTCTTTAAGTATAGAAGAAAGCATTGGTGAGGAAGCATGGAATGGAATATGGAAGTGTTCTCACCTAGCTGTGACATACTACACTATTAACCAACAACCTGAAATTTTAAACATATTTTTTACATTAAGTATTTAAGTAACCCCAAAGAAAACAAAGAGAAAACAAAAAAATACACAAGAATAAATTTGACTGAAAATATCTCTAAACTACTACTATGCTTATCTGTCCTGTACACAGACATCAAAGGCAACTTGTGTTTCAGCATTTCAGAACTTAGAAACGCACTCTTTCGTTCCTAGAGAGGACATTTTTCTACATAGTGGCACTTCAGCCTATACCATGGATGCTGGCCTTTGTGAAATCTGGGGTACTGGTCATCACTACCAAGGTGTTGGCAGTGGGGTGGCTGCAAGAGGGTGGGGCTGCCCGGTGCCAGACACAGTTGGATCCAGCTGGCTGCAATGGGCTGGGCTGAGCCCCCCCAGGAGCAGGCCCCGGGCTGGAGCTGCAGCCCATGGAGAGGAGCCCACGCAGGAGCAGGGGGTCTGTGGGGAGCTGCAACCCGTGGGGGACCCCGTTTGCTCCTGATGTTATGGACCCATATCTGGAGCAGTTCTTGAAGAGCTGCTGCCTGTGGGATGCCCACACAGGATCAGTTCAGGAAGGATGGCATCCCGTAGGAGGAACCCGCTTTGGAGCAGGGGCAGAGAGTGACCATGAAGGAGTGGCAGAGACAAAGTATTTGGGACTGATCGCAGCCCCCATGCCACGTTCCCCTACACTACTCTGGGGGAGAACATAGAAGGAGTGATGTTGCATCTGGGATGGGGGTGCTTTTCTAATTTTCTAATTTTTCTAAGTTTCTAAAATTTTCTATTTTTTCTTTCTATCCAGTGCTCTTTGTTTTTAATTGATACTGTTATTATTTATTTATTTATTTATTTCCCAAATTGAGTCTGGTTTGCCCTTGATGGTAATTTGTAATGTTCTCCTTTATCTTTATTTCAACCAACAAGCTTTTCCATCTTATATTTTTCTCCTGTCCTTGTCCTCTTGAGGAAGAAGAGTGAGAGTGCCTGCGTGGGCATCTTGCAGCCAGCCAAGGTCAACCTACAACATCTGGAAATATTCAATATTTTCAAAAGCAATTAGTTATTTTGGACATACAAAGGTATATATATTAATAACAAAATTTTAAAATAAGCTGTACTTCTCTTTATCTATACAATGTTACTTACTTTGTCTGTCCTCTAATGAAAATTGTTTTAGTTTCTCATTATAAACCAATGCTCAGCTTGCCATTTTTCTCTTCTATTTTGCAATTTCTGCAGGAAAACATGACACATGAAAAAAAAAAAAAAAAAACAACCACTTTCCTTACTGATAGTATTAAAAATTTTAAAAGTAGGTTACCCCGTTCTGAAATGCTGAATTAATTTTGTTTCAAATCATCATGTTTTTTAGCAGTTTTGAAAGAATACATGTGAAGATCATGGCCAGAAATTAGGATTTGTTCAAGAGGATGGCCTGTGTAAAAGAGAGAATCATTTTGTGCCTCCAGTGGAAGAAACATAAATTATTTATATTCTATTAATTCCTCTGGTTGTTATATGATCCTTACTGCTGATCTACCTTGTTGGTGATGCATTTTTCCTTTCTTTCCACCTTTTTTTTTTTTTTTTTAATTTAATCAGCAGTATCACTGAACTCACGTTTGTTGGCTACGTTTTAAAAGGTATCTCATCAATCATTTCTGATGTCTGGTAGTTGGCAGAACTAGTAGCAAGCCCTCAGTGAATGGGATAATAAACATGATATGAATATTTAGAAAAACAGATGTAAATGTAGCTCTGTTTAAATTTATTTCTTTCACCAGAATGAAAAATAAAATAATCTGTGGATGGTGTTTTATGAATATTATGAACACAGTCTTGCACAAGCCAAAAACATAAATTAAAATGAGAACTATCTCAAAGAGATAGTTACTTTCTTCTAGTTGAAAGCCAAGTTCATTTGCTTCAAGTGCAGCAAAATTTATCCCAAAAAAAAAAAAATCCTATGGGCTTTGTCAAGCACCTGAAGACAGATGAAAATTTTTTCATGACAATATTTCTAGTAAAAATACAAAATGTCTTTTATTGGTAGGTTTGGTCCATATGTTCACAGCAGACATTTAAAGACAGATAATTTTACAATAACAAATCATGGCTTTAGCATTAATATTATGCTGAAACCATGATTCTTAAGATTAAGCTGTCTAACTCAAAGCAAAAGAAAATACACGACCTATGTACCCCGCCAAAGCAAGCCAGCAGCTCTGGAGTTTTAAATATTTAAAGATGCTCACAAGAAAATTGTACCTCATGAATTATTTGTAAAAACAATTTAAAGGATACTTTTAAACATAGGAGAAAATATTATGCTACTTGTCAAATTATTTACTAATATCATCAACTTATTTTATAATACATCTATTTTTGCTGGTACTCTTTATCTAAACCTAAACTTTTCTTTTTGTAATTCTCTTTCTTTACATCATTTCTTTCTAGTGTTAAAAACAATATGGAAATGAACCAAAAATACAAGTAAATAAAACATTTTTGCTGCATGTTATAGGTATGCTTTCTTTTGGCTTTGAGCACCACTGAAGCCACCTGTCCATTTTTAAATCATTATGTATAATAGCAATGTCACATACATACAGAACACTGGAATGGACCTGAAAGGATAACCTAGTACCTCTTCTAGGCAAGATAATCTTCAGCTATTGACTTCTGGAGAGATCGTTTTCTCAGAGACCTCCAGTGGCACAGACTCCATAAACTCCTTGGACACCATGTTGCAGTGCCCCATGAGTCTCAGTGTTAAATTTCCTGACTTCTAAACTGAATCATAGGTGCTTTCATTTAAGCCCAATACTTCTTGTTCTGTTATAAACAGAAATACCAGCTATTTCTTTATTACTTGTCAGTAGACATTTTGGTATTTTGAGACATTGAAATTAAGCATGCCTGCATCTTTAAATCTTTCACACCAAAGTGGAAAATGACTCACTAAAACATCCTATAGAAAATGTTGGGAAACTTGCACTGGATCATATTCTCAATATGAGTCAGTGTCACATTTTGACAATATAATGGCCTATAAAAGGCAGAAAAACGTACTGAAATGTACAGTCTATGTACTATCCACATCACTCATTTGAAATGGTAATAATAAATTTCTTTCCCCTTACCTTCTTTGTTGATTTAATCGATATATTCATCTGTTAAAGCAAGTATGTGTGCTCAGAACAGTTGTCTTCTTTTCAAAAAAAATGCTAAAAAAGCAAAACAACACAAAAAACAAAAACATGATCATATTTAGTTCAGATTAAGGCAATCCTGCTTAAACACATATGAAGTTAAGAATGACTAATATTCAAATAACCAACTTCAGTTCTTTCATGAAGGGTTTTACCATGCCAGTGAAACTTAAGAATGTGCTTTGCTGTACAGAGATGGCTTTGGCATGGTAAAGGTTTTCTGATTTTTTTCAATTTATTTTTTTAAAGGGGGGAGGTGTACATACATATGTATATATATATTTATGCATATACATGTGTGCATATACACATGTTCATATATATGTCTATATATGCATGTTCATATATATATATGAAGTAATTAAAAAATATATTAATTACTTCAGTGTTTTGATGAAGTAATTACTTCATTGCAGACAGTCTTCCTTAATGAACTTTAACTTTGATTCAGTTTTCTCATTGTCAACATTCAATACTGTTGGGTAACTTTTGCCATGCATTTCACATGGATACTCAAGAGGTTTCAGTAAAGCCCTCCAACATTTCTTTTGTCAGGTATTTCCCTAATGCATGATATAGTTGAAGGAGCAACTGAAATACATCTGCCTGTGGCGTTTGTTCATACCATATGTTGATGTAAACTATACCATCCTATAGTGCCATTACACATGCCACATTCGTTAACTTATCCTACTGATTAGTCATAGAATCATAGAATCATAAAGGTTGGAAAAGACCTTCAATATCATCTGGTCCAATCATCACCCTACTGCCAATGTCACCCACTAAACCACGTCCAACCTTTCCTTAAACACCCCCAGGGATGGTGACTCCACTACCTCCCTGGGCAACCTGTTCCAACGCCTGACTACTCTTTCTGAGAAGAAATGTCTCCCAATTTCCAACTTGAACTTCCCCTGGCACAGCTTGAGGCCACTCCCTTTTGTCCTACCACTAATTACCTGCAAGAAGAAGCTGACCCCCAGCTCCCCACACCTTCCTTTCAAGTAGTTCTAGAGAGCAATAAGGTCTCCCCTGAGCCTCCTCCTCTCCAGACTAAACAACCCCAGTTCCCTCAGCCACTGCTTACAGTCCTTGTGTTCCAGGCCCTTCACCAGCTTCGTAGCCCTTCTCTGAACACATTCCAGGGCCTCGATGTCCTTCTTGAAGAAGGAACAGTCACCTCCCTGGTCCTGTTGGCTACGCTATTCCTGATACAAGACAGGATGTTTTTGGCTTTCTTGACCACCTGGGCACACTGCCAGCTCGTGTTCAGGCAAACATCAATCAGCACCCCCAGATCCTTTTCCTCTGCACAGTTTTCAAGCCACCTTTCACACGTTCTATTTGCTGTTTATTCCAGCTGCAGAAAACACTGTATACGTGCTGGCATAGATTAGAATGAGCCTACCTTTACTCTCTTCCCCTTACTTTTCTGGACACACATAAAGTAGAAGTCAAAATCAGGTCCCTGGTTAGGTCAATGCACAAACTTCAGACAGCTTGAGAGGAGCCAGGGTTTCATCCCAAAGGACCACATTCAGACTTCAGTTGCCTTTCACCTTTGAAAACTGACAGGTACAGTTACATGCATTAAAATATACTTCTTCTTTAGCTATTTCTTAGAAGGAACACAGACAACAGCCATACTAGTTTTCTCAGGATGTTGTTCTGACTGTGGTTACTACACACGTGCAAAGTAGCATAAAGTTACACCTAGATCGAAAACAAACAAAAAAATAAAATACCAGCACTTAGCCTTACCTCCCACCTCAAACACCCATGTACAACAGAATAGGTATACATTCCTTAAAGTTTGAATAAAAAGTATTAATTCCCACTGCACACTGACATAAAAGGAACTCCATGTTGGGTAAGAGCAACATAGGGAACTCAAAAGCTATGATTTTGGAAACATAAAAAATAAATCTAATAATGTTTATATTTTAACTGGCTGGACAGTATAAAGAAATTAAAACAGATAGCAAAGAAGAAGACATACAAAGGAGGATAGTATGTGTAAAATACTGTCTTGCTTGATGCTGATGACTAGGGCTCTGGGAGCGACCTTGCATTCATAGCCTAAAAGGCTGTCCTGGAGCAGCACACCCCCTTTATTCTTTGTGCAGAAGCAAACAGATCACAGATTTTGCTTTTAAGACAATCCTAAGCAGACAATGAAGATTTTAAGTATGTTCAAAAGGAGTCAGGAAGGGAAGAAAGAGAGGAGGAAATGTTAATGAAAGGTACATAAACAGACTAGAAAATATCTAATGAAATATAAATATGGAACTACTCAAAGAAAAAAAAATGGAGGAAGGGAAATAAATAAATAAATAAACACAAGAAACCCACTGTAAGAGAAAAATAACCTTTTGTGAAAAGTAATAGGGTTGTACCTCTTTAAATAACTTGGGAGCCCTCTAGAGGTACTTACTGTATTCTATGCTTTTGTGGCTGTCAGCACCACAACGTGAACACAACCAAGGCTGTGATGCTTGCATATTTTTACCAATCTCAATCATTTGGGACCCAGCTCTGCAATTATGGATGTTGTTGAAAGACCGACTGCATTACAATAAATGATAAAAATGCTGCTACTAGAAAACAACAACAACAACAAAAAACACTATAAAGGTGCAAATATGTCAGAGAACTTGGAACAGGAGTCAGTCATATTTATATTGCTGAAGCTAACTGACTTTAAAACAAAACAAAACAAAAACACACACACACAGATGTCATTTCTTGATTCTCTGAACATATATATTTTTAATATAGTGTACTATTTTTAGACTGGCATGCTTTCTAAAATTCTGATAAACATGTAGGTTTCTGCAGATAGAATTTGACTCAGAGAATAAAGCCAGCAGATGAAAATCTCACATTCATGCTTAATCACTCTGTTACAGCTGACCATCTTAGGAAAGCAAAATACCATATTTCACAGTTATTGGTTCATTTGACAATTGTCAATTTTATTTTCAAAAGCTTTTGCTGTCATTTTGTTTCAGCAAAGACTTTATGTTTCTGAAATACTTTCTTCCTTCTTTCTCTCTAGATCCTATGTTTTTTAATGCACTTTTAGAGTTATGTTGATCTTTTAGTGTTATCTGAATGTTTAGAAAATGATCCATCAGACATTCAGGTTAACATTAAACTTGTGCAACACTTAATTTTGCTTAACTATGGTATTAAATAAAATCCAGACTATAAATTACTCAATGCATATTACATGAAAAGTGATGGTTGAGAAAACAAGAGAAACACTTTGCCAAGGCTTTTGTGAGAAGCTCAGACTTTATCTTTCTCTATCGTTCTAAAAATATGAAACCTTGAAGAGTCTTACATTGATGACATCAACCCTTCTACCACTAAACATGCCAAGGCGTACCAGAGAAAAAAATGGTGAAGGCATTGTATTCAACAGCATAGTAGCATTCCTGTGCTCCAGCAACATAATAAGGTCATACATCACACAAACTCTGTTTTCTCCTGTGAGTTCAGTTAATAAAAGAAGGAACTTTCTTTGGGTTTACCTGCCAGATGTATGATGCATATTTCAGTGAGTGGAATTTTTCAACTTCGTTCTATAATGGTGGCTTCAGAAGAAATTATTATTTGTAATTCATCCATCTTGTGCAGAAGAGTCAGATGAAGTAAAATGTAAATCTCTTTATAACTAAGTTAATCCAATCCTTTTTCATTTGTCATCCCAGTGACAAAGCTCTATTGTCAGCTGAACAGATGTACTAAATGCTTGTCACTTACATGTGTTAAAACAGCAACAACTAAAAAGGGATAATTTCTTCAGACTCTTACACATCAAAGCAGAAGACTACTTCTTCATTTTAGTAATTTGCTTGGGTGTTTTGTTTGCTTTATATCAGATACTAAGTCTTAGTACCACTGGTAGATGGAAGAAGAATTAGAAATGCATGATACTTTTTCAAATTCCACAAATCCATAGTTCCTTTTATACCTTCATTCTATCTTTATACCAAAATGCAATGAGTTTAAGGTCTCATAATGGCAGAATACTTACTAAAATATTCATATTAAAATGCAAATATTGACCTTCCACCAAGTTTTAAGTTAGATAATCTCTCTCTTCCCCCCCCCCCCCCCCCATTTTTTAATAGATATATTTTGTAACATGATAGTAATTTTCTTGGTAGACCATGCTTCCTTTATCTTATTTTTCTAACAATTAAACATTCTTTAGAGGGTTTTTGGTGTTGTCATTCTCTTTTTTTTTTCTCTCTTTTTTTTTTTCTCAAAAATAAAATATAAATCTTTGTTTGGAACTGAAAAAAAAAATATTAGAAAATCAAAGATGAATAGACTAAGTCACTGTTATCACAAGAAAATCAAAAATACTTTTTTCCTGTAGAAAAATAATTTAAATAAAACAACAAAAAATGTGTCACTATAATGACAATAAAGATAATCAAAGATCATCCTATAAAATTACTGGTAACGTTTGCCATTCATTTTATATTCCCAGCTATAAATTTAATTTATTTTGATTCTATTCTTGTACTTTAATTCATTTTCAGGCTATTCTGATTGTGGGAGATGCATCATAAAGTACTGGCTTAGCTTTGTTCCCTTTGAAATACAGTAATAATGAAAATTACATCACCCAAACTAAGATGCCTAAAACACATGAAGATATTGTAGTCTTGGAAGTAATACGTGCACTTGAGCAAAGGAAGAATTTTGTACATCTTTCAAGCACTCATCAGTTTTAGTAGATAGAACGGGAGAAATCTTTAGGCTCATCTGCTCAGTTGTTACACCTAAATTGCAGCACAGGTTAAGAGGTCTTTCAAGAAGGGTTCCTAAGAACCTAGTGAAGTGTTCAGTAAGTCAAGAATAAGTGTAGTAGGTATAGTAGGTCTGGGATATTTGATATTTTCAAACAAACTTGCTGAGTGTCTAAAGCTAATTTCATATCCCATTACCTCAAAAAAAAAAAAAAAAAAAAAAAAAAAAGCACTAAAAGAGAACTAATAGCAGGTTAAGCAGGTTACCAGTCTTACACAGGCTGACCTCCTTAACTCTTTCAGGCTGTCCATCTCTGCTCTTTTCTGGAACAATAGTGAATAAAGGCACTAGTGCATTCATCAAGATCTGTCTCAAGCAACAAAGTCAATACTAGTGATATTGAAAAGTAATTCATATTTGGGACTTTATATGAAAATGTAGCTTCTTCATTCCCAGCCTCAGCAGCTAGGACCTCTGTCTTCTTATAGCCAGAGGAGAACTAAATTAAATTAAATTAAATATTTATAGCGATCCCAGTTGCTACTTAGTTGCTTTGCTTAGTTTTGTTTTGTTTTTACTATTCCATGTATGAAGTACAGTTTCTATAATTTGTGTAATGATTTCTATCAGGTCTAGGAAAGAAAAAACAAAGCTGTGCAAGCTCTACATATGGTTTGACCACAAACCTCTGTTTCCACACTGATCTGCACAAAGTGGTAAATCCCTTCACAACAAGGGATGGCTGTAATTACCCAAAGAACACCGTGCTGTCTCATTTGTGTTTGCAGCATCAGGATGAACCTCAGTTCTGAGCTGTGCCAGAAGATAATGTCCTGCATTCCAGGATTCCCCTTCACTTCTTGCTCTCCTGCAGTAGGAGGAAACATATTTATGAAGCACTGGAGATTACCTATAGCTAAAGGCAGGTCAACAAACATGGTGTTACTGGAGATTTTAAGATCTCTAGAACGTTACTGAAATTTCTTACTCATTTAAGATATGGAAAAGGTTTTCCTCTGCCTCAGAGGAGAGACAGAGACTCAGAATCAGGAAGCTCCTCCCAGTTCTACTGTCCTACTGTAAAAAGCATTTAAAAATCAACAGGAGCTAACTATCAGTACTAGTAAAGTGACTGCATTTGACTCAACTAATTTTCTGTAAGAGAACAACTATATCTTCTCTATAATGCTGAATTCAACTGTCAATATACATAACCGATGGTTTCTTCGCACACCTTTGTTTATTTCCATATATTGTAGACTGACATTTCTGGGTAGTGCCACAATGTAACTAATAATAAAAATAAATTTCATGCCTAAATAAGATAGAATGCCCATAGATAAAATAACAAAATTAAACACTGGTTTCAGAGTCAAACAAATCGCAGAATCACAGAATTGTGGGGGTTGGAAGGGACCTCAAGAGATCATCGGGTCCAACCCCAAACCTCTTGCATGTTCTCAATCTTATATGGTCACTTTAGATAGGAAAAAGATAAGACATATCAATTTTACTTGTAATCAGGTAGTAATACATTGAAATACCCAAAAATTGTATGTTCTTTTTACCAGCTATTCAAAGTGAAAGCAATGGACACAGAATTAAACATTTTTATTGGGCTTGATTAACAGAAGGAAAAGAAAAGGAACAAAATTAAATGTTATTGGCAGTCCATCTATAAAGTAATCTAAACTCATCAATTCTTTGAAAAAAAATAAATATTGGGAAACAGCCAAGATATCTAAGTTTTCAAAACAGCTGCTTAACATTCACCATAATCCGTAGCATTAATGCTACAAATGTTTCACAAAAGCTCAAATATTTTCAGTTGGATTAAAAGGATGTCATTCACGGAAACAGTTCAGAAAAGAATGCTGCCAAAAGATCTTTGAGACGCCCCAGAGCCAGCTCTGATGAATACACCTTGATTTCAGTTTTAATCTGATCCTAACCATCAGAAATGTTCTTTCTAACTAGCAATTCATTTTCAATGCAACTTCACAAATTTAGTGTAATGCTTGGGGTATACTCCATTGTTAATTCCACTCTCTCTGCTGTCCCAGATTAATGGGAACAACTTAAAGCACAGAGGGAAAACTATATTTCTAATAACAGTTTCCTACCACAGATTTTATTATTATTATTACTATTTATTTATTTCAATTCTATTGTTATTAAGCAAGGTTCCAAGAAAACTCAGGAGCATGGTAAAAACTTAGGCTTTCAGCAGAGGCAAAGGCTACAATACCTCCCAGTCCAGGCAGCATAAGGAATTGGAAACTGGCTGTTGCAGGGTTCTGATAACCTGAATCTTATACACAGCAAAACAGGCTGCCTGGTTCAGGTGGTTTCTGATAAACACAAAAGGAGTTCTTCTACTTGCAATGCTATCACGTTGATCAAGACTAGCAGAGGAGGCCAGTAGGGCTGTGCAAAATTAAACATTCACATGTAGCAGGAGCAAGGAGTTAAAATTACAGTAGATCTTGAATCTCCTTCAGAAAATTTAGGAGGAAGAAAGGAATGTAGGTAACATGGGTGTTTAGCTGAAAATCTGAGCCTGGGAAACTTGCCTGATCTCACATTTGTGACTGTGATCTTCATCTTTGTCCCTGCAACTTTCTGACATCTCCTAATCCTCTCACCAGAATCTACAATTTCCAATAGAAGCACACAGAAGGAGCAATATTCTTCTCCAAACTGAATGTTCTCTGCCTTTTGAAAACAAATGGATATTTTCATAGCTCATAGAATCATCTACTCCCCCTAAACTTTTAGTCTGAGTTATTGCTTTTGGCAAAGAGTTCTCATGTCATCAAGAACTGGATACAGCCTTATTTTTTAAATCATTTAAAAACTTCCTGTGTTGCATCTCCACTGAAAGATCTACTTTTCCCCCTATAGGAAGGAAGCCTACCTTTCTTCTCCTGTGCTGACAGATCTACAAAGCAAGAACAAAGGCAAAGAGCAGAGGCTGTCACAGCAAGTGGCTATCATTTGTATAGGAAACTTTAACATCTGGAGCTGTCAGCCTGCTGTGAACACATGACTAATTTCTCATCACTAAAACTATGAAATATAAATCTTCATGTATCAAGTCTATTGAAATTCTCATGTTGTTCCTTTACAAACACTTCCTTTCACCTCCTTTTCAACCTAGATAGCTCAAGACTTCTGTTTCATGCATGTAAAATCTGTACACCTCTTAGCTCTGGCAACAGTGCTTTTTTTCCCCCAGTATTACTTAAACAAGCACTAGATCTGGAAAAACAAAACAAACAAACAAACAAACAAACAAAAAACCACAAAACTGTCAATTTTGTAGCTACTCTTTATTTTATTTTATTTTTAATTTTTACTTTGATACATACTGACATTTTTGTCTTTTTTAGGATGGCTGTATGTTAAGTAGAAGCTTTACATCAAATCTGTTTCCTGAGTGGTTTAGAAGGTGGCTTGCTGCAATAAATAACCATTTAAACTATTCATTTCAGTATGAAACCCTGCAGTTATCAAAAACTGTGACTTGCACTTGAATTTACCTTCAGCTTTTTCTAGCTTTGGCTAACCTAACTGATTCTGTTGTCTGCAGACTTTCTTCTCTCTCCCCATTTTCTCTTCCAGTAAATTCACAATTAATCATCTATTTTAGACTGATCACTGAATGAAAATAATCTGGAAAAGCTACAGAGATTTCTTTTTCATTGCTGCTGAACTTAAAAATTCTGTGGTGTTTGCTTTTTAGAGTCAAGATAACATTTTTTTCATTTTTGATTATTTATTTACTCCACAGTCCTATGCAGAATAAATATGGTCTGTATTTACATGGACTGTACAGTTTAAGTATCATGGGAAAACTAGACCTCAATCTGAAATAACATCATTTCAGTAGTGGTAGGTTGCTGCAGACAAACTGCTTTCTGGATTGAAGGTATATATCTGTTTTACTGTTCCCTAAAACTTTTCCCCCAAAAAAAGTCTTTTAATTGTTAGTAAACTAACTAACTCAATAAATAATAAATGAAGAAAGCTGCAAGGTGTAGCAGGCTTGAAAAAAAGAAAAAGTGAATGTGATGTCCGATCCTTGTTCTGGCCTCAAAGAACAGCATTCGGCAGAGCCAGTCAGTATGACTAAAACATGCCTTTATAAAACAACTACTACAGAAAAAAAATAAAAAAAATAAAAAAAAACCTTCCATGCCAGTGACAGGAGGTGATTCAACTATCTGGCTGGCAGTAAAGGTTGTTTACCAGGTTCTGGATTCCTAATTGGGTGCCTAGCTTGCTAAGTACCAGCTGGTCTTTAATTAGTTGAAAAATTATCATCACTAAAAGTTGCCATAAAAAGAAATAGAACAATATAATTAAAACGTTAAAATCCATATGGTGGAATACATACCTTTACTTGTCAATAACTGTTTTTCCTCTCTTTCCCACACATCATTAATAAGGCAATGCTGTCCAGTTGCTGAAAAACTCTCATTTTATAATTTATATTGAAAGAAATATTAAAAAGGAAGTGTGCTGAAAGACTATACATAGTTCAATTTTTCTCTCTAGCTGTGAAATTATCCAGGATGTTATTTTCTACAGGGGTTCAGGATTGATGACTTACCCTTGCCTGTTCATCTAATCATGGTAGGACATCATTATCACACCTTTGTTCATGATTTATATAGTAAATTTAGATGAAAACCTCTTTGCATATACAACTTAGCAAAATACAAATTTTATGCCTGTGATTTATTAAATATGACCATAGCCTGAATGCACATTGTACTACTTGTAACTGGAAATCTGCAAGCATTTCTGCACTATAATGATCTGACAATATATTTTGCACTACCATTTCTGGAGGCTTACAGACCTTCTCTGCCCATGAGGAATATTCACTAATGTAAGTGGGATGATGAGATTACACGTGAAACAATGTGGCATTAATATAAAAGAATAAGTCAAAGTACATTTCTAAAATATTTTAAACAGCTGTGTTATCAAGTTTAATATTATTTTATTTACTTATTACCTTATTTACTTATTACTTTATTTATTGGTTTGGTCAATGGGAAAGGGAAAAGGATAATGCTACACAGTTTCATAACAGCTGAAAACCTCTAGCTCAAAACCTGATAGAATCACTGTTTTCATTAACCCTTTCTGTGACAAAGAAATTCAATGGTTGAGAAATATTTATTTATAGTACTGGTGCATTATTAAACAAAAAGAGAAAAAGAAAATATTAGCTCTGTTTAGTGTCCAGATTACCTGAGAGAATGGATAAACTCTATGAGCCATGGCTCATATTAACAGCAAGTGACCTCCATTCATCTGCAGCTGTTCTTGTTTATATGCAACAGAAAAATGTAGGTAATAATTCTGTTCCCCTCTACAGGAGTTGATTGCCAACATCATGAGTTTAGAAAATCTTTGTTGGCTAGAGTTAAAACCAAGACATCCCATGTAAAAGGAATCGAAAGCCTGAATTTCCAAATGTCTCAATTATTCTGGACTCTGCAGCCTAAGGTTGAGAAAAATAATTTTAAAATAACTGTTCAAAATGAAATCAGTTGAATCTTAACCAGCACCACATACAGTGAAAAAAAAATAATAATAATCCACCTTTCATAAGTTTATATAAACCTTCGTTTAAGATTAGGAAGCTGAAGAAAGAAAAGAAGGAAAATATTCATCAGATAAGCAGCATACAACAATATACATCAGCCTCAGTCCTTCACTAAAATGCCTTCCAAAGGCTAAGGCATTATTTTTTCCCTGCTGAAGTGTCATTTCCTATCTAGATTATTATATGTTCAGCCTCATTCACATTAGGCCAGCCACTGCAAGACACCAGAAGAGATAAATATGCCCTAGGCAACTATAACAGAGTTAAAAAACAACAACAACAAAAAAAAAAAAAAAAAAAAAAAACACATGACAACAACAACAGCAAAACTAAACCCTACAACTTTCCAGCTCAAAATATATTATCACCAGTCTTCAAATAACATTGCTGGGGTGAAGTAAAAAAGGTTTATCTGGGAATTTAATTTCTCTTTTTTTTTTTTTTTTTTCTTGAACTGATTTTAATAGGATGCTACTGTAATTTTCTGTAATTTGAAATACAAAGTTTTTTTGTGGGGCCAGGGGCTAGTGAACTATTTAGCATTTGTATGTATATAATGAAAGTTTTTTGAGGGGTGGGGTTTGATGGACATCAAATTATTTCGCACTTGTACATCTATAATGAAGACATGATTTCATTCTTGTAAACATGAATAATTTTCAACTTAAATCTAGATTTAATGTCTTATTTGTGTTGATTTACCTATTTAAAAAAAAAAAAAAAACACCTTGAAAATGTACATTTTCAGCAAGTTACTTAAGTATGTTTCACTAAACTTTAACTATTAAATTAAATATTAAATTATAATTCAGAAAATATTGAAATAATTCTGTATTCAACTACTGATTAATTAATTATTCTTCTATAACATTTAAAGGCAGGATATAACTTTCACACAGAGGACTGAAGCCAAATTTCTGTAGAACAAAGTTTCTTTTACATTGTTTCACAAACAGACTTTGCTTTTGGGAGGTATGGAAATTTGACAGGAAGAGAGGATTTATCTAGAAGGATTTATCTTAATATATTCAGTTCTTCTCCAGACCTTAGTAACAAAATCATCTGTTAGGGATGATTAACACATCTTCTATCTTACTGTCCCCCACAGGCCAACAATAAAATTCTGTTCCGATTTCATGTTCTAAAAACATGTACAGGAGAGAAATGGACATGCTGGGAAGGGTCTAACAAAGGACCACAATGATGATTAAGGGACTACAGCATCTGTCTTATGAGGAAAGGCTGGGAGAATTAGGACTGCTCAGCCTGGAGAAGAGAAGGCTAAGAGGGTATCTTATCAATGTAGCTAAATGCAGGCAAATGAGGGTGTAAAGAAGGCTGTGCCAGGCTATTTCCAGTATTGCCCAGTGCCAGGACAAGAGGCAGTGGCACAAACAGGAGCACAGGAGGCTCCCTCTGACCATCAGAAGCACTTCTATGCTATGAGGGTGAGGAGCCCTGGCACAGGCTGCCCAGAGAAGTTGCGAAGTCTCCTTGGAGACCTTCAGAAGCCACCTGGGTGTGGTGCTGGGCACCCTGCTCTAGGTGTCCCTGCTAGAGCAAGGGCTGGAGCAGGTGCCTCCAGAGGGCCTTGCCAACACACATGGCTAATGTTTGTCCCCCATAATGTTCCAGCCAATGCCTTGGTAACTCAGCTGTGTAATCACTTATATATTTGTATTTATGTAGCACCTAGCAGCGTACTGATAAATGCTCTTTGGAACCAACCTGATGGCAGGGAGAAGAAAAGGAGTTGACCTGCTAGTACCTCAGCACTTCTGTTTCCAGACAATTAAAAAAAAAAAAGTCCCAAGATCACCAGACAAGGTGAATAGAACAAAGAGTTTTAATTCGCTGTGACAGTAGAAATGGATCAAATGGATCAGTGGGACTAGGGTAACCTCTCCTTCCTGTAGTCCTACAGGAAAAGAGCCTGGAAAAGGGGAAAAATGAAGCTAGTACTGAAGGTCAGGTTGACATTCCATGGGAACACAATCCATGTTGCTTGGACAGAAAAGCTTCCATCAGCCTAACAACAAGGCCAGAGCAGTGGCTTTAAAACCATTTAATAACAGCACCAAAAAAGGCATTACCCTTGGAGAAGTATGTGAGGGGCTGCAAAGTGAAATGCAACTAAGTACATGTACAAGCACAGAAAAGTCTGGTAGACATCCCTTTTCCTCAATTTTGTAATATATATTACAGCAGACTGCCATTTATTTAACTCACAGTTTTGTCATAGTCAGGATTCCACAAGTTTTCTTTGAATTAATTTGAATCTATATTTATTTGACTTCTTCCTCTATTTTAAAAATCTCTTTTATTTGAATTGGTGTGGAAAAGTGTATCAAAATAAGGCATCCTAGCTGCCAGATTGCTGCATGAACCTAGATTCAACCTTTATGTAATTTCCAGTGCCAGGTGATAAATGAAGAGATTGAAAAGAGAACTGCTACAGAATTCTGATGAGCAAGTCCTTTCCAGTTTCAGCAAGAAAAAAATGAAGACTGAAGATGATTTCCATGAAACAGACTGCATATTACAAGCAGCATCTGGAAATGAGCTTATTAAAAATGTAACTGAAAAAAAGACACTCTTACAGTACCTATTTTCTGTGAGTGAGGGCTGAGCTACCTGTCTCACTGAAAGTTCTATAAACTCACTCAGGCTTACAAGGGGAGCAGAAATAAAAACAAAGAAATAGCTGGGAAGAAAAAGAAAATAATAATCACAGTTATCGGATATGATAGTTTGAAGCCAGCAACCTGCACCACAGGGTAATGTTGTCTAGAAAAGATGAAAAAAGGAAATACTCAATTCACTTATTTCCAATAAATATCGGGTTAGTGATATGGTATTTATTTCATTTTTTCTGGAAACTCAGCCGCTATTTAAAAAAGAAGTTGTTCTTTCAAGAGTCCCAGTATAATTTCAAAAATCTAGAAATCTACTTATTTTTGATCTTATATTCTATAACTTGTAACTGCATTAGACATTGTAAGTGCAGACAAGTTTTGTATTGATATGTAGCCATGAATGCCATGTTGAATGCATTTAGCTGTTAAAAATAAGCAGTTTCAAGGGTATATTTGTAAAACAGTCAGATATAGCAGTTGAAAATTCTGCAATTTATTATTCACCAAACTGCTTTGGTAATGGGAAACACAAACAAACAAAACCTCTAGCTGATCTTTTTGCTCTTTAAAATTTTTTCTTTGTTTCTGGGTTGCTTCAAGGAGGTGAGCTGCCCAGTACATTTGTCCCTTGCATTATTGCACATTAATACAAAGTTCTGAGATCAAGAACTACAAGTAGTAAAGCAGCCTATAATGGGTTGCTTACACTATTCAGCATGTGGTATATGAGCACAAAATATTTACAAGGTTCATTTTACATGCACATTAATTATGTAAAATTAGAGGCACCAAGAGAGAGCCGTTAAGTGTCAGTTAGACAATAAGATCAAGAGTGCTGGCATTGCTGGTAATAAGAAACCCAGAGTTTACTTCCAAAGGGAAGACAGTTCATTAACATCTTAATTTGTTTCTCAACAGTTCAATTATAACATGCCTATTGTCCTGGACATTAACCTTTGGGGGCCTGAACCAAGTTGTAGATCAGAGTAAAATGACTTTACTCTTTTCACAAAGATGTAGGTGTGACTTTTTTTTAGAGACTTTTATTGCTGATCATTTGCTCTTACTCTGACAACTCCTTTAAGAGGCACACCTTTAAATGTCTGGGGCAACACCCAACAAATTGATGAGAAATTTTTCTTTTCTACTGAAACCTGGACTGCAACTAAAAATAAAGTGCATGCAAGCATCAGGGAACACAAGAGAAAACATTTGGCATCAAAAAGCAATATAAATAGAGACAACGTGATGCAATTTTCTATACCATAAAATGGATGGCACACTGAATACATTAGTCATTTTACACTGTCTGCACATTAAAGCTTTCTTGTAGTTTAGTCAATTGTCAATTATCTTGAGTTAATTGATTGCAAAAAAACTTGAATTAACAATTAATTTTTAACTACAAATCTAGATACCCCAGTCTGTTCCAAGAAATCTGTGGCAAACAGTTCTGATTCCTGGAAAGAAAACAGTTTCTGGTGTATAAGGTATTTCAGAAGCTGTTGCTAAAATCACATAGGGGTGTGGACTTTAGCCTCTAAATAAAACTAAAATTATTGTCTGAAAATTAAAGATTTAAATAAGAACATTAACAAGATTTTTTTTTTTCTCAGAGTAAAGCTCACCTAGTTTTGCTTGCAGTCATTTTTTTTCCTCCTGTTGGCATAGCAGACATTTTATCTCTACAGCTTTAAAAAAAATAAATGTTTAGGGGGAATTGATTTCTGCAATCCAGGTTGTATATAAACTAGCTTTTCAGTGAAGATCCAATCATAAATACAGTTGCATTCATTTACTGAGCAATTTCTTTTCACAGTTCATTAATTGTGAAAAGATAAGTAAAAAGAAAAACAAAACAAAACAAAATGTCATTTTATTATAGTGTCCTATATGGCCATGAAGTTGGGATGCATTTTTACGTGTTCTTCTCACTAATGATACATCAGGGAATAGAAAGGTAGGCAGCAATATCCAAGAAGCTGACAGGATTTATAACAGTGGGCAACATACTGTACTTTTGGAGGCAACAAGGTGTCTGGCCTGCCTTTCATTTTCACTGTGTATTTTTGAGTTCTGAACAGCTGACAAAAAGTAAGGTTAAAGAAGGTTCTCATAACAGGTGGCAACTAGGAAAAAGAGAGGATGAGTACAACAGAACACAATTTGACCACTGTTGTTATGAAATAAATAAAAAATATATATACTTTCAAAGACAGTGAGGAAACAGGTTCTGGGAAGTTTCAAGTAAGTCAGATACAACAATGATGTTTCATGTCTATCCATTGCTTTTGCTTATAAGGTAATCAGGAAAAGATTAACTGCTGTACTCGTCTATTAAAATGCCTACTTAAAAAGCCAGAAGGAACCCCTGCTATCAGAGTGGTTCCAAAGAGTGTTTATCTACATGGTGATAGGCGGATAGGCACTTTATATATATATAACAAATATTTTGTAAAATATTTTTTAATGAAAAAAGATTTCCTAAAAAAAAAAAAAAAAAAAGTGATGCAGGTGCATTATCAGACAAAGTTACTGATCATTGACAAATGTGAGATGTGATACTACTGACCACATGCTTTTTTTTTTTTTTTTTTTTGGTTTGAGAAACTAAGGAAGCCAAATCACATGAAACCTCTGATGCCTGTGGAGAGGAAGACTCTATTTAAGGTAAGCATTCAAAAAGAGCATTCACCATTCACACCCCGATAGTGTAGTGAAGTTGAGTAAAAGGAGTAAAAGCAGACTATAAATGTTTTCCATTTAAAGTGTGGCTGCTCATTGAAGAATATATTAAAGAAATTAGGTGAGTCTTGAATAACTACTACTTAACTTTAGATTTCATCAATCTTGACTAAAAGAGTCCAGTATGACAATAAACAGTCACTCTAACGCAAACCATTTACAAATACGATAAGCTTTTTGATACCCCTTGGGAGTGCAGAGTCTCAGGTACAGGCCAGAGGATATGCCCAAAAGTGAAAATAACAATTTGTTCTTTTTAGAGCGGAAGAAACTCTCTTTACCTCTCTTGTCTTAATTGTGTATTCTAGTCATGCCAGACTAATTGTAGAACTCTGTAGTTCAGTTTAGTTCTATATTTTTTTTCTGAAAGCTACAGCAGTGAAGTAATTATTAAGAGTCAGAAAATAATGCATGACCAGATATACACCCACCATCAAGGCCTAAGCCTGGACTACAGCGTCCACAGGCTGGAAAGGAATCAGATAAACTGCTGACTTCTGTTTTTTTTTTTTGTTTGTTTGTTTGTTTTTTGAGCTACACTTTGTAGCTCTAAATAGTTCTTTAATAATTGAAATTAAATAATAGATAAATAAATAAATAAATGATGAAACCATAGAGAGAACATTTATCTGGGAAATCCTCAGCAAGACAGAGGTCTGATGGCACTGGTGCAATTTC
Source organism: Aythya marila (assembly GCF_965140915.1). NCBI lineage: Eukaryota > Metazoa > Chordata > Aves > Anseriformes > Anatidae > Aythya > Aythya marila. The sequence goes on along the minus strand of NC_139045.1, from coordinate 54,193,806 downwards.
TTACCAATGACTTCCGGCCTTAATTTGAATCCAGTTGAAATATTCACTTGATCACCTTAACCCACCTGATGGAGAAAATTATTTCAAAGCACTCAACTACTGCAGAATTAATTAGTGTCATCCCATTCCTATTTTATCAAATCCCTCACCAAAATCACTTAGTACGGGAACCTTTTGTAAATAATGATGTTAAATAGGAGACTGGCTTTATTTTTTAAATAAGATTTTAAAAATAAATCTCTTACTGTACGTTTGGAATGTTAAAACAATACCTAATGTCAGAAGGAGTTAGGAGAAAAAGGAAATGGCCACAAAAGACTCAGATAGAGATAAACTAACAGCTAACTACAGTACTGTCAAATACCCCATAACAACATCCTTATCATTGGCCATAACAAATCAAGGTTATATTCTTCAAGTATTCTTCATATCTATGGCTACTGAATTTCAATAGAAATATTTTGCCTAATATTGTCAGGTTGTTTTGACAAATTCTGATAGTATCCTAAGTATCCTAAATCTGCATTTTTTTTTTAATTCATTCATTCATATATGGGAAACTTTGGAATTTTTTGGAGACTGATATTAAAAAATATTCATCATGTATTTATCCTAGGACTACAAGTTAGAGAGAACTTAACAAGTTAATACTGCTAGGATGTAAACAGCTTATAGGAAAGCAAACCTTTGTAAAAAGTCCTTAAAAATATTTTACAATTAGTTAACTTCTCTCAATCAATATTTCAGCCTTGGAAGATAAACTTTCTAACAAAACTTAGTTACTAATATTGAAAACTCATTGAAAGGTCCAGTTAGTAAAATTTTTTCTTTTAAATCTGTGAGGAAATAAAAGCAATAAACTTCTGTTTTGCTGTTTGAGTAAAAAGAAGCTTTTTAAAGCTAATGGTCATATTTTTTTTTTCTATTTTACAGGTATTTCATATTTATTTTTTGTACACTAGTGATAAAATTCTTAGATTCTACACCAATATTTTCAAAACTCATCTATCTAAGCTGTCCTATTCTAGATCAAAAAGTGGCAGAAAAGGACTAAACCAACAGCCTCTTGTATACGGATAAAATGTACTGTTGTTTCACTCAGCAATTTAACCAAGACTTGGTCTTGGTCAAGAAAGTTGTGTAATATCCCGTGAAACCTGGTTTCCTCTGGAAGGAAACCCTATGTGGAACCTCATGTGAAAGCATGTTCTACCTGCAGTAGTCTGGGAAGACCTTGGGATTGTTATATGCTATTTATTGTATTTATCATTCAATGAGCTTGAGCAATTCGATGTATAATCTGAACAAGTAAACAGCTACACATGCACACACACAAAACAACAACAACAACCAACCAACCAACCAACAGTAAAAACTGAAAACTAAGTTAAGTGCAGGACTCTAATCACAAGTGTAAACAGCTAAGACAGTAAAGCTAAATGCTAATGGCTAAAGTCTGTTCAAAGAAATTATATTTCAATCATGCTGTAATTTGAATAGACTTATAAAACAAAACTAGACAAATACAAACACATTAACTTTTTATTGGAACATATTGGAAATGTAGATAGGAGAGAAAATGAGAAGTTATAAAACTCATACACACAGCAAACCTCAATTTTTCCTGAGCTATTAGTTCTTAAGTAGTCCACAGTACTGGACAAGCCAATGCAAATTAAGTTTTGAAAGAAAAAGCTTTCCTGTTTATGTAACCAAAGGTATAATTTGCAAGAAATTGCATTCTTTATTACCAGGCACTACACGTATTATAGGATCATTAAGTCACTGAACTAAAATAATTTAAAAAGACAAACAGAACATTTGGTTTAGTTTGCCTTCTAATTTGCTGTGGACTATAAATGTAACTATGCAAACTTCAGGGGAATTTATAGAAATGGGCTACAGAACTATATGTCTGTATGTAACACCTTTATGTCAACCTCTAAACCTGTATCTCTCTTACCCAGTTCAGTGAGCAATCAAGCCAATGAGCAGGATGGGAGCGTGTATCGAAGCCAACCTGAAGATCAGGATGTCCCACAGCCTACAAGACAGAATAGGGTCTAGAACAATAAGAATGAAGAGCTCAAGTAAGGTCAGTAACGCAAGTACTAAAGCCTTCCAAAAGACCAGAACTGCAGTGCAAGTGTACATATACATAAGGAGATAGAATTGCCTGCTGCAGTTGACATTAACATCCACATCCTTCTTCTTCTTCACTGTCATAGATTGCCATGGTTTTCCAGTAAAACATGAGCAGCAAAACTTAACATTAATGTTCTCAAAGAAATTTCAGGAGAGTCAGGAACTGTATACTTAGCAATAGCAACTGTAAGAACTAAAATAGCAGGACTGTTTCTCTTCTTAACTGAGCTATAAATGAATCCCATTTGCAGTGGAATTCCATCTGAAGAGGTATAACATCCAAATCTAGCACAAATCTCAAACAAAACTTTGCATGGCTTCCTGTTTGCCTCCCACCCTCCAACCTGCCCCCCCCCCATCCCACTTCATGTCAACTTTTTTTTTTTTTTTTTCTCTAGAGAACAATCTAGCTTCAAAAATCAGTGTTAGGTTTCTTTCTTTCTTTCTTTCTTTCTTTCTTTCTTTCTTTCTTTCTTTCTTTCTTTCTTTCTTTCTTTCTTTCTTTCTTTTTTCTTTTCTTTTCTTTTCTTTTCTTTTCTTTTCTTTTCTTTTTGACAGCACAGAGAATATTTCTAATGGGTCAGAAGTAGGAACAGATTGTATTAAAGCATCCTGAATCTTCCTATCCAATCTTGCTGCAATACGCTTAGTTTTACAAGTATGTGTTTTGTTTTGTTTATTTGTTTTTTTCAAAGCAATTCAACTTGGAATACATTCCATCCACCCATCAAGGTAATCTGTTTCTATCTCAGACACACAGAGTTCAAGTTTTCCAGTGCAATTCATTGAAACCACAGATTTGCCTTAAGTAGCCTAAATCCAATGTAATTTTAAGAGCACGCTGTGCTCACAATCAGTACTTGAGTGTTTTGTTGTTGTTTGTTCATTTTTTATTCAGTTTCCATTGGGACTCAGGCACAACTGAAGTTCTTCTAATTCAGATGCCAGAAGCAGTCTGATAACCAATTCTCTCACACTGAAACAACTTGCATTGGAAAATAGGATTTAACAATCAGAAGGGTGATGTGACAGGGCAGGCTCTTAAGTATGTCAGTGAGGCATGCATCCCCACCTCCTGTCTCCATGAACACCACCACCATCCCCAACAGAGTAGAAGGTTTTTTTCCAACCCCATCTCCTTAATCTAGAATTTGGCTGGTGGTAACCTGGCAGCACTGAGGAACATGAACTGTGCCAGCACTTTATTGGGGAGAGAAGAACCCCAGGAGTGAGGTAGAACATCTGTAACTTTAATTCTCTGATAAATCTGTATCTGCAGGGCAGTACAAATCAGCATACGCAACATACTCATATGCAACAGTGGAAGGTACCCCAGGGGGGTTGCTGTAGGGAAGACAGAGCCCATGGAATCCCTCTGTAAGGCACTTCAGGCATAGCAGCCCAGAGCTCTTCACAGTGTAGAAACAAAAAATTAAAGATACTGCCAAACCCTTCCCCTTAACTAAAGGAGTCTTCTGGGATATACACAAATTTCTCTGTACTTCTCAGCTAGTCAAATTAACTCCACACGCAAGTAATCTCTGCTGAGACACAGAACCAATTGAAATGTCTCTTTTGAACTGGTAGCCCAAAATAGTACCTGGGAAGAAGGTCCGGTTCAAAGGAAAATTCCAAAATAGTAGCTGATACTCAGCTCAACTAAAGGTGAAGGTATATAATTATTTATTTTTTTTGTATAAATGTGAAAAACAAAACAGTAAAAAAACACAAACAGGCATTATGTTGAAACAAACAATGTAAGACAAGCTTACCTATTAGCTTTACATTTGCAATGGCTGCAGACGTATAATGAAGTAATGATGAACCTGAGATTTACTGAGATTTTTTATCCTAGCCTTCCCACTGTTATAGAATAAACAAAATCTGTGCTTCATTTAGCCTCATTTTGCAGATTGGAAAGTAGACACTTGCCAGGTTATTCAATACCTTTGTTATGGAAACACATACAGAAGTCTTTTTTTATTTAACAAAAAATATTTATTTTTTTCTGAAAAAAAAAAAATATCCATCACCTATTTTACAGAAATAGCATTTATTCAAATAATTAGCATGTATTCTCTGAAAATTATACTTCCTTTACTATTCCTCAAAATGGCACAAAACCAATAAAAGATCAGCAGCCAACAAGGTATTGCCACAAAACACATTTATTCTGCAGGTCTTGAATCAGTCTGAAATGCGTAGTGCAAGAATGATATGTCAGGTAACCGGTGCAAAACTTTGATTCCTATTTGAAATACTCCATTGCAAATTTAATTTATACTTTCCCAAAGCAATATTCCTTGGGTTAACACTGTCAGTGTTTGGCTCACTTCTGTGGATACACACCTGACTGTATGCACACAAATACATACATACTGAGAGTGTATGCAGATTTACACATACAAACCAAATATGTGTAGGAACTATTAAAAACTGTATTTCCACTGAGGATTCAACAGCCTTGAAGACAGCATAGCTGTAATTGAAAAGTAAACATTTCAACATATTTTAGTAAACACCTTCTCTTCTTGATTTTCAGGGCCCTTTAACAGCAGCCATGCAGACACTTTTTCTGAGGTCTGCTTTTGAAGTAGAAACAAATGTTTCTTTAGTTCTTAGATTCAATAAAAATATACAAAACATTCTCTTCACGGACATTTTCACTCCAATGCACAAAACTCTTCCATTGCTCCATTTATTCCATTAGCGTAGGACTTAAATGATGCATGAGGCTTTCAGCAGTGAGGTGAATGTCATTTTTAAGGACCCAATAAAAAGATAAACAACACAGCAACCATAACTCAATACTGAAAAATATTTGCAAATAAAAGTACAACTGTAAACAGTAAGTTCAGGTCCAGTCTCAGACACAAAGTAAAGTAACCTCCTGACGGCATTAGGCTCTGATTCAAATCAGCATTCAAGAATGTGCTTATTAACATTAAGCACAGGCTTCAGTCAATACAGGTTAAGTTTTGGCTTATATGCTTTCTTGAGCCAGGGCCTCAATGATTAGAAGAGACTTGATTACAAATTAGAAGTAGCAAAACAGTCAATAGTGCACTGGGAAAATTAAAATGTACAAACTCATTTCAGATTTAACAACTGGTCAAATGCAGTAAGTGCAAAAAGTCTGAAACACTAAACTTGCTTTCTCAGTGCTACATGCCAGAAGAATAAATACTAGCCACTATAAAACATCTAGTTTTGATCTTACTTCTGCTGTACTTACTAGCAGATTTGCCAGATACATTATTTGAGTAATTTGTCTAATATCCTCAAACAAATTATTTTTCCAATTAAGCTGTTCAATGCAATCAAGAATGGAAGTAACTGATGTGAGAAACATTACAGCACCTGTGACTACCAAAAACAGAAAAGGGAATATGGGAGAATATGTTGATTCCATACAGAAAACACACAAACCAACCAAACAAAACCAAAACAAACAAACAAACAAACAAAAAAAACCAGTAGGAACATAAAGCATCCTCCAAAATAACTTTGAATAAAAATAAAGTGTCATTGTTGATAAAATATATTTTATCCCTATGAAATTTTAGGAATTAAAAACCAATTCTAAATAATTTACAATGAAACAAGAAGGTTAAGAATCTCTGTTCTACCCTAAGAGGTTTGGTAAACCCCAATCAAACTTGAGGACAATTAGAGGTGTCAGTAAGTTCTTAAAAGGCTGGTGAAATTCCATGGCAGAGTGGCTAATTAGATCATGAAAAGTAGTAGCAGTAGCAAAGTAAAGCAGATGCTGCAATCAATGCCTTCCATAAGGACAAGGTGCAGTGGGAGCTCAGTAGTTCTCTGGTCCTGCTAACTAGACAGCATCTGACACATCTGGAACCAGGCACAGCAGTGCCTCTGGCCCAACCAGCTGCTATGGGACTAAGCAAAAACTTGGATATACCACCATAAGAGAGGAAGGAGACAATCCTATGAGAGAAGCGAAGGTGAGATCCACACAACAAGTGAAGAAAACAAAACCATTTCAGTGCTCACGTAGGTTTTGTTTTGAAAACAGATTTTGATTTTTTAATTTAAGGAACTCTGGGCATAAAAATCTAAGCAAGTACTTGCAGGGTAGCACATCAGCTAGAGCACAAGTGTTTCCTAGTCCCTGCTAACAGCATACTGTTCACCTTTGTCCTCATAGTAAAGGGAGAGGTTGATCTTACCGATTTAGTAACTGGCACTTAACTGAGTGAGTGCCCTTCTGATGGATATGCTTGCGTGGGGACCAGTTTCTCTTGAGGAAACTCATTTCTCATGGGACTATTAAATATTGATCAGATGCCAGCTTTGTCAGCACCAAGCAAGCTACATCCAAGCAGTGATAGCAAAGCCTGCCTTTGTCACCCAGAGCTAACCAGGGTTTGTTTATAAAATTCTATCAGCCTGTAGACCAAAAAGAGATATTTTTCCAATTCATATTTTTAAATTAGACGTTATTCCAAAGGCAACTTCTTGTTATCTTCAGTATTCTTTCTCATTAAAGCCATATTAGAATTAAATTTGGCTAGGGACATCAAGGACAGCAACATAGGTGCATCAATAATAAAAGGAAAACCAGGGAAATTGTAGGCCCTCTCCAGAAGGAGAAGGGACAGCAGGGTACCTAGGACAGGGAGAAGGCTGAGCTACTCAATTTTTTGCCTCAGTCTTCACTGGCATGTCTTCAAGTGTTCTAGCCACAAAGACCAAGCCCCAGAAGGCAAAGGCAAGGACTAGAAGAATGACCTGCCTGCTGTAGGAGAAGACCAAGTTCAAGACCATCTTAAGGAACCTAAAGTTGCACGAGTCCATGAGACACATCCAAAAGTCCTCAGGGAACTAGCGGATATAATTGCTAAGCTACTACCCATCATATTTGAGAAATCATAGCAGTCTAGTGAAGTTCCCACTGGCTGGAAGGCAGAAAACATAACCCCACTTTTAAAAAGGGGAAAAATAGAAGATTCCGGGAACTCCAGGCCAGTCAGTCCCACCTCTGCGCCTGGCAAGCTCATGAAGCAGATCCTCCTGGAAATGATACTAAGGCACATGGAAAATAAGGAGGTGATACTAAGGGCAGATCATGCCTGACAAATTGGGTGGCCTTCTATGATACGGTTACAGCATTGGTGGATAGGGGAACAGTAACTGACATAATCTACCTGGACTTGTGCAAAGCATTTGACACTGTCCCACATGATATCATTGTCTCTAAGTTGGAGAGACATGGATTTGACAGATGGACCTCTCAGTAAGAAATTGGCTAGATGGCTGCACTCGAAGAGTTGTGGTCAATGGCTCAATGTCCAGGTGGAGATCAGCAAAAAGTAGTGTTTTCCTCAGGGGTCAGTACTGGGACCAACACAGTTTAACATCTTTGTCAGTGATATGGATAATTGGATGGAGTGCACCCTCAGCAACTTTGACAATGATACCAAGCTGTGTGGTGCAGTCAGTGCTCTGGAGGGAGGGATGCTATCCAGAGGGACCTTGACAGGCAGGCCTCTGTGAACTTCATGTGAAGTTCAACAAGGCCAAGGGCAAGGTCCTGCACCTGAGTTAGGGCATCCACAAACACAAGTACAAGGCTGTGCAGAGAACGGATTGAGGATAGCCCAGAGGAAAAGGACCTGGGCAGTGTTGGTTGATGAAAAGCTCAGCATGAGCTGGCAATATGCGTCTGCAGCCCAGAAAGCCAGCCCCAGTATCCTGGGCTGCACCAAAAGAGGCGTGGCCAGCAGGTCAAGGTCTACCCGTCTACTCTGCTCTTGTGAGACTCCACCTGGAGTACTGTGTTCAGCTCTGGGACCCCCAGCACAATGAGGATGTGGAAGTATTAGAACAAGTCCAGAGGAGAGCCACAAAGATGATCAAAGGGCTGGAGCACCTCTTGTACGAAGACAGGCTGAGGGAGCTGGGGTGGTTCAGCCTAAAGAAGGATCCAGGGAGACCTTATAGCAGTTTTCTAGTACCTAAAGGGGGCCTACAAGACAGCAGGAGATGGAATCTATCAGGGAGTGTAGTGATAGCACAACGAGTAATGGCTTTAAACTAAAACAGGGTTGATTTAGATTAGGTAGTAGGAAGGAATTCTTTACTCTGAGGGTGGTGAGGCACTGGAACACATTGCCCAGAGAAGCTGTGGATGCCCCATTCGTGGAAGTGTTCAAGGCCAGGTTGGATGGAGCTTTGAGCAACCTGGTCTGGTGGGATGTGTTCCTACCCATGACAGGGAGCTTGGAATTAGATGATCTTTAAGGTTCCTTCCAATCCAAAACATTCTCTGGTTACTTAGGTATCACAGTTGTATGTATACCCTATAGATGTAGTTTTGAGATACAAGGACTAATGGATTATCTTACCTATTATATCCCTTCTCTTTGATTCTTTCACATGCTGCTCTGTCAGAGGACAAGCCTCTGGTACCAGACACTCATTGTATTCTTGAATTTAAAAAAAAAATTACGTGTGAAAAATCACTCTTCAAAGCAGATGTTAACTTGTTTTTTATAGTGTTAGACAACTAAAATATTGCAGACCAACAGGATGAATTTCAGTGTATGTCTTGTCTTCATTCCAAAAATTTCTCTCCAGTACTTACAAGATGGTATGGAATACAAACAGAGCAAAAGTTTTTGATAGTGATTAGAATTCTTGCATCTAACAGAACCTTCAACAAAAAAAACAATTGATAAAACACAAGTGCCATTGCACTGCACAGCAAAACTTCCAAATTTCAGGACTTTTGCACGATCATTTCTCTGAGTTCAATCTTAAATTATACCATAGCATATGTATATACAAAATCAAGAGCTACATATAAACAAATTAAATTCTCTGCACTGTACAAACTACATACATCAAAAACCCTACTTTTGCCCAGAAAATATATACATTCTAAACTTCAAACTTAGGACATCAGCTGGAGGTTTCATCATGAAGTGCTCTGTTCTTCTGCAACACTGTATTTAGTTCCTGAATCACATTTGATGGCAATTTTTTATCTAATTCCAATGCAGTTTTGTTTGTTTTGTTCTTATTTTTTTTCAGTGGCTTATGTGGTCTTTGGCATAGGTCAGTCTTTCCCACACCTATATCCTCAGAGATAAAGCTCCGATGTGCTTTAGCATGATTACGCACTTTCTCTTCCTTGCGTTCCAAACATTGTGCCACAATAGATGCCTTTTCTTTCAAGTTTTTTCTTTCTTCCAGTAAGTCATCTTCATTATGATCACTGAGTTTCGGTTTCCCCAATCCCAGCTGTATATTCTGAGCAAACAAGCAAAGAGAAATAGGATTATTCACATTAACACAATATTCAATAATATTTAGATTGCAGTTTTTGCTTCTTGGCTTCACATAACACTTTAAAGAATCAATTTTACTCAAGAGCTGAGACAGTACAATAAATAGTTCTAAATTCCCACAACTTGTGCTGTTATCATTTAGTAAGCATTTTGAGTAAGTATATTCTCTCAATTAGTGATACTTCTGAAAATTACATAAATCATCCAATTAAACACAGTGAATTGAAGACATTCGTTTTCATATATTCACAACTTGATTTTTTACCCTACCATAGATTAAATGTTAATGTTTTACAGCAGATCCATATACTCTTAACAACCTCTCAGAATACTTAGAAACTAGATAAATATGACTGGAAACTGTTGCAATTATGATAACTTGATGTCTGAGCTACATAAATGTGCAAAATTCAGTTTTACATAAACATTTACATTACATAGACATACATTGCACAAATATTTTCAGCATCTGCTCAGCATTACTTGGCAAATTACAAAGGCTGTCTGCTTTTTCAAATTTTGACTAGCAATTTTAAGTAACATACTTGTAACTCAAAGAACAAACTGATGGCAATACAGCTGTTCTATTGCAGCAGGCTATTTTCAAGTTCTTAAGCTGTCAGAAATGAGAGGGAAATCAAATGCTACAGAAAAAAATTGCAGATAGTGGGGCTCATTAGGAGTACATTCGTACAGTGAAAGGGTGCTAAGAAACCTGACATCCATACTATTTCATTTATTTATTTATTTTTAAACACAATTGAGACAAAATTTAGCAGAAGGCCTGTCTGATACGTTTGTTTGATACAATCTCATATCATCTTCCACTTCAGTTTCATCTGAAAGCAATCCAAGTTCACATGGTCCAGAACCAGTTCATAATACAAAACAAAACACAGTAGATGGAACAACTAGAAGATTTGCTCCTGAAGTGCCCTCCTGATCCTAACTCATGCAGATGTACCTAAATCATCTCCCCTCTAGTATTTCAATATTATTTTTCATGGTTGCTTTAATATGGTCTCAAGACCATTATGAGGTCTCAAGATTCCATGAGAGACAATTTGCTCATATGCTATGCATGAATAACTCTACAAAAATCCAGACAAACAGAAGAGCCACACAAGAAAGACAGAAAAAAAAAAAAAACCAACAACAAACAAACACAAATTTCCCTTAGTAAGTTTCCCTTAGCTCTGTTTGTCTTCTAGTAGTCAAAGATGTCACACATGAAAGACAAAGAATTCCAAGACCTCGGTTTCCCCTACAACTATAAGGCTATTCCAAATGCAATGATCTGCCTGCTGCCACACCATCTGAGCAGATGTAATAAATAGGTTTCCCTACCATTCTTATTTGTCTTATTTGCTTTAAGGCCACATTTGTTTCTTCATAATGACACCAAATGTGTGTTTATACAGCAATTTAGGTGTTGTGTAAGAAGGAATACAGTAAATATTAAATGTTTCCATTAAAGAAATCTAAGCTATACAACAGCTCTATTTGTGCAGTCTTGGTAGCTCACCTGAGTTCGCATCTATTCAATAATAAAGTAAATATTTGGATGATATAAAATCACAGCTTTTTAAAAAGACTGGATAAAGGTGTGTGTTTTTTTTTTCCCTCCATATTACCATATCGTTTTTAGCATTAAGGAGAATGGTATTTTTATTTGCAGTCACTGAGAATGAAAACTGAACATTAACAACAAGGCATCAGTGGCCTGGACATGCAAAAAAAAAAAAGTCCCAGAACAACAACGCATCACTGCATGCTATAGAGCAGACCTTTAGCTTGCCTGGAAACTTTAAATTTTACTGACATCAGCAACAATTGTTATCAATTGAGAATCACCTGCTACTATCTAGGCCAGCAAGCAGTATCCTATGGTTTAATATGTTCATCTACATTCAGTGAAAAAAATTTTCAAGACACATGAGAAACCATCCCAATATCTCATGAATGCAGAGAGTTCTGTCCTGCTAAATGTTTGAAAAAAGTCATCATTTTCCATTTAAAATATTTTTTGTAACTTGCATAAACAAGAAAGCAGTGAGATTAGCATCTGTCGGTGATTCAAGTTCAATTAATAAAATATTAATATTAATATCTGTGATAATATATACATAGTATGTGAAATGTAAAATGTGAGAAATGTAAACTGTCATGCAGTACCTTTCAGAAAACAGTAACATGATCCAAGCTCTCTACTGTTACTTAGCAAATTAAGATATAAATTTGTCTTGAAGTTCAATCAGGAGCAACAATTTTCTATTTACAGACTTTTGTACATCATGTTTCGATTTTGCTTATTCTAAGAAGAAAAGCACTGACTATACTTCTGAAATAATTCTCTTTCTAATCTGGGTATAGCAGGAGCCCCTTTTTTTTTTTTTTTTTTTTTTTTTTTTTTTTTTTACCCTGTTTCCCAAAGAAAGATTTATAAAATGGAAGCAGGAACAGATCAAATACAGCTCTCAAATTTAAAGGATGCTTAGTTTTCTGAAATAGTCGTGTATATTGGCAGGTAGCCCATTAATATAGATTCAGCATTTGGTGTTTTTAAAATATATTCAGTATATGCAGGAATTCTAATGCCCAGATATGCATGTTATTAAAATATTAAACTGATGGAGTCAAATTCTGTTGCTCAAATTAGAGCACTAACAGTAACACTTTCCCTTATCAAAATGATTTACAAACAAAACTGTCGCATGAAATTTCTTATTATTTCTTTATAGTTGGATCCACTGCCTACTGGTAGTGACATGCTATAAATTATTACACTATTGGATCCCATTCTCTTTTCCCAGTAGCTCCTAATGTAAAAAACAACTATTTCAAGGTAGAAGAAACCGTTTTGCCTCTAAATTTCTGATCCTTAATCAACTTAGTGAACAAATTGTACATCTAACAATTCTTTTTACTGCACATATCAGCAAAAGACATGGAATAAATCTATTCATATAGATTAGCCCTATGAAGTCCTGTTTCTTTCAAAACTCTACATAGGTGTAACTTATTCTAAGTCAGAACAAAAGTTTTTCTTTGTATCTTCAGTCTTCCTGTATTTTGAAACAAAGCTAAACAGCTTTACTGCAGATATACTGCCATGTATTGCTATTTCAGTTAAAAGATCCTTGAGGAATATACATATTTTAAATGGACTACTTCTCAGGTATGCAACAAGTATAGGAAAAGATACAGAAGTCTTCTGATCCTAATTGTTATTAGGAGAATTCTTAGTTATACAAGCATTTTCAAATGTTCTGTATTATATTTTTATGTTAACACACAGTAAAACTACTTCCAATAAATATCAGTGGAAAAAAAAATAAATAGAAAGATGCTATACAGCCATTTTAGCACAGAACATTGATTTTAAACTTGTTGATGTCTGGGTATATTTGGGGGTCCCAAAGATCCCATCCATCTTTACATCACAAAGACATCACTTCTTTCACTGTCTGGAAAACTTTGGGTCACTTTCCCTGCCTACATGAAGACAAATTAAATCACGTTTCCACTGCAAGTTTACACACTATCATGTGAACAGACCTTGATTTTTCATAAACCAGCATCCTCCTGAAAATGCTTGCTACTGTTATTCATATTTAATGCTCTAAATGATAGTATTTTTGCATGTTGGACAAGCATTACGAATCTGTGGAAGACTGAAGTTGTGGTCTACAAAATGATATACATATTGCTTTACTAACTACACTGCTGACGGTATTTCACCTTAATTAACCATGTCTTATACTCACTTTCTAACCGTCTTTAACGGTTCATTCCAATTTTGACATTCCATGTAAAAAGTGTTATTTTTCTTTTTCTATTATATAATTTGGTGTTAACCTTCTTAAGGTACGCCATCACCCTTTGTATAAACATTGCCAAGTTCTAGTCATAAATACCAAAATGATAATAATTAATGAAAACAGAGATTTTTTATTTTCACGATTAAATGCAGGCTTCCTCTGAGCTGCACTGTAGAAAACATTGTAGTCCTTGCTAATGAAGCACAAGAAAAAAAAAAAAAAAAAAAAATCTTGCTGGTACCGTAAGGTGTTAAGGATTTAAAATACTGAAGCTCGAAATCCATTAAAACCTCTATCCTAGAAGGTCTGGATTTGTAGGTATCACAAACAGCCTATCACAGATTCTGCATCTAAAATCAAGAATACAGGAGAGCTAAGAAACATACCTAAGGGTTTTGAAGTTTATTGAATGACATGACCTGTAATTTCCTTTCATTAAAAAAGTTTAAAAATGCAAACATTAAAAGAAATTTATCAAAGAGTTGCAAAAGTGTTTTCTGAGAAAATGCTAAAATGAAACGACAAATTTAAAGAGGAAAATGATAACTGCAATTACATTGTGTTATAATTCTTGGGAAAGGAAAAAAAGAAACGCATGAAGAAAGCATAACAAAAGAAGAGACAAAGATGGAATTGCTTGTAGATAAAGATTCTACAAACGTAGTATTGCTCCTATCTTTGCTTGTGGTTTGTTATGGAACTGAGTCAACTTTACCAATCTCAGTCTCTAAATAGTGATAATGTTCCACATAATTTATCTCCTGTCAAAATCTTATCAAAACATGCAAGAACTCATACTGCATACAGTAAAAGGTCCAAGGTGTTCTTTCAATAATCCTTCTGCATTCAGAATCTTTACCATTAGTTTAACCAGTCCTGTGCCTCCACTATGACTGCTTCTTCTGAGATGAAAGTAAGGCAAGTCAATTCTCCCCATAGGCACCTGTACCTCTATGCAGATGGCAGAAATTCATCTTAAACTAATATGATGAGGTTGAGACATATTATCAGTGCATATAGCGTAGTGTAGTCAGTCTCCACAAAGAGTTGCATCTAAACCCCGACCTTGTTCTTTGAGACTAAACATATTACAGCTTAAATATATCACAGTTAGTTCCGTCTGAGCTTTCCCATTACATTCACAGAGCAGATAACTAATACTGAATAGTTACTTCAGAGAGAAGAGAAAATATGATAAAATATATAGGAAGGACAGTTTTCAAGGGCATTATTATCATAAAACTGTAATAACATGCAGTATATTACCGGGTAAAAGTCCTATTTACTTCTAATGAGAAATCCTTGCTCAACAAATAAACAAATAGAAATCCACTATTGATTTATTGACCAACCAAAGAGCTGACACAAGATTAGGTCACAAACATTTTATTTTTTTTAGCATTATGTTGTCCTAACTGTTCCTTTAATGACTAGAGAATGAAAAGGACATTGACAATAAGAGCACCTATATTTTACTTTTATCCAGCTCTAGAGAGTTCATTATTATTGGACTATTTAGAAATATAGCATCGTCATTAGAAATTCCACATCAACTTTAAATCCCACTTACTTCTATACTCCCTCTGATTTTACAGGTGTTCTTCTCCTGTTGAATGGGAATTAGTGGTAAGCCTCCAATCTTTGGACTTTTAGTTATGGACTGTTTTCTTGCTTTTCCAGCAGGTGGCCATATATCTGCATGCTGAAGAACAAAAAAAAAAAAAAATCCTTGCTTTTGGAGTGCAGTTTCATAAAAACACAACATATAAAACTGTCTTGGAAGAGCCATCTTCTGCACCACATGATTTGTCTCATGTGAGAAGGGGGCAAGATGTATGGTGCCTAAGATTAAATTAATAGCTTGTAAATGTTGCACAATGCTGAATGAACAGAACCAAATTGTCTCTATACAATTTGCATGTATTTTCATCTTTTCTCCACATTATATATCAATACAATTATCTACTAGGAATAGAAAGTAGACAAACACGTACATCTGTTTCATAATTTTTAAATTCCATAAAAACATGCTTTCAGAAGAGACTGTAAAAATTCTGAAATGAAACCATCTCAATTTGCAAGGGTGTTTAAACATTTATATCAATAATTTAGGAGAAAAACATTGCTTATTCTACTATAACTGCGTGTGCTATCCAAAATGAAATGGCTTGAAGTTCTCAATGTCCCAAAAACATACTCTACACAAACAGATTGCTGTCAGTAATAGACTTTGCTTTGGCTCTACTAAAACAGGTCAATTTTGGAGGTAATCCCAAAGTATGCATCTTCATTTTAAGTAAAAAACATGGCTGAGAAGAGAAAGGAAGAAAAATCCTTAACCGAAGGTTTCAAATAAAATGTTAAAATCTTTCTACAAAATATCCAGAATGAACTTTCACCAGCACGAAACCTATATATATATAAGAATTTCACATGTAGAAATTTGAGCATATGCCCTCAAAGCTCACCAACTGCCCCAGTGAAGTTAATGATAACCTGACAGACAAGTTCTGAGCAAGGTAGAGTAGGAGTGGTTTTTGAATAAAACCTTCAAAATGAGATTCTACAAATCAGAGAGGATGTATGAAGCCTACAGAAGAATAGTTACTAAAGCTTGGAGATGAGTGCACAAAAAGGTAAATCAGCAAAACCCCAAAGGAAATGGCAAGCCATAAATACAACTAAAGAAACTTAATGAAAGCTGAGAATGTTTTGGGTAAATATTAGCAAAAGTCTAATCCAAAGCATTAGAACTAACATTTCTTTTCCTAGCACACAAATTTATTTATTTATTTTTTCTGTGAGATGGGACAAACACTGGAATAAATAACCCAAAGAGGTTGTGAAGTGCATCCAGGGAATTATTTAAATCTGACTGGACAAAGACCTAAGCACCCTGCTCTCTAGCTTTGAGCAAATGGATTGGACTATATGATCTTCACAGGTTGCTTTCAACCTAAAAACTTCAGTCACACCGTTCAAATTTTTAATAGGTATCTTTTCATAGGTGTCAAAATCTTCAGTGTCAGTTATTGTTTTTATGTTATTCAATCTCCCACATCCTTGACTTAAGATGCTATCGCTTCAAGACTATATACAAAGTCCATTTGTGGAGCTGTGATCATACTTGCAGGTAGCCTGTCAGTAAAAACAATGTGTTATTATTAATAAGCCAGCAGAACGAGTGATTATTGACTGAAAACAGCAACTTAAAATAGAGGCCTATCAGCTCCTTATTTAGAAAAAAATTCTCATAGATGAACATTTTTATGGAATAAAAAAAATTCTCACAAGTGGTACTGACTGGGGTGATATAAACGTCTGTTGTAAGAGCTATACCTGGTGAACATAAAGAACATTTAATCTTTCTTCCAATGGAACATTAAGAATGTTTTATTTCAAAGCGCAGATCTTGCCAACAAAAATCAATTTATTGTGGACCAAGACATAAAAAACAAATGTGATTCAGAAAGTGACTGAGAAGCTTTAAGCAAATATGTCAAGGAAAGCGCCTCCCTTAATTTTCAGCAAGATGCTGGAAACTATCCTTGTCTGTTACATAACCCGATTTCTCTTTTGTGTCTGTAACATTTCTAAAAATAGAACTCTGGGAAAATACATCAGAAATACTATTAGGTCACATAATAAATGTATTTATTCATAAGTTTTGACCTATCTGCTCAACTGAACCATATGGTAATACACTGACCTATCTATAGTTGATCAAAGGCAATGGAATTGGAAGTATACTATTGTGTCCATCTTTATGTCAATTAATTATTTCCAATTGTATGTTATATACGCTATTAATTCTATAATAGTTTAGTACAAATTCACTTGAAGAATCAAGTTTCAGCCATATTTTTCAGACTGACTGTATAACACTGAAAGGAACTATGGTGGTCCTTCAAACCCTTTTAGTATTTACCAGCTTAAAGTATAAGGTGAATAACCTCTGGGCTAACTTGACTTTATATATCAAAAATTGCAGTGGTACTTACAACTTCAGCATTTAGATTCTCTGCACTGTTTTACTATAGGAATAAACATCAGGAAGAGGAGAAAAAACAATAGGACTGCTATTAATTACCAATAAAATCCTGCTCTGGTCAAGCATTTCTAAGCATGGTAACATTTTTCTCTCTCCTAATTGCACTGGATGTTTTAATGTAAATGTGTTACCACTTCAAAACATTCCTTACAGTATTTCTCAATTTGTAATTTCAGTTCAGTTATTCTACTGATATAAATAAAATGTACTGCCTGCAGCCTCTGACATAAAAGGTTTAAAATACTGTTATAATGGATAAGGTAAAAGAAAGCTATCTTTCGTAAAGATGGCCTCACTTTAAAAATTTTAACTAGAAATAATAGCCTCAGTTGACATCTACAGTTTTCTAGTTTAGAAAGGGGATAACATGATAATAATTGTGTGGTGCCATGTGATACAAAACATTTGGAGATCTTACAGTAAGCGTTAGCAACATGAGCTGTTACATTCTCAAGGACAGATCTTCACTGTAAGTTTTAAGCACTACATTGTAATAAGAAAAATACAGCAAACTGGCTTCACTAGCATGTAATTTCTGAAGTAACTTAAAGGTCTGATACCTTTTACTGATGTCCAGAATGCTGAATAAAAAAAATCCCAATGTAATTTATTAGTAGTGTTAATTCATTGGCCTCAAGGGAATGAAGTTTTTGAAAAAAACAACAATATTGAGTTTTTTTCTTTTTAAAGGCATATGAAATGATTTTTTGTTGTTGTTTTTAGAAATCTGCTGAACATTGATCACCATTTCTCAGCTTTTGATCTATATTGTCAGAGGAATATTCTACATACCACACTACCTGATCAGAATCCTAATCAATTGCCTTTCTTGTTATTTCACGTCAGAAGGCTTTCAGAGTTACAAAGCTTGTATGAGTTATTCCTATGTAGCCTATATCAATAAACTTTAAGCCTATTTGTCATGACATTGTTCATGTTATGCCCATGAGATACATGCCAGAACTGGTGGCTGTTTCCATAGAAACTACAATAGTTACTTCAGTTAAGGGAGCTGAATAAGACAAAAATTTGGAAGTCTTACCTACAAGGCATGCATTATACTTCTGGCACTACTATCTATGAAGGTCAAAGATACAGATTCTGTTTAAAAAATTCTACACTAAGTATGCATTGCAACAGCCTTGTGTCTAGCCCACTTTATGTAATATGTAAAGCTCACAGATAGCCATAAATCTAGCAATGTTTATTCAGCGATATTCCTCAAAGTTCCTTGAATGCCACCGGTAAGACAAGAATATATCAGACACAAATGCAAAATCCTTTTAAACCCTTAAAGTCTGCTCCAGCCTCCTGTCAGGCTGAATCGTGCAACTGACCTATCTTTCCTTCATGGCACTCAGGCTTACACCCTTCCTATTTGCAATCTAGTAACAAGCAGAAGATTACTTAATTTAAGATAGTGCCCATCTGACACAATGAATTGCTGGTGTTAACTAAGCTAACTTGGATACCAGAGAAACATGGCTGTGTTGGCACAGCTCTCCAACAAGGATTGTTCTCACCACTGTGCATTGAAACAGGGAACCTATGTCGATGACTACCTTGCATGCAACATTCAAAGTAGCAAGCAGAAAAAGAGCACTCAGGCATTGTGGGATACAGATGTACCTTTTGGGTCACCAGACAGAATTTCACCTCAAAGTGGATTACTGCTACAAAGGAAATGACTTGTCTTTCTTTAACCAGCTCCCACAGTAAACAGCAGGAAAAAAAAAAAAAAAAAAAGATGCCAGAATATAATGTAACATTCTCTTCACTTATTTCCAAAGGGCTCAGCTTTCATATGAAAATGTGATTATACACAATCTTCGTAGACTAAGACCATCTTTTTTTGCAGTTTTATTACACTGAGTACTCCAAACACCTTAATGGTATTTCCACTTTATCTGTAACACAGGTATAACAAATTCATATGACTGTTAAACAGTATTTTCATAACAGTAAAAATTGCATTTCTTGTATTTGATCAGATTAGTACCTGTGCAGTAAAAATGCTGATCATCCACTCCATCTGCGTATCCTGTCCATCACAACATATATGCCTAGAATGCAACACACAAACACAAAAATCATGTTGCTTCTACACATATTAAAGAATATTTCTAAAAAAGTTTAAACAGTACTTTCTTTTATTTATTAATTCTGTCAATGTTTATTATTAACACTCCCGTAAAAAGATAGGGAATAATTAATAACTCAAATTATCACTTTACACTATTAGAAGAGAATGCATCTGCTTAGTTTAAAGCAAGATTTCATAAATTTAGAATGATATATTTTAAAACTGTTTGCTGATTTAAGCTCACAGAAAGGAGACAGATACCTAACCCCCAAAAGACTACCAAAACATATCAACTGTGATTTCTTACATAATAAGAAAAATGTAAAATATTGTCAATGCTTAAGCAAAATAATGCTTTAAAACTAGTGAATATTATTTTGAAATCGAACATTTCAAGGAACACTAAACACTGAAGTTAAACCAGTCAGATGTATCTCATGTCTACATACCACTGGTGCTTTTCAGAAAACACTGCAATTCCCCAGCTGAAAAAAAAATTCAAAAATTAGTTCCAGAAACTCAAGACAGGGACATTTTCCTCAAAGCACAGGAATCAATTATATAGCATTTTTATTAAATTTTGTTTTTACAAAGTTTCAGAATGTACTGTAAATCTAGAATGAAATTGTGGGTTTGATGGTGAAGTGATTGTCCTGCTATACTCTGTGCTGCTGCAGCCTCACGTCATCTACTGTGTGCAGTTTTGGGCACCCCAGTATAATAAGGATAAAAAAAAAAAAAAAAAAAAAAAGAGAAAAAAACTATTAGAGACTGTCCAAAGGAGGGCTACAAAGATGGTGAAGGGAAGTTACTTCTGTTTCTAGAGCGGAAGATGTATGATGAGTGGCTCAAGTCCCCTGGTTTGTTCAGTCCCAAGCAGAGGAGACTGAGGGGAGGCCTCATAGTGGCTTCCTCACGAGGGGAGCAGAGGGGCAGGTGCTAAGCTCTGCTCTCTGGGGACAGCGACAGGACCCAAGGGAATGGCATGGAGCTGGGACAGGGGAGGGTCAGGCTGGGGATTAGGGAAAGGTTCTGCACCCACAGTGTGGTTGGGCACTGGGACAGGCTCCCCAGGGCAGTGGTCACAGCACCAAGCCTGCTAGAGTTCAAGAAGAAGACAACACTCAGACTCTGAAATTTGGGGCAGTCATTTTGGGGGCATTTTGAAATGCCTGCTGTGAAGTTCAACAGATCGCTTAGTCCCCTCAGATAGGGCCTCATGTACATTGTCTCAATGTCTCAAGGCTTTGACTGAGTAAGTACTAGAACCATCTGAGAAAAATAGGTGTCATTTTTCACTCCTCTTTTCCAGAGACATCATCAATGGTGTTTATAAAGGGCGCTGTAGTCTTCATTTGGAAGGAGAAGTATCAAAATGACAAGGATCTTGAAAAAATGAAATTCTTTCTAAACAACAGTGACCGTCACTAAAGGCCACAACTAGTTGGTTTTCTCTTTTTTTCTTGGTGCAAAGAATGTGTGTACAATGAAATGCAGGACACATACTACAAAACTAAGTGAGCTAGCAGCTAATATATCCACAAGAGATAATACACTTAAGATTAAGAAAAGCCAATCAATAAAGTAATTTCCTAGCACAGAAGAGTTAACATAGAAGACAAGAACAGAGATAGCAACAGAACAAATAATATTATGGAGGGTAATTTAATACAGCATACTTCAATAGGCTTCTTGACTTTTTCCTGTTCCACAGTGTTTTATGTTCCCCTTTCACAAATACACTATAGTACCTCTCTAGACAGTATTTAACTTATTTTCTTTTCTATTCTTACTTGGTTGGTGGCTTCATTTTCTTTTTCACTCCAAGATAAAGCTTCAAGGAATTGACAGGCAACACTTTTTCAGGTTTGCTAGCCTGCAAATAAAGATTCTAATTATTGTATCAGGAACAAACAAAAGAGAAAACATCATGCAACTCTTCACATTTAGGCATCTCTTGTGGACTGCACCACTCTTTTCTAACAGATCATTATGTTTTGTTTTTTTTTTTTTTTCCTCTCTTTCTTTTCCATTAACAAAGGGTGCCAATCACTATTACTGGAAAGAGATTGATTAGCAACAACTCGAGGTCAACATGAAATCAAAACTATAATACGGTTGGAGTAATAGAGATGTGCTGGTGAAAGTTACAAGACTGAAGTGCTACAATGGATGGACACAAGCTCTTCAGGAGTATGATCCAGTCATGGAATAAAAAGGGGAGGGTTGCTCTCTATGTTAAAGGAGCTCTTCTAAGGAATGCACAATATCATGGCGAGTATATGCTTCAGACCACTCTATCAGGATGAAATAAGCAAAGTCTTTAAATAACTGAAGGAAGTCGCTGGATAACAAATACCAATTCTAACCAGGGGCAGGTAGGTGGTTGGCGGCAGTGGTGTTAAAAAGGGCAGAGTTTTGCTATCCGTGGCTATCTTATGGAAAGAAAACGCAGTGGGATGCAAGCAATCGAGCAGATTTCTACAGGGTGTCAGGAATAGCTTTCTGACACCAGTAATGGATAGGCAAACAATGGGTGATGCACAGCTGAATCATCTATTCACAGACGGTATCACTAACCATAACAACCATGAAAAGAGTAGTGTTTAAGATTCTGAAGGGAATAAAGATGAATAGTTAGCAGAGGACAGACCTTAAGGGTAAAATAACAACTTGTGGCTTGCTCATGGAACTAGAAAGTGGGAGGAGGCAGCTTTGAGAGGTAAAGAACCTCAGGAAATCTGGAAGGTCTTTAAGGGCAGCATTCTCCAAGATCAAGAATGATTCAGAATGATTCATCTCAATGCTCAGGAAAACTATTAAATTTATCAGGTGAGCAACTCAGGTGGAACTGGTCTTGTGGTGAAGCACCAATGCAGAAAAAGACAGTATACAGGAGGTGGAAGAAGGGATAGGCTATGAAGAAACACCACTCAGGAAATGCAGATATAGTGTTTGGAAAGCCAAACTTGGAGTTAAGATGTGCTAGGGACATCAAGGGCAACGTGAAGAACTTCTACACTGAAACATTAGCAAAAAAAGCTGAAAAAGAAGTCAGCGAGGCTCTTCACAGTGGTACACAATGGTAAGATGAAATGCAATTAGCATGATTTAAAACAAGAAAGCTTCAGATTGGATATAAAAAAACCTTTTTTTTCAGGGCTCATTGCTGGCCCTGCTGTGAACAGGAAGTTGGCCTACAGAGGTTCCTTCTTACCCAAGTTACCCTATGATTCTTGGAAAAACTACCTTCAGCCAACCTACAACAGACACATTTCTCATACACTTTAGGTATGAGAAATTAAAGTGCCTTGAGCATGTCTTACTGGAAAAAAAAAGTGCACAAATCTACTACAGAACACAGTAACTCCTCTTTAGTACTACTAGGCCAAGTAGTTCAGGTTTCTTTAAAGAAAGTATTTAACAAATTTTGTAATCCCTGTACAAAAAGTTACTGAAAGTTACTGTACAGAAAGTCTTTACTGTCCTGGCTTCCCAATTTTTCTATCTTTATAGATTTTAATATCATATTTTACTGTGGAGGAAAACGGGAGACTATCCAGAATCATAAGCATTTAAGAAAAAAACAAATACACTATTTTATGTCTGGTCTTCTCATCTAACTTCCCACTCAAAGCAAAAATGCTGCCAAGATGAATAGACACCCATACAAAATGTATGATTTAATTAAACAACAGCACACTTCTCACAAAAAAATACACCTAAAGGAAGCTATTTTTCTGTGTGTAAGCATCTCTCTCAACAGCAGTACATTAAAGTGGTACGCTGCTTCTGCCAATTAGTGCAATATTGTAATTGAACATATAATATCATGGAAACTTTCTACTTTTTTGATAATTGCTCCTGAACATAAGAAAGAAACACTTAACAGAATGTATCTCCACCTGCATATATAAACCTAATTTGCTGTTAATGAGAATTCATAAATTAATTAGCACATGCAGTCTTATTAAATGCAATTTTTCCATCTGCAGTCTCAACCATTTTTTAGTATTCATTTTTAAATATAACTTGAAATTAAACTGAAAGTATTAGTAGTGGATCAACATCTCTCAAAAGAAAGTAAAACAAACTGAAATAAGCTATTTTTTGTTACTTTTTTTTTTTTAAGAACAAAAACAAATGCAAAACTGTTTAGAAGTAATACCATCAGAAACTCCAACTCAGTTTACGAATTTAATGCTTTATGAAGCAGAATGGCTCAAAAAGCAGATTGTAAAGTAGCACAATAATCATTTAAACTCTTTCCAAGATACTAATTAAAGATTTTATGGACATATTAATATATTCTCACGTGTCAATTCCAGTTCTACCAGTAAATTATGAGACAATTTTTGACATTCTGTGGTCATTTTATCTTGCAAGACTGTGGATATAATTTTAGTTAACAATATTTCTTTTGCATTAGTTTACTTTAGCAATGAATCCGTAAGCTTCTGTCTTACAAAAAAATTCCTCAGAGTACTTTATGGAGGTCATCAAGCCACACATTTGCTGGATGGGCAAAACCAGCAATCAGCAAAAATAAATTAAAATAATTTAAATTAAAATGTAGAATACGTACATTTTTAACCAGAAATTTTCAAAAGTAGCATAGTACACGTTTTATATTATTTAGTTTTATACTTTAACACCAATTCCATACAGCCAAAAGCACTCTTCAGAGAAAACTCCCATGAAATATTAAATCCACCATTCTATTATGTGTGCTTAAACTTGCTTCTGTGAGATTCTGTAGTATTGCATCTATGCTGTTATTTGCAGGACTGAGAATAAAGTGTGTAAGGAGTTCACATTTCACTTTTTTGTAATGAGGAGGAAAGACAAGGTTGCTGGGATGCAGGAGATTTTGCTAGTGTATGGGGACGTTGCTTTCTATAATCTCTTCAGTCATGAAGAGATGAATCAAGAACATTTGTAGGTTAAAAGAACCCTGTTGCTTGTAATTTCTGAAGGCTTTATGTGAGATACCACGAAAACCCAGCATGCAGCTCACTTAAGCTCCATATTGCATCTACTACTGCTACTACAGAATGCTTTCACAAACCTAAGTCACAGCACAAGCTGTAGACATTCCTGAACGTTTTTTAAAGCTTGTAATATTGCAACAACTGACACAATCTCCTTTTATTAAAACCTCTGTGAAATAGGAACATAAAAACCGCAGGTTCTAGATATTTTTTTTTTTATTATCATAAGTGTTTATCTGTTTGTCTTCTCATTTCTATATGAAAAAGAAAGTTTAAAGGAGTCTTTATGGTTAAACTGATGAAGAGTTCATGGTACCTTCATATCCTTGTAAAGAAGCAAGTTTCCTTCCCGTAAGACAAAATAACGCTCTTGAAATTTGTTTCCAGACAGTAGTTTTGATGGTTCTTCTTTGTACTTTAGATAGCCAGCTTTCACACTACCTTTCACGTTTTTCTCTACCAAGAAAATAAAATGCTTTTTGTTAGGAGATACAACAACACTGGATGCTGCTATGTTTAAGTGCTCCTAGTATTACTGTTTATCAAAAGACTAAAACTACAATTTTTTTTTTCTCTCATTATGTAGTAAGGGATGGCATTCTTAAATGTTGACACAATGAATATTTTAATTACGGAAATAAATCCTTCAATCTTTACTTTCTTTACCCTTCTGTTAAAGAACCTGTAGACAGTTATTCTACATGTGATTATTTTGGAAGAACACCAACATTCCAATAGTGAAATATGTACTAATTACTGCATTAGATACACGCTTGCACATGCACAAAAAAGCAGGTAAGTAATAATCAGACTCAAACATCTGATTATGTAAATACACTTTAAAGCACATGTATCAAAACCCGGTTATACTATGAAACTCAGAGTAAGATTCTGTTATTTTTTGTATAGGGTAGTGAGGCTAGCCTGAAAAGTTCTGTCTCAATCCCATTTTTCACACTGGCTGAAAAACTGCTGTTTAAAGACTCTGAATTACATTATTCCTCTTACTAACCCTAATTATTTGAAAAAAATAAGAATTAAAAATCATGAATCCAATTCCCTCTTGCTTTATATCTTTGTACAAACTGGACCTATGAAACATATTTTAAATATACTGTAAATTAAAAAGATGTTAAACTTTGATTTAATCAAAAAGCCAAACTACATTCTAATCAGCACGCTTGCCATTAAAAGAAAATCTCAAAAGAAAATTTCCCAGTATTTTCATTAGTTTAGGATAGAATCTAGAACAAGAATCAATACATATCAAAAATTTAAATCAAAAGTTACATTTCTTCAGTTGTCTGTGCAAACATACAGTTAAAAAAAAAAAAAAAAAAGAGCATATTCCCTCACTGCCACTCTATTTGTTTCATGTTCAGAGTAGAAAATGAATCCACAACATCATGAGCATTTATTTTTTTTTTTTAAAAAACATACAGCACACTTTCAAATCCGTACCAAATTGGAGTATTTTATGTTTCTACGTACAGCTCTCAAAAAAAAAAATTTTCTAAAATTTGCAGCATTAGCAAATCTAGGAACACTCAATACTTAGATCTTTGAAAAGCCTGAAGGAGAAAAAAAAACACAGTTCTCTACCTTAATTTTCTGTATTCTTTAAAAGCCAGTATTTCATACAATAAATCTAAAATAATTGGGGTGTGCCCTAACCATTTTTCAGATATAAACTTTGCAAAACATGCAAGGCTTTCCAGAACTTTGCAGCTAGTAGGAACCAGATGCACTCAATCCATTCAGGATTGATCCACATACAGTACAGAAGTTTGTGTTTCAAAGAATCTCTCTGAATAATAGCTCCTGGTTCTCAGAAATCAATGCTTCCCACTCAAATTAAACAATTCTTTCCCAGGAAAAATTCAAGTACCTATACACAAACTTTATAGTGGATCTATTCCCTCACATTTTGATATAGAATAGAACTTGAATATGGTAAACTTTTATGTAAGGAAAAGAAAAAGGGTCTTGAAATATAACTACACTATACTAAGCATCTCTTATACCAAAATACAATGCACAGCCTGCCCTTCTGAACAGCACTTGAAAGACAATGCTCCTTCAACAAGCATCAAAAGCTATAGAATAAATTGTCAAGAGAGAATAGCTAAAGGTTTGGAGGAAAGTGGAAAAATCACCACAAATTTTCTAAAAATACTGAAACAAAATGAAGTGTTTGTTTTTTTCCCTTGATAAGGAAAACGGATTTCTAGACAAGAGAAAAATATACATCTAGGCCTCAGTACATTTGCTATTGTACAACATGAGAAATTTGTTTAAAATGGAAAAAATGAGAAAGAGTTATAAAAAAGGAGAAAGTACCATGTAAAGGAAATTACTATGTAAAGGAAATGTGGGAAGTTTTACTGACAGGGAAGACAAAGATAAGTTGCCAGGATGAAATGAGGCTAAGAGTTGTTCCTCTAGGTTCACTATTGAACTAACATTATTTCATATATTATTAAGGCCTATGGAAGGAAAAAAAGTGCTGATGACACAAAGCTCTGAGGTAACATTAACAGAGGAAAAGAGGTCTGGAGTATCATAATTTAGTCTGTAAGATTCTAACATAAATCAGAGAAACAAAGGAAATTACTGGAATTCAATTATAAACATAAATATGATTACAGCCCTACTGGTTTTTACTGAAAAGGAGGACAGCCACCCACCCATTTGTATGGGCTGAATCCACTGTTAAAAACCACACTTCACATAGCATTGATTGGACATCTGAACTCAGTCCTACTGCTCAGTTAGTGAGGACGAATTACCCACATAAAGAGAGTAAAAGACTAACAAGGGTAAGGTCTTCCTCCCTCTCCCTATGCCAGCATCTGTACTTTGAGAAGGAAAGCTCCAGCTGCTGTCTACCCCTGCAAACTGAAGGCCAACTCTGATGGCCTGATCCTGTATCTTTCCTCACTCTGATACCATCTAGTGATGCAAATACAATGTTGATCTAAAACTCTTTTTGACTTAAAATAGGCACTTATTTTTTTTAAACGTACATATACAGGTACAAGATAAGAAACAATAAACATGTAAATTTCTGCAACTACAAAATGTGGACGAACGCTGCAGACTTCTCTGCATCTTTGCCAACACAACACATACACTGTTTTGCTGAAGCTAATGAATGTGTATTAGCTCCTCATTATTGTTAATGTTTCAGAGCAAATTTAGAAGCTAGTCTCAGAACCTCTGAGATGAAATGACTGCAGAACTGTTTGTTATTTTAAACATCTTTATTTTACTATAACAAGAAGCAGTTAGAAAAAGTAAAGCTTTAGAAATCTATTCACCATATGAAAGCTCCGTAAAATGGGAATTTCACATTCAAGAAAAGATTTTTGTTATACATGAGGTTACTCTGCTACATCAGGTTTGCAGAGATCAATACCAGAAATTAACAATACGGCAGGGACTTTTCCCTACAAACCACTAAGAAAACCCACATAAATTATTTAATAAGGTTTTAATTATTTTAATACCAAAAAATGAGACAAATTTAAACATTCAGTCATCAAAAACCAGTGTGCCTAGACCAATGTCAAACTGAAAAGAATTGATTCCAACTCAATTACTTAAATGTGCTGGGGGAACAAATGGGTGTAGAAAGCAGAAGAGAAGGAGGAGGGCAAATGGCAGCTCTCCCTTTTAGATAGAACTGCATTTTGTAAATTGAACTTCAGACATTAGCCTTGTCCTTACGTTTTTCTCAGAGCAGTTGTTCATGCACAGTCCTTAGGACCCATTCCCTTTTTCTGATTATACATGAACACATAGTGAGGTGATGGGAGTTCATATATCAAGTATTTAATGAACTAGGCCATTTCTCTCTATTCAGTATCTGCTGCAACACATTTAGAGATAGTGAAACTCAAACATAAAAGCCATGAACAGCACCCTCGTTAAGGTTTGTTCATATCTGTGGAATATGCTTTTACAGGAAAAGAGAATGATGAAAGAAAGCTATTACTTTCAGAAGCATAAGCAAAACAGCATAACTTTTACTTCTTGAAATAGAGACAGAATGGACATGCTGATGAAGAAATTAATATTTCTGTTTATGGGTAAGAAATCTACAAGAGAGAAAGCGATTATATATTTGAATAAGTCATTAGATTAAATCAGCTGGGCATTAAACCAGGCAACACAAGTCAGCATTGCATGTTTCACAGTGACAACACACAGGATTTCAGCTGCTTTAAAATGACAGGGTAGTCATATCTGGACATGTTTAACTTCTAAACTCCTGCTTCCCTCAGAGTGAATACTACACATTTCTACATGGGAGATCTAACTCCAGGTATTATGCAGGGAAAAAAAAATGACTGGGGGAGCTTGTAAATCTTATTTTTCCACTTTAAATTTGACATGTATGTCCTTTCAAGTGTCAGATCTAAACTTCTCATCCTTTTTAAAAGCCACATGCTGTACATAAGTCATTCAGTTGTTTAAGTCACTCAAATTAGCTTGGAGGCATAGGAACACATAACAGAAATTATAACATACTTTATAAAATTATATAAAAATATACATACTTAATACATAGTATGCACACTGTGTGTATATATATACACACACATACATACACATATATAGTCCACCCACATAGAGACAGAGTATATATATGGAAGGACTGTGCAGAATTGTACTGTAATCTCAAGCAGTCTCAAACAGTAGTCTCAAGCTCCACAGTTCACAAACTGTGAGCAGAATGCAGGGTTTCTGTTCACGTAAGCTCACATGGCAGAGCTTATAGTTTCTAAAACACAGAAATGATGTAGTTTTTGTTCTACAAGAAAGTCAGCATAACCCTTAGTAAAACAGAAACTTCTATAAAATACTGGTAATTTGGGTGTTTTGGAACACATAAGAATCTATATAAAGACATCTATAAAAGAATTGTGTTTCTACATGAAATACCTAATTTACAAAAAAAACAAACAACAAACACAAGAGGATATATACAAAAGATACATACCACTGTAGAGTTTCATCATGTCTGTTGTTAGAAATCTCTTTATTATCAGATATGCAGTGCCAGGCTCTGGTAGTGAACTCCAGTGGAGAACCTGTTCTAGAACATTCTCTGTATAATGCAGTGGACGTTCTGAAAAATGCCCAGGGAAAAAAAAAAAAAAAAAAGGAGCTGAAATAAGAAAATCAAGACTGTAGACCCCTAGAAGTTACATGTGCACTGTTTGTTTCATTCACTTTAAGCTACAGGAGAACATGCTTTCAAAATAAGGCAATTAAGCATTTCATTGACTTTCTGTAGCAACACCCTTGGTGGCAAGATCTGCTTAGGTAATGAGTATCAAACTGAAGAAACAAAAGTCAAATGTTCAACAATTCTTTTGTATTTAGTTATTAGTATTTCCTTCAGTAGAGATACTAAAACACTCTTTTCGAACTAATATAAAGGTTAGAAATTATCACAGGGAATATGTAAATACAATCAGACAGCAGTCAATCACCACAGCTACTAACGTTCTGTGAAAAAACACGCACACATACACATCCAAAAAACGCACGTAAACAAGAAACAAACCAAAAAAAACACACACAAAACAACAACAGAAAACTAATTTGGAGCATAACGGAAAAAAAAGAAGTACTGGCATAGGTTGTGTTGGCTGTTAAAGACCAAAGCAGGCTAAGGCAGACCCTTCGTTTTGTTACATTCCTTTGAAATGAAAGTGAAAGCATTTAGTTTTACTGGTTCTTCTCCCTATTGATGTGGCTGGGGAATTTCCAGACTTGCACTTTTAAATCCCAACCCCAGGTGAAGAGAACAAGATTAAAATACAAATTGATGAAAGTGTGACTAGACTGTGTGAGGGCACTTTAACACACTGGTTGCTGAAACATATATTTGACAACACATCCACCCTAAAAAAGAGAAACCCTGATACCCTTCCATAGGATTGAAACACTGGAGTGATACAGAAGCATGACACAAAAGCCCAATCAGTACTCTATTCTACAAACTACAGTTCATATACAAGTGAAACTTGGGAAGACACTGCTAACAGGCCCTAAATGCACATTACCAGATCCAGCAGAAATATGAAAGCGACATACACTGCAGCGCAGTCTCTGGTATCACACTAGGCAATCCTGATGTGGATGGAGAGAGAGTCCACAGCAGTTTCCCTCTATAAGGTACCGGTCTCTAAATAATTGCTCCTCCATGAACACACCCAAGGACTCTCAGCAGTAAGCACCTATGGAAAGCACAAAACCTCAACAACGGCTTTGCAAGATGCAACTAGAGCAGTGGATGCATTTTCACTCCAAAAAGTGATTTTTCCACACATTCCAAGCTCCCATTTGCTTACAAATTTATGTGGGTCAACACTTGAGAAAAGCTGAGTACAACTCCTGGAAAGTCACGCTTGTGTGACACTGTCACGTAGGGTCAGGCAGTCTAGCCCTGTATCTCTTGGGCACTGATGGGATAGGATGATGCCATAATCTCATTTTTCACTTCTGCTTCGGTAGATGAGTCTGAAATGTCAACAGCTGCTTTGAGACTGTCCAGCACCATGCTCTAGCAGAACACATTTTCCTGAACACCAGGGCTCCAGAAAGCAGCAGCCAAAACAACACACTGCTAAGTGGCTGAGAAAAACAGCGGTTGGTTTGCAATGCAAAACAATTACCTTACCTATAGACTTGTTATATCACTTAAGTAAAGATTTTGTTGTTCAGACATAACAACAAAGCAGCCTAACAAAAATACCAATCACCACTTTATAACTCAATTTCTTCTGGCCCTTTTGATTTAAATGGTCCAACTTTTTATATTTCTTTTCAACTTCTGGGAAACAGTCAACTCTTTGATGCGACAAAGTTAAAAACAACTTGTTGCCTTTGTGCAAGAAAGAAAAATCAATTTTAAGGAGAGTAACTTGACAAATCAAAGGCAAGAAACACTGGCAAATCACCACATCTTCCTAGAACACTAGCACTCCCAGAGTAAACACCTACTGTCGTATTTATAGTTACATTTAAGACCATCTGTCATCATGGATTACATGGTACATAAATCATCATGCTGAAATGCATTAGCTATTTTACTGGCAACACACCTCATTTACAAGCTATCCATCAAGCACAAATTACTAAAAAAATATACACCCTATTTTGTAAAAGCATATGGTACTGTACATTCTGCATTAGGTTAGATAAAATTATCAATTATTTCAAAATTTCTATATGCAAATAATCTAGTTGATATTTAATACTGCAATTTCAGTATTTCAAACAGCAAGAAGTCAACACATGCATCCAATTACCCTCTTACTTAGGTCATCATATGCTGGTAAATATCCAAAACTAGTCATTTTAGTCTTAAGCAGCAATAAATATCAGGAGAAAATTACTTTTTACAAAATATAAGCATCTAATTTTCCTGACTTCTCAGGGTTCATCCTTAGGGCAGTAAGTCTTAAAAAAAAAAAAAAAGAAAGAAAAAAAAAAAAAAAGTAACTCTCATAAAACTTCAGGATTGAGTGCAATGAACCAGTATCACCATGTAATGGACAGGTACCAGACTACAGCGGGAACACTATGAGAAAATTAATTTATGTCATACATGCACTATGGTCTAATGAACATTTGAAACAAATAAACAAACTTTGTTTCTGTCGTGACATGTTAAAATCACAACTTACCTGTAAATGATTTCAATAATGTACCATTCAATGATACCTGTTAGCTGATGCTAGTAAGAACAACTTAACAACAGCAAAGACTCATTTTTGGTTATTTTGTGACATATTTAAATTAAATATTACGTAGAACCAATTTTCTGTTATTTTCTTTCTGTTTCAGGCTTCTGAAAATCTGCCAGATTCAGCCATAATACCGGTGGAGTCTTCCCTGGTAAATGCCTGTTACTATATGCATTATTTTTCAGCTTTATTCATTTAGTTTGCCTGTTCTGATGATTCCTCCACAAAAGGATCCATGAAGGAGACATTTCACCAACATAGTCTCGACTACTTGGAGGTAGGTGTTGAATTAGGACTTGGCTTGCTCCAAGTTTTGTTTTATTTTTGCTATGTCATTTTCTACTGTGCTCTGTAAATCTCTTGTTTGAATAGGATACATTTGAATTCCTTAACAATACTGATAAACCAATATAGAGCCAGCAGTGTCTCTCTGTTAACTTAATTTTGCCATTCTCACAGTAACTAACTTAAAAAACCTTTCCAGTTCACACTAGAACACTGATTGTTATATGCAAATACCCCAAGAATCTGCCATAAGGCCTGTCTTTTGTACTTCCTTTTACATTCTCTTGACAATATCTAGTTTAGCTTTCATTTTCCGGTGTTATATATCAAGATCAATAAAATAAAAAATCCTTCTTCAAGCCTCCGTTACTCAATCAAAAGACATAAGAATTCTAGAGTCATCAGGACTCCTCCAAAGATAACAGATGCTAGCATTGTTTGTCAGTTGACACCCACATCTGTGAATCAGGAAATGAACCCTATGTCACAAGTCTATGTAGCATCACCACAAGACTGTAAAATGAAAAGAGGTGCCAGGACCATTCAGTTTAAAAGCAATTTAGCATGAAACGCTAATAGAGGCTGCTTTTTACTAAAAGTATATTTCTGTCCCTCAGGTATTTTTCAAAAAATCAGGGGACACTGATAATTCATCAAAATAAATTGTTTAAAAATTGCGGGATTTGTTATTATTATTTTGAATCTCTCTAATAATGAAGTTCAGGCTCCAACATGCATAAACCAATCCCAACGTTGAAAGTTTTTACGGTTCGTGAACATTGTGACCTTGTGACTTTTGCCTCTGTTGGAAGCAGAACTGTAAAACAAATGTTTCAAGGGTGTGTTATCTACGCAATGCCAATGGCAATAAACACAGGATTACACAACCTTATGCTTTTTTTGTTTGTTTACACACTTAAATAACTGACTAAATTAAAAATAAAAAAGGTCCTTTTTCCCAAGTATTGCATAGATTTTTCTCATTCAATTTTCTGGAAAACATTATTCCTTATTCAGTCAACTACTAACCTATTGAAAATATGTTTCTTACTTGTCATTCATTGGCAAGACGTATTTTTCTGTAGCTGATGGCTAATGAACTGTAAGCCAAAGAAAATTTTTTTTGATCACCAAATTATAAGCATTTAAAAACAACTCATTGAATTAATTCTGACAAAGTTTAGAAAGAAATCATGCAGATGTCACAGTACCCAGATATAAAACAGCATGAAAGCTATTTTTTTTTTTTAATTTCTATAAAAATTTTAAGTAACTCTTTAAATAACCTTTTGATATGTTAAATCTTGAAAACGATAAAAATTTGATGAACAAGAATCACTAACCTAGCTCTCCATTTTCAAGTACTTCAAAAGCAGCCCAGATGTCATCTTTGTTGGGAGTAATGTTTTTGATTCCTAAAACATCATTAGTTAATTCTTCTGCTTCTGTCAAAGGTGATACCTGTAATACAAATCGTGTCAGTTTATAATGTATTACACTTACTGTTTTCTGATTTTTTTTTCCTCTAAAGTCTTCCTTCTTGAGTTTGCTAAATAAAAAATAAAATAAATAATGCTGGGATTCACAGAGCTGGAAATCACTAAAAATAATACAGATTACTTTTTTTTTTTTCTTTTGCTTTTATTTAATCCCAGTAATGCATATTCCTATTTTCAGAAACAGCATTCACTGGGTACTTGTTAATTTGCAACTTGCGTTGCAGCCATAGGACAATGAAAATTTATACCACTGCATACTGCAATAAAACTAAAGAAGGATGTCTCTGCTTTGAAATTGGATGATAACCTTCTCTTTAAAAATGCACATTAAAAAGTCTTCATAAAATTTAGGTACACGGATAATAAAATAGTTTTAAAATAATAGTGATAGATACAAAATCATACTTTCATACGTAGTTACAAAAGTAAGTAAGAAAATATATTTTACATACTTTATGAGAAAGTGTTTGTTTAAAATCACTTCTGTATTCTCACCCTGATTATAATACTACAGTCTGGCTCCTTTCTTTCCACATAAACTTCAATCAGCAAATCTCCAGCCTGGGAAACCTGAAGGAAAGCAACAACAAAAATACAAGAAAGTCTTAACAAATATTTAAAATAATCTTTTAAACTGGGAAAGTAAAAAGATTATTTAGCAGATGTGCTAGAACCTACCGAACATGAACTTCTTTCCCCCTTATCTAAAAAACACTCCCCAAGTACATGCCAACTGGAAAGTCTGCACTACATTCATTAGCAAAAGGAAAGAAAAATCATATTCTCAGATTCAAAGGAAAAGTTCAAACCCTGACTAAATCCAAAGTACTCATATATTCAAGAAACAGACTTAACCAATATATGTTCAAGTGGGAAAACTACAGATGACATATACAGAACTTTAAAATTGACATGAGTGTACTAGTATCTAGCACACTAGTGGTAACACACTAGGCTGTATTAGTAGCTTAAACCATCAGAAACATAATTCTGCTTTAAATAAGCCAAGCTCATTTCAGAGCCAAAACAGATTAATAGAATTTAAGACCATGAAATACAAAAGGACAGCAGCAAAAAATAAAATGAGTCCGTTAAAAATGAGAGGAAAAATTACTAATACCAGAATATTACAGTCCCAAAGTCATTTGTATACACCCAGATAACTGGGACTCATTACTACGAAGACTATATTTATGATTATTAATCACAATGAAAACTTGTCATCACATGTTTAAAAAAGGAATCAAAATACATGTTCTTGGTATCAACCTCTATTAAAGATAGCTTTTTGATTTTTTTAGACCAGATACCCAAACTTTTATGTAAAAGCTACCACGGAAAAATTAGATGACACGCAAATGTAAACAAAATATATTACATAATAGTTTAATATACATAATTAAGAACATCTAATAATATGAGCCTTACACAGAAACTCAGAAGACAGTAAATTCAGCATTTTATGATCAAGGAAAAAAAAGTTAATTCACGTGAAAGAATATAGTATTTTTCTCTCGTTGCTAGGTTTGCTCATCTATGGCAATAAAATTACCTTCTTAGATGAGAAATTACTTACTTTTATACAGTTAAAAGTGTCTAGCTCCTTGCCTGCTCAAGTTCCCTTGCAATGTAATCATACGTGTCTTCAAAAGATTGCAGTTCAGCCCAGTAATAAAAATACTTTCTAAAACTAAAACTGTGATGAAGATCAGTACATGGGAAGAAAAAATAAGGTAGAAAACTGGTTTTCAGCAGGTGTATCCTTTTATTAATATGCCAATATAAAAAATTAATAATGAAATTTACATTAAGAATACCAATTTGTGTCGACTCTGAGAACAGTATTTGTAGTGATTTTACTTATTTACATATTAATAAAATTCAAAGGAAGAGGCCAAGAAAAGTAAAAACTACATTATATGCAGAGTAAGATATGGAAAAAATTATAAGAACAGGCAAGCTTTAAGATACATTTTGACTAGTTTACAGAAGCTGAAACTACATTTCCATGGAAAAATAAATGGCAGCACTCAATTTTATAAAACATTAAAGTCACCATTTTCCAGAATGTTAAAGTTAGTTTAGCCTCTGAGAATAGAAAACTAATGGAAACATTTGTGAGGAAAAACATTACAAAGCTACTTTGAAGAAAGCTTCTTAATTATAGTGGCATAGACTCAAAAAAAGCTCATTTAGTTGTAAAATTTGCTTTTCAGATGGTATTACAGAGAAAGGTTAGAAAAAAAAAAATGAAGCTGACATTTGATTTCCACTGGGCTCATGTAAACAACCGTATGGAGAGAAAATGTGCTGTAAATTACAGCAGCAAACAGAAACAGCTGGCCTAAGTATATAGTGGACAGAAAATGAAGAGTGGCTAATGAAGTGCCACCTGGAAAGGAACTGCAATGACATTTCAGACATAAGAACTTCCAGGCCTTCAACAGAAATTTGTTTTAGTTGCTCTTCTCTGAGCATTCTGCAAGACCAGCCTGGAGATAATTTTTCTACAGCAACTTATATATTCAAATCTATTAAGTATTTGCAACACTGATTTCCCCTGCAAACACATGTACATTTTGATGCAATAATGTCAGACAATCAGATATTAAATGGAAAGGATTCTTACACAAAATTCTTAATTATAGTTGCTTGATGTTTAAGTTGCCAGCCACCCGTGCTGTTAAATCACTCTGCACTATGTCGTCAATTTCACCAGTAGCTGGAAGGCCATCCAAAAAAGTTCCCAAAGAGCTAGCACAAGTCCAGTGTCCAGGCTATATGGTCTGCAAATGCAAGTCTTGCATATGCATGGCCTTGCAAACTGCTCAGAGGCTATATGATTACAGGCAATGACCCAGAGGAAGAAAGCAGCCGAGAAGAATAGGTTTCAGCATACTCCTTCATTTCACTGAAATATTGGAAGATATTTCAAAGATACACTGTCCCACCTAGCCATTCTACTCTGAAGATGCTTAACCCTATCTC
The DNA here is from genome assembly GCF_965140915.1 of Aythya marila. Lineage (NCBI taxonomy): Eukaryota > Metazoa > Chordata > Aves > Anseriformes > Anatidae > Aythya > Aythya marila. The sequence goes on along the minus strand of NC_139045.1, from coordinate 54,156,864 downwards.
AAATCTGTACTGAGAAGTATAGTTAACGGCACTTGGCTGGGGTCATAGCATTGACGAAGGCATCTCTGCCTGATGAAGGAAATGCTCTTCCTTTTAAACAGCAGCAGTTTTAAACAAGAGTATATGGCCAAGCCCGGTAAAATTTAAAATGTGTGCATGAATATAATGCAACCTTCTGAAATTCTGAGTAATATGCACTTGGTATTCATGATAGAAGCTAATACTGTAAAACAGTATAAAAAGAGGAAGGTTATACTTTTTCAAAAGAACTTAGTATTAGCCCAGGTCCATCTCACAGAATCACAGAATTTCTAGGTTGGAAGAGACCTCAAGATCATCGAGTCCAACCTCTGACCTAACGCTAGCAGTCCCCACTAAACCATATGCCTAAGCTCTACATCTAAACGTCTTTTGAAGACTTCCAGGGATGGTGACTCCACCGCTTCCCTGGGCAGCCTGTTCCAATGCCTAACAACCCTTTCAGTAAAGAAGTTCTTCCTAACATCTAACCTAAAACTCCCCTGGCGCAACTTTAGCCCATTCCCCCTCGTCCTGTCACCAGGCACATGGGAGAACAGACCAACCCCCACCTCGCTACAGCCTCCTTTGAGGTACCTATAGAGAGCGATAAGGTCGCCCCTGAGCCTCCTCTTCTCCAGGCTGAAAAAGCCCAGCTCCCTCAGCCGCTCCTCGTAGGACTTGTTCTCCAGGCCCCTCACCAGCTTCGTCGCCCTTCTCTGCACCTGCTCAAGCACCTCAATATCCTTCTTGTAGCGAGGGGCCCAAAACTGAACACAGTACTCGAGGTGCGGCCTCACCAGAGCTGGGTACAGGGGGACGATCACCTCCCTAGCCCTGCTGGTCACACTGTTTCTGATACAAGCCAGGATGCCGTTGGCCTTCTTGGCCACCTGAGCACACTGCTGGCTCATATTCAGCTGACTATCCACCATCTAATATGTTTTGCCAACCAATCCTGCTAATGACAACAGGCACAGTCAGGGAAATGTTGGATTCCTCTTGGGAAAAATTGCATATAAAATCTCAAAACATCCTTGTAACCACCTAGAAGCAGCTTCATTAATCAGGGGGCTTTAAGCAATAAATACTTTGGAATAAAAGCAATTGCCCCAGCTTTGATCAGACTCACTCCCTTCTGTATTGAAGTGGTCCCAGACATTAAGCACACATGTATTTCATATGTTATGTGCAGATGGAATTTCAGAAAAATGTACTTTTAAATTGAAACGCTAGTAGCATTAAAATTGCCTGCTACAGAAAAATCGGTAACTGGCACAAAATGTTCCACAGCTTAATTCAGAGGGGGAAAATGTTCATAGTTGCAATCAAATTGCCACAAATGGCAATCAGGCTCTTGAGTAAAACAGCTGAGGAATGGAGTCCAAATAGGGGCAACAGGCTGACTGAAAAGAGAGAATGCATTTCCTAACCTTAAAGGCAGTTCAAACTTCAGTTTATCAATTATGAAGAAGTACAAGTTTTGTTCTAATGTCTACTGCTTGTTTAGAAAGTTAAAAAGAATAAGGCCATCATCTCTCTGAGGCAAGTGTTCCTAAATAACTAAGGTCTCCTGAGTTCATACTTGCTAGCTTGACTTGTCATCACTCTTTTTCCAGGAAATGCCACGCAGAGTAAAGATACCAGTGGCTTGATAAGATCCAAAATAATTTTCTAACTCAAACTCACCATTTCATGTTTTCTGATACAATATTGTCAAAGATTAATTAATACAATCCAGCAGCTCAATTACTTATTTTCCTCATAACAGATTGAGGAAACATGTAACAAATAGTGAAAACTGATGTTTTTCAAGTAGGAATTACTTCAGATGCCCAATTTTAAACTGCCTTAGTGACCAATTTTGTTCCAGGAATTTTCCATTACTTATTATCTTTGTAGGGAGAGAAACATCAATGACAGCTTTTGGTTAGGATCACTGTCCTGTCTGAGAAACAGAGAAGTCAATTATCTTCTATACTACTTTCCATTTTCTCCCAATTGAATCCATTTTAAAGCATAAAGCTATAAATCAATGCACACAATTTATAGCAAACATCCATTTTGCCTAGACAATACAAATAATATAGCATAAAATGTCTATTAAGACTTAACGGTAAAATATTTATAGAAAAGAAGAAGAGGGGGTAATTTACTGTAATGTTTTTTCATTAAAAGCCTATTTTTCTGCTTCTTTTTCACTTTGAGATTTTCCAATATACAGGTACTTCTGATGTATTCTTCCTTTGTGTAGCGGTTCAAATGGAAATCCATGCTGCTTGCCACTTTAATATAAATCTTTTGTTCATATAAGGTCTTGAGCAATGCAAAAAGGAACTAACCAGATTTTTTGGTCTTTAATTTCACAGTAGCAAACCTTAAAACAATCATTTATGTACATGCGTGCCCAAGGAATTCACTTTTTCTATTTAAACGTGGTACCCAAGGTTCCTTGGTGACACCTTGGTAAAGCTGAAGAGCTTTGTTTGTCTTATCAAAAACTCATCCAGGATATACTGAGAATGAGCCCACAGGCAGTAATGAGAATTCATTTTTCCAAGCCAGTGCCATAACAAATAGGTTCTAAGTTATTCAAGGTGATTGTAAAGTTGTGGAGAAGTGCACCTCAGGCAAGGTTAGCTCTCATGCACCAAAGATGTTCAGACTTTCACAGTTCCTCATGGTACACAAATGCAAGACCTCATAAAAAAAAAAAAAAAAAAAAAGCACAATGCTGAGACAGATATCATAGCTGTAGTGTAACAGAACTTTCTCTAAAAATTATCTGGAAATGCAGTATTGAATAGAGCAAACATTTACAGAGAACACAGGTGGGTAATGTGATTAGGTAAAATTTAATGTCAGCGATCATAGAATCATTATGGTTGGAAAAGACCTTCAAGATCATCTGGTCCAACCACCACCCTACTACTAACATCACCCACTAAACCATGTCCCTAAGCACCAAGTCCAACCTTACACAGCCCAAGGATGGTGATGCCACCATTTCCTTGGGCAACCTGTTCCAATGCCTGACTACTCTTTCTGAGAAGAAATGTCTCCTCATTTCCAACCTAAACCTCCCCCGGCACAACTTGAGGCCATTCCCTCTAGTCCTATCACTAGTTATCTGAGAGAGGAGGCCAACCCCCAGCTCCCCACACCTCCCTTTCAGGTAGTTGTAGAGAGCAATAAGGTCTCCCCTGAGCCTCCTCCTCTCCAGACTAAACAACCCCAGTTCCCTCAGCCGCTCCTCACAGGACTTGTGTTCCAGGCCCTTCACCAGCTTCGTAGCCCTTCTCTGGACACATTCAGGGCCTCAAATGTCCTTCTTGTACTGAGAGGCCCAAAGCTGAATACAGTACTCAATATGTGGCCTCACCAGAGCAGAGTACAGTGGAACAATTACCTCCCTGGTCCTGCTGGCTACACTATTCCTGATATGTTATATGCAGTACACCAAGCCCACAAACTCTCCAGTCCAGTTGAAACTCTCTGGTACTTTAAGTATTTAGCACTTATTTACTGCATCCTTTGAGGAACTGTTTTTTCCTCATGGGATGAAAAGAAATAGATTTTCAAAGTCGTACATCTAAATGCAACTCCTAGTCCATTTCTTTTTAGTTCTTTCTCTCCCTTTAAACTAAAGTAGGAAGTGACATTTTCTTCAGCTTTGAAAGTTCTATTTGTACAAATATTCTCTCTGAAACTAAAAGCTGACAATTCTAGCAATGTGTTAAGAACAAATGAGAAAAAAAATTGACAGTTGCATACTATATAATAACATAAAATTTCAGAGGCAGCAGTGAAAGGCCATCCTAAGTACTAGAAAGCACTGCAAATTATCCTTTTTGTATTTATGAAGTCTGGCTGGATAAGCTGAACTCAGACACACAAAGGAATACAAGAGTTAGGAGTAGGGGCAGACAACCCAAGAGGTATGTAGAACAGCTACCCAGTTGTGCAGGAATAAGGTTAGAAAAGAAAGCTGGACCAACCTGGAGTTAAATCTGGCTATGGATGTGAAGGAAAGGATTCTACAAGTACATAAATGGCAAAAGGGAGACTTGGGAAAACATGGGCTTCCTGCTGAATGGAACAAGGGAATATGTGACAAATTACATGGAAAAGGCCAGAGTATTCAACACCTTCTTTGCCTCCATCTTTCCAACCTTCAGGAATCCCATCCTTTTAAGTCCAGAGGGAAAGTCTGGAGCAAGGAAGACTTACTCTCGGTGAAGGAGGCCCAGATTAAGTAACACTTAAATAGTAATGGATATATGTAAGTTCATGGGGCCTGACAAACAGCACCCATGAATGCTGAAGGATTTAGATGATGTCACTGTAAGGTGACTCTATTTTTGAAGAGTCATGGAAACTGGGAGAGGATCCTGAAGACCAGGGAAGAGCAAATGTCAATATCATCATCAAAAAGGACAAGAAGGAAGATTCAGAAAGCTACAGGCTGGTCAGCCTCACCTCAGACCAAACCAATTGCCCTATACAGTGAAGATACAAGCAAATGAAAGGATAGCAGTATTTACCTCAGCTTTAGTAAAAACTTCAATGGTGTCTGCCATAACGTCATTACAGAGAAGCATACAAAATACAGAGTAAACAAGTAGACAGACTAAAAAGTGTCTAAGAAGTCAGGAGTCCAATAATCTTCACTAATGATCTTGATAATGGGACAGGGCACATCCCCAGAGAGTCAGCAGATGGTACTGAACTGGGAGCACTAGCTGATACATAGCTGATACAGATGAATCTCATGAAGTTCAACAAGGGGAAATGCAAGTCCTGCAACTGGGGAGGAGTACCAGCACACACTGGTTAGAAGGCAACAAGCTGGCAAGCAGTTTTGCTGAGAAGGTCCTTGATGTTCTAGCATTCAACATTAATGATCCAACACTGCACCCTTGCAGAAAAGGAAAACAGCCTCCAGGGCTGCATTAAGCGAAGCACTACAAGCAAGTCATGGGAGGTGATCCTTCTCTACTCAGGTGTGGCCTTGCCAGTACTGAAGTGCTGTGTTCAGTGTTGGGCTGCTCAGAACCAGTAAAGTAAACTACTGCTAGATATTAACTATGTGTTCAAACATCTGATGGGAAGGAATGAAGAAAAACAAACCACACTCTTTTCAAAGGTGTACAGTGACAGGACAAGAGGCAATGGGCACAAATGTGGTGTGTTCCCCACCACCCTGAAAAACACACATGAAATTCAATTTTACATATGTTTTTTGTCCTAACTGTGAAGGTGGTCAAGCAGTGGAACAAGTTGCCCAGAGAGGCTGTGGAGTCTCTATCCTTTGAGATATTCAAAAACTAACTAGATATGGTCCAAGGCAAGCTGTTCTCAGCAGTTCTGCATGAACAAAGGGGTTAGACTACGTGGTCTCAGCCTAGACAATTCTGTGATGAGATAGATTTTGTTTGAATAGGATTTGTTTCGTCTTTAAGGTTAAAGTGATATTATTTTTGGTAAAGAATTTAAAGCTTAACCATGTGTATTATGAGAATCAAGACTGAGTCTGTTAATAGAGTAGGTGCAACCATTAATTCAGAACAATGATTATTAACAGTAGAGAATTTGTTGTGATCAAAATAAGGAGAGTTAAAATTCCAATTCAATCTTTCTATAGCTTCACCTCCCATCAACTTGGATAGTCCTAGTGAAACCAATCCAAACAAGCCCAATTATTCATGAAGTTTACAATTTGATACTGTAGTTTTAAACTATAAAGACTAGTTTTGCTGGTAGCTTTTTATTAAAATCGGTGGCAATTTTAGAAAACCTAGAGATTTATTAAAAAAAAGAAATGCAAACATCCCTTTTTCTTCAATAGGCAGCCTTCCAAATGCAATACACCTCATAAAGGTGATTTTACAGTGTTACCTGGGGTGGAGAAAATACCAAACAAAACCATTTTAAATGGTTCTTCTCTTATACTCCTTGTAGCCCCAGTTTTAGCCAAACGCACCTAACCAGCAGTTGCTCCTAAGTTATTAAGTTACTCAGCAGCCTTTCAGTTTACTTTCTTATTTTTTCTCCATATCTAATTAATGTGTCTTTACTGTCCCTTTTTGTATCCATATAATTTCTCTCAGATCTTCCTAATTTCTCCAAAGGCATCATGAACATTTAACCATGAAAGCTTCCCAAAAGCTGCCAGGAAAATGTAAATAGTGTAACAAAGCTGTAACATTATTTCTTTGTTGTTGTTCTAAAGAGCATACAAAATAATGTAATGTACTTAAAAGTCTGTGCATCTCCACCATTCAAGATTTTATTCTCAAATATCAGTAAAAGGTCCTTTTCATGTAGCCAGGAATTAATAAATTCCATACTTTAACCCCCTACCTTGCAGAATGCTCTTAGAGAATATCTGTGTTGTTTTTTGTTTTGTTACATTATCAAGGCAGATGTTTCCATTCTGCAAGAGAGACGCTAGTAATGAACTTAATATTTCCCAGTGACTAGGCCACTACCTGTCAGGCACCAAAAGGAAGAAATAGGCATTCTACTTTTTACACACACACATTCACAGCAGTGCCACAGTTAGAAACCTTCATGCCACTCTATCCCAGACAAGAAGGAAATATGAAAAAAATAAGACTCAAGACAGCAATGCACAGAACATTCAATGTGGATCTGCAAGACTCCTTTCTTCAAAGACATAATTAAAACTATAACAAAACTTGTTGGTAGGGTTCAGGCAGCCCTACTTCTTTTCTGTTACCTTTCTATTAATTTTTAAAGCCCCATTGTGTTGGGTCTGTCTGAGCTGGAGTCACCTTTTCCCTGCAGCAGCCCACACAGTGCTGTACTCTGCACTCGTAGCTGGAACAGCATTGATATCACTCCAGTGTTGTGTCTATTGCTGTATAGTGCTGGCACAGCATCAGGACTCCTTCCAAGCCCCCAAGAGCCAGCAGGCTGGGGGTGGGCAAGTGATGGGGAGGGGACATTGCTGGGGCAGCTGACCTAAACCAACCAAAGGGATATTCCATAACACCTGATGTCACACTCAGCAATAAAAGGGGGGGCTCTCGTGGGGGAGGGGGCTGTTCCTCCTGAACAACCACTACGCGTTTGAGGCCCTGCTTCCCAGGACGTGGCCGAACACCGCTCGCTGATGGGAAGTAGAGAATAATTTTTCCTCTCTCTGTGCTTCCGCGCGGACTGATTGCTTCTTTTGTCTCTGTTTTTATTCCTCCCATTCCCTTTCCCTTTAATTAAACCTTTCTTATCTCAAACCTCGAGTTCTCTGTGTTGTATTTTCTCCCCCTTCCTCTTTGAGGAGAGGGGGAGTGAGAGAGCGGTTGTGGTGGAGCTCGGCTGCCCACCTGAGTAAAACCACCACACCCATATGCTCCAGAACTACTGCAAGACTCTCCTCGACTACTTCAGATTCCTGAATAAGTCTGTGAGCACCCTACACTCCCCTTTACCTCTGGCAATGACCTATCTTGGTCTAAGCTTAACAGTTTTTGCTTTAATTAGGATTGCACACAAAAGCAATTCAGACAGTGATATATACTATCACTTCGTTGTTTCTTACCAATTCTCATTTTATTCAAAAGTTGTTACAGGTAATACTGAACTCTAGAATATTAAGCAGCTTAAGATCTCCTGGTTTTGTATACTGTTTCCTGAAGTTCAGTTTGATTGAAGTAACCATGTTTGTATGTGTTTGAAGCATCCCACAATAATATTTATACTTTGAGGCTCCATATGTGGCCACAAAACAGCACGTGGCAAAAAGATTCAGATACTTTAAACTCATAGGGATTGTCATTCATTAACAAAGACAGACAGCATGTACCCAAAGGTCATGAAATAATAGAAGTATTAATATACACTTGAATTTTTTTAATATGCACAATTAAAATTCCACATGATGGGTCATCATTTTCACACTTGTAAATGTTGATCATTTCCTTCTACTACAATTTATGTAACATAGCAAAAGCACACGACCACTTCTAAGTTATGTTCTGTCCTAAACACTAGGATAATTCCACAGTATGCTTTACACAAAGTTGTTTTGCTTTAGCATTTTATGCCTCCTCATATGTTCCTTAGTTCTTTAGTTAACAACACTAGTCACTGTGCAAGCCCAGGAATATATATTTAGATATCCAGGTATATAAAAAAAAAAAATCTATAAACAACTAAATACTCTTTGTTAAAAGTATTTGCATACCAGTTTATTTTTGCCACTTACCTGAGTATCTTTCCACCTGGTAATAAAGCTGTTCTCTATATCCATTTGTTTGACCTGGTCTTCATTTATCTGTTTAAATTTGATCATTTTTGTTCAGTTAATAGCTATAAGCTAGTATAAAAAATGATACTATTAACTAGCAAACAGTATTTCAATGTAATAAACTAATAAATACAAATACAAGAGGAATAACAATTACTAAGAATACAAATAATTATGCTCATATAGTGAGCTGTGCCAGCTGTGCCAAGTAGTCAAAAATAGTCAGTCAGCGATGGGATCATTATGATAAACTTTACCAATACACATTAGGAGAGGATTGTATTAAAAACTGCCACACAGAATGTTACAGTGATACAGTACACTCTAAACCAAAATGGCTATGACAAATTGCTTCTAGTAGTATCTTTTCAATCCAGTTGGATTCAGTATGCTTTCGGTTCCTTCAAGGCTCAAGGAACCCAACACTGTTTTCTCTAAAATCCTTACTGTAATCACAGTTCAGAGACTCAGTTCTTCCATGCTTCAGTTCTGACCATGGCTATAAAAACTGAATTGAAGTATTACTTTTAATAGTTATCATCTCGAAATTTTCTTAAGATTGTCAGCAGTGTCAGCAAGAAAAGCGTGCACCATTCTGGAAAATATCTCACAGCAATCCTATAAAAATAGTAATTCCTACACAGACTAAGCTATCTAGAAAATGAAATTTAAAGCAGGCAATTAACCATGTCCGCTGAATTAGAGTTCAACATCCCTGCATCTCCTCAGACAGTATAATGAATACCAGACCATCTCTAACTTTAAGATTTCTATATTTTAGCATGTCTAATAGTGGAGCAGTCAGGCTACTTTCAATAAAGATACCTACATCAAAAAGTTGCACATAATTTTTAATTAGATCTTCAATTACATTGACTTCTTCACTAGTCTGCCCTTTGGTTTGAAATAAGCATGAAGAAAACACCATGGCTAGATTGTGAGGGTTCATATGATTGATTTCAGAACATTTCTGCACCCTGTTGAAGGAAAAATAAGTATATTTAGAAGGTTCCATTGTTCCCCTGGTTGTTTAAGGCTTTTCTATAGAACATGGAGTGCATTTCAAAAATATTTATTTTATCAGAAAAATAATATAGCTTGTTAAATAGCCACTATAGTAAAATAATGACCATTCCTACTTAATAATGCAAAACTCTGCATTTAACTGTATAAAATCATCCAAGTCACACTATTTTTATATACTTGCTACTGCTTATTTGATCTAGGAGTAGGAAAGACCTTTGTTGTTTAAACAACTCTGTATTTTGGGTATTCTCCACAAATACCTCAGTTGCAAAATGAAGCAGTGCTGAAATATTTGAAGGACTTTTAATCTCAAAATTACCATTTGTAATGTAGATTGAGGAGAAGGACATTTCCCCTGCAAAAAAAAAACCTTTTAATCTCAAGAACCATTTGCAACAATCCTAGGCTAGCAGATGGGATTAAATGAATTCACCTAAAGAAGATTCATCAAAAATTAACTTGCTCAGACACAAATACAGGCAGCCCTCTACCACTGTAAGGAATTTCCATCCCGGTATAGTTATCTACTACTAAAAATACAACTGAAAAAAAAAACACATTATATTTAATAGCCTTTAATTTATAATTAATCAGCACAACAAGTTAAGCTTGACACTTACTAGTTGATGAAATAATCCTAATTTCATTCTTGATAGAGTTATACTGAGAAACATTACAAAAAAAATTCTCTGCTACATTCTATCATTTGAATTTACCTGTAAAGATGTTCAATTAATGCAGCCAAAGTTGCCTTATTGACTGGTGGAAGCGTCCGAATGAAAGCTCCATACTTCCTTACACGTTCCTTTTCATTCTGCATATCTGCCAAAAAAAATAATCACTGAGCATTAATAACAATGTATACCAAAAACCAACAACAGTTCTCATTAACTGTTTCTGCACCATCTAGTCATTTAAAACTAGTTTATCAACCAACCTTTTCTTCATGAAGACTATACTGACAACCTACTATTAACAGAGTCTATTATTATACACTAGATCAAGGAAATAGTATCAGCAATAAGACACAGTTCTATATTTAAACTGCAGGAACTCATGCTTAAGACTAAATTCTATGAAAGTAATTGCTCTTTCCTCTCAAAGGATATTTAACTTTGCAATTTGTGTGTACATCTACGTACGTAGATGCTACTTTACTTGTAGATACTACTTTAACAGTGCCCAGAGGTAAGAAACAAAAACACCTTTTCATCTTTTTTATTTTTATTGAAGAAATGTCTCAAGTTCCAAAGTAGTTTACAGATCTAAATATGTAAGACTAGTAAGAGGACAGCAGAGGAGAGGAAGCAGTAATAAAGTTGTACAAAGCTACATAAGTGAAACAGTAGTAGACAATGATAGAAACTCCAGTATTGGGAATTCGCATTTGAGACACAGCCACAGCTCTCTACCTTTAAGTTAAGTCTGCTCTCTGTGTTGCATTGAGCACAGAGGCTATAGAGAATAATCACAACTGGGGCAATTGCAAAGTTTATGTAATGCTTTTTAATTTATTTTAAACATTTTCTTCTGAGTCCCTTATTTCTCTCAGATTTCTGAAAAAGAAAAACGGACAAACTCCTCATCTCTTGCAGTTGATTGTTAGCACTCTCCAAAAACAACCAAATGAGCCATGTTTTGATTTATTGGGTAACAGGAGTCTACTTCAGCCAAACTGTAAACATTTTTATCTGCTACAACTGTTCCGCAGATTGTCAAACAATACAGACAAGTAATTAGTAAAACCCCCAGATTTTGTAATGAGTATTTACAACCAACCTTTCTTGTATTGAGTGTTATTGCAAATATTACCTAATGCAGAAATCCAGAATGGATAAAGTTCTTTAGTGAGAAGAGCATCATCTATTTGAGAAAGAAAACTTTTCAATACATCAGTCACATCTTCAAGCTGATGTTTCCCAGCTCTTAGTTTAACACTCCTTGCATCTTTTTTGAAACTTTCCAGAAGTTCAGCCACATTAGAAGAATTGCCATTCTTGAGGTAGATCTGCTTGCTCCCTAAACCTAGGTTACAGAAATACAAGACAGAAAAATAAGTATCTATAAAGTTCGGTGCTCTTCTAAAAATTCAAACCTTATTACATGAAAAGCATGTCTGGCAGACAAACAGATCACATCTCCTACTAGTATCTTTCTGACCCTTTTCACATACATATTTTGTTAGAGAAAACACTGCCAAGTCTGCTCATAACCAACCAGACATCTTTGTAAATACACACATCATAAAATTAAGCAAGCCTGGGATCAGTTTCAGGAATGTTTTACAGGCTGTTCAAATCCCTAGATCTCCTAGTGACTTCCTAAATCAATGGTTTGAAAAGGCACGATTAATGAGAGAAGTTCTGATGTCATCTACACAAGCAACATGAATCCTTTCATTACTAGTACTTCCACTATTTTATTCCCCTACAATTTAGCTTTGCTTTGGACTCAGTATTGTATTGATCCAACCTGATGCACGTCTCTATTAAAAGGCTCAAGATACTGTTCCTGTTTTCCGATTTTCCTCAGGTTAAGGAAAATACCAGGCAATCAGTATTCTTGTATTTAATGACTGAAAACACCAAAGCCAACTTTAAAAAAATAAGTAATTAAATAAAAATATAGCCTAAAACACAGTCAAGTTATTGAATATAGCATGTGGAAATTTGATACAGATGTACGTTCCCATTCTTTGGCTTTGTTTCTCTTTGGAGAAGTTTCTCCTGTCTTCTCCACACTTGAAAAAAAGAGTATCATTTTATAGCGAAATTCTTTTTTCCTTATGCATTTGTCAAATATATAGCAGCATTCTGTCAAAACCTATGAAATCATGTCTTACATTCTTGCAATTCACCCTTCCTGTGATGTCCACAAGCACTATTGTTTGATATTACCCTTGTGTTCCTACTGTCATGAACAGCTGTGGCACCTGATATTGTCAGTCACCTGCAGGCCACAACTGAAGACAAAGCTTTGATTATGATGAAAATATGTACATCTACAAATAATGCATACATACAACTCCTTCAACTTTCAAATGAAACCTATAACACTCAGTAACCCTGATCCTGGGGGAAAAAAAAAAAAAAAAAAAAAAATCTATAGATGTAGACTTCCCGTGTTTCAAAAAAAAAATAAAAATCAGGAAATAAAATTTTAATCTAGAACATACACTAGCAATGTTTCTGATTGGGGGGCACCATTACCCTGCTTTAACAACATTTCTGTGCATGAAACAGCATAAACTATAGTTAGAATTATTCCTACTGCTATTAGTTAAAAAATAATGTAGCAAATACTTTTTCATGTTTTTTGACAACAGCTGCAACACAAACAACTATTTACCATAATGCTGTGTTGCCACGTTTCAAAGTTATTTAGTTAGATTTCAATCAATGAAACATAAATTAGGCCTTCTCATACTGACAGAGGTTACAGACACATTTATCCTGAAGATAGGTTTTACAAGGTTGGTATGTATTTAGTATTTCACAAGATAACTTATTAAACTGCAGCAGTAAAAACAACACACACACTATCTACATATGATCTAATGCTATGGAAAATTATGCTAGCAATATTTACTTAAGCAAAAAACAACTCCTTAGGCTCCTATTCTAAAAAAAAAAAAAAAAGCAGCCTTAATACTGAACATGATTTCACAGTTACTATCAGTTTTTCGCATTTTACGATCAGGCCATTTCTGTTCCTGCTTCACGAAGCTTATTTTTAAGGCTAAGGTGCTCTGTGCTGAGGCATGGGAGCCAAAAGCTGAGATACATCAGATAACGGCATCAATTTTAAAAATACAAACGTGTCTGTGAGTGAGATTTCTCAAGCTGTACTTCCACAGACTGCTTATTCTCAGATGCATGGCACTGTACTTCACCATCACATCAAGGAATGGTGGGGCTAACCGGAGATCTGGTTTTACTTTGGGTAATACGTAAACTTATTCAAAAAGATCTGAAGGTGCTGTGGTATAGGTATTATACAAATGATATTAGGTTGAATAAAAACTACTATACTTACCATACTGTGTAACAAATGCTATACAGCTGTTCACTATAATAGGAACATCATTTTTGCTGAGCTGCTGATCTTGTAACGCATTACCATCTGTACCCGCTGCTTTTTCAATTGCAGTATACCAGACCATGAAATCCAGCTTCGTATGGCCATGGATGTACAGTGTTCTGAAAAGTTTAAAAATATTTTGAATGCAGGAAAGAAAGAAAAATGTGATGATATTCTACAACAGCACAGAAGTTGTCTAGAGAAATATCGGAATAAGATAACAAGGCACCTTCCACCACACAGAATTGTGACGGTTGCCTATTGTTACAGCACCTTTTTCTCCAACTACATTTGTACTAGCAGTGTCACAATAAATCATCGAGGATCCATATAGAGACGTGTCACAAACCTTTGAAAAGACCTGAACAACATTTTAATTACTCTTCAGTCTTCCTCCTGCAACCTGCATTCATATGTCCAAGTCACAGTTAAGAATGAAATAAAAGATTTACAGACAACTTTCAAAACTAGACAAGACATACTTTCTTTTCTGTTTCCCACCCCCCTTTTCTATAGAGTAGCTGAGACATACTGAATTTCCTTCCTTCACCTGTATCGAAATCCTTGGGAAATCAGAGATTTAAGGAACTCAGGAACACATATGGAAAAACTAAGTTGAGGTAGAATAAATTAACACTACGCCTTAATTACTTGCTATCTCAAAGTATGGTCCTGCTCTGATTATTTAAACCTGCTACAATAACCTCCTGTTTAACCTTGTCAGAATAGCTTCTAGGAAACAGCTACAAAACTGAACAGTTTAAGAGTGCATGCTCACCCGTATGTATGCATATAATCAACTGTTTTAAGTGTTAAAATCTTACAATCTTACAATCTAAGCAATCTTACCAGTGGACCAGTAAAGAAATGCGTGGGAAACATTTTCCTCATGGACATTTTTTTTTTTCTAATTAGGAAAAGTTAGAATGTTCTCCCAAATTTCAGTGAAACTACTTTCCTCAAAATGTAAACAAATATTCTTTTTAATTATCTGGGGAAAAAGAACTTTATATAGTAGTGAAAGAATTGCTTTTTTTTTTTTTTTTCCCCATTTTTGATTTGTGTCTTTATTTTGCTTTTTCAACCATTTCCATTTTAGCATTCTTATCTTGACAGAAAACAAGGATGCAGTCAGTGCAACAAAAACAGACCCAAGATCTGAAGTGTCTCAGGATACACCATTCAGCAGCACAGTAAGGCACACTGAAACACTTCAACTTCCTGAAGTCCTTTTTAAAAAGTTTCTACTTTATGACTTGGAAAGTCATATTAATTACATATGCCTAGCTAATAAAAACTTTCAGCCTCTGTTTTCCATTAAAAGAAATCCGTAGTCCGTGTAAAGCTCACAAACTTGTACAACAAAATGAGTACGCCTAACTTCCAAACATTTTCTAAAGACCTGTTGGAATGGATCCGAGAGTGATTCTCAAGCAATGGCTTCCAGAAAACATCATCCTGACATGCTGCAGTATTGCCATAGCCATACAAAATCATAGAATCATAGAATCATAGAATATCCTGAGTTGGAAGGGACCCTTAAGGATCATCAAGTCCAACTCTTGACACCGCACAGGTCTACCCAAAAGTTCAGACCATGTGCCTAAGTTCACAGTCCAATCTCTTCTTAAATTCAGACAGGCTCGGTGCAGTGACCACTTCCCTGGGGAGCCTGTTCCAGTGTGCAACCACCCTCTCTGTGAAGAACCCCCTCCTGACGTCCAGCCTAAATTTCCCCTGCCTCAGCTTAACCCCGTTCCCGCGGGTCCTGTCACTAGTGTTAATGGAGAAAAGGTCTCCTGCCTCTCGACACCCCCTTACGAGGAAGTTGTAGACTGTGATGAGGTCTCCCCTCAGCCTCCTCTTCTCCAGGCTGAACAGGCCCAGTGACCTCAGCTGTTCCTCGTACGTCTTCCCCTCAAGGCCTTTCACCATCTTCGTAGCCCTCCTCTGGACACTTTCCAACAGTTTCATGTCCTTTTCATACTGTGGTGCCCAGAACGGCACACAGTACTCGAGGCGAGGCCGCACCAGCGCAGAGTAGAGCGGGACAATCACCTCCCTTGACCTACTAGCGATGCCGTGCTTGATGCACCCCAGGACACGATTGGCCCTCCTGGCTGCCAGGGCACACTGCTGGCTCACATTCAACTTGCTGTCTACCACGACCCCCAGATCCCTCTCTTCTAGGCTGCTCTCCAGCGTCTCATCGCCCAGTCTGTACATGCAGCCAGGGTTTCCCCGTCCCAGGTGCAGGACCCGGCACTTGCTCTTATTGAACTTCATGCGGTTGGTGATCGCCCAGCTCTCCAACCTGTCCAGATCCCTCTGTAAGGCCTTTACGCCCTCATTTGAGTCCACAACTCCTCCAAGAAGAGTTGTAAAAAAAGAAGAAATGTAACACTTTGAGTGGAAACAGTCTGTCAATTAATGTATTCCTTCAGTTCAATTACTCACAGATCAAAGATTAAGACTGAATTAGAAAAGACTTATGTTGTTTCTCAACACAAGGCATGCACACATTATGTGTACTACTGTCTTTTTCCCCTACAGACAGCTGTATTCACATTACAGCATTATGCAAAAGAAGAAATGGAAGCCTGAGTAATTTTATTTTATATTTTAATCTAAAGAGTTATGATATGTACAGGAAGTAGTGAAAATATTATCATTTCTAAATAAAAGAGGAAATTCAAGCCATATATCCATGAATGAGTAGTGTGGTAAACTTCAAAGCTATTCTTAGCGTATCTAGCTTTTTTTTCTTCACAACAATATTAAAGTCTCAATCACGTGCTTGTCAATTAACTGTAATGATATACAAATTACCTAAACTACGTCAAAAAGAACATCTTGAATTCTACAGATCTTCCCATCTACTCAATAAATCTGGAAAAAAAAAAAAAAAAGCAAAAAACACAACACACACTACTATCACTACTATAAGAATTACCCAGAGATGATGCCATCATTGTTTTCTAAAATTTGAAAAGGTGTCAAGTTAAACTCATAGAGGATGAAGTTTCTTAGTAATTATCAAAGAAAAGGGGACATCCTTTTAAATAGCGGTCCTATAGCACCACCATATTTATGAAAGAGTAGTTGCTCTTTAAAAAAAAAAAAAAAAGAAAAAAAAGAAAAACATGAAAGATCTTGCTGGTATTGTAGAATGTGGGTTGTTCAAAGAAGGCAACTACTTATTGTCCAAGAGTTAACTATTGCTGCCAAGTCAAAAAAAAATTTCCAGAGCAGTCAATCATGAGAGTCAGGTAAGTCAGGGAGCAATTCAGTATTTACAACACCATGAAAGAGAAGAAGGGAGAATGGGAAATAAAATTGATGCCAGACCCAGTTCAGAATTCAAAGTATTCAAAGTATTGTCAAACTGCTTAGAAACCTCACATCAAACTGCAGCGTTTTTGGCAGAAAGAAAATATACCTGGGATACATTTAAATCACAAGAACATGTAACAATGTACAAACAAGTACTTTAAGTATTCCTTTGAATTTTAACACTTTCAGCCAAACTTAACAACACTTAGAGGGCATTTATTGATCCCCATGAAACTGGAAGGTGGCATAAAAAGGAAAGGGCAAGTAGTTACTAGCAGAAAAATGAAAATCCCCTCAAAGCACAGTGGAAGTCTTCTACAAAACTTCATAAAGTAAGACAGCTTTGTAGAGTTTGCTTCTGCTGTTCATGCCAATGCCATCATCTCTGTCCACAAAAAAAAAATCTGTGGAAGTAGTAAAAATGAATACATAGATTTCTCACTGAGCAAACTGCAATTATTAATATACCGTTATTTATATACAGTTATATTTTATATAAGGTTCCAGACTAAGCATATATACACAGTGCACTGATGCCCCATGTACCATGATTGATCAGGTTAATGTAAGAATACTTCCAAGCTTACAGAAGTAATCATGTTTAAAATATTTTTTTACTGCAAAGATCTTAAAAAGATTACTTACAAAGATCTACTACAACCCATGCAGACTAACAACTACTTTGTTCAGAAATTCTAACCTAGAATGCATTCCTGAAATATCAACCAAACGCTTTATGCATGTACTACTTCCTCCAGTTAAAAGAAAAAAAAGAATACACTTCATAAAAACATTAGCAATGATAGTTACATATGAACAATAGCAGTGTTTGTTTGCCCTCTTAAGTGTGAAGCACACACCAATCCATACTTGAGAAATTGATAATTCAATTACGCAAGCAAACAAACAAGAAATCCCAGCAATACAGATTTCACAAATCTCAGTGAATTGAGGGAACTAAATTGGCACAAATGGTTGCAGGAGTCAAAGACCAGCTACTCTCAACATAAAAGCAGCTACTGTTATCTTTTCAACTTTATCGTGGACTTCCATCACTTTTTCCTGCACTGGTAACAAGACAGAAAAAAAAATACATGAGCACACTTCATCCACAACAGTGCAAAGGTTGCTGGCTGATCTTCAGGCCCATCTTAATTGGCATATCCTGCAAAGTCCACTGGTGTTTGCTATGTCAGTATTCTTTGTCGCAGAGCTCTGCATTGGGAAAGCAGTGATATTATGTGATTCCAGGTACAATTGCAGGGAGAAAGGCTGAGAAACAGATAGCACAGCCCAGGGCCCTCAGGCAACTTTGAAGTACATCTGAATCATTTGCATATTTCAAGCAAATCTACATGTACTAAAATGGTATGCAGTGCAATCAAATTATATAAGAATAATCAAGTTGCAACTAAACCATGGCAGTTTCAATAATAATTAGAGATATATAGCAATTGCCAGCAAATATTTCTTTAAAGGATATTAAGGGCCTTATATCCAGGACATATTACTAAAAGCACAAGTCATGTAACTCATCTGAGTCTTATGTTTAGATTATTTCTGGGTTCTAGAATTTTGTGCTCATAATTGCATTTTATTCTTATTGCTATAGTCAAAGGGTTAACAAGAAAATCTAATTATGGAACCATCAACATAAATTATGCCAGTTTGAAGGGAAGATTCATTATGTACAGTAAGAAAGCTAACTACAAGAGAATTGTAATAGGAATAAAAAAAACACCATTGCATGGATCAGATTATGATCTGAAAACATTCACACCTAAGTGAGCTTAAGAAATCACAGGAAAAAATATAAAGCATCTGTCTGCACAACTGTACTTCCTTGAGGTATGACACTGGAGAATTAGCAGTAAGTTACATATACTAAATATATATTTTAAAATGGCTGTATACAGTTATTTTCAGTGTAAGATCAAGTCAGTCTCACCTAACGCCTAGAAAGATCGTGGAGCAGAGCCTCCTGGAAACTATACTACGGCACATGGAAAATAAGGAGGTGATTGGTGACAGCCAACATGACTTAACTAACGGCAGACAGTGAACCTGACAAATCTGGTGGCCTTCTGCTGTGGTGGAGTTACAGCACTGGTGGATAGGGGAAGAGCAACTGACATCATCTACACCTTGCAGTCCCAAATCAATAGTAAAATCTGCCTACAAGTAGTTATGGATCAAATCAACATATGTACCCCATGATTTTAACAAAAGCATAACTGTACTGCTAAGTATTTTATTTTATTTAAGTTTTATTTGTTTGATTTATGATACTACAGTTATTTCAGCAGTAAGACTTGGAAACTGGTTCTGTAACCAATTATTTTGGTATGCAATCACTCCTAAATGAGAAGTCTGTTACAAGTTATCCTTTTGCCTACAGTAACCAACAGAAAATGGTCAAATAAAAAGGTGAACGATACACAATGCATGATCTCTAATTAATCAACCCAATGACTGATCCTTGGAAAAAAAATGCATGAGGATTTGTAATAAATGGGAAGTTAAACAGTGAAATCAGTAACAAAAGCAACAGAAGAACAGTATGAGCTTCAGTATGAAAATTCTCAAAGGACTTTCATAATTTCTTCTAATAAAATGCAGCAATATATGCTAAGACATCAACTTTTACTTCTGTAAGCAAGAGAAGTTGTGTATTTTTTTCCCTCCGTTTTCTAACTCTTCTTAATTCTGGAAAAAAAACTTATTTTGTTTTTATATTCATTCTTGACATAACGATTTTTGAGATTGTCATTTATCCTAGGTTTAAGAGACTAACAAATCAATGTGAGAATTGTCAATAGCTCAGTATATAGATTTATCACTTAAAAGAAACTATCTATGCCAAACTTGGCATTAGAAGATCACTGATATAAAATAACAGACAAAACCAGAAAAACCTAGGAACTATGATTTATTTAGATGACATTGACTTCTCAGAGATATTAACTAATTTACCTAGGGTTTGAAGTGGTACAAGGATTGCTGATTTTCTTTTTATATTAAAAAATGAATCTGAAGATAAAGGTGATTTGATACTTAGTCACATCCCACCCACATCCATTAAATTTCTCATCACTAGAGGATGCAATATCATGCAACTGTGATGAACACGTGGATACTTTTGGAACAATATCCTAAATAAGAATTAGTATATCAAAGCTCATATACCATATGGCTTTTAATGGTTAAGATAACATGAACATTACCCATTTATATTTTTAGGGAAGATTTCAGTGAAGAAAAACTCAACATATTCATAGTCACCATAAATCAGTCAGTGCCCTTGTTGAAATTATTTTCAAATATCTTCAATTTCCATTAGAAGAGTTCAGGGAAAACCTATCCTCACTTGACAGAAATATTACAATGAAAGAAATAATAAAACCGCTCCTGGAGCTTGAAGTTTTGCTCAGCACTAATATCTGTGAAATCAGGTACATGGTTTGTATTCATCTGTTGGACTGAACCTTGAGAGTAGGACACCTCAGGTTCCCTAGTTGGCTTGTGTAGCTCAATGCTGAATCTTTCAAAGCACTTCTTAGAGAGAAAAGATGCATCAACTAGGAAAAAGTGTTTGTTTCTGATTTATTTACTGAATTCTGAAACTTAAACAGTATCTTAGAAGGAATTAAAATTCAGAACACACAATTTACAATGAGTTTCTCCAACAAGTTTCTCTCATTCTAAATAGATGTCAAAGGCATCTGATTTTCATGTTTCCTCAACAGAGAGGCAAGCAATCTTCCTTTAATAACCTATTATCAACTGTTCAAAAGACTGTGTACACAAATGCTTGCA
This sequence comes from Aythya marila, assembly GCF_965140915.1. Lineage (NCBI taxonomy): Eukaryota > Metazoa > Chordata > Aves > Anseriformes > Anatidae > Aythya > Aythya marila. The sequence goes on along the minus strand of NC_139045.1, from coordinate 54,136,319 downwards.
ATACATCTTTGAAATAAGAACATCTAGTACAAAATAAGAATTATTTTCAATAACTTCCAGCTTTAAATTAGTATCCGTATATGATGGGTTCGTATGATACTTCATATATGAAGTGAAATACTGCACTTCACTTCAAGTTTCAGCATCCTATATCACAATATTTGATAGAGTTATCTCAGCAGAATACTAAGACCTACTTGGAGGCAGACAGATCATATTTACCTCTCAAGTATGTTTTTTCTGGCTAACATGCTGCTAGGTGAGATCACGCATTACAATAAGACTAACCAGGGGACTCACACATATTTCTTGATTCTGACCTGCACAGATTTAAGCATGAGAGCACAAAAAAAAAAAAAAAAAAAAGTAGTGATAAATTCTCCAAAGAGTTACCCTCTTCTTTACAAATGCTCCAGAGTACCCCTTTTTACATGGTAAAAAAAGTTAGGTCCTTTTGAAGACACCATTATTGGCAAACTAATCTGAATGGGAATAATTTTCTCAGTAGGAAAACTGCATTTAATTAAGCAGTATTTGTTAGCACTTCCTGACATGGGCATAAAACTTAATTAATACACAAAGCCTTTCCCTAATTTAAAAAGTCTTTAAATTTACTCTCTCTAGCAACTGCAAGAGAAAAAGCTCCACGACTGATCCGCAAGAATTTTAAGACATCAATATAAAAGTAGATCAAAGCTTTATTCAGATGGGAAGCTTACCTTCCTTTTTCAACAAGGAGAAGAACATCTATTTTTTCTCCATTTTGCATCACACTACTGATTGCTGAAAACAAAGCACACACACATTCAGATGATATACAAATGTATACACAGACATTTTCAAAATGATCTTCAGTGACAAAAGGAGCATCAAATTCTTAAATATTTCAAATATAGAATGCTGCTTGATAATAGGAGCAATATTCCACAAAAGACCATAATACCATCAAATTTACAGGAAAAAGCAATGCAGAAAATGATAAGGGTTAAAGAAGTACTTTTTAATGTGAATACATACTTGTACTAAAATTAAAACTCGTTAAAGATGAGTTTTATAGGACACGATTCAAAAGTAAAAGGGATTTTTGAATCCTTTGATTTGCATACTACTAGCTGCAAGTATTTACAGTAATGTATCTTAGAGAAAATTCAAGTACACTGTGGAGATCACTGCCACCCTTTTTCACATCATTTTATGCTATTTCTACTAAAATAAATAAATAAAAACCACTTCTGTGCTCTGTAAAACACCTAAGTTATACATAATAGAGACAATATATCTGGGTAGTTTTCCATAACAGTTCTTGTGAAACTATATCACAATGCACTATACTAAAGAAGGTAAATTAAGTCAAAACTTTGAAAAGGCTCAAAAATCCTTTCAATGTTTAGATTTTACAGATCATCCACATTTTATCTCAACTAGTCCTGAGACAGTAAAGTCCTAAACATCAGTGAAGTTCAACAAACATTCTGGTGTATGTCACATGATTTTATCACACTCCTGTCCTTATTTACATTTAATAAGTCACATATCGAGAAGATAAATGACTATTTCCACTGACAATTTATTATTTTGCATGTTTCAGTTACACAAAACAGCCTTCTTAACAGCAGAGAAGATTTATTTTGGGGAAAACAGAAATCAGAGAAAGTCAGAGAAAAGAGTATCAGTATATAATTTTTCCAAGAATAATAACTATTATACTACTATTGCCTAACAGTAAAAACACAAGCAAAAAGGATCTTCTACCCAAAGCTAAGTATTTGTGCTGTTTCTATATTTGAGATACAAGCAGATTTGGTTGCTCATATGATTTTAAGGGTAAGACCAAAAGTAATAACTGAAATAATTCTCTTACTGCCTTTTAATTCTGAATCGAGATTTTAAAGAACATTCGCTAGTTGAAAAAGACAGCTAAAAGAGTATTCCTGATTAAAGATCACCATGTAGTTAATCGAATGTAGTTAGCAAAAATAAGGTGGCAGTAAATAAACAGTAGAAGTCCAATGGTATTTAGGCAAGTTCCTTCAAAAGTCCACAATTTGACAGTATTTGCAAAGAGCATCATCAAGAAAAACCTAAATTAGCTTCCTTGTCTATGTTAGTTTAATATAAAACACTAGTTTATTTTCCTTTCTCACAGAACACAGGAAACAATGTTCCCTTGTTTTTTCCTTAAAAGGAACTAAGGCAGATACATACACAAAGAGGATTCAAAACAATTACAGATATTGATATAAAAATAGTCATAGGAGACCATTTGTATAAATATAATCTTTTCTATGTCATGATATTGAACAAAGAATATTTTTAGTCTCTAAAAAAAGGAAAAGTCTATTAGTCTGAAATAGTGCACCAAGAGAATTATATTTTTCCAGTGTATTTGAGTATTTTAAAACTAGGCCTGTCAATCATCTCAAGAAGATGTTCTGCAGTTAGCAAGTCTGCAGTGTCAAAAATATGAGACAATCCCAAAAGGTCATACGTTATTATTCCACTCTGTACTGCTGTAAGAAAGATACTGCTGCAACTGGAACAAAAACTGTCTTCATTCATTATGAACCCATGAACATCTCCAGCATACGCCACTAAGTAGGGGAAAAAATAAAAAATAAAAATCCAAGACCAAACTTCACCAACACCATATTTAGATGAGAGTTGCATCTGACTCATGCAAAGGATTGTTTGGTGAGCTCCCTTAATGTTCATGATTTTAAAATGTAACAGAAATGTCTTCAACAGTAGAACAATTCCTGAATTCTAAATTTTAACCAAAATTCTTACTTAGTTCTTGCAGCCTCCTTAGATATATGGAATCTTCTTGAGCATTCTCCATTTCAAGACAAAAGTAAAGGCTTGACTTCTCTATAGCAAACCAGCCTTTTCTCCACTGATCCAGGCTATGGCAATCCTTGTAGTACAGTTGGCCAATCAGGTCACAGTCTCTCTCTAGTAAGTGTTCAGCCACAGGGGGAACAAAATGCTACCAAACAAAACAGGGTGAGTCAGATGTAGAAAAAAACCCTCTTCCCCCCCCCCCCCCCCCAAAAAAAAAAAAAAAAAAGACACTGCAAACCTATAAGCTTGAAAGATGAAAGCTGCATTAAAGAAATAAGACTGTTGGGTTTATCATTCATAAAACTATACATACATTAACTTTAAACTATAAAAACAGATATAGCACATTTTTTCCATTCACACTCCACAATCCAAATATTTTTGCTTTTTAAACTACATTTAAGTAGTAATGTGACTGTTAACATTTGGTACTGTATCAAATACATTTATGAAATACTGCTTTATGAGTTGCGTTTCAGCAAACAAAAGAATAGAATGGCAAGCACAAACAACTTAACTGAAATAAATTCATATGGTTCATACCACACCAGTGCACCTTTAAGATATTCTTAAAGTCAGCATTAAAATGTTTCAATTCCTTTTCCATTTTACTGTATTATCTTGTTTCAAACATTAAATCACAGAAGTTACTTCTTCCTGCTGCACTAGAAACCACCACACACAAGACAGACCAGTGTTCATCAAGAATGGCTTCTCAGAGGACTTTAAGCTAACAATGAAACTTTATTCTTTGTGCAAAGGCTCCTGGCCTTCCTGGCCTGGAAAAGATAATTATCAGTATTACCTTAGCTATCGCCCAAGTCCATTTTCTTTGCGAATATGCAGTTTCAGCTCCAAACAGAAAAACACGTTCTGACATTAAATAGATTTCAAAGGTAAAGACGTCCCTGAAGCAAGCAGAAGGAAAAAGGCAGCTGTATTTAGTCTTCATAACAGTAGACACACACAAGTTCAATTTCTCCCTAGTTCCTATTACATTAGTTCATACATATGGAATGGAATCAATTTCTCCTCTGATCTTACATGTACAACCCAGCTAATAACAGAATATTTTATAACACAACATGATCTAGAGTGCTTCTCAGGTCAAAAAAATATTTAGAGGCTACTGAATAACAATCTTTTTCAGTAGCTCTAAAATTAACAAAAATGCTTAAATATAGTCATTAAAAAACAGGGAATTTTTTTTTGCTTTTTAAATTCCATGTGATCTCAGCAAGTATATTGTCATGATGTATTCAAAATTATTTGTGCGCATTTAATATTAGTAGATCAATAAACTGAACATGAAGTTGCAAATAAGTTATCGCAGAATCATACAAAATGTTGGTTGAAAGGGTCTACTAGATGCCATTTGGTCTAATCTCCTGCTACAAGCAGGACTATCACTAACCATAAATCAGACCAGCAATGGTTTCATCTAGCGAAGTCTTGAAAAAATTCAGGGATGGAGACTTTCCTGTTTCTCTTGACCACCACCCTTCTAATGAAGAGGCTTTTCCTATCACCCTGCCTGAACCTCCTGGGATGTAGCTGCTGCCAGTCATTGTACCACCTGCCACCACCAAGAAGAGTTTGGTTCTGTCATGTTTATGACTACTGTTTGAAGCTGCTGTAACTCTCAATAAAAATTAAAAACAAGCAAAGAAAAAAAAGCAATCACTATTTAAAATGGTTGGATCTTGCTTTTCTATTTTTAACTGCCAAATAGTAAGTATAGTTAAAAGAAGAGAAAGAAAACCATTTGAAACTGTGGTGGAATTTGGAAAGTCGTTGGACTCAGTTTTTAACATGTAAGTTACGGTTATGGTGTTAAATTTTTTAGCATGATTTCCTTTGTGACCTTTCCCCCTAAAAACCAAACAAATGGAGCACGCTTTTCCCTTTCAATACTGGAGATTGAGGTTTGTCTGAGTCTGGAGAACTGACCATAGATCAATTCTTCCATTTGCAATGATGCTTTGTAAATGATATGTAAGTACTTGACTCTGACTAGTAAAATAGTCATTTTAAGGACAGAACATATACAAAATATCTCAGGTAACAAAATAACTTTGAGTAGTTTCAAGAGAAGCTTCCCTGTCTCAGATAAAGCACATTAGGAGATTAGTCATTCCCTAAAAATGAAGTATTTTGCCAACAAGTTTTTTTTTTTTTATTTAGGCATTACCCTGAAGTGGAACCATTTGCACATATAGCAAGAAATACATTAGATCACATTATGGAAAAATAAAGTAGCATGTCCCCCCTCCACCCCACTCCCCCCCAGATACCACAAAGCTATGCTACAACAGAGTACTGATGACTACTTCCATTGCAATTCGTAGCACGTTGAGGCATAATCATTTTTCAGGATCTTTCCCCTATGCACACACTATCTCTGTAGTAGCTAAGGTCCTTCCTTCCCATTATCATTTCTAGAAACTTTCTGTATAGATTGCTTTTGTTGCAGACACTTCTGCTGTATAGTTCCAAACACTGCTGTATCATACAATAGAGTGATCTTGTTATTTTACACACACACACAAATTTAAGAAGTATTATGGCATTTACGACAGATCCTAAGTACAAATTAAAGCATTAGCTTCAACAAACATGTTGCCTTGATCAATCATGATCATTGATCACAACTCTGAATCTGTGTGATGTTTTTAAATGTACGAATGGAATGTGCAAGAGTTGTAAAAGAAAAACAAGACCATCAAAAAAGTTATCTTCAAAGGAACTTCACGTTCAACAGTTAAATTGCTGCCCTCAACTACAGAACAACAAATGGGTTTACGAGGCTGATAGATCTGTGACTAAAACTGAAAGAATTGTGGAGAACTGCAGCATTATCAGAAAGAAACAAAGCAAAAGTTTTGGCTTGAGGCATAGGTCAATCCCAGAAAGAAAAATGAGCACTAATTGTTCAATTTATCATCGTGTAACCTTTTAAGCACTGAGAATATGCATTACAGTTTTAATAAGAAAGAGACATATCTAATTTATGTTGCCCTTTTAAATTACCCTAACATTTTCATTACATCACTATAAAAAATAAACAAATACTACTTAGCACTTATTTCTTGAAGTCAATATAACTTCAAGCTTCCTTTTATTTTTTCTCTCTAAATTGCACGTTCAAAATTCAAGAACAAAGTGAAAAGCACGGAAAACAGCATCTTTGAAATACCTATGTTTATTTACTGAATTATTAATTTTGGAACCTACCCTCTATTTAAAAAGAAGTCTGACTTGTGCACTACAAGACAGATAACTTCGCTGATGTCAAGCATACCATTAGGAGTTGTCGTTTTATCATTTTCATAGTAGCTCAGAAAGCCACTTTCCAAAGTGCACCATCTTTTGTTGCAATCTGTGAATAAAGAAATAATAAAAAAAGTCAGTTGGTTTAATAAAAAAAAAAAATTGCCTCTTTCTGTAGAATTTGCCTCAAAATATATATAGCTGTATTACAACAGGAGTACATCTATGATGATATCTCAGTCCCACGAACTTCAGTGGGCCAGGATTTCAAATTCTGTGTTGATACTATTTAGCCTATAGGAATTCTAGCATATGGTAGTTTAAGTTATATATTTTAAGTTATATTTAAGTTATATATTTTGAAATACTATACTATAAAATTTCAAGTGTCATACACGTTAAAACTTACATCCATTGCACACTACAAGGATAACAAAAGAAACCACTATCAGAAGTTATGTTACTTAACGTTGTTAAAATACTTCAGAAAATACACTACCAAGATAGAGTAAGATATCAAATTGAAGAACAGACAATCCTTTCAAGGTACTTCAGCAGCTGAGCTCAATTCTCTCCTACTGCAGGTCCAAGAGTTGCACAGTAGTGACATTGTACAGAACGTATGCCTAGATACTAGGCTAAATAAGAGGAAACACAATAGACAGGTAGTAGCTACAACTAAAGCAGGATGGCACATTCACATAAGAATGAGTTGGAAATCTCTGCTGTTGCTATTCTCACGTGTAACTGGCAAGAGTAAATTCATTTAAACAAGACGGCAGTTCGCGGAATGCTAATGCTCATACGAATGTTCAACACGTAACAACACAGATGCTGAGCAATGGTTAAATTACCTACTTAAGAATTTTATCTTCACATAACTTTGAACTAGGTATATTAGAGGATCCAGAAATTGCCACTTATACTTTTCTTAAAAAAATTACACAAGGTGTATCTTAAAAAGAAATCTGCAGGACAACTTAAAAGCCTTATTCAGCATATTTGAGTCTAAGTGTTTACTACCTCTTGTGAACCTGAACTATGAATACAGCATATGAAATAGAATATTAATGTCTGTTTTCTACTCTGTATATTAATTCATTCAAGGTAACATCTAGTTCTTAGAATATAACTTGAGGTGCATCTATTCTCAACACTAAAGAAGCAGGACCTAAGCAAAAATACCGTTAATTTCCACAGTAATAAGACCTCTGAAGAGGTACACATATTCCAGTAACCTATTTGTGCTAATTTGGTAAAATAGAAAAGAAAAAAATCATGAATAAATAAAAAAAATAAACTACAGTTCTAATTAACCAATACTTACTTGATATGTTGTCTGATATTTCATCCAATTAGTTCATCTGTTATTCACTGAGTCATACATGTTTTGGGCACTATTTTCTTAGTATTTATTGAATATCATTCTTTCTACCTATATTGTAAATACACACTTTAAATACTGAAGTGTACATAAGTTTGAGTATTTGAAGATGTATAGGTTTACAGGAGCTGAGCACAAAACTGGGTTTGATTGTTCAGGATTTTTTGACCCCCTGGCCTTCCATCATTCCCTTCGCTAAAGTGTGCCCATTCTACAAAATAGCTCATTGCCTCAATATTGAAAGAACTGTTCAACTCTCAAGGATAATTTTGGAACACTATGGTTTTTAAACAGGGCTCTGTACAAACTTTTACATTAAAAACAGAAAGAGAAAAATTGAACTCGGGCCAAATCACTAACCTTTATTATTATTATTATTATTTTTTTTTTTTTTTTTTGATATATTGCTTTGGAATAGCAACAATGTTTGAGCTCTCTTCCTGCTGATCATCAACAGCTGTTAACTAACAGTAACTTTCCCCAGAAGTTATGCACCCCTGCTGAAACTACGGATGGCACTCCAACAAGGATACAAAAAGTTGGTTTACTCTCTCCTGCACTGAAACCCACATAGTAAAAAACTATACTGTGTTTCCAGATGCTGTACCTGGCTTTTATAAAACCTGGATTCAATTCACAGCACTGAGTGATTTCTTTGGTTTCCTTTTGCAATTGGAGCTCAGCCCACAAAGGAATACCAGTTTTCTCTGACTGCAAACAGAGCACTTAAATATTCAGCCCTTGGCAAGGCTGACAAGTGCCTCAGAAGAAATTTTTAACACCAAGGAAGAATTTAAACATTAGCTTAGTAGTTAGAGAGATGAACTGGATTCTGGCTCAAAGCTCTTTTCATAAATGTCCATAAAAAATAAAAATCAGTATAAGAAAAATCCAATATAATTGGGGGCAGGACCCAAAATTTTGACAAGTGCTCCAATCCCCTGTTAGGTACCAGTGCTCCCTCTCTGGTTCAATGAGAACTCAGCAGCAAGTCCCAACTACTTCACCCAAAGGGCTCCTTTCTTTCCTCTAGCACTGAAGAGGTAGATCACTTTGTTTCAGGTAATGTGACCTTCTTACTTGAATCTTTACAGGCCAAGAAGGGAACTGAAACTGTATCTCCCACACATATACATGTGTGGGAACCATTAAATTATTTGATGAAGATAGTTTTTCTTTCTTACTGTTTATTTCATACATAAAAATGGTATTACATTATTAAATAATATATTTTGTATACACATACATGATACAATCAATTCCCAACTATCTGCAATGTGTGTATCCCCATATTATTTCATGTTAGTGAGATTATAAGGTAGAAAACAGTTCTTGATATAGGAAAAAATATAGGAAGAAAAAAGTTTACGTATTTTAAATTGTAATAAAAAACCTTTTGTTTTTTACTTCTTACACATGGCACACTAGACACAGTCCTCAGGTAAGAACAGATTCTAATTCAAAATTGCATTTATTATTATTATTATTATTTTTTTTTTTTAACTATACTAAAAGGATATCATTATTACATTTTCCTCCCTGATCTGTCTACTAAAACTGCAAATGGTGTAATGATGTAAATGATGTAAACACATCTTCCTATACACCTGTAAAGCTGTACGCCCACCACATCTTCCAAAAAAGCACGGCAGAAGGCATTCTGTGAGCATTTAAAGTTAACTCTTCAATCTATATCTACTTACAAATTTAAACTGCATTTCTAATAAAATAGAATTAGAAGACGTTAGATGAGACAACAGCAGTATTACCTTGTATCTGCTCTCTACTTCCCTCAGCAGGGTCTTGAGTTTTTATAAATACATTTAAAAATGATTATATATGTGTGTGTGCATGCATATGTATATGTATAAATACATTATATATATATCCACAGCACAGAATACAAGGCCTGCACTTATAACAAGAGGTTTGTGGTTATTCCTGTCTTTCCCGAGTAAGCTCAGAACAGTTTCAGAACAATCGACAAAGAAGTCCTGTCCAGCCGCAGTCCAGGGCTCTGCCCAGGTCTTTGTTAACAGCTGCATCATTGCTGGGAAATGCTTACAATTCAGAATTAGTTCTGATGATCACTCAATGTTTTTGACTATTAGGATCCACAATAACACAGATACCTTAGAAGTGCAATAAATGGGAGTTATGTGCATGCTTCGATCTCCATTAAGGATCTTAAAAACATACCACCAGAATATAAACATCATCATACAAAATAAACATTTGTCAATGACACAGGATGCTGTATCAAGATATTCTTAGCTATCAATTTAACTACAAACCAGCTCATATTTTAAAAATCTACCTTGTTTGTTTAGATAGAAGAAAATACAGGAACAGAAAAAAATAAATTTATCTGACAACCTCTCAAAAATCCTAGTAGAATGACTGCTGATGATTTCTACTGTGATAATACAAACATTTTTACCATGCAATGCTTAATTTGTTGTAAAATTATTAGACGTGTCCATTTTAAATACATTTGCAAGCTTGAGCAATATCTCAGGCATTATCAATTTGGACTGTGAGAAGTCAGTGTTAAAATGGTTTCAGAAAGATAATGATTTCAAATGGAAGCTATGTTTGGCAGCTAGCAGCATCTGCCTAATTATAATTAGAATGAGAAATATTTGTATATGTTTTTATTTATCATTTTTGTTAACTGAATAATAAGTAGTTTAATTTCCTTCTTCTGTCAACCACTGAATAAAGAGATCAAGACAATCGGGATTTTCTTCATCTGAAAGAGGTCTACAGAATCAAATGAGACAATTTATCTTTTAAAAAGTAATGTAAGAAGTTAAAAAGAACCAAATTCATCCATACCATACATATTCATGTATTATTCAAATGTATGAAGTAAAACTGAAATACCTTCTTTTAATTTCTTCTCTGTAAGAAGCTTGGTAGTATTAGAAGAAACTTTGTATAAAAATTCACAAAGAAAGGTGGAATGTGAAGAATCTTCAGAGAAGCCACTTTCAAGACAGATATCATAGCTTGGGAAATCTATTAAAAGACAAAGTAGTAAGTAACATACAAAACTTCCTCTACTATAGGGTATAACTGCTTCTCCGCATACTTCTTACTGCATCTGCAGTATTTACAGATACATAGCTGCTCTCTAAAACCTTTCCTATAGCACAGATACATATTATTGATCTATTTTTATAATTATTGTTACATGTTCACCAAAACCTGCTGTTTTACATTGGTTACTACATTGCCATTTTCTACCACTGCTTGCCAATGTAACCTAAATGTGGTTTTCTAGTGTGCTATGTTTTTATTTTCATCCCTTATTGCAATATACTTAAACAGAAGGGAAGTGTTTATCTTTAGGTCTTATCTATAAGTTTACCACAAACTCTGGCAGCAGAAGGATTTCAGAGGATCACTGTGAACCTGCCATGACCCCCTATTTTCTCTGAAAAGAAGGAACAAACACCAGCTCCAACACACAGCAGTGCTGCGTTGGCTGGAAAGCTGCAAGTGGAAAAGACAGAGCCAAGACAAGCAAACTTCCTTCTACAGCCTTAGGACTATTTCACAGCATAACTAGCAAAATAAACCAAACAACACAAACCATAAAACCACCACAGCTGCTTGTCTGCACAGTGATTGAGCTCAACATCCCAGGATCTGATGCCTGTCACTTGTGACAAAGAAGTGCTTAGGCAAAACTTAAGGCACTGCATTTGCTCTGGGAAACTATATCATTCCAGAGTTTCCGACTAAAAAAAAAAAATAAATTGTGTTCAGTCTATCAAGTGTTACTTTGCTGAGTTGCATGAGCATGTCCACAATGCTGGCTGGATTAGCATTACTAATTTCTTCCAGTGTAAATCTGTGTGTGAAATTTCATCATTACCAGACTGCTTCAGATGCCAGAGAGCCCTTTTTTCCTTTTTAAGAAGGAAAAGTTCAGGTACATCCATACTCTATAATTTTCTAATTGCGTATATTTTATATACGTATATATTTTTCTTATTATAATTATTTGTGTGTGTATGCATATATATATATTATTGTTATTTATTTTTTTTTTTTAAGGAATAGCCGCCTGTTTTCAAGCGCCTGGAAACACTGATAAATTGAAACCAGGCCTGTTGACTTTCAGGGCCAAAGTCTATGATGCACAGTGGTGATCTGAAAAAGGGTAGTATGCTGGGATTGGTTGGAGAGCTTTATTTTAGGAGGAGAACTTGTGACAACAGATATAGGTACCTATAGGTACCTATAGTACTAGATAGGTACTATTTTATACAGTCAAGGTAGATATCAATTTAAATAATTTGTAATCAAAAAGCAAAGCCCCTGAGAATTACTTTAGATATATGATTAACTGTATGTACCCATTTTTCTGGTAAAAGCCTGACAGTAGAGGCAAAGCAGATAATGCTTTTCTTCTGTGTTACAAAACAACGTTATGAGGGTATGAGTCATCATAGGCTTTTTAATTATTTTTTGAAGAAATAAACTTCAAGTCCAAGTAAAATGCAAGTAACTTGCACAACTACACATAGTGCCTGACAAAATACAGCTGATGCCTTCCATTTCACTCAATATGAAATTAGAAGATCAAAATAAAGCAGGTATATCCTACCTGAAAACTTATTATGGTATAGGAATTCCATTTGCAGTCTTTGTCCAGCTTTCTTGGCTAGTAAGTATGGAGTACTGTAAACAGGATCGCCAGTAGCGCACATCACATCAGCCCCACTGAACAGCAGCATCAGAGTTTCTAGAACATCTTGTTTAACTACAGCAGCACACAGCGCCTTATGAAGAGGGAATATAAGAAGTCTGTTTAAATTAGAAAGTTATTGGTAGCAAGTCCTTGTAAATGCAAATCCTTTCACCTCTTATATAGTTCCCCTACATTTTCAAAGGCCATAACCACTGGGAAGCTGCAGGAATCATGAATTATGGTCTGAAACTATGAAGAAGGAGCAACAAGGAAAAAAAAGTCACCAACCCAAACCCTGCAAGATTTTGCTGCCACACATTTTGTATCTGCATGTTAACATTAATTAAAGCAATAAGCTGTCCTGCAATTGGGTATCTACATGAAAAATCCCTCCTTCATTTCTCTTCACACAGCACTCTACTGAAGAAAAAAAATAATTATTCCAGACCTCAGAAGTTCAACCAAAGAAACAAGATTTAATCCTTTAACTCTTATTAGGAAACAGCCTGGAATTCATAGATAGTTTTTCAAAGTCATGTTCACAGCCAGTGAGGCAACTATTGTTTAGGGTACCTTTATACTTAATAACCTTCCTTGAAATTTAAAGATCTCAACGCATTCTAGAAATTCAGGTCCCTTTCATCTTCCTATGCATGAAGACAAATGTAAATACTTTTATTCCAAAACGTGGTTCCAAAACCTTGAAATTAGAAGTACCTATGTAATTTCAGCAATCTGTTTGATAATTTTACATTATTTAGTTAATGGATCAGCTTTTCTGAAATAATAAATACAGAGGTTGCTCAACACAAGAGAAGTACTTCTCTAAAATTCAGCTGCTCTAATAAACACACGTGCATCCAGTAGGCAAAAACTGGTAAGGCAGATAGTTCAGTAGAAGTTTTATAATTACTTGGCAATGACCACTTATTACATGGTGATATCATGTCTCTATAGAGAATTTGATCATTACATCTGATGTTATTTCCCAGTAGTTAAATCATTAATTGACAGACACCTCTGTACCAGAAGAGTTCAGAAAAATCAAGCTTGTAAACCACAAAGGACTATTGCATTTCCTGTAGTCAGCAGTTATAGTATAAAATTAATTGTTAACAATAAAATTAAAACATTTAAATATCTTTTTTTTCTTTTATTTTGCAAAGAGCCATAAAGCCTAAAAATGTGTCCCGATCCCAACAGAATCAGAAAGTCATATTGGAATGTAGAAAACCCAAATTTGAAGTATAAAGATGGTTAGAACTATTTTAAAAGAGACAGTATTTTTAAACGCCTTTGTTTTTACTTCTCACGTGTATAACTCACATGCAACCTCTAACATGTGAAGAACACTTCAATTTTTTTTTTGGAAAATAACCACTGAACTACTTCAAAGCACAATAACTTAAATGTTACCACCCCACCACAGTCTTTGCATATCCTTTGAGATAATTTCACTAATATGCAATTGAATAGACTAGTTTTATAAAGTATATGCACTTAAACCCCTCTATATTCAAAAAACCCTAAAAAGTCACGACTCTGAAATAAGCAGACAGCATAAGTCAGTCAAACAGATATCAAAGCTATGCAGAATTTGATAATTATAATTAGCAATTATAATTAGCATTTTCTACTTTATAACTGTAGACAATTTGTTTCTGTTATTTGTGCAAAAGGAAACATTAGAACTCAGTTTTCATCATTTCGTTTATTCTAGCTTGTTTCATTTCCAGTTAACTACAAGCTATTATGAAAGTGTGCATTAGCTACTTTCCACTGCTGATAATGTAATCACCTATCATGGAACAATCACTCTGGAATGTTCGATGTTAGACATATATCCAAAACATACCGAGAAGGAATATAAAAAAGACAAATGAGAATTTTTGTCTATGGAGTGTGCATTTGAAAACAAAGATCTGTATTTATTGATAGCTCTGGAGTATTTATTATAGGCACCATATAGGTGCCATAACCTTCCACAAACAAATTAGAAAATCTAGAACTAAGAAATCATGGATTGACTCCTGCAAAGGCTTCATTCAGAGCTGCGAAACCCACCACTCAGGATTTTCAGTTTGTTTCTCACCAGTTTAACGAGATGACCAAAATGCACACAAATACAATTCAATACAAAAGTTATGGCAAGGGCTTACCCATTCTATAGTATTACCTTATTCAATTGTTCCTTGGTTTTGTAGGGAAAAGGTGTTTTTCTGAATTTTCCCTCTTTGTATTTTTGTGTAATGAACGCAATCCTTTTTTCTGCTGGGGCATCCATTTGCAGTTCTTCATCTGGAGGAAGATTTCCTGCCCAAAAACTGTTTGCCCTCTTATTTCCAATGATGATAAAGAGCTGGATGAAGTGCAAGAGAAAACAAACAAAATATCACGAAGGATATCAAGCTAACCCCTAAATCTTTTTCAGTTGCTAAATGTGGAGAAAAAAGTTTTACAAAGAGATAATTGCCTGCAGGAAACCTTACTCAGTCAATATTATTCATTTATAGATGACCACAGTTAAAGCCTGTGGTCATGATTTTCAGCAATAGCTACTAAGCTTTACGAAGCTAACCAGCTACAAGATTTCAAATAAACACAAAAAAATAGCAGTAGGATGTTAGAGAATACTAGCATTTCTTTTAAAGAAAACAGTGACGACTCAACCTTCCCCTTCAGCACCACTTTTAAACACCCCAAGCACCTAACCTGGTAGTGAGGAGTTTGTTTCCCTTCCTTTCCCTTCAATGAATACTGCCCATCATGACTGCTGTCCAGAAGCATTTCCATTTTTTTCCCCAAAACACAGGTGCTTGGAGAAATGCTTGGTACACATGGCTCTCAAAACCAATGCATATTTTGAATGACACAAAAGTGCAGTTACCTCCCAGAAACCTTAAGGTTTACTCTAACAGCAGCATATTTTTTTAGTAGCTATATGTTAAGACTTCTCATAAGGAAAGAACTCTTATTCATGAAGCACCTTTCAAGATGGAACAGAGTTGCAATATCTCAACATACCTCAATAAGTTCATTGCTCCAAATGCTGGCATCCATTTTTAGACTCCGGACTTTTGAGTCTCTTGGTCCTAAAGATCTGTGCTGTCCTAGAAATCCAAGAGTATTTTTACTTAACTAGCTTCACTAAAGCACTTAAACTGAGTTTCTCTTCTGCTGAGCTAACAAAAATACTTAATGAAGACAAATTTATTCTAATTATTTTTTTAAAAAAGACTAATATGTACTAGGCTTGACATTTAAATATAAAAGCACAAAAAGAAAACAACCAAAAAAAAAACAAGCAAAAAAGTGAGAAAGAAGGAAGGGAGGTGGATTGTACTTGGCACAGAAATCTAGTCCTTTTTAGCTTATAGCGTTGTAGTGAAAATTGTACTATTTAATAGTAAATAATAAGCAAAGGCTCCGATGTAGAATGCTTTCAGAAGGCTTTTTCATAAGGGTTTGTTCTGAAAGTAAAACCTAGAGAGTTATAAACTAGCTCCCTGCATCCTGCATTTTTGCATGTATTTAAATATAAAACATGACAGAATTGTTTTTCTTTTAATATCTGAAAACGCTATCATGTATTGTCAGTAAAATACGGCCTGGGGTATTTAATACCTCTAATTTATACATTGCCAATTGTTATCCTTTAGAATGAAGCCTCGCAAAAGCCAGCCATTTCCCAAGAAGCATTAGTATGTCTTGATTTCCATTAATAGTGAAGGATTATTCATCTGAGGGAAACCAATCACCATACAGGCTTGTCATTTATGCAAGGAAGTGCTTTAGAATACTCGGTATTAAAGAAGTTACATTCATTCATTGTTTGTCAAAACTTTCACAAGGATAGCACTTTAAAAATAAAAAAAGCCAGTTCAAGGACATACGCAGATATGCAAATATGACATTTTGTAGAACCCACACAGCCTCTCATTAATTACTCTACCTGCGCACTTCTTACAAATGACAACACAGAGATTGATGGATGCCCAGTCAGGATTGGGAGCTTTACAGTCAGCACAGCTCCTGTTGGATTCATTGAACCAAATCTTCTCAGCTACTTCATAATCAGAGAGAGTTTCTGCTATCGATTGCTGCAGCGCTTCAATCCAGTCTTGTTTCTCTCTTTCCGACTCGGCTGTAAAGCTGAAACAATTGACTTTTCTGCATTATTGATCTTTATTTTAAAGCCCAATTAAACAGAATCTGTAGTCTCTCTTATTTCTTACATTTATACCCAAAATCATTGTCAAAGAAATCTTCCACCACACACAGACACAAATTCTAAGATGGAAAATATTTTTTTGTCAGTGAAAACTCCGTCAGTCTGAAATCAGTTTTCAACAAAACCACTGCCAGTGAGAGCTATAAAGCTTTTGTAACATTTTAGTTATGTTCCTGAGTTACTTTCAATGCATTTCTTTATTTTTATGTTAACACATACCAAAGGTAAAGCCTGATTTTTTATTTATTTTTTTAATAAACATCATAGAATTATTTAAGGAAATGTGATGATTTACTAAGGAGTACAAGTAGACTTGCTACCTGTAACAGACAAAAATTGCTTTTTATTTAAATTGTTTTTATTTTGTTTTGTTTTTTAATATAAATAATAAACAAGCACCAACATGGTGATGGCTTTGAGAAAGTCAAAAACAACTAGCCATAGACTACCAATACATACATCTACCAACTAGCCATAGACTCAAATCACTGACAGAGACAAATTTATTTACTGGCTACTCTAGGCCACAGAGTATACAAGCAAATAGTTTGCTTTTCAGTCATTTAGTAAGTCAAGGAGAACAAAGTGACTTCTCCTGCATTACTGAGATTTCATTATAGAAACACTTCCATGTTCAAGAAAAGATTTTTACTAGCATATAGCTTTATTTTATTTTCTTAAATCATTACAAGTCACAGCATCAGCCAAACTTTCTACTGATTTCAATTGAGGATTTTTACAAGGGATGGCACATAATCAATTTTCTTTTAGAATAAAATGCTTAATATTAAATGAATGCTGCATGATATCACTTCAGCAGTTTACTATTAAGATGAAGCGAAGTTTTCAAAGTTTGGTTTTCTTCTGCCCTTGCAGAGAATGAACAAAGACGGTTACATAAAATATGAATTTGTGGGAACAGGATGCCTAGTTAGAGAGATAATAGATGAAGCACACAGCTAAACAAAGGAAAAAAATCCTTTTGTTGTTTAAAAAATGCTGAGCATTCTTAAGAAGCGTTACCTTTTCACCCAAACTAGGTTAAATCACTGCTGTAGGAAGCAAGTATTTCTTCAGTTATTTGTATACTCTGTACTGTAAATATTAAAGTTCTCACCTGAAGCTTTTATAAGGAGTAATTATTTCAAAAGATTGTTTTGCAGTCCGATCCACTTGTTTTACATTTGCCACATTCATAGGGATTAAAGTGATACCAAATCCTGTCTTGAAATCCTAAGGAAAAGGACAATAAAAGTTCAGAGAGTTATAATTCAATAATCAAGCATGTACAGCACAATTCAATCAGCAAAATCCAAGATCTGTAATACATATTTTGGCTACAACATGCAAGCTCTTTCTAATTCATTAAGGGATAAATAAACCTATACTAAAATATGTCCAAACACTACCCTTCTAATTGCTAGAATGATCTTACTTGATTGCTGGTGAGAGAAGAAACTATTAATAAAGGAAAAATGTTAAATAACAGATTGCACTAAAACGCAGAACCAAAACAGAAGTATCTAGCTTCTATCATACTGTAGTGACTAAATAATGTTTATCCATCTAAATCCTTCTCACTGACAGCAGTTTTGACTGCTTTTAGATAAACTAGTTAAAGAAAACATATAAAATTCCTTCTTAAAACATTTGGTTGTTTGTGCTTCTGATGTATTACATGAACTAATCTTCTCAAACGTGTCTTAGAAAAAGTCCTATAAAACAACTAAAATAGGGAGTTATTTGTAGTTCAGCTATTAGAGATAACTATTTTTTTGTCTTAAACCAAGAAAAAGCCTTTTTCCTCCCATGAAACACCATACTTAATATAAATCAATCGTACATTAACACAGTTGGGAAATTTTCACTGACCCCTTGGAAACCTGTCTCAAATGGACACATTTTGGAACCACGGAGAGAGACACGTTTCTGATGTCTTCTGACCACCACTGATGCTTCCTTCAGACTCTAATTTACATATTTATCTAACAGTAGTCACCTACACAAATTTAATTCATGTTTGACAGGACAAGAAGCAATGGGCACAAACACAACCCACAGGAGGTTGTGTTTGAACATCAGGAAGCACTTCTTGTGTGGATGATGGAATGCTGACACAGGTAGCCCACAGAGGTCAAGGGATCTCCCTCCCTGGAGATCTTCAAAGGCTGCCTGAACATGGCCCTAGAAAAACGCAAAGGGCTCAACGTGTCCCTTAGAGTAGAGAGGGAGGGGACTTCTGGAAGTCCCTTCCAACGTCAACCCTTCTGTGGTTTCTTGGACTATTACTACAATTCTTGAAAACATTAGCGGCATCAGGAACAAAAACAGAAACTACATCACCCAAGCAAAAGAGCCAAATCCACATATCTTACCATCTGCAGGATGCTCACTATTCCACTCCTCACATTACAAGTAGCTTGGCGTGGGCTGATAAAAACATAAGAGCACTGGAAGGAAAGACTTCGGCAGAGATACCTGCCTGTGATGAGGAGGCTGTTTTTCTAGTAAATACATATTTAAGCCTGCATCATTGACAATCGTGAGATTTTCAAAGTTTATAACAGCATTAAAGCTCACATAGAGAGGACACTTCACAAAACTCTTTTCAATTCATCCAACTATTTCAGGAACAAGCAAATAAAAATATCTTTAGCCATGATGGGTAAGGCTATATCTAATAGAAGATACAAACAAGCCTACACACTTCAGTATATTTAAAGTCATAACTTTTCAACAAGTACTCTGGATTAGCCATTCCCCGTATAATCAATTTTGAAATATTTCTCACTTTTTCTCTGCTCTCAGATCCTGTAACTTACACATTTTTATTCTCCTCCCTCATCTTCAGCCCTTCCTCCCCAAATTTTCCTTTGAATCAACAGTTTTGTTATTGCCACATCTGCTTTGGAAGAGAGCAGAGAGCTGTGTGAAGCCTACAGTCCCTAATTCACCCTCAAAGTTCAGTTATATGGAAAAAGAGTGCACAGAATAATTTCTTTTTGAGCATGAACCTGACAGTAATGAAACATTCTTAAAGTCGGACATTACCAGTGAGAAAGAGAGAAGCATATAAAATAAGGTTAAAAATTGAGAATAGAAAAATACTACTATTTTTTTTAAAAAAAAAAAAAAAACTTCCATTAGCAGCATCTTAAATCAAATGAGCAAAATGAGAAACATAGAATGAAAAAAAAACAACCAAACAAAAAAACAACCAACCTTTAACTTCCTAGAATTAAACAGTTTGTGCTTCTGAGATGTAAACTGGATGCAGGTTTCAATTATTTGTCTATAATTGGCCTTAAAAAGTCCAGATTTATAAAGGGCAGGTAACCAGACTATATTGTACCTTAAGAACAGTGCAACAAATTTATTAAGTAAATGCTGAATGGCTGCCAGAAAACATGATTAATAGGAGTTTAATATACTCTTAGGTCCTGAATAACTATTCACTGCCTTCACTGAAGGCAAAAAAACAATAACGAAGAGAAGATGACTGAAATAAGAACTACCACATTGGGCCAGATCAAAAGTTCACCTATAGCAGCTTCCCTTTAAGCACTTCCTACTGGCAACTGTCATAAGAAGAATATAAATAAGAGAAGGTACGTCCTCATCTTCCCAAATAAGCTTCCAGCAATCTAGGGACTTCCAGCTCAGAAAGCCTATGAACAAGTAGTTGCAGTCAAGCCATCACACTTAATAGCCATTGACAGCCACGTCCTCGAGGAATTTAAACAAATGCATGCTTTAAAGCCTCCATAGCATTATATTTTTAAATTTCCCAAATACAAGTTGTACAAAAAAAGTATTTGTTTAATATTTATATCTGATAACTATGAATTTCATTACACTGTTAAAGAGCTAGACTTTATTTATCTACCTATTTCATGCCGTTCCACCTTGAAATTCTCTATCCCTATTTCCTTCACTCTCCTTTTCTAAGCGCTTTTCAAGGTCCTACACAAAATGGCAAGGGTCAGGATGCCCTTTCCCAAAGCAGAGAGCCAGAAGTGGGGGGCAGGAGCACTCCCTTCTGCTTGCTGTGCCAGCCACTGTTGTTGCTCACTCCTCCCAGCCCTCCCAGCAGGGTGCAGGGGACCATGTCCAGTAGGCCAGCCCACTCAGCTGCCCACTCCTTTGCTCAGCTGGCCCAACCGGTGTCCTCGGAGCTGAAAGGAAGCACCCTGCAGACCTCAGATTGCACTCGCTTACGTATACTATTATTACAGCCACTATCCAGCCACCAAACTTCACTGTACTTGAACCCAACAGTGCAGAGCTACACAAGCTCTTTGAAATAAAATACAGCAAGTCCCAAATCTGGAACACCAACCCTCCCCAAATCCACACACATACTGAGGCAAGCAACAATCCCACTGAAAAGAGAGTAACTTTCTCATGTTTTAAATGCAGCAAGTGTGCAAGAGCTTACAGTACTCACTTTCTGCATGAGGAATACCCAAAAGTTTTAAGAAATTAGAAGTGAGAAATATTTTCAGAACAGAAGGTGGAGGTAAATTAACCAATTTAATCGGTACATTAAAGTGAAGCTATTTCTGTAATGGTCCAAACAAACTCTTTATGGTAACTGTACACTTGGCACAAACCAGGCTTGGTGATTGACAGGTATACTGGAATCTCATTTTCATGGTTCAGATTTCTGTGCTTTCAAGAGCTCAGTCTTGTTCTCCTACTTCAGAAACAGAAGTGGGAATTGGTATAGGGAAGACAGAAACGCTCCACTTTGAAAGATAAATTCATTCATTTTGAGTGCACAGGAGGACAATAGGGCCCTTCAAGCACTATACAAAGTGTGCTGGCAGCAAGACCAAGCAGTATCTTTTTGGAATATGAATTATTTTACTCCTATAGACTGAGAGCCCATTGTTCCAGATAGATTAAGCTCTGTGTTACTTTCTGACAAACGAAGAAAAGCTTAAGAAGATTCAAAAATACACAGAGAAAGCTTCTTTTTTTAAAAATATACATACATCTTAAATGCCTGTATTTATACTACCTCGATGCACTTGAATAGAGATTGAAAAAAACAGGTGACAGTTTGAGCTTTTTACAAGAAAAAACACAACTTCTTTACAGATATAATAATACATCAAAAGTATTCACTAAAGAGCACAGTAGGCTGAAAATACAAATGGGGAAAGTAGTTAACTATGGGTTAAGTATTGGCTTTCTGTTGTTCCTTCCTGAAGGACGAATGATTATAACATACAAGTCCTGTTGCCATTATCATCCTTGTCTGAAAGGCACAGAATCTATGAAAACTTAGGCATCTTTATGAAATCCTTAAATCTGTAATCAGGCTCTGACTCTTGTGGCCCTCAGTCAAAGAAGAGGCCCTCTCTACAGAACCACTCTTCTTCCTGTAAAGAATAATATTTATTCTTTTCTCTTTTTCCTCCTTCCACTCACTTTTGGAGGAGGAAACTTGGGATTGCATGCTTGTTTGCTAATATGATCAAGTCTAAATTCATCTGAACACAGGAGATCTAGATCTGCATTTACTTCTTTAGCAGCTACATTCATTTCTATAAAGGTACGATTTCCACAATGTGTATGTTGATTAAAAACAAACAAACAAAAACAACAAAACAAAACAACAACAAAAAACACATCAGCACAAGTTTACTTTTCCCCAACAGACAGAAATAACTCCCAAGTTTTGTTTTACAATTTAACTACGTTATTTTCTCATTAGAAATATCAGAACATATTTTTGTCATGTTTTTGCTGGAGGATTAAGAGAATAAAAGAAACAGCATGGAAGAAGGAAAATTGCTGCCATGATGTCAGGAGAACATATAATTTTATACACATATGTATATATACGTACTCACATACATGTGTGTATACAGGTATATATATGTAGCATATTTAGAAGGTACAGAACTCATTGGTACACAAAGTGTAAACAGTGAAACAGTACTGGTGTGTATTGGGAGTAACCCACTTTTGCAAACTGCTACATCAACAGTATTCTAAGTGTCCACCAGTTCTCTTCCACTGAAATCATGACCCCTGGGCTTTTTTGTTGTCTTTGGCTGTTAGATCTTGGCCTTGCAAGAGGGGAGAGTGTCATACACGTATGTATGTATGAGACAGTAATGGTAGAAGATACACGATAATGCTGCACGAAAAATATACTTTGCGTATACATGCATATGCACATTTATTCATGTATACTTTTTTTAAAACAAACAAACAAAAAAATCCACCTTTCTTACTATCCTACTTCTGATTTTTAAAAGGTCTATCTGTATATGTGACCCTACTTTTGTCCTACTGTCCACACACAGAAGACTCTTGACCTTTAAGCACTGTGTTTCTGATAGGAGTTCCAAAATACGACCTTACATTCTTCCTTGAATCCACCCTTGCTATTTGCAATAGCTCTTTAGGTTTACTTTGGGGAAGCTACCACAAAGTTTGTGACTATTACACTAAGACATTTCTGAAAGACTTAAGAAGTCCCTTAGCAATTTAACATGATTTAAACTTTTCTTTCATTCTAGCCCCATGGCATTTGATTCCCTTCAAACAGCCAAATTATTCCAGAGAGATTAAAAGCCAATAACCAGAATCGTTTCAGATAAAGCAATCAACTTCCCACCCACACTCCCCTTCACTGTAGGTACAGAGTTCAGCCTTTCTAGTTAGAAAGGAAGACTGATTTCTCTATCAGGTGGGAAAAGCTTCTTTCCATGTTAACAAAAAATTAAGATATAAATAAGTATCAGAATCTGAGAAACAGTGACTAGTAGTGCAGAAATTGCTTTGATGATATTAATGCTTCTCCACAGTTTATATTGATTTCCTCTCCTTTTCAACTACACTTAGGCTTAGCCTTCTCAGTTAGCTGTCATAAGCCTCTAAAGATTCGAAAAGTCTGATGTCCCTTATCACAGCTTAAAATCTTTTAATATAGATTTTAGGTGATAGTTAAATATCACAGGTTGGAATCAAAACTGCCATGAGTAAATACAGATTTACTCTTATGGTCTTCTTAATGAGGCCTCAAAATGAAACCTCAGTGAAGTATACAGTATATAATTACAGAAACAAGAAAATTAACATGAAGTTTGCCAACTCAAGCCCTGATGAACAAGAAGATGCTAGAAATGACGCAGTCTGTGCATGTTAATTCCATAGCTTTGTGCTCATCTATTATGATATTAATTTTATGTTCTTTACTTAGCTAAGAAAAACTCCTATGTCCCATAACAGAACACCTGAAAATGATTCAGTCTATTATTGCAAAATATTTTGTTGAGATAACCTGACAACCATAATTGTAGAGACTAAGAAACAAGAAAAAAACAAAAGGTGAGAGTGAGAAGGGGCACTTCAGGTTAGCTCGTCAGTGCCAAGCACGGTAGGCTTGTTTGCAGTGGAGTGTACTGAATGTGCTACTGGAGCACGATCTCCCATTTTCATTATATCAGAAAGAAATCTAGTATACGTACTTTGAGGTGGCTCTATGATGAAAGCCATTACATGAGAAGTGGGGACAATTGTGAGATCTCTTTCAAATTCATTCCTGACTAACACACTGAGGTAGTTACATCCTTACACGTAACGTGAATAAAAAAGTTACACTCTCTTTATCCACTTACTACAGAAGTGATTCATAATCCTCACTTTGGCAACTAAGTGTGTGAGTTTTCAAGTATAAATACCATTTTCACTATGCTTATACACTATCAGGCCCATGCCTTGCATGCTGTATGGGATGATCTAGGACACATGAAGATAAAAGCCCCCTTCCTGTAGAGACTATAAAAATACAAAAAAAAGGAGGATCACTTAATTAATGTGACTGAATACTATCCTGGAGAGTTAGCTCTTATCTTTGCCTTTGCCAATTTCTACTCAGTGCAAATCAAAAGCCTTAGCATACAGTCATTTCACTGTACATTTTTCATTTCCTAGTTCCTGACTTTATGCTCTAGGGTTTGATTTGCTGAACTGCCGAGCAATTGGAGCTTCAACTGAAACCTGTGAATACAATATTTTGAACAGGTATAGTCTGACATGAAACTCTTCCCTCCCGACCCTCATAAAAGATAGAGAATGTAAAATATATGGATACTTGAATCATTTGTTTCTCAGAACTGTGTGGTCACATAGACTAGACAATCGTGTTCTATTACTTACAAGGAACTGATGAAAAATAAATTAATCATTTCTCTTCAAATAGCCAAGCACAGCAATTACTGATCATTTCACATTTACTGGCAAAAGATTCATTCTGTAAGACACTTTTCAACAGTGTGCAATAAAAAGGCATGGGTTATTCCATTAAAAGAAATTAAAATTATCAAGCAGCTATTAGGTAAACAATTCACTGAATAAGGTGGCATTCCCATGTAAGAAAATAGCATGTTATAAAATCTATTGCATAATAAATTACATGGATACAACTGGATGAAATTAAAGCTTTAGAAATAAGCCCAATTTTCTCATCTCTAGGTAGGGTGCAACAACATGTAATCATGGTCATGTTATTATAACACAGATCTTTGAATTTTCACAGGTTTTTAGCTCAGATCTCCTCAAAAATTAGGTTTACATAATCACGGGAACATCTATCTCCTTACCTAACCCCAAATAACACTTAACTCTAGATATATGCTTGACTTCAATTGCATTCAACATAATAGCAGCTGTCAGAGATCTCAAGTCTTAACAAGATTTCAAGAATGCAAGCCAGAGCAGAGGATGCAGACTAAGTTTGCTCTCTCCCTTCCTCTTCTCCTCAGTCCCAGAAGGAAAGGCTTTGTGGTCATGTGGTCACAGTGAATTAAGACAAGATGATACAATCAAAGAAATGTTCAAAGACAATGGCTACAAGTAAATACATAGTAAGGTATAAGCCCCAATTTCTTAGTTTTCAAAAACAAGACAAGATGATCACAATGAATAAAAAAGCAACAGTTATAATTTCAAACATGCAGAAGTTTCTCACTTGTGCAAAAACATGCTGAAGGAAAAAAAAACAAAAACAACATCCTGCAACCATGCTCTGCCATTACAAATAACTGCTACGTATGCAATTTAGTGATGGACCAGTAACCTTTTCATCACTTCTGAAATCACTTCTATGAGCTGTTGCATCAATGTATGCAACTGAATTCTAAGTAGGGTTGTATATTTTGACACAAAGCAATTGAGAGCTATTACTGGAAGGCAGAACTCATCTCAAAACCATCTCAAACTCACACACTGTTTTAAACACTTCTGTACTGAGCACCCAGAACACCTCTTGCTAAGGGAAGGACATTTTTAAACATCTCTATTACCAATAAAATTTTAAGCAGCCATCTGGAGTCTTCTTTAAGAGTGATTCACAACTGAAAACCTTCTGGGAAGATTTATAAAGACTGCTCTCTGGAGACCACAAAGATCTGTATATTTTAAAAATACCGTGTACACTATGGTTTTCTGAATTCACATCTTATAATTGTGTTGTGAAGCTTTACACACACACACACACACCTAAGATCTCGTTATGTATTCATAGCCCAGACAAACAGCTAACAAACTGCTTGAACTCCTAGAGGAAGGACAGACTCTGAACACTTTTGTGATATTTTAAAATTTGGAAGGGTGTAAAATTGATGACCCTCTTCATAGATTTTTTTTTTTTTTTTTTTGTACAGTAGTGACTGGACAATAGAGGAAAAATAGTAGGATACCTCCACCCCGGCAAAAAATCCCCTAATGAACCAAGAAAGTATCCAAGCAATTGGGTTCCTTTCCTCCAAATTTACTCATGGAGATAAACATGTGTGATGTTGAACAGTAAAAACATATAAAAAAAATCACTGACCAAGCACAAGGCTTTTACTTACTGATCGCAAACAGAAAGGTGATAACACTATATATACTGTACATAAAAAAAAAGTTTGGTTTGTTCAAAAAAAAAAAAAAAAACTTGCTGACTCCTGTTTTTTTTTAAATAAAATTTAACTGCAGAATTATAGTTTAGAAAACATTTAGAGAAAATCATAAATATTTTTTTCTAAGGAATCTCATCTCTAAATAATTTTTTAAATTCAAAATATTTATGAAGGACAATTAAACAAAAGCAAACAGCAACAAAAACAAAAAAGTTTCAATGCTTTCTAAAGTGCCATCCAAAGTTCAACTATGAAGGGCATTTTCACAAAATAAAAACTAAGTCTGTTGTTTTTGAAATACTCTCAATTCCAAACTTACCTCATTTTTATCATAACTGGATCACTACTGCATTTCCCTTCTGATGTTAATAAAACTGGCAGCTTAGATTTCTGATCCTATGAAACTGAATGGCCCTTTGAGATGATGCAGATTGCAAGACAACACACCAAAAAAAGCCTTATTAGGAGCATTTTAATAAAGCATGGAGAGCTCTGGATTGAGCTAACAATACCTTTTCCAGCCAGGGAGATTTTAGACACCTGCTGCTCACGCAGCCATGAAGTGAAAAGTTGTACTTTAACAAGTGACATTATGATCTTCAGTTTAAGACAAAAAATAAGCTAAGGAAAGCATAAGCCCACACAAAAGCTTTTGGCCAGATGGTGTAAATTCTCATCTGTTTAAAACATATTCACCCTAGCAGAAAGGATACATTAAAAACCATCAAAGTTCAGATTTGCATGAAGTTTGAAGTTCAAGTACTTTTGAGATAACTGAACCAAAATAGCTAAGTTTTGTTCTTGTGAAAAATATAAATGAATACCTATTTATCAGAAGAAATATATTTTGAATGTGGACACATAGGCATATATAAATTGAAGAACATGCTTTGGACACCACCGAGGTACAGACATTTTCTAGAAGCCAGTTTAGAGCAGAAGCTTCCCACTGCTATCTACAACCAAAAGCCTGGGTTTTGATTTATATAATAGATTTTATGATAGATTTTATGAGCTCACATAAAAAAAAAAAAACATAGCTATGTTTCTAGGGATTTTTTTTTTTGGACTTTCCAATGGTTATTAAAGTTAAGAACAACCATCACAGCTATGCAATTTAACCAAAGGGACTCACAACTCAAACAGTAATCCCAAAGAATTAAAGTGTTTTTGGTTTTGTTTTATTTTTAAAATATAGTTGAAAATAACACCATGATCAAGCACTAAAACATCTGCATTGCCTTCACACTTCAGGACCAGGTCTGGAATTCATAGTCTCACTGAACCAAAATGTCTGCATCTTGATTTACATGACAGCCTAAGTCTTTAAGAATCTCAGTCTTATAAAATTCAAAAACTATGAGCTAGAAGCATGTTATATAAAGTCATGTAAATCTAACCTTGCAATGAAATTATTTTCTGTTAATGAGAAGCAAAAGCTAATATCCATCAGAAAAAAACTGTACACTCAAGCATAGGGCAAATGTACACTACAGCACATACTATGGCAAATTAAAAGTTATAGAAAAGAGACAATATAGTCCTTCCCAATAACCCTTATATTCTGTACTACACAGAGTTAGGTGGTAGAAAGAACCCTAAAAATTACATAACAAACTATCTCTGTTTACAATTTCTACATTTATCTTCTGTGGGTTCTCCTTGACACAAGATGAACCATACAGGAAGGTCTTGCAGGATCCAGAATAACCTACAGCTATGCGGCTCTCTTGTAGCGTAATGATGCTGCTCATTTCCTACACTCCTTTCACTTCCTAGGTAGCTCACTGCCATCCATCTCACACAAGGAATAAATAAAACTTGCTCATCTGAATTTTAAGACTGAAAAATTCAAACTTGCCAAGAGCAATGTTAAGTTTGTCTCAGTGCACATTCTCAGGGTGGGGGAACGGGGGTTGATCGCTGCTTGAACTGATATTCTAAAACCATTAGCATACTCTGAGAAACATAGCAAATAGAAACTTCTTTCACATTTTGCAAGTTTACAAATTTACTTTTTTATTATGGCATGATTCTGAAAGATGTTTAATAGAACACTGAAGATATTTTGATACATACAAAAATTACTATGTTCAGATAACAGAAGATGCTTTACAAATCAGAGATTAGCAGAGAGCAGCACCTACAGTGTCAATTTGTTCATGGAAACAGACAAAAAACTGAAATCCTCTGCAGTGATTCACAGGCATATCTAACAGCAACATCCTGACCTAGACACCAGCAAACTGAACCCACTTTGTACACAGCAAAGCACAGCTAGGAAAAAGCTGTTCTGGCTCATAACTAATGGTACGCAGGTATGACTCTTCACACAGAAGTTGTATCAAAACTGTAAAGGCTTGATCAAGATAACACTGTAAAAAGATAAGCTTATAAGCAGTGAAATAGAATTAGAATGATAAAATTGCTCCATTTCAGGATATTCAGAAACACAGCAGCAGTATTTTGCACCAGTTGTACATACAGGTCGGGAGGCTTGTAACACCTTATGATTTTTGAGAACAAAATCTTCCAAAAGAAATGTCCTTTTGTATTAGCAAGGATGGGCAACTGCAATCTGCAAACACACTGATGTCAGAGGGAGGTATATTTTTCCCAGTATGACCACACCATTTAAGAAACTAGGACGAGCAAGAATTCAGGAATGAAACAAAATACTGCACAGAAATCGAACACTAACAAGCCCACTACTAATGGCAAAGCTCCAATTGACATTCAGAAATTTGGAGATTCACCCCAGGTATCTATGCTGAGACAAGTGACAGCTTTCTTTAAGCTGTCCTGAATACACTGAAAATGGATCTTGAACTTTTCCATTTACAAGGACAAGCAGATTGAACACAATCTGCACAGACCTCTTAAGATTAATTTCAAAATACACCTGCATGCAGTGTAGGAGAATGAAGTTTAGGTCTACAGATGAAAGACCTGCAGAATTAGAAGACCTGAACCACAGCATCACAGAATCATGCAGAACTACAATGAAATAACATCTGGTTTTGAAGCTACAGTTCCATTTTTTTTTCTCTGTGGTACAACTCCAGTACAGCTCCACCAGTATGTATCAAGAAACATATTTCTGATGTGCCATCCCACACGAGTAAAAGAAGGATGAAGAAGCAGAGCCTCTGAGCTTTGTGTAGATGTAACCCTTTTACTCCCACATTAGCATTTCCTGGTGAGAACACCAACGAAGTCATATTTCACTTCTAACTGCTGACTGTATACATTAACTCTAAGCAAGTGCAAATACCTACAATCATCCTCAAATCAGACTTCTAAGTTTTATGTGCTGCACATTGCCAGTAAACAATGAGAAAAGACTAAGAAAGTCATGTATCATATGTTTTTAGCTGTAAAAAAAGAAGTGAGAAACCTGTAAATTCCTAATACACAGGAATTATTACAGAGCATACAGAAAACACAGAGAGACAGCTGATGTATCTATTTAGTGTGAAATAAACCCTTTCTAGATAAGCCAGAAAAATGTAGGTATCTCTGCTGTGTTTATCCGTAGGAAACAAAGTAAGCCAAAAGATCCTAGAACACCCCCCCTCACTTCTCCTTGTTAAGAAAAGATGTGCAAGGTGAAACAAACCAACCTGGAAATCAGAATCCATCTCCCACTCAGGGAATCAGTGATGACCAGCCAGCACTGTTTCCTTCTCTTCTCTTATGGCTACTCAGAGGTCTAATGAATTTTGCCTTGATCAGTTTTTCAACTTTTGTTATGACCCCCATATCCTGGCTCATCAGTTTCCTTGCAGCCCAGTAAGCTGGCAGCTGCTCAGTTCCTTCAGGGAGAGAAGTGAGAGTCAATTGTAATAATGGGCTGCAATTATTCCTGGATTGCAGGAACTGAGCTGCTGTTGCTGACTGCTGTCATTTTATCTGCCTTTGAACTTCTTTATGACCCCATGGCAAAGAATTACAGCCCTCGGCTGGAAAAAACATCACACCTCTCATCATCACATAGCATCCTGCAGAGCCTCTCCAACAAGCGCCAGCCTGGCTGAGTGAGGAACAGGAAGCACTACACAAAGCCACATTAATTACAGTAATGCAGCCACGCTGCTTCAAGCCCTTTTTCAAACCTCACTCAGATATCTGTAACACAATGCTGCATGCCACAGTCTACCGACTACAGACGTATAAATGGGAACAAACGTAGTACAGTAAACATAGACTCCTCTCTGCCTAGATGCAAGAGTTTGGAAACCTTCACAATTTGAAAAAAGTTGAAAATGCAAGAGGCAGACATCAATTCTACCATAATCAAAATGGAGTTGAACCCACTGGCAGTAATATATATTTAAGACAGCCTAACTCACCTTAAACAGAAAGAAATGAATGAAAGCTGTAATATACTGTTTAATATTAGATAATAGTGTAATCCCAAAAGGGATTGACAAAGTCAATAAACTGTTTATCTTCATGCAGAGGTACAAAATAAAGGTAGATTACAGTCCCCAAAAGGCAAATCAAAGTCATTTGAAATAGTCAAAACATACTTATAATCAGTGGGCATAACTTAAATAAAATAAGTGAGACTTCTACCTCTTATTTTCTGATTCACTAATGAATATCTTCCCCATTATTCAGTCTTTTTCCTTCTCGATCACTGCCCAGTTCGCCTCACTCCCAATTATTTCAGCAACCTCCAGCCACAAGTGAAGATAACAAAGGTCAAAATTTAATGCATGAAATGTTTTTCAAAAGTGTCTTTCATAGCAGTAGATATCAATCAATAATTCTGGTGAATCTCTGGGGATAGCCTGACCCACATGCTGAGACTGAAAACACTTTTGACTTTAATTTTCCAGAAATGTCTATAATCTATTGATTCTAATGATTGAATTTTTAAAACACGCCATCTCTAACAAGATACTATTTTGCATGCAAAATATTTGAGAGGAAGAACTTAATTTAATAACAATGGCATTGAAGTGTTTCATGAGGCAATAATTCAGTTTGAGTTGATTAAGTTCAAATTTGTTGGCCTAGCGATTTATTAACCGGGGACAGAAATTACTGCTGAAAAAGCACACTGGGGTATTCCCCATATTCTTACTATGCTGCAAACCATAAATCTCCTTCCTCTTACTGTAAGGATGGTGCATTTATTTAGAATAGTTTGTAGATATATGATAGTGAAGTAAAGAAAATAACTTTATTATCTGAAACAATGTCATGCTGCTCCAAAAAAAAAAAAAAAAAAACCACACAGAAATCAGAAGTAACAAGCAACAACTTATTTCATCCAGAAGATGGAAATGTCACTTCAGCTATAAAGAGATTAAATTTCCTCAGTATTTTAAGGATCATCTTTATAACGCTTATTTTAAACCATCCGCTGTTCATAGCTGATGAAAATGTAGATAGCCTGTTCTATAAAAACAACTAAATTACAGTGTGATTTGTTTCCTTTCAGGGTATTTTTTTTTTTTTTTTTTTTAGTCCAGCAGTAATTTCAGCCTGCTCACTCTCTCCACTGCCAGGAATAACACTGTTCACATTTTCGGTACATGTTGTGCATAAGACAGCAGGTTTGGAACAACTGTCCACTGGTTGGTTGTAACAAAAACAAAAAAAAAACAAAAAACAAAAAACAAAAAACAAAAAAAAAAAAAAAAAACAAAAAAAAAACAAAAAAAAAACATGGGGAGTGAAGGAGTAGAAAGGGAAAAAGAGGGGAGGAACTAAAAATTCTGGGCATCTCAGGCTCCAGTGATCCTTACTCTGAATTAATTCCAACAGAGGTTAGAGTAGGACCACCCAATCTTAAAAGTTACCATGAAGAAACAGAAATCCACAGATGTCAGAACAGCTTTCTCCATGAACACTGAGCTTTGTATGCCTGTCCAGCTCCGGCAAGCTAAACACATTACGATCGATCACCTGCTTTTAAGAGCTTGGGGTTCTGGACATGACAGTGCCAGTTACAAGGCACATTACTGAATTAGAGGCATACTCTCTGGTCTCCTGCTGGTGCATTCTAATCCATTTGCTTTCATATTGCTACCGAGGAGAACACTTTAATCATCATCAGGTGACTGTCAGTGTTCATCTGATCATACTCAACACAGATTAGGCAAACCTTTAAGAATATTGCTTCCCCCTGCAGATTGGGCAAACAAGTAGTTTAACGTTCATAGGAGGATATTTATACAACTTAGCCCTTGATTATATAGCAAAACAACAAAAGTTAATCTCAGAGAAGATTCATAAACTGAACTTAGTTAATTAAGTTGCAACAGTCTTCAAAAATGCCAAGTCTATAACAAAAGATGCAAGACGTAGTTTAGAAATTGTAAAATTGTAAAAGCATATTACTTAATTAGGTAATGGACTCACATACACTACCATAACATATGCCCGTGCCTATCTTTACATTTGTTGAATGAATGCTTCAGTGAGGATGTGTTGTCTACGCTGCCTCAGAAATTGCCTGCACTTCATTTTTATGACAGCTTTGTAACTTTACATAATTATTAATATTTCAGCTATACTAAATAGTTTAATACCTGAAATAAAGGATACAGGCTGGGGAAAAACAGTAATCCACGTTAACCACTGATATGTCTAAAGTTACTCCTTTCCCAGATACGGCAATTGCATTGAAGTAACCACAAATTGGAAGGAACCCATGAGGATCACCAAGTCCAACTCCCGGCTCCATACAGGACCACCCCAAAATCAGGAATGACCAACATTTTTTCATCTACTTATACTATTCTTTGTCAAATTCTGTTTTTCCCTTTCCTTTGTCCTTGCTGAACAAGTATGAACTTTTAAAGAGACGAGCAAGAAAGTTCTTAACCATAAAATGACAATCCTTGAAACTTCATTACAGAGACTGCTGGTCAGAAATCTCAATTATTTCAGTCCAGAAAACTCAACCTCTGCGATTAAACAGAACAAATCAGAAGATATGTTAGAAGATATCTTAGAAGATTGAGCTGTGTATAAGATTAGGAAGACAGAACTCCAGCAAAAGATGAACATAAAACCACAGATTGATAAGAAAATTGTATTTTGCATTGCCCTTCATTTGAAGAAGTAAAAGTAAACCAAAGCTATCAAGAAGTTCTTCAGCAGGTCTCCTATTATCTGACTGTTTACAATTAAACAGGAATCAACCAGGTGTAAAATAACATTCTATCTGTATTTAATTCCACAGGATCTTGAGCTATTGAAAACGAGACACACTTCTAAAGATACTTTTCCTTTTTTCTTCTTCAATTTCACTGATCTCTAACATTGTTACACACATGAAAAAAGAAATCACTCCATGTATATATATATAAATATATATATATTTGTATGTGCACACACTGGTTATGCAATCTTTCAGGTTCACCAAACAAATGGTTTGTATGATTTAAATTAATTATTAAAAAACATTAACCTGGTCTACCATTATAAACGAAAGCACACATAATAGCATTCTGCTTCTAATATCAAGGGCTTTTGATCCAGTAGATTATTTTACCATGAAATTTGAAGCTGAGCTAGTAGCTTTTAAATGCAAGTAACTTCTATAGTGATGGATAATGTTCTCAGTTAATTCCAGTACTCAGAGGAAAATAGGTTTTGCAAGTCTGCATTAATAGTTTTCTTATTACAAGAAGACCTAAAACCTTCTTCAATTGTTCACATATGTGCTACGCCACACTGTGAAATCCTTCTTCTTCATAATATTTAAATCATAATTTTCTTCAGTGCTAGTATTTACATGATCAAGGTAGCTAGGTGTATTAGTCTTCCAGAAAGCTCAACTGAGCATTACTGAGAAGATAAGTTTGTCATTTCCCTTCCTCCTTCCCTACCCTCCACCTGAAATCAAATTAATTATGAAGCTTTTCATCACTGTGGAAGCATTAGGCTTTCTACCACACTTCACGATTGCTTTAGGTGTATTTACAGCTCAGCGATATCTTAATAGCATAAAAACAAACACGGCAAAAAACACTCACATAGGCAAGTTTTAATTAAGCTGCATACAGAAGAGCTCAACATTAACTCTTAAATGTTCATTGAGTAATATTCTGCCCTTCATGTTCTTTAATATCTTTAACAACCTATGACAACACCCCAGAAAATTATTGTATGAATGTAAAATGTAGATCTTCCCTGTATAGATGGGCTGGTCACTGTCAGATTGTTTTTCTCTGATTCAATCGCATTAAAAGCGTAT
This sequence comes from Aythya marila, assembly GCF_965140915.1. NCBI lineage: Eukaryota > Metazoa > Chordata > Aves > Anseriformes > Anatidae > Aythya > Aythya marila. The sequence goes on along the minus strand of NC_139045.1, from coordinate 54,101,750 downwards.
TATTTTAAACTCATTTTTTAGGGATTTGCTTTGTTTTTGAAGCAGGATACAATTAGTTGAAATCTGAAGTAGGAATAGTCAGAAAAACAACAAAACCTACATACATGTAATTCCTGTAATCATTCTTTCACTTCATACTGCAATACTACACACAAGCAAAAAAAAAAAAAAAAAAAAAAAGCTTTCTAAGAAGCTTTCTTACAGAATTCAAGTTATTTCCTGTTTCGTTATTTCTGATGTTATGCACAGCAATTGATCTTTGACATGTTTTCAAGTGCGGAAAACTGGAGTGAACTGCAAGCCAAGAAACTGCTGGAAAATTAGGAATACAACTTTAATCTATCATCCCTGCTAGAGCGTGATGCAAACAACTGTATCTAAAAAAAAGGTTGGATCATTTAAGATCAAATATAAGAAATGGACACAAAACACTTGTTCACATTAATCTCCTCCCCTCCAATATATATCCTTGAATTTTTATATGTACATTTTAACATCTTGCTACTTCAAAATTGTACAAATCTGTAAAGAGGGAAGCCTGAACAAATTAAAGAAGGACAAAGGAGGGCAAATGGTTATATATTTTTCCATCACCTCCATGTATTTAAGGCATTCCATACCAGGTTCATTCATATGTTTGTAAACACTTTTAAACATAGAATCTATCAGCAATCAAGCAGGCAACTTTCTTTAGAGAGCTTCCCAGTTATCATTACCAATAACAGCTTACCACCACACAAAAAAAACAACCTCCAAAACTACAGGTGTTTGTTCTCCAGGTGGGGCGGGATGGATTATTCTTTTTCTCTCATTTTTTTTTCCACCACTCACAGTAATTCAACATTCCACTCACCGCCCCATCCCAGTGCACATCAAGCACTTCTCCTCTTCTTCTCCCCTCACACAGCCCATCAACTATTTAAAAGGTCTTCCCCTTCCTCCTCTAGTTTCTTCTTTTTAATCCCCTACCTCTTTCTCTAGCTTCCTTTCCAAAACCGTCAGTAGCTTCTGTTACACACTAACTTCACAACAGCTTTCAAGTTTTAAGTAGCATCCACTAATCTCAGCTGGCACTTAAGCTACTGCTCAGGGCTCTTCATTAGCTCTCAGAGTCTTTAAGCAATTATTTTGCTTTCTACTCAACTTACATTCAATTCCTTTCATACTGCTGCTGCCATCACCTTGGACTCATTCAGTATTCACAAATTATCTCAGTAACACAATGAAGAATCTAAATACAACAAACACATGCACGCATCCCTTCCACTTTTACTTTACTCCCCCTCCTTCAGACGGTCAAGCCTGATCATCAACACTGACTTCTTGTTCTACCTGTCTTCCTTTTCAGCTCCCCCCATAATAGTACCCTTTGCCATCTTCTGCCTGATTAATATCATTTCCTGTAGTACATTGTTTGATGTTGTCCAGTTTTACTTTAAATGCACCATTAGCATTAGAGAGGAAATGAAAATTATTAGGTACTATCTTAGTGGTTCATTCAGCATGCATAAACATTCCCATCTGTCACAGAGCAAATCATTTCAATTTTCAACAAAACCAAAAACCTTCTGAAATCAATAAGAGCACTGAGCCAAAATGCAACAAGAGGTTTTTGATGAGAAATGGATAGTATTTCACATATATAACAAAATACTCATCACTATTCAAGCTCTAACTTGGAGTGCATGCAGGGAAAAAGTTGTAAATAATCATGGCACGCAGCCATACATACTATTTCCTCATCTTTATATTTGGCAAAGTTTCCTCAAATACCCAGAAAATGCATCTATTTTGGAACCACTGAAGGCAGTAACAAAGAGGATCCCAAGTTCTCTTTATCAAAGCCAAATTCTCGTGCAAACACTGTGACATGTACGCCCTTCCCTTACTTTTGCTTTACCAGTGAAACTTGAATACACCCCAACGAAGAGTGTATTTTCTGGCAGACCAGGAAAGCACATCACAGCCCTTCTGATGGTCACTAAGGGGAGGTTATCACTGGAACCATCACAGCAGCCTGACATTTCAAGCCAATGTTTGAGCTGTCATGAAAGATCAGATGACATGTTTTTATTTAAGCACGAATGATTTTGAAATAGAAATGGGAATTTCAGCAAGTTGCAGGTTGAACAAATTGATTCTGTACGATCTATTTTTCACTTCTGCTCCAGAGAGGAAGTTTAAGAAATTCACAGTACATAGAGAGTCAAAGAAATTGATGGTTTCTTCCCAGCACTATATCACTGCCAGAAGCACAGGCTAAACCAATCACTTTTTAACTAGAAATGGGCCTGAGACATGATGTTCTGATCTCAATCTGAACTTCACAAAGTTCATGTTGGTTATGCTAGGATTTGGCATTTGGCTTAGGATCTTCTTCGCTTTTAACAATGAAGAAAAAATCTTTTAAAGTACCAGTGGACTCTCCTCCATCAAGTTTAATAGAAATCAATAAATCAGCCTGATCCGATTTCATTTCAACATTGTAAGAAGTCTAAATAGGTGTCTTTTAGCACTAGAGTTATAATAAACCCCTCTAAGTCTCTTTGGGTGTAGTTCTAGTATGGATGTGAATTCCAATATGAGCAGGATTCGAGGACTTCCCTGGACGTATTTGCCTGGTAATTACCGGCTGAAGCACAAACTTGAGACCCCAAATGATTTTTAGAACACCATTGCCCTCTGCTGGATTAGCTCTGCGTTACTGGGCTTTTCTTCAATGAAACAGTGAAAATAATTCAGTTTTCAACTTGAAAACAAAACACAAGAGGCATTGAGAGAAGAATCACATTCTATGAAAACTTAAAGGAAGAAGCTATTTCTCTTGATTTCCAAATAGGCACAAGACCCATAAAGAAAGAGACATTTGTTCAAACGGAGGATCTAACAAGAAACCTCTTAGGACCAGTTGATATTTTTGGTTTTAAGTAAACAAGCTTTGGAGATAAGCTGGTTTTGCACCATTTTTCATAATTTTCATTCAAGCAGAAGGAACTGACAGGCTGACAGCATGTATAAGCTTCATCCTGTTTCAGGGCTTGATTTTACTTCGCCTTCTGCTGCACTGCAGTCAGTGATCTCTGCAGAGCATCCATATAGCAGAAGAGAATAAACATCTTGCAGAAAGGCTGTGTAAGGGTGTGCTTTCGTGATCAGCTAAAGCAAATCTAAGTCAATGATGTTGAAAGGGCACAGCTGATATAACTCACCATACAGCCTCACAAGCAATTGATTGAACACATGCACACACAAAAATAATAATTAAAAACATATGAGAAAAAATTGATAAGGAGAACAGTATTAGATTGTTTTAACTAGTCATAATCTGCATCCTGAAAGGCAATAACAGAGCAAACAAGAACCCTTTGATAGTGAATGGCTCTAGAACAGTTTTCTATCAATGCACACAAAAAAATAGATCAAGCAAAGTGAGCAGATCTGGGAATGCCCTATGCCAACAGAGAAAGATCAAGGGACTATTTAAGACATGAAAGATACTCTCCTTATAAGCAGGCAGAGAAAGAAAGAAGGAAGAAAAAAAATCAGCGGGCACTGCTAGTTGCAAATGACCTACCATGACTGAAGAGAAACTCCTCCACTAAGTCTATATTCCTCCACTAAAGTTTGTCCAGCAGTCAAGATCAGAATATCCATATGGGAGCACTCAAAATCATTCAGGGACATAAACTGAAAGCAGTGTTGATTCTGAAGATCGAAGTGGCTCATTACAACAAAAATCTGCAGAGGAATCTCATGGATGAAAATGCATGGATTCTCAGTGACAAATTACCTGGAAAGTTGTTTTGTGTTTTTTCCTCCTTAAAGACCTCTGGCTCTGGACTTTACAGAAATAAACTAACCAGTAGATCACCTACCCATTACAATAATCAAGATAGGATTTAGGTATAGCTGTGCTCAGCTATGAAGACCATTTCCTCTCCATAGAGTTCCTCTCCTAGAGTTCTCCATAGTTCCTCTCCAGCCAAACACAACTTGCAGGCTTAAATTCAATGAGGTGTAGCCCATGCACATTTGATAAAATATTATTTGTCTAAATTATTCTTTTAGAGTTTCCTTATAGCTACAGGAAAATAAAAAACCATAAATTGCACCATATTTTTCAATCAGTTGGTTGTTGACTGACCACAAAGAATGCACATGATACATACAATTTCCTCAGGAGAAAAATAAGTAGAAATAAAAAAATAAATAAAAATATTTCTCAGTCTCAAATTTCCTGCCACTGGAAATTTCCTAGGGAAAAATAGTAAGATCTAACGCTGAACATTATGTGCTCTCTCTTACAGATGTATCTACATAATTTCACATAGAAAAGAGAAACAGGTTAGGAAGTGAGATCAGCAACAACATGACAAGTTACTGAGAACCCATTCACATTTCAAACAAGAGTTTGCCTGTACACAAATTTGAGAGAACACAAGAACAAGGCACGTAACAACACTTCCCCCAAACACTCCCTGCCCCCCTCAAGTTCCAGCAATCTGAGGGTCCTTGATTTCCTTACATGGAAATACCTTTCACTCAACCTCCTGCAAAAGATTTTTGTTCTACTAGTTTGCACAGCCACTCATTGAGTCCAATTATCCCCTATATCTACAGCATCCTAGAGAGTTCCACCGTTAACTGCATTACATCAGAATATACTCGTGTCCAAACCAAAACAACAACACAACACCTAGATTTGGGAGCTGGAATGACACAGCTACATCCTATGTGTTTTTGTTTTATTTAAAACATTGGGTTCATTTAAAATATTACAGTGCACAAGAGAAACGGGTCAATTTAGGTTCTTAAAAACACACAGAACATCAGTTTTGAACAGTTAGCTGAAGTATCACTTATATACCACAGTGTACTTCCATGTAACAGTTTCTAGAGCACTGTATTATAGGAGGACAGCAAAACCAGTGCACAGAACAAGCCTCCTGAATTAGTAGAGTACTTATGACACATACTTTTAAGAGTGAATTAATCCCAGCCCTGCCCCTAACCTGTTGTGACACTCAGGGCTTTTCACTTCACCTCACTACATATTCGGTTGTTTCCATTGTACAACAGACATAATGATCCTTCTCCTGCTTTTTGAAACCTTCAGAGAATTGCAGCAATAAAGCACTACATAAAAAGAGGTATGCATTTATATTGAAATGCACCTATTCACAAAAAGCCATCAATTTCTAACACTAGTTAAATCATTTTTATAAGCATTCATTCACAAAAAGCATATGAAAAATTTACCTGCTCATTTTTGCAGATCCACACAGTATTCCCCTGAAGTAGAACAAAGATTTTGGCTTTGTATCCTTTCAGTTCAAGATATCCACTTTTCTCAGGGGCAACAGATGTTCGAGACTGAGAGTGATTATCAGACTGAGACTTCAAGGCATTGAGTATTGTATTAACCCAGTCATTCCTTTCTTCTAAAGAAGAAAAAAAAAAAACAGACAAAGATAGGTTATAGGTTAAGCAGCAGCTCCATTCTCTACCACATTTGTTTTTCTGTTCTTCCTACTATGCTTTGCTGATTGCTGGTACAGCTACAGCACATCAGAGAGAACATACACCTTGAAGAGGTGGAGAGGGAAGGGAAAAAAAAATAAAGAGACAAAAAAAAAAAACACAACCCAGGAGCCCATATCAGTGGAGATGTTAGCAAAGATATCCACTCAACTCCCAACAAACCAACACAAATTTGAACTTATGCAAAGCAATGATCAAGATTTTTGAAGTCATGTCTACTAGTTCTGAGATGCTTAATTTCGGACAGCTTAAAGACTGAGGTGGCATATGGTGACTGAGGTGACATACAGGTGGCATGCTCACCTTCTGGAAGCCCAATCAACAGGAAAGAACTACAGAAATTATGTAAGCAAAAACCAGCGAGCCTAGAAAAATCTCTCGCTGAACACGGAAGCCACCCCCAATGCTATTCTGTTTGGCCATGCTTTTATGCAACAACATTTGGCAATTCACAGTCTATTCCATTAAGGTGTAGTGGTTAAGCTTGATATTATCACGGGAGCTGAGTAGTCAAGAAAATGCATGTTAGAATATCTTCTGTATGCATTATTAATTTAGCATCTTACAAATACATGAACACAAGCAGGTGAAGTAATAAAGCTCCACTCAGTCTCATACACTATGTTCAGATGTTTCACCAGACTACGATCAATATACTTTAACGCTGAATACATTGAATGAATTAGACTTGCCCTATGGGATTGAAATATCATGAATATTTCAACTCTGCTCTGAAAGATTCAGGTCATGAAATATGTGGGGGGCTGGGGAGAAGTTCTGTATATACTGTTCACAGCATCTTTCAAGTAGAAACAATCAGTGCCCAACACTGCAAAGAGGACCATTGAAACAATAACATGCTCACTTCATAAGCGTCACACGTGAAAGGCACCAGAAAACAGTCTGAAGAGGAAAACAGCAGTTGGACACACCAGCACAGGGTAGGTAATCTAAGTGCTCCTCTTAGAAGTACAAGGGGTTTTTTTTTTGTTTGTTTGTTTTTTAAGTGTTGTAAAGTCTTTAAAAGTAGTTTTAAAAGGTCACCTTAAAATACTTAAAAGGTCACCTTTAAATACTTAAAAGTATTTAAGTATAGTATAATATCACGTTATGCTAAAAGTTCATTGTTTTTTTTTTTTTTTTTTTAATAGCATTTGACTCCAATTAAAATAACACATCTGAGCAGATGATGCTCTAATTCAGTACTGCTACATATTTAATTTTTTTTTTGCCCCCAAATGCTCCTAAACTTCCTAAAGCACTACATACGGAGTTTTCCCTCTATATATTGAGATCAAAACAAAAATACTGTGTTTTCAATATACCAAACAAATAACTAATCAGCACACTTAAAGCCAATAAAATTAGCACTATAATGTCACAGATTGTGGACTGGCACTCGTACCAAGGGACGCAAATCACCAAAGTCAATGACAGTATTCCATGTTTTTATACTCCATCAGAAATAAAGGATAGTTAATATACAAGGTCCACGGGATGAAATATGTATAAAGGTCTCCATTTCAAAGTATTTTTAAAGAAGTTGAGTACTCTTGGAATAGTCCCAGAACAATTTCCAACCACAAATCCACAGAAGGAATAGCATCAAGTAACAGTCTCTGCACATACCCAAAAGCAAGCAGGGTTATTCACATAATTTATTATGAACATATCATCCAGCTCTAAACACAGTAAGGACTGAACTATTTGTACAACACTCATTTCTAACCTTAAGTGAACAGCTTTACAGACAGGCCACTAGGTCCAAAGACAGTTGTACAGTTGTATACATTCAATTACAATTCCATTTTCAAGCAGTTGCTCTGAATATATTTTATATATCAGTGTAAATTGTTAATGTCTTTACAGTATTCAAATGCAACATCCATAAAGCAAACTATGGCCACACAAAAAATACTGCACTAAGGTGGTTGTGCTCCAATTAGTAAAAATAATAAAAAAAAATCTGGAAGAGAAAGGCAAAAATAATAAAAGTAGACCTACTTTTTTAACTCAGCTAAGAGCATAAAAATGCCTGAAATAATTTGAGCCAGACCTGATAAGAAGGATTTGTTCACTGATGTTGCACTCCTGTTACAGCCTGCAGCGAATGTTTACAACCAAGCTATAACCCATAAAAATGGGATTTGATAATGGAAATGCTTAGAGACCCTTAGCTATAATGGGTCTGGCATGTACTGCTGTAAATACATATTGCATATCCTTTTTTCTACGTATTCCATTTTATTTAATTGTTTCCATAAATAAGTCATACATGCACTGATATTGATTCTACATATTACAGCAGTAGGTTGATAAAGCATTAGAGTAGAAGGTATTCTAACTTCCCTTTCACATTTGTATTCTCTATCAGTATGTGGCTGAAAATACTGTATAAGGCAATAAATAAAGACACACAGAAAAATCCAGATTTTCTCTGATCACATCATCACATCCAAGCCATCAACTTCATTGTTGCTCTTCATCAATTTTATATCAAGTAGTGACTCGGAACAGATGGCTGAGAGCACAAAGACTATAAAAGCTGCTAGTGAGACCTGAGGAATCCCCAGAAAAATCCATCTTTGGAAAGAATGAGGGAGAATGAAGAGCTGGAAAACAGTATTCTCATTTTGATATTTTTAAAGTGTATTTCAGCTCTTATTGCAAAGCATATAGTTATTTCTAGTTTCACTTCATGAGCCCAGAACAGCTGGATTCCAAAACTATTTCTCACAATGAGTTATATTTCACAAACAGAATTTATCAGCAGTGACAACATAGCTTTCTAGCAATCATTAGAATTACATGTTTTCTACATACCTTCTTTATCTACTCGAAAGACGAAAGTCCTATGGGATGTAACAACTTCAAATTTATTCTCTCCATGAACTCTTACTGTTGCTATAGCAGAGAGCAGTATTATTCCCTTTGAGAACACTTCCTATAATAAAAACACAATAGAAATAGTTAATAACTTTCACGGAACATTAAATGTCTCCCAGGTAGTATTACGCACCATGATGTTTTGGATGTTCATATCCTAAACTGTGCTGTGCTCCTAGAAGTTCACCATTTATTATTAACAAAATTGCATCAATTAGTAAACCACTTCACAACCCACACATAGCCCACTTCATTGTTACGTGTCTATGCACACTTACAGCCTTCTAAAATTAAGTAAAATTCCATGGTGAGATATAATGCATGTGAGAGATATAACTTAACAAGTCATCTCATGACTCTGCTATAGCAAAATACAATTTTTTTTTGTCTTAAATTTACAGTTTTATGCGAAAGTAAATTGCATTGAGTATCTCACAGATCCTTATACATACACACTCTAAACTGTAAAACAAAATCGGGCAAGGAGGGGAAAAAAAAAAAAAAAAGTGCTTTCTCTAGGTAGAAAATTCCAGAGAATTTATATGTTCCTTCCCCTATTCATTCAGTGTTTAGCAAATAAGATTTTATTATTTTATTATTTTTATTTATTATTTTATTTTATTATTTATTAAGCACTGATTTTATCTTTGCACTGAAGGAGGGACAACAACATGCAAAAGTCCATTGCCTTGTCATTACTAACATTACTCGTGAGGAACCTCTAGCTTGGATCAGGTGGATACTTTTTTCCTAAATGAGAGAGGAGGAAAGCGATACCTTAAAAATATAATTTGACATCAGAGCAAATTTTCCCAAAGTTTCCTAATTTGCAACTTGGAATCAGGACAACTAAACTTAAAACAGCAACATAGGAAAAGTGAATTGCTACCAGAACTTTCTCCAAGTCCTCTGGTCGTCTTTTAACCTAATCAGCCTAAATGTTACAGGGCAATGGGTAAGGGCAAGAAAGCGCAAGCAGACATGCAATGCTTTGGAAATACATCTGCACAATTCCTGGATTACAGAGTTGACACTGTTCCTCCTGTCCCCAGTATGCTTTGATCAATTGTGATTTTTTTGACCACAATAATTCAGATATATTGCTAAGATTTACAATCCACATGCAGTAAAATTCCAAGAGGCAGCTCCCCATAAAAAATTTGTATTGTAATAACTTTCCTCTTGAAGCATAAATTATTATAATAGAGGAAACACTGTGAATGCTAAGTATGGAGGAGACACACAATATACATTTTCTGTTTACCGAGTTTAGTATAACACAGATTTTCATCAAATTCACACTTCTGTTGTTTTGCTTCTACACACTAATATTCATCAATGAATACTGCTTGAACAACTGCAGTTTAGTAAAAGATACGAAAACAGTGAACATGTTACCCAAGAGCTACTCCATCACTCAGAATTATCTGTGTTGCGCATGTATTTTCATTATGGCTATACTTGTTTGAAGACAGACTTGAACGCAGCTATTTGTTAAAGAAGGTTGGATATTGCATAAACTCTCAATGGAAAAACAAACATTACAGATTCTACTTCTAAAAGTGTTCAGATATAATTATATTACGGTGTTTGCAGGCATCTACTGGTTGTATTTGGTACTGTAAGAGAATAATTCAGACTGCTTTAAGTCACAGCTGCTTTATTCTACCTGCTTTGAAAATTTTCAGTCTCCTTTTAAGCTGAGTACAGTTTTGGTTTTGTTATTTAATCATCCTTTTTAAAGCTTTGTTCTCCCCAAGGCATATGTATTTTCAAATACCGTTTAAACCACTGTAATTTCTCAATCTTATTTCTACAGCAGCGTCTGTTCCACATGCGAGAAATGCCTACTCTTTGAAACAGTGCAGACAAGAAATTAGGCGATTTAAGAAAACAGAGAAACAACAACAAAAACACACCCAAGAACCTTGAAGATATTTCTTCTGTTACCAGGTGGTCTAATCTACTTATAGGGCTGCTAAAAATTCTCTGATTAAACAATTTTCTAGTCAGGAAAAAAAGAAAGTTTTGTTGAGAACATCTGCTTTGATGAAAATGTTTATTTTCAAATACAGCCCAATGGAGCCCTACCTTACCAGGTGTGTTTCTGAACCAGACTGAAAGATCCTGGAAAACATAGTCCTGCACTGTTTTGGCTTTCCTTCCACAACAGATAAAACATGACCTAGTTCACAAACAACAGTGATTGCCCTGTTTGGCAGCAAATTTCATTCTTTGTTATGCTTACATGCAGCATAATGCAACAAAATAAATTTCTCCATATGAAAAGGCAAGACTTTACTAAATCACAAATAGGATCCTAAGATGTTTTTAAACACAAGTTTTGAATATCACCAGCAGTTTTGCTTTACCATAAAGTACATGTTAGAGCATCAGAGTTCTCCTGCCAAAACCAGGAAAAACTTTGAAAGAAGTCCTGCACATACTGTATATTTGAAAAGAATTCTGAGATTACACCTTCCACTCTCCAGCTTGCTCTCACTTCAGTTGACCACACTCTGTTATGACAAAACCACACAGGATATTGCTGTGACCACATCAACTTGCTCAGAACCATGAATACAGGAGAAATGAGCAGCAGCATCAATTCAAAGAAAAACAGTTCCTGGGTCATATAACATGTGAAAAACAAAAACAACACACTACACATTTTTCTCATATATAGATATAAAGGGAAGTAGTCTGCATTTAGTAGAAGGTAACACATAGTTAGATCCAGATTAGAAAAAAAAAAAAATTGAAAAAAAAAATCAAGTTTAAATCATTCCAAGGCACGTTTATATAGAATAAGCAGATGTTTTCAGGAACACTGCCCTCTCTGTCTTCCCCCCCCCCCCCCATCCTCCACTCATTTCACTCTTGATTAGAACACTTGCACACTTCCCCTTGTTGAGAATTTCACTCCTCTCAAGTTTCTAATTTGAATAGCAAATAAAGCTGTTTAGTACTGGTAGTGTTTCTGGGTAAAACAAACTGTTATTCTATTCACTCTACCCTTTTCTGCTTGAAATAATCAGAAAAATAACTGAGTATAGATTGGTTTCCTTTTAAGAACTATTTTTTTAATTGATATTTGTGAAAGCAAAAGTGTAACAATTCCTTTATAACATATTGTCTGTGTATTGGAATATCCTTGGACAAACACAGATTAGAACAGATGGATCTTGCCATTAAGACTGAGGTCAAATGATAACTTCCTCATTTAAACGTAACTAGACACAGAGTTAGGAGGAGGGCCCTGTTGCCCACAGTGAACTACCTTTCCTACCTTTATCAGAACCAGCTCCTGAGCTGCATGGAGGTATTGCCAGGTCTGCAAATATTTGCAGAACATGCTGGTAACCATCTAGCAGGCAATATGAACGCTCTCAGTGGGGGAGGAGGGATCCAACAAAGACCACTCTGCCAAAAAGCTCATGCTCTCCAGTGACTCCATTACTTACCCAAAACCAATCCCATCATGCACTCAGAACTATGGACAGACAACTGTTTTCCTCCTATCTGCAAAGTACTCCAAATGTTTCATCAAATCCTCAGCTATCATCAGAATGTGCCTTCATCTTCACAGTTCTTGGATATAAAAAGGTCTTACAGTATAGAAAGGAGTTAACAAATCAGACACACAAATTTGAAATTGAACACAGACCAACCAGCGACACTTTCAACTCCAGGAGCATGGTTTTATACTCTGTTCAGGAAAAGGGAGACAAGGAGCCTTCAAACCAAGACTCCTGCAAGCTCTTGATGGCCCAAACTGTCACAAATATCTTTTAAATAGAGGATGCAGAGTTGGAAGCTTTTTAAGCAACTGTGCCACATTAAATATTCCCTTCAACATATGGGATGATTTCTGGAATCTCCTATGACAGAAACCTGTAAGTCCTACTCTAGACTTAGTGACCCCAAAGCAGTCTCTAGTGACCTTCCAAAATAAGTAAATAAACCCCCAGTGCTTAAGCATGACTTAAAATTCTTTGAAATTATCATTCTTTGCCTAAATATGCTACAGACAATGTTAAGCAAGTCCCAATGTCATAGGATTTTTATTTATTTAAAAAGTCTTTCTTAACAGCTAACTCTGTATTTCTGCTTGTCTAAAGCAGAATATGGTATGCATATCGCAAAGTGGTATGGTATGAATATCACAAAGGGAGTAACATTTTTGGTCCTTCCAACCCAAATGTTATTCTATTGTTCTCTTCATCTACATAATCATGTATTCTACTGTAAATGAAGAACAATAAGCAAGCAAAAACAGGTTGTCTCATGTTCCTCATCAGTAGGCATAATGAAGCATGATATAAATAATTTTTTGAGCTTGTTCACAATTTCTCTGGACCCTCAGGACGTACACAGCCATTTTCTACTTTAGTTCTCCCCTTTCATAATCTGCTGAAATATGTCAAAAAGCATGCACATTATATAAAGCATCTGCGGAATACTTAGTGATTATCACTGCCTAGCATAATGCTTGGGAACTTTTACCCTAAGTTGTATTTTGGTCTTAATTTAATATGCATCTTCTTCAACAGGAAATTCTTTCCAGTGTTTCAAGCAATACACATGCACATAACCTCATTTCAAAATATGCATATTATGCATTCATCTATCATTTTTGATTTTATGAAGTTCTGCAGTTTTTCCAAAAGAAGTGAATTAATCACATAGCAACAGAAAAATAATTTTAGTCATCTGAAGTGTATTAAATAGATAATAGGAAAAAGAAGAAAAAAGGAAATTTTTAGAAAAAAGAAGGCAAGGTTTAAAGATAGGTCTCAAAAAAGCAATGGCTTCTAGTGTGAAAAACAACATCATGCACTCAGGTAAGTCTTTTCCAAGTTTCATATATTTTTTTAAAAAATGATTACTTTCAAATCCATTTTTACATCATGTATCAGAAGCAAACTACTTGAAACAAAACAACTCATGAGCCTTCAAATCTTTCAGTAAGGATCAGTCCCTTAGGTACAGAAACAAACAAAGCCAGCCACTCACATCACAGAATTATGCTTATTTTAAAGAGACCCATTCAGACGTAAACTAGTCCCATGTTATGTGATTATTCCTAGAATACGCAAAGGAGAGACAGTTAAAATTAGTGACTAGGAAAGTGGCATGGAGCATTTGTTTTTAGAAGGTCTTCCAGGCCAAATTTTCTCTCAAAAACAAACAAACAAAAAAAAAAAAACAAAAACAAAAAAAAAAACACACAAACAACAAAAAAATTAACTAACATGCTGGATTTCCATGACAAGACAGTTTGCAGCTACCAAAGTAGCATTTGATCTCTTAAATGTGTTTTTCATGATCCTGTTCCCTTTTGCAGAATGCAGCACTGTCTCTCCTTCACTAAACTAGAAAGTTCTGATGATATCTACCTGGAAATAGCAGGAACACTAGGCCTTCTAGACAAGAGGATGAAGAACACATGAAGATCTCAAGGACACATTAAAATAACTAATAATATCTTATCCTGATTTTGCAGTTGAAAATATATTTAAGACTCATTCATAATTATTTCTTTATCATGTATATTACACACATGCATTTTTGACCCAAACATGTCACTTACCTTTTCGTTATTGTAGTAAGAAATGCTGTCTCCATCAAATTTAACCCAGCGCTTCTGAAACATACGTTTGCTGTGAACCAAGAAGTAATACATTTAAAATTACAAACAACACTGGCTTTTAAGAATATCTCAAGCACAAACTAATGAGAAGTAAAAATCACATTTAGCCTCCTGTATTTGGGCCTAAACATTCTAGAAATTAAAATTTACACCTTTTTAAAAGGAGAATATTGATTTCAAATATAATAAACAATATCACTGGAGTTTTTATAATTTGGTGACTTCATGTTTGTATTTTTTTTTTAATCAAATATCCCCTCTCTTTCCCCTCCCCATCCTCTTTATCGTATCCAAAGTGACAAAGGAAAAAAGAGCTTTCAATAATGTACTTTTGCTTGAATCTAACAGGTATAAAGGATGAGAACAGGCTATTTTTACAGAAAGCAAAGGAATACTCTGAAAACAGAGCATACCTTTAAGTATTCAGAGCTCTTTAAGATCATTTGCAAAAAGGAAAGCTGAAAATCTGAAGTGACCATCTCACTGATAGGTCCATGAGAAGTTCATCCCTGTTTACATATTACAGTATGTAAACCATATCGAGTCAACCCCAGATGAGCACTCTCTTCCCTGACCAATGAATAAGAATCAGTCACACCAAATCATTCAACAACTACAATGTTAAAATTCATTATCAACCTCTGTCATCAGATCATTAATGAGAAGCTCATTTGATTACCTCAGTTTCCTGTTAATTTATGCTCTTTAAGAACCTCCTTAAAAAAATAAAAATAAATATATATATAAAATATGAACCTGAAGCAGTCCATCATGCTCATTAAAAATGTTGGCAGCCTGTTAGTTATCATCTATAAAAATTTAAATTCTAAGATGTATTAAACAAGTTAATTAAGCAAGAACAAGACACCTCTCTAACATCTCTTTTCCCAATGTTATTTCCTTTACTATTAAAAGAGAGCTCTGTTTTAGGATTAGGAGACTGCGATAGTTTATCAAAACTTCAATCAAATAGCAACTCTGGCTTAATTAACTTGTATTATATGACTACAATAAATCTTCATCTTTTCTGACCTGGAAAAGCCAATGTAGAATTTGTTTTCCATTAAAATATCAATAAACTTTGAGATGTTACAGAAAAGTGAACCTAAGTGCCATGTACAATGTAAACAAACTCAATGGCTTTACAACTTATAGTGAGTTCACTAAAAAGGAAAGCTGTACTTTAAATGCAGTTTACAGCAAATTAAGGAAACAGTGCATCTTCGTTCCCCTGAGGAGACACAAAATGCCAGGTGTAAATAACAGCTTTATAAAAAACAAAAAACAAAACAAAACAAAAAACGCACATTCAGCTGGCAGGGACTGAAATCACAGAATCATTTAGGTTGGAAGAGACCTCCAAGATTACCTAGTCCAACCTCTGGACTAACACTAACAAGTCCTGCACTAAACCATATCACTAAGTTCAACAAGGCAAGGCTTTAATGGCAAAACAAATTTTTTTTTTTTTTTTTTTTTTTTTTTGGTTTTTGGTTTTGTTTGTTTGTTTTTCTTTGGTCTGTTTCTTTAAGTCTTCGGGAATCTGAGAAATGGTATTGTAAGAAAGAAAAAAATAGCATTCATTAAACTGTTTAAAAACAAGACCTTGAAATTTAGCCAAGGAATATCACTGGTTTGAGGCTACTCATGCTGCAACTTTTCTACACAATCACTAAATTAAAAAAGATAATGAATTAGTTCCACCAAATATTAAAGTAATACATTCTCACTCAGTACTTCACCTAAACCCTTCACATTCAGTTTCAAACAGCACAGTATTAGTCATCTGGAATCTAGAACTGTATTTATTACTCCATTAGCTAACTGCCAAAACTGAGGTATTAAAAAAAGTCAAATTAAAAATTAAAGCTAACTGCAACTCTTCTGAGAAGAGAATACACTTCTTTTAGTTCCAAAAAAGGTAGCATAAACATATTATACTGGAGAAAAGACTATTTTGAGTCTATATACAATTAATCTTTGATTATTTACTAAAAGTAATAGTTGCTATTATTACTCTTAGTAATAATCCATGAAAGCTGAAACTTTTGAAACTCAATAAAAAGCACAAAACCAAAACATACAACTAGGTTTGTGCAGATTTTTGCCATTGCAGAATTTCAAACCAGATCTATTCCTCCTTGCTATTCAGCCTTAACAATACATCACAATAAAGCAAATAAATGAATAAATAAATAAATCTTTGTGAGTCAGAACTCTCAAAAAACAAATAAAAAAAAAAACAAACAGAAATTGCTATGTCACAGAGCTCCTTCCAGTGGGCTCAAACTAGAATGTATTCTCAAGCAATTTAATTCAATAACTTTTGTCAGTAAATTGAAAAAAATATAATTCCTATAATAGCGTAATTACGATTATTATAGCTGCAACTAATGAAAGGAAAGGCCAAACATTTTAATATCACCTTTCAAAGCAGCTAAACACGAAGTCCTAAGAACAAAGAATATAGAACTACTAAGTCTCAAGGAGAACAACAGTAAAAACATTAAAGAACTGAAGGACAAAAGCTTTAATTTCTAGATGCTAGTGAAATCAGAAATGGACTGGAAAAGTTAAATTGTGCCAACCTCTAAAATGCAGAGAGGCAATGAAGAAAATCATTAGAACAATTACAAAAGCAGAAATTACTGAAGAATTGTCTATTCAATTAGTTAAGGAGGTTAGAAGTATGTCAGAGTATACTATATCTACAAAGGGAAGATCTGATAATAGAGAGCTCTTAACTGTAACACAGTCTAAGAAAAGTGGGAATTTAAAATACGTTAACTTAAAGTAGAAGAAACTTTAAACAATAATAGCAATTAAACAAGAGCTTTTTAAAGCTACAAACATGATAAAGAATCTGTTTTCATTCTACTCTCTTTTTTATTTAAAATTTCAAAGTAAGACTTGTGCTCAGATTCCTCCATCAAAATTTAGGCACGTTGATAAACTAAAGCAGGAGACTATTCACCGTAGATACATGTCTACACTCAGAGCTTGATTTATATTCCTATGAGACTACACAACTCTGAAACCAATAGTGATTTCCAGTCAAGAAAACCACTATTTTATATGTTCACAGCTAAACCAGTAAAGCAAAATTTCAGAATCAGACCTTGGTTTTGCTCACTTTGTGGTCCACAGAAGAGCAGCAAAGATTCACAGATTGGAAATGTTGCTAGAAATTAATTCTCGATTAATTCTCGATTCACTACAGTTCATGAGTGGCAATCAACATTTTTAGTGAGAATATCTTTCCTGAGCATACTTCCTAAATAAACTTTAGGATAGGTAACAACATATCATTAAAATTGAGAACACAGAAGAAAAGCCCTGTGCTCTTGCAATAAAAGCAGTTCCCTTCTTCCCACCACAGTGACCAGAGTCTCTCATGCAAACATACATCTTTACAATTACACAGTAATCACCACAAATACCATACCCTTGTGGGGATAATTTATCCAGCCATCCTGCTTTAAGCTTCTTTACTGATGGCCCATAAAAACAAGCATACGGTGTTATTGATTCATTTGCAATCGAAGTTTGAGCTCCGTCAAATTGCCGAAAATCCATTTGTTCACTGATCAAGTGATTTGAATCTTCACTTCGGTTCCTACTACAAGATGAGTGGCTTTTGGCTTTATTTTTCTTTTTCTTTAAAGGTAAAGAACATTGATCCACAACAGAGTATACAGATTCACTTTCAAAATCTTCTGGTGCTAATGATTTGTTTTCCTGAGACACGGGTTTGTTTTTTGCACATTCCTTTGTCTTCTCATCCTGATTATGGGAACTAGAAAGAAAAAGTACACTTTAATCTGAGTGTACACAACAAAGTATCAATCAGAACAAACATTCTTAAGACATATTGCAAATGTGCTATAATATGTTTCATTTTTCAGATAACCACAGGCTGAGCTAAACACAATATATATCTTCAACCTATGACCTTAACTGAATCCTACATTCTAAATAGGGCTGGTAATGAGGTAACACCTGATGGTCGCTTTAAAAACCTGAACATTACGAAACTTCAAATTGAATTCTGCTTCTTCAGAAAACTAGCTTTATTCATTCTAAAGTTCTGGAGGATTTGCAGTATCATCTTGCTCTTCAGTCTCTCCCCCTTGTAAAGAATAAAGTAATTGTAATATGGAAAGAATTAAATGTTTTTATGTGTTTTGCTTGATTTTGAGTTTATTTTATTTTTTATGAGTAGACAGTATGAAAGCACTCAGAAATGGTTGTCTAAGAGACATAAGAGACAAGAGACATTCAAAAATAAAATGTGTCTTCCTGTGTGAAGAGAGGGACAAGACATCTCCCAAATCCACAAAACATTCTGAAGCTCAGATTAGATAGTTTTAGGAAAGTAACCTCCTATGAAATGATGTGTAAATAGATGGACAGATAAATAAACAAAGTCACAGCTGGTGACTACCTTTCGTAGGTAGAGCTCTACTTATTATATCACTAAATAATTATTTCCTCTTTAAATTTTAGATTTATCTATAACTTATTTAATACCATGAGTTCTTGTGAGAATAATGTTCTTCGTTCATTTCTAGATCTGATTTCTTTTCACAAACCAGGAGTTCATTTCCATGAAGTTCCTAGAAAATAAACATACCATAAAAAACATATGTAAATGAAATAGTAAGTTGTTTAAATTACTGTAGACAGAAATCACACACAAACAGACCAACTAGCAAAGATACACTTTTCCAAATTTTCTAGTAATATGCATCTGAAAGATTGTCTCAAGAAGTATTTTAAAGATGTTATTTTCAATATTTCCATTTTAATATTCAAAAATATTTGTGCATAGTCCAAAATACCTAAGACAAATAAATTAAAAAACAGTGCATAAAAAAATTACTACTCTGACTTTTATTTCTTGAAGCACAATTGAGTATTATTTTTACACTGAAATTTTCTAAGCTCAAGAGCCACAATTTACATGCATCTTAAGTATACCATTTATGATTTGCTACTGTTAGCCTATCTTTCATGTCAGTATTTCTCTGAATTAAATGTACAGCCTTCATGGTACAAATATAAAACAGGTAAATTCAAAATTCCTGCAGTAAGATTGCTAAACATATCTAGTATTTTCTTGCCAAGCTCTTCTTCCTAAAAGGCACATTTATGAATGTTTAGAAACCTTTATCACAAACTGTTTGGAGTGTACAAAATGTCAAGGTTAACACTGCTCAAGAACATTACACTCCATACTTTCTAAACTTGATCTGACAATCATACTGCATTAATAAGCTTCTCAAGTTTCATCTTTCTTCCTTTACAAAAAACAAACAAAAACGAACAGCTACATGCTTTATGACGGAAACAATTTAATTTACTCATTTAAACTTGGAAGTGTATGTCACAAAGCCGAAAAGAGGCAAAAAAAAAAAAAAAAAAAAAAAAAAGCAGATAAGCTTTCACAACTGTTGCTGATTTTTCTTCCCCCAGAAGAAAAATCTCATTTATATTTGAGGGCTGTGCCTAGGAAACATGAAAAGACAAGCTTAAAAAAGGGCATAGCTAAAAGCTGCATATTTGTACTCTGCAAAAAAAAAAAAAAAAAAAAATGGGGAAGATATAGGCTGCTGATAGGATAATCCTTAAGGAACATTTTGTCCTCCTCTGCCAATCAGAGAGCTTATTAAAAAAAAAAGAAACCCGCCCCCCCCCCAAAAAAAAAAAAACATAACAAAACAAAACAACACCTACACACACCACACACTATTAGCTATGTTGTAGCACCAAGGATTAGATGATGATAATGAAAAACACTCCTAGGTTTGCAAACAAACAAAAACAGAAAACTAACAAGCAACCTGTCTGCTACTTGCAAAATGCCTGAAACGCTCCTCACAAAAGGTGAGAAGGTGGCAGTATCACATTTTTATGCAGCAGCCAAGACACTGATGTCATCACCCAGGAAGCATCTTTAGGTTAGATACTAAACATTTTTACTCTATTATCTGCAGTTGCTCATCAGGATGCAACCCGAGGCTGCTCAGACAGATGAACCATACCCACTGTGTATGGGTACACAGCTGCACCTCCTGCTCACTCTCATGAACCATTATGATACCACTTTACAACCTGCCTTTGCCTGCTCTGCAATCTTCAGCACTTAGCCAAGTTCAGGGGACCCTGAGAACTTCCAAATAGCAATCAAGAGATGCATTTCTATTGCTGGCAAACTTTAAAATACAGAAAACTATAAATGAAGACAGGTTATGCAGACAGAGCTCTGTTCCCTCACAAAGACACAAACTTCACCCAAATTAAAGAAGGGAAGACATGTGTTGGTTACAGGATTACTTGTCAAGAACCTCAGACTCGAGACAATACAGAACTCCTATTTCACACCTCCTGCAACTGTCAGGTATTGTACAAAGGTAAGTAGCAGCACCATTTTCTCCTGCAGTCAGCTTCATAGAAGGAAGTATTTCTTGAAAGATGGGTGTATATATGTAGTATTTAAATGTATACTGTTCTTATGCAGAGGAAGCACCCGCCCTGAAGGAAGAAGTCCAGCTTCTAGATCATAGCCAGATGGAACTGCCTACTTGCAGCCCTTAAAAAAAAAACTCTCTACTTCTGATCAGGAAACATTCAGATGCATTTTTGTTAATTTTTTTCTAACAGTCAGTCTTGCCAGTCACAATGTGAAGTGAGGAAACCTGAATACTAAGAATTGTACTGGGACTACTGCCACATTAAATAGTCGATGCCATTCAGGACAAGCCTCTTCACTTGAAAGATACTGCCTTAGTCTTCTATTAAAGGCCATACAGTTTTATAACAGGGCTTTAAAGATAAGAATCCCTCCGGTTAAAATATTAAGAGTTCTTATTTTAGAGTTGCACAATTTGTAATCTGGCCAGCATTCCACAATACCACAACACGTAGGAGCTGACAGATTAAAACATGCATATTGAGTTCAGTAATCTAGTCTGAGAATCTACAGCAAGAAATAAAACTAATATTTCACTCTAGAGGCTTGAACTCAGAATTTCTTCACAGAAAAACTGAATTCCAATATACTTTACTCTTCAGCTGGACACAGCAATATATCAGCTGTGAAATGTTAGGGTTTTTATTTGTGCTATTTTTTGAATCAATAGAAAAGAAAAATGTTCCTTCTTCAGGTTGTCCCTTTAGGGCTTTCTGCTTCTAGCCGTCTTTCTTCCTCACTTAAGTCTAAGGCATACTTTCTTTATGCCCTTCATTCCCCATTCTCTCATGCTGACTTACCTCTAGTCTGTAGTGACTCATTACCTGTTTCTAGACACTCCCTTTATAAAAACCTGTAGAAGCTTTTACTTTGTTACACCAATGAAACAGGAAGAAGGTTAATGGCCAACTTCTAACCACCTAGAACAAGCTTCATTTAGTCAGCATTACAATTTGCTGTTTTCTTGAATACAGATTAACTATATTCTCATATGAGGTTATTTTTAAAAGGAAGCAACAGTTACTAAAGTCTCAAACACTTTACAGTGTTATCAAAACTTCCTTATTTGTTCCTAGGATACCTGATACTAGGGAAAAAAAAATTGAAAATTAAATATCTTGGGACCTTTGTTTTACAGTTCTGCTTTATGACCTTTGTCTGCAATTATGTTCTAATGGAAGCAAACTATGAAGTTTCCAACTAGCATGTGATTTATCAAATAAAAAAAATACTTGTTTACTTACATGAACATGATGATTAAAATCTAAATCTTCAGATCAGAGAAAGCATGTTCTAATATCCTGCTTTAATTGAGATTCTACAGCCAGCAGAAATAATAACTCTGTTTCAAGCAGTTAATCTAGCTTAACAGAATGGTATTTTTTCTATTGGGTGGCTTTATAAGATTGCAAACAAACTTCCTGGGTATGCCGTATTATAAGCAGCAACTCCAATAAAATATATAGAAAAACTTTAATAAGTAACAACAAGGACAGAAAACTTTTTCTGGAAAAACCTGCTTATGCCATTGTACTAATTGCAAAGCAGCTCAACTTTGAATTTGTAAAGACATTTTAATAATTGGCACAGACAAGACTATGCATTAGGAAAGAAAAGGAGCTCAGAAGTAATCTATACACAAAAGGTATGTAACAAGAAACAGAAGGAGAAACATCATGAATTTATGCCCACCTCCTTAAAAAGTCAACAATGAAAAACAAAAAGCCATGATTCCAAAGAGAAGACAGTACACGTGAAAAATAAAAGTTCATTTTTATTCTTCTAAAAACACTTCCACTAGAAGATGCAATTTAAGCCATTTATTTTCAATGCACAATTCTTAAATTCATACTGGGGAAAAAAAAAAATAAATTATAGGCACCTGTTTTGAAAGTTACTAGTCAAATAGTTTTGATTTTAGTGAATAATTTGGAGTAGTTGAAAAGGAGAAACTTTAGAGTGAAGACCAGATAAGAAACTAAGAATTACCTACTGTTTTCCCTAAGTCAGTGGCTTGAGATCAGCTGGAACAAGGATAAGCAAACAAAGAAGCAACAATTCCTGAGTGAGAATCAAGAGCTGGCATTCACAGCATTTGGTGGATGCCTCACTAAGCTACTTCACCTCTTGGACCTCCACATGATTCAGAAGTCTGTCCACATACCATCTAAGACATTCACAGTTCAATTACCAACCTCAACAAAAGCGTTCATGTCAGAGAATCCTGCAACAAAAGTGACTTACTGTGTATATAGCAAGTCTGGAAACTGTGAAAAATACCAGAATTCCTGAGAACTTTCATATATAGGAATTTTAAAATGTGTATGGCTGAAAGTGACTATTAGATCAACTAAGCTAATGTATAAGCTGCTTTCTTTGGTTGTCCACCAGCCAGATGCCCAGTCTTGATATTGAATTATCAGAAGAGAGAAAAGCCACTTTCCCCCTTACTAGTCAGTTTTAATGGTTATAACCCCACTTAACCTCTTTTAGACACAAAGTATTACAATATACCACTGTACTTAAGAAGGTACAAGGAAGGCATCAAGGTAGTCTGCAAATGCCTATAACTGACTGTTTTCCATTTGATATGGCAGCATCTAGGTCGGGGCAGAAAAGTCAATTATGTCTCCTACTTTTTTTTTTTTAAAAAAAAAAAAAAAAAAGCAGAGCCTCCTATTACTATTGAACAGTACAAAGCATATCTCAAGATTAAGAAAAGTCACTAGTCCCTACATATTTACACTACTGTCATGGTTTTGGCTAGGACAGAGTTAATTTTCTTTGTAGAGGCTCATACCATTTTGTGTTTTGGACTTCTGATGAAAACAGTAGTGATAACACATGAATGTTTCTAGTTGTTGCAGTGTAGTGCTCACACAGAGCCAAGGTCTTTTCTGCTTCTCATGATACCCTGCCAGTAAGGAGACTGGGGGTGCACCAGGAACTGAGAAGGGAAACAGCCAGGACAGCTGGCCCAGACTGACCAAAGCGATGTTCCGTATCATACGGTGTCATGCTCAGCAATAACAGTTGGGGGAAAGAGGGAGGAAGAGGTAGACATTCAGAATGATGGCATTTATCTCCCCGAAAAGCATTATGAGCTCTACTTTTCCAGAAATAGCTGAACATCTGCCTGCTGATGGCAACTAGTGAATGCATTCCTTGTTTTGCTTTGCTCACACATGAAACTTTTGCTTTAAGTGGTAAAGTGAGTTCTCACACTTTTTACCTTTACAGTTCTGTTCCCTATGCCACCTACAGAGAGTATGTAAGTACGGTGCTTAGCTACCTGCTGGGATTAAATCACAACTATAAAACTTGTGCATATACCTAAGAAGACAAGAAAGATACTGAGAACCAAAAGAGAATAAAAAAGAATTAATGGCAGTACACAATACATAACATGAAGATATAAACCATTTATATCCAGACTTCTCAACTTACCTTAGCATCTTGAAGGTTGTCCCAAAAAAAGGTTTCTCCATACGGAGATATGATGGGTGGCTTTTCTTCTGTGAAAGTTTCTTAAAGTAAAAAATAACCAGTCACATATTGTCATACTCCATTATTGTACTGATATAATCAACAAGGGATACAAGTTTTCTGTTTCTGATTTTCCTGCCCTCCTCAAAATGAATAAATATTGAAGAACAAGAAACAATTCCTCATTTATAACTGAAACACACTTTCTTAGAAATTTATACTTTTACACTGATCTACTTATATCTAGCTATAGTTTTGCTATATCTAGTATAGTATATCAATATAGTTGCAGTTTTATACTGCATCTTTTCACTAGCATCTTATTTGGATATAGCTTGCATATAAGTATCATCTTCTTTCCTAATCTGCCTATCAAGTTAAAAAAAACAAAAAACAAAAAACTTTTGTCATATACTCTTGGGATCAATAGTTCCACTGTCTTTTATTCTGACTTTAAAAAACAAAAGCAAAGGAAACAAAAAAACACCTAATTTCTGCTCAATTTTCATTTCATCACCAATTATTTGCTTGAAATTAATATGTATAGCTTCAAACTTCTAGTGTTTAAAATAATTTATTTTTTTTTAAACGTCACTGACTGAAACTGTGCAAGACTGAATTAAATAGTTTACTGGAAGAAGTTACCAATTTATTTCCCGTTATTTCCTGGGGCTCTGATTACTCACTAACAAATGAAGATGCATTAGTCAGAAATACTCTTCTTACAGTCTTCAAGAAAAAATCGATTCTGCTTTAAAAAAAAATGCATACCATCTTGAAAATTCAACATATTGTATTTAAAAAAAATATGTTAAATTACGTTTACAGACAATATTTTGTAATTTTCATGCTATTAGCTCGTAAACAAGAACTAAGTAAAACGTAGAAGTGGTTACGTGCTCTGCTATTATGTACATCACACTTTTTTCATACTTGCCAGATACCCAGTATTTCTTAAAATGGCAAGTCAACACTTGCTCAACAAAAAACGAGGTTAGACCTCAGTTTTTTGTTTGAGGTTTCTTTGTCTCAGTATTCAAGATCTAAGTACCAGCATGCTTAACTCACTTTTTTGTGAAGCTTGCCTCCCAGCACAAGGTACATTTGTAAGATCCACATTCTTTCTTTTCTGAAGGGAGCTTGAACAAAACAGAGCACAAAATGAAAATATTAAGTGAAATTTCCCAAAAATGGAGCATGGAGCAAAGACATCTTATGCAGGTAAACAAAGTATTACAACTACATGCAAATGTAGAAATAGTCAATTTTAAGTCTTAGAAAAGTCTTCTGACTGAATTTAAAATATCCAACATTCTTTCTTTCTCTCTTCATGATGCTGAATACTTCACTGATCATAACACACACATTCAGATTTTTTTGTTTTGTTTTGAATGCCTTAACATACATTTAGACCTCTGGGAAGCATGGGGATCCCGCTTCTTCCCCCATCCTCTACCATCTCTTCTACTTCACATTCAATACCAACAAATGCATTGAAAAAAACAGCATAGTATCAAAGCCAAATCTTCAATACTGAGCTCTAAGCACAGAGCCTAGGCATCCAGACAAAGCAGATGCCTTGGACCACTGAAAAAAAAAAAAAGTGCTGAAAATTTTTAATTCCCAATCATTATTTTCTTTTTCCCCTAATAAACTTTCAATCTGAGACATAAATGACATTTCTTTGATACCACCTGCGCCTATGACTGTGCATTTTGTAGATATGCAAGAATGTATTCCCACACACAGGAGAAAAATTACTTTTTTTATTGGTGTTATGCTAGCTCCTAAGTATTTCAGGGATTCCATGTACAGAGGTACATTTCTGCTGGAAAAATCATGTTTTCATTATTATTACTGAGATTTCAGGCTAATGCAGCAGCTTTTGAATAACAGAATAGGAGAAAATACATCTGAAGTAGTACATTTCTAACCCATCTTCACTGCTGCAGCAGTCTGTTTTCAGTCTGCTTTCAATCAAACTGATTTCACCTGTTAACACAAGTAATTAGTAATTTCTCTTCTTTATATCATTTTCTCCACTTGAAATATCAGCGATACAGATCCTTGTGCATCATTACAGAATACTCATTGATTCATAAGTGCTATAAAAAAGATCCTTTAAGCTTTTTCTAAGAGTTTTCAGATTCTCCATCTTTCAAAGCCAAAGATAAATGTTTTAATAAAAATATCAATATATCTGATTTTCATTTCCCCACTAGACTTATTGGTGAATTTTATGTCTTTAAGGTTTGTTATGCTCAAAACTCCAGAAATACCACCCCACGACATCCAAATTGAATAACTCTACATTACAGGCTGATGTTTCCCTATGACAAGAAAGCATATGTTTATGAACTACAATTTTGTATCATTTTCAATCTATGCCTCTATTTGCCCCAAGGAAATTGCTGAATTAAATTCAATATGGAAGCTGCACTTTGAAATAACAAGTACCTTTACAAATTTTATCCCGGTTGTATTAATTATGTTTCTTGATGGTATTTTGTAAGATCCGATTCTCAGAAAACATAGGATGAGTTTGCCCAGTTGAAGTGGATCATGGCCTAGCTCCATACATCGTAACTGCTCACTCTTCTAATTACAAAAACTACATAGCACTGTGTTCCTTCATGTGTCTTACTAAAATTGATGTAGCTACAATCTTTTGAAGTTACATTAGCAAATTAACTTCATGCATTTGTACTAACCCGGAATGCTTACAAATAAATACATAAATAGAAATAATATTTTTCAACAGAGACAGGATTTGTATGTTGTTTTTAAGGGTACTAATAGCATTAATATGAATTTGAGAGGGACAGATAATCAGCTTTGACTAAAAGAGATTTTAAACTGATGGTTTTCTTCCCTATGTAAAACAGTGAGTGAAAGGCTTAGTTTCAGAGTGGAAGGATTTAAAAGTGGGCAGTGGTAATAGCAATGAGTCACGAGTAATACTGGTAAACTCATCAGGAAACGTGAAATGATAAAGCAACTTATAAAGACCTGCTTTTTTTTGTTTGTTTGTTTGTTTGTATTAAGTGTCTACGCGTATATGCTCCATACAAAGTAAGAAAACCTGTTAAAAATATGAACTGCAGGGTGTTCCCCCCACCCACTCCCCAAATAAATTTTTTTTTTGGTCATTTTAGGAATGGGAAGTTTTACCTTATGTCAAGTAAAAACTACCTCAATAAATACTTAAAATAGCTTACTCTGAATATCTGCTTGAGAGATTAAATATAACAAAAAATAGAGTGCAAGAGGACAATATTTGTCATCCTTGTCAATTGTTGTACAAAATAAATTCCTACATTAAATGACAGAAAAATAAAGAAGACTTATTTGGGGGCAAAAAAGACCAAAACCAAAAAAAAAAAAAAAAAAAAAAGACAAACGAAAACCAAACAAAAATCAAAGCCACCACCAACAGAAAACTTATCTACATAAACATGACTTTCCTTAACCATTTCCAAAACTTAATACTTCTTGAGATTATCATCATCTTTGTTTTGCTCTCTGTAGGACAGTTAGTGCAAGTAGCCTGCAAATCACAAAGTACCAATTATACACAGATAAACATAATTTTAATTATATTATCTCTTTGTTACAACTGTGGAGGTTAAGACTAACTATTTTCATAAATTAAGTGATACAGGATGTGGTTCGGGCTGCATACTCTTCCCCACCACCCTTTCCTTGTACATAAACAGGATGAAAGGGTGTGATGAGGCAGCAACTTGTCTTGCTGAAGGCTGAGAGACTGGAAAGGTGAGAGCTGAGCCGATTTGTTCTATACACGCCTGCAAATAAAGCGAGGGAGAGAGCTCAGTGGAAGCAGTCAGTGCTTCAAAGTCTTCACTGGCATTCATCTGCTGTTTTTTTTTTTTTTTTTTTTTTAATGTGAATGAAGCTTTTGTTTTCAATCATCACATTTTCTACCCGAGACCTAGCCCTCCCTTTACATGAATACGTCCAAAGTGCTCTACCGTGCTGTTTGAGCCTTGGGCTTCATAGGCTGCTTGCAGAAGTCAATTAAGGGAGATACTTGGCCAAAGGAAGAGATAGAGCAGCTTCTCCCTCCGAAAAGGTGCTCTGTGTGACCACATACAGAGTAGAGGGAGGCAGCAGCACTAGCCTGGAAACCTCATTAGCAATCTCAACCACTTACATGCCCGCAACGGAGTGTGAAGAATACCAGCACTGCTAACTTTCCACTACAGCAGCAGCTGTTTGCACAAAATGGACAGCACCAGGACAGGCACACAGCATCTCTGTATACATGTACATACATACACTGAAGTCCTCTTTCCCTCCCTCCTCCTGCCCCTCCAGCAATGCAGCAGTTTTTCCAGATTTATTTTTGGACTATTTCTTCTCTCCTGCAATAAGCAATCAGCACTGAACAACACAAGCGACAGAGTCGGAGGATGTGGAAAGCCTGGATGTATTTGGTGTTGGTCAGTCTGAAATGTTACTTGGGCACAACAATCAGCTCTGTCACCTGACACACCTGCTTAGCTTTCCCTTTAAAGGCACTGCTGTTCCAAAGGGTGCAACCAGAGCTACAGAGCAACTGCTAAACAACATGGTCCAAGGTAGCTTCAGAGGTTTCCGCATCTCCACGCTTATCTTTAATCTCAGGCTAAGGGCATGCATGTGGTTAGCTCCATCCATTGCAATACTTTCACTTCATCTTAGAGGCATCAGTTCTTCACTTGCATGGGTAAGAAGTAACCAAAAGTACCAAGAGAGGCCACAAAATTTGCACCCTCCTCTGTCTAATCCTTTATTCTGTTCAACGACATTATCGGGAAAATATACTAAAAATTTAAGACTAGTCACTTAAGCATAAAATACAGGGTCTCAGAAGTTCATTGCAAAAGGTTCTGACAGTCTTATCAAGACCTGTTGAGCCAGATTATTTCAATCTTGGAAGATGATTTGCAACCCCCTAGTTTCTGAACTCCTTCAGAAGTTTTTGAAGGCCTTCAGAGCAATGTTTACTACTTCTGTATCAATACTGAGCTCATAATGCTGTGATAAGAAGGAAAAATCTAGCTGGCAAGAACCCAACATTGCTTCAGTGCTGATTATCTGAAAGAGCTAGAAAAATCTGCACAATGATTTGTCAGGAACATTGTATAAGTTTTTGTATGTTTTTAATTCCGCACCCCAGTACTGCAGCGGTGCCAAGTATACTTGCAAAAACAAAGAAAAGCAAGGTACTTCCAACTTCTAAAACGTCACGGTGTCCTACCAGCCGACTGCATGTTTTGTTACAGGTAAGAGCTAGGAGCACAAGCAAGGCACAGGAAAGTAGACAAAATTAGAAGAGGTGCATGCACGTTATTAGTAATAAAAAGTGACAGAATCACAGCACTACAAAGGGCCACAGGGAGACCTACTGTACAAGCTTTTAGTGTTAGAAGGCACTTAAGAGATCATGAGAAAGGCATTTCCTTGCATAAAGCTTTAAGGCCAACATCCATGCATGACAAGAAGGAGATGCTGGGTTTCCCAGTAGATTTCAGTTGGAATTTTCTGCCTCTATGCAGAAAGCCTTCACACAGTATAATAAGGATGAAACCAGCATCTATCAATAAAAACCAGCTGAGAATGTTTGTCTTTCCTATAGGATTGCATAGACATGATCTTTCCTGAGGCTAAAGACACTGCAAGCCACCACTTTAAAGTTATGTATTAATTCTTTGCCTCTAAAAAAAAAAAAAAAAAAAAAAAAACCAAAAAACTCAGCAAGGTTAATCATGAACGTTTCTATGAAGTTTAAGTTCTGTTTAGAAGCTCTGGTTTACTCTTGATCTTCATCTGACAGACTTGCTGCTTGTCCTTCAGGATTTCTACATTGTTATAACTGGAGCATAAAGATGAAGAAGAAAATCTGGAGTTCACAAATCAGAATGTGGAAACGATGTTAGTGACCCAGTCACACATCAGTCTCTAAGACACCAGGATCTGAAGGATTTACTGGCATGGTGGGAACACCATAAGCACAGCATGTTATCTCTACTGGGTGATTGTTTCTCAGAAGAGATAAGAGTAGCTAGTCATTGTTATCTTTTAGCATTAGATTCCCATTTCAGCTCAGCAGGAGTAGCTTTGTTATATGCAGTGGGGATGATCACCCCACAGAAGTTAATGTAAAGCCACTCCCCACTGAAAAGTGTTTATACTTCAAAGTTTCAATAAGCACAATTTCTTGGTGTTTTAGAAGACACTGATTATATATATGTTTTTTTTTTTTTCCAAGTAGATCATGCAAATCTTTTCTTTGTTGCAAAGAATTGTTGCCTCTCCACCTGTTCAACCAGACGACTGTATTAAAGCATTTAATATTAACATCTTTCATTAACCTAAAAGAAACTTATAAATGCTTGGGAAAACTCTGCACTTAGGGCATGTATAAACTCGCTAATGATGTTTCTAACTGCTGAGATATGCAGATGAAAAAGACAAATACAAAACATTCTCAGACACGTCCCTTCCAGGCACAGCTAGTGGTTTAAAAAAAAAAAAAAAAAAAAAAAAAGCACAACCTGATAATTTGGATATGGCTACAGTGACAAAACTTTGCATGTGTCTTTGCATGAGGTTTTTCTTCTCCATAAGACACTTACCAAGCATGACAAGTAAAACTTTACAATTAACAAAATCAAAAATAGCACAATTAAATCTGGGGGAAGATACTTTTTGTGTATACAGGCCATAATATTGTGATCAGCTGTACATTCACTGCCTCTTATTTTTAAAGTATGGTATCATTTGAATGTTATTAATGGAGGTCTGGAGTTACATTGTAACATCAGATCTTTTCCCCTACATTCCATTGCCTTTTTGCAAAACAAGCCACAAAAACTGTTTGTTACAGACAGCAAGTGTTCCTTGCTAGTTTGTAGACTAATTGCAAACTCTGCCATTTTGAAGGAATCAAAATCTACACCCACATCACATGAATATTTTGAAATGAATGCAAACTATGCAATTTATCATAAAGTAACAACCTTTACTGGATGCTCTCCAAGCCAATTTCACCAGTGCTGCACAGAATCCTTATAAGGATTCCATGAATTATGAAAACCTTCCACCTCCATCGTCTAGAAAAAGCCTTTCCAATTGCCAAATAAAATGTCCTTTGACTGAAGATGCATCTTTTTGTCATCCTACAAAATTCCATGTAAGTTGTAGCTGGTTAAAATAAAATAACAATAAAAAAAAACACTTGGTTTTCTTTTTTTTCCTCCTATTTCTTCCTCCTGGAATGCCTCATTAAAAAAAAAAAATATGCTACAAGCATCATTAAAGTCCAAGTTTCACTATATGAATAGTGATAATATTCATATGCTATATGAATACCAGCAGAAGCCAACACCTAACATGACAAACCGGTTGCATTCATTCTCTGCATTAACAGTTAGATGACAACCAGTTTAGAAATCAGTCCAAGAGCCATCCTGAGGAAAATCGTTGCTTTAGATTGACAGCATAATATAATTTTCTCCTCCATGAAGCATCCCATTCTAATTTAAAAGAATATAAATTTTACTGCAGAGTTCTACGCTTTAAGGTTAAGACTTCAAATCATCTTCCTACATCCACATATGCAATCCTGTCTGAGAAATCCTCCTTCATACAGATACATCCTTACAGGACGGCTACACCATACAGCACATTCAACAGGCAAGAAGGCTTTTGTAAATATTGCCTCACTTTTCAGATGAAAGTACCCTAATACACACAGCTGTGCAAAATTTCCTAGATCTTTTAAATCCAAGACTTAGAATAAAATAATAAACCTTTGTTTTCTAAGAACAGTATTTTCTGAAAGGTACAATCTTAAAAGATACTAAAATATAACTTGAATACACAATTACAACAATTTTTATACTTAAGGATGAATTTTTATCCTCTTGAATTTACTGTTTTATAACTATTTTCCTGCCACAGATCAGAATTTCATTAGATACTATTAATGAGATGCTAACCCCAGCATATCAGTAACATTTTGGTTTGGAATAGATTCAACAGCTTTTTCTTTTTAAATCTTGCTTTTGTAACATGTATTTTCATTCTTCCCTATCTGAAGCGTATACAGATTGAGTTTCAAAAATGTTTGATATAGTTGTTTTTAAACACAGGCTATTCCTAAAGCAATGAAGATTCATTTCTCTCAAAGTAAGTAGATGCAGAGATTATAATGAAACACTATTCTAGAATTTCCCTTTATACTCCCATTTGCACTTTTGACTTGCTTAATCCTTCTTAGGATTATTCATGTCAGAGCCAAGCTATTTACAGCACATATAAAAAAAATCCACAGAAAAAGACACCCTTTGCCCATACAGCCTACAGCCCCCTTCACAAACCCCCCCCCCACCAAAAAAAAAAAAAAAAAAAAGTCCCATAATTTCTAAAACAATTCTTCACTAAAAAGAAACAACAATTACCTGGTTGAAGTCTCAACTTTGCTTGATTCAGGAATTTCTGGCACAGGCCGATGTCTTAACATAAAAGACCGACTTGCTCTTGGAAATACTGTCGTGCTGTTTTGTGTACAGGAATCATATAAGTCATTGTTTATCATTTCTCCTTGAAACTTAAAGAATGGAGAACTTGGCTCACAATCAGATAGATCATCCCCATCTGCAAGCATGAGTTGTTTGTTTTCACTGTATTTTGTCTCACATGAATGAGCAAATGAAGAAGGAGGATCACAAAATGCCAAACGGCCAGCCAAGTGCTCATCAGTTTGGTATGCAGCAGCTTCTTCCAATGATGTATCCGGCTGAGCATTCATCTTAATACTTCCACTTAGACTGACAGCTTTTACTATGCTGTCTGAATTCTGGTATAAACCAGAAAAATCCAAATTTGTAATGCTATCATCACTTGCCTCCGATAAGTTTTGCTCTCCAAGTTTGAACCTTTCTTCACCAAAGTAAGCTTCATTAGGAAGTTGCACTGATGATGTTGCAGGTATCAAGTCAGTCTCATCTGCATTTAAATTGCTTACTGGAGAATCCTCATCCACGCACAAATATTGCTTCTTTTCTAAACCTGTCGAGTCTTTAAGTTTTACATTTTCATGGAGAAGTGAATGTCCTTGTCTTTTTGAAAGAGCAGTGTCTAACTGTTTAAGGATCCTTCTGCGGTGCCCTGTAGGCAGCACTCCCAT
The DNA here is from genome assembly GCF_965140915.1 of Aythya marila. Classification (NCBI taxonomy): domain Eukaryota; kingdom Metazoa; phylum Chordata; class Aves; order Anseriformes; family Anatidae; genus Aythya; species Aythya marila. Next base: position 54,068,516 of record NC_139045.1, on the reverse strand, counting down.
TTGCTGAAGCACACTGTTGTTTATGCCTGTGCAATCTGTCACAATGTTATAGCCATATTCTTTAAAGTTAGGAAGATACTGCCCTAAGTTAATGTTGACCAAGAATTCTTCAATATCAGTGCCGTTGCCTGTGGATGACATGATGGCAGCTTCATTCCGAACACTGCCCCTCACAGTCATATAGAAATATAGTCAAGATGCAGGCATACTCATAGGCAAAGAAGCTCTCTATATTTGTCGGCAGTCAGCCAATGGAAAATGCAATTTCTTTGAGATACTTCAAGTTTCTTTAGTTTCTGATTTTATTTTTTAAGGCTGCAAACCTATGGAAAAGAAAAAGGGTATTTAAAAAGAAAGAAAACTCAGTTCAGAGGTCTGAATTTACTTTAATCTTGAGTAAAATTCTGAAAGGCTCCCTGTTGTTTGTACACTACAATTTTTAAATTGTGCATATATGAAAATTTCAAGCAGGGTAAACAGCATAACCTCTCCATCCTTTTATCTTCTCCTGTACAAAGAGAAGAGCAAAATCAAAGCCTTAGCACAAGTAATAGTTTTAAAACATATAATCCTAGTAGTTACAAGATGTGAACCACTTATCTCCACACAACTTATTATACAGTGCTTGGATATAAATGGTAGAAAAAGTGAACAAAGACCAGAGCTGGAACCCAAAGCTTTCCCATTCCCATGCTGGCACCAATTAACTACAGAGTGCAGCTTCCACTCCTTTATCTTCTGAGCCTTAAGATTTTTAGCACAGAAACAGACTTTCCGCAGGGAAAAGAAAAAAAAAAATCACTGGCTAGAGCATTCCCACCAAGTAAGTGCCATAACTAATACAACAGTTTGCAAAGGTAGAGCCACTTCTGAGAATGTCTGGAGAAAGAAAATAAATAATTTAAGCTGCTACTTTTTTTTAAGAACCACAGCCAGAAAGCTGTGGAGGTGATCAAAACATGCCTCACAGATCAGGCACGTGTTCTTCAAAGAACTGTCAGACAGGAACGCAGGAAACAGCTAAGTGGTAGCTTCTTGGCTTTAGCAAGGAAGCACCTCCTGTGGTCACAAACTGCAGAGGCATAACCAGAGGCGAGTTCTGGCCTCCATGCTAGGGACCTTTGGTACCTCAAGTAACCATGACAGTTTCTCTTCAGTATTTTCCAACTCAGCTCTTGCACACCCCTGATTTCACCCATTTCGACTTTTCCTTCCTTCGTGGCCATATCCAAATCCATAGTTTACAAAATCCAAAGCAGATGGAGAAGCTGCTGTTCAGAAGGTGTTTGAGACAACCTGAAATCATGTCTTTAAAGAAGGTTTAACACCAGCAGCAGACAACAGGTTTTTTTTCCTCCTCCCTCTTCCTGTACAAAGAGTCATTTGGCTTTAGGGAAAGCTGCTGACTGTAGCAGCTGCCCTGGCATGCAGGTACTAGCCTGGAGCAGCCTGGAAGAGAAAGAACAACTTCGGCAGGACAGCGTAGGACCTAAATAGCAGCCTGAAAGAAAAAGATTCACATGCCCAGCATACACCCAAGGTAGCAGATATTAGGTACACCTTATTCTCCAAAACATCTCCTGACTAAGAGGGCACTACTTACGATCTAGAATTGAAGCTTGACAGATTGGCTGCTTTTGTACTATATCAATTGCTCCAATAAAGGATAAAACATCTTCCTATACAATTTCCCTAATGACTTTTGAATAAATAAGTCATTATTCAGCCAAGCAGTCATAAATAAATCTTCATGCCCTGCCTCATTCCCCAAAGACACATACAAACACATATAAATTTAAAATCACATAATCAATGGAGCATAATTGTTATCACCACTATGAGTAATTGTACTCTAGCATTACTATGAATAACTAGTTTAATCACTAGAAGTTTCCTCTTGCAGTTTTGTAACTACTTTTATTACTCCCACACTTTCAGAAAGAACTAATCGAAAACAGGAAAAAACTCTGCACTTACACCATATATACGTGTATATGTATGGCATAGTAAAGAGAAAAAGTTGAATAAACCCACACTCTTCTGGAAGACATACAGATCAGCACATTTATCACAAAAGTTCCATTATTTACAAGAACTCTTTAGATTCTTGCCAATATATTCAACTTCATTTTTTGCGATGCATTTTTATAGCTTTGATCGCTACTTGGCAGACTTGCAAGCAGTGACTTACCACCTTCAATATGAAAGGCATTCAATTAGAGATTTTTGGAGAGAGAACTCCATAGGCCACGTACCAGCCTCTTGAGAGATGAAGTCTGTTAGAGAGTTAACTCTCACTGAGAAGTCATTTTAATTCAAAGAGGCCTGGATTGAGCTACACTGATTAACAAGCAACTTTTAGAATAAGAATTAGATTTAACTTTGTCCTTCCTCAACATGAGCACGTATCTAAACACCCATCATTTCTTTAAAAATTTAAGCCCCCCCCTTCTCAATGATAAAATTCGCCAGTAATACCCATCAGCCATCTCTAAAACCACCAAAATGCATATATAAATACATACTGTGTTAAGGTTTTTTTTATTTTCTTAATTTTATAATTACTACAGAAATAACTAATGGCAGAAGAAAACATCAAGCAGGCACTGTTTCACATACCCATTATGAAAAAAAAAGTACACACACTCACACACATGAAAAACCACCTCCAGTGTTAGCCTATCAATTAAACAATTTCAACTTCAATTTTGGAATACTTTGTCTGTTGTTTCCAGAACTTCCCTGGTAGTTCAGGGTTTTGTGGTGCTATTTAGGGTCCTAAGCCCAAGGTGTTAGCGTTTATTTTCAAGCAGTATCATTCTCCTAATCTCTCCACCTCCAACAGAAAAAAAAGGCACTTAAGTAAGTAGCTTCTATTTACTTACTCACACTCTTTTCCACATCTAAGTATTGTTTTTTCTACGTGCAACAGCTTTGCCAACACCTTAATCTGGAACACCTCCAAACTGCTACTTCAGGAACTCCAATAGCCATGTATCATCGGTTATTTGGATACTCACACATCTCAGTACAAACCACAAAACAATGCACAGGATTACCAAGCACAGAACAAACTTTGTTTCTAAATGCGAAGAACATAATTTCTTTTTGTTCCATATTTTCCAGAATAACACATAGCAGGCCCAGAAAGGAAGAAACTGCTCACTAAGACAGTGTTTTGACCACAAAATGCCAGCAATGCTGGGAGCTGAAGCCAAAGCCATTTTTTTGTTTCAGTAGTTGCTAAAAGTTGCTGTAGTTTAAGCACTTCTAAAGACATGCTATAGATCTGACCCACCTATACAACTCAGTAAATTATACACAAATATTGATTGTGAAACTTACTGGTATTTGTGGATCTGAGGGTTTTGCTTATTTTGGTTTGAATGCGCTTTAAATAAAACAGAACTAAATAAATACGATTCTGTGATACACACAATCAGTGAATATTTTTAACACGGGTTAGAAGATAAATACTTTATCATGTCTTACACTGCATGTTTTATCCTTACTACAGCCTTAAGCTCAAGTGTACAGAAAAAGAGAACTCAAGGACCACCTTATCCAAAATAGTAAACTATTTCAAATAAATTAATATCAATAAAACTTCGTAACTTCAACTGTAGAATAATTCACACAAATACAGTTTGTATAATATTACATATGAAGATGCAGTGATCATATGTATGTGATATATGCCCGTTTGTACATTGACTTTCACATTGGTAACTGTACCACTATGGAAACTTAAGTAAAAAGAAGTCTTAGCGGTTAGTTCACATGGTCACATACATCCTGCAAAACAAAGCTTTTACTCTGAGCAGCAGGGCAAAATAGATCGTCCCATAGTATTAGACAGAAATAAGTATTAAAGAAAAAAAAAAAGAGGGAAATTTTTGATCTTTCTTAAATAAAACTGATTCTAAGGGCGCTGTCATATCCTCTGATATAGAGTCACACAGACAAAAGCCACTCAACACATTCACGCAAATTGGGAGAATGCTATAGTGGGTATATGAAGTAAAGCTTCTTGGAAGACACTTGATTATTCAATTTTACAGAAATATGCGTAAAGTGTCCAAATTGCTATGTGGAAAAAGCAATACAAGGGAATCCATCTGGGCTTCTCTTTTAAGAAAATATGCTTTTGGCATGTGATAAATTGCCATTTGTTTTGGACATCAAAAGCCTTACATGGGATCATCCAACTTTCTTCCCCAGATGACGATGTTTCTCAAACTCTTTTCAAAATGATTTTCCCATCCTTCCTTTTCTCCTCTTACAGAAGGAACTTAGACAATGAGGTAGAAGAACTCAGAGTGGCATACCAGGTCTTTCTGTTTTGCAGAAAAGAGCTGCTACATGGCCTCCAAGACAACATTGGCACAGAAAAAAATACATAATTTTCAGGATGCTTCCTCACATGGAGGAAATGTTCTTGTACCTAACATTTTAAAAAACTGTGCCAATTGATATGGCCTCCATTCCATGATTTTCAAGTTGGAGAAGTCTGCAAGACATCACTGATTGGAAGATGTATGCAGATAAACAAATCTATGCTGAAGCAAGCCAGCCAACTTTTAACAAAACACACAAACAGAAGGCTATAGCTGAATATAGAAGTACTCAAATGAGTGTTTCTCATTACTCAATACTCAAATGAGACTTTCTTCTTCCTTTTTAAGAAAACTACTGATGCCAGCCTAGAGAAATCTTCCGAAGTACACAGCAAGCCAGTCACACTTCCAGTGATGACTTCAACAAATACAAGGAAGTTCAGGCTTGCTCCCAGCTTCTGCTAAACCACACTAAGTTTCAAATAAATGTGGGGTGAAAAAAAAATAAAACAACTGCTCTAGGATTTACCAAGGAGCAGAATTAAATCTGCTGGTGGTCAATTTCACCCTCCCATTGGGCTGGACTGCATACAAACTGGCAAGATTAGCAGGCTTAAGAAGTGTAGATCATTACAGATCTTTCTTTTCGGCATGCTCAAAAAAAAAAAAAAAAAAAGAAAAGAAAAGTCCTCTGAAGTGACCATTTTAAAGGTGTCACTTATTGAATTAGCATTTGGGTCAACACAGAGCAACGTAACCAATGGCAACCAGCACAGTTCCTTGCCCAAAAGCAGCGAAGTGACTTAGTTCAGCACGATTACGAAATACTTTCGAGCACATCCTCCGCTCACATAGTTTCCTTGTTCTTTTTTTTTTTTTTTTTTTTTTATTTCAGAAGGCTTCTGTTTCAGAGGAAAGCTCGGCCACCTTCGCCGCCTGGGAGCGAAGGCTGACGCCGCCAGAAATTCCTGTGGAGCAACTCGCGGCGTCGGGAGCACGGCGCGCACCGGGGCGGCACCGGCCGGGCGCACTCGGGCGAGTTGCTGCGGCGACACGGGGCTGCCACGTCCCGGCTCTGCCTTTCCGATCAATAAGGGCATCCCAGCGCTGTTGCGCTCCGCCACAGCGACTTTCACGCACCGTCCGGTAAAACTCGCAGGCAGCTTAACGAGAAGCCTGCGCCTAACTTCACAGAAAGTACCCGGAGTAAATAAATACACCACAAAGCGCCCTACCTCGGCTGGCATTTACATACGGACCGTTAAAACAATTAAGACGAGAAGCACACGGGCGGGGAAACGCACGCTACCTGCCCACCAGGCTCCATCTCCCCGGCACCCCCCTTACCACGACACCCCCGGGCACCCCTAGCCCATCCCGGGGAGCCTCTCGAGCAGGCCGGGTCGAGCCGAGCAGAGCCGGGCCGGGTGCTCCCAGCCTTGCGCCCCTCGGCAGCTGGCTTACCTCCTGGCGACGAGCAGCCGCGAAGGGGAAGGAGGACACGGCCTAAGACCGCTTGGGCTCCCTCCTCTCCCCCTGCTCGCTCGTTTTCTCCTTCCTTCCTGCCTGCCTCCACACCCCACCCCACCCCCGCGCTGCTCCCCGGCGAGCCGCGCCCGCGGCGCTCCGCTCCCTTCCCTCCCCTTCCCTCCCTCCGGAGGCGGCCGCACCTGGGCTGGAGAGGCGGTGTGCTGCCTCCGGAGCCCGGCGGGGGGCTCGGGGAAGGCTGCCTGCCCCACAGCACGGCCCCGGAGCACGACCCCGGGGTTCTCCTTTACTCCCCCGGGGCGCGGGGCGAGATGGCCGCGGGGCTCCCCCTGGCCTCCCCGCTGCCCTCCAGCGGAGCCTCGCGGGGGGCGCAGCGCCCTCACGCCTCGCTTGGCTGGATGAAATTAGGAAGCTTTAAGTAAAGCGTGTGACTTGCCCCGCTTCTAGGAACTCGCCCGCGCCCGTGAGGTAGTGACACGCTGCCGAAAGTCGCGTTTTATTACACTAAACGAGACCGAAAAGCGCTTTGACGCGCTCCAGCAGCCGCCCCCCTCGCACCGCGTGGGCCCCGAGCTCCTCGAGGTGAGGCTGGGGATGCCCCGGGGGCCTCTGCTGAAACAGCCGAGTTCTACCCCGAAAAACAGGCCAGTAAAGCCCTCCTTGGGAGCAAGTAAACCTGCGTTCTTCTGCCTGCTGCAAAGATTGCTTATTGCATGCTAACTATAGCCTTACTACGTAGCCCGACTCACACCGAGGCTGTTAAAGATCGTCAGAGGCTGAGGAGTGCCATGGTAGTAAAATGAGGTTTCAGATCACAACTTCAAACGTAAGCAACTTTTTCATTCTCCAGTTCCCCACTGCAACAAGTGGAAGGAGTGAAGTTCAGCATTACAGAGCCAATCCTACCCGCGCTCAAACACTTCTGAAAATCCTGCTGTGCACCCTAGCTATTAAATGCCTAAATACCAGTCTACTAAAAAATGCAGTTAATTTAATATCCCAAACTTGTATTATGCAAGCGAATTTTATGGTAAGAAAGTCCTACACCAGTGCAAACTTTTGTTTTTGCTTTTTCTAGGTAGCCTAAAGAAATTCATAATTTTCTTGACCGACTTTCTATTAATCATTTTGCTGAGCCTGGCTCAATGTCATTCCCAATCATTTGCAAATGGACCCATATATTTGCAAACCAAATTGCTGCACAGATGTGACTCAGGTAGGTACACAAACACTCTTTTTGGCCATAGCTTTTCTGGATTGTAATCTAAGGGCTCACAGATTCATCCGATTAGAGATTTGCCTAAAATCCCGAGCTAAGCCTAGCTTCCTTTCAGAACAGTAAGAATGCCAATGAATGCTGACTTAGAAAAGGATTTTTAACCACAGTAATTTAAAATATTTGAAAGATTCATATCTTGAAAACAACAAAAGGCTTGCCGTCTTTGCAAGGCTTACCTTGCCATGCAAGCATCCACTTCATTAGCTGAATTTGCTTCACTGGGCTGAATTTCTCTTTCCTGCAAGTTTTTAGGTATGGCAGTTGAATAATACCTTTGAACTCTTCTCTATCAAGAAAGTCCAAATCCTTCTATAAAATCCGCCTCTCCTTCTCTTCCAGGAGACCCATGTGATTTGCCCATGTAAGTGGACCAGCAGCAGAGACTACAGAAGACAGGCCTCTCGCTGTTTAAAACAGCTGTCACTCTCACACAGAATTCACTAAAAGAGGCTGTCCTCAGCATATTTACATTTGTGCAGTAATAGCATCTTCCCCCAAAGCATAATGTGGTGCTCTGCACCCTGACACGCTATGTTTCAACCAGAACTAGCCACTTTTCTTTTCTTGACCACTAGATGAGAACACAAGATCTGAGATTTTTTTTATTACTGTTTTTTTTTGGGGGGTGGGGGGTGGGAGGGATGCTGTTTTAGCAGTGTAATTTATCAGATTCTAAGAAAGTTCTCAAGTCTCTGGTTTATCTATGGCACACAGTTCTCTGTAATGAAGCACGAAATGGCAGCTTTCTACCATTGTGGTAAAGCAAAACTAAAACTAACTAAATAAATAACCTTTTGCATATATAAAAGGAAACCACAACTTCTTAGTTCTGATGTAACTCAGATATGACATAAAGCACAGTACTATTCTAAGGCTTGTTGATATATTTGAGTTTTGTAAATCTGTTGGCAGGTTTAACAACTGCAGAGATTTTATTAACTGATAATTTCCTTGGCCCATGAGTTTCTATGTTGCTATCATGAAATTTTTTTAGGTCAGTAATGTTTTTTAAGTAGCTGAAGATTTGGTTTAGAAATTCGTGTTAAGTGGAAGTTGCAATACTTTTGCTATGCCCTTTAGAAGGGATTCGTGCCTTTTGTATCCTAAAACACATATGGCCATACAAGAAGGTCATTCATAGTGAACGCAGTAAGTTTGCTTTCCTGCTCAGAATTATGATTACATAAACCTTCAAGATAATCTTGTTTTCCAGCAACTGATATTCATCTGATTATTTTTAATATGATCAGTCCATAAGAATAACCAAGTAAGTCTGTGTTTAACTGAAGATGGAATATCATCTAAATTGTACAGGAGTTTATCCATACAATATGAATGAACCCCAGACTTCCACATTCCATCTGTGTGGTCTGTTATAAGGTAAAGCATATATTTGCTTCACTATTGTTCATTAAGCTTGTAATATAACTTATTCAAACTCGTCAGCCATTTTCCAGTTTTCCAGATATTGTCATTTTTGGATCTGTCTATCTTTAAAACTGATCAGTTCTCTTGCTGTGTATTTTGGATTTAAGTACTCTAACTGCACAAACAGCAAGCTGCTGAGATAAATAAGGGCTTCCTTTATTGATCGTGTACAAGTAGCTCTGATAGTGTACACAAGATTTGGCAGCTATCTAAAAATATACAGAAAAGCTGAGTTTGTGACTTTTTATATAATTATTTAACTGCTGTAAAAACAGCACATACTCTCATTGAATACAGTCTGAACAAGATACAAAGAACAACTTTATAAACTTGGTCTTCTACAATCTTTTCAGTCTTGTTATCTTTAAAGCAGAAGTAATAAAACTCATCCACCAGTCCCTCAAGGTGTTGAGAAGATTAAACTTATTTAGTTTTTGGTGTTTTTAAGCATTATAAGAAATTAAATGTTACCTACATCTCAAACAACCAGCAGATGAATGCCAACCAGCTCTATTATGATTGGAGCTTCAGTACTATTGTTACAGTATTGTTACTAAAATATCATGAAAACTAATCTTGGAAATTAAATCATGTACTGTCATTGTTAAAAGCAGAATTCTAGCATGAGGTAACATTTCACATAGGATAAGACACAAACACACAAAAACAAAACAAAACAAAACAAACACCTGTAAAGACTCAGAAAAAAAAAATTGATAGGACTGTAGTTAAGAATGAGCGCAGGTTTTGAGAAATCTAGGTTCAGTTTTTGTATTTGTTCTCAACTGTTTCTGTGGCTTTGGGATTTATATTGGCCAGTTGTTCAGTGCATTATAACTTTTGTATGTCTCGCTGGACACCAACCTGCGTTTCAACTTAGACCTATAAACTAGTTCAACACATAGCACATTTTTCAAATGTAACTGTGTAATAGTCAATCTGATTTCCAAGAAGCATCGTAGATCCATCATTTGTATTTTCAGACTATCACTTTATAAACTAGTTGATGTTATTCCTTGCAGGTGTGACAGCATAGTCATTGTGGCTTTAGTAATCTTATTTCATTTACATTTGACCTTTATGCAGTCTCTGTTTTCTTAAAACTACCGATGGACTCATGCAGTAGTCCCTTTAAGTTGTTCTGATGTTCATAATGCTGCTTTTGAAACTAATGACATAACACCAATGGAACAATACTGTTTACTGATTAGTTTTACAGCATACTGTTTTGTTTTTTTCTTTCCCTCACCGATGCAGGTGACAGTTATGTTAGAATTAATTTTCTGTCTCATGTATTGTATATCTCACTTGAGTGCCCATGCAAAGTCCCCTGAAGGTAAGAAGCTATTTGGATCAACTGAAATACTCTGAGAATAACAAAAACAGTAATTAGGTTTGCTCCAAAAGCACTTCTCCTATTGCAGTAAGTCAGAAATACTGAATTTGACCTCACTTTCAATGGGAGTCTGCAAAGATGGCAATTCAAAATACATCCTTGCTACAATGTGAGATTTCTGGAAGGTCCACCCACTGCCTTTGGCCAAAGCACACCATACAGCACTTCCCTGGACTAATACCCTCTATGTCCCAGCTCTTAAGCCAGCACCTGAACTTGCAGATACTGCCCTGTGGGTTGGTGACCCCCACTTTCACATACATTTTTATGGGCTTCAATCTGCAGGCAACATGAGAATTTTGCCTGCAGTACTGCTTTATTTAAATTCATTGCTTATGGGGAAGTAAAAGCATCTTCGATGTATAAGACTCACCTGAGTTCACAAGCCTGAAAATGAAAACAGCAGATTTATTCTAGCAAAGCAAGAGGGTTAAGCTCTTGCTTCAAATGAAAGACATATAAAAAAATCAAATTTAAAAAATACCTGACATCAATCTCTCGCTCCAGTTGTCACTTAGGGTTTCTCCAAGACATCTCTCACTAGAAAAGCTGCAGGGGCAGCTTCAACACTTTGTTTTCAGAGTGCCTGTGTTCGGTGTGGGACCTCATCCTGCCACTTCTGTCTCTCATTTATATTTAACAGTTTTCTAGTGGCTTTTGAATACAAATGCTGCTTCAAAACGTGGTAAATTCTTTTTATTTCCTTGCTATTGCTCTCATTTACGGGACCTTGTTACCTTGACATAACTTCCTGTCATCTTTGAAAAATCTAATGGAGCATTCTTAAATATATTTGAAAATGAATCCCTCTGAGAAACTTTCCTACACATCAGAGCAGTAACTTCTCCCATATTCAACTTGTGTGCTGTTGACTGAATTGTAATGAATCATTAGGTTTTATCTACATAGCACTGGTTTTCTCGCATTCTACAGAAACCACATATGGCACATTTAAAGATGCTGTTAGTTTTAAAGGTCACTCTTTCAAATACCTCCTTCCCACTTTCATTTTACTTGTTCCTTGCACAAATTTGGCATGGAAAGTAATGAAGCATACTAGACATCATAGAACTATTTTTAGGGAAAAACTTTCCAAAGTACAATCACAGTTAAAATTGCATATACTTCAATATAATTTCATGTTTTTTCTTTAGGTCTGGTGAAACACATTATATCTCTTATGTTTTCTCTTTCCCCCCAGACAAACAAACAAACAACTCTCCCGCACACACAGACACTTCTAATGCTATTATAGAGACTAAACTGGAGGCTTACTGTATGTATAAATAATACTTCAGTAGAAAACTTTTAATGAAGAAACCCCATCTGCGCAAGAATAATTTCCTGTTAAGTTACTAGGTTAAGGCTGAGAAGTATCAGGAAATTACATGAAATGGGCTTTAGGTAGTTAGTTAAAGTCATTTGATTTTCAGTCTCTTTCCTAAATAACAAATTGAGTGACAAGCTCAAACACAAAATGCTAAAAGTAGCCAAGCCAAGCTGGGGAGGCAACCTACTCACAGCATGCTGGAGAGGTTGATGTTGCAGCAGTGACTGGTCAAAGATGTTGCTCTAATCACTTTACTGTGAAGTATGTTACACAAAACTGTGAGACCAAACTTCAGTTGTTTCAGGCAAACAAAGGATGGCATAAGTATTCTGCCCAAAATCTTGAATTTGGTTGCTATTTTAGAATCAAAGAATGGTTTGGGTTGGAAATCTCAATCAAATAGCTTATAAACGAGCTCTGCTGAAATAGGTCACACTAAGCCACTTACATCCGGATTGACCTTGCTACTTTTTCACCTTCGTGTGCTCAGCAAATTTTATACTTCTTTTAAAGATTGCATTGTACCAAGGGTATCTCTTAAGAGCAATGAGGTCTTAAGTCCATTGTTGAGGAGAGCAGTATAACTAAGAAACTTTATCATTAGGAAAAGAAACAGCATCAAGTGAAAACAACACTTTCATGTCATGTTTCTATGATCTCTCCCTTTCTAAAGTTTAATTAAAATTGCAATTAAATAAGTGTCACCTCAATATTGGATAGGAAAAACTACAGTTTTTCTTATATAATTAAATACTAACATTAAGACAACATCAATCATGTTTAATAACTACAAAATATTATTGCTGATCACATCAAAATGCATTTTTCTTTCAGGAATTAATTTTTCCCAAAGGTTATAATCAGGTTATTACTTAATCTTATAAAATGAGACAAACAGCAAAGAGGCTGTGGAAATTATGAGCTTCTCCAGGTAAACAGTTAATCATGCTTCTGGCCCCTCAGAGACGCTGGTAATCTTGTACTTTCCTTATGAAATAAGTGGAAAGCCAATGTATCACACAAAGGCTTGATTTAAGATACCTCAATTTTGTATGCACAAATAAAAAACTTATACAAGATCAAAAGTTTCACTACATCTTTTTGCTTTATGCACACTGTTATGGAAATCAAATTACATATTCTGCTCAGCTACCACAGTACAAAACTTACCCCTTACTCCAGAATTCTGAGCAAATGCTCAGAATTCTGGAGGCCTTATCAGTTCTTGAGCACAGAGTGAAATGAAAAGGAAATAAATGCAAAAATAAAGGAAATTCTAGTTTAAATTAATGAACTAAAACCATTCATTGCCATTTCTACAGTACACCAAAGGTCTATGTGAGCACAAAAAAAAAGATGTAATGAAAACTGATTAGAGTATTTCATTCTATAACTAGGGAAAGGCCACTTTTTTTCTTCTTATCTGCCATCTAAACTCACTTCTCTTGCACTTTCAAGAAATTGTCCATTGTAAGTGAATCATCAGTAAAAGTGGTTTGTATTTCTTTCATAAAACTGAGGTACAGGAAATGCATATTACAGCTCATGCTGGATTCCAGGCAGAGTAGGTTTCCAGCTAAATCAAGACTATCTCCTGTAGAAGAATGCACATAGGACAATATAGTGTATGGATTTGAGAAGTATGTATCGCTATTTTTATCTTCCCTTTCATTCTTAGATTTTTCAAGTACTGATTAGAGGGACTAGAAGTTCCTCTTGCCACTCATAGTTATATATTGCTATTTTTATCTTCCCCTTCATTGTTCTCAAATTTTGTAGGCCTATGTTCAAGTACTAAAGGACAGATTAGATGGCATAGAAGTTCCTCTTTCTACCCAAAAGTCACCAAAGATGGTGAGAACTCATAATGCTGAGTCCCAGTCTGCAATCTTGTCCTATTTTTGCTGGGAGAGTTAATTCTTCTCACAGTAGCTGGTATGATGCTATGTTTTTGATTTACAATAAAACAACAATATTTTAGCTGTTGCAGAGCAGTGCTTACACAGAGGCAAGGACTTTTCAGCTTCTCATGCCAGCATGGAGTCTGGGGGTGCCTCCCATGGTATTCCATACCATCTGACGTCATGCTAAACAATATATAGGGGTGGCTACCCAGGGTGGGGGGGCTGGCTGTTCGGGGGTAGGCTAGGCATCAGTCATCGGGTGGTGAGCAATTGTATTGTGCATCACTTGTTTTGTACATATTATTATTATTACTACTACTACTACTATTATTATTATATTTTCTGTCCTAATAAACTGTCTCTACCTCATCCCACAGGCTTCAGTTTTCTCGTTTCTCTCCCCCATCCCAGAGAGGGAGAGGGGAGGGTGAGCAAACGGCTGTGTGGTGTTTAGCTTCTGGCCGGGTTAAACCACAACACCTACGGCCATGGCTATGCACAGTTTGGCACAGATCATGGTTAGCATGTTCTAGAACATGATCCCATGTTCTGCATGTTACCTCAGCATAGCTGAGGATGGCTTGGTTTCTCTGCATTGTTTACCTGAAACCTCCACAGAAGCTAACATAAATGTAAAGGCAAATTCAGAGCCCACAGCATCATTTAGCACAGGCTCTGATTTTCCTACCTACTATACGCTGGAGCTTTGCCTTTCATACCATTAGGCTCATCCACGCTGAATCACTGGCATTATGGCTTAACATCAAGTATTGGGACAGCACTAGAAAAGATATACCTTTCTAATCATACTTTTTTTTTTTTTTTTTTTCCCCTGTAATTACATATTCCAAGGTGATTATGACTTCCTTCAAAGCATCCAGCACTGGTCATTATGGTGTAGTGCTAAATGGGCCACCCACGAGAGCAAATAATGTAATTCCTATGGCACAGTACATCTATGGCACCATCTTTGTTTCTCTTACACTGTAATTATCTTCTCACTTGGGCCTTAGAATACAAAAGACAAGAAAAAGAAAGATTAAACCTTTATACGTATTTTTTACTATGAAAAGATCAATAAAAACAGCAAAATGCATTTATTGTTAGGTATTGAACTTTGTATTATACACAGAATATAAAGATAGAATTTACTTTGTCTGCATCACACAGTCTAATCTCTTTTCCTAGCAGAGCAAAGTCCACTTTGTTATCAGCTATGCAGCATTGTTAAGGTATTCTGAAAAGAACATGTACATTCATCTGCTAAACGATAATAACTGTATTTAAATGTATACTTTGATCCCTATTTTTCTAAATTGTATATGTTTTTCCTCATACGTCCAAGGCCATTATTTAAAATGGATGTGTGTGTTGGGTCTGTCTGAGCTGGAGTCACCTTTTCCCTACAGCAGCCTACACAGTGCTGTACTCTGCACTCGTAGCTGGAACAGCACTGATATCACTCCAGTGTTGTGTCTATTGCTGCATAGTGCTGGCACAGCATCAGGACTCCTTCCAAGCCCCCAAGAGCCAGCAGGCTGGGGGTGGGCAAGTGATGGGGAGGGGACATTGCTGGGGCAGCTGACCTAAACCAACCAAAGGGATATTCCATAACACCTGATGTCACACTCAGCAATAAAAGGGGGGGGCTCTCGTGGGGGAGGGGGCTGTTCCTCCTGAACAACCACTACGCGTTTGGGGCCCTGCTTCCCAGGACGTGGCCGAACACCGCTCGCTGATGGGAAGTAGAGAATAATTTTTCCTCTCTCTGTGCTTCCGCGCGGACTGATTGCTTCTTTTGTCTCTGTTTTTTCCTCCCATTCCCTTTCCCTTTAATTAAACCTTTCTTATCTCAAACCTCGAGTTCTCTGTGTTGTATTTTCTCCCCCTTCCTCTTTGAGGAGAGGGGGAGTGAGAGAGCGGTTGTGGTGGAGCTCGGCTGCCCACCTGAGTAAAACCACCACAGTCCTTTTTGGCGCCCAACGTGGGGCTCGAGGGTTGAGATAATAATAGCATTGATTGAAGTATTTACAACTAACATATTGGTAGTCATAATGCTCGGTTTTCTGGTAATACTTTTCTGTGTGGATATGTTGTATATAGCCCACTCTCTGTTTTCTTTTTTCCTTTACATCCGATCGGAGAAAGTGTTGAAGTCTGTGCTTGTTTTTTTTATCATGTTGTGCTGTAACATACTGGCCTTCAGTTTTGTTTGGTATTCAGACCCGGCATTGTTATCCTCCTGGTCTCCTGGAGATTATCTTATTGAAAATATTAGGAATTACAGTGCCTTCTACTTTTCTCCCTGTGGGCTAATTACAGCAGCCTTTCAGTATCTTGGATACCCCTGGTCAGATATTATCCTCCTATCACTAGGTCTAGTGTTTGTCATCTTCCCCAAAGTAAAGCAATTTATTAAGAATATTATTCAAGGACCTGTCCCCAGACAAAGTTGTGGGTGGCAAGGTGTGTGGGGGGATTTGGGCAGGTACCTATCACGGTTTTCTCCTCCAATGGTTCTAAATTTCACCCCTGAACAAGTACAAAATCCAAGAAAACTGGTGGAATGTTTGAAAGACGTATGCCCTGACCCTGGCAATACTAGAGAACTCCACCAGCTGGCTGCACTCTGCTGGGGTCTGGCTTACGCCTATCAGATGTCAATTAACATTGCCCAGCACCCTCAAGGGGATAGGGAGGTTCCTGAATTTGATAATGAGACAGCACACACTGTGACCACCCTAGAGGACCGACCATCTATGGTATCAGTCGCCCCTGTAGTGAAGACGAAACAGTGGAAACGGAGATCAGGTCGTTTAGTAAGGGAAGAAGCTCCTTCTACGGATGAGGGAGAAGAGGAAAAGGCAAGTGGCTCTAAAGCAGCGTTATCACGGCAACATCGCGAAGAAGAGACTGAAATCATAGATGAATCAGAAACTACTCGGTCTCTATCTCTGAGTGAGCTGCGAGAAATACGGAAAGACTTCAGTCGCCATCCAGGTGAGCACATCCTCACTTGGCTGCTTCGATGCTGGGATAGTGGGGCCAATACCCAACAGCTAGAAGGCAACGAAGCCAAGCAGCTGGGATCCCTTTCTAGAGAAAGACTCATTGATAGAGTAATTGGAAGAGAGGCACAAGTTATCAGCCTCTGGAGGCGAATCCTAACAGCAGTGAAAGAAAGGTATCCCCACAAAGAGGATATTGTCTACCAAGTAAACAAATGGACCACTATGGATAAGGGCCTCCAGCAGCTGCGGGAATTAGCTGTGCTGGAGATGCTTTATAGTGATTTAAACAACGCCCAGGCACCTAAAGACCCCGATGAAGTGCAATGCACAGCGTCCATGTGGCGGAAGTTTGTACGAGCTGCACCCCCAACACATGCCAGCACACTGGCAGTCATGGGTTGGGACGAGGGGATGGGGCCAACTGTGGATACCGTGTCCAACCAGCTTCATAAATATGAAGAAAATCTCTCTCCCCCAGTACGGGGCTGCATTTCAGCTGTGGAGAAACTGTCCCAACGGTTAGATGAACACATAGCTTCGTCCTCACCTAAACGGAAAAATCTTTCGGCCATCAAGCGCCAGCAGTCCCCGGCTCAAACAAGGGAGAATCCGGGACGCACACCGCGAGGTACCTTGTGGTTTTATTTACGTGACCACGGGGAAGATATGAGGAAGTGGGATGGTGAACCGACCTCGGCCCTAGCTGCTCGGGTACGTGAGCTACGGAAAGATACAACAGCAACAAAGAGGGCCCCTAGGAAGATTGCTGCCCCAGTTTCTGTTGAACAGTCCCCCAGAGGCAGTAGAAGGAATAGTATTACTCCTGACCCTGATGAAGAGATTTCTGCTTCACGTTTGGAAGAAATAATTGATAGATACTCCGACCAGGATTAGTGGGGCCCTGCCTCTGGCCAGGTAGAGGAGAGGGACAACCGGATTTACTGGACTGTGTGGATTCGATGGCCTGGCACACCGGAACCGCAAAAATATAAAGCTTTAGTGGACACAGGTGCACAGTGTACCCTAATGCCGTCAGGCCACCAAGGGGCAGAACCCATCTCTATCTCCGGAGTGACGGGGGGATCCCAAGAGCTAACCATATTGGAAGCTGAAGTGAGTCTAACTGGGAATGAGTGGCAAAAGCACCCCATCGTGACTGGCCCAGAGGCTCCGTGCATCCTTGGCATAGACTACCTCAGGAAAGGGTACTTCAAGGATCCAAAAGGGTACCGGTGGGCTTTTGGCATAGCTGCCTTGAGCACAGAGAAGATTAAGCAGCTGTCTACCCTGCCTGGTCTCTCACAAGACCCTTCTGCTGTAGGATTGCTGAGGATTGAAGAACAGCAAGTGCCAATTGCAACTACAACTGTGCACCGGCGGCAATATCGCACCAACCGAGACTCCCTGATTCCTATCCATGAGTTAGTTCACCATCTGGAGAGCCAAGGAGTGATCAGCAAGACTCATTCACCTTTTAACAGTCCTATATGGCCAGTGCGGAAGTCCAATGGCGAGTGGAGGCTAACAGTGGACTATCGGGGCCTGAATGAAGTCACACCACCACTAAGTGCAGCAGTGCCAGACATGCTGGAACTCCAGTACGAACTAGAGTCAAAGGCAGCCAAGTGGTATGCTACAATTGATATTGCTAATGCATTTTTCTCTATCCCTCTAGCAGCAGCATGCAGGCCACAATTCGCTTTCACTTGGAGGGGCATTCAGTATACTTGGAATCGACTGCCCCAGGGGTGGAAACATAGCCCTACCATCTGCCATGGACTGATCCAGACGACACTGGAACAGGGGAACGCTCCTGAACACCTGCAGTATATCGATGATATCATCGTATGGGGTAACACAGCAGAAGAAGTTTTTGGGAAAGGGAAGAAAATAATTCAAATTCTTCTGAAAGCTGGATTTGCCATTAAACAGAATAAAGTCAAGGGACCTGCACAGGAAATCCAGTTCTTGGGGGTAAAATGGCAGGATGGACGTCGCCACATTCCGACGGATGTGATCAACAAAATAACAGTTATGTCTCCGCCAACTAGCAAAAAAGAAACACAAGCTTTCCTAGGTCTTGTGGGATTTTGGAGAATGCATGTGCCAGGCTATAGTCAGCTTGTGAGTCCTCTATATCGAGTGACTCGAAAGAGGAACTCTTTCGAGTGGGGCCCCGAGCAACAACAGGCCTTTGAACAACTCAAACAAGAAATAGCTCGTGCAGTAGCCCTTGGGCCTGTCCGTACTGGACCAGCTGTGCAAAACATACTGTACACTGCAGCTGGGGAGCATGGGCTCACCTGGAGCCTCTGGCAGAAGACCCCAGGAGAAACTCGAGGCCGACCTTTGGGGTTCTGGAGCCGGGCCTATCGAGGATCAGAAGCCAATTACACCCCAACTGAAAAGGAAATATTAACAGCATATGAGGGGATTAGAGCAGCTTCAGAAGTTGTTGGTACAGAAGCACAACTTCTCTTGGCCCCACGGCTACCTGTGTTACATTGGATGTTCAAAGAGAAAATCCCCACTACACATCATGCAACCGATGCTACGTGGAGTAAATGGGTAGCGTTAATTACACAGCGGGCTCGAATGGGGAAACCCAATCGCCCGGGAATCCTGGAAGAGATTATGGACTGGCCAGAGGGCAGGGATTTCGGAGCACCGACAGAAGAAGTAACGCGTGCTGAAGAGGCACCACCATACAATGAGTTGCCAGAAGACAGAAAGCAATATGTGTTGTTCACTGATGGATCCTGCCGTGTGGTAGGGAGCCATCGGAAGTGGAAAGCTGCTGTGTGGAGTCCCACACGACAAGTTGTGGAGGCCATGGAAGGGGAAGGTGAGTCAAGTCAGTATGCAGAAGTGAAAGCTATACAACTGGCCCTAGAAATTGCTGAAAGAGAAAAGTGGCCGGTACTGTATCTCTACACTGACTCATGGATGGTGGCAAATGCGCTATGGGGGTGGCTGCGACAATGGAAACAGAACAACTGGCAGCGCAGAGGTAAACCTATCTGGGCTGCTACCCTGTGGCAAGATATTGCTGCCCGGGTAGAAAACCTGGCTGTAAAGGTACGTCATGTAGATGCCCATATGCCTAAGAATCGTGCTACCGAAGAACATCAGAACAACGAAGAAGTAGATCGAGCTTCAAAAATTGAAATAGCTCAGGTGGACCTGGACTGGGGACGTAAGGGTGAACTGTTTGTAGCTCGATGGGCTCATGAAACATCAGGACATCTGGGGAGGGACGCCACATATAGATGGGCTCGTGATCGAGGGGTGGACCTGACCATTGAGGCCATCACACAGGTTACCCATCAGTGTGAGACCTGTGCTGCAATTAAACGAGCCATGAGGGTAAAGTCTCCCTGGAACAGGGGGAGATGGCTTGGATTTCGATATGGTGAGGCCTGGCAGATTGACTACATCGGACCACTTCCACAAACCCGCCAAGGCAAACGGTACATACTCACCATGGTAGAAGCAACTACTGGGTGGCTGGAAACATACCCTGTAAACCATGCCACAGCCCGAAACACTATCTTGGGCCTGGAAAGGCAAGTGCTGTGGCGACATGGTACACCGGAGAGAATAGAGTCTGACAATGGGAGTCACTTCCGAAACAATTTGATCACTTCCTGGGCCAAGAGACATGGCATTGAATGGGTGTATCACATCCCTTATCACCCACAAGCCTCTGGGAAGGTTGAGAGGTACAATGGACTGTTAAAAACTATGCTGCGAGCATTGGGTGCTGGGACATGGAAACATTGGGATATAAATCTACCAGAGGCCACTTGGCTAGTTAACAACAGGGGGTCTGAAAGCCGTCCTGGTCCTGCTGAAACAAAACCCCTACACACTGTGGGAGAAGCTAAAGTCCCTGTAGTGCGTGTGGGGAAGTGGATGGGGAAGGCGGTGTGGGTTGCCCCTGCCTCGGGAAAAGGCAAACCCACTCGTGGGATTGTCTTTGCCCAAGGACCAGGGTATACCTGGTGGGTAATGCAGAAAGATGGGGATATCAAGTGTGTGCCTCAAGGAGATTTAACACTGGGAGAAAATTAATCTGTCATCCAAGTTATGTGTTGTAGGAGGACACTGCAGAACCAATGACAGGTCAACTTTGCAAGGAACCGGGCAAGTGCAACACTGATGTGAGCTAAGCTGGTGCTGGTGTCAAGAAAACCAACTTCGCCTGCCCTGAGTGACCACTTTGACAGATGAAGGCGAAACCATCAACAGTTCTTATGAGCATTTTGGGAAAAGACCTATAGAATAAAGAGAAGTACAGACATAAAAATGCTTCAATGAACAGAAAACAATGGTGATGAGAACATCTATATACTAAACTGTACCTGATTGTGACACAAATGTTATGGAATAAGGGGTGGAAGTTGTGTTGGGTCTGTCTGAGCTGGAGTCACCTTTTCCCTACAGCAGCCTACACAGTGCTGTACTCTGCACTCGTAGCTGGAACAGCACTGATATCACTCCAGTGTTGTGTCTATTGCTGCATAGTGCTGGCACAGCATCAGGACTCCTTCCAAGCCCCCAAGAGCCAGCAGGCTGGGGGTGGGCAAGTGATGGGGAGGGGACATTGCTGGGGCAGCTGACCTAAACCAACCAAAGGGATATTCCATAACACCTGATGTCACACTCAGCAATAAAAGGGGGGGGCTCTCGTGGGGGAGGGGGCTGTTCCTCCTGAACAACCACTACGCGTTTGGGGCCCTGCTTCCCAGGACGTGGCCGAACACCGCTCGCTGATGGGAAGTAGAGAATAATTTTTCCTCTCTCTGTGCTTCCGCGCGGACTGATTGCTTCTTTTGTCTCTGTTTTTTCCTCCCATTCCCTTTCCCTTTAATTAAACCTTTCTTATCTCAAACCTCGAGTTCTCTGTGTTGTATTTTCTCCCCCTTCCTCTTTGAGGAGAGGGGGAGTGAGAGAGCGGTTGTGGTGGAGCTCGGCTGCCCACCTGAGTAAAACCACCACAATGTGAAAGCTCTTTTTTAAGGACTTTTTGAATAGTTAAGAGAATATAGTTAAAAGTAGAAGTAACTCAGGTATATAAATTGTTTTAAAACAAAGTCCAGCATGGAGTCAATTTTCTACTGTATTTCTTTCTTGCTGATGTAGGTTTGCTAAAGAGTAGTATCACTCTTCAAAATATCAAAATTCAATGGAGAACTAAGCTCTCAGGATGAATGCACAGCTCTCTTGTTATTAGTTCTTTCACAAAATGCAAATAAAAAAAGAACCCAAGAGCTGAAAATATACAATTTAGAAACAATTTTACATCTACCGCAATTTTTTTTGCACTTACTTCTTTCACATTGTCTCTTGATTATTTGAATTTTCTACCCTTTATATTACCTACCCAGGCACAGGGCCCTATTTTGACAATGGGGTTGCAGGAGGACACCCACATGTCTCTTTCCCTGTGAGTCTGTTGTAAGACTATCCACATGTAATAGTAAACACAATAACTGTGCCTTCATCTTACCCCTAAGAGCTTGATTCTTTTTCAGCTAAAGGATAGATTTTTTTGCAGGAACTTCCAGTGAGGCTGGGACTATTTTACTCATTTCAGTAACATTTGCAGCATACTCAGAAAGCTTCAGACATTCCCCAGTTATCATCTGATCTCACCCGGTGAGGCTGGTCTGGGCCACAAAGGCTTGTAGGGCCCTGAACACTACAACCAGATTTGATCGCTTTGGGCAAGAACTTGTGCCAAGTAATAAAAGTCTAATTTATCTCAAATATATTTATATTGCTCAATGCCAGTTCAGTACATAAACACAAGCCTTAAGTTGTAATACTATCCATTAAACATCATCAAAGATAACTAATAAATTCCAGATACATAATTTTTCATCATTCTTCAAGTAAGGAGAAAATGGTGAATTATTAGTAAAATACCACAAACAGGCTTTCATTGACTGTAGGCATAGATCAGGATTAGCACCATGGTTAGCACAACTGAAACTCTAATAGGGATCTATTTTTGTTTGACTGAAACTATGTTTCTGCTATATAAATAGCTGAACTTAAACACCTTCAAACAGATCATCAAACAACCTAACTACATGTATATATGCTCTTTACTACTGTTGAGTAAAAAAGTCTGAAGAGTCAACTGTAGTGAGTGGCCGTTACTACTTCATTTTCCTTCTAGAGATCTGATGTATAAACATGCATATAAAAGTCAAATGTCTCCCAATAGCAGTGCTTGTGTAACAAGTGCTTCAACAAGTATGTAGCTCACCTAATTACCTATACAGTAAATTCTTATACAGACCTCTGTAGGACAAACAATTATACCATGCAGTACTTTATATTTTTACAGAAGCTTTTTGCACTCAAGTTTAGAGAAGATCAACATAATTTTTTATCTCAAAGGATTGGTATTGTTTTTTAAGCTACACGTTAAAAACTCAAAATAGTTTCTCATCTCCTATTAAATGTAATTTAGATAAATGTCTTTTCTAAACTAATCTTCTCTTTCAAAAATGCATAGAGGATTTATAGAGATAGCATGGATTAACTGAAGCAGGAGTTACATATTTAATTCTTTAACTCATCAAAGCAGTTTGCTTATGGCAAAGAACATGAATATAGATCAGTTCCTGTCATATCTTCTAAAATCATGTTTATAAAATGTGTTGTAGTAGTAGCTTCTAGAAATCTCTGCAACATCTGATGAATAGTCATATTCTGGCAAAGGGCCATTTATTAGTATCTATTTCACACACAAAATTTAGTTTTTTAAAAAACAGATCTTATTTGAACATTATTCAAACTAACTTTTTTTTTTATTATTTTTATTTTCTAAACTCATGTCTGCTAATTGATTTAGATAGTCTGAAGTATTCTAAACAAATACACGTACTGGAAAAGATCCAGAGCTGATGAATCCCACTATACTATAGTTAGAGGAATAATATAGAAGCATACCAAGAAAGTGGTGTATCAGTAAATACAAAACAAGTAAATAAGCAAAATCAGTAAACACAAAAACAAGTAGTATACAGTAAACACATAATAAAGTATTTTTATTCCCCTTCCTGTATTATCCTTACACATCCTCAAAAATTTGAGTGAGATTAGATTTTTCACTTCCTGTACATGAAAGTATATGTTATTTTCAGAGTTCCCTTTCTCCTAGGAGTAACTTAGAAGAATGTAGTGCAGCTGGACCATTAGAAACGGTAAATAGGTTAGTGATTCACCTACCCTTTTGTGTTAACTGTGCAGAACACTCAGTATGATCAAGCAAACTATAATGAGTCAAAAGGAACTTTCCTTTTGAATTTAATAATTACAGCTGGTTTCAGCTCATACACTGATTAAAGACAGTTTTTATCTTTCCTAGTTATTTTTAGCATTTATACAGTGCTTTACATCTTCAAAGCACTCTGCTGACATTACCTTATTAGTCCTTACAATGCTCCAATGCTATTTTCAGTGTGCTTTTACATCCTGGTCCCATTTTAATTGCTATTAAAAGCTGCATTATTTATAATGGACCATAAAGAGGAATATTTAGTAGGAAAGCCACTGTGTTGACAATTTGTATAGCATAATTCTTAAACTATAAAGCATTTTTGTTGTATGTGACACTTCAAATTTAGACCAGTACTGAACTCTGCCTATGAAGATTTCAGGCCAGTCTGCTCCATCTCTTTTCATTGCCATACTGGTGAGACTTATTCCTGAACATGCTGGATGAGACAGAAATCAATGCAAATACTGTCATTGAGGTATCAGCTCTCAAATTTCACCCACTGGAGTCAATGAACAAACAGCACAGGCGCCCTACTAGACAAAGTAGTTTCCAGGAGCAGGTGGTGATGAGGCCCTGCAAAAGCAGAGCTGCCAGTTTTCATGGGAGTACTCTTGAAGACAGCCTTTTTAAATTTTTCCCATGACCAACCTACAGTCAATTCTTTACATCACATTTAAGTTTAGTGAGCTCACATTTTTCTCATAAGTTTGCTTCTTAACATCCAAACTATCATATGAAATGTCAGGCATTCACTGTTTGAACTTTTAGCTGTTACTGCCTTTTCTTTACCTTTCTTCCCCTGTTATGTTAACACACCCCAGAAAACACTGCATGTTTCTTTACATGTCCATTGTCACAAAATCAGATTTGTAAATTCTCGTATTCCTGAAACGTATAATTCAAATATATCATACAGCTTGGATCTGTCCCACATACTTGATGTCCCTGAACAACAAAGAAAATGCAGTTGTTAGAAAACGGCATCTAGTGACCTACTGCACTTAATGCTAGCTTGCAATGAAAAGCTGCACTTCCTTGTTGGTGGTGACTATATAATTATGAATTCTTAGTTAGGGCTTGATTTCATAGGTACTGATCATTTGCTGCCATTGAAATAAGAAACAGCTCATAGTTCCTGCAGTGTAAGTCAGTGTTACATAACCAAGTTATATAACCTTCCTATTTATGCTCTTAAATGTGTGTGCTGTACATTGGCATCTCTTGGCATTTCTTGCCCTTAGTCACACCAGAGCCACACCTTTTTGTCACCTAGTAACTTTTTAATAGTCAACATCAACTCAGAGTTACTGAGCTAGAGCTTGATTTTTGCAGTATGTGTCGAATATAGTACCTTTTTATAAGCCGTTTAAGTTACAAACAATAAACAGGGCAGTCTGCAGAAAGGACATCATCTTGTGAAAGTGTCTGAACACCAGAAAAAAATTGTAGTTGGACATCCTGAATATAAGATGGAAATGGCTGAAGGTAGGTTTACACCTTCTGCAGACAAATCAGAACAACTCGAAAAGATCTGGCAACTGAACCTGCTAGCAAGAGATGTGCTTCTGAAAAGTGATAAAGAAGAGAGAGTGGAGTATGTGCTAAGACTGAGCTCTTCAACAAGAGAGCTGAGCGGATCTCTCAGCCAACACCTGGGGAACATTACAGAAAGCCTTCAAGACACTTGCCACTTGCTGAGTGTTCTCCATGACAAACACAAGGAATTGACTGCAAGTCCAGGCAAGTATAAAGCAACCTCCCCACAAAGAGAATGGACTGGGTGTATTGGATGCTAAGTTATGACATGTAATGATGTTCCCACACCCCTCCTTTTTTCTAGGCTCAACTTCACTCCTTTCACCACCCCTCCTGCCACCCAGCACAACACGGGGCATGGGGATGGGCTTGTGGTCAGTCCCTAACATCTCCTCTGTGCCCCTCCTTTCCTCCTCACACTTACTCCTGCTCCAGCTTGGGTTATAGCTCACAGCTCCTGCCAGACCCCTGCTCCACCCTGGGCTCTCCATGGGCTGCAGTTCCTCCAGGGTATACCTGCTCCAGTGTGGGTCCTGCATGGGCTGCAGCATGGAGATCTGCTCCACCATGTCTTCCTCACATGCTGCAGGGGAATGTCAGCTCCAACACTGGTAGCGGCTCTTCCCTGGCCCTCCTTCTCTGGTCTTGGTGTTTGCAGGGCAGTTTCCCATAAATTTTTATTCACTCTCTCTGGTGTCTTTGCCCATTTTAAACATATTTTCACAGATCCAGCACCACCTTTGCCGACAGGGCCCTGCGGTGGGGCTGTTGGAACTCACTGGAACTGACTGTGTCCAGTGCGGGGCAGCCCCTGCCTCTCCTCACAGACAGCTCCCCACTATTGCTAGGGTTTCTGGGCAGGAACACAGTATTTATAGACTACAGTCCTCAACAAGTAACAGTGTAGTTAAAAAAGATAGTAATAATTATGAATTCTGTCATCCTAGTGTACAGATAAACACATGAACATTACATTTTTGTGCTTGTATTTTAAAATCTCTAACCATGCTATGTATTGTGAGAACTAAATCTGGATTTTACTCCTGAAAAAAGAAATGCAGGTTTCACGACAAATGAAACAAATCTCTTTCCTCAGAAACAGCATCTTAGTAAATATTAGTCATGGTAGAAAAGAAAACTTAACATTTAATAGTGGTCTAAGGGAATGATTCTGAGACTAGAGGGGGACAAAAATCTTTAGACATGCCCACATTAATGAGCCTGTGTCCTGAAGGTTTATAAGGTGTCCAGAGTAATAAAAAAAACATTTCTGACAGGGACTACAACAGGACAAGAGGGAATGGCCTCAAGTTGTGCTGAAGAGGTTCAGGTTGATAATGAGGAGATGTTTCTTCTCAGAAAGAGTTGTTACACATTGGAATGGGTTGCTCAGTGAGGTGGTGGAGTCACCGTACCTGGGTGTGTTTAAGGAAAGGTTGGACCTGGCGCTTAGTGACATGGTTTAGTGGGTGATAGTGGTGGTAGGGGGACGGTTGGACCAGATGATCTTGGAGGTCTTTTCCAGCCTTAATGACTGCATGATTCTATGATAGGACCTGCTTCCAGACTCCAGGATCAAGCTAGTTTTGCTTTGTTGGCCTCATGATCTATACGACCTTTTTTGTTTGAGCTTTCTAAGAATTAACTGTCTTGTTTTCCCATAAAATAATCAGTTGGCAAGAGGTTTGAAGACACTTTGCATATAGGCTACCTAAGGTCTAAAGTTACAGGGCAGTGTCGGTTTTTTGGCTTTACGCCAAGCATGGAAGTATTAAGTTATTCTTTTAATTTTAAATTTGAATATTTTAAAATATTATTTTAAAGTTCACAATGTAGGAAAATAATATTGTTTAGAATGACACTATGATCTATATATTGGATTTTAAGAAAGTTAAAGTGGCTGTAGGTTTTCTTTTTGGTTGTTGTTGTTATTTAGAGAATCCAAACTTCAGGTAGTAAACAGGATAGTTTGCACTGCCAAAGCTTGAGGTTTGCATTAGTGACACTAGGAAGTGTTGTTTTTTTTTTTTTCCAGCCTCTTATGTAAACCAAGCTGTGCAAGCTCTGTTATTTCCAGTCCTTTTGTTTATCTCATGCTTGTTAAACTATTTGGAAGTTCTTCACCATTGTAAAAGTACCATTGGAAAAATAGCAGTGTCTTAGAAAAAACTCATTTTCTCCTTGAACTGCCAGTGGAAAACAAAACAAACAAAAAAACAAACAAACAAACAACAACAACAAAACATTTAAAATGTGTTGGCTTTTTTTTTTTTTTTTTCTAGATAATCAAGATCCTAAACCAAATAATTTGAAAACTAAAAAACTATTGCAAAGGAATAATTTTTAGACTGGGATCAGCAATAAAAAAAAATGTATACTGAACTGTACTCTGTAGTTTTTTAACTCAATAAGGTGCAAATAAAGGTGGAAGTTAAAGGCCTATCTAAACTAATATAGCTATGAAATTCTTACTCAAAACAGTTATTTTCAAACTTGAAAACCTTGAGATACTGATTTACTTCATATGATGTTACTGAATAAAGTTAACAAAAAATCACCATTTTCCCCACTGGTACCAAAAGCATCAAATCCTTTCTATTGTCATTCTGTTGTCTCTCTCTCTCTCCTCTATAAGTGGAGAACACACTATACCATCTTTCATCTACACAATTTTCTTATTTGTATTGACTTCCAGTAGATTTAGCCAGCAAAGCAAAGCTTTTTAGGAGTTTATGCAGCAAAAAGAAAGTAAGAATTTCTTCCAGAGGTTTGCGATATACCTAATTCATGAAGGCATACTTCCAGTTATAGAGAGATTGACAACTTAAGGTGAGGGGAGAGCTGTTTGTAATACAATGAAATCTCCGGCAATAATACCTGGAAAGTTTTCTAAGAAAAGGTATAAGATAAGACAAGTGAGGGATCATAAAATAAATACTATCATTAAAGATAAAATATTAAATGAATGACAGGGAATGTTTGCTTTTGTTGCATGTTTCTTCACCCAGTGCTTGTAGTTATACGCAAGGCAAACTTCTACCATTCCTATAACTACATGCTACAAACTGCTGAATTTCAGCATTGTAAATGTGCTGGTATTCTTGCATTATACTCTGTTCTTTAGAGCAAAAATTCAAAGCTGCTAAGCATGTTTAATACTGAGGTCACATATAATGGCTTTGTTGGAGACCCATATGTTAGAATCTTGCAAGATCCAATTCTGGGAAATATACGTAATTAATGTTTAGTTTTCAAGCTGTTCCCAAGCTGATTCGACTATTATTTACCAATTCCCTGCTTTAGATCAATTGTCATTAAGAATTTAGCTTGTTTCTGATCATTAGAATGGGGTTCATTAGAGCTGCCACAATAGTACTTGGACAAGCACACATTTTACTTCAGTTCCTCAGAAATTCACTCAAACTGAATAGCAGAAAGTGCAAAAACATTAAATGAAAGCCAGGAAATATATTTTACTACATGTGTTGCATGGGATTATGGAATTAGGTGCAATTCACTATATATACATGTAAAAGTCTTCACATTTTTGTCTAGTTCTCATAGCAAAATTTAATTGGTTACCTACTTTTTTTTTTTTCTTCCCCTCAGAGTACAATGACATTATAGATTGTCTGCAGAAAATGAAAGATTATTTGACAAACACAGTTTCACACCTTCAAGAGGCCAAAAATAAACTTTATGCTGCTAGCTGCAACCCAGACGATTCTCAGATCCAGACTATCCAGACTGTTCAAAATACTTCTGGGGAAACAAGTGTGTGTTGTTCTGTAGGAGAAGCAATGGAGTCTGTGCAAGCATCTTCTAGTCCCAGTCAGCAATCCCAAAAAAATCCTTCTCCTAACAAGACAGAAAGTCAGAACATTAATCAAATCCAGCCAAGTGACACTAAAACTGTGGCAAAAGAAATATTTGCATCATCAGCTGAAAATGTATCTGCTCAAGAACAGAACATTAGCAGAGAACCTCCAATTAAAAAGGAAGATGGTGAATACAGAGTGCTAATGACCTCTACTCCAGAGAAAAAGGATAATACTGGGAAAGATAAACCTCTCAGAGATAGTGCTCTTACAGAAAAATATTCAGAACTGGCTTGTCAAGATGCTCTTAAGGGCACTCGAGAAGGCCTTCCATCTCAGACATTGACAGATATTTACGACAAAATTGTCACAAGTCCTTGTGAAGAGGAAGAAAAGGCAGTAGTCATAGAACTGTCAAAAGAGGTGGAAAGTGAAGAACACAGACTGTCAGAGCAAATGGAAGACAGTAAAATGAAAACAAATTATGAGATTTGTACAAATGGTCTAATTACATTTTTAGCACAAACATGTGATCTTACTGCTGTGAATCCATCTACAAATGATTCAGAAGTGCAAAAATCTGGGCACTGGATGAACAAAGAGTAAGCATATTCTTCTTTCAGACATACATTAATATTGCTTATTAGCATATATATAAACATCTGTGGGCCCACAAGCTCAATATGCACATATCAAACAGCTGCTGGCCTTGCACATACCAGTTTACAATTTAAGTTATAACATGCACAGTGAAGATCTTCAGTTTGGTCTAAAGTAAACTGAAGCTTTCTGATTGATTGCATAGATTTTTATTTTTTTAAACCATTGAGGAACTGAGTCACAGACAGTAAAGTCAGTAGTTCCAAAATTGCTGGAAATCAGTAGAAAAGGACCCCAATTAGTATATTCTGTAATACTTTGTAAACTGCTCTGAAACAAGCTCAACATAATTTTTTTCATGATCTTCCTATCTATTCATATACATATGTTCTTATGAATGATCTGTTTTTACTATAATGAAGCAATGATTATAGCAAGACACCACCACATTCAAAATACAAAACCTAATATTTTTTATTCTTTTTCTACAGGTTTCTAGTGGAAGAAAGTGGTAAGAATGAACGTAAAGTAGTTTGTTTTATTAAAGCCCCTGCAACTGCTCTGGAGAATCTGACATGTAAGATAGTCAATGACACTAGTTCCTTGGTGGTTGATGACTGTGAGGAGCTGATCAGCAATGTTATCAGTATTGAATGCTCTGATTATGAGAAAACAATCCCTTTCCCTATCAACATTGCAATCCCATTTACTTCATGCTTCAGAGGAAATTATCGGGAAATTATGGTGAAGGTGACAGAAGTGAACTTTCAATCAAATTACTTAACTCCCATTTCTTTGGAGGGATACCAAGGAAACCATAAGGTTGGTAACCTCTTATCTAAACACTGTGAAAACATCAGTACAGTTGCTCAGATTAGCCTGCGTGGAGTTATACAAGTAAATTTGTCCTTATTAAGCCATATTGCCCATTACATGGGGTTAAATTGAACTTTCCTTTACCCCCTCAAGAATGAATTCTACTTGAAAGCTGGTATTTAACAAGGTCCTTTTTTCACTAGTAGTCATAAGGGAAGTGTCTGTTTCCACAATACTAATGACTGAGTATTAATTTATGATTTTGTAAATACGTATAATATGTTGCATTCTTTGATAAAAGTAAAATCTTAAGGGGAATTGTTTTGCATTCAGATCACAAAGAAGTAACACAGTTCTGGGCGTACAAGTCAAAACTCCATCTCAGTTCTTTTTTTAACTGCAGAAGTAATCACGTTGGGTAAGATTCATCACCCAGTTGATGAGCTCATCACATTTCATGCCAGTCATACACTGGAATATGAATGACATTACATGATGACTAGAAATCACCAGATAACTGGGCATCGAAGTGGCAATAATACTTCACAATAATAATTCATTTTGTTTCATACTTTTCTCTATAATTAATGTTGCCCTCTCAAAATGCTAACGTGCTGCAGAACACAGCTTCCTTTCCCTCTGATGTACTCTACCCCACTTTCTCTTTACACAGGAAGCATTTGCGGAAGTGAAAGTTTACCAGCTGGGTGTTTTTTCTGTGTTGTCATGCTTAAAGAGAGAAACATTTACTGTTCCAAAGACAGGACTCTCACAAAAGCTGAGCATGGATTCTAGAATCTCTTTCTATTACCCTCCAGAAACATTCAGTTCTCCAGCAGCCATGCAGTTAAAGGTGAGACTGAAATACGCAGTACTTGTTCCACAACTCTGTGTTATCTGATCAGTTCTGAAGTACCGATGATAACAGTGTTAAAGGGCAACCTGTTCCATTATTAGATGTCTATGAAAAGCAGTGGCACCTCCACATCCTCTATTCATAGCAAATGGTTTCCTGTCAGCATTGTTAAAACCACTTGATACTGCTAGTAGTCAGTATGGTATCTCCACCTAAAAGGAAGATCCATCAACCTGTGTTCGATATACTTCAGAAAAAAAAAAAAAAACAATTGCTTTCCACAATGATTTAAGCATCAACACCAAACTTCAACTGTATGGCCCAGTTTCTAAGTTAGTGGAACAATTTTTCTCATGTGACCTTCTTCATTTCTGCCATGTGCTGCAACAGACTTTGCCACCTCTTAGGGTTAGGCTAGGAAAAATCTCAAAATTTCCTTCAGTTATACTGTGTTTCTCCCTTCCTCCGTAACAACCAAAGTACTACATGCAGAGAAGCTCAAGTTAACTGTCAAATATTTAAGTCAGAAAAGTTTCCAGTTTTTGATTACTTTGGAGCACTTAGCTGTGTACTGTATAAATTCCTTGCACATTATTAGGGTTGGTCCTTGGTACAGTGAGGAGCCTAAAGCCTTTCTCATCCAATTTCAAAAGATAATACAATTAGAAAGTGAAGGCATGTAAGGGAAGATTTATTCATTTACAAATTACTTGTACAATTGCTTTCCATATTTAGGTTCAGCCAATTGAACCATCACTGATTTCCACACTGAAAGCAAGACATGATATGTACTACTCAGTGGTATCCACCAGTGCACTGGTTTATGTCCAGCATCCTTCAGCCCAACCGTTTAATAACTCAGTCACTATTACTCTACCTTGTCCTCCAAACCCAGAAAAAAAAAGGCAAGGAGATGAGACAGAACAAGTGAGAGCCATCAGTGCTACAGTAAAGAGGGTTGCTGCAGCATACCATCCTCGGTAAGAACAACTCCACTACAAATTCAGCATACTAAAAGCATTAAAATTAATTAATTTTAACAGATGTTCATTAATAATTTTTGCACTAAAAATGTGTTACTTCTTGAGTACAGTCTTCTATAGTTACAAATGTTATTAGAAACACTAGCACAGATCCACACAATTCTCATGTTATCACTTCACAAAGAAAATCCATATAATATGTTGATGTATAATGTAAATATGCTAACTGCTGCTGACCACTTTATTTCTAGCAGGAGTGAGGATGAGAAATGCACTGAATTTTCTGATCTCTACTTCCACACATTCCAATGGCTACTTGAGTCAAAATTTCTGAAATAATGATTTAAGGCATGTCATTTTTTTGGTACCTGCACCAGAGAAAGGGTCAGATTTTTCCAAAGCACACGCTACAAGATTTATAAAAATTAGACCTTTTTTAAGCATTAAAACATGGAGACACCTAAAAAAAAATAAATCTCTAAATTTCAGTTGTTAACTGGCAGTGTAATAACATTTATGATTATCTTCAAAATAAGCAGAGTACAGATGGAGAAGGAAGACAATGTTCCAGCTTTCCATTTCTGAAACACTTGTCACATCATAAAGAGTTTACAGTCACATTGATCTCCTTGACTAGACATCCATTTTCATCACAAACTTCAGATTTGGGAAGGTTGCCCATGGCAGTTAATAGGAGATTCAAAATGCATTTCTCATACCAGAAGCACTTCATTGTGCAGCAGTACCCTTGTGGCACTTATCGGTTCTTAAGCATAGTTTAAATAGTATTTTAGATTCTCAGTTAAAGCACTACTAGAAAAGACTACAAATTGGTTGTTTCTATACAAATTCCAATGTCAACATTTTCCTTCATTTGCAAATAGGCTGAGGCTAACAATTACATTCCTTATGTGCTCTGGAGTATGGTTTCAGAAGTATATTTTCTACGAGGTGGAAAAAAATGCATAGTCATCAAGGAAAGCAGAAGGGAAAGCAGTGCTACAAATACAAGCCTTACTCAAGCCTTACTCTTACTCCTTCTGCAGTTGTGGTTTTCTTTTGTTTTGTATAATTTCTTGGCTTTCCAGGGCTACAAGTGCTTCTGTGAGAAAGAATGGAGAGAATCTCAGCGATTCTTTGAAATTATTAGGTCATAGATACAAAGAACGGGAATGGATGGTGTTTGATGATATTAATATCCAGAATGCACGAAATGGGCTTGTATCATTTGAACTAAATGAACATTTAGAAAGGTAATGTACTGATAATTTAATAAATTTTTATTTACTATTTACTTCCAAGGGTATGGGTCAATGTAAATCAGTAGAATCAAGAAGTCATTCACTGTAAATTATTAACTTGCCAGCATCTCTTTCTTTTACTTTGTAGTATCAGGTCATTTAGACTTGTTACGCATAATTACAGAAAATATAAATTTAAATATTTTTTCATCTATAGATTGTGCACAATGTAACATACCCAAAATTTGAGGCTGAAAATACAGATATTAATCTAAATTTGGAAGGGTGTGATTTAGCTAACTACAACACCATTTTTGGAAATTTCTTATTAAGAAATAGTTTCTTACTTTCCTCTAAAATTCATATGTATTTTAATTCATAGATATAGAGCCAATATACTCTACAGCAGAGGCAGATTTTCACTCTTTCATGTGTTGGAAAACAGAATAAAAAGAGATAACAAAATATCTATGAGAGACTAAGAGCTGTGTTATTTTACATAATTAATTGTTAGCTGTTGAATTGATAGAACTGTCTACTTTCTTACCTTTTTTAATGCAGCTTTGTGGTCATTCGGCTTTCATTCCTTTTGGAAACTACGTATCTTCTCCTTTTTGCTCAGGCTCTGGAAGAAGCTGTTTGTAGCACAATGTCTAATGTGATATTGTATCGGAAAAGAGAAAACCCAAATAAAATAGTAGTTTTACTATCTGCATCCAAAGAATTGTCCTGGGAGCTTCAAAATCTCCACGAGGAGGGCTACTTTGGTCCCCCAGAACCTACGCAGCAGTTTCCATTAAGAGAAGGAGAGCAGATTCATTTTCAATTTACAGGCAATATATTTGCTTCAGGTAAGGTAATTAATTGGTGCTTCTGGATGTACTTTATCAGTCAGTTCAGCTGTTCAGAAATACTGTATGTGAACATCAATAGATTGTGGTTAGTCACAGCATATTTAGTTATTTCACTGTTTTATAGCTTATAAATGACAGGTGCATGGAACTGCAGAGGAAACTGCTCTAACTGACAAATCAAATGTGCTAGATGAACAATATCCTGAGCAACCTGTTCTGTGGTGGTTTTACTTGGGTGGGCAGCCAAGCTCCACCACAGCCACTCTCTCATCCGCTCTCCTCAAAGGGGAAAGGGGAGAAAATACAACACAAAGGGCTCAAGGGTTGAGATAAGGATGGGAAGATCACTCAACAATTACTGTGATGGAGACTCAGAGTAGGGAGTTAGTAAGATTTCTTGCCTATTACTTACAAGCTAGAGAAGTGAGAAACAAAGGAAACTAAAAACACCTTCCCCCTATCTACCCTCTTCCACATCCTCTCCCCGAGCGGCACAGGCGAATGGGGGAATGGGGGCTGTGGTCAGTCTATAACACTTTGTCTCTGCCGCTCCTTCTCAGACACTCTCTGCTCCTGCTGCAACGTGGGGTCCCTCTCATGGGATGCTGTCCTTCCCAAACTGATCCTATGTGGGCTTCCCACAGGCAGCAGCTCTTCAAGAACTGCTCCAGATATGGCCCTGTAACACGGGGTCCATCCCTCAGGAGCAAACTGCTCCAACCTGGGTCCACCACGGGCGGCAGCTCCAGCCCAGGGCCTGTTCCTGCGGGGGCTCTCCATGGACCGCAGCCTCCTCCAGGCCACAACCACCTGCTCCACTGGGGGCTCCTCCTCTGGCTGCAGCGTGGAACCCTGCTCCACCGTGGTACTCCCATGGGCTGCAGGGGGACAGCCTGCTCCACAGTGGTCCTCATCACAGGCCGCAGGGGACTTCTGCTGCAGCGCCTGGAGTACCTCCTCCCATCCTTCTTCACCAACCATGGCATCTGTAAGGTTGTTTCTCACTCCTCTCTCTCCCTCCCAGCTGCTGTTCCACAGCAGTTGTTTTTCCTTTCTTAAATTTGCTCTCACAGAGGCACAAACAATATCGCTTATTGTCTTGGCTCTGGCCAGCAGCAGGGCCCTTACCTAATATGGGGCAGATTCTGAATTCTTCTCACAGAAGCCACCCCTATGCCCCCCCTGTACCAAAACCTTGCCACGTAAACCCACTACAGTTACACTGCTTTGAGCAGAACTGGTCTACAAGATGATCTTTAGAGATTTCTTCCAACCTATGACATTCTGTGCAACCTGGTCCCTTGGAAGCAGCTGGTTTATCTTTTATCTTAAAAGGGCAGAATTCTATCAATGAAATAATGGCTTTTTAACTTAATGAGCCTTTGATAGGAATTAAACAGATTCAAAATAGAAATAGACAGTCTGCTATTTTATCTGTGTACATTCACGTAAAGTGAGTGAGGTTTAACACTGAAATCCAGGGCAAAATGGTGGTTATTGTGAGTTGCATCATAAACTGACGCAATGAGAGAGTTATTATGCTGTTCACATTAGCAGTCTTGAGCATTCCATGCACTGGCTTCCCCTATTCAGCAATTTACTTAAAGGGAGATGAGATAAGAAACCTCAGAAAAATTTTCACACAAAATTGCATACAGTCTCTTCTGTCAGCTTTGGAAATCACCTATTAACATGTATGTAGCTCCCTGAACATTTTGTACATTTTATATAAACTCACCCGTTGAAAACGCCATTTATGCTAAAGAAATTCTCCCAAAAGAGAAACCTCCAGGTTGCCTGCTTATCTACGGAAAGGGTAGTGTTAGAGATACATCACATAAAATGAAATTACAAGTCCTAAAAATGCACATACCCCTCTGAACTCATTCTGGTTGCTGTTACAGATAGGCAGACATCCATCATGAATAACCAGAAAACATATATTTCTAATTCAATTCTCACCATGACTTTTATTTCTCTCTGTTATATAATTTATCACCTTCCATTTTCCTTACTTATCAAATTGTAGCACAGCCTTCACCACTTATGCCAACATGCCAACCCATGCCAACAATTCAGGGGCTAAGACAGCTAACTATGAATATATTCCAACTACTAAGGCAGGCTAGGGGAAGTATTTGAGCGTCAGACATCCAATATAAAGTAAAAACAATGGCAAAGATTATTATGTGATTAGTTCCATTTAACTCATTGTAATTAATTATTTTAAATACCACACATCCAAATACAGTGTATACATGTAAAATGGTGTTCTGTTTGCTCATGTTTTTTTGTTTGTCTTTTTTGTTGTTGTTGTTGTTGCATGGTCTGCAGAAAATGGAAAAGATTTTGGAAAAGGCTACAGGTTGACTTTTCATTCACAAAGAAAGCCCAAGCTAGAGCTTGAAATTAAAGAAGTGGATGAGTTTGGTAACCACAGTTCACCTCATTACAAAGGAACAGCTGTTTTTTATAAAATTACCAGAGAGATGATAACCAAGGAATGGAAACAGCCCTTGCCATGTGCTGATTACCAACACCAGTCACCACTGTGCAAATTGGCACTAACATTACCAAAGGTGAGTTTTTCACTTGATAATGCTAGAGGTATTTTCCACACTCGCTTACCATGTATATGTAAGGCAAACGTATCTTGGTACAATTTTTCCATTACAGATAAGCCAAAGAATTGCTGATGTTGCAGCTCTGATCCATCAGCAATGTACAAAACACCCTCAGAATTTCTCTTGGCAGGTGAGAGACTCTCATCCAAGGACCAGCATAGAAAAATTGTACTTAGCAAAAGTTTTTCACAGATTTGCCCGTTCCAGCTGGTATGACCCTGAGAAATTATTACTTAAGTATCAGTTAAATATTCTCTGTAACCTTGTCTAGGCAGTACAGAATTGCAAATTGTAGGTGCATAAATGGTTGATGTAACCTTCCTCCTATCACCTGATTTTCCTATTATATTTGATAAGCCTTTGCAATACAGCCATGTGGGCATTTGACTTCATCTCTGGTGAAAGCTATTCATACATAAATAACCTTTAATGGAATGAAAATTGTAATCTTTTCAAAGAGCCCAGATATCAACATCCTGTATTGTATAAAATGCTGCCACTAGAATACTTTTATCAAGTTTACATACATTTTAATCTCAAAATCTGTGCAGGTGACACTGGTCTGAATCTCTAGTGGCATGCAGTAGCACCTGTTTCTTTTTGAATGTAATTGAACTCACTCTTCTTAAAGTATTACCTGCAAATACAGCTTCTATTCTGTAAGCATAGCTCTTGATTTTTCTCTCATTTCTATTCTCCCAAGTATAAAATAAGAACAGTTAAGTGCAGAAGATTTTGAGAGGAGGCTTCTTTTAGTGATAAAATCCATATAAAATGTAAATTTGGCAGAGGGGAATCACATGCTTTCACCCTTTTTGCTTTTTCACAGGGCTAGCATCCCATGTATAGTACTCACAGAGAGAGAAATAAAAACTCTTGAGGCTCCACTGGGGAAGATCACAATCAAACAAACAAAAACCCAAACCCACGAACAAACAAAACAAGAACCAGTGACACAACCTAGGTATCAATTAGTTTTCTTCCATCCACTTGCCACTCTTCCATCCCATTTTTCGTCCTTAGTTAATCTTACTGTATATTTAGAATAAGATTTAGCAAAACGGGCTGCATTTGTACTAAACCACAAAGATAATTATCAAGTGCCTCAGATTTGTTTTGGTGTATACAGCCTCATGCTATACACACTAGTCTTAAAATATCCAACTCAGATTTTTCAAAACAATTATTTCTGACTAACCTTTTTCTCCTACTAAATTTAAGGCCACATTTTCTTTTTCCCAGTATGGCTGAGATCTTGAAATCTGGTCACTCTGCATAAGTGTACAAGAATATGTAATATATGTGGGCATGCAAAAACACCCAGGCAGCCTATTTGTGTAAAAGAAGCAGAAGAACTGCATAACATGGTTATGGTTGTTAAATTGTAAATGTTAAATTGGAAAGGAAGTTTAACATCAGGAACACAGATAATCTTTTGTCCTTTCAGCCCTTGACAGATACATTCACTTACTGCATTGTCAGGAACTATATGAAGTAGGAGTACACTAGCTCTGCAGGTGGACAATAAATGATGGGAGAATCCTGGTACAGGACTTTCACCTGACTGAACATGTTAGCACACACAAAATTAAACACACACATCAATAAATAAATAAATACTAGTAATTAAAAACAAAACAAAATAATAATAATAATAATAATAATAATAATAATAATAATAATAATAATAATAATAATAATAATAATAATAATAATAATAATAAAAACAAAACAGGGTTATGACATTTATCCATACGGCATCCATATTATGACTATGCTCTGCAGTCATGGTCACAGAACTGAAACAGACTATTTAGCAGAGGAAAGAAAGAAGGTGATCATAAACATGGAGTGGTTCCATGTAGAAAGACAATAAGTTAATGGTAACTCCTCAGGCGGTTTTGGTTATTAGTGGAAATATTGTACACTCAGGAAGAGAAAATGGAATGGTTACAGCCCCCTTTGCAGGATACAAGAACAGTGATATTGGTAAGTGGCAGATATAACTAATGATACAAAAGAACATACGTTTTGCATGCAAAAATAATCAAAAGATGAACTCATTTTCACAGTATATTGCAGCAGTTAAAAATGTGTTTGAGGAACGAATTGCCTGGAAAAGAGACAGAACCTTTTATTAAACATAATGATCCAGATGCAATTGAATGATAAGGCAACAAAAATGTAATTCTAATTACTTACCATTTCTTATTATATGTCCTAAAATTGTTAATAGTGAAGAAAGCACTGACAGTAAAATTAACTTAGGAATTTTATCTTATCTTTACTCTCTGTGATGTGATAAAAATTTTTAATCAGATATGTATGCACGTTTTGGTTCCTAATGAATAAAAGAAATAGAAGAAAATTGTTAAAATTGGATGAGGAAACACACTCATGGAGAAATTGAACACACTAATTATACAAGCAACTACACCATCCATCTGTCAAATGCAACTGCTATTTACCACTTCATAAAAGAACAAGTCTAGCATTAATGTTCATATAATATGAACTAAGACTAACACTGTCCATAATTAATCTTATGCTGATGCCATTAATGTATTGCCAAAGCACCTAGAACCATCTGACCACATTCATGTGCATAGACTAACATTTTTCTAACAGTAAGGGTTTTGATTGTTTGTGGTGCTTTGTTTCCATGTGTAACTCCTGTTTATCTGCTTATTTATTACAATTTGAGCATTAATAATAGACATTGCCCTGATGATGACAGATATACTGAAGCAATGATTCTTCAGTTCTGCCAGTTTCTACCACATGCATACTACTACAATACAGCAATTTAGCTGCCACATCTCTCTCAAGCATATTAAAACATAGTTTTCAGTTTTCATCTCTCTCCTATTGATAATGCTGTTTTGTTTATAATATTGATCTTACACTAACAGCTGCTTACACATTCCAAGTTGTCACAGTAAGGATCTTGTCTCTTAAAATGAATTAATTGACTCTGAACTATAGCTCTGGTGAAGGATTTCTCACTTGCTCCCAGTATACTGGGGAACCCTTTCAGGGTTTGGGAATAAAATCCTTGAAATACAGGGTCAGAATAACAAAAACTATTTACATTTCTGCTACTTTCATAAATATCTTAAATTTAGTTTAAATGTAATAACAGATTAACTAACCATTAACTAAGCCCTATTTATAGGGCTTTCATTTCCTCAGCATTCAAAAACACTGGTTGGTCAAACCTGTTATTTTCAACACAAGGAAATGCAGTGGATCAGGTTCTAATGTCAAGTATGTATGAGCTTATCAGTGATTTTCCTACTGATTTCAAAGGAGTTGTATGATTGTAAAGCTGGGCTGAAGAGTTTAAAAGGTTAATTTCTCCTTTTCTGTCTGTCCTGTTTGATATGCAAGCAGAGTCTGGCCATGTCTGAAGGTCCATTTTGCAGGGCACTTCAGTATTACTGACTGAAATCAGAATGCTTTACAGAAAATAGTGGTGTAATCCATTCAAGCGTTATCAAATTACTATGCTGCTGAAGTTTTACGTTTAATGACTGCCTAACAGCAAAATAGTATGTGATCCTCTGCTTCAGAAGGGCAGTTGCTTAGCTAATTTTAGGGTCTTCCAGACTAAAAAACTGCTTTGACCGCTAAGAGTATTTTACTTACGCTGTCAACCAAAACAGCAGGGCCACATGCCAGTGCAGCTGAACCGTGGATGAATTTAGCTCTTCACCAGATATATTTAATCTTTAAAGGCAGATTTAATGTTTTAGGTCTAATGCATCGTATATTATTGTGCTATTTCTAGACAATATTCATTTTCAATTCTTACCATTTTTACAACTGTTTTAAAATAAAGTAGCATAAAGTAGTTCAGATTAAAGTCAATCCACGGGTGATTGAGTTCATCCATAATAACTTTGAAAATATCATACGGAGTTTTGAGGTGCTAAATTCTCATTAATGAATAAAAATAGGTTCAAATATAAAGGCATAATAAGAAGCCAAAAAAATTCCTGTCTTGGAAGAAAAACAATGCCCCCTTCTGGAAGAGCTTTATATTCCCCTTATTCTGAGGGTTTTTTCAGCCATGTTAACCGTACCTTCATTCACACTTGGTGCATGTCAGAATTGCTGTAGAAGCACACAAAACCAGGCAGATTCAAATTTCTGGATGCATACAGCACAGCACAGGATGGTTTTGCACTGCGAGGTGGTGCATACCGTGAGTATCCTGTGCACACTGAGATCACCTACCATGACCCCTGAGCATAGGCCTTGTGGAAAGCTGTTTAACTCACAGGTGAATTGGTAACTTGGTTATGATTTTATTTACCTTTTGGATATTTTAAGTGTTTACTCAGCAGGGCTTGGTAAGCTCAGCAGCAAAATGAGAGTAATTTATTCAGTGAGAATTTCATGCTATTAATTCATAAATGGAAAAGGGAAGCTCCATGAATAAACCTGGAGCAAGTCTCATAGGAAAAGCATAAACAGCCAGGTACTACAATTGAATGTGTGACGAAAGTACATTTAATGTGGGCACTAAAAGAGAACAATTGCAAGTTCTAACAAAAAAGGAGCCCGACTTGACTTGATGCAAATTAATTTCTTCTTGTACTCAGTGTTTTTGTAAATAATTTCTTGTTCTGCATGGAGTAGGAAACAAGATTAAGACCCACAAGAATTTCCCTTTTTTCAGTTAAAAGGAAAAAAGGTTTTTGTCGTTCTCTCCAGTATTAAAAGGAAAAAAGAGGAAGAACTCTGTATTTGCTAATGAAACTTTCCTTTTGAATGATGATGATTTTCAGTGATTTATACTTAAAAGTTGAACAATGTAAAATGAATAACTATAGCTACACACATAGTATAATTTCTAGACCTAACAGATTCTAAGTATGCAGTATGTATTGTTATCTTCCTTGAAACAGTATGTTATGCACACCGTTATAGTAAGTACGCAGAGACAGGAAGGAAAAGTTAATGCAGCATTTGAAATTAGAATACATCTTGTGTACAAAGTTTCCCTACAGATGTTCTGTATCTCCAGTTTCTATACACCTATCACAACACAATGCTACTGAAGAAACTTTTATTAAATTGCATAAATCAATCTTATTAATAAGATGCAATAAACATCCACTTTGTGTAAATGAACTTCATTTCATTAGTTCGATAGCTGTTTACTGATCTATACCAGCTGATGGTGTTGCTTCACTTTCAGTAGTGACTCAAATGCCCTGTGTAGGTAGGACCAGTCTTCAGTGCTGATGTACTACGACCCATCCCTGTGCCTCATCCCGTGCTCAGTTAGTCATTTCTCTTTGTTCAACACATTTTGTTTGATAGCATGAAAAGTTGGTCAACCGTCCACGAAGCACAAAAAGAATTTCTTCTGATTCATCAGGTGAGAACATTTACATAACATATTAACATCAGCATAAACAATAGTTATATTAGCTATTTATTTTTTAAATGGCAGGATTTATTTCAGTTGTAACTGACATTTTAAAATGCCATATTCAGGAACCAAAGTAGTTAATGCATTAAAAGTTATTTAAAGCAAAAAGTGATTTGGCTACCAGGAGATGTAAAAGCTCTTTAAAGATAACATGGGGGGGGGGGGGAGGGGGGTGTACTTGAGCAGCATACAATTTTCTGTATGATAAGATTCAGTT
The DNA here is from genome assembly GCF_965140915.1 of Aythya marila. Lineage (NCBI taxonomy): Eukaryota > Metazoa > Chordata > Aves > Anseriformes > Anatidae > Aythya > Aythya marila. Next base: position 54,026,058 of record NC_139045.1, on the reverse strand, counting down.
TGTACTGGAAAGCTCCAGTGTAACTAATGTATCAGTTATTGGAAATGCCTTTTATTTTATTGCTATCTTTCCCCATGCTGTTCCAAGAGCTATAGATCATTACTGAATCTGCTTTTGACTATATCCACTTCATGTCTCAGTTACCAAAAATTACATTAGAAAGAAGAAGTGGTGATGTTTCCATTACAGTAAAAAACAAATCACATTTAGTTTGGGAGTTCACCCACCGAGCTTGCAGCTTTAGAAAGCTTTTTGAAAGAAATATTTACATAACAGAAAAATAATAGCATTACTTTACTAATTTTTGCCCTTCAGAGGCCCTATGGGACAGCTTGCTCTTTTGGCTTGCAGAAGAGCTTGCAGAAGATAATACATCACTGCTTGCTTTACGCCTCCCTGTTCGGCGGAGCATACTTCAGCTTGTTAGGCTGAAGTGCCCTGATAATTTAACACACCAGATCTATGAGCTTCTTTGCTGCTGGCAAAAGACCCTTCCGAGGTCAGCTGATAAACAGCAGCTCCTGTCTCGCTATTTGCAGAAGAGCGGCAGAAGGGATCTTTCAGAAGAACTTCATTGTAAGTGGCAAAATAAAGTGTTCGCTTGACAGAATCACTGGCAACTAACAGCCTGATTTCTCTTTTTTCTTGTTGAGAAGAGTGAATATTTCCAGGATATATATCGTCTGATGAAGCGACAGACCACTTTTTTATTTGTCACTTTGTAAACTCTTTACTAAAACAAAGAATGATAACAATGCCCTTGCTTGCTAAAAGTGAACATTTACCCTGTGAAAAAGTGATGTACTGAAAATACAGGTATGAGGAATTATGGACTGGTGTGCACACATATATAAGGGCTCTAATTAAACATACCATACTCAGTTGAAAGGATCATATTTGTAAATGCTCTTAAAAACTAGGAATTATTCGTTATACTTATGTATCATTCCATGATATATGGACTACTGTATGTCCAGTAATAATAGTTATCAGATTCTCCAGAGGAAAGCCTAATGGATCATTACAATAATACAAGAAATTTCTTCTTAATGTAAGCCTGTTAGCAACTATTCCTGACTTTTATGTTCTCTGTGAATGTTTATTATCCTTGTGAATGTCATCAAAAATTTCAGCATTACCACATTTCAATATCTAATCTGTTTCCAGAACTTAACAGATTTGCTGCCTCACTATTATCTATCATGGTAATGTTTCAGGTTTTGTTTTTGTCTTTGTTTTTCAGGCTACAATCAAATTTGGAAGAAGTATTCCTTCTTATAAATGTAATTTTTTTTTTCCTTGTAATTTTATTCATTATATTGAGCTCTTGTATTGGAGGTGTAGATAATAAAACAAATAAGCAACGGTCTTCTGTTAGTTGCCACTATACTACTATCCACCTAACACACCACAGATGTCTCTAGAAGATGAACTTTGACATTTCTGCTACAAGTCTCAAAGTAGCTGACAAGTCCAGTGAATTAGCTTAGCTTGGTATTTGCATATGCAAATATCAATTTCTGATTGCACAGGCTGTCACATCTGTGCAGTTTCCATAATGCGCTACCAACGTGCAGTAGATGCAGCTCTTTCTTAAAGTCCACTAGTGCATACTTATTTTTCAGTTATTATTATTATTATAGATTCAAATCTGCAATTCGCCTACTCCTCCAACCCCTACCTCCAAGTCACTTTATTTAATTAATAATATAATACAAACTTTAAATGTTAATCTAAATCTAAACATTAATAATCTAAGATTTATTAATATTTAAACTATTTAGAACCTCTGTACATCTTGCTGACAAAACTTAATTGCGATACACATTGTTAGCCTGAATATTTTATTTTCAGGGTGTCATACATTTGCATCATTTCCAAAACACTACTATAAATGTGAAATCACATTACAAAAGAAAAGATAAAGAAAAATAGTATTCATTAATTTCATTATTCTATTCAGTAATGTCTTGTCCTGCAGAATTATTTTTTAGTTATAAGATAGAATTATGAGGAGCTTGACCCCTTCGCAGTGACATAACCATCATTACCTTTTTCACTTTTTTTCCTTAAAGAAAGACGTTTTTTTAAATGTAGCCTGACTTCCTGATACCAAAAAATGTTACTGCAGTTTTCTTCCTAAGATCTTTTTTCTTCAGATATTTTGTCATCAGTACTTTCTCTTTAGGAATTAGTATTCTGCTGCAGGCCCAGCAGATGCTGTCAGTACATATATATATTGTAATCATACTTCAATATGTAAGGGTACTACAAATAATACTGGAAATATTTCAATAAATTTGACTTATTTTTTCCATCTAAATTGGAAGTATTTTAATTCAACTACCACCATCCTGCCACAAGATGGCCTCTGTGCCTAGCAAAAACCATAATGCCTGTATTTCACATGCTGGAAAAAAAATGTGAATAAAACAAAATTTAAAAAGAAAAAGGGAAAAAAAAATAGCCACCTATAAAGACATGGATACCCCCACTATGCTTTACAGTATCCACAACAAGGCCAGCTGCATTCAGTCTCTTCTTCCTCGGAATTTAAGATTATGTTTTTCACTGACACATGGATTTGGAGATCCTCCACAGGTCAGTGTACAGTCAATATTTTAGTTGTATCAAACAAATGTACAGCATCCTACCTTCTCTAGGTAACTTTCATAGCTGTTTTTCCCATTTTTTTATGTTATTTCAGCTTTTGGAAGAGCCTGGGTAGCACGAAGCACACATTTTCTTAGGTCACAAAAACATTGTATCACAAAAACATAATTAAAATACAGATTTTGACAACAAATTATATGATTTAATCACACAAACATGCTTATTATGTCTGAACACTTCTCTTTTCCTCTAACATACATCCACAGAAGCACCTTCCCTCTTTAGGTCTTCCTGACCCCAGGGTCTCCAGGCAAGAGGGGGAAATGCAGAGAATATATGCTTTCTTGTTAGGTCTCAACCAGCATATTCACATATATATACATTTTTTTACTACAATTTGTGTCAGAGAAGAGATTCCTCCCCCTTCAAAGTTCATAGCCTGTAAATAAAACCACAAACAAATGAGGTTTTAGACTAAATCATGTCTTTCTGTGCAACAGAACAATGACATCAGCAGCAATCAGACCCCAAAAATACAGTTCTTTACAGTTAAGATAAATTAAAATCAAGCTGTAACAGAATATAAAGAGATTTCATGGAAAAGGGAGGAGCAGTGGGACATCAGCCAAGGCAGATCTCCAGTCTTACGGAAGAATGTCTGACTATTCAGCTTCTTTCCAAACAGTGCATGCAGTCACAGGCTGACATCAGTGAATTATTGCTGTGGAAAATCCAGTTTCCCATCTAGCACCAAAACTGTGATTTACTTTTCATTCAATTGAACATTGTCTTCTAAATGAAATGTTTCTCTCACTGAGATTCACTGAACTGAAAATAAAATGTAGTAAAGAATGCAGTCTGTAAGGAACAAATCTGCTCTGTGCCATGTTGTTTATTGGCTGTAAAAACTATATGGGACTGAGAGCAAACCCTGAGCTTTATTGCTTAGAATAAATGTGTTTTTTACCCCTAAGTAAAAGTTGATGCTGCAGATTTCAGCTGAACAGTGGAGACAACTGAACAGAAAATGAGCTAAGACTGGAAGCCACTTGCTCATAAAGAAACCACCTAGAGAGCTATAATCTGGTTGACTGAATGCAGAAGCTAATTATTTAAATACTGAGCAGTTAAGCAAAAAAGAGAGGAAGAAATGTATATTTCTTTTGTAGCACTGTTACAGGACAGGTTGCCAGCTGTATCTGATACTGATGAAATGTAAAGGTATAAAGCAGACTTTGCATTTTCAACATATAAAATACAAATTTTCTTTAACTAGTGAAACAGGGCTCAATAAGTAGGATCAGTAAGCTTTTTTTTTTTTTTTTTTTAAAAAAAAAAAAAAAAAAAGAGAGAGACAGCATTTAATCAATATTCCATCCAATCCCCTTTTTAATAGCAGCTATTTTATCCTTTCAAAAAAGCCTGGGAGAAGTACTGCTTTTAGAGAAATAACTATGTGTAGCAAAGTCATTTTCAAGAACTAGAACTTCATCTTAAAAGCTGCTCCCAAGCAAAGGAGTTGGGGGATCCTATGAAGTAGAACCTCAGTAGACGCTCTTTCTGGCTCTTCTAGACAACTCGTGTCAGTACGTTGGTCTTATTCAGTGAACTAAATGCCCAAAAGGGCAGAACCACTCAGGGCCATGGCATAAAAGACACCAGTTGAAATTACTCCTTTATTTCCATATAACTCTACACTTTACCCTAAGACAAAGCAAAGTCCTTGAGCATCTCTGATACATATCAGAAAAGGTGTCAACAAAAGAAACCCTGCAGTTCCTCTGCTTCTAAGCAGTAGAGGAGCTTGAAATTAAGGTCTACATAATCTACAGTAAATATCTAGAAAACCTACCAAATCTATAGTAAACAAAAATATTAATAATAATAATTATTAAGCAATAATAATAATAATCCCCCAAATACCTGAGTTGTTCTTTGGAACAGTTTGCATCATTACAAGATCCTGACAAATTGAAAAACATTGCCTTAGCACTTCTGTTGTTTTGTTCCTATTTTAAGAATTCATTTATAATGATAATTTAAAGAGCTCCCATTGTTAATATTGACTGACATAAAACAATTTTCTCGTATAACATTAGAGCAGTACCCATGTTTCATCCTTTCTCCCTGAACAATGAAAGTATCATAAACATAAGAAAAATGATTTTATCATACAGAATGCAAATGTAAGATTTTGTCTTTATCTAAGGTCAAAGTGAAAAACTACCCTTAGTCATCACTATTGCAACCCTATACTTAGTATTAAAAAAATAATAAAATTAAAAAATCATATGCTTTTGAACTCTCCAATACACATATAAATTCTTTATGTTATCCTGGGTATATCACCTTGGTGGAAGATTTTTCCAAAGGTATATATGGAACCTTACATGCCTTCAGATCACTGACTTTACTGTCCATTGAGCACCTACCACTTTGTTGTTCCTATCAAGATAAATAAAATAAAAAGACGGTAGCTCTTCAACTTGTTGAAATACTTTCAAATCCATGCATAACATCTATTGTTACTGCAGTCTATTTAGGAGTCCAGTTTTGATAATATGACTTTCAGAAATTTTATCACCTATTTTAATTTTGGTCTTTGGTCAGATTATGTTCAGTGGAGAATAATTAAATTTGAGAATCTGGAATAGTTTAATAGAATTGGAAAGATTCCAGGTAGGATTATCATCAGAGGCTAGCGTTATAATGCAAGTGCCAATTTAACCAGTAGGTGTCGTAGAAGAACTTCTACAAATACACAGTTTTACCTTTCAGAAAATTTCAAGCCTGAAATTAATATATGTCACCTCACTAAGATAACAGAAGAGAATTTCCTGAAAAACTGTGCGTTATTCACTTGTCTCTCAATGATTCTTAGCCCCCTTTTAGAGCCTTTTGAGATGAAGGGATGCAAGTTGTTTAAAATGCAGATATTATGCAATTAGAAACAGGAATGCTTGCTTTCTGAGGAAAGGAGCTGAAAACAGTTGAATGAGCAAACACCTGAAAATATTCAGGAGTATTTTATTTCCAGAAAGGAAGAGACAATGATTCTGTAATGAAGAAACTCACTACAGTATCAGAAGAGTTTACCACTTTGTATATTTACAAACATTTAAATAAACTAGCAAATTGGGGAAGCAAATGAATAATTACTACTGCAGATGGACTGTTTTGTTGTTGTTGTTGTTGTTTATTTTTCTTATGAAGTTTTGCTGAAATATCATTCCCTGGAGAAAACAAGGCAGTAGAGGAAGTTTTCTCAGAATGTCTATGAGGCATTAAATTAAGTGGATAAAATAACACATTTTATGGTACCTTTAGAACTGAATCCAAGTAGCTTGAAGAATACAGTTTACACACATGGAAACTCCTAAAACCCTCAGACTTATCTCAGTTTGCAAGTAAAAAGAGAAAACTTTCTGTTATTTATTTTTTTAACCTATGTGGACATCTGAAATCTTTCAGAAACTAATCCTGCTGTGCATTGAACTGAATTTTTTGGAGGAAAAGGAGGGACAGAAGCATGCAAAGTTGGCAAAGCTGCCATGGGTTTACTGAACCATTTCTACTCAATTCATTATACCCTTAGGCTTTGCTTAGGAGTCCTTTTGACTCACTGGCTATGCTCTGCAGGATTGTGAGTTTTAGTCAAGAGCTGTACATTTTACTCATCATTGCCATGCTATATGTAAAGGCAATCCTCGTATATGCCAAATAAACCTTTCTAGGAAGGGCAGCAAACTGTGAATGCCAGTCTAGAACAGATGGAGGAGACCTCTTCTGATTGTGTACATTTCTGCTCATGTGTATTCAACAAGGATGAATTGAATCTCTTTGCTGAGTCCATCTGCAGAGAAGGAAGAGCTAACTGATCATGGAAAAGGAGAACTATAAGCTTGTCTAGAAAAAGAAAAAAAAAAAAAAAAAGAAGAAAAAAAAAAAAAAAAGAAGGAAGTTACTTTGAAATGATGAACACAGTATTGGTTCCCAAACATATACAAAAATACAGATTTGGCATTAGAAGTATTTTCCAAAGCATCACAATCTGCCAGCAGGGTAAATAGGAAAGGATGTCTAAAGCATGTTGAAATGCAGTTTTTAAAATTTCATGAAAGATTTTATAACAGGAATCTCCAACAATAGAGCACTGAATTCACAAAGGGAATTCCCCGTCCACTTCGGTGTTCCTAGATTACACAGACTGGACAGGAATTATCAACATATACTTTATACCAGTTCAATGCATCTTTATGGGCTTGGGGGGTATGCATTAGCTATGCACCCCTGAAACAAATCACATCTACTGCATTTTTGAACAGGGCAAAAAATCAGTGACAGCACCTAGGTTTATAAGCCCCATGTTGTCATGGGGCTTATCACCCTGGTGATCACCCTGGTGATCATGTCAAGTTTAATATCTGTTCAGTTTCTATGTGGCTTTATGTGGTTTGCAGTTGACCCACCCAGCATCATCACAAATTATGATGAGCATAAAACCACAACCACTAATCAAGTCAGAGGGGATTTCAAATGTGACATTGGGGATCTACAAATCATTTGTTCTTTGGTTATAGCATTCTTTTACTGCTTACATGTCTGCCATCCAGAGTCAGGGTGTCCCAGCAAATATCAATGAAGCTCAACTAAACCCATTGGATTCCCTATGTACACTACCTGTATAGTATGGCTTGCCTTTGTTCCAATAAGGAACAACAAAATAATAGCAAGCAGGCTCACATTACTCTGTCATGCTACGCACTGCATATGCACATGCACACACCTAAACCTGAGAAGCAACGAGTAGCTCCAGCTCGTCTAAAAAGAGATGAAATTGATTTGATTTGTGGTTTCATGGCTGACATGAAACTGACAACAAACTGCTGTCAAGTCTTTTTCTCTTTCCTTTCAGGGACTGGTAACCATGGCTACACCATGTAATAAAGTTAAGAGATCCACAATGCTCTAATACAGGGTGTGTTCATTGTAACTGAAATTAGCTACTAGTTAAAGTTTTCCTGGTTTTCCATCTTAATAAAAAATGCATGCTTTGTTGAATGGCATAATTTCTTTTCCTGAATAATTTATGGCAGCCAGTCTGTAGTATTGAAATGTTCATATTAATTTTAATGAGCTTGTCAAAGACATTCTATGTTTAATAGATTTAGCGGAGGTAGTATTTTAACCCCTTGGTTCTTTGAAAAGACATAAAAATCTGTTTGATACCAAACAGCTGTTTCATTTTCTTTAACTTAAAGATGAAGAAATATAGTTCAAACAAACATCAGTAATGTTTTGAGTCTCTACATTACATTTTATATTTCCATAATAATGTAAAGTTTTCCTCCGCAGGAAAAATAAGTCAGAATTCGAGGTAGGAGGAAGTAGATTTTAGTAAATTCTCTAAGGCTTAAAGAAGCATTTCAATGACAAGTTTTGCTCTGCAGAGGTAATATTGGTATTTGCATGATATTTTTCCCATTGTTTAAACTCAAGATAGCTGACATTGTTTAAACTCAAGATTCACCTCCTTCGGAACAGGCTGGGCCACAGCTGATGTGCATATTTTTCTTCTGTTTCTCCTATTGTGGCTGTTTATGCTTCCATTCAGTGATTCTCTACTTTCAGCTGCTTTAAATCATTAACATTCATTTGAACTATTGATCAACAATAAATATAGAAACCCAAACTACCATCATGCCAATTTACTCTTTTCCTTCAACGTCTTCTTCACTGCATTCATATTAAACCTCCTGAAACTTCACTATTTACCCGCAAACCTTTAATTTGGCAGTTACCTGGGTAACTACAAGGACCAACCTGTGATGTAAAAGATACAAAAACTGTGTTTATGAATTAATTGTGGCAGTTTGTTTAGAAATGTAAGGAGCAGAAAGTAGGATTACTGGTACATCCAAAGGGAATTGGAATATGCCTCCTACTGAAATGTGATCTAGTTTGGATTAGATAATTCAGCTGTTTAATGTAAGAATTGATCCATTTCAGACAACCATTTCTGAACTATAGAAACATTTTAAAAACTTATTTGTATAGTATCATTCTGGTTGTATGTGGAAATAATCCTCTTCAGAAGCCTATGAAACTTGATGTTTCTATGTGGCTTGGTTGAGCTAACACACAAAAAAAGAATAAAGTGTCAAGTTCTACTAATTCCTGCTTTAATTCACAACTTTATCATTTTAGTTCACAGTGATAGTAAAGAAATAAGTCTGGGATATGAAGTCTCATTCAGAAAATGGACATTCTGTTACCTAAAAATAGATATGGGAACAAGAACTTCTCCCCAGCTAATTTAGTAGCCTTCTCTTGGGTAAGAGAGACTAGAGATTATAAATTAACAGACAAAACTGTCTTAACAACATGGTCTCATGAGATGCTTCAAATATACGTATACTGTTATAATGGTTTAAGAAGAAAAAGAGAGTGGTAGCATGCAATGGGATGGCAAAAATGTATTTATTTTTTCCCCTTTGTTACTATATTATTACAGTGCAGTAAGAGGTCTTAAGACACTGAGTTTCCATGAGCCTCCAAGTCTACCTCTAGGAATAGGAGGGATTCTTATTACAAAATAAATTATAATGCGAAAAAAAATAGATGTACAATAAATTGACATAATGGTCTGTATGATTTGAAATAAGGTGAATTTATCTTCCACAAATATTTTGAATTTAAATCAAGAAAAAACTCAAAGCATGCAACTCTCCCCTTTACTTGAGAGGAGGGTAGGGGGAGAGATTTATATCCTAGCATATAATCTCAGTGAGAACAATGTTAAGTGAAATCTTTCAAATGTGCTCACAAACCACAGCAGAAGGCTTATTCTGGCAATTTTTATACTTGCAATTATTTTTGTAGTCTGTTAAAGTACAATTTTGACTTATTTTTTGTTCTCATAATTGATGCTTCAAAATCTGTTGCAGACTTCCTTCTTTTACTATACTCAAAATTAAGATGGGATTGCAGCCAACTTCATTTCTCTGCAATGGACTTTCTCTTTGTAAGATATATTTGCAATTTAAGCACCAGCATTTGATGGATCTCAAATATTACAAAGCCTAAGGCTTGTAGATACGACACTGAAGCTTTAAGATGATAGAGCAGTTGTGGGACTTGACTTAAAAAAAAAAAAAGTAACTAAAAACAAAACCAAAAAACACAGTATCACATAAGAAATTTGAGATTTAGAAGTTCTGGAATTTGATTTGTCCAATGCACTGAAGATACTTGGTACTTAGAGACCAAGTGTTCCTTTCTTGTCACTCTTTGCCCATCCAAGCCTCATGCTCACAGGTGAGTGGCGATGCTGTGGGAAATGATATCTGTCTGTTACAATGCCTGGACAAACTCCATGTGCCAGTGCAAGCTGTAATCATATTTGCTTACACTCCCTTGATGTTGCTTAGAAGCCTGGCAAACTTAGCCCCTGCAAAGTAAACCAGTGTTTTATTTCTTTTATGTACTCACAGCACTACTGATAGCAAGAAGGCAACATTTTAAGAATTTATTTTTTGTTAATAGAAAGATGGAAAAAATGGAAGAGAAACTAAATTATTCCTGCCAAAATAGGACTCTTTCATAAACAACAGTGAAGCTTTACAAGCCTAAGATGTCCATGTAAATAAAAAGAACATCTACTAGGATAAAATAACATAGACCAGAACATGGGTAGGTTTCATGCATCCAAGAATAAACCATACCACTCACGGCTTTGCAGTAGGAAAATGTTTAATTACTGCCAAACCAATTATTGCCTGTTTTCCTGAAGCAATAGGTTATGGCCATTGTCAAATTAGACCAGAGGGATGTTGATCCTATATGGTATGTCTGACATTTCTGAGGTCCAAAAAACTAAGTGAACCTGTAGATTCAAACAGTCTAAACACTAAGCTGAATTCCACTGTATTTTGTACAATGTCTCGCACAGCCAGGCAAATACATTTCAATTAATCATTTCTCCCAGGGAAGTGGGATAAACTAATGCATAGTATCTGCTATATCATCAAATCTGTCCTGTATCATTGGCTCCCTATCATCTACACTGAGGTTTTTTTCCTTTGCTGAATACTTTGCACATGTTGTACTTCACAGAACCAGTACAAAAATGACAGCATGGTCTTGCTCAGGATTGCATAATACTGGATATGCTTTAAAACAGCAAAGACTGTCTGTAAAACTTTAGCTTTGTCATCTTCTGGACTGAATGCTTGTCATGAAATGCTAAGTATATAATATACAAAATACTATCGTTAAAGAAAACAATGCAAAGAGTTTCCACTGTAGAATTTTAGCATAAAGCTAGACAGTCAGTATTTAGGAGGACTCTGAGGGAAAGGAAAATCCCCAGGAGAAAAGGAACTGCCTAGGGAATAATGACAGGCTTGGAAAAAAAACCCTAAGGCAAGAAGGAAATTCAAGAAGCATAAATACAAAGGAAGATGACAACGCAAATGGAATGTGACAGGGAACAAGAAAAGAAAAAAAAATCAAGGATTAAATTTACTAAGCACTTTCATTAGTGTTGTAAAATATATAATAAAGAATATGCTCTAAAAATAGTACATGACACCAAGACAGGAAAGGTCAAGCACAGCATCAGAATCAAAAAGTGGCCTTGGAAAAGCAATGATGGAATTCAATATAGAAGTATGATGTTTGGGAAAAAATAAAGTGCAAAACTTTAAGAATGGGAGAATAGATGATTAAGCATAAGTATTTTAAAAAATATATTTTCATGTTTGCCATTTTAAATTTTGAATGTTGAAGGGAGGTATTTTAAATTTCAAATCTTATCTGAGACAAGTAATTCTTTGCATTTTTATTCTGAGTAAATCAAAAATAAAAGTCTCCTCTTTTGAGAGAAATGAACAAAACAGTTCAGGTAATGCTTCCTTGTTAGTGCAGAAAAGAATGTGCTTTATGGGAAATTCCATGAGCAAGACTATTTCTGCCACTTTCTGATGGTAATGACTTCAGCCTAATTTTATATCTTATCTTCAAATTCTCTCATTCAATGCAGTCTCAAAAACTAGTTCAAAACTTTATTTAAACATGTATGTTCACACAGACAACTGTAAGCAGGTCATCTTATAACACTGCTGTAGAGTACAAGTTTTGTGCCCCTGAAACAAATTCTTTCTTCCTGTAGAATTTTCTCTTTGAACATGTAGCATCTTTACCAAAAAATTCAGTGAAAAAGGCTTCTCTGAATATCAGTCCCATCTGGTACAACATCTCTTCCTACAGTGTTGCTCTTAACTTACTACCACTGCTAATTAAGGGGTATAAACTAAAGATTGTGTCTGAAGATCTGTTTATCCACTATGCTGCAGTATAAACACCAAATATTACGATTTTGAACACTCTCAATTACCCTCTATGCCAAGATTGGCGTAGTGCTATACATGGGGAAGTTTAACATCATTGTTGACATACAGATATTTTCCCACGGCATGACGTCATCACTTTGCCAGTTCAACCCTTTTATATTCTGGTATGCATGAACCTCTGTGTCAGCAACAGTTACCTTGCACCTTCATATAGGGTTCAATTGCTTGGTATGAATCCTCTCCATACACCAATTCTGCCACACTGTTAAAGGGATGTTCAATGTACATCTTTTTATTAAGATGTTTCATGGGTTATTCAATGACAGCCCAGCTTGAACTGAAGTATTGGATTTTAACAGACATTGCAAAAGTTCAATAACTTTCTAATTAACCCTTTTCTTTGTTCCTACTACTCATCTTTCTTTTAGAAGTTTTACAGCAAGAAAAAAAAAAAAAAAAAAAAAAAAAAAAGAGAGAAAAATAACATGTTAACCACTACATAACTTTCTGTACAAACCATTCTAGCATGCATAGACATGTTCCTTTTCCCTTTTGGAAGCACCCCGAATAGGTGAGCTACTCTGGATTCAGAATTTAGAAAGACTAATGCCCTTCCCACTGTCTTTTCAAACAATTACATGAAAAATAAAATCTTTCCAAATAATCTTTCCACTGAAATGCAGAAGCTATAAAGAAGTTTATGGTCTTACTCAATGAATGCAAATGTGGTATAAATTATCAAATTTATTTCTTCCAGACATATCATTCCCCAGGTAGAAGTACCAAAAACTTCATATTTTCTTCATCTGAGAAAGTCATGGTCAATAAAACAGTACCGGCCTGGCGAGTGACAACCTCATGACAGAAATATGGATGTCCTTCGTTCCTTTAATCACATTCATCACATTCTTAAGACCTTCCTCAGCAAAAAGATCCTTATTCAAGAGAATCATCTAAAGGAGAGAAGCTACTTAGAAAAGAATATTAAATATTCATCAATCTTTTATCCTTAAAAAGTAATTGTTCAGGGAAAAAAAAAAAAAAAAAAAAGGATTCCAGAAACATCAGCAAAGCTCCTGATAAGCTAATATATATTCACACAAATTCAGATAGTCTTCTCATAAGTCATAAGTTCCCTCATGAGGGGAATATATAGTTTCAATAATAAGTGTCTTTTACATTTATTTTGGTCTTTCAGATCTTATAAATCATCTATAAAATCCAATATCACTTAGGGAAAGAGAGATATTAGATTCAATCTTCTAATTAGAGCCTCTGAACTTTGCTAAGCATTTGCAAAGATTTCAATGCTGATTTTCCACTGTGTTCAAAGGCTTCTGACAATCAAAATACTATGACTTCACTAATTAAAATTAATTAAGGAATGTGATAAACAAAGCAAAATTAATCATATTTTATTATTAAAATAAAATCACAGAGAAATGAAATCAGAACAGAAATATAAATTAACTTTAGCATAAGCTCTTCAATAATCTGAGGACCTAGGCTATTGCAAACCAATTTACTAATGAGAAATAAAATGACAAAGTTGTTGGACCAACTTAATCCCGATGATTACATGGAGGATGAAAATGCCCCACCGACCTTGTTCTTTAATTTAAATATTTGTTCTTTATTATGTTATTTTCACAAGTGTGTTTTCAGGATTTTGAATGTGAAGAATGGGGGTCTGCTTACAAAAAGATATATAAAATATTTTTCTATCTAATCTAGGTATGAAAATATAAGGATTTCTTCTTTTCAGTTTTACAGCTGATGCAAACACATTCACTGAATTCTATTTTGTAGGCAAAATGTACCAGGGACCTGACACTTTTTAGATAAATAAAATCAAGCTTTCAAAGTATGTTCAAGCTACTTAATGCATGAAGATATTCAACTGTATACGATGTTCAATATTGAAAGTATAATAAACCTTAAATATAAAAAGATACAAGGAGGTGACAAGTACCCAAGATTTCACTCCTGTCCCAGCTCATGTCAAGGCCATTTGCTTCTTCTGGGAGTTTTCTGAAAAAACATTCATGAAGGGACAGTTTGGTCCTTTGGCCTTTGCAGCATAAGTGGGTCTCTTTTTTTCGTTATGTGAAATGTGCTAACATAAAGACTACAAAAAATCTAGTTGCTGACTGTCAGATTGTAGCCTCCAACACAATAATGTAAGAATCTTCAAGAGCAAAGGATAAGGTCTGGAATCTATTCTTTTGTTAGGAAAAAAATGTTAAATGTAAGGAAATCTTGTAGTCAGATTTTTGAATGTGAAAAGCTCCAGGCTTCCAGGGAAGTAACAACTCAGACTAAAGTAGTTCTGAACCTTCTGCTCACATCTTTCAGACAGAATATTATGCAGTTCATTATTATGTTCACACTACCTTAACATTTCAGCAAACAGGATAAATAGGTGTTTAAGCATCTATCTGGAATATTTAGAGGGGGAAATAAAAAACCCTTGCATTATCATGAGGAAGATAATCCAAGTGTCATCAGCAAAAGGTCTCATGCTGCCACTATTAAGAGATTGTTGTAATTATGTAAAGCCTGACATGGGATTCAAGTAATAAGCAACTAAAGGAAGATAATATAATTACTGCTAATCAACATGGGTACATTGAAAATAGATCTTGTCAAATTAAGTTGATATAATTTTTTACAAAATTGTAAATTCAGTTGATAAAAATCATCAAAGCACATACTACTGGGATTAAAAGCCGAGTAACAAATAGATATGAACATGTATTATAAACAGAGAATATAGCCAAGTAGCTTTTTTGCTTCTTTTTTTTTTTTTTTTTTCTCTCACACTTTTCAAGGACTGATTTTACATTTGTGTGTATTTTACACAGCTGGGGAGAAAAGTAGTTCAGTCAATGCTGTTAGTTTGCTGTTGATTCAATGAGTGACCAAGGAAGGCAGGATCAATCAATGAAGGAAAAACAACATGGCAATAGCTGCATTCAGGAGGAGTGAATGGAAGTTACTCTTATTATGAAAGTAAGAATTTGAGATTCCCTGTGCAGGACTCCCAGGTAAAGGGGGCACAACTCAGACTCTTCTCTGAAATCAGGCTCAACGTCTGAGTAATTCTCCAGATATCTCTATGCATGGTGCACAAGAGCAGTTAATAGAAACCCACCTGGGCCCTATTCCCAATGACAATAACAGAAGGGGATGCAATATCAAGTGTCAAGGAAAAGAGGTGACCCACCAATGCTGCAGGGCAGTTCCATGGAGTTGAGAGTCCAGAAGCATGTGGCACTCCCATGTCCTATAGCAGAAGCTGCTATAGTGCTAAACTGAGCTCAAATCTCTAATTGTGGGTAGGCTACAGTTTTAAGGATGAGAGATGAAAGAAGCACTGAATGAGAGACCATAAGTTATCCAAAGCAGTAAAAGACATAAAATGTATTATAACAACAACAAAAAACCTCAAGAAGCTTTGCCTGTTTATCTTAAGGGATGGAGATGAGTTGAGAAGCTAAAAGAGTGCTTATACGGTTCTTCAGTATAATTGACTACAGATGAACACAGAAATTCAGAGAAAAAAAAAAAAAGTCTTTACAAGTGTTTGCTTCCTGGTAGCATCTGTAATAGCTTATTATCTCTCTCTATGTATCTGTATGTATATATGTGTGTGCTTTATTAATCACAGTATACTTTCTAGTAGTGATTTGTGGTGATCTGGAATAAACAGAAATCCCTAGAAAATAAAGCCTCCATTTTTTTGTGTATTCCAGAATCCTACAAACCCATGGTTGTGATCTTTATATACCAGTGGGTCGGGTGATCCTCTAGACTGTGACACCTTCTTCTACCAACACATCTAAACCACCAAAAGCATGACATACTTATCACCAAAATACAGGACAATTAAGAGAAACTTAACAATTTGTTAAGCATTTTCCCTTGGATGCAAACATTTTACTAGTAATTAAATATAGTTTTAAAAGAACTTTTCAGTATTTTGATTTCAGTAGCATATAGTCTTCAAAGATTTCTCTTTTGTTGAAAAGGAAATAAAACTTCCTGATGATTTCAACTCTCATTTTCACAATGTATACAAATAATTTGGATTCTCTCTCTCTTTTTTCTTTTTTTTTCTTTTTCTTTTTCTTTTTCTTTTTCTTTTTCTTTTTCTTTTTCTTTTTCTTTTTCTTTTTCTTTTTCTTTTTTCTTTTTTTCTTTTTCTTTCCTTTCTTCCTTCCTTAACTTGACCTCTGGAAAGCACAGATATTACAGGAAATGGGACCTTCTGAAAATGTAAAGTGTATCCTGTTGCCTTCAAGCACTCCTGAAGGGCTGAAATATCTCAGTAGAAAAGAAGATTTGCAGCTGCACACCCACATCTGTATTTTGGAAGAGATGGATGTGATGGATGTATTATGGAAATTCATTGCTCTAAGGGAATATTAATTTTATTTTGTAGAAGAGACAGCTTGATTAGGCTTTAATTCTGTTTAACCACAGCTCACTCCCTGGGACAGAGCAGAGCTAATGGTTTATTTTTCTCTGTAATGGCACTTCTCAGACATTCCTCTTCCTGTGAGAGATATCCTTGAGGATGTCCACAAGCTGTATCGATGAATACAATCTGGATCCATTTTCGAGAGGAAGTGGCAAAATACACTCTTTTATACAAACACTTTGGTCTTTGTTAAAGCATTAAAATTATTATCTATGAATTAGGAAATATAATCACAGTATAAGGCAGTGGAGGTGTGGAGTGGAAAACAACACTGAAAGATGGATGTGGAACTTTCCAGCCATATGAATACTAAATAATAATAATAATAATAACAATAATAATAATAATAATAATAATATCAAGAGTATGAAAACATGCTAGGAAGCGAATCTATCACCAGGCTGATGTTGTTGATAAAACTGAAATTATATAGCTTGTAAAACTGAAGTTGTACAACATCTATCATTTTGGTAGTTTTATAATCACTGAGGTTTTGGGTGTCCATGGTATCAAAGGCTTTTCTGAAACATGAGAAACACTCCTACCCCCTGCACAATCCCCCAGAGATGCACACGCACTGGCTCCCTGACATTTAGGTTGTCAAGCAGCAGCACTGGCAGGAGCCAGTTGTCAAGCAGCAGCCTGTCCCACCACCCCATGGTTGGGGTGACAGGGCAAGGGCCCAGCTCCAGCAGGGACAGTGAGCCAGCAGGTCAGTATCTGGATCAACAAGGCAGAGGCACGACATTGGCACAGAGCAGCTCAAGCAATGACCAACCACAAGAGTCTCAGGGGCACCAAGCAGACAAAGAAGGAGCTCCACCTGCAGAGCTGCATGGAGGTCCCCTCAAAGGAGATTTTTGCTTGCTCTTTATTTTAAAGCCATCAGCTGCATTTTCTCCATGTTTGCCCTGAGCCCAAGTGGCTAAACCCCCAGGAAGGTCAGGGGAAAAAAAAAAATCCCTAACACTGATTTCCTGTACAAATGTTTTCTTAGGCTGTAGAAAAAAGGTGAGCAGCTCTACTGCCATTTTGCAGTCTTTAGCTTAGGCAGCTTGTCTTGGTAACAATTGCGTGGGAATTGCAGCATGAAGCTTTTTCTGTCTCCTAAAGAAGAATTATATTATTATTATTATTATTATTATTATTATTATTATTATCATTATCATTATCATTATCATTATCATTATTTGTTTGTTTAACTCTTTGGTCTGTTGTTGTTTTTTATCTTTTCAGTGTTTTGTTGAGGTCATGACATTGATGACAGATGTAAGAAATTGAGAGTTTAGGTCCACATACAAGAGGCTGAATTCAAGTGACATTTGTTTATCAAAAGTCCTAATGCAGAAAGTGCTCCCATTAGGAGGTGGGATCCAAATACAAGGAGTCATGTTGAATAGTTACATCTAGGACTGATACCACTGTTTATCATTAAGGTTATCCAACCCTCCTCATTTACAAAATTGCCATACTCCAGAACTACATGAGACAATATTCTGCTTGTTAGAAATCTGTCACTGATAGTGTTGTTCAAAGGTATTCTATGTTGTCTGGCCAATTTATCTGAGAGCTCCTAGTTGTTGCAAAAAAAAATAGTGGCCATTTGGAAGAATTTAAAGAACAAAACAAATTCAGATAACCTTTTCTTTGAAATGGCTGGAAGCACTATGCTTTGGAGGAAGAACTTGGATGTCTGCAGTTCTGTCTTGGACCAAAAAAATATATATATACTCTTTCAACCGAAACAGTAATGTGTTACGATATCCCACGTGCTAAAAAATGTGGGAAATGAAGTCAGGCAGGGTGGTTAAGTGGCAGCTAGACTCAATGCTTAAAGCTACAGACAGACCAAGAGCAGGCCCAAATCACCCAGCTTAGCTGGGTATGCTTAACTGCAGTGAAGACGTCATCCACATTGCTCAGTGGTTCTAAGCTGCCACAGTAATACCACATTAAACTATACAGTGGGATTGTGAACATTGACACCATGAGGCAAGTTGTCAAAGGTGTTAAGGACAAAGGACAGACTGGAGCTTTTCTGGCATTAAATAAATTCTTTGTTGCAGTATTAGGTATGGGGGAATCCCCTACGCAGTAGGAGTTGGAATGAACTGTAAATGTTTCAAGTGTTTTACTGGAAATTTCAGGGTCTGTTTGCATCAGAGTGGTTCTCAAATGATGCTAAGCATAATTTACATTAGGCCATTCTAGGCTGTGTTCATTTTATGCTGCTTGAATAACAACCATAGCTAGGCTTACAGGATTGCCCCAAAAGCTAGAAATCCACCTGAAGCCAAAGAGATTTCAAATTTGGATTTACTGAATTACTACATACTCCAAGAAAATTATATCCCAAATATCTCAAACTAAGCATTCCTTCACCAAGAAGACTTTATAATAATGCCTTTGTGTCTTGCATTTTACAGCAGTAAAATACTTCCTTCCTTTACCATTCTATGCGATCATTCAAAAAAAACATATTCTCTAGTAAGTCATAGAAAATAAAGTTATCAATAGCTCCAATAGCTCTGTCTGATGCAGATGTTGAACAATGTGTGATAAGTAAAGGATAGGATCACAGACTGGAGAATGAATAAATTAAAGTATAGAATAGCTGCTTGTTAAGAGACAACTGAACTATGAACAATAGCATTACAAAAATAGAAAGCATTATTTTAGAACAATATTGTAATGCACACTTTCACTGTTGGCTTGTGCTAAAGTCTTAATGGTGGAACTTTCTAATTGTGGTGGAGACTTTTACCTCCTCTAACAGGCTACTGGTGGTGGTAGTTTCATTTGTTTTTAAAATACAAATGCTATTTCGACAAGATGTAGGCTACTTACAGTTTTATTCTTGCTGTTGTAATAATTTTAATTAAGTTAATACACCGGGGAATGTGGGGAGGAAGATATCAGTGTGTTTTGATCATATTTCTGTTTGTGTTGACAGGCAGCTCAGCTCTTGACAGCTGTGTTGACTCAGGCCCAAGTAGTCCTGAGTCACCTAAGGCAGCAGATATCACTTCTGAGACAGATTAATGCCAAATACAATAATTAAGGAACTAAAATGAAGCAAAAAGATTAAAATGCAGAGAAGGCACTACCAAGAACCAGATAAATTCCTTCTCAGTTCAGATATTACCAGTGTTTTATATCTGTGTTTTGAGTTTCACAGTGCTTTCCTTCTTCCCAACCCCATTTTACAGGGATTACATTTGAATTGCCTACACAAGCAAATTTGCCAGGATTAATAGTAATTATAATAAATTCTTTATGATACTTTGTTGTCTAAAATATAGATTTGAAAAGAATTGTTTATAGATGCTCTGTGCAAAACCTTGGGGAAGAACTTCTACAGCAGCATGCACACTGTTTTATGTGGCAGCTAAAGCCTGCAAGAGCAGAAGTACAATGAAATAAAGTGCTTTGCAACAAAAGAAGTTAAATGCATTTAATCCAAACTTTCCAATGTTCTTTTCTCTCAAGTGACTAACCATGCTCCTCGAAAGTTGTTGGAGATCAAGCAGAAGATGAACACAAGACTCATCAACTTGTATCTTGAGCTTCAGTCCTATGCATACACCATCTGCCTGGACCACATCCATAGATGGAGAATTTCTCCCAGGAGCAAGCACAAGTGTGATAGTTGAGAAGTATTTCTAACTCAAATTGTGTGGCAAAACCACATCTAACTGCACGCTTCTAAGGATCTAAACAAGCATCTGCTATACTGTATGAACAAACAGTCCACAGATGCTGGAAATCATCTGGGAGGCATGATTCACAGCTGACAAACTGATAGAAGTCAACCCACAGGGAAAAATAGAAAAGTGTGCTTTTTCAAGAGAATCCCATTTGAATCTACAGTGAAAAGGATTTGTCTTCCTAGACCTAAAGAGCACTGATGTCTGACTCAATGTTATCAGTTTATTAAGTTAGAATATATAATAACTTTCATATAGGAGGAGAAAATATAATTCGCTTGATAAACTATTAAAAGATTTGGTTGTCCAGTAAGCCTGTTAGCCTGACATACAAAGTAGCTAGATTGATGTCATTTTTATCTAGAAAAAATAATACTGATCTACTACCTACAGGAATCCAGAGGCTAATGCAATTTAGTTAATTTGTTGTTTTTCAACAGAATGAATTTAAACACCATCCCTATTTCTTCTATCCACCACACTGAATTTTTAGTGAGGCGATGACTTCACTAGTGTTCAAAACATGTCTTAATCTGGAAAGCCCCCTCATGAATGACCTGTAACTGCATTAGAAGCACTTCATCCATTCTTCAAATATCCTGAGTAAATTTCATCAAGCCTACACTGTTTAAAACTGCCTGACTTTAATTAGATTATTCCTAGCACTGCTAAATACTTCACCAGTTAGAAATACCTAAGCCTTCTTTTTCACAGCTGCATCTGAGCGGCAGTCACTCCAAGACTGATTAGTGCACAGAGATGCTTCCAGATGCTGTGCTTAGCTAGGAGAGCATGATGGCACGGCTGCTTCTCTCCTACCTGCCAGTGCACCACTTTGTACTTTGAAATTCTGTATGCATTTCCCCAGTTGTATTATTTCCATCTTCTCCAGTTCTTCTTGGCAGTGCCCTTTTCTTAGTAGTATTAGCCATTAGTCCACTTCTACTTTATCTGTTCTGGGTACTCAGTAGAAATGTTAAGATCATTATTCAGAACTGATGTGACAGAGTAGGGTAGGAAGTGCCTGTATTCTTAGGAATTTACATTTATTTGGTTGTGTGTGTGTGTGTGATAGCCTTCCCTATTATCCACAGCACAAACAGTCTATTCTGTTTCTTGCCTGCCAGCTGCACAGTTGGCTGGGCTTCCAGGCTTGATATCAGATAGTCCCTGAATTAGACATTAAAATACCCAAACTCAGTACAAAATGTGCCTTATGACCTGCCCTGTGACAATGCTATATTACTATTTTCTTACTAACCTTTAAAGAGGTCAAGATTTGATGTTGCTTTGCTCCTCTGCTCCCATGGCAGCAGCCAAGAGGGGTTCTTGTAAATTATGCCATTTACTCAATTTCTTTGTTGTATTGGATCAGAGAAGTCTTTTGGAGATGGACTGGGAGTTCATATAAGCAAAGGTCAGCAGCAGGCGTGCAAGCTATTCCTTTTGTGGACGTGCTGGCTCTCATGTAACGGTATGGCTGGATTTTTTCTTTGAAAACTAGATTTGAGGCACTAAATCTGTTCACTGGAGAAAGAACAGATGATAACTCTTTTGAACCCTACCCTTACCCAGGATTTTACAGCTTCACAATAAGGTTGATGCTCCCCTACCCCTCACTGTTATATTAAGAAGTTGACTTGACATATTTGTTTGTGTCCTACATAAGCCTTGCCAATTTTGATACTCCTTTGTGTAGCAGGAATAGGACTCTGGCACTGGATGTGAACAGCTTCTATTTGTTTTAATATAAAGTTGAAAAGTCTTTAAAATTAATTATTTTTTGCTTTATTTTAGTATCTTGGCAAGATGCAATTCTCCTTGAATCTTGGCAAATCTCATATTACCCTTACATATGACCTCTAAGAGAGAGTATGTTTTCTCTGATCAAATGTTTTTTTCTGTTCCATGTATATTATCACCTTAATTGTTTGACACTTCACAGATGTTCATTCATTAGTTTAGACTGGAGTTATGTAAGTTCCCTCCACGCTATTTTCGCTTGAGGTGCAGACTTCTTTTTGGAGTTTTGGCAGTTTTTACAGTCTTGCAGGGCTTCTTCATCTAGTTAATTCTACTAATTAGTTCCCTTAATGAATGAAAGGCTGCCTTTTGAAATTGAGAACTTCATGGAATGAGTATATAGATAATTATGTACTGAAATCCAGCATGTCAACTGCTCCATAATAACCACCTGTGCAGTCCCTTGTACCTGACTAATCCCTCACTGAAAGACAAGTAAACCGATCGTACCTAATGAACAGCATGACCTTATGTACAAATTACTACTTTGTAGTTCCCACTTTATTCCACCATAATTTGTACCACAGACTTAAAGATCTTCTTTCATTTACCATTTCAATGTAACTAATTTGTTGTAATAATCATATTCATACCATCCTGTGATGTTCTCTGCTCATTGGATTAAGTGATATTTAATGGTGAATTTTGCTAGAGTGGCAATTAATATCTACACCTACTGTAATATTACTAATTATTCTATCTATTCAATGCTGTACCATAGACATTCCTGATAATACTTCTCCAACAGAACAGCAAAGTCATTTCTTATATTCAAATGAGCCAGTGGAAAAACACAGAAAATCCTCAGCTTTAAGTAAAGTCCTCATTGATCCTTTCCTAAAGTGATATTAACTTTAAAAGATCTTTCTTTATCCCTTTGTCTTATTTTTCAGTAGGTTTTTCCAGTGTTCTTAGCTCAACATCATCTCTATTTTTCATCTTTCCTCCCAGCAGAACAATGGCTTTAAAAATAACATCCACGATTATCATTCTGTCACATTTTAGTTACTCTTTAATAAATTACTTGATATCCTGCAATATTTCAAATCCTCCCATATTCTTTCTCATGTGAAGCTTTTCATTTAGGAGTAATCCATTTACCTGCAGCTTTCACCAATATTAATACCTTTTTGACTGATATCTGGCTCCCTACTTGGGGATATTCATCACCTATCTGTTGCATTTTTTACTGACTTTTCACCCACACCAGCCCATAATGTCTTTATTCTCCAAACCTAGTGAGGGGAAGGCAGTTGGAATCTGCCTGTTAGTTCACACCCCTTATCACTTATGCAGGGCAGTGAACATACATGAAATAGTAATTATGATCATAAATATGATCACATAACATTTAAGTACATCTCCAAGACTGAAGGGAGTAAGAACAACTTTACTTCAAACATATATGGTCACTCATGCTTATATGCAAAATTAATTGAATAGTTGGGGTTTGGCTATTCTAATTACAGGGCTCTGCAAGACTGAGAGTGGTGGTCTGAGAGCTGCTGCCAGGTGAGGGCATGATGGCTTATGTGTATCTGTGGCAGGCAACAGTATTGCTAAATCTGGACTGAAAGGTAGGACAAAGAGAAGGATGAAGAATTAGATTTCGTGTTGAATAAGGATCCTGTAATAATGCTGGTTCTAATAGAAGAATGTGGCTTAACACTAATTCTATGGCATGTACAGGACATACAATGCTGCATTTTGAGCAGAGGCTAACCCACAAAAGAGGGATAGGGCTCTGTGAACATAATTTCTCAATACACATATAGGCTAGTTTTATGTAGGCCAAAAGTTGGACTTGATTCAATTTTTTTAAACACATTTCTATCAGTATCACACATTTACTCATTTTCTTAAAGCTAGGATCAATGGCATGACGATGAGGCACAATTTTGCAATTGAAATTCCTACTTTGAAACAAACTCTAAAGACCCGCCACTAAGACATCCAGCGGAGCCTCCCATCCCAGCCATCTCATCACGTAAGGCCAGCAGGACAAATCTACTGGTTGGTTACAACCACATTTTGGAAGAAATGTCTCATATCAGGACTTAGAGTGCTCTTCTGTTCAGGCTCAGCACTGCACAGCTGTAATGACCAAGCTGTGATAACTTGCTAATACAGCAGCTTTAAACGTGCAATAGTTTGGCTATCTTTTTTTCCCAACATCATTTATTTCCACTGAACTATCCTTTTAGCCACTGCAATGACTGTGCATAGGCAAAAATAAGGTGGTAACCCCACATATATCATTGTATAACCTTTGAATATGTTGCAGGTATAGTTACATGATTTGTGTTCTACACCATATTGGTATTTTTTTTAAGGGGCATATTTGCATACATGCTATCTATATAGAGAAGATGTAATTAATGTTATTCTCAGGTTTTCTGTGCACTCTCTGTTTATCTACATCAGAACAAAGCATAACAGCTGAATTTGAGGAGCAGTGTTGAAATACACTTAGTTCTCTAAAGATGCAAAACAAAAACAAAAGGACCAGACTGAGGTCCAAAAAGTCAAGGATAGCTTTTTTTTTTTTTTTTTTTTTTTAAATTGAGTCACTTCAAATCTAAAATGGTAGTAATATGACATACATGGGGGACCTTTCAGGGAAAAACTACAGGCCACATCCATCATTCAGTTGTCATGTAACCGTTTATATATGCAGAAACGGCAATTCGAAACAACCTTTTGGTGCCCAATGAATACTGGAGCAATATTCTTTATTACCACACGGTGTCACCTTTACAACTCTTGGATGAACAACAAATTTACCAGTAAATTTCAAATGAAACTATTAGATAGAATCATTCCCCACTTATTCCTGAACTTTCTATGTTAATCTCTCTAGTTAATTTATTTATTTTTCACGTGAAAATTGAATTAGTTGCATGTTAAAGCTGAGCAGCGTCTCATTAAGAATAATCTATTTAAATTAGCTGCTGTTTTTGCTTTTTAAATTTTAGGACCAAACTACAATTTCTTTCAATTTGCTAGTTCTTTAAATTTGTAAAATAGCAATTATATAAAAACTGTGAATAATTGCAACAATGCAAAATTTAAACATTGCACACTGGATATTGGCTGGGCAATATTTTTAATATTTCTGCTCTTTGGTTAAGCATGTGTGCAATTATAAAAAGCATAACTCAATATTTTTATACATCTTTAAACATTCTTTTACAAACATTTCATTTTTTTAATGAACTATACAAATTCACAGAGAGCATTTACAAAAGGGACAGGGACAAGGATTGAAAGATTCACTTAAAAAAAGAAAACAACAGCTGAATCCTTGCGAAGAAATTGGAGTTTTTTCTTATCATTTTGATAGGAATAACTTGCAGTTATAAATAGCAGTTTTAATTGCTTTTCCAAATGTGCTGCTATTCTCTTTTTCAAGCATGCCTATTCATTATGGTTAGAGTACGTGATTAAAAACTCATTTCCATGAGCACAAAGGAGTGCAGGGGGACATGGGCAGGTAGGGGAGCCCCAGCCACCCACTGGAGCCACAAGACCCAGCCCAGTCCCATGGGCCTGGGGTGGCAGCCATCAGGTGCACCAAGGGGAGCAGCTCTCAGATCTCCTCACAAACCACCAGTGCCTAGGAAGGGTTACAGGACTTGGGATGCAGAGGAGGATTGCACCAGATTTCCTATGGGATATTTAGCAGGACTGAAGATGGGAAGGGGAAGGATCAGAGGAGACTTTGGATCCTGGACCATCTACCAGAGAGGCTGTCTTAGCTGCTGAAGGAGCCTATGTTGCATGTGTGCATAGATGTATCTTTGTACATATGCTTTCCACTAAGAAAACTTTCATCCTCCTCAACAAGAGAGGAGACCAGGGTGAGGTAGCTGGAGCTGTCTTGTTTGTACTAGTGCTCCGATTTCTGTCTGAGAAGATTGGTGTGTTCGGCTGTGGGTGTATGTGTATACAGTACTGCATCTGGGAGCGTGTGCTCAGGCTCACTGCGGGCTGCACCTCTGTAAGGCTCCTGGATTCAGCAACCCCAAACAATTACCATACTAAAAAAAAAAAAAACTTTGATAACTTCAGCTCTGACCTACTGCAGGTCAATAGAAACATTCCTATGAGTTTCAATGGATTTAAAATACACCATGCCTGCAGTAATAAATAATTTTTACTTTATTTAAGATCATGGAAGAGCCTAACTAATTTCTTAAGAAGACCTATCTAAATACATATGCACTTTAAAGGTTGGGATTTCACTCTAAACCAGGAAGACAAGTATAAATAATCAGCTATAGCTGTTGTTAGAAAACTGTTAAAGAAAATGTGAAATATGCAGAACTGTTTTCAGGGAAGGCCTTGATCTTAACTGGTTCTGTTACTACAGTTTGTGTCAAAAAACAGTTTCACTGTATGTTCTTTCCTGTGATTTCTCACTCAAAAATGCAAACAAGAAATATTTTAAAGAATTTAAAGGTTGCCGTTTTCACTTTAAATGAAGATACAAGCATAACTTGTTAATTTTCTCTCTGCATACTTTGTAGAATTATCAGCTACACTGATACTTTTTAACAAATCATGTATAGGTATAGCATTGCTCATCAATTTTAATAAGCTGGTGTGATTTTATAATTGCCTTGTAATCACTGATGTGGTAAATATCATTGCTACAGTGCATTTCTACCTGGTAAATGAAGTTCAATTACTTACAAAAACATTTACCGTGACTTCTACAGAAAGCATTGTCCTTCCTCTTCTGTATAGAAGTAAAACCAGCTCAATACAACAAAATGCTTAGGTTTAGAAAAATCACACCATTATTCATCTCAGGAGGTATCACTTCCTAAAAACTTGCCCACAAATTTTTGCTGACATGTCTGAAGCAAAATACAGAATAAACAGTACCCATCATAAAATAATAGCATAATATCTTCATATCCATTTCTTCCACATACAACATAAATTCTACTTGAAACAGCTTTAAAATGTTTATATCTAGTTCTTGTTTCCAGTTTGGACCACACTTCTCACATCTATGGGTTCAGAAATGGGTTAAAAGTGACAGAAAAAAAATGCATTATTCCTTGCCATAAGAGAATTAAGCAGATGTGCTTGTGTAGAACATTGCAATTTGACCTTGCACCTAGACCAGCCTCAACCTGAGCCTGAGAGAGAGGAGGCAAACTTGGTTAATGACTCTCTCTGCCACTCTCTACTATAAACAACACATCCAATTATGCATATATGTCTAAACTGTACCTAGAGTAACACATAAGCAGTAGTTAAATCATTTTAACTATTATAACAATACTGGTTGGCTGCATAATCTTAAGTAAAATAAGTCAAGGAACAACTCTCAGGGAGGCAACAGGGAGAATGAAAGGAGAAGCTAGCCATGTTTTTTTTTTTTTGTTAATCACATTATCAATACATTTTAACATTTATTTTTTAAAGTACTTCAAAATGATGAGTTTGCTTTGATTATTCATGTACCTTGGGTAACACCCCAGGGTGACTGAGATCCTTAGATACACTGACAAAGACTTTGGGAAAATTAAATGAAACCAACAGTTTTTTCCTTAAGTGCTCATCTAAATTTAACCACAAAGGTCATTTAGTGATGCATATTTGCATAGTGATACATAGCCTCAGATGACAGGCAACTAATTCAGAGATTAGCACACAGTTCCAAAATCTGGGTGACAAACTAACCATTTCTAATTGATAAAGCTATGCCTTCTAAAGGACAAAAAATAACTGCTCTTATTCTGATACTGTTATTTCCCTTTTCTTTAACAGAAGATGTAAAAAAATCAGCACACAGGAAGATTTATTTTTTATTTATTCATTTTACAACATGATGATTTTTACAGAGGTGAGCAAACCTAGACACTGCTAGTAAGTCTCAGAGTGCACCATGTGAAACTTCTGTTGGTGAAAGAACACAACCTTTTAATTTTCCTCTCATATGTATGCACAGTGTTCCTGTAGGCTTTAACATACACTAAGCTTTACATTAACAATCAAGGCAAAAGGAGCAAATCAGTAGATTAAAGCAGTGCATGCTGAAATTTCTCACAGCTGTATTATATATGTGCCAGGGTTAATTCAGGATAGATGCAGTCTTGTTCTCGGACCAAATGTCTACACCACACCTGTGGAAGTTTCAACAGCCACAGACTGTTTTTGATGCCAGAACATGATGCCCTGTCCTTTTCTCCATCTCACACAGGTAGTGCTATCACATTATTGTCCACATCTGTTCATCCCCCATGACTCATACAAGGCCTCACGGGTGAAAACTTGTGGCTGTCATACAGTGATTTCATTTCCAAAAATTGATAATATTTTAATTCTAGGTTAGCACATCACACTGATTTCTCCTTACAGCCTGAAAGCTCAATTATCATTTTCTTCTACTCATAACTGAATAAGGGACTCATTTGCAAACAGAGATTAAGATATTTTATGGGTTAGCTAAAGAAAAAATTATTTGAATTAAAAGAAAATTTTTCATACCATACTTTGCCTAAAAAAGTACACTTTTTTTTTTCTCTTTACATTATGAACAATTAATATAAATTCATACTAAAAGTCATAGCAGAAGTGACTAATGAACTCATATTGTTAGTCAGATAACACATATCTGCCAGCATCTAGAGTACTTGTTAGTGGAGGTTTCTTGTATGTTTCTTTCTTTGTATTTGATTGTTTTTGTTTGTTTGTTTGTTTACCTTAAGCTTTATATTGCAGAGCTAGAAAACAGAGCAGTCAGAGGAATGACCCTGTGACTAAGATATTTAATCAGAAATAATCTTTTCCAATTCTCTGTCATGCACATCTGCATTCAGCAAATGTCTATCTATAAATACAGTCTCAAATCCCACTACAGTCAGTGGGACTTCAGCATACAATTGCAAGTGCTTAACTTTCAAGCTGTCTGCTTGAAAATATAGTTTCTGCACTGATGTCAGTTAGACTGATGTCAGTTAGTCAACACATCCCCCTGCTGGTAAAATTTTTATTTTTATTTCATGGAGATATTGTATTAATACATTTTTGTGAGGCATTCATATAGAATGGTGATTAAAAGACCCTTACAAATTAGAAGAGCCTCTGAAAAGAAAAAAAAAAAAAAAAAAAAAAAAACCATATTTAAAGAGAAAAAATAGGTTCACCTAATAGTAGTTATATCCATACCATGAGAGGGTAACAGATAAAAATGGATTTTTGCATGGTATTGTCTCATGAGTTTATTATGCATGTGGATAGGAAAACAGAAAGATGATGGACAGCTAGAACATCAGATTGTATTTGTAGGTATTCAAGTCTAGTGTGTGCTTCCTGTTGTGTTACTGATTGAAATGAGCACCTTTGATCTGAAAATGTGTGTGTGTGCATTTGCATCTCGTTCTGCCCTTTAGGGTTTTTCTTCTGCATAAAAAATATTTTCTTCTTCATGAGAAGAGAGATGGATGGGACAAGATAAAGAAGATGGATGGGACGAGATAGAGAAGAACTGAATTAAATGGTTAGGAGGTTCCTTTTATTAGACTGAGGATGGGATTCATCTTGAATAATCAAACTCTCTTGAAAGTTAAGCATCTAGTGTAAATTCATTATTTGAGTACTCTAAAATCAATGGAAAGAGTCTGGCTCATTCAGAAGGAGATTTATGACAATTATGTATGCTTTTGGAATGTGGTTAATTTTTCTTTGGGACCATTTAGTTCTGCCCACTGACTACAGAAGGAGCTTCATCTCTATACATAATATACCTATTTAAAAGACAGATGAAATTAAATTGATTTGATAAAAGCTTTTTATTTTTCCCTTTATTACCTGATCTTTTAAAATAGGTTATAGAGAAGAAAAAACAGGCAGATTTTTTATGCAGTGTATTCTCAGTGTCAACCAAAATTTAAAATTAAAAGTTTCTATTTATATTGTTCTATTCATTCTGACTTTTTTTTCCTGACAAATTCTACTCAAGTATTTTAAGATGGAATTCTTTTATTACTTCTTTACTTTTGTACTACCATTTCTTCAAGCTGCTATCCAAGATAAAGTTTGTTGAACAAGTCCTTTGAGGCTCAGTTGGAAATTCTATACTTCCCTCTTGTTCACATATAAAATCAAAGTTATGAATAACATAAAACCGGGCAATATTAATATTCTTTAATCCACTAATTGCTATTGTATTAAAAAAAAATCATTCTTGACAGATTTTGTGTTCATTTATTTATGTATGGTTTCCTATGTGCAAACATGGATAGGACTATATTATTCAGATTGTCCTTTACATTTCATATAATTGACAATTATATTATGATTATAGGGGGCTTAGGGCATCTCACTAACTTGAAAATGAGGAAAGAATTCATGAAAAAGAGGAAAAAAATGAAGGGCTGGAGGACTTGGTTTGGATATTTATTAACAATCTGTAAGTACGCGTGTCTGTGTTTAACAATTAGAAATGAGGAGTTACTGTGCTTAGTATCTTCAAAACTCAGGACCTCAAGAAAGTTTATTATTACTTAGGTTCACCAGTAATTCAATAATTACTTATTATCACCAGGTTCAGTGGTAAGTTTTGTCTTACTAGATATGCAAAAGCATTGTCTCACTGAAATATCTAGTAAATGAGATTTTAGGCCCAAGTATGCTGCCACATTGGCAGCTGGATGACTGGCAGCTAATACTTGCTAATGATTTCTCAGTAACCAGCGTATCCATTATCTGTGATATTTTTAAACCAATACTTGCTAGTGACATAGGAAGCAATCTTTTGCCCTTGCTAGACCTCTTTAGCACTTTTAAGATCTGTTAAAGCTGTCCTTTTCCCTTTCTTAGGGTAAGTTCTATTCACACTAATGCCAACAGAGGTTAAAAGGAGTCCATAAAAGTTTTTTATCTTGTGAAGCCAATGTTCTCATGTAATGAATACCTAAAGCTCTCTGTATCTGTACTCCTGTCCAACAATATAATTAGCTAGAAGTCAAGTATGTGCTGATGGTTCATACCTGCTCCTCTGCTACTTTGACTAAATAACAACCTAATACAGTAATGCCAGAAGAGTAATGTTCTCTTTTACTTTGCTCAGGCACGCAGGGTGTATACTCAGACCCTACAAAGACAGGAGACACTATGTTTAGACCTGTATCAAGATGACTTAGCCACTATAACTTCAAGTTACCATTTTCCCTCCAAAGTTAAACTTAGATCCTCATCATCTCCCAATATTTGTTTCTTGAAGCAAGCATTCAATAGGTTTCACAAGAGTGCAATGAATATAAAATATTATCCTCTAAAACATAAAGATTACCTGTCTGTAGGATATAAACACTTCCAACCTAATGATAAATTCAGCCTCAAATTTTTTCTTGCACATCCAATAAATGATTTATAAAGGGCTTTACACAATACTTTGTGGTTTTATTGGCACTGTTAAAGTAATAACCTGATTCTAAATGTTATTGCACTGTCATGTAAACACTGCAAATAAAGATCAGATGACTGAAAAATACATAAATTAGAAATACTTGAATTTTTCACAAATATTTTATTTTCTAAGTAATTCTTATTTTAGAATAGGTTCTACTCAGTTGAATGCTTTTCTTGAAATTAAGATGGTAGCAGGTGCTTTGCTTTCAGGCTTGCTGATTCTCACAATGCAGAGACATATTCCCGGTTATGAGTAAACTGGGACAACTGAACTTGAGCAAGCAAGGACAGTTTTATATAAGAAACTTGTTGATTCTATCAAATGCAGGAATAACTTTAGTCCATACTAAAAATGAAGTGATAAAATGTAAGTGCTGATTTTATTCTGTTAAATTTTACAAAGGCAGACCTATGTGCATTTAATCATATGAAGACAGCACAAAAAAATCAACATGATCTCTAATAGGAAAGAAGATAAAGCTTTCACAGTTAGTAAATCCCTTACAGCATTTTAGAGGCATCCAGATATTTATATTGGAAAAATAAAAACAACCCTTTAATGTCACAAAATAAGAAAATGCTCTTTTGAAACACAATAAAAAGTTATTCTAAGAACAGTTTATGAATATAAAGACAGAAAACCTAGCCTGAAATGCATAAAATAGATCAATGTATAGATAAATTATATATATTAAAATCTATAATCCTAAAGGAAAGAAGAGATTTTTCCAGCCTCCCACCTCATCTTTTAAAATCAATGTAGGCAAGACTATCTTGTATCATCACAAAATTCTTTCGCATGTTTGAATGCAGAATACATGTTATCGTAGTATTATGAGACTAAGTTCACTGGTGATGTGCTCATAATGTAAAGTTTACATTTACATTGTATAATGTGGCATTCACTGGTAAGTGAATGACATAGTAACAGAGAAGAAACTAAGAGGGGGGCAAAGCCTCTCGGTACTTCCACATTTGAGGGCCCCCTCAAACCCTGTCATATTGATTATAAAGTCTGCCTTGACCACACCACCTTGCACACTTTCCTTGCCCAACCAGTCCAGCTGTTTCTTTTTATTCATAAACTTAAATTCTCATATCCCTAAAAATATTTTTATGTTACACTCTGGAGAAAAATTATAATGGTTTTGTATTCTCGTATCTTAAATGCTCATTCATAATGGATAACAGTAAAAGGTGCATGTCTCTTGGGACTGAAACAACACTGCTGTCAAAGGCAGAAGCTATTTGACTTTGATAGAAAAAACTTACAAGCTTGAACAAAACAAATTCTCTTTTGCATGCTTGATTTAACACCTCCTTTACAGGTTATTAGAAGACCTTCATCGCCTATGTGTTCCCATTACAACCAGCTGTTCCGAAAGACTTTCTACACCTCTGATTTGTCTTATTATTGCTTAGTGTGAAATATTTTTTCATAGCAATTTAATTAGAAGATATTCTTGATAATGTTTTTTCTTTTTTTTTTTTTTTTTTGTGAACTATGTACATGATGTCATCTGCATATTTTGAGAGATGTTTGCTATGTACAAGAGGCCATATGCTTATCTTCCTACTACACATTGAAGACAGACAAATACGCACAGATGTGTTATCACAGTGGACAATTATATGAATGCTGTTCATATATCACACCATTTTATAAAAGAAAATGAAAAGTTTTTTACAAGAATCATGAAAACCTGTCAAAGGGACAGGTTTAGACTAAGGTGAATAGAAGCAGATGCTGGACATGAAAGTAGTATGATAAATTAAACAGGGTATTTTTTTAATTTTTTTTTAGCTGTTTGAATTTTACACACAAAAGAGATCAGAGATCAGTCCCCTGTACAAATTCCTCTATATATTTATGACGGGGAACTGAAATTTTTGCACTGGTGCATCCACATCAGCAATGAAAAAACAGAAAAAAAGAGTCATAATAACAGCACTTAATCAGCTTAACAACACAGAAACTGAGCAATTTATTTTGTTATCTGTGTATCTTTGATCATTGCTCTCCATTGGTACAGCTCCTTAGCAAGATGTTTGATCTCCAGATGACACTCTAAAGTCCAAAGTCATGAAATGAGAGAATCTGTAACAGTAATAGAAGGCAGTAATAAGATAGCAGAGAGTCAGATAATAATGGGAAACCTAAAATAGTATCTAATGGTAATTCCTTCTCCTAGGAATTGCAGAATTGATATATCTGCTGGAAAAGCCAAATCAAGTTTTAGCATACAAAAGGATAAAACCAAAGTAATTTATAAATTATTGCAACACATTAACCTGACCTGCAAAGGTTACTGATAACATACGATCTTAGACTCTTGCAATTTTAATTACCCATACAAGCGATGATCTCACTTTGGCTGAGCAGAGGGATATTCAACTTCATTCACCGTGTTTTCCTTTCTCCTTAATATAGATTTTGGTTTACAGTTCAGAGCTTAACCTTTCATCTCTCCCCCTTACAATAACAGAGTTGTTTCCTATAACAATGAGTATTTGTATGGAATACATAAAGAAACACTAACTCAACCCACCGGTTGGGTTATTCATTAGGCCTATTAAGTGAAAATCAATTTAAAAAACCAAACCAAATTAAAAACTTGCATATTCTCTCTTAATGGAAAAAGAAAATATTTAAATGTGGATGAAATCTGGTTGTAACTGTTGCAGCTTGGAATTTTTGTCCTCTCTTTCTTTTCTTTTTCTTTTTTTTTTTTTTTTTTTTAAATTAAGTTCACCACAGAATAAATCTTAGTGCAATAACTGATATTACTCATATCAACTGATCCATACAGATCAACTGCAACTTCCATTGCATGACCTGATGGCAACTTTTGTTAGCCACTTGTTTTATTTTCAAACAGCCTTTTGTTCTCTCAAACATTCTTTCAAGTAATTAGAATGCAGATATGAAAAAGTGAAGTACAGACAGAAAACCCTTAGAATAATCCTGCCTTTGCATATGAGTAGAAGGAGACAGAATTAACTCTCTTTTCACTTCACTTCTAAGCAATCCAAGCCATTCCATTCTGCTGAAAATTTTACATATGCTTGCTATTACAGAAATATATATGAAGAGTTCATTGGCATGGCTATGCATCTAGCTTTACAGGATTTTCTGAGAAGTAAGCAGGGCATGATGAGGACTGTTTCTGGAACAGGGGAATTAGACAAAGAATAACTGTTTATAACTGGGTTTCGAAAAACATGGGTCAGGGCTATTGGTAGAATATGTATATGAACAGCTGCACTTAAGCTGTTTCTTTTTTTTTATTATTATTTTTTATTTTGGTCTACTTGAACCTATATTAATAATACTTTTATTTACTTACTTAGTCAGATATCAGCCTGTATGAACAATCTGGTATCTTTTTACTTAAAACCTAACAGATTTAGTTTGTTCTGCGTTATGGTACTAGAACAGATCCCATCTGAAAGCCGATGTGGCACTCTGCCAGGCTGAAGTATAATTGACTGGATTTTAAAGATTTCTAAATCAGAATTTTTTATTTACAGTTTATATATAAATTCACTAATGTAGTATTCTGCGTAGTTTCACATTCGTATTTTGACTGTTCCAAACACAGGACATGCATGACCTTGAACACCCAAGTGCAAATTGATGAATGCTTAGTTCTACTGTTGTCAGTATTCCAAGACAGAAAGACTGAAATACATGAATACAGTTTTCAGTTCCTTTCTCTTTGGGTATGTGTGTGTGTGAAGAACTTTTTCATAAACTTCCTATGAAATACCATATGCCTGCCTCATTATCCTTGCAAAAGTGTACACAAAATGGTCTCACAGTTGAGAGGGAATCATTGTCTACATACTATATTTTGGATTTTATGACAGGTCTTCTTCATTGTTTCAATTCCAGCCCTTATAGTGATTGTGAGAATTATGAAGTTATGCTTTTCTACGTTTTTCACCAGCTTGGAGCCTATAGATCTATCGTTTTCCTTGTGATCAATAAAAGCAGCTGCAGTGATTTTTTTTCCCATGTCCATTACATAGTTTTATCCAAAGGATTAGCACTTCCATCTGTGATATAGAGCTATCAAGCAATTACAATATCTGTCCTGCAGATTTTTATTAATATTGTAATGACCTAAGCAAGGGAGTGAAGAGAGAGAAAAGCAAAGTGTCTGAAAAAATAGAAATCCTTAGAAAAATCCTTTCAAAATTGACATTCAGAAGATTTCTAGAAGGAATCTGTTGACAGAACCACATTGGGAATTTAAGGGAGAGGGACTGTTGAGAGGTATTGCAGGTGACTGACTGGCTGGAGAAGTTCTAGAAAACCAAATACTCCGAATGAAGTCTTTTCTGAGACGGTAGAATTTATGCTATCTGATTTCTGTGAGAAGACAGACAACAAAGCAAACCATGCTGTATTTCAGATTTGATTCTGCTGCAATAAGATGAGGGTGTAATTATGGTAGTGTTTTAGTTTGCATCATCAGTATACTTTTGTATGCACTAACTACCCCAACTCACCATGGTTTTAGTTTACGTTGTGTAGTGGTCTTAAATAAAGCAAATAAACTACAATTCTTTCAGATGAAACTGGTCTAGAAGATATGACACAGGAGGTTGCTTACTGTATTCCAACCATTCAGTCACTGGGATCAGTCTGAATCTAGTCCAGAATAAACTGTTTTAGTGTGAATACAAGATTGTCAGCACCAACTATTTCACTCTGTAAATCTCCTGCAGGTAGAACTATTGCTAATGTACACATAACGGAAGTGAGGGCAGCAACAATTTCTCCAGAAAGCCCTGTTAGTCACAGGTACTATTTAGAAAAAAGGCAATTCCAAATCTAACAGCATTTTAAAATTGTTATTGAACCTGAGATGTCCTGTCAATACAATTCTATTTTACAGATATGGAAACTCGGGCTCAAAATACTAATAAGCTCACTGACAATGTGAGGCATTTCTGTGGCTGATCTGAGAATTAACCTACTTCTTCTAACTCCCACTTTTATAGACAAGAAAAAGCTGTAGGTGGTTTTACCACAACATTAGAGAATGAATCTCTGCTGTGCAAAACATACTGTCATGGATTAGTTAAGGCAAACACATTTTTACTGCACAGAGAAAATGCAGA
Organism: Aythya marila; assembly: GCF_965140915.1. Taxonomy (NCBI): domain Eukaryota; kingdom Metazoa; phylum Chordata; class Aves; order Anseriformes; family Anatidae; genus Aythya; species Aythya marila. The sequence goes on along the minus strand of NC_139045.1, from coordinate 53,989,540 downwards.
AATATGTAATAGATGTTCTACCTCAAATAAATGCGTAGACCTACAAAAGTTAGAGAAAATATTGCTAGGTATCATGACATAGTCATATTTTAATACTCCAAGTATAGAGCAAGACACAAGTAATGCTTTTACTTTTGGTGCCACAGAGACATTTGTCTTCTGTTAAGGAGTCTGATTCAGCCTGGATTAATATAGATCCAAAATATTAGCTTCTGTCCTGAGTAGTGGGAAAGAATGAGGTAAGATTTATAGACTGAAAAGATCCACAAAGCCCAGTCAAAATACTTCCTCTGAAGAAATTTTTGACTGTAAGAAAAACAGCTCTTTACAGAGTAAATAGTTAAATGTACTGTATTCTATGCAATAAATGACAATTGGTAGCAGCTCTCATTCTTGAAAATCCTGATGAAAGCAGAACCTGCTATGCTGCAATAAAAAATAAAAATATTTTTTAAAAAAGGATCTTTGATACTTCTGTAACAATAAAGTTGATGTCAATATGACTTTAGCTAGGAGGGTATCAAATGAAGAAAGATTTCCTCTGAGAAAGAGTGCAGCGATCATACATACCTGAATGTATCCTTTGGTCCATGAATACGTATCTTAATATTTCAACTCATGCGGAAACATCCTATTCAGAACAGAGGTTAATAAAGAAGATTACCTAGAAATCCATGCTATAATGATTTATGCTAAAAGTTACTAAGAATAGGTAATTTCCCTTACTTAAAAATGCATAGTATACTCATTTCATAAGTTGTTCCATAAAGTACTGACTAAATAGGAGTGCAGCATGAACAGTCAGCAGTACTCAGAGGAAGATGAGCTACAACATTTCTGTTTCTACCATAGAGATATGAAAGATCATTCACAAATGTTGGGTGTACAGTGATATCATGAATTGTATCTACTGGTACTAGACACAGCTACAGAAAAAAATCATTTGTTAAGGAGGATGATTTTTCAGGGAGTATCTGACCTTGGGACCACATAGTGCACAGCTGTGTGACATAACATGGACATTTCCCTGTTTTCTTGCTGTTAACCCTCAAAGAATGTCAGACATGCTGTCCACATTGTCCCTATATGTTGTCTGTTGTATACTTGTAATAGGTCCAACACATGGATAAGAAAGGTCTGTCATGATCTGAAAAATACCAAGCATACAAATTCCTCAAAGTGTACACAAATAAGACTAGAGAGGAAATACAAGCACATGAATTCCTCAAAGCCTAACCAAGATTATGTACCCACATAAGATTTGGGAGTGAATAAAGGAGAAAATCAAGTGATACTTCAGGAACTGCTATATAGGAAAGTCCTGTATTAGGTTCTCAGACATTCTTCAGACAGCTCCCTTTAGATTCAGCTGGTTGTCTGAAAAGTTTAGAGTGATACATAAATTCAGTAGCTAAGTCTGAAAAGAACTTTGCAGCAGAGATGAAGAGAGACCCCAGTTCTGTGGGTACCTTCTAACCTTCTCCATTCTGTCCTTTTCCAAATTTTCTAGACATCTTTCAGAACATGTAGTTAGTAAAGCAATAGAAAGAACCTCTTTCATTATATCTCCCCATGACCATTTCTTTCTGCTTTCAAAGCCACTTTGAGAAAGAGCCATGAGGTGAGAACTCACATTAACAATGTAGTAAAACAGAAGGCTAAAAAGCATCTCAGTGACAGAGCACCATGTGCCTCCATTGTACAAGGGGTCAAGTCAAAGAAAAGGTATGGTATCTTGTAACAAAATACCTGTATGATGGGAGCTCAAACCCCAGTACAGAGACAAATGTTCATATAGAGCGTTCAGGAGGGAGAATCCATTTAGAGGAAGAAAGATATGTAAGTTAAACATGCCCTACAGGAAAGGAGAGGAAAAGCATCCAGAATTTCATAGAGTGAACATCGTTTTCTCACCATCAGAGATCCTGGGAGAAAGCTTGTTATCTCAGATAAATAACTGAGGCTCAGCACACCTAAAGGAACTACTTGGATCCTGCCCATACACATTCATGAAAATTATTCTTCCACACCAGCTTATTGGCTAAAAGCAAGAGTCCCTTGTAATTTAGAATTCCCTTGTAATTTATTGCATTGCAACACAACTGATATTTAATCATGAAGGATTAAATGAAGCTCATATCATTCTTATGACATGACTTTGAAATCACACTGACATTCTTTTTAAAAGCAGGGCGTTCTACATTTGAGTATGCGTAATTTTATTTTAGGTATTCCTCCTATGACATTTAAATAGAATCATAGAATCATAGAATCATAGAATATCCTGAGTTGGAAGGGACCCTTAAGGATCATCAAGTCCAACTCTTGACACCGCACAGGTCTACCCAAAAGTTCAGACCATGTGCCTAAGTGCACAGTCCAATCTTTTCTTAAATTCAGACAGGCTCGGTGCAGTGACCACTTCCCTGGGGAGCCTGTTCCAGTGTGCAACCACCCTCTCTGTGAAGAACCCCCTCCTGACGTCCAGCCTAAATTTCCCCTGCCTCAGCTTAACCCCGTTCCCGCGGGTCCTGTCACTAGTGTTAATGGAGAAAAGGTCTCCTGCCTCTTGACAACCCCTTGCGAGGAAGTTGTAGACTGTGATGAGGTCCCCCCTCAGCCTCCTCTTCTCCAGGCTGAACAGGCCCAGTGACCTCAGCCGTTCCTCGTACGTCTTCCCCTCAAGGCCTTTCACCATCTTCGTAGCCCTCCTCTGGACACTTTCCAACAGTTTCATGTCCTTTTTATACTGTGGTGCCCAGAACTGCACACAGTACTCGAGGTGAGGCCGCACCAGCGCAGAGTAGAGCGGGACAATCACCTCCCTTGACCTACTAGCGATGCCGTGCTTGATGCACCCCAGGATACGATTGGCCCTCCTGGCTGCCAGGGCACACTGCTGGCTCATATTCAACTTGCTGTCTATCACGACCCCCAGATCCCTCTCTTCTAGGCTGCTCTCCAGAGTCTCATCGCCCAGTCTGTACATGCAGCCAGGGTTTCCCCGTCCCAGGTGCAGGACCCGGCACTTGCTCTTATTGAACTTCATGCGGTTGGTGATCGCCCAGCTCTCCAACCTGTCCAGATCCCTCTGCAAGGCCTTTACGCCCTCATTCGAGTCCACAACTCCTCCAAGTTTGGTGTCATCAGCAAACTTGCTCAAAATACCTTCTATTCCTACATCCAGATCGTTTATAAAAATATTGAAAAGTACCGGCCCTAAAATGGAGCCTTGAGGGACCCCACTGGTGACCGCCCGCCAGCCTGACGCAGCCCCATTTACCATAACCCTTTGGGCCCTGCCCGTTAGCCAATTGCTCACCCATCGTCTGATGTTTTTATTTAGCTGTATGGTGGACATTTTGTCCAGTAGGATCCTATGGGAAACCGTGTCAAAAGCCTTGCTGAAGTCCAAAAAAATCACATCAGCTGGTTTCCCTTGGTCCACCATACGGGTGATCTTATCATAAAAGGAAATCAGGTTAGTTAGGCAGGACCTACCCTTCACAAACCCATGCTGGCTGGGACCAATGACTGCTTTGTCCCCCAGGTGCGCCTCAATAAGTCCGAGAACCAACTTCTCCATGATTTTACCAGGCACTGACGTGAGACTGACAGGCCTGTAATTGCTAGGGTCTTCTTTCTGACCCTTCTTGAAAATCGGCACAACATTTGCCAGCTTCCAGTCTACCGGGACCTCTCCAAATTCCCAGGATCGTTGAAAAATAATCGATAGAGGTTCCGCGATGACATCCGCCAGCTCTTTCAGCACCCGGGGATGAATCCCATCCGGACCCATGGACTTGTAGGGATCCAGGTGGAGTAGCAAATCCTGCACACGTTCAGGGTCAGTTGGGAGTTTGTCATCCCCACCATCCCGGTCCTCCAGCTCAGGGCACCCTGGGTCCTGAAGCCCATCATCGGCATTGAAGACAGAGGCAAAGAAGGCGTTAAGCGTCTCTGCTTTGCCTACGTCATCGTCTGTGAGGAGACCTTCCCTATCAAGGAGCGGCCCTATGTATTCTTTAGTTCTCCTTTTTCCATTTACATATCTAAAAAAACCCTTTTTATTTTCTCTCACAGACACAGCCAGCTTCAACTCTAGCTGTGCTTTGGCCACTCGAACTTTCTCCCTACAAACACGAACAGCATCCCTGTATTCTTTCCATGACGCCTGGCCCTCCTTCCAGTAGCGAAACACTCTCTGTTTCCGCCTAATCTCCATTAGAACATTCCTGGTTAGCCACGCCGGCCTCCTGCCCCGCCTGCCTGACTTGCGATATTTTGGAATTGCCTTATCTTGTGCTTCTAGGAGGCATCGCTTAAAGAGTGACCAGCACTGGTGGACATCGAGGCCTTCAAGAGCAGTTTCCCAGGGGACCTTACTGACTAGTTCCCTGAGCAGCCTGAAGTCCGCTTTCCCCATATCTAGGGATGAGGTTTTGGTGGCACTTTTCCTTCTGTCACCATAGATTTTGAACTCAACCACTTCATGGTCGCTATGACCGAGGCGGCCACCAATCACCACATCTCCCACCAGACCCTCTCTGTTTTCTAGCAACAGGTCTAGGAGGGCACCTTTCCTAGTTGGCTCCGTTAGCACCTGTACCAAGAAGTTATCATCTAGGTGCTTCATGAACCTCCTGGACTTGCTCGTGTCAGCCGTGTGGCACTCCCAGTTAACGTCCGGCAAGTTGAAGTCCCCCATAAGGACAAGGGGAGTTAATCTCGAGGCCTCTCTTAGTTCTGTAAAGAATAATTTATCGGCGCTATCATCCTGGCCAGGGGGTCTGTAATAGACTCCCACAACGACATCCCCTTTATTCGTTCGTCCCTTGATCCTTACCCAGAGGCTCTCAACTTTGCCATCGCCGACCTGAAGTTCCACACAGTCCAGCCCCTGCTTCACATACATCGCCACCCCACCACCTCGCCTACCCTGCCTGTCCCTCCTGAAGAGCCTGTAACCATCTATCGCAACACCCCAGTCACAGGACTCATCCCACCAGGTTTCGCTTATGCCGATGATGTCGTAGTTGCGGGACTGGGCCAGGACTTCTAGCTCATCTATTTTATTCCTCATACTGCGTGCGTTTGTGTAAAAGCACTTCAGGTGCGTCTCCTTACACTCAGCACCTTGTGGATCTGACCAAAAATAGTTTATAGCTATTTCAATACATCATGGAAGTTCCTGATTTTTCTTCTTCAGATCTCCCATTCAAAGAGACAGTAGGTGTTCAGCCCATTTCCATACCTCAGCTACTTCTTTATCTGTATTAATGTTATAAAGAAGACAAAATTGAGTTTCTGAGACTGCATTTGAAATTACTTTCTAATAACATTGCTTTTATATATACTTACACAAATACCCTAATGTTCAGCTTTGAGTCTATCCTGTAAAATTGATTTCTTTTAGGCTCAGGTTCCCTAAGTAAAGGCATGATCATAATACAAAGATACTAATCCTGAGGCACCTGCCGTGTACTTCCGTTTAGTTTTCTGTCTGGAGAGAAAGAAGATGTAGAATTCAAGATGGCAGCTAGGAAAAATGTACTTTAGGTGTCCAAATGTGCAAGCATAAATGATGGGAAATAGCTTACCAACAGATGAATTACCTTTTTTTGAACTCAAATACAGCAGATAGAGTGATGAGTCTTCAAAGAGGATGAAATCTTTGCTTTAATACCTGTCCATGTTTAATACCGAATACAAGTTTGTTACCAAAGATGAGGTTCTCTCCAGGCAGCTGCAGGAGATGTTTACTTGTATTTGAATTCTGATGGACTGTGGCACTGTAATCTTAGTATCAGAGGCAGACTATCAGAGACAGGATACTATCTGCCGATTCATCAACAATACCAGGTGAAAACAAACCTGTTTTCAGAGACATAGAAAAAGAGGGCAGTAAGAAGCAACCATTTTGGAGTCAGCCACCAGATACAGTAGAGTTGGCAAGTACATTCTGTATCTCCACAGAAATGTGACTCCCTATGAAATAGCAAAAAGTTCTTGGAACTTTGGTCTTTGTTTCAGTTGACAGTGTTTTTTTTTATAATTTGTTAGGTATCTGTCTGATGTGGAAATGTCAAAATTCATAAGCCTTCAAAGAGGCTGTCAAAGTATTCTTACACAGAGAGAATGTGTAATATTCATCTAATGATGATATAATTTATGTCCAGAAAATATTGCATTCATAGTATCTTGCAATCATTTCTGGAGGACAAATGAATGGCTATTTCTCCACACCCACTGAGAAAACTGTAGAGTGAACTGGTTTAAGAGGATTTCAAGGAGTCATTTACTTCTGAGCCAATCTAGGTGTACACAATAAGTATTAGCTCCAGCTCACAAGTCTGATTTAATATTTGGTCTTCTTTTCAAACTAAGCTTAAAACAGCTTTCCCCTCCCTCCTTGTCTTCCCCTGATAATGTGAAAGCTTTAGCCCACTACAGCAGGTGGCAAAAACCTAAACATTTGCTTCCTAAGCTGCAGTTTTAGCTTAATTTGTCAGTATTCAAAGAGATACAGGCAAGTATCTAGACCCAGTAGAAGAAGTAGCAATGTCCACAAGTAGCTGATGAATACTTTCTCTGTACTACCAATTCTCCTCCACTCTGCTCTTCAGTTTAATGCTAGGTTAACAGACAGCTTAATGAGTACAAGGGGTCAGTGCAACCACTTATGACTGTGGCATCTATGCAAAGAGAAAAGTGACTTGCAAGTTTTTCAACCAGCCTATGTTTGTTAAAATGAAAGATAATACTTTGCCTTTTTTTTTTTTTTTTTTTTTTTTCTGTATAGGCAGCACTTTACTGTCAATTTTATATAAAGGTCATTTAAAGTTTAAGGAGATTGCTTTTTTTAGTGCTTTAATAGACATTTGAAAACATGTGAAGAGATGAACAAGTGGAATATTGTTCCATACTCTTTATTGCTCTGTAAATGGGTTTGGTAGGAAATGGGAGTGAATTCACCACAGAAACAGCTAGCAACTCTGAGAACAAAAGCATCTAGACTAAATGATCCTTGAACTAGCTTGTTCATGGACATTCATGTTGCTGTAGGATCTATCTTCAGGACCCATCTGAATTTGGTTGGAATGGTGGTTTTCAGGGCTCATATTGAGAGAAGCTCAAGGCTAAGATTCAATTAAGTAATGTGAAAAGCAACAGCTTAAAGCTTGAACAATGTTCAGTTCCACATTTAATACACAAATATAAGCCCTGATTCTTTCCATGATATTTAGCCAATTCAGCAGTTACTTGCTTCATTGAGTAACCTGGTTTCTGCTGCTAGCTCTCATCTTGCAGACCATCTTTCATTTCTAGTGTTTTCCAATAGTGTTAGATATATCTTGTTTGTTATAACATTTATTGCTGGTTATATCTCCAACAGCCAAATACCACTGAACTGTATTTTAGCATACAGATCGGGTTCCAAGATATACTGCTTTTAATTGATATTCAACAGTTAACATTGGACTTAAGGACATAAGGAAGCATGCAGAAGATATACCTTGTAACACATAAATTATAACTAGGCCTTTCCACTAGGATTTTCAGGAATCAGACCTGTTAACATTTTCAGTTCTATTTTATGTGTCCAATGATGGCAAAAGACTTCAAATAGCAATTACCCACTGGGAATTTACTGTCTCTTGATATAAAACAGATAAACAGACATTATGGCTTCACATGTAAACAACAAGCTAGTTTCACTTACAATCAGTGTCAGAGATGAGATAAAAATTACCCAAGGCAATGAGGTAATTACTGACTCACTATCTCCACTAGCATTCAGAAACCACGACAGTATTTTCACAAAATCTCTGTGTATAACATTTTTCTTCTGTGCTAAAAGATTGTTTATATAAATGTCTATTCCCTAATTTACAGATCTCTTTGAACAGGCTGCTTTACAAGATCTGCTACTATTAACACTGAAATGCTAGGGTATAAACATTTAGTATGAGTCATTTCTTCCTATTTCTCTCAGAAATTATTAGAAGAGAACCAGACTGAATAAAATTTCCTACCATTTCCCAAGAGTCACAAGACCTTTAACAGCACAAAATGAAGTTTTGAAGTAGAGAAAAGAGACTTTAATTTGTGTGAACATGTTAAAATGATTTTCATCATTATAATGAAGTTAACTGGACATATATTTTCTAGTTTACCATGCTGAAGTCAGAACAAATACAGAATGTCAGAATTACAAGTTGATATTAGAAAAGAAAGGAGTATTTTTCATACTGGTAAAAAGGGGAGAAAAATCTCAACAGCATTAGGTATAGTATAGCATAGATGTTAGAGATACCAAGTTAATACAGCACAGGATCCTCACTTCAGCGTTTTTAAACTTAATTCATTTACCAGTTGGGTTTAGAACTTGCTTTTCAGATAGTGTCAAACAGATGTATCAGATATAGCCTCTCTGAAGTATGCCTAGTTTTCACAAATATCTGGTCCTCCTGATTTCTCTTGATCTTTTAAAATTTCCTTTGAAGTTATAACTTAGGTCATTAAGTGTTTAAAATAAAAATTATGAAATAAGTCTATCCCACTTATATCAGCTACTGTTCTAAATCAACAGTGGTCTACACTCTTTATTTGCACATCATACTACTTAACGTGAAAATATTCTATTAAAAATATATGCATGTTAAACACACTCAACCTTTTCATTTAATTCCATTTACAGTATTGCTATAAAAACTCCAACAGCCATATTTGAGTGTAAAAGTATAAAAAAGTTAAGTATAAAAAATTTTTTAAAAGCATAGATTTCTAGCAGCCTGAAAACATTAATTTGTGTATACTCGTGCATTGTTACTGTGTATACTTATTCCTGTATAGTTATACTCATTACATTTTGAACCATGGCAATGCAGACATAATTTAGTACTACTATCCACAGATTCTTCTACTTGTCAGGTACTGTCTACACAAGCACATATAAATCTCTATTTTTTAGAACACATTTTCAATAGCATTTAACTGCAGAATCATAGAAATTAGGGCTAGAAAGGACTTCAGGCAATCATTAAGTGTGCCATAAAAAGAAATAAATACATACAAATTCTTAAAAATTACCAGTGATATTCTTTAATTCATCACATTCCCTGCAATAATTGCGGCAAGTTGATTTGAGATTTTAATGCATATATATGAGAAGAATGTAAACATGCACATGGGCCTGACAGCTGGTGGAGAAAGATTCTAATGGAAATTATCTGGATTTAATAGTTTAAAAGTTCCCAGTTCCTCTTTGCAGGATGCTGTTTCCCAATCCATGGGATTGACATACCTATCTGTGAGGTTTCTGCTGGGATTCATTTGTATGAAGTTTATTGCACACACAGAGCCTGTTATACCCTATTATACCATACTTAGCCTCTTTTATTTGCTTCTTTCAGTTATATTATGTCAGTTAAATCTGGAAACAGGTGACCATGATTTTCAAATTTACGGAAGCCTCTTCTTTTGCGTGTGCTTTTCTACATATACATGTATCTCCACCCATAACCAAAAGAAGGATGAAAATAACTACATTGATCAGCTATATTGGCTGTTCTGCAATTTCAATATGGCTCACTTAAGACCTGCAAGCAGAATAATTACCTGTAAGCAGAACTCAGGATAATTCAAGGCATTTTGGTATTAAAAGCTTTGCCATTTCACAAAAGAATTCTGAGAGAAAATACCATAAGTACATGGTGCCCTTCAGGATTGAAATGCAGCTATCCTCTGATGTGGGCAGCAATACCTAAGCAACAGAACTCTGTTTCATTTTTTATTTTGTATTTTTACATTAAAGTTCCTCAGGAGTCCAAATCTATGTTTCTGTACCTCCCCAGGTCTGACTCAGTTATCACAGACATTTAGATACACAAGATTCTCTTAGGCCAATCCAACATGTTCTGCTAACCCCTACAAAAATAACATTAAGTGTTTTCTTTTAATTAAATAGTGGTAGTGCTGCTCTCTTTATGTGATGGCCACTTATCAAGTTTTTAATAAGCCAAATACAATTTCTTTCCTGCCTAGAGGTATACCAACCCACACCTTTCACATGTCAAAAAAGTACAATGGTAATGGTCTGGCACTATTCTGTACTTGACAAAAAAGGCATTCAAAAATCTGACCATTTATTTTTGATGTCTAAATAACAGACCTGTTTTCATAGCTCGACTGAGCTCATTCAAAAGATTTTAACCTGCTTTTATAAACTTGGTTTTAAATCCACATGTCTAGAGAAACAATTGTACATTTAAGTTTCAGGCTTTTTGTCAGCACAAGCATTTCATCCCTCAGAACAGATTCCACATTCCCTGGAAGAAGTCTTGAAAATACACAATATTTCAGCACTATATAATACCTCATTGCAGGAGTTCTTGAAAGCGTCTCTAAAATTTATGTTTCTTCCTCAAAACTCATTCTTTGCAGAGAAATCTTATTAAAAATTGTTCATAGAAGCCTAACTATTTATTTCTGTCTCATGAGAAAGATCTAAAGCAACTATATCCTTAAGCAATTCCTTATAAGTGTTAAATTTTGCATCCGATACATAAACAAATAATCAGAGAGCTAGGGAATTAATCTGTACTTTGTACACGATTATCTACAAAAGGACATGCTTCTAGACGCAAACACCTAAAAGATGAGTTAAAAGCATTATTAAAGTTTGCCAGTATCTTAATGGGAAAAGAGATGCATTTCTACATCACCACATGAAGGTGATCCACAGTTTATGGAACCTAAAGTGTTTGTGGTCTTAACTCTGCCATCCCAATTTAGTGCCTAACATTAGGTGGGGATAGTTTGGCTTCTGGCTTCTCGAGCATCATCCATAACCATAGGTGTCATCTGTATATACGTATGCCATAAAATACATAATATTTTGGCAGGGGCAGTCAATATCAGTGCTGAAGACATATGTATTAAATCTTGCCATTTCCTGGGCATATCTCCCCTCTTAGATTTTAAAGACTCATTTTTTTTCCTAGCTCCATACAAAGCAATAACCAGATTTTTCAGAAAACAGTCACTCACCAAAATCCATGGCAGTGTGGCTAAGACCAAGAATATTCCACTTCAACTACTTAAGAGAATTTGTTTCAGAGGATGAAACATATTTCCAGCCTTCCCATACAGTTTCCTAAGCAATCTTGATGACAAACTGCTGATTTTGAGGCTGAAGAAGGCAGGTGAGGGAACAGACACAGGACATGTTTACTTTAAATACAATTGACAAAATGACTAAAATCCTGTCCAAGACTAGGGGCAGCTCATATCTAGGAGTCAACACTGTACCAGCAGTACACTTCAAATCTCACTGTCATTTTTTTTTTTTAATTTTTTTCTTACTAGTGTCATGAATAAGGCAGTAAAGGAATCTTCTAATATGAAGGTAGGATGTAGCAGTAGGAGAGTGAAAGCTATGTGCAATAAATTACAATATGCACCAACTTGCTATGTGCAACAGGTTTCCAAATGGCTTTTTCCACTAAGGCTCATGTTAATACAGCTTTTGTTAATGCATCACAGAGATAACATGCAGGGGAAGCGGGTCATTTAGGAAAAACTTTTAAGGACTTTCATTTTTTTCCAAAGTATTGCAAGATAATTTTGTTTTCTTAGTACTGTTTTGGTAACAAATACCCTAAACTGCTCATGTTTTCTATGATATTGTTATCTTAAACCTCTGGTGCATTATACACAGACACACATAAACACAAGCTTACTGCAAAATACTCCATGGAGATCCCCAGAAAGTAAATAGCATTAAAGCTGCTTCTGACTTATACCCCGTATGGAGCAGGGATGCTCAGCCTACAGCTCCATGTTGACAGAAAGAAAAAGTCGCCAACTACAGCTATAATACAGCCTGACAAGGGCTTTGAGAGGAGAAGAACATATGTAAAAATTACTCTTCTCTGTGAGGAAGACAAAGGGTATCTTGCCTAAATCTCAGCTTAGGTTCAAGAAAGTGAAATCCCAGAGCTACGAATGAAATAACAATAGAGAAGAGCTCCTAAAGGAAATTGGGGGTTTGACAATAACTAGCATTTTGTCTCTGGATGAACCAAAGGGCCCCATTTCTCAGCCCGGAGATCAAGATCAATGACAAGGAAAGCTTGAAGATACTACCTATATAGCTGGAGACTGGAAAGAATTACCTACAAATTACCAAGCGCTGATGCTGGAACTTTTCCACTGAGATCTTTGGGTGGATTTCCTGGGGTATAATAATTTACGTGTGGTTAGTGATGTTGTTAAGACCACGAGAGAGCACAGATCTACTGCTGAAGGCATCCTAGAAAGGAGCTGCCAGAGGAGACAGAAAGATGCATAAAAAAATGTCCCTAAGGAATTTTTAGTCTTAGGAAGGTCAAAAGTGCCTAACCCAAGGCTTAGCATAGCTTTTGGGTTGAGGGAAAGAATAAGCCTAGAGCTACTTTTGCAGGGATATGTCAGAGTGCTTTTCAATGTAAAATAATGTTTGCTGCTTCTTTCCTTTCCTTCTTTCTTTCTTTCTTTTTTTTTTTTTTTTAATATATTTATTTATTTATTTTGTGTTTATTTATTTGATTTATGACTATATCATCTGTAGACAAGATAGCATATCAAGGAAACATCAATGCTGTTCCGTGGGCAAGTGAACTACTCCAAACAACTGATAACTTTTATAATAGCAAATGACGTGTGTTCTACTGAGATCAGAGATTAAATTGAGGAGGCAGATTTTGCATTTAATAACCTTAAAAGAACGCCATTTTGATTGAAAACAGTTAACATTAACAGAATAAAATCATACATAGTATTGATGTTTCCTTCCTGGTTGAGATGTTGGACTGCCAAGTGCTGCAGAAGATGTTTCTGGGAGTTCAAATTCCGTTTCTATGGAAATAGAGTAAGACTGGGAAGTGTGAATACAAAATAACAAAATAGTGTCAGTAACTGAAGAACATCTTGCTATGGTACTGGCCTGAAAGGAAGGGACATTTAACATTTATATCATGACAGCATCCTAGAGGATTATTCTGCTACCACTGACAGTAATATAGATGGGGAAAAATTTAAAGGAAGAGGAAATCACATGGACTCCTTCCCTGGTAGAGTGGGAGTGGTGAAAATAACACAGTGATCCTGACTGTCACCTGATTAAACTAAAATCTCTAAAGAAGATTTTTTAGATTTCTCTAAGAAGAGAGAAACTCTGTAGGTAATCTGACATATTGCCTTCATTTCTGAAGAAAAAGAATACTTCACCTTAACTAAATAGCATGCTGCATCTAGGATAACCTTTTTTTTTTTAATTCAATCATAATATGATTTCTAATACTACAGATGAATCATGATTTTAAATCCTTTCTAGTAGCTTTAGATAAAATTTAAAGATTTTTCCCTAGTATTAATCTATCTTCTTCCTACAAATTGCATTACTTTAAAGAGCTTTGCTATGGCCTCGGAAGATCACTAGATTCCTAATTAATTTTCTTATGTCTTTTGAAGGCGATGTTTTGCTATACAGAGACAGTGATAAATTTTAGACCACAAATGCTAGGATTTAGAAAATTACTTTATTGGTAACAACTTGGCAGTCCCAATCCCTGAATCAATATTAAAGTGACTCATGCTTCTTGACTTCCTCTTTGAAAAGGCAGTGCAGACTATTAATTTGTTGGTGCCACAAATTGTGAGTACTCTTGCATATGGAAAGGACATTCAGGCACATATAAGCATATTATATTCCTGGAGAAGCACAGCACTGTAGCCTTATTCAGAGCAAAAAGTGATCTGAATATAATTTAGATCATAAAAACAACTACATATTTTTTGAACAGTAAATGAGTAAATAAATGAGCTGGGAGGATTAATCTTTGTTACTCTTTCTGTACCAAATTCAAAAGGCTATAGAATTCATTCCTTTTGTATACTGTTTTGACTTCCAGTTCAGCAGAAGAAAAATTTATGAAAAAAAGTTATAAATTGTTCTGTGTTTCCTACCGGAAATACTATCTGAGTAGTAGTATTATGAAATGCACAGAGGAAAACTATAATCCTTTGCATTCTCAGAATTGTTACAGCTTAACTTTTTTTCTACAATTTAAGAAGCAGTTATCATTATCTTCCAAATTCCACTTCAATAATTTTTGGATAAAAATATAATGTTCTATGATATGCATTTTTAACTTTTTTATGCTGAGTACTAAAAGCAATTGTGTATCTTCAGCACTGGAACTCAGCAACAGATGAAAATAATTAAAATTACATAAATTAAATACATGATTTTTTGTATCTATTACATTCATCTACTTGTGATGACATACTTTCAATTATTTGAATGAAAAAGGGCAGATTTTGAAATTTTGGCACTGAAGTCCAAGAAGTTTCCTGCACATAAAGGTAATTCCACTTCAGGATCAAGTTATAGACCAAGGATTCTTAGGTAAATTAGATCATTTGTCTCTTCAGAATTGATTGGTTTTATTCTGCTGATACAAATGATTTTTTCTAAAGGGACAAAATCTGCCAGTAACGCAATGAAAAAATTCCTTTCAGACTGGAGACTAAGAACAGAGAAACAAATTAAGTTGTTCATATTCTTTCCATTGTGACTACATCAGGCAGAATAATTCTAAAAGCTTTTAATCTGCATCATGTGATTTACAACTGAATTTTCCTTAGGTTCAATATCAGACTAATGAAAGTGAAGGCCAGTAGAATTTTGTTACTTATTTTGTTAGTATTTGCACATCTTCAAATTTAATGAAAGTACAGAAAAATCGTTTGTTAAATAATCAACAGATAGCAACATTTTTTCAAAGTGTCCGTGCAAGAGGAAGTGGGGAAAAATTGATCTAACAACAACAAAAAAGTACCTAGTAATTTTAGATGAATGATTAATAGGGCATCACAGAACTTGAACAACAGACACATATTAGTGATGAGAAAACTGGAAATGCCAAACAGAAAAAATGAAAGGAATACTAACTCTTAAAAGTAGAACTGTGCCAAGAGAGAGGGGGGGGGGGCATAAGGGAGCACTGCCAGGAGAGAGGAAGG
This sequence comes from Aythya marila, assembly GCF_965140915.1. Classification (NCBI taxonomy): domain Eukaryota; kingdom Metazoa; phylum Chordata; class Aves; order Anseriformes; family Anatidae; genus Aythya; species Aythya marila. The sequence goes on along the minus strand of NC_139045.1, from coordinate 53,974,471 downwards.
ACTTATGGAAGCTGCTGAAGTCGTGGCACATCTGTCTTTATAAATGTTAGAGGACATTTGGAATTATAGGTAAGGAGAGATTAATGTTCAGAACAGAAAAAGCTGTTGGAGTAAAGTAACACAAGGCAACCTGAAAGCTGTGTAGAGGAGCTTGACCTATGAACTGTGACATAAACACAAAGACAGCAATGCCCTAGTGCTGGATCCCACATTTCATTTCTCAGCCAGTAATGTCTAGTGGTAATCCATTTAGAAATGCTCTAAGCAGAGACAAATTCAAGTTAGGCAAAGGCAGAGGGAAGGTACAGTCATCCCTCCTTTCCTCCTCTGAAAACTCGCATTGCTTCAGGGAATTTTAATCTAAGTAGTTAAGGCTAAGTAGCACAGGCAAGGGAAGGCCACACAAGTGTTCAGATATGATGGCAGCATAGGCAGTGTGAATTCCATGGGGGGAAAAGGAAAGAAAATATGGTATAATTTTGCCAAAAAGATAAGAAATTAATATGTGCCTTGAAAAACTATATGCGCCTCTGAAAAGAGGTATCAGAATAACTTAGTTCTGCTTATAGATGACAATATTTGGCTTCATAACCCAAAACTTATCTAAGAGCTTGACTTGGAACAGACAGAACTGGAGAGTCTTCTTCCTAGAAAGGTCAGTTTATAAAATTTTGACCAATCATCTACTGAACAATCTGATATCAATTTCTGACTTTTAGGATTAAAGTTCATGGTGACTTGCTTTATATGATAACACAAATAATCTGCTCTTGTTCCATCAACTGTTCTTTCTTCAGAAGTCTTATATCCATTATCCTAAGAAAGGGTTTGTGTCTTTTTGATTTATCTGATTTCTTGAATAATATTGATTGTTGACAAACACAATCAAGTAAAAGGGAAACTACTATTTGGTCTTTTCTTTAAATATGATGCTAAAGATGTGCCAAATGACATTCAGCAGAGGATAGAAAATTTAGTCTGATCTGGAGCTTTGTCTACAGAATGTTTTAGTTAGTAGAGCTAAAGAATCATACATGTAAAGAAGATAGCCAAACAGGAATGACAACACCTTAAAGCATATTGTGATGGCCAGAGGCAAGCAGTGACCAGCTGCTTCTTAGACTCAACTGTTTTAGAAAGACCTTGGATCCAAGAGTCAGCTCTCATTCCAAATATCAGATGGATTTTAACCTAAGAACAGAAAAGCTATTGGGAAGAGCTATTCTAGAAAAAACTGACATGCCAAATGCTGTGCTTTTTGACAATACCATGGGGTTAATACAGGGGTTCAAATGCATCCATAAGAAGTATGAAGTCCCATATGGTTGACATCAAGGTTTCTCTGCCTTCCCCCTCAACCCCAACTCTGGGAGTAAAAATTATTAAAATATTTTTCTTTACTGAACAACCCAACGTATGTGTTTATTTGAGTAACAGTATATAATGAGACTGAGCGGAAGGTTTCAGTTCATTTGACCTCTCTCATTAGGGAATTTACAGCTCGCTTTCTAGCACAGATATTGCCTTAGTCTTCACTGATAATTGTAATGAGCTTTGGGGAGCTTTTTGATCCTGACAGAAGCTGGAGCTGGGTATACCAAAACAGTGATTAATATCAAAGAGGATAAAGTAAGTATAACAAAGATTCTTAAAAATGACTAAAATGTTAGAATTTTCTCAGTGGCATTCTCAATATAGAATTCTATAGTGAACTCTTTAAGAGCTAAATCTTATTAACTAAGATCTAACAGTATTTTTATGGCACATTATTACTTTAATATTTACATTTCCAGATATCACTGTGCCCTATTTTGTGCACTAATTCTAGATCAGTCCTGCAGCCTTCTGTTGGTGATGTTACACAATTCCTTGATGTGAGGAGACAGTTTTCCTGAGTGAAACAAACTGTACTAACAGACGTATAGATGCATTCATCAGAGGAGTTCTTTACTGATATGAAAATGACTGCAACAGTAAAGTGCTCTAATAAATACATGATTGAAGGCTTCAGGTATAGTAAACCTATTGCAATCATAGCTCAAATACTTAATGATTCAATTAGAAAATAGTAAGAAAAAGTGTCCCAGTGTAATTGTTTTTCTTTCAGAAAAGAACAACTGAGGATATTTTTTCTTTCTTTTCTTGGTCAATGTTTAGCACAATGTTCCAGGCATTTCAAAATACAGCTTGCACTGATTAAAGATCCCAGTTACCTTACATAATAGATTTATTATTATTATTATTTTATTTTTATTTTTTGCTTAAGAGACCACTTGTGAAAGACATTCTTTCCAAGTCTCATGTATAAGCTTGGGTACAATCCAAGACCAAGTGAAGCTAAACAAATATTTTCTTTCCTCAACAGATTTTAATTCAGATTCTATGTTTCTCAGTGTCTTGATTCTGCTTTTGTATAATGAAGTTAATTGTACTACCATATCTCAGTGGTGTTGTGAAGTTAAATGTCCAGTGAAAGCATTCAGACATTATAAAGCAGCAGGAACAAATTAAGCTTAATGCTGGATGGCCCTATCTAAAATTCAAAGAGGATAATTACATTTTATGCACCTGAAAAATCACATTGGAATTTGCATTTGATACCATATGCTACAGTATCTGCCTGAAACATATTTACAGAGTGGTTCCATGTGGATAGGCATCCTATTTCAGTACAAAGAACCTTCGTATCAAGGTAGATAAAGTGTATGATTTGTAAAGCAGTTTGCAATTTTTATGGGTGTAGAGAACTAGAGTCATACGGAGTCTGCTCATTTTAGAGCAGATAAATATATATATAGAAGAAGAAAAGGATAATAAATCATTTAATATTGTTATTACCCATTTTTCAAAGTAGAGTAAAAGGCCAATAACTACAAGGAGTTTGTAAAAGGAGTTTTGTTGGCTGCTTAACATCAGTATCATGTTTATGGATATGTCATATCCATAGATAATAAGATAATAATGATAATAAGATAACAATGCAGTTTTTTCTCTGAGTGTGAGAATTTATAGTACTGAGTATTTTGTAAAGCAGTGTTAGTCATTTTAATAGAGCTAGTCTCCCACACCCTTAGACTTTTTCTCTGACTAGGAAGCAGTGTTACTATGGAGCATGCAGAAATGTAGCAGTGTGACACAACACAAGCAAAATAACTTGTTAACGAGAAATGCTCTACCTGTCAGGCTCACAGTTGCAGAAGTAAAGAGTCTGAACAATTAATTTAGAAGTCCATGTTGGCTAGAAGAAAAAGAAAGGAAATGGTCTTCATTTAGGAGATCAGGCAGGTTTGAATATAAGATTGGACAGGCTCATACAAATGTGAGTGATTTTATGCAAGCTAATAAAATAACATACTGAAACAGAGTTTGCTTTTAATTAGAGCTGGCAAGCTGGAAGGAAAGCCCATTAAGCCTGGAAGCTTGTAAGGTTCATGGTGTGTTAGACCACCCTAGAGAAAATTTAATTTTCAAAGACTTTCTGCTCTTCTAGGAGCTCTCCAACATCAAGAAAAGAATTGCTCAATTATAAATGATTTAGAATCTAACTGAAAAAAAAAAAAAAAAAAAAAAAAAAAAAAAAGTTCACCCTGTATCATGATTGATTAATCCTCTGGAAAAGAGCATAATCTTTCATTGCCACTCATTGTCCCTGGCCATCCAAAGGAAATAAGTGTACCCCATGGAGCTCTGCTTAAGTTACCTGTATTACTCTATAGGACGGTGGGAATGTGTATAAAATCAGAGTGGAACTAAGCAAATGCAAGTGGATCACGTCTGAAAGCCATGCCTGTGAAGACTGAGAATTTCAAGAGAAAACTTAAATTTTCCTTTACTTAGCTCCTCTAAGGAGTGAAAAAGGAAAAACTGCTTGGAAAGCAAACAGGACAGATGGTTAAAGAGCAGATAGCATCTCCCTCCAAAGATAAAAGACAGTGTTTGCATTAACTTATCTGAGTTTATAATTCAGAAACTGGAAAAGGAGGAATATAGGCACTCTCTACAGCGTATCTTTCTGGCACTTAAATCTTAGCTGCCCAGCAAAACACAGCACTCTGGAAAATGCTAGAAACTTGATGCAATGTATATGACAAGAACATAGACATCTCTAGGCATCCATAGGTGACCTGTAAAGAGCCACAGATCCTGAGGCATTGCATGTGGCTTACTGTGGCTTGGTGTTGACAGCAAATTTCTTATGGCTGTTGCTTAAAGAGGGACTCCACTCCTCTGACCCTCCTTTCTCCTTCACTTGCAACTTACCCAGAGCAGAGAGAAACAAGGACTGGTGAGTAGGCACAGGGCAGGCTACTCAGGGACTGTTAGCAGGTCAGCCACAGCCAGATGTCAGGGATCATCATGTTACCAACACCTCTCACAGCTACTGAGTACTTCAGGCTCCTACTCTTGCACTACTAACCAGAATCAAAGCCATTCAAGACGAGAACCATAAGCAGATGCAACACACAAAAGGCAGTTCTAGAGACATCAAAATGGCAGTCTGTAGTCACCATAGTACACCTACGGCCCAGGATGTAAATCTACCCTTGGGTCTGACCAGCCAAGAGTATGCCATGGAGTAGCTGTATTGCAAACACACCTAGCACAGTCTCAAAGATTATTCAGACAGAAACCCAAAACAGAGTCTGTAAATCCACTTGCAGATTAGAGGAGTCTACTACAGACACTCATCCACAGTAAGGCTGGTTCTGCTGCTCCATCCTTCCAGACATCCTTCTTCAACCTGACTTAAAAACCTGGGAAGTGTACAGAACAACTATAGATCAACTCAGAGCCTTCATATGCTCCTCTAAACTTCTGAAGAGTTACCAACGCCAGCTAGCCAGTGCTTCAGAAAGAGTCTATAAAATTATTAGATCAGCCTACTTCTCTAAACATAAAGTTATTGTTTAGTACTCAGGAGTCTCAGCATGATAGAAATGAAAATGGTATACAAGTTATGTGACTGAAAACTCCACTGATTCCTGGGACACTGATGTTGGGAACAGATGAAAACTTGAGTATCACTGTTTCATCTCACATCTTGCTTCGGTGGCATCCCTCCCTATGGCGGGGGGGTTAGACTTAGGTGATACTTAAAGTCCCTTCCAACCCAAGCCATTCCGTGATTCTCTTCTTGTTATCCTCATGACAAATGTCACTCCTCTTCTCATGTGCACTTTCCACTGACACGAACCACTTGGCACAGCTAGGACAACATCTACTTTCTTGTCTTGGAAATGTAGTTGACTGAAGGAGGTGTGTCGCCTCTATATATAGCTCACTTTGCTATTGGGATGAGGAGAGATCAGGAACCTTTACTGCTGAGCCTTGCTCATGAAAAAGTATATGGACACAGAGTTCATCTGAATCACTAACAGTAGCACAAACAGTCAGCACAAATACTGTGTATACTCAGAATGGAGTATGCCCCTTTCACAGAAGGTGGAAAGTGCAGAAAGTACTCTTCTCCCCTTTGTAAAAAATAAAATAAAATAAAATAAAATAAAATAAAATAAAATAAAATAAAATAAAATAAAATAAAATAAAATAAAATAAAATAAAATAAAATAAAATAAAATAAAATAAAATAAAATAAAATAAAATATCAGGGCCTAATTTGCCAAGGTGAAAAGGTACATCATATAGTGTAAGGCAACAAATACACTCTGGATATAATGGTTGCACAGCCTGCTGTAGGACCTGAACCTGGACAAACCTGGAGCACATGGTCTGGGTGGGAACTGAACCAGCACTGGAGCCTGGCAGCCCCAACATTCCACCAGAACATCCTCCGATCAGCTGGTCCCTCCAGCACCTTCTGAACAAGGGAATACATATTCACATATGCAAATGCCAAACCATTATTAATCACTACTAATGAATTGTGAAGCATTCAAAACCAATATCATAACATCAATCAACTACAGAACTTAAATTTAAATATAATTATTTGAGGAGATAATTTTCCATGCACATTGAAAAATTAAACCAGGAACCAGTTTTCAATTAAAAGAAGCACAATATCAAATAACATAATCACGCTAAAAAACTTCTTTGATGACCCATATATCAAAAATCTCTTTTTAGATTACCCTCCAACATTAGAGGATAATTGTAAAAGAGTGAAAATAGAATCAGGTAGGAAAAAATAAGCCTCAAAGCAAAACTTACCTATACACTATGACTGTAAATCACAACTAGCATGAAAATATAATCAAAGAATTATTTGTAAAGAAAATATCAGACTGGAACATCTGTCAAAATTAATCAGAGGGCTTATTAGTTGGTTCATGGCAGAGTGCTCAACAATGCCAGAAAAAAAAAAAAATCTAACTCCCTTGAAATGTATGGTTATAGGTGAACATTAAGAGATTCACTATTTGAAACTGACAACAATTAAACAGTGGAAGAAACTTAGCTGTGATCTTTGCTTGAGAAAGAAAAAAAGGCAAATTCTATTGCTCACCATCTTATTGCTGGCTTGTTTAGATTTAAAGAGTACATCTTCAGATCAAAGTAATTCAATATCCCACAAAAGTTTAGGTTAATAGGAGAAAATATGTAACAACGTCAATTTACAGAAAATTAAAATAGATAGTTTTCTTAGCTGAGTTACCTTTTGGGTTCCAGAATGCCTAATGTCAGAGAAACCTTTCTATATTCACCTCAAACTATGAAATGATACATACACATATATATTTCAGAAAAGGAAAATGTAAAGAATTGAAGTCAAAAAATGCTTAAAATATTTTAAATGCAGTCTGCTTCAGATAGATTTTTTTTAATCTATCTGCCTGGCCTTCCTCGTGTAGAGGTCTTATTAAATGGAAATTGTTAGGAATTTTCTATGTGAAAGACTACAAGCATTTGGCTTACTGCCAACAATAACTTTGGTTAAATAGACTGAATCACAAAAGAGAGACACTGTTGTATTTCTTATGGTTTCATTTATGAAAAGGGTACAAAATGCTTAATAAAACATAAAAAAATCTCATTTGGGCCAGATGAAATTTAGTAATTCACATCATGTTCATGGAGAATGTGATTATTTTATAGCTAAGGTTCTAAGTAATTAATCTGCTCCAGAACATTTACCTAAATTAGATTAACTGGATTCAATTATAGAAAGTAACTAACAGGCAATTTACATGTGAGAAACCAAATGCGATTTGTTATCAGAAGCAGTTGCCAAAACTACTGGGGGGCTGGCAGCAGTTGGGGCTCAGCAGTCCTACAGACATTTTGGAGCAAAGCTGCTCTTTCACCTTCTCTTTCAAAAACTGCCTTAACCTCTCTATTTGGACACAGTTACTCTGTGGCTCGGATCCCTAGAAATCCAGTATCCCTAAGTACCTTGGAAAATATTCTTTAAGGACGTTCTGGTGGTTGCAGTACATTTGATTGTTTTCAATGGGTCACAAGCTGTGTGCTGTGTTTGGAATGGGGTAGGTGAGCAGCACGAAAGGCACCCCTGGCCTTTGTTTTGCTTGTTTTGCCCTGGGTCAGGTGAGAATCTCCAGAAGAAAAGTTTTTCCTCTGGTAAGAAACCATGCATGCTTGTTGGGAGCAGCTTCAGTAAGAGAATAAATAAGGAGAGCACAGAGAAAAGCCAAGTAGGGAGAAGACGGGCTGGTTAGCCAGGAGAAGGAAAGACTTTTCTCCAGTGATTTTTAGTGTAAGTTATTGCCAAAGTTTTAAGCTACAGAAGGCTAACTTTTTCCTTGGAACCACAAAAAGCACATACCTGAAAGCATTATTTAGTTGTTGGCAGCTATATAATGTTGCCAGTTAGCTTACAGATCATCTTCTGGCATTCATGAGGGAGACAGTAAACTTTGGGCTTCAGTCGATATTTTCAAGGGAAATGTGAATTTTACTGCTCACGGTAGTCATTGGGAAAATCAGCCTTAGTGAATATTTCCTCATTTTTTGTTCCATTAGAATCAGTGCAACATTAGGCCCTAAGCAACCTACTCTGACTTTGCAGTTGGGTCCTGCCTCACAGCAAAGGCTGGAGGATCGTCACAGGATCTTCCAGCCTGCAGTTCTCTGACCTCTGAGGGCAAGTTTGCCTTTTCATTTCTCTTTTCATTATATTCATAATATGAATATAGCACAAAAAATTGTAGCGGGGAAAAAAAAAAAAAAGACACTATGAATTTGATATGTGATACTTTTTAATGGATGCAAAGAGCATCTCAGCCTGGGGCCAATGCCTACCATCTCCTACCACTTGCCCCTATCTGTGTGGATCTCATACCACCTGGGAATGCAAGTTACATTCCCTACCACCAAAAGCACACATTCTATCTTGTCAACATAATAATGTTGAGAAAACAAAAACACCCTAACCCTTACAAACTGCATTATTATGGTATAGAACAACCCTTTGCGCAGATATTTTGTGTCCCCAGATGCACAGATTAAACCTTTCTCATAAAGTCATTGGAACAAAAAAGGAAAGCAAGAATCTGTTAGACAGATTTCCCCAATTAATTTCACTAAACATTCTTGCAGAAGACTAAAAATTTTACATACTGAATATATACTTCCATTATTAGAAACATGAATGAGATATTCAAGATTATTTTTAATCTGAAAAATCATGTACTGAAATCTATTTCAGAAAAGTTTATCTGAAAACCATTGGGTCAACAAGGAGAACAGTCAAATTAAGCCAAATTGTCACACAAACTGTCAGTGCAACAATGTGACAAAAATGTTCTGTCTTGTATCATTTTAAGTGAACAAAGAAACAGACTTTTTCACTTCCATTAAAAGACTGTTATAACCTGCTTGGTCTGACTGTAGGGACTTTTTTCCTGGTGCCAAGTTCACATACTTTCTACTTTCAAGTTTCAGATACTTTCTTCCCATGTTATAAGTTACATCACTGAAATAATTAGGTGGAATAGCAAGCAGTGAAACACTAACTGACTTCTCAAGAACACACAGGTGTTTTGATGAAAATTAGAAAGGAAAGTTTGCAGAGCTTTAAAAACATGTATGTGAAAGAAACACAGCTTTGTTTGAAGTTTAGTTCCTTTATATTTTTCTCCAGAGGTGAACAATCTCACTAGCTAGCTCTTGGGAACATACTGGGAAAGTAGGATGAAGGCCATTTCAAGGACCAATTATTTCCAGAGTCAGTGGATGGTCTTAAGTGCTCACCTGTAGAGGAGTGAATAGCCCCACTGAAATGTCTACATATAGAAGTGGTAACTTACATAGAAAGTAAAGAATTTAAAATAAGCTACAAGCTGTGGGCTGAGAGCTGTATCCATAAAAATCTCTGACACTGATGGTGTTGAGTATGTATTGCCTAAGCTCCTAGATGCCTGGCCTCTGCAGCAGAATCCAGATCTCTAGGCCAAGTACATTGTCTCTCTGCTCAGTTTATATAGCTAGAAGTCTCAAAGAGGAAAATATAACATGCATTTTCAGTTAAGACATGCCAAATTCAGACACAAAGCAGGAGAGCTCATAGAGGAGAACAATCTGAGCAGAAGCATTACATCTTAAGTCTGCCTTATTGTAAAATTTCTGGACTTGGTGCTTCAGAAAAGAAATAAGCATCATTCTGTTGTATTGGGCAGCACTTGTAGTAGTGGTTCAGGCATTCTGCAGAAAAGTACTATTTAAAATGTAATTCTGTTCTCAGTTCTACACTGGTCAATGTAACCCATCCTCGAGGCACACCCAGCAACACAAAAATCCCCAAAGCAGTCAATAACATCAAAATTCCTTTCACCTCCCCACTCTGCTGAAGAGTGGAGGTACTTCAAAAGGGAGACTTGAGAGCAACTACTGCATAAGAGTAGTGCATGACCTGGCAGTTACAGCAGCATCTGTGGAGGTGGAGATGTGGGTTTGAAACTGTTCAGGAGCAAGCAGTATTCAACCCAGGTCCGTTATAAACTGTTTGAACTGCAATCGTAATAAGTTTGCAATAAGTCTTCACATCTTTAAGAGAAAGGAAAACACCTGTGCAAACTTCCTGAGTTTGCTTGCTTGTCTTGGTTAGCCTTTGTGGGCATCTGAAGGGCATCTTAAACTGGCAGCTTGCTCACATACCTCTCTACCATGCTGCAGTAACTTGTATGCCTGTATGCTCTGGGTGTCTGCACAGTTGCATGACTTTATAGCACATGAAGATCTTGCAGTTCTTTAGGAACTCTCCTGTGCTGAGAGTTCCCGAGTTTAGGAACTCTCTCAAGAGCACTATGGTGTTTACATATCTGCAGCAGTTGGCAGCAATTGAAAAGGATTTTCAGGCTCTCCATTTGGAATTGAGAAATCTCGGTTCTGTTATCTAACCTTTAGCAAAGTCCTTCTTGGTGATCCGGCTTTGTGTGGTACTGAAGCTGAGTAAATGTCAGGTACTCTCAGTAAATCACAGAATAATAGAAAATTCTAATAATAGAGGGGAAAGGAAATGGGAAAGATTATACAGTCCATCTCACCATTTTAAACCAGTATCAGGTCTAAATGGGCTATTCCAAACATTTGTCACGTGTGGTTTTAAATTGCATCTGTGGTTGAAATTCCACATTTCTTTGTGATACTATTTCAGTGCTTGGCTGTTCTCAACATAAGAAAATGTTCATTATGCTAAACCTAAATCATTAGTGCAACTAGAGACCATACTAAATAAATCATATAATTCATATATAGCTTGGCTGCTTTTTCTTGCATTTTTTTTTTTTTTTTCAGAATAAGCTTTGTTTCTTTGAAAAACCTCCAATTTAATTTTTGTGTTTCTTTCATACCAGCTTTTTTGAAGTGAACCAGATTATTTTTTCCAGAATATTGCTTTAATGATTTACTTGCTACTACATCATTTTATTAACAAAAAGTTCTCAATAAAAAATTACTATTTTATTCCTATCTATTCTCATAATGCCCGCTGTGGGTTTGCAGAAGAAAAATACCAACTTTTCTCCTTATATGGATAGAAAAATGCCTAGCAGGGTCTCCACAAATGCTTTGGTATATTTCTGAAAATCTGATTTAACATTTCCATTTCTTTTAGGATTAACTGTTACCTAATAGCAGTCATAAAGGATCAAAACTAAGGTTTGAATTATTTACCTATTGTACCACTTTTTATAATAGCAGATGAAAAACATACTTTTCCTATACGCATTACACACGTGCATAGTTTTCACTCCCTTCACTTCCCTTCCAACCCAAGCAGCCCTATTATCTCTGCATGTAAACTGCTGAATTTTGACCAGACACCAGTCTCTCATTTCACAGGTAGTTCAACGATGATAATAATAGAACCAAGCATTCCCAAGTCTTGTTTCTGAAATAAGCTAGTAGCAAGTGCTTGCAGGGAAGGCATACAAAATAGGAAAAATACATAAAGATCTTTTCACCTCTGTGCTCTTCCACGTTTCAAAAATAAGATGACTATGGCTGCCATAACTAATTAAATTGCTTAATCTCTCTCCTATTCCTGTTTAATCTTTTGGCTACCACAGCTTTACAAGTGGTTCCACAATACAACTATACATTTTCTAAAAAATAAAATTAAAAAAAATAATCTATTGTTTAATATCTTCTGCCTGGTACTATCCTATAACTAGTCATAACTAGCTTTTCCATTTTAAGAATTAATAAATAAATGTTCTCTGTAAAAACGGCGCCACTACATTTTTAATTTCAGAGTTCTTTATTTTATCTCCTCTCAGTCATCTCTTTCTATGCCTTAGTACCTACAGCACTACTACTACTGTGATAATTAAATACCAACGTAGCTGCAACCTAATTAGAGAAATGCATTGACAGATAATTTCACTTTCAGCATGTATCCTATTTATCATCTTATTATAGTAGTGTTCTTTTTGTAATGTCACTTTTTTTTATATATAACTGAATTCACACTTGTTTTTTCTAGTGTTTTTTTTTTTGTTTGTTTGTTTGTTGTTTCGTTTTGTTTTTTAAGTTGAGAATTAAAATGTGTATGGGAATAAATCATTTCTGCTGTTGTTTTGCCAATGAAAACTTTGTAAATGAAAGCATTTGGCAACATTCTAGATTTTTTATCATCTTCAAATGTTATTGCATTAATTGATTGAACACTTTAAATTTGAATCCTGGTCCTGTAGCAGAAGGTCAATATGTATATCGTGGCAGGTATTTGCATTAGCTTCGGAACTCAGAACAGTTATTTTATTGAATAAAGGATTGTATGGCTTGGCAAAAGAGCAGGTTTCAGTGAACAAACTAGGTTTTGGTTATTTGAAAACCATCTAATTTCCTAGAATCTATATTATTTAGTACTAAGTTTAAAATGTTACCCATACTGAATAACATTTCCCACAGTTACAAAAAGGTGAAAATGCCCATTTCTTTTACTGAATCTTAAGGAGAAAGTATTGGGTAGCTTTGTGACTTTTTTAAGTGCACATTTAAATGTCTTTGAAAGAGCTTATGGTAGTGTATGACTAACCTAATGGGTTACATTAAATCAAGTGTACATTGCTTTGTGTGTGAAAAATCTATATGCGAGCACAATACACTTTTAGGTAGATTATCTAAAGAATTTATAAAATGTTTTAGTTCTGAGTATATGAGGACAAATTAGCTGAGCATCAGAGAAAAGCTCACAGTGTGGCGAATACCACTGTCTCTGACTTCACTCTGACTTCATCAGTGTCTACTTTTCACAGTTCTGAGAAGGCAAGAAAATCTAAACTCCAGAGGGCTTTTTTTTTTTTTTTTTTTTTTTTTTTTCCAGAGAGGTTATTCCTAAGTTAAAAAATATCACTTTCATAGTATTTATTATAACACAATATGATCTTCCCAGCTATTTTCAACTAGTAGAAAACTATACATATGAGAGAGTAGTACAGACCTTCTGAGGATTTTCTAATCTTTTGGGGTAATTTAGTTGACTAGACTACATTTAAATGGCTAAATTTAACAGATAAATAAATAAATAAATAAATCTGGGCTATTCTGATGCAACACAGCAACAAAAACAACAAGGCAATCTCTGATCACCTCATACAAACTGAAATCCAGGTCATGGCCTGTAAGTTCCTCAACGCCTAATGTACAATGTGTAACTTGGCTTCAGAAATCCTCCAGCAGCCTCCACAATCTATTTCTCCCTCTCCTCTCATTGCATTGCCCTCTTGACATCAGGCCAGATATACAGGAAATCTTGTATGGTATGAGTTTATGCCAGTTATGTCATAAATGGTGCAAGAAACTAACTTAGAATAGCATATACCTTCCAAAAAGACCTTTCTCATTTTATCAAAAGACATTATTTTATCAAAAGATGTTTTATCAAAATATTTTTCTCATATATCAAAAGACAGGTGTCACTCTCAGTGGGGGTGTACTTTCTCTAGTCAGGTATTCTATCAAATTTGGAAGACTGTGTATAGATTCACTCCACAGATTCGTTTTCACAAGTGCCAGCATATGTATTTAATGCTAGGAGATGTACCGACGTAGCAGAAGTTCAGCTACTGGTCCATTTTAATCATGACTTATAATGGAGTGTTTATGTATAGGAACCTATTTTTAAAAATTAATGCCTCAGAGAATATGATAATCTCTGTTTTATCTAGCACAGTATTATCTTTAAAGTTTAACCTTAATGATCTCAAAAAGGAAAAGTTTTTTTTTCTGATACTGCACAAGTAGAAAAATATGAATTCTGTTTTTTTATATCTCAATAAGTCATTTTCCAAAATTTAGTTACAAAACCCAGGGTACATTGGACATGTTCAACAGCTCTCTACAGACGGTAGGTAATGAGGGGATTCCATCTACATTTTCTGTTGTTCACAAGAAGTATGCTGAAGAATAGATCTCATCAAATGTGAGAAGTTGTATTAGATTTTAATGGCTTCTTTTTAAAGAACAATGAACTAATGGACGCTTTTCTTTCTAGATACTGGCACAGTGGGTTAAATCACCAGAGCACTACTGGTCAAATATTTTGAATTCTGCTATCTACAAAATAGTAAGTCATTTTAAGGAAGAGAGCATGTATTAATGTTTTCATATGAAATTGATGAGAAAAGTATTTACAGCATCTTTTCTAGCCTAATCAATCTATTTGAGCAATCTACTCACGTAAGTAGGAGACAGCTAATCATTGTTCTGAAGCAGAAGGTGCAAGTTTGGTAACAGGCATCCAACTGTCAAAAGCAACCATCCACCTTTGAAACAGGACTTTGTTTTTAATGCTGACAAGATGGACAGCTGTAAGCCTCTGACTGAAATACAGGAAATTGAAAATAAATCCAAACATAGTTCACCTAAATAAAGTATCTCAGTCTCTGGAACCTCACTCTCATTGCTTCCTCCATCTCTACTCTGAAAGTTTCCAATTTAAGGAGAACAAAATTAAGATGTATTTGCTGTTTTATTGAGGAATGGAAATGTTTGTAGCTCATTGCCTAATTTACCATGTAACAGGATTAATGTATCATTTTGTACTGCAGAATATTGACTAGACAAAAATAGTACATAGATGTTTGCTAGGATTTGAGGGAAATCTATGAAATTACAAGCAGCATCTGCCTTTGAGGGGTGGGTGGATTATATTTACAAAAATTATGTATGTTCCAGTAAATAAATAAAAATCTGGCTTAATGTTTGCTTCTGACTTTAATTTTTTTCTTTTCTAGCTTTCCTGAAATTATGTACAACATCCAATTATTACTATGAAAGAAATACCACCACTAAGTTTATTCAGGTTTCGTGCCTGTCATGTAAGGATAGTGAGCACATACATATTTCCAGCAAGACAACTATTTCATACAATGTGCAAATGGCCAAACATACATAAAACACTAGTACAAATTTTAGAATCCAGAGAGCAGAAAGAAATGCTCCCCTATGTCAGCTGCCATATGCTTTTAAAATGCAATCTTTTATATTACATGTATAATTTATTGTTTATAAAATTAACCATACTTCAGATTAAGAGAAAAAATAGACTTTTTGAGAAGGGATATTGAGACAAAACAATCCATGTATCTCACCTTTAAATAACAGAAAAGAGTTAAAAGAGTTCAAAACCCAAGTGTCTGGGTAGAGAGCATCTACCATTTTACACAGATTAAGTGACAGAGGAGAAAGACAATCAAAAATATTGACTAAAATAGATGATTCTCAATCCTTTTAAAGCTTTGCAAATACTGAATAATGAAGATGATTTCTGTAGTTACAAGAAGACACCTTTCTCTTACATTCTTTATAAAAGAATGGATTATGGAACAATTTCAGAAATACTATATGTCAGCACCTTGTCAGCAGCCTGTTGCCACAAAGTGCTAAACAACAGCAAGGGAGATTTTGATCTAAACAATGATTTACATCATTTTCTTCAGATTGGATTGTCTTCTGTGGGACACTAAATGGATTTTAAGCAAGTCATGCTTACTGAACTTAAACCTAGATCTTGTTTCTTACAGCGATTACAGATTGATTACATTTGGACTTTCTTGGGATGAGTGGCAACTGATTAACTGTATTAACAGTAAAGACTGTATATGGATGAACCGTGGAGTAATATCAGTCAATGATAGGCTTCAAAAAAAAATAATCAGAATTTCTATCAGAAGGAAAAAGCAAAAACAATCATTTTGGAAAGATTAAACCCAACCTGACATGACTTATTAATGCAAATCAAAGCAGTTCATCCAATCCAACTTTTAACTCTGTTCTGTGAGGGTGAATTCCATTTACATATGCTACAACACAGACTAGAAGACCTGTCATACAGTCTTGTACCAGCTGTTAATGCTGGAGCAAGTACAGCACCCAGTGACTATTTTCTTCTGCCTCCTTCCCAGCAGAAAGGATATTGCTCACTTCTCCTGTAACTGCTTTTATTCATCAGAAATGACAGCTTATGTAGTTACTAGATTCTCCCACTGTATTTTTCCCCAGAAGCAGGACTTGATATGATCTATGCAAGCAACCAGCGATTCTATTAACAAATCATAGCAGCTAGGACATTTTTCCTAACTGAAACATAAATGATCCAGGCTGAAGTTTCATTGTTGTAGAGCTATATTGAATAACCTCCAGATGCCACCAAGTTAAGCTACAATGTTCTTGTACACTGTTTACTTAAGGCAAGTTCTATCCCACTGTTTTCTAAATAAGCAGGGATGCATGGACTGCAGTGATCTGCAAATTGCTGTTACCTATTTCTAGTATTTTGATTCTAGCAAACTGTTCACCGACGTCATGTCATTTCCCCATGTTATACAGCAAATGTTTTCATTTAGCATGCATAACGATTTTCAACTTACAAAGAAGGCAAAATTACCTTAGGGAACAACCTTTTATTTTCATGCAAAAGCTTCATGACCTTTGCCACACAGGAATGCATTGAACTGAGAAATCTCACCTGTATACTGTATCTAATTCCAGATCATTGGCTTAGAATCTTAGTTTCCAAAATCTTTTCGTTAAACACTGTCATAACGCAAAACAAAGTTTACAGAAGATTACTAGATAACTAAGCGATCTAACTTTGAAAAACAGTATTTTCTGAAGTATAAGCACAAGGACCAATATTCATCAGTTTAATGAATCTGCTACCATGAATCAGCAGCATTTTCTAAATTAAGTCATATTCACTATAAAAGCCTCATTGTTATTCAGAACACTTCTCAGTTACAGCTGTAAGATTTGATTAAATCAATAAGTGCCTACTAGGAACAGCTTGTTGAAAGAAAGCAGTGTGAAAATACTTGCCATGTTCACAGTGCAAGACAAAGAAAACTCCAGGCTAACTTCCACCAGTAAAGTCAGAGCATGCACTAAACTATGCATTTCTGAAACTTTGGCTCTATTATAGCAAGTTTTTTTATAGCTATAAACTGCAAACGATCGAAAAAATGAATCAGAACATTTGAGGTTACTGCGCATACTGTTTTTACTTCTTGCATATCAAAGCATATAAGGTGGTATAAAATCAATACACCATGAAATGCAACAAGTCTGAGGTCATAAAATCACAGAACGGTGAGACTGAAAGGAACTCTGGAGGTCATCTGGTCCAAGTCCCCTGCTGAAGCAGTGCCATTTATAGCCGGCTTTCCAGTACCATGTCCAGGTGACTTTTGAATGTCTCCAAAGAGGACAACTCCTCAGTCTCCCTGGGCAACCTGTGCTGGCATTCTGTCACCTGCTCTGTAAAGAAATGTTTCCTGATGTTTAGATGGACCCTTCTTGTGTTCCAGTTTGTACCCATTGCCTCTTGTCCTGTCACTGGACACCACTGAGAAGAGCCTGGCTCTGTCTTTGCACCTTCCCTTCAGGTATTTATAGATACTCACAAAATTCCCCTTGACCCTTCTCTTCTCCAGGCTGAAACAGTCCCAGTTCTCTCAGCTTTTCCTCACAGCAGAGGAACGCCAGGCTCTTAACCATCTCCATCACCCTTCACACATTGCTCATGTTCAACTTAGCATCCACCAAGACCACCAAGTCACTTTCTGCAAAGCTGTTTTCTAGCTGGCCATCTCCCAGCATATACAGGTCCCTGGGGTTATTCCTCTCCAGGTGCAGAACACTGTACTTCCCCTCACTGAATTTTGTGAGGTTCCTGTCAGACCATTTCTCCAGTCTATCAAGGTCCCCCTTGATGGCAGCACACTCTTTGGTGTATCAGCCACTCCTCTCAGTTTTGTGTCATCTGCAAGAAGTCCATGCACATTTGTGACGATAGGAGGAAACAAGATGAGTATGAATTTAGAAAGAGACATAATGAAGAAGCAACAGTTTCAATACATTGCTAGAATTTTGTTTTGATCTTCAGTTTTCTTACCATTTATGTCAGTCATTGGGAAAATATGTTCCTGACATTCACTGTGGAAACTAGAGTTTCAGGAAGCACCACTATTAATTAAAAATACCTACTACTGGCTGCAGGTCAATGGGAGCTACAACACATGTTCCTAAGAGATTGGCATCCACATAACATCTGTTGTAGTGTATCGTTGCTATTACAATTACTGAAGACACTTACAGTTAGCTTTGAGAAGCACTCTAGTGGGTAAGAGAAAAGAATGGAAGCATTAGGATCTTGCTAACAATGGCTTACAGAAGTACCATTCTAATGTGTTTTAGAATCTCTTCCAAAATAGGGCTGTATTTTTCCAATCATGATGTTTTTTCTGTGAAACTGAAGTATATTTTCTTTGTCTTCGCTATACAGGATTTGAAGTTTTGTACACCACTTTCATGCCTCCTCTATTTTACTGCTAAGTTGCCTTACCTGTTAGAAATTGAAGACAAACACAAAAGAAATATGAGAAGCCTGTTACAAGTCAGATTACAAAAGTCAGATGATAAAGCTAGGTAAAGCTGGATATAAACTTGAAACAAACTCCACACATATAGATAAACATATACCTGGAAAAATATTTTTGTGAAGACTGAACAGAAAAAAAAAAATACAAAAAGAAAATGGCATAATTCAATACTAACAAAAATGATACTGCACATCATCTCTCTTTTGCTTCTTCCAGGAAAATCCAAGGAACCCAAGGAATACAAAAGTGATTACAGCAGTGCAAGGCTTATATTCTAATGAGCAGAGGTTGGTGAGCTCTTGGAAATTACCCATAGTAATGGTATGAGGATTGATGAGGTAAAACTTTATGCCTTCCCTACCCTAGCACCAGAGAAAGAAGGTTCTGCCATAGGAAAAGAAAGTCTTTGGAAATTAGTTCTTGATGCAGGATGACACCTTCACATGGGCTGCAAGTACACTGCGAGGAGCAGAACAGCTCAAAATGCATAACTAGAAATGATTACACACACTTTTTTACATCATAGTTCTATAAATGTTTCACCCTGTTCCTTAGGATGTATTATCTAGGTCATTATAAATTCAATAAACTCAATTAATGTGAACTATTTCTAGATAGACTGCTCTTAAAAATCATGGATTTATGCCTCATATGAATTAATGTCTACTTTTCCAGATCATGGTAACTTTTGTAGCAGAGATAAATAACAGAATCTGATGCAAACCAGGGAGTAAATATTCCATTTTTAAATTTCATTGTAATTTAAAAAATGTAACCTGCAGCAACTCTCCTGTCACTACTATCAATGAATGTGATAGCCTTGAAACTGCAAGCTGTTTCCTCAGTCACATCTGCTACTGCAATATTTATGAATTGCTTTCTTGATCATAATAATTTAACTGCTACTGGTTTTGGCTGGGATAGAGTTAATTTTCTTCCACGCAGCTAGTATGGTGCTGTGTTTTGGATTTAGGATGAGAATAATGCTGATAACACAGCATTTTTTAGTTGTTGCAGAGCAGTGTTTGCATAGAGCCAAGGACTTTTCTGCTTCTGGTGCTGCCTTGCCTGTGAGCAGGCTGGGGGTGCACCAGGAGCTGGGAGGGAACAGAACCCGGACAGCTGACCCAAACTGGCCAAAGGGGTATTGCATACCATATGGCATCATGCTCAGAAATTAATATGGGGTGGCTGGCCAAGGTGAGGGGAAACGCTGCTCAGGGATGGGATGGACGTTGGTCAGTGGGTGGTGAGCAACTGCATTGTGCATCATTTGCTTTGTATATTCTTTTATTAATAAAACTATTTTCATTACTAATCTTATCCCTTTTGGTCCTATTAAACCGTCTTTATGTGAATCCATGAGCTTTTACCTTTCTTTTTCCCCCAGTTCTCTCACGCCTTCCAACTGCAGGCAGGGAAGTGTGAGTGAACGGCTGTGTGGTATTTAGCTGCCTGCTGGGTTAAACCACAACATGTTATTACAGAGACAATAGGGCAACAGCATGTGGAATACTAGCTATCACAATTAATGCACAAAATTGTTAATTAAAGACACTATATGCATGTGAAAACTATAGTTATCACATGTAATCACTATGTACAAAAATAATAGATATTATTGAAACATTTTAATTGCCCTTTAATAATTAAACAGATGGGGTGTTACTTAAGTACTTTGCAACCTTCTATCACAACAGAATAAACACACTCACACACAAATAGGTATGTGCTAACATATGCATACAATATTTCTCCTATCAGCTGAAAGTCCATGCCATTTTCAAGATGAAAACACACCACGTTCCTCTCTAATGAAGGAGGACATGTAATTTTGTCTCCCCATTTTACACATGGGAACAGATGAGAAGATGATGAATGCTCTGTGTCACAAACATGACATTTGTAACAACTTCACAATACCCTCCAGTAGTTAAGACTGTGTTCCAGAAAGGAATTGTCTCCAAGTTCAAGGATGCAAATCCTAACTGTTTTATGGCTGGTCCTTGGAGTGGGTTTGAGGGGCCTCCCTCTAAGGTGCACAGAGGGGAACAGGCCATAGAGACTGGGACCCTCATAGAGCTGGCCAGCAGGAAATGCACACAGATACTCTGAGGTTCCACGCTTGTGTATGTGCCTGATGAAAGCTGTAAACTAAATAACCAGAAGCCAGTCTGGGCTCAGAACCCACTCCTGGGAAAAGCATCTAGGATGTGAAAGCTCAGATGTTCTGAAGCATAGCTTTGGGCTTAGTCATCTAAATTCCATCTAGGTTTAATCTTAGTTATAGCCTTGATTTTTGTTTCTTAGATCTGTCCATCATACACTTGCTGATATCAGGAAAAAAAATGACAGAAATCCCACGCTAATCCTAGAGCCATTCGTAATTTCCAGTGAGTACAATCTGCATTACTTATAAGCCACTTGTGAAAGTATTTACATGAAGTTAGCTGAAAAATAATTTCACCGGAGCTGCCTTCTGCTGCTTCTTATAGGATGTAATTCTTTAAACATACATAAGTAAAACAAACACTGATCTGCGGCCAGGCTTCAACTGACTAATAAATCATGATTAATTTGCAGTAGCATTGCAGTTATCAGACATCTCAGAAAGAATCCAGACAAAGAATGGGAATTGCATCTCACTCTTCATTGCTTTCACCTTTCTGTTTGCACAAAATATTACAGTGGATCCTATACCTAGACTGAACAGTTATAAACTCTCTCAAGATATTATAGGCTTCAGGCATATTTCTTTTCCTTTTCTCATTTACTCTCATTTCTTTGAAATTGCTTATAGCTACACAGACATCATGACTGGGTCTTGAAATCGCAAGTGGTCAGTAACATGGCTTGGATCCGCACATAAATGCTTCTGGCTCTCTAAGAAGTTAAGTCCAGAGCTTAGTTAACACCAGAAACAGCATTGTGTGACTTCAAATAAGAACCAGAATGTCCCTCTAAAACTGGAGTGCCTCCTGACTATGTTCTCTCATGTGAAAGTCAGGTAGACAGAGGAACACAGCTCAGATTGTCTGCATCTGAGTCTGCATCATTGTTTACATCAGGTGTAAATTTGAAGTCTTAAACCTGAGTAGCTTGCAACAGTTCTAATCTTCCTTCTAGGGCTACGCATCTTCAGATGCTGATGACTGTCCCTTTGAGAGCAGCCCCTGAAGTACCAGGCTTTTTTTAATTTGCCATAAGTAACATGATACATAGTATGATACAAAAATACTGCCCTGACATATGTGCATGACACACAAATACCACCCTGGAATAGACATGTTCTTAAAGTTGACTTTTATTATCTGCTTGTAACTAGACAAGATTTCTCCCTCCCATCCCCAACTTCATATGACTTTGTTTCTTTTAATAAATTTTAAAAATTAGTACTTTATTGAAGAGCCTGAAGGGAGCTGTCCTACAGAGTTATTGGACCATTTCTATCCCAAGACCTCATTGAACAAAGGAGAAAAGCGGTCCACTGTTTGAAACTATACAACATGCAGGTCAGCTAACATGGTAGGTCCTAATTTGCTTTCTAAACTAAAGAATAAGATCTAGCCTAAGTTTGGTTCACAAAATAATGAACAGACATAAGCAGAAAACCATCTCTTTGTTTTCTTCAAGGAGGGAATATTAACTTACGGTTATTAAAAAAAAAAAATGTTATGAAATCAGAACTATCTATTTTATTGACATCAAATACACAAGGAATATCTCATATAACTACAACTTTAGCACTGAATGGTAAATTCTTTTGTGGAATAATAAAAGGAAGTTCATATGTTTTAAAATTAGCTTCCATAAAATTATTCACTACATTTTGAATGAAATGGCTTTAAATGTTGTTACTGGAAAACATCTGCTTCTCTGGATGATGTAGCTTTGAAGGCACAGGCTCCGATTTTTGAATAAACTAGGGGAATTAACTTCACAAATCCCATTGGAGCTTGTGTTTCCATTAATTTTCTACAGCCTAAATGCTTAGTGCATTTCATTTTAATCAGTCTTTCCTATCTGAAACATCTAGATCTTTATTAGAAATCATGTTTGTTTGTTTTTTCCCTAAATTTATAATTGATCCTGTTGACTGAGCATGTTAAATGTTAAAGGTAATAACAGAAAGGTCCTCTGACTGATCTGTGTCCTCTCCAGAATCCTAAGAGTGAGAATGTGGTTTAATGACAAATTTAAATAACTAATATTTAAATAACTAGGCCTGGAGATGATTCAAACGTCTGCTATAGTTTAAATATTCACCCCAATTTCCTTATGCCAACTGTAATGATTTTACAGACTGGTGTACGGAAATACTGAACCTTTCTCAACCAGAATTTCCAGTGAAGTTCCAGGTGTTCTGCACAAGACTCAAGCAGTTATTTCCTCCCTTGATGGTTCATAATTATGTAAATCAATTGTGCTTAATAAAAAAGGCTTTTGTTTACATATCTGCCATTTTGCATGTGCTCACTCAGAACATGTTTTGGCAAAGCACTTCAGAACTTCCTTGTGAGCATGCCCTTATATGCAGTATAATCTTTGGCATTTCATCAGATATCTCTTATTTTTAACCATATTCTGTAACACAGTTGCAAAGTGACACTTGACAGAGTGGCTGTTTTAATTTATTATAAAGAAAATTGTGATAAATTGAGCTAATATTAATTTTCTGCATTCAGAAAGGGTAAATCCAGTGTTCTTGTACTTCTAGCTTTTGGCTATTTCGTCTGTCCTGAAGCATAAACATCACAGGAGTCCCAAAAACATGAGTCATCATGCAAGATTCACTAACGTATTTCCTGTACTGCTAAATATGTTATTATAAAGTAAGAGGAACTGATGGGTCGTCTAAAATATATGCTGAAGATAGAAAATAAGCAATGCAAAGACCTCAAGCTTTCACCTTTTTCTTATGAATGGCTCAAATGAAATTAAAAAATACATATATCAGCTTGATAAAAGAGGTTGTATACAGAAAATACACATACACATAGAAAATACATGAAACAACCAGTGTGGGACTCAAGAAAAACAAATTAGTTACAGTTCTATTTTCTGTTCACCACTTTCTTATGTTCACATTACAGTGCTCATTTTCAATTGTTTCTCCTCAGCTTGCAGGTGTACAACACCACTGGTATCATAAAGAACACTTTTACATGCTGTTCTAAGCACTGCCTTCTCAGTATCGCAACCCAATAAAAAGAAGCAATAACTGTCTGACAATCTTTGTAGCCCCAGAAACACAATGTTCTGTTTCTACAGTGCAGTTTCTATCTCTTCACAGTATGGAGTATCGTGTACCTGTGTTGCTAAACACATGTAAAAGAAGAAGCAAAGAATTAAAGTGAAATCAAGAAGTTTTAGTTCCACCAAGGAGAAATGGGACAATCTGTGACACTAGAGGATTTCCACACCAATATCCTTCAATTCATTTTTTGATCAGTATTCTCAAAAATTTTACTGCTAGGAAGTTTAGTCTGACACAATATGGGCTTAGAGTTGTGTCTAAAGACATTTTTCCTTCTTTCTGTGTTTACAGGGCACCTAATGAAACAGACATGTTCAGATCCACCAGATGCAGCTATAATATTAAATAGCAATTGTTTGTACTGTATGAGACACCTATTAATAGGTAATGTGAAGCACTTTAGAAAATTATGCAGTTATTCCCACCTGACTTTTTTTTTTTTTTAAGAAGCCTTGAAAAAAATTGCCTTTTTAAAATAATCTTAATCTCTCCTAGTTTCTAGCTCCTTATGTTTTGCAATTGTCTTTCAAAAAAATAAATAAAAAGAATTTAAAAAAATGAATACTAAATTTTCAGCTTTAGGCTACCATCTGACTTCAAATACAAATACATATGTATCTGAAAAAAAATGAGTCATTGTGCTAAATTCGTCTGATTATCCCCTAGTTTCAGAGTTCCCAAAGCTTGAGAGTAGTCCCTCAGAGATATCTAAATTTAAATTAGTTGAATTCAAAGAGATATATAAATTATGAAACATGGAGGTTATTCTTAGGTCTTCAGCCTTTTTAAATGTTCTTTACAGCAGAAGACTACTTTGAATGGCCCTTACAGCATTTACGGCGGTGAAGATATCTTATTTTCTTTTCATCTTCTCTATCTTTCCATGAAAGGGAACTTTCATAGAAGATCTGTGGTCATTTTGCCTTCCTCATTGTCTTACTTTCTGTCAGAACTCTTTCGAAGTATCATCTGGGATACTTTTCCTTCTCTTCTAGAATTAATCTATATACTGAGTACTTGAATTCCTCCAGTTGTAAGATGCCTTTTCCACCAATGTAAAGGCTTGTATATACCATCAGCAGATTAATACTCATTTACCTACAAAGAATAGGACATCTTTCAGTCCACCTTCATGTACTAGTACTTACATATTCAGTATCACCTGTCATAACAAGACAGATATATGAATGGGATGCTGATGACTAACATCTTTTTGCACAAATAATTATAAACATATCTTTTTCTGACTTCTATGTCAGACTGTTTAAAGAAGTATCAAAATTTATTCCTGGTAAATAAATGAGTGAGAAGTTAATAGATAATGGTAATAAAATGTAATAGAATAAAGGAAAAAACACATTCCCTAGCTTGAAGCCATCTAAATGGAAATCACACAATAAAATAGAGATGTCAAGTCAGTAACAGTTGTAGTAACTAGAAAATTATTGCTACCTAACAACTCAACAATCAGCACAGAATATAAGAATCAGTATCTACCATATTATTTTGAAAATATATCACATCATTTCTTGTGTATTTCTCTATTGCAATTTAATAAAATATTCATGACTATTTTCAGATAAATTTGTGATGCATCACTGCAACTAATACTAAAAATGAAATCTCTTATATTTGTTTACTTTTGTACTCTAATTAAAAATAAATAAATAAATAAAATGCAAAAATATTTCATTCCTGAATTATGGCATACAAAATATGTATTAGCCTGGTAAATATCCTATTTTTGCAGTTCACTAATTGCCTTTGAAAGAAAAACAGATGGGAGGTGTTGGTTACCAGAGAAATTAGTCATTGAATTGTTTTTTGGTTATACAAACACTGAAGTTACATTAATTTTTGAAAGTTATAAGGGAAAAAATTACATTGTAGGTAGATAACTAATCTCAGCAGCAGATTCTTCTTTAATTACTAAATTTTGTCATAAAACACTGGAATTTCCCTTTCTTTTTGGAAAATCAATATGATTACATCTAAGAGCCAGGGTATGCTTATCATTCAGAAAACTATCATACAGTTGTATTCATCTTACAATCTGAAGTGAAGCAGGAGGTATTTGTATCTTTTTGTAGCTACAAACTAAGTGTTTTTATGTATTTCCTTGCCACAGGCTTTGCCACAGGGGAAAGAGACATGAAGGTCAAAGAAATCCAAGCGATGAAACACATTTTGCTAAAGCAAATAAATCACTGAATGCATTTTTAACCTTAAAAAACATTACATGACTTTTACCAAGACTACTCCTTAGCAGTTTAGATCCATCATTTGGCCTCCAGTGGATGATAGGAACAGAAATGATAGAGCTTAGCTAAACAAACGTGGAGTTGATTGATAACAGAGATAGGTGATTTGATCGATTTATGAGAAGATGAAGTGTTCAAGGCATCACAAAAAACATTATGTGCAAGAAAACTCCAAGAGGCTTACAGAACTGTGAATATCAGGGGTTTTATTTCCTACTGTATCACACAGTGGGATTACAGGAATTTTGTATTAAATAGGAAACGTAAGGAGCTGGAGCAGAGGTCAATAAAGAAGGATGCTTTGGATACAACACATATGAGGGCTTTAAAGTTTCTTTCCCTTATTTTCATACTAAAAACATGAATGAAAATATTAAGAACTATCTGTTCAAAACTATACTGGGAGGATAACTGAAACTCCACTTTCCCAATCTCACCATTTTCTTTATCTACCTATTACCATATACTCTTTATTAAGCTCTTTACTCAGTTAATAATCTAGTTCCCACTTTCTCTAGCTTCATAGTAATTTTCCCATGTGTCATTACAGTATATATTTTACTACTTAGATGTAGTGGGAACTCATACCAGCATAAACTCTGCCTAGATTACTTGTCAAAGAAAGTTAAATTAGATATTCTATCATATCCCATTTTCCACTTAGCTACTTCTTTAAGTATTATTCTTTCAAAGTCAGTTATACCAGTTATACCATCTAGCAAGCTGGCCTTTCAACCTACCAAAGGAGCTTGGGAATAGCTCCTTCCAACACATCAGACCAATGAACTACAGAAAGATGTAATTGCTTTAAAACTCATCCTTGTGTTTCCTTCATTCTCCTGAATTCCCAGTTAATGGCTTACAGCAACAGTATAGTGGGGACCCTGTGAAGTGACTAGAATTATACTGTGGTTCTCAACTGCTGACAGAGCAGACTATTCTCTGTACTTCCAACTTTATCCATTATACAATTCATTTTTTCTGATGTAGCCTTGAAGGATTTCATTGCAAACAAATGGACGGGGGAGATGATAAAATATAGTGTAAAGATAGTGTAAAATAAAAACCAAAAAATCTAGATCAAAATGTTTCTTCGAACATCAAATTCTCAGTTTACAATTTCTGACTGAAATGTGATTTCATAAACAAATTTGAGTTTCAAAATATGTTCTTATAACCCTCATCAATATGATATACAGTTGGATGTTTGGAAGTGGGGTTTGATCCTTATTTTCCAACTGAGGGCTTATATATATATATCTCATTTTACTAATTTGACATTATTTTGGTTTGTTGTGTGAAATTAAACCAAAGAAGGCTGCTGGCCATAACAAACCAGAAGCAAAGTACTGTCATCATTAGTAACTCTTTAGTCAGAATACTAGGCATCCCTGAAGGAAATAATTGGTGAACCGGTCAGTAAGAAATATCTTCCACCAGCCCATTTCTAAAGCTTAGAAGGACCACTGAACTGTTAAGGGCCTTGGCCTGGAGGAAAACAGAGGGGAACGTGCAGCTGAAAGACTAACAGTATTCAGGACACAAGTCTGTCTCTCCATGCCAAGTTAGATGGAGGCTGTTGCAATGCTGTGGTACTAAGCTAGAATCATTTTCCAAGACTTCAGATCTCAGTTAAGTTTTGCAATAGGTGAGCTCCAGGTTGTATGCATCCTATGTACTTTTGGATGAAGAAACAATACATCAATATACAAGATGTTATGCTGTCTCTCTGTATTTAGTTACATGCCTCAGGCTCCTGAAGAAACATCTTCTAACTTTAACTTCATTGCACTCCCTTGCTGGCAAAGCATTTCAAACACATGAAAGAGGTCAGTATAAAGACTGAAAGATTTGTGAAGATCCACACAGAAAGATTTTAATACAGTAAGAACGGTTAACAACAGAATGTTCCTCCTACTAACAAACCACAAAGAAAGACTACAAAGCCCTTTCCACCTCTAAACAGACAGTGAGGACAAGAAGTGTTATTATCATATTATCCACCAGTATGGTAGCCCCAGTAAGAGAACCCACAGGACAGAGTCCAGGAGAGAGCTTGAAGGTACAATTTACCCATAACTAGTCGTAGCAGGCAAAGTAAGAAGTGTGAAAAATGAATGATTTGATATGAAATATTTTGACACTACTGAAATTAAATAAAAAGGTAAAAATTCATTTTGACACACGCCTGTCAAAAATACTGTTAGAATTAATGCAGTCCCACAGGATAGTTCAGTTTTCTTTAGAAAAAAGCAGTTTTGTCAAAATTGTTCAGTGTGTTACTTTTCATCCAGATATACAGCTGTGGCAGCAATTCCCTCTTGTTCTTAATATCATTCTTCCAGAGTATCCATCAATCTCAAGAAGCTTCACTAAGTATTATCCTCATTGCCCTTGTTTCACAGATGGGAAAAGAGATGCATTGTTGGGGACAAAGGATAACTGACGCTAGGGCACTTCATCAGTGGAAACAGGTATGGAAACATAACTTACATGGTATAGCTGGAGGACTAGATCATGAAGGACTGCCACAGCTGTCCCATGATCAAGCCACCTACACCAGTGAGGCTCTTGATTACTCTGCAATCACTGTGTCTTCACATCACTTCACATTCCACATCACTGTGTCTTCAACACTCACCAACCGTTTAGAGATTCCTGGCTACTACTCTTGTTACACCAGCCAGCTACTCCCCCACTACTTAGGTGAGGATATACATATAAATTATTAATGGATTTTGCTTTAAAAAGTAAACAACCTGTTTTCACCATGACAAGAAGGAAGAAGACATACTTACTAACAAGAGGAAAGGCCATCTACAGCTTCCCAAAACCCATACTTCTCTAAACCTTAGTTTTTTTGCCAACATATCTCAGCTTTCTGTAGTGAAAATCCCAAAATAGTGGTAGTATGACTGTATGTCTCTTCTTTTATTGTCTTTCTATTTAGACTGAGCCATGGTATACATTTACATGGTGCGTTGAGTTTTACAACTCCAAACTTAGCTAGGCCCACCAGACTTACTTTTAATACTGTTGGCTATTGCTTTGATGATACTGTCTTAATTGGCTATATTAAATTGTTTCATTTTTCTATATAAAAAATTATTTTGTGAGCTTTCCCTGAAGACTCAAGAGATACCTTTAGCCATTTCACAAATGTTACGTGTATTAAGCAAACTAGATCAAGACACAGCTTTCACCAAGTCCAAGTTTGTCTTCCTCATGATGCTCTTATTTGTTTGGCCTGTAAATAAATGTTCTAGCCCAGTGCTGTATGGAAGAAAACTGGCTTATGTTTAAATCATATCAGAGGTTTTAAAAAATAAAGATTATCAAATGACAGTATCAGGGTAGCTGAGAGTTCTGTTAAAATCAAGATATTTCAAACTGTTCTAGACCATACAATTTTGCACTATCAATTCTCACTAAGAAAAGGCTGATATGCCATTACTGGAACCAGTGGGGAGTATCAGACACTGCAAAGTAAAAAATGTGAAATAGCAGATAGTGAGCCTTCAAACACCACAGAAGAAATGTGTGCAGAACTGTCAAATGAAACCCCAGGGAATCCTGTATTGAATTGTGGAGTCTTTCTTAGCATACTACCTATAAGGCAACATAAAATTTCATGGAAAAGTTGGACAAGCTAAAACCATCTGTGGGGCAAGAGAGTAAGAAAGATCAGATATATTTGACTACTCTTTCCATCTTCTTGAAAAAAACTACTTTTCTGATATTTTTATCTAAAAATTCCTTTCATTTTATGTAGTTGTAAATGAAAACGGTTACAGTAATCACCTCCAACAAGTACTATGAATCACCATTCTTTTGGATGGTGACATTACTGTTGGTCTCATTCTTGTCTAGCTAGGTTTTGGTTGCTAAGGAATACAATGCATTAATTAGAAATTACACTGGCAATTACAGTAGAAAAGATCTAGTCTTTACTAACATAATTTATAAAAGAACTTTGAGAAAAAAATAAAAATTAAGAACAATCCACTGTTTCTCAAATTTCTTAAAGTTGCTTTATGACATAGACTGTTTTGTTTTTGAAAAACTGCAGAACAGAATCATAGAATCATGGAATCATTAAGGTAGGAAAAGATCTCCAAGATCATCTGGTCCAACCATTCCCAACCACCACTATCACCCACTAAATCATGTCCCTAAGCACCACGTACAACCTTCCCTTAAACACACCCAGGTACAGTGACTCCACCACCTCACTGAGCAACCCATCCCAATGCCTAACTACTCTTACTGAGAGGAAATGTCTCCTAATTTTCAATATGCATGCCCTGGGCACAGCTTGAGGCCATTCTCTCTTGTCCTGTTGCTAATCCACTGCATTGAGAATGTGCATCAGTTCAAAAAGAGATTGTGGCTTCCTATCACATTGTTTACTTCATCAGTAGAAATTATAAAATCATCAGTTACCTACAAAATGTGTAGGAGACAGCAGGATTGTTGAAGTTTTTTGTTCTTAATAAAGTAAGATTAAGTAAAACATTTAGTATCAAATGTAATAATAACCATTCTTAGCAAATATTCATTTCAGCAAGTGAGTAGAGGAGGAAAAATATCCTTTTACATTTTCATGGTTTTGGCTCTATGTTTAGAAAGGGAAAAAAGAAAAAAAAAAAAAAAAAAAAAAAAGATGGTGTTGGCAGGGTGCAATAGGAAGTCAGTATTCCTGTTTCAAGATAGACATACCAGTGGTAAGACAGTGGTCTTTGCTAACTGTTATGGCTCTCTACAGCCAGTCAACTTCATAAACTCATCATAACCAGAAGAGGTGAATATTCTGTTAATAACTGTTAATTTGTCTGCCATGCTCAGAATGATTTTGCAGATATCTAAGCTTGTTATTTATTTAACTTTCATGATGTTTTAGTCCCACTGACTAGGCATAAGCAGTATAATTACGTTTTCCACTATGCACCTCATTGTGATTTACAGCAAGGACAAATTCACAACACCACTCTGACTAGTTCAGTCTTTCTAGAAAGGCCTGATGCCACACAGAGCAAGGGAGACGGTGCCAGCTCAGTTGGCTTCTCAGCCCAGCTCCTTTATTTTGTCAGTCTGCTGTGGGCAGTGTAGAACCTACAAAAAAGCTGATCTTTGCACGAGGGCTACATCCATCATGTCTAAGTATCTAAAAAGGGTAGCTGCTGGAAGCACAGTTTCAGCAGAAGGCTGGCTCTTAAGCAGATGCTGTTGTCTGAAATCCCTGCTCATGAATATCATGAATGCTTAGCATTCAGTCATAGCAGAGATCAGAAGTTGTTTCCTCATGTCACTTGGAGAAAGAACCTAGGTCTCTTTCTCTCCAGAAACTGTGCTGATTGCTTGGTTGTCACACAGTGTTGTGTTTCCCACTTCTGAAATACCAAATTATTTGATGCAAAAAGCTCAGTCCAACCAGAATAGATCCACTTTTCCTTGTTAGGTTACTCTCCCACAAGAGACAATATGAGGTTTACTTCAGTCAGAGAAGGCACTGAATATTCATCGTCTATACCTTATGGCAGATATGGGGCTAAAAGCAAGAAGGGAGCTCTAATCAGTTATTTGAAAGGGAGAATAGAGGACTCAATGTGAAACCCTAAGTGGTGTGTCTGAGAACTGAAACAAGATCTGGGAGTCAAGAGGATATTCAGCTTGTCCCATTGGCTACCCACGACTACTCCTAGTTAACTCCTAGTTACTACTCCTAGTCTGAGTCTGGTAGGTCCCATTTTGAGAAGCTTGAGAGTGTCAGGCTTCTCATCCTACATGGGTGGATGTGAAGAGATGAGAGCGAGCTTTGGCTGCACCCTTACGTCCTCAGACATTCCTATACTCAGTAAAGCTGCAGTAGGCCAGCATTGTGCTGTGTCACATTGCCAAGACTGAAAAATAAATCCCAAATAAATCACTGAATGATTTCAGCAATGCTGGACTCAAAGGCAGTGTGTTCTTTCTCCACCTCTTACCACTGTATGTAAGCTCAGGCGTAATTAGACAATCTAGTGGTGGGCAGCACTATTCCATATTCCATTAGTGGATGTTACCTTTCCACTTAATTAAAGAAATGGAGGGATTTATTGCAGAGTCAGGCTTATTAATCAGTCACTGTAAACATATCTTGGCCCAAATACCATTGCTTAGCAGCAGTAATAACCTTGCATTCTGCATCACTTCTAGGTTAATTGACACAACAAATCTAATAATTTTAATCAGGCCAAAAAATACTTTGTTGACAGCAGTAACTGAAGAGTTACCATGGTTGCTGTTTCATGAGTAACTAAACAGCTTCATTTTTTATTTTTTTTTCAGCCTGTCTTCTTAAGGAAGCAAGGTTTATGTTTCATCCATATAATACAGGCAAGTGGGAATATTCATCCCTTTGTCTGTCGGTCCCCTCACAATCTCTTCCAAATATTTTGGAAATCTTAACCAAACTGGAAAAACAGTAACAGGCTGAACAGGTATCAGAATTTTGCAGTGGAAGAGAGCAAATCTGCAGGGATAAGCACAGCATGAAATCACTTTCAGCTACATTGCATAAAGTCTGTGCAGAGGGAGGCGTTCTGAGTGTCCCAAGCACAAGGAGAGCTTTGACAGCCTGCAAGGGACAGCTAAGAATCTGACTGCAAGACATGCACCTGTAACAAACTACTCCTTGTTTGTTCCACTGGAAATAAAGCCATGAGCAAACATGAAGACAGAAGACACATCCCCTGACTGCTTTCTCTCTCTTGGTGAGGCACAGGCATTGAACGTTATGCCATCAGCACATCATCCACAATGCCTGAGCTGAGGAGGACTGATGGGGACATGGCTAAGTGGCTCACAGATTTCTGGAAGATTTCTCTCATCACTGGATCAAGTTTCTTGGTAGATTTTCTCAGCCTAGCCATAGCACTGGGGTGATGTAACATTTAGTGAAAGTAAAAGAGTACTGAAAGATGTCAAAGATGGGGAAAGAGAAGTCAAACAACAGAGAAGGTCTTCTGATGTCCACTTCCTACAGCAAGTGTAAAATGAACCAAGTCTTTGGTTTTATACACTATCTATATCAACAGATTAGAAAACGCAAAATTCTAAAAGATAATTATTTTACCAGGATAACAAGACATTTTTATTTTTCCAGTTTTAACAAACTGCATGTTCTTTCAAGTCACCCATTTTCAGGGGTGTGATGTATATGTGAGTTTCCTTTCATGTCACCTGTTACCACTTTCAATAACAGAAATTTAAGCATATGAGACTTGCACTGAGCTTATTTTGGTATGATTTGATACTTTCCAGTCACAAACCATCTCCAAGGAGAAATTCAGTTGCTTACTGTAAAGAACATTAAGAATGTAATTGCAGTAAGCATAAAAGAAATTTTCTTAAGATGACGAGTCAAGTTGCTTAATTGCAGTAAAAAACTTCAGGACAGAAGACATAGGGAAAAAAATGAAATGAAAGAAAGATAAGTATTTTCTTCTGCGCAGAGCTGATCATTTCTAACATTGCCTCTCTAGTTGGAAAATGGGTATGCATGATTACAGTAGCATTACAGAAAACTATTGTTGCTACTACCTTTCCATGAAATACTTAAAACTGCTCACATGGGACTGTGAAACATTCCCATCCATAACTGGGATACAAATGCAGTTCCAGTGATAACCATGAATGTTCTAACCAGCAACTCCACAACATTAAGAACAAAAAAAGTGATGTTGCAAAGACCTTTTGTGTTCAAGTGTAAGATTATCCTTATTTAAGAAAAAACACAAAAGATTAAAGTTTACTCTCACATGTACATTCTATAGCTTGAGGATATCTGATCATTTTTTCCAGCAAGGCAACTACTTCTATCATGTCCACTAGTCCAAAATGTGCTCCGTGTTCTTAAGGGAACTTTTTGTCTGATATCATCCCACTTGCACAAACATTACTCCGAAATTTGTAGGGCTTTGGCCATAATTTCACCAAAAAAGTATGTTGGCAAAGCAGGGTTTAACCATTCCCTTCTTCCTCTCATTTCAACTTATTCTGCCAGTATAATCCATTTCTCCACACATGCTTTATCATTGATTCCTGCAGAATTTTTTTAATAAACCTGTTCAGGGTCACTTCCAACTCTCTCTGCATCTTAGTAATATCCTGGACATCTCCCTCTTTGGCTGCTGTTCAAAAATAAAATGTCACAAACAGTTTTAGCTCTATTAGGTACAGGCTGTGTAATCAATAGCAGGAAGCTCTGCAGAATTTGGTCTAGAAAGACAGTAGCTCTCTGAATAATCCCCTCTTTGAGAATTATTGAGAATTAGTTATTTTATTATTATTATTTTAAACTCTAGGAAGAATCTCTAAATCAATAAATTCTTCTCAGCAGCAATGAAATACACTGAGGTGTCTTTTAAACACACACATATATATATATTTTCATTTCCTATGTGCTAAGTGGTAGCTGGGGTTATTGGAATTGATATCAGACATTTTAGTTTAGCTGGGGTAACAGCCTGCTCTCGCTGAAAGAGAAGGTTCTGCTCCTCTCCTTTCACACTCCTCATGTGCTCTTACTTCTAGATTTGTTTCAGGAAAATTGTAGAAAACTGACAAACTAATCTGGCAGTTAAATACAATGTGAACAGCTTATATGGTTTACCAGGCAATCAGAGAATTCAATGCAAGGGAGGCTGGAGAACCTACACTTGGGAGCTGGAGGGCAGGAGGAGACAGTGGGGAAAGAAGACTGGAATCTCTCTTGAGCTGTTGGCTCAGCCAATGTCTTCAGAAGCTTTGTTGTTCAACTTCCTACAAAACAGCAAAAGTTTTTTTCACTTGGATCATATTGAATGAGTCACAGTGGGAATTTGCTGCTCTTTTTCCTAAAATTCCATATAAATCTGTCCTAGCTTTCATACTATTCAATTTATGAATGTAGTAGAGAAGACTGTAAAATGGCATGAATTCACAATCTGATCAAATTACATGTCCACTATATTATAAAGAGAATACTCAAAAAAGCCACAAAAACTTCACGAACATGCAATATTTTTCCTTCCATTTCCCTTTAATTTTTTCAAGAAAGTTATATTTGCAAAATTTATGTTTGTAGTGATCAAGGCAGTGTACGTTGTGTAGTATATCTGCATTTTCACAAATGTATATCTAATAGAGTGAACCCTAAACCAGCAGAATCTTTTTTTATCCTTCAAACAACAAAAGAAAATCCAAATTCACCAGTGACACTATCACTGTTCTCTGATATCTCCTGGGACTGATTTTCAGAAGGGTAAACATTTATCTGCAATTTATTTCTGCTTGTAAACAATGGTCTGTCAGAAAGCCTGCTTAGTAAAAAGTGCAAAGCAGCACAGAATCATGAATTAAACAACACATTTTAATTTCTAAAGTCAGAGGGAAGCATGTTATATTGCACTCCTTCTCAGATTTAAAACTTTATTTCACTTTCCTGTAAACTGGTCATTAAGTATATCATTGCTATATATATGAGAGAGAAAAGAACAGAGTGATGGCGCCATGGCTAAAAAGCAGAATAATGTGCAACAGAGAAAAGACTTGGAAATTTTTATGTGCTGAATCACATCCACTGCATACAGTAAAATATTAATATTTGGCTGTAGAAAAACACTATAGCTAAACGTCCATATTTAACTGTATTCAATTGATGTGATTTTTGGTTTCTTTTACTAATACCTGCAAAGGCCTTTATTGCTTTTACAAGCAAGGTATACCTTAGTGGTTTACAAAGGCTGCTTAGATGCAAGAAGAGAACACATTTGTTTCTAAGACAAAAGTTGACTAAAAAGATGGAAAGGCCAGTTAAAATTTCAGCAGTATTGCTTACTCCAGGTCCAAATTATATTTTAGCTGAATTTCAGCAAAGATGCAACTTGTTGCCATGACAACGGCTGAGGCAAGAGGTATTGACAAAAGAGAATTTGCACTCCACATAAAGGATGTGTTAGAACAGACAAAAGAGTAGTAAATGGCCTCTGTCTTCCAAGCTTCATGAATACAAACACCTCAGAACCAGCCCAGAAAGGATATTTCTTCTGTTCACAAAATAGAACAATGTCTACGACAAGTCTTTGACATTGCAGATCTCCTGTTCTTGTACAGGTCACCCCTTACGCTGGCTCTATAAACACCATCTGTGTACACTGAAGAAACATTTCCAGAAATAAATGAGTCATGTACCAGATCTCTTGCTTGTCAGTAATGTGGAAGACAGATTTGTAGCAAATGGTAAATAAAACAATAATAAGCTAGTATCCCAAAATCCATCCCAAGACTTATAATTTCTTACAGAAAATGGATAAAACATATTAGAGTTCTGTTTTCTTGTTGATAACCAGTATCTCCAGCTTTCTACTATGCCCTGCTTGCTTACTTTACTACTAACCACAGTCAAATTGAGGACTGTCAGCATACACCATTCTTGGATTTCACTCAAAGTCTCGTTTGAACATCGATTAGAAGACTTGTAAAGTTACTTACTAAAAAAAATGATTTGCCACATCCTTCTAACCAAACAGAGGAAGAAGAAGCAGGCCTAGGAATACCTGTCAAACCATGCCAAAACAGAGTTTTGTCTAGCTTGCGTAGGTCAAGAGATTTCAAGATCAAGTGAACACGAGTGAAGTGTATCAGTGCATTTACATGTAGTTCTTGCAGCTCATGGTATCTGCTATGACAAAATCTAAGATGACACAGAAACATTGTTGGCAAAGCCCTGCACAAGTGCATACTCCAAGACGGACACTGTCCCAAAGACGTTAGGAAGGAATGAACAAGACAGATTAAAGATGACACGACAAAGAGAACTCAAGGAGATGTTTGCCTCACAGAACTCACCATTCAGCCATTACTGCAGAGGTGCAGTAATAAGCCCTGTGTCCTGGCTGAATCTCAGATTATTCCTTCCTTTACACCCTGACTTTTGCTGAGCTGGGATCTCTGGAAATCTGAGCTTCGTGTATTTGATTTGTTCTGTTTCTTTCCTTCGTTCATTTTCATTACATGAAACTATATTTTTTTTGGACAACTATTTCCACAAATTTCTTACTGTACTGGGTCTGGCCACTTAAACCACACTTACACACAAGGAATTACATGTATCATGAACGAAATGCTGTTTTCTCTGGGACAGAACATAATGGATATTTAAGAGTATGCAGATAAACCACGCTACATTTTACATTTTACAAGTGTACTAGATGCTTTCCAAATATTAAAGCAGTACCAGCTTCTTTCTCTAAACAGCACATATCCTCAATAAGACAGCTGGAGAGAAGAGTATAAATTGATCAGATACATATTTCTGACTTTCTCAGATGTGTTATAAAGCACCTGAATTAGGAGTGGCCTTTTGAACCAACTCAGAAAACACTTTTGAATCAGGAAGACAGAAGAATGCTTGGAGATGACTCTTTCAGGACCAAAGAATGAATTGATGAGAAAGACATCTTTTGCAAGTGATGCTAAGGAGCAATGCGAAAAAAAGACATGGGTTTCAAATGAAAGGTGAAAGGTTGTACAAGAATATTGACAAGAAAGATTAACAAAGGATGGAATTTTCTGCAGTATGAGAAAGGGGAAGGGAAGGCACAGGGGAAAAAAAAAAAAAAAGTGGTTTGAATTAGGTGATCAGGGGAAATGATCCATGAATATTTGTGTATTCACCCCTACCTGGGTGAATACAATTTGCAAAAACAGTACTTTGCATGAAAGATTCAGCCCAACTTTCATCCCCAGGACAATGCCCCACTTCTCAGGATAAAGGTTACTTTAGGATGAATGAAAGTGGGGAGAGAACTGCAATTTTATATGTTATATTAGTGGAATTCACCTGGAATCAGAAAGTTTTGCCTTTGGGATTTCAAAGAGAATAAAGTGAAGTCAGAGAAAGAAATGAATTCAGGGAGAAATAAGCACATACGATAACCATGATGGCAACAAACAAGTGGTTAGCAGAAGCAAGCGGGAAAAAAATCAGACATGATCTGGACAACACAAAAATGAAGACTGACATCTGGAATATGAATGACAGACTCAAGAGAAAGAGAAAATTCTGCAATATTCTGCAATAATGTATGTGAAAGGGTTTTAGAAGAAAACAGAGAAATCCATTTTATAACGGTAAGATTTTATAAGTCATTTTATATAGGTTTATAAAGTGTGAGATAACAGTATTACCTGATGAACCATGAGCAGAACTATATAAGTGACCCAAGAGTGAAAATGTGTTCCTCCACAGGATACCAAAAGAGACGAGGCAATCACAAACTACATTTAAAGACCAGACTTCAGTATAAAAGATTGTCCTCATCAAATTCAAAAGTTTCTCTTCATCAAACAGAAAGTACTATGTTCAGAAAGCACAATGTCAGAGCAAGAAGCAATATTCTGCGACTTTACAATATAATCTCTTTCACTCCGTGCTTAATTACATCTTTCATTGGCTTGTATGATGTTGAGCTTTTAGATCCTGGTTTTATATTTTTTAGCTTTGATCTAGCAATGTTATTTTCTGTACTTCAATTTTATTTTTGTAATTTTTATTACCAGTGCATCAAAATGCAGTTTTCACTGTTCTGACCAAGCACTTAAAAGGAAGCCCATTAGTGAAATGTTGAATTTGTATTTATTCTTCAGAGCTCTAAAATATCACTCTTATCTCTGAGTTTTATCCTTTGGCAACAACAGCCCTTCTAATTTTGAAAGTTCAACAACCAAAATGAGAAAAATGTGAAAAAAAAAAATAAGTTTTCAAAGTTTAACACAATTTTATTGATGTGGAAGATTTAAAGTGTCTTGTATTTTCTTGCTCAAATGATTGTGTAATGCTTACAGTT
Source organism: Aythya marila (assembly GCF_965140915.1). Taxonomy (NCBI): domain Eukaryota; kingdom Metazoa; phylum Chordata; class Aves; order Anseriformes; family Anatidae; genus Aythya; species Aythya marila. The sequence goes on along the minus strand of NC_139045.1, from coordinate 53,935,782 downwards.
CTTATTCGTTCCTCTCCTAATGTTCTCTGTCCTTTATTATCTCCTTTTATATCAATGAAAAGTTTAACTTAAGACTTCTGCAAGACTGTGAACTATATTGCATCATTAGAAGCTGTAATACAGATCACATGTGAATTAATGTTTTATGGTATGCATAAACTTTGTGGAAATAATAATAATTCTCGTCCTGCTTTCTGGACTCAGATATGTCTCATCTTGATGGGGAGTGTTCTAATCAATGAACCTGAGGCTAGTCTAAGGGGGAATGTCAAAGCATTTTATTTAAAAAGTGAAAAGAATTGAAATGGATGAGTCTTGATTGCCAGTCCCTCTTCTAATAATTGTTTGTATTTTAATTAACAGACAGCTAGTATTAATTGCAAAAATTACATAAACTGTGGAAATAATTTTGCAAGGCCCGAAGCCTAAGCTTCTATTTTATCATGTGGATATTCTCAGTACTCTGCTCTACTTTCTCTCCTTGGCATGATGAATGCTTTACTATTTGATGATAAATGTCATCCTGAAGATGAAATATACAAGTCTGAAGGAAATGGATTTATCTCCTCAAGCTCTCTCTGAACTGCTTGATAAGAAATAAGGTGCCCTCCCTCCTACAGATAAGTTTTGTGGGAGCCTGATCTACTGGGTCCTATGCAGAAAATGTTGTGTTTGGATCCCAAGGTAAGACAGGTGTGAATCAGTTATTTAATCCTGTCAAAATGGATGTATTTCCTGACACATCCAGAAAAATAAATAAATAAATAATAAAACCACTTCTGTTACATAGGAACTCTATGCTGAAATCTACAGACTAGCTAGCAACTGGCTGATAATCATGATCCTGAAGGTCACAATTTTTGTATAGAGACACTAGAGTCATCACTCAGAACGACTTACACCATTCTAGTATCATATTCTGTTTTTACAAGCAGCTGAAAAGTGTATATATTGCAATGAAAAAATATATTTACATATACCCACCCACACACACCATATATATGAAAACTATGACTTACAAATCTGCATTTTCTCATTTGTTTCTTAATTCAGCATATGTAGAGTAGACAAAAACAACCCTGAGTCAGTTGACTCAAGTACAGAGTTGTTACTCTTTGTCTAGCCAAAAGGAAACCGTTTTGGCTCACCTCATAGAAATGCTGCCTAAGAGTCAAAGGCATCCTAGTTCAATTCCTGATTAATAATCAGCCTGTGCACACACACTAGAGTTAAATCTCCAGATGGGAAGGATGTAAGCTTTCCTAGTTAGTTAAGTCTGCTCTTGTATCAGTCCATCACTTGGCAGATGTTCAATGCTCTGCTCTAAGCTATTCTGTGGTTTCTCAGCTTCTGCAGAATTTACTGATTCTGCAGCTGGCTATTTCCCAGACACTCATCATTATCTTTACTTGGTGGATCCAGCAACATTTTCAGTGTCTCTGCTTTGAGGCAGTCATCACATAGATTATTTATATTGATCAGTAACCTCAGACCTGGAGAGTTTAAGCTGATGAATCTGTCTTTAACTCTAAATCAGAAAAGTATCTTGTAATTCATGTAACAAATATCAATTACATAAACCTCATTATTGCATATATCAAAGTAATTTAATCCTGTGCTATTATTGTCAATCAATTCACCTTCAGATCAAGCATCTTATTGCTATTCTTTGACTTCACATAGACAAAAAAAAATGTAGTTTTATTTTGTAAAAAATGAAACAATGGTTTCTTTCTTTAGTTCAACAGAAGCATTTTGTACTGTTTGGTAGCAGTCCTACTAAGGAAAAAATGGATTTATGTCTCATCTATGCAGCTATCTGTAATTATGTCTAGATTTTTCCAGTTACTTTTTAATATGTGGCAAACTTTTACTCACATACTTTCAGCTATGAGGATTCCACCACTTCCCTGAGTAGCCTGTTCCAATGCTCGTCATTCACAGTATTATTCTCTTGTTCACCTGATAAAATGAATTTTTGCACTTAGAAAACAGTAACGCCTGATAGTATTAAGTCTTGTGTTGTAATTATAATATGAATGGATGCAGCAATAGCCCTTACAGCCTTATAATACTATTTACCAGATATTATAACACAACAGTATACTAGATGTTACAGCTTCCCCTGTGTGAAGTAGAAAGTGAGACAAGTTATGTGCCACTCTTAGCAGGCCTTGGAAAATACTTACTTTTGTTGCTCTAAGTGCACTAATAAATACTACCACACCCTGGTTCCGGATCTTCTGCTAAAATATTTTCAGACACTGAATTCTAAAGGAAATCTGATTGTACAAACCCCCATCCTCTTAAAATGGAATTGTTTGCCCCTGTTATGCCTGTTTTATGAAAGCAGAAATGAATGCTGATTATGAAGAATTTCCACAGGTAAATTCATTTCTCAATAAACAACCATAATTTCTACAGAATTAATACTTGGGTATTCTACAGAACTGTATCTATGCATATATTTCACTGTTATTTCCTTACTTCAGATACTTTCTTTTTGTTCCTGTCTCCTCTTCAGTTGCAATGAGGCTCATAGCTACACAACACAGGGTAAAGCACCATTGGTGACAGATGGTTGATTAAAATCATGGACACAGATTAAACAAGAAAAAAGTTGGAGGGCTGAAAGAGGTAATTAAAATGGCAGCTTGCTCAAGAAAGCAGAAGAGAGGTCATTTTTGCCCTTAAGAAATGTATTAAGCTACGCTACAGTAATCAAGATTACCAACTGCTCAATGGTTAGTGACAGAAAATCCACTCTATGTGTATTTTTCATCAAAATCAGTTTTCAAATTTGATTCCAGAAATGCACAGTTCTTTTTTCGAAACTTGGAGGAGCAGCACAGTCAGCTCTTCCAGAAAGACCAAACAAGTCCTAGAGTGCTTGTTGCAGCTGTGGTGATACATTTTAAGTACAGGAAACATTACCAAATTTTGCAATCCTAATCATTTAAAAGGCACTGTTTTCTATTTTATACTGAGGAAAATAACAACTCAGAAGCAGCTTTAAATGGCTGTATTTCTTGTGGCCATATGTTGAGAATACACCAAGTTTCTTTCAATGTAACTTTATTTTGCCTTCTAGAAATATAAAGCATTCAAAGTCTCCAAAAACTAAACAGAAACTAAAACATAGTATATTGTGCTTACTACCAGAAATTAGAAAAAAATACCAAGAAAAAGAACTTGGGCCAACCTAGGTAAGTTGCTTTTAATGGATATTCTGTCTCCTTTATTTTATGATTACACTAATTTATATATATATATATGTATGTATGTATATACATATATTTTGTTGTTGTTATTGTTGCTGTTGTTGTTAACACAGATTCAAGGATTCACAGGCTGGCTGAGGCCAACAGGACCCTCTGGAGGCCCCTGCTCCAGCAGGGACACCCACAGCAGCGTACCCAGCACCACATCCTGGCAGCTTCTGAAGATCTCCGAGGAGGACACCCCCCACAGCCTCTCTGGCAGCCCATGCCAGGGCTCCTCTCTCTCACCATACACAAGTGTTCACTGGTGTTCAGAGGGAACTTCCTGAGTTCCATTGCCTCTGGTCCTGTCATTGTGCACCACTGAAAGGAGCCTGGCTTTGACATCTTTACTTCCTCGCTTCAGGTATTTATATACACATAAACAAGATCCCCCCCCCCCCCCCCCCCCCCCCGCCCCGATCTTTCTTTTCTCTAGGCTATCCTCTCATCAGGACAGATGCTCCAGTTCCTTCTTCATCTCCATGGCCCTTCTCTGGACTGTCTCTCGAGCACGTTCATGGTTCTCTTGTACAGGGGAGCCCACTACTAGACATGGTACTGCAGGTTTGCCCCCAGCTGTGCTGTCCAGCCACTTGGCCCACATCATGTGCTGGTGTTTGGAGTTCTTCTTCCACAGGAGTAGGGCTTTACACTTCCCTTAAATAAACTCACTTAAATAAAATAGATTTCCTTTCAATTTTAAATATTTCTTTCTGTTCAGTTATAAATATACATTTTCTTCACCATTCCTATAGTAGGTGGCAAAGGAATTTGTGAAACTCTGTAGTTTCAATTACAAAGATAAAAATATATGTGCATTTTACCATTCATTTAACTTGGATTCCACCATGAACATTGTTTCCTGAACTTATGTGATCTGTTTACACCTTTTTTTTTTTTTTTTGGCTTATCACTTCACAAGTTTTGCAGTTTAAGAAGAATACCAACAGCTCATTTTCACTTAAACAAGATGCAAAGTGAGATAACTGGTGAGTAGAGCTTCTGGAACATGAACTTTACTTTTTCTGTTTTACTTAATACATATTAAAGTCTCACATATTAAAAAAAATAAATAAATAAATCACTGAAATTTGTATGATGCTGCCAGATGGACTCAGTTATAGTGAAATGAAATGAGAAGTCCTTTTGGCTAAAACATATCCCAAGAACCTCAATAAAAATGATTTTCATTCGTATTCAGGCTAACTCAAGAAAACAATCATTCAGATAGATCCCACCCAATAAATTCTTCTCATCCCAGACAAGTGGTAATTTTTAAGTCTTTATTGTATTTGCAGAAGTCCAACAGACATCCCAGCAGTACTCACATCTACAGGAAAGACCTTTTGCAAGCTGTGACAAGAAACAATACGCTTATTTTCAGGGGCCGATTTCCACACCACCAAAATCATTATTTCCACATTTAAGATGAGATACCCTTTATTTCATGGGTCTTCCTAACTTAAATATTTCAGCCTCTGGCTACGTTTGTTGCACTGTGCCTGGGCTCAGGTGGAACAAATTGACATGACCCAGTTCAAATGTGTTTTTAGTTAGAGTACAGAAATGAAACTGCTCTCCCATGTGCATTTCTATCAATCTTTATCCAAAGTATCGACTGGATAAAAGGTTGCTGAAAGGCATGTAAGAACACACAGAGAGGTTCAGATATAGGGGAAAATAAGATTCTACTCTACAAAAACATCAACAACACAAGGAGAAATAGAGAGGATAGGAAGGCTGTGGAAAAAAAAAAAAGTGTCAAATTCATCCTCATAAGCACAAAGCTGAGCCAGTATTAATCACCAATTTGTTTTATGAAATTCAGCAAACAATTAAGAAACCACAACAGCTCACCTACAGTTCATCAGCTTAAAGAGGTTTCCCTAACCAAGCTCTACACTACCATAGGGATAGCAATAGCTGCTTCAGTGCAAAACGTTCTCTCACACTTTTAACACCAGGAAAAGATCAAGGCAGGGACAGTAAAGTTCAGATAAGATGGACCTACCTACACTCATCATTTTTTGCTGGGAGTTTCTGTAAAGCTCTTTCTTATGAGAAAATCACAGTAAGATTGCAGTACTCCTCCAAACAAATTAAGAGTAATAGAAACCGATTATATCTAAAGTCAACCATGTAAAGCAAGCACCCATTCTCAGATCTAATACAGGAAAGGATCATACTAACAGATTTGGGACAGCAGTAGCACCCAGTCAGGTGACATCATGTATTGGCAGGATCTGTTGCTATTCTTTCAAACACCTCATTATTAATATTAAGCAATTTGAAATGAAATATGGAAAAAAAACAGTCCTGTGCTTCAAAAGCAAAAGTATACTGTCTATGCAAAACACTAGCTAGATGTTATAATGAGAGGCGCTGCCAAGTGTCACCTAGCAATCTGTGCACAGCATAGGCTAGTGCAACATTGAGGTTTGAATCAGTCTCTAGTATCAACAAAAAGACTGCGTCACCAGACATGAAAATTTGAAGTTAGAACCTTTCCATAGCAAAGAAATATAGAAACTGTGGAGAGCACCTGAGAAGCAAGCTTAACACCAATTGCCCAGGCTCCTCCTGCTCAGGACCGATGCCAACAAGCCACATCACCCCGAAGTAGCACATGTGGGACTGTAGGTGAAAGTCAGGAGGTTGACTTTTCAAGGGCAGTGCTGCAGGTGTGCTTGTTGAACCTTGCAGACAGCAGGAGAAACATCACAGCTTGAAACGTTTCTTTTTGTTTGTAGCTCAACCTTCCTATAATGCCACTTGCTCCCTAGAATAAACAAGACGGAGAGAAGCCTGTGCATCATATCTATGTCTTTCATCCCTCTAGCTCTTTTCTGCATGTTTTAGAGCACTTCCAATAACCCAATGCATTTTAGGGCACTTAAAATGATTGCCTTTTAAGCAATAAGCAATGTTCGATCATCACAGCAGCACAGCTGCTGTCACACACTCTAAAATAGGGATTGAGAGTCTATTCAAAGTGCCCATAGCAGTGACTTTAAGGGAAGTATACACTTGTATCTTTGCAATACAAGGCCTGTTTAAAATAAGGTATTTTCATATTAGAAAAAAAAATAAAAAAATTTAAACAGTAGTTTTTACTTGCACGGCTATCTCTGCTCAAGGTGTTACAGAAATACCAAATGGTCACTTCATGAGAAAAACATCACATCTGAGGATGACCAAGAACAGACTGTAAGCTCGCATAAGTAACAAACTACATTCTGCATTACCTTCTACATTTATGTGTACATATTTGCATTAAAAATAATAAAGCAAGTAGAAATGAATAAAAATTATTTAGCTTTGCCTTATTGAAGGCTGATGACGGGAATTAAAATGACCAGTGAATGACCAGGTTTTTAAACTACATTTTAATACCTTTTGGAACCATTTTCATTGTTGGGAGGTTGTTCGTCTTTTATTGACTCTTACAGTCATGTTTGAAGACGACACTTCTGGCTTGATCCTAGATCAGCTGTTCTAAAACAATTGAATATTTCATAGAATGGTTTGGGCTGAAGGGGACCTTAAAGACCACCCAGTTCCAACCTCCTGCCATGGTCAGGAACACGTCCCATGAAATCAGGTTGCCCAAAGCCCCATCCAGCCTGGCCTTGAACACTTTCAGGGATGGGGCATCCACAGCTTCTCTGGGCAACTTGTGCCAGTGCCTCACCACACTCTGAGTAAAGAATTTGCTCTGTATATCTAATCTAATGTACCCTCTTTCAGTTTACAACAATTACCCGTTGCCCTACAAACAAAATAAAAGATCATCAGTGATTGGACTAGAGAAAGAACTTCAGAAAGGGGCAGATGGAAAGAAAAAATAACTGTGAGAACAGAGAGAAGCAGCTCGTACAGAACCACAAAAGACAAGAAAGAAGAGAAAGGTACAAAATTAGAAAAGATGGACAAATGTCAGAAAGTCTGACATGTTAACTTAATTTTGATCTGAGTTCAAAATTCCTCTTCAGAAACTCACATTAGCAGAAAGGAAATAGTATTAAAAAAGGTGTCATTTTAGAGAAACTCAGCTTCAGATTCTGTCTTTCATTATTTTAAATCTTTCTTTTCCAAGGCAGGATATAGCACAGACATTATTGTATAGGGATTTCAGCACAGAACTACTCAATTTAAATTACCTAGGGTAATGTCTTTCTTACTTGTTTCAAGGTAAATGTTGGTGTGACTTTCCTCAATTTTTTCAGCGTCGTTATAGATTGTTCTCCTTTGAGTGATTAATTAATTTGCACCTACTGTTTTGCACCACACATTTCATGCTAGCACTTTTTTCCTCCTTCTTTTTTTTTTCTGGTTTTAACTTTAATTAATAAATTTAATTAATTTATTAAAGGATTTTTAAAAAAATTTAAAATTTAAATTTAAAATTAAATTTAAAAGATTTATTAAAAGATTTTTTCTTCACTAATACAACTCACCTAATCCTAATACAACTCAACTAATTATTTTTTATGGTATCTGCTTTAAAGTTGTGTGTTGTTTTTTTTGTGTGTGTGTGTGTGTTTTGTTTTGTTTGTTTTTGTGCCAATTTTTGAAAAGTTATGATCATGCTATATATTCTTTTTATTGAGTTTAAGTTAACTAGCTGTTTCATTAGTTTTAGTATTTTACTACTTTATTTACTTTTCTTTTTTTTTAACTGCTAAAACCCTAAAGTTTATTGCTTTTCTCCCTCTAGCCATAGAATAATTCTTAATCATAGAGTAATTCTTAATTTTGTAAATTGCCGAGTGTTTTCTGGTAGATAGATTGTTTCTTTTTTTGTTTGTTTTTTTTAAACTTATGGAGCATGTGATACCCATCAAATATTTAATTCAAATTAAGTTAATGTAAATAGAAAGTATTTTTTAAGCAATGTCCAAGCTTCTGACTTCCATTACAGTTATTAGTTTGGCAAACCCATTAAAGGCTGCATTCAAACAGTATGTGCTTTGTCTTACATTAATTTTTAGTAGTGCCCCAAATGCATGAATTGGTATCCCATAGACAGATCCAAAATGTGATTGATAAGCAGTATGATAGATGGTTTTAACGCATTTTGCTTTAAATGCTTGGTTTCAAGTTGTTGCAAAAGCATCAGAGTGATCACTTGAGGTGTGGCAGCTTCTAACAAATACACTCAGCATAATGGATGGTCTGCATGACTCAGATAATTCATGACTCCTTGTATTTATAAGTTACTAAATCAGCAATGCAAAAGTTTTTATAAAGTATTTCTTATTGCATTTCCCTTCTGAAGTTTACCAAATTCTTTGTACTGTCCTGTGCCCTCCTTGGCCGAGAATTACAATGACATCCAGCTCAGTGAACTGATGGCAGGATCTGATTCTACCTTTCTGACCTTATCGGGATCATAATACTCCCCAAGCAATCACTCTGCAGTCATCTGTGAGGAGTAGCATCAGTTCTTACAGACCCGACAACAACAGTGATATTGTACTTCAACTACTTCAAAACACAAGGTGAGAAAAATTCTTCAATGCCTCTCCTGCACTCCCCTGCAGAAGGCTGACTGTAAAATATGCAATAAAATCCTTGAAGCAGAAGCCCTGTTTTACAGGCTGTGAAGCAGCTAGCATATTTCTGTCACTAGATCAATAATAAATAAGAATTCTGACATAGCACATGGTCATAGTTACTACAGGTTATGAAGTCTGCTGGGAATAGATTTGGGAAAGCTAGGAACTGGCTGACCCTCAAATAAACTGCGTGGTCAGAACAGAAGTATGGTATAAGAAACCCATTTTCCATCTGATGGGAAATGCTTCAGATATTTTACTTAGCGCTGTCCAAAAGTTTTCTATTAATATACTCCCAACATACCTTATTGGCAAGTCTTTCCCAACAAGATATTAACCAAGGTCACCTCTGACAAAAAAAAAAAAAAAAAAAAAAAGCCATTTTATGTTGCCCAGTGTCTCCACCAGATACATTGTAACTTGAAATTTGCCTGGCCCCTTTTCCCCTTTTCTATCCTGTCCTCATCCTTGACACTGAGCTACATGGCAGCATGCTTAGAAACTGCTGAGCATATCCAAGTTGGAGGTTTGTTTGTTGTCTATGTTATGCAAACACAGCAAGCTTAAAGCACTGATCTGGAACTCTTGGCCAGTTGTATCCTGAAGATTCTAACCATCTTCTTTTCATTCACAGTTAGAAAATGGAAAGGTAAACAAGACATAGGAGTACTTAATTTTCCAATGTTTGGTTCCAGAAGATAGGAAGATTTGGAAAAGAAAGTTGTTACATGCTGACATGTACTAATATGTGCAAGGCCAGTGTTATGGTCAAGGTCCAAGCCAGGTGCCTCCACAGGCATCTTCCAAAGTCATTGCACTTTGGAAACCTCTGCTGTGATTCCTCCTCACTGCTTTGTGATTCCTCAAGGAAAAGAAAGATGACTAAGATTTGCTCCTTAAAAAGGGAATAAAAATCTGTAATAACATAATAGCCTAATCAGCTGGTATTGGGGGGGGGATGGCATGAGAATCACAGAATATCATAAATAGTCAGCTCCAAGTTGAAAATGAGTAATGGCAATCTTGCCAGATATTTTACAGGTGTTATTTAATATCACTATTTTAGTGGCAAGTTCTAAGCTAAAGCTTGTGGCATTCTGGCTGATCAGTAATGGCATTCAACATTAGATACTAGCATAATGCAATGGATGTAACATTAAATAAGACCAAGCAAATTGAGACAAAGTTGGAGCTAGAATAGGTAATGCAACAGAAAATACAAACTACAGTACTGAATATTTTTGAAGATAATCAGTCAAGAGTTAAAAATCATGGAAGTTATGAATCTAATTTAACTTAAATCTTCAGGAAACCTTACTTATATCTGACTTGAATCTATTAACAACAAAACTGATTTTTTAAAATCCCCTCGATAGTCAAGCAAAAGGAGTTCTATGACAAAAATAGGAAAGGATCTTAATTATGTCAAAAAGTTGCCAGTAGTAGTTTCAGACAGCACAATTCTTGAACTGTTACCACAGCAGATTAAAGCGCTTCACTATGTATTTTCATTTTAATGTAACTGCCCATGCTTTCCTTCACTCATCTCTCTTGCCCAAAACAAGGAAGTGTTTTATTAGGTAGAGGACAGAAAACAATGCAGAAAAATGCACTTGTGCAGCAGTGTGGTACAGGAAAAGACAGCACTTCACACAGTGTCAAGGTAATGATCAAACTTAAATAAACAAGAGAAAATTTCAGCAAGTGGGATGCAAGAGTCACTGACAGAATTCAGCAAGAAGTCTTCAGAATAAATTTTTTTTTAAAGCTTTGTATTCAATATTCTTTCTTTGTAAACCTTTTGCTCTCTTTCAAGAGGGTATATGTGAGAAGAGAGCCAAGAAAGGAAAGCTGTGTCTAAGGACAAAAATGCATGTGAGTTTTGGGATGGATATAGGGAAGAGATCTCCTTAGATGCATGTGAGGAAGGTTTAGGGAGCAAAGATAATGGTAGATGTGAGAAACAGGTGAGGGGTGCTTTGTAGAGTCTTAAAGCAAGAATGAAAATATTACTTATTTACGAGTCAGTGGAGTCTCAAAAAGATGGAGCTATAGTAGAACCAGTAGCATTATTCCAACAGAATTTGACAAGGGAACAAAGAAAGAACAGGGAACTGCCATATCAAAAGTGATAGCATAAGCCACACAAGTAGGCTAAAACATTTTCTAGAAGAAAATCATGAACATTACATACTGTAAAATAAGAATTATTCTAATTATTAGTAGTGCCATATTCATTAATTATAATATTCTGATTCTAATAGTCCTCTACAGAATATTCTATTCTACTTTATTCCAAAAAAAAAAAAATCTAGCTGACATCCTTCTCTGAATAATAATTTATCCTTTGAATTAAATTTGAAGTATTTAAAATAATTCGAGTAGATGTAAAGTCTTAAATTTCTGACCCATTCTTTCTTCAGACACACTACTTTTCACTTACAGTGCTCTTGTTTCTTTTCAGTCCTCAAAGTCTGTAGGATATCCTTGGACTTCAGCAAATAATTTTTTTTATTTACTTCAGTAAAGAATTAATGAATATATAGATTAAAAAGGATTGAAAGTGATTTTCTTTCTTCCCACTATTTCAAGTCTCTTGAGACAGAGCACTGTACTATAAAAATAAATGAATAAACAAGCACAAGTAATATTTCCTAATTATTTTCAATATTTGACACTAAAAGATAAAATTGTCTACAGGGAAATTCATAAAAACTATGTGGAGCTTCACACTTGTAAATGTATTTACCTGGTGAGCCCCTGCTTGTTATTTTATTACAGGGAGTAGGAAGTGTTCCTGTTTTATAGCTCTATTGAAGGCTCAGAAATTTAAACAAATTGTATTTTTTCCCTTCTAAGACCATATAATTTATCAAGCCCTGGCCTTGCTCAGTTTATTACATTATTTTTCCATGCATGAAAATCCATTTGCTGCTCTGCTTCTTATTGAAAATGGTAATTTCCTGGGTGGATGCACATCTGTTATCATATTGGAGTCCAGTATGATGAGCCTGAGTGCAGAAGTGGCACACCCACTTCTTTTCAATGACACTAGAGAAAGGGTAATATCTTTTTTGTTGTTGTTGTTTTGTTTTGTTTTTATTTTAATGAAACACCACCAAGGAAAAAAAAAAAAAAAGTTTAAAAAAGACTTTTCAACACTGGATGCTACTGAGAGCCATTTCCACCCTTTTCATGTCTTTCAGTCTCTTTCCTAAGTCGTATAGTCATCAAAAGTTATACGTACTTCTATATGGGAAAATACTTGATAAAAATATTGTTTACTTATATTACAAGTGCCTTGATTAATATATTCTATTGCCTTGTAATAGAATCACAGACTAATTTAGGTCTGAAGAGACCTTTTGAGATCATCCTTTCCAACCTCCTGCTCAAATGGTAGCAACTCAAGCAGGCTGTCCATGGCCTTGGCCAATTGAGTGTTGAATATCTCCAAGGGCAGGGATTTCACAGCCACTCTGGTCAACCTTCTGCAATATCTGACTTATAAAATCATTAAACATAATCCGTAATGAAATTAGTCCAAAATATCTAGAGAAAATAAAAATGGCAGTTACTAAAGGAACATTAATTTCTCCTAAGTGAAACCTTAGGAGAGGTTTCCTTAGAAAGGAAACTAAGTGTACTGTGATAATTGCCTAGACTACCTCAATAGCAAAGAAAAGGAAAGAGAATGATCCTGAGTAGATATTGCAGCCTGCCTTCATTTTAGCTGCATTCAAGGTGCAATTCCTTATAGTAATATAAGTAATATAGTGCAATTATAGTATATAGTAATATAGTGCAATTCCTTATAGTAATTCCTATTGCATTGCTTACCAGGTAAAAGAAAAAAAGTTTCTCTTAAATTTCTTTATTCTCTCTGCCACTGCAACACGCTGTCACAATGCTGTTGCAGATTTATCATAGATACTTTAACATGGAGGTATCTATGAAAAAGTGTATTGCATCTCAAACATGGAAAAATTAATCACTCAACTAATGAGTCAGATAGATACATGTTACATAGCAGGGTAATACACCAACAGGAGCTCTATCAGATTTTTGCTGTTGACCTTGTGGGTAGAAATTCCTTTAGCAGCAGACAGAACATGAAGATATATTTTTTTACGTTAAAAAATTGTCTGCACATACATGTCATGAGGATAAGTCAAACAAAACCCATAAAATAGAGCATTATAACTTTAATGAAACATTTATGTGAGCACCTTTAAGAGAATAAATGTTTTTTAAAAGCCTATTCTTTCTGAAGTCAACCACTTCCAAAATATTGAAAATACAGGCATTATATTTATAGCACAGCATGAAGTATTAATCCAATTTACAATTAATTCTCACAAATTATTATTAAATAAAAAAGCACATTCAAAAGCAGACACCTTTGGTAGCTTCCAGGTACTTTTTTAAAGGAGAACACTGACACCAGAAGGATTTTCATTCTGTTTAATTTCCTTCCATTCCTTTAGAAAGTCAGAATGTCAGGAGAGCCATGGCAAGAGTTTTCTGTACAAAACCGTATTTTGTACAGAACATGGAGCTCACAGGTATGTAAGAAGTTAAGTCATGGGGATGAATGAGCTCACTAAAATGTCCAGAAAACTGAAGGTTAACTATCTTAGGCTCAAGATTAAGAAGCCCTGCAGTTGCTTTCAGTAACCCACCAATTAGTCTTAATAAGACAGGAAGCATCCCATGGGGAAATACAGACAAGACTAATTGGCAGCATGCACCTGCTTCTAAAGAGAAGAGGAACACCTACCCACATCAAGGAGAGCATTAGAAAGAATGCAAGTTCAACTACCACATCCCCAGAGCCCATATGTGGGCTTTTGCGGTTTTTTAATCTCTACTACCTTTAATGGATCTTTTGTTCAAATCAACAGCTTTCATTTTCTGTTTGATATCAGGTGGCAGTAATTTCCTGTGTGAATGTAGAAGAAAATGTTTAATTATCACAAACATCATTTACATTAGGCTTAAAAAAACACTAGTTTGCTAACTAGTACAGTTCTGTCAATAGTTTTAAACCTAGAATAAACCTATTCTAATCTTGACCTCTTAAACATCTGATTTTATTCAGAAAAAAGTAAACTCATCCTATGTGCTAAGCATTTTTCCTTATACAGCAGCAGTACAAGGGGAATCAGTAAAAAGTATTGGAAATGGTTATTCTAAACTGTATTAGAAAACAAGTGTGAGAACCTGTGAACCAACTGCTTGACAGAAAACCCAGGAACATCAAGTTGCTCTGGGGACTGTAATAACATGATGCAGATCATTCTCTGTGAACATAACTGCTTGTGATTTGATCAAGGTTAGTATCTGAAAAGCTACTTCCAATACACATTCTGCTTTCTTTGTGGACTCATTCTCAGACCAAGTTCTTCATAACCAAGAGAATCACAATACCTCTTACATCCTGTGGCAATGGTTTCAGTTATGTTAAAAAAAAAAAAAAATATATATATATATATTAAATACAGTGTTTCCAAAACAGAATATTATCTACTATTCAACAGTGTGAAACTAGGTCTTTATATTATGTGTGGTTGAAATCAGAACTTTATCATCTCACAGACTGAAGGGTAACTGTATTACATTAAAGAGGTGTAAAGTATAACCTCACAGGAAATATATATATAGAGATATATATTTTAACAGGATACTTGAAAAGACTGTAAATAGTTTTAGTAGTTAGAGCTCTTTTTTATTTTTTTTTTCTTTTATTGGTATGTACTTCCTCGTAGCCCTGCAATTCACTTCCATTTAATTGCCTGCAAATTTACTTCAGCAAATCTTTATACCTTTTACTAAAGTCATGAATTCAGGTCATTTTCATTATATATTTTCCTGCTTTTATTGTAGCTAGAACAGAGCAGAACTTAGCACAGCATCTTTTATCCTGTTTTTCAACACATTGTCCCTTGTACTATGTCAAGCAAAGTACAAATGATCATAATATCTGAAGACTTTATTGAAAGATTAATGGGCCCATCTGTCAGTATGCTCATTCCCTAGTCACATGCTAGCTTGAGCACTGGTAACTACAAAGGTTCTTAATACATTGATGTTTGTTTCCACTCTACATCAAAAACACTCAGAGAAACTGAGGCAGGCTTGGGGTCCTAAAGTTGCAGAAGTAAAAGGAGGGGATTTCTACCATCATGCAGTCATTGCATTTTTTTAAAAAAGTTTATTTTCATCGTTGTTTGTTAAAACTGGAAGAAAATCATAAAAGAAACACACACAAATTAAAACATGTTGTTAAGACCACCTCCTTCAGAAGCGTTTGAATTGCAGGAACGGACTTTCAGGAACAGAGAGAGGAAACTAAAAAAGCTGATGCATGGGATACAGCTGAGGTCCCATGGTTTGCACAGCCCCACGCATCCTGCCCCATTTGCAGAGGACATCAAACAAGACCTACTCTGTTCCATTCTTCAGGGGCTAGAAGCATCAGGGAAACAGAGCATTTTAGAAATTGGCAACAAACCTGAGGCAACAAACAGTATTTTGTGCTGCCACATGATTTTTCAGTGATTTCACTGCAGATCCTGTAGAAGTCAGAGAGAATTGGGAACCTGATTCTCTCTTTCATCCTCCAAAAACTTCCAGTAACACTTCTTGGGTCATACTGTACAATTCTTGCAACAAATCATTGCGATTTCAGGTCTTTTGCTCTAAATAGTTTAGACTAAGACACAGAGCAAGATTTAGTCTTTTTATGTTAGTAAAACTAGAAAATGATTTTGTTATATTCTAGTGCCATAATCCAGTGACTGCTCCTACCACACCTAACAACGAGGCCAGGCAGTTTTGCACCTATTGCTTGAATTTTCTTTTTGGTAAGAAACACTGTAAGAAGAACCCCTTAAGTATGATTAGTTGAAAAGAGTTATAATTAAAGCAAGTATCTGTATAGAGAAAACATAAAGCCTTTAGCTCAGGAAAAACAAATTAGTGGAAAGCGTAGAGTTATTTTACACCTTCTCTTGAAATTCCCATGCTACACTTTGAATGTAGAACATTTAATCTCCAGCCCCTCTTCAGACCAAGTCATTTAAGATTAAAAAGTCCAGAGAGAGATCTTGCTGAATTACCACACCCATTACCCAGCTCCTGACACACCCTGATCAGAAAACTGCATGCAACCTGTCTACTTAAAAACAACAATGGTTGGCTGAATTACCTGCTATGGCAGAAAAAAATCTCCAATAAATAGTATACTACATAACTAAGACAAGGGGAAAGATATCTATCATCCTACTGTTCAATGTGGCCTATTAATTTATATACTCAGTCTCCATAGCTCTTCATTTATTGTCAGTGTAAAGCAGTGCAGTTCCCCACAGGCATATACAGGGCTTGTGAGCCAGGCTGTTGCCCAGAGGAGCCCCTCTTTATTGACAGCATGAGATGAGACAAACTAAACCCCAGGCTTGGGTGTCTACAGTAGATATTGGAGAATGCCTCTTCAGAACCATAAAAATGAAAAAATCAAGCTATTTTGGTTTCTTCTATCTGAAGCTATATTTCACTGTTACTATCAATGATCTCCCTGCCCCTTTCAACTGACTTCTTTCCAAAGTTCTACGGTCACATTTTTTTTTTTTTTTGCTTAAATCCTGCCCAGAGGATATTGTTTTAGGGAACACTGTCAGCAGACATTTAATTTCACTAGTAGCAGAGCATCTACTGCAAAACTGTCAGAAAATCCCTTCATATCCACAAGATACATGTATACACACATAAAATTATTTTTATGTAATTTCTAAAACTCTGAAACTTGGGCAGGCTGATTACTTTTGTTTAGGCAGCTACAGACAATTTACCTTGTTTGCCTATTCTACATTACAATTCTGAGCTAATCCCAGATGCCTGGATAAAAACTGTGATAGTGTGAAACAGCAGTCCTCAAGTACATTAGTTAAATTATGAGCCTGCTTCCTTGGTATAACCTATGCATGAGAAATAAATATGTTTTTATTCACTTCTCAGCTTTGCAACCAATAACTGCCTCAGAGTTTATCATCAAATGAAATCCAGAAGCCTTTTGCCAGCCACTCAGCTCCCCACAGAGATCACGAGTACAGCGATAGCTAAAAAAAATAATAATAATAATAAAAAAAAAAAAACCTCACCAGCTGAACATCTCACACAAGACAGATATGAAATATCAAAGACAAACTCTGAAAAAGAAGTAGGGCTTAAGCACCTAATCCTGGTGTGCCTGACTGCCAAAGGAGCTACACACTTTCCCCTACTTAACACCCCTTCCTTGAGTTTGCTTCTTATTTATGGATTGTAATTTGGAAGTTCCAAGGGTTTTAATACAAATAGTGGGAGCTGGAACCAGAGCTTCCTTATTCTACAAGGCAATCTAGTAGAAGTACTGGAAAGATTTAGACTATATCCTTCACATGTAACAATTCTGGTGGATTTTTGTCTGGAGGGCAAAACTCAGCACTGCCATAGAACCATAAGCAGCACTTAATGCTCTTTAGAATATGTTAATTAAAGGGTATTCTATCAGATAAGTAGTTTTATAAGATTTTTTAAATGAAATCATGTCAACTGTCTCTCTTTAATATGACATTGTTAATCCTAAAACAGTGTAAGTTACAAAGCAAAAAATAACTAATTAATGTCATTCTTGTGAAGGGCAGTTGCATGAAGCTATTGGGCAGCTTGCAGACACCACAGTAATCATGCCTTTAACTAAAGATAAGAAAAATAGAAGAAACACAGTTCTAAGAAGAGCTGATATGTATGAGAGATGTTAATAACATCAGTAGTTATCAATTCATATAAAGTATTCCCAATGAAATCCAAGCAATATTTACCTGAGTGTCACTTATCTTGTTAATCTGATAACCATGTCAGATAAAATGCTTTAATTTACCACTTTACCACAGCTGTAATAATTCAGAAGCTAGTTTTCAACTTAAAATGTTATGAACAATAAAATACTTAAGGCTCCAAAAAGGTTATTTTTCATCACCATGCCTTATTATATGGACTTAAACTTCAAAGTCACATCAAGGGAATATAATTTTTATCACATGATCTTGGGTTTGGTTTTCCCTTTTCACTTAATTATTGCTTAACATCAAAAATACAGTGGCTTTGCAAGTTGAAAATTTAAAGCCAATGATGTTTATATAATGCAAAGATATAAAAGGCAGTCCTATCAAGCTATTTGCAGCTTAGAAAATTAACATCTTTCAGTGAAATATTTTTTAAAGAAAATTAATTGCTTAAAATACAACTGATTTTGTTCTTTACTCCCTATATCCTTTTTCCTGGAATGTTTCCGTGGATTACAACAGGTTAATCACTTAAAAGATCTGTTATTTCTAGGTTGGATCTTTCGATATAGTTTTAGACATTTGGGACTGTGTGCCCTGGGCTCACGCATAGCATAATTCCTTTAGGTCTTTGTTTATTAAGGCTGTGTGCAAGACTGTGTCAAAGAGACTAAGAGAATTCACAGGAGTGTTATTTTCAGACTGTGGAATTTTATCAGTTGCCATAAAACTAGTACGGTAATCCACCTCCAAAAGTAGCTCTCTCCTACATTTTACAGAAACAAACAAATAAAAAATCAGTATCTCACATTAAAATCTCTTCAAAGATCTCCAAAACCAGTTTCGAGTTTTGCAGTCAAATTTTTGGGAAACTCCAGAATAGTGAGTTTGCTAATTATATGGCATACAACTAGGAAAGAAGAGAGAATTGTTGAGAATAAATTGGATCACATTTTGTTTCTCTGCTCTGCTGGAATTCTCTTGGGGTTCATTAGTAGATAGTTACAGAAAACAGGCATCCCAGAGAATGTACTGGAGAATATCATTTTCCTTAATTATTCCCTGACTAGCCTGCACACGTTGATCTTGAGGCAAAGACCTCCAAAGCCTGATACTTAAAAGCAGTATTTTCACTTCCTTTCTATTGTACTTATGTCCTGCTGGCACTAACATGTATAGTGTGTTATGCATAAAATACATTTACATTTTGTATTATGAGGTAACAGACCCTTTCAGGCCATTCTGGAATGGTCTGGAATTTTCAAATATTCCCTTTAAGCACTGTTCATTTTCATTTCCAGGAAGAAATAACTAATATTTTGAGAAAATTAAAAATATATAATAAAAAAATAAATAAAGGACCACCTCAAACCTGACTATCTTTCTCTTCTGAAAGAGATTTTGGTCTAGCCATTATGTAAGAGCCTGAGTGTTAATGTATCATATCAACAGCAAGAGCAACTTTCCTATTGGAGCATAAGGAAACTCCTTCAAGTTAGTAAAATACATAAGTAGTTGCATTTATTCAAGTTTTTAAGCTCATAATTCAGCTCTCAGGAAAAAATGCAAAGAGAAAACAATATAACATGAAAATATTTTTTATGACTATATATTTTTAATAAGGCAATTTTATCACACAGGAATTGTTTTGAAATTCAGAATCTGTTGAGTGAGGAGCATTATGATCAACAGGTTACTCTCATTAAATGGATAAGTTATTCAAGACTTACAAATTAAATACAGAACTGTTTTTGTTCTCACTGATGCTTTTCTTTTCAGTGATTATGAATGAAGACAACACAGAGGCCATTCTTGTGCTTCAACAGCAGCATCTAATTCCATAATGACCATTATGCCAAAGCAAGGGCAGCAGTATCCACTTACACGCTCAACATATGTTAAGGAACATGTTGCAAACAGCTTTTACAAAGCAACAGATGGAGAACACCTTTGTTTCCTGGCAGTCCATCTGTTTTTTTCTTTCTTTGTCAACTAACTTACAGTTTTGAATATGTTAGTTGATATAACCCTCTGAAATTCATTTATTTGGCACAGTTGGTAAAAGGTTGAGAAACTGAGTTTTGATGCAGTTCATTATCTATAATAGAGGGATAATTTTTCTTATTTTGGTGTTACCATGAATGCAATTTTCTTAAGTTCAGATTTCATATGGTGACATTATAGTAGTCTGATGACTGAATTACAGTATCAAGTTCTGCTAAAAGGTGGAGCTCTGTGACAGGTAGCCTCAACTCAACATGTACTATGCAATCCCTCTCCATCAGCTCTGGGTGCCCTGTCCAGATGGAAATTAACTGTGCCATGACTGAGCTTCCTGGGAAGCCATCCTGCATCTGGAAGCAAGGTAGCTTTTTTTGCACAGCATATATAATCCTGTCTGAACTCAAACTGACTAAAGCAAAGCTGTCTCCAGAGTCCCTGCGCAACCTCAGACTCCAGGGATCACAACTATCAGCATGGCTGGGACCCAGCTAGGCATACCAAACCCAGCCAAAACTGAGCTCACTTCTAATGAAAACCACTCAGTGGCTTGAAGAACAGAAAAGGGCTACCAGAGGAAGTTATTCTTGAGCATCCTAAATTAAATTTTGTCCTTTTCAAAGCTTCTCTGATTGGCTCAACTTCATACAAGTTACCTCACTCAAATAAATGCAGTTCCAAAGTACGCTTAGTCAAAGCCATATGTGAAATAGAAAGGTTTGGTTCAGGGAACAGCTTAATTATTGACTCATCTGTATGCTTACAAAACATTGGCACAAATGTGTAAAGCAAAGCCTATAAGGCAGGCAGAAAAATGCTCTTTCTGGAAGACTGAGGGCTGCTGTGGTGATATATGGTACTGTGATTGTGTAGACAAACCTGTTATTTGCATGTCCTGCAGCACAAGAAATAATGCTAGTACTCTTCTTTCAGTGGGCCTTGTACAAGGGTGGGCTGTGTTGAGTATCCTGCTGCAGCAGCAGAACTATGTATATTGCAGAAGGATTGCCCAGATTACCCTGGCTAATACACAGTTACCATACAAACAACATACGAGCCTGTCCTCAAGTGGGTCAACAGTGGCGAGACTGACACTTAACATTTATTCTGGCAATCTTACAGACAAAAATTATTGAGCTTATATAAGTATCCTGGGGCTGCAAAACTTCATATTATGGTGCAGTGCCCCTGCTCATAACATTCTAAATAAGGCAAATTTTTTTCCAGACTACAGGCAAAGTAAGAGACTCAGAAAAACTACAAAATCTAAGAGAGACCCAGAGTTGCTCAGCTTCCCTCTCCCTTCAGCCAAGAATGGCAGGAAGGGATGGGATGCCTGCAGTCTCCCTGGCATTGCCTTCCAGCTCTTCCTCACCAGTCTCACATTTCCCTTTCAAAACACATAAGTAGAAAAGTGACCCCGAGAAAGGCTTGCATAGATGAAACAATAAGTATTTGCTTAACTAAAGTTCTGTTTTGCACACAGCAACTAAGCAAAACACTTTTCAGAATTTTGTTCGTAGAAAAGATCAAAAGAATACATGCCAAAATATATATAATCTGTTATATTATGTTTAAAGCTCAACATTTTAGCTCTCGTAGCTTTTTAAGTACAATTGGTGAAGACAAATTAAAGACCATATTATGCACCTGACAATTATATTGTCTAACTTGCATCAAGTTACAATGATCTATTTAAATTAACATTTAGTTTAAAAGCTCATCTATTAGAGAAAGAGAGATTAAGTTTCCTGAACACAGATTTGCAAAGCTTCCTCCTTTCGGGATCCTTCCTTTTGGCATCAGTCAACCACCCTTCTCCCTTCTCTGGGCCTGCATGGCACAACCCTTCTCTCTTAATAGGCCTTGCCTGGAACACCAACCAGAATCAAACAAGAAACCATTCTAACACTGAGAGCCATCTCTCTGTGTGCATGCAGCCTGCAAGGTTTTCTTCCACTGCTCACCAAGGTGTAAAATGTATCACAATCGGCAGAGGGCTCCTGTCTTATGCAAGCAGACACAATGGCTTCAGAGCAAGAGCATTTTCTTATTCTTTTTTCCACCTCTACCCTACTGAATCAGATAGCAGTGCATTTGAAAACCCTGCAAGTTGAACATCAAACTGGCAGAGAGGGAAGAATAGCAAAGAACAGCACAGAAGTGATATGCTATTTTTTCCTTTTTCCTCTGAGCAACCTAAACAAAGCATCTGGCCCCTTCACAGAGAACAGCAACGGTGAGCCTCACCCATGTAAGAACAGTCACCAGTTCCACCTACATTTTTTTGCTGTAAGGATATTGGACTAACTAATATTAAGGAGCTTATTAACAGTTACTGCAATCCTAAAGTGGGCTACACTTGAGGCAATATTTCATCTTATTTTCACTTACCCTGTGAAGAAAAGTATGTCTGAATATACTTGCTAGTATAAGAGCTATCACATGCATCAGCTGGAAACAACATCCAAAGTCCCAATGTAGGTATTACCAAGACATCATTTGGAATAGGTAGCAATCTAAAAAATGTGCTCCCTGATTAATTCATAAATGAAGATGGATAACTGAAAGGAAGTTGACATTAAACAAAGTGATCTTCAGGGAACAACTTCAGCTCTTGTCTGCTCTGCTGGGAAATATCCTACAGGACTCAAAAAGTTTGTTTATCAAGGTAAATAAGCCAAGGAGGAGTTATCCAGATGTAGCCTGAAAACAATATAGCTTTTAAAATCAACTTATTTAAGGTGTTATGAGGACTATTCCCCAGAGAAAAGCATTTGGGATGTCACACAAACAGCAAATAAATGTAATCAACCAGTAAAACTATAGAAGAAGAACAAAACAAAAACAAAAACAAACAAAAAAAGTAAATCAAGAATAGATACACAATTGTGTTTAACAACAAAAATATTAG
Source organism: Aythya marila (assembly GCF_965140915.1). Taxonomy (NCBI): domain Eukaryota; kingdom Metazoa; phylum Chordata; class Aves; order Anseriformes; family Anatidae; genus Aythya; species Aythya marila. The sequence goes on along the minus strand of NC_139045.1, from coordinate 53,913,218 downwards.
GAAGGTCTGGGTCCAGCCAGCCTATCCTGGGATGCTCCTACCTATCTTTGTACCTTTTTGTTTTGGCAGTTCCATCCTTACCTCTACCACCATTTTGCAGCTCTGGCCTCTCTGCCTCCCTGTCCCCGCATGTAATCAGTCTTCTTCCATTTCTTGCACCATTCTTACACCTCCTCCTATCACATGGCTGCTGAATGAGTAGGGAGAGAAAGAACAACTTGAGAACAGGAACAATCTAGAAAGTCAGGGAGGAATTTGGAAGAGTCTGTAAAGCAATGTTTGCTTCTGTTAAGCAAGAAGATGGAAGGGATGAAAGATCTGACTTTGGCAGCACCCAGTCCCACCGCAATCCATGGTAGGAGTTCTTAAACCTTGCTACCTACATGCACACTATGTGATAGGCAACAAGGGCTCTCAGATACTGACTCAGCCAGCCTAAAAAAACAGACTACAGTTGGTCAATCCCAGTATCACCTCTAAGACTCAGTGGCCTACCTCACCAAAGAGCTAAAACTACGTACTTAATTTAGACTTTGCAAATTCCTGGACAAAGCTCAACACCTACAATCTCATACTTGTTACCTTTACTACCAGAAAAACACAACATAGAAGACTTTTTGTTTTTTCTTAATTAGAAAATGTCATTTTAAATTTTATGCCAACAACTCTATGTCCCATATTTGCAAAGTTGACAACAAAATCAACTGTCGTGACTGAACAGACACAATGTACAAGTACATGCAGAGAGAGATCCCTATATCTTACTTGGTATGGAGCAAGCCTAGAAAATTGAAGAGCTAGCAGCTAGCAATTGATTTAGTAGTAAAGAGTTAAAAATAAATAAATAAAAAGTAGGAAAAAATTCTCTTGATTCAAGAACAGACATAGGTCATGCCAGTCCCTTCAGCTGAAGATAACCATCTTTTACTGAAACTTATGCAAATTCAAACTACCAGCTAAAACTTTCCCAAAGCAGATTTTTAGCTAGTCAGAGCTGAGTGTTCTTTACATACGTGTTTCTTAATCCTTTCATCATCTTTGCTTTAGACAGTCTCATTAGGCTAGCTCAGAAATTTAAGGCAAGTAATACAGCGTAATCAGGCGAAACATATATAAAGCAAACATTTCTTTGGTGATTGCTTTCATCAGACATATGCTGATAAAAGCTTTGAAAGTAACTCCTCAGAAATCATCACTTTTATTTCCAACAATAAGGGAAGGACCATACAGTGCACATCCCTAGATTCAGTACTGTGGTAGGATTATCCTCCAGAAAAAATCTTTGCAGAAAAAATATTGGCATATAAAGCCCTCTATAAAAAGGTAGATCAGCTCAGGGGCAGACACGTTCTGCAGCAGAGTGGGGGATCGGACAGGCAGGGCTAAGTTTTCCGGCACTGAGCCCACTCGGGAGCCACCAGGACCCAGCAGCCCAAGGGAGGTGAACAAGGCGAGAACGAGGCATAGGCGGAGCCAGCAGCGCCCCCTCCCCGGCCATTCAAAAGCTGCCCCTAGGGAGCGCGTGCGAACAGGATGGGCAAACGGGGTATGGCCCATCAGAAGGGAGTGGCGCGGCAGTTAGCACAGGCAGGGCAGAGCGCTCCCCACTGCCTATACAAACACCTCCTCTAATGGCGGTCTACCGCTAGCTCAGCTGCAATAGTGTACACCAGGCACAGTGCCCTCTCCAGGAAGTCTGTACACATCTAGACCGACTGCCCACTCAAAACTGCAGCAGTTCAGCTCTCTGGGTGCAGGGAGTGCCTGAGCCTGTTGCTACTACCTGCGGGGGGCAAAGAGACTGTGTGCGTGAGGTGCAGATGGATGACCTGGTCCGCCTTGTGGCAGAACTCAAGGAGGAGGTCGAGAGGTTGAGGGATATCAGGGAGTGTGAGCAGGAGATAGACTTGTGGAGCAACTCCCTGAGCGACCTGAAGGAGAGGTGCTGGGGTGAGACACCCCAGAAGGGAGTGGACCCCCTGCTCTGTTGCTGTCGGGCAGAGGCAGGGGACTTAGGAGTTAAGGAGGAATGGAAACAGGCCCCTGCATCGACATCGCCCACCCCCACTGGCCCCACCTTCCCAGGTGCCTTTATGCAACAGGTTTGAGGACCTGGAGCTTGAGACACTGGTAGCTGAGGAAGAGGTAGAAAGTCTACCCAAGAGGATGCCTAGGGCGAGGAAGTTGACTCCACGCCTCAGGACTGCCTCCACCAGGACAGCAAGAAGGGTGATTGTTGTGGGTGACTCCCTTCTCAGGGGAAACTATTTGTCGGCCTGACCCTACCCGAAGGGAAGTCTACTGCCTCCCTGGGGCCAGGGTCAGGGACATTGCCAGAAAGCTTCGCAACCTGGTTCGCCCCTCTGACTATTATCCTCTTTTAATAGTCCAGGCTGGCAGTGATGACATTGAAGAGAGAAGCCTGAAGACCATCAAACAAGACGTTAGGGGACTGGAACGGTTAGTGGATGGAGCGGGATTACGGGTGTTTTTTTTGTCCATCCCTACAGTGGCAGGGAGGGAAGGGTACAGAGAGGACACAGAATGCCCATCTGATAATCGCATGGCTCAGAGGCTGATGCCAACACAGAAATTTTGTGTTTTTTTTTTTGACCATGGGGCACTTTACTTGGCACCCGGCCTGATGGCCGCAGACGGGTCCCTATTTCTAAGGGGAAAATGGATCCTAGGCCAGGAGCTGTCAGAGCTCATTGAGAGGCCTTTAAACTAGGTAAGAAGAGGGACAGGGCTGAAACAAGGCTTGTTAGAGCTCTGCTGGGGGGAACAATGGCAAGGCTGGGAGAGAAGGCAATGGCCCAACTGAAGTGCATCTACACTAATGCACGCAGCATGGGTAACAAACAGGTGGAGCTGGAAGCCATCGTGCGGCAGGCAGGCTATGACTTGGTTGCCATCACGGAAACCTGGTGGGACCACTCTCATGACTGGAGTGTTGCAATGACTGGCTATAGGCTCTTCAGAAGGGACAGGCAGCATGGAAGGCATGGTGGTGTGGCTCTCTGTATCAGAGAGAATTTTGATGTCGTGGAACTTGAGGCTGGGAATGATAAGGTTGAGTCCCTGTGGGTTAGGATCAGCGGGAAGGCCAACAAGGGAAGCATCCTGGTGGGTGTCTGTTATAGACCACCGAACCAGGATGAGGAGACTGATGAGGAGTTCTACAGGCAGCTGACAAAAGTTGCAAAATCGTCAGCACTTGTTCTCATGGGGGACTTCAACTTCCCAGATATATCCTGGAAGCACAACACAGCCCACAGAAAGCAGTCTAGGAGGTTTCTGGAGAGCGTGGAAGATAGCTTCCTGATGCAGCTGGTTAGTGAGCCTACCAGGGGAGGTGCCCCACTAGACCTTCTCTTCACAAATAGAGAAGGACTGGTGGGAGATGTGGTGGTTGGAAACAGTCTTGGGCAGAGTGACCATGAAATGGTAGAGTTCTCCATTCTCGGAGAAACCAGGAAGGGGACCAGTAAAACCGCTGTATTGGACTTCCAGAGGGTCAACTTTGAACTGTTCAGGACACTGGTTGGCAGAGTCCCTTGGGAGGCGGTTCTGAAGGGCAGAGGAGTCCAGGAAGGCTGGGCGCTCTTTCAAGAAGGAAATCTTAATGGCACAGGAGCTGTCTGTCCCCATGTGCCCAAAGACGAGCTGGTAGGGAAGAAGACCGGCCTGGCTGAACAGAGAATTGTGGCTTGAGCTTAGGAGGAAAAAGAGGGTTTACGATCTTTGGAAAAGAGGGTGGCCCACTCAGGAGGACTATAAGGATGTTGAGAGGCAGCGCAGGGACAAAATTAGAAAGGCCAAAGGTCATCTGGAGCTCAATCACTACTGCCATCAAAGACAACAAAAAATGTTTTTACAAATACATTAATGCAAAACGGAGAGCTAAGAAGAACCTCCAGCCTTTATTGGATGTGGGGGGGAACTTAATTACAAAAGATGAGGAGAAGGCAGAGGTGCTTAATGCCTTCTTTGCTTCAGTCTTTAGTGGCAAAACCAGTTGCTCTCCGAGTACCCTGAACTAGTGGAAGGGGATGGGGAACAGAATATGGCCCTCACTATCTACGAGGGCCACACTAATGGTTGGTGACCTGCTACGGCACTTGAATGTACGCAAGTCAGTGGGGCCAGATGTACCCAAGGGTACTGAGAGAACTGGCGGAGGTGCTGGCCAAGCCGCTTACCATCATTTATCAACAGTCCTGGCTATAGGGGGAGATCCCAGTTAACTGGCGGCTAGCAAACATGACGCCAATTTAAAAGAAGGGCCGTAGGGCAGACCCGGGAAACTGTAGGCCTGTCAGTTTGACCTCAGAGCCAGGGAAACTCACGGAGCAGATTATCTTGAGTGTCATCATGCGGCACTTACAGGTGATCAGGCCCAGTCAGCATGGGTTTATGAAAGGCAGGTCCTGTTTGACGAACCTGATCTCCTTCTATGACAAAGTGACACGCTGGGTAGATGAGAGAAAGGCTCTGGTTGTGGTCTACCTTGACTTCAGCAAGGCTTTTGACTCCGTTTCCCACAGCATTCTCCTCAAGAAACTGGCTGCTCTTGGCTTGGACTGGCGTACACTTCATTGGGTTAAATATTAGCTGGATAGCCAGGCCCAAAGAGTCATGGTGAATGGAGTCAAGTCCAGTTGGAGGCCAGTCACTAGTGGCGTCCCCCAGGGCTCAGTACTGGGGCCAGTCCTCTTTACTATCTTTATTGATGATCTGGACGAAGGGATCGAGCGCACCCTCAGTAAGTTTGCAGATGACACCAAATTAGGTGCATGTGTTGATCTGCTTAAGGGTAGGAAGGCTCTGCAGGAGGATCTGGATAGGCTGCACTGATGGGCTGAGGTCAACTGCATGAAGTTCAACAAGGCCAAGTGCCAGGTCCTGCACCTGGGGCGCAATAACCCCAAGCAGAGCTACAGGCTGGGAGATGAGTGGTTTGAAAGCTGCCTGGCAGAGAAAGACCTGGAAGTATTGGTGGATAGTCAGCTGAATATGAGCCAGCAGTGTGCTCAGGTGGCCAAGGCTGCCAACACCATCCTGGCTTGCATAAGAAGCAGTGTGGCCAGCAGGTCTAGGGAAGTGATCGTCCCCCTGTACTTGGCTCTGGTGAGGCCACACCTCGAGTACTGTGTTCAGTTTTGGGCCCCTTGCTACAAGAAGGACATCAAGGTGCTCGAGCGAGTCCAGAGAAGGGCAACCAACCTGGTGAGGGGTCTGGAGAACAAGTCTTACAAGGAGTGGCTGAGGGAGCTGGGTTTCTTCAGCCTGGAGAAGAGGAGGCTCAGGGGTGACCTTATCGCTCTTTATAAGTACATTAAAAGAGACTGCAGTGAGGTGGGGGTTGGTCTGTTCTCCCACGTGCCTGGTGACAGGACGAGGGAATGGGCTAAAGTTGCACCAGGGGAGGTTTAGGTTGGATATTGGGAAGAACTTCTTTACTGAGAGGGTTGTGAGGCAGGGAAGTGGTGGAGTCACCATTCCCGGAGGTCTTTAAAAGACGTTTAGATGTAGAGCTTAGCGATATGGTTTACTGGAGGACTGTTAGCGTTAGGTCAGAGGTTGGACTTGATGATCTTGAGGTCTCTTCCAACCTAGACAATTCTGTGATTCTGTGATAAAGCTTGAGAATGAATTTATTGTAACCAGGGTAATATGATATGTCCCACTACCTTCTCAAAGAATGCGCAGGAAAAAAGGACAATTTGGAGAAGAATCTGAATCAGAATGGCTTTGAATTTCAAAGCTACTCAAAAGACATATGGCAGTGCAGTGGTTCATTAAGCCTCTGCACAGTGATAAGAGAAAGGCCTTGGCTTTTGCTAGGAAAAAAGCATGGGAGCCTTTATAATAGAACCCTCCTCTAACTCTTCCTCTCAAATAAAAGGATCATTAGAGTCACAAAGGTGTATCTGATTTTTAAGCTGCAGAACAATTCCTACTTCTGTTCCATGAGCTGAAATATGGGTATTAAGATGGCTTCCTTTTATTATCAGTTCTTCTGCAGTTCAAATTTAGACCTGTAAGAATGATCCTGAAGGTATTTCTTTGCCTTTGTGTTCTTCCTTCTTCCTCACATTTTAGAACCTGTCTCATCATCTCTAATTCAGTCTGTCCAAACATGACCTTTATTAACTTTACAGTTCTTCTATCCTGTTTACCTTTTCTAAAGCATTTAGCAACTTTCTGCCCTTTCTGTCTCTCAAGGCTTCTGATAAAAACAAGCAAGCGAAAACTATTATAAAAGTTCTCAAAGACAACTGCTTTTCTTTTATCAAGAAAACATGAAAAAGCATTTTTTTTATGCCGTTACCATATTATGATTTTCTGATATTATTCATATCAGAAAATATGTCATGCTTTACTACAGCGCCTATATCCTTAAGGCAGACTGACATATTCTGTAGTTTTGAAAGGTTCATACCAAGAAACTCATATTAAAGTGTCATCACTAGCTGTTACCCTAAAATTTAGGGAGCCAAAAAGATCAAGTCATATAGGAAGCTTGACCTTCTTCTGACCTGCAAAACTTATCCTCCTAATTAAAATGTATCTAGCTGTCATTTTACATTCACAATAGTTTCAGCTGAGAAGAAGCTGTTTCCTCTACATCAGGACTTAGGGGAGTATCTGGCCCCAACCTGCAAATATAGAACAGTGATGATATTGAAAAGTTCTTTATTTTGTTTGCTACTATGGAGATTCCCAAAACTTTCAACTACCAGTAGAGTCCAGTGGATAGATACGATTGCTATTATACTTCAGAAAGTGAGATATTGGCCTTTACTTCACTGATAACTAAGATATTTTTTTTCATTCGTTTCCATTATTTTCCCCCAATTCTTTCCCCCAATTCCTAGCTTCTAAATTAAATTACTAGCTTATGATAATACTGATTCCCATCAAGTTACCCTTTCTTACACCCCTTCTTCCTCCTCTTCTCTGGAATTTGGTTTTATAAATAAGGTTCATCTCCTCTATAAGCTAGCTTCTTCTTTAAACAGCACATCTTTCCCCTCTTATTATGGCACTGGGGATTTGGGGGTATCTAATTAAATGTTCTTAAACCGCTCCCAATTAGCATCATGCTATTTCAGTTTAAATTGTCTTCCACCTGAATGGGCTTATAATTGCTTTCTAATTGCCAAGTTAGTCCTTTGAATACACAATAGATGTCTATTAACAATCTGAACTTTAGTATATGTAACTCAAGTTGAAGTGTCCCCCATCATAACTTAGGTTTTGCATGTATTATACATTATACAGTGTACTGGATAAGATGATTATTTTATTTTCTGTTATGCCTCACTGTTTTGCTGCAGATATTCATCTGCACACTGCACTTACTTTAATATAGCTTTTATAAATGAACATTAATTTAAACATATACAGCAAGTCTTATTTTTCCACTTATTTAAAATACTCGTGAAACAGAAGACTGAATACCAGTATAATCTGTGTTACTAAGAAATTACAGTTATCAGTTTTTCATCTTTTTTTTTTTTTTTTTTTTTTTAAAGGTAAATCAAAATTTAACAGCCTACCATGAAATAGAAAGACCATCATTTAAGGCCATTCGATCTCTGCCCTAACAGTTTCATTTCAGCGTAAAACCTCCTCTTCAAATCCTGAGTTTATTAATATTCATTTTTGTGTAAGAGACTTTGAAATCGAATAACACATGAAACTACACTTTTTTATTTTATTTTATTTAAATCTGTATTCAAGTAATAACTGGAAACCCTTACAGGCCAAAATGATTTTGGTGTGGGTTTAGGGATTTGTTTGTTTGTTTTCCTACATAAGACTGCATTTGAAGCTGTCTTTAGAATGAACAGCCTGCAGTCACCCAGTACTTTCCAGAGATTTCACAGAAGATGAAGAGGGACTAATTTCGTTCTGTGCTTTCATGATCAAGTTATTATGTAGAGGTATGAAAAGTTAGTGCAGAAAGATTCTTCAGTCATCCTCCAGTTAAGAAGCTTAGTAAGATACTATTTAATACATTCATACTGGTAATTCTTGACACTGAAATTATTCATAATTTGGACTATATTAGAAATGGGCATACTTCAAAGGAATAGAAGATTAGTTCAGATAAGCACAGAAAAACTGGAAGACCAAGCAGCCACCCTGGAGTTGGAAAACCTTTGAATGTGCTGCCTGACACCTAAATACAGGTGTTACAGTAATACTGAAAAGCATTAGCAGGATGAAGCAGCACTGTCATAAGACCAATGCAGACTGTGGCAGGAAGAAGAAAGTGCAAAACCTAAAATGTGAGTTAAAGACACAAGCTGAGCTCAATATCGCTACGGTTTCCATTCAATACAGCAGCTAACTCACGTGTCTCTGTATGATATTTCACTCTGCAACATATGCATGTGCAGAGATTTAATATGATTCATGTTCTTAGGTGGTCACTAGCAATGAACTTAGTCAACAGATGAGCTTTTTATTTATTTTCCTCATAGCAGTTTTCAACATGTGTCATTGTCCAGTTCCATAATTAAGGAGGATACCCGTACCTGTTCAGGAAAAAAGATAAAAGTACAACGTATGGAGCAACTGGAGAAAGCACAGCAAAGGGCTGTGAAGATGATGAAGGGAGTGGAGTATCCCTCATCAGAGGAAAGGCTGAGAGAGCTGTGACTGTTCAGCCTGGAGAAAAAGAGGCTTGGGGCAGAGAGAGGGATGTTTTATTAATGTGTATAAATACCTGAAATATTCTGAAATGCATCCTTCATATGCCATTCGTGTACACTTTATAATTTACAAACATTAATCTGTAATTCAAGAGAAAAAAATTCATTATGTAAGCTATTAGTAGGCCTTAATTTAATACAGTAATATTCTCACAATGAGTCATGTTTGCAAAAAGGATTTTTTTTTTTCTTTTTAAAAATAAATACATTAAAAATCACTACAAATTAAGCTTCCTAACTCAGACCTGGAATCTGAACAGGTAGTTTTATTTTCAGCAATAGGTGCTGCAAGGTTAACATATGCATCTATGTGCTTTACATATTTATCTACATTATTATTAGCACAAACTTTCACTACCTGTGATACAGAATTTCAGTTTGCATTGCTCTTCTGATAACCGTGTTCATTTTCTCATGTACCAAGAAGTTCATGATTGCTCTCAGCATTAGAGAATACATCTGTCAGCACTGAAGCTAGCTGCAGAATTGATATGAAAGGTACACCTTGCATGCTGGTGAGCAAGACCACATAAATCTAACCTGGCATTGCATAATTTCTTTAACCTTCTCTGTGACAAAACAGACAAAAAGAATGACTATTATAGCTAAGAGGTGAAGATGGAGTTGCACTCCCCAAGATTAGCAGAAATTTAGGTGGTTATTCACTTGCATAAAAGTATCATCCCAAGACTGATGTATTAAGGAAGGTTTCTTTAGTCGTTCACTTCATGTAGTAGAACTGTCAATTTTGCCCCTTACTCAAGGAATCCTTCTCCCATTAAGCACAAGGACAAAAGTTCTGTTTAAATTAAAGCATGCTGTAAGACCTCTCTCTTGGATCAACTTATATTTCAGCATACTACTAACATTTCTTCTGTTTCTTTGGGGTTTTTTAGATTTGCAGACCAGGAGCTTTCCTGCATCCCAATGCTATTAGTTTATGAGCTGTCCCAATAATCAGTGTTCACATCGGTGTGTCTTTCAGATTTTGCTTGACATAGGTATCTGAATGCAAGAAGGCTTTTCCAGTAACTAACTGGTACTTCCAGAAACCTCGACACCTACCAACAAAGTCTTCTTCCCAAATATTGCAGACTAATTCTAAACAATGATTTCTTTTTATTTCAGTCTTCATCTTTCCAATCATTGTATGCTGCTATACCCTTGTGTCTGCTATGGTTAGGAAAGAACTATAGCCTTTTTAGCTATGCAGCATTCACATAAATGATTATTCAGTATATTCTTAACTTTTACACTCTGGTATTTATTTATTATTTCTACCTGAAACCCAGATGAAGTCATGGACTTGTTCTCAGTCAGCAGTTCTAAAAATCTAATTCACTTAGAAGTCTTAATATACCTGTATAAGCTATTGTAGGCAAATTTTACTTGCAAATAAGTTTACGTATTTTTCCACTAGAGCATAATTTTAAAGAAATCTTAGGATTAGAAATAGCTAACAATAGTTTTATGGTATTCCCATGTGACAAAATCACATGAGCTTTAACAGACAAAAAAGCAACAGGTTGAGGTTGGAGGCTGAGAGAGGAGAGTGCAGGAAGGATCACTACTTCCATCCCCCTGCTCTCTGCTATAATCCTAAAGAGAGAGACTCCTCCCCAGGAGTCAGTGATAAGTCCGTGCTCTTCTGACATTACCTGCAAAAGTGTACAGCAAGCTGTATCCTTTCCACAAAAAAGAACGATTGTACCTTTAAAGAAGGATCCATTCTAAAACCTAGGATTTATTTCTTTAACTAAGCACACTTTGAAGTATTAACTATGTCAAAACAACAAAGAATTACAGGAAGGAAAATGAATCACGTACCCGATAATTAAACATTTAATGACTATTTGCAAAGATTCCAACAGCAGCATGCCAAATTTGACAATTCTAGCTATTAATTGTAAATTGCACCTTGACCTGCAAGATGCTGACAGACATCCATGTGGGATTGTTTAAATCATGCTTGTGAGATCCTAAGCCTGACAGCCTCAGATATGGGGCTCTGGGATGAAGGGGGGTCTTGTTTTCTCAACAGCCTCCTCTAAAAATCTGATGGTCCTAACATGCCATGTGTTTCAATGAAAATCTATTCTTTCTGATATACAGAAGATATATCCTCACTGCTTTAAAATGCATTAAAGGTACACATTTACTTAGGGGAAGAGCTCACTAAAGTATTTTGTTTCCATCCCAGCAGAGCAATATATTAAGGTATTTTAAAGATATCAGATATCTGCATAAAGGTACACACAATATTTTCAAAAACAGCCAAAAAACATGCCAAAAATATTTCTAGCAACTGTTTTGACCTGTGGATGGTGAGCAATGCAGAGAAAATAAACACTAACACAGGAATGTAACATGTATAGAGAGAATCATGAAGTTCATTTACTGTAGAGTAGACAATTAAAAAGTACATCAACTTTCTGTTAGTATCATGGTCTCCATATATTCTCTGGCACTTTTGACAATTGTCTGTCCAGGATCTCTAATGGACTTCTCACAAAGAAGTAACAATTATCCTTCACACATAATTGCTTCAAACTTGTATACACACACATTCACAAAGTGAAAGACTCTAAGAATCACGAGGATAATTCTAGTGCGTTTCTTCCTCATAGTGCTGTCAGATAAATAGTAAACCTCAAACAAACAATGCCATAATACTAGGACAAAAATAACTGCAATATTTGCAATTGAAGAGACTGGTATTTATTCCTTACTTTTTGTCAACAGCCTAGTCAGATAAGCCAATTAATTCAACAGTAAACTCCAATTCTTATTGATAACCACCTGAGAATCTATCACAAACAATCTAAAAAAAAGTAAGGCTGACCTCAAAGCCTGCCTGCTTACTCTTCCGATAAACACTTTGGACAAATCCATAGCATGACAAGCGATTTCATTGCATAGACATATTTCAAAATTTATTCAGACGGTCTGCCACAAACAAAAGCATATTTTTAACTGGTGTATGAAATGTGACATACATGAAAATAACATGATGCATTCTGCTAACATAAACTTTCACTCCAACAATCAAAATATATTTAGTATGGATGAATGGATGCAACAATTCTTGCCTCCTGACAAAGAGCATCAAGTAATGCCTTGCAACTTCAGGTTTCTTCTACAGCCCCTGGCACTCAGCAGGTGTTTCTGAGGACCTTGCAGCTCCAAGCAATGCTTGGATGCAAGAGATGCTTTTCCCTCCTGCTCTTTTGGCTCTAACAGAGCCTTAATTATCCTTTTTTTTTTTTTTCCTTCTTCTGAAATGATAAGAAAGTTGGTATTTTCACCACTGGGAAAAGATTGCTCATCTAAGAGAGGAAACTTTCCCTTCAGTAAAGAAAACACGAGGCCTCGGCTTGAAGTCTGCCAGAAGGCGACTGAAGTCACAATTGCCACATACCAGGTGAGACGGACAGACAAAATACTTGACTGGTAATCAAACCAGGGTGCTGCCAGACAGAGTCTCGAGGTCCAATGGAGAGTAAGTAAGAATAAAGCCATTCTGCATAGAGCACACAGTAGGCACAACTTAAGTATCATAACTAGCTTTGAGAATGCTCGGTCAAATAACAGGAGATATGACTTTAAAAAGCAAAAAGGTAATTTCTGAACACTGTCATTGAAAGACACTTGAATTTTGACTATGCGTGTGATAGATGCTCAGTTTCAGAATCTTACTAAGCTGCAGAACTGACTTTCTATCACCTTTATTCATTTTTCTGAGGAACTGATTTCTCCCCATTTGGTTATTTTGGGAGACTATAAAGTTCAGGCTTTCTCAATCTAATATTTCTGCTGCCATTTCTTAAGCTGCGGAGGCTAAAAGTATCTGCTCTTGTATGCACATCAGGTGAGCTTTTCACACAAATCCGATTTGTATCAGACACCTATCAGACACCAAAGACCTGTGGTCTTTGTCAAAACAGATTCCTGAGCTAAAGTTAAACATTTCTATTTAACTGAGTGCTCTTCAATGTTATGTGAATGTTATTTTTTGTTTGCTTTTCTCTCCCTCACCACAATCACTTTGCATAATGAGATGTGGCACTACTACAAGTTCAAACCTCAACTCATGGGCTGCATGAAAGAAACTGTCACTTGTAATCATCATCAGTGAGGGTTTTTTTCCATGTTATGCACAGTGATAGCATTTTATTTGCCTGTTTCTATTATTCGCAGAGCCAGTAACTTAAGGCTGTGATAGCGCAATTCATGATAATGCCTAGAGACATTGAGATTCCACTCAAGGAAAAATCTGTGATTATTTATTTGTCACTAATTCACTCATATGCAGAGGCAAAGAGCATATTCAAGGAGAAGGAATAATTTCTTTTTTTTTTTTCTTCCCCCACAAGGTTGCAACAAGTCTCTTACATCAAACACTATCCTCCTAACAAACTAATTTAGACTAAGTTATGTTGCTAACTAAACTATAACTTCAGATCATTAGGATATTAAGGGCATAATAAGAAGATGAAAGGTACAGCTTTCTCCTCATCATGAAGATTCCCAATACCCTAGCTTTGCCCAGGACAATTGCTTAAGTATGCATTTAGGACTGGCAGCAAGCCATCTACTTGTCCCTAAAGCTGAATAGGCACTTTGGCAAACTCCACCCCTCGTAGCAAACGAGCTTTCAGAAACAGCCATTCTCCTTGAGCAGGCCAACTGGAACAGGGCCAGACTTGATAAATCCTGAAAAAGTTTGAGAGAATAAAAAAAGTGCAGAGGAGAAAACCAGAAAGTTAAATAAAGGAGAACAAGCATTAAAACAAATCTTCAAAGTCAGAAGAAGAAAACATGCCAGTTAAAGAAGGAGGCAAGACAGAAGAATAGGGTAGTATACATATTTTGAATTGGTCCCTGAAAGCATAAAAATGTTTGTTTTTTGACAGGTAGAGTGCTGACCACTTCCACTCTGAGACTCTTACACTTTCAGCAACTTTTTACTCTTCAAACTATAATACTCAACTTTGAACTCCTCTTTGTGAGGCTGTGTCTATGCACTGAGTCTCCCTCTCCTGTCCAGTTGCCTATGAGAAAAAAAGCAGGAAGACTACATGGTAGTATAAGCCTTCTTATGTTCAGAAACTGGGTTTAAAAAAGAATAAAATAATTCTGAGCCTAATTTTAACTTCTTTGCTGTGAAGATTTTGGCCTTCTAATGGGTGGATGAAAACCTAGTCATTTTGCAAGTGGGGAATGGAGACACATTTGTGCCTTCATCACTCCTTACAAGACAACAGCAACTTCAAAGCAACATAAAGGTAAATTGCTGTTAGACATAATCCATGCATGCACAACACGCACTTCTTAATTTTAAGAGATTTCTAATTTTATTCCTATGGAGTATGCTCCAGCTCCTTTCCACAATGCTGCAGTGTGTGCACTCCATCTCAGGGAGTGTAAGCTCCCAGGCTTGTGCACACCACAGATGTCCTTGTCAGTAGTCTGACTTGGCTCTGCAGAGACCCAAGAGGCCTTTATTGCCATTATTCTCTCTTGGCTGATGCCAAACATGAATTCTAGTTCTAGAGATCAGAAAAAAAATATTCACCTCATAGTTTCATTCACAATGCTCAGGACTGCAGCCAAGAGGAGTCTGCCTAAAGGGTGATAGGGATTAAAAATTGTAAACGTTAATGTCTGTATGGGTAAAAAGTCTTAAAGGGGATAAAGAGCTACACAGATAGCAAGTAGTGAACTTGAAGAGAAACAAAAGAGAAAATGAGGCAACTACAAAAGAGTGGAAGGAAGATGAGAAACGAGTGCACGATACGAAAATTTCTAGCTATGTGCTCAGCCCCAACATCTAGAGTTTACGTTCAAAATTTCAGCAAACAGCTGAAAAAGATTACATCTCCTCTAGAACTGCTCCTTTTTCTTCTTCTCTAAATGAAAGTAACATCTATATGCCATAGATCTAAATATCTGAATTCTTTATGAATTATATAAACATGGAAATCTTTTTCTTTCAACTTTCCCTACCCTTTTCTACCAACTTACATGCTATTTTTAAAGCAGCCTAGAGATAAAATTCTAAAACCTGTATCTGGAAGGAAAAGTACTGCATCATTTAGTAGTTTTTGCAAAGACACTGTAATAAATCTGATTTGGCCCATTTTAGCAGCTAGACCAAAAAGTTAGCATAAACATATTTTCTCTTGTCATTATTCAAAGTTTGGTTGGTTGGGTGTTTGATCTTTATGAACTGTATACATCTTTTCTTAGACTCTGAAGGTGAACTGAGTGATTTGGCCATGGATTCCTTTTCAACTTTCTGTTTAGTGTCCACAAAACACAGCATCTTTGGCTCACAGTCAAACAGGCAGTCTGTAAATTGCATTAAATACATAGCTTTTTGAAATCTGGGTTCATCCAAATTCAATTTCCAAAATCTAATATGGCCTTGTCTCTCCATTTCTTTAAAAATAAAAAATAATAATAAAAAACTCAACTAATGAAACCTTACAGTGGAGGCTGTAGTGTGCTGTAGAATGAAGTCATTACGATACTGAGGCTAAACTGCAGATTAAATCCCCACATCAGTTTAACCCTACACTTACAGATTATTGCACAAAACGTGTAATATCATAAGTGCTGGGTTTTCTTTTTTTTTTTTTTTCTTCTTCTTCCCTCTGAGGGTATAGAGGAAGTGGAGCAGTGCTTGATTCCCAACCTTGTTTACTTTTACAGTTCAATGGATCTATATCACTACTCTACTATTCAATACCCCTACTCTACTTGATATTCTATATCTGTTCAGTCTGGTGATCTGTTTGCTAGTTTGATATTTATATGTATTTATATTTATATATATATATTTATATTTATATTTATATATATATATATATATATGAGTTTTTGTTTTTATTTTATTCCACTACTGCTATAACATTCTTTCAACATACTTTAAACAATCATTTAACAACAACATGTATTTATCAGCCTACCAGCTCACCTGCAGAGCATCTCCCAAAGCTATTTGTAGGTGAATTTTATGTCACTAAGTTGTCTGAATAACTGTTAATAACATGCCATAACTAGTAACAACATGCCAATCTACAATGTCACCAGAAACCACTGAAATTACATGTTCTAAATATACTATAAAATAAACAGAGTGGAAAGTCACATAGCAGAACACATAAAAGACAGATTAAGACATGACTGGCCAGCACAGTTCAAATATAAGAATACTGCAAAACAAAACTAAAAATGGGATAGCTGTTTATCACAGTTCTTCAGCTTTAATTCATCAGTGCTAATTGTCAACAATTCCCAGTTTTGCTTTTCCAAGTTATGACATTATCCAAGGTCTCACCAAAACTGCAAATTATAAATATTAAATATCTTGATGCATGATCACTAGTTTTTCTAGTGAAAAGATTTTCAACAATGGTTCTCAAGAGAAGTTTATTTTGCCAGATCCTATGATCCTGCTTAACTTCCTTCTTTATGGTATTTTTTTTCTCTTTTTTTTTTTTTTTATTTTATTTTAACTGAAGAGCAAACATGTAGTTCTGCAGTTCTGCATGTCACACAATCAACATAACTATAAACCCACAGGCCTAGTACTACCCTGCAGCAAAGTAAAAGAGGAGGTTCTCTTCACTAGATTCACCTTCAGTGTAATCTGAATTTAGCTATGCCTTTTCCACAGTCACAGCTCTGTGTCACACCTAAAATCAAAGTGATTCTTAACTTCAGCCCATAAATACGTAAATAGAATACCTAATAAAGGTTCAGGATTTAATTCTGTAATTCCCTAGTAAAGGACAATACCTTGTTTAGAAACAAGTGTATCTGGCAGCCTCACCTAAAAATTAAACTAGATTGGTACAATACAGCAGGGTAGAACCCAGAAAATATTATACTGCTTGAAAGATCTCACCTCCTGATAGCATTTTCAACATGTGCTATACACAGCAGCCACTGTACAGCCAAGTCACCTCAGAAAACAAGACAACCTTCTTCTGGCCATTATAGCACACAAATATATAAACAGCATCCACAACTGAAAATCCCATTGTGGCAGTTAATTATTCAAAACTGCAATGAAAAGATGCAGAATAAGCACTAGCTAAAACTTCTATTAAGTTCTAGACATAAATTGCCAAATGAAATAGAGATGAATAGCTTGGCAGCTTGTTTCAAAAAACTAGCAACATTTTGGGAGGGGACATTGTAGGAATCTCTCTCTCAAACTGAATTTTCAAGGTAGCTGTAATCAATAGTGAGTATAGCTTCAGTGACCTGACAGCAGCTGTTTTTACCACAGCTATTATTCATTAAGTATCTGACCTTTATTTTTGTTCCCTTTTGTACTTAGAACCATTACAGACCTACACCCCCAGCCAGCCCCAAGACAATAAAATCCAACTGAGGAAAAACTGACAACTCAAATTTGTGATACTGTGCTACTTTGCTATTGGCATGGGATCTGGAGGACTGCAGCACAAGCAGCAGTAGCATGCATTTTAAATAATCTATCTCACAACAGCATCTCTACAGGCTGCCAAGAGAAGGATGTTTAAAGATGAATTTTAGGAGAGTACCATTGGCTCATCAGGAAGTAAACTGAGAACCCTTTTATCAGGTAAAATGCCTCTAAGTATGCTTCTTACAGACCTACCTCTCCAGCTTCTTTTCACTCTGGTAATAAGGATCAGCATCCACAACAGTATCCAGGCTTGCTCTGTCAATGGTACAGAGCACTGAGATCCAGTGGGGTGCTCTGCCACCTGAGCTTTTATACAACGGATGAAGATAGAGCCTGCACATTGATCTAAAAGAATCATTGTTAGAGGTGTGTAATAAGTATACGTAATGTAAACGTGTGCATAAGTAGACTAAAAAGATCAATAACAACAAGAAATAAGTACAACTTTTCTTAAATAGTCACCAGAATAAAAAAAAATAGGCAACAGATTGGATGTTTTTGTTGATTTCTCAGGAATTGCTTTGAGAAAGATTTTTAGAAAAACAACATTCTTCAGAGCCCATCATGCAAAATCTACAAACTAAAATGTTGACAGATATAAAAGGTCAAAATGTTTTTTGCTGAGAACAGTTAGAAAAAAGATGCAGAGATACAACTGGCAAAGACAGAATTAAATTGCAGAGACACCCTAGTGCAAGCATAGATCAATCCATCCTGTGAGAGCACTTAGTGAATACATACACTGCCACATTTCTGGTTTCCATATTTGAGAGCTCAAAATGCAGCATGCTTTAATTAGAATTTTATTTAGTCTCAGACAGGAAGTAAAATAAGTGTAATTACAGCTTTATACACATGAAATCTTTCATTTTTTTTTTTTTAAAGATATTCCAAAATGTCCAGTAGTCCCACACAATTAATTAATTAAAGTTATATTTAATTCATGCACACACAAAAAAAATGCATCTGCATAGCAATAGGTTGTACTGGGTCTGTCTAGAATAGAATTAGTTTCCTTCATAGCAGCCCATAGGGTGCTGTGGATTTGTGTTTATAACACGCTTCTCTTTGATCTGTTGCTGAACACTTACACAGCATCAAGGCTCTCTCTTTTTCCCCACTCTGCTGCACACCCCTACCCCAGCAAGTAGGCTGGGGTGGGCAAGAAGTTGGAAGAGGACACAGATAGAAGAGCAGACAAACTGATGAAGGAGTTATGCCATAGCACATAATGTCATGCCCAGCAATAAAGATTGGGGTAGTGGACCCCAATTTGCCCCATTGCAGTGGGCAGCTGGGCTTCCAAGGGCTGTCCATCACTCTGTTTATGGGAAGTAGTAAGGAACTACTTTTGCATCACTTGGGGATTTCTTGTATGGTTGTTCTTATTCCTATTTTCTTCACTTTATTAAACACTCTTTATCTCATCCCACAAGTTTTCCCCATTTTTCCCCTTCCTATGCTCTCCAACACCCTGCTCAGAGTGTGGGGTAGACAGGAGCAAACAGCCCTGTGGGTGCTAAGCAGCCCACAACACAGGTGAACATACACCGTGTCCTACATACTGTACTAATGGTCAGTAAAATACATTGGTTAATGTGTAGTCATTTAGGAAACAACCTTTACCATTTGCTATGGTTTTCATTTTTTAATCTTTTTTTGTTTGTTTTTAGAATTCCTGTACAATTCTTTTAGGCATAGACATGACCCATTTAGGTTTAAAAAGGAAAAAAAAAAAAAAAAAAAAAAAAACACAAAACAGGTGTAGTTGAACTGTAATTGAAACTAAAGTTTCACCTGAAAATGCTGTTTCACAGAACCAGATGTACTTCTCTCTATCCCCTACAAATGAATTTTCTGTTGCACTTGCCAAGGAAGGGTCTCAGAGGATTTCTAAAACTCATCTCCATCGGGTCCAGTAATATCTCAACCACACCCCAGCCATTACAGTTTCCAGACTGGAGACTCACAGGCAAAATTGATTGGTAAAATTGATTGCTTTTCCGTTTTCATTTGTGCTAATAGCACAAAGTAGAAATGTAGAGAGGCAGCTGTGGGATTGTGGGGCATTTTGGTTTTGAAACAGTAAATGCTCATGTTCCCTTGATGAGACTGTCAGGCTTCTTTCAGTTCATGTGAGTGGATAAGTAGAAATTACCCAAGAACCAGTTTGGATTGAAATC
Source organism: Aythya marila (assembly GCF_965140915.1). NCBI lineage: Eukaryota > Metazoa > Chordata > Aves > Anseriformes > Anatidae > Aythya > Aythya marila. The sequence continues at coordinate 53,893,848 of NC_139045.1, read as the reverse complement.
AAGTTTTCGTTTAAAAAAAAAAAAAAAAAAAATCCTCCATGAATTAGAAAAATACTTTTATACATTGATCTTTATAATTAAAGTGGTAAAATTCCAAATTCAGACTGCCCTTTGTGTATACAGTGCAATACAACCTTTACTTACACCTGCAGTCTCACGTAATTCTCAAGCTTAATTACTGCACAAATGAAAAGCTTTGAAGTTCCTACACATTTCTGTGAAAATCAAATTCTGAGATGAGAGCTGCTTGGAAGAAACTGACTCTCCTTAGGAAACAGGTGACAACTTAAATACTCTTAATACTTAAATACTCTGTTTAAGGGTGGCTAACTTCTGCTCTGCTGGCTTCACCAGGAGCAGGGAGCATCCTCCTGCAGGATCACAGCTTGTGTCAAATGGACTAAAACGCAAACCCTGGTCATCAGCCTTTTCCCTGAGCAAGCAGGAACAGAAGAGCTTCCAGAACACAAAAGCAGCATTTCAGTTTGAGACACTGTGTAAGAACGCTTTTTTCTTTCAAATGAATAAATCCTAATTAAATTGAAAGCATTAATTCTGCACAGTTAGCACACAACAGCGATCCTACAGTTGGCAGGCTTTGTCATCCTCACAGAAAGTGAAGAAGTCCCCAGGTGTTAACTGTACCCACAGGTTAAAATGTAGTAATTTAAAAGGTAATTTTTTTGCACCTTATCAGTACTCCACAATAGATGCTTAATAACATGCCTGATCAGAAATGGATTTTAACCTCAGAATTAGTAAGGCTCTAAAATTCTTCAGTGAATACTTTTGTATTTTTCAATTCCCTTCTTACAGTATAACAACTACTCATTAAATAGTTGCATTTTTCACATAGACATAGCGTATAATGGGGTTAGGGACTCAGGGACACGTCAAGACAGAAGCATTCTCAAAAACAAAATTGCAGCCTCAGTTGTTTCCTAACCCCAAAGGCATCCAATAACCCAAATGCCCCATAGGCATTTACAATATCAGCAAGAAATTTTTGCCAGTGCTTGGTGGGCAAGTCCAGAATCGACTCCATCCTGCAGGCACCAAGCAGCTCTGTACTCAGCCATCGGCTCAGTTCTGCCAGGAGCCATGAGTAAAGTGAGCATTATGTGCAACTCTACAGTGAGTATTATCACCTGGATTTTTTTTCCTGGTAAAAATTTCCCTCATATAACAGATATTAAATCAGTCTGCTGGTGGGAAGCAGTCAGTGAGTACCTTTGCATCACGTAGTTGGTTGCTTTATTATTATTATTATTATTAAAAAAACACCATATAAACTGTCTTTATCTAGATCATAAGTATTTCTCATTTTTGCCCCTCTGGTTCTCTCCCCCATCCCACTGTTGGGAGCAGACAAGTGGCTGTGTGGGGGTTTAGCTGCCAACTAGGTTCAACCCACCAGGACAACAAATATTTGATATTTTATAGAATTACTGTACAATTCTCAAGTCATCAAAGAAAAACACAAAGGACTTTATCCTAACTTCAGAGCTTCTAATAGATAACAGTAAATTTCTTCTGCACTCATGCCAGTGCACACAGTAGCAAAGCAGCATTAAAAAAAATAAAAATAAAAATAAAATCACCAACACTGATGTTAGCTTCCGACTGCCTCGTACTGCAGTTATTCCATCTGCCCTTGGGATGTGATTTCCCATAGCATATCTGACTGTAGCATTTGAAACTCAGATGCTCACAAATGCTACGACACCTACATCAAGCCCCAGGAAAGATTCCAGCCCTTAAACTGGTAAGTGTAGCCCTCAAACTGCTGTCAGGTCTGTTGCTAAACACCTCTTTGCCCTCTAAATTGTGCTATAGGGCAAGTCCAAACTTGCAGCAACACAGGAAAGGCAAACAACTTGATTCCCACCTCAGGACTAAGGCACAGCGTGAAACACAACAGCCACAGTGATCTTCAGAAACTCAAGCTCAGCCTGCAGACATTCAAAGCCTCTCTTCCAACCTGGCGCAGCAGCACCCTAAACACCTTGAGCTGCTTGGGAAAGAGATTCCAGCATTTGCAACACATGAAAAGCCACACACTTCAACTCATTTTTTCTTGAGAATTTAGTGATTCAGCATTCGCTGTCTTTGAGGACAGAAAATATTTGACACTGAAGTGCATGGATTTTTAATCATTTAATTATTTTAATAATTTTTCCTTATTTTGCTCTACAACAGCAAAGCCCCAGCTGCTAAATGGGAAATTGTATCATACTTCAAATAATGCTTTAAGTTTTAAAGTCAATTCAGTTTATTTTTTTTGCTTGTTTATAGTAGAATCAGGTTCTCACAGTTCACAAAAGAAACAATTTTAACAAGAATCTTTCCAAAATTTATTTCAAGTCACACTCATTGTGGATTAAAGGTAATCTCTAGAGTTATTTGCATAATTTGTTTTTAAAACAAGTATCTTCACAACAGTGACATCTGAAAAAAAAAAAAAAAAAAAAAAAAAAAGAATTGCACTTTAAAAAAACGCTAGAAAGTTCAGTTATGATCATAAACAGCTTAATCTGTTTAGACTGATGCTGTCCAAAAACACCTGAATCTGACATTCCAAAATAACGTTACTTCCAACTTCGCACACTTAACTGTCAGCTCCTGAAAGTCTCCCTACCTGGGGACACTACAGTATGCATTAAAGCCTATGCTTTTTTCCTTTAATCTCATAGTTTCTCTTAATTCACCTAAATAAAATTCAATATTAATGTTAAGTTGTTTTAAATAACTAGGATTTCTTCTACTGTAGTTATATAGTGTGTGGAATAGACGTTGAAGCTATTTGTAGTTTCATGTATGGAAAGAGATTGTCAAAGATACCTAGAGCTGAAAGCTATTTTAGAATATACACTAAAATATGCTCAAAGGCAGAAGGAATTAAACCTGTCACAACATACTCTCTAAGGTCATCTGAGATGCAACTGCATATGGTGATTCTCAGTACCGCTAACAATGATACAAGAAACGCAGGTTTAAAAGAGAACTTTTCAGTTGTTTTACAAGATGTCTTCACTGAGAATCTTGTGATTTTGGGAGATTTTCATCTGAAGACTCCCCTGACTCCCAAAGTACTCAGTGGTATAACTGTTGCTGAAGCTTGCAAATACTGAGTGCAAACACAATATTCTCAACGTATCTACACAAATTCAGATCAAGTATATGCTACTCATTGTGCTTACACTTGTTTTCTTGCATACTGAAATACAATGGAGAGACTTAGAGCATTCCTGAAAGCGATAGACCACAAACAGAAGGTAATAAATAATAGTCATATAACACTCAAAGCACCTGATTAAGACAGATTTCAGATTGGAAAGCCAACCAGGTGCAAATCAGAAGAACAGTTTTCTAAGTATTTATATAGTTTACAGTATCCACACAACATATACTTGGTAATCAATGCAGTAATATTCCTTCCACTTAATTCCAAAGCAGCTTGGTTTATAGAAAACCATACATTTACATAGTTATCCTTATATTTTGTATCATGAAGCAAAGTGCAAATTGACTTGTTGACTGCCAAGAAATTTCTTATAATCCTAGCTAATACAGAAAAGGATTGCTAGCAAATGTGTTGTGTGTGTCATTCCTTTTTGATCATACATACATACAACAAACAATTTTATAATCATATACACAATTTTAAAAGGCAAAGTTTGGTATGTGCCATATATATATGCATACATGCACATTCCTTGTCACAGATACCAAATATGAGGCAGTAAATGCACATCAACATTCATACAGTGTCAACTGTAATGAATTACCTTCAATTAGCAGGTATCATAATTAGAATTGCAATTTGAGCAAACCTAACAGAAAATGAGACCTTTTGGAAAGATAATGTACATTTAAGTTTAAGAGTCCAAGAATGAGGACGCAATGCATGACTTAAAGAAACTGATACCATATCTCTTAATTTAACCCTAAAAATATTTAACATTTGTATTTCAGTTTACCCAGCTGCTTTTATCAGGTTATCCATCACTTATCACATAGAATGATATTTGATTTCTTCTAGCCCTCTGAAATGTCTCACCATGATCTTTCAAAAAGAGTCTAGAATGGCTTCTCAATGAGATCAACCACTTCACTCAACCCTAGTGAGTGCATCCTATTAATTTATGTATGCCCAATTTGTTTGGATATTCTTTAACTTGATCTTCCTCCATTGAGGGCAAATCTTCCTTATTCCATATTTTTCCACTGGTCTCAAGACCTGAAACTCTACTAGGCAGGACTAAGGCAGAGAGGACATTGAGTACCTCAGCCTTTTTTTTATATGTTCTGCCACTCTGTCCCCTGATCCATTCAGCAGTGGGCTCACATTTCCCTGATATTCCCTCTGCTTCTGATAAACCTGTAGAACACCTTTCTTGTCACCCTTCTTTATCCTTTGCTAGGTTCAACTCCAAGTGGGCTTTGGCCTTCCTAATCCTAATCCCTATGAATACTTATACAGTGCCTCCATCCTTCCAGATCTCCTGCCCCTGCTTCTACACCTTTTTATTTCCTTCACGTTTTTAACATCTTCGTTATAATTATATGTACAATGGGATGAAAACAAATGACTTTATTTACAATTTTTTGTGTGTCTGTGTCTGTGTGTCTGTGTCTGTGTGTCTGTGTCTGTGTGTCTGTGTCTGTGTGTCTGTGTCTGTGTGTCTGTGTCTGTGTGTCTGTGTCTGTGTGTCTGTGTCTGTGTGTCTGTGTCTGTGTGTCTGTGTCTGTGTGTCTGTGTCTGTGTGTCTGTGTCTGTGTGTCTGTGTCTGTGTGTCTGTGTCTGTGTGTCTGTGTCTGTGTGTCTGTGTCTGTGTGTCTGTGTCTGTGTGTCTGTGTCTGTGTGTCTGTGTCTGTGTGTCTGTGTCTGTGTGTCTGTGTCTGTGTGTCTGTGTCTGTGTGTCTGTGTCTGTGTGTCTGTGTCTGTGTGTCTGTGTCTGTGTGTCTGTGTCTGTGTGTCTGTGTGTCTGTGTCTGTGTGTCTGTGTGTCTGTGTCTGTGTGTCTGTGTCTGTGTGTCTGTGTCTGTGTGTCTGTGTGTGTCTGTGTCTGTCTGTCTGTGTGTCTGTCTGTCTGTCTGTCTGTGTGTCTGTGTGTCTGTGTGTCTGTGTGTCTGTGGGTGTGGGTGTGTCTGTGGGTGTGGGTGGGGGTGTGTGTAGCTTCAGTCCCACAAAAACGCTCAGTGTTAATTGGCCCAGAAATCACATGCCATGTATATTGAATATATCCTTTTTAATCCCCCTGCAGATCTGTAGTGGTTTTCAACCACTAATATCAAATTAATCATGTTCTGTGAAGTAATTATGCTCTTCCACATGTAATCAATAATCAGTGCAATCATTTGCAACTTTAACTACTAAGGTAGTTCTGATTACTCTAGCAGAAAAATCTGCTCTGAATAAACTAGCCTGACTCACATGCCAGGGCCTCCATTCACATCTTTAGAATTGTCTCAGTGAATCCATATGACCATATACATGCTTTAGTACCTACAAGAAAGAACACCAAAACATTTCTGAAAACTGGACCTGTACATTTTAGAACAGACCCAGGGGTTAAGCAGTTGTGATGAATTTCCCTTACTCATTTTAGGTAACATCTTTTTAGAATTATTCAGAAATGTTCATAAATGTTATCCTGTTGCATTCTGTGATTCTAAGAATCACAGAATATTATAGGCTAGAAGGGACCTCTGGAGATTATCTACTCCTGTCCCTAATTCACATCAGTTCCTCTTCAATCAGTTTCTTCAGGCACTTGTCCATTTGAATTTTAAATATCTCCAGGGAGTCAGATTCCACAGCACATCTGGGCAACCTGTTCCAAAATTTGACCACTTTCAGACTCAGCTGGGGAAGCTTTAGATCAGGTGCAAGACAGTCACATTTCTGGGACTCCTGGAAAACCAATGTAATATTCTTACTCCACCATACTATTTATTTTATTTATTTTTGCCTATTGCCTAAATGTATCTACCACATGCAATTTATTTATTTATTTATTTATTTACAGTCTCAGGAAAACATTATATGACAAACAGAAAAGCAGCAGTCACTAGAAGCAGAAAACTGAAGGTTTTGGAATACAGTTTTAATGTTAGGAGTTGAACTCAACAGGCAGTAAGTGCTGTTACACGCTTCCAGAGTGCCCTGTTTCAGTAAATGTACTGTGAAAGCAAGCAGCAGAATTCTGTCTGTAAGCAGAACAGGATACACTGGAATATGTAAATAACTCTCACCAAGATGACATATTCACCATGAAAAGGAACTAAGCCCTTGACTGGATTTTACTCTAAGAAAACAACAGCTCCCCAAAGAAAAACTGTTTCGGCCTAGGCCCAGCACAGCCCCTGTTAAGGCACCAGAGCAAAGCCCAAGCACTACCCTGCAAGTGGGCAGGACAAAGGGCTGAAGCCCATAGGTGTGATCCTGAACACTCTCCCAGTCCTACCCTCAGCCAGTTACTGCCCAGCCATAAGGAAATTAACTTCAGGATGTGCTCTGAGGACCAAAAAGCACAGAGTTGCAGTTCTGGAGCAGGACAGGTCTCCCCTGTTCAGATGCGACTTTGTCCTTACTGTTCCTCTCCACATCCATACCACAAACACCAACAGACTTGTGCTTCTCACTGTCTCCAAGCACCACCACACACAAGCTGCGTTTCTGGTGAGCACTTCCTTGTGGAAGGTGGATTTCAACAGCAAATTCCCTTCATTCAGTCAAAAATTAACTGCCCTGGGACTTCTTTTTTTTTCCTATCATTCACAAACTGGGAGAGTTTGGTCTCCTCTCTCCACTTCCCCACCATGAAGTGCCCAAAGACCTGCGTGCAGGCCTGTGGGAGGCCAATGCATCCCTCAATCAGAACAGCCACTCCATGCCTGCACACAGCATAGCCCCAAAATGGAGAGGGGTTGGAAAGGAGAGGAAACATAGGGAGCCCTGCCTCCTAGCACAGGCTCAGGGGCTATTTCCATAACACAGTGTCATAATGGAAACAGTAATAAAATATTTATTTCCAACAGCAGAGTGGGAGTGGCTGCTTCTGCACGGGACATAGCCCTGAAATATTCAGTATAAAAATTAAAAATGATTCTTCTTTCTTTCATGTTAATGAAGTAGATTTTAATAAAAGACAAAATGCAACAGTGTAAAAGCTTACCGGTTTAAGAGTAGGAAAAGGAATATATCAGAATGTCGTTAGCAAGAAAAACATGATGTCTTTCATGCTTCTGGATTTTAAACCAACAATAGATTTATGTTATACTGTTTTTCTACAGCTTGAGACACTCTCAGGATAAATATATTTCTGTGGTCTTTGTACCATTTGGTTAACTCTTGGTTGTTATGGCAATAGGTCATCTGTATTAAAATCAGATTAAATGAGGTCATCTGCAGCAAAATGTGTTCACTAAGCCAAAAAAAACAATGATCACATAATCTTAAAGGAATATTTAAAGAACTAAAAAACATGGTCTTCCCACCTTTTTTTTGCATGAGAGAAATTACTTGAGGCAGACTTAAGCTATTCAGAAAAACAAGTACAAAAAGAATTTTTTTTTCTAATTTGTCCCATCTGCAAGACAATTTTTGTTCTTTTAATTATTTTGTATGGAGACAAACTGTGCAGTAATTGTAATATACTGGAAACTAGAAATATCTGCTAGTTAGTATGCAATGGTATCAGATATTTTAAAGACTCAGCATGAGCCAATTTGGGGATTTTGAGCATTCTGGAAGTCATGTAATGAGTAATTTTGTACTGTCAATTGGATAAATATTTTTGTTATATGTAATTTTTGACTATCCTTCTGTAAAAGTTGTGGTTTTAGAGTAGTAAATGGGTAGGCTTTGATAGTCTCTTCACTTTTATTGAATCCTTGTTATTAGAAATTGTCATTCTTGTCACAAAATGCATTAGCATCCCTTTGTAAATCATTACACTTCTAATAGATGGGAAAGGCACCATACTTCAACCCTGACAATCTTTAAATGTTCTGTATGCCAGATCTTCCTCAAAATATTGAAGTGTTTGCTGGCATTTATAAAACAATACTTCACAGAAAACAGTTTTGCTACAAAAATGGTCAGAAAATCTGTCAGCCACTAGGTGTGACATTACTTATTTAACCTCATGAAGGCTAGAGCCTGGATGGGGCATTCAGAATGGTAACATTACCTGTAAAGGATCCAAAGCACAAACACATGCTTTGCAAAATTCAGAAGAGAAATAAAGGTAAATATGCAACAGTAACAGCAAACTATTTTTCTGACTAGGACATTATGTTTTTGATTTGTTTTTAACTTAATAAAATTTAAATTGATATTGGTATGCATATCAGAATGCAGTATTCATCTCAGTCCTTGGAAAAAGAGAAACAGATTTAGGCATAAGGATCCACGTGCAGGGATCATAGTCCTACAGATTAAATCAGATAGTATAAACATCACTTTTATTCTGGATAGAATAGTTTAGCATTTACAGAATTTTAGCCACTAGCAGAAATTGCTTCTCATTTTATCTCAGAAACACACATGTTGTGTAGAATTTTTAGATTTCTCTCCAGATTTTCTACACCAGCCTAAACATGTGACATGGGGAACAGAATCACAGAACACAATATTCTTATCCCCTAAAAGGAAACATACAGTATGGGTTAAGCCTAAACAAAAAAAAAAGAGGGAAAGAAAAGAAAAACTTAAGAACATGCTGAAGTTTTATTCATCGCATAAGTTTAAGTTCCAGCTGGTAAAGAAAGCATGAACAGTAGGAAAAATACACTAGCATTCATCACTTACTAGCAAGAATTCAGCAGTGATTGGCGTTTCTGAAAACACTTTGCATTTATGCACACCAAAGAAATTACAGCACTCCCCACTCCCTGTAATTCTTCCTCACCAGATACACACACAATTTGAGTTATAATAGCCATTTCCTAATTATTTTGCAACTTAGTTTCTATTTAGAGCACTCAGAGAGGCTTTGCTTTTGCCATGAAAAAATGTACACAAGCCATCTCTTCATTTTTACTAAGAGCTTCTGTTGCCAAGAACTAGGCACATAAAGCTGTTTCCCATAGTCAAGAATTTGAGAGATCTATATTTTTAGGACTTTTGTGCATCTCACTCTGCCTGAGGCTATGGAAACAGGAAATGAGGGATTGCAACACTAGCCAAATACCAGAAACCTTTAGGAAAATAAACAAATAAGTAAAAGTGACTCAAGATGAAGATAGCTGAACACGTAATTACTGGTCCAAAAAAAAAAAAAAAAAAAAAAAAAAAAAAAAACTGTGGATGATCTCCTAAGTCTTGGAGCTCTGCTGAACTGAGTAGACTCTAAAGAGTTAAACGTTTTCTGAGATGATGATTCAGTCCTCAAAGTACCTTTTGCAAAGATCCACCTAAGGCCCTGAGTGCTCCTATCAGTAGGTATCAGTAGGAGCAGGGTAGACCCAACTTTTGAGAAACTTAAAGCAACTCAGGTAGAACAGACCAGGACAAGGGTTCCCTGCACTGCAGCTACTTAGAGTGAGTAAACCTTTGTTCTGAATAAACTGTTTTGAATTAGCTCCTGGTCCTGGAACCCTAGAGAGAGGCTTCCTTTGGATATTTAATTCTTTCCAGGCTCCTGAAAATGCCATCACAGGAGCACGTCATGGGTTCCCAAAAGTTCAAGTGTGGAATGGTACAGGGTTTAGGCATAAAACTGTAGTTCACAGGTATGGTGAAATGCTGTTTATTTGCATAGAATGCTTGCATCCAGAGTTAAAGGTCATCAATCCATATTCCAAAATTAGGAGTTTTAAAATGAACAGTGCAGAGGCTGATGTAGCTAGTGACATAGTCTATCATTACCAAAAAGAAGTAGTAGCAACAAAAAAAAAATCAGTGAGGGAAATTCCTACATGTTTTCTAGGAACACAAGAAAATAATGCATATATGTAGATAAGTGTGAAAAAGAAGCTCAAAGTGGAAAAAATACATAAGTTAACATGAGGGGGAAGCAATAGAATGAAAAAGTGAACTAAGTATGAAAACAGAAAGCCTAAGCAATGAAGAAGCAGAGTGAAGTAAGACATTACTATTTTACACAAAATGATCAGGAGAAAAATGTTGGAAATGAAAGGAATTTTGCACAGAAACTTAAGACCACTCATGAAAGACCTGTAAGTAGATGTCTAAGATGGAGACAGCATGGTAAATCCCTAGAGGCTTTGTAAGCTGATGTAAGAGATTAGAACTGACTTTCCCATGTTAGTATTGTCTGATTAGGAAAAATGAAAAGCAAAAGTACTAGATGTTGAGAATGAAATAAGGAAAAAGAAAAAGTGAGGAGAAATCCATAGCAAAATATTGTACATCAGCCTAAAAATAGGCACAGTCTAAAACAGAAAAATAAATATGAATCTCAAATGTAGCAATCTAATTTACTATTAATTATACTGAAAAAGATAAAGAATTATTAACTGTGACCATACATATGATCAATATGAAATGGAAATACATAAACACAGAAGAATTTGTAAATATGTTTGTAAATATGACACTGTGCTCAGTGCTAGGTATTACTTAGGCTATTTGATCAGGATTTCAGAGAAGACAATTTTACTACATACTTTAGAGAAAACCGAAATATAAGAAAATCAGTTTTGATCAGATAGCTTAACAGAAGACAAAGTAAAAAACCACTTTGATTTAAGGTTGCCAAAGTTTTCTGCAACACAGCTTTGCTGGCATGAAAATATGAATTTAACAAGCCTGTAATAATTTACAAGCATGGTTCTGGATTCAGCAGTTCATAAGCAACATCTTATGCTCTAAGAAGCAAATACTTGCAGCTAATAATACCATCAATACCATTTTTTGCAGGGATTTTAAGACTTAAGGGCTTTCATATTGTCCTGCTTGAGATGAGGGGTTCAATCATTTTAATGAGAAAAACCTTAAAAGTTTACAGAAGAAAGAAAAACATACCAGTGCCAAAATGAACCTGACAAAACACATCTGAAATTGAACACTGTTTGGAAATATTTGTCTTTCAATGTTTCTGAGCAATGTGTCCTAGTTGCAAAAAGATCCATCACAATGATTGCAACCTGGAAATTTCTACTGGTTGTAAGATGCTGGATGTTCTTAAAGTGTGGAAGAATGAGCACTACTGCCATTCAAGATATCTCCCTTCACTGGTTTGACAAGCAAAAAATATCTGCAATAATGGATGGTATTTTTCTAGCCAGAAGTAGATATACAGCTCTGATACAATCAGTTTACACTTCTTTATGATCAGAGAAAAACATAGTAACCTAGTAGTACCTTCCTAAAGTCAACAGCTGAAAGATTAGAAGAACATCCTAAAAGTAAAAATACCTCTAAAGAGGTGACTTGACAGTTGTGGAGGTCTGCACTATAAACTTCCAAATTCAGATAAAAGTTAAGAGCTGAAAAACTAGTCATGCACATCTTGAGTGCACTGCAGGAAATCCCACAGGCTAATCACCTATGTGAGGCAATTTATGTTAATTTTTTACTCTTTGTAGAGCTCACATTACATGAAATATGGAGAATCCTACCCTATTTCACCTATATCCAACCCATCCTCAAAAAAAAAAAGTCTATTTTTTCTCCGTCTTTTTTTTCATGGGAAAGTGTTTTCATGCCTCCTATTATTTTCACTATTCTCTTCAGATTTGTATTACAAATCATTTGGCTTTATATTTCACCTACATGATTATTTCCCTACTGTAGAGCTAAAAGTCTCAGCAGAGATAAAGAGGTGAATGTAATGCACCTCTGTTGGTTTGATAAGAAATAGATTCATTTTGCATGCATATCTGCATGTGAGTGGCTTAAAATACAAAAATTTGGTAAGTTTATTCATTTCACAGATCCTAAAAACCTGCAGTTTAAAATGCATCTATTAAGTTTCAGGGCCTAACTTCAGGACCCATAAAATCAAAGTATGCTTCCCACCTAAAACAAACTGCTATTAGGTTTTCTAGGTAAGATATTTAGGATGTACCTTTAACATATAACTTCAATTAGATACATAGCTTCTAACTATCTCAATAACTCATTGATAAGGTTCATAGCAGATCGCTAAGCACAAGGATTACAAACTGCATTATTGTGAGGAGATGCTGAGGCAGTCAAGGAAGTGGGGCCAGCAAGCTCGTCACTGCCCTGCCGTTCTCACTATCCATTGTGGCTCTTGCTTTCTTTTGCCACCTGACCAGTTGGTACCAGTGCACTTACCCAGTCTCTCACTGGAACAAGGTTCCCTCTACAGATCACAGAAATTGTAGCTGGCACAGGCAAATCTACAATTCACTCCATAATTTCAGTTGATAATCATGCTTCTTCTCTACCAGCAACCTCCCCATTCTCAGTGAGATGCTTTTAATATAGTTTTAGAAAAGACAGCTAAAAGCTATGTTCCTAACAATAATTTTCTTGTTCAAATAAAATAGCATAGAAATGAAAGCAAAAGAGTATTTTCCCACAAAGGAATGAGAAGTATTCTTATTCTGAAAAGGCAAGGTGTATGTACCATGGAACCAGTATCAGCTGTCAGGCAAAACGTAGGTAGGAAATCTGCAGGAAGTGGGGGGAAGAATCAATAGCAGAAATGTTTGCAGGGAACAAAAATTCTCTAGAACAGCTTGCAATGAAGTAAAATATCACATAAAGATCTTCTGTTCCCAAATACTATAATTTCCCCAGATACTCTGGCAAGCTTAGACTATCTTCTTATTATGTAAAACCTGCCATCACCATCTTTCTCTCATATTTTAAGTAGTAATACAGAAAGACACATTGAATTGTCACCATGACTCACCCAAGAGCCCTTTGACTCATTCTTTTATTAATAACCCTTTTTCATCTCATGAAGCACAAAGAGGAGGCAACCTGCACACTACAGAAATACATTACTCCTATCTGCATTTAAAGCTTCTTATCAGCCTTATTAGGATTCATATTTTTCCAGGGTTATATATATTTGGGGGGGGGGGGGGGTTAACATTTAATGATTTTTTCTTAAGAAATATCCACCTGAAAGTAACTTTCCCTTTTTTAATTTTTAAGGCTGCCTTGTTTTACTTTCTTCATTTTCAGCACTTCCAAATGGTTAAAAGCAAGTCTGGCTGAGCATGTTTCCCGCAGTCATTTTCTGGCTTTGGAGACTTTTCTGACAGATGTGAAAATCCTTTGACCTTTTAACTTTAGCTTGCTTCATGATGAATGATTCAAACGTTCTTTTCTGACCTTCCTTACACAAATACATCAAAGTTGCTACTTGATGCTGAAAGTTTTGTGTACAAGTAAAATAAGTCATTTATTCTATTTGTTGCTATTTTTAGCTTGCTACATTATTCTTTAAGAGAAAAAAAGTTGTGACCTGGTTCCCAGTAGCTACATATCCACAATACACCTGTACAAAAGCTCTAGCCATTCCTTGCAAGCAGGGTTTCTGAAAGTTTTCAGAAAGAGGGATATGAGGAAAATGGGAACATTTTAGGAAGCTGACTCTGCTTTTACTGACATACTGGAAGATCAAGTGATATGAATCCCTCAAGTCCATAACCCTAGGTGAACTGTGTCATTTTTAGAAATTCTTGGGCAAATTTAGAAAGTTTTATCACGGCCAGATATAATATTACTAATAATCAAACACACTAGTATCTTGGGGCTAATGTACAGGGTCAAAACCATTGCCCCATTGTACTCTTAAGCTTCCCTGATAATTGAACACATACACCATGCAAATGCCAATAGAATTGGGTGTCAGCAACTCAGTGGTGAGAAAGTACCAGAAACAGAACTTCTGTTATCAAGGAATTCCATTGTCATATCTCAAGCTCCATCAGTATTAATAAATATATTTCTAATACACTAGTTAAGTATTGAAAGATGTGTTAAAATAACTCTTTTATTTTAATACTTTTCTTAACATGGACATTATCAACTACTGCTAGACACAAGATGATTTTTAATAGACTTTTTACCTGGTCCAAATTAAATGGAATGTGCAACAGAAGAGCACAGTATGACATGGGGGAGAAATCACAGCAGCACCAATGAATGTTACCATATAGATGAGACATGGAAGATCTTTAAACACTTAGTAAAGCCTCACCCTATAAACTAATTGCAATGTTCTACTTGTTTCCTGAAAAGTTCCTTTATTGACCATCCCAATAGTTCCTACTATACCTCTTCTAATAGAAGTAACTAAAAGTAGCTGGGAGAAGCAAATGAATACATTAAAAAAAAAAAAAAAAAGCCAAACCTTACCTTCTTTTCCTACAAACCTCTCAACTTCAAACACTATCCACAACACAATCCTTCAAAGATGACAAAGAAGTATCCCAAGCAAGTCAATCAACCTTCAGTAGGTCATAGGAGCTGACCACAGATTATCTACACTACTAAGTACTGAGACTACTTCAGTAGTCTGCAACAAGTCCCACAGCCTGGTCTGACTTCCCAGAGCAGAGACTCTGATTGCAGGTTTTCTGAAACATTTTTCCTCTCAGCTAAACAGAAAAACGTTTGGGGTAAAATATGAAGTGATATTTGTTTCTTCTAAAGTGAAATGTTTGGGACTTGGTCTTTTCTTTGTTGGTTTTATCAAGACAGATAAACTTCAAGATAAAGTATAATTACAAAATGAGAAAAGGAAACATTTACTTAAAAAAAGTTGAAATGAAACATGACTACATCTCTGTTAGGATTAAAGGTCAAATCCAAACTGCAGCTCTGTCATTTTCGCTGTTGAATACAAGAGTCAGCTCAAGTATTTTGCCTGCTCTTTTATCAGGAAAAAAAAAAAAAAAAAATCACTTCTCAGATGCAGGATTTCAACTACGCAGGAAGTAAATAGAATCATAGAATATCCTGAGTTGGAAGGGACCCTTAAGGATCATCAAGTCCAACTCTTGACACCGCACAGGTCTACCCAAAAGTTCAGACCATGTGACTAAGTGCACAGTCCAATCTCTTCTTAAATTCAGACAGGCTCGGTGCAGTGACCACTTCCCTGGGGAGCCTGTTCCAGTGTGCAACCACCCTCTCTGTGAAGAACCCCCTCCTGATGTCAAGCCTAAATTTCCCCTGCCTCAGCTTAACCCCGTTCCCGCGGGTCCTGTCACTGGTGTTAATGGAGAAAAGGTCTCCTGCCTCTCGACACCCCCTTATGAGGAAGTTGTAGACTGTGATGAGGTCTCCCCTCAGCCTCCTCTTCTCCAGGCTGAACAGGCCCAGTGACCCCAGCCGTTCTTCGTACGTCTTCCCCTCCAGGCCTTTCACCATCTTCGTAGCCCTCCTCTGGACACTCTCCAACAGTTTCATGTCCTTTTCATACTGTGGGGCCCAGAACTGCACACAGTACTCGAGGTGAGGCCGCACCAGCGCAGAGTAGAGCGGGACAATCACCTCCCTTGACCTACTAGCGATGCCATGCTTGATGCACCCCAGGACACGGTTGGCCCTCCTGGCTGCCAGGGCACACTGCTGGCTCATATTCAACTTGCTGTCTACCACGACCCCCAGATCCCTCTCTTCTAGGCTGCTCTCCAGAGTCTCATCGCCCAGTCTGTACGTGCAGCCAGGGTTTCCCCGTCCCAGGTGCAGGACCCGGCACTTGCTCTTATTGAACTTCATGCGGTTGGTGATCGCCCAGCTCTCCAACCTATCCAGATCCCTCTGCAAGGCCTTTACGCTCTCATTTGAGTCCACAACTCCTCCAAGTTTGGTGTCATCAGCAAACTTGCTCAAAATACCTTCTATTCCTACATCCAGATCGTTTATAAAAATATTGAAAAGTACCGGCCCTAAAATGGAGCCTTGAGGGACCCCACTGGTGACCGCCCGCCAGCCTGACGCAGCCCCATTTACCATAACCCTTTGGGCCCTGCCCGTTAGCCAATTGCTCACCCATCGTCTGATGTTTTTATTTAGCTGTATGGTGGACATTTTGTCCAGTAGGATCCTATGGGAAACCGTGTCAAAAGCCTTGCTGAAGTCCAAAAAAAATCACATCAGCTGGTTTCCCTTGGTCCACCATACGGGTGATCTTATCATAAAAGGAAATCAGGTTAGTTAGGCAGGACCTACCCTTCACAAACCCATGCTGGCTGGGACCAATGACCGCTTTGTCCCTCAGGTGCACCTCAATAAGTTCGAGAACCATCTTCTCCATGATTTTACCAGGCACTGACGTGAGACTGACAGGCCTGTAATTGCTAGGGTCTTCTTTCTGACCCTTCTGGAAAATCGGCACAACATTTGCCAGCTTCCAGTCTACCGGGACCTCTCCAAATTCCCAGGATCATTGAAAAATAATTGAGAGAGGTTCCGCGATGACGTCCGCCAGCTCTTTCAGCACCCGGGGATGAATCCCATCCGGACCCATGGACTTGTAGGGATCCATATCCCTATATCAATAGGTGAAATTCAAAATGAAGTTCTGCAAAAATAACTTCCAAAATATTGTGCAGTCTAAAAATAAAGACTAAAATTCTGGTCTTCTTCCAGAATTACACTTGTCAAGTTTCATCAGACTCTTGCAGATGTGCTTAGAGCACAATCCTGACAAGCAGAGCAGGATATTTCTTACAGATGATAGGCCATGATGCACTTTTCAGTCAGTTGGTTTTCTAGTTTTCTTGCAAGTATGCGTGTTGTTTTTTTTTTTTGTTCCACTAAGTTCCTGATAACATCTACAAAGGTCACCTTCAAAATTAGGATATAGGAAAGCTGAAGGGGGTGGTGGTGGAGGTGAACATCCACACAAGTATCCACGAGTATGGGTAATTCTGATTTGTTTTTTTGCTCGTTTTTAATATTTCTTCCACAATTGATGTTCCATAAACTGTGGGCCAGTGCCCCAAATCCTGATAATACAAATTAATAATCAGATGAAAGGTGTTTAACTTCAGCAATCACATCAAATTGGGTGAATGCCTTATTTCTCAAATAAAGTTGTGGAGAGAAAATGGGCATCATACTAATCATAAATCTCAGAGTTCATTCTGATTTACACAAGCAATTTTCTCCTGAGCTCTTGTAATTTTTGAGGAAGTGCTATTAAGTAATTATTCAAAGATATTTTAGGAAAAAAAATATACAGAAATAACTAAGGAACTTTTCTGTTGTTGCTTAAATGAAGGTAGAATATTCTTAAGGAAGCATGACCTGACAGGCTCAAACGATATCCAAAAAAGAACTCAACTACTTTGGATACTGTTCTTGTATTAAATTCCACAGAAGAAACTCATATCCAATTTTTGAATACATATGAAAACAGTGAGTAAGGAATTAGAAGTGTTCATTAAATATTCCTGTGCTAGAGAATCAACCACCTTATTTTAACCATAATAAGCAATGAAATGGATCTACAGGCCTGTTTTTTCAGAGAACTTGAAAGTCTTCTATTAGAATCTAGATATATGTGCAAAATAAAACTAATGCACTGTACAATTCTGTAAGCAAGAGTCCTGTGAACTTCAAATTGTACTGTCTAGAACCATGGCTGCAAGAAGTCATTCTGTGGGTGTATACATCTAAAAATATTCCTAACTGAAAGAAGAGACAAAGAAAAGGCTGATTAATAACAACAACAACAAAAAAGCTTCTCCCAGAACTGCTGAGAATACACGTTATGCTCAAGACACTTACTTTCTCTGTACTTATTTGACTATATTCGGATTGTAAATCCTAGGTACTAGATAATTTTATGCAAGATTTAATAAGTCATTCTGCTAGTCAGTGTAGCTAAGCTAAAAATAAGCAAATATAATAACAATATGAAATTATACCTGCTTAATATAAACAGTATCTGCATTTCCCTCCCACTCTTCGAAATACAGACAGTTAAGGTTACTACTATTTACATATACCATTTAGGGTATACTTTTTGTTGCTGTTTAATTCACCACTGTCTTATGGCAGAGCATCAATACAGATAGAACAAAGCAATTGCTCTCTGCAGAGTGAACTTAGATGATCTGCTTTTCATAACATATTTGTCTTCCTCAAATACATGAAAATGTGCAACAGTACATGCAGGACATTAAAGAAGGATGAAGCTGGCACAAATATCTGTGAATCTCCTTAGGTTTTCTCTTTAAAAACACAAGCACTACAAGTGTAGTTAGGGCAGTGCTATTCCTTAACTCTTCAAAGTTCCCTGAAAGAAATAAACAGAAAATGTCAAGATCTGACAATCCATCATGTTTGTAACTGCTATTACATTGTCAACTTTACAAAACCAGGTGTGGTCATGGCAGATGATTGCCTCTCAACCAGTCAAACCTGGGAACTGCTGGGACTGCCCCTTGCTCGTTCATGAGGACAGATCCTGCTTACTTATCCACCTGCCATTATAACCACCATTGGGCAGTACCCAAGATACAGGTTCTTACACAAATTCAACCACTTATTCCCCCTCAAATAAACATCGTCCACAGGTAAATTTTTATTTTCTAGAGAAAGCTTGTTTAAACATCTCACTAGTGACTGTAATACCCCTTGATGTCCCTCACATCCCCCCCATTCTGTAAAATTTGCAGAACTGGACCCTCAACATCTAATGTAAATCAGAGAGATTTACTGAGACATCCCCACCTGCTTCTTGCCTGGAGGGAGAAAGACACAAAGGAAAACAGACAACTTGTATAACCTCACCACCACAACTCTTCCAACTGCCCCAAAAACTTTCCTCTTATTCTTCCTAGTACTTTAATAACCAACAATACTATTTCCAATTCTTTTGTTTCAATATCAAGACATCAAAATATGTGTAGGAGCCAACACCTACACTACTCAGGTGGCAATATTCCTTCACAAAGCAGTGTGATGAGTCCCCTTTCTTCCTCCCCCCTCCTTGTGCCCATCTAGAAGCTCCCAGAGGCTGCTGACAACACCAAGTTACCAGTTTCTATCAGGACTGAGAGCAGGAGAGATCCTGCCCCGTCCTCCTCACCCACTACAGACAACACCATGCTTCATGGTTGGCAAGAAAGAAGTGAATGGAAGAAATGCAGTCTACTTTTAAATAGTGCATACATTTTTTCCGTTCTGAGTTGACCTGAGATGAGGTGTGAGACCTTGAAATGTAACACACTGCTGGTGGTTTTGTAACTCTTGTTCGTCCTTCACTGCACTACACCAAGCAGATAGTTAAGGGGCAAGCCAGCTAGCCTATGACTTGCGCAGCCAGAGATTGAGTTAATTTTCTTTCTGTGTTTCCTTACAAAGAAAAGAAATATTCCACAGTGGGGGTAGAAAGTACAATTTCTATATCTAGATTTAGCCATTAAAAAAACATAGGCTGTGATATTGGAATTTAATAGTTTACAAAACACGGAGGGGGGGAAGGAGAAGAGAGAACAGAAAAGCTTGCAAAAGCCCTTGTGTTAACTCAGTGACACCAGTTTTTGCAGTGCATAATTTGGTTCCTTCCAGCAAAGCTGTTTCTCATATAGAAGATATTTTAGATAACCATTCTAAATGTGATAGATGTGCACAGATGCATCTCATTCTGAGTTGAGCCTTTCCGATTTAAAAATTATAATAAAAAAATGAAAACCCCACAACTACAGAAAATTAGCAACACACACAACTGAAAAGCTGAAGCAGTAAAGGAAGTCTTGCATGTGGAATTTTGAAACAATTTAAATAAGACATCAATTTCAAGAGAGATGGTTTTGTCCTTGCAAACGTTAGATGAGGATGTATGTACTTTTAGGTACATAACTATGTGTGGTGAGAGTGCGTGTTTTGTTGAGAAATTATATTTCCAACATTTCTAATCCCTACAGAAAAATGCACCTCTTCAGTTGATCCTACAATATCACTACCATCAGGATGTAATACCATCTAAAATATGTTAACCCCTTGTCAGGAGAGGAGGGACGTAGCACATGAACTAAAATGTTTCTCAAAGACTAAAATGCACCACCAGTGGAGAACTCCTCTCCAGAGGAAGGTAGCTTTTAGAAATTAATAGCTTCATGTGGAGGCTTCAGGAAGTCATTTGCTAAGGGTACTGCTATGCCCAGCTGAGAACAACAGAAAAGGGGAAGATAACAGTTCACAGAACCCATGGTGGCAGAAGATTTGAAGCTCAGTTCTGAATAGTCTAATCATGTTAATTCAGCTTTATAACTCACAACTAATGAGTCCTAACTAATCATGGCTTGTTAATTCAGGTGCAGGATCAGGGAATGCAGGTGGACTGCACGTAGAGCCAGACTGGTTTGTAACTGATTACCTCCAGCAGCTTTGCACCAGCCGCAAGCAGGCTTCAAGAGAACATCCTCAGCTGCTGCTGTGCTTGTCAGGGTGTATTACCTCCCTGCAAGCTGAGGAGCAAAGGAGTTCTTGTTGCATGAAAGCAGAGAGCCTGATCCAATGACGTTCTTCTGAACATCAATTTAATGCAGACAAAATGCTATGATTACCCTAAGCACCATACCTAAGCTTAGCAATGCCTCCCTCTTCAATAGTTTGTCTACATGGGCCTGAATACTTAAATTGGCCTCTTCAAACAAGTTGCTATGTAAAATAAGCTATAGTTTTTGAATAGAATAGCTTGGAAGGGATCTTAAAGACCAACCCCCCACCACAGACAGGGATGCCACCAACTGGAGCAGGCTGCTCAAAGCCCTATCCAACCTGGCCTTAAACCCTTCCACGGACCAGGTATCCAAAAACTTCTCTGGGCAGCCTGTTCCAGTGCCTCACCACCCTCTGGGTCAAGAAATTTCTTCCTAATATCTAATCTAAACCTCCCCTTTTTTAGTTTAGAGGTACTAATCATTGTAGTCCTGCAACTATGCCCCCTGGTAAAGGGTCTCTTTCCATGCTCTGTCAGCTTAACAGAGCAGGAAAATACGTTTTCTTTGAATGTGGAGGAAGAGGTTGGGTATTTGTATTCTGCAAAATAGACAAATTACACTACGCATTCCTTTTGTACTTGCATGGTTCCTGGTCTGGCTTCATCTTTAGCAGGTGCAAGGAGGCTATTTTACAAGCTTACAGCTATAGATGCAATTAGGGGGACCGTAGGCTAAGCCTAGTCATCAAGTCTCAGCAGCAGTTATGTATGCATTGTCAACCTTAATTTAATGTCCTGGGGGAATAAGAGAAGGCTGATTGCTCTCCTGTATGAGCAGCCGAGGTAGCTCATTAATGGAGCTGCACTGCCTGTTTTGTCACTCTGCTCACAGTGCCTTAGGCAATAGTGACAAGAATAAAAATTAAAACAAACAGTTCAAGGAACCTGCCAAAAAACATTACTCTGATTTATGCAGGGCTGTATCACATCACTATTACCTATAAGAGCTCACACCTCATATTAAAAAGGCCAGTAAGTTGGTATCTATCTCAGCCTGGTGCCTCAAGATGCAGATGACCCTTAGAAAAGAAACAAATTTAGATAATAGTAAAGAAATTAAACAACAAAAAACAAAACATAAAACAAAAAAAAATATATAAAGCAGTGGTTGATAGCGTGGGGATACATCTCTAATCTTAATTCTTACATTTCCCACATTGCCACATTTATTATAGATGAAATGTGGGAAATATCCATGATACTGCACTGCTAGCAGCTACTGTTAAGCTGCTGCATCAAGACTATAATCATAATCCATCAAGTAATATAAGGTAATTTATTGTACACTCAGTGCTTAACGTTGCTACATTTTCTTCTAGAAATAGCTTTGGCTCATTTGGACAACACATTCTACTTTTGATTAAATTAACTGCTTGGGACCTGATTGATGTGAGAGTTTGAAAAGACAGCAATTGCCAGCCTGGGTTGCTCATCAAAAGAGCAACCTCTCATTTAGGAAAAAAAAAAAAAAAAAAAATCATTCACATTATGAAAAGCTTTTTGCTCTGTGAAAAAGTGTGATGATCATGGCTAGTCAGTGCTACATACCACAAAGACCCTAAGATAATATATGAAGACTGAGGAACTTAAATTACCCTGAACTCATCTGCAAGGTATCTGTTTCTCTTATTTGTGTCCCAGAAGTGACTCCTGTAAACAGTAACCAAACTCTTACAACAAAACTTCTAAAGAACTTTAAAGAACCACAGAATCACAGAATTGTTTAGGTTGGAAGAGACCTCAAGATCATCGAGTCCAACCTCTGACCTAACGCTAACAGTCCTCCAGTAAACCATATCGCTAAGCTCTACATCTAAACGTCTTTTAAAGACCTCCAGGGATGGTGACTCCACCACTTCCCTGGGCAGCCTGTTCCAATGCCTAACAGCCCTTTCAGTAAAGAAGTTCTTCCTAAGATCCAACCTAAAACTCCTCTGGCGCAAATTTAGCCCATTCCCCCTTGTCCTGTCACCAGGCACATGGGAGAACAGACCAACCCCCACCTCACTACAGCCTCCTTTAAGGTACCTGTAGAGAATAAGGTCACCCCTGATCCTCCTCTTCTCCAGGCTGAATAAGTCCAGCTCCCTCAGCCGCTCAACATTTTGTGAATTATGGCTGCTCAGAGAAGCAGACCACCTCTGACATTATTTCATTTTTTTTGTTCATTGATGCACTTGGAGGATGATTAGACCTTCTAATCAAATTGATAATCAGTAGGATTAATTTCTCTCTTGCCCCATGAACTGCTTTTGTAGAAATTTTAATGACTATCAGTAGAGGAGGCCTCCTACTCTCATATTAAAAACTCAGGTTATATGGTAGCAGCTGAGGTAGACTCATACAGCTACATGTAATTTCATAATAATAATTGCAATATTAATATAGCACTGTTCTATACATTTATGCATAACTAAATGCAATTGCAGCTTACATGAGGAGGTATGCTTATGACTTTACTCATTGAAATATTTTGATGTGAGCAGTTCAAGAGCTTATGTACATGCAAACCTTTGCAGGATCAAGACTGAAGAGCTTCATCCTCTAGCTACTAAGGGACTCGGAAAGGAATCTAAAGCCTAAACTAGGTTAGAAGGTCTGTCAGTAACAAATAATGTCATTTAAAAAGTTTAAATACAACATCTATAAACTAAAAGTCAAAACAATGATAAAAACATGCTGTGGCAAAGACTATGTCATCATTTTACTTCTACATGTTCTGATACCAGGGTGTTTATGTTCCATATGCATGATTTAAATGAGAATAAGGCAATATTACAAGTAGCTACTTAAAAAAAAAAGTAAATTAATGCAAGGATTTCATTCAAATTCCACCACCATTTACACACACACACAAAATCAATCTAGCACATCACTGATGAAGTCATTTAACTTATGGAATTGAGTACTGGATTCCAGTTAGTATGCCTTCTGAAAAGAGCGATGAACTTTCTCAGTATCCACTGTACAGTGCTCCTATCTCAGTTACCTTGGTTATTCCCATGAGGTTAAAACCTGCTATATTCATCACTTAGCAACTGGACTTACAAATGTTTAAATCGAAAAAGAACATGGATTCCTAAATTTTCCATCCAAAAAAAAAAAAAAAAAGGTTTATCTATATTCACAGAAAGAAACGAACAGAGCAAGGTTTATGTGTCAGGAAGGTAACAAAGGTAACATGCTCTTCTACAGATGGAATCTTTCATCAAAGAGCAATTGTAAATCACTGAAAATACAAAGGAAACTCAGTGTCATGTTGCTATTTTTACGATAGCTGAAAATTAGTCAATGGAAACAAGTAAGGCTCAACCTACTTCAAACATAGCATTTGCTTTAGAAACTGTTAACAAAGGAACTAGACAAGTAACAAAAGGAACCACAGCCTGGCTTATTGCTGTGTATTTCAATGACTTACTTTTACAGAAGCCAGCAGCAGTAAGAAAAAGAAATCCATGGTCAATCTGTTAAGAGGAAGAAACACAGGAGAACAGAATACATTTTAAAAGATTTGTTGGACCAGCACCATGTTTTAATTAAGGAAAATAAGAGAGACCATAGCAATGTACATCACTCCTAACATACGGTGTAACTTAGAGGAATTACTAAATGTGCAAATCAGTACCTTCACAGGACAATGAAGGTGGCTTGACATGGAGTTAAAGTGCTTTCCATAATGAGCACAGTAGAGCTATTGACATTTTATTTTGAGGGTTAAAGCTATTTCAGCTGTTCTGACCAGTAGCATCTTTGCAACAGTGGGAAAAAAAATAAAATTGATTATCTCTGTTCAATAAGGATGAGGTGCAAGAGGTTATTTTCCTTATCAGCCCAATAACCCCTCCAACAAAAGATGAGAGCAGAGCAAACTAACCCCATTCTGAAGACACACTTTAGTTTCCCATACTCTGGAAACCTGACATAATCAAAGCTCATTGGATTACTGAACATGAGCAAAATCTACTATTCACGTGCTATGATGCCAGTGCATCAATGGATTTGTGCTGATCCATCACCTACATGCTCTTTGCACAAGATACACAAACCCAACAAATCCAATGCCATTCCAAACCAGCTAGATTCATTGCCTACTCACACCACTCACATTTAGCGCTCTGTTGCAGAAACTGTTGCACCAGGTAATCTGAAAGATGTACCACACTAAGTTACATTAGAAGGTACAGATAGGAGGCAAAATCTCCCTGTAAAAAATGTAAGAGCTTCCTTCTCAATGGGCTACTACTAAATTCAGACATTATGAGTGAGTTTACAGAGGTTATGAGCGAGTTTATGAGAACTTATTTCTGAACCGATCTACCCCTAAGTTACTGCAGAAAGTAGGATGCACTCTCTTTGATCCCTGTTGAGAAAAAGGAAACCAGCACACCACTGCCCTCCAAATAAGAAATCTAGTTTTCCCTACAATGCCTACCAAAGTGGTAGGAACTAGGAGAGCATTGTTAACTGAAAGATATAGGTAAGTGAATGACAAACAAGTCTTTTCTTTCTTAAAATCTTGCATATAATGTAAATTATAATTACAGCAAATGATAAGCCATGGCACTTAGATTTATCATGTTTCCTCCTACATCTCTTATAGTTGCTTCAGATTTCAATAAAATATAAACTGGGACCACCTAAGTCTAAAAACAAATTCCTAATTTGTTAAGAGAAACAAATTATGTCCCAAGAAGCCATAGTGACTGTTCACTTGTCTGTTGAATGTTGTCAAGATCTACCATCCTTAAACCTCAGTGACAGTCAAACGATACAGGACAAGTCCACAGGGAAAGATGTAGGACTTGTACCCTTTCTGTCCAGTCCTTGAGCCCATCACATACAATTCAGCTCTAACCTAGGAGATATGTAACCATGCCAACACAGCACCAAGGTGAAGGTAGCATGCCCTACTTCCTAACAAGGTGAATTATTTTTTACCTTGGGCTTTCTCTCGTGTTAATACAGCCTTCAACCGCCTGGTTTGTCTTTTTTTCTACATGCGAGGACACATTACTCTTGCTCTCACATTGACACACACTAAGATGTATCTTGTTCTTGAATAGTTCATTCCAATCAATAACTGGCCTAGATCCACAGCCTATGAACAACATCTGTTGTTTATGGTGTCAGCTGATTTCATTATCAGCAGCTCTGGGAACAAGCCTTAGTAACACTGAACATTCACCTGGTACAAAGAACCAATCTTGTACAAGTTTCCTTGACAAGACTACTAGATACCCTTTTAAAGCAAAGAGAACAAACATGTTCATAACTTTGCCAAGGTACTATTAGTTAGAAAACTCGTGTAAGCAATGTATTTGTAGAGCAAAAATCATTTAGTTTCACAATTTTCCTAAAATTTTTTCAAAGTACATGTTGTATGTGAATAGAAGCTAGCTGACCTCTATAAAATTAAATTTGGAAAAGCTCGATTTTATTTGCATGTATTGATGTTCAAAGGTTAAAAACATAATACGCAAAAGGCATATGAACCACATGTTTAAAAGAGGAATATTTTCTTATTAGCTAGTTCAGCATTAAAAGAGGAAGCAAGATATGTTTTAAAACAGTGAAGTTTAACTGGACACATCTGGAAAAACTATTTCATGTAATTTTTAAGCTATTGTCTTATTTTTAACATTCTTAATGCTAACAAAATCCTGCTCCTTCTAGTACCTAGAAATATCATATATAATATTGTTAACAAGGAAGACACAAAATGATCAAATATTTAAACAACAAAAACAGGAAATTAATATTTAATATATTGATACTGAAATTATGGTTTTGCTGCATATTAATTCCTCCTTTTAATTAGACCAAATTCAAGAGTGTAGGCAAATTAAAGCAACATGTTAGGATTTAAAAGTAACCCCTCATATACTTGTCAGAATAAACCTCATTCACATAGAAACCAAAAAGATAAAAAACCACAGCTGCTGTCTTTCGTGCACATTGTCCCCTTCAAAACCTCACTGCTTTACATGCCAAAATGAAAGATATATTCCTTTGGGTTTATACTTGCCATAGCAAGCATAAACAAATTTAAATAAAAAGTTATTTTTCTGCTCAGAAAGAATAGTAAGCAAGACATTTCTGGAAGTTGCCTGGATAACTAGTGATGAAGGCAATACAGATTTTGATTAGAATTGAATGCAACATTTGCTGTCAATAATCACACAGTGGTGCTTCAAATTGTACATTTTTAAGCTGAAGAGGATGCCGTTTGCCAAAGTTACTGGCAGTTACAGTTTCAAAATGAATGTATTTTAAACCCAGATCATAGAATCGTCTTAAAATGGCTGAGGTTGGAAGCCTCTGAATGTCTTCTGATCCAATCCCCTTGCCCTCGAAGGGCCACGTAGGGCAGGTTGCCCAAGACCACATCTGGGCAGCTCTTGGGCACCTCCATGGATGGGTACACAACTACTTCGGGCAGCCTGGACCATTTCTCAGTCACCCTCACTTGTAAACAATGACAAGCACAATTGCAGACTAACACCACTTCCTTGCCACACCATTCACAGCTGTGGCTGACAGCTAATAAAATAAATAATAATTATTTATTTACCCAAAGTCCCTATTCATCCAGGTTAACCACATTACCACCACTGAAAGGATATAAACCTTGGGGAGGCAACAGTAGATAAGCATCTGATGCTGTCACTGACCCGTGCATGATTCAGTTTTGCCTCTGTTTCTCTTGATCTTCATTTACACCTTCCAGATTTGCCTTCTGACTTGCTCGAGTATGTTGAGATTTTAGGGTTCCAGTATTGATCTTTGACAAAGGCAGGATTCATCCTAAAACCATTCACATACCAGTGTTTTATAAAGCTGAATTTTGCATCAGTTAGTAGCTTATGGTTGGTTTTATTTTTTATTTTTGTGTGTGTTTTTTATCACTTGTTTTTCGATTTCTTTATCAGTGTATTTATCACTTCCCTTGTTACTCATTATTTCTTTTATATTCTATAACTACACAACTCAATGAAGCAGATGATCCCGCATTCCAAATACCATTATATATTTCATCATAAGCATATCTAGTTTAAAAACCTGTGATAAGTTAAATGCTATTTCAGTTAGAGCACTCTCTATGGCATTGTTTTACTACATAAGTATAATTTAACTGTATTTATTTGGATGAAGTTTTAGGCATTTCTAAAATGAGGAAATGAATTTGTCAGAATAAATTTTATTCAGTACTAGAATGTAATAAGTAATGAAAATGAAACAAAGAAATAGATAGTAGTTTGGCATTTACTATGCAAGATCTTGAAAGCAATGAGTTACTAGAGAATTTAGTTCCTAAAAAAGAAAATTCAAATCAGCTTCTCATTTTCCCAGAGTAGATAGATGTAGATAGATGAAATTCACTTGAATTTTATACACGCCTGTTTTAGATATGATCTCAAAAACACTATCCATTATCCATTTACCCATTTAAGATAAAATTATCCTTGTGTTTCTGTAAAATATGCCTGTTTCTACACAGCTTCTCATTAACACCCAACTGTGAAACATTTTCCATATCAAATTGTAAGAGAACAATTTTCTGTCACCTTCTATGAAGAAAAACAACACCTTTTGTCAACCACGTGGAGCATTCCTCTCTAGATAGAGATCAATACTACCGCTTTTCTGCAAATACTCTATTAACTTCATGAATTAATTTGGAAAGAGTTGATTTACTTACATTAATGTGTAAACTTCCAGCATGTTAGGGGCAGTATCAGTTCATGTTGCGTACTATTTCATACCTGTGTAAACTGATAAGCTGCCAATTACTAGGACTTTTGGTATAATTAGCTTTTTAACACGTTTTTGCCATCTTTATCTATTCTTTAATAGATGGGATTGATGACTAAAATTTTCCCAAGATCACAGATAATTTCATAGAATGGTTTTGATTGGAAGGGACCTTAAATGTCACCTAGTGCCACATACACACCCCTCCCTCCATGGGCAGGGACACCTCCCACTAGACCAGGTTACTCAAAGCCCCATTCAACTTGGCCTTAACACTCCACTTCTCAGCCTGTCTTCATAGGAGACATGCTCCAGCCTCATGACCATCTTCCTGACCCTCCTCTGAACTAATTTTATTATGTCCAGGAACTCCTTGCAAGCAGCAGCATGCCACGTGCAGTCATTTCACTGACCATATTCAATAGCCTATGACTGCCAATATGCCATAACATACACGTTGAGAAACATGACCAAGTTCACAAGCCAGCCCTTATAAAATCTTTCCATGTTTGTCTAACTTGTAGAAAATGATTCCAGCTTAACTTCTCCCATCTTCTCCAAAATTCAATCATTTTTATACTAGGGTAGGAACAACTGTGACAGCCAAGAGGCCTTATGCCAAAGAAAATCTCTAATTCAAACAGCAAATCAACACTCTTTTAAAGGTAATTACCAACTACTGAGAAGTGCTTATGTTCTTCCCTTCCCTTAATATCCAGCAAAGCTTCGCTTCTTTCCCAGAAGTCTCACAATTGCATCACTGTATGCCCATTATTGATTTCAACTGCTCTGAAATCAAACGCTTCTAAGAACAATTGTTTCATCACATCATAAGGAGGAAACAGATCAAAACAGGAAAATATGATAGAGTTAATAAACATGAGAAAAATATGTGAATGCTTCAGTATAGATAACCCTGTCTTTTTTCCCCCATAATATTCTCTGAAATACTAACTCTTAAAAGTTCCTAAAATAGCAAACTATAAACTGGGAAGAGAAAGAAGCTGTTCTTGAGCAAAGCAGAAAACAGGTAAGAGTATAGGTTGCAATGGTTATTGCTGAGTGAATTTGCCTTATTTGAATCTTTTGGAATTATTCTTTTTTTTCTCTTGACCTAAACTGTTAAAAATAATTTTTATACTTAGAAAATACTAGAGCCAAATCATATTCCTACACGTCACCAAGGCTATCCCTAATCTCATGTGCAAATCACTAGTCTTTTATTTTCCAGTTTGGTTTATATATTTACATTTCAATTAGAAGACTTCTAGAAGTCTTGATCTTTTCTCTCTAGGGGTTTAATTCCTGATGTCTGGATCTCATAGGAAACTGAGCTAATACCTGGCAGTAGGATTTACCTGAAGAACTAAGACATGTTCCATTTTCACTGAAGAGAATTGCTCTTGTACACTGCTTCCTCTAAAATCTTCCAGATGATGCTAACTAAAATACCTATATACTATTTTAAAACCAAGCCAGGAAAACACAGTTAAAATTGAATGTTATCTCCTGTGTAATATTTATTATTATTATCTGTTGGCTTTGCACAAAAGACAGTCTGTATTCCAAACAGCTTAACATGCATATTTTGACTTTAACCAAATTCTGTATTTCAAACTCTTGGCACAGACCACTGAGACTTTCACAAAAGCCAGAAATAAAACACATCTTAGCAGAAGAAAATCAAACAAGAGCAAAAAAGCAAGGGAGCCAGTGGAGTATTCACTGCAAATATAGGAGATCAGGATGAAGGATAAGAGCAAGAAATCAGACTAAGTGTAAGAGAGAAGAAAGAACGCACAAGACACAGACAACTTCAATTTGGAGAAACATTTAAATTCATTAAATCCGTTGTAACTTCATGAAATAAGTTCTAAAACCTGAAGGAATGGAACTTTTCCAGTATACAATGATTTTTAGTCATTATCCCTTACTCAATTGGACTCAGAAACTTGTGGCTCCCTTTTTCCCACACCCCTTTTGAACAAAAACAGTGAAGGGTAGGATGTCTTCTCTAAAGTAGGTAGCCATCAATACCTTTTCCTGAAATGGATCAGACTCCTAGGTTTCCACTGTGCTAAATTCAAACAAGGCCATACCATTATGGATTACAATGGTCCTGTCTCCAGGATCAGCAGCGTAGTTGATGGGGATTGAGCATGGAGTTATTACAAAGACAGATCAAATACACACATGATATGCACAGCTTACAGGAACAGGAGTCTTTAGGTCCAAGACTTCAGAGACACTTATTTATTCATCACCATGTTCTAAGTACTGGGCAACAACATGATTCACCGTCTCACTATGAATTGGATTTTAAGACACCCTGGTGTGATAAGCTGTCATTCCAAAGTCCTCAACTGGTACCTCAAAGATGGCTATATTTTTCTCATCATGAACATACTCCCTAGTTACACACTATTTAAGTTTTGTATGTTATGACTTGTATTCATCTTTGAAGTAATGTTTCCTCCAAGGAACAACGTATAGCCATGTCAGGAGAAGAGATTTGATGCTGTAGACATAGTAATATGTCTCCCACAATAGCATGAATAACTGAAATTGCACTATGACACATCAGATGCCACTCAACTTCATTCAGCCAGTTCCTAGATCATCAAATCATGATAATCAATACAAAACCCATTCTTTTATCTGGTGCAACTGTATATCCTTTTAGACTTTTAAAATTACATAAAAATCAGACCAATAAAGATGAAATAAATTGGTGAGACTTGACTTTGGTGCTGCTATGTTACTCATTACTCATTTTGAATGGATGGTCCATTAGAAAGGAATTATAAACGTATAATAACTAAAATAAAAAGTCAATACAATCTTTTTCCATACAGTTGTACATACACACACTTTCCAAGACTTTAAGAAGAAAAATACTACATCAATAAGTACTTCAAGTGGAAAAAAAGGGGGAGGATAGTGGTAAATAAATTCCATCTCGTCTATTGTGAGGCTCCAAAACAACCAAGAAGAGTACAATTCTCTCCCCACCTCTGTTTCTGACTACATCTATATTCCTCTTCCTACCTACTTCTGGCAAGAAGCCTTTGCTTCTTGCATCAGCTTGAGAGAAAAAGTTCATTTACATTTTGGTAAATCTTTGAAATCCTCTTTTCTTTCTTGGTAGGAATGAGCTACTGGTTGGGGAATGCAGAAGGAATGAGAAGTTAAGGAACTTATCTAATAATCCACATCAAAACAAGAAATCAGGAAATTATCTTTCAATTTTTGCTCCAGGCTTTATTAAGATGAACAGATGAAAATATATCAGGATGATACAATACAAAATATTTAAGTCTAAAAGTGAATTCCCAAGACTTCAGCCTAACCCCACTGTATACCCCACTCTACGTAGGTTTTTAAAGTCTCATGTAATTTTAAGACACACAGTTAGAAGCAATCCTAAACCTGATCCAAACAATTATTTATAAAGTAACATGGGTTTCTTCAAAATACAAAGAGTTAGGAAGTTATTAAAGTGACAAGCATTCTGTGGTAACCATGGTTTTTGTAACTGTTGTTCACAACCACAACACTGGAAATATATGAGCTACACTGATACATTTTTTTTTTTTTAATGATATAAAAACTGTGACTTATCAGGGCACTGCATGAACCTGTTTTTCCTTCACCTGGCAGTAGCCTTCGCAGAACCTAGAAATCACAGAAAGTTTTTGAAGTATGATAAAATTTAAGATCCATTTCAACTAAACTCTTATGCAAAATATTGATGCCTTTAAGATCAATCATGTAAACCTCTTTCTCTTCCTCAAATGAAGAGAAATGCATTGCTTTTTCCTATCCCGTCTAAACTTAAAGGCAAGCAAGAACAGAAGGAGCTGAATGATGCTTTAAAATGTCATTTCTGCATTTCCAAACTCTAGATGTATGCGCCTATGTTTAAATTCATTAAAAATAGCTGAGGAATTCCTGTTCTTCCTGTGCTCCATTTTTTTTTTCCCATTTACTTCTATAGTAGGGTATTTTAAATTTGATTTATTATAGGCATAATGACATTATACAGAATCTGCCATTCTGAGGTCATATTTATTTTTTCTTATTCAACTCTTCTTCTTAGCTAACTTCACTGAAATTTTCTACCTCTCCTTATGGATTTATTTTTTCCAAAACTAACGTGTATATTAAAAAATAACCTTTCTCCTAAGAGGCAGAGAAGAACATAGGGGCAACATACCTATACACACATACATACATATCGCTGTATGTGAGATATGTTCATCTGATTCGTGTCAGTATGGAACAATGCTAGGGCCGCATGGTATGATGAATGTGACCTTCTGTCTTACATACCCTTGTATAAGCACAAGTCTAAGAAAAACAGAGTGGTTAATGTATATAGTTCTTGTATCTTGCAAAGGAATGTTTTAGCAATTCGTGTCAATAGAGAGCTTGAAGGGAGATGTATTTGTAGACTTTTCCTTGAAGTCTCTGATATCTGGGGGGTTTCAGAATAACTGCTAACTATTATGACTATTGCATGGGACACTATGCAAGTCTCTGATATCTGGCCAGGAGATTAAGGAGATGGGGAGAGCTGAAGAACAACTAAAAGACAAAGCTTGCAGGGGATGTTGCACAAGTCTCTGACATACAGTCAAGTTGAACAAAGGAGAAGGACAAGAGGGAGGAAGACTATGAGCCTTCAGCATGAGAGACCCCCAGAGGGACCACCAGAGACTGATACGCATGCTCCAGTAGGAGGGTTTGGATTCTGGAAACTAATTATAATAACCCTGTTTTTTTAGAAGTAGTAATGAATATGTATCAGCCTAGGAGCATAAAAATCAGCTGCTTGATGTAACTGGGGTGCGTCTTGGTGGACTCCTGGTGTACCCAGCGCTGTTTGCTTACCTCTATTCCTTTAATAAATTGTAAACTTTGATTATAGTCCTATTTTGAAGACTGAGCCATTTATTACACTGTATATATGGGTAAGCTATAATGTAAGCTACAAGCCATTTGATTGTGAATATAGGAAAGTTTTAAGAAAGTCTTAGCTTGCTAAGGAAGGGGTAGGTTGTCCATGAAACGAGAATGTACAACCCTTCTTAGTCTCAACAGTCAGTGTTTTTACCAGAATACAAAAGTTGTTTACCAAGTTCTTATCCCATCTGTATTCTAGTCTGCAAGCAAGTAGCAGCTCCAGTATACAGCTAAAAGCTTTTAAATAGGAAAAAAATAGTGAATAATCACTTTCATTACTTCAACAGAATGGACAGGTATAGAAGGGTTCAAGCTGCAATTTTGCAGTGTTTGACACCAGCTTTATGTGCTGTTATAATGTGAATTTGACCTGTGCCAGACAAACATATACTACATTTCTAACCACTGAGGCTATACTATAGGGATTTTACAATCGAAAATTTTTACAGCATGTGCGCTCATATCAGAGTCTTTTCGTTGGGTAGTGGTTTATTGCTGCTAGTATGAAGTTAATCCATTGGTGTTCTTTATAACATTTTGTTCTATGTAAGGAATCCTAAAGCCACAGGTGTTATATAATTAACCTGCAGTCTCACGGTGTTACAGTCTACCTCACCCTGCCCAGAAATTGAGGGAAACTGAGCTACTTGAGCCATATAAAAAATGTTTAAACTACAAGTGTACTAACCTTATTCTCAACCATGATTTTTCAGTACTACATGAGCCATGACTGATTTGAGTAACTTCTAAGAAGTAGGAGATAATTCATTGAAGGCATTGTGCTGGTAAGCCATGCATGTAATGTGATTTCTTCATGTCAACAATGGGACAAAGTATGGGATTCTATTCTGAAGAAAGTGGAAGTATAGCCACTAAAACACAGGACAGAATTAAAAGAATTAAAATACAAAAACTCATTCCTTTACTCCAACAGCAGGTCATACAAAGGGTACAGTATTTTAGTGGGTATCACCTTCCCTCCCCCACCAAAAAACAAAAGGCAAAACAAAACAACAACAAAGGATCTTCCATTTTACTTCAGGCTATGTACCATTATATAAAATCTGTTACTGAACTGATTTGAACTGCTTTTAGGAAAATCAGTAATTCAAATAAATAGCTTCTGTTCATTTGGGGTTACAAATTAGATATCTAAGGCAGCACTTCATCTACCACTGAAGTGCAGCCATCTGTTTTATAGTAGACATTTATACAGAACAGTTTGAAAAATGAAGAAAAATATTATAGCAAACTGAGAAGAAAAATACAGACGTCTTGAACAGAATGCTGAGAACAGCTTCCCTCAAGCAGTCAGGAGCTGCACTTCCCACAGAGCATGTAGACTAATGGTTACACACTCTGGACCCTAAAACAGGCACACAAATCCACATCTAGACAGCTAAATACATCACTTTACTTTTAAAGCTGCTGGGTGCCATTTAATAAGATTTTTTTTTCCCAAAAAAGATGAGTGTACATATCCATTCCCACATATGGATTTAAATTAGTTTATTTTGTTTCCACCAGTCTTTTAAGCTGCCCCCTTGGTTTGCACTGACCTTCACCGTTAGCACATAAATATCCATTGTGCAATGAATATTATAATACTATTTAGCAGCCTGTAAAATTTTGATGCTTTAGGTGAATGACACTTCCAGATAGACTGGATTTTACATGTACCATGTCCACCAATATAATAAACAGGCATCTCGTGTTGTAAAAAATGAGATACTTAGAAGATTTGCTTTTTATGTAATAGTCTATAAGACTTTTTAAATTGCTTTCAGTGCAGTTCTCTAACAAGGCATTTTGCTTTCTCTAACAATATTAAGTAACTCCCCTATTTCTGAACAGCTTGTTTCAGAAACAGACGTTTTGTGTAAAGCCTGATTCAAAATACTCATAAATATACCAAATATTTTTGTGAGTAACCAGAATACATTTTAATAGTATATTAAAAAGTATAGCCCCAAATGAAGACTGTGGGAGTATAATTAGGGACACATTCATCAGGAAATAAGTCTCTATACTGTATTTCTCTATGATTTACCCTTTCCATCTGTTGAATACTACTGTGACATATCAAAATGCCTTAATATAGGACAGTATCTTCCAGGTTTTAGAGAAAGAATCAACTGTCCCCTCTCAACAGCTGAAGGGAACAGTTGATCAAGAAAATAGTTTGACCTACCTCCATTATCAAGAGAGGACTTTCTAAAAGGCAAGTCACCCTCTTAGATGACTTGATTAATGACTGGGTGATCACTAGAAGATTTTACCTAATGGGAAGAAAAAACAGCCCAATAAGAAGACCAAGTACAATGCATGATATATTTGCTGTATTTTCAGCAATTACATATTTATTAGGTTAACCTACTGAGTAACCATAACAGGCTTCTGTATATATCACTAAATAAGCTTCCAAATAATATTTAGAAAGACCCTTTAAAGAGATCACATTAAGCCTAAATTTATGGTTAAATCCAAGTATCTTGATAGAAAGTCTGCATTTACACCGTTTAACCTGTCCACATGAGTCTCTTTCATTTGACAAATATTTGAGTTCATAGATGTAAATATTCTCTACATATACAAATTCAAGCAAATTCCTGAACCAAAGATCTATTACCAAGCATAAGAAATTCTAACCATTTACCTTTATGCAAAGCTGATGATTAAAAAAAAAAAAAAGCACACACACATCAAAATTTAGCTCAGGTAATCACAAACACTGATGCAAAAGTAGTCTTTCAAGTACCCAGAATACCCTACTTATTTCTACTCACTCTAAAGTTCAGCTGAAAATTAACATTCAGCCATAGAGAACCACAAAACTTTAAAATAATGGTTGAATTTTCTACAATTAAAGTTAGAAAGCTCACTGACAGTATCAATTTAAGTAGTCACCAAGCTTAATTCTATGGAGAATATATTGTGATGACATAACCTCAAGTAATTCAGACCTACTTAAATGTACAGAATAGTAACCTGACAGCCAGTCATATTGACATAGAGCAAATGGATCAGCATCAAATGATCAGACCAAGAAAAACCTCAATTTTCAAATCGTAAGTTTCCTTTACAGTGCTTTGCAGATAGATCCAGCATCCTGGCTACAAATGATGTTGTCATTGGCAACCACTTCCAGGATAGAAGTAGTGTAACCACATGAATGTGATATTCTGAGTGAACAAAACTCACTGTCAGAAGTGTTGATCAGCTCAGCCAAAGACTATTATAAAATAGCTACAATATTCCATATCAAAAGCAAGGGAAGATTTGTGATTACCTGCCTGTTTTACCAGCTGTGAATTTAATTCTGTATGAAGAAGGGTAAAGATATAGCTTCATAAACAGAAGATTAACTCACTCTGCTTATACCTTTGTGCTATTTGGGAGATGATTCTTTTTTGTTTTTCAAACTGATCAAAACTATTGTAGTCCCGATCAAAGCAATGCTTTTGGAGAGCCTTATTAGCTAAGGTACAAAGACGACTTTATTAAGTAGTATAGCTAGCAGATTGCAGCTGATCTATCCCACTTAGCTGATCTATCCCCATGGCTTAGACCATGGAAAAAGCTTGTGGTTGATTTTCTGGCATGAATATCGACCAGTAATACACTACTGGTAGCGATACCTGAAAGTAAGGGAACTACACCAATTTACATTTATTAAAAATATTTTGAAGCATTGTTTTCTTGATGTTTTCTTTAACCTAATTCAAACAGACAGGAAATGGAAATTGGAAACATTTTCCCCTGTGGGCCTTGTAGTCTTGAGACTTCCAGCACCATGGAGAGATCACAGCAGTAGTGAGGCGCTCCCAGCTTCAGTCCCCATTCTGGCCCCCTTAGAAGTGGACCTACGCTCTTCTGGTCCAGGAGCTGATGCCATTGTAATTGTATTAAAAGAGTTCACTTTGCAAAATAGGCAATATATGAGATAGAGAAATTAATTTCTGGCTATGCATTCATCTCAGACAAAACCTAATTCACCCTGATAACTAAAATATATTCAATGTATTTAAAAGGGAGAAGCATGTTCAGGAATGTACTTTTTTATATAAAAAAAAAAAATACTTTTTTGGAGCAGTTTGTGAAAGATGTTTCAAACTGGACCAAGTTATTCAAAGTTTTTGTCAGAGTTGGTCCAAAACCACCCATCTAATTTATTTAATGAAGTTATAAAACAGAATTCTAGATGAAGATTTAATTTGAAATAGAATAAATATGGAGACAACTCTCATCTTAATATTCTTAACTAATTAAGGCAAAAATACACAAAAAGTAATACCAATGTGGAATAACAGTAATTAGGGAATTCTGAGTAGAAGCTCAAATTTCACAGCTAACTCCCCTGCACACTTCCAATTTTACAGCACTGTGATTTAGTAGTAACAATAGGAAAAGTTTAATAATTCAATATTTTTCCATTTTATCCCATAATCATTTTGCAAGCTCAGTCATGTGATATAACCTTACATAAAACATAGGAAGCAATATTAAAGTACTACCATTTTCCTATTAAATTATTAGTTGGCAAGAAGACACACAACATCAAAAAATATACAGGCCACAAAGTGTCACCTTCACATAGGAGGAATTCCCTGCAGTGAAACTGGCAAAGCTCAGCCTGGCCATGAGTCATGCTAAAGATTCATTTAAATTATTGGAGGGCATCCAAGCTATTTAAAAGTCTGGCTACAGGGAGTAACATGTTGCATTTCTTCGTGCTGCTGCAGTTGAGCATAACTAGATCATCTCTTCCCCCACATCCCCCCTACCCCCCCCCCCCCCCCCATGCACAATCAAAAATATTCTACTTACCCATCAATTCCTCCCTTTGACTTTTATTTTTTAATATACCTTTCTTATACTCATTTGACACACATTCCACTGAAGATTCTTCTGCTTGGAAGACCAACATCTGTAACCACTTTTTGTTGAAGATTTTTCAACTGTCACAGAATCACAGAATTTCTAGGTTGGAAGAGACCTCAAGATCATCAAGCCCAACCTCTGACCTAACACTAACAGTCCCCACTAAACCATATCCCTAAGCTCTACATCTAAACGTCCCTCAGATTTATGAAGATACCAGCCTTTTTTGGGAAAATACAATATTTCTTGGGCATGCATTTGAGAGAAACAAAAACAAAATCTCAAGAAGGCCGTTAACTCAGTAATACAATAAGAATATTTTGAGCAAGTCCATCAGAAAAGAGATTATCAACTGGCTGTTATATATAGTTGTATATATAAAAGTTCTGGGGGAAAAACAGAAACCATGTTATGAACTAAAATAACAAAACTACAGAAGCTCATTATCTTTATGCTACATAATCTAGAAGTTACCCATGTTGTAGTTTGACCTATTAATTTGTGTGCCTTACAGTGCTAAAAAGCAAATCCCATGATTTCTCACAGCTATAAAGAATGAAGCTTTTGAATTGAACAGGAAAACTTATCTCAAAGTTTCCTGTGGCCATTCAATAACCATAGTTTAACAGGAATTTCTTTCCTCATGCCTCAAAAGTTTAATTCCAACCAGTTCTCCCTCACACCCCAGAAGAGCTATTGCAGAGACAGAAGAAAAGAAGTAAACCCCCCTGCTATAAGAAGGGCAGAACAGACTTCCAAGCTTTGAAATGTGAGCAAAACAGTACCAGCAGAGTGACACCATCATCTTACACAAATGTCCAAAATGCACGTAAGACTCTAGATTGGACAAAACATATTATCCTTCCATCATATTTTACCTCTAGTAACTCGTCTATCCTCCCTTTCAGCATTTCTGGAAAGATAATAGTTTTTCCTGCTGTAAGATGGAGCTTACCTAACAGGACAAAGGGTGCAAAATAAACAACAATTTCTTAACTAATAAAACAAACTTGTCACCAGCAACTCAATTTCTGGAAAATGTTTCTCCAGTGTTTCTAAACCACTGTTCTTAAGAAATACATGAAAATACTAACAGCAGAACCCTCCTCACTTAAGTTTAACTAAGCTTAATCATCTAAAATGTAGGTGCCTATGATCTAGTATACAGCCTAAACAGTCATTAGAAAACTATTAATTCCCAGTTACTCATCCCCTCAACCCCAAGGAGAAATACTTGTCTTGAAGCTAGCTACATAAGAATCCCAACTTTTAGGCAGATAAAATTGGCTGGGATGAATCACAAAGAAAGCTTAAAGAAAAAGAAGAAAGCAGGGACAAGAAAACTGGCTCCATATACAGAACCTAGCTCTCCCAAAGTGTTAATTTACACAACTGTTATGGTGGTAAAAGCAATATTCAGAATATTTATGAAAAATTGAGCTAGGGAATTACCTTTTAATAGTTCTAATGACTAATCACTGCTTATGCACTGACTCGCTGTTCTTGGCTCTGATCCACTCATTATGTTTAAATGGCAAACATATTTGTTATAACAAAATATATCAACAGTATTCTGAGTAGGTCAACATCACTACATGCCCCGCTCTGAATGCTTAGAAAAAAGTCACTGAGAAGTTACATGACATCAGGTGAACAAAGAACCAATAACATCCTTATACATTTTCTCAGTAGTCCCTGTTGTACTCAAGTTGAATGGTCTTATCGGTTCATTTAGATCTTTAACACATGTACTTGCATCATCTCTATATAAATGAATTGAATAATTTTGAAGCTTTAGCAAGTTGGACAAGTAAGCCTCCTGTGATGTTCTATTTATGTTTTCTACTCTGAAGTACGGTGTACAAGCACACTGAGAAGAACACTCTGAATTCAATGCTTTGTCATATGCTCAGTGCTATACATCTGAAAACTCTGTTTATGCATGCACAAAGATGGTTTGTGAAGACAAAACATTTACTTATCTTCAGAAAAATTAGGTTTAGGCTACAGTCAAACAATGAGTCATCCTAGATAAGTCATGGAATTCTCGTTTACTTGACTGTTCAGTATTTAATACTTATTCTAATGGAAGTAGTCAAATCCTAATAATCCCTTGGGACCTATGAATAGTCTTTTTGCCCACATAGTCTTTCTCTGTTGTTCATTCCATTTCCTACATGATCAGAGACATACAACAGAATGTAATCTGAAGCATATCTTAAGAGAAAGTGAAAGAAAACCAAGTAAACAGATGAAGAAAAAAAATGTAGAATGGAAAAAGAAATATTAAGACAAAAAAAAAGGTAAAAGCCCATCTAAGTAGGCCACCCACATTGTTAATGTGGATAAGTGAATAATTTTAGGTAACAGCATAAATGTTAGCATGTTTGTGTTACAAACTGGTAAATGTTCCAGTTACTGCTTCCCGAAATAGCAAGAAAGTGGCACATCTCTCCTCATGAGATCTCAGCATCACACTCTGAGCTATGAAATAAACTAGGTTACACAGGTTTATTGGAAAGTCTGCTTATTGCCATTGGGAAAAGAGCATTTAATGGACTTGGCTAATAAAGAGGCTGTAATACTGAAACAGGTCATGTGAATACACATAAAACAAGTAATTCTCAGTGTATTTCAACCTTCAGTACACTTAGAAGGGTGGAAATCCTCAGGTCCTAGCTTCCCATATAAGTTCCCCCAATAACAGCACCCCCTGTATTATTTCCAGGATTGACTATGCAATAATTCTAAGCAGCAAAACTTCAAAATAGAAGTTTTTTACAGATACCTAAAACTTAAGGTATTAGACTCAAGCAGTGGTTGTCTTGAGCAGAAATAATTTGAAATTTTGTTGCTATAGAACAGTTAAGTAAATCTGTGTTTCAGTAATCAAATGGCCACTGTAAAATCAAGCAATTAAAAATGCAATAACCTCTTATTCAGGACTCATTTGATAGGTGTCATTTTTGTAAGGCAAAACCAAATATTTTGTCTTCATTGGCCCTAGATGAACAACTAAAATTTCACTATCCTATTTTTTTTTTCCACATTGATAAAATATAATTTCAGCTGGCGCTTTCAGCATTTGCTTCACATTCCCTTATTGGGGTCAGATGGACTGATACTCTCTTTGACAAAGGGGGCCTACTCCTACGGCCAGATCATCACTTGAAGGTTAATTGGATCTTCACAATCCCTTAAGCTTTCCTCTAGTCAGTTGTGATTATTCTCTTCCTTTCCTAATGTAACACAGACCCCATCTTCTCCATTTCCACTAAAATAGGGACAAAAGATGTCACTAGTTAAAGACCTTATAAGCTGCTCATATAAAACAGACAGAAGCGCAAGGTGAATCTTCAAAGAGAAAACCTAGCCAAGCTACAATGCTTAAGACCAAACAAAGTGAAATCTTTGTTGTCTTGATTTGGGGATCACTTGATTTCTATTGCTTTTGATATCTGACCTTTGGTATAGTATTTTTTGTCCCTTATTCTATGGAAAATTAGAAAACAAAAATTATCTGGGACTAGTATGTCCTAGCACATTTTCAAGTGTGACTCCCACCTCTTTCAAGTATTGTAAATTCCCTGATACTAGCCTTCAAAATCATACAAATATGCAAGCAAAAAAAAAAAAAATAATAATGTTTTCTACCTTGTCCTTACTACAATAATCTTATGGAGATAACTGGCTGTACAGAATGAAAACTGGTAGTTATGTCAGATTAATGTCACTGTTTGAAATTATTGCAAGCCAATCAAGACTATTCAATGTTAAGCCCATTTTATAACCATTATGATAATCAGTCTAGGAAGAGAGTTATCATTTTCAATTTCTTTCAGATAGAATGTCAAAATATCTCTGCTATTAAGTTGATTAACTCAGTTTCATCTTTTTCCAAATGGGTTGTGTTTTCAGTAGAAACAGCTCTCTTCACAATTCAAGCATAACCTTAAAAATCCAGAATATGGATTTATGAATGCAGAACTTGGTTCTTTCATTTTGCACCACAGTTGCAGCAGCAGTTCTGTTGACTTGAGCTGAACTACCTTAATGTAATTGAGAGGAATTCCAAGCTCTGTGGAAATTTGTTCTAAAAATGGGCTTGAAATATTACAGAACTGAAAGTCAGTTCTTTCATCAGCTCTCAGATCTCTTAAGGAAGACATTACTGAGTATTGTAGCACAGCTGGTTTTCATCAACAATTCAATAAAAAGGCTGTATTGCTGAGAGAACCTGAGCAGCCTTAGTTATAATTTTAAGATTAGAAATTAAGTTTCTCTAGAACTGATTTCCACTAATGTGTTACATAACGCAAAACCTCAGAAGATCTGCCTAGACCTTTTTTACACTTGTACACACATGCATTACCTGTTGTGGAGTAGAATACAAACACTACATTTTCCCACTTAATTTATTCATGAAACAGCAAGGAATCAGCCTATGTTTACTAACTTTTGGTAGACATTGTAATATTTGTCATGTTGTACATACCCAACTCGAGACCAGCCTCAAGAACTTATGGTTCAGGTAGGTTTTATTGTTTTGTTTTTTTCCTTCCTCCTCCTCTGTGGACTATAGTAGGACTAACATTTTTGAGTATAAGGCTGTTTATGTTCCTACAGCTAGCAGTAAAACAAAAGCCAAACTCAGATGTCTCTGAGTTCTAATTAAGAGGAAAATGGTATTTAGCAAATACTGCTTTTCAATACAGTTCTGTTTTCTAGTCAAATAAAAGCAAAGTTTAACATGGAACAAGTGCACCTTCACACACATACTGGGAGATGAAACTTTAAGATATACAGATGGTTGCTTCATGCAACTATTTTAAAGCTTCTACTGTAGTTGGTCTAAAGAGCTGGTCTACAGACATGAGACATTAAGGCACCATTTTCAACAGCTATGAGGTCTGCAGCTGCAGAGGGGAACCACAAAATTCTCACTAATTCAATACCTTTGCAAGAATCCCTTGATAACATAAGCAGCTAAGTGATTACAGGTGATAACAACATAAAAGATTCCAAGGAAAAAAAAGCATATCACTTAATCACTATCACTTTTTCAATAGAACACATAAGACAACTTCAGGCAGCAGCTTAAGATTCTACTTAAGTAGGATCTGAAAAACACAATAGTGTCTGGCATGGAAGTGCATTAAGTGAAGAAAATGAGTACACTGCAAGTCACAGATGGATGCACAGACGTGCAGATGAGAAACTAATGAGTGTTTTTATTGGCCTCCAACCAGTGACTGATAAAATCAATATCAGAAAGGTTAGAATTGATGGTATCCCCTGGTGCTGTGAAGGTCTTGAAGGGCTTCTGAAGGAATATCTTTGATCCTTGTCAGGTGTGTTTATTTTCTAGCATTTTCCACTCTAGTACCATCCAAAAAGTTTGTCAGATAAGTTTATCATCTTCTGCACTTATCAATCTGAGAAAATATCTTAGTACTTAGGCATAGAAATGCCCTTGGAAATCTTAAGGAAAAGCGTTTCAGTGTGCCAAGAGTGCAAGCCCAGACCTGGTAAGACACACATTTTATTTGATGTAAACTTCAGAAAAAGTAACCCATACCACATGAATCAAGTCCCCAAATGCAAAAAGTCATTCCTGCCAACATCCTAAATAAGGTGCTGCACAGAGGCATATAACACTGACAGAGATGTTGCACAGAAAGCTGCCTTTGTGACCAAAAGGACTTGTGCAGATATCTTCAATGGACTGCTATCAACATTCATAGCACTGTCATTAGCTTAGCTCTTATGGTACTGGCAATGACATCTGCAAAGTGTGGCAAGTCTGTTAAAATACCCTGCTGCTAGGGCATCTGTCCCTACTACTGCTACCTATATATTATGTAGTAGTAACCCTCTCCTATTCTTTCTGAGTATTTACAGAAATCAAGTGAGAAGAGAACTTTATACCCTCCATTGTTAACTTTTTGTTTACACTTCAGAATAAATCTGATCTTGGTCTTCTTTAAGGGGCATTCCTCAGTGATTTACCACAAGCTTACTCTTTTTCAGCGGTATCTCCTACCGGAAGTTATCAGAAAAGAAATGTAGCTATAAGCATTAGAGATGTTTATTCAGACACAAGAAGCAGCCTCTCCAACCTCTCAAACTTTGTTTCAGCATTTGCTACTGTTAATTTAAAAGCTGAGAAGAGTAGGTGTTCTTCAACAGTGAAGAAGTAAGATGCATCAAAAATCTCCTTTGACTACAGGGAAAATTTTGGCTGGTACTCAGTAGCTGCTACTATAATTAAATTCTTTAAGCTTCAACTGTGTTTCAGCATTTTGGAAGAGAGCCTCACACAATGAAGAGAATCATGAAGCGCTTGAAAAAGAACCTAAAGTGTCAAATTAAAACTATTCCTCTCACTCACGGTCCCACTCAAATCTGGGAATGTGTGCGGCATGAGAGATCAGCAAAGGGTCTTCTCACATGCACGATCATGTCTATATACATTAAAAAAAACTCGTCACTGATCTTGTCCCTCTAGCCTCTTTCAGTTCAAAGACTT
This sequence comes from Aythya marila, assembly GCF_965140915.1. Lineage (NCBI taxonomy): Eukaryota > Metazoa > Chordata > Aves > Anseriformes > Anatidae > Aythya > Aythya marila. The sequence goes on along the minus strand of NC_139045.1, from coordinate 53,849,302 downwards.
TTTTTTTTTTTTGGTATAAGTCAAGCTCAAGCAAAGCCTTTGCAGGATTCAGATGATACTACATATACAACTGCAATAGTCCAGCGACCTTCCTGCACCACCTGAAGCAACTTGAATAAAAATCCTAAGAAAAGTATTCTTTTGCCATTATTTCTGATGTTTATTCTAGTTCAATTACATTTACCTGAAAAAGAAAAAATATTAAAATGGCTTGAATAATGCAAGCATATAGAGTTAAATATACGCAAGTAACAGGTGAAGTAATTGTTAGAGCCTTCATTGTTGCTCTTACTGATGGCAAAATGTCATCAAAAGGTTCCCAGCAACACTTCTGAAAATAAGTGCTATTCATGGGACTAATTCTTGAATGTGAGAATGGAAAGTTTGGGATCACATCCAGCCTAAGCAGGAAGGACTGTAGAAAAAAAAAAATCACTGCCCTTTCTGCATCTATATGGAAAATACCATGCTTTCTTGCCATGCTGAAAGCTGAAAGGAGCTGGCATCATGCACACACCTTTGAGAATTGAAATGTCATGTTCACTCTGGGAGAGAAAGGAATCCTCAGGTGCTCATTACTACTAAAAAGTGTTCCCACAGAAACCAAACCCCAGGCTTTCTCTACATGATCAGCTTTTAAAGGTTAATTAACAATAGTGAGTGATAAAAATTTATAACCTACTGCTTATAATTTTTTAATGATGTGATTTCCAACCTTTTATCTTTGGGCTGATGCTTGAAATTTAAGTCCCAGCTGCTCACATCTCAGAAAACTCCAGGAGAAAAATATATATTTAATATTCTAAACCTTTTGCCCTATGCTGAAGATACAGAACTCATTCATTTTCCATCCCTATTCCCTCAGGACAGATTCTAAGGAACTTTGAAATAAACATCTTCAAAAGCGTTCTATCATTAGTGTGCTACAACACTTTAGCAAGAAAATCTGGAGATATTACTTCAAAGAATACCTATCATTAGCTTGTTTTTGCAACTCTAGAGGTATCTACCAGTAGAATTTTTGTTTTGCTGTAAGATCCTTCTAACACGCCTTTCTACAAATAAATGAAGATTTAAAACAAGAGCAATGTTTTAGTTCAGCATTAACTGAGAACCCACAAACAGAAGTCCCCACATTCTGTTATTTTCAAGGGAGATTTATTTCTTTAGTAGTTCTTTGCTTGAAATTTCTTAGTGAAATTTTCTAGTACCTCATAAAATCCAGTGCGGTGGTTCTACCTTGTATTCTTAAATTAAGATATATATTCCCTCACCTTGGACATTCTGTCCAACACTTATAGAAGTGGTAGAAGTGGTAGTATAGAAATGGCAGTTAGACAAACCTCAGAAAATGTTTCCAGTTAGCCAAGCTCAAGAAAGACATGCAACCTTGATGTAATATGTTTGAATCTCTGCCACATCCCCACTACTCAGCACCAGTGAGTAAGAATCAAAGAAAAGAAAACTCTGAGAAGAAATAACAATGAATACAAAAAGATCCATGGCCTTCCTCTGACTTACCTATTATGTCTTCATTGTGACTTAGATGAGGTTATGATATTACAGGAAAGACTGTATGTGAAAAAGCTGTCAGGGTGAATGAGTACGAATGTTTAACACTCTTCAAAGCTCAAAATGACTTGCAGTTAAATGTGATTGTAAAGGCAGTATTTATCAGTAGATAATCATTCATGGCTTAAAAAAGTCAGATTTTGTTTCTCATCCAGTTTTGAAAAATTAAATGAATGATAGCTTTTAATACAACTGTAGAAAGCCAAGTTGTAAGACAGAAAGATAAAATAGAAATACTGTCATTTTCAGGTTAAAACTGTCTAATTAAAAGATTAATAACAAAACTTAATGACAAAATACTTTTCTAATATAGAAACATTCAAGACTACCTGGAATTTTAAGAACTCAGATCATTCAATTAACCCAGAACAAGATCAAGATCCCAACTGTTCCAATGTCTGCTTTCTACTGTTCCAACTGTCAGCTTTCTATGCCCACAGTGATCCTACAGAACACTTAGCATTTACCATCTACATTTCCTAATATTATCAATTCAACAACAACAAAAAAATTGAATGAATGCTGAGCTCCCCGTCAGTCATTTACTGCACTGGACTTGCTTGCAGCTGAACTAGACTGTAAGAGCCCTACTGTAAAAGTTATTGATATGTTGAGGACGTTGACAGAAAGGAATCATTTGGTCTAGCAATACACTAAAACAAGATAGCAGACAGTATGTGTACAAGCAATTGACAAACAATTACTCTCACATCTTGAAAGTCTTACCATCTGTTATATATCTACCCATCTCACTGCCTTTTCTTTCAAAAAAGAGGGAGTGGTCATGGGGCACACGAGTACAAACACACCCACACACATGCAATTAAGATATTTGGCCATGAACATGTAGCAACACAACCAGAGTCAGGCAAGTGTCTGCATTTTTGGTCACAACACTACATTTGGACTTTTTTTTTAATGTTTCTAGAAAAGATCAAAAATGATCTACCTATTCACTTTGCTCAACTCTTAACTAGTGGCTAATCAATTCCGCAGTGCCAAATAAGGTTATATGATCATTATTTTGATGGTAATTACCATTATTTTGAAGTTTGGTATACTCTTTTTTTCCTTTAGTTCATTCACATATTTTTTGCATTTGAAATCCTTTCAAGACAGCAAGATTACAATCCTTAATACCAGCATATGTTTATGGTGGGAGAAACAGGTGGAACTAATGAGAGCAGTATAGAGATTACAAAAGAAGAAAACATCGTATCTTAAATCACATGCAGAACTGCAAATTCTAGTACAGCAACATTAAAAATTGCATTAAGCTAGAGATCTCAGCACTTCTTCATAGCTTTTTAATACCTATGAAATAAGCTACTTCAAGTTCCCAGAACACTATCCAATTGATGCATAACTTTGTCATACAATCATCTCTTGCATAAATTATCCTATGTCATAAGGTAATTAGAAATTCCACCTTATTAAACAGAACTGCATTTTGCTTCTTTGAATCAATCTGGAAATAAAGTCTGATTTCAAATTATATATATATACAAGTATTGCACAATTTGCACATGCAGACTTTTCAAGTGTAAACAATGGAAAAGCATCCACAATTCTTTAGTCCCAAGAGAATGGTTCCATTCTTCTGGCTCACTGCATCTACTCATCGCTTGAAAACATTCATCTACTCGATAACATTTGACTTGCACAATGACCCAATCATCTGGGAACCAATTCTTAACCTAAACATAAAAAATAAATAAATAGAAAGGATTTGTACCAGAATGTAATTATAATGAGCTGGTAGTGTTTGTACATTCACCACAGGAGGGCAATCCTGGTACAACAACAGGAAGGTGTGTACCTGTGCAAGCTTTCATGTGTCCATGTTCCCCACTTCCACCTAAGTAGATTAATTTCTCATGGGGGAGTTGTGTCTGTATTATAACGGTGTCCACAATAAAAAAAAAAAAAAAAAAAAGGGCTTTTTAACTGAGGAACACTTACACAGATTTCTCTTTGGCTTCCACGTTAATAAAGATTTGTTTCTAGACAGTTCAGGGTGGGGACAAAATAAGCTCTTTTGGAACTGTTACTGTTGGTTCAGTAAGTATCAATTTAAAAACCACACGAATCATTACCCAAAGAGTTTGGAAATCATCCATTGACCAAGTAGACATCTTCCAGTATTCAGTGGCAGAATATTCTTGATATCAATCCAAAGAGTAATTTACAACACTGTCATAAGGCTTAAAACTAGACAAAAAGGATTTTTTTTTCTACTTCTACTAGAATTATAATTATTATTCTATTTTATTTTTTATTCACCCATTTCCAAAATAGATCCAAAAATATCTGTGTAAAGTACTGCAAAGACTTCTTATACATTGTGAGTACTTATGGAAGTATTTTGGGATGTAAGTACCTCTCTATGATTGCCCTTTTTTTAATCTAGATGCTTCCATAATCAGTAGTGACTTACTCCAAGATTAGTGACACCAATTTCTTCAGCTCACAATTAGCTTGCCTGATATCAGCAACATATTTTTGAATGGCCTCAATTCATGCATAAGATCTCTCTACGTAGATGTTCATAAATTAATTTGTTCTTTCACTGTATTCTAATGGGTTTGCGGACTTAAAGGAATAATTACATCCAATATGAAAGCTGGGCTCAACCTAATAATCCTTCTATATATATTCTCTCAAAGAGAAACATTAGAACGAAAGGGCTAGTGGATGTTTTTTCAAGGACAGTGGAACACCATTTTTGAATTCACTGATATCCATTAGATTTCTACCATGGAAATCATTGAGAAATACCTCAGCTAAAACTTTCCTAGCCTCAAAATAACATGATTCCATATATAGATAGATAGATTCATTTCATGAAGTGAAACCTTCAAAGCCTCCAGTTAAACTGGGATGTGTTTTAGGGGTTTATAATCCCATCACACGTATCTGCTTCTTTTGTCTTGTAATAGATTCTGCAAATCTATTTTCAAGTTTTGTTATTTTAACCAAGAAAATATTTCACCTTTGCTTTCCACAGACCAAGTCCCCTAAATACAGCGTTATTTCTGGGATTTGAATAGAAAGAAGGACTTGAAATCAAACTTAAAAAAATACAGTATTACTATTAATGAAGTAACTGAAGATTTCATTATACTGTGATGAAGGTCCTGAATTCTACAAAATTCTTAGCAGTCATTTTTAGATCAGAAATACTAGACCTATTATTGATTTTTACTGATTTTTGAAGTTTTAGTAACTTTAAAGGCAGCAGTTGTGCAGCAACATGCATCTTGTCTTGTTCTATTGATATTCAGATTATACTTCCAGTTATAAAACAAACAAAAAAAAGTACTGTGAAATTACAAGATAGTTTGACAGAAAATACTATCCTTTTTAGAGATTGTGTGTCTTGGTGTACACATTTTCCTCAATTACTTCCATGCATATAAACAAAGATTTAATTGCTCAAAGACAAAGAAATGTAGCTCACAAACACTACCAAAACGCTCTGTCTGGACACGATGGAAGCTTACAATGGTTATTTCCCAAGTTTTTCCTCACATTTTTCACATTTGTCCCTCTTCAGTGACACTCAGTCACCCAGAATGACTCTTCCTTATATTAAAGCTTACGATGAGCAAGTACCTGCAGCTGTTGGAGTGCTTTGATTTTATAGGTATGAATATGTGTATATATAGATGATACAAGGTTTCCCCTGTATTCAATGTGTACACACACTGTTATAGCATTTTGGTCCCTCTTGGATTTCACCTTTTCTTAATTCATACCTGCCTTTTCTCACCAAGCTCATGTATCAGAGCTCTAAATGAACATGTACCCACTTTGCGCATTGTCTCAGGGATGATACGTCACTGAGCACAAATCAATCAATCCTAGATCCCTAGAAACTCAGCTAACAAAAAAAATGAGAAATATGATTTTTCATAGACAACATTGATGCCATTTTATGCTTTTGCACTGAAGGGTAAACATACTGTTCTTGTATACAGCACTATTAAAGAAATTAAACCATGAAAGTTTCAAATATCAGAGACAATGTAGTTTATAAATGAGTGTGATAGACAGAGATCAGTACTTATATATGTTTCATTTAATTATGGATTTATTCAATAAGTCTCTTGAACCTTATGCTGCAGTTTTTCTAGAATACCATCATTTTCCATACATTCTATGCTTTCTTTTGTGGATGGGATAAGATCCTGGTTTCAGGTGGGATGGTTAGTTCTTTTCCTAGTGGTTGGTATGGTGCTATGTTTTTGATTTAGGAGGAAAATAGTGTTGATAACACACTGATGTTTTAGCTGTTGATGAACAGCTGATGAACAGCAGCACTTACATCAAATCAAGGACTTTTCAGCTTGTTGTGCTGCCTTACCAGTGAGGAGGCTGGGGATACATAAAGAGCTGGGAAGGGGCAGAGCCAGAACAGCTGAACCAGACTGGCCAAAGGGATACTCCTTGCCATACATGGTCATGCTGAACAACAGAAACGGGGGGAGTCATTCAAGGCCAGGGGAAGGCATTGCTTACAGACTTGCTGAGCATCAGTCAGCTGGTAAGTAAGGGCATTGTGCATCACTTTTGTTTTGTTTCTTTCTCCTCTTGTTCTTCTTTATTATGTTGTCTTTATCTCAACCCATGAGTTCTTGCACTTTTCACCTCCTCATTTTGGAGGAAGTAAACGTACATACTATTTTTACACCACTGAAGAGGACGTTCATTTCAGAATTTCAGGAATCAAATTATAAGAACAGTATCACAAGTAGCTGTCAACAATTTCTTATTCAGGGACTTACATTATTTAATGCTCCTGACCAGCAAGTCATTATGATTCTTTTCAGTTTCATAAGTGATATTTCTCCAGGTTTATCTTTTTTCACCCCTTTGAAGACATTCTCTTAATAGCATATGGGATTCGTAAGTGCATTATGTTAAATCAATATCTGTCAAAGGCATTCATTTGACTAAAAGCTCTTAATACACTTTTTCTTCATAATCACAGCTCATGTGTCTACAGGGAGCAATAAAGCAAGGGTTAGCTTTAACAGAGGTACAAGAAAGTAATCTACATATTTCATTAAATATGTTTTCTTGCAAGTGATACAAGCAACATAGGCCCTTCATTTAAGAGGGTCAGAAGTTCATTTGTTGAATGAAATGAAAGCCCACCTCAAGTTGACTATGATATAGAGTATTAAATGCAACAAGAAAGGCTCCTATAAGTATATAAGTACACCAGTGCCACAGAACAGCACAGAAGGTACTGAATGCCTTCTTTACCTTATTCTGAGAAGGCATTACCAGCCCTCGAGGAAATCCAGGCCCAAAGATTGTCAGGAAAGTCTGGAGGAGGGAAAAAATCTACCCACAGTTGAAGAGCATCAGGTTAGGGATACTTAGGCAAGTTGGACATACCCATTACTGCTGAGGAAGCTGGCAGATATTTTGATACCAGTCTCAATCTTTGACTGTGGCAACTGAGGTATCTTGTGACTAGAGGAAAGCAAATATCACTCCTAGCTTCAAGAAAGAGGACACAGGAAACTACACACCAGTCAGCCTCACCTCAGCATGTGGGAAGGTGATAGAGCAACTCTTCCTGGAAACTATTTCCAGGCATGCAAAGAGCAAGGAAGTGACTGAGAGTAGTTAGCATATATTCACAAAGGGGAAGTCATGCTTGCTCAACTTGATAGCCTTCTACAATGAAATAGCTGTCTTGGTAGATGATGGCAGAGTAGCACATACAGTCTACGTGGACTTCTGTAAGGCTTTTTACTGTCTCCCATAAGATAATCATGGAAAAGCTGTTGAAATATGGGCTGGGTAAGTAGACAGAAAACCATCTGAATGGCCAGTCCCAGAGTAGGGTGAACAAAGATACACAAAGTATAGTTGGAGGCCAACAACAGCAGCATACCAATGGATAAGTCTGGTCCAATCTGTTTTAAATTCTTCACTAGTTATGACAGGACAAGAGGCAGTGTGCACATACGGAAACACTAAAGGTTCCCTCTGAACATCAGGAAGCACTTCTGTACTGTGTGGGTGACTGAGCACCAGCACAAGTTGCCCTAAGATGTCGTGAAGCTTACCTTCCTGGAAATCTTCAAAAGCCATCTGGATGCAGTCCTGGGAAACCTACTGTAAATCACTCTAGGTGGTTAGACCAGATGACATTCAGCTGTCCCTTACAACCCCAGCCATCCTGTGATTATAAGTAGAATCAAGATGCAGTGCCAAGAAGAAAAAAAAAGCCTAGCTGTTATAGTTAGATACGGTTCTAAGCATATCTTCAAGTTTAGTCATACAGCAATACATATGGAAGTGCAGTCTTGAAGATTTTCTGTCTTTTTCATAGACAAAGTACACTTATATAAAACTTGATTTTTTAGACTTCACACTTATGCTTAGTAGGAAATGTAGCCATCAAGTAATTTCTGCCCAGGCTCCTGCAAATAGCTTGATTAAAAAAGTGATTAAATGTAAACCAGAATCACCATCCGAAACTAAAAAGCATGGAACCCTCAGTCCTTCCCATTCAGCTCTTCCCCCAAGGGTATAGATGAGTAGATGAAGTGTGATCATCCATCTGAAAAACCCGGACTTGAGCAAGATAGTGAACTGAATGAATTCTAATACCTTTAGCCCAACACAATGAAAGTGAAATGAATAGGCAAAATACCTAAGATTTGAACACAATACCTTGTACTGATGAGTTAAAGATCCCAGATGTTCAAATGTATTCCTAGACAGATATTTCCCCAACAGTTACCCCATTTCTGTTTTCTGACATAGAACCACAGAATCACTTAGTTCAGAAGAGTTTATGATCATCTAGTCCAACCTTTAACCTAGCACTGCCAACATTTCTTTCATTTTCCCTGTGGTGGGAATACATATTTAAAGTCTACATTTTTGCTTGTAACTACTTAAGAATTTTTTTTCTACTGTAGGAGTTTATACTTTGAAGCACACATACAAGTTCATATTAAACATCGAGTAAAGGTATCGTGAATAAGGCAGTTAAAGTTCTTATATTTATTAGACGCTGCCTCTACACAAAGATTTTCTAAGCTACAAGACAATGAAATACCCCAAAGGGAGAGTTAAACAGATTTTTAAGTTACAGCAAAAAGAAGTATTGATTTTCAATATTTCTGTAAACCTCCTAAAGAGAGTTCTGTAAAATCACAGACTTCATGCAGTACTTCTGCCTACAGTTAGCATTAATGACAATAAATAATGTCTGTTCCTAATAACGACAATGTGGAAATATCATGGGGATCTTTAACAGTTCTCCCTGCAGAACAATAAATGCAGATATGACAAGAACTTTTTCCAGTAATCAGAGTTGATTAATGCAATTATACACAAAACCAAGAAACGGAACCAGAGGGATCTGGATCTTCCCCTGGGTTTCATTTTCTCAACTATAGATTAGGTAAAAGAATGGTGACATGAAAAAAAACATCTACACATCAGGTTACAGAACAGATATTTCTCTAAAATTCAATTTTTTTCATATGAATATTAGTGGGTCATCCTAGAACCTGTGGTATAACAATTCAAATATCTGTTTACTTTTTAGAACAACATCTTCCATTTTTGCATGGCCTCATACCACCCAGTATTCTTACCTCTTCTGCCTCTCCCACAGAGATCAGGATTTAGATCAAATATAACAGGATGTGTTCAAAATAATGGATATTTACTATACAAGATCATTTTAATATTTATTTTCAGTAATTCCTTATTGCAGTTGTAGACAGAGCAAATGTTGGGAAGCTTGGAAGGAATACAACCACATTTTAAGTGCACGTCTTTTAACAATACACTTTCCTAAAATACAGTTCAAAGACAAGAAATGGTATATCACTTCAGAAAAAAAGTTTGAAAGGTTTATATTCTGTAAAGTTAAACTCTTCCAATAATTCAAATGAAAATGCATGATGTTATAAGAGTTTAGAAGACATATAGGTTTAAAGGCATAATCCCAGAGAAACTTGGCAATAAACTTCAAGTTACTCCTACTGGTTTGCACAACCATTTTTTTATTTAAAGAAAAAAAAAAAGCATTTTTTACCAAAAAATGCAATGATCTTTTTCCACCAAGTGTACCGTATTGTTTATCATTCACTGAAATTCACAATAATTTGTAGTACTTTGAACATAATCATTCCTCACCATCTCTGAAAACTGATTTAAACTGTTACCAAAACATCATGTGTCTAACTTATAGGAAAAAAATAAGTACTTTGCACTGCTTTCTGCATCTCTATAGATGAGTTATTTCATGGAAAAAGATTAGGAAAAATAAACAAGTAAAGCACTCTGTTATTCCATTCATTCTCCTGGTTATAGCCTGTAAGTGTAAATAAAGGCCTTTATTCCCTAAAGCACAATAAAACATGTGCTAAAGGTTATTGCAAACTGAAATCTAAAATTCTTGGCTGTTTTAAGTGAAAAACCTCAGTGATAGCAGAGCCATGTCAGTTTTCAGCAGTTAAAAATATGATTGAGGTATTTAGGATTTAGAATTACTCTTTCAGAGTCTGCACTTATAAGATAAGGAATCTTCAAGACAGCTTTTTCTAGAGACTACAAATCTCTATGGATGCATAGCTTTCAGTTGAAATATCAATTTATATACTTCCCTCTTTCAGTATTATTAATAATCAGAGACAGTCTGCTAACATTTAGCAGCCTTTTGGGTTTGTTCACATCAGATTAACATATCTTTAAGGAGAGCACTACGTAATATTATTATTTCCAGCTAATGAATTCCTGGTTAGTAACAGCTTTTATTTAGCTTCTTTGTTTAGCTCAATAAGCTAAACATTTCATAGTATACTTAACTACTTAGTTATGGCATCTTTTTATTTGCTCAGTGATCAGTTTTGTACGATTCTTAATGCTTCTTCACATTCCCTTCTGCACTGAAGATAGTCCATTTACATATATATGCAAGTTATTTTATAAACTTAAAAATAATATTTCCACATGGTCTGCAAACAAGCCTTAATTCTACTCATCAGCATTAATGTTTATATTCATTTTTATTCACATCTTTTCCCTTCTCATAGGTCACTGTATGGTACCATAGCCCCCTTGGTGTCTCACAACAGCTGTTCAGCAGTGCCTGAGAGATGTGGTATTCCAGATAGAAACTTTTGCCTTTCCAAGTTTTTCCTTCATTTAAGGATAAAATTTTTAAGGTAGACAAATTAAGCATGCTTAATGTGCTTGGATTTTTTTTTTTAAACCTGAATTTTCACAATGCAACATTTCAGGAAAAAAAAAAATCAGGCCTAAGGAAATTTAGGTTCTATGTGGAACCTTGATCTGCAGAAGGAACAAGTTGAAAAACCTTACTATGAGGGAGTACAAAATAAAAGTTACGTGCAAAATGCGGGGAGAAAAATTCAAGTTAGACTACTAACGGAGGTATCATCCTGCAAGTGGCATTCACACTGTAAACCAAGGTTATAACATTTGGTGCCTTCTTCAGTGATATTCCATATATACACAGTCTCAGCCTCGATCAGTAGCTCTATAGTAGTATTAATTAGAACTGATTGACAAGTTCTGTTTTTTAAACGATGCATTTCAGTGCCAGGGCTGTGGAGGGTCAAGTCTCTAAAGAGAAACACACAGGAGCTGTCATAGGCATGTCTCCTGTTCCTGTCCTACAGCATCCAGATGCTGTCTCCCACAAGTGGTTTAACACTCCTCTCAGATTTGATTTCTCACTGCCTTTTCACAACACAATGACAGTGGATGATTAAAGAGTGGGACACATACACCTACCTTCCCAACCTTTTGGTTTGCAGGCGAACACTTGAACACCAATGAAGAACATTAACCCTCTATAACCCACAGCAAAGGCCATACAGATAATCCATTACAGTAAGCTGTAAACATGCACAGAAGTTCAAATCAGGCATAAGAGGAATGATTTCCACCTAGCAGAGCAAGAAGCTCCCTTCTGTCCAGTGCTAGATATTTATAGGGGGCATTTTGAACATTTAAAGTTATCTGTTTCTATTGTCTGAAAAAAAGTTTTCACTGTTCTCTAAACTGAAAACATGGTAACACAACCAAGAGAGTGTAAAAAACTTAAGCTGAATAAGAAACATTGCAACTGATTAGTTTTTCATGATCACAGCCCAGGCAAGCTCTAGAAGCTGTTCTGTGTGTTGGTCACCTCAGAGCTAACAGCTTCTGCCCAGGAATGTAGTATGTGGTAATAAGAAATGTAAATTCAGTCTGAATAATTGACAACTTTTTTTTTTTTTTTTTTTAAAAAAAAAAAACTCAGGCCAGTGATTCAAAACCATCCCAGCTTGTTAGGGGACAGAAGTTGTTTTAATTTACCATCTGTTGAGTGGCTTTCCTGAAGCATGTCAGTGATCTCTATTGAATTCAAAGCTGATGTGTCTGCATCACAGCACGCTCAGATGCCATTTGACAAAGCATCTTGTTGCCAGACACAGGCACAATAGGTATTTCAGGTTCCTCTTTTCCTTCACTAACTCTTACAAATAAGAAAGGGTAAATATAACTGAAATATGCATGCAAAGCTGGTACAGTGGGTGTCCAATTTTCTTTGGTTTCAGAGGAATATAAAGCACAAAGCATCAATTCATCACTGTTACCTGTGTGGTGCCCAAGAATCCAGGCAAGGGGGTTGTTCTAGTTGTCATCCTCATGTTCAAGGGGGTGCACAGTGTCAGGCCTTTCCCAGCCCTCATCTGGCTTCAAGTGCCCCTGGGGTACAAGACTCAAGGTCATACCCTGCAACCCTTTGGAATATCTCAAAGTTCACTTTAAAAAACTCACATACACAAAGTCCCAATGAAATCACCTGGTAAGATTCGATGGTTTCCTAACACTATTTTAAAATGTATCCTTAATGGAATATTACAGTATGTAATCAAATAAAAGGCACCTCTTAAGGTTTGCTAAAAGCCTTTGGTTGTTTTCCCAGAAAAGGAGATAGATACATTTTCCAAGTTTATTTGGCTGTCTTCAGTCACTTTCCATTTAAACCATATTTTAAATTGCATCAGGTTTATTTATGTCAAGAAATGGAATCAGATAAACAACACAGCTATGTGTATTCAAATTAAATAGCAGAAGTATCTAACTCAAGGAAGTAGTTGGAACAGTAGGCTGTTCTGAGCTCTGAAGATCTTGAAAAAGAAAACAAAGGGAAAAGTATGTAAGACCTTAAGATCTGAGTCGTAAAAACACAGATAATTAGGTACAGAAAAAGCAAACAATAGTAAATATCTGAGCTAAGTGTTGCCTCAGCTGCAGTGTGTTCAGGGTCTTCCAACTTTTCTTCCAGAAAACCTTCTGTTTTTATTTTTTCAGAGGCAGATTTGCACATAACCACTAACACCACACAGAGCTTTGATAAATAGCACTTCTGTATCACCCTACATGCAGGTCTTTAGATGTACATTGAGCTGCTTGACAGTTTGAGACAGAGGTAAATCACCCAGCTGATATTTCTGATACAGAGCTTTAACATCCTTCAAGTGCAGAAAGGGAAGGCCCAGATAGCAAGAATACCTATTTTTTGTCCTTCACTTGAGCTGTTGGCCTTAGAAAGAATAATCCACAGTTAAATACCAGGGAGTCTGATGCAGGGTCACTGACAGCCTGTGCATATCCTACATGCCTGGCACCAACAAGGATCCAAGACAGCCCAGTTCTGGTGCAGATGCCTTAGGAGGCCCTAGATACCTGAACAGAATCTCCATGCAATTCTAGTGGACCAAAGGTCCACTATATGGACTCACTGTTCTAATCCTGCAAAAAGAAGTTGGAGCAGATTTTTTCCCACCACCTTCCAGAAATCTGAGCCTATGAGAACTACAGCCCTGAAGCTGCCTACAGACTTCATAATAAAACAGAGTACACTTTTCAGGTCTTCAATATTTCAAAAGCTACAGGAGTTATAATTATAATAATTGAAAGGTAAACAGCATCAAAAACACAGTATTTGTTTTAATACAAGATATTGTTGTCTTCATTCTCACATCCAGGACAGATCAAAACAAAAAGGGAAAAAAGTCAAGGAAAGAATAGACAACTGAGATACTAGAAAGGTGAGGTAGGTGACAATGGCTGCTGGGCAGCAGAATACAAGTCAGCTTTTGTTATAGCTTTGTCCTAAGTTTTGTCCTAAGTTGTGACAAGTTTGATGTTTCTCACTACTTGCGTCTCACTTCTCACTCTCATGTGAGAGTCTATCTGCTTTACACCTCCAATTCTTGATGTTCTCACACCTGTCAGTTCAGCCTTCTCTCCTTTGTCAACTGGCACATATCTTCATTGAGTGATAGCCAGCTAAATTTCAGTACAGACAAAATAGACCTATTTCTCTACCAACAGCACCTTCTACATTTTTCTCCATGTTACTTTTTGACAAACCTTTTTTCATTATTCACTCCTGCAGCAAAACATAGCCTTGTGTTTTATATCGTATCTAGTAAATTCTTGCTAACATAAAGGCTAACACTTTGTCTCATGGACAGTAGCAATCATTTTCTAATCATAACTTAATCTCAGTATCATTGGTTTCTAGTAATCAGCTGTTCAACCAGTCTTTGTTCAAACCACATCCATTTTTATTTATTTATTTATTTATTTTTTTTTTTTTTTTTTACCATCTACAGTACTTTTCCCTGCATTACAATATCAGGTTAGGTTTGGTCTTAAAGGCTTACCATCCTAAATTATTTCTTGGACCTCGCCTTCTGTCACGACAGCTTACTCAGAAATGCCTCTTTGCCTCCTTCTCCTGCTACTTTCACACTTCCTCCACACTGCCCACTCCGCAAAGAGAAAGCCTTCCACTCCAGTATGCCATCCCCCTCCCACACACATTCTCATTCAAATTCCTCCTGAGAGCTATTTTTGGTCAACCTTAAATAAGTCACATTGCTTCAAGCCCAATATTTAGCTGAGAAAATGCTGAAGATTAACATGAAAATCCAGCCACAATTACGTTCCTATTTCTCCTCTAACAGAGTTCCTCCCTGTAGTCAGCTTCCCAAAAACCACTGCTTCTTCTTCCTGCCCTCTGAATGATACATTTCTTGCTTCTATGTAGTCACTACTCTGCCAATGCATAAATCTGTCTAAAAAAAAAAAAAAATAAAAATATTGCTGTCAAGCTGCTTATTCCATCTCAAAAGTGATTTGTGATTTATTTACAAATCGTTGTAGAGCTCACTCGCAGCATTGGTACTGAAAGTTCTCAAAGCAGAGACAATTCCCTACATCTGCTGATGTAGGGAATCACATCAGCAAATGTAGGGAATTGTCTCTGCTACATCAGATAGAGGAAAAGTTCATTCCAAGTCATTCAGGCCTACTCTTCATTTTTACACTGTACTTTTAAAAAAGTTTAATAATATCTAAACATTTATTACATAAATAAACCAAGAGAAATGAGATTCCCTAGCTGCAGAGGTAGATGCCTTTAAAAAAAAAAATCAGACTCATGAATGTTTCAAAAAAGGTAACAGAAACAAGTAAATGCTCCTTCAGGAAAGGGTAGACAGTGGGTTTAGTAGCTATATATTTGATTTTAAACCAGAATAAAAATATTTCAGTATGTGGAAAAGTGATCAATGAGAACTGTAAGATCTTCTGTTGTACTACATGTGCAGACAGTAAGTTTTGTTTTCTTAGCCTTCCAATGTGAAGGCTGCATATGTCTACTCAGAGACATGTGAAAGAAGTCCCTTCTCATTTGCATTGTAAATGCATATAGCCTACTCCCACAATGAACACCAAGAGCAAACCTTATATAGCAATCCCGAACAGATTTCCTTGCCACAGCAAATTCAGTGCCTGCTGTCACTGCAGCACTTCAGAGAAACAAGTTTGAAGCATTACTCAAATAAGTTACAATCCATTTTAATACAAGAAATCTTACTACACTAAAGTTAAAGTCCAGTAGTTCATTGTTCTATCACTTTACGAATTTCTTAATTCAAATGAATAGAAATTGCTTGCCTGTTTAACACCAGCAAGATGTCCTCCCACTAGTCCTCTAGGGAGGTAGAAGAGGGGCTACCCCACAAGTACATTACTATTTCTCCTTCCTGGATGGACAGCTTTTTGGTACTGAATTAAAAATAAATACAGACCAAGCAGGGTGTTCCAAAGAAAGGATTTCATAAATGTTTAGTTATATGATGACATAAGTGTGTTTCTTTTGATCCTGTGTATAAATAAATGCTATTAACTCACCACTCATGGACTTTAGCTCAGAAGAGCTGCTTACTCCTTATTCAGTCTCAGCAGGATCTGTTCTTATGTATCACAAAAGCTCTGCAGTGAAAAAAAAGTATAAAGCAAGGACTAAAAAAAAAAAAAAAAAATCTAATGTTGTATATCACCTGTCCTCAGAGAAGTAGTATCTGCATGTTTTCCTTCACTCCTAAAACTATGCACACAGGGTCTCATAAAGCATAGATTTTTTAATTTGTTGTTGCACAGAAACCATTGGTGTCTCACAGCAGCTACCATTTTGACGCTACCTGAATACAAAGGAACACAGTGCAGTTTTCTGCAGCTGTTGGACCACTTTTAAGAGGTCTCCATGAAGAACACAGATTCAATACACAAATCTAATCTCATTTTCACAGATACTCAGAAGTAACAGACCTATTCTAAACCAAAACTAATGCAAGTTGGGGTTTGACTTCATTTCATAGCTATTACAGCCCATTTGGGTGCACCCAAGCATTTAGTTGAGGAACAGATACTATTTCTCATGGACATATACAAAGCATGTTTTCCAGGCTACTCTTCCATCATTAAAATGGAAGTTTGCAATGTGTAAGCTGCCTACCTCCTAAACCCCTTGGTAGCATGGCAAGGCACAAGACGCCAGCCAAGCTGTCGGACTGATTCTTTACCCATTTACAGCCTCTTCTGAGGTGCCTCTGACCTGGTCAGGAAAGTCAAGTGTAAGGGCCATAATCCTGAGGAGACTTTCTAGTAGAATAAGTCATTATCCACAGAGGGAGAACGTACAGTTCTATGACTGGGATCACTAGGTTCAACACACCATAATAAATAAAAGCAGAAACTTCAACTGCTCACCAAAAAAAAAAAAGGAAAACCTTCCTGCTCAAATCCATTTACAGAAAATAGGGTTTAATTAATCTTTTTTTAATTAAAGTGCAAGAAGCTGATTTTATTTTGAAGACTGTGTGAAAGCTTTTGTGAGGTGAGTGGCTCTTAAAAGGGCATGAATGCAGCAGGCAGTAAGGTCAGAGTGACCTGATCTCCCACAGCCACCAGCATGCAAGAACATAAAATAGCATAAAAAACACTGTAGTGTCCAACCTACAACATTAGAACAACAAATCTGTTAGTGCAATCAAAGCCAGGCAACTTCAGTTCGAGAGGTTCTGCAGCTCCTCAGGTGCTCTGACTTCAGTGATGCTGGGGAAGATAGCACTAAAGACAGAGCCACCACCATTCTTGGAAGTTGATGGCTGTATGCAAGATTGCATGTTCAATCAGAGAAGGCAACATTAACAAGCTAGAACACAAACTAAAAATTGGGACCATTTACCATGGGCTAAGAAAATTAGCACATGTGGCCTGAGCCATGCGAGATGGTTTAATTGCCTTCGGCTGTGGCATGGGGAGCTAACAGCACGTCAATGAACAACTGCTGAACATTTCTCCAGACAGCATAATTTGATCTTGAGGTGAGGTCTGTAAAAGATGGACCAACCTTCCACAGTAATTTTTACTTGAAATATTTGAATTTATTAATAATGTAAACTATATTTTATTCTCTCTGCAATGCCTGAGGCACCCGTTGGAGGACAACACTCAGCAACAGTGACATGCCACAGTAACTCTACTGATGTTGCAGATTGCACGTTTTATAAAGACATTGTGTAACATCGCTCATGGCAACAGACAGCAAAATCTATATCACATGCCTGGAGTCACATCCTGTAACCACTGGAATATAAGAAAAACAGAAAATAAGAAGTTGTCAGACAGCTACTGCCACAGCTCACATCACACAAACAAATGCCGCCTGATGTCAGTGGATCTCTTGTACGAGGAAGATTATCCCTACAGTGTAATTTCAAATGGCTTTCATATCTTACAGCAAATGTATTGGGCTCAACTCAAAAGCTACTTTCCCAGTAGCTTCTCTTCAGCTTCATTATGTGTAAATAGAAGTTATAAACTAGGACTTCAAAAACCTTTTTATTGGCTTTTTAGCTGTTGCAGCAAGAGCACTTGATATCAGCCAATACTGCTTCTCTATTGCCTTATGTATCACTTTGAAGAGGTCTGCAGAGCACTAACAATATAATTTTTCTTACCCAGGAACGTCTATTTTCAGCTTCAAATTCATATCTATTCCCATCCTCACAACTCACCTCATATTGCATAAATTCAGTAAAAAAAAATAGACAGGACTTGCTCTCCCCCAGCTGATGTAAACCCATGAGAGGTTTGTATCCTATGCAGGTCTGAATTCAGAGCTGCAAAGCATACACATGGCAGAAGGGGCACTGCCTTCATGAGGAACACTAAATTCTCTTGCTTGCTTGTATTGTTCGGACTAGCTACCAATAATCTCCCAAACCAACATATTTTTACAAATGCCTTTATGAAATTTGCAACTTGAATGAATGCATCCACATCTTTCTTCATCCCCTCCATATTCTGTATTCAGCACTTCACCTTACTCCTTCTCATAGGATTTTCCAGTTTAGCAATATTATTGAATTCCAAAGATCTTAAAAATCTTTATCATTAGAATCAAGTCATCTTGCTGTAGACACTGGGAAAAACAATATAATGACAGATATACTGATTATGTCAGCCTAATCTTTCCATCAGATGCTTCAAACCACCCTTATTAGTCACCCTTTATTTCTGATCATAATAAAAATTAATTCTCAGAATGTTTATATGTTCCACCATTTTGCTCCTGTGAGCTGCTCTTCCTTTTTCTTTTTTCAATCTGTGGAAGCTTCACCTTAAAATTTTAGGTTCAGAAGATTTTTATTTTTATTTTCCTTTTTTAACTGCAATCCTTCCCCTCCCATTCCTCACCTTAATTGCTATGCCCTATCTGCAAGGCACATGTTTTGGGCATTTTCAGACAAAGTCTGTTCATACAACATAGTAGACTGAGATGCTTTTTGCATTTGTTATAAAACAAGTGACACATTTTAATAAGACTAAACTAGAAAAACCGTAAACAAATCTTAGTCAATTTGGCTTAAGAAAAACGTGTAAGAGGAATAATGCCTATTCAGAACATAACCTGATTAAACTATTCAACCTGAAGTAAGTATAGCAGGGACCATAACATGAATCAAGAATGCAAGTTAAAAAAAGAAGAACAGAAAGAAGGTTATAGGAGCTGAAGTCCCTGAAGTCCTGAGGGCTCTAGGGCATGATAAATATTTGGCCTGACATAAAGTATCTGTTCTCTGAGTTGAGGTTATTCAAAGTGCAGACTGGGAGAGTAGTAGACTGGAGTTCATACTATTGAAATACAGTACACATTCATTACAGTTATAGTTTTGTATTAGTTCAAACATTCTTTATATTTTTATTCTGAAAAGCCTTGTATTTTTCAAAGAAAGCCCATACTCACTAGTATCGCAAATTCCAGTCAATTTTTCAAATGATTAGAGCTGATAATAGACAGCAGCTCTACTACCAGCTCCACTACCAAAGCAAAGCCATAGTACTATAGGATGCAGCAGAGTGATTTTTCATGAGCAGTGAGGTTTATATATATATATTTTAAAACTAATAGTAACTCATTAAGTTTGCCTGGGACCTCCCAAACATTAAGAAATACTTGTACATTCTTCCATGCAGAAGACTTGGAGACTGTTCTATCTTGTATAAACATAGATATGAACTTATCATAGAATCATAGAATATCCTGAGTTGGAAGGGACCCTTAAGGATCATCAAGTCCAACTCTCGACACCGCACAGGTCTACCCAAAAGTTCAGACCATGTGACTAAGTGCACAGTCCAATCTCTTCTTAAATTCAGACAGGCTCGGTGCAGTGATCACTTCCCTGGGGAGCCTGTTCCAGTGTGCAACCACCCTCTCTGTGAAGAACCCCCTCCTGATGTCAAGCCTAAATTTCCCCTGCCTCAGCTTAACCCCGTTCCCGCGGGTCCTGTCACTAGTGTTAATGGAGAAAAGGTCTCCTGCCTCTTGACAACCCCTTACGAGGAAGTTGTAGACTGTGATGAGGTCTCCCCTCAGCCTCCTCTTCTCCAGGCTGAACAGGCCCAGTGACCTCAGCCGTTCTTCGTACATCTTCCCCTCAAGGCCTTTCACCATCTTCGTAGCCCTCCTCTGGACACTTTCCAACAGTTTCATGTCCTTTTTATACTGTGGGGCCCAGAACGGCACACAGTACTCGAGGTGAGGCCGCACCAGCGCAGAGTAGAGCGGGACAATCACCTCCCTTGACCTACTAGCGATGCCGTGCTTGATGCACCCCAGGATACGATTGGCCCTCCTGGCTGCCAGGGCACACTGCTGGCTCATATTCAACTTGCTGTCTACCACGACCCCCAGATCCCTCTCTTCTAGGCTGCTCTCCAGCGTCTCGTCGCCCAGTTTGTATGTGCAGCCAGGGTTTCCCCGTCCCAGGTGCAGGACCCGGCACTTGCTCTTATTGAACTTCATGCGGTTGGTGATCGCCCAGCTCTCCAACCTGTCCAGATCCCTCTGCAAGGCCTTTACGCTCTCATTTGAGTCCACAACTCCTCCAAGTTTGGTGTCATCAGCAAACTTGCTCAAAATACCTTCTATTCCTACATCCAGATCGTTTATAAAAATATTGAAAAGTACCGGCCCTAAAATGGAGCCTTGAGGGACCCCACTGGTGACCGCCCGCCAGCCTGACGCAGCTCCATTTACCATAACCCTTTGGGCCCTGCCCGTTAGCCAATTGCTCACCCATCGTCTGATGTTTTTATTTAGCTGTATGGTGGACATTTTGTCCAGTAGGATCCTATGGGAAACCGTGTCAAAAGCCTTGCTGAAGTCCAAAAAAAATCACATCAGCTGGTTTCCCTTGGTCCACCATACGGGTGATCTTATCATAAAAGGAAATCAGGTTAGTTAGGCAGGACCTACCCTTCACAAACCCATGCTGGCTGGGACCAATGACTGCTTTGTCCCCCAGGTGCACCTCAATAAGTCCGAGAACCATCTTCTCCATGATTTTACCAGGCACTGACGTGAGACTGATAGGCCTGTAATTGCTAGGGTCTTCTTTCTGACCCTTCTTGAAAATCGGCACAACATTTGCCAGCTTCCAGTCTACCGGGACCTCTCCAAATTCCCAGGATCGTTGAAAAATAATTGAGAGAGGTTCCGCAATGACGTCCGCCAGCTCTTTCAGCACCCGGGGATGAATCCCATCCGGACCCATGGACTTGTAGGGATCCAGGTGGAGTAGCAAATCCCGCACACGTTCAGGGTCAGTTGGGAGTTTGTCATCCCCACCGTCCCGGTCCTCCAGCTCAGGGCAACCTGGGTCCCGAAGCCCATCATCAGCATTGAAGACAGAGGCAAAGAAGGCATTAAGCATCTCTGCTTTGCCTACGTCATCGTCTGTGAGGAGACCTTCCCTATCAAGGAGCGGCCCTATGTATTCTTTAGTTCTCCTTTTTCCATTTACATATCTAAAAAAACCCTTTTTATTTTCTCTCACAGACACAGACAGCTTCAACTCTAGCTGTGCTTTGGCCACTCGAACTTTCTCCCTAACTTAGGTGCATTTAGATACTTAGCAGGGAAAATGTTTAAGTATCTGATATCTATCTACAGATACACTTTGCAGTAGAACCAATACATACCTTTGGTTGCAAAATCAGTATGGTCATGACCAAACATGGCTATCCAATGCCTAAAATGCTGTTGCTTTAGCTTTCTATCGTATGCACATTTTGTGTTGCATGTTTCTGTTATCCTGCTTTCTAGAAGTTGGGTTTTTGTTTAAGATGCAATTATGTGACAGTTACATAAGCGGAAGGTATAGAGAAGACTGACCCAGACTCTTTTGCAAAGCGTATAGAAACGGGCAAATTGTAACAAGGGAAGTTCTGTTTATGTATAAAAACTTTACCATGACAGTGGTCAAATATTGGAATTGATTGCCCACAGTGGCTGTGGAAACTATCCTTGGAAATAGTCAGAATTCACCTGTGCAAACACCAGATTGTTCAGGGGAGAGTTTTGAGCATCTCCAACTTCCTGCTTGACACCCAAAGCGACCTCCACAGCTGTTTCAAGCTAAATTAGCTGTCAGTTACTGAATCAGATATGATCAAAGGACCATTTTAGCCCATAAATATATCAAATGGCTGCAATCTAAGCAAAGAGCAGGCTACAAATTACCAATTCTTCTTTTATGTTGGGCACTCCTGAAAACATGCTGCATCTTTTTCATAATCCTTCAAGGAGTAGCACATGCAAACCATTATCACAATCTGAAATAAGGCCATAAGGCTTGTTTCCCTGATCAATTATCTTTCATTTAAGCTTCTGTGATATTCTTAGTGATATATTCTTAATGACACAAGAAACTATTCTACAGCTTTTTAACAGCATAAGTTCCAAGTGCCTTGCAGATACTGTTGGTTATTTTAATTCACGTTTGCTTTCCATGATATAGATGTTGATAATTCCTCATCAGTTTGCAGCAATGATCCCTGTAAAGATATAAGGTCTTACGTACATAGCACCTACATAATTCCTAATACTATTGTTAGGCACATGGTGAGGTTGTTTATAACACAAAGCATTTCAGCAGCCAGAAAAAGTCAGTTGTACCAGAGTTCTCTCCTAAGTTGAGCAACGCTGTGCAAGTACAATGCCTAGAAGAGATAAAACCGAAAACAAATCCTCAAGCACACAACTGGGACCAGAGGGTGAGCACCTGCACTCTAGAAATCAGCTACAGGAAAGCTATAGGGTGTTTTCTCGATCTGTATTTCTTTTTCTTCAAGGCCAATATTGTATATTTTACTAGAATTGGAACAATTATTATGTCATAAATTCCAAAGCATGAAGAGATTTAATCCACAATTTCCAATCTCTGAAAGTAGAAAAGAAGTTTTTATTCTCAGCATGAGTAGAGAGTAATAATAAAATTCAACTGACAAAGCACAACACATAAGTATGACTTTTATTAGCACCTGGTGACTTCAAAAAGTTATCTGTGATTGTTCCAGTTTGAATTTTAAAATTTGTCTCCTAAATCTATTTACACCAAAAAGCTGCTTAGGAATATTTAACAGATTCTTTTTTCTTTTAAATTATTTCACTTCTTTCCAACCTGGGATGAGAAACCCCTCAAGAGTTGAAACATTGAGGAAAATGTTTCTGTAACTTTCTCTTCTTAAGTTCTTTTCTAGAAGTTGATTGAATTTAAGAGGCTAAGAGAAACAAAATACCAAGTTACTCCATACACACACTTCAAGCCCCTTCTAATATTTTTGTCTAAGCTTCAATGATAGGTGTGCCTAGCCAACTAGCTGAGCCTTTTTCTTTCACACCACCATAGAAATTAAGTTTGAGAGCACACCAGTCTCCTCACTTGCTTTTGCTGAGCAATGCTGCTAAGGCAGCCAGTTGGCTCAAAGTTAAAGCTGAAGGCCAATGTGCAGATAATACAAATTCAATGTAATTTGGGTTAATTGCAAGTTGAAGCTAATGTAGTAAGACAAATGAAGTATTTGAATCTGTTTCCCTTATACTTCAGCTCATTTTTCTGAGCACAATGGTCCCAGTCAGCTTGAGCAGAGACACAGCCCAACAGACCACACTTTTCTTCCAGATTCACATCTCCTCCATCCCTCTGGGAGGACTGACAACAATGCCCTTGTTGATTGGGATTCGCTTCAGCTAACTCTCAGACAAAGAGATGCCTCTGGTGTAAACTTCAGTGTTCCCCTTACCCACTTGTACCTACCAAAACAATGAAGTGAATCATAGTGTTTTCCTTTTTTTTTTTTTTTTAAAGGGGTGATGAAAGAGGAGATATAAACTACTCAACCTCTGACTTTAGAAGGGGTGGCCTAACTCCTGCTTCTTCAAAACCTGACATTGGATGAGCTAGATCCCACCTTATAGAGTTGTCGTATGTCAAACTCAAAAGATGAAGGTAAACCCACATCCACATTAGGACAGAAGTGATGAGGAATCTGTCTTCCTGTAAGCTCCCCAAAGCAACTCAGTGAGGAGAGAGTGTGCCCCTTGAATAGTAAAGTGGGAGAAGAGGATCATGACAGCTCCATGGGCTCCTGTCAGCTCCAGTAACCTTCAGAAAGTAACTTAAGACAGAAAACCTCCCCACCCTCCCATTGCATACTGGTTGCCACTTTCTCACAGCCCTTCCACAGAGCTATCTGGACTCTGTGTTTAGGCATTTATGCTCTGTAGCTTCAAGTCCACAGTATTCTTGGCAATTGTTGACCATTGTTAAGGCCGCCAGCAGGTAAAAGGGCTCTCGGGAAACATTCTTTATTCCCTGCATCTGAAGTGTTGTGATACGCATTTAGTTACAACACATATGATAGTTGTCTGCTTTTTTGGTAACTGAAATCATTATCAGCAAAAATAACACAAGAAAGGCAAGAAATGAATAAATCACTGATTGCAAACCAGCACAAAGCCAAAAATACTATTCCGTTTTTCCCTTTAGGATCACGATTAAAATCCCCACTTCCATATGGGGGGGGACCAAATTTACTAACTTTGGGAATGTTAACAGAAAACCGTTGGAAGGATTAAATGCTCAAACATAGAATGAATTTACTGTAAGTGACTCATGCCTGCACTTCAGGAAGCTTAGGTAATATCTTAACTCATTTCTCATTTGGAAGTGAACTTTTTTGCTTATGAGATAATTATGAAAGTAGAACTATAATCCTAATGATGCTGATCCTAATCTTAGGGGGGTTATTTTGAGCATCTCCAAATCTGATTGCATTGAAATCTTTAGACCATTAAAGCAACCATTAATTTCACTCTATATTTAGGTCCAGATTTTTTGAAAAAACTTTTTTCCCCTTCTCCACCAGTTCTGGAAAAATAAAGCTCTAAAGCAACATGCATCAAATGGTACTTTTTCAGCTTTTTTTTTTTTTTTTTTTTCAAATCATCTAAGCAATGACACCTATATACAAATATGGATTGGTTTATTTTACAGACATTTAACTTACACACAGGCACCAGGATTGAATGCACTAAGTCAACGCAGCAGCCCCACTAACCATTTTCATATCAAGTGATCCCTAAGCAATGAATTAATTCCACCCCCCACGACTTCCATTAAAATTACTCCGAAGACTACGCTTCTATACATACCTAACAAATAAAAGGCTTCCACTTCTAACTTCAAATCTATCAACAATTATTTGGATCAGACATGCATGTATTATTCCTCAGCAAAGCTGTCAGGATAGGGACAGCTTCCCTATTTGCAATATCACGCAAAATAATAGAAATTGCTAAATACTGTGGCTATTGCGAAGAACAGAGAACACAGACATGCTTAGCACTTAGAACCTCCCTAAAAAGAAGCAGGTTCCAGCCTAAACCCAGCACAGGAGTCTTCACTGATTTAAAAGAAGAAACACAGTGGGTGAAGCAGCTGTTCTGCCTTTTTAGTAACACCTGTGATGTGTTATCTTTTTCCAGACACTGACATTTAGGCTGTATCTGAGAGCATATCCATACAATATGATGCAGTGCCTCTGTAAATCTGTGTGAGGGCGCTTAGATTATCACACAATTACAGATGCATCACAGGAGTATAGCATTGGGGATAAATAGCCCTGTTGAAAAGCAGAAGGTATTATTCACAGGACTGTTGGCTCCTTGTTCAGCAGATATGCCCTAAACCTGGATAATATTTAAAATACATTGCTTCTCCTTATCAGCCATGAAGCTAACATTTTGCTAGCAGTTTCCACAAATCTTTCATTGAAAATCTGATCTAACAAAAGAATTAAATCCAGCTTTAACTTAGAAGATCAACTTTTAGAGCACCTTTGGTACCACTTTCTTAAAAAAAAAAAAAAATTTTGGTTGTTGTTCCTGCTGTGAACCAAGGCCCTCTTGTGCTTTTAAGAAAGGCCGTGCGAGTGCCAGGGATGTGTTTTCTATTGATGAGCAAACCCTCATTTCTGGTTATGTTTTACTAAGTGATATTTTTTTTCCATTCATACATGACATGAGACAATTAGAAAACCTTGTTTCTACTTGTACTAAATGGATCGGCTCCACAAGCAAATAGATTTACTAAGGTCACCTCTTCCTGGCAAAATGTTGTATATGCATTTAAAATGTTTTTCAATCAAAAAAATCCATATCAAATTGTGAGTGATCTTAGCACCTTTGAGTTATTATCAAAATTACTTGGTGCAATCTGGAAATGGTATTGCTAGCAACATGAGAATAAAAAAATGGACAACTGATATGGCTGCAAATAAGTTCTGATTATAGATAATAAAGTTTGATTTAACATGTAAATATATTCCTACAAATAAAGTTCATCTGCGCTACTTGAGCTAGATTGTACCTATATAGCTTATCTATTTTCATGCTAAACTCCTTACTACAGTAAGCCAACCTTCCATTTGTTTCAATATCTAGTATTATGTTGAAATATACCCGTCCTTTATTGTATGTTTCCTCATAGCTTAAGAAATTCACAAACAAAAAAGGCAGCAGGGACTACAGCTACTGAATCCTGCATGCATACTGCTCAGCACCTGCACACCAACGAGGAGATATAGCTGGCCTGTAGCTGCTGCATCGCATCCCTGACCTCTGGCACCTATCCCACATTTCTGTTAGCATGCAGGGCTAATTTTCAAAGAATTTCAGGGATATTTACACCATTAAAAAAGACAAGTCCGAAGAATTAAAGTTCGTGTCCCACATTCCCTCTGTATCCCCTCCCAACTTCTTTGCTGTGGCATATCCCTTCCACTTCAATCCACAGTTCCACTCCAGGGTGGAAGTAACCCACAGCAGAAGGTGGGAATATTTTGGATAGAAAAGCTTCTGTGTTTTTTTTTTGTTTTGTGTTTTTGTTGTTGTTTTTTAACTATGTGTTCTTTCAGGTTTTGTTTGGTTGCTTTTTTTGTTATGTAAACATATTAGAAAAGTGCCCAGCCCTAAAATTTATGCAGATACAAGAGTCAAGTCAGGGGAAAGAATGGATTGCCTCACACCCCTTCTTTACACGAGCATTTATGAACATTTACTACAGTATACCTGAAAGATGACTGAAAACAGACACAGCTCCTCCTGCTTGGACAGGATCCTACAATAATACAAATAGACTAGGAGTTGAATCCTCTACACAGCTCACACTCCTGACTGAAGCACAGCAGTGCTGCATTTCCTACAGTTAAAAACTAATAGGAACTGGCAACCCTACTTCTTCTGGGTAGTTGAATTTTTATTGCCTCTAAAAGTTTGCTTGTCCGTTTGCCTCTGACATGACTTTCATACAGCTGAGGTTTGTACCTTCTTCCCCCTCCACACCCAGCAGCATTTACAACTAGTTCTGGGACAACCCAGCCACGATATCATCATGCATAAGAACCCTGATGCTTGGATTTTGCTCACATATCTGAAAATATTTTTTTGTCCTGATACTGATGAGTTTCCACCAGGTACATTGAAAGCCCTCACTGAAGTGGGAATTTTGCTTTCCAAATTCTCTACAAACTCAACTTGTTTGTAGGCACCAATTCGATAGATGAAAATAATAATCTTGGGAACTAAGGAATACGACAAAAAGGTGGTACAAAGGACCAACATTTGATTTTTCCCTTACTATACTTTGTATTATTGATCCTTCTGCTGTTATTTGCTCCAGGGCTTTTGCAGAACAGTCCCATTGACCTACTGAATAGTTAAACTTTTTTGTTTTAATTAAAAACACTTCCAAGTCCACTGTCATTGAATTAACTGTTTGGTTTGTTTGTTTTTACTACTTAATTTATTCACAGCAACAAGAAAACAGGCCATGTTAAAATATCTGTGAGTAATTTTGTTGTTTTTCCCCTTATACACGCTTGCATGGTTTTCTAGCCTTTGTGAAAGCCCTGACCTCCCAGGAGGCTATGAGGCTTCTTCAAAAACTAGCCACTTATTCAAGCAACAATAGCAGCTGGAGTTATACTAATGATAGGAAGTGACAGGAGCTAGCCATATCTAGAATTAGGTAATTTCTGACTCAGCTGTGACAAGTTCATAAGTTCTTAGAAAAATATTACATAATGCCATGAGTACAAGTACAAAGACAACTAATGCCTCCCTAAAGTAGCTAGTCATTGCCACTTAATTTTTAGTCCTAGACATGATTCAGGACACATCTGTTAGGCACTAGACAAACAGAATTAAATTCACCATGCAACCCACAATGAAGGGAAATTTTAACTGTTAAGAAGAATTTGGTAGTAATTGTGGCAGCAAACTGCCACTCAGTTTTGCTCAGTGCAATTAGATTTACTCATGTAAAGGTCAAGTCACCTTACACAAACTCATGAACCACTTCTACCTGTGCAGATGGACTGTGCTGTAAACTTATCAAAGCAACAGAGGCAAATATCCACTTTAACTTCTACTTAGATGAGTACCAGGTGCCATCAGATGAAGAACTAGGCTCATGATCTCTAGTGGTACCTTCTTTATTCGGTAGTACTACAGAACTGTAATCCTTCCTTTTTTCTGCATGATGAAAAAAGTAGGGTGACATCTTCAAGCCAGCTCTCTTCACAATTCAGTTTCTGAAGATGGTCACTTCAGCAGATAATATGATCTGTGAAAAATAGCCTCTTAATTGAGAGTTGTCAACAGCTCCTGTGAGAAATTAACTCCTTAGCAGATAACATTAGCATGAATACACACACAGCACAGATATTATTCTGCAGTCCTATTTTCTTTAGTTTTATCAGAAACGCTTCAGAGCAGATATTTCCCAGTGCTTTGAGCATCCATGATGTACAAATAGAATTTGAAGTACACATTAATATTTAGTCAGAAAAGACCATGCATTCTAACTAAACAGTACTTCTGGAAATATGGGAAGGGGGTACATTGCTTGCAGTGAAGGAATTTGAACTGTCATCCCCTGCATACTTTTCAGTAGGCTGCTCAATCTTCCACATGATCACTTAGATTTCAATGTGACAATTTATTATACAGAGGAAAAAAAAAAAAAGGTAAAAAATCCCCCACGTTCTTCAAATGCCCTTCCTGGGAAATTATTCAGTAGCCAGTGGAGTTTGTCCTGAAACAGCTTCATTCCCAAGAAAAATGGCATCACTACTTCAGTTTTTTCCTATATCCTTTCCACAACTGCAGATTACATCTGAAAATTACGTCAGTTGAAAGCCATTTAAAATACAGAATTCAAATGCTGCCTTCATCCAACCTGAAGATTAAATTTGCTTATTATTCAAATGCTACTCTTATAAAAAAAAAAAAAAAAAAGCACCACTGGAAGAAATCTTGCATTTTGCCCACACATCCTGTTTAATGCCTATAAGGTTATTTTTTTTACTGCAAAATGGAAGATTAAAATGGAAGCTTTACTGTAGCTTTGGACATGTATTAAAAAGGACTACTCTGCCAGCAGATTCTTCATCTGGTCATAAGCATAATACTGCTAATTCAGTTATTAACTTTAGCTGTTCCAGCTAGCCAGGACCATGAGTTCAGGGACTTCCAAATTAATCCATGCAACATCTGAGAGGACTCAAATTCTACTTCAGCTCCAGTTTAGATTAACATAAAAAAGCTTTGAGAGGTCTTAGAGTTACATAAAGTTCTACCTACAGAGATCTCCCTTAATTTATTTGGAGGGCTTGTAGCACTGCTCATGTTAGACCTGTTGTCTCAAATCTGTTCTTGTTTACAGTTGCTCTCATAGAAGCGTGTTTGCAACTGACAAACCATACATGCTTTGGTACTTGCCTCTCTTCAGTCCTAATCCTAAAAGTGAATCGAACACAGTAATCCTTTAGTTCAAAAGCTGCCTCATACAAGCTCATAGGTTTCCCTACAGACGGGAATATTCTCTATTAATCTTCTGGTGGCTTTAGGACATTAAAGAAAATAACCTGCTTGTGTACCTGTCAGGCAGCAGCCTGATTCCCTGGCAGATACAAGCAGCTTTCAGTGTATGGCTTGAAAAGTCAGGATCTACTCCCCTAGAGTTAAGGGACTCTCACACAGCATGAAGCTGGCTATTTCATTCATAACACATCCTTCACTAAAATCAGCACATTTTCTAAGAGATAGAAAAAATAAACAGAATGCTTAAGGAAAAGTTACTCTCAACATCTGTTGACAGTGCTTAAAATAAAAAAAAAAAGTAAACCTTAGAGCCCTAACCAATTTCAATTGGCAAAGTAGAGCTGTCTCAGCAAACTTAAGTCCCTTCAAGCTTCAGGAAAGTCAACAGAAAGGTAAGTGTAATTCTCTGCTGAGCCTTCTGCCCCCAAAAAAGTCCTTTTTTAGGGCTTCTGACAGAATCAGAAAGCCCTAAACTTAGAACAGTTGTTGGGTATGTTACTCTTCAGGTAGAAGGCAGACCAAATCGGATGCAGCATACATTGTTGGGGTGAGAAGTTATAGGGACTACTAGAAACACAAAAAAAGGAGAGCGTGGAAGCGCAGTCTTCATGGGGTTGCAGATTGCACTGTAGAGTTAAAGGATCTTTTAGTTGCAGCAGAAGGAACTGAACGCAAGAAGGAAGTGCAGAGCACTTAAGAAACCTCAAGGAGGGTCTCTTCATCCACTAGAGAGAAGGGCAGCAGAGAACTTGAGGTTAGCTTTTGGTAGTTGCACTTCTCAGAGGACTTTCATAGATGCTTTACAATAGCATAGAAGGAATCTTTAATTATGTCCAAAAGTAATTCAGCAAGAAACATCAGGAAAGAGTATATTCTATGAACATGTATGAAGAATCCACAATTTCATTTTTCCCTCACCAGTGAGGGAAAAAAATCAATACAAACAGATTTATAGCACAAGACTGCAGAGTAAGTCACTGCAAGGGCAATAGTGTTTGCATTAGTGAAATCAAGAGAGCACAGACCTTGCAAGGAAACAAAAGAACATAGAAGAGAGACAACCAGCTGAAATACACGTTGTCTTCCTGCAAAACTCTGAACAATTTAGCACAAAAATCTAAGTATAACATGAATATAAACAACAGATTATTGCTGTCTGATCCAACTGTAATAAGTTAACTTCATTTTTGATTTATAGCCTCCAAGTGCTTACATATGCAGTAAGCATCCTTTCATGCACTCAGGAGTGCTGTCTTACCAGCTAGAGTTCTTCAGGTGCAAGAGTATTCAGAAATCAGTGGATTTCCCCCCACTGATCTTGGCACAACATCAGCTGCACAAAGTCATGACTTTAGTTGCTAGAAAGCAAGCACACCTGCTTTATTACTCCAGCTACCAAAAAAAAAAAAAAAGGCACTTTTAAACACAACTAGCTTCACCCCTAGCTAATTTACTGTAGAGCAAGTTAATATTTCAGAGCTAGCCAACCATGCACCTATCAGCACTGTGGCTGGTTACTCTAGATTTATTTACACGTTTATATCAAGACTGATGTGGCCCATCTTTTTTTTTTTTTTTTTTTTAAATGACTAGCTGCTTGTGATGAGAGCTTATTTTCTTCACAGAAATACTGTATTTCATAGGCTACCCATTTGGCCCTGCTAAAGCAGCCTCACAGAAATACAGAGATATGGAAGTAAAGCTATACTTCATGGCTTAGGCCCATAGCACGAATTAAAGTTGAAACTGCTTATTCTACTCTTGAAGCTGTTTTTGAAAATATTTATCCCAACATGCACATTACTCATCATTTATAAGGCATTACACTAAAATGAGATTTTATTCTCTGTTAGGTGATGGCATCTTGTGACAAGATGTTCTCCAGCTACCAGAGAGTGGTTGTTATTCCATCTTGAATACCTGGCTTGGTAACTGACATTGGGAG
Organism: Aythya marila; assembly: GCF_965140915.1. Lineage (NCBI taxonomy): Eukaryota > Metazoa > Chordata > Aves > Anseriformes > Anatidae > Aythya > Aythya marila. The sequence continues at coordinate 53,817,635 of NC_139045.1, read as the reverse complement.
CATTTGACATGAATATGTAGATATGTGAAAAAGCTGTGCTCAAAACAAGACAGACTACGATAAAAAGGTCAAGCTTGACAGGCTAGAAAAAGCCTTAAGGCTCCTCTTCAAATCAGGTTTGAGTTTTCTACAAAGGTCACTGTGAACTATTTCAATTTTCTTCATTAACAGGCCTCAGGAACACTTCAAAATATTATTGCTCTAAGCATTTGAGGAAATCCTTAGAAGAGATGGAAATTTATCATTGCATCACCAACACAACACAGCCTCCATAGCATGTCAGCTCCTGAGATCAGAGTCTTTTCTGTATCATACATCTTTGTGTGAAAACCTAAAAGAATGTCTGAATGTTCCAAAAAACACCCTATAAATATGTTCAGTTTAATGAATGCTGCAAGTATGATGCAAGACTTTTATAATCAGCATTCCAAATACTCTGGTATTTTTTAGTTATGAAATAAGGCAATGACTCTTATACTCCCAGAATACACCAATCAATGGTCATTACAGCACTCACAAGAGAAATCAAGATCCTACTTCTATTTTTGACTGCTTTTCTTTTTTCCTAAGAGACTTCTTCAAACATCCTGCTAAGATGGCACCCTGCCTCTTCAAGTCTAGTATAACAACTGGCATCACAGGTGAGATCTATAGCTATCAAGTAAAGGTAGCAATGAGTCATTTCCAAAAAATAACAAGATACAAATTTGTGTAAAAAAGACTTTGATACCGATGTGTCAGCTTAGGAAGAACTACACTGATTCAATATCAGATTAGTCAGAAGTCTGGAAAATAGAAAAAGAAGTCAACTGGTAGCTTATAACAACAGCTTGACAAGATAGTACTTACTGATCACTCATTTCTTTGCTCTTAGATGCCTACTTCAAATACACTGACACCAAAGTCAGCCATCACACCAAGTATGACCAGCATGAAGACTTCACAGATGTCCATTTCAACCAGCCACCAGGAAGAGGTTTTTGTGCCAAAGTCAGCATCCAAGACCATGTGATTGGATTTCATAAGCTGAATGCACTGCCATCATACCAGAAATAGCAAGACACTTTCTAAATAAACCAGATTTTCCTGAACTGTTCTTATGTGCTTCAGCCTGACTACCTTGAGTAGTCATACTTTACGTTGTGGAGGGAAGAAGCACACTTAGATCACAAATTAACAGTCAATGAACTCATTGGAGGGGAAGAAGAAACGAAAAGACTGTTTGGACTTTTGAGCTTACTATGCCTGTTTGTCTGACGACAGTAACCTGAGCGAAGACCTTAACTCTCAACAGTTCACATGGTGGATGCAGCAGAACAGCCACTTCTCCAGACAGGTCCAGCTCAAAGTCTGTTTCCTCCACTGAAGCATGAAATGAGTATATCAAATATTTATGAGGAAGTTATGAAAAATCTGTTTCAGTATGAAGCTAATTTCTCTTTCATGTTATAAGTAACTGCAGAGTTCATTTTAGATCTCAGGAGCCTCTCATTAAAGTTGAAGTCTTCAAACTACTTTTATTTCAATTATTCCATATTGCGTTAAAAACACTCTAAAATCATCGATTCCCTTGAAATAACAGGAAGAGGTGGAAAGATACAGTAGGCATGCATGAAAAGACTAAGCCCTTCCCTAGAAGCCAATTAAACAGAAATTGAGTCTAATGATTTTACCCCCTTCTATAAACCTATTTAGGAAGGGATCTAACGCAGTTCACATTCCTACCCAGTTCAGCATCCTGGAAGCATGATAAAACTACTGGAATAGCTGCAGAGTAATACAAGTTAAAGAGCTTCCACTTCATCTACCTTAATAAATAAATATCAGTTATGTATTTGCTCACCCTGACAAAAGTAAAAGTTTATGGCAGGTGTCTCCACATAGGCCTAACATTCTGTGCTTTGTTCTAAGGCCCAAAAATCATACAAGATTTTTATTGAAACAAGAAAGACAATATCATATACTACCTTTTTTTCCCTGTATTAATTACCTTCAAAAAGTATACAGCTCCTATGAAAATTAAGGGATGAAGTTCTTTATCAGTAATATGCATCTCAACTAGATAATAAAACATTAAAGTTCATGATCACCATACTCCCTGATGTACTGAATATAGTTCATCCCTTAATCTAGGAAGAATATTCATACTATATATACTGCAATAAGCTTATAAAAGTAGCATTTGGATGCTTTGCAGCTTCACAGAAGTTGCACAAAGGTTGAGATAAATATTTGTATTAACGGTAGAATTGCAGAGTACAATTTAATACAAGATGGCTTTAATCACTCTGTCTGTAAGAGTTAGACTATACATCTAAACAGTAATGTCTCCACCTCCCACTAAGGAATAATTTTTTCTGTCTTCCAATCAAGTTCATTTGGGGACAGCACCTCTTTGCTTCCTACCTGGCTAATTTTAACACACTTGTTGCAAAACAGTTCCCCACACCATCCTGTTACATCAACAACATATGGTAGACACAGGAAAGCTATTACAGCAAGAAAACTAATTATTCCTCAGTTCAGATACCTGTGGACCACACAAAGCTATTTCACAGATATAGAAGAGATGTGGGAAAAGGATGGACATTCACAGACAACATATGCAACCAAGGGTTTGTTTGCTGGAGCTGGAAGTTCTGCTTGCAACAAAGTACCTTCTCCAAAAACATGGGGCAGTCCTCAGCAAGTTGCTGCAACTTCATTCTATATAACTTAAAACATTATCTCTATTCTTTCTTCCATGATCCAACCTCTAGATTCAGAGAGCCAGACATATGGCAGGCACACAGAGCAAACAGGACAAGCAAAGCACTTATACTAGAGGAGGGTTTACCGTACCTGCTTAGGAATCAAAATATCCTGAGTTGGAAGGGACCCATAAGGATCATTGGGTCCAACTCCTGGCACGACACAGGCCCACCCAAAAATCCAGACCATATGCCTAAGAGCACAGTCCAAACACTTCTTAAACTCCAACAGGCTTGGTGCCATGACTACATCCCTGGAGAGCCTGTTCCAGTGTGTGACAACCCTCTCATTGAAGGGCCTCTTCCTACGTCTAGCCTAAACCTCCCCTACCTCAGCTTGACACCATTCCCTTGGGTTCTATCACTGGTCACTAAGGAGAACAGATCGGCACCTGCCCCTCTGCTCCCCCTCGTGAGGAAGCTGTAGACTGATGAGGTGTCCTCTCAGCCTCCTCTTTTCCAGGCTGAACATGCCAGGTGACCTCAGCCACTCCTCTCTAGGCTCCTCTCTTCCCCTCTAGGCCCTTCACCATCTTTATAGCCCTAGACAGAGGAAATCTGGACTTCAGCATAAAGTAAAATGTGCTGAATTAGAAGAGCTACCAGAAAGAAGTACACAAGGATTTCATTTCAAAGTTGTGTGAGGATAACTGGCTAGCCAGCATAACTCAGTATTCATTAAACTTGGTTTATAACCAAGCAAGTCCTCCTCTCCCTCACTGTCTCCTCCTGCTGGAGGAGGAGTTTTCTCTTCCATAGCACACAAAGAAGCTGCAATCATACCACAGAGTTAAATTCACTTAAACAGAAACTCTTCTTGCTAGTGGGATTAGGGAATTTCAAGGTCATCTCACCATGGTTCCAACAAAGCAGAGTACCAGCACAAGAAGATGATGTTGTTCAATACCCCACAGTTTACTGAGATTCCCAGTCATTAAGGGACAATAGTAGACATGTTAGCAAAAAACAACACCAGAGGCTCCTCACATATAAATAAGGTACTATAGCTCTAGTTGTTGTTTAAAGAAAAAAAAAAAAAAAAAAAAAAAAAAAAAAAAAAAAAAAAAAAAAAGAAGAAGAAAAGAAAAAGCAGATTTTTTGGACTGAATTGCCTACTTGCATAGACTTACCTGTCTAAATTGGGACAATACTGCTAGTAGTACCACATAAAGACATCAGATTCATAGTCATATAACCCCTTTTTATTAAAGAATAACTATTTTACAAAGCCCATAAACCAGATATTCCATTTTTAGAACACCCTTGCAATTTATTCCTGTAAAAGGCCATTATTATCATTAAGTGATTTTACCTCAAACTGGAAATAATGAAAACTTTGTCCAGGAACACCTTTATAGGCCTCCACTCTGGCCTGCTTCCTCTACTTCCACAGAAAGCCCCTCATCAGAGCCCAGCAGCTGACACTTATTTTATCACAAATGAGCTACAGCTTCTTTTCTCACATAGCTCCATACTTAATTACATATCTCCCTGACTTCTCTTAATGGAGTCAGGTACTACCTCTTAATTTATCTGAAGATGAGAGTCACATGTTATTTTACCATTGACATACTGCTGGCTTATTCCCCACATTCCTCTAAGCCTCTGAAGTAGCATGGACATCCATGAAATACCTCTGCCTCCTTCAGAAGCATGTATCAGAATATTCCTATACATACAACAGCAACATAAATATCCCTATAGCTTCATGATCCCCTATCCTTTTAATTATGCTTTTCTGAGCCTCTCTCCTAGAGCCTTTCTCGGTAAGAAAGCCGCACCCCCTACCTAGCAATTCCTGTCTGCTTCTTTACCTTGCCCATGTTATGGAGAGATCAGTGAGCTCCCACTCATCCTTTTCTTCCTCAAGGGACATCTAACAAGCACACAGAAATTTCTGCCCCATCAAAAAAAACAAAGCCTGCAAAACTTACCTTTGTGAATGCAGGAGAGCCAAAAAGCATGAGGTAACCCTCAGGAAACCATACGAGTGGCACCAGGCCTTTCTTCTTGTTTCTAGGTGCCACCTCACACACCCACCTCGTTAGGGCTAGATGGGGAACACCTGTCCCATGGGGCAGCTGGAAGGGCTGCTTCTATTTTTCTATTCAGGCAGTAAGTCCACAGCAGTTTCATTTTTGTGAGTGTCTAAGAAAGATCTGGAATGTCAGTAATAATCACTTTAATAAAATCCTGCCTTGTTTCCATAGGTATTTCACTTACAACGGAGGAAGCTGATGGTGATCTTTTTTAAAAAATGCTTGTATTAAATATATATATATATATATATATATATATATATATTCTGGACCAAAGAGCTAATCTATGGTGTTTCCATGTGCCAGAAAGGGCTGAATAGTCTTCTTTTACTGATTTAAACCTTTCATAGATCCTGAAAACTTTGAAGATCTGTAAATAGTTTATGAAACTTGAGATACCAGAAAGGAATTGAAGGAATAAGACTTAGCTATGAAAACATGATGTGCTAGCATCAGGGCAAGTTAATCCAAATCAAGTCTAACCATCTAAACAGATGGCCTGAGCCACTTCTAACTGTAATTGGACCTCAGTGTTGTAGTTTCAGCTGAACTATGGCTTTGTGGTCTCTTCCTTCAGCCAAAGCAAGGCACTTACACGGGTCATTTCATTTTGTGTACCTCTCAAAAGATAATTAAAACAAAATAATAAAAAATAATAATAATAATAAAAAAGCATTTTGTAGTTATGAATGTGTTTTAGCAATCCTTGACTTAAAAATGCACAATCTTTATGCACCATGGTCCAACTGGCAGCCCTGGCTTGCTTCCTCGTGCCCAGGGAGGAGGAAAGCATCTTGTCCAGTGAACTGAGCTGTAACTCCTCCTGGTTCTCCACCAGCAGCAGTTGGCCACAGGGTGCAGCGTAGCAGCTGCTGTGGTCAGGAAGCCTCGTGCCCCTAGGCACCAGCCCAGCTTCCTCCACAAGCCAGCAAGGCAAACCAGCTCTTTGCATTAGTTCTCCCACTCCCAGCAGTGAGAACCAAACACAGCCCACAAGGCATCCTAAAACCCAATCTGTCCCTCGCAGCTGACAAAATTGGACCACCCTACAGATAGGAAAGGAACACATTCAATGTGGAAGTGCCGGATATCTTTCCGTTAGATAACATACGTTTGGGGTTGTTGGGAAATGTTGCTTCTTCACTTCCTTGCGAGAAGCCTAGCTACCATATGTGCATTGACGTTATCTTATTGCCAGAAGCTAAAAAAGTGTGGGTGCCAGTGTGCAAATACCAAATAATAAAGGAATCCCCCAGAGACGTCTGATTCAATTTCCTCGGTAATACAAGACAAACATGAAAATTCATTGTCTTGATTAGCTTTAGTGCAGGGAAACATCTTTCACAGCTGATTGTAAATCTTCCGAACAGTCTCATTTAGCTTTTAACCTTCCTCTCTTTTTCATCCATGTGCAGATTATTCCAGCCCAGACATTCATTTATTTGAATAGCCTAAGACGTGTATGTTGGCTCCAGTCAGAATAAGAAGCCTCTGAAGTACACAAATAAGACCAAGAACATTGTGAACATACTTCAGAGTATCTTAGTACAAATGCATACTGCAGATACATCTTCGAAATAAAATGTCCCCATCACAAATAAAATACATTTTCTTTCCTTAACACTGCAAGTGTTCAAACCAAGGAGTGATGAAATATTTTAAAAACTGAAAAACGCATGCTGTGTTTTAAATCACCTTTCTAAGGACCTTCATGTCACCACGATAACATAAAAACTAGTATGTGCTGCAAGCAGTGCCACTGGTGGTCACAGAAACAGGGGATGAGTGTTGTGCTTGAACAAGATACTTGCAGCACATACATACAGCTGCATTATTCCTGTAGTCATTGCATCTTGTCTGTCAGTGCCAACTTCTCTGCCCTTCTATTGTTTCCTCTGTGATTTTTGTCCTACAGTTACCAGAGGAATTCTTCAGATGTCGAGGACTGTTATTACCAACAAAGAAATCATTATTAATATGTTTTTCCAGATTTCTGTTAATGCAAATGATCGTGGAAATTACTGATCTGACTTCAAAAGGCATATGGGAGATTAAAACACAAACACAGTGCCATTATCTCACTCTGGTTCCTATCAGTATTCCTCCTCATAGGCTGGAAAATTTAAAATCAAATTGTGACATTCTTCACAAATGTGAAGGCAAAAGATAAGGAATCAAAATCTCACAAGATATAGTTCTGCCTTAGATATTCTTTGGCCTTAATCATGTTTTAGAAACATCTGTTAGCTATAAAGTTTAAAGACTCTTCATGAAATAACTAAACATTTTCATCTCAGTGATTCAAAACACCCCCAAAAAATCAGATTTTTTTTTCCACCATCTCTTCCTGATAAAAGTAAGTGGCAACAAAGATCAGCAGGAATATTTTGTTTCTGTGTACTTTGTTCACACACTTTTCCCACACGATCTTAGAAGAACTGTGAAAATTAATGCCTGCCTACAATTGTATTTTAAAGATAAAGATTCATGTTGTCTTACTTTAATTCTTCAAATTCAGATCTAATTTGATAGTCCCTCTGATGTCTGTGGGGAGACATGGGTATGTTAAACCAGCTATTCAATTCACCTATCCTAAACTCTCTCAGGTTGGGACATACAATCTGTGGAGATATTTTCTTTCATCATAAACAACAGCTCAAATAATTAATTTAAGTAAGAAATCTAACTCTGAAAAAACTAAGCCTACAAAAAAAAACTACCTAAACACTTCATCTTAGATTTTCCATAAAACTTCCCAGAAGGAAGAAATAATTAGCAAACAAACATTATCACCAGTACATAGTCCGTGTGTCATCACAGAGGTACATATTTGGACAGTTTCGTTAGCCGGCTGGCATTCAGACACCATGCTGACACATCCATTACAACTGCACAGACTGACCACCATTCCTCCAGAAAAAAAAAATAAATAAATAGGAAATCATTGCATGATGTGTTTTTGGATAGTTTTAATTGCATTAAAAATAATGAATATTTAACAACAAAAGAACAAGTAAATCAGTTTTTAATGTTTTGTATGTGTGTTTTTATGAATGCATCGTACATACCATTGTCCAGAACTTCCAACCAGAGGCAGAGGAACATTCCCATGCTCCTTAGGGAAAACAGAACAAAACTTCTGATCCAGTTTTCAGCATGGACTGGGATTGTTAGCAAAGGGCTCAAAGTGAAGTAGGACTCAATCTTCAAAACAAATCCTCTTTTGGGCGATTCTTTCAATTCATAACAAAGGTCACAACTTAATTTCTTATACATTTTGTCTTCTTCCAGCTCTTTTATTATCAAATCAATAATACAGAATACCAACGGTATTGGCACAGCCTGAAAATCCATCTCTAGACATCCACCAACAATTGTACAAGCATATCAATGCCTCAATGCGTATCAGTGCCACATATCTGGTCAACCTACATCATAGGACAAGTGTAGAGGGAATCAAGTGAAGGCTGCCACCTCTTGGTGAATTAAATAGCACAAAAATTGGTTTATCTGCTGGAAAATGACACACTGTGTGTATTGAATTGACACTTATTCATCTGAAAGTATGCAATCAGTAACAGGTCTTTTATGTCATACCACTGTAGGTTTTATTGTCATTAAAAAATATGTAAAATTATCTAGAAACTTCAGTGAAAGCCAAGATTACAAAATTCCCAAAAGATACGAGCTTCATGAATTTCCATCCTGAAGCATATCTAGAACTGTCAAATGGTAGTACTTGTGGTGATGTCTTGTGTTCTAAACAGACGATACACAGTGAACATCATTAAAACAGTCCACATAAATTTTGTATACATAGCATATCAAATGCATAAGTCTGAAATACTCCCTTTATCTGATCTAATGTCTAATGTGAAGTCATTGGTAAACTCCCCTTCAATTTGCTCTCTGTAAAAATAACCTTTAAGAGGTGACAATAAATGACTTTATATAGCATGCTTAGCACATACTCAAGCATGCTAGCATTTTTTTCTTTCCTTAATTGAAGTATAAGATTGATTTGTAAAAAGTTGACAATTCCTGTTTACTTTGGTTTATTTTCATCTATTTCAACACCCTGAGTTGAGTGCTCCAGCCTTTTATTTTCCTTGGCAAAAGTTCTGGAGCTTTCCTAAAAGTTCTGTAACATTCATAAAATCCCCAAGTCAGCAACAGCACTGCAAGAGTTGCTGCTGCTGTTTCTATAACGTCCTTTATATTGAGTTAAACCTAATGATGACTCTGCAACATCTCAATAAATATCAGCATGTATTTGAAGTAACATTTGTCTTGTATTTTACTTATATTACCTTAATCCAGTTTGTCTTCACACCTTGCCATGGACAGCAATCCGACAGCAACATAATCCATGTACTTTTTCCTCAGGTAAAATCAAGTAAATACAAAGTTGGTGCATCCAAATGCTATTTAACTTCATTTCTGTAATATTTCTGCTTGACGAAGAAATGATACATTTATTCATCTGACCAATACTAAGATCAAATTAAAATGCAGCTTCTATTTTATTGTAAAGCAAGAGCACTATGCATTTATTAGCATATAAATATAATTACCACAAAGATACTGCTTCTGCTGACACTCTGTATTTTATCTTAAGGAGACGGAGACATAAATTCTGCCTGGTGACTGGATAAATCCCATTCCAGGAAACCTGAAAGAGTACAGTTTCCCCATCTGCACTTCTTCCCCTGATTTTGGGATATTGGAACAGGGGGAAGGAAGAAGGTTTAGTCTAGTTTGGGGAGGAAAAAGAGATGCTGTACTTCAATATCCACTGAAATTAATGAGAACCTCTCAGAAGAAGGTCAGCTGAGTCCTACATGTTGGCTAAAGTGGAAACTCAGTTCCTGCTTTATCTTTAATGCCCTTTCAGGTAATCCTAAAGGCCCAGCTCTTGCAGAGGTCAGTGCAGTTGGGGATTTGGGTCGAGACAGAAATGGTGGCTAAATGCTCAGGTAAATGCTAGAACAGCACTATGCTCACTGTTCTGCTGGGATTAGCTCCGCTAGAAGTCTCTGAAACAAAATTTAAAAAATTATCCATTATCTCTGATAAATCCATCTGTGGAAATGAAAAATTTATGTTGGGCCTCTGTTGACAGGTCTTTTAATAGGCCTACACAATGTATTAAAGAAAATTTTATCAAAATAATTGCTTTGAAAAAGGAACACTTTGACATCACTCATCATCTCTAAATTCAGAGCTCACAATGTCACATTAAGCAGTATATCCCACTTCAGTTCAGAATAAGCACCACCAGATATTTATGGAATAAAGAAAAATGTTTTAGTATAAAAGAAGTATTTAAGTCTTTAATAGGATGGATTACCAGCTCTATCTCAGAAGAGTTGTTCAGGCAGATACAAAAAAATTGTTGCTAAACTGACATTGAAGAATTATTCCTACTATAGGCATGTCCTGCAGAATAGAATTGATCTGCTCATAGTGCAAATATTTTTGCTTTTAACTACAGGCCTCATTTAAGCAGTACGGTAAGTTCTGGAGCTAATTTTTCATAGAAGGTCTGCACAGTATGATTTAGCTCAACAATACCCAACTCGCCAACATTTTTTTCTTCTGAAGAGCTTTCTGGCTTCTAAAGAAAGTTTGCACTCAAAATTACATTTAGTGTACAGAAAAGAAACTTGGGTGTCAACATGGAGACTTTGGTTTCATAACAGCAAAGATAGTCCTAGGAGAATGAAACATTCTTGTAGCTTCTTAAATTCTGTTTTCTGTACTACAGAGTGTGAATTACTTCCACAGACATAGACTATATAGAGTATACCCCTTACATGTCATTTTCATATTATTTATAGATTTATACCTATATGTATAGGTTTGGCCTATACATACAGAGCTTACCTCAATGCAAGTTCAAGAAACACCCTTTCATTTGTATTGTATGCTCTTCCTCTTCCTTTCCTTGTATTGTATGCTAGTTTCTCACAACTAATTGTATCACAATTCCAAAATCGTATGTACTTACCAGAGTTAATAGTGTTACCACACACTGGCCTTGGAGTCATCTGAGCACACAGTAAAAAATATGATGCAGTATGAAAACTTTGTTGAGATCAAAACAGCTTGTTCTTCATCCAGCATTTGGCCTCCAGCATATTTGTGACTTGCCCTAAAGGCACATAATAAATCTTTTCCATCCTGTTTCATAACTTCTTGACAAGGCTAACATACTTCCTGTTAAAGGCCTACATATTTTTTGCCACACAGGCAGGCTATAACTACTCAGTAGGTATCTGTTTTAAACAGATTGATATATTAGGGGCAATTATAAAGAGTAACAACCAGGGCATGCATGTAGTTTTAGTTCAATCACCTTCTTCAAAAACTTGCTCTAACACATGGACCCATTCCATCTGGAATCAGCTGATTTGAGTTTGGGTGGAACAGATTGCTTCTGAGAGGTCAACAGGTTCCTGGATGGAAATGAGGGTGTTCAGGGATTTGGCAGGAGGAACTACTTCTATCTTCAGAGCAAAATGAGTTTTCAGTGTAGAGATATGAGAAGTAAATGTATCATTCATATCTGAACAGGTGTTTAAAATCTTATCCTCCAAGCAATATAGTAAAGTAGCTATGCTATTATGTCAGGCTGTGCTCCCACAGCAGAATCACATCCACAAGAGGCAATTCTGAAACATCGCTATCTCTATTTTAAAATAATCTAGCATGGAATCAGAGCGGGAGCTAGGGATGTTGTCACCAACAATTTGTGGTGTCTAGGTGGGTGAGGCAAAGATAATCCATATGGCAGTGATAACACAATATGGAACTTAAGCTTAATTCCCTAGAAAACCTACAGCTATCTACTATAAAAGTATTAAAAAATCTGATTTTAGGTGCCTCAAGGAAATATATGTTTGAATTACTGTCTACATCATTTATAATTAATTCAACAAAGAATTATCCTTGTTCATAAGCTGCGTTCCGAATACTGGAACATTCTGAATAATTTTTGTTGGACATTTCAAGGTCACTTTTCTCATAAAAATTGCATTCAATTCCAACAAGACAAAGCCACGTAAATCAGTCCAAAGTCATAGTGCAGTGGTTTTCTATATATATGTAAAATATGTAACTTGAATAGATAATAAAAGTGCCTTCACAAATATTCAGGATAATTACATGACATATTACCAATTCACTGGCCATTTTAGCCACTGCTCAGTAATTTTTAATATTAGCTTCTCTTGTACTTCAGCTAGCTATAAGCTGCCTGAACTAACAATAGCAGAGAGGATATTAATTTAGCACTGAAGATGCATGCTGTAGTTTGACCCAAATATATCCTATTGTTGTAGGAATGCTTGGTGAAATATTATGGCTCCTGTTACTCAGCAATTAAACTCACTGGATACGTTTGGATGAATACTTGTCAGAAAATGTGGAACAAACTGTTTTAGTAAAAATACCTACGGATTGATGAGCTTTTGCCAAACGCTAAACAAGTGCTCTAAGGCATGCAACTCAGTGCAACCAAGAGTCCTCGATGGCCCAGATGTGCCCATCACTGGGACCTTCCCAAAGTGAGGAGCTTTTTTTTTTTTTTTGATGTCCACACCTTCAGGGTGGATCTTTGGACGAATAAACCCAAGACTCTAGCTCTGGAATCTCAAATCCCTACCTCTAGCCAAAAACATAAACCCTAGGATTTTAGACAGCAGTTCATTGAATTCAACATTCTTTTTATTGGCCACCACAAATTTGGCAAGAGTTTTGATTTCACATAATAGCTCCAAAGTATAACAAGCAAATTTAATGTAATTAATACATTAATGTTTTTAAGAAATTGTATAGAAAATTTCAAAAACCATAATGGTTCCAGTCCAGTTCTTAATGTAGATTTAAAAGATTAGTCTGGGAATGGAGATCTGGTAGTACCTACCTCTAACACAGACTTTTTCATCAGCTGAAGCAAGCTGGTTGGTACATCAGTTTCTCACAGTCCAAAATGACAGCAGACATCCAGAAGTCACAGGAACTAAGGAAAATATCCATTAGAAATGCAGAAAATGCAAAATATCCAGAGAAATGCAGACTGCCCATGAGATGTAATAAATCAGCTTCTGAGTACTTTGTAAATAGGTGGTGTATTAAAGAAAACTATCCTCACACAATGCAATAACTAAGCAGTCTTAGAGCCAATTCTTGTAGTTTTCATCATTCCTGTGTTTAGAAATAATTTATCAAACTCAAAGATATTAAGATAGTGGAAAGAAAAATCAGGATTGGAAGAGAAACATGACAGATGTAGCAATCAAAACAGGTCACACGCTTAACACAACATTGTTTTTTTCCCCCAGTCTCACTCAGAACCACTGCAGACTTACAATATGTTATATAATAAAAATGAAGCCTCTGTTCTGTAATTTAGCTCTATTAGCAAGAACATTAGATCTGCTGTCAAGAGCTTAAATATACAAAATCTCTGAATAAAAACTGTTGCTCAAAAGAAATAATTCTATGCCACTTCCTCTAAAAAAATCACAGTAGACATGTGAGTTTTGCTTCAGACAACCAAAAGCGACCAGTCTCCAGCTCACCCTCCGTGAGGGCTAGGTGTGCCCCCTCCCTGTTTAATACCCGGATGGCCTCAGATTGAGCCTTTGTCTCTGGTGCCTCCTTCATCCTCAAGCTGCTCTTTGGCAGGAGCCCTGCTCCTCCCTCGCATCAACTTGTAAAGTCCCTCGGGAGTCTTCCTTTAGACACCACTCTGGTATCTGACAGCAGCCACCTTTCAATGCAAGGTTGTTAAGCAGGGAGGGAAAATCATCTCAGCGTTACCAGATGGGAAGTAGTTGTGGGATCAGGACACGACCTCCCTGCAGTTTTTACACTGTAGGAAGGTTGATGCTACCTCCTAAGTCTCTGCAGGCAGAATGCCTCTAGGCAATACTATTATGGATGTAGTAGACAAAATAGATCCTTGACTTCCATTCATACATAGCTGTTGTTTGTAACTTAGCTAAATGCTTCTATGTCTCAATCATGGAGCTCCTGTGCATTCCTGTGCATTCAGCTATCTTTGTCCTGCCACAGCCATGGCCTCTTTTCTTCCCCATGACCTTCTCTTGCTTGACTTTGCTTGTTAAATTAATTCTTTTTCTCTTTTTTGACATCCTTCCTTCTCATTGACATCCAAGGAATCATTAGTATTTTCTGCTCTCACATGAAGCCCCTTAACTCCAATTTCTCTCTTCAGCCTTCGTTCCTACAATTCTTATCACTTGGACTGAGTGTGATGCTTTTAGGAAACAAATCCAAAATACATTTGTGATTCCCCTTCGTGTTAAAAAACAAAACAAAACAAAACTTGAAAAGGTCATTAGCCTCTATTACACTCTCCTTTATGTTGTTTCAATACCTTTCTGGAACACTTCCAGCACACACCCGACATTGGCTGTGGAGAGCCACTTAATGTTACACGTTGATGTAAGAATAGAGCATGTCTGTAAATAAGTTGAATGCTGGTGTAGAAATAAGTGTTGCAATAACAATATCCTCTTCAGCAGGATATTAAGTACAAGATGACATATGAGAGATCTCCTTGCATTTTTATAGATTTTTTTCCAAAACATTCAGGAGTTACTGGATGCAAAAATATTAAAAATTAATTCCAATTCTTATTCTCCACACAACATCACTATCCTAATTAAATGGCTCAAGAGTGAGAATCTCAACATGAAAAGGTGCTAGCTCATTGCCACCTGCAAGTGACAGACACAATGAAAAATGTTAGAGAAAAATTATTTTTTTAGGAAGCTCCTTTGAGTTATGGTAAAATATATGTGCACAAAAAAAACTTGTTCCGAAATTTTCCAGCATTTAACTGTCACCTCCGTGACCAGGGTGTTAGGCAGTCACCTAACCAGCTTGCACAACAGGGTCTCATTAAATAGATTCCAGACATTCCTTCAAACGTAAGCCAAAACAAGACTCTGGGCAACACCAGCCCCTTCTCATAAAAGTTACATAGAAGTGGGCCAATCAGTTAGTATAAGGAGCAACATGATATAGCTACAAGACTATCAGGAAGGATATTAGCAGACACAAATTCTTCAAGAAAACAATATCTAGAATAGTCATGGGCCATGGGGAGAGCCCTGAAGTTAGCAAAGACTGAGCTCAATGTCCAAATGTCCCAGAAATGGCTCACGCAGTTCATGTGCTCCAGTGCATGGCCCCTGCATCCTTTCATGGTCACTGCTATAAGTTCTAACAACCACATGGAACTAACAGATGGCTTCTCGTTACACCACCATCTCATTTTACATCACCAGTTAAATGCCATCATTTAACAATTGCCTTATTGTTATTGCCTGTGCAAAAAGACTAATTAGGCTCCAGGAAACTTTTCCTGTAGAAAACAGGACAGCTTGTTTCCTGGCACTTCTCAAGTTCTGCCTAGAAATGAAAGGAAACTACATTATGTGAGGTGTCAGATGAGACAGTAGTCCACAAAACTGAAGGAAAGGTTCTTCTATTCTCCTGAAGAGAATCTGAAACAATATCCTCCCTCCGCTTATCTCCATGACATAGAGCTGCAGAATGTGCAGTTCAGCAAACAAACTGAAACCTACTCTTTGAAAAGTGCTTATTTATTTTGGGCACTTGTTTTTCATTGCCCAGCTTGAGAAGACTGGAGTTAGTTTTCAGCTTGACATTTGCCACTCCGATTTGCTCAGTCCTGTAAAATTACAGACCTGATTTTGCAAGTATGCAGGGTCTCCCACAACCACCAGGATGCCCATGGAGAAGAGTCACTCTGTGAAGGCAGCTAGCCAGTGCTACATGATTCATGCTGCTATAGGGCGTCAGTATGCTGCGATAGGGTGCTCAGTTTTGTTTCTGGAATCCTGCCCAATAATTTCTGACAAGCTGGTTATGGTGTAATGCAACTAAAAATTAGGAGGTTTTGCATCAGTTTCTACAAATTTAGAAACATTGAGCCCTGTTGTTTTCTTTGCCCCCGAGAAAAGTCCACCATGAAATCTACAGATCACTCTACTCAAATGGTAAATTCTCCCTTTTATTTGGGCAAATAGCCAGGCAATGAAGCCTTTCTTATCCAGAAGAACTAACGGCTGCCTCTGTCACCTTTTCACTTCAATTATTTAGACTTCCCCCACACTCAGGCTGGCTTCCTGCTGGCAGCACTGTGGACTGTGTCTATTAATCATTAACTGTCATTGTGTTTTAAAAGAAGGAAAGTGAAAAGATTGCTCAAGAATAATAATAGATTTTTCCTTTTTTTTTTTCCTGACAAATAAATGACAGCTTTATGCTACCTGGCTTTACAGTGTCTTCAAATATGCTTTCCTGCTTTTCAAGGAAAAAAAATAGCATTCTAGACACACAGAGCAAATTGTCTGTTCCCAGTAAGCCCATGTTTCAGGGCTACCTTTCTCCTGTCATATCAAGGTTTGGTAGCCTCTGTTAAAGCTTTGGAGTCCTTCTCTGCCACCACCGCCACATGACTATCAGGGGATGAGGACTATGTTCACAATGTAGTGCTGGAGACTTAGCCTCCTAAATCAATAGGATACCAGCAGTAAACCTGACCTGCTTTACTATTTCCCAGGAATCCTTCCAGCTGTATGTATTCTTAAACCATCTCTCTTGTCCTTGCCAAAACAGACCTCTTTTAGACCATAGTCCAGATCTTCCTCTGCAAGTCCTCCCAGGTGGCCTTCTCTCTGAGGAGTCCATAAGGAGGTCCAAGGTCAAGAGTCTGTTTTCCTGAAAACTTGGATTTACCCCAGATTGTTTTCCTGACAGGTCTTCCTCTTCCTCAGTCATGTGTTCATCTTCTGAAAACTGCAGGCACAGCTGAATGCCTGGCTGTACTGAAACAGACACCTCATAATAAGAGTATTTCCTAAGCCTTGTGCTTTAAAGACACATAAAGCTCATATCAACTCAGAAAATAGGAAAACACTTGAGCTTCTACTTCAATATATACGCTCAATTTTGCTTTTTAGAGACTGAAAAGCCACTACAAGCAGAAAATCATATCAAACTGCTTCTATTCATTGCACACCGTTTTGCACTTACAATAAACTATTGCCACATGCCTGACCCAGTCACTCCAAAAATAATTCATGACATATCTCACTCTGATGCTTTCCTGTGGGGTACAAGAAAAGAGGGTTTCAGAGAAAATAACACGTCCTATAAAGAAATGGCCTTTTGAGTAATCATAATGAAAATACTCCTTGAGATGCAATACATCCTGCCAGACACAGAAGCCAGCCCCAGTACGGCAGATGCTAGGACTCAAAGGAGCTGAACTTATATGGCCAAAATGTTTTGAAGTCAATGAAACAGTGGTTTATTTGGACCTAGGAAACAAATTTGTTCTTGCCTTATGAGGAATTAAACATACAGACTACACTTTCTCTGCATTTTGTTCTGTGGACACCCCATTACAGAGTGTAAGAGGTGAAAGTTTTATGAAAAAAAATCCATTTGCCATTTGTAAGGCCTAACATTGACTTTATTCTCTGCAATATATTGGATTGATGTCATCAATCAGTGTGGATTAGTCCTATGTGTATACCATAAACGTATATACAAGTGTGTGCATGCAGTTGTGTATTATGTAGTCCTCATCACCTAGTTTATCACCTATGTTTATCACAGCTGTAAGCAGACAATGCACATAGCTGGGCTGCACAGAACCATCATTCCATAAGTTTCATTATAGGTGATTTTGTTTGTCATGAACAGTGAAACAGAGGAAACTAAAATTAAAAAAGTCAAAGGCGCTGACAACACAATGGTCACATTTTCAATCAAAAACTGATTATCTAGCAGTAGAGAGAAACTGGAGCAGCAGATTAAACTATTTCCTGGCGTTCTTATTTCTGATCTTTCAATTGCACAAGAATTCAAATAGTGCAAGTTAAATAAATCAGCAATAATGCATAAGAATGCTATTTCTGTTCTGACTACTGAAAAAATACAAATCTCGAAGTCTCTGTGTCACTCTATAGATGAGGGATACTTTCTGTTCCCTGCTACCTGGAAATCATCAATAAAAAAAGCCTGTACTTTTCGCTACATTAGCAAGCAGTGTGGATGAAAAGCAGTAGGTCCATAGATTAAAACTGTTGATGCAGAAGATTTGATACCAACAGCACACACATTTTAGATTTTGGTACTTAACTTCAGACTATCCGGCCCCATGGGCTGAATGCCACAGCATGCTGTTAAGTTTAGTATCACCTGAAAGGATTCCAATTCCTGCACCCCGAGACTTCTGACAATGCCAGCCCAAACCCAGGAAGTGGGGACAACTGGGAGAGATATCTCAAAACTGCAGTTGAGTTCAGACTGAAGCAAGAACATGGGTGAGCCCACCATAACATAGGGGTGCCTGCCCTTCTGCTGCTGCCACTTCCAGGTTGCAAAGTTAATCCACACCACATAAGAAAAGGTATCTCTGTTCCTAAGCATCCACTGGTTTGTTAACTATAGCATGGCTGTTTATTTGCAAGAGAAAGCAGGGCAGGTGGGACCAGAAGATATTGATTTAAGTATCCATTGAGACATTAATTAAATTATAGCGCAGGTATGACAGCAAAATAACTCACACTTAAGAAAACTACAGTTGATTAAACCTAATCCTGTTTATATGGAATACACATAAAATTAAATGTCTATGACTAAGAGAAAAAAAATGTCTCCATTGATCATTTGAGTGCTTCCTGGAAACATTCAGCAAGACTGAAATGTAGTAGCTGTGAGGTGCCACCTATTTCTGTATTGGTGCAAAATGCTACAAAAGCTCTTAAGTAAAGGGTATAGAATTAAACAGCTTCATGCATTTGACTGTCATACCTGACTGTCATACCTGAGTCTGTAACTTCTGAGATTGAATTTTGTGAGATTTTACCATGCTCAGATGTTTCCAGTGATGTTTTCTCCTAACAGTCATGGTATCACGGCAGTCTGAAGGCAAAGCCAATTATTTGCTCAATGGATTATTTGGCAGAGAGCTTTTATCTCCTGCACAGTTCAGCTGCCTGTCTCCTCTGGAGATCAGCAAGCGACCTTTGTGATATCCTTAATATGAAGAGTGAAACTTTAATTCATTCCTAAATCCAGGAAAGCCCTTTGGGGAGCTACTGGCTTCCCGAAATGCCATCAGACTGTGCCCACGTTACTTGCCAAGCAGCTCCTCAGAGGCCGACAGAAGCAGCAATGCCGATAGCCTCAGCACCTGGGTCAGGCCCACACGTTCACACAGGAAGCTTGTGTCTTCAGAGGAAAAGGGGTGATCTGAAAAGCTCGGATTTGGTGTTATATCTGAGAACAACACAAACAAACCAAAATGGAACACCATTAATACAAACGCACTGTCCCTGGAAGTGGTGTGTGTACTCACATGAGAGACACCGCTCCTCAAGGGAACCATGAGGTAAATTGCCCAGGAGGTGCCATGGTAACTTGTAGTGCCTATCTGCTCTCACTGATTCAATGCCACAGGATTAATTTAGCACAGCATATGGACTGAAATGCTGTTTTCCAGGTGAAAACCTAAATGACATCTTATGCACTTGTATTACAAGAGTATCAAAAGCAATCATCTTGAAAGTAGTAGATTTAAATCCACTGTCTTGGCTAAACTCTGACTTGGTAACTTAGATTATTTCAGTTTTAGTTAAATTCTTCTTTTTTATAGATCACAGTCATTGAACTCTGTAAGGACATACAGAAGTACCCAGAGGTAACACACTTCTGCCCAGAAAGGGACTCACGCTTACCTTTTCCTCATGATCTCTAATGCTTCCTGCACCCCTGTGGGGTGAGGAGGTACTACAGCTTGTATGTTAGTACCCTCACAGCTCATGAATAAGGAAACTATATAAGCTTACTCCTAAAGCTACTTAGTCCTCAGTCCCACCTTTAACCCCCTGGCTCCTGAAAATTCATGGGAAGAATTATTTTCTTGGGAATTTTACTCTCAGAAATCATACAGCTGAGTGACTGAAATTAGCAATTACAGAATAAAGGATTAAGCAGCAGCCGAAGAAGGATCATCCTCACCTGGAGTTATAGCCTTAAATTTCTCTGCAGATCTAGTCCTAATGGACTTGCTTAGTCATTGCACAGGGAAACTCTGACAGGTCTGGAAATTAAATCCAAGGCTCCCGACACCCTGACCATGCCTCATTCAGTAGACTATTCTCTTTGTGAGCCGAAGAAAATACATAGTACATATTTGGAGCAAAGAAAACCTAAAAGGAAATCCATTTTACTGTCTACTTTATTATTACACACAATAACATATTTTTTTCAACTCCAGTAACAATCTGCAACCTGAATACTTTGTACAAAACTACAAAGCCATAAAAACTGACTCAGATTTAGCAATTTGTTTAACTGAATGTGCAAAAGCAAGATACAACCTAGCAGGAGGCTGAGGGCTTCATCCCAGCTCTAGCTGTGCTCCATCTCCTGAAGAAATCAACGGGGCTGCTCATGGCCTCTGAGGAAGGCACTTTTCCTAAGCCTGCATGATTTTTATGTGCTTTCATGAATAAAGGAATTTAGGCTGTATGATAAAAGGATGTGAGCTCCTTTCATTCTTTCTTCTTTATTTTTTTTTTAACAGAAAAAGGGTAAGAACTGAACTTGAGTTTCAGCCACTTCCATTAAGATTCATGAATGTGGGGCTTGGCTCCCAGACATGCCCCAAACATCCCTGGATGCTCAGCATCCCCAGGCCCCCCTCCTGCCAACAGAAGAGGGCCACAGAAGAGCCCGTAAAGCAAGTTGGTGAGCAGGCACCGGACATAATTTATTATTTTTAGGCTTTGTGGGTAGTCGGACACCTTAAAACAAAGCTTTTACTTGAAGAAGCACTTTATGAAAGATTTAAAGCTGTCCAAACAGTTTAAGCTGGCACCCAGACAAACAGAAGAAAGCAGCGCCTCTTGCAAAACCAGCTGCCAACCATCTCATGCAGGAAGCCTCAGAAAGGAGTGACTGCACCCACCAGACAGACCAGACAAGAGAAGAAGATACTATCAAATCGCATGCTCAGCACACTTACCTGCTTGGAGCACATTTGACAAAGTGGGATCCAGATGCTTGTGCCTGAAGGAAGCAGGCGGTGAGTGTTGGAGCACTCGTCCCCATTTGGTGCCCGCTGCTGCTCCCATCTAGCCCCAAACACAAAGATTTTCTTCATGAGAAAAGCACAAGAGAAGATCCCACACTGACAGCAACCTTTGATACAACCGGGAGCATGCAGCTGGGTCTCTGAAGCTTTTTTGGATGTGCAGTTTTGCACGTTGGTGAAAGGGCAGATTCTGGAGCCATTCCTTATAACAAGGCATACAGAACTCAAGAAACAGGCTAACTGAGTTATTGAAGTGGCTTACCAAAAATGATTAGCTGCTAACAATAAGTCTCAACTATTCCTGCTTCTGTAGGAAAAAAAAAAAAAAATAATCATTCTACGGGAACAGTGACCCAAATGGCAGGTTTTATTTGGGAATAAAGCCTATTTCAAATTAAAACTCCCCCCCAGATGATGATAGTTGTCTTCACGATTCTTCACCAAATGTTTTTACATTCGGGCTGCCCGAGGGCCTTCATAACACTTCAGAGCACAGCACTGTGCAACTGTGGCATGGCAGTGGTTACAAAACATGTCTGTGATGGCATTTGGTAATAGGGTACTGCATGCTCCATCAGCTTACAGAAATCAGTATTAGCTACAGTAGACTAGAGACAGAAATCCACTGCCATTATTTCTGCGACAGAGCAACTAGATTCACACAGAGAAACTCCCTTTTGCTTTCAGTGCTTGTCTCCAAGATTAAGCACTTTGTTCTGGACTTGGAGCAGGTGGAGAGCTTCCTTTTTCCCCAGCATAGCTGCAGTATCAATTCGGGAGCACGATGAAAAATGATGGCATATATTAAATAAGACTAAAAAAAGTGACAGCTGCTCCTTCAGAACCCCTGCAGGTAAAACAAAGCTCTGCAAGCTTTTTTTTTTTTTTTTTTTTCTTCCTTCTTAGCGCTGAGATGACAAATTAATGTTACTACTGCAATCCCACTCTCCTGGGTCTTCATATGTCTTCATATGTCTAAAATAAACTTGCCATGTCAATAAATCCCATAAAATCACATTAACAATGGAGTGCAAATGGGTCTATTTTCTATTAGCACAAACAAATCAGAGTGGTGATTTTATTTGTCATGTAATGTGCACAAATAAATATATAAATTTCTATAATCAGATTGGTAAGCCTTATTCATCAACAACCTTGCAGCAGGAATATTTTGACTCTTCTATTTCAAATTTAATTACCACGTACAGCAGGTGTAGTTCACTTAGAAAACACTCTCAAAATGCTGCACAGCAGATGGCCCTCTCTCAACTCTGCTGCAGACATGTACATGCTCACTTGATTCAGCCTCCCCCTAATTGCTGCTTTGAACATGAGTCCAAGATTACTTGCCACAACAATCTCTGCAAAGCAGTGGCACCGACTCTCAGAGAAACATCCCGGCCTTCTGTCCCTCCTCCTCCTTTACGTTCTGGCTTTTCTTTGGATTTCATTTCCTCAGAGGGAGTGTAATATTCTTTGCTGCCATAAGCATTTTCTAGATCTAGAAGCCATTCGGTATAATATCGAGAGTTCTCACCATGTGGAACTTTAGCTTGCATGTCACCACCACCGATACATATTTTTGGAAGACCAGAGCTCATCTTTTAGATGCTAGAAGCATCTACCAGGGAGCAGCATGGGCAGCGGCCATTCCACCACCCCCCTGCCAGGGAGCAGAGCAGGCGAAGGGGAAGGGGAAGGCTGATGGGGACCTGGAAGAGGAGCTCAAAACAACCAAGCAAAGCAATGACAAATAAAAAGCGCAGGGACAAAAAATCCAGGAGTGAGTGGCTGGCCAAAAAGATGAAGACAAGGGTCAGGACAAGAGGCAATGGACACAACCTGGAACACAGAAGGTTCCCTCCTTCTGTGGGAAATGTGGAAAGATCTGTGATGCTGAGCTGAGGAGGGAAATTACAGTTTATTGAATAAGAAGTTAAAAATGCATGGGAGGATATTTTGCCTGTTCTGTTGTAACTATGTAACCTTTAAGGATGAGGCAGGACTTTAAAACTAAGCAGATTGCTGTCAAAGGACCATGATTTATTTTTAGCTGAGGTTAGGAGGTGCAGCAATGAGGCAAGGAATTACAGGAAAGGAAAAAATCATTTCATGGCTAAGAAAGTGAATATTGCTCCAGAGAAAGGAGGGAATTTCCTTCCTTCCTGGCTTCCACCATGGACTTCCTAGGATGCTAATTACATCTTTTAAATTTTTCATGGGTGATCATTAATTGTAGGCTCTTAGTTTTCTGAGCACCTGACTTGAAAGTCTGAAGCTTAGAACACAAATAACCCAAACACTCTCAGCTACAGCTGATGGGGACAAAAATTGCTACTTGCACTTGGTATCTAATACCAGTTACTTTGAAAAAAAAAAAAAAAGCAGTCCTTGGTATCTCAGAAAGGGCATCCAAAATTAACAGATACTTTTGGTATTAATGAGTGTGTTTTAGTAATGAAACTTTCTTTGGCTTGGGTGTTATGAGAATGAGTTCATATTTTGGAAGGGCTTATGTAGTTACTATCTTTACTATCTTGGGAAAAGACATGAAAGAACTGAGGAGAAAAAGGCTGTATCTATCTGCAGACGGGGTCTGAACAGTGAGCAGCAAGTATGCCACTGAGCACATGCTGACTGAGAGCTGAACACAGTAAGGAACCCCTCTTTTGCACTGAGTTATATCAAAGGGTGCTAAAACAGAGTACTGGGCCAGCTAGTTAAGGACTGCTATAATGTATATGTGCAACAAGGCAAAATTTAAAGTTACATGAACAAAGTCAAAAGACTATCTTTGCAATCTTAACATTGCATATCTCTTGTGTGAATTTAGCAATACATACGTCCTTTTGTGTCTTTTGAGCGTGTGTGGGCATTTGTGCACGTATGTATCCCTGGGGAGCGTACATCTATGTATGAGGATTCTGTGTGAGAAATCAGGTTTCTTTTAAGCTTCCAGGAGAAAGTAAGACAAAAATAATTTCCATGCCTTCATCATGTTATTTTAGCTGCAAAGAACCCTTCAATCAAGTGTGACATAAGAGATAAAAATAAAGATGTGGTGTGGTGCAGCCACTTGTGATGTTTTAATAGAAAAGGCTATGTTTGCTTTGCTAGGTTGCAGAGTTTCTACAGAACCTCAAAAAGAAGAAAATGAAAGAAAAGCAAACCTCTCATACCCAGACCATTGTCATTACAGGGGTTAAGCCAGGCTCCTGGTGGTGCACTGTTTTTAGGATAAAGTAGAAGTCCTTTTGCCGATGCCAGCTGGCAAGTCAGACTGGGACTTGGAGGTGAGAATGAAGTACTCCTGTGCTTACAAAGACACAAAACTAACCAGCTTGGAGGTATTATCTTCCCTTTTTCCTTGAAATATAAATTACTCCGTATACTGTACAAGTGCATAATTACACCACATGGCAGCTCCTGAAAACCAGGACTGTTCTTACGCCTCTCTGTTTGGAAATTCTTACTCCAGGTTAGAGTTCCCTCCTCAGCACTTATGGAAATGATGTGGTTTGAAGGCTGAAATATCATGCTGGTAAGAACACAGAGAGATCCACCAATGGTGTACAAGGAAATATAAAGAAAACTCTGCTGTGGAAAAAAATAAAGGAAGGATATTTGTCTCTTAATTGCAGGACATCCAGCCTCCTCCCTGCAACTGGAAATGCAGTCTCAGCTGAGGCCAGTAAAAAAAGAGTATTTTGCACTGCAGTGATCAAAAAGCCTGTTTCTGATTCTCCACACTCCATGCCCTTCCTACTTTGAGAGCTGCCAGTCTCTGACCTCCTCCTAATTCCTTTTAACACTTACTATCATACAGGAAACTTCAATCCACCATCTATTACAATACTTCCAAAAATGGCTTCTTCTACTCCAGCTTTTAAGAAAGATTGGAAGAAAATATTCACCCCGAATCCTGTAGGTTTTCAGATTGTATAACCAGTTGAGTCAGTGGCAAAACTCCCACTGCCTTCAACAAAATCAGGAGCTCATGCCCATTTTCTACTTAAGTTCAGGGTAGCTACTTTTGTACCTAGATATGTGCGTGTATGCAGACTTTCTAGAAGAAACCAAATGCCGGATGCTACATCCTTGTATTACATGTTCCATATCCTTATTTGAGTAGTCACCACCATCATGAAGTTTTGTATCCTTAAAACTTCAGGTAGACAAAACCTTATGCGCCTACATCCAAAATCCGAATTTATTGGCAGAAAAATATAGGAACCAACATTGGAGCTATGTCACTTGTACAATCCAGAAATTATTTTATGACACATATTCTGTATTGTATATTCAAAATACAAATGAGCAAAATGGAAAGGGAAAACTTTTTTTAGTATTACTAAACTGTGCAGAGAACATGGAGGAAGAAGTTACCAGGATTTCATTACAGACTCACTTAGAGGAAAAATGTATTTGTGGGCTAAAAATGCACAAACTCAAACTTGTTCTCATTTTATGAGACCAAAGCCTATGTAGTTTAGCATCTTCTTTTGGATGTTGTCAACCAGCTGTTTCAGAGAAAGCTGAAGAACATTGCAGTGGGCCGATGTGGGCCAATTTGCCTCTCACAGCTCTCCTCATGATGTGAGGCAGCAACTGACTAAAGTTGCAAAATCTAACAAAATTGAACATACACATATTTTCAGCACTCAGAACTACGTAGAAATGGGAAGTATAAATCAATAACTGAGCCCCGAAATGGCTATAAAAGGTCCTTACGGGAACCCAGTACCATGTAAGATCTGCTAGGACATATCTTATTTCTTGCAATCAGCTTCTTGACATAAATATAAACCCAGTAAGCTTAGGCAGCCTGTCATTCCTAATTTGCAAGGATAATAATAACAGGGTTTTTTTTAGTGAAGCATGAATCCTATGAGCTCTCATCTCAGCACATCTGCCCCTGCTCTCCTGCCAATCCAACCACCCTTGCAAAAGCAACACAGCCCTGTTAAGAAGAAGGTGCAGAGAAGGAACACAGAAAGTTTCTCCCCTCAGTTTCAGCAGCAGCAAGCTAAAGCAGAGATGAGAACAAATAGCTGGGATGTTCAAACAACATGACCGTGGCCACGGTTCCTGTGATGAGGAGCTCACTCGGCCTTGGCACCTCAGCAGCTTGGGGAGGATGATGCCTGGGGGATGCACCGAGCCCTCATTAAACAGGCAGGAACACGTGCAGAGTCACAGGGTCTCTTTCTTGCTTAAAATGTGATTTTATTGCCTCCTTTCGTCTGTCGCTCTAGGCAACTGCCTGCTCCTAAAACTGGGCCAGCTTGCTAGGGAGCTGCAAAAACTGCTCAGCTTTAAGTTAGTTTTCACTAAGAGGATGCAACTCTGTGCAGGAGTCCCTCAGCTTCTGCATGCAAGTGGTCAATGTGCTGATTCCTACACTTGGATCTTTGACTTGACCTCAAACTTTGCCCTGCCAGGCACTGCAAATAACTAGAGTTTGGGAAAGAAGGCAGTAGGAAGGCTGAACATGCTGCCCCTGGCAGATCCAGGCACTAAACACCTGAGGGAGTATTTTAAGTACCTAGGTCTTAGCTCAGCGGTTGTATTTTAGTGCAGGGCAAAGCGCTCCATTTGAAAGATGCCATAAAAAACTCAGCTATTATGACCCCGTTACATACAGAAGTGGTGACTGTAGGTCTGCCTCCACCTCAGCAGAACTGCTGAGCATGTCCCTGCTGACTCCTGTGAGAGTGAAACCAGACCACTGCTGAACACTTTTCAACACCCCACAACACACACTGAAGTACATATGCACAAGAACATAAATTCAGCTTGCAGGCAGAATAAATCAGTTCCTCACAGCTATTGCAACCCTACCCATAGCATATCGCCCAGGTTACTGCCCAAGCTCTTCAGATTACTAGAGCTGACCCTATAGCGCTCAATTTTACACAAAACCGATCTCAGAATGCCACGCTACCTCAGACAGCCGTCTGTAAGCTTATTCATGCTAGGTTTAAGCCAAACAACTTGGTGCATTTCGTATTGATCTCTGTGGATCAGTACTACTGAGCTACACTCGCCTCTGGGACTTCGCAAGAGGTAAAGCGCTGCGCAGTGTGAATTAATGCAGGATCAGGCCATCAGGAAACAAAATAGCTCGATTGTTCCCATGTGTTTTACCAAGGGAAGCTTTCTGTAGCTTTATTCAGACATATCTGAACTTGGAAGAAATAAGGCCAGAATGATAACCAAGAAACATTCAGGTAAAAGGGGAAGATGCATTCTGAATGCACACCAGTAGAGATCCTCTGCCACTTGGCTGATCTATGTTTTCTCAGGATCAAGCCAGTAGTCATGGGTGTTTATACACAGGCTCTTGCAGAATTACAGGTCTGGTTTTATTCCTGTTCGGCACAATGGTGAGCCATCAACCTCAATGTCAGACCCTAAAGACCTGCTCCATGACAATAAGGTCAGTGGGGAAGCCTGGGGACCAAGCCTCCAGGCAATGCTTTCAATGGTTCCTAAAGGATGCAAATCTGTGCTCATGCAGCTTCCTCTTAACCACTTCGGGACTCAGACACAAACACTGGCTCTAAAATGTGTCTTGTAAAGTAGTATATTTTGCTGAACTATAAAATGTAGAAAATCTGTTATTCAATATGCAATTTAATAAGATATTTTTGATGTATGCTTTTATAGCAAACACAGGAGGATCCTCTTAATGATTTGTATTTGAATGTGAAGGACATTCCTGAATATTCTTTTTGTTGAATTGAAAAAAGTTTTTATTTTTTAAGAGAAGCTACCAACTAATCTCCAAACTGAGTTAGCCTGGAGTGCCTATATACTGGCAAAGTCTCAGGTGAAGCAGTAAATTAGTTTCTCTGTACTCATTTCTTTGCCCTCTCTGTTTCAGCCTCACAGTGCTTCCTTCCCGGCATTAAATATACTCCAAGGGGCCAAATTGCAGGGTGCTGAGCCCTGACAGCAGGCGGGCTGAGGCTGGGCAGCTGAGGAGATGACCACCCTGAGGCACCTGCCTACTTCAGCCTTTGCAGCAGTGGAAGCTACCACGGCAGGAAGCTGAGTCATGCATAAAGGCAACCCACTTTACAGTTTACAGCTCAAAATGGCAATTTTGGGATTAGCACAGGTTTGGAGCCACACGGCAGGAGCCTGCAAGCTGCAAGGACTGGTTGCTTCATATGCAGTACAGCTGTCCCTGCCATGGGAGCTGGCGACTGGTTGGAAATGATGAGCCTGGTACCTCTTCATCCAACCTGGGCTTGTGGGATGATAACACTCAGTTAAGAGCCAGTGCTATTGTCAGTGATGTCAAAGACAAAATTCCAAAGGAATCCAAATGATGCAAGCTCAAGTTTTCAACTTAGTAAAAATGACTGCCAAAAAGAGTTCCCAAAACCCACTGAGTTATGGCTGGCAAGGTAAAGGGGCAGCCCAAGGAGTCCAAAGAAGCTGCCTGAGAAATTTGTTGGTGACAGCTCTAAGGCAGCAGCTATATGTGTGTGTCCTTAGCAGGGGCTGCTTCCCCCAAGAAATTTGTATTTAGGGACTGCCTGGTACGTTGTGCCAGAGGAGCAAGGCAGATAGCCCAGCCAATAGTCAGTCCCAGCAAAGTACGTAAGATGTAATTCAGCCTACGCTATAAATCATTTCCTTCATGCATTCATTAACTGTCTGCAGCCTCAAGGAGCTGCTTTTCAGCTCTGTATTAAAGAAATTACCTGTTAGTGACACAAGCCAGAAAAAGGCACGTCTAAGCACAGTGGCTACACAAAGGGTAAGCGAAGTGCAGATAAGCCCGATAGTTGTGTAAGCAGTGACATATATGAAGCCTCATTTCCTAGGGAATTGCATCTCATGACTGTCAGATTTTTTAACTGAATTATACCAAAGCTTCAGGCTTGTCTTATATGGAGCATCAGGCAATCCACAGAGGAGGGAAATACGCACGCCTACCACAAAAGGCTTCAAGTGAGATTTTATCCTTATTGGACACCCCAGAATCCTACAGGAATAGGCTTTTTGATTGAAAGGGGGATTTTCCAATTCCTAGGCACTCTGAAATTGTTCCACGACTCCACCACGGACTTTCTGTCTGGTGACACTGCAATACTAATGGCTGAGATGTTCACTGTATACTTTTTCTCTTTGCACATAAATGCACTCTCCTGCCCAGCCAAGCTCCCAGGAACGTTACCTGAGAGTTAATATCTTAAAATTTGCCCCTCGGTTGAAATTGGCCCCGAATGTGCTGGGTGTGGAACTGATAAAGAGCGAGCAAGCAGCAGCATTTCTCCCTTGCACGCACACATGCAAACACACACGGTGTGCAACTTTGCACGCCCTGCAGAAACCAGGGTGCACGAGGGTTGTGCTCAGTGCCCCGGGCACCCCACGGCCCCCATGTCCATTCCCCAAGGAGAGCCGAGCTCTTTGCTCCCCCAGTCCGGGGGCGGCTGAGGGTTGCCCTGGGGGTCCCAGCAGGGCAGGGCCGGGTGGGGAAGGGGCCGTGCCTTGAAGCAGCGCTCAGCCGGGCACCCACCACGCTCGGTCCGTAGCACGCCACGCACCGCGCCCGCTCTGCCACACGCGCTGCTGTCCGTGCACAGGCTCCGTGCGGCGCTGCCCACGTGCGGTGGGCTATATAGGCAGCACCGCCCGCCTCGCACACTTCTCCCTCCAGCCCCTCCAGCGCGCTCAGGCGCCTCCACAGCCGCCTGCCCAGGCGGCACTGCTGGGACCGGGACCCCCCGCATCTCCCCGACCCCAACCCAACCCCAACCTATCCCAAACCCATCCCCGACCCTAACCCTTCCCCAGCCCGGCCGGGCCCCTCCCCGGGCGGTCCCTGCGCTGTGCAGCCCGGCCCGGGCCCGCCGCCCCCCCGCCGCCCGCCCCTGGGCGCCGCCCGACGGGACGCCCCGCCGCCCGCTGCTGCTGCACGGGGGCCGCCCGGCGCCGCTCGCTGCGACCGGCCCCTTTCATTCTTCAGAGCAGTCGTGCCGGTTAAATAACTGATTAAAAAGGCAAAGAACAAAAGGAAGGGGGAAGCAGCACAAGCATCCTGCCGTTGTACCTCCGCAGCTGGGACTCCTGCGCGGGCGGCTCCAGAAGACGCAAGGAGGGCGCTGAACTCTTGCGAGCCCGGAGGATGCGCCGCCGGCACTTTCCCTATAAAAATCCGGCCCGGGGGCCCTGAAGCGCTCGGAGGAGGGCGGGCGCCGTGGGGCTGCCCGCAGCCCACCCCGCCGGGACGAGACGCGCCGCCGCCGGGCTCGGCCGCCAAACTTTCTCCCCGCCGCCGAGGAGGAGGCAGCGCAGGGGCCGCATGGCCGCCGCCAGCATCATTATCATCATCATCAGCAGCAGCAGCAGCAGCAGCACGGGCCGGGGACTGCCGTGAGCCCTGCGGCGCGGCGCCATGTGGGCGGCCGGGGCGGGCGGCAGGCTGCCCTGCCCGCGGGACGCCGCGCTGCGGCGGGCGGCCTTCGCCGGCAACCTGGCGGCGCTGCCGGCCCACCTGGTGCCGAGCGGCAGGAGCGTCCGCGTCTTCATCAGCGCCAACCCCGAAGGTAACCCGGCCGCCCGGCTCGGCACGGCACGGCTCGGCCCCGCCGCAGCTCCCCCTGCCGCCCGCCGGCCCCTCGGCCCCCGTGTCCCGGCCCCGGGGGGTTTCCTCGACATCCCGTCCCCAAAGGAGCCGGGAGGGCCCGCAGGGGTGGTGGTGGTGGTGGTGTTAGTGGTGGTGCTGGTACTGGTTGTGTTGGTGCTACTGGTTGTGGTATTGGGGAGGCTCTTTTGGCCAGAGCAGTTCTAGTGCCGTGAAGTCAGGGTCAAGTATTAGACCTAATTAGCTGCCGAAAGCCTTTTTTTTTAAGGTTTGCCATGGTACCAGCTGTTTGCATGCGCTCAGGAGGTGTTGTCCCACCCGTAAGGATGAAGTTGCCGGAGCGTATTGCCACCCGGCGCGAGGAAACCATCAATCAGGCGGTGGCACCTCTGACATTTCTTGCCTCTAAAGATAAGCCGGCTGTGTTCACAATTCTCCCTCACACCACCACCCACCACCGTCCCCCCCAGCGCTTCTAATTCAACAGCGCTGTCACCCTCTGTGCAAACACCGCAGATCTGAAAATCATGCCTGCAATGACAAAAACCTTTGATTTCCGAAGTGAAAATTGCCTTGGCACGAATACTTAAATGAGCAAAAAAAAGTGGGCATCGCACCGGCTTGAGTTAATCCCACACCTCCAGCTCTCCCAGGTTGCTCTCACATCCAAGATCCCTGCGTGCTTTAAGAGCCCTTCCTTTAAGGAGGGCATTAAAATGCTTGCAGCTCATTGTTGCAAGCTAAGCAAAGATATAACTAGTGATAATCTGGGAAAATGTTTAATTGGCTCCGAAAGAAAACTGGTGTGAATTTTTAGAAGGGATGTTACTCATTGGAGATGGGATTTCTGCCAGCATTCCCTCCACGGTGCCGATGCCTCCGTATTTGACGTGAATGGCATTTATCGGCAGGTTAGCTTGGTATGTTGGCTGCATACTTGCGAAGCTAAAAAAACACTAAACTCATTCTGAAAGTGCAGTTTTGAAGCCATGTATATCCATTTGTAGGATTTTACCCTGGTGGTGTCATTTCCAAATTTTAACCTGAGAAAACCCTAAGAGGCAGGAAATAACTCAGTCGCCTGAGAATTATTTGCACTGGCTTCTTTGTAGCCTCGCATGGTCACAGCGATCAACACCCCTCATTTCCCAAATGTTATCTGCAGTGTTCCTCCTGCTTTTAGAAATTATAGTGTGGGATAGAAATTTCAGAGTGGGTATGGATTTTAATTACCAAAGTGAGACACTTGGGCAAGGAATTAGGGGCTGCAAGGCATGAGGAGCAGCTATGGCTATTTATCAGTGATAGCACTGACGCAGAAGTATTACTAACTGCATGTGACCTTATGAAAAGACTGTATTGATAAACAAGCAAAAGTGATCTACGATGGGAATTAGGTATTATCTAGTAAACTACTTTGAAGCAGAAGTGCTCCTTGCAAAAAATCACGAAGAGTTGAAAATGCAAGAGTGCTGGGGGAAATAAAAAGGTTAAATTCTTCCTACTCGGTAAAGCATCTAGCATACTCGAGCTACAGCAAATGCCTCCGAAGCCTTCCTTGTTAATTTTCAGCCCATCAGTGCCTTGGTGCCCGTTCCTTGTGGCACAGAGGGTGGCAGGACAGAAGGAGGGGGCTGCCGGCCCCCCACCTCCATCGGCAGCTGTGCGCAGCAGTGCCGGAGGAGCTCGGGGACTAACACTGCTGCCGCTCGCAGGAAGACTTCCAAGTTTGCACAGACTTACAATAACACCTCTCTTGAATTGTATCCGTTTAATAAGTGGATATTGGAGAACTCTGATGAATTAGGGCTTGGTCCGTTCTTTAAGGGCAGGCTTTAGTATGACTTAAATATATTTTTATAATGCAAGTAGGAAAGTGGTTATTTGTAAAATAGAACAGAAAAAATAAATAAGAAATCCTTATAAACAAAAAGCAACAGTGAGCATGACTAATAGGAACAGAATTACTTCATTTTACAGTCTCTTGTTTTCTAAACCAAATTTTGTAGATAAGTGAAACGGTGTTTTTCTCTAGCAATTAGCAGTATTTTCTTGCTCAAATTGTTGGCATTAATTAACCATCCTCCATATCACTGAAGATGATTGGATCCTTAGAAACACTAAAGCTCCTGTATTATTTGAATATAAATAGGTCTGTTTTCTTGATTCGGTAGATATAAGCAATCAGGCATATTTTAAATACATATTTGGGCTGAGAGACATTGAAGATTTTGCTTTAAATAATCTATCGCTTGTCGTAAGATATTTTGGTTGCTTCAAGCTGAGAGGGGAAGTAAGTTACATTCGTCTGATTGTAATAAGTGCTTTTAGTGTTTCCTGTCGGAATCTGTGGACTGTCACGGCAATCAGATAATGTCATCTTATTTACTGCTCAGTAGTGCCTATGCAATGCCTTCCACTGATGTACAGCTCATGTTAAGTCTGACAGGTGCAAACTTCCAGACTTATACTGAGCGGTGACAGCAGCACTGTATGGATTCAGACCATCCTGGTGACTGTTGTTACTGCTTGAAGCAGAAAATCAAGCTGTTTAGAGAAATTATGTGAGGGTAGAAGGTAATGCAAGTCCAGGTTGAAACTGACGCCTTCAGCAGAGTTAGGGATTTCCCTTTTGGAAATGAAGTCCTGTGAATTGGGACACGCAGTCAAATTCAGATCATTTTAACTCCTTGTGGATCTTCTGGCAGCAGGGAAGTTAGCCCTTTGTTAGTTCTAGTTAGGGTCTAGTTACTGCTTTAATTAGTTAAGGCATCAGTCATTTTTTACTTCAAGCTCTTTATGTTTTAGTTGGGAAGGAGCCTTTCATGTCTGGGAAGACTGTAATATAGTAGAGAGAAATGAATACATTAAAGAGGGGTGTGTGTAAACTCAAATGCTACACACAGGTGGTTTCACAGAAGACAGATTAATAATGCCTTCATGTAGCATCTGAATATGTCCTGACATAGGTGGTGTCAGCTACGCTTACCTGACAGTGTAGGTAGGGCTAACTTGCACCCAGCACTTCACGTGGGAAGGATGCTGACTTTTCCATCTATTCGTCCAGCTGAACACAGCTCTCTTCTCCGTGCAGCTCCTCTGAATACTCCATTTCTAAGTTCCAACATGGGATTTCTTTTTTTCTGGGTCTGCTGCTTTTTCAAAACATTTTGTCTGTAGCAACAGAAGCAATTGTATTGAGATCATGAACAAACTTTATTTTAAGTACTCTTTTTTAATGCAGAAAGGCTATGCTCATGGGTTCTGTTCCTCCCAGAGCCATTTAAAGTTTCAAATATTAAAATTATTTATAAAGTTAGAGGGGTAATAATAGATTGCCACAGTTCTTTAATGCCTTTGTACAAACACACTATAAAACTAATCTGTACAGTTTGAATTTCACCAGTTTCCCCTTAGACTGTCTGAAATTTCCTTGTGTTACACTATTGAATGAGTTTGAGTTTCTTGAGTTATTACAAGTTGTCCAACTTGGCTTATTTTCCAGTGATTTGCTTAATCCAGGACATTGTATTAATATGAAAAACACTTTGTTGGAATAAAACACAAATGTTCAGTGCCCAATTTATGTATTTTCTCATGATACATAAGGCAAAATTCTCACCTGCAGTTAGTTTTGTTGACTAGACGAGGATCATTCCTCTAACTGATGACTGCAGAAATGAGTCTTAGTAATGTTTTTGTTTGGACCTATTGTTACAGGCTGCTTTGCAGGAATTACATGTATTTTTACGCATGTTGATGTACACAGGAAAGGAAAACTAAAATGTTGTGTGCGTTTGTGGTTCACTGTTAGTGAACATAAGGGTGCATAACTCATAACAGATGAAGAATTGTGCTTGCTTTTATTGCTATGTAATTGCCATATGTGATAAGAGAAAGGTATAACTTATAACTGATTCTTAGCATATTCCAGGCACATTATGTTATCTTTACCTGAAATCTTGTGCTTCTCATAAGAAAAATATAACTAAGGCAATGGTAATGTTAATACTCCAAAGCCAGAATAATACCATTAATGATGGTCCATTTTGTCCAGCCCCAAAATACCATATGGTGTCCCTGCTTGGATACGTTGCATGAAGATCTTTTTATAAAGACAATTTTATATAATCTGGGTGGAATTTATTCCTTAGCTAAATTAAAACACAGATGTTCAAGTGTATGAAATTGCAAGGGAGGTGTTGCGGAGATGTGGAGACAAATAACTCCAGGACTTTTTTTACGCAAAGTGTTAGTTCTGGTTACCTAACTTAGTACCTATTTATGGTGTTACGTGACACACATCACTGCAGTGTTTGAGAGCTACAAACCCAGCTACACTTGGAAAAAAAAAATCAACACTTTTAAAGGCAAACTTGAGTAGATATCTCAGTGTTAAGGAGAGCAACATGATTCAAGTATCTGGTTTTGGTACGGGCCCTGATTGAAGTATGCCTTACTTAAGGAGGCCCTGTGGTCAGACACCTGCAGTTCAGTAGGCTTGGAAAAGAGCTGGCCATTTTTAGTATTTCTACTTCTATACGAACTTTTATCTTTTTCTCTTAATGCTGCAGAACCACCTTTGTTGTCAGCATGGTTGAGCAGAATGCAAGGCCTGACTCTCCTTCTGGTTGTAGGACCAGGTCTCACATCAGCTATAACTCTTGCAAGGCAGGGCAGGTAGATCTGAACCAGACCCAGTACTAGACAGTCTTTTGCTGAGCAAAACTACCAGAAAACCAGTCATTTTCCTACTAAGCAGCATCTGATATTCTAAGCTCCAAAAGTTTACATTAGGTATTTACACCACCCAGGTAAAACAAACAAACAAACAAACAAAAAACAACAGGACTTAACCCCATGACAGTTATTTAAATACATTGAAAAAAATACTTAACTTTTTTTTTTTCTATGCAATCATATAAAGTGTATAAAATGGTATGAATGTATGTACAAAAACACAGACCTCACTGTTGTGGGCAGTTTTCAAACTTGCTGCCAGCACGTGAGAACTGGGTATTTATGTTCAAAAGGCAACGCTCACAGCTGTAATACTAGCAGTACTGAAGAACAGCCTGGGTTGTGTTAAATGCTGTTGTAGCAGTAAGAGCCTTACAGATGAGTTTAGATTTTATCCAGAAGGACACTTGTAAACCTTCAGGTTTGTATGCATTTACAGCTTAGGTTCTATAACCATTTTGTGTGCCATTGAAGAAATCATATTAAAACAGAGCAGAACCTACCATTTCTTTTTGTATTTTGTAACTTTACTAATACTGTTTTATTTCTTTGGATATCTTTGCATGATCAGTTCCATTTGTTGTATGCCCACATCCTTTTATTAAACAAGAATACAGCAGAGTCAAGGTGCCTGTAGGACACTGGAGCTGCTGTTGAGCAGAATGGTCACCCTTGCCATGACAGGTGACGAGGAGCTTGAGGCCCCTGTATTCTTCATGCAGTTTGTAAGTAGAGTGAGGGAATATGAAATGTGGGCAGAAGTTCTGTGTGATACTGTTACCTCAAATGCTATATTAGGTGATGGACTACATCAGTATGGAGTGGAGCTGTTGCTGTGAGCCTCTCCCCCAGTGAGGTGTGAGACCTGGCGGGAGACGAGAGGCAGCGATGCGCAGGCAGCATCATGCCACCTTTCCTGGTCTGCACCGAGCAGCTCCACTGCTGCCCGGCCAGGGGCAGCGGGTTGGCCTTCAGCTGAGCAGCAGCCTGCTGTGCAGCAGGCCTGCAGGGATTTCTACGGCTTGCTTCTAAGAAGACCACATGTCTTCTGTGGTGAGATTTATGTCCCACCAAGACGAGAACAATTTATCGCAATGGGTACCGCATTTGGTGTCCTCTCTCTGAAGCCATGCACTGAAATAATTCTGGTTAGTAATCCTACATGTTTGTCTGCGTGGGCACATGCATGTTCACAAAGTGTGAACACACGAGACAAAATCCTGCACTAGACTTTAAATACTTACTACAGAAAGAAAACTTCACATCAAGAAGTTACTGAGCTTCTAACTCAAGCTATGACAGTAGGTTTTTTCATGTGAAACAAAGGAAATTTCTTTGACTTTTTCATCTGAGTGTTTTATGATAGGATATCCTTTCAGGCTGCAGTCATAATACACTACCAATATTTAGCCACCAATAATTTACGGTTTTCGTATACTGAATGTGGTAGGTATAATGTAGTTGTAGACAGTCACATGTAAGGAATACAGAAAATTCTGGCAGTTTTTAATGCAGGCAGTGGGGTTCAAGACAGCTGCTTTATCCCCTTACTGGAATTTTAATTAAAGAAGGATAATAACAGATAGAATTAGAAAACCCAATTTAATCATGGTTGTACCAGTGCAACCCTAAAATAACTCCACTGGCCTGATGCTAATCTTATTAATTTAGGTCTTGTATCAAAGAGAGGCTCTTACTTCCAAAATCTTTAGCCAAAAGCAGAGCAGGGCTAAATCAGTGGCAGCAGAAAGCGGGGAGTGCAGTGGGGTAATGTGGAGGGAGCCCCGCATCTGTGCAGGTTGTGGTGTGTGTGCCTCTGCATCAGGCAACAAGACGTGCCACACACCC
The DNA here is from genome assembly GCF_965140915.1 of Aythya marila. NCBI lineage: Eukaryota > Metazoa > Chordata > Aves > Anseriformes > Anatidae > Aythya > Aythya marila. The sequence goes on along the minus strand of NC_139045.1, from coordinate 53,780,483 downwards.
CTCTTGCAACACCCCAACATCACCACGATCACCTGTCCCTCATCCACCTGCTCTTAAACTGACTCTGTGATCATGGGACTGATCACATAGCTGATGAGATGAGATTTCAAATTGTCGGAGGCTGGAAAATAGGATTGTACAACCTGCTTGTTGTGTTTGCTTGGGTGGCATAGCTGCAGTCTTCAGTATAGTAACATGCACCTGTAGTATAGTTAAATAGTCAAAAATGTTTATTAATAGAGTCCATCTCACTCTTAACAGCAATTAGGCTCATCAAACAAGGCTCATCTCTGCATTGTAAATTTCCAGCTTTGTCCACCAGCCCTCTGTTACTCTTCCTGAAGCAGGTATTGAGACACACCTCAGTGCAGTGCATATATGATGCATAGCAATGTTATTTATAAGATGAATATTTAGAGTCTATAATGAGTAACATTTTACAAAACATTAAGATGAAATGAGAATTAATGACTGAGAGCCCTGTCTGGACAGCCTTCATTTCAAGCAATTCCCCAGCTGTAGCGTTGCCTCTGGGCCAGGCAGTGCTGACACCTACACCCTTCGATGTGTTTGTGTTATTTATTACAGAGCAGTTGCATTTCTTAGAAGCCACAGCATGCACTTCATAAAAGTACCAAATAGGCATTCAGAAACATACATGTAAAGTACAAATTTTTAAAAAATGGCAAACTCGATGTCTTGTGCAAAGCCTCCAAACCCCCTCTTTAGGATGGTGGTTCCAATATATATTATCTGGTAGTTAGTATTATTTATTTGTGTTGTACAAGGCTGATGCCTGACCATGCAACATAGGCACTTCAGGGTGAACCTAACAGAAACCCTGACACTGCCTCAGTTTGCACATGTATTCACAAGTGATCTCACCGACTGGGTTTTATTAGATTGAGATTACTTTTAAGATGGAGAGCTATTAAATAACCATGTGGGTTTAATACTCATAGATGAGACAGTTTATCCATGTTTGTAGTTATGCACATCAGCTATTCTAAGATAAACAAGAAGCAAATGCAGTAAGATCAGGCATAGTGAGCCCAATGGAGCCTGCTATTCTTCCTGACAGTTTCAGATGCACAACAGTAGAAAATGAGATCACAGGGACAAAATGACAAGGATCTTTGTGTTTAATAATCCGTGAGATCCTTTCCTTCCATGAGTTTGTCTAATTGCTTCACTAATTAGTCAATAGTCTTGGTGTTAGCAACAACCTTTGAAATGTTGGAAGTTTTGAAACAGTCTGTTGTTCTGAAATGCCTTACCCTACTCACTTCAGTGCGAATTTTGTACAAGCATGACAGTGCATATTCAGCCAGAGAAGAGATCTCAAAATACAGAAGTAGAAATATCTGTGGAGTAGGCGTACCTAAAAACAAATCTCCCTAAGAGAGTAATTCTTTCCACAAGCATCATTGTAAATGATCCATTTTTGTCTATCTTTACATGGGGAGCGAGGTTAATTGTAAAGACCTCGTTATCTGAATGTTCTTATTTCCATATACAAAAATGGAGCCATACTAAGAAATAGGTAAGGAAATTACAGTGTTCAATAATGTCAGGAGTCTAAGGTACAGAGTCTGATCTAAAGGAGTCCAGTGTGTTGTGTAGGAATCAAACCTAAGGGTTATTTTGTTCCTAAGTTTTCCTCACCTTCCTGTGCCAGCATGAGACATCTGGAGGATCCTGCCGTACCGTGATCATCAAACATAACATAAATCATGTGTGACTGCTTTATAAATGCTTTCCTTAAAATGAGATTCATCTTTTTATTTTTTCATACCTGCTGTGGTTTAATAAAGGCCGTGTGAATTCTAGAAATCAGAGGGAAAATATTTTCTACCTTGATAAATAATCCTGGTGGCTAGAGTCATACAGAATTGTCTATAGTGTTCTGGCAAGACTGGTTTTTTTGTTTTTTTTTTTTTGAAAAAAAAAAAAAAACAGCTGTTTTTCTTCTTCATTTTCCACCCCATCATATTTGCAATAGCTCAGACACCAAGACCAGTGAACAGTAAGCAGTGTCTTTCTTTTTGGTTTTCAGATTCCTTTTTAGTTACTGATAAATGTTAGGAGAATAATGAGATCCCGTTACAGTTTGGTAATGGTCTTGATTTACTTATATATTTATTGGATTACATTTGAAAGTGATGAAGATTTATGCAGTGTTGTTGAAGCATTTCTATTTATGTAATCCTGTATTTGGCATATCAAGGCAGTAGCAAAGTCTGTATGATGATTTACTTTGAAATACAAGTTATTTACAACATGGGATTATAAAGAACTAAGCATTCTGTGGTGAGCAAAATGAACGCAGTTGAGGTACATGACATGCCATTTTAACCAGAAATAGGACCACAGCACCATAGCAGAGGTTAAAGGACTTCTGTTACAAGGACAGAGGACCCCAGGCAGAGGACAGAGGGCCCCAGGCTGTTCTTTCGTTATGCAGCTATTTATTGTTTTACAAATCTTAGAAGAGGAGACTGGAAGGGACCTCTTGTGGCCTTTGGATTTCTCCTCCAGCCTGCGGCAGGTTCAAATATACCTGTGCCATTCCTCACAGAAGATGGTCTAACTTTTCATGACAGCTCCACTGTCTCCACACCGGTTAAGGAAATACACAGGAAAATGAACTATGCAGTGTACAGCTGCACTGTTTCTTCCATAGCACTACTGGTAGTGCTTATAGCAACATGTACAGGCACAAAATAGGCTCATTAGTCAGTAAAAACTACCAAAAATAAAAAAATTCCCTGAAAATTTCCTTGCTTGGAATGAATTTCATTACCTTTCACTAGTGAATGTCATTATTCATAAATTTTTCAAATCCAGTTTCTGCCTGTGCATTATTTTACCATGTCAGGAAGTGGGTCTATGCATCCAAGCAAAATATAGATAATAATATAAAGCAATAATCTGCCATAAAGATTATTTTACCACAGATGTATGTCCTGCAGTGGACTGCATGTTTCAGGTGAAGGTTTCCCTCAATTGAGACATTTTTGAAGTGTCTAATAGTTCCTGTTACAGCTTTTCCTTTGATGGGTTCATTTACAAATGGGAGTAGGAGACTCATTTACAGGATTTCTCTTATTTAGCTGATGGTCTGTTCTTATCTAGGATCTTCATAATATTTGGGATTCGTATCATTTTGTCAGGTCTGTAATCAGTCAATGAGTTAAAAACATTTTTACAAAAGACAATGGAAGAAGCGTGTAGAAAAGAGATCATCATATATTCTTCCTTCCTTTAGAAAACAGAGGTAAAAATGATCTCCTTATACACCACCTGTTTTAATTATGGATTTTCTGTTTTATGCTTTCTATAATCAACTGTGCATAATACTATGTAATTCCATTGAGCACTTCCACCGCTCGTGTATTATTCTAGCATTAATACCAGTCAGCTCCTCATAGTCATTATGCAAATTCAGAATCATTTCAAATAAAAGATATGAGATCCCAAGTTGTGGGCTTGACTGTGGTTAACCGTATGTGGGTGCAGAAGGAAAATATGATTTGCACATTGTCTTTTTATCTATTCTATGGCCAAGGTACAAATACCTTCACAGATTGTGTTGAAGACTGTTAGTGTCTGGCGGTGCTAGAAATGGAAATGAAGTCGAGTCTATCCTTTCAACCATCTCCCACACTGCTGTTGAGAGTATAGCATCATAAAAGATCTTTATCCTCCTTTAAAGGTCATTGTGGCTCATGGGGTAGCATCCATCAAAATTCCCCAGTCAAAATATTCTGTGTGAATAGGTCGGTGTGCATCTCAGCGCTAACTGCTGCGTTTCTTTCACAACTCCTTCTGTTTGTAATGGTTTTCCTGTCTGTTTCAAAGGACTTTTGGATTACAGTGCCTTCGCTTGTCTTTCTTATGCTTCTGCACAGATTGTGAGTTAATGGGATTGTTTTCTGTATGGGAAACATAACATTTTTGCTCACATCATTTTGACACAAAGGGGCTTAGCAGAAAACTTGAATTTGTGTTATATGGTGCACGGAACGTGCTGCATGACATTCCTGCTGCAGTGCAGTTGTGATGTCGTGGAGGGGCACAAAACACCCGTAGCAGCAGAGGGACCGAACGCACCAACCTGTGTGCACTGAAGCATGACTGTCCATGTGCCTTCTTTACGTCCCCTTGAGTTACTGCAAACAAGCCCATTGTGAAAAATACAGTCTGAGTACTTTCACATTCCCCTCTTTAAGAATAATAGTCAATATTCATATCATTATTTTCAAAATATAAGCAAAAAGCTGGGAAAGACAGCTAAAGCCTTTCCAAAGCACTAGTTTGGAAGGTAGCCTGGAGTTTGGTCACTGAGTAATCAACTTGGTATGCCACCTCTAGATGTTCTTCAGTTGTTATATTCTATATTGCACTTGTGAAAGGTAAATAAATACCTTTGGGAGGTGTTTGAGACAAGTTGAACTTAGTTGTTTTGATTACATCTTCTCAAAAGGAGCAAGTGATTGGTACACATACTGTTCTTTTTCAGTTGCTTACTCCTCAAGACTATTAAAGTACAAATTTGCTCTTATCTTAATATGTCATCAACTAACTGTGGGTAGCAAGAAAAATTAATAAAATCAGGGAGAAAACAAAATCGACTCACAAAAATAGTGTAATCATAAAAACAGATGCATTAGGAAAAATATTAAAAACGTCCCTTCCAGCCAGATTGTATAATCTTCACAAAAGATCATGCCTAGATGAATCATGAGAATTGAAAGGAGGGAATGGGGGCAGAAGTCAGTCCATCCTGCTGTGTCTGTCACTCGCTGGGTGCCTTTCAGGGCTTGCATCCCGTGTCGGGGGGAGGCAGCTGTGTGGGGTTCTGGGTCTTGGTGGCCTCTGCCACTGGCCCTGCCTGGAGTTCTTGGCCTCAAAGCTGGGCGTTGTCATACGGCACCGGCATGGGGGTGGCAGAACTTGGCTGTGTGCATGGGGAACAAGGGCAGGAGAAACAGACTGAGACACTCTCCTCTAGACAAGGCGTGGCTGAATTTTGACCCCCCCCCCCCCCAGGCCTGTTGTCTTGCAGCTGCTCCCCCTTGCCAGCAGTGTTGGGTGGTTTCTTCATCTTCAGTAACTGCTTCTGTCGCAGCCATGTACTGCTCTTAATGTGCTGTGATGTTACTTGCTAGTCCTCTCTGCATAGTATTAAGAAAAGAACTGCTGCAGAAAGAAAACTCCTGCTTTATTGATGTAGGCCTACCTCATAGGTAGCGAGTGTCACTTCTGTGGGTATCTCAGTGCCATCACTCTTGAAGCCCCACGGTCAGCTAGATTTGTCCACCTCACTTTCCCAACTGGCCCACCAGGCTGCAGCCACGTTGTAGTGACCCAGGGCATGGCCATTTTCTCCAACCTGAGGTCAACAAGTTCAGAGAAGAAGGGGCGCAGCTTTACCAAAGGGCTCACAGGGCTCGTCCTTAGCCTCATGGTGCCAGGTGTAAAGCCACGCAGGAGCGTTTATAGGAATTTCTTCAAAATAAGATGTACGTAATGGTCCTGTACTGGTCTGTACCTTGAAACGTATGTGTGGCTCTTACTTTCACTTGGTTTTGGTTTTGTTGTTTTTATGGCTCTCCTGTTTCATGCCTTCTCAAACCCTGCAACACAGTATTTTGTTTGCCTCCAGCACTTGACTCTGCAGGGTGGTGAGGAGACTAAATGTCTATGAGTTCCCATGGTCATATCGATCGCCACCACATCCTTCCCTCAAGCACTTCGGTAACATACCCTGATCGGTTTCTCTTGGGTCTAGTGATGGCAGATAGAATCGGTACAGCTACCACTGCACACACAACGTAGTTGTTTAAAACATTTTCCAGTATTGTACAGCCTTTTTTTTTTCCTGTTGTGGAGGTAATTCCATAACTTGTTTTGTTATGATGGATGAGTAGGGTTTTTGCATATATCTTTGTTACTGCACTGGTCCTTTGTATGTGTTCTGCTACGCAGCTTTGTGCAGCTCACTCAGAGGTCCTCTTTTATATTTCAGAAGTTTTTCTTTGACATTAATTTTGATTATAGTTGCAAATTCCTGTCCTTGCAGGCTTTGCTGTTTTCCACTGCTTAGTTGTAATAAGCTTTGGTGTTCTGCAGAGGTAATTTTCCGACTTAATTTTGGTGTCTCTAAATGTGCTGTGTCTTCAGTTTCTCCTGTCACATCATTTAATTGTATGACAATAATTGCTTGTAAATTGTCATGTTTTCAAGAGCCTTTCCTAGTTTGCATTATTAAATGAAAGAATTAGATTTTGTTGAATTCTTCCACTTGTGTAGTTTGCAGAATGCAGCATTCTCCCTCCTGGAGAGATTCTGCCTTCAGCCCATGGTGCTGCTAAAGCTCCCACTGTGCTTTGGCATCTGCATGCAAATATTTGCATTTGCACGGTTTGCTACACGTCATTTCTGAGGGATGTAAGGATGCTTAGGCACCCAAGCTACAATACAGAAACTGTTTGCACGATCTGGAAAGGATTGCTGGGCAACCTCTTTTTTTTTTCTTTACTTTAAGAACATGGAAGGGCAGCTCTGTCTCCCAGGGGTAATTCAGCTTCAGAGTCCTCACCAATACCATACCCACTAGATTTCTTGTTTGTTTATTTTCTTTTATGAATCAAAGGGTTTAATCCAAACTCTTCGGGAGTCAGTAAGATATCAAAAGGTTTTGGATTCCAATTTGTGCCACAAGTACAGAACCTCATATAGGATTCACTGAGACTAACAGATCTTTCCATTAACTTCACTGACCTTTGGATCAGGCTCCAAATTTATTGCGTGTAAGCATATTACACCCATAACAAAACTTAGAACTCTCAGCAAACAAACATTTGTTTTACATTAGAACATTATCTTGTGTGAATAATAAGTATATTAGTGTTGAAAGACTGCTGGTATTTGGATATAGGAACAGCTTTTCCCTTTTTTCATGCGAGTTCCATACTGATATTTCCCCTAAATTCTGTATTTTAACATGGGTCTTGACCTCTTGTATTTTGCTAATTGCCTCCTTTTTTAATATATATAAATTGACAGCTGGGTGTAATTGCTAAACCAATAGGTGGCACTGGTTAATCACATTAACAATCAAGATGCCGGGTATTCTGTAAGTAAGATGTCACTGTGAAGTGTAGCCAACTATTAAAGTGTATATTTTAAAAATTAATAAATAAATGTTCTATATATGTTTTAAATTTCTCAATTCACAGAACTGATAGAAGGGAAAATTTCAAACAAATATGTTTAAAAACTGCATCTCAGTATAAAGGGTCATAGTTTGATGTGGGGCTAAAAAAGAAGAGCTTCCTTTTGGGAGACCTGAAGGTAGACACCTGAAGCTTGGTGGTGGTGTTTGGGAAGGGGACACTGGAAGAAATAACTGAGACCAATCTGTTCCCTTCCCAGTCTACCTAAACAGTCTTGAGGAGCTTTGCATGTTTATTGTAATGTTCTCTACACACAGAAATCCCAAGGGAAGCAAATGCCAACAGTGTTTAGTGTTAATTTTCTAGGAAGTCAGGGTGCTGGGAAACTCAAGTCATTTTTCCCTCTCTTAGCAGCTACATGATTCAAACTCATTGTTTGCAAAGTGCTCTGAGATTCTCAGATGAAAGGCACTATAGAAATGCAAATAAGTTATTATTATGGTATTATTTTCAGAGACAAGGTTTCCATAATATTTAGGGACATTTGTTACCTATTGGTATTCAAAGCTTTTAGTTACAGGGGTAATACACAATGCTATTGTGCAGTATTAGTGAAAAAAAAAAGGCAGTTTAAAAGGAATAATTCAGTTGAACAGTTGTATGTGACAAGAGCATACTAGCATTAAGAGGTTTGGCAGCCACTTCCTTGCTTGGTATGGCTGCTAAGTAATTTTTAACCTTATTTGCATCACATCCTTAGATAATTCTTGTACAGAAATTCTCACTGCAGTTAGTAGACAAAGGTTATAAAACGCACATTTTTAATATCATAATGCATTTAAAAATTCCCATGGCAAGAATCCATCCTGCCCACCCAGCAAATGTAAGCAATTAGAATACTTCAAGGAAGAGAATAGAAGGTTTCTTAGTGGGTATGCATTTAGGACTGCTTCCAAGATGCCCTCTGCTCATCCAGGGTTTCAGACCTATGTGGATGCACAACAGATCCCAACACTGTGTTAAAATAAACTTATTTGTGTGCATTTACACCAGCAACTAAGCTAGCAAAGAAGTAGGCTGTGAAGGAAGTGAGGTCAGGATCTCCATGCAAGCTTTGGTACTGATGCATTGCAAAACGCTGGGACACTGAGCACAGAGAAATGGCACAGGAATTGTTTCTTTAGGTAGGTGCAAAGGTTCAAAGGAGCAAGCAGCTCTTCCCTGGGTGACCAGAGGTGTAACGATACTGTGCAAACACACGGTAACAGGATGGGGCTGAGCAACCTCCTTACAGAGCTGTGTCAAGCCTTGGTTGGGTGGAAGTCGTGGTGGGACTGCAGCCCGTGCACATGAAGCAGCCTTTCCATCGCTGTGCCTTGACTCCAACCAGTGCAACCATCAGCAAGAGAGGGTGGGCAGCCTGCACTCTGAGGGCCAAATCTCACGTTCTTGCAAACAGGCACTTTCACAGGGCTTCAGTGTTAACTCCTGTTCGCTCTCATATATGTTTTGGAATTATCTTCAGCTGGGCTATCTTCCATGACATATTTTATCCCAGAGATTAATGTTCAGCAACTGTTTGTACATACACATCATCTGTTTACTAACACGAGAATGTAATATGTACTTTCCCTATTAAAAATAAAAGTGACTTTAATAGGAAAACAGCTTGTGTTTGAAGGTCAGACTTTAGCATGGAAATAGTTCACACTGAGAAGGAGCACCCTGGAGTACTGTAATGAAAATTGGCAGTGATTTGACTGAGCTGCAAGCCTTCAGAAATCACACCTCACACAGTCCTGCTTAAACAGTGATTGCCTATTATTTGGCAGAAAGGCTATAAATGTGTACGTGGCTAATTTGGTGCTGTCCTCAGAACTCTATTAGGGATGCACAGACAGCAGGAAGGCCCTGACGGTGGTCTCAGCTCAGCATTCAGCCTCATCAAAGCATCTGGTTTCTAAGGGTCTCCAGTAGGTCTAACCCCACTGGAGCCAACTGTCGTTTTTCATTGTCTATACAGCACGTCAGGAAGAGCCTGTCTTCTACCTAAAAGTAGTCAAGAAAAAAATAAAACAGATTTGAGATCAGCTTTCTAATCACGAGCACTGACAAAAGGTTAACTGCAGCTGAGGCAAAGTGCAGGACAGGTAGGCAGGACAGCGTGGCGGTAGACTGGCTTATGAGGCAGCAGTCAGCAAGAGCTAGCACCTGTGGGAAAGGTGTGTGCTCACCAAGACACTGTCTTACTTGAGACAATGCCATTTTTGTGGTTGCTTTCAACACTGGAGATGATCTTAGGGTTATTATTTTTATGCCTTGACTTACAATTTTGCAGATACAGTTTCATTACCACAGTTTGTTGTGGGCCATCAATTGGATTTCAGAGCATCCGAATTACCATTAGAAGGTGCATAAAGCTCATCTCGCAGCTCCTGTCTCATGTTGTCTGCTAGAAGAATGTCATTCAGCTAATCCGTTCATCTGTAGCAGCAGCCTGGAAGCTGGAATTTGCCTGCGTGACATTCTTGTTGTTGGGAACTGCCAGCTTCACAGATTTGCTGTCACTGTAAATCAGGTTAGATTTTATTTAATTAAACCAGCTTATCTGCCATCCATACTAATTATTGTAGCTCTTCTTAACTAGATGCAATTCTGTTTCCTTAAAGTTTCACAAATTATTATGAATACAACAGTTCTTCAGTTTCATTAATGTAGTCACCAGACTCAAAACTCCAATTAAACAAGCATATCCCATTAGAGTTGGAGGTAGGGATTAAAATACAGGATAGGTATGCTGGGTGTTTTATCCAGAACACCTTTCTAGTTGAGGAACATTTTATCTCTTTTTATGTGATTTAGAGGGTGTTAGAAACATAGCACTGCTCTTGCAGTGTGCTGTTTTGTTTTCTGAGCAAGCCTCTGCAAGTGATGCTGCGGGGAACAGTACCATGTCTGAGGCTAGAGCCGGTGAGGTTCTGCTGGGTGCCTCCTGGGGACATAAATGGCAAGCGGCAGAGTGCAGGCTTATCTGTTGTATACCTATAACAGGGTATTTCCCATCTATCATTCAGTCACATTTCCTCTTAATTTCTGCCTTTCCTCAGTAACTTATATTTTTGTTGTTGTTCCTGCAACTTAGCTGATTTCAGTTCCCTATTAAGACAGTCTTCTGTCACGCTGATCATTTAAGTAAGCACATATAGTAATAGTGAATTGGTGCTTCCTTAACAATAAAGCTATAGTTGTGACTAATTTCAGATTACAAAGGGGCAAGAATCATTTTTATTTTAGCTCAGTAACCAAGTAGTAAGATGGTTTCCAACAAAGTTTATTCTCCTCAGTTGTGAAGATACAACGCTCTGTGTTTTGGTAGACTTCGGTGAGAAAATGTGCCTGTGTTAAGGCAAAGAAAATAAAATACATTGTCTTGTATCAGTGCTTGATCTAAGGGCTTCAGTAGCTGTGAGGGGAAGAAGAAAAAATGTGAAGTATGTGAAATGAAGCGAAGTACACGGGTAGCTTTTATGATAAGTTACAAGAAACACTGTGCAGTACAATGACTCCAGCCAAGTACTGAGCAAAGTTGCTTTGGAGCAGAAATAGCACTGCTGCGTCGGCACACTGCAGCCCTCAGGCTAATTAGCCTTGTTAGCTGTGTACTACATCCTGTAAGAAAAGGTTGACTTAGGCACTCGGGTATGAGAGAGAATTAATGACTGTGGATCCTAAGGAGGGAGCAACTCATCCATCCTTCGTGCTCATTTATGCAGATCTGGGCTGTAAGCGTTGGTTTTTGCACTCCTTTCCTAAAGATTTGCAGGATGCATCCATGTTCATCCAGAGCTGGAGCACATTTCTGAGATCATCACCATCTAATACACTTCAACTCACATCACTGAGCAGTCTTGGTATGCATGAACTGTGTTTCTTTTGGATGGAAAAAATAGACAGGTATGATGTACTCCAAGTACTTGTGGGGGTTAAGCCCAAATGGGGTTGAAATCCCCCAAAACAGGGAGCACAGATGACTAAGCCTGTGAGTTTTTCAGAGAGACTGGATTGCTGGTTGCAAGAGGAGCTCAGGAGGTCATCTGGGCTAACTTCCCTCTTGAAGAGTGCTGCCAGCATCAACTCGGTCAGCCATGGGCTTGTCCAGCTGGGTTTTCTAAAGCTCCGAGGACAGAGAGGCACAGCCTCCTGGACAGCCAGCTCCAGCTTCTCCTAATGTCCATGTGAACTTCCTGAGCTGTAGTACATTGTTGTTGCCTTTGGTGTGCTGGCACTGCTAAAAAACCTTGGCTTCACATGTTTGTAACTGCCCTAGAAGCAGCTGTAGGTTGTTGCCCAGAACTGGGTGCAGCACCCCTTGTGTGGCCTCTCCAGTGCCAAGGAGCACTTCCCAAATAACTTCCCGAAAGGGAAACGAGAGAGTGAGATCAAGCTTCTCAGTGTAGCTCAGAACAGGGTATGCCCCATTTCCAGTGTTCACTTCAGACATAAAAGAAACTGCACTGCAGATTTAGGATCTTCCCTTGTGTGGTGTGCCCACAGCCGAATAGAAATTTTGCAGTGGAGCAACATGACTTATGCTTCTGGATCGTTCTTGTCTTCAGAAAAACGTAGCATGTCTGGTGGATTTTAAAGCTAGAAATCATGAATACATAAAATTGTTGTTCTTAGAGAGGATGTTTTATGAAAACTGCCACACCTCTGACTTTTTTCCACATCAAAGGTTTGTGGAGGAAGGGTTGTGGTAAATCAGATTGAGTGGATTAAGCTTGCGGTTGTACTTTTGAGCCTTTGTGGTATAGCCTTTTTCCATGAATGCAGATTTCACAAGAAATAATTTCTCTGGAGGTGTTCTGGATTATTCTCTGTTTATAAAGAACAATAGTATTTTTACCACACATTTGTGAAATCCATAATTTAATTCAGTACGCTAAATTCTTAATCTCCTCCTTGGTATTTTAGTATACCTCTGAAATATTACACAACCTCCTAGAACTGTCAAAATTTAAAAATAAATAAATAATAATATAAATCTGTGGCCTTGGTTCTGTGAACAGACCTGTGACTTTAAATGTATCGACTGTGGCTGTAATAAATAAAACATTATTAGACTTGAATACAAGTCTTTGGTTTACAACAATATGGGACTTGTTAAATCAGTTTTAACCTATTCGTTTGTTTCAGTGTAGTTATACAAACACTACTTTAACTGCATTAGGTGTTCTCCATCATTCATAAGTCAGCACTTTTTTTGTATCCCTTTTTTTGCAGTACATGGTTTACAACAGTTGTGTTTTATTTGTGAAAATAACTTCTTAACAGTGTCAGCCTTCTGTGTCTTAACGCAGGCAACGCTGGCCACAAGCTAGGCCTAGTAAAATCTATCACATATCTTAATCTTATTTGGAGGGACAATAAAATATATTATCTACACAAGGTCTAATTACAAAACAAATCTACTTCAAATCTGACTGGCTGTTTCTTGAGTGATATGTTTTATATGAATGTGCTCAGACTAACTTGCACAGACAGAACATAGTAATAATTTTGTCATCCTATTACGATATTGTACTTTATTATCAAAATACGTCATTCTGCATGAGGAGAATAACATGATGTCAGAACTGCACATTTAGTATGCTATCAGGAATTACCTGGACCAAAAAATACCATAAGTAAGATGCTATTATTTCCTTCTGCCTTTTAAGGTACTATCAGGTTGAAGTTGTTGAGAAAAGTGATAGCGTTTGACACAATGTCATTAATTAACGTTACTAGTTTATTTCTAAGTGCAATAGTCGGTTTCATCTTTGGTGTATCTCTTTGTTTTATGTTTCTAATTAGTAAAATACAACTTCCTAAAAATTAAATTGAAGTCAAACTGATAAATTCTTATTGCTGAATGGCAAAATGAATTCAGCTGCACTTTACTGAAATATACACTGCATATGAAGATAGGTATTGAACCTGATGTTGCACACATAAATGCAGTTATGTGAGACAGAATAAAGTACAACATACAGTTTGGAGATCAAATCCCAACACTAGATTTTCACCGGGGGTGTGTTTGTGAATTTTAAGTGCTCTTTTTATGTGGATAAATCAGTATCTCTGACTGAAAGAAAAGTGTTCATACAAATATTGTTAGTAACATCTTTTTCCCAACACAGATACAATAGCAGAAAGGAATGCCCTGAGAGAGCATGTGTATCCTAAGCTGAGAGAATTCTGCAGGGAAAACTATGGCCTGGAATTTCAGGTAGGTTTCATTGAATCTTGCATTATGATAAATACTATTTCTTGCAATTAACTCTGTTCAGAATGTATAACATTTCTGAATATTGTATGTGTTGTCTTATCACTGGTTAAATAGAAAATTACAAAAACTATATTTCATATGTATGAATTGTACTGCACTGATGTACCGAAACTATCTTACAGGCAAATTTGAGGTAAATCCAGAACAGATGAAAAAAATGCACAGTTTTACAGCACGGTATCTCACTGTTGGTACAAGCAATACAGCAACCAAGTGACAACTTTCACAATAGAAACTTAAAAATCCACCTTCATTTTGACTGTTTAAGGATAAATAATATCAGAGCTGAAATACTGTGCTCAGATTCTAGAAACCATACGAAAGTTTATGTCTTCCCTTTGATATATTTTTAATTTAATGTCACCAGCATTATATTTCATCATCTGCATAGTCCCCTAATTTTTTTAGCTACTTACCAGTTTGTCTTCTACTCTAATGTGGAAAATGATTTAACCAGGTGAGTATTGAAAATCTGATTTTAAAAAATGAATGTGGAGTATTTCAACAAAATTCCTATTGTGCTTAAATACTATGGGATTTGCTTCCTTTAGTGTCAATCATAACATTCCCATTGCTTCATTCAATTCAAATTTTCCTTTGTACTGTGGAAGACACATAGACAAATTTGGTAAGAGCCAATTAGTAAATAAAAACAGTTACATTTGATTTAAAATGCATTGAGTTTGGCATCACAGTTACATTACTGATGGTTTTAAGTCAGATATATCCTCATTCACAATCCAGTAAGGTCAATCAGACCCATTTATGTCAGCGAGCCTTGAACTGGCTCTCTGTTAAGAGAAACAAATGCGGCATGCAATGTTGTAAAAATGTTCAGTTTTTCAAAAAATCTGGTTCTACATCTTCAAGCCTCCGTCACATATTAATGTTAGGATCCCATGATCACTGACCCCAGAAACTCATCTCTTCCGAGTATAGCTTCCTTGACAACAACTATTGCCTTTTAGATAGCATCCTGTTCCTCACAGTGCGTTATTCCTGATGTACGTGCAGCTGGCTTTTAATCAAAATAACAAGTTCTTGAATTAGGATATTTGGTCTTAATTCCCTGAGTCACAATGGAGTTGCTGAGTCTGCATGGTGGTAAATTCCAGAGTGATTTCTGATTATGGCTATATAAGAACTTCCTCTGAAGGTCCTAGCTCATCAGCTGATTGGGGAGCCCCAGGTGCAGTGGTACATGCAAGGAATATCAAAAGATACTGAAATAATAAAACATTTCTCTCCTGTTACTACCACGTGATATTCTTGGAAAATGCCAATATAAATTCTCAGCATCTTAATTTCTCAGTCATCTTTGAGGAGACATGTCAGGGAGAGGAGGGAAATGTCTCCTCCAAACAGATCATAATGCCATGAATTCTTAGTGGGAGAAAGCATGTCTGTCTTCAGCTGAATTGTAATGTAGTCTCTAGGGGAGGAATAATTGAGTTTACTCTAGTTGATATTCATGGAAGCAAATTATTTTATCATATAGTTTCAACACCAGGAGAGTCCATATGTGATACGAGGTCTGAGAGACGGCTCCACTGACACATTTCTGGAAACAACTAGAAAGTTATCACGTTACCGAGGAAGCACAGTAGAAAAACTTGCACCCAAAATTACCAAGGGAAAATAGTAAATTATTCTGCAGGAGGCGCTGAGGTAGACTTTATCAAAGCATTTTTTCTGCCTTTCCTACTCCTGATGGATTGCATTTCTTCTGTTAGCATGCAAAATAAACACTGCAGATGTTAGTGCAGTGGTGTCCAGAAAGTACTATGTACTTTTCAGTTACAGAGTTACATTATATTTCTCTTTGCAGACCAGAACACATAATGTTGCATCCTGTTACATGATCCTGTACTGAACAAATATGAGTGACCTAACGGGTGGCTACCACAAAGGCATTACAATATAAGCTGTTCTGAAAACACCCTCTGCATGATAAATCATGACCTAAGTGAAATGTTCCAAGACAGTTCCAAGTTCCAAGACATTCATTGCTCCACCTACCACTGAGTCATCTGGCTCCACTGATAAGTGCTGCAGGTGTTGCAAGGCATGAGATCTGTCAGGCATCCTAAAGTTGGTGGGAGCTGTTAGGGAAGATAGCAACCTGTGTGTGGAATCAGAACAGAATGTGTTAAATCACTCTATGGATTTTATTGCTCAGTGCACTTCATTTTCTATTGAATTAAATATTGCTGAAAAACAGGTATTGGTTAAAACAGAAATAAAGTTAGCAGAGAAACACTCTTCCAGAATGCATGGTATTTTATATATATACCTGGAATATAATATTTTGGAGGCGTGGGGGAATACAGAGTAGTTAAAGAAAGTAGTTATAATAGAGAAATTTTGGAAGGTAACTAACAGTAGTTAATTAACAGCATATTGTTCTTTTGTTCTTGAGAACAATGGGCTGTTTCAAATCATTTTCACTGTGTGAAAAAAGTAGAGTCTTTGTATGAATGAAAACTTTCAGTGTCTGTAAGCAGTCAGATGCAATAGAGATAAAATTATTCCATTTAATTAGAAAAATCTATGAAACTATCACAGCGGTAGGACAAAAGCTAAAACAAACAAAAAGAAGCACTGGATTGTGAATGAGAAGTCTCCATTAGGTGACTTGTGTGGAACTAACCTCAAGCAGTATCTGCCTATCTTGTTGCACTGGCTTTTGCACAGAGCACTGGTTGTCATCTCACTGTGACAGCCTTACTGAATGTAAAAGTGGAATCAAGCCATTCTTCCAAGTGTAAGTAAAAATACACTTCAGTATCAGACACAGATGTCTTCCTGTTTCATTTCTTTCATTTAGTAAATCATATTTATTTTAGTTGGCACAAAGAATAACTGATAAGCTTCTCCATTTGAAATTGGTGGTGCCTTCAAAGGTTTGATGGCTAAAACATTTGTTTTTGCAGGACAAAATTATACATTAAGATATTATGTACCAAAATTATGTTACCCAATAAAAATAATCTATAACCTTATAACACTTGGAAGGCAGGTGCCGAGCCCCTACAATACACAATATCGCAGAGAATTTCCTCTTCACATTTACAGTGTTATCAGATTTCTGAACAGTTAATTAAAATAGAAATTGCCTTTATGTTTCAGATGAACTTGAGCAGCAGAATAAATTTCTTCAACCACTAATTCAAATGTTTTTGACTGTATGCTAAGATGCTCTAATTTTATGACTAGAATACTTAAGCTCTATCATACATCATTCAAGTAATCAGACAGCTGAATACAATATGAAGTTCAGGAATGAAGTCATGTAGATAAATAACAGACAGAAGAGAGAAAGCAGAGAACACTTTTTTTTTTTTTTTTTTTTTTTTTTTCCTAATCAGATTAAAAGAGAAAGGGCAGAGAAGAAATCAGTGAAAATGAGGGAGATAGGAAGGCTGTTTGAGATGTGATATTATAAAGCAGAAGACTCTCGTTCCAACAAAATTTTTGAACGAAGAGTCTGTAAAAAATAAAGATGCTAAGTGTATTTTCTTGGCAGCATAAGCTACAATGCATTTATACTTTGGGCTGTTTCACTCATGATCAGTATATTACCTAGTGTGTTTGGCAACAGAGCTCCTACTCCAGCAAATGCTGATACAGGTCCCAAACTTTTCTACCTGAAATAACCAACAAGGCTGTTGGTAGTAAAATTAAACATGGGCATAAATAGTTCTAGGATTAAACCTTGTCATTTATTGTTATGAGAAATTTCCCAAGGAGATTAACCAGCTATACACTGGTGAATTTTACATCAACCCACTGTTAGCTCTTATGTTAGATCTTTGGGCTGATTTTTTGATCTGTTTAGACAACAATCAGTGGTGTGTTTGTGTTTCTCACAGCAAGAGCAGGGTGCTCTCACAGCACAAATAATTTTATAATAGGTAATAAAATAATTTTATAATAGGTAATATTCATGTCTCAATACAATTTTGATTTTATTTTTTAAAACTGGCAGTTTGGACTTCTTTGTTCAAGGTACATGTGTAATGTAAGCTATCAACAGCAGCTTAAACTAGGGCGTAGTAGCATGTACCATAAGTTTTATTCCAAAATCTATAAATGCATACATATGATCCCTATTCTTTTAATTTCAGTTGTCCACAATAAGAATTTAGCCTCTTAGTTAAAATGTGTAGTGAAATCACACTTTATCACTTAATTTCTTTAAATAAGTTTAACATCCCTATTCCAGTTTCTGTCAGGAGTTTGTTTGCATCCCATTACCATCACAAAGCTGAGTCTGCAGCTATAAATGAAAGGCTGAGCAGCAAGCTGTCTGCCATTGCATATCTGTACAATCTTTGCTTCCAAAGTAACAAAGACCAGCCAACAAAGGAAGCACGATATTACAGAACTGCACATATTCTTTCTTTTGAGCCATGCGCACAGGATGGTTTTATATCCTGTAGCTACAAGTGACATGGGGTGTCAAGTCCTAGTCTTGAATATGATCTACAGCAAAACTCCCATTAATTTCCGTGAAGCCAGGATTTTATCAATGCTTTTGTCATTATTCTTACCTATCCATTACATGCAATCTAGTAGGAAATAGAGACTACATCAAATCAAGATCTTGTCATGCTAATCTCTTCACAAAAATATGAATGTGAAATGAGAGCCTGTCCCAGTCCTAGAGTGTACTTACAATCTAAACAGAAAAAGAAAAATCTGGGAGGGAAAATAGAGGCTCAAATTGTTACTACTTAAGGAAACCCTGTCAGCCTACATGAGGACTGGATATAGATCTCATTGCCTTTCATAGCAATGCAGAACATGCTGTCAAAATTATTTTTTAATTTGATAAGTAGAAAGAGCATATGTTACATTAATATGTTACATATTATTATTTTCCAGGTCATAGACTTATACTGGGGAGTAGAAGCAGATGAATGGGACAGTCCTGAGCTGCAGAAGACTCGCATGAAGTTGTTAGAAGATTGCCTGAAAAGTTCTGCAGGTCCATGTTTTGTTGTGGGTATAAAAATAATGTTTTCCTTTACAACAATAGTAGCTTTGAGCTATCCTAACATGTGCAATAGTAGCTTTGAGCTATCCTAACATGTGCAATTCAGTAACAAATGTATTCTTTTCTTCTTTCTGAATATTTGATATTCCTCACTGTACATCTGCTGTACTGCAAACAACAGTTTCCCTACACAGCACTGTACAGTAACTGTGACTAGTCCCTATGAGTGGAGAGGAGGGAAGGATCTTTCATGAGCAGTCCCTATAGCAAGTTGTGTTTAAAAACCACAAGATGTGATTTTACTACCGCCACAGCAAAAGAAGACGGACTGCTTGTGTAAGGAGGCCACCGCTAATTAATTCTTGGCACTTCTCAGACATGGATTATTGGCTGGCGTAGAAGGACTTAGCTGTAGAAGCACAGCAGCAGGCAAGAGCTATCTTCTCTCATCTGGGTTTTGCTGTTTTGTGTGGTAAGCCCAGGACAAGTTAGGATGCCATTTGTTAGTGTGTTGAAAGAATGGAGGTTAGAGACAACCTAGAGAATCTAATTCTTTGATTTTTCCTGCTCGCTGCCTTCTCTTCGTTGTTGCCAGACTACTGCTTTTAGGATTCTTAAAAGAGTCAGTAAAACTGACAAAAAGGATATATTTTCAGTGGCTGTTTTTATTAGGCATAAAGGAGAGACGAAAACACTTTTACAGAAGTGCATTATAAAGCCTTAGCTATCTCTTTTAATGTCAGAGGTATCTTTCAGTAGATGAACCTGTTGTTTTCTATGAAGCTCAACAAACAGTTTTCAGCTATTCCTCACAGCTTCTTCAGCTGAAGCAATTTGAATTTATGAAGTCATGCCAAACGCCACATAGGGCTGAATAACTGAAAGGCACTGACAGTAGACTGTATATAATCCTGGTAGGTACGATTTTCTCCCTCCCAGTGAATCATACACAATAGATTTTGCTGTCACTGATTTTGTATTAACTATACAATTCAGAATAGCATGAATTGTTATCTCTGCTGTGCTTAGAAAGATTTGTGCCATGTTTTAAGATGAACATAGGTCACTTGAAAAATATTTTAAGAGCAGTTTAGCGCATGGTATAATGACTGTATTAATTTTCAATGCACAGATAAAAAGTATACAGGCTTTTGATAAACACATTGTTTGCAATGAGTTTGGCAGTTTATTCCCAAACTTATTTCATTCTTTATCAGCTGCCTTGAGTCTCCATCTTTGAGAGAAATACATGGGGGAGTTATGACATTTTTTCTGTGCATAGTTGTAGGACTGTGGAGACATTAGGGTAAGTTTCCAGTTAAATTGCCCTCTATCAAAACTCTTCATTTGCATTTAAGAAGACAACCAACATTATTTTAACTATTGTAATCAGACCAGATGTTTTCAAGTAAGCATGCCTAATCCTGCTCAACTGCTTTTGTCAGTTATTATACTGATCATTAGCAGAAGTTTCACTAAAATACAAGCATTTTGTTATTACAGGCCTTTGTACCAACTTTCAAGGACTGGTCTGAAAGTAAAAAACAATGTTGCTTCAGTTTAGCATACTACTGAGTTAGGCTTGACATTTTTCTTCTAGCAATACCTGCAATCACCCACGTATGTAAGCATGCATGCTCTGAAATCTCAGTGAAAGAAATGGCTGAATACACCATTGCTGAATAATTTAGCAGCTCGGAAGTTTGAAACTATTAAGAACTGCCTGCATGATGTTGTTTCTAAAGAAAGAAATCAAGCCAAACAAGAAATTTTAAACAGAATAAAACAGTCAGCAAAGAGGTTGCAATCAGCCAAAGACCTCAATATTTAGTCCAATTTTTCCAGCTATGGACTGGCGTAATAGCTCTCCCAATGTCTAGACTGGCAAAATTACATAAATCTCTTTATGCACATTTGTTTTTTCCTCTGCTATACCTTTGTGGGATGGGTTTTATTTCATTTACAACACAAATTGAAGATGATTCCATTCCAGAAAGCATAATTAGTTCTGATTTATGGTAACATAATTAAAAACTGACTTTGGCAATGCAGACTTTGGGCAACTTCCTATTTCTTGAGAAAGTTCTGAAAAGCTTGCCACTTCCATCCAGCTGGGTATTTTCTTACTTTTCAGTTGCTGCTTCCTTAATTCAAACTCAGATCTGGGATTAAATCTGAGTGTTCAGAATTAACTAACAGATATGAAATGATTATAGCAAGTGTGCCTGTATTGTAATATCAGATGAAGAGAAAATGAAATTAAAGTGCGGAAGTTAGAAATCTTAAGCTTTTCTTCAGACAGAAAACAACAAAAAAACAAATGCAAATGTATTTATAAACAAAAAGGAGGAAGCAGATCTGAAAAAAGTAGGTAATTTGTTTCCTGTGGCATTTTCTTTGGGAATGTATAGTCTCCAACTTACCTGGTACCCAAGCTCTAGATCCAGTTAAGGGAGAGGGGAATTGTTGGGGCTTTCATTTGTGTTTTTGTGTTTGTTTTTGTTTTTCTATGTTAAAGCAGTACCTATAATATGTGATCATTTAGAAACTCATAGTCTTTACTGTAGGTGTACACACATACTATGCTATTTTTGAACTACAAAGTTATCAAGATTTACGAGGGAAAAAAGTACTATTTCTGTAGGAAAAATATTTTCCGTGCAAGTTTTGTACAGAAATCACGCTGGTTGTCTCTGCACTTTAGATAGGGAGATTGAAATGTGGCACATTTATTACATTGTGAACTACTAAATTCTGCAGTACATAATGATAACCAAGATCAAATAAATATGTTTCCAGTTTATCACTGGAACCTTTACATTTTGTTAGGTCATGTTTCCCAGTAAATTGATAAGAGATGGCAATACAGTCAAGGCATTAGAGTGACAATAACGGTTATGTTATCATCCCCTAATTATGTTAGTACTGATCATGAACAGGATTCATCCATTTTGTATCTAACTTCAATCTAGACTACACAACTTTAACAACCAGTAGAAAGGTGTAGTTACCTCTAGTAATATCTAAGTCAGATTCTTGAGATGCACCTATTTCTTCATTGGCAGCAAAGAGACATTAGAAGGTAATTAGTTGCTAATTGAGGAACACAAGTGAAGTGTTTGATATTAAGGCTGTGCAGTGCTTGATATTTAGAGTGTTATTAATCTATAGTGAATATTTGCAGAAAGAGTTTACTGCCCTTTTCCTGGGGTTCCCTAAGTAGTAGCCAGTACTAACCTGCTGTTGTTTGGCCTTGGTACAGATCAAAGAACTGGCACGTTCCTCTGCCCTCCTCTTCAAACGCACCCTGCAAGCTGTAACATGTGGGTGCTCTCGTCCAGCTGTGCAGCACCATGCAGTCTCTGCCTGAGCTCCTCTTCTTGCATAAGCACATCCTGAGCAGTTGTAAAATGAAAGGGAGAAATAGCAGTAAAGTGTGAGTTTGTCCCCTATAACAGTTTGCTCAGTTCAACATGTTCAAATTTGTGCTTAGATGCTGGTTACACCAGCACTTTCAAATTGAATTGCAACATATGAGACACAGAATCCTCACGTTTCAAAAGTCATTGGAAAATGCAATCTGAATCACAGCACTGAAAGAATACTACTAATATTCTGTCTTTAAAACCTGAGCACATTGTAGGAACTTCTTGTTCCTCTTCACCTGAAGCATTCACTGAAGTCCTAGGCCAAAATACAGGCTTTTTTGGTTATAGGGTAGGTTGTAATCTGCTTGTTAAAAAGAGCAGCCAGATTAAAAAGTTTAGCAGGTGTTCCCATTCATTGCCTAAAGGGAATACTTAATTAGCTTTTGATAATCTTTGCTTATTATTTGTGTTTAGCATTACTAATGATAGTCTCCCAAGACATGGCAAAAAGTCGAAGTTACTTCCTTATTTGTAACAGGATATACAGCAAAGGACTCTTTGTCCTTTGGATTGTGTCTTAGTAGAATTACAGTCAATGCTGTACAAAGACTAATACCAAATTTTAGCCGGCCTAAGCATGTGTTTGTTTTTTCTTCTTCAATTAAATATTTAGTCAAAAGAAGTGTCCAGGATTTTGGTGTCATATGAATATCATCAGAGCCCTTGGTCACTGACTAATTCGCTTAGAAATTCAGTCCATTTTTATGGTCAGATAGAAGGCAGCTACTATTTAGCAAAATCATGTAGGTAAAACAAGATCCCGAATGAATAAAAAATAATAATTTATTTACTCCTGAGATTTTTTTTCTTTTTTTATCACATACTAATGATACCTGTTCAACTTTACTTGCTGTCCCTTAAGGTCAGCATACTTATAATAGTATAAGGAAGGATACAGCTTAGACATATAATAACTTATTTGTTGAAAGTTGGTTTTGGACAAGTTCTCATTACAGTGTGTTTCATTTGGACACATTTATACTGGAAAAACAAAATCACAACTTCAATGCAATTTGAAATTGACCAGCAGTAAGGATGAGGGACAGATTTATGAAGCAGATGTATGACTGCTATTGCTTAAGCACAATAACTAAATCAAATAACAGAAAACACTGAGTAGATTTGGCAACTGTCTAGAAATGAAGCAAATAAATACTTAAATGAATCCAGACTGAACTTTCAGCTTTGACGGGTACAAATCTAAGAGATTCTCCCCAGCCATCATTCAGATCATCTGGTCCAAAGAAGACCAGACCTTCTTTTACTTTTTAATTTTCTACCTGCTCTGTACAAACAGACATTGTAATTCACATTATCCCTCTGAAATTATTGACAGCTTGTTGTTAATTTCAGCATTAATGAGCTGTTAAGAAAGTCCTATTGAGATTCCAGTAAGATTTTAGATGAATATTAGCAATTTACAATATTTGGCATGTCCTTAAATCACCCTGAAGTGAAATAGAAGATGAAATATGGTAAAATCAAGAAGCAAAGTAGTTTTAACATTTCCAGATCTTTTTGTTCCTACAGTATAATATATGCTTGAATCATCTTATGAAGCACACTGCTATGTGGTTTTCTTTGCTTGGTGCTAATGCTTGATTATTAATTCTAAGCGCATTCCAGCTCAGAGAAAAATCCAAATTGTTTTACTCCCAACTCTTCTGAAAATATTCCACTTCCAGTTCAGTTCTGGTATTACCTTAGGATTTATTCCTGATACAAAAACTTAATACATACAGGCTCTGGAACATCTGATATACATTTTGCTTTTGCTCTCTGGGGAAAACAGCCTCATATGTAAAGTTACGAAGACTGAAGTCAGGAAAATGTGTCTATATTAAAACAGCCAGGTCGGGCTAAGCACCAAGGAATTCAGCAGAAGGTAGAAAAGCTTAGTGCATTTCAGATTTCAATTTTCCTCAAGGAAGCAGATCTAGATTATAGTTTTTAAATGAATGAGGAGAAATAGCTGAAACCAGATGTAAGCACAACAGCCCACTTCTCCCAATAAAGTTTACTCAAAGGAAGAAGTATCAAACCCTGAATTTTCTCATTCAGCATCTGATTTGAAATCCATCCAAATAAGAATTCCCACTAATATAAGTGGGTTTGGAGTCGTACATCATATCAGGAACTGCTCAGTATGACTTGCTGGCATTAATGTTGGCATTAAGTAGGAGGTCTGAGGACACTAATCCTGTTTTGGGATAACTGACAGGAAAGACTTTTTCATGAACGTCAAAGGAGAGCTCTGTGTATTTTTTAAAACCCTTCCAAATGGAACCAGTAATTACATTTTAAAGGCATAGTATGTGACTTTCCCCTGGGCAAGCCTTGGTCTTCATTCAGACTAACAGGCCAAGGGCGGATAACCCTTTCCGTGGTGTTTGTCTCTGAACAACACATACACACAAAAAGTGGAATCGAGGGCAGGATAATATTATATGATTAAGCTATTGTAAGTGACTTCCTTGATCTTCTTTAGGTCTGTGAATATATTTTCCTGTGAATCATCTCTGATTCTCTAAAATTTAGGGTCTAAAAATTGTTATCCATTTTTCAACCATAACCCATTGAAAATAGCTACAAGATTCATCAGGCAGCTTTTGCATGCAACATCAAAACTGCATGTTTTTCATTTGTTTCTTGATGTAGTCTTTAAATAGCTTGCATTTTAAGCCTGCAGAAGATTGTACATGATTTGTACTAAGTCACTGTGTTTCTTTTTTGGGACATAATTGGAATTTTTGGTGCTGCCTTCCAGAAAGGTTAAGTATGATATTTAATATGAATGACCATATTAGTGAGAATGAGATTTGCGTAAACTCAAATTTGCTTCATTCTGTTCATAATGTGCAGATGAAGACATAGGCTGCCTGAGATTTATGAGATCTATTTTTCTTTGGAGCCTCAAGAGCTGTACCAAACCATCTTCTGAGGTAGTATTCTAATCAACTAGATGTAATGTTCTACTCTGCAAATGAAACTGTATATCAGAAAGCCAACATCAGCTATTCTGCACGAGCGAGAGGGGAAAAAAAATCCTAAACTTTACAATCTCACTTCTATGTAAAGGAACAGTGTACTTTGCAGTATGTAGCAGGCATACTACTGTCAACTACATAGTTGATAAGTTCAAAGAGAGCTCTTACTACTCTTGCTTGTACCTAGCACCTTCCATTTTCTAAAATCCAGAGATTCACTTCAGGAATGCTTAAATTATCCAATAACATACCCACAAACAAACACTACCCGGCAGGTAACAAGTTCACTTTTCAGTCTGAATATTCTAAAATGCTGGTATCAGCAGAAGGGTCTTATTTTAAAGATAATCGGAGTGCTTATTTTTTTCTTCAAAGATACTTTTTCCTTCAAGGAAAGATAATTTACAAAAGTAAAATAAGATAAAGTATCAGTGATGGTCATGGTGATGCTGGTATGCATCCATACAATATTTCCTCTTTTCTCTTGAAGTACCTGCTTTCAGTGCAAGGTGCTTATTTTGAAGTTACTATTCTGTTAGTGTGCCATGTAGCAGCTAAATATTGTATGCTTCTTTCTTTCATAGCTGGAAAACTTAACACTAGTTTTTTATTCTATTCACGTTGGAAAAAATAAAGCAGAGAACACTTGCTTAGAATGCTACAGAGACCACTATTATTATGAGTAAACTACATATTCTTTGTCAACTATTTCACAAAGTATATAAACTATTTTAATACTTAAAAGTTTTTAAAAAGACTACAGAGTACTCGTGCTACTCGTAGTTGGAACAACAGCACATCACCTGGTCACGTCGTTTAGCAGAGCATGTACTCTGCCTCATTGTCATGCTATTGCATGGCATGGGCAAAATAGTATTTTTACTGAGGCAAGTGTCCCAAAGTCCTTTGCTATCTTTTATTCATTTCCATACTACAGAATGTTTAAACATTTGGCTAACGAGTTGACCTGTTATCTGCAGTCAGTATTTAGCAAGTAGTGCTTGTACACCATTTATTTTAGTTTAAAATTAGTGTTAGAAAAGGTGTAAAGATAACCCACTAGGAAGCTACTAACACTAAAGTTTTATTTTGACCTGTTTCACTCTTGAAGTAGAAGCCAAGAGGATTTATAAAGGTGTTTTCGTTAAACTATGTTATAAATGAAAAATTAATATTGGGTAGTGTTGAAGAACAGCAGATTTTGAAATTTAGCAGTTGTGAAGCTGACTTCATGAAAGAATGGGTTTATATTTCATATAAACTAAATTATTAGGCTTATCATTCTCATAATATTTGGTAATGTGAATTGACTAAAGATTGCTGGCACTCTGAATACTTCAAATAATATTGTTTTCATAAGTCACAACCTTTGTCAGGTGTCTAAAGGATGTAGTTTATGAAGGCAAGGAAAGTTTTAATCTCAGTTCTCACAGTGCTTGCTTTAGTCTGCTTTTGATAGACATCATTAAATAAAGAATAAGAGTAGAAAGAGTAGAGTGAATATTTTAAGACACTTGTCTATTTGATGTGGCTTTTTTAAGCTACAAAATAAGATGTGTGAATTTTTATTTTCCTTAAATACTGTTTTAGATTGTTCAAATGGGATGAAATAGTTTTAACATCCAAAATCCCTAATTACATAATTGATCCATGATTTTTTCAAATCATGATAGCAGTCACAACAGAAGTTACAAGACACTTCAACTTAAAGCAATCACGTTTTCATGCAGTAAGTAACATTCCAAGTAACTAACATTTTCCATGGTTAGTCTGTGACCACTGGTGATTTTACGTTATTGAGAAAAGATTTGCTGTCCTTCCAATTAAAAAAAAAATAAAATAAATCTTCAGAACAACAACAAAAAATGTTGTCAGATGGCCAGTGATGCAGAATACCCAGGTGACTGGAAATCCAGCCTTTGTGAGTTGTTCAGGGTCCAGTCTGAACGTGATTAGCTAGCTTGAACAGAGGAGGAATATTTGAAGACCATACCATGCCAGAGGAAACATGCTAGCTCTGTCCAGACACAGATGAGGCGCAAGCATTTTCAAAGAGTATCACACTTTTATTTTTATTGGTCCCTGACTGGTGCACAAAAACTAGACTTGAGCGCTCTTCATTAGCCTGCGCAGAGAATGGTAGAGGCCTTTGGGTGTCAGAACTTGAGCCAATATGCTTACTCGAAATGCCAGCTCCTATAGTTCTCCAGCAATTTCCCACTCATCATCACACTTGCTGTCATTGTCCAGTCAGTTTGTTCCTCCAGCCATGAAATGACAGAGCCTTTTCGCCTCTTTTTGTCAGTTTCTTTGGAGATCCCTTCCATATTTTTACTTCTCCTCCTTAACTGTTACTGCAGTTTAAATTATTAGCTCCTTCCATAGAGCCTTCAGCTATGCTAATGTCCTGTCTAGCCTCCTTCAAATATATTGCAATTTAATAAACCAGAAAAACAGTTCATGCCCTCGAGGTGTGTGAAAGGTAGGGAACACAGATTCAAGTTATGTAAGACCATGCAGAATTGACCAATACATCTATATCAGTCTTGTGTTTACTGGGCCACCACACTGCTAACGTTGTGGAGAGAATTATCTTTCTGTATGCATCTTGTCATGCACAAGGAATTATCTAATCATTTCTTTTCATCGATGAAGACGATTGATGAAGTATCTGTTCAGAGAGTACCAGCCGCCAACTGTCCAAACAAGGCCTGAAACCACTGCCAGCTGGCTTGGGAAGGAGAATGTTTCATTACAAATGGCAAATAAGGACACAAAAAATCATAAATAAAAGTCATCAAAATCCAGAAACTAGTCAAAATTAATAATCTAGGCCATTCCACATGTACTTGCAAAGCAGATTTGGTGTTACATCAGTTCATAAAAAATCCACAGAAATAAAAGTGGCCCCCTACCCAGGATGTGCCTTAGGTGCAGTATATATAGCAAGGCTTATGCTCAGAAAGACTAATCAGATAGTGATTATACTGTACCATCCTCAACAACTAGAGAGGCTTAGCTAAGGCTTGCCCATATGAGAGTTCCTGGTTTGCCCAGCTTTGACTATTGTTGGATGCCTGCTATCAGTTGGAGTAGGAGAAAGCCAGTCTGTTTCTCTGTATGGACTCATCTCCAGTCTTCCTGAAGAAGTCCTGTTTCTCTTTTACTGAAGGGATAGAAGACTATCCCTTTGAACCCCATTTCTCTTCTGCTGACACTACATACCAGGAGGAATCATAACCCCAAACCATTATTGAATACAGCTTGCCATAAGATCAGCAAAACCATCTAAAAAAAGCATTTAGGCCAGATAAGTTCTAAGCAAGGTTGTTAACATCATGCCAAATATTCATCATCTTCTTACTTCAAATATCAATAATGTAATCAATAACAAGAAATTCTTACTCTGTCATCAGTCACAGCTTTTCCTAGCAAAATTTTGGGAAGTTTGATGTTCTAAAATCAGTGACTTTCTAAAGACATTTTGAGTGTTTTTCTGTTGCTGAAAGGACCTACTGGGATCACTGGAATCTAACTGACCTAACTGACTCCACAGTTGTGAAACATTACATGGGGGGAGGGGAGGGGGATAAATTCACCTGTAATATATCAATTTCAGAAAAAAGTGCATCACAATTCTACAATTCTATTAACTCTATTAACTCCTCCTTTTTTTTTTTTTTTTTTTCCTTTTTAACTTAGAGGTAGTATCACTTTTTGTGTGAACAACGAAGTACCACCATGTCATGAGCAGCATCTGCAATGAAGAGAGGCTGACAGTTGTTCTTCTCCGGCCTCTTATGTTCCCAAAACATCAGTGATAAAATTTCCAGTTGATCTTATTGGAGGCAGGGAATAATGTCCTGAGATGATATCCCTTCAAAAAAAAAATGGTTTCAAGCTCTGTGTCTTCCTGAGAGTTCTTCTGCATTAAATCCATTCTCTGAAGTTACATCATCTCCCTCTTAAAAATATATTAAATGACAAGAGCATTATTCTTTTTCTTGCTTTAATCTATTCTAAATTCAAATTAGAGGATGATTTCCTACGTCTGCCAAGTCACATAAAAGATGCAGTGCATAGGATGGAGTACATCAAAATAATCATTTACCCCTGCCGCTTTCATTTTAGCTTCTTTTGTCAAATCCATGTGATTTCTTGCGTAAACTTTGGTTTGGTCTTCTCAAGTCCCAAAAGAGCAGACATTTCTCTTTGTGATCCTGTTTCTCCACGAGAGAACATCTAGATTTTTACTGTTTTTCTGTTTTCCTTCAGAAGGAAGAGATTTCCTTTCCTGACTTCCTACAGTCCTATCTGGAAACAGTCTCACCCCTTGTCACAGCTTTTTCCTTTATGTGTTTTTTGGTTTTGGCTGGGAGGGAAATAGAGACACTGGGATAGGGTTAAGAGTCTCTCATGGAAGAGACATCAGACATAAAATAGAAACAGATTTTTATTACATCTATTTACTGAGTCACTATTCACAGTGTTGAGAAGTTTTACAACAGCGTGTTACTTGGGTGTTTGAAGTCACCTGTCAAAACATGCATGCAGTAGACACTACAAGTACCACTTACTAGAAATCCTTGACTAACTTAGATCATAGGGCACACTACACCTCCTTGCTTCTGACAAGAAAGCTGAAAAATACTAATTTTAACTTTGGCTTTCTTCTCCAAAAAAAAAAAAAAAAAAAAAGGAAATTGTGCGTTAAAAAAAAATAAATCACTTCTCAGGTTATCAGAGAGGTCATTTAACTACATTACGTTGTTTTGCATACAGCAATAAACACTGAATTCTGGGTGCTGTGAAGAGGTAGCATTATTGCCTGCTAGAACTAATGTCCCCTACACTAAAAGCTTGCCTTTGGGCCTTCATTTGTTTTATATCCCTGCAAAACATGTTTATTAATGGTGTTTAGCTGCTTTACAATGCACTACACGGTCATGGGTCGTATCAGGCTCATGGGGACTCTATTATTCTCTGCAACTTGTGAAAACATTTTCTTGACATTTAATTACAAAATTAGGTTTTCATTTGCACTCTCAATGAATACCAATCTGTTTAGCTCTAATAAGAAGGGGAAAAAAAAAAAAAAAAAAAAACAGCAAAAATAAATTTGCAGTGAAATGTCACATCATATTAAAATTAGTTTTAGGTTTCCTAAAGTTGGGAGGGGTTAGTAAAAATGTTATCCCATCAGTGATCTCTGCATCTGATGATGCTCATTAATTAACACTTTCTAATACCTTTATAGTGGCTATATATGTTACTGAGAAACACAGCTTAATTATGTTACTGAACAGAAAGATACAGGTCCCCTTCCAGTAGAGTTCATGTGCCCAACATGGAGAGACTTCGCAGTCCTAAAAACCCCTCCTCAGCTGCTGCAGCTTTGGAGCTGACTACAGACTAGAGGCCTCTGTGTTAATCCCTTAGGTACCTTATTCATCAAAAATTACCTCAGTCTAAGCTCTTTGGCTCATCACTTACCTTAAATACCATCTCAAAACGGGAATTTAGAAACTAAGCAAAACTTCCTGTAGACATTAGCACAGTCATATTTCCCAGAGTATAAAAAAGTGGCCCCTTCCTTCTAGAAGGTATATGGGTACAGCAGGAGGCAGCATCATTTCTTTCATATGAAGCATACCAAAGAGGGCAGTAAGAGTCCTAGATTTTAATTCCTTGGCGTTGGTGTCCAGAAGCCAATGTCCTGTCCTCCCAGCCCTAGGCTCAGGGTATCCTTTCTCTCTGGCTCCATGATGCCTGTCTGCTCAGCGAGGCACATCAAGCAGCAGGAGAAGCAATTCTCCATTAGCGAGTCTTCACTTAAGAGATGCAGGACAGGATTTCAGACCCTTTCTTAGTTCCTCCCTGCTTGGGTGAGTGTTGTGATGATTTTACAAAGTGAAGTTACACTTACACCACCATGCTGTCATCTGGAAGACAGGGTTGATCTTCCAGGGTTGATCTTCCAGGACAGGTACTTTTCCCACCCACTGCAGGAAGGGTAGGGATTTCCACAGGCAAGGTTATTGACTCCAGTCCAGGGCTGGTTGCTGAAATCTTCTAGCCCTTGTAGTTTGTTTTTCTATCCAGCTCCACTATTACAAACTGCTGTGGGACCCATCAGGGAATTTACAGGAATATGGGCTTGCAGTAGAAGTCACTTGCCAGATCCCACGCTTTATGTGAGAGGAAAAATGTGCATGCCCATTAAGAAGATACCCACCCATTTTCAAAAAAAGAGCAAAGCAAAAATGATTCATTTGTTTGAAGGCAAATCAGAGTGAGTGAGAGCTCAAGTGTACAACCAGAGGTAGGCAAAATCTTCTTCAGCCCTTTCCCCTGTCTTTATTCACAGACATTATCTTTATTTTACGCTTCTTGACTGAATTTCTCACCTGTACCCACACTCAGGGAGATTAAAGACCTAGAAATGGCAATGAAAGAAGAGGCTACAAAATGAACTAAACTGGTGTTCTGTGACCACACATGAGATAGAAGAGTGTGGAAGAAGGAGACCATTGATATTTTCACATCCAGAAGAAAGGAGAGTTCTGATGAAGCAAAGTGTGTCAGGGAAGTAGGTCATGAATTTCTTCTGAGGAAGCACATCTCCCTGCATGATGGTCTGTTAGCTCCTACCCACCGCATCCTGAGAAGTCTTTCACCATTATTTCATATCTCCCTACCACTAGGGAGAAGCTTTGAGATTTAAAAATATTGCACTGTGGGTGAAGTTCAGAGCTGAGGGAATTGGTTTACTCGGCTTCAGCTGTTCTCTTTAATTTCCTGAAAGACAGACTAAAGATCAAGTGACTCCACCATCATTCTCACACCTCATGCAAGGTACATTTCTCACAGCAAAAGACTTAAGCACTTGCACCCCATACTTCCAGCCTCAATTACAGTCGGTTTTCTTACCAGGCAGTTCAACAACGCCTTTTTGTTTTTCATGGAACTAAACACAATATCCTTATGAACTTCCTGAAATACCTAGAGCTGTGCCACCGCTACCACCACCTCCATGTACTTCTGCAGTGCCTCAGATAAAAAAAAAAAGAGAGAAATTAAGGCATACTTCTGCAACCCAGCACACAGCAATATTTCTCAAGCTGGGCAGTGTAAATGCGTATCTAGGCAGGGCAGAAAAAAAAATCTATTTCTCAGTGCAGAAATATTTTTATTATACTTTCAGTTTTCCATTCACTTTAATAATTTCAGTAAGAAAAAAATGAATCTCTTCTTTTATGTTTTGTGCAGTCAGACAAAGTTCTAAAAATAAATATATTTACTTGCAAGCTTCAACCAAAGGATTGGAGTATGGACACTATTATTATCACCAGGTGTAGGGAAAAGCCAAATTAAATTGTTTGCTACTGTTCTGAATGTATCATTTTTCTCTTAAAAACAAACAAGACAAATGTAAAGTGACAGTCCCATCCCAGCTGATACATAAATACACAACATCCTTTGCTATTAGCAGTCAAAACAGAAAAAGGTTTTTGTTTGTTTGTGGGTTTGGGGTTTTTTTGGTAAGCTGTCATTATCCTCATTTTATAGATAGTGAATCCAAGTTAGAGGCAAAAGTCTTAGGAATTTACCAGCGTCTACAGTGAAATGAAGCAAAATAGGACCAAATTACTGCAATTTAAGAGGTCTGCACCAACTCTAATGTTCTGTCTCCTAAGTTCCATGGCCATACAACTGCAGGCAGTAAGGCAGTTGGACTAGAAGGTCCCTTCCAACTGGACTATTTTACTTAACAACAAAACAAAGTTGTTCTGAATGCAGTTACATCTTGGAAATGACAGGTTACAACATTTTTTTGGCTTTTTGTTTTTGCCTTCATATTTTTGATTTGGAAGAATATTCTGTCAGTGCACATCAGTGTGAGAGCATCCGAAGGCACTGACACTGCACCGCATTACAGGTAGAAGAAACAAAAGTAGAGGCAACTATTTTCAGGACAACTTTTAGCCCCCAGCTACCCTGGGGTTCCAGCTTCCCAAAGCTTTGTTTGGATAAAATGCCTTATTACAGCCTTCTCCCTCTTACTTTCAGTTCTTCACTTTGATTCAGCTCAGTTTAATTCAATTCCTTGCAGTTTAGCCTAACAAGCAGTTAACATGTATACTCTATTGAGATTTTCAGTGGATTCATATGTTTGTTTTTCTTATTGTTGAAATCATTAGTGCATTGAAAATAAATTTAAGTAAATACACTTTTCTTGTTTCAGTTCAGATGATTCACTGTTGTTTAGCCATTAGCATTTTTTTGCTTTGAGTTTGAGAATTGGCTATTGTTCCGTCAGGGAATAAAAGAACAAATAAAGGGCATTTCTCTTCTGTTTGTAGCAAATAGTAGCAAATCAAATAATATTTATTTCTCAAAAACAAGGCCCATCTAAGACTGTTATATTTGTGCTTTTTTTTCTTTTTTTTTTTTTTTTCTTTTTTTTTTTTCATCCCCCAAAATATCTCTGGCTGTGCCTAAGATATTTTAATCACCTTATCTTGCATATATAGTTTCTATAGGGTACTGCTACAATAGGGTTACAATACACAGGCAACAAACCAAAAAGACCTCTAGTTGTACTAAATTTCTTTCAATGGGATGTTAAATAAAAGGCCCTTTAAAATTGGTATCCTGACCATTTTGTTCTAGATTTTCAAGTCATTATTTACCTGTCTATTTGCTTATATCAGTTAAGCCCACGTTTCGGCAGACCAGGAGGGTAAACAGGTCCTTTCCTGACTTGGAACCAGCCTTCTGGGCAGGATAGAAATGGGAATGCGCTGTGTTATCTTGTGGAAATTCAGGATGAAAGATAGGACGTAGAATGTAGCCACCATAAATAGAAAAAGTAAGGTTTGAAAGCTCTAAGAAAGCATTTTCTGTTGTTGTGCTGGTGATTTTGTCTTCAGTTTGCACATACATATATGTGTACACATCAATTGAAACAAATTGTTGGGTATAAGCATTTGATTACAATAAGCATACTTTCTAGACAGAACATTTAGAATGTCTGAGGTCTTTTAAAATTGAAGTTAAATAGAAATGTTAATCTACTTACATTTTTGTTATGTCTTTTCTATCCATAGCAGTAACATACGTTTTATCAGCTAATAGATAGATTGACATTACAGCAAGCATTAGTGCAATAAGGACATTTCACCTACTGGCTATTTGACTGAAACGTGTGGCTTTAAAGGGGGAAGAAAAAGGTTTTATTTCATAGAAAGATGTATCCACCAGTGGAAGGAAGCCTAGAAGAGCACACTCAGGCAGCTCTCCAGCTTTGAAGAGGCCTGATGATTTGGGTACGTACCTGCTGACCACAAACTTGCCCTTCTTCCAGTTCAGGAGAGATTTTGAAACAAACCTCTCTATGCACAGTGAGCTGCCTCATTACCAGCCTTGCTGCCAGTCATGCCCCACAAGCTGCTTCTCAGGCTGCTCCCTGCCCACAGCCTCCCTGTGAGACATGGTGTGAATTTCTATCAGCCTGACAGCCACAGTTCCCTTAGGGATGAGTGGAAGGACACCTCTGGGACATCAGGGAGAGCAGCCAAAGCCCTAGCAACAGATGAACAATGTAATGCCCTAAGGCACTTTAACAGCACTTAAATCCCTACAAGTTTGGCATCTGCCTGAGGAACCACTTAGTGGGTCTCAGTGACACCTGAATGCTGATGTTGGGTGCCTGCAGGCAATTTCCAGCCCAGAGCATGAAGTATTCACTACCATTCACTGCATTCTCACCGCTTTCTCCTAAAGGAACTGCTCCACTTTGATTAATTGATCTCAGTTTGAGCTTACATGAATTTAGCAGGCTGAAATGTGAGTCACTCAGGACCTAACTCACAAGTGGGCAAGGCTTTCCTACTTCAGCAGTAAGCAGTTCCTGTGGAGAGGGTAGGGCTGACAATTAGAAACAATAGCTTCTGCTATCCCGTTACAATTAAACACTGCAGACCTGTCACAGCTCTGAATCGCTGCCTAGACTTAATTCCCTGCACCTAATTGCTAGGTGAAATGGGGACAATATACTTCTGAATCTCTCTTGGCTGTTGCCAAAACAAATTGCTTAAGCGCTTAGGTCTGGACAAAAAGAGGTATCTTAGGTTAAAAAATTAATTATGGTTTAATTTAATTCCTTCAAAGGCAATTTCTTGAATATTTATTCTTCAGAAAGTTGGCAATCAAGGACTTGTATGAGATGAGGCAGAGAGGACTTTAATATGTTTCAGTGTTACAAGCGCAACTTTACAGAAACAAAGCAGTAAAAGTGGTAGGACTGATCCCATGAAGCCCAGCAAAAGATCATTGGATCACATCATTCACCAGCTATAAATCTGAGTTTTCAATGAATCTTTAGCTTTCTCTTGGCAAAAAGGCAAAATAATGCTGCTCTTAAGGTGGAAAGTATCTGAAATCACAAAACGTTACATACCTGACTTTTAAAGTGACATTTTCAGATGTTAATGCATAATTTCCTTTAAAAAAAAAAAAAAAAAAGAATGAAACCAAACAGTAATCAGTCCAGCTTGCTATAATAACTTGATCTGGTGCTTAAGTACATGATTTAGTGGGTGACATTGGGAGTAGGGGGATAGCTGGACCAGACGATCTTGGAGGTCTTTTCCAACCTTTATGATTCTATGATTCTACAATAATTTGATGGCTTGGTTTTATCTACCACTATATCTACTAGAGAAATTAAATGTCTTGGTTAAAATTAAATATATCTAAAATTTCAACCTGTTCTTTATTGATATAAGGTATGGTATTAGGGTTCATGAATGTTTCAGTAATGATGTCTGAACTTAAAACATGGCATGCACTATGAATCCATCATATCTCAAGATCAAATCCAAACCTCATTAGTTCCCACCTTTTGGTCATTATTGTGACTATGCCTGTAATTTTTTAATCTGTCTTTAATAATCTTCCTTTAACTTCAGCCTCAGGCGCAACAAAGCTAACAAGACTATTGCTGAGGTTGCTCTGTGTTAATTCTATAAAGTTTTGTCAGACGCAATTCTTTGCTGAGGGTTTTATACATGTTTGCCAGCCTGATCGCTTTAAACAGCTCAATCACCTGCAATCTAATGAATCTTTAATTTGTTGTTTTACTATTAAAGGAAAATGACTCATCAGGTGGGACATTGAATTCATAAGTCTGCATATAAAACCGTCTCTTGGTACTGAATGTGGTGTAAACATTACTGTTCCC
Organism: Aythya marila; assembly: GCF_965140915.1. Lineage (NCBI taxonomy): Eukaryota > Metazoa > Chordata > Aves > Anseriformes > Anatidae > Aythya > Aythya marila. The sequence goes on along the minus strand of NC_139045.1, from coordinate 53,744,312 downwards.
TTTAAAAATAATTTCCTATAATAATCATCAAAATGTTCCAATGTTGTTACCACAAATTGAAGTTTTAGTTTATTACTGTAGAGTACTGTGGTATTTTTCATAAAGGGTGTAAATGACAATATTCTTATTTGCATTTAGCATGAAGCAACATGAAGATTGTGAGAAACTTTATTTTCTTCAAACTCATTTGTTCTATTTTTCCTACTTGAATGTATAGGGAATACAGAGAGAGGGGCAGACATCACCAGGGGCTGCTGCAAGCCTCCTTTGTAGGTGCAGCTCGGACACAGAAGCCCCTGGAGAAAGATGTGTGATTCTGAGCTTCTCATTTAGGCAGCTGAAGTTTTGGGTGGTTTTATGGTATCCTGATAGGATACACTTAGAGACAGATATAAATCAAAAGGAATAGAGGGGAGACGGCAAGTCCCAGGTACCAGCTAGAAGGAGATAACATCCATGCCTCATCACCATGTCCAGGCACAGGAAGATAGAGCTTTCATGGCCTGTGCATGCAAATCATAGTATCATAAAATCATGTTGGAAGTTGGAAGAGACCCACAAGGACCATTGAGTCCAACTCCTGACTACACACAGGACCACCCAAAAATCTGACCATGTGTCTGAGAGCATTGTCCAAATGCTGCTTGAATTCTGACAGGCTTGGTGCTGTGACCACTGCCCTGGGGACCCTGTCCCAGTGCCCAACCACCCTCCGGGTGCAGAACCTTTCCCTAACCCCCAGCCTGACCCTCCCCTGTCCCAGCTCCATGCCGTTCCCTCGGGTCCTGTCACTGTCCCCAGAGAGCAGAGCTCAGCGCCTGCCCCTCCGCTCCCCTCGTAAGGGAGCTGCAGGCCACCATGAGGCCTCCCCTCAGCCTGCTCTGCTCTGGGCTGAACAAACCAAGTGAATTCAGCCACTCTTCATACGTCTTGTCCTCTTGACCCTTTACCATCTTTACTGCCCTCCTTTGGGTGCTCTCTAATGATTTTATGCCTTTCTTATGTTGTGCAGTTCCTGAGATGAGGCCACACCAGCACAGAGCAGAGCATGACAATCCCTTCCCTTGACCTTCTCATGCCATGCACCCCAGCACACAGTTTGGCTGCCAGGGCACATTGTTGACTCACATTCAAGTTGATATCAACCAGAACTCCAAGATCACTTTCCATAGGGCTGCTCTACAGCCTCCCATTCCCCAGCCTATAGGTACAGCCAGGGGTGCCCCACCCCAGGTGCAGCATTCAGCGCTTGCTCTTGTTGAGCTTCATGTTGTTGGTATTTGCCCTGCCCTTTAGTTTGTCAAAATCTCTCTGCAAGGCCTGTCTACCCTCAGGGGAGTCAATAGCTCCTCCCAATTTAGTGTTAAACTGCAAACTTAATGTTTTAAGTTGTGTTTCAGTACCTCAATTAGATGGCCAATGAAACTGGGCCGTAAATTTAGGCTAGCCTTGAGTTATCAAGCAGCAAAGGAATGACTCTATGAAGAGTTGTCTACCAAAGAAGTTTTTTTTACCAAGAATATTTTTGAATGATTACACAGAATCGGATACTAATACCAGAACATTAGCTAATTTCTGTTGGGGTTCCGAGAGGAACACAATGCAGTGAAGTGCCTTGGATTGCCCTGCTCTAAATGGTAGACCTACTCATGGTTTGCTGTTTCTGCCTGCATAATCAATTCTGTTCATTCCGGTTCTGTTCTTTTTCCTTTTTTTTTTCTTTTTTTGTTCCTATCATGTTCCTATTTCTATTCCTCGGTATTTACTTGTTAATCTTACAGTGTAAGAACCTCCGACTTATTAATGCATTTATTTGCTTTTCTAAATGCACATATTCACCAAGTAGGTGCCCCAACTGTCCTCAAAATTTCTGTTCTGCTGCTCCTTATCTTTAATTACAGAAATGGCTATGTTTTGATTAAAAAATGGAGTCCTTCCTTGCTCAGACCAGCCACATGAAGCAGTATTCCTGCATTAAAGAAAGCCGGGTTTCAGAGGTGTGCTCTGAGCATGGCTAACTCATGCAGCTCATGAAGCACTTCTGCCAAAATACCCACAATGGTTTTCTGGCATGTAGTGGGCACAATTATGGAAGACAGTTTGATTAAAAAATGTAAAGGCTTTCAAATAATACTTTTGCATAGGCCTCAGTTTTATTTAAAAGCTCATGATAAAATCATCCGCAGTGATACTACTATTCTGCTTGCGTTAAAAATACCTTTTAATGTGTTTCGCTTAACTGGTCAGGAAGATGTTCCCTTGTGCAAGATTATTTACATAATGTCTGTTGCAATGACAGATAAAATAGAGCAAAAAAAAAAACCTGTCTTTCAATTTTAAAGTAATGCTTTTCTTTACTTATCTCTTATTCAGTGGAGAGAGAACAGCATGAACTGTACTAGAGAAGCCAAAAAGTACACAGAATAATTCCAAAGCAAATTTAGTTGATTAAATGCAGTACATTACAACAAGACATTTTAATGTTGACATTTTAATATTGTTAGTGAAAGGCCCAGCTATTGATCTTTGCTCAGGCAACAATGAATCCATTGGACTTAAATTCAGAAAAAGTGTAGCCTAATGAATTTTAAGTAACAATTACTACAGGAGGTAATTGCAAAATTTGCATAGCAAAGCTCCACTGAGAGAAATTTAGGAGATTTCTACATCACTCTGAATGTGCTAGGGCTTGCAGTTCAGCATGATAGAGTTATTAACCTCACTTGAAAAAGAAAAAGGAAGGAAAATAATACTATATTTTGTTTAACCTCTGCAGCTCCAGAATTCCAAGATTATTGGGCTCTCAGGCCAACTACTCGCCATCAGAGCCAGCACTGTACTTTCTGTGAGCTCTCCCCAGTCAGCTCCAGGCAAAAAAACAGCCAAGTTACAATGTGAGCTATGGTCTAAGCTAGCCCAGGTGCTTTTGCCTGAAAGAGGTTAGGAAGTGTTAATGTAAACTGCACGGATGTCTGTGCTCTGAGGCTGAAGCATCTAGCAGGATGAGCCGCCTGAGTACCTTCTGCCAACACAACTGGCTTCAGAGAAGGGTATCTGCAGCATCACGCTTTTATAATCTGTGCAGCAAGCTTCATCACCATCAGTTATTGATTTTCAGGGTTTAGTTACAGCTGAAAAAGTTTAAAACAGCTTCTCGTTATGATGAGTGGTTTAAAAATGAATATTTAGATTTTTATTATTTACAAACAAGGTCATTTACATTTTTAGGGTACTACTGTATTTGCATTAGCATTACTTTGCTAAGAGATCTTTCCAATTCAAATCATGATGCTGATACCATTGGTGCCTCTCCACATTAAGTACTCTTTCTCATTAACTCAGAATCTTTACTGCATACATTTAAGAGAGGAAATAAATAAAAAAAAAAAAAATGGAATTCTATTTTAAATGAAGTGAGAATTCTCACTTACTTCTGTGGACCAAGATTTAAATGCAGAATTAATCAGATAGTCACAAATGCGAGAAAGTTTGTAGAAAGAATGCAGAAATGTCTTACAGCTCTATCTTCCAAAAAGTTTTTCCCAACCCTTTTTTATTTAATATTTATAGGCAGCAAACTACATAACTAAGTTATAAAAAAAAGTATTCATAGTATCATAACCAGTATTTTAAACTTCAGTTACTTAGGTAACATAAATCTTACATGCCACAGTTTAAGAAAAAGAAGTGGTCTAACATCCACAGACCTTTACATTTATACCAAATATATGCACTTAAGTACTAAAATGAGCTGTGATACATTTCTATTTGGTATTTGGTCAAAACTCTTTTTCCTTGCCTCACTGTTCATTCCCTGGACAGCTACTGGGGCAAAGACATTAAACATTGTTTGCAGTAAGGGAATATGAGACAGCAAAGCAGCTTGTGGTTCTACAACATCGATCTTGGTATTTCGGGTAGAAGCCACATTTTTAATAGTACTAATGGGAATTGTACGCAAATTCATGTCAATTTTCACCAAATAGGACATAAAATCTTATGTTCCATTGCAGTGGAAACCAAGAATAAAACCAAGAGGTAACGAATTCAGTGGTGCATCCTTAGCCTGTAGTCCACAGAAAAAGATACCTACATTCCCTTTTACGTGTGTGATTAATGCCAACTAATGGGAATCAATAATACACAAGTCAATACTGTGATAAAAAAAATATGTTGGGTGTTTTTAATTACATGTTTTGAATGCCTTTGTATTTTTATTACCAGTTAATGTTAAGAAAGCTAATGCACCTACTTGAAATTCTACCAAGTCATCGTAGTAGGATGTAGCTCAACACTAATTCATCTTCCACTGTGTCTGTTTGCCTTTCTAGTAATTTCAAAGTCGTGAAGCTAGTTACCACACTGGTTTTTAAGAAATTCAGATCCTGAGGAGGGTATTGGCATCACTAAAAAGAAAAATGTAATCCCTACTTTCCTGCAAATACACAGGGCTTACTGGGAGAGAAGTATGGCAACATCCGAATACCAGGGGAAGTCGAGTCAGCCGAATTTGAAATGATCCTGGACGCTGCCATAGAGGCTAAGCTAGAGACAAGAATTTTAGAGGAGTGGTACTGCAGGGACGAGAATGCAGTGCCACCAGCATATTACCTCAGGCCAAAATCTGAAATGCTGAAGAGCTACCAGAATACGGTAAGTCACATTCACCACCTAAAACATTCCTGTCAGTTAAAAAACAGCCTTTCAAATGTCCTGAAGTGCCTAATGCTGTCCCTGGGCAGATCCCATACTATTAACTTCCTAACCGTATTCTAAGAGAAGATTTTTGAACACCATTAATTATCATTTTTAAAACATGCATTTGTCGTTAACTGGTGACAGTAAAGACTGTGTATCACCCAGGGCTCAGTTCTGCCTTCCTACACATCCTATATATCCAAGGACAGATTTCAGCGTAAAGGAGAGAGGTTCTTAACAGAGCAAACATTCATTTTGAGCACTTGCTGTAGTGCAAAAGAAAATGAAATGAAATTGTTATACTGCATTCATCCATCATGTAGCAGAATGTAGTATTTGTTGCATGAGAAAACACTGAAAACATGAAACACGTTGACACAGAAACGTTTAATGAGCTGAATGCAGTGTAATGTGTCCAATTCTGACTTATTTACCACAAGGGATGAAGCAAGTTTTTTAACTTTATGCGTTGTTTTGCTAATGTCCAGAATGCCCTTTGAATAAAGCTTGACTTTTTTTTTCTTACTAAAACTCTATACCTTTCCTCAAGCTACTGACACAACAGGAGTAGTCAAAAGGATATTCATAACTTAACGCTAACACAGTTACATCTTATAAACTCACTGGAAATAATAAAAGACATACCGCTCTGAACACGTCGAGAAAGAGTTGCTAAGGAACGTAACCCTCAAGGCCACTCTCTTCCTTATTGCACCCTCCTACTGCCAGGAAAACTGGAGACCCCTGAAACACGTCACTTGCAGTAGGTCATGCAGCAGTGACTACCAGCTGCCTTAAGGGAAATTTATGTTTTTCAAATATAAGGTGCTTATTTAACACTACCAGGAACCTCATTTTGGATTTGAAATCCAAGCTTTAATTATTATTATTATTACTTCTCTTGAACAGGAGAAATAAGACTGCTTCCTTATTATAATTATTTCAGGTTTGGTTCTCCAATTCTCAAAACTCTTCTTCTATTAAGGTTTTCTCTGTCTTATTCATGAGGAATATTGCATCAGCTACCTACAGGAGGAACTGAGAAAATATTCAAAGTAGATAGTCTTTATAACTCTATAAAAGAATACATTATGGTTATCTGCAGTATAAAAAGTTGAACGTATTAATTTATTTTTAATGCGTGTGTTTCTCTGTTACCATGTTATTTATGACCTTAAATATTAGACCCTTACTTTTTGAAGTTGTAGATGTATTACAGCTACTGTTTAACTATGGATATTTTTAAAAGATGGAATCTTCTTCAAACTCCATGAATGAGAACAAATGGCAAGATATATCAGAAGAGATAAAGAAGATTTTTAAGACTGCTGTGAAATTGCTGTATGAGAAAGGAAAAATGAAACACAGCCAAGCAAAGAGATACCTTTCCTCTGGTAAAGTTCAGACTAACTGTTTCTATATGTACATTTATTATCTTTTCTATCAGCCTTTCCACAAGCATGAAAATATATTTCTGTTGGCATTTCTCACCTAACCAAAGAGGAAAATGTGCTTGTTGCTCTTGCTTGAGAGTTTTTTGCTGTGTTTTTTCTTCTTTTCACAGAAAAGAGATGCGATCATTTAAGGGTCTGCATGTTTTGGGGGGTGGGGTCTTGAACTGTTTATAAAGAAAAGATAACAGAGACTCTGCGTTCTCTTTTCATCCTTAGCTATTGAAGATGAACTTGATTTTGCCTTGGGTAAACAAACACCAGCTTTCCTAAAGAAGTGTGTTTGCTACATTCGGAAAATTGCCAACATCGAGCGTTTTGTTAAAATTCCAGAGATGGGAAAATACATGGATGTGGTACATACAGCTGGGAAGTTTCTACGAGATCCTGAAGCCCATGAGAAGCTGATCAAGCTCAGGGATGAATTCATTCCTACCATCGTCGCATCCTCCAATCTGAGAGTGTACACGTCCGTCACTCACTGTGACATGAAACTGGGCTACTCCCAAGAAGTGGAGAATCATTACATTGAAGGACTCGGTAAACAATTCTATGAAGACATGATCGATATTATCCAGGCAACAGTGCAGCAGAATTTTGACACAGAGACAGACTTGTTGTATGATGAAGTTCTTCAGCATTCATCACTATGTAAAACATACTCCACTTTTTATGAATACAGATGTGAGGCATTGCATATAGTTCACAAATACGTTCTACCTAGCAAAATAGGACACATTAACCCTCTTATCGTATACGGAGGACCATGCACAGGGAAAACTCTTCTATTAGCCGAAGTGGCAAAGAAGGTAAATAAATACCTTACATAGTTTGGTGATGCCAAGGGCATTTGTGCATGAAGGCTAGCTTTTCATTCTTCCTCTTGACAATATATCAGTCTTTAATACATAAATTAAAGATTATAAAACTGACATACTGCTTATTGTTGTATACATGTTGAGAAAAAGACTCTTCCTTTTACTAGCAACATGTATACATAATGCCCAACAGAAACAAAAGCTTATAGAGCTTTCAAAAAACTAGTAGGGATCAACATATTTTTGAATCATCAACCTGTATTTCACAATGATCTTTTTCCCTTTTGTTCCACAGAGGTCCTATGAATCTGGAACCGTCTAAACATCATATGCTGTTTTTAGTCTTATTCACAAATACAGCATGTCTTTCCAAGTCATGCTATCTTGTTTTATGTTCTCATCAGAAATTACTCCAGAATTAGACTGATACGCTTGCTACAAATACACTTGCCAGAAATCTAACTGCAATAACCTGCAAAAATACCTGTGTTTAGCTGACATCTGCTGCTTCAGCCACTGAGCTGAGTACTACAGGGACATGAAGGAAACTGTGCAGTGCAGGACCAGATGCAGGGAAAAAAGAAAAAGGGAAAAAAAAAAAAAAAAAAAAAAACAAGCTGGCATCTCTAAGCCTAATTCTCAAGCTAGAAGTCACAACTTTGAGTTCCCTGCCGTGTGCTCAAAGAATTTGGCACAGTAGTCTGGGAAACAGCCATATCAGCCAGAAGGAAATAGAGAAGGGAACAATAATGTTTAAAATCCTATCTCTTTCCCAAATGTGACTTCCTAGATTCACATCAATTGCGTACATGAAATTGGGATTTGCAGTTCAAAATCTCATTTCAGATCCCAGTACATAACCTTGAGGCACTGGTTATGTTTTTCTTTTAAAATATTCTGTAATATCTTAAGTGAGGGGAAAAGACTAAGCACGTGAGAGAACTGAGTGAGTTAGCCTGCACAGACTGAGAGGATTTAGAGCCACATTCCTCACTTGCTTAGAGTATGCTAACCAAAAAAAAAAAAAAAAAAAAAAAAAAAAACATTTTATTATGGCAGTGTGTAAGAGCCACAAGCGCTACAAGAGAAAGCATAGTTCAGTGGTCCAGGAATTAAGGTAACCAGCTAGGAATGGGCAATCCTGTATTCCCATCCCTGTCCACCAAAATCATCAGGGCATGTATTTATAACTCTCTTGCAAATGAATATTAAGCAAGCTTTGGTGCCAAGCAGGTCTGCCTGGCCAAGGACGATCACTCAGTATCTAAGGAAGGTTATTAATAAGAGCATCTGCCTACTGACTTTCAGACCTGAGACACTGATTTTGCAAAGAGTACCCTGGGACTTACAGAATGAATTCTGCTCGGGTCCCCATAGACATAAGATCTTCTTTGTGGATCTGCGTCTTACTGTTTTGGGATACAACCTGGGCTAAACAAAGATGACATATGATATAAATTTCACCCAGTGCATATAAACCAAAGCAACCTCAAACTGCTAGTGAGAGCACTTCACTCAACCAGTAACATTAGAAGACATTTATATATATATATAGGCAATTACTATTTATAAACTCTGTTACTGTGCTTCATTTAGATACTAACTAAATCGTGCTCTACATTCTAGGCCTATTCCTGGCTGCAGGAAGAGATGGGACCTGATTCTGACCCTGTGGTAGTTATACGATTTCTGGGATCTACCGAAACAAGTACTGATCTGAAGAACATACTTCAAAGCGTTTGTGAGCAATTAGCAGTCAACTACCGATGCCTCGTACAAAGTTACCCAAAAAAGATTCATGACCTGCGGGACTTGTTCATAAATCTCTTGAATGAGTCTTCATTCCACAGGCCACTGGTGATAATTTTTGATGCCCTAGAACAGCTAACAGATAGCGATGATGCTAGGAAGCTTTGGTGGCTTCCCATTCACCTCCCCCGCTCAGTACGGATAATTTTGTCAACACTGCCAAACAAGCATGGGATCCTGCAAAAACTGAGGTGCCTTATTCATGAAGAAGACAACTACATTGAGTTGACTGCAAGGGACAGAAAGATGTGTAGCCAAGTGCTGAAACATCAGCTGCTGCGAGTTAAACGAAAAGTAACATCAGGGCAACAGATCTACGTCAATGAAGCGTTCTCCAAGTGCACACTGCCTATGTTTGTGAACTTAACCTTCAGGGAGGTCAGGAACTGGAGATCTCACAAAGATGTGGATGAGTCCTCCCTCTGTGTCACTGTACATGAAAGCATAGAACAGTTGTTCTGGTCGCTGGAAAGCAAGTGTGGATCACGACTACTGTCAAGAGCACTTGGCTACATCACTATGTCCAAGTCTGGTCTGAGTGAAATGGAACTGGAAGATATTTTAGCCCTTGATAACAGCGTTATGTATGAGCTAAGTGAGAGTGTCCAAGAAAGCAACCCACTGAGAATTCCCTACATATACATTGCGAGGCTTAAGGAGGGTTTACAGGGATACTTAATAGAGCGACAAGTGAAAAATGTAACACTTCTGCTCTGGGCAAATAGGCATCTGCAACTAATTGCCCAGAAACTGTACCTGAACAATGAAGAAGATTTGCAGGAGATGCACACAGTCATGGCAGAGTATTTTCTTGGTGTTTGGTCAGGTGGGCGAAGAAAACCTTTTTACAGCAACGACCAGTATCTGAATGGCTGTCATGACCACGACAGCAGAGGCCTGAATGAAGACGAAAAGCACTGCATGGATCAGATTGCTTTTGACAGGCAGGCACCTGATCAGCCGTGGGTTTTTCAGTGTAATCCCTTAGAGCCCGATATCTTTTTTATCAATCACAGGAAAATGACAGAGCTTATTCATCACTTGACGAAATGTGGAAGAACAGATGATCTTCTCTACGGAGTCATTATGAACTTCAGCTGGCTGTACACCATGATTAGGATAGGGCAGTTTGATAAAGCGATTTCCGACATAGAACTGGCTTACACCTGCTCGCAAGAAAAGGAGCTGAAGTTTCTGGCCAGTACCCTCCGCAGTATAAAGTTCAAAGTAGTAAAATACCCGGGGTCACTCTCTGCTGAGTTGCAGCAGAGGCTTCTGCCAGTAGTAAGCTCATTGCCTAAACTCAGACATCTCCTCTTAGAATGCGACAAGGACGGGCCCAAGTACTGCTCTATCGTCCCTTTGCATTCATCCATGGACGTGACTTACAGCCCCGAGCGCCTGCCGCTGTCATCCAGCTGCATGCACGTCACAGAAATCCTGCCCACTTTTAATCCCAGCACAATCATCGCTGCTTTGGAAAACGGCTCCATCAGCACCTGGGACGTAGAGACCCGCCAGCTCCTGAGGCAGATTACAACCGCTCCGTCTGTCATCTTAGGGATGAAACTTACTAGTGACGAAAAATATCTTGTGGTGGCTACAACAAAAAACACCCTTTTGATATACGATAACATAAATTCCTGTCTTTTGTCTGAAATGGAAATTAAGGGGTCAAAACATTGTGGAATAGGGGGGGGCTCCAGTTTTATAAATGGATTTACATTATCGGTCAACCACGCGCTCGCGTGGCTGGAGGCCAGCAAAGATGTCACTGTCATAGACCTGCTTTACGGCTGGCCTCTCTATCACTTCCACTGCTGGTACGAAGTGACCTGTGTGCAGTGCTCTCCGGACGGAGTTTATGCCTTCTGCGGGCAGTATTTGAACACCACAACCATTTTTCACTTAGGCAGCGGAGAGAAGCTGGCCACTGTAACCTCTGAATTTTCTAGTGGCTTTGTGAAATTCCTTCTCATTCTGGACACAGCCCAAGAAATGGTGATGGTGGACAATGAAGGTAGCCTCTCTGTTTGGAATACAGAGGAGATCGCAAATCCCCAGCTTACGGATGACTTTGACTGCAGGAGAGAAGACAGCGAGGTTGTCAGCATAGAGCTTTCTGAAGACCAAAGTGCAATTTTAATTTGTAAGGCTCTCAGCATTGAGCTCCTTGACACTCGTGTGTGGAAGGTGGCCGAAAAGTTTAGAGCTAAACACAATGAGCGCTTTATATCTGCCGTGTTGTCCAAAAATGGCAACTGTATAATTGCTTCAATGGAAAATACCTCAGCCATTTTTGTTTGGAGAAGAGATACAGGGCAGTGCATGGCAAGCTTACAGGAAATCTCAGGAACTATAGTCAGGCTAATTAAATCAAATCATCATAACATGCTGCTATCCTTATCCACCAGTGGTGTCCTTTCTATCTGGGATATAGACATCATCACTGCTATGTCCAACATCGACAAATCTGGCAAACCTATCCAAAGACTGGTGCTGCCGGCCAGAGGGGAATTAATATACACATTGGACGGATCGGATTCTGTCCACAAGTGGAACTTCAGCACTGGATTTATCGAAGCTGTGTTCAAGCACGAAGGAATTGTTGAAAACTGTGTGCTGACCTCTTCTGGAGAGATAATGGTTACATCGGATGATAAATGTAGCCAGTACGTATGGCACACTGTTAGCGGCGAAAATATCTTTCGCATCAATGGGCAAAAAATCTCAGAGCTAATGATCACTCATAACGACCAATTTGTAGTCTCCCTCTGTGAGCAAAATGCATCCAGAGTTTGGCGCCTGGCCACAGGACATAGGGTTTGCAATATTTTAGTTGCCTTACAGAACGCATTTATAACAACTGCAAATACTTTTGTAGTCGGAATGGCGAAGAATAAAGTGTTGGCAGTGAGCCTCTGGACAGGCAGTATAACCAAGAAGTTTTGCTGCGATGATGGTGCAAGCATTGTGGACATCAAACTGATACCAGATTGCCCAGATATTATAGTATTTATAACATCTACTGAAACAGTGAACATCTGGAGCCTAACAGAGGAAGTCATCTGCAGGCGTGTACAACTGCCTAACAATTTCTTAAAAAATTTGGAAGACTTTGAAATGTCCCCAAATGGCAAGCTAGGAATTATAACCCGTGGTGATGAGAACATCAATGTGCTTGATCTACACAGCGGAAAACTTCGTGTGGTTCACGCTCCCGGTATCATCTGGAGGCAAAGGCTGTCTCGTGATGGCCGCTATCTCGTGTACATTTGTTTTCGTGGTGAGGAAGATGATGACAATGGTGCGATCTCCAGTTTAATTGTAATGAGGCTGGCGGATGGCAAAAACATCGGTGCCTGTTCTCTTTATAAAACTCCCACTTTCCTTGCACTCTCGCAGAGACATTTAAATATTATTATTGGATTTGATGATGGAAGTATAGGCACTTACACGGTAGTGGATCGAGTCGACGCTGCACTGAAAATTAAAATTGCTACTTCAAACAGCCGTCAGATTTTCAACAACACGACACAAGTGATTAGGCCAAAATGTCACAATTATAGCTTCAAAGTGACTGCAGACTGCATTTGGAGGGAATCGACTGAAGTATTTGCAAGGGATAGCCCCATTACAGTTACAGAGCCGGAGGTGAGTGAAGCAACACCAACCAAAAAACACAACTATTGCTATGAAAAAGTGTGCTCAGCCATAGACTGCAGAGGACACAGTTTTGCTGCTGACAACTGAGTATCCGTCTGGACTAGTTTACCTGAGTAATAGTATACATGCATAGATTTGTCTTCTGAATTCAAGTAAAAATCAGTGCATTTCTTGGAAGACAGACAGAAACAGCAGAGGGCAGACCAGCTGTTTTTTCCTCGACAAATATTCTAAGATTTACGTACACACACACAAAAAAAGCAAATATATCAGCAATCGGCTGCAGGGTTTTTTTTAAATTTCGGAATACAAGGTTCAGTCCAAGATTTCACCAGGGCCTTGATTAAAAATTTCTAGCAATACTATCAAAATTGTTATGCTATTACAGAAGTTAGGTGATCTTACGTGGAATTGACAAACTGTTTCAACTAGAGCTAGAGCTCTACCTGACCGGTGAGAAAGGCAGACCACTGTTTTATAAACCAAGTCGCCTAGAGGTGGTCAGGGCTGGATCTATAGCTAACAGCCAACTTTATACCCACCTGCAAAAATGAGTTTCTCTTGCTTGATGGTGCAATGACAAGATGTCACCTGCCAACCTGGAACACTTGATACATTCCATCATCATTTAAAAAATACCTACTTTAGTTATTTATTTTTTAATTGGGATTAATCATTGGGTTGAAAGGAGTAGGCATCAGTCAGCTGCAAACATGTCAACACGTGAGGTGATAAATACTTCACCTCGGTGAAAGGACTGAAAGATTATTTTTTTTAATTGCATGCAGGGATTTCAGGTTTCTGTATTGTGATAAAAAATGATTAAAAAAAAAAACACTAGGTCATAAAAGGAATATATGGTTTGGGTTTTTGTTTTTTGGTTTGGGGAATTTTTTTTGTCTTCGCAGTGTTTATTAGTACAGGTCGTAAAGAAAACTTTTTCAAAGAGAAAGGGCATTGCAGATAAACAGTTAAACATATGAATTTCTTAATGTTAAAAGGTGGCTATCCATTTTCTTGTAAGGAAGTCTAAAATATCTCCTATGTCCCCAAAGTAATCTTAATAGAAAGCTTTCAGACATGCCATGTTTTAATCTTGATAAAATTTGCCTTACTATCATTTCTATTCTTTCCCATGATAAATGCAGATCAGATGACCAAACACTCTGGGACTGCTTGTATATGTGCTAAAATTCTCCACTAAATGCAAAGGCTGTCCAAAGGTTCTTTACTGTTCCAATTTGTAATGGGTTTTTCTTACTTACTACCTTCACCTTCTGCTTTAGAACTGTTCTGAGCCTTTTGTACAGTTTTATCAGTTTGAAGGCAGAAACTGTGAAATAATTACATGAAATAATGACAAATGCTTAAAAAAAAGTCATTTTGCCCAAGTAAAAGAAATGCTGGACAACATCTGAAAGGATAATTTTTTTCTCTCCTTACGTACCTTAAAGATGGCATATCTGTGGAAATTTTTTCAAACTATGTAAACAAACCAATTTTATTTTTAAAATGAGAACTCCATGCCACAAATTTCCAAGAAATGAATGCTAAGCTAGAACTTAATGTAGTGTGTGAATGTTCTATGTACAAGCCAATATAGTATATTAAGTGACTTGAATGATTTTTCCTAACTTGTTTGCAACTAATAGATCATATTGAATGTTTTTATGTAAACTTTGTAATGTTGGGAAAACCTACCCAATCAGAGATTTATATTTTCATAAATGTCAAATTTAGTTAAATTTTGTTACAGAGTTGTTAAATTAGAAATCTATTGCAGTCTTCAAACAATATACAGTCTTGTGTATGCATTGTTTGTACTAATAAACTAAGGAAACAGACCCCTGTGTGTGTTTGCAGAGTTTTAATTTTAGGGACAGCCCAGTAGGAGACTGCATTTTAGTGTGGCATTCTCAGCTCTTCTTGAGACTTTAAATGAGCGATGTGTAGAATTTATATTGGCTATCCGCACAACAGCAAATTTCATGTTGTCAGAGAGACACAGCTGCACATATATTCAGCTCTCATTAGCCTGTAGTTAAGTGTTTTTAAGGGTTATGTTTGTAAGGAAAATTCCAGTATTTTTCACCCTACAGTTAACTAAATCAAACATTCAAAAGCCACTGAAATTCACAAAAATAAATAAATAAATAAATAAATAAATAAATAAATAAATAATCTATGACTAGATTGCACACTGCCAGTGTGCAAGTCAACAGACAAAACTTGTGTAACCTATCTGTTAGCATAGAAGAGAGGGGGGCACCTGAAATCCTGCTCCCCTGCAGAGCCATGGAGCTGCAAAGGAATGGCTCAGGGATCTACTCCTAAGATCCTGTCCTGAAGGTAAGCAACTTCCAACTTCTTTCAAAAACCAGGTATAACGCACTCGTGTCAATCTTGAAGGAGTTAAAATATGTGGTCTCCTACCTGCCAGGAGTGTGGCTAACACTGGGTAGTAACTGAGCGTAGCATAGAAACAGAGCAAAACACAGATAGAGAGAAACGCTCTTCCTGGTTGGGAAGCAGTACCAGAGCTCTGCCCAGCCCACTTCAGCTGAGTGGTTTATTGCTGGAGAACACAGATTTGTTCCTCTTGTTTTCTGCCTCAATGCCCTTCTGCACAGTGGGACGGCTTCTTGGGGCAGGAGGTAGACCCCAGCAAAAGAGGTGATCAGCCCACCGGTGAGAGCAGGCTTCCCTTCATCTCAGGCCAAAGAGGGATTTTAGGCCTTTGTCTAGTAGGTCAAAACGATAAGCTGGCACAATAAAGTGTTAATGCTGTACCTAAAAAGGTACAGGTGCTCTCAAGTTTTGAACCTTAGCCTCACATGTTCTGAAGAATGACAGCAGGTGTGGGGCAGCACCACTATTTCTCTTTGTTGTAAACCAGTTAGAAAGATGAACATGACTCCTACTCCAGTTCAGCCCTTTTACCCAGGATTGGGTTCATAATCTCACTGAGAATTCTGTTTAGGTCCTGCCCCTCTTTATAGTTTCTCTCTGTCTCAGGACATCTGTACCTCACTCCATTTTCCAGCTTTCTGAATCTCTCCTCTGGTGTCAGACTCCTCACGTGCACTGAGCTTTGGCAGCAGACAGGTTTCTGAATGCCATTCACCTGCTTGGTAGCTGCTGCAAGACCAAGTTCTCCACAGCCCATTTGCAAATCTGACCCCAGTACCTCCATGCTGTTGCACACAGAGAAAATAATTTCCCTAAGAGTGAGCAACCCAAGCACTATCCCTTCGTAGGAACAGAGCAATTTACTTAACTTTCTCTTACGGAGCACTATTTGCATATCCAGAACAAAGCTTTCATTCATTCTTTATCTAAAGTGCCTCAATAAACGGGCTCAGATGGGGTCCATATTTTCTGACACGCAAGACTCTAGGAATAGGCTGTAGCTGCAAGAAAGCTTTAGTGGGGAATTAGCTGGAAATTCTTTGGCAGACAAAGGTAAGCCGGAGGTCAGCTAGAAAAAATATTTTTATCAGTCATTTCCTTTGCACCACAGCTGGGGAATGCACGGCCCGTGACTTCATTTCATAAGGCCTGTGGCCATTTAGGTTTTTTCATGTTACTGTCAGATAACATCAAAATGTGAGTTAACAGGTAGCCTGGAAAAGGCATTCAGGTTCCAGTGGTTCCTCAGCCCTGATTTCTTCATGCTGCACATGCAAGTTCAATACAGAATCCTGTGGTAACAGAAATTTTAGCTGTTTGGCAAAGGTCTTAAAACAAATATCCAACAAATATCCATCACTAAAAGAGCAGTCTTACACCATGTGTGTGTACACGCTATTTCAGCCTCACATCAGCTTAAAATCCTGAGATTTCAACTTGACTTTATAAAAATTACTGAAAGTTTTTCAGGGCAAGTTGACTGCTATGATGCTTCTTAAGTGTCTGTGTTATATGTCATAAAATGGGTCCTTTGGGTCAATAACATTAGGCTGGGAGCAACAATCTACATTGCTTTATTTTGTTAATTAAGAATAAAATACACACACACACACACATATATATAGATATATATATATACAGCATATCTACCCAGGCTGGAAACAGCTTTTAACAAGGGGCAGCTCCTGGAGTCTTCTCACAGGGGCCACACCTGCAGCGCCCCTGCTACCAAAACCTTGCCACATAAACCTAATACATTTTAACACAAATATTAAGAGTGTAAAAAGAGAAAATTTGGAAATGTATTTTTATACATTAAGGCACCTTACTTTTTCACACATTATTGTTGATGTATTCACAAAAATGATCGTGTAATCATCGTAAGGTGGATTAGGGCCTCTAGATAGTTTGGGTTATCAAGGACATGTTATTAAGAATCATTATCACATATTTATGCTACAAATATGACCTACTTTGAAGTTGTTACACCCTGTTAAGGATGTTACTCAACACCTCTTTTTGGAGCACCACCTGGCTGCAGGGAAAGCAACGGAGCTGCATTTTTTCCCTCGGTTTACCTTCCCAGCCTGGTCACTGAACACCATTCCTTGCATTTTGGAGGTAGTCTTGTGACTTTTACAAAGCCACTGATGGTCTCAGCATGGGTCTAAATCACAATCTCTGTTCTCAGTTTCTACACAGAGGTCAAAGGGTGAAAGAGGGCAACAAAGATGGTGAAGAGCCTGGAGGGCAAGGTGTATGAGGAGCAGCTGAGGTCTCTTGGTTTATTCAGCCCAGAGCAGAGCAGGCTGAGGGGAGGCCTCATGGTGGCCTGCAGCTCCCTCACGAGGGGAGCGGAGGGGCAGGTGCTGAGCTCTGCTCTCTGGGGACAGCGACAGGACCCGAGGGAACGGCATGGAGCTGGGACAGGGGAGGGTCAGGCTGGGGGTTAGGGAAAGGTTCTGCACCCGGAGGGTAGTCGGGCACCAGGACAGGCTGCCCAGGGCAGTGGTCACAGCACCGAGCCTGACAGAGCTCAAGAAGCCCTTGGACAGTGCTATCAGATATCTGGTTTGATTTTTGTGTGGTCCTGTGTGGAACCAAGCGTTGGACTCCATGACCCTTGTGGGTCCTCTCCAACTCAGGATATTCTGTGATTCTGTGATCCTCCCCAGGGCAGGATGTGGCACTGTACTAGACACTTCTCCGGGAGGGGCAGTTTGCACCACCAGCCCTCTCTGGAAAAGAGATTTTCACTACGGAACACTAAACTTTCATCTACATAACAGTAAATTTACTTGAGAACATAGGGCAATAACCAGAAAAGGGTGAGAGAACGTTCTCCCAAGACATCCACTCCAGCAGAATATCCTCTTAAAATCACAAGTGGTTCCCAAACCATTACAATTTGCCCCTAGCAAGCTCTTCTCCCTGCCTCCACTGCCCTGTTGTCCCAGGCCCACGCTGCTCCTCCTTGCCTGGGTGGGAATGATCCTGTCCCACTTGCAAAGCCCCCACATTACACCCAGCCATGACACAGCCCCCACCTACAGTGCTTGCCCTTGTGGCAGCACGGTGGTCCCATCTCCAGCCTGAGCAGGGAATATACAAAGGCAGACGTAAGGCATGTCCACATGTTCCTGCCGTCACAGCTTTCACCACACAGTACCACCACACCAACACAACTCTTACAGAAATATGCGACAGAGATAAATAAATCATCTCCCTGTTTTCATGCCACCGCTCTGGTTCCACGTGTATTTTGGGATTTAGTCAACAGACTTGAAGTGAAATACATGACACTCGCAAGGTGAGGGATGAAACAAAAATCCAGGCACCCTGTAGCACAGATGAAAACAAAAGATCCCAAAGCAATAGGATGGTTTGCTGCTGTTTGTCTCCATTATTCCACTGTCTTTGGAACGTGCCCAGTAGTTCCTACTGTAAGATAATGTTGATGGTATCTGAACTTACAAACTTAACCTCATGGGCTGTAACTTTTCTAGGTAGACTACTATCTTAACAGGAATGTCCTCAAAAAAAAAATAAAAAAATAAAAAAAAAATCTGCCAGCCAAAGAGCTGCTGCAGAGCTTTGCTGGAGCTCGCTAACTCCCAGCCTGTGGATGCTGTTTGGCTTTACGTTCTGACACAGCTCTGCTTAAAATGAGCGCACCCAGAGCAGCCTTTACACATTTGTTCCCTGCACCTGGCACCACGTGGGGCTGGGAGGTGCAGTCGGTGCTCCTGCTGCCCCAGCACAGGCCTGAGGATCCCATCCTGCTCTGGACTCGAGTTTGGCAGACTCACATTCAGCTCACTGCAGGGCATAGGAGGGGAAACACAAGGCAAACCCTGCTCACGGATGAAGTGGGATTTTAGGAGAATACTTGGCATGAGGAAGGCAAGCAGGACTCCAGCAAGTTTCCAAGCCCCGCCAGGCAGGGGGGGCAACCTTAAGTCCACAATTATTTGGGCTGAGAACAGCACACCTACCAGTACAGCAGCTGAACCTCATATAACCGCTTCAGTAACCTCACATAACCACAGACAGACAGAAGATTTAGCAGAACATTTCCAAAGTGTTATCAAGTAGGCTACCTCTGCCTGCACTGCTTGGCCCCCCAGCCTGGGACCCCTGCAGTGAGCTGCTGTGATGTTAGTGCCAGGTCTCTCCAGGACTTTTTTTTTTTTTTTACAGTTTTCAGGTACACTGATACACGTTAAGCTTACAACTGGGAAATACCTGAGCCAGCTGCCTGCAGATATTGCTTAAGTTAAATCTCACCTCCTGCACAGGGAACACTGCCACAACCGGGTTGCAGCAGCAGAACACCTTCCATAGCACATTTGGAAACACCACACCCAAACCAAAAGGAGTCCAGGGAAGTCAGCAAGTTTCATCAGTAAATATGATGGGGTGCCCGCAAACACCTTCCTTACAGCCAGGTTCCTCTACGGAGCATCGCCCAGCACAGCGGGGATTAAATTTCACTGCTAAGCAAAACTCTGGTGTAACAGAGGAACTTTCTGCCAGAGCCCTTCAGCACCGCTTGTGACATGGGGAGATTTAATTTGAAGAATATGCAAATGACAGCATTAATGTACTGTCAGCCTTGGACTTTGTTGTGGTCGTAAGCGGGTGTCCCAGAGGAAGGGAACTGCTTGGTACGTGTTCTCTCTCCTGTCCTCCTTCTAACCCTGGCCACAAAGCAGCGAGGTCTGTCAGGTTTTTATCCAGCTTGCAGGTAAAGGGTTACAGATTCTAGGAAGTATTAAATGCAAACTTTAAAGGATTTTATTTTCATCTGCAGTCACATGACGCCCTAATACCCAATGACACTAACTACAGTGTCTCATTAAGAGGTCATGCGAACTCCCAAGCTAAACAAGGCATTCTTACATATTTAACATTCAAATGCAGAAGCCACGCTAAGCCATGGAAGATTGCAATCAGAAAAAAGCTACACTTCCTGATCAGCACAGAAGCTACAGGTAGGAAAAGTTCTCGTTCCTTTAAACTTACAGCACTGTTCTTTCGAGAGAAAATGTTTCCAGGGCATATCTTGTACTCTCCTTCTTTCTCAGCTTTCAGAATAATCTAATACTTTTATCTGGAAATTACCTGATCCCACTCGTTTCACCTGTTGTAGAATCACCAATGTTTTTATGCTCGGAAACACAGTTGGCTCAGCAGAAATCCAAACAAAACAACGTTCTTAAACAGGATGTGACTGCAGAAAAAGTCATATTTCTTTAAGATTTCTCAGTTATTGAAACAGCTGCATTAGAGTATGTGAGGTGAAGGGGGTGTTAATGCGTCTGATGTCTGAATCAAAGGGATTTGGAGCTCTTCTGACTTTACTTATGCCATGAATTGCACATTGTTTCAGCCCCGTCAATGAAAGCGTATTTTAATGGATGTGGCTTCCTCGCTGGACTTTCATGATTTTTGAGTTCTCCTCCTATAATTTGGTGCATTTTAAAGAAAAAAAAATAATAATATTGCAAAAGCAAATGAAAGGCAGATGGGGAGGGTTTTTCAGTGCTCCACAAAAGGAGAAAAATTTACAAAACGGGGGAGTATGAAGCAAGTCAGTTAAAACCCAAATAATTGAAAATTTAAATTGTATTAAAGCATAGCCATTTTTACAGTAAGTGATAAAGTTTCACTGAAAGCTGCTAGCAAAATTGCAGGAGTTTATTTTTTGTAACTTTTGCTGAAGGATTTTTCCAGGGTACAGCATTAATTTGTATCACAAAGATCTTTTTCTCATCACAGCTTTTCTCTAAACTGTAATTGTTTTCAGGCGGGTTTCTACAAACTCGTCATTTTCATCCCTTTATAGGATTTTACTTGTAGACTACATTCTGTAGAGCTACAAAATCTATATTTACTTAAAGATCTCGAGTGCATCAGAAGGTTTCCACCCCCTAGGGATTCCCACTGCATGAAAGGAGCAAGCAGTGTTTATTGTTTTACTCCTACAATGGTTGGGTGGTGATTGCAAGCAATGTACTTTTTCCTCAGTTTATTCTATAAAACCCATCTCTTTTTCCTCTTCCCACGTAATGCTAGTGGATACCAAAAAGAAGTGGAGAGTAACAATACCTACAGCACTTTGCTTCTGATAAGCTGTCAATTTTCTCTGCTTTATCATTACCAGTACTTCCAATACATTTAAGAAAGGCTGAGCCCCAACAAGTTTATCACTAGTGCTTAAAGAAATAAATAGCCAGGCACTTCCAGAGTGCCCATCTTGAACTACAGTAGGTCTAACATCAAGAAGGGCCAAGACCCCACTTTGTCCTGGTTTGTCCAGCCCAAGACATCGAAAATCTTTTACCAAGCCAATGGACCTGCTCACCCCCCAGCAGAGGAGTTCACCATAGTGAATGCAGCAAGAAGCCACCACGTTTTACCATAACTATACTACATTTACTGTAACTGACCTCTGAGCTTAAATTAGTTTTTAAAAATCTATCCAGTAACTCATATTTGCTAAGCAAAACTTAAATATAAAGGGAGTAAGGGCAAGACATGAGCTCCCACCCAAACAGCTGCCCTGTGACACAGGCTTTCACCGACGAGGAAGGCTGCACCTGCCAAGGGAGGAACAGCCAGCCCCGACTAGTCTCTTTTAGCAAATGTTTGTGCAAATCGGGCGGGTCACGGAAAGCTTAGTAGCTACGGAGTTAAAGCTGCTGAAGGTTGATTGCACAACATGTCTTTGTAGGATGGGAGATACAAGGAATGCTAAAGTTACTCTGTGGGCAAACACACTCTGAGTGAGGTGAGAAGTTGCGCATTTCCAGAGGGGAGGAACACAAGTGAGGAGTGTGCTGCTAGCACTCTAGCAGTTCAGATGTTCTTTATAGCAAAAATTTTACAGTCGTTACAGGAATCTGCACTGATTTAATTTCTGGTGAAATAATCCAACCTATTATCTCGGTTTGTCACATCAGCATAGTCAAATGTAGTGTTGTTTCACGGTGAGGGCACACAAATCAAAAACTTCCTTCTCATGCACAAGGAAAGAAAGAGATGATTGGAAACTGAGATCACCGGAAACCCAACAGAATTTTTCTCTTTGATCCCGGGGAGAAATCAAGCAAACAGAAAAACAAAAACACTTCCAGAACTCTGGAATAGTTTTCTTTCCCCTCAAACCAAAGCTAAGCAAACCACTGCTCAAGAGCCAACCCACCTCTTCACAAACGCTTGCAAATCTCAGGAAACTTGTACCAGATTTAAGGTTCATGTTGGAAATCTTCAACCTGATTTTATCACAGCTCTAGGCAGGTGGGAAGACAGAGCAAAACTTGCAAGCGAAGGGAACTGTAGCATCCTCAGAAAACCTGCTAGAAAGTGGTCAGCGAGCAAGGTAAAAATTTCTGAGTGCTGAGGCCCTTCTCTAACCACATAGTTGTTTTTATCAGATCTTAAGGAAATACTTACAGCAAGTATTTGCTCTAAGGCTTTAACTAAATGAAAGCCAAGGTGCCTCATACAGGTTGGGGTGCAATCCTTTCCTTCCCACTGTGGAGAAACAAAGAGCAGGGGGGCTTGGAGCAGGCAGGGCCCACACAGGAGGCCAGGGCCTCTCCTGGCGCCATCCTATCGTACCACCATAGGAAAGCCTCCCTTCATGTTTTTTGGGAAGGGGTGGCCTTATTCTGTGTCTGCACAGTATCCAGTCAGACACGGCCTTGGCATTGTCTATGTCTTGCGCTGCCACTGTTTCACGGATGACTTGGTGGGGATGGGACTTGACACACGCAACACATTGAAAGGTGATGAGATTTAGTCAGTTAATAAATATTTGCTTCAAACTTACAATTCCTCCTCCAAAACCTGTTCAGCTGAGGATTACACACAGTCACCTTACAGCAGAGTGTGACTGAGACTTCCACCAAAAAAAGTTAACAGCAAGAAAATGTGCGTGATCTCCGGGCCTCCTTCCTTTCATGAGAGAAAATATGCTGGTGGCTTTTTTTTTAGCAGAGGTTGGTTGTTCTAGCAATCCCATGGGGGGTCCATTTGAAATGAAACAGTGAAACATCTGGATTTCAGTGGGTGTGCAGTGCTGAGATGCATCACAGGGAGGCCAGGTCCCAGCTCCTGGCCTCCTCACACCTAAGCTAGCACCAGAGTGTGCTCGCTTCACGTGCAAGCAATGATGCATGGAAAATGTAGGGTTTTGCTGAGCTATAGAAGAAGAGTGCCAGCAAACAGGATGTATTGCCATGGAGAATAGGTATGAAACATGATGTAGTTTTACCTATTAAAAGTTTGATATCAAAATGGACAAAATACATGAGTTATGGTAGCAAGGTCAAAAGGGATTATTGGAAAGAGGGAACAACACAGCAATTTTCCTTGAGCTCCCCTCTGAGTCACTTTCACTTGGACATATGGAGGAACTTTAAAATTTTATTAAGAGCTGAATACATTGTTTGGAAACTAAACATTTAATCAGTTACAGCAGGAAGCAGGGGGGGAAAAAAGACCTACGTTTTCTTTTGTGTGTGACATTTTTGTCTGCAGTTTCTATACAAGTTTATTTAACTTCCAATTCTTCACTTTAACCACAGATGTTTGCTGCAAAGCCACAGATGCTTTCTGGTTAGAAAAGTATTTGTGGTCAAATATTCTATTATTAATTCACATAAGTTACTTTTCCATTTGGGAGAAAGGAATAAGCCTTCTCCCTGCAGCTTACTTTTTTTGGCGTTACCAAATGGGCCTGGCTCCACTTTGAATCATTCCCCAACTATTAAAGAAAGATGTGTCTTGCTATTAAAGAGCAGTTAATCTTCTGATTTTATGTAAACAAGCTCCAGTGCCTTGCTGTAGCAGGCAATCTGCTTTTTTTCTGCAAGAGCAGAGTCACAGGAGGAGAGTACCCCTAGTGAAATAGGAAACACACCCACAGAATGACTGAAAAAACTTTCAGCCTGGAGTCCACCCTGGGACCTCATCAAACCGACTCCAGTGGGAACAGTGTCAAATCCTCACACACAGGCCAGGAGGAAAATACACAGCCCACTGCGCCTGGGTGCGAAGGCACTTTGCCCAGGCAGGTTGGCATTAATGCCCACAGGCGATTAATGCCCATGCACTCTGATGTGGAGGCTCCAGAGGCTGATTTAAGGCAGAAGTGTCCCAAATGAGCTGCATGGAGCCTGGGGACTTACCAGGCTGTGGGTCCCCTCCTCTGAAAGTTCATCCTCTCCCTGTATTTGTTGCAATGGTTGCATTTACTGCCTGAGCTGTATTTATGGCATTCCCTTCCCCCTTCATCCTGCAGCCACTTGGCAGCTCTGTTTTATCAGCGTTAGGTTTGGGAGTGTCCAGCATTATCTACCTTACTAAGCAGCCGAGCTCTGTGCAACAGCCGGGGATGCAGAAAGCAGGGCCTGTGCCCTGACACAGCTCAACAACAGCCCCCCAGTTTCTCCATCTCTCCCTCCGTGCCCCTGCCCACACTAAGGCACATCCCGTTCCAGGACCAAGTCACCTGTGGTTTCTTCCCCTGCCTGAGCTGCTAAGTAAGTGTTAGCAGCTCTTACTCTTTTTACAGCACACAAGCCTGATAGCAATCTGATTTGGGTGATTTTAACGTGGCTTATTTCCAAGGAGCTATTCCTCTGATCTACTCATAGTAAAAGTACTCTTCTGACCTACTCAGAGTAAAACAGGCATAAGGCTTGGATGGTGTCAGGTTGTTGTAGTAAGCTGATGGTCTTGCTCACTGTGTAGAGCTCAGTGGGGAAAAAAAGAAAAAAAAAAAAAGAAAAAAAAAAGGCAGTTCTGTCGTCTTCCACTTACATGAATAAAGCTTTGTTAAGGTCCTTTCCATCTCTATTTTTGGTTTGGGCGTGGTGTGGAAAAAACAATATTTACCATCTCAGTGGCTGTGCCCTTTGTGTATTTGTTTTCATGTTCCCTTTCCCCATGTGAATTCAGCAGATGTTGCATGGCTTGATAGCAGCCCTGCGTTGCTGTTGCCTGAATGCGTGCGTGTCTCCGCTGAACATTAGCAGTGAGCGGGCTGTGTCTGTGCAGCAAAGATACAGACTCAACTGCCAGGCACTGTTTCACAGGCAAACGTGCATAAAGAAGAAAAATACCGTAAGATTTCATTTGCAATGTAAATGAAACAGAAGCTACAGTCATCAGCCCTAAACTGAAGGCCTCCAGGGGCCTGAGATGTTACAACCATGTACAATGTCCCATTTCCATCCTTAACATCTCTTTTTAAATTGAAATCACTTGAGAATATTTTCCATTGCATTGGATGAATAGGCTCAGATTGCTACAAGGCTACTCCATATTTACCAATATACATTAAAAACTAATGCTCACTGCAATTATCCAATTCATTACCTTCCATAAAAATGTTTCCATCCATTCTATGTTTATGTAGAGTACAAACAGACAGACTTGCTGATGCACAGATGATCAAAAAGCCCAAAGACCTCTTAAGAAGACAGAGCAAAGACAAAGAGCTTGAGATAGGGGAAGGAAAGCTGCATGCCTTCATGGCCAATACCAGCATCACACATTCATCAGACTACAGCAATAGTTTTGTTTCATTTCTCTGCCATCCTTCCACAAAAAAAAGCTTTACTGTGGCACCGCTGAAAACAATGTGGCTGGATTGCCTCCTGGAGGGAGACAGTGAATCCATCTAGCTCAGAACCCACACTGATATCCACGTTCTGTATGGGGGAAGACCAGGTTTGAGAAGCAAGGAGCTAAATCAGCCCCAAGCTCTGTACAGGAGGCAGAATTTGTATCCAAGTCTCCTGAATGCTCTAAGAGGCAAATCTGCCTCTAGAGAGAAACCCTTTAAAGTCCCAGCCCACTGTCTGCAACTCTCCTGTCACAAGGAAGCATGTCAGACAGGCCAGTAAATGAGGTTCTTACCCACAGGCAGCAGAGGTTTGCCTTACGATGGAGCTACCTGAGACGCAGCGTTTATAGCCGTGGCGTAAGCTGCAAAGGCAGAGTCCTACAAATCAGACTTAATTGTGCAATTTCCATTGATAATTTTGGTGGATACAAACCATTCTTTTGCACAGGAATAAAGGGGGAAAAAAAAAGACCAAAAAAAAAAAAAAAAGGATTACTCAGCTGGTCTGATTCCAGACAACCCCAAGTCTTTCCCAAGTCTTTCAGAGGAATGAATACCTTCCTATAACTTTCAAGTATTGTTCTACAGTGAAACTGAAAAAGGTTGCAAATGCAACCAAGATAAGCAATAATACTGCAGAAATGCATCTGTATTTCACTGCTACCTCACTGTTACCATGTCTTTGCCATTTGGGGGCCTTTTTAATGCAGTGGTTAATGCCTTGGACCTGCCTTCTGCTGAGAAATAATTATTGTAATCACAACATAAAAACACTTCACTCTTGTTCACAAAATCATTGTGCCAAACCATTCCCTTAGCCACCCATCATCACTCAATGTCTGCTAAGGAAATTGGCTTAAAATAACCAAATGGAAAAGTTCACAGGCGCTCTAAACAGCTCTAGATTAAATTATCTCTATGCTTTACACATTAATCTAAGTGCTGTATTTAAAAGAAAAGAAAAACCCTTTGAGTCGCAAAGAACTCATGTAAGAGAAAAAGTCACATCACATGAAAGGGTCTTTATTAAGGTATTGTATCAGAGTCTTTTCTTGAAGATTTTTGAGTGTGGCTTTAAGTAGTTTTAGTGTATTCTGTATCTTTCTGTTTTAAAAGGTTTGTTACCCATTTTCACAGTGCTTTGTAACCATGGCCCAAACAATCCTCTGCTTTTCTGCTTTCTGCCCACCATTCTTCATGTGAAATGTTCATGAACAATGAGGTAAAAAATATCATTTCCCATGTTTCCCACACTTATTAGATAGAAGCAGGACCATGTAGCGGGAGCATCCTGAGGAATGGAACAGGGGGAAAAGGACAAAATTAAAAAAAAAATAAATAAATAAAAAATAAAAAATAAAAAAGGCAATGGGTGCATGAGGCTATGTATATTCAAGGCTATGTTAGAACTGAAAACTGTCTGATACAGGTATTGTCCTGACAAAGAAATTGATTTATGTGGCTTAGACTGTTTCCAAATTATTCCTATTATTATTCTACATATTTGATCCTCAAGCATATCCAGAGCTGAACAGGTATAAGCAGTTAAGGCTGCAAAATAATCTCAGAAAAAACTGCTTAAGCCAGACACAGCAGAGCCTTACCACTCACTGAAATATCACTAAATGTCTGCTACTCCTACATGCTAGTACCGGCAGTCATCTGAACTGTGGACCACCAATATCTGACATAACTATCAATGCTACCTCTTTGCCCACTGAGTATGTCATCTCTGCACCCACAACATATCAAATTCTTCAGAGAAAAGGGTCTTCTCCAGGTGTCCCCGTGCAAGCTGTATTACTTAGCTGCACTTCATCTTTTGATTCAATTAAACACCAGCAAGGACAAGAAATCATCAAAGTGATCGATATTACCAGTGCTTTGATACAGGACAACAAGTTGTTGTCTTTGCCCATCTTAAAACCAATCTTTCAAACCCTCACCTGTACCAAGTACATTGTTCTCCAGTCTTCACATTTATTTTTCCACTCCATCCTTCCGTACATGTCTTAGCCCCGTGACTTCTGATTCTCAGACCCTCTACGCTGTCTTTGGGCAATAGCACCATGTTAATTCATGGTGCTCTCTTTCAGTTTGGCCAAGAAAAAATATACTTGGCTGAGTAATAAATTTACAGCACACATTTTGTGGACCATACCTAGTCCTCTGTGTAAGATTCACTTTAGACTGGCAGTAACAAACCAAAGATGTAACTCTTGCAAACTCAAGCTGTTTATAAACGGGCTTCAGTATCCTTTATTTCTGTTTATGTTCCACTTTGAAGATCCAGTTGTAACTGTAATCTTCCCAAAAGATTTTCCAATCTGCCAGGCATACCAAATGCCTTTTTTTTTTTTTTTTTCCTGTATCTAACTTAATTTTCCTTTGAAACAATGAAAGCAACATAAACTCTTTACCCTATAATTTCTGCCTGCCTTGCAAGGAATGCAAGTTTCATGTTTTTCTCCCAAACCTGTTAAGCTGCCAAACACGTTAAATTGTCTTTGTATCACAGTGTTGGAGTCCATAAATCATTGATTCTTCTAATCTTAGAAAATTCTTTTCTATTTTACATATTGTTGCTGCTTGATGGAAAAAGATAAATTTGCTAACAAAAACTGTTTCATGGGGCCAGCATCTGAGATGAGCCCCCCAAGCATGGCTTATTGCAAATCTGTGGTTTGCACTGCTGTAATGACTGCATTAAATGAGCACTTGTCAGGACAAAGTAAACCTGACGGAACTTCTCTAAAGTATGTTTAGCGCAGATAATCCAGTCGTGGTATGCTCTCCCTGCTACAGGGCTTGTATTGTTCGCTATCGTGCCATGAAAGAGCCTGGATCTGCTCTACTCTTGACTTGAAATAAAGTTAATCATAGACTGAGATTTCTTTGTTCAGTGAAACAGATTGATTCTGGCCTGTTCAGTTTTACTTTATCTCACATTCCTGCAGCCTGCAATATTCTTCTGTCCACAGAGCTCACTGTACAGCACGGTGTTAGTGCAGCTGAATAGCTCACCTATACACTGGCACAAAATCTCAAATCCAAGGTCTGAGACCATCAAGAGCCACCTGTTTTCTAGGTTTGGCCTTCTGTTTCTCAGTCTGTGCGAGGCTCTATTGTTAAGGTGCGGGATTTGTACTTTATGCTGGTTGTTTTGGTTTTCCTCATTTCCATGGCATCCCCGGTAAGGAGCATAATATCTGAAGATATAAAAAAAGCCCTTTGTGCTCCAGGATATATACAGGGTTTCTTGAATAAGGCTGCTGGAAATTTTGCAACAGAAACTGCATGAGTAAATATACTACCGCCCAGAAAAAGCTGGGCTCCCTTTCCCAGGCAAATGGAAAGATTAACTCCATCAGGCCCTGCAGACTCAGGAGCCCTCTGTCCTCAAAACTTCCTCATCACACAGCTCTCGTAGCTCTTTTGACAGAAGGAAAACTAAGCTTAAACTGGCAAAGCCCTCATTCATTTATGCCAAGAAAATCCCACACAATTTGGAATTAATCAATAGCACAGAAATCCCTTCCCACCTACCACATGGAGCCCAGTCTCCAAAAACCTGCAGTGTCTCTCTAGGGTGGCATTTGAAAGAAGCCTGTTTGCAGAGCTATCTTCACCCTCCTCTCATGCCACCTTCCCACACAGAGATCTTTTGCTACTTTCCTCCTCTGGAAAAAAAAATAACATACCCATGTAGAAAATAAAGGCTAGAGCACCATAAAACCTGGAAAAGCCTGATTTGAGAAAATCTCTTCACCGAGTCAGTACACTTTCCCCCCAGTAGGAAAAGCAGTGTTTCTACTCCAACAGTAAGTGACACAATCAAGACTTAACACTTGACTCAATAAGCACTTATGAAAGGCCTGCTAACAAAGGTATGCCTGAAGCAGAGCCTGGCCTTCACCTTTCTTCTTTCTCCAGGCCTTTCTTTTGCTTTCCAGGAGGTCCAAAGACCTTTCTGTGGAAGCACAGATCACAATTGATTGCCACAAAGCTTTCCATGAATGCCCTTTTTTGAAGCATTCAGGCGAGATGCCTGGACAAGGGAGGCATTCCCCAGTGGCAGGGCGCAATCACCCAGCTCCCACCTCAGAGCCTTGCCCCTCTCCTCCAGGAGCTTGTCACGCAGCTGCCATACAGGATTTCCCCTTTTAACAGGGCTGCAGGTGATTCATAGATCAGCTCATCAAGAACAAGAGATTTGCCTTCATTTTTTTACAGTATTTCCTTGGTTGTGGTACAGCAGCACCTAAGGCCCCGGAGGTGATGAAGGCCGTGTTGTGTCATGACATCACCAGTATAACATACTCTATTTCAATATTGCCAGATTAAATAGAAAGTTTCAGGCACCAGACTGGATCCAGACTTCTGGCATCTGCTGCTGCTGGGACAGCAAGGCTGAACAGCCTGATCCCATTCTGTGTATTAGTAAAGGATACACCACCCCTGAGAAGCAAAAACTCTGAGTTTTAATCCCTTTTTATTTAGGAAGAAGATACTACAGGCATCTGAAATCCCAGGGGATGGGTGACCTCAGGAGGTTACCCCACAAGGTGTGGGGGCCGCTGCCTTGGCAGCAGTGGGGTCTGATGCCTGCTGTGTTCCTGAGGGGGGCCAAAGCTCCTCCAGCAGCAGGGGCTCTTCGAGGCCAAGGAAAACCCAGGCTCATGAACCTCAAGTTGCCTCGGACCATCAAGCTGCCTTGCTCAGACAACAGGCTATCTGCCACCTGCAAGCCACTGTCACAGGACTTCTAGCAGCAACACCAATTTTGTGGGGCAAGACCTAGTACACAACAGGCACTAAGATAACCCAAACAGCACAGTAGGGTGGCAGCTGGTTGCTGCCTGAGCTGGGGACCAGAACCTGGGGCCAGGGTGCCCACAGCAGGGCCACGAGTAGGCTGCCAGGTGTCAGGCAGGCCTCTTAGCCACAAAGCTGTCCTCCCCAAGCACTGCTCCACCTGACCCACACAGCTAATTACCCTAATATTAATGTTTGCCACCTGTTTCCTTCTCCTTAGACTTTGCCCATGGAGACATCTTTTTGCTAAGCATGAATTTCCAAGCTTCCACACTCCTTTCATGTCTGTAAAACTTTCTACTATATGAAAAGGCAAAAAATATATATTATGCATATATAGATATATAATATCAGGGATCTTTCAAAGTAGTACACACTAACCAAGCTTTGCTTCTTTGGTACAACATTACACACAATCTACCCCTTTCTGGAGGCAATAGCTACGACAGGTTTCCACTCCCCCCCTCTCTGTAGCAGGGCTGGCATTTTCACTCAACGTCACAAGAGCGTAGGCATTGCACATTAAACAGTGGACTTGTTTCACAAACTCCCTTATTGTTTTCTCAGTATTATTTGCCACCTGAAAAGGGAGAGTTCTTGTTTGAGGAAGGAAGGAGGAAATCAGTGGAGTGCTGCCTCTGTGTCCTCTCACCTCTCAGGGAAAACCTCTCCACAGTTGCTGGTGGCTATCAGAGGCTGTGTCCAGAGCCAATGTCCAAGGGGACAGCATTTGGGCACCCTCTCCCACTTCTTAGGATGGTGCAATGGTTTCAGTGGTTTTGAGGCCTCTGGTCCACAGGCTCTTCTCACCTTGTGAGCTCAGAAGAAGCTTTAGCCACAGCAGATTGTCCTGTGTTTTTTTGTTTTGTTCCGTTGTTTTTCCCAGAGGGCACTTCTGTCCATCATGAATTTTAAATATATATTTTTTTTGTTTTTCACACATACAGAACAGCTCAAAGAAATTGGTGGGAGTAGGGCTGTTTCTTGGCAGCAGTTCAACATCACAGCAATTTAGCTGTGATGGGAAGTTACACAAGTCACTCATACATGACTTTTACTGAAAGAAAGCTTTGCTACAGAGGAAATAAAAAATATAAGCTTAATATATTTAAAGGTTTTCAAGAGGTAATAACCTAGATAACGTAGTGTGGAAAAGCCTGTAAAGGACACAAATATCTTATTTCTTCAGACACCTTCCACACCTCACCACAATGAGCTGCGTAGACTGAAACTCTATCAGATAGCAGGAGGGTTAAGAAAGCAACAACTACATTTTTATGCAGATTTGCCAGTCTATCTTAGCTGAAATGAGTTCTAGTGCCTTTCTGACATGAACAAGGCAGGATTTGATAGAATCTGGCTGGCTATCTGTGTCTCCATCAGAAACTCAAGCCCTTTCCTGTCACTTCACCATCTCTTCTTACCAGGACACTGATCCAAACCAGAACAGAAGCTCAGGTCTTTGGCAATCAGCCTGCAGACTGACAAAGAACAGAAAAAGTAAGGGACCACACAGCCCTCTGCATGCCCCTACAGCATCCCTAGGCCATACAGACATTCCTACCAGTAGGGCCTGCAGAAACTTGAGCAGTTGAGGGGAAAGAAGTTATTGGGAATAATATTCATGTTAGTTTATGCAAATTACTTAGACCCTATATTAAAGGTGATTTGTAAAAGAAAGGCTGTCAGTATTGGCTTTGGGATGTGTTACCGAGGCCCAGGATTTTAATTTTAACTGTTTTTAACATTTAAAAATGTGAGTGTTGTAAAATCCAGAGAGCAATCCGTTGCGAGAAACAGATCTCATGACTGAAGGACTGGTATCAGTCTTACCTGATGAGAGTACCTTCAGTAATGGCCGTACCTCACAGAAAATGCAAGCCTCTGCTAGACATTAACCATCCTCAGCAACCCCAAAACTTAAGTCAAGCTGATCTAAGATGTGTTACATAGCATTAGTCAGTGTAAAATCAAAAGGACCGCTGGCTAACCTTCACATTGTCTCCTTACAATCCCAGGAATACATACGAATCATGCTAGTTCAGTCAAGTTAAGCCTACAACAGAAAAATAAATGCCTAAACTTGAAGCCTTCTTTATTGACAATATAATCAAAGACTGCAAAAAAAGAGGATTCCTCTCATCACTTAAAGCTAACACTTTTGTCTCAATCCTGCGTGTGAAGATTGCAAGGAAATGCCAACACCTCGCAAACCTAGCCTGGCACCTGGGCACCATGGGTGTCCCAGCAGAGTAGAAGCGAGCATCCAGCCTGGGTGAGGTGCTGCAGTGGCACTGCTTCAGCTGCAAACCCGCTGCTCGGAGCTGCTCACGGAAAGAGTACTGCATACTACACACGCTGCTCTAATGAAAGCAGGGCGTTGCACTGGCAGAGTTAAACTGAAGCAATTTTCTACATAAGAATGATGCGCTGATTTAAAATTGGCTTACGTTGATTAGTTTTCTCTTGCTTCACAACAGTGCCATTTCTGTGGGCAAACAAGGCTTCAGTCTTAAATAGATGCTTGGACTATCATTCTCATAGGATTAATTTTAAATTAAGGAATAGGTGGCAAGAAAAAGTAATTTCATGCTCTGAAAAGAACTTTTTTATATTTCAAAGGCTTGGAACCCAGAAACATCACTCCATAATCTTATCCAAATGTTGATGTCGTCAATGCATTTTAAAGCAGCTTTTAATTAAGTTAAATAAAGAAAACAGATGCTGCTGAAGAAATGCCCAGTAAGAATTTCTATTTCTAGATAAAACTGCTTTAAATGCATAAGTAATTCTGCTAACTGTGGGATGTGATGCACACAACTAAGTGGATAGGTGTTTAGTGAGACTTGTGTGCCATTTTGTGTGTCATCATGAGCAGTCAGCACAGAGATAATGATGTAAAATATAGCAGAATCGGCCTATAGCCTCCACTTTTAATTAGAAAAAGTAAACAAATTGCATAAATCAAAGCCAGTAGCATTTACTCTGGACTACAACAGCATTTACTTTCCTTTAAAAGGAGTTTCACCTGCCCAAACCAAAATGGTTTTCCTTCAGTTTTCTTAGCTCAGAGAAGCATGTACACAAAATACCCATTCTGACAACAGCTCCTGTATTTAAACTCCTGCAGTCAGTGGTGCTGTAACCCAAATCTCACCCAGGCCACAATGTGGTCTTAAAGCTAAATGGTATCGGTGTGGAAATCAGCAGCAGAGAGAGCAAGAGTAAAAATTAGGTCAGTCTAATTGAATTGCAGTAGTTTGTCTGAAAGACACCTTTGCTACCCACTTTGAATGGGCTTTAGAGACCACATTAGGGAAATGTTTTGGTTTTTTTTTCAAAATCTTCATCTTGGTTCTTTCCTGCTTTGCTCAGAGGATTATCTACTGATACATTCTCCTGGGCCTTCACTTGGCTTCAGGCTGCAAATATTGCTATTATTGAAGCTAGAACTTGAAAATGGACCCAAAGTTACCTTTGGCAAGTTTTTGTGCACCTTTTAGACCATTATGTGTACATTAAGATTTATCATAAACACCTAGATTTCTCAACCAGAAGAGCTACCTACTGCAGGTTGGTCCTGGTCTGTTGTATGCAGCATGTAGCTCAGGAGGAGACGAGGGAAGAGCTGTCGACTGCTTTGGTGATACCGCTTTCTGGCCGTTGGGGACAGCTGCTCTTTCTACCTGGAGGGGAAAAAAAAAAAAGATAAAAACTAACTTTGGCAACGTAGGGCTTTCCAAGCACTCACCACAGCAACAAGGAACATATGTACACACATAGCAAAAGTGATCAGGAAAGCCTGCTCCCAAGGCTGTGTTTGATAGCACTGAATCCTTAAAATGGCAGCTGAAGTGCCGCTACCCCACGTCGCTTCGCTCCTCAGCTACGTCAGTGCGATATTCACACCACTGGGAACTGTAGGAACAAGTTCCACTCTGAAGCTGGGGCCTTAAAGGCTGCATATGTTACCCAAATATATGAATGAAAGCTGAGCACAGCGGGCTGCTTCCAGCCACCCATCTACATAACGCCAGTTATCTCAAATATTGCACTAGGAGAGTCGTGTTTAGCTCAGAACATTTTGTTACAACGTCTGCTCACACAGGAGACACCATTCCTGAGAGTTCCCCCATTTCCCTGGCCTTCAGCACAGTGTGTTTCTTACCTCTATTAGCACAATCTTCGCTGCTAAGCCATTTATGTAAGTTAGTATCTGACTGCATCTCTAATCTTCTGACTGACAGGATTATAGACATTATGTGTTTACTTAAGGGATTTTTCTACTTATGGAATCAGTCTGCAATCTTCTCACTGTCTAAATTATAACCCAGGATTTAGTGCCATCCATTTCCACATCCTCAGAAATGTGAACGGAGGGAAATCCCATTTCCACAGGAGGCTCCCCATGGCTCTTTGCCTGCCGAAGAGCTTATGACAGTACATTCGCTCTTCGGAAACCTTCGGAATTTTTGTAGCTAAATTAGATTCTGCTTTGTCACCACCGCCTGAAAATAGTCAGAGGCTGGGGGATGACTGGGTGTCTGGGAGTACTTCTTGCAAAAAGCCAGGTCCTGAGCAAGATAGCTGCAACCCAGATCAAAGCTGGCAAGGCTGGCTAATCACACAGACACGTTTGCACCCGGCAGTACCAGACAATATTAATGAAGGCAGTGGAAAAAGGCAAAGCAGGCAGTGTACCTACCTCCCCTTCTCCCCAGCCAGTAAGATCCATAATCTGTTGCAAGAATGTAGAGGACGCAAGCAAGCAAGGAGAAGATCTGCAGCAGATCCACGCAGAGGGACTGCAGATCCATGGCAGAGCATGCAGCATGAAGGTTAAGCTGCCATAAATTTGGGTGCACCTTAACGTGTGCTGCAAACTTTGTTAGAAAAGAGTAGAAGAAACACAGACACTTCCATCTTTCCTTACTCTGAAAATAGGCCTTATCAATAATGAGAGGAGACCAACAGCAGGAAAAACTATTTCCTTTTTCAGCCATCCTTGTGAAGGATCCCAGAGCATGCAACGCAGCCTTTCCAGGCAGTTGTGCTGATAAAATTGGGTTGATGAAGCTTTTCCACCTTGAAGTGCTGCCAGGTATAACTGTAATGCTAACTTCAGAAATGGCTGAAGTCTTTTGGTTAAAGCTGCTATATATAGACAGAAAACTAAAATATTTATTCTACAGTTAGATGAAAAAATGCTCTCTTATAACAAACACAAAGACCTGGTGTTTGGCTTTCTTCGTGAACATTTCACAGAATCACCAATGTCAGGGGCTGGCCAGTACAGTCCTAAGTGCGTTTAAACACTTAACCTTAGTGATGAAGTCACATTTTGTGACTGAAACTTGTTATGGATGTTCTTGTTTTGGCAAGAGTGTTTAAAAACTGAGAGTTGTGAATCTTTTCAAGGTATGTCAGGGAAAGGAAGAGAGGTCTGAGGTTTTTTTTCCTGATTAAAATGTGCAGCAGATTGCACTCAACACTCGCTCTGAATCCTAAGTTCCACATAAATATTCATAAATGCACTCATCGCAAGTCTGGTAATCTTGTTCTGAAACTTACAGGCCTGATTCTCCTCAAATCCCCAGTCAGGTCCTGCCCCCAAACCCTAGATTTAAGGAAGACAAAGACCAAACAGCTAGGACTGATGCTGTTAGCACGACATCTCAGGGTTCAAGTCATCAGAGCAGAATGGCACTAGAGCTTCCAGGGTATTCTCACACCTGTAGACAACCCAGGGAATAAAAGGCAACATTCAACCATTTTCCTCTATTTTCAGGCTTATTTTTCAGTGTTTGAATAAAGCACCATTGTTTTTCAAATGTCTTTGCTAGGAGATTAACTCAGCCTCTCAGAAACATCCACGCTAGCCAAAACCACCAACCTGTATAGGTCAAATAATGCTCTGAAAAACTGTTTCTTCCAAAAAAAGCTGTGTTTTGTAGTGTATATTTTTCAAAGTTCTCTAGGTGCCTTGAGAGAGGCAATGAAAACATATACTGCATTGTAGACTAAAGGGATAATATGAAATCCCTTTATATAATGTAGGGTTATATAATATAAATACCAGGAAACACCCAAACAGATCAAAAAAAAGGCCTAATTCAAAATCAAGCAAACAAAATTATTCTTCTGGCATAGATAGCCTGGGCAATTCGTATCTATACATTTATCTCTGAGGGAAAAGAATATAATAAGGTTTCTAGGGAAAACCACAGACTAATGCTACAACAGGGAGTATGACCAAGTCAAATGTAAGCTTTAAAAAGATTGATCTTTTAGAACGATGAAAGTCTTCAAGCTCAAGAGACGTAAGCCACATTTGATGGATGTAAAAGTTGCACCATAGCAGCTCCCTGACAGGCATTTTCGCAACTTCTTCTGAGGTATCTGATGCTCACTACAGGACTGAACTTGAGTCTGATCAAGTTTGACAGTTTCTGTGTCTCTTTACACGTAACAAGAATTAAAAATACAAGAAAAAGCAAACAGTACAGTCAGAGAGATTCCTGATGATCCACTTCATGGACGACTTAGAGTAAGCTTTTGGGTCTGTTTACTTAACAAAGTGGTAGGATATATCTACGTGATTTTCAAAAATAATTTAATTCCCAATCATGCAAAGCAGCCAAAGCCCAGCTTTTGTTGTCCCCACAGTGTTCAGCAGCAGCCATTACCGATGCCTTTGTTGAGCAGAGCTCGGGTGGAACCACAGCAGTGCCATGTCCAACCTGCTGCTCCTTTGTGGCTCCGATCTGGGTGCCCAAAGAACAAGGATTTGCTGCAGTTATTGGCTTGCCACCTGCCCGAGGCATTCAACTGTGTCTAGCACAATGATGCTGGGAGGCATTCATGAGTAAATACACAATAACATTTGTATGTTTACAGCATCTGTGAAAGGTGTGGAGGGGGTGACTACTGTGTGTTTCCAGAGCAAGTCAAACCCATTAATTAAATTCATGCCCTTGCCTTGTTTCAAAAGGAAAAACACAGCTGATTTATGGGCACTGACAGCTGCAGGAACCAGGAGCTGGCTTTGCTCTTTCTGCCCCGAATTAATTTTTAAGCATCTGGGTAGGTTGATTTGTCAGATTCTGATCATATGAAAGGCTGTGCACGTCCTCATCTTCTAGAAAGAAAATGAAGATGCTCCACACAGCCCCACACACTCTGTCCCGCTGACACGGCTTCTTCAAGCTGCCTCAATAGTACCCGAGGAGCTGGGTACCCGAATATCTCTGTGCCCATGCAACCAGCAGGATGAAGCTCCCAAAAGTCCCACTCACAAGACATCGCTTACCTACTCATTATTTTGCTCATCTTGATAGTAACTTTAGAATGAGAAACAAATGGTATCTGAGGAAAAGCGTAATCTATTGCAACAATGACAAAAATTCTCATTAAAAACAGACCCAGATAAGTTGCCAGAAATAGAATAGAACAGAACCTTTTTCTAGAGGGAAGATGAATGTCTGTGTATTGCCACAGCACATAAAATACACGCCAATACCGATATCCAGCAAGACCTCAGTATGTTCTTTTATTCTTTCAGGTTCTTTAAAGAGGAGACAGATTGCTAGCATTTTGGGCTGAAATCTGGAGGTAAGGAACTGGAACATAAATTTAACACCCAATCTAAGAACAGGGAATTTTTATAGGAGTGGAAAACCTCAGATGCTGAACTTTCACCCCAGACTTCTGCGAGCTCTTTGCTAACAAAGAACTACACAAACATAGACGGAGTTTATTGATGCCACACCACCTGCCCAGTGTTTGCTGCTGTCGTGGACACTGCCAATAAAGATCAAAGCTTTCCCTGCATTAATGAGCTAAACGTAGGTGTTGCATGTTCTGCAGAAAGCTGTAGACCTAGGTTGACCTCTACTGAGTAAAGCTTGGGTCAGATGAACTCCAGAGGTTCTTTCCAATGAAGTAGTTTATGATTCTGTATGACACTTCATGAAACAGAAATTTATTTTGTTGTGATTCATGGTCCAAGAAGCAGAAAACTTTGTATGACAGATACCACCATATGAAACAACTCGTGATCATCACTTGCCGGGAAGAGATAGAACACAGTAGCCAGCATGATCTGCAAAAGCAGTAGAACAAATGGAACATCAAAATCTCTCTTTGCACCAGAGATCTAAAGCGGCCTCACTAAAAGATAGCTACAGCTAAGACCTGTATACTAAGACCTGGACACCAATAGACTCGTGATAATGGACTACAAGATCAATTAAACAGACAGCACCGTCCTAAGCTGTCTTAGCTAATGGAAAGGTGATAATTCTCCAGAAATCCCCACGCTTATTTGAACGTACCACTTCTTACCATTCAACACACTAGCAGTTTATGACCAAATGAGCAAAACTCAACCCGTCCTGCTGGCAACTGGAAGCTCAACCCACGCACCCAGAAAATGGCAAGACCACAGGGCTCTTCTGGAAGACTTTTTCTATTTTCAGCCTATCTTCAGTTGTGGATCAAGATATCTCCTCTCATCAGCTTGTTTTCGCTACTTGGGAAACAGCTTTTCTGTTACTGCTCAGGTTCTCCACAAATCAAGCAGATCCTTCAGATCTTGGATAATTATTAAAACGTGCTCATTTACATGTTAACTGATACGTGGCATCTCTCCTGTTTACATATTTCATGTTTTCAGTGACACATTTCATATTTATAAGGAACACAATGACAGCATTCAGGAACTAGCATACTGACAAATACATTAAAAGCCTTGAAAACATTTTTGAATGCAAGAAAGATTGCAAAAATAGCTAACCTCAACCCAATTTGACTTCTTAAGTGTTTTTTTGTAAGAAAACCGACTACTCATTTCTCTCCTTCTTCAGTTTCCTTGTAAGCCAAGACATTCAGTTTTCTACATTTTTAGTGTTCCTCGTCCCTACTCCCTAGCTCCCTCTCCCTAGGGGAGAAGTGTGCAGTCCCCCGGTTGAAAGGCTGTTTCTAGACTCCAAGCATTCACAGGAACAATCTCGGGTTTTCAAATTCAGCTTTGATTTCACAACATTTCCCCCTCTCATTATCTTGCAACAGACTCTTAAAGGCTTTGATTCCGCTCCTAGCAAGGGCAGCCACAGTTTTACCATGAACAAGCAGCGGGTCTATATTTCATCCCTTATACGAAACCCATCTCAGCTTGTCTTCAGGAAAGAGCACATTAATACAACCATATGTAAATAATTATAGAGAAACACATGGGCAGAAACACAAAGAATGCATGTAAATCAGAGGTTCGTTCCACTGAACTTTGAATTGAGATGACGAGTAGAAATGATCAAAAAGATCCCCCTAAAAAGCTATTGGAGTTTGCAGCAGAGAAAATATTTGAACAATACGACAAAGGCACACAGGGGGCAGGACCAAGACTAACAGAGTAGGGAAGGAAACTGTGAGGGGGATGCAAGTCTCAGGGCATAAATTAAAACCACGGATGACAGCTGAACATTTTTTCAGAAACTGCTGGGGACAGCACTGAGTTCTATTACTTGTGACCAACAAAAGAAATGTCTACAGTCAGCTGAGCTCCAGATCAGCTTGGAGGAGCAGGTTATGGCTTCTGGAAAGAATAAGTCAAAGCCTGTCTTGCTGTTCTGAGTAACACAGACATTGTTTCTCTTTGATCCATAGGTTGAGGGTGTCTCTTTTTTTAAGAAAAGTACTGCCTGGCTTCACACAACATTTTACAGCACAGGACCTGTGCATGGTGCTTGAAGACCTCACGCTGGGAGCTCCTAATGGAGTGGGAAAGTATGTAGATCGGAGAAACAGCTGTCCAGCATTTAAAAATGCAACTTTATTAAACAATAAGAACAATAAAATTTTAAAAGCAAGCTTAGCAGAAGATTTGACTGCAGAACTAGAAGGTAGATCTGGAAAAACTGCTCACAGCACCCCAAATGTTAATTTTGTCCAGCAAAAAGCCTGCTCAGGATCAGAAGCATACCCAGGGGCTATGCCAAAACAGGCCTAGGGTATCGCACTTGAATTTGACTACATGACTTTGAAATAGCTTGTTTTCAGCAACCAAACAAAATGGAAAATGCAAATAGCTTCTACAACATAAGTACAGAGAGCCTAATTATTTTGTTTAAATTCCAGGTTATTTGGGAATGTGAAAGCTCCTTGCTGCTTGGGTGCATGACAAACACGCAGATGCGATTCATGCGCTGGAACAATCTGCACCACCATGGTAAGCCGTGCTCCAACAGCTGGGGCCTGGGTCATTTGTAGTTGTGTCCTGCAACGTATTGGAGTGAGTGGGTGTGTGAGGCTTTTTGCTTCTCTCCCAGAAACAATAATATGAAAAGTATTAAACAATGTAAGAGAGCAGGATGTGGCGACATTCCTTGATTTATGAACACTGTTATACACATCAGACAAGTATTAAGTTTCCAAGAATATCTCAAAAGGGATGTTGCTAAGCAAAGATGATGGTGAAAAAGAGTAGTTAGTTAAGATGTCTGAGTGTAATTTGCAGGAACAAGAACCATTTTCCAAGCTATCACTACGTAAAAGAGGAGAAAGCTCCAAATACAATGAAAAGAGGATATTTTTAACTCATGTTTCGGTATAAACATAGACTGGTTTATGTCTGATCCTGGCTGACATGGAAAATGAACTACTGATTCACTTGAAATCCTGCCTTGCACATTTTATTCCATTAAGCATCTAGCATTTGATGCTGAGCTTTCAGCACATTTTTAACATTATAAGCAGCTTCAGTAATTCATTCCTTAAAACAAACAACTCCATGTTTAGATCAAAAACCAGTGACACACATCACAATGAAATCAGTTATCACTTGACGATATAATGGGTAAGCTTACAATTTATAGCTGTTGGTAAGTTGTATCAGCTCTCCTTTTTGGCATTTTCCTTTTCTAGGGAATTTTAGAAACATATTTCTTAGTAGACTTAAAATAAACACACAAAACCCAATTAAAAATTAATGAAAACCCTATAGCTGACCTACTATTTCAAAATTTGTTCAACAGACAAAAGCAATTCACAGGGGATAAGAATGCTCTGTAAGACTGAGTTAAACAGGATACATCTTTTGCCTTTGTTAAATAAAATCTGCATCCTCTCAACATGTGGCAAGAGGCCACGGATTTTGCTTTTCATTTTTGCAGGGATTTTTGCTTTCATTTAGGGCATGGCTTACACAAAGCAAATAACGACATCGAGACAAAATTACACTGCAAGAAAGATTAATTAGAGAACAGAACAAAAAACTAAATGGAATAAACTACTTTGTAATTCATGATGACAGCTATATCAAACAAGAATGTAATTAAGGTAAAAAGAGACAAGACCGCCAGAAAAAAGTCACACAAAGATAGGAAGACACAATGCCTCAGTCTTCGTAAGCTTTATTTTTACTCCACCTAAAGTACCAACAACACCTTTAGCAGATGCACAGAAACCCTCTCAGCCCTTTGCAACACTATAATGAGATGGAATAGCGCCATAAATCTCCAAAGTGCTGCACAAACATTAAGCTCTGAGAAGGATGTGAAATGGTAGCATACAAGACAAGTTAAGTGGCTCACTGTAGGGCAACAGAGCTGAGCAATGAATCAAAAGTGCTCAGGTTCTCCTTAGCAATGACTCGCAGCAGATATTGGGGCCACCTCAATTTGGTCCCAAATCACAAGCTGCTGAATTCGGCAGAGAACATTTAGTTTTCAGCCATATTTCAGGCTTTCAGAGCTCTGCTGAAAGGGATCTCAAAGCCTTTGGAAGCCTCCCTCTTGGTGGTACAAGCATAACTACCTGGAGTTAAAGCTTATAACATAAGCTGCACTGAGATTTTTCAAGTTATTGCTACTGAGGCAGAGAGATGCTAAGGATGAAAGGAAGCACATAGCAAAAGTTCTGAACCCACAGAAAAATACACTGTCCATTTCACAGATCTGATCCTGACTTGGTGATTAATGTTTGTTACAGGTTTGCGTGCAAACACACAGCCACGTGGGCATATGTCCACATTCCCTTCCCTAACAAAAAACACACCCCCCAACAAAAAAAAATGTTTTTAAAGGAGACAAAGCATCCGCACTGTTTCAGTTTAACTCTATTGCTATCTCTCAAATTTATCTCTTTCTAAATCCGTAATAGAAAACATTTTACTGAAATTTCTATTTAGCCTAGGCCATGTGTATCTGAAAGAACAATAGCTTTACCAGATATCTTGAACACTGGTGCAATGCCAGAGGCTTTTCTTAAATTTCAAAGTTCATGAAAATCTGAAGGAGAACCTTCTAACAAGGATACTGCAGCTTTAGCTGATACTATAAATACCCTGGCTGCCAGCAAAGAAAAAAGAATTCCCACGATATTTGAAGATTTGCTAAGTTTATTGTTGTTATTATAAATGTAAACATTTTACATGAGCCCTAATCCACTGGAGCAGGCAAGCCCTTGCTCACTTTAAGCAGGTTAGCATTCCAGTTCAGCTCAAGGGGATGAGTATATTACTCAAGTGATTTGTTTGGTCATTGTGTAAATTAAGAAATTACAATGGCATGAAGAGGAGGATGTTATATTTCCACACTGTTTGTGGCAGGCAACCTGCTCTTCAGAACATCCTACTTGTGCAGACACACCAAGAAACCATCCTCAAAGCGTTGCTTTACTATTGCAGGATGAAGATATCTAAACCAAACCTTT
The DNA here is from genome assembly GCF_965140915.1 of Aythya marila. Classification (NCBI taxonomy): domain Eukaryota; kingdom Metazoa; phylum Chordata; class Aves; order Anseriformes; family Anatidae; genus Aythya; species Aythya marila. The sequence continues at coordinate 53,701,299 of NC_139045.1, read as the reverse complement.
CCAGCAGTCGATGGAGTACAATCTGAAAGGTAAGACTTATTTTTTATTCTTCTTGTGTAGCTTTAAGACTTACTGGTCATTCACTGTTGTAACTTCAGCACTCCACAAAGGAGAATATCCCCAGATTATTTTTCTCTCTGCAGTACCTTATTTTTTAATGATGATGCTTTGCAGCTATAGGCACTGGTGACAGAGCAGGTTCTGAACTGTTTCTTTCCAGCCTCTAATATTTCTGTTGTAACAAGTGACAGATTTCCACTTTGAAGTTTAGAAAAAGTTAAACACCATAATAAGGAAATATAGGAACACAACATTGACAGGTCAGTTAACACAGGTGAAAAAGGAGGAAGGAGAAAAAGCAGAAAGGGAGGCAAAAGGTGATGGGAAGAACAAAGTAGTGCAGTGTGGGAACGAAAGAGGGGAATTTGGGGAAAGAGAACAAACTGGAAAACGAGAGAATTGATTTGGCTGAAGAGGGAAAGCACGCTGACTTCTAGCAGCCCCCTTTCAAAGAGCTGAAGGTTATTCCATCAAATGGTCAAACCCAATATCCTGACAATTTAAAGCAAAGCTCCTTGAACCATTTGTTGTTGTTGGGTTTAGGGTGTTTTTGTTAGTTTGTTTTATTTTCCTAGAAGAGAACCACTGAGTCATGCTAACTGCTTAGGGCTTTATCCAATTCTCTTTGTATTAAGCAAGGCTGATGTTCAGAACAGTATAGCCCCACTACAACACCTGCCACTAGCAATACTTCGGATGATGTAAACAAACCAGAAGCATTTGAAATATTCAGGGCAAAATAATTCTGGGGACTCAAAGCTACGATTGAATACCGCAGCTGAGATCACATATCCTACCTGGCCTCGATCAAGCCTAAAGGCATATATGCGGTATCTATTTGAAGCAATCTCCATAGGCATTTGAGCCCGCTTTCAGAATATTGTTCCCTCATGTAAAAATGCACAACACGATTGAAGGATAAAGGCCTGCTAAATTCCTTCAGTGTCTCTTCATGCCCACTACCAAAACAAAAAGGAAAAAGAAGCAGTGAGCCTATCAACAAAACTGCTTGCAAACAAAAAAAAATAAGCTTTTGATAAGCCAAGATGCCAAAATTGCATATAAATTAACTTGTACCATTAAGTGCACTTACTTTTAGTAATTGTTTTCATAAATTTTATATTTTTCTTCTTTCAGCTTACAAGAATTTTATGAAATCTAAAACATGAGGTCTCCACTTTCTCACCTTTTTCCTCTTTCTCTGTTCTCCAAGTGTTTCCCAGACCACCTGAAGGCTCAAAGTCTTACAGAATTTGTTTTTAAAGGTTCTGCTATTGGTAGCCCCCCTATTGCTGCAGAAGGCCAGTACTGTTCCCTGTTTTTTTGCTCACAAAGCAAATAGAGCAACGGCTTCCAGCAGACGAAGGATGAGTTCTAAGATCCAGGATTTTGATTCACAGTCATGTACAGTGTGCTGCTGTGCTGCAAGCTAGTGGCAGCTATGTGGCAGTCATAGCATAATCACAAAATATAGCTGGGAACCAGCCTGGCCTGCCAAGTTGTTCTCACAGACCTCATCCTGTGGCAATAGGCTTTAGCCATCACACTCACTGTCCGATATTTTCCAGTTTCCTAACGTCCAAAGTAGAATTTTCTCATTGATTTCAGTATCCATATGATTGACATAATAAAAATGAAATTGTTCCAGAAGGTATAAAACAGAGCGAAATAAATACTCACTTGAGAATCAATCCACATCTAGAAAATACTTCCATATGTAAACAGGCTCAAAGTCTTTGGCTGACTCTGCAAATGGAAGTCTAAGGAAAAATGACTTCTGAGACAGGAGAGAAGAAAACAAGCAGCCCCACAGCCAGTTGTGCTGACATACGAGATTCAAGTCAAAGGATTTGTTTGCTTTCCTGTCAGTGTTGCAAAGGAAATCAAACTGTGCGCTTTCTGGTTCATTCAGCCCCAGAAGTAATAAATATTCTGAAAGGCAGGTTCTGCCCTTGTTTGCATTCTCCAGGTCCCCTCTGGTGAGGGGGCAGGAAGCTAAGGCCACATCATAGTCACAAAAGAACCAGGAGAGAATCTGCTTTGTATTCACATTACCACATGGATCCTGCGTCACTACAGGATCTTAGGGACTGCCATACCAGTTCAAACCAGCAACTTGAGTGACCAGGCGTGCCCTCATCTTCTGCTGAGTACCTGAGTTTTGCACTTCGGGGTGGTTCAGTCACACATAGCGATTGAGATACCCTGACTAAGCCTCTTTAGGCACTCTAAATTCATCTGAGTTTCCTCAAGTCACATGGAGCCAAAAAGGGACATAGCAAGTCTGTCAAGGGCCGGATACAACTTCAGCCCTGACATACTTCGTTTTCCCCAAAAGCACCTTTTCTGACCACAGCATCTGCCTTTCCTCAATTTCAACTAACTCTTATCTTTCACCAGGGGCAGCAATATCTTTCAACTGTTACTGTCCTTAACAGATGCCTTTGGCATCTCTCAGCAACTGTTGAATTTTCTGTGCTCATATAATTTACCACAGCTTTTAATATACTGATGAAACAAGCAGAGTGTTTCTATTCTCTCCATCCATGCTTCTATCCTCTCTGTCTCTTGGAGACATAAACGCGTTGAGTCCTGTAAAGTTTTTAAGCTTTCTTCTTTACTTCATCTTCTATCCAGAGGCTGAAATTGCACTCCTCCACGTAACCCTGTACACAGAAATAGAAGCATCTGTAAGGAGGCTATCACAAGACCTTTAATTTAGGTCATTTCTGTATTATTTTAAAGATAGCTCTGATGAACCTACTGGGAGCGAAAAAAAAAAAAAAAAAAAGAAAAAAAAAAGTGGGAGGATAGGGGAGGACACCAAATTTTGAACTGTATGTAGCTTTAGGAAACAGTTCAGTTCTTAGCTGGAAAAAAAAAAAAAAAAAAGTCTAAAGAACAAGAGCACATATATTAAAACCTCGGTATTTCCAGTGACATAGACAACTAGTCCTAATTAGTCAGTGGAGAGACTCACCAAGATCTCTTTTGAAGGAGACCAAAAGGTCTCCACTGATTTCAGGGTAAAATTGCTTCTCTTGTCAGCACGCAGAACATGGATGCATGCAGGGCAAAAGGCTCATGGTCTTCAGGTTGTTCAGGCCGGGTCATTGAACAGGAAGGAAGTTAAACAGAATATCACTGAAGCAGGATACAGCAGTTAAAACTTCAGGTATTTGATCCTCCAGCTGATATGTAGAGGGGGAAACCACCTAGTGCAGTGCACGAAGGACAGGCCCTAAGTAACAGCTCAAAGTAAAGATATTTCTAGCAAGAACCAGGAAGCAGCCTCCTGTTACCACCTTAAAATGTGTCAGCAAAACACCTCCTGCCAAGCTTATCTGGGCACTGTAAGGTAAGAAACTATTGGTATCAAGCCTCAGGAAAGGCTGCCCAGCCAAATACTCGATAGGACAGGGAGTCCAAGAGATAAAGGGTTATAATCGATGATCTTGAGGTCTCTTCCAACCTAGAAATTCTGTGATTCTGTGATAATCAAGCATCCACATGCGTGGAGGGACGAGGCACTTCAGCTGGGTTCCCCTAAGGGCTTCAGGAGCTCTCAGTTTGCTGTAGGCTGCCACTGTGCCAAATTTCCTGTGGCCTCAAACTCCATGCGGCTGCTGAGGCCACAAAGCCGGGCAGGTACCTTAGGGCCTCATCTGGCTGAGACAAAGAGCACAACGTTCAACCTAAAACACAGCCGCCACCACAGCTTCCAGTCAAAACCACTGGGGAGGCTGTGATTATTTTACCTAGTATTCAAAGGATTAGCAAATTGCCTCACAAATTAGGAGCCCTGGTTACCTTTGACCCTCATTTTCAAAGTCATGTCCTTGACAGCATATGAGGAAGGCTCAGGCCCTGCTTTTAGGGCTGCTTCTACATTAAGAGTTTTAAAAAGAAGTTAGATACAACCAGGGATTTTCAGACAAAGGGCTGGAACCCCAGACTCCATTCTCCAAAGCGCATAGTTGCACAAAGCTTGCAGAGAGACACTTTAACATCCTGAAGGAGATCAGACTCCAGACACAGTCTCTCTCAGTTGCATAAAAATTGGCTACAGCTATTTTGAGGCTCCAGCTGTGTCCCTAAACAGTTTCTCTGCCGATTGCTTCTTTCACACGTACATGACCATCTGCTTATCACACCCAGTTTTTGCCTTGTCACACATTTAGACCATGCATCCCTTGGGAAACTGCATTCCTACGTTGGTGTCTGCACAATATGGCCCTAAATACGACTTGGAGTTTGGGCACCATTACAGAACAAATTAGTGTAATGTATAAGATTAACGACTTTAAAGGACAGGAAACATGAACTTCGGTAACTTAAACACCAAACAGTGATGTAAGTTGGGGAAGAACAGATGCAGGGAATAAGCTTGGCTGAGGAGGAAATGAGTGTTTTTATGCTGCGAGCTATATTTGTTTTTCCTTTGTGCAAACTGGCTAATGATTGTGAGAGTTTCACCCTTTGCCCGACTCTTCCTCTTAATCACCAGAAATAAAACAAACATTTTCTGTGGTAAATAACAGCGGTAGGGAAGTGCTCTGTGACCCAGTGCTGCGAGCAACGAGGAACTAGCCAGAGAGAATGCATTTCCTCCTAAAGGTCTTCTCAATATTTAAAATCAGTTGTGAGGAGGGTAACAAAAGAGAAAAAGGGCACATTCGGATCACCTCGAAGTCGTGCCCCACGTGCACCGCGGGCCTGTACACCGCATTAACAGGGGCCTCACGAAGAGCTCCACCTTTCCAGAGGAGTTTACAGCAAAGCCCTGCGGTTACCACAGAGATCAGAGAACAAAGTAGTAAAAGAACGACCTCAAAGATGGTAGAGAGGAAGAAAAGGAGTGACCCTATCCCATTTTACAAGCCTCAGTGCCTCTCAGAGGCCAGGCACACCAGGGAGCTGAGAGAGGTGTGAGCAGGGCAGGGGCTGCCCACAGGCCTGCTGCTCCCAGCAGCGGGCACCCACAGCACCAGGGCAGGTTTGTTGAATGTGGACCAGGATAACAGGCTGGAAAAGAAGGAATTATTAAATACAGGCTGGGAGCTGAGCACCCAGCCCTAGCAGGTGAGAAGAACAGCTTCATCTGCACGTAAGGGCAATGAGAGGCAGAAGATGCTGGGCTGGGGCACATCTCATCCTTTAACAGCATGCCGGAGAGGGGGGAAAGCTGCCTGCTGTGAAGAGGAGGGCAATGGCTATGATGAGAATGAAACAAGGGACTTCACGTCCTGCCCAATGGCACCAGGGAGCCGCTGGGGGAAAGCAGAAGATCTGGCTGACCTTACTGGCTTGGGAAAAAGGACATTCTGAGGAGGAGCTAGCAGGACTTAACACATCTACGCATATTATTACAGTTGGTGGAAGGTTTGCTTAGGCAATAGCCAGCAGTCACAACTCAAAACAAAACACCTTTTGTAAACCTGATAGCATCAAACTTTTCATTCCTTTCCCGTCTGGCAGTACACCTGCAAACAATAAGTGCAGGTGTGCTCACACTGTGCTGGCAGCACTCAAACCTCCCTGCCCTGGGGCCTGCTGGCCTCTGTGCCTTCCTTTGGTGCAAGGCTGCTGCCTGGAAAACCAGGGGCAAGGTGAGGGCAGAAATATTATCAGGACCTGATAAAGACGTAGCTAGGTGGCTAGGGGCCTGTGGAGCGCTGTGGTAGGGAAGGGAAGCATTTCTGATGTTGCGTTTGCGTCATATCAGGTACTCCCCATTCCAGCTAAGGTATTTACACCATCACGCGTTGCTACTGCCAACTCTACTGGTATTAGGACTATGTGTACATGAGCTAATTAGCACTTCTTTTTTTCTGGTGTCAGCAGAGTCAGGCTAAGTCTGACCTTTTCTCAGCTCTTTAGTAGGCATAGGAACGTAAGGAAAATTGTTCTTCATGAGGTTGTAGCTGGACATCACTCTGGTAGGATGCTTTTCCCCAGTGCTGAGAAACGCCACAATTAGAGGACATAGTTAACTCCTGCACAGGAGATGCACCTCTCAGCTAGGTGACTGCTCCCCCCCTTGGATGCTGTTATGAATAATCCAAGGATATAACACACAGTTTGCACTATGTTGTGTATATAGTAATTAATGTCTACTACTAACGTGATCCCACTATGGAGAGCAAATTTTTTGTCAATTACTATTGAAAATTTTCTGGAGAAACACTTGAAACACGTGTACACTTTCAGATGCCACAGGCAGGTAGATGTTAAGATCATGATAACATTACTCCCACTGGTTATTTGGTGAGTAGGACGTAGTTGGTGATTAGCTGATGCTGGAGTGATGGTTCATCAGGCAAGTACAGCATTTGTTATGGGAGTGTTTCTTCACATTAAATTGCTTTGCTCTAATTTCCTGAAAAGTATGGGGCTAAACTAATTAGAAACAGTTCTCTTTAAACGTGACTTGGTTTGTTTTTACCCTTGCTACGACTGCTTGCACAGCATTGTCGTTTAAGGATTCTGTTATCATGCCAGCTGTTACCTTGCTGAAAAAACAGCACTGTGACAGTGGAGCTGCTTCTTCAGTGAGAGACCTATTCTGTATCAGAACACAACCCATCAACATTTATGGAGCCATAACAGAGTCCTGTAACTCCCAGATAATGAGCAATGCACAATTCTGAGGCACAATTTCCAGGTTTTGATACCTACCTAGGAAAAAGCCACTTTTCTCCCCTGGAGAAAAAACAACTACCAGTCTAAATCACTTTCTTAACTTCTTTGGGAATAAGCAAAAATAGAAAAGTCCCTACACAGAGAAACAACTGTACAATTTGTGCCCTGAACAGCACACAAAATACTCAAAATTCCTCCTTCACTAAAGCAAACAGCTGCTGTTTGTACACAACGCTAGTGGGTAACATCAGCCAGAAATTTGCCACTTCGGTCGCAGGAACACCAAGAATCAGGTCACTGCCCCAAACAGCAGACCGCCCCGAGGCTCAATTTAGTTGGGCAAGGGAGGAAAGAAGGGAAGCAACAGGGAAAAATTCATCATTGAATTGTACATGTTAAATTTTGGGAGAGTCACACTCATAAAATTTCTGTGTCTTTCAAGAAAAATTGAAGGGTGAGGGTGTGGATATGAGCATTTCAGATATATTTGAACAAATCAGTAAGTGATCTGTCAAAAGTTTGAAAAGATCCTCTAAGCATAGATGAATGAAATAAATTTGGATGACAGCAGGTGGTAGATACTTTGGGTGTATACCATGTCACTCAACAGGACTGAGATTTTAATTTCTGATTTTTTTCTGAAATTTTTTTTTAAATAAATGCCATCAAATAATTTTGATTTTTCCTTGCCAAAAGCAAGCCATTAAGAGTATGTTTTATAAGAAAAAATATCAACAAGAAGAAATATCAACAATGCAATAGAATCATGAATGATATTTTCATAGGAAAACGTGTTTACATTTTTTATGGGAATTTTTAGAAGTATTATTAATGTGCAGTCACCTGTGTGACTCCCTTTGACACCCTTTTCAATTCTAATAATCATCTTAAAAAATACATAGAGATTCTTCTCTACAGCTGCAGATCGTGTAAGAAGGATTGCTTGTGTTCATGCAATGATGACATTTACTGGTGAAAACCAGGGGAAACAACCTGAAAATGAACAAGCAGAACACCAACAGACACGAAGAGCTAAAGCTGGCTGCCCTAAGTTACCACCGCAGCTTTTATAGGATCCTCAGCAGGTCCCTCTGCCAACTTATCCTCACAGTTAGCAGTACTGGCAGTGCATGCGGACAGGTCAGTGGGTAAAAGAGGCCTCAGTGGAGAAGGAAAGTGGCTGGTCAGCCGAGCAGCTCCCTGGCTTTGTTTGTAAAGTAAATGGAAAGGAGCTCGTTGGAGAGGGAGGAGTAATGAGGGCAGGGCAGGCAACTGCAACTTTGGCAATAACCTTGTGCTGGCAGGAGGATCTCTCTGGCAGACACTCCGACATTCCTTGCTCCCAAACATAGTGCCTGTTATCCTCAGAACAGGATAAGCTGGGCTGCACCAGGAGAAGCACTTGGCACCTTTTCCTTTTCTTGCAGAGCAGTGTAGACAGCAGGGGCTGAACTGAGCCCATCTGCAGCTCGTACTGCATGACCAGGGCTGCACAGGCACGTATTCCCACCAGGGCTGGACTGCAAGATGGCTGGAACATGGGACTGATACTTCAATACTACAGTTAAAGAAAGTGTGAACAAGGAGCCTCAAATCAATTCAGCTATGGAAAAGCTAAGAAGTAAAAAAAAACCATTGAGGTGGGACTTATTTTCTATAAGGGACTGTATTTTGATAGGTTTGATAGGTTGAACCAACTCAGGTTGGTTCATTTATTTCAGATGCTTTATGATGATTGAGTTGCTCCCTGAAGCACTTTTAAAACAAATTGCCAGACCCAAAACCAGTCAGAAGGAAGCAGAGAGATTTCAGCCCAGCTCTGAGTACTGGCCGTAGCACAGAGTTAAGCACAGACTTGTTATCAAATTGTCACCCTCATACCAACTGCACTAAGTCAAGAGATGCCAAAGAATGCAGAGATTCGTTGAAAGACGTCAGCCCTGCTTTATGGTTTTGTTTTTCACTTTTTTTTTTTGGCTGTCACCTATATGCTAAACATGGCTGTTCCAGTTAAGTTGTGCTGTGACTGTCAGGTACGGGTACAGAGCTGATCTGGAGCTTTGTGGAAAGCAATTTGTTTGCAGAAGACACTTAGCTGGCAGCTCCAAAGCTTTTCATCAGTGGTAGCAGTTTCCACAAAGCATTAACAGAAAGGCATTTGGGGCCCAGAACAATTCTCACTCCTGTTGGAGACAGTCTGCCCTCAGAATAGCGAGGAAGGTCAGGAAAAAAGCAGGACGTGAGGAGTTGTCTGTACTGTATGCAAAGCGAATAATTCTCACAGATGCTATTTGCCCAAAAGCAGCATTCAGCATGCATACAGAGCGGCTAACAAAGTTCTCTCTCTGCTCTTTCTTCCTTTACAACCTTCCCCCTGTTATCCTTTTCCTCTACCACAGGCTGGTGCTTTTTTCTAGTGTATGTTTACTAGTTCCCTACACTTCTAATTATAGGTCTTCCCAGCCCTACCATCTGTCCCACAGTCCTTCCATGCTTCTTTTATATTACCTGCCACCCACAGCAATTGTTCCGCTGCCTCCACCCCTCAGGAGCACATGGCACATCCCTCCTCCACACCTCGGCACACCTGAGCCTTTCTCAGGCCTGGGCACATGCTGAGGACAACCTCTGAAGTCTGCTGAGAGGTGGGAATGCCTCCTTGGCACAGAAAGCAAGCTGTGCCTCTCCCACGAGAAGCTTGCCAAGTGCTAGAGCTGTCTGAGGTTATTCCCACCCCAGTTCCTTAATATGCCCTCTTTACGTTTCTCTGCAGACACTTTCAAAAGCAGCCTCTTCTCTTTTTGTACCCAGAGGTTGGGCAGGTTTACACTGAGGAGCAGAAATCACAGCAGACTGACAGGAAAGACACCAGCAGGGTCCAGGGTGAGAAGTGCCTCTGCCTGAAAGAGAGCAGAAAGAGGCACAGATCCTAGGTCACTGGGAGATGCGGCACCCAGGCTCAGCAGCCTGGATAATACACTCAGGAAAAAACAGGTTACTTTGCAATCTGCAGTGGGAAATGAGGGAGGAGAGCAAAAAGCTGAAGAAACAGCAAAAGCTCATTAAGAACCAAACTTGGGGAAGGGAAAAAAGGCTTAAGAATGAGCTGGATCAAAGGATGTGGAGCCAGAATTTATGAACTTGGGACCAAAAATATCCACATTTTATAATGAGAAAAACCCACATTTTAATGTGCTCTCTCCTCACCTTTCTGCCTCCACTCCTGGCGGGACTAAAAAAAATGCTGTGTTGTACTTCTGTTCTTTTGAAGAAAAAATAATTATTGGCCTTTTTCTGTTTCCATGTAAACTTCCAAGAATATGGAGAAAGGTTGTCAACACGTTTTTATCTCTACAATGTGTGCCCTTCCCTTTTCATGCCATTATCATTTGCTTTTTGTTTATTTACAACACAGCTACAGTTTAAATAGACAATAGAAGCTGTGCTATTACATAACCTAAAATCAGATACGTTGTGTTTCTCAGATCCGATGAAGCAAAGCAGACATCTCTTAAAGCACACTGTGGCTTGTAATGCAAGCTTGCATTTGTGGAGTCAGACACCATCCATTCGTGTCATCCCCAGCAAGGTCTCACCCTAAGAAAAGCCCCGTCCCATTCTCCTAGCAGGTGCCAGCAGCAGAACATTTACAGCCTCCTCTTTTTCAGCATGTAGTTTACGGACAGGATTGGTGTTCTGCTCTCGGATTAAATCCAGTTACAACCTCCTTAACAGCCATAGCAGCATTTTCCCCCACCGATTTTAAAATAGCTGCTTTTCTATAAAATTTTCTTCAAGAAAAATTCACTCTTTCATAACATCGGGTCTTCCCGTCTCTCTGAACATTCATTTAGCACACTGCCAAGAAAATACATCTAGAGTAGCTTTTCATACGGCCAACTCAAGGTCTGCTGGGGTAGCTGGGGAAAATGTACACGCTGCAGGAAGCTGGTGTTCTGAAGAAACTGCTATAAGCTCAGCTTCAGAGACCTTTAGAAGATTCAACAGCTTCTCAAAGCTGAAAAGCAAAAGTTCAATATTGAGCAGAGAGGAAGAATTTAAAGCGAGGCCACCCTCATCCCTTCACCTGAGCAGTTCCAGTTCTTCCCTCTAAATGCTCCAAGTGCAAGTCTTAAAAAATAAATAAGTACAATCTGTAAATCTATACTTAACATTTTAGTAGAGATTTAATGCTAAGTGAGGCGCTAATGTTCAGAATTAAGTGACTGTAGCAACCACTGAGAAATGTACAGGCTTTTAAGAATTTGCCGATCGAGGAAGAATGATGTTCAGGATTAGGAACAGGTTGACCTGAATTCTGAGGATCTAAATGTTGAGGCCAAGCATTTTATTGCCCCCTGAGAGAGACAGCTTTTCTTTTCTTTTTTTTTTTTTTTTTTTTTTTTTTTAAACTAAATCCTCAAAGTGTTTTGCAAGGCAGCATTCTGCATCATGTCACATTCATCTGAAAGCATCTTAACAATTTAACAGCACAAAACAACAGAATATCCAACAGAATAAACATCTTATAGAAAGACAGAGTTGGAACAACATAAAAGGATGCTATGTCATGTTCTAGATGTCTTTTTAAACTCAGTCACAGATAATTATCCATCACTTGAGCTCTCTAACCCCTTTTTTTTTTTGTTGCAAATCCGCATAACGTGCTCAATTCAGACTTCTCCAGACAGGAGCTTATCAATACTACTTGTTTGTTAGTGGAACTATGAACCTCACACAATACCAGAGTCTTTAGAACAAGCTACCTAAAACAAAGTAAGTAGGATTAAAGTATGTCTTTTCATGCTATGAAAGCAATTTGTTCCCCAGAATTATTTTCCAACCTTGGCTTGAAAGATTATTATAAATATGGAAAGGCAAGGAGGGCAAAAAACTAACATTGTTTAGACATCGTAGAACTGTATTCTTACTTCAGGGATGTCAAGTAATTTATAAGCATAAAAATGCAGCATTAAATATATCCATATGCTATAACTCATTCATGCCAGAGGACAAATTCAGTTGTAACTAATCAGCTGAAAAGCTTAAATGCAGTAGCTGCAGAGATAATTCAAACAGTAGCTGTAATTAAAAAACACAAACAGGAAAGGGCTTCTTATAAAAATAACAACAGTCATTTCCATGTATAATTGCTTTCTGTGAAGATAACAAACATCTTTTCAACAGAATAAAGGACAGCAATTAACACTTCCCAATGGTTAAAACCTATAAGCAAGATTCTTCTTAATAGTCATGAAACATTATAAATACCAGCACTAAGTAGGAAATTTGTCAGGGCAAAGATTAAGCAGAAGCAGCGGGATCTGCTCTCAGAGCTGGGCTGCAGGTGAACCCAGGCTGGTTTCACCAAACCAGCAACTTTAAAGTAAAGCACCAGGGGCTGCGTGGGCATATCTGTGTGCTCAAGTGGTGACCGACAGTGACCGAAGTCATCATGGTTTTACCTGAGCTGGAATAATACTTGTGTGCTCTTAGTCCATGACAAATGTGAGGGATGGTAGCAGCTTAGCATATACAGAAAGGGGCTCAACATAAGACACGTACATTGCCTTTCCCATGAACAGAGATCACGCCATCACTGTGACTTACCCTAACACGCCAAGACTTGAAGGCTGAGTCTATCAAGGGCTGGTTGGTTTTAAGCTTTTTCTTTTTTTTTTTTCCTTCTGGCTTAGAAGCAGGCTTAAGCTAAAACTAAAGATGTCAGTCAAAAGCATCAGCATACAGCCTAGCTCAACTGAAGTTTCAAGTCAGTCTTAGAGTAAAGAAGGGCTATAGCTAATTCAGCTTTCAAAACAATCAAAGCAAATTAAGAACTCTGCTTTGTCTAGATAAGATGGCTACATGCCCCAGCTCAAATGAGCCTCGTAGCTTGCCAAACCTGCCCCGGTGCCTCTACGATGCACCCAAGGAGGGCATGGCCACCTCAAATGGTCACTGCACACTCTCCAGACAAAAAACCCTGCATCAGAACTCCTGATAAGATATCGTTGGGGGTGCAACACGGGAGAACACATTTGAGGAAGAGGGAGAAGCAGAGCAAAGAGGAAGCAAAGCAGCTGGCATGCAGGCCATCCTGATGGGCACTGAGCTACACCAAGCTGCCTTCTCCTTTATAAAAGTTCCTGCTCCTGGAGAGTTCAGGCACAGAGACAAACAGCATGGGTAGGAGCAGCAGTGTCCTAGCTGAAGCCAGCAGCTGAATATCCAGGCCCAGGAGCAAGGGACTTGCCACCAGGCACTACATTCAGTGCTAGCAGCAGAGAAGTCAGATTTTGAGGGCAAAACTGGGACAATAAACTGACACAGGGTTTTAGTTTCTTCTAGCATAATCACTGGAGGGCAGTTTGGGGGAAAACTGAACTGGTACAAATAAATCAATGCTATTTTCTTTTGAATAACTCACTCTAGAAAATACCCACGCCTTGTGCCATTGATTTGTCTTATGGGAAGCGAGGCAACAGCAAAGGTATGTAAGGTTGTAGAGCATCAACAGATAAAGAAAGAGCCTGAATAATAATGGACAGAGCATTAACAAACTGGCCTGGCTTGATCAACTTGAACTAAGATAGCCCCAACTCATAAAATTAAAAAAAAAAAAAAAAATCTTACAAGGATTTTCAGATATTTAGGTCCGTGCCTTCACTTTTAGGTTCATAACATAAAAGTTCAAGGGTCCAAGTTAATTTCTTTCTTTTCATAATAAAAGACTGACATGAACCACATAACAGGTAGCTCTCAGCATCTCATTGGATCCAGCAACGACAAACATATACAGAAAACATTTAAGATAAAGAAATGTAGCACACAAGCAGTTTGATTGCTCTAGTCACACTGTAGTAAAACATAGGTGCACAACATTGTAAGAAAGCGCCCACCCCAGCAACATGCCTGTGTCTAACCAGAGGATTAAGAGAGAGATCTACAGCAAGATCATGCCAGTGCTCAGTAGCTGTCTCTGCAACAGCTCCCAAGTGAGTGGGGACAGCAGTTATTAAGAGTAAATCTGTGGCTTTCCACAGCTCGAGAGCTCTGCATTGTGGTTCCCACCCCTAATTCAAGAAGGATGTCAAAGCATAAGAGATCCAGAGAACAATGACAAGGAGAATCTAAAAACCTGAAATAATGTGAGTACAGGAGTATTTCAACAGATGAGGATTCTTCAGGCTGAGTATCAGAGCTGAAGGTGGCAGTACAGGACCTGTACGACCTCAGCACCAGGGCATGATATTCACTGCCTGCCCCGTACACCAACAGGGAATCAAATAATGCCAGTAAGAGCCAGGTTTGAGTCAAACAAAAGCAGGTGGTTCTTCACACAGGCAAGGCTGAGCAGTGCAACTCCTCACTAAAGGATACTGTAGATGCAAGCAATTTACCTGAGTTCAGAAAACAACTAAGACTTGAAACAAATTTACAGAAGATAAATCCATCAATAGTAACAAAATAAAAAAAAAAAAAAAAAAAAAAAAAAGCATTACTCCATCTTAGAAGTCTTCAAGTCATAAAGCTGTTGCAGACTAGGAAACCATTCTGGGAGAACACCACTGTCTGCTAAAGAATTCAAATTATTCCCTAAATTCTCCCCCAACTACAGGCCACTGTCAATGCAAGATAGCAAGCTACAAAGACTTTGAATGGTACTGCATCCATTCTTGCATAGGCATGTTTCTTGTTAGCTAATAAAACATTTCTAAACATGAGCATCATTTTCAATGCAATTACCCATGCATTAATTTCATAACGCTTCACTCATTTCCCCTCTCCCTTGCCTTCCCTCTCTCTCTTTTCAGATTAAAGAAAATCCAGATGGGGTGCAGGTGCTGCAAAATGATACAAAGGTACAACAGAGTAAGAGTTGCTTAGACTGAATAAAAGAAAAAATATTAAAACACATTTGTGCTCCTCTACATCTCTGCTCAAATTAAGCCCATTTACAAGGTTGAAGTTTTCCCCAAGTCTACAGTATCTTTAAAGTCAAGCCAGAGCATAGGTATACTGATTTCCCCCAAACGTCCTTATAATTTATTGTAATTGAAGTCTATTTCTATAATTCCCATGGCACAAAAGTGCTGTAAGGCAATGAAAATTCAATTTTATCAACAAGATTTTCCTCACGTAGATAGCATGAGCTTCCCCTCATTTCAAGCAGAATGAGGAGCACAGGCTTGCTCAGATCCTCCTGCTCTCCTGAACAATGAACATGAGCTACAGATCCATGCTTCCTTCAGAGCTTTATGTCATTAGCTGTGGGAACAATTGCACACTAAAAGTCTTCCTGATGAGGGAGACTAGATAGTTTTAGAAATAACACTGCAGTCCCACTTGGCAGTTACTCTTCCCCTTGGCCACGTTTCTAGAACAAGTAAGGAAGCGGGAAGAAAACTGGTCCTACAAAAGAAAGGGGAAAGAAAGTAAAGATAGGCTCTGGAATAAGTCAAGGAACATTTAGGAGCAGAAGGGAAAACTAAGTAAGAAAAGAAAGAGGGGACAAATACAGAAAAAAGGACAAAAAGGCAAGACTTGAGAGGAAGAACACCAGAAAAAAAAAAAGAGGTATTTTTGGCAACTATATGAGGGGACATCAATTAATGATATAGATCATTACCTATATGATGACTACTCATTGGCTAATCCATCCTCCAGAGGAAAAAATAAGCAAAGCCAGAAGCATGAACTAACCAGCAAAAGGTTCTGAAATCTTCTTATGCTCCTGGTGAACCTCACTGTAGGGGTCAGTCCCTGTCACTCCCAGGAGACTACAGCATGGCCCAACATGTCCGTTCAGCTGAGGTTCCTCAAGACCTCCAGCTAAAAATTAAGCTTAATTACACTGTTAATAGTAGGAACTTGAAAAACAATTAACATTTTCTCTATTTTTTTCCTTACTCTAGCTATATTTTTGATCCAGAAGAAGTACAGTCACCTGGATGCATTCACGAAGCAAAAAGCTACAAACGGGATGAGCAAAGCAGCAACAAATTCAAATTCAAGCACAATAGTGAAATTCAGGATCACAAAACTGAACTCCAGAAGGATGAGCTAAATGGAACAGAACACAAGAATCGGGTAAATAGCACACAGGGAACCCTCGGGAACCATGAAGGCAATGCTTCTCAAGAGGATGGCCTCAGGAGGTGCGTCACAAAGCCTGATGTTGCAGTCAACGGTGGCAGCTCATGCGCTGGAGCACACCCTGGTCTCGGTCCCAACACAAACCCAGTGAAAGAAGCCAGTGAGCAGGGGACCTCCAGCCAGTCAGCAGAGCCTCCTTCAGCCAGCACTAGAGACTTTCATACCCACCTGAATGAGTGCGGCCAAGAGCTTGACATAGGAGTAGGCAGCCACAAGAAGGCAGCCTGCAGTGAGCCAAACAGTATTCAGGATGGGAAGGCCCAGGCTGCAGAACATAGTGCCTTTCTCAGAGGAACTGCAATGCTGGAGACAAAAAACACCACCATACAACTGCCAGATATAGATTGTCACCAAAATGGCAACAGACCGAGGAACTATGTTGAAAAAGATAGCTTTCCGGTCAACTGTGCGCATTCAGACCAAGTCACCAGGCCTTCAGCCACACAGGTCCAGGGCCTCTGTGTAACACCACCTTCACACACGAAGGAAAGCAGTATTGAACCTTTTAAAACTGACTCTGTAGGTTTGAGCAAGGATGTTCTTGATGGTATCACTGCCACGGCTGTGAGCACAGCACTACAGGCACCCCCACACCCCAGCCACAAAGACATCAACGGAGAAATTGAGGAGGAAGATGCAGAAGTAGCAGCAGCTCTGGCTGCACTGGAAGCTGCAACTGCAGGCGAAGACCTGGAGGATGATGATGAATACTAGATGAAGGTTGCTTTCCAGTACACTGGCTGCTATCCAGAATTTATTTCTGGATCTACATGAATGCATGTGTTGTACATGTAGTCAGCTGTTACAAACAGCATATGTAAAAAGAGATGGGACTAAATGTCTATCCCTTCAGCTGTTTTATACAGCCTTGTAATTCCTACTGCCTGGGATATGCTCTTCTCTACAGGGCCAACCAGGAGGGCAGAGCATCATTCCTTCCACACAGGAAATTCTGCTGTATCCCCACCTCACAAGGTCTCATGCAAATGTTTCCTTTAGTTTTGACTTTCATGAGGGTCTGTGCACACCATATGTTCCAGGTTCAGAAAAACTCCATCATTTAAAACTGAACTAGAGAAACTACAGATTTTCATCATGATAGCAATAACAAAATTGGCCCAAAGTTATCTCTGATCTTTAGGATGCAGTGTGAAATGGGGATGGCAGTGTGGCTTGCTCTTCAGCATGGTCTTGGTTCTTTTTGGTTCTAGTCCAGATTAAGCCCAAATCCATGCACATACATCTGGGATTGAAACAATAACCCTACCTCTTCTGTTATACCTCCCCTAGACTTAATCTGATACCCAGTGACCTGTTTTAGTTAATTAAAACAGTGGGAGCCTAGTCAAATTCAAGAGTGGGTAACTCATGTGGTTTAATGAGCTGAAGTAGCTCATAAGAACTGCACACACGCTATCAGAAGTGCTGGAGAGGAATCAAAACTCAGTCCTACTCATTGGTAGATTAAAACTATTGTGAAACAACAACCCAAGACCTCTCAACTCTGCTAAATTTTCCAGGCATGTATCACTTGCCCTAAAAAGACAGTTTGCAACCAGGTTGTGTCTCTAGGCTCCCCAGCAAGACGTGCTTTGCTTATATGCAAACAATGAAGAAGGAATGTGGTCCCATCTCTGACTTGTCTGCAGTCCCTAAACTTACAGCAGCAAAGGGATTGAGCTTACAAGCTGAATTAAATATGAGACCTCAAAATATCAGAGCTGGTATGTCTACCATATCTCTGATCTTCAGACTAGTGCATTACTTTTGTTGTATTCCTCGTGGAAAGCAAAAGAGTTAGAGACCAACTTGGTGCTGTCATTTCATCAAAAGTGGGATATTAATGGTTGAAATAGTGCTTAAAACTTTGTACTGAGATTTCACGGTTTCTCAGCCTGTTAAGCACTCAATAAATTTTTTTTTTAAACTTATGAAAAATTATCTGGTGACTTTTGTACTTAATGCATATTCTGATTATACAACAGTTACGTAAAAGAAATATTCATTAGATATATAAAAAGCATCAACTATGTATTTGCCAACAGTATATGCTGAATGCTGGTCTGACCATTAACACTTACGTGAGTGTTAAAGAACTGCATTTTAAGTAATGAGTAAATATTTAAAGTATTTGTTTAAATGCAGATTCCCTCTTTTCATCCAAACACTGCAAGATGAAACAAAGATCTCTATTCCTCTTAACATAAATGATACTCCTAAGTGCAACTGAATAACTGTTTCTCTTGAAGCTGAGACTTTAAAGTCAGCAACAGACTAAAATGTCACCACATTTCACCTTCAAAATAAAGCTTTCTATGTCAAGAATCACAGTACGGTTTACCAACTGATTTTCCTCTGCCCTTTTCCTCCCTTTTCAGTGGGAGTTATCTGTACAACTGTGATTTTTGAAAATACATGAGTAGTAAATCACCATGCAGATTCCAAACGGATCTGTGAGGCTGAGAAGCAACGTTAAGTACCAGCTTTTAGTAGGCAGTCCTAAGCATTTTCATGTAACACCAAAGGACAGCAGAAGACTACCAGCACGTTGCGTTCTCAGAATGACAAAGCCACAGCCACCAGGCCAAGGGGGACCCAGTGGACACTTCCCTTATGTCTTCTTGCTCGGCTTGGATCAGATCCACCTCCAGCACATCTTTTTTTTTTTTTTTTTTTTTTTTTTCAGTACAGGTTTTCCAAGGTTGAAAGAGGAAACCCCG
Source organism: Aythya marila (assembly GCF_965140915.1). Taxonomy (NCBI): domain Eukaryota; kingdom Metazoa; phylum Chordata; class Aves; order Anseriformes; family Anatidae; genus Aythya; species Aythya marila. The sequence goes on along the minus strand of NC_139045.1, from coordinate 53,682,721 downwards.
TCCTCCCCTTGGCCACCCCAGCCCCTCACAGTCATGCCAAGACACAGAGTGGTGGCAGGGACAGGTTGCCAGGACAAAGAGAAACAACTCAACAGCACCACAGGCTTTCATGTGCCCTCCCTGAGGGCACCGCCAGGCCTGAGAACAGGCCCCAGGCCTGCCACACTGTGACATGATTCTTAAAGTGTTATTTAAGCAAAAAAATAAAGAGCAGTTTATTATCTTGCTCCCCAGGAAATAAAGTAAAGCAAACCCATGAGGGTCAAACCAAAACCAGCTCCCCAGACATGCCAGACCACGCTTCTCCACCAGGACCAATGCCCGTTAGTGCAGGGCACTGCAATTGCATCCTCTGCTATAGGCCAGCCAGGCCATAAATACCTTATTTATTGTGGGCCAAGTTCCCATTGTCTCTACTGGGAGAGGAATGAAATGCAGTGAGAAATGAGTATATTCCCTGCATGGAAAATACCCGGCAAATGCTTCTCCTCACCAAATATGTCAGCACAGCACCTGCATCCCTCAAGTCTGCAGGATACGGAAAGCTTTCCTAAAACAAAAATGAGGGATCACCAACATTCAGGCTTCCTTATCTCCTATTTAATAGTATGCAGGTTATTATATGATACATTAAAAACATATGTATATAGTTTTATTTCCCTTCTGCTCCACCACTTCACAGTTGAAAGTGGCCAGAACCCCTAGCCACTGCTCACATTACAGTATGCTCTTCACAGTAAGCATGCGAGAGAATCAGTTCTTTCAGAAATAGTTTTAAAATTCCACAATTTTCTCTATTATTAATCAGCTTTTAATAATATCAGAACCAAGTCTTATTCGGTCTTCTCAGATGATGACGAAAAGAAACGTGAACGCTGCCAGCTTGAACAAGCCATTTGGCTTTTGAACACTTAGGTCAGACAATTGTGAAAATAAAGTTTAATATCTTGAGAACACAGAGAAAGTAACCAAAAAGTTTCTGGAATCTAGAATAAGCCACGTATGTAAAGACTTCTCTCAAAAACTACACAAATATTCCTAAATAATGCCAACCAGAATGGAAGACAGCCCAGTGCACCCAACTCAAGGAAGTGAATTGATTTAACCCCTACAGAAAACATTATGGGGCAAGTTCGTTTACAGAGCAGCAAGAGAAACTGAAGTGATACTGTGGAATTCCTCAATTCAGCAAACAGGATCATTACAGGAAAGCAAAAACCTGGAAATAAATAAATTCCACACAGATGTTTATTATTATTATTTTAAAGAACAAAGGCAATTGGTTGGGGAAACGTTGCTATGGAGACTCTCCATTAAAAATTAAAGTCCAGAAATAGAAAGTCTATTTGCTAAAAGATACTTCAGATATGACTGCTTTAATCTAAAAACATGAATTCTTATCATCATGTAAATCATGAAAGAAGAAAACATTGACTTAAAAATCTGAAATAAATCCTGCCCTTGTGTTGTATGTGCAGTTTTAATTTCCTAAATGTGATTTAATTTTCCATAAGATTAAATCTTGCTGAGTCAGAATACAATATATCAACATTTATTAGGGTCCATGTATATGGCATTTCATACATTTATTCAAATGCCTAAGTTGGACATTTTAATTGCATTGAAATGATTTCTGTTAACATTTTATCTTGAACTGTGACACCCCTCCTTGCACGGAGATGGAAATTGGAATCTAAATTGCACAAGAGTAGCAATTAAAAAATAAATATATTAGAACTTCTTTAACATGCTGAGTAAACAAGAAAGTATATTTATCGAAGGTGTTCTACATGGAAAGATAATTTATTTTTAAAGGAATTGTTATCAACAGAATTGTTTGAGACACTGTGTCCTGGGTCTTAGTGCACCTGTATCTCATACAGTATTTAGGACTGAGAAGAAGCAGGTCTTTTCACTGGTCTTTCCAACAAGAACTGTCTTTGGCAAAGGATTTTTTTTTCTTAGTATCATGAAATCAAAGTAGAAACTCACCAGCAACTTCCCTGGATAGATTTTCCAAACTTCATACACAGCCAGACAACTCAATTTCAGGACTCTTTTCCCAGTAACAATTTCACTTGGGGTCTCAAGGAAATTTGTTTTTAACCTTTCCTTCATTTTGAACCTTCACAGTCACTTTCTAGACTTCAGATCAGGCAACCCTTGAACAAATTGGAAAACCAGGAAATACTCAGTCTGCACCTACAGATTATACTCGTGTCAGCTACTACTGAGCGAGTAGTGTTCTAGCTGCTTTGGGACTTTTTCAATTTCAAGCAACAAGATGCTGAAATTCTGAAAAACGCTAGATGCACACCATGGATTCTCTAAGAAATTGATATTGATTACAGCAATGTCATGTCTCAACACAAGCAATTAATTCATTTTTGTTAAATAGTTTTAGGTTTTTTTAAACACAGTTTAACCCAGCTCTTGGGGAGCGACTAACTTACTGCCTCAACTCCTTTACCCATTCTCCCATCCCTCCCTTTCTGTAGTCAGAGAAGAGCAATATTCTCGTGTACGACTTCATTCAGGGAACAGGATTCTCTCAATGAATCTGGAAAGACGATAGATATCTCTATTTTGTTTTTAACCCAGTTCCTGAAGTACAGCTCACAAGCAGTCATCTCACAGCCATCACCATGAACAAAACTGCAGGGAGGTTGCACCGTTCCCTGCTCTGAATCGCAAGTGAAATGACTACAGATCAAACAGGACTTGACAGGTTTTTGCTGTACTTCACACCTCCACTCCGTACTAACTAAAAAGGAAAAAAAAAAAAAAAAAAAAAAAAAAGAAAAGAAAAAAAACTTTTATAGCAAAACCAACAAAACAAGTCTTTCAGGAAATACACCATCCCAATATTACGTCAGGTGGCAGATGACTTAACAAAAAGTACTGAACCAACCCCACAATAAAACCATGTCACACGAAGATTGCAATTTAATTTGTTTGCTCACTGAGCTCGCTGCTATTTACTGAGCCACAGATTAGCTTCATTTTTATGAGGCTGCAGAAGCAGAACAAGGCAAGCCTCTCATCTTAACCTCAAGGATGGCCAGATTTCCAATAGTCTGTGCCCATGTATGCTCTCCCCGGCTTTTAACACTCGGAGCTGTACCACGAGACAGCAAGTAAGTTACTGAGACTTACCTGAAATGAGAAGAAGGTAAGCAGAGGCAATGCAAGTGAGTACTGGGACCAACATGAATGTATCAATGAGATGAAAATACTGTTAAGTTTTAATGACAAACTGTAGGGATTTGGCCAAGAATCTCCTGGAATTGATAACACAGGTTGCTTCCATTTCTCATCTAAAGGTTGATATCTAAATAAAGCTTTATTTTCCTCTAGTACTCACTTGATAACTAATTGCAGCAATAAGATGGTACCAAATGACTGTAGGATCATTCATCAGATTAGCCTCTCCATACAATCTTCAGGAAAAAAAAAAATGCACACAGATCTCAGCATTTCTGATACAGGAAATGTTATATGAAAAGACCTTGCTGTGGCCAAAACTGGTACAAGTTTCTTCACAATGCCTATCTCCCCCACCCCCAATTCCACCTCCAAGACTGAGGAAATTACATGTTTTTAACCCAACAAGTTTCAGTTTAGTAGATAAAAGTGATACAGAGGTTACTCTAACAAGTATTCAGCCTATTTTACCAGAACAATGCCGCTGTCTGATTTTGGTTATTGTTAATTTCTAGTGATAAATCTCCTGTTTATACGGACTTGCGTATGAAACATTCATACTAGCATCTTCAAAAAAGAAAAGACCCAACATTAATCAAAATAAAAATAAATACACAGATTCCACCCCAATTGCAAATTACTTTTCCAGAGTCATGCGTTCACGTTAATTAGCAGCTGATGCGTGCCGCTATTGTTTTGACATGAGCCACACGGATCCTGTTCTTGCCCATCACTTTGATTAAAAATTTGGCTTCAGGAGAAGTTACGTTGTTCCTCTCAATAATTACAGCAGCCACTTCCCGGCTGACTCCAGCCCCAGGGATGGGGACAGGGACAGGGCTGCCACCAGCCAAGGCCACCCTGTTCCTGGGGCACATGAGACCCAGGCACTCAGCCCCGGGGAAGCAAAATGCAATTGCTGAGGTACCACTGATTAAATTAGAGCTTTTTGTTGCTGTGGTGTTTAACACTTAAACACACTCCAGAAAGTTTTCTGGGATTGTCAATAAAAACGTCAATAGCTCCCTCTGCTGCTAACAAATACATATTTCAGCTGCTCTACCCCAAACCTGCTCCCTGCTTACAGACCATCACACTCCTGCCCGTATCCCCCTGTATATCTCCACATAGTAAAAACCTTGAAAAACAGAAAATAGTATACACCACATGGGTATTTTAACACTCTCCTAAAGCCGTTGCTTTTAAAGGATAGTTATTTTGAATGTAAGTCAAGATGCTGAAGGCTACTACTTTTACATATTCACTACTTTTCAGTGATGATTTCACAATATCTTATTCCATGCAAACATCACACTGTATTACCTGAAGAGAGGAAAGGAGGAACCAAGAGTAGTGGATATTTAAAACAACAAAAATAATCACAGATCAACTGATTGCACATGGACTACGCATGCTAGTGACTCCCTGCACATTTAGTCAACCAAAAGCTCTGATGGTGCTTTAAGCCCCTCTAAGCATATAACAGGCATCTGTGAACTCTGTGCTAAGGCCCATTCCTCATCACAGGTAACTTGGTATTCCTAACCTGAACTCAACACCACAACACACTGCCAACCCACACCCCAGCGCTCCCAAATAACTGAGAAGTCACTCACTCCCTCCAGCAGTTCCCAAGCCTTGCCAGCACATCTCTTCACAGGCGTCCGCCATCTTCCAGCGCTACAGGCCGGGGGGCTCTCCTGCCTTCTCTTCTCTGCTCTGAGGGTTAGGAGAGCAGGCTCCTACTGTCCCAAAACTGCTCATCTGTTTTCCCCCATCCTCCTTGCTCCAGCCTTACATGCCCTTTTATTAATTTTGCCTCAGCAGGTGGTCTAACATAGCTCCTACGCTGACGGGGTGCCTTGCAGCTCTGTGGAGGGGCAGTTCAAAAATCCAGTCAGCCCTGCCACAGGTGGTGCTTCTTAGGCAGCAAGGGGAGGAAATGGTGCATCCAGAGCAAGAGATGAAACCAACTTGTGGCAAGAGGAAATGACTGGTGCTACTTCATTGTACATGCACAACAAATGAAGAAAAAAATGATACAGAAGAAAAAAGAAATGGAAATGCCATCTAACATCTGTAGAAGATAGCCAGTACCTTGAGCCTAACTTCAAACTTCAAGCAAAACTCCCAAACACATGACTTCACAAAACATTAGGAAAAGAAAAAAACGTTTAGAGTTTTAGATTTTATCTGCCAAGCCCCATGCTTTGTTTGTTAATATTAGATAGCCAGAGCTTAATCACTCTGTACCAAGTTTCCTTGTTTATTCATTAGCAGTAGTATTACATGCCTAGCAAGGAAAAGGAAAGAAGAGCCCTGAAGTGCAGAAACCCAGTTTAGATAGGTACAAGTTGATTTGCACTGCAAACCACCTGCAGAGCACAGGTGGGAGTATTCAACATCCATTACACATCCAGGAAATTTAACTCCTTAGGAGAAACAGATGCTCATGTTCCACCCCAGTAGGCATCAGCATTATCAAACCAGAATAAACTGTTTCCTCCTTTCAACATGAAACTAGCACTTTTAGAAAGAAGGCACTTTTAAAACCACATCATTTTGTAGCAGTATGCAGTGAAGTACCAGCTCAATTTATGTTGAAAAACTGACACTCTTTTTTTACAGTCTTTTCCCATCACACTCTCCGCACCCATCTCCCCATCTGTCTTTCAGTTTGACTCTACCACCCAGCCACATCTCCCTCCCCAAGCCTAGGAGAGGCCCCAGCTGTGTGCACACTTCAGAAGAACAGGAGCAGCCCAGGGTTAGCTTCCACAGAAAGTACACAGATAAAACAACTACCCATAGACTCAAAAAAAAAAAAAAAAAAAAAAAAAAGCTGAAAGACACCCATGCTTTCACTTTTTCTTTTTTTTTTTTTTTTTTTTAATGAGACCAGCTGGATGAAGTTACCTTGCCTTTCCACACAGGAAAGAAACAGTCATCAGTACAGGGATCTTATGAGGTACCAATTTTATCAAAGTTTCTGTACCTGGGAAAAACAGGGAAAGAGCTGGGAAAGACCAAATGAAGAGCTACCAAGTACACTACGGTACAACATTCAACTGAGTGTTGGTAACAAAGAAAACCAGAAACATGAAAAGAAACTGTTTAATCCTTACTGTGTTTCAAGAAGACATTCCACACACACTCTTTACCTGTAAAACCATGGTTTATTAAAGACACAAGTAGCTTCCTCATCTATTTTGCTACAGTAAAATGAGGTAGCCTGCAGAATTTTGGCATAATGCCTCTGGGAAAAAATAACAATTGTATATTGGGGAGAAAATATCACAGAATCACAGAATTTCTAGGTTGGAAGAGACCTCAAGATCATCGAGTCCAACCTCTGACCTAACGCTAGCAGTCCCCACTAAACCATATCCCTAAGCTCTACATCTAAACGTCTTTTGAAGACTTCCAGGGATTAATTACATATGAACCATGTAATTACATATGGGATTAATTACATATGAACCATTAATTACATATGAACCATGTAAAGAAGTTTCGGGCTGGAAAAAGAACCTTCACATTTCTTTTGAGAACTGATCTATGTCAGTACAATTATAATAGCATTTCTCAAGATTCAGTACAGCAATCCTTTTTTATTTAACAAATGTGCATATTTAATAAAAGAATGTGTATTATACAATTATAACCACCATCCTTATCTTTTCTGGCATCAGAAAATGTGTTCAAATTCCAGAAATTTGCTATCAGCAGTGTCTCAGTTCTTTAAGGACTGGAAGGATTCTCCCCTACCCCCACCCCACCCCCATTTTTTATTTTTATTTTTTTAATTCTGAATATAAACTATAGCTGCTTTTGAACTTCTAAAATTCAGATACAGACCTCAAAACAGACCTTGTGCAATGCAGCTAGAAACATCAGAATAACGAACAGAAAAACTGCCAACTGGATGGTTGGTACACTGATAATTACATCTCAGCTAGCCATAACATCTTGCTTTGAGCCTCCTTCACCCTGTTTAGAGAGCAAAACTCGTTTTAATGCCATTTACAGATTGTAGTCATCTGTGAGAACATCATGTAACAAATTAAGCATTGTAATATCAGTGAGAGACACAGAGGAAGCAATTGCAAAGAGCTTCCTGTCATTTGTAATTTTTCTTTCCATACCTTACAAAAAACAATTGAGAATAACGAGAACGTAGCTTTTTTTTTTTTTTTTTTTTTTTTTTTTTTTAAGTTTTTAACTTTGTATTGTTTGACGTTAAAGTCCTGATACCTTAGAGGTAAAGGTCTTCAGTCAGTTAACAGCTTAGATTAAAGCTTAGACTTTCTTCTTCCTCAGACAAAATAAGGAACAAGTAGCAGTTGCAATTGTTCTTTCTCAAGAAAATAAAACTCAAGTACAACACATAACAACCTCCATACACAAAAATTCTTCTTACTGCCTCCATACACAAGAATTCATAGTGCAAAGAGATTGCATTACACATTAGGAGTTCAGACAGACTACTTAATGGCTAAGTTTCATACAACGGATGCAGGTTTAAGGAAATCACAAGCAAGCTTATGAATCAATGTTTTATTTACCGCTTGGTAGTACAAAAGTTGTATATAAACTATTTTGTTAAAAATACATCTGATATGCAAAATTAGGAAAGGCTAATTAATATGGCAATATCCATATCACTACAAAACTGCAGAGTGTAGTGTTGAAGGCAATAAAACAGGCACAGTTTCTAATTCCTCTTACCGAAGCAGCAATGCACAAATTAGGTTCTTGCACATACCAGATCTTATAATACCTTATGTAAGTACTTTATACAGGTAAACAATGTTTTACATATCCACCACATTTTTTGTTTCTTTTATTCCACATATTTCCAATAGAAAAAAAAATAGAAAATACTTTTAAATTAAGTAAAAAATATAGGGTATTTCTGTTTAAGCTTTCTTTAATCCTTTTGGCATATTACCATATATCCCACCATGCATTAAAACACAATACTATCAAATTAAAAATTAAAAAAAATAATAAAAATAAAAATAAAGCTTTTGGGACAGTCTATAACTGCATATCTCCTTTCTGAAAGCTATTTAAAACTGCTTGGCTTTGCCCAATACTCCCTTTTTCCAGCAACATTTTATACCATACCTCTCAATCTCTTAGAAATTTAAAGTTAACTACTATAACCAACACTGACTAAATTATCCTAGAAAAATTAGATCTTTATAGAAATCAAGTGAAGTTTGAAGAAGAAAAAAAGCAAGAATCTAACAAATGTATGCCTATAAGGTGAGTTTGATAGTTATATATTGAAGAGATGTTATAAACCAGTCTTAAATTAACAAGAATAAGGATGCAAAACACTCAAGTACCAGTCCTGGTCAAAGAGTTATTTTAGGTGGTCAAAGTTATCTTAGGTACTCAAAAATTGACAGTTATCTCTGAAAATAATGAATTTTAGAAGGTAAAATAAACAACGATTTCTTTCCAAGGGCTTAGGTTTTGGTTTTATTTGTTTTCCCTAAACACAGTGTCTGTTAGGTCTAATCAGTTTCTACTTCTATCTATATCTCATTGATACAAGTCAAATGAAGATGATCGCAGCACATACTTCCCAGCACCTGTCAAGCAAACTCCATGTTTCCTGACAAGATGTAGCAGTATCTAACACGGTAAACAAAGAGTATTATTTCCTTTTTTAAAAATTGTTGTACACTTAGATTGTTAAGACTACACAAGCCACTGAGGAAACCTTATTCCCATATCTGAAAGAGAAACGCAGTTTAGAGCGCTCAGATTGAAAGGATTGAAAGCATTAATTTAAAACATAACAAATTTAAAACGAGCACTGATTTTCATGGAGTTCATAGATCAGATTAAATTACTTCATAGTTCTCAGAATATAGTGCAATCTCTAATAAAATGCATTACACAACAGCTTATATTCTTAGGCACTTGGAGTAAATGTTATTTTTCAGTTTCTTTTATACAGCAAAGTTTGCTGAAGTATTGCAAGGGCCCCTCCCTGCCTCTTTCCCTCCCCCCCCAAAAAAAAAAAAAAAAAAAAAAAAAACAGAACAAAATAGAGATCATAATAAGTGGACACAAAAGTAACATCACAAAACCATCACTGGCATTTTTAGCAGTAGGTCACGCTTAAGATATTAAGGTAGTGTAACAGTGGCTTAAGATTTCAATGCCAATGAGAACTGCTACCCTCAGTCCAATTAAGCCACTCTAAAGTACTTTAGTACATAGTCCATAAATTTTTAATGCCATATATTCCATATTCTTATCTAATGGTTGAAATATGTTGCCTTAGCTTAATAAGGAACCTGGGGGTAAAAACAAAAGAGAAAGGCAGAACTATTAGGCATTCTTCAAATAGTAGCAAGTAGTTACAAGAAAATGGGAGAACAAATGGCCTAGAGGAAAGTGACCTTCCCAAAGGTTCACCCAAGTGCATAGAAAAAGATACTCCTTAGCCTAATGTTAAGTAGTTATCAAGGGGGAAGAAAGACAGCAGTATCATTTAAAAACTATGTATAGCTGAAATACTCCCTCCTGTGAATTACCCTTCACAGAGTCAGAGGGCTTACATACTAAAGGCACACATGCAGATCTGGATGACTGCTTATTTCCCTGTATGTTTCGCTTGGCTACCAACAGTTAGATTAACAGAGTATTTTAATCTTCTGAAGTCTGACTTTCATCTTCAGTGAATGCTTGTCAACTCTGGAAGAACACAGAAGTATCCAGATGGACCAGAGGGGTAAACACAGCTTATCCACAGGGTAATCTTATTACATATAATATTAAGCTCAGTAAAAAAAAAAAAAAAAAAAAAAAAAAGGTTGTCTAAGTATAAAAAACACTATTTGATAAGGCTTTTTAATCTTTCCTGTCCAAAAATGTATACGTATTTTTTCTTTCAAAGATGAAGCCCAACATTTGGTGCTAGGTCCACAAGGTTCAACAGTATGCAAATGCCTAAATCTTAACGATTTTACTGGTGAAAAACCATCAACCTTGCACGGATGCCATCACAAAACTTGTAAAAATGCTACGGTGCCATAAATACATTTTCTTAAATAGTATGCATCTCTTGGGAGTTTTCTGTTTTCTCCAAAGTGCTAGTAGACAAACTTCTTCTAGAAGCTCCACCTACAAAAGAAAAAAGCAATTACAAAAATAAGCATGATTAGAAAAGTTAGTTTTAGGATGAGCAGGCCAATTAAGAAGTCAGCAGATGCTCTGAAATGGAAAAAAAAAAATGCCACAGTTACATAACGTGGTGGTTATGCATTACAAGTTTTAGGATGTGAAGTCAGAAAGTAAAGGAGCTAAAAATTCAGCTAGTAACCATGCAAAGGATGGACAAAAACATCAACATAAACTGGTAAATCACACTGCAGTGCAAAGCATACACAACTTTGAAAGGGATACTAGGAATGGAAAACATTACATAGCTGCAGCACAACACTAACTTCAGTTGTCTTCCTAGTAGTTTACCATGGAACTGCAAGAGCTCCACACAGAATTTGGACTAAGTATCTGCCATATATGTACTCCTTTTTATGTGCCACTTAAAAATAAATAAGTAAACTGAAACAATGAATTGTAGTCTGCTCAAGAACATGGACCTCAGAGATCTGGACAAGATGTGCTAAGCATAAAAGATGCAGACAGCAAAATGCTGAAACACTGCAAAGCCCATTTCAAGACAAGAACTTGTCAATTTTGGGAGGGGGGGAAAATGAACTCAAAAGTAGAAGTGAACACAAGCAGCCAGCAACATTACATCATTCAAGTACTGTCCCACTCAGAAATTCCAAGTACAAGAACTCTCAGTAACGGCAGCTAAAGCGAGGCCACAAAGCACAAGTCCCCTGCCTCCAGAAGCTGTAACAAACCTTTTCTGGCACCAGCTACATGCACATTTGTGCCTTCCTTCTTCCTCCACATATGGAGATCTGAGCCAAATTCTCTAAAATAAAATGCTTTTAACATTTATTGGCTACAGACACAGAAGTCCTAAACATGGCTTATCCGTTCAATTTCAGTAAATTAAGCTGTTATCATTTATTAGAAGTTGAAGTAAGTAATTGAAGCAGGGGTCTAGCTAATATCTGTCTATGTATGAACAGCTTCTCATGGCAGTGGACTAAAACTGATACAGAACCATGCTAGGGAAGAGACTGGTAGGCTTTCAAGCAAAAGCGGTTTATTTTTTGTAGTACAGAGCAAACAAGCCTGGCTAGTTTCCCAGATTTACAAAATAGTTTTGTTGGACTGGAGAGAACTTTACAAGAGATTCCACTGAGCTATTTCTCTGCCATTAGAATATTTGTTTTCAGAAAGAGCAGCATTTTAAATCCTAGGGGAGGGTTATACAATAGAAAACTGCCATAGATGGACTTTTTTTTTAAAGCTATATTCTAGAGCGCAGCCTATTTTTAGATTAGGGCAGTAATAGTTTAAACTTCGGGAACAAGTTTTATGTAGTTAGAGAACGGCTTTCTTTTATTTATGAGAGAAAGGAAATTAGAAAACTGAAGTACATAACATTTCTAGATTGTTTTGGAAAAAAATAATCTTTTCAATTCCAATGCACTTATGCACTTAACAATATTTTCATATTTGCCTCTTTCTTGCTATTTTTCTTGTTAAAAGACAGACATTATCTTCCCATTAGTCAAGGGACACATTACTAAGCCTGATCAAACTCCCATTGGAGATATTGGAAAGAAAAAGGTTGCACGAGTAACAAAACCACCCAGATTGACATGAAGATACCAGTGCAGTTAGTGACGAAACGCCCTTTTTACCTTCTTACCCACCGAGTAGAAAAAAAAAGTTCATCCAATTTTCCCACAACAGCTTTTTAAGTATTTGGAAGTACAGCACACCTCTAAGCCTCTTTCTCAGTAGGAATGATTGAAAAAAATAGGAGGGGTGTATTCTAATGCTGTGGCATGGTGTCCAGATCAATCAGTTTAACAATCACTTTTCTCTGCACTGCCAGTAAAGGTTGAGAGGAAGTAACCCATATAGCAAGCCAGCTCACAGATTTGTCTTCCATGTTAAATTAGCAGTTACAGAATGCTTTTTTAATGAATACCAAGGAACGCTATGGAAAGCCCTCATCTCACACCTTGGCCTTTCACAATGCTACCTTAACATGCTCAAGTGGTTTGTTTTTTTGTTTTGTTTAAAGCACACTTTAAAATGTGCTTTTGCTTAAAGGCACCTAGTAAGCAGTCAGCTGATACACACAGCACAGAGCAGCAAGCATAAGGAAGCAACACTACAGTTACTCCAGTGAAGCAGCTGTCAGCAGCATTTGTTTCTTTTGGGACACCAGCACATTGTCACTAAGATCTGAACTATCCATTTACTGTAAATAATTAATATGCATATGTTTTTTTCCTTGGAACAGGAATGCCACCTCCACAAAGCAGATTTGAATTTCCACATCTATCCTAATTTCAAAGTCTAAATAAACAATTAGATAAGAATTTGGTAGCTATTCTAGGCTTTCCAATTTACCATTAACTGATCAAATATAACTTTTGCAGTCTTTTATAGAAACTTTCAAAATTGCCCAATGAGTTCTCACATGGCTCAGCTATGTTTTCAACCTTATTTTTCCTCACTGACTACCTTAGTTTATTTCATAACATAGCACTTGCAGTGTTAGTCCCCAACATTCGGTACCTGCTGCTTACTCTGAGCTTCTCCGCTCTTGTGTCCCCTGTTTGGCAGGTGTGGCAGGCACTTCTCTTGCTTCCTCCTTTGCAGGCGTGGCAGGCACATCACCATTGACGCTCTCCACTCCAGTAACAGACATCAAGCTTTTCCGTTCTTTGGAATTAGATTTGTGCTCCACTTTTGTGACTCTAAATCTGAGGTGTCCAAAAGAGAGATTCAGTTGCATTTCCACGGATATTAGCTAGGTCATTCTCAGTATGCAAGTTATGAATATGCACACATTTTTAGATAGGGGCATCTGAAGACCTGGACATTACAGCACAAGCCCATGCATACCCAGCTCCACTTCAGAGCAATCTTCCTTTTTATTACCTGTGCATACTTCTAAGACACACTGCTGCTGAGGGACCTGCTTTTTAAAACAATCCACAGATTCTATACTACTAGAACAAACATTTTTTAAGACAACTACAATGTAAGATAGGAATTAAAACTAACTGGAAGCAGAATTAGGTCATTTTATAGCTCATAATTAACCAAGAAACATCAAAATAAGAAAGAAGAATTTACTCTAAAAAATGCAGTCACTGATTCTATAAATAGGGTTAAATCAACAGACAGCTGATCCAACACGGACCACTGTAGCATCTCTAAGGAAAGCATACAATAAAGCAGCATCTATCTTACCTTCCCACAGAAAGTACTGTAACCTCTCCAAGCCGACTTCTTCTGTGCTCTTTGGATTTGTGAGCTGGTTTTATGTGATGCCATCGTTTGTGGCTACAGCGAGTGCAAACATCCTTTTCTACTACTCCTCCTACAGTATGGAAGTGATGGCCTTTGCAGCTGTGCTTAAATGGAGCAGCACCAGGTGACAAAGGAGACCCCGGACTCGTTGGACTCCCAGGAGTGGCAGGAGATGAAGGGCTACATGAAAAAGCATAAAGGAATGGCAGAGTTTACTATAAAATCCTGTTTCATAAAAGAAAAAAAAAAAAAGAATGAAGTATAACCTTCAGTTGTATCTAATAGCCATTTTTTTTGAGGGACAGTTTATTTGTGAGAATGTGGGGTTTAAGGTTCCCTCTAGTGTATTTTTTTATTTTATTTTTTTTTTTAAGGTTCCCTCTAGTATATTTTTGTGGTTAAAAATCACTTCCATCAATTAATTCTTCTGCAGTCATGTGGCTAATATAACTACTAGAAAGTAAAAGAAAGTGAAAAAGATCAGGCTAAAATAGATATAAACAGGTTAATTGAACACATACAGAGGAAAGAATCTAATCAGCTGATTAAATTTACACTTGGAGAATTAATAAGGGTGTTTCACAGTTGTTACAGCATTTTTAAGAACTCACAAAAAAAGGACACAGTCCCACGATACTGTGAAGAGGCAAAACTAAATATAGAAAAAAGGAATTAACATGTCATTCAATCTAAGCTTCACACAAAGTAAAAACATACTTTTGGACTTAAGCATCAGTTTTGACACTGCCTTACAACATGTTCTCACAAAGCAAGCTAGAACTCAGTGTGTTACAGGTGAAATTACTATAGCTTAAGGTAGCACACCCTGTTTAAAAAAGACATACCAGAAAGTTACGTATCAGTAGATTACTGTGAAACTGAAAAGACATACTAAATGCAGTTATTCTGGTCCTGATGATAGTCAGAGTTTTACATAGTTTCTTGGGTAATGGAATAAAAGAATAGCTAAAGAATCTGTAAACTTTGGGTTACATATAGTATCTGTAGAGAATGAGACCAGAAATGAGGATGATCAGAGGAAAGTGTGAGAAAGATACTCACACATACAGAAGTATTATCAGAAATACTGGGTGTGTTGCAACATAAATTTCAGTGCCTTAGCAGAAAACAAACAAACAAACTTTAGAAGTCCTGATTAAAAAGCAGCTAGCCAGGTAAAGATTCTTCAGAAAAAGAAAGTAAAAATCACAAGCTGAACATGAATCATTAGGATGTTGTTGGTTTAAAATGACAAATTTCACCATGGAAATAACAAGAACACAACCTGTCAACCTAATAAAGTTACAATTCTAAGCTTTGACCTTTGATTCCAGTTACCTGGAATGTTTGCATCCAGTTTTTGGAATGTTACTTCAAGAAAATAAGGGACTCCAAGGAGAACAGAAAGAAGAAAGACATAAAACCTGCCATGAAAGACTGGGGTTACCTGGATGCTTATTTTCAAAACAAAAATATCAACAGGAGACATTTAATAGTCTTAAAATAAATAAAAATTTTATAAGACAAATATAATCTATTTAACATGTCTGAGGCAAGGACAAGAAGTAATGGCTTTAAATGGCAGGTGTGCAGATTTAGCTTTGCCATTATTATTCCTACTGTTCAAAAGTGTTTCATAGTGGACTGAACATACAAAAAATTTAATGGATTTGCACTCAAGTTACTAAAGCTTTAGGAGTATCTGATAGAAATTATGCAAGAGCAAACCATCATATCTTTTAGTAGCCTTGTAATACCCTTTTCCCTTCCCCTTTTTATATTTTAATTCACTAGTGAAATTCAAACTTTCCAAGTAACATTGCAAAGACCTACACAAGATGTCCAAGTTGAAATTGAACCAAACATTTCTGCTGCACCATATAAAACTTCAAAATAATCCCTACATTTAAGAACTCATTCTCTTAAATTCAAAATAATTCTTCAATAATCAAGCCCCTAACATTAAGATAGGAGATAAATGGTTGCACAGTCAACTCTGTTTTGCTAAAAGAATGCTCCTACTTAATTAGTGACAATGCTACTTGAATAGGAATACAGGATTACATATAAAGAGTAGAGTAATACAGACACAGTTTTAAAGTACTTAAGAGTACTTATACCTGTAGGTAAACAGAATGATATGTCAGCAGCTCAAGGGCTGAACTACTTTCTCTATGTAAAATTTTTAATAGGTGTGCGGAGGAAAAAAAATAAGAGGTAGGCCAGCCAATATGTATTACCACAATTATAATGCAAAAGAATAAAACAGTATGTGACACTGAAAGAGGTATCTACTTCAGGCATCCATACAAATGAAGCAAGCGCTGCTTCTGCTCTTTCAAATCAGCAGCAAGTTTGGACTAAACCAACTCATAATTAACCGCACCCTAAAGTAAACAATTATTTGCAGCCTCTGTAAATCTTTAGCCCAAGAGGCAATAAACTGCTTTTTACAGACCTAGAACATATAACCAGAATAGCCAGTTACTATAATAGGGCTTACATTAAAATGTAGTGACTCAAAGATATGACAAGGAAATCAAGCTATTATCCTCATAGCTGATAACTACAGTAAGTGATATAGTCTTAGAAAAGTGCATAGGAAATAAAACCCTTTGAAAGGGTACATTTTTAGTTGCCTCAGGAAACACACATCAAAAAGTTGAGCAATTACCTTTCAGGTTCAAGGACACTGTTATCTGCTACCATGGCCTTTAAAACATCAACATTTGCTGTAATGAGAAGAAATAGAATTCTTCAAAAATGTACAGCTCTAACTTTAGAAAAGCAAATCGTAAAATTAAAGGTGCTAAGAGAACTTTCATCTAGAAGGAAGATTGCTACACTATGTGCAGAAAGACATCAAGAGAACATCATGCTAAAAATGTTAATAGAATTCTAGGGAATTTTCTTAACGGAAGCTACTCAAATTACAGCTCATATTGTACTCAGAGATCTGCCCCAACACAAGTCATATAACAGCCATCTGCACAAAACTGCCAAAACAAGATCCCCACAAATCTTAAAACATCCATTTGATCACAGGTGCATCATCACCTCTTATGTATAAAGCAACTTCAGGTAAAAAGCACCAGTTTAAATGAGCCCTACAAAAATACAAAATAATTACTTAAATAATTACTTAATGATTATAATTACAAAATAATTACTTAAAATAATTAATTTCAAGACAAAACACTTGATCTGGTCAAAACATTAGACTCTGACATACTTTAAATATTAAGAAAACAAGCTTGAGCTTGTACTTCAAAAATAAGCAAAAAGCTTAAAAAAAAAATCAATCACCTAAATACAGTATTAAGAAACATTTGAACCAAACTCACTATACAAAAATATTTTCAGGTAAGCAAAAAACTTCCTTTTTGTTTGAAATGATCACCTCCTGAAGGCAAAGAGTTAAGCATTTACATACAGGTTATTAAATGAAAACATATGTGCATATCAAAATTTTGAATATTTTCAAAAACTTTTATCAGACACCACCACAAAGGCTCATAACTTCAATATAACCATACAATACCTTCATTTTTCATAATGTAGTTAATAATTTGTCCTACAGTGTCACTATTCTCATGTGCCGTTTCATTCATTTCTGTGAAAGGAAATAAATATAAATATGTTGTCAATAGTTTGGCCTTTTAAAAGAAAAACATTAGTTATTTAAAAAAAAAAAAAAAAAAAAAAACATCACTAAAACACCCCAACTTCAAAAAAAAAAAAAAAACAGAAAAGATGTTACATTAAAAAAGACTTTTTAAAAATAAATGCTTTAACATTCATTTAAGACTTCAAAAAGCTCAATATTTTCATAAACACACATCAAAATTCTTTTTATAGCTACTTAGGAGACACAAACAATCCCAAACATAGGGAAGAAAACAAAACCAAAATCATTAAACTGTCTCAAGTCACTATTTTAAAGTAAGTATTATTGGCTTCTAGTATAAGAAGGATCCATTTAAGCTTTTCACCACAACCGCAAGGACACAGAACGATTTATTTTTTTTAATTTATAAATATATAAAACATTCGCATATGACTACAGGAGGAAGAGATTTAGGAGAGAAGCTTCATGACCATACTTAATACTTCTGGGGTTGACTGCTGTCAATAACAATGCTGGAAGCTTCCCCAGAATAACCTCAGAACACAGAAAGACTGGGGAAGAAAAAAAAAAAAAAAAAAAGGTAAAAGGCACAGCTCTGCCCTTCCCTAACAGACATACTGTCTATCTACCTTGGAAAAAAAATAATCACAGGATGGAGACGAGTTTGATAGGTGAGGCCTTGAATTTGTCTCTAAGTAGTGAATTAGGGGCTTTCCTATCTCTTTACTCACTGTTCATCTTCTTCATCCTGATGGCTACAACTTTATAACGCAACTTACACAGCTACTTCCTCCAGCTAAGACCTAGAAGCTGTCCCCTCTCACTGCCACTCACCTCGGTGTCACCTCTCCCCCAAGCTACAGGATGAAGCATGCCCACTGGCTGAGTGCATGCCGCAGGCAGTGACTGCAGGAGAGCACAGCCGTACATCACTACTGCAGCACGTGGCTCTACCATGAGCTCTACCTTACCGCTGTGGCACTGTCATTTGCGCATCTTATGGACCTGCTGACAGGCTGTCAATTAACGGGGAGAAAGGAGAACAAGTGATTCAACCCCTCTTTTTACCAAGCTGTACATAACGCACTCTTTGCTCTTTTTTTATTCCCATCTTCTCTCAAGGAAAAAAAGAGCCATAAAACAAGAGCACAAAAGAAAGTATCTTTAAGAAAAAATGTGAGCAGCACACCATGTAAAAAAAGGATGCAGACAGTCAGCCCAAAGGCATAGTTTTATCTTGAGATGGAAGATGAGAATGACAACACAAGGATAAGATTGCTAAACATAAACCTAAGATTTTAGGCTTTGAACAGCAGCTTTTTGTCACTCCTCAACGTTCAATACTTTGTTACCACCAGCAAGTGGAGTGCATAAAAGCAAACTGGGGACTCCGATAGCTGCAACATACAGGAACAGTAAAAAGATGTGTATTAGACATGTTGATTACCTATTTTTTCCTCAGGCTTTTCCTCTTCTATTTGCTCAGCCTCTGTTGTACACCGATACCCTTTTTTCTTAAGGACATGACAGATGAGGATCCCCAGGAGACCCATGATGAAGAAAACAGGAACCAATGCAAAGGCAATGTACTCCAGGTGGTCAGGCGTGCTGTTGTTGCCAGTTGTCACAGTAGTTGTCTGTAAACCGCGGCTTTCCAAGACCTGCACAAACTCTCCATTGCCTGTGTAATGGAATAAACACAGTTATTACAACAGACCACAAATGCCTTTGAAGCATTTAGAAAATTGTGAGTATGGCCAAATCCCAAGAGCGTTAATGGGATGTACCTCCTGCGACGGCTTGGAAGGGCAAGGTGTACTCTACTGGTTTAGAGCTCACCCCTGTAACAGTCAGTATTTAAGTTGTAGTACAGTCAAACACTAATTCAATAACAAAAATTAAGCATTTTTAATATTAAACTATGAAGTTAACAGGTATATATTCCATGTTAAAGATTGGCCTTTTCAATTACAAGGTCATAGGGAATTTAGATTGGAAGCAACCTCTGAAGTTCCTTAGTCCAAACACTGCTAAAAGCAGCTCTGAGTAGATCAGGATGCTTAGGTACCCACGTAGTCTATCTGAAGCATGGAGATTCTACATTTCTGTAAAAACTGCTCCAATATTTGACTACCTTTAGGGTAAATACACAGATTAAAAATCACAGCACCTCCTCATACATCAGATATTAAAGCATACATCTGATTGCAACTAAATTGGACTGTTCAGCTAAATCCAATAAAAATATATGTTCACCTATTCAAAATTCCTTCTGAGACCCTGGAGTACATAGGTACATACAACTTATTTAGTAAAGGTTTGTATATTACTCAATATGCAAGAATATTCCTGCGTTTCTACTTTCTATTCTTCTCGACTTTATCTGAAAAACATTTTTAGAGAAGAATAACAACAAAAGAGACCAATAAAAAAACTAGCATTGTATTTTAGCCTATTTTCTACCTACTTTTTTTTTTTTTAGAGCAGACGAGGCAATTCGTAATTTTTCTATTAAATCAGTTGAAGGAATGAAGACTCATCAGAAAACCATTTACATGATATTGACACTTCCACAAGAGAAATATCTAAAACCACCTGTGTCCTCATTTAAAAAAAAAAAAAAAAAAAAGGATCTCCAGAAAACTGCAGAAAGAGCATTATTCCATAATCACATCTACTGTGCCAGCTATATAACTAAGTTGTATTTGAAAAATAGCAGTAAGGTGACAGCTAAGAAAAGATACATAAAACTGCAGTTAGACATTTACCTTAAATTTTCTTTATACCAAAACATTAGCCATTTACTTTTCGAGGATTTCTAATTTTTTTCAGAATTCTCTGAATACCAGTTCAGTAATAACTAATACACAAGACTTGCTCAAAGTGAAAAACTGGCACTTTTTTTGAAATATTTGATCAAAATCTCCCTTAGCTTGAAAAAAAAAAAAAATGCATTACGCATTTCTCTGAACAATTTGCTACACAATAGTAGGAATGCAGAAAACAGAAGGAAATCCAAACAAGAGTCTGAATAGATCTGGAGGCTGAATGAACTCTAAATGTTAAAATTAAATCTCAGGATGTTTGCTTTGGACAAAGCCAAATGGCCTAGCTTGCTTACAAAACCAAACTTTTTTTTTTTCTTTTTAAAGAGAAGCTAGCAATCCTACCGATAACTGTATGCAGAACTTGTTAGGTAGCTACCCTTCAGTAGCTCTAATTTATGCCCAGGTAGGACAACTGATCAGCATATGCACAATCTAACACAGAAATTGCAATTGTTATACACTCACTACAGGGAAATAAGAGACAGTAGAGGTTAAAATAATCATTTAACTGAAAAAGTTGCTTTCACAGTTCGTTTTCTAAGAATTTCTAATTCACATTTTAATATATTAAAATGAAATGGTTGTTTGTTTGGTTTTCAGAGGGTTCTTAAAACATCAGGCTGCAGCAGCTACAAAGTTCCCCCACTTCATCACAGAATTTACTTCCTAGGCAGGCAAAGAGCCATCATATCATCTTTATTTTGTTGACTACAATGTTTCAGAAGCTAAGAAATACAATTGAAATAGTATGTATCACAAGCTCTGAAAGGTTAGCATTCATTCAACTGTAAGGCAATGTGCTTTGATTTTGATGCACATTATCCATTTTTAGAATGGGAAAGATGCAGTACATTATTGCAAAGACATCAGCAGTCACTAACAAAACCAACAGGTGGAAGGACAAATGAGAAGTGCCACAAAATGAATTTGACTCAATTATTTTTTAATGTTTTCCACCTCCTTGTGGCAAAAGCAGCATGCATTACCCTAACAAATTATATCTCCTGACATTCCTCCATAACCACAGTAGGTAACTCCCACTTCAAACCAGACAGCAAGTGCTTCCAGCTCTCCATGCTGTGGTTCATTAAAGCTCCTCCAGATGCAAAATTGCTTTGTGAGGTCCCCTTGGTCCTACCCCACCGGATTTGCACCGGATTTTAAAGTGGACCACCAAAATGATTCAGGTTTAGCAAAAAATGCCTTAAGTAGTATCTGCTTTTTAAAGCAGTCACTTGAGTGAATCAGTATACTTGCGGTTTGGCAAACTGCTCTATCAAGGCCATCAAGAGACCGAGCAAGCTGATATGGAGGAACAAGCAACCGTGGGCAAGGAAAGATGAGTATCTCTAGAACAAGCCTTCCTGAAGTAATTGGACTAACATGGAGCCATGGTCATGCAGGACATCTCCAAAAATAAAGTGGCAGAGGGGAAATTAACTACATGCAACAAATATACTGTTCTACATAATTGTTTTTAGATCATCAACTTGACAGCCACTGAAGATATGCACACGATTTAGAATGCAAAGCTAACCATCAAAGCTGCACATGAGCAACAGAAGAGAAAAATTATGCAAAAGAAACAAGAAAACGGATCCCAACTGCTACTGAATGCTCAGAGCAAACAGGAAACTTGGTATGAACTCAAGCCAATTTCAAGTACACAAGGAACTCTAACAACAGAGCACATCACATTTTCAGAAGGACAGGTCTTTTATAAGCTATTGCTAGAGCTGATCCCCACCCTTCAAAAATAAAAAAAATAATAATAATAATAAAAAAGAAACAAGCTAGCAGGTACTCCTCAGGTTAACGCTCCCAGCCCTTTTTATGGAGGCTGAACCTTCATACTGCTTCTAACATTACTACCCACACCCAAAGGTCTCCCTCTCCACCCAGCAGTGCCTCAAGAATATTTTACAAAACCTTTAGGAAACACAACATATGAGGAAAAAAAGTTGGCACATTAAGGAAGAAATACCTCATCTTTCATTAAATTACAACTTTTACCTGGCCTAGCCAGGCCTACTAACATTTTAGTCAAACACTTGATGTTACCAAAACAATGCCTGACCACAACAAAACCTCCATGACCACAGGATCTTGATAGCTGTAAGAATGAGGCTGGACTGGACTAGGTACGCAGAGGTACTCTGTAATAACCCTTCTTTCCCCTTCAAGTTTCTGAGGTTCACAGCACACAGAGACCGGAGCACCTCGGCAAGGCCGCCCCACCTGGTGCTGCTGTCCCAGCAGGATTAACTGTTCCAGCACACCGCCTGCCACCCGGGGCCAAAGAGCCAGCAAGGGCAGCAGCTCCCACACGTACAGGTTTCCCTCTCACCACAAACATAGGGACAGAACAACTCCTTCCTCAGTACATACTGCCACGATACCAGACCTTGCTTGTGCCAGGTTACAGAATTAGGCTTTCCTTGGTTCCTGCAGCAGGAAAAGATTTCATATTTAGCGCGATCGCTCTGAGCTCCCTGAGATAAGCTCCAGTTCAGCAAAAAGCTTGGCCTTCAGCAGTTATCTAAGCAGACAGTTCTCAGACTTCTCATAAAGCACAAGTGAAATCTCTAGAAAGATTTAATATTCCTTAAACAACAGCTCCGACTGTTGAAAAGTTTGTTGATTTTTTTATAGCCAAGAACATACCTATTTAGTTATAAGTCATGTGAAACGTCATTAAAATAATGCATTGTCTTTATTTCTCTGAATCTCCCATACTAAACTTAAGTATAAGCCACATCCTAACGGATTACTTTAAGCACATTCCACTTATTGCACTGTTTAATTTACAGCAATAAACCCATAAACAATGATGTAATCTCTCTGCCCTGCTGATAAATCTGACTTCGTTACATCAGATTTTGCCTATTATGCCCACGCCATATTGAAATATTAGAGCATACCTTTTAAAGAGCTTTGTTTATACTTTATGAATTGGATTGTTCTAGCAATCAATCTGCTAAGAATAGCTACGTACATATGTACTACCATATCCATGCAGCTCAAGGAGTTGCATGATCATATTTCCTGCTTTCAGGCATGAAAACGAAATACGGGTTTCAACCTCACAATATACAGAAACAAACTATGGTTGGCCTTAATGTTAATTGAATTGTTAGAAAAATTAGGTATGCTTGACGTACAACCTATTGAAGTGTAGTACAAGACAGATGAAATGTTCAGAAAAGACATTGCTTAAACATCTCAGTGTAGCTGGAGAACACGCCTCAGTAGCAGCATTACTTGAAGCAATTCTCTCCCTGCTTCTTTTTGTGCCAGTTCACTCATCTGTGGAAACAGGGGAATCAGCCAGGGTTCAAATGGTTTAAATAAAAAAAATAGTTTGCTCGGGTGTTTTCTGTTTTTCTTTCTTTAACGTATGAACCACTTTCTCATTCAACTCACCATGTGATCCTAGAAACATTTACCAGGCGCAATGAAAGCACTGCACAGCCCAGCAATGCCACCAGAAATGGGCAGGCAAACCTGACAGGCTCACACTGCAAGGGAAAGGCAGCTGGGCATCACACCCAGTGTTTCTTTTTCTCCTGGCTCTAGTGGAATTATAATTATACAGGATTAAGCTACGACACTTCCCATCTCCAGGCTGGACATCTATAAAGGTAGATTGATGTACACCTTGTTACAAAGCTTTCATTTTAAGCATGATTCAAAGGAAAACTTTTGTTATTTCAATTACATACTTCTAAACTCAGACAAAAGTCAAAAATTTTATTTATTAGTTCAATTTCCTGAATACATGCTAAATATCTCACTCTTAAGATCTTCAGAAAACATTTAAAAATTCCCTAAGGTAATGGAGTTTAAGGGAACTTAATGAGATGCCAAAACTGGCCAATTTATGTCCCTTAGCAGTTCAGAAGCAGTGGATATTCTCTTAAAAGAAACAAGATCTAAATCAGCTCTTTACTTTTGTTCAGTACATTCAAACTTATTCAGGTAAGTAAAACAAAATGCAGTAAAGGTTTCTGTTGTCACAGTAATTTCACTTTTCAGAATCTTAATTCAAACACTGAACAGCGACTTTCCTTACACCACTGATGGTAAACACACATTGATTTACTACAGTCTGTTAGTTACTTTAATTACAGTAGACTACACCAGAACAGTTTACACCAACTTCAAATTAAATACACTTTTTAAGAATTACCTAATTTAAACAGGATTTTTCTATTCTGGGTGAAATTCCCTTTACACAACCAAGCTGATGGAACAGCAAGAGGTTTCAGTCACAAGTCAAAACATACATAAAGACATTTAGGGACTACTGGAGCTTCTCTGCCCTACTAGCACCATTGTAGCTATAGAGGAGACTATAGAAAAGGCAGCAAGGAACGGGTTAAAAAAGGCTTTTTTTTCCAAAAGGAAAAACTGTAAGGGAAGACAACCTGT
Organism: Aythya marila; assembly: GCF_965140915.1. Classification (NCBI taxonomy): domain Eukaryota; kingdom Metazoa; phylum Chordata; class Aves; order Anseriformes; family Anatidae; genus Aythya; species Aythya marila. The sequence continues at coordinate 53,658,190 of NC_139045.1, read as the reverse complement.
TGCCTACCAGTTGCTTCACCTATTGTTCACTGAAATCGTACATCAGGGAATATCCGCGCACTGGACAACAAAGGAAAGAACGCTATCATCTAGGAGCAACAATCAGCAGGTTTGTGAATTCCGCTTAGCTTTCAGCTTCCTTGTAGTAGTAACCAGAAGCTACAAAGAGAAGCGAAATAAGCAGGAAGTCTGATGAGAAAAGGAAGCCACATGATGACAGAACATAATGACGACTCGTAACGGTACTGCCAAACGCCTTAGAGGTTAAGCAAGGTTGTTCAAGGTCTGCTGTCAGGAACTTACGAACAGACTGCAAAACCTTTGTTAGGTTTGTCACAAGAAGTACCTCAAATGAGAGAACAGAAGGATCAACCACACTGCTTTACAGAACCACAGGCTGGTGAGGCTGGCAGAGCCCTCTGGAGGCCCCTGCCCCAGCCCCTCCAGCAGGGACACCCTCAGCAGGGTTCCCAGCACCACGTCCAGGCAGCTTCTGGAGACCTCCAAGACCCCACACAGTCTCTCTGGGCAGCCTGTGCCACGGCTCCTCACCCAAAACTAGCTCCAGTTTCTGAACCTTAATAGTAAGATGCACGCAGACGGTCTCACAGATGACCTGTCTTTAAAAACCACGGAACTGAGAGTCTTTCACAGGACCTCAAGTTGGATCCTGCAAGAGCCCTTCAGTTAGAGACTGAGTTTTTGGCTCACTAAAGTTATCACGAGATTTGTGATGACCTCAGCAAGGGCAAATTTTGCAGCAGGTCTTTGAAAGAAAGCCTTCTCCTCTGAACTTTGAGAGTTAAGTCTCAGCTGGGATGAATTCTTTCCCAGTCCCTACTTATTTCTCAATTACATGACATACCAACACTATTTCAACAAGCTGTCTACAAAAAATTTTAGACAGGCTTCCCTGAAAGCTGCAGGGAGAGCTGAGAAAGGAGATACCTCCTAAACAAGGGCAGGTCCCATTAACAGCAAAGCATAACCAAAAGTGTCAGTGGTGTACAAAGCATGTAATCCTCAGCTATTTTAAACCATCACAATTTCTACACTCCCAGACAGCTTATTATGAGCTCTTAAAAAAGGACAAACTTAATCTTGTCAGTTGCCCTGTCTGTCCGAATAACCACACCATGAGGATATCTGGCATTATTAAGAACTCAAAACCAAAACTAATGAAGACAAAAATGTCTAGAGCAGTTCAGCCTGTTGAAAAATGTAAAAAAATATACACTACAAACAGAAGGAAGAGAGGCTCAGTCCATTCCTTGTACATGTACGTGATACAAGATGCAGCTGGTAATACCAAGCAAACACTGAGACAAAAACCTTATGCTCTGCTTTTGCTAGTGCTAAAACTGCAGTGCTTATGGGGTAATGGCTTGGGTCACTATGTGAGCAGCCGAGAGTTCGTGCTGCAAAAACATGCAGAACTGATGCTTTGTGTTTGTATTTCTGTGGGAACACTTTTCCTCGGATCTCAGCTTTCAAATACAGCATGCACTCCGTGCAATTAACAGAGTGCATGTCACCAGTGCCTGTCAAAAGAAAACCCTCCTGGACATACCAGATATTTGAAGCTATTCCCCACTATTGGTAAATTTAGACGTGCAAGCAGCATGAAATCAATGCTACCAAACACAGCAAATCAGTGCTTTTGTGCAAACAAACATTCACACTAGTTGAGATCTGTCACAAATCAATTTTAACCAAAACCAGCATAACTTCTGTGTGAAGATACGGTGGAAAGCATTTGACAAACCTCAGAGGAAGGAGAAAAAAAAAAAGACCCATTCTTTCACAGCTTTTGCATTTCCTGTTACACTTTGCAACTTTCAGCTTTCAGAAGTACAGCTGTTCATCTGATTTACCAGACTAAATTACAGGTACAGTCACTAAATCCTACCAATGCACATGGCATACTAACGGCTCCCCAGTGCAAGTGCCTTCAAGCTCTGTGAAACAGACTCGTTTATAACATTTCAAAAGAGTCAGCACAAGCCCACATACACCCATCCTTTCATCATACTAACTACCAGTCAACACAGACCTAAAATTCAGGCTGCCTGACTTCTTTCAGTGAAACTGATTAGTTGGAGTGAGGGGGGTGGGGTGGAAGTCTGAAAACATTAATACCTTCAGCACCATTCTACAGGTCCCAGTTGTGCCTACTGGTACTACTTCCTGCTCTCCTGGAGAGAAGGATGGACTGGATGTTGAGCCTCCCAACCTTCTTGTATTCAGGAAAAGGAACAGCAAGTGGTAGACATCTCAGCCCGTCCTGCGCCAACCAGTAACACTCCATTTACAGAGCTAAGTACGAAAGCACTCGAAACACGCAGCGCCCAATTTCACGCTAATAATCCCGCTCACCTTAACTGCTCCCACAGTGTTTGCTCTCACCAGCCCGGTGAGCTCTTATCGGCGCCCCACCAGCCGAGCGGAATAAAGGCGCTCACAAGGCCAAGGCGAGCACCAGGCTGGGCAGTGCAGCAAGGCGCACGCCGCAGAACGCCCGCTGCACTCCAGACAGGACAGACGAGCTCAGTTTCTCTCTGAGATTATCAGCACCACAACATTTGGAGTTAGACATAAACAAAAGACAGCGTCACTTCACAATAACTTCCTGCGGGAGCCTGCGTGCACCCGGGCAGCTTCCAGCGCTCCTTAGGGCCCCGAGTAACCGAGCCCCTAACCCCAAACACGAGGCCGGGTTTAACTGCAGGGCAGCCCCGAGCGGAGCAGTTATCCTTCAACCCGCTCCTATTCCGTGAGTCACCCGCTCAGCGAAGCAGCTCCAGGACAGCCGCCGGACCCGGATTTGGACAGTTAGGTACTTTTTTCCCCCGTTTTCCCACCCGACTCCCGGCCACACCGGCAGCAGGCACACGACGAGCCGCTCTGCCCCGGAGCTCCGCGCACACAGCCCGGCGGCAGGGCAGGGCAGGGCAGGGACCCCCCGGCTCCCCCCGGCTCCTCGCACCCCGGCTCCCCTCAGCCGGGCCGAGCAGGGCCCGGGCGGGCCCCGAGCAGCCGGTGCCGGGCAGGGAGAGCTCCGGGCTCCCCGCGGAGCAGCGGCGGGGCCAGCCGAGGGCGATGGGGGGGTCCCGGCTCCCATTTTCTCCCCCCGCCGCGACCCACCGAGAGCGGAGAGGTGCCCCCCGAGCCATGGGTCCGTGGGGCCAGCCGAGGGGGCAGCCGGCGGAGTCCCGGTGGTCGCTGCCGGAGCCATCCCGACGCTTCGCCCCCGCTGACTCCGAGCTGCCAGCGCCGCCGGGCCCGGCCCGGCTCAGCCCGGCCCAGCCCAGCCCGGCCCTGCCCACCGGCGGCGGGGCGCGCCCTGCCCAAATGGCGCCTGCGCCGGGCCGGGGCGGTGCTGTGGTAGCGGAGGGGGGAGAGGCTCGGTGCTCTCTGCCCGGCTGTAGGAAAGGGGAAGGTGCTTGTGGTGCACTCCTGTAAAGAGTTTTCGGTGTTCGACCCCGTCGCAGATGCATTAGTGGGGTGAGGGAGTGCTGGCATAGGGCGCCCAGGCGGCTTTGGAGGATCTCCAAGGAGGAGACCCCACAGCCTCTCTGGACACCCTGCTGGGGGTGTCCCTGCTGGAGCAGGTGCCCCCAGAGGGCCCTGCCAGCCTCGCCATCCCGTGATCACACAGCAGAGCCTCTAGGACAGCTTTCTAGCCCTGTCACCAGCCGTAGCCGCTCCCTGCCCGCACAGCACCTCACCCCTAGCAGCACCGTGCTGGGGCCAGGTGGAGGCAGGGCTGCCTGCCAAGTGTGGCCCAACAGCCCCTGAGGCCAGCAGAGTTTGGTCCTTGCCCAATTTGCTTAGTGTTGACCAGGTGCTGCAGCAGCTCCCAAGCACCTATGTGGCATGCTGAGCTCTTGGGGTTGCCCAGAGCCTCTCACGAGAGCTGGTTCAGGTGCATCTCAGCCAAGGGTTTCAGCCACAGTTGGAGAAGGCCCCCGTGCCACCACTGCCCCTGGAGGACCCTCACTGCCAGGGCATGGCACGAAGGCTGAGGAGATCTGGTGGGGATGGCTGCTCAGCACCAGAGCTGCCCCACACCCAGAAGGAACGGTGCTGGTTACCAGAGCTGGGTTAAAGCTACTCAGTGTAATGGTGGGGCAGTAGGGGCCTGCGTGGCATTGGTGAAGGTGCCACTGCCTCAGCATTCACACTGAGGCTTGCAAATGTTCACATCTTTCATGCGACTCTTCCTTAATTAGCCATCAGCTCACACAAAAAAGGGGCACCACTTGCCCTTTTTTACCTCTTCCCACCCATGATACCTCAGATTTGTACTTATACACCTTGACTCTTCACAGTTTAACTCCAGCATAGATTTGCATCCTGTTAAACCAGCTCACATGCTTAGACCTTGGCCCACTTTGTATTTCAGCCTCTATAACTGGACTTTTCTGCTGTCATGGCAAAAAAAAAAAAAATAAATCATACTCTTAAATCAAGGCAGCAGCAATTACATCTTCCCATTAGTTCCAAATACATTACTCTAAATTATTCTGATCTAAATTATTTATTTATACTTGCTCTTACTCATTTTAAATACCTAAGCAAAAAATGCCATTAATTTAAGAAACAATGTTGCAATAATTATAAAGCCATACACATTCTGGCATGATTTGTTTATCTAGTACCAACAATGTGGGCAGAAATACCTTTATTGACTAGATGTTTTCTCAGCTAGATCCAGTACATTAGATCAACACCTTCGTGTTTGAGCAATTAGTCCATCTAACATCTTTTCCCCCTCATCATTTTTGGTAAAGAAAATATGCAGAAAATCGTGTTCTTAAAAGTAGTAGATCAGTACCATTGACAAAATGCACTGGAAACTGCAACTCTGGAAATAACCAGTCTTAATCTTTTTACTGTGTGCTTGACTGTCAGCTCTATTCATGGTACAAATTGTAGCCATTATTTGTACACAAAAATATTTTTTCAGAGATACATTTATGAAAAGATCAGGGTGATTTAACACCCGCGATAAACATGTTGACAAGCAAGGATTACAATTGCTCTCTTTTCCTTCTTTGGGAGCAAGAGAAAAATACTTTTCAAAGAATAAGCATTTTCTGAGTCCAGTGACAGAGCTCTATTGATTGTTCAGATACTTGTTTAGGTACCCATTTTTAGCATCTATTGAAGTGATTTTACAATTCCTTTGACAATTCGAGGTTGAATACTGTATTTCAGAATTTGTTTCTATCTTTAGCTGAGTTTGACTGCTATTTGCCCATCATCAGCCTTAGGAACGGCAACACAGCAGTCCTGAAAATAGACTAAGCCATCAGACACAGTTATGACATAGAAAATAAAAAGTTAAAGCTTAATAATAATAATAAAAAAAAAATACAACCGCAGAATACAGTACTTAAGGTATAAGTAGGTATGGCTGAACTTTTTGCCAAAGTTTACTTGTATATTCAGCCTGAAGGAGTTCAAGAATTTAATGAATGTCATGCTTATAAGTGGAAATGCCTCTTCTGAGTCCAGTAGATAACCAAGAACTTGAAGTCTCAGATTCCTCATTTAAACAATTGGTTGGAGATTTATTCATTTATTAGCAAGGAAAACTAAGAAAGAATGAACAAAAGTGTCCTTTTCAACAGAGGGGAGAATCAAACTTTCAAAAACATGTCTTTGATCCTCTCAGGTTTCCTACAGAAAGTACTGCTACTCACCTGAGTAGCTTCTTCTCTGCCTCCTCAATCACGACTCTTTTTTTTTTCTTGTGATGTGGTTCTCTGTCAACTGTATTCAGCATCCTAAGGGAGACAGAGATGAGGAAAAGGAGGGATGCTTCTTTTTTTTTGCTTGGAAAGTATGGAACTCCATTTCCCAGCTGACAGGTTATCCACAAAGTTCAGCACAATTTCTGAACCACATCTGCCTCTATGAAACAAGCTATCCAGAGGAAGCCCCTGGCTTAGGGTCTCTCTCTGACTTCAGAAGCATTGGTTGCACTTTAAAAAAAAATGATTGGAGAACTAATCTCAGTTTACAACACAGCCCACAAGCAGTGAGTTGGCACAATTTCTAAGGCAGCAACTTCCTGGCCTTCTTCATCCACTGGAACAAATGCCCTTGGGAAACTCTTTGACTTTGCCACTAGAAGATCTGTGAAACTACCCACAGACTCCTACAGAGAATAATAAACCTCATTAAAACATTGTAAGCCATAAAGTTTCCTGAACAGATTCAAAACTTGCCAGAAGTTTTAATTAACCCAATCTATGTCAACTGTTTCCTCAAGATTTCTAAAATACATCTTTTTTTTTGTTCCTATTAATAGTTAGTAATGTTTAGTTTGCTCATATTAATTTATTCCTACTAGTATGTTCCTATTAGCAGATAAACCAGTGAATTAGGAAGCATGCAACCAATTTTTCTAATGCAAAGCAGTCAAGGAATATTCTTGTTTAATGGCCTTTGCCATTGCTTACTGATAATTGTTGACACAATCGAGAAAAAAAAATAATTATCCTATTCTGTACTCTGTGTATGCTCTTTGAAGAGCTCAGGATTTGTATTACTATTCATTTCTGCTTTTCCCTTAGAAGACCTCACTACTATTACTAGAAATTTGAAAAATATATGTCTTTACTTGACCTTTATAACTAGGAAGCAAGTATTACTTGGTGTTTTGCCTATTATTTTTACTTCAGTCACAAATTAAGTTACATGTTACTGAGAAGTTGTCCTGTTAATGAATTTACATTTTTCATTATTGTTCCACTGTTGACTTTCTTTATTAGATGACTTTTTCTGCATTTCATTTTTATTGGTAGGAATATCAGAATAGAACAGACAGCTAGCCAGCTCTCATATGTAAGTTACAGAAAGAAAAAAACATTTGCAGCAGTAAGTAGGAGATAGAGAAGCCATTGCTCTCACATCTTAAGCAACATTGCCTTGAACGTCAAAACAAGGAAAATATCTTATTGTGACACTGGAAATGTCACATCATCAGTCTCTTTTATATCACTTAACAAGACACTAAGACACTTGAAAATTGGTAATCAAGGTGCTAGTCTCACAACTGTATAATTCCATAACATGTATAAAAATGATTACATATACACAAATATTTCATTGTAAAACTAGCTAATACAACTGCAAGTAAAGCTTGAACACATAAAATACCCTTTGAAATTAAAACGGTACATGTTTCCACACCATTTAATTGTTCAGTTTTATTTATTGCTAGAATCACAGTTAAGACACAGGCTTCTTTGTGTCTGCTTTCTAAGAGCTCTTTCTAACCTCCTCATGCTCAACCACCACAAATAAATAAATAAATAAATAAATAAATAAAAATCATATGTATTCTCTATTATTACCTATACACACAAAGCAAGATTACTTTTAAAACATTTTAAGGCTGCATCCAAATGCCAGCAGTGTTTAAAACACCCACATATATTAAAGAGGCAGCCTTTGGTAGCAGTAATTTACCTGACAGTGTTTTACTTTACAGACCAGAGTGAGCCAAATAATAATGTCGAACAGTAAGAGAGATATTAACATCAGGAACAGGGATGATGGGGGGGAAAAAAGAAGAAGAAGAAAAAAAAAAAAAGTAATTTAATGTGTCAAGTATTAAACATTCATAAAACTCAAGTTTAATTATTAGTTTTCTGACAGAACTTTTACGTATCCAGAGGCTCAATTCCTCCCTTATAAAAGAGCAATTGCAAATTTCTATAGGACTGAGACCATTTCTTAGTACGTGTGTCCAAATATGAGGACTAGGACATCTTGGGTATTTGCTTATAAGAATTTATATATATTATAAATAAACAAATAAACAAAAGCTAACCTAAAACAAATACCTGGACCCAGACAATTAACCTACCTTGGAAATGATACCTCTAACTTAAGGCAGCTACACTTATCAAGCCCCTATTCAAAAAATAAAATAAAATAAAATAAAATAAAATAAAATAAAATAAAATAAAATAAAATAAAATAAAATAAAATAAATAAATAAATAGAGCTGGAAGGGACATTCTCAGCAAGCTGTTTGAAAGCTAACCTAATTTTACATTCTATTTTGCTTAATATGCAGCTGTTTCTACTGATGGAAGTAAATGTATTTCTGAAAGGCACTGATTCGCATGGAAAAAGAAAAAAGCCAGCAGAACTGTACATAAAATGCAGTTCTGCTCTAAAATTTTAAGCTTTATACTTAACAAATTGTCCATTTCTACAATATTTCATCCTGTCTGGTTGAGAAAATAACAGTAAACAAGCTAAGCCTTTAAGGTAGTGATTTTCTAGATGCAATCTCCCTTTCCCTCTCATACTTTTCCTGTCTCTTTCTTTCATGATACTGTTCCTCTAATGCAATTAGGTTGCAGGACTTTCTTTGTCGGTAGGAATATGGTTTCAGTTTTATTTGTACCTACGTGAGGTCAGGGTTGTGGTTCTCACCATTCAAGGAAAGAGACGTTTGGTTTAGTCAGGACTGTCTCCCCTTTGTTTGTGGTGGGTCCCACTGATGTGGGTAAAATCTGTTTCCAGCGAGAATAAAAAAAATACTTGATTTTGGAACCAAATCGTTAAGCTACCTGCCTGAGAAGAAGACCACAAGGCTATAGACACTGTCCCAAGGACAGAGCCAATTCTTTGCAAATATCTGCATGTGTATTGAAAGGAAACAATTAAAAACAAGAACTGGAGCCTAGCACTTCCCTCTAGGATGCCAGCCCATAGCATTAGAGCAATCTGGGTAGGGAATAGAGAAGGAAGTGGTACAATTAGCTTTAACTCTTTAAACGGCTGTGGTTGTCATTATGTTCCTGAGATGCCAGATCCTGTTGATACTTGGTAGGTGTTCCCCAGGAAAGCCTGGCAGATGGAGCTCTCCTCAGGGAGCTGAAGGACAGGAATGTTGATGATCTGGATTCTGATCGGGTTTAGGCATGATTCGGTGTTAGCTGGGTCCTAAACATCAAAACAGATGTGCCTTCAAATGCTTGGGGAACTTTAAAGGCTCTGCTATGGCTGTTAGGAAGCTCAAGTGCCTCCTGAGTTAATCAACAGCTTTGGACCTCAGTGGACTATAAGGATGTTCAGGCTATTGTTAGACCGGCCTCTGGGGACACAGGGAAAAGGGAGGAGCTCAAGGAAGTACCAGAGCAATGCCTGAGTTCGACAAAAAGATTACAGGAAAACAACAAAGTTCATCCTAAACTGAAAGGAGTCGTGAAAGAAGACTGGTGGTTTTGCATCTTGTGGAGAACCGTGTTGTAAATATGCAGCGTAGTGTGGCTTGTTTGGTGTGTGGCAGATGTGGAACCTGATGCAGCACAAGGTAGGGCCACAACCACCTAGGTGACGGCTTTCCTCTTGGTTTTACACTGCCACAGGTGCTAAGGTATTTTTTACACCATAGCTCGTAAGTAAAAGTCAGCATGGAAATGCTCTAAGGTTCTGTATCATAATGTGTGTTTTAAGCAAATGAAAAGTAAATCAAAGGCCTATAGTAATGAAACTAAAATCCACTGGTTTACATTCTGTGCTGTTAAGTCATTATGAATTAATTTGTAACAGCTGAACAATATTCAGCAGGGAATTCAATGATAATACAGGTGGGTGGAAAACTAAGTCCAATAATGTTGTCTGAAGTCACAAGGCATGAAAGAGCTGGCTTCATTAATGGCCTCATGCAAATAGCATATTCACGCCTCTGTGTGCCTAAAGCTAAACATATATATACAATATGCATATATTTATTTATATTTATACATACATATATATATGCATAAAAGGAAATTTAGAAATATGCATATTCTACTCATAGAAATCCATTCATTCCTTTTGGCAGCATCTCTAAGTGAAACTGTCAAAGTAACTGCATTTCTGAGAAGCAGGAGGGGTGCATCGAGAAATGCTCATAGAAACCTGGAGCTGTTTCTTAGTTCTGCAGTGACTGTGGCTGGCTGTGTACTGGGAGACAGAAAGTACTTGTGAGCCGAGTCCCTCCCCAGCTGCTGCACAGGCAGACTTGCAGGGTGTGTTACACTGCAGATGTTTTCAACATATGCAGATCTTTTCCAGTTCCCAGAGCTAAGTCAGAAGATAAGAACAAACTGAAAAGCTTGTGTTCTAATTAAACACATTTAATTACTAATTTAATCCAGTTCAAGGATATTTGTTATCCTCATCTTCTTTGTCTCTATTATGAAAACAGATTATCTTCTGGTTGGGATTATTTTGAATTAGATGAATTTTGCATTCAGAACTTTGGGTAAAATTTGAAGTCACCTTAGCTTCTGAGATTTCATCATCAATAACTTTCTGAAGATTGTATTACTAATGAAAGCCAGGTAAACTAGTAAGGAGATACAAATATATCTGTTTGGCATTCACATTTCAAGATTTATGATTCTGGTCTGTCCGAAACGTTTGAGGTATGCTACCTCTCCACTTCTGAGGATTTCTCAGTCCTCAGATCAGAGACTGCTCTCTCAGGACTTAGTCACTCTGAAGTATTATTCTTCAGAAAATCAAGGAATCTTATTACAACCTTCATTTCCTGGAAGAAAATAGGATGTGGGTCTGCAAGAGAGAGGTCCTGCAAAGAAACTTGTGTGGTTTAATTAATAACTTAGAAGCTTGCTTCCTTGTGAAAAGCCCTACTTTGAGCTTACTGGCTATGCAGTTGGAGTAGTATATTCCTTGAACATAATACTGAGGCTGGAGCTATTAAAGTAAAATAAGTCATGCTGCAGTGGTAATTATTCCTCAAATATTTTCATGGTTTGGAAATCTGGCAAGTGATCTGTTAGCATGATTTGGTTAGACTTCTCATGTTGGCTGACCAAAATATTAGCTACCATATTTAAACTCCTTAAGCATGATTAGATTATTTGGGTCAAAATCCAGAGGCAAGTAAGTGATCACTAAACTACAGTATAGTGGTGTGGAGAGGATCGCCTTCATTTCTTCCAACATTTCAGAAGCATGCTCTGAAAAAAAATAGGACACATCAAGTTCGCATGCAAGGAGCTCTGTTGAAAACTCCATGAAGAACAGATCCATTGAGATAAACTTCAAATTTTGTTAGGCCTGTTTATTCCCACTGCCTTTTATGTGAAACTCTTAGATAAGAAGCCACACACAGATCAAAAACTGTATGGAGAGGGAAGAGATGTGACCTGAATTCCAGATGTGATCTGAATTCCATTGTTTACAACAGTGTTTCTATTGATATGTATAATCCCTGGTAGATCACCAATCATTCACAGCCAGAGAATACACAATATTAGAAAAATATATAGGCTGGAATGCAGTAAGATATGCAACAGACATGGTTGTGTGGACGCTTCTTGAATGCAATACGATAGGCATTATTTTGGATCGTTTTCTGGCAGAAAATGCTTAGGACTTCCTAAAATGCTATGAGTATTGGAAATTTGCTCAGTTCCTTACCTTGCCTTCTCAAGCCCAGCTGTGCAGTATTTCTCAAAGCAGGTCAGGATCTTGCAGTAACTCATGCCGCTTTGCCAACACTTCACTGGGAGTGTCAAAAGCAAGATGAGGTCTTTAACTGGATACCTAATTAGCTGGTAATTGGAGCTGAAATGGGAAGTCTCAGAGAAGTGGGTAGGGAAAGTTTAGCAATGCAATATATGCTTGTTGCCACTTATGTCACCACCCATCCTTGTGAAGAAAGTACTTTCATCTCTATAGCTCATTTTTAGGAATTAGAGGACTGTGATTTGATCTCTCCTGTTGGGCTGAACAAAAGCAATTCCTTCAACCTCTCTCCACATGTCGTTTCAAGCTATTAAGTTAATCCTCCATGACACTTGCACAAGTTCTGCAGCTAAGAAATATTTTTATCTGGAAGAGGCAGAAGAGTTATTGTCAAGGACTGAAATGTAAACAGCTACTGAAATCCTATATGATATCTGGTGCACAAAGTTTTCATTGTATTGAAAAGACCTTGTTGGATCAACTACCCGCAAATCTGGATATGAAGAACAGTTGAGAGCCTGGATATGAACAGCTGAGAGTCTAGGGAAGACTTCTGTATGGAAGGAATGGTGTCCCAAAGCTGGGCAGGAAATAATGTCCCCTGACTGTAAGGACTTTTTCAAGGTTTTGACAGCTTTCTCCCTTTCATATCAAGATAGATCTGAGATCTGAAGCATGAGTAAGAATACTTTTTGGCTAACAACTCATGAAAAATCAGTGTTGGTGAAAGTTTAAAAAATGTAAAATATGTAAATCTGAGAAGTCCACCCCCCCAAACAAACAAACAAAAATGTTTACTTGTAGACTGATCTTCTAGTTAGTTTGCTTTAAATAAAATACAATTTTCACTAGGGACAGAAAAGAAATATTATCAGAAAACAATTATTGGAATAGATCTGAGTGCTGACAGTCACTGTGGGAAAAATGAGAAGTCTCAGAAAGCAAAAGAGATTGTGGTGCTCTGTTTTTTTGAAGAGAGACTAGTAAAGATTCTGTTGCTTTTGACTGAATGCCACAAACCTGGGCCCGCTCTAGTTAAATTAAGACAATTGTGCAATTCACTTATCTTTAGTGTCATGCTTTTAAATATTATAGTTGTTAACTTCAATACAAATTCTAGTAAAGGACAATTTTTTTTTTTTTTACTAGCACGCAGCATGCTTCTTTTTAATGGAAACAAGTAGGATGTGTTCTCAAACAGGAGCAGATAAAGGAACTGCTCATCTTCTGTGTTTTGTGTGGAGCGCATGTTCTTGTTAATCATCTTGTTTACTGGCCATATCGCCTACCCTTGCCACAAGATTTGTGGCATTTTGTGGAAGGATCTCTTACAGGATTTTAAAAGGTGTATGATAATTAAATTAATATGAAAAACATCTCGTAGTTGAATTGGTAAGTTTTTGCTCATTACATGCCCCTAACACATCAGGAATTAGCAAGTGAGCTTCTTATGGACGGGGAGAATTATTATTATTATTATTTTTAAAGGAACGGATATTAAATCTGCTGAAATATATGATTTCAGAAGATCCTAATTTTTTTGTTAAATTCAGTCACACTTGTTTGACTATGTAGACATAGAAAACATACTACAAAAGGTGCAACTGGGTTCATTCCTTTGCAGAGGGAGGAGATGTTTAACCTAAAAGCCTGCTATGTTAGCCTGCCTTTGCAATGTGGACAAGTTGTTTGATTTCCTTTTGGATCTGAAATGACTTAAATCCATAGGTCCTGCTTTGTCAAATAAAGCCTTAAATCAAGGGGTTATGGAAGCTGAGGCTGGCAGCTCTTCTCAATCGTGGATGCTGCTCTGCTTCATACAACTAGCCAAATCTTTGTAGTGGTAAAAACTGAAATCCAGTATCTTGTGTCCTAAGCACAAAGATACAGAGTAATTGTCTTTCTTTCTTCAATGATTATTTAAAGATTTTTGTGCTTAAACCAGTGTGCCTATCTCAAAATATTGTATATTTTGATGATTTAACACACTGTCAGACTACATTGTTTCTGTATTCTAGGAGAATATAGCAGATGCTGGACAACTGGGAAAGGAAAAAAAAAATTAAAAAGGAAATTCCTCCATAGTTCGTAACTGATTTTTCCCTACTAATATCTTCTATGAGCTATTTAAATCCATGTTAAATCAAATGGTTATTGTAGAGTCTTTTTACTTTTTTTTTTTTTCTTTTCTTTTCTTTTTTTTGGGGGGGAAACTCCCAGTTTTAGCATAAAGCAAACCAATTTCTTCCTGCCAAAGTATTTACTAAAGAAAATGTTGGCGGGCAGGGAGATGGAACAAACTATATAGAGAAAATTGCTTGACTTGCCTAGACTTGCAAAGCAGAATCTCAAAAGAGTGCAAATAACATTAATACATTAGGACGAGGAGAGACTTTAAACGGATGTTTTTGATATGAATCACCATGTACACCAAGCACTAATCTGCAACAATTATATCCTTAATGGTCATTATTACAGGAACAATAAATATTTAGCTCAGCCTTCCTCTGGAAAGTCATGGCCTAGACTGATATTAGTGCCTAGACTGATACATCTCTCTATGATATAAATAATAATAGAATATAGAATATAGAAAGAGATACTATTGCCTAGAATTATGTTAGCTAAAAATCACAGATTCTTAAATTGCTTCACAGGGAACATGTAAGTAGAATATGGTGCTAGATGCTATTTTCTAAGGATTCATTTGACCTTTATTCAGCCTCCTAAAGTAAACGTTTAAATTATTCCACAGCATCTCTCAAGAGTGTTAAGTCAACAAAAGGCCTTGTGTCTCCAAATATTTGCCTCTGATGATAGCACACTGCAAACAGAAGCCAGAATCAGGGTTTCCACCTGATGTTTGTAAAATGTAATCTTGTCTCAGCTACCGAGGTCCTGTGGTAAAGGTAAGAAGCTCCTGTTGAACATTTCCACATTCCTTCAACTCAAAATATTTTGACTGAAAAAAGCAAGGGCATTTTTGTTAATGGTGTTTTACTGTGCACCACACGAACAGCAGAGTATAAACCAAACCAAAACAGCACTGCTCTATAAGGTCAGATCCTTTGCTTAATTCTCCACTGCAAGGAATTCTGATGAGGATTCTGTTTTGCCTTTAAAATATGAAATACCCTTTTTTGAAATAAAAATCAAACCCAAATGGTGAGGTAAGTTCTGTTGAGAGAAAATACCATCAGACAGTAACAGTCTGTAAACTTAGCATTGTTATTTTATGCTGCTTCCCTCTCAGCTCTTCCTCCTGCCTGTCTTCCAGGCCGCTATCACGTGGCATGGGAGGGCTTGCAAGTGGGAGGGACCCGGCCACTGGAGCAGCCCAAAATAACTGGAGAACCAGTTAGTGTCTGAGGGATACAAGTGAAGTCTGCATTTGCTATAGGTTTAGGCTTGTGGTTAAAAGCAACACAGCTTCTTGCTCTGCCTTTCAAGCCATTTATAGTTGAAAAGCACCTGAAATCTGGTAGGTGAATTTGAATGACGTTTTGCTATTAGGAGACAAATTATACAGATGAATTTTGGTGATTCTTGCGGGGCCACTGGTAGTAATGGGAGCTTAAGAAAAGCCTAGAGGCATGATCAGAGCAACAAACCAAGAAAGAGGTGATTCACCAGCACGCTGTCAGTGGTCATCATCACTCCAGCTGATATGGAAACAGGACACTGCAGTCACATCGTCACAGCGTTTGCGGGAACCCACGAAAATGGAGGGGAACAAAATTTGGCTGTGGCCAAGTGAAGTCCGCTTTTTGAAGCAGGACGTTCTGCTGCAGAAAAGGAGAGGAAATGCTGGCTGCACGTCTGTCCCTCCAAAAAAAAACAAAAAACACTGACCGCTTTAGGTTGCTGCTTTTGAAAGAGCTCAGCAAAGCTCTGGCTCTTGCAGCAGAGATCTGACTGTCGCAGTTCATAGCCACAAAGCCCACAGCTGTTTCCTAAGGTAGGCAGCTCACAGATAAGGCCAGACAGCAAGATCAGTTCAGCTGAGCATTGCAGAAGCAGCAGCTCTGCATCTTAAAATAGGAACACAGATTTATTTTAGCAGCTGAAAAGGTTAGAACTCCAACAGAGCCATGCCAGGAGCTTGTGGTTTAATCAGCTGAGGAAATGTTGGCACATGATCCTTGCTGGTCACACCGAGGTCTGCTTGCAGCCCTTTTCAGGCCGTGGGTAGTGGCGTTTTCAGGCCAACCTAGGGTGCTGCTCTGGTGGGGAAAGGGTTTGCTTTTGCTCCTTTGTGCATTCTTGGTTTTGTTTGTTTTTTCCCCTTGTTGTACAAGCAGTTAAAGCTTATGTTGCTGACTGTTTCAGTGTTCAAAGCAATACTTCCAGTAGGCAATTAAGATAAAATCTACCTATAGTAAATCTGTGAAGTGCCCTACTGACACATGGGGTTTTGTTTCATTCAGTCGTTCTCTCTCTTCCAATCCCTTCTTCTATTTTCTGACTTCTGTATGTTTATCTTCATCTGTCTGTACAAGTGACTATAGCTGCAAATATCCCAAATAATGATGGAGAGGCTTTTTTCTGTTTGCTTGCTTGTGCTATGGTCAATGCACCTTCCTTTCTTTGGCAATTAAAATTTCCCTGTGTGTTTAACAGTGATGTTGACACTGTAATTGGTGCCTCAGTGCTGGCTGACCTGACAGGAACCTGCAAGCTGTCACAGCAACCCAAAAGGCTTCTGAACAGCTCGTAAGCCTTCCAGTAGATGTGAAATGGAAACTGTGGCTCATTGTTTCTCTGAGGAGCTTCTGTCCACTGAAAATAAGTCACTCCATCAGGATTTGGCTGATAAACGTTAGGTCCTCAAAGTGAAGGCAACATAAGGCAAAATTTAGTCTCTAACAAGTAACTTCTGAGTCAGGGCAGAGAAAGGCAACTCATGACTTTTATCCACTGCCACTCTGTAAGTTGAGTTAATGCTCATTGAAATTCACACCACTTCAAATACAAATGCTTTGCTAACCTCAGCATTGGCATCGGGTCCACATCAGAATAAGCTTCCAAGCTAAAAGCATTATAAGTGAAACATGAAACTAGCTTGTCTAAGGCTCCAATTAAAATTTCTTTGTAATGAGTAATGAAGACATTTCAGGTATTTTCAGAAGGATGGTGACTGTCAGTTAACAAAAGACTGAGTTTTGTCTTCAGCATATATTGTTGCCTTACCTAGAACAGTACCTCAGCAATTCCTGACAAAACCAGCCCCTTACCCCCACCTTAATTTACCCCAGCATCTCCTACTGACACCCCAAAACCTCCTCATTGATTCCCACCTACAGCCCTCTGCAGGCACTTCATTGCTTCAGCCCCTGTCCCCTCTAAGGGCACCTCAGTACCTCCTGTCAAATCCTGCCACTGTCCCCTTCATGTACCCCATTGTTTCCCAAACAAACTCCCCCGCTGACCCGTTTGGGGTCAGTACTTCCCCCAAAATCTCCCTGCTGTTTCCTCGGCTATCTCTGTGTTTCCCCCCAGAAACCTGCTTCTGCCCCTTTTGAGCTGCCTCACCACACAGTCTACCAACATGAAAACAACTGGAAATGAAGAAGCGAATAGTTGAATCAATAGTTTATAATTTAACATTGTAATATCTAAAATCTAGAACAGTATTTACAGAGAAAGGTCACCATATATCCTTTTGCCTTTTTTTTTTTTTTTTTTTGCCAACTATAGAAACACCTCTTGAAAAAATTCTATTTCAGACCTAATTTTGTTTATTTTTCTACTAGATAGTGAAGTCCTTCAAAAGGGTTTGTTTGTTTGTTTGTTTTCCACTATACAAGTCTCCTTCTTTTTGTCATGACTTCTTGCCCTGCTTTGGCACTCGCTTTAGAGCGCAGCAGGCACTAACACAGCTCCCTGAACCAGTGGAAAACCTGCAGCCAGCGGGGCTCAGAGCTGGCAGCAGGGGTGGTGGGACCTGGGAGCACCACGGAGCCTGTGAGCATCCCTCAGGCAGACAGCAGCCATCTTCTAGAAGCACAGGAAGGAAAGTATTTTATTTCCTTATGTTTTTTGTTTCCCAATTTTGCCACAAATATTAATCAACTTCCCTGTTAAGATATGCAAGCTGATTTTTTTTTCCTTTTTGAACAATTAAAACAATAAAAAACTGATTCCTAAAATTGCAATGTTTAACAAGAAAACTGAGAAAATAATTTGAAGAGAGTCATATCTTTTTTTAAAAAATGCAAAGTTAGTTTTCAAAGATGTTGAAGTGCACAAACCTGTTACTTTTGGATTGCTGTGTGTAAAGCCTTTAATGCTGTTTAAATTTGCTGAAATGTATGCTCACACATGTGCTCACACCATATAGGGAAGGGTGAGAAAATAAGAGGTTACGTGTCTGAAAAGGAAGCACCCAAAATGTATGAGCCGTACACTTTGAGACGTGCTAATAAAGCTGCAGCTACTGCATGATTCAAATTGTATAGCACGGGGAACTGAGTCACTTTTGTCTATGACTGTATTTGCCTGCTTTGTTTTTAAAGCATGAGCTGAATGCTGGATTTAATCATTTCGGCTAAGAATTTAGAATAGCGTGCTCAGTAGCTCCTCTGTCTGACCAGTTATCGGGTATGTGGCCAAACACATGCTGCTGCCTGCATCGTGTGCTTGCCAGCAGTGATGATAGGAGTAGATACGTATTTGATGTATGTGGGATTTAATCTTCCAGTTTACTTCAGATTTACTAAGCTTAATCTATAAAACAAATGATTGCTTTAAAGCAAGTCTTTAAATAGAGGGACATACTCTCATTTATTGATGCTGAATTACTTGGGAATTCATTAACAGTGTTTTTGTCAGGAAGACTTTATTCCAGCAAATATTTACATCTATAAAGGAAACTGTACAGTTTCCTCTACAATAACATTGTATGACAATACAACAGCATTATATACCATAAAACAACAGGAGAGTGCTATAAGAATGAAGAGGTTTCAGAAAGTAGTTCTAAAACTTCATCATTCGGTATAGTCAGTTCATCATTTGGCACTTACAGAAGCCTTGCTCTCTCTCTTCATCATCAGTGGTTTGAATGGCAGTGGTTTCCTGTCTACATGGTCACCAAAATCAATAATGTCACATTTGCAGAACTTGTACTGCAGGGCTGCTGCAATGCTGGTTGTGCACGACATTGCATTTTCCTAAGAAGTTTCAGACAGATTTCAAGCTTCTTGAGAAGTGTGGCTGAAGAGTCTTAAGAGTCTTCTGTTTGGGGGGTAAAGAGTGCTTTTTTCCTTGAGAGTATTCAGGCACTGGGACAGGCTCCCCAAGGCAGTGGTCACAGCACTGAGCCTGTCGGAGTCCAAGTGTTTAGACAATGCTCTCAGACACAAGATCTGGTTTCTGGGTTGCCCTTGTGGAGCCAGGAGTTGGACTTGGTGATCCTTGTGGGTCCGTTCCAACTCGGGATATGCTATAAGAGTAAGTGTTTTGTAAAACCTTTTTTTCCTAGTCCGTCTGTTTAAAGGTTTGGTTACCATATGATATGAAGCACTACACTATGAAATACCAATTTCAAATATATACGTAATTAAATTTCAGACTCTGAATGGTGGTCACACATGCCTGTACAAGGCAGAAATGTCTCACTTACCGGTACAAGAAAATTGTGCTGGAGGGAGCAAATACTATGAATCACTTACAGTATATTTGCAAAGAGTTAATTACTCTTTGTGATATTATGAAACTGTTCTTATTTTATAAGGAAGAAACTGTAGTTTAAATCAGACATGTTCAAACCTTTTCAGTGCATTCCCACTCTAGGACGTGGGGTAGAATTCCAGGCCATTGTAGGGCTTTTCCTACCCCAGTTATTCATCATGTATCACTGCGATCCTCCATGCAAAACAAACCGCCTGTGACTAGCCTATCACCTACAGAATGTGAGCCAGCAGGAAGGCGCTTTGAGTCTGAGTATTTGGCAAGTAAATCAAAAATAAAAATGAGCATAATTATGCAAATCAGAAAGCCAATCTCCAGACAGTATCTCAAGTGGTGAAGGCATCAAGCCAAATACCTAGTGAGTTATTTGCATTTACTGAGCAAGCACATGACATGAGAAAAATCTCTTTATACAGGAATGGTTACAGAGGCAAATTGTTCTCAGAGCTGGTGACTTTTATTCTTTTCAACAGTTTGGGCACAGAAGGTAGAAAACAAAACCAAAACCCTGGTCTTAAGGTGAAGCTTCGGAGTCTCTGCTGAAGAGTATCACTATGATAAGTTAATTAAGTTTTCCATATATTAATAATAGGACATCAGAAAGTAAAATTTACTTGAATTCAACTTTACCTCAAAGCTTTACACAGAAAAACTGGTAGGTTTCCGAATCCATGAAGTTGCTTTTATGCTTTCAGTATTTCTTTCCATTCCTTGTTGATGGAGCATCATGGAAACAGGAATGCTGTAGCAGGGTGAGAAAGAGTGGGGCTCCTTTTTATTCATTGGCATTTGTTTTCTCTTGCCCAACTCTAGAGATGAGCAGAGGAAAATCCAGCCCCAGACCTGTAGGAAGAGGAGCATTTCTTTCAGATAGATTGCTATCTGAAAGAAATGTTTTTCTTTGACAAGACAAGACGCTGTGAATGCAGTTCTCTCTCAGTAATTACAGCAATCTCAGTAATTATTTCTGCTAGCACCGAAAGAGGGCATCCTTTCTCTACGGTATAATGACAGGAACACTGAACTAATAAAAGCTTTGAAGAACCTAGTTAATTTTTGAAATTATTCTTCTGCATTTTAACTAAAATTTATTGAAGTTTAAAAATGGACCTGTTTAAAAAGCAGACTGTAGTACTTCACCCTCCCAGCTCTTTGAGGCCATTTTAAGGCCTGCCATACAAACTTCTCAGTATAGCCTTTCTTGTAATGTTTTTATGGGTTCGGAAAGACGTGCTTTATCTCCTGTACAAAGAGTAAATAATCTGCAAGATAACAAGAGTCTACCTCTTTTAAATAATTTCCTTAATTTCAGATTTATTTATTTAGCAAAAGCAAGGTAGGGTGTTTAGCAGCACCTTCTACTTAGAAAAGCTTTTTATCACAAACATGAAGCTACCAATTTTCCATATTTTAGATACTATTTCCTCTGTCAGTGGGACATCAGAGAAATTCTTTGCATGTGAGCTCAGTTTTGCTGGCTAGTGAACTACATATTACAAAAGCATACTGCTATTTATTAAAAAAAAAAAAAAGCAACTGCCTTTCCCCTTTGATATTGCTGTCCCACCTCTCAGTCATGTATTTACAAGCTTGAGCACTTAGTGGGCCCTGCTGCATGTTCAGCACGTTTGAGAAATAGCTTCTTTAGAAGGCTGAAGTCAGCTTTAGAAGCTTAACATTTTGGGAAAGTTGCCTATAATCCTCACAACATACTGTTGTTAAGGCAGGTATCTTTCCAGTATATTCAGGCTGTGACCAGTTTAGATTTTTTGCTTCTATTTTGGGTAACTCATACTGCTTAAGGACACTTTGTCATAACTTAGTGCTAGGGAACTGTTGGAATCGCACTCAGCTCCATTCCTGTAAAAAACAGTTATATGTTATAGGCTTAGTAAATGTATTTAGGTGCCCAGAAAGCTACCTAACAAGGAAAGAAACTTTACTGACAGTCACAGTAGAACTGAAGAGCGTGTATAATAAAGTATTGTACCCTACTCAATTCTTTCACAAAGGAATTGGGCCAAAATAATCTGTGCATAGTGTTCTTTAACTCTGTGATACCAAAACATTAAATATTTCAGTTTTGTCACAGCATTTGTATAAAGGGCAAGTTCGAGATCATGCCTTTTTTTTTTTTTTTTTTTTTAGCGTAACTGACTAATTAACTAATTTGGGGGGCTTAGAAATGAAGTAACATCTAGGAAAAGGGCAGCAATCCAAAATATACTTGAAGAGAACTGGCGTTAGCTCTAACTTTGTCCTGTCTGTCAGACTAACGTAACTGAGTCTGTCCCTGAACCTGGAAACTGGCTGCTGTCTGGAACAAGAAAGAAAAAGCACGTTTTGGTAATTCAGCTGCCACGGCGTCCAAGATCTCCTGCCTGCCAGAGGTCAGGCGTTTATGCCCGACTGTGGAAATTAGAAAAGATCCCTTGGTTGTGAGAAGTCTACAATTAACAATGGAGGGAAAAAAAAAATCAAGAGGAAATAAAAAATAACCTGACACATCCTGGGTTAGCTGGTAGACCACAGAAATGTAGAACAAATACTAAAGTTCAAGCCAGGAATTCAATTTCCACTACATCCTTCCTTCTCTTCCCCTTCTTCCTCCTCCCCTCTCATTGGGTTACGAGAATGGTTCTGTATTTAAGACAACATCCTATTGTGAGGACTACATGTGCTCTTTTAAATGTGTCATGTATGCCACCGTCTGCCAGTCAATCTGTGGTACAGAATCAAAGCTTTCCTCTCTCCCACCTCCCACTGGTACTCCAAGCTGGTGAATGAAGTGAAAAGTAATAAAATAGCTTGAAATTTTAAGACTGCACAAAGTAGGAAAACTTTTATGCAGGTTAAGCTTTAAGAAGCTACAGCTAAATTGAACTTGTTAATAGTAATATCCTATAACCCTTAGTTGTCTTCTTTGTTTCTTTTTGTACCACAAATAGAAATCTCTATGTCCCAATTTAAAGTAAACGAAGAATGGTTATGCACTAAAATCATATTTAAAATGGTAGAACCAGATAGAAGAGTCGTAATTTCCTAAATGTAACAAGAAATTATCACTGACTGTGATATTCTCTTTCTGTTAGATTTTACTAATTTTCTCTACAGCTATATCACAATTCTGAAGAAGTCAGCAATGAAAAATGTAGGTTCCTTGCCACAACACACAGCATCTCACCCAGCACAGAACCACAGAACAACTGAGGCTGGCAGGGCCCTCTGGAGGCCCCTGCTCCAGCCCCTGCTCCAGCAGGGTGCCCAGCACCGTGTCCAGGCAGCTTCTGGAGATCTCCAAGGAGGAGACCCCACAGCCAGGAGACTCCCTGGGCAGCCTGTGCCAGGGCTCTGCCACCTGCCCAGCACAGAAGTGCTGCCTGATGGTCAGAGGGAGCCTCCTGTGCTCCAGTTTGTGCCCACTGCCTCTTGTCCTGGCACTGGAAACCACTGAGAAGAGCCTGGCCCTGTTTTCTTTGCACCCTCCCTTTGGGTGCTTTTATACATTAACAAGGTCTCTCTATGCAACCTTTAGTCATAGACAACTTTTTTAATTCTTATTGATCCCAGCTAACTGGTAATTTCTCATGTTGTCTCAGCATGTGCCAAATAGTATGCTATATCAGAAGGCTCCCTATGAAATGTCATTTTATTATGCCTAAATGTTCTCCAGAAGGTTGCAGACTGACTCCTATTCTTTTGACCGACAGAAAAGAGTATTCCTACAGACCACTTTGCTAAAAGAGAAAAAAAATGTACCAAAAGTAGCAGTCATTCAGTCAAGTATGATTTGAAGAGTATGACATGATCCAAAGCTGTCCTGTGTTGAGACTGACAAGGTCATGAGTGATTTTGGAGATTTAGATTCATTCCAGTTTATTATTATTGTTATTGTTGTTATTTCAGGGAGTAGGCATGTTCTCTGACTGCCATTCTTTGAAAATAAATTATATGTTATTTGATCAAGACACGACTTGTTGGTTCTCTAAATGTTGGACCGAATCCCTAAACAAAACAAACAAACAGAAAACCATAACAATACTCAAAATGTGCCAGAAAACATCAATCATTTTGCTCATTTTTCTTAATGACAGAATCTGTCTCTCTGCCTACAAATGAAATAAAGCAGTTTACTGCTGTGGTGTCATTAAAGGAAAAACAAACAAAAACCCCACAGTTAACAAGTAGATGCTGTTTAGTTCATGCATTATGTAGAAAGTCTGTACAGGTAGAATCATAGAGAGCCTGACTTACAAAATACATTCATCTGGAGTTTTTGGCTTCTGTATATGTCAGTGAAGAGGGATGCTTTAAGTACTTTATAAAGTCCTCCAATGAAATTCTAGCATAAAGCTGAATTTAGTAATGGGATTACATGAAGAAGATGCAAGTAAAGTTAGCTTCAGTATTTGAAGTTCCCAGAGAGTATCAGGACTACAAATTGACTCATTTTATTTGTTGTTTTTTCTTCTTTTTTCATTTTGCTAACTTCGTCTGTTTTAGGTAACAGCTGGAGAAAAGAGAGGAAAAAGACACCATCCTTTATGACTTGGTTTTATTTATTTATTTACTTACTTACTTACTTTCAGTCTGTGGTCAAACAAATACATCTTTTCTCTGATAATCCAGTATCTCCATGTTCTCATGAATTACTGTTGGTTTTCTAATTCTTTCTCAGAAATTTGTTCTCTGGGAAAAGTCACTAAGAAGGATCTAATTGTTAGATTGCCTGACATTTTGAAATTATTTGAATTGTATTAATTGCATGAAAATGATGTTAATCACAGGAGAAAATGCATTGGAAGTTGACCACTTCTTTTTCAGCATCTTTTAATCCCATTAGACAATTAAGTTTTTAGGAGTAGGCGCTTGGCAAGTTGTGTGATTCTGTCCACTTTGTTCAGAGCAGTCCCAGGAGGTACTAGACTAGGACTTTCAAATGGATTTTCAGTGACACAGCTGAACCTATGCTATGTGATAAATCCTGATGGCCATTTTCCTCCATCTTCTAGAAGAAAATGCTTGATTTATAGTTTGATTTATACTGAGGCTATAAGGAGAAAAAGGAGACACTCTGAGGATCTGTTGATGTCTGCCACCACTCCTCCAGTTGAGTCAATTGCAGTACTTTGACAGACAGCTTTGCAGAGTCAAAGTCTTGGTTAATGTATCATTATTCACTTACACAAATGCTGTTTTTTCCTCTAGTTATTGTCTGCTGCCTTTGAGAAGCATGGCAGAAGTTCAGTGTTATTTTGACAAGGGCAGCCACTTCCTCATTTGCCTCATCCTTTTAAGCATGGGACGGAGGGGATGCTTAAATTGTTCCCACTGAAATACTGTTGGAAAGCATCTGAATAGCTATATCCTTCATGCGAGTTCAGATTCAGGACTTGGCAGCAAGTCACCCTCCTGGCTCCAGGGTGTCTGCTCTTCCTCCTAGACGTCACCTTCACAGTGCCATTGTGTTGCCCAGGACCTCAGTCCGTCAGCAATATGCATTGTATCTCTATCGAGAACCCAGGGATTTCCCGTGACATTGGTCTGTACTGCAGAATTGAGCCAGCTGCAGGAAAATCTCTGTCATTCCTTCCAACTCTCTCTAGAATTACGTGGCACCCGGTCTGGCTCAGACGCAGACAGAGGTTGACAAAATCTAGGGAAAAGCTCTTGAACAGCAAGTGCCTTGCCCCTAAAACTCAGCAATCAGACTGCTTTCTCCATTAATACTTTGGAAAGCTGATGCCAGGTGTCATGTTATGCAAGAAAGAGGGTTCAATGTGCTCGGGGCTATTCTGTCCCAAAAAATCAAACTGGCCACATGAGTTGTTGCCAAAGGCTCATTACCAAAGAGCTAGAGGAGAGCAGACTAAAGCAGTGAAGCAACAGATTTTTGTCTGCTTTCCTTTCTGCTGGGTTCCACTGATCTTTCATCTCAGACTTTTTCCAAAAGGGTATCTTAATTGGTATTTATATTGAGCTATACTGTAGACAGGTATTCATTAACATTTTTGCAAATGATGTGTAGGATTTTTCTTGTTTGCATGCATTCTGGTAACATACTACCGAACTTTGAAAGCTTTCCAAATATCACTACAAATTATTATTTCCATGAAAATTTACAAAGGTAGTACTCATTATTCTAACTATATTTGGTCTATTTTCTATTTTTATTGGTCGTACCTGCCATTAATGTCTGATTTATAGTATACATGATAATGCACAGAAATCATACATGGTTTGGCAGATAACGAGCAGATCAAACTTGACGGTGTGATTTATAGAAAATGTATTCACAAACAAAAAGTATTCTTTAATGGGAATAGCATTCACAGTAATTAACAAGCTCTTTTCATGAATGGGATTTTGAGTCCTAGAGTGGGAATGGAGTTAGCAGTCGGCTCACAACACGGAGTAGGAGTTCTCAGGGATATTTTTGGGTGGTATTTTGGTAAGGGCTGTGTTGGAGCCATGCTGCTGGGCACTGTCTCTGTTAGCAGCAGCGGAGCTGGGTGCTGTGACTTCCATGCACAACTTCCTACGGTTGCCTGGCTGGCAATGAGAAGAGAAACGGAACTTATGTGGTCCAAAGTCTGAGATTAAACACTGAGGAGGAAAAAAAGACCAGTTGCGGGTCGGTTCACTGCAGGATTCACCCCGACTTGTGCAAAACTCCGGTTTCTGGAGCGTGCGGGAGCGAGCACCGGGGGGGGGGAGCAGTGGCAGCAGAGCCCCCGGGCTGCTCCCCTCCTTGCCTGCAGGCGCAGGCAGCTCTCGGCTCGCATTTCCCCGAGGGAAGGCTGGCTGCTCTCTGGCTGGGAGCTCTGCCCTCGCAGACAGGCGCAGGACCCTGCCGATTTCTGCACCCAACGCACGAAAGCGCCGCTAAAACCCTCGGCCCTCCCCCGCCGCCCTGAACGCCCCGCGGCCGGGCTGAGGGAACCGCGACATGGCGGCCCTGACCCCGGCCTCGGGCGGGGCGGAGGTGGGGCGGCTCGGCACGGCCCGGCCCCGCTGCGGAAGAGGGAAGGAGCGGGGCGGCCGGGGCTGGGGCTGGGGCTGAGGCTGAGGCTGAGGCGGCCGGGCGGCACCATGGCCGGGGACGCGGCGCTCAGGCGGGCGGCCGAGCAGTGGCTGCTGTGGGACAAGGTGAGGGGAGCCCGGCGCCCTGCCAGGCCGGCCCCGGGCGGAGAGGGGGCGACTCGGTCCCCTGGGGGCTTGGGGAGGGAGGCGCTGGGCTCTCGGGGGGATCTGGCAGCGGGGGTGCTGTCTGTCTGTCTGTCTGTCTGTGCGTCTGTCCGTCCTGCTGCGGGGACCCGGCTCCCTGTCAGAGCAGCCTCGGAGGATGCCTCGCCGCGTTGCCTGT
The DNA here is from genome assembly GCF_965140915.1 of Aythya marila. Lineage (NCBI taxonomy): Eukaryota > Metazoa > Chordata > Aves > Anseriformes > Anatidae > Aythya > Aythya marila. Next base: position 53,631,621 of record NC_139045.1, on the reverse strand, counting down.
CGCAGAGTACGAAAACCTGCGGGTGCCTCCATGCTGCCCTTTGCTCAAATGCGCTTTCCAAAAACGCTGGCCTCGAAAAGGACCGGGAAACGCAGGGGGCAGCATCGCCTCCTGCCCTCAGAAACTGAACCTCCACGGCGGCCTGGTGCCTCGCCTCTTGCTCCCTTTTTCTGCCATCGCTTTAGTACGCAGTACGTCTGTTCCTGGGAAGGTGCTTAAACTCCTTAAAACAGCTCTCTGTCCGCAGTTTGGATCTGGGTAGTACTGTACGCAGAAGTAAAACCCTCTGTTTATTTCTATGTTCTACATGTCTAAAGGAACTTTTTGCCATGGGGCTGTTTTGGACGTGCTTATGTAGCCGCTTGTTGCTGCGTTTCCCACTAAGATTCAGGTCTGCATTTGCTATATGTGGTTTGCATTTTTTCTCTCCGTACATGAAATTAGTTTTCTTTGTGGAACATGTTGGCTATTGGTCTCACTTACATTGCTTTCAATGGCTGACCTTTTTTTAAATCAATGTACAATACTGTATAGGTTTTGTGTGGCCTACATATTTGTTTGTTTGGTTATTCTTCTGCTTATTCAAGACCATCAATGAAAACATAAAGTACACACACACATATATATAAAATTAGTTCCAGGTTCTAAAGGCCATCATTGGAAGTACTTCCAATTTCTTGTGATACTTCATTGAAGATTGACAGCTCTATTCCTGTTAATGATGCTGCAGTGCCATACTAACCCCTTGTTCAGAGCTGTTAGGGTATTAGATCAGGTTCTGTGTAAATTTTTTTTCAGCTTAATTGATTTTAGAGAAAAGTCTGGTTTTAAAGGGTGCTTTTTTTCAGTAAAATAACTTCCTTGACTAATGTTAATTATATTCCAGTTTTCTGCTTAATCAATTCATTTTAATTGGTTATTCCAATTATTTTGTGAAACCCTTGTGAAATTCAGCATCCCTTGAACTATCGTTACCTCTTTGAAGGCTAGCTCTTTGTTAACAGTTGCGTCTTTGACTGCAGTAATATTTGACCAGTATGCAATACCTCGTTGCAGATTGCTGAAAGTAGCAAGGTATTGTCATTCATTTCTCAGGGAGCTCCTACAGTGTTTGCATTGAGCAACAGCCTAATCTGATATAACCCTTGTCCATTTACTCTGATATAAAAAAAAAAAAAAACTCCACGGGAAGGACTGCTTTTGAATTTGAAGGGAGAAGTTAATTTTTAATGATGATAAGCTGCACGTTTCTTGCAAAATAATAGTTTGCAAGAGCAAACCCTTATGCATGGAAATGGTCCTGCTGACTTCACTGGAGGTAACAATTACTGTGCATATTACCAGGCTCTTTTCGTCACTGTATTCATTACATAAGTATCATATTTGTAATTCATTCTTTTATCAAACATAAAATTATGGATAGAAGGTAGCTTCTCTTTTTAATAAAAACAAAACTTGTTTAGTCAGAAGCTGTCCCTCTACTTTAAAACCTTGAGAGGACTTTTTACACTGAGGAACCATCTCTAGGGCCTTCATTTAGTGTAAATAACTCATATGTAACAAGGTGATGTTTAAGTAAATTGCAGTAATGGATATTAATTCTGTATTATAACACCTGCTGCTGTAGTCAGAGACATCAGTATTCTCAAAATCTTATCCAACTTGTTTGAGAATAGAAAAAAGAGAGAAGCAAAGAGGAATGAAAAAAAAGCAGCACTTCACTTCATCCTTCAGATACAATTGGGTCCTTTTATAGAGATTCTTCTGCTTTTAAAAAGTTGGTTTATTTTTGGTTGTTTTTTTTTTTTCCCAAAACTATATACACTGGCATCATAATACTCCCAGAGTTCTGCAAGGCTTGAAACAAAATGGGGACAATAGTATGTACATTCAAAAAGAAAAAAAAGAAAAAGAAAAGCAGATTCTTAGGAGAATATAGCCGTAAACAATTATAACAGTAATTCTGGAAAAATCGTGTGTCCAAAAAAGTCCTGTGTTTGTATTAAACAGACTTGGGCTGAAATTTTACCATTATGTTTTTATAATGCTTCTAATGGGGCAGGGGGGAATAACACAGAGAACTGAAGGCACACAACCAAGCTTTTTCTGTCTAATTATCAGAATTAAGTTGAGCCTTCTGCAAGGATGGTTCAGTTGCAGCATTCCTGCATTGGTAAATTGCTAATTCTTAAGCTGGAATTCAGTAATTCAGGGGTACATACTTGCTTATGGCACCTGGGAAGAACAACTTTTTTCCGTACCGAGTCCAGCTTGTTCTGCATTATACAGTTTGCTTATTCACACAAAGCCTTGTTAGCTTTTTGAGTATTTATTTAAACTACCACATTTGCCCTTCAGCAGCAGGTACGTAGATCAGTGATTAGGGCAGGAGGCATCCACAATTTTTAAGTGTAATATGATGTCTAAGAAAAACATGGTTTGGTTATTAGGTGTTACAAACTGTGGTCTCAGTTTGATGCACAGAAGGCTTAGGCACTTTCATAAAAGTTCACCCAGATGAGTGCTGTTGTGTGTGTTCTTCAGCACTTTCTGGAGATGCAGGGAAGAAAATCTATTTGTGCCCAGGATGATATGGCTTCGTTTGCTCTAAGCATGCCTGGGTTATCCAGGAAATAGTAAAGTCTGACTTTCATGAGGTCATTTGGTTGACCAGAAGTCAAAGCTCGTGATCATTTGGAAATAATAATCTTTGTACTCCACTGTGAAGTGTGTGTAATGGTGCCGTGACTAACCTGTGGAGCATGCTGCCTCTTTGCATAACGCCGTTGCCTAGTGGCTGGAGTGTGCCATCTGTCCTCTCGGCTCATCAGCTTTCAGGGAGTCAAATGAATGTTAAACTTGACAAATCCCACGTTACTGAGGTGTTGCGGAATACAGGACTTCACTAATTCCAGAAAAAAAGAGCGGGTAATAGTTGTATCATGCAAGTAATGCATCAAGAAAAGGAGGATAACTTAGAAAATAAACTTTTCACTGTTTATAACAAGCCTGATGAGGCTGCACATCACTTATCTGCACAGTCATTGTATTTAGGAATTCCGCCTTAGTAGTCAAGCTTTCATCTTGAATGTTACCTTTCATATGTTTTCAAACACACACATATTTTGTGTCAATTGTTACCTTTATCTTCTGACCAGTCTGTTTAGTTTTGTTACTGCTCTTTCTTGTTAACCAACCCTCAGACAACCATATGTGGTTTTTGTTGGTTTGGTTGGTTGTTTTTAACTCACAGCACTGTGGAAGTAATATTTCGTAGTCATGAGCCTATCTTATTCTCTGCTAGTTTTAGAGTAATTGTGTTCTGATGACAAAAATTCTCTGAACTGCAAAGACTGGGGTTTGTTTTAAAACAGGAAAAACTTAATTTTGACATCTTGGAAATCTTTTCACTTTCCTAATTGATATATATGCTGCTGTCAAAGCAGCATGTTCACTTAAGGAGATAAAGCTAAGTAAGGAGTAGTTGAAATTGTTCTGACTTATCATATCCAGAATATGCTGCAAAAGTTCCAGGGTTCCAGAGGTGGTGTGCTGTTGTAATACTGAAGTAATCCAGTAGAGAACATGGGAAAGAATGTCAGTTCTATTAAGAAGCTTAAAGGTATTTGAAAACAAACCCCATGAAATTCAGATATTTTAGAAATGTTTTTTGTTTTTTTGTTTGTTTGTTTTTTACCTACAGAATCCAAAAACTTCTGCAATAGTGAAGCAACTGGTTGCTGAAGGAAATGTGGAAGAACTACAGAAATGCTTTGGCTTGCGGATGGAATTTGGCACAGCAGGGCTCAGGGCTGCCATGGGAGCAGGAATTTCTCACATGAATGACTTGACTATTATCCAGACAACACAGGTATTGTGTTCATCATATTATCTCATTTAGCTGGGTGGATGTAGGAATGGAAGGGCCTCACAACAAGCAAATGGTCATTCTGTGGAAGTACAAGTTTTTTGTTTGTTTTTTTACTGTTCTCCCAATTTTCAGAAGTCATTTAAATAATTTTTAGTGCTGATCGCCAAAAATATGCAGAGTGAAGCTCTTAAGCTGGTAAAATAAGTTACCTTCCATATTTGATTTGCAAATAAATTCATACACAGCTAGTTAAGCTAAGGATGAATTAATCCTGGCATAACAACTACAAAACAAAACAATAAAAAAGAAGGTAGCCAGCATTCAGCTAAACATCGTGCATGTTGCATGTAAATTTACGTAAGTGCAGTGAGTATGTCTGCACGCATGTAGGTACTAAAGTAGATTAGTCCTTGAAATTGCTGTTGCGTGGACTGCTGCTGCCCTAAACAGGTGTCGTTATCAAGGATGAGATGCAATTCAGAAAGTGAAATGTTGGCCAGTTGTTCACTTCCTCGTCTGAGACCTAGAAAAACTAAATCATTTCTCAAAATCTGCAGTTCAGACTAATCGTGTTAAGTGTTTCTTTCTGGAATTGGTTCTCATTTCTGGAAAAGTGCATAAATGCTGGCAAACGGCATTATATTGATTTGAAGGGTTTTGGTGCCGGTGTTTGTTGGTCCTAGATGAATTGAATGGCAGTGCAGCTCAGTGAGATGGTGTGTGCTTACCTCTCTAAGTCGTGAACATCTTAGTGATCATCTTAATACAATGATATATTAAATATTACGATTATGCTAATGAAGTGGATTTGTTGTTGTCTTCAGGGATTTTGCAGATACCTTGAAAAGAATTTCAGTGACCTGAAAAAGAGAGGAGTTGTGATTGGTTTTGATGCTCGTGCCCATCTTTCAAGTGGAGGTAGTAGCAAAAGGTACCGTTTAGGTATTTTGTAGACGTCTTACACGATTTGTTATGGCCTTATAACCATTTAGACAATTTTTTATCTTTCTCTAGAATGAATTAATTCAAGGTTTTAGAATACTTTTATGTTTTCTTAATACCAAAGCAGTTCTTATAGTTGTGTTTTGTCCATTGGGAATAGGGAGTGAAAACATTTGAATTGCATATAATATTTGGATTTATTTTATTTCTTAATTGGAGTGGGGGAGAGAAAGAATGTGAATTTTAGGAAATTAATTGGTGAGAAAAGGAATAAATTTCCACATTTTTTGTTCTTGTTAATAGGTTTGCAAGACTTGCTGCTAATACCTTCATCAGCCAGGGAGTTCCAGTTTATCTGTTCTCTGATATAACTCCAACGCCTTTTGTGGTAGGTTTTTCTATAACATATCTATATACACAAATTCTGTGAGATATCAAAAATTAATACATTAAGGAAAACTAGACAAACCGCTTTTGACGTCTTAAACTCTAACTATAGTTTGTTTTATGCTTGTTTAGCTAGATTTGGTTTGCAACATCCACAGCCATAGACTGAAGAAACTTAGTAGAATACCTATGACAGTGGGCCATGTTTGTATTCATTCACACTTTCAGGAATATTTCCCATAGAAAACATCTCATAGTTTCTAGTTTAATAGAATGATAGAATATCCCAAGTTGGAAGGGACTCTCAAGGATCATTGAGTCCAACTCCTGGCCGCATACAGGACCACCCAAAAATCAGACTAGATATTTGAGAACATTATCCAAATGCTTCTTGAACTCCAACAGGCTCGGTGCCGTGGCCACTGCCCTGGGAGCCTGTCCCAGTGCCCGGCCACCTCTAGGTGCAGAACCTAACCCCCAGCCTGACCCTCCCCTGTCCCAGCTCCATGCCGTTCCCTCGGGTCCTGTCGCTGTCCCCAGAGAGCAGAGCTCAGCGCCTGCCCCTCCGCTCCCCTCGTGAGGAGGCTGCAGAGCTAGATGCTGGGGGAGTCTGAAATCTGACCGAACTAAGAAGTTTGAAACTTCTGAAACTTTGAAGTTTAGTTCGTGATTTTCTTTTTTCTTTTTTGGCATATTGAATCCATGGTAGCTTTCTGAAAATACAGGTTGTTAAGAGTGCATTAATGTTATGCCAGGAGTTACTGAATGTGTCTGAATGTACACCACCTAGGTGGAAATTAGACATGTAGGTGTATGTTACACTTAGGATCAGTGCTCTAGAACAATAAAGAGAAAAACTTACTGTTACACTACATGTAACAGTTTCTCCTCTGATAACTGTTGTTCCGGTGAAAGCTGCAGAGCATAGAGGGTTGAAGACTTCGTATGTAGCATTCTTTTATTGATTCAAATTTTGGTAGATACAGTGCCAGATTCTTCTTTGTGGAGCAGCTCAAAGCAGTGTTGCAAGAACTACAGTTGATTTTATTTGCTATTAAATAGAAATTAGATAGAAGTGAATTCCAGCTGGACCTTTGGTCACAAATAATGCTTTATTTCTGTTATTCACTCCATCCATTTTGGATTAATTTAGAATAGCTCTCTCCAGAACAATTCTCTTCTACACCATGATGGAGTAGTTGCTCAAAGAACTGCTCTCAAAAGAAGATATGGATGAGAATGCTGCAGTTTTCATTCTCTTTGCTGTACACGAAGTTCTGTCATGACCCCAACAGACGTTACATTCTTACACACCTGAGGTATCTCAAGTCATTCTGCAGCAGGCAACACTTGCATTCAGCTTCCCTCTATTAAAACACTACTTTAGTGAGCCACAAGGTATCTGAAGCAGTGGTAAATATATATTAATGGAAAGATGCACAAGAAGTGGCAAGGACTAAGGTTGTACCACACAGGGCATAGTGGATCAAGTACTGCTTAGCTTCTGCTTTAGGGAGTCAGTCTGTAGGAATCCTATCCTGACGTTTTTATTTAGCAGTATGGAAGTATTCTCATAAGAATGGGAATAAAACCTCCTATAATATTTTTTGTATTCTGCTTCAATTAACCTTTTCTTGTTACAGCCATATACAGTAACTCATCTGAAACTTTGTGCTGGAATTATGGTTACAGCTTCCCACAATCCAAAACAAGATAACGGTTACAAGGTAATCCCGTATGATCTATTTTCTGGATTCTTTTTGATGGCTTTTTCACATCCATTTGGATGTTTTATCAATTACTTTTTAAATTAACTTCATTTTTGCTGATGTTTTTTGTTATTTGAGCTACATGTATGCATGACCCAGATGCTGTTAGTTATCTTTCTTTAAATCTGCGGTTTGTAAACCATCAGTAAGAGGAACTATGCCAACAACTGCCAAAAATTAAAACATAATTCTGTTTATACATAAAACGTAAAACCTGCTGTTGGATGTGTGGGCGACTAAAAATCAACAACAGAGGACTAAAGTAATGAACATCTTGAAGCTTAGTTGAATTTGTGCTTGCTATTGTGGCAAGGTTGCTGCTGTAGGCAGCTACAGGGGTTTTATGCCTTTCTCTTTAATGTATTTTGTGATAAATGCATTTCATTGACAATTGACATTGACAATTTTTCCAAAGAATTCTTTTTATATAAAATGATTATATCTAAGAATCATGTGGAAAGTATCTGAAATGTCATGGGGAATTCAATATCATCAATTCCAAGGCTAGCAGCCAGACTGATATTTGAGTTTTCTCAGTAAATGAGCTGAGCCTCGTTTTGTGTTTCATTATGAATTTCAGCATACTCTGATAAAAAATTAATAGCTTTTTTTGTAGAACAAAAATGGTGTTTGAAATAAAACACTGAGAATATCAACAGAAAAATACTCTGGGTATACTTCAGTTGAATTTACTGTAATATCCTATCAAATACATCTTGGCCAACAAAAAATTGCAAAGCTGTCCTACATTATTAATACTACATTATTAATGACCAAAATACTCTCTTACCACATTTATCATTTAGGTTTACTGGGAAAATGGTGCTCAGATCATTTCCCCTCACGACAAAGGAATTTCTCAGGCTATTGAGGAGAATCAAGAGCCGTGGCCTCAGGCTTGGGATGATAAACTAATTGACAGCAGTGTGCTACTTCATGACCCATATGCCACTGTCAATAAGGAATATTTCAAAGACATACAGAAGCAGTGCTTTCACAGGTAACTGGTGTTAACTCTGCTAAGGTACAGGATTTTCCAGCTGGTATGTCAGCATGGGAATTTAAATTGATCAAACTCAGGGCAGCCACAATTCTGTTGTGTTTTCCAGTTCTGTCTGTGCATTCCTGTGATCTTTTGCAGTAGTTCTGGCAGCGGTGTGGTAACATAGCAAGCCAGTTAATAAAGTTGTTCTGGCAGAAATCTAACCCAGCAAAAGCTAGTTTCTGATTATATTATCTCCCTGGACTAGTGTGGCCATGCATCAGCCAAATGCTGCTGGAAGACTGGGACTATTCTGTGTAGCTAGAGGCAAGCTAAGAGTTGGCACTGACTATCTAATTTAATGTTGTTGAATCACAGCCTTAAAATGAGCTGTTAAGAGAGTAGGTGAACCAGGCTTTTCAGACAGTTTTGACAGATGATCTTGCTCTATAATTCTAGCCTTGCATGTGCTCCTGGTAACCTTGGAAGCCTTGCACCAGTGTATTGCTGTCACTTGCTCAGCATAAGCTTCACCTAACGAAATGAAGTGGATGTTTCTCTTCGAGATTATCAGGTAGAATCAATTTGTGTTAGATAAGCAACAGCCTGTTAATCTGCCTACTCGCATCAAAATTTGAACTACCAGTAGTCGCTAGTAACTGGTGCTAAAATCTCAGTCAATGTTACTAGAAAGGCAAGCCTATATGAGAAATAATGTTCTTTTTTTTTTTTTTTCTTTCTCCCGAATAGGAGGTAAACGTCTCAGGAGTTTGAATGCCTTTACGTGTCTCACATTTTTAGCAATGTAATTTATAAAAATGAATGAGTTCAAATGAGACATGCTCCAGCAGGTTCACTGTTCTTTGGAGATGGCTTAAATGCCAGAGTTGGGGATGAAGAATCTTACTAGTCAGTTTTATTTGTTTTCCACTCGCCTCCTTTGAGGTGTATAGAGCGTACTGTCTTATTCCAGTGGTTTGCGTGTACCAGAACATTAGATATTTCCAGTAACTCGCCGAGCTGAAAAATGTGGCTAAACCAATTTTGGAGTCATTACTTTTAAAAAGCAACCTCCTTTAGTTTTTCATGTTAACAGTGCTGTAGAATAACGAGTCACATCAGTTCCCAAACATAGTGAATTTTCATGTAGAATATCCTGCCATATTCAAGTTTAATCTGTTTTATTTCAGGAATATCAACAAGGAAACAAACTTGAAATTTGTTCACACTTCTGTGCATGGTGTAGGTCATAAATTTGTGCAGTTGGCCTTTGAGGCATTTGACCTTAGACCTCCTTTTGCTGTTCCGGAGCAGAAGGATCCTGATCCAGAGTTTCCCACAGTGAAGTACCCAAATCCTGAGGAAGGCAAAGGTGTTCTGGTAAATATATATATTTATTATTTATCAATATTTATAAATATATATATATATCTTTATAGTTACGAAATGTGTCAAGCAAGTTGGCTGTTTCCTTTCTGCCAACAGTCATGGCTATAAATATTGGTTAAAAGATTATTTTATTTCTGTTTTTGGATCTTAACATTTATCGAGGATTTTGTTTGTATCATTTCATTAAAATTCATAACTCTTTGAACCAGTCAGGTAATAATTAGCTATAACTTTAAACTGTATTTTGTTCTCTCTATCAGAATGTGCATCATCTGCATGCAAAGCAAAGTAATACAGTTCTTTTTAAAAATTAATAAATAAAAAGTAAAGATCTTCACTGTCAGTTTGGGAAAGTTTCTAGTTTACATCTGAAATACAAAGACTAAATTGTTCCCAAACCTCAGTGGCAATCCTGATCATTAGGAGGCTGGAATTTCTGATACAAGTATGATCATTTTATTATTAAAGACCCTATTGAATATATCTAGCTTTTGAATCAGGCTACAAAAGTGGAATGATGTCGGTGAAATTAAATATCCTGCTCATGCTCAACTGTTGCCAGGCTTATAGCCTGTGAGTTGGTTAAATGTAAATGAAGTGGTTGGGGTAGTGGTTTTTGTTGTTGTTTTGTTTGTTTGTAGACACACATCATGACTTTGGGTGTTTGAGATTAAATAAACCAGCTAAGTTTATTTAAAGTCTGTAAAGAATGCAAAAATATTATTTGGGAGTATTAATGCTTCTCTGATGTTGCTTATCACTGTTTCTAGACGTTATCTTTTGCTTTGGCTGAAAAAGATGGGGCAAAAATCGTTCTAGCAAATGATCCAGATGCTGATCGACTTGCAGTAGCTGAGAAACAGGAAAGGTATAGTAACAAATAGTAACAAATGCAAACCATTTTGGACTTAAAGGTCCGACAGATTTGAGGTATTCCAACTACCTGTGTTTCAGAAGAAGATAGAATAGTTTTGTTTTTTGGACTAAGACACAAAAATATGTAGTATGAATGAACTCATGCTTTTTAACACATGAGAGAGAGAGATAAAATCATGGCAACAGTCCTTGGTACCCAAAACATGAAATGGTTTCTTGAAAGATATCTTCACTGATTGCATAACTGATTTCAGGCTGAAATATTTGTCATCCACAAATTCCAAAAGCCCAGCAGAAGGAGATAGTGCAAGTATCCATTTTGCTCACCAGATAATGTGTTTTCATCTGGTACCACCTTCAAAGATGGCAGTTTTTCTTTTGCATTTTTTTTTTTTCATTTGTCTAAAAACATAGCTACCACAGTCTCGGAGGGGGTTGTTAGTTTATTGTAATTACCACCATTGAGTGTATGGTGCTTTTGTTCTGCTGCCTCTTTGCTAATTGTTTAGCCAGCCTTAATTGTCACCTAACTTTTGGTCCTGCGTCATTTCCAAATTCCACTGCAGCTTTTTATACACTAATCAGATACAAATATAGGCTTCCATAGTATTCGTATGCCTGCTTTGACACAAACTCCTGCTGGAGCACATTCTCTCAGCTCTTTTAGGCTAATTGTTACCATGCATTGCTTAGTGCCTGATGGCATCAATAAATACAGGAGACCGAATCTGCTTCTCTTTCACAACAGGTGCTGTTTCTGTAGGTATTCATTTTTGCTAATTTGACAATTTCTCTGTCCCCTTTCATGATTGGCATTTTTGTGCTATTCTGACATCCGTTTTTTTCCTTTTTTTTCCTTCAATTTTTCTTGTTCTAACAATGGGTCAGTTTTAATGTATATATTTTTGAACTTCTTGATTTCTGTTTCCACTTTTCCTTAATGACAGATCGATGTATTTGTTACCAAGTTGACCAAAACTACTGATTATTTGAGAATTGTATTTTCACATCTGTGCCATTGATTTTTGTGATCTGTATCGACTGGCTTTTTTTTTTTTTTTTTTTTAATTTAAAATATGCTGGAAATATCACTTTCATCTTTGGACAAATTCATAAGCTGGTAAATATGACTGAGGAGTAATATAACTTCAGAATTCTTTGGGGAAGATTTTTTTTTCTTAATGGATACAAAATGCCTTGTTACTGTCATTTGGAATTCAAATGTGGTGGGTTTATTTGCTAGTATTCACGTATGGAAGAACCACTAGACTTTTTTTCCAGTACTGTCCTTTGAATTCATATACTTTCTTTTTTTTTTTTTTTCCTCAAGTGGTGAATGGAAGGTGTTTTCTGGAAATGAACTGGGAGCTCTTTTGGGGTGGTGGATCTTCTCTTGCTGGAAAAATCAGAATAGGGATGCTTGTGCCATTAAAGATGTCTACATGTTATCTAGTACAGTATCTTCCAAAATCCTGAGAGCAATTGCACTAAAGGAAGGTTTTCACTTTGAGGTAAGCTGTTACAGGTTTATTCTATATCCTTTTATTTGCTTTCCTACACGGTGTTTTGCGTCCTCTATCTCTGTCAAACATTGTTTTTATTCTTAATGTTGTTTTGTTTTTTTTTGTCATCCTCGCTGCTGTAGGAAACACTGACAGGTTTTAAGTGGATGGGGAACCGTGCCAAACAGCTCATGGATCAGGGAAAAGCTGTTCTTTTTGCGTTTGAAGAGGCTATAGGTATGAAAGAGAGTATTGCGTTGTAGAGTCCTGTGAAATAGTGAAAGTGGACTACTGCCAAAAATAGTTGTGTAGCCAAATGGCCTCAACTTAATAGGAGTAATTGATATCATCCATTTGGCTGATTGATATTACTAGTATGCAATCCTCATCTCTGTTTAGCACCAAGTATGGTGATGCAAGCTAGGTGGATATATTTTCAGTAATGGCCATGTAGACTTGGGCTGCAAATTCCCTACAAGCTATTTAAACACAAAATAAACCAAAAAAACACATTTCTTTAAATGTCAAGTTGAGTATGTGTAGCTGACACTTAAGTTTAAACATGAACAGCATAAAGTAAAAGCTCCTCCAAACAATACTTGTAAACTGGAAAGACATAGGGAAAAGTTATTAGTATGTAAGACAGAGATTGTAAAGCTGTAGCACAATTTCTTGAGTATCTCAGTGCCTGAAGACCAGAGGAAATGTGACTACCTCATGGATAATTACCAGTGTTAACATATGCTACTATGTAAGGATACTCACATTTAAGAGAAAATGTCATGCTTGTATTTTTCCTAAAGTGTGTGTTTCTTTTTATGAGAATTCCAAAAGTACTCAGGAGCATGTGGCACAGATAAGATACAAATAAGCGCTGAAAATTCATTAAATACTTTGATTATTGAGATTAATGTTGATTAGAAGGTAAATAATTTTCAAATCCTAGGCTATGCTGAAAATATTTTTGGTTTAATTCTGAAATGTGTGTAGTATGGCAATACACATTTCTCCTTTGAACAATGTCCATTCTTATGTTCCCCTCCTCCACCAGTGCTACTCTTCTATTCCATACTATCTACTTTTCTTATAAAAATCAAATATGTAAATAATATACATTAAATTTTCCTTTGTTTAGGATATATGTGCTGTCCTGCTGTTCTGGACAAAGATGGTGTCAGTGCTGCTGTTATAACTGCAGAGATGGCTAGTTTTTTGGCAACCAGGAATATGTCTTTGTCTCAGCAGCTGAAAGCAGTCTATGATGAGTGAGTTTGTTTATAATTGTCTAATAATCAGATTTTCTCCATTCCACATACATTGGTTAATAGGACCTGATAGTAACCTACAGTACATGAAGAAATAGAAGTACAGGAGTATGGTAACAGTGATCTAGAAAGCTCTCCTATTTCGTGGGTATGAACACACATATGACTTGTTTTTATGTCATTTTAAGGTATTAAAAGAATAGAATTACTTTTTTAATTCTTAATCTGTTAATGAGATTTTTTCATAGCATTTTTGCTTGTCTTTCTGAAGGCTTTCCTCTATTTGAGAAGTTCTGCTCGTGGGCTCTTTCTTGTACATAGGACTGGAGTTTTTTGTCTACTTTTGTTTTTACCAGAAGTATTGTTGCACTGTGGAGTTCACAGTGCTTCTTGCTGCTTAAACATACTAGATGCACACAAGCATTAATGGCAGAGTGTGCCTAAGTAGCTCTGGCATATTTATGTTACTCATTGAAGCCAGCTTGTTTCTGTCCTGCTTGCAGGGCTATTGGTGATTAAATTAATTCTAGATGGCGCTATAGCTATGCTATATCATTCTGTCTTTCATTTTTGGATCATTTTTGGATCAAACTAATGTGTTGGTTTGTCTTTCTGCTCCTGAATACTGATATTTGAGCTGATTCAGCTGAAGTTCTGTAACTGATTCTATTTGTTGTATCCAGCTGGATGTCCCTCTGAGAGCTTTCAGTATTAAGTGCTACTTCTTGTTTTTCTTTTAACATATTCTAGGACCTGCAGAAATCAATAGCTGAGACGGTTATTGGATTTCATGGGGCAGGGCATGTTTCTTATGAGGGTTTGGGGTTTGTAGTTGTTTGTGCTGAAGGAGCAGCACAGGCTGGTGGATATTTTCCACCTCTTCATGTCTGGTAGCATCACTAACAAAGCTGTGGTGGAACCTGAAGAAAGATTCATGGAAAACTCTAGCCTTGGTGTTGCTTGTTTCACCAGTCCTCAGAGCTCTCCTTTGTGTGCAGTACTAGACAAGCTTGTTTTATCAACAGTTTAAGAAGGAATCAGGTGGCAAAACCAATGCATAAATTGTGGAATTTATCAGCTGTTGTACATGGTAGCTTAGGTGGGTTCATGAAACAGTAGGACAAATACATGGAAGAGAAAATCATGCCTAGAGCTGCACATACAGTATCTGACTTGAGAGTTTCCTTAACTGCTAGTTCCTTGAGCACTCTGACGTGCTCTTTTAAATGCTCATTCAGTAAACACCTGCTTCAGCTTGCCTTCAAAATCACAAAATTTAGCTGAGTGGAACTTAGCAATGCCACAGTGCTGCTGTGGCCAGCCACTGAAGAGGCCTCTGAAGGTCATAGCTTCTTTAGCATAAAAGCAGCCTGTAGGTGCAACTCAGAGTAAGACTGTTCCTGTCAATGCACATGGCCACCATTCATGGGAAAGCTACAGATCCAGGGAAGAAAACAAATCTGTCTTCTTAACAGGTGCTTGGTAACTGTGGGGCTTTTCTTGTCTTGCTTTGCGGTTATTTTTGTTTGCTTGCTTTTGTGGCTAGTATAGTGTTCCACTTTTCTACTCCTTTACTTCTTTTTCTCCTGGTCAGGATTGTCTTGTGAACTGCTGTTGAAGCAGAAGAAACTCTACTCTGTATTTTGGAGGTATAGTACGGGGATCTATTCTCATTGTTACCTCATCCCAAAGCCAAGGTAGATCAGGAAAAGGACACAGTCCTAACAGGTTCGTTACTTCTTTCAAATGTAGGATAGGCTTTTTTAATTCCCTTGCTGGATTCTCAAGACTGATTTAACAACTATTGATATTCAAGATTTCCATTTAGGTATAAATGTGTTGCTACTTAGAAGCTTTCCAGATTCCTAGCATGAGCATCCTAGTGTTAGCGAAAGCTTCTGCCCTTCAGACTTTCCCTGGCACCAAGGATGCTCATTAACTGTTCATCTTTAGGAAAAGTTCACTTAAAGAAGCAGCCCAGGCTTGTATGCTTTCCAATAACGTGCTGTTTTGAAAAGTCTGTATTATCAGGCAACTTGTTTTTGATGCAGATTCTGCATTATACTATCTGGCAGCAAATAGCTAATGTGAAGAGGTGATGTTTGGGAACAGTTTAGTTCAATAGAAAGACTTTAATGGGAAAGCAGCCTCTGAAGTTTGCTTGGAAAAAGGCCTGAAAGTACTTTTACTCAGAAGAGATTAGCTAGCATCCAGTCAAGGGACCTATTTAGACACATTTGTTTCTCTTCCTGTGGTGTTCAGATCTTCACAAGGCAATAATGGCATCATTTTTTTTCCTTCTGATTTCAAAGTAAACTTTCTCATTTCCGATCAGTAAGGAAATTCCTGTGCAGAGACCTTTCCCTCTTAAAGTGTGTAAAATAGGACAATTAAGGTGTCAGAGCCTTTTAAAAAGTGTAACGGGGTGAAGTTATGCTACAGTTGGGTGACCATGAGCTTTTTTTCTTGCTTTATAGAGGGTTGTGTGTGTGTGGTGTGTAACTCTAATAAGAATGTTACTTTTTCAATTCATTGGTATCATGTCTTCACAGATACGGCCTCCATATTACCAAAGCTTCATATTTCATCTGTCATGATCCTAAAGTGATTCAACAGCTTTTTGACAACCTCAGGAATTATGATGGAGAAAACACATACCCAAAATCTTGTGGTAGATTTAAAGTTTCTGGAATAAGGGATCTAACTACTGGGTATGACAGCAGCCAGCCAGATCAAAAAGCTGTAAGTACATTTTTGTTACACACAATCATGTATATGTATGTGCAAACACATGTAAAAATACTCTACAGAGAAATACTCTAGAACATGTTATGTTCAATGTTGAGTCTAAGATGAGTTACGTTTGGGATGATTGTTTTGTTTCAATGGGGAGTAAATCAAGGTTGATTTCTTTTTTCCTTTTCTTTTTCGTCCTCTTCTCTCTCCCCATTTCCCCTCTTCCTCTGCCCTCCAAGGTGGCAGTCTGTAAAGGGAGGGAGGAGGATCTTGCTATAGTGCTGCAGCAATCTTCTGTTAATTTGTGTAAAAAGTGTAAGCTAGATGGTCTACTGAGATGCGGGTTGGGGTTCCTTAGTCTTCCATGAGCCACGTTTCTTCTTCCTCCTGGGGAAGCTCCTCATAAAGAAACTCCTGTTCACAGCCCAAACGTTGACTAGAGTTGAAATAAGTTACCCAGCAGTGATATTTAGCAGCAGTTTTACCAGCAGATTGAGGGTAAAGCTGTCATTTGCCTGTTGTGGTCATGAGACCACAATGTTGAAGGAAATGGAACAAAACTTACTTTTAGCTGATGCATTAGTTATATGACATCAGGTCATGGGGTTTGTTTTGAAGTCATTATAGTCCCCTTCTAAATGTTACAGATATATAAATATATTCTTCTTACTATTTCTAGATACTTCCCACTAGTAAAAGTAGCCAAATGATTACATTCACTTTTGCTAATGGAGGAGTGGCCACGATGCGAACCAGTGGGACAGAACCCAAAATCAAATACTATTCTGAACTTTGTGCACCTCCTGGAAACAGGTATTGTCCCTTACAGGGGTAAATGCTGTGCAGTAGGGGCTGAGTGGCTTTTCTGCATTGCTTTGGTGGGGAAAGGGCTCTTCATTATTGAATAATACTCCTGTAGTCACCTTAAGAACTCGAGTATATATACTTCTATCATTGATAGGAAATATTTGTCTAAAACAATATATTAGGCTGTAAATGTTCTTTTTAACTTCTCTACTCTGACAGTGTTTTCTGTGTTTGTGTGGCTTTTTTTTTTTTTTAGTGACGTCGAGCAATTGAAGAAGGAACTAGATGAACTGGTCAATGCTCTTGAAAAACACTTCTTTCAACCAGAAAAAAATAATCTTCAGCGAAAGACTGAGTAAAATAGAAAAATTACTATCATAGTGTGTTTTTTTGGCAGTCTTAGAAATGGATTATTTAAGAAGTAAGGATTTTTAGGACCAAATATCTGAGAATGCAGACTAAAAGGCTTCTGCTTTTATTAAGATCCATTCTGCATATTCTTGGATGTAGTATCTTGTTATGGAAGGGAAGCATGTCTACCCTTGAAGGACCAAAAAAAAAGCCAGTCAGCTTATGAACAAAAAGTTGTCTCTGAATGTATTTCAAACAATACTTTTTTTAATTAAATACTCTATGTAACATCTTGATTTCTGAAATGTAGCCTGTTTGGGGGGAACTTTTATTTCTTCTGTCTGTGTGTAATCTGATAATGATATGCAACTCTGTCTAGGTTTAGATTTGTAAAGCAAGTGTTCCTGTTAATAAGAGCTGAAAGCCTGTTGTGAAACTTTGGCAAAGGTGGGGGAGTTGTTTCAGAAGCAGTGCTCTTTTGATAGAGTTTTCAGCCCAAATAAACAAGGAAGTCACATGAATTTGCTGGAGAGCTTCTGTTTGCTGTGGGACTACATATCAAACTCCAGGTTGGAGATGCTAAGTGTGCTGAGCTTTTCTTCCTTAGAAGTGCAAAATGCACTTGGCTTCAATACCATGAACATTTTAAGGCAGAATGTATCTGCACACAGCACCTTTCCGTTGCCTCATTGATCTAAGCATAATTTGTTCAGTGCATACCCCGGTGTCAGGTCCTGTCCTGCTGTATGCTACATGACTTGCTGCAGAACTCCTCATGTGGAATTTAGTGCAGGAGTTTCCGTTTCATTTCATGCTGTCATCTGCACATGCAGGGTCCAAGGTGGTTATGTGGAAGTTACCATTTAACTTTAGTATAGGGTTTTTTTTGCATTTTCAGTATTTCCTTTGAGTATCAGTGTATCTCTAACAGCCCTAGTACATCTTGGGTGCGATCTTGGGTAAAGAAACCTCCTCACCGTAACTACTTGTGCTGTCCCATGACACTGACTAGTTGCTAGGTTAAGCGTAGATCAAATTTAGCAAATTATTCATCAGGAATCAAATCTGTCATTCTGTGCCCAGACTTACCTTGTTCTTTGCTTGCCATCTTAGCTAACGTGATGCCTGCTTTTGCCGTGTACTCTTTAGAGTTATAATCAGAGGATACAAAGACAGGAGTAGTCCCTGTGTTCTTTGGCTGACATTTCAGCTTTTCTTGGCTGTACAGAGTCAAAACCAGCATCTACATCTGTCATACTGAGGTCCAGCTGTGCGGCACAGAAAATAAACTTTTAAGAAAACGTAATAATAATATTGAGGAAACAGTGCGTACTGTTAATTGAATCCGAGTCCTTTAGAGCGGGAAGTCAGGAAGTAAGCACTTTCTGTGCAAATAACCTGCTCGTACCCTCCATTTCTTTGTTTCCATTTCTCCTTTGGTAAACCAAATACTAGATAATTTTATTGATATATGTTTGTTTGGTACCTTGAATAATGCAATCCATGTTCCTAAATAGGACTCTAGGGGTTACTGACTGTAGTAATAACTGTAAAGGGAGTCTCAGTGTTCACTTGAGTGCAATCAGCCTTCAGTGTGAAATTCCTACACGTATCAACTACTACTGTTTTGTCCTTCTGAAAATGAACTCAAATGACAAATTAAGGATTTAAAGTAAATATATAGGATTTTAGACTTTTTACATGTATGTGCTGAAAGTGTAAATCTGAACTGATTCTCAAAAGCAAAGTAGAACTTGCTAAGATACTGATAGATTGATTGGTAACCAGTCCATTTCCACTCAACCTTGTGGCAGAAAGGTTTTATTTATTATTAAAGACATGTTAATAATAGAGGGGGTAAATGATTAAATTGAGCTAGTATGTGGTGATTGTGTACACAAGTTGGAGGGAAATAGCTCCAGCTATTGACTTAGCTCCAGCCTTGATTTAAAAGAAAAGAGCAGGAGCATCAGAAGCAAAATGTAAGATAGGGGCACCTGATTCTCCTAACTTGTCCTTATTTTGTTCCCCCTGCCATTCCAGGTAGGAATCTTTCTGTCTTGAACATCCTCCCTAGAAAGTATGCTGTCTGTTGGGTGAGTGGGATAACAGCTGTTGTAGGGTGTCATGTTTAGCTGCACCATCGCTTCTGGCAGAATAGGTCGGCAGACAAAGCTTGTAGGGGAGGTGGAAACTGCTTTGGTAACTGTGACTTGAATACATTTACAACCATAACTATGTACTGTCCATAAATTCAAGACTTTATTGCTTTATTATCCTCCCAGAGGTCAGGTTCTCTATCCTTGCTTTTCTTCAACAGAGCTAGAAGGTTGCACTGGCTGTGCAGCTGGGAACTGCAAAAGAACCTCTGGAGAGCTCAAGAAACCTCTCAGCATCACAAGGGGAGGGCTACACGTGCCATTCATGTTCAGCCATGACTGTTTTACCCCCCTTGTAGCTGTGATGGGCTCTTTCAGGAGTAATAAATTCTGGGTAGTTGTCTACCACCACCTGGTACCAGTCAGTTGCTCCCTGCATGGGACACGTGCTGCTCTCTAGCCCTATGTCAGGTTAGCAGAGAGGAGGGGGAGACAGTGCACAGTCCCAGAACAGGATTAGGGGGCCCTAGTTTGAGATGCTGGCTATGAGGGAAGTGGAGGGTGAGTGCCGGGCCAGTACTTGAATTTCACTCTTGGTAGAGTTTAACGTGTGGCTTAACCACGGGCTACTCTTGCAAAACAGCTTCCTGTGCTGCACTGCATCCTGGCCTTCAAAGCAAACGGCCGTGCCCGAGCTCCCAGCGCAGAGCACTCGCTGCCTGGCCAGCCGACAGCGCTCCTGAGGCTGGTCTGTTTGTGGAATCCAGCCTCAGCCTCACCGCTGTGAACTGGGGTCAGCATTCAGACAGCCCACCCAGCAGCAGCGCTGCTGTCAGAAGATAGACGAGTAGGGACCACATCTTGTCTGGAGTGTGTGCCATCTTCCAGCACCCTCAAGGCTCTGGTTCCTTTCTGTGTGGCAATCCTGCCCCGGCTATGTTTGGCCTCAAGGCACAGTGCAGCTGGATGCACTGCTGCTGGCCGTGTTGCTTAGCTGGTGACATCCCTGGGCACGTGGGGCCCCATGTTTAGGTGCCAGAGAGCCCTGCCCGAGGCAGGGGGGCTTTGTGGATCTGTACAAGCCTGCAGTCCTGAGCTGCTTTTTGTTTTGCACTTGTAAGGCAGCAAGTCTTGCATTCCTTTTGTTACAGAATGTGACAAAGGACTCTTTCCTGAATTCATGGGGAAGATCTGAACACAGTAGGGTTAGAGGGCCTGATTACTTATTTATCGTAATTATTTTCTGTGTTTATCTGAATATCTACATAGGCTAGAGAGGTGTTTTTTTTTTCACATCTGCATTTACATGCCAAGCACACACCTGGCTTTAGCTAGCGTTTTTTCTCTCTAGGAAAGCCATCTGTATTCAGCCTTGGCCAGAGTCCGCCAGGTGCCTCGGTCCTGAGGGATGCTAAGGAGATCCAGATGGTCAGCTCTGTTGCTCAGCTTCCCATGACAGGCTGAGATTCCACAGAGCTGATGCTGTTATTTGGGGGAGGATCTCCATGGCAGAGTTCCAGCTACACGTGCTAATTGCTACGTCTGTCCTGCCCCGAGATCTCCCAGCCAGTTCAGCTCTCGTGGGCAGGCAGTCCCTGACCGTGCTGGGATTCTTGGGGTGAGTGGGTGCCTGGTTCTGCCATCATGCTTATGGTGGGACCACCATTGTCACCATCCTTTAGTGGAGAACCTCCTTGTTCCTCCCTCATCTTCCACCTAACTGATCCCCTGAGCTGGTTACCTCTGCACAGTGGGACTGATTTACAGATACAGGCTCGACCATCCTCTTGACCATATCATCCTGGCTTCCCAGGGGCAGGGAATTTGCTTGCTCCATTCCCTGCTCTGTTCAAAACAGAAATTTAAACCTCTTGGGGGTGGAGGAATAAAAACACTGTTTTCTCAAGTTGATGGAACAATTACAAATTGCAGAATTACAAGATGAAACTTACTGTCAGTGGGGTCTGTCTTGCATTAGAGGAAGAGGATCTAGAGCTGCACTGAAGAACTGTACCGTAAGCAATAGGAATACACCCAAGAGCAGTCAGCATTGGGCACTGGAATGGGCGCTGAGCTTGAACCGTTTCACGGCAGGTCTCATTCCTCCATCAAAGGGGTGTGTAAAGTAACGAAGCCAATTTAGACAATACAGCGATGATTAGTCCCAGGACAGTCATTAAAAACCAGACAAACGTAATTTGCGAGCAACCACCCTTGAACTCGGAGCAGAGGCACTAATGTTTTATCCAGAAATGGCAATTGCCAAGACAGGAATAAAGAACGCTTGGAGTCTGGACGGAGCCCAAGTGTCAGGGAACTCCTGGCTGCTTCCAGAGAGAGACGCATCCCTGAGTTACCAAAAGCATGTAAAACCAGCCTGATTTGTATAACAGATGAATACTCATCGTTCTAATAAAAGTCAACACCAGCTGTAAACATTTGATCCAGTAGGAAATCGTGCCTGTGGGGGTGGGGAGGAAATGCCTGTTGACTAAGGAGAAATTACCCCAGTACTTACAACTCTGCCATAAGAATAAAAGCAGGGCAATGCTGTAAGGCTAGACTGATGTATTTCACTTGAAGGTAATTCGTTTGTTTACTAGTCACAGCTTAAAACCACCCTTGAATTTATTTTCATTTTTATTTCAGTAAACCTTATGAAACAGTTCAGACAGAAGTAAGCAAACACATTTCATCTTCCTTGCAGGCTGTGAACTTCATCCACAGCATGGCATGAAAAATACAAGTACTGTACTTGGGTTGTAGAAGGATTTATTTGAGACTTTTGCTGTATAACAACCAACCAGCCAGGGACAACTGGAATTCACTATAAAAATTTAATAGATAAGCAATTATTCTCGTATTCATAAAGTATGTTTAAATCTGTAACTAATTTGTTTACAACATTTTCATAAACTTCCTGCTTGCTATTGCTTTCCAAAGTTCTGGTGCTTGTGCTTTTTATTTTGACACACCAGCGATACGCAAACCTTACATCCTAGCTTAACAGCCACTGTGAGCAGTGACATTAAACAGGGCAGGACCATTTGTTAAGCACCCACATAAATCTTTACAAGATTAGGGACTTTTAGGACACCGTAGTGGAGGGCACCTGGATGCCACACGTTATGTCAAATATAAACATTAATTGTAAATAATCATCACCAACAAAACTGTTCTCTGCCCACAAGTACTTAATAAATCAAAGGTAATCTTCATCTTTTGTACTACATAAGTACACAAATGCATCAAGGATAGTGTTCCTGTCCAACTTCCAAGTGGAAGCCAACACTTCTCTTTTGAATAGCAATTGCCAGGTCACCGAAATGAGGCCACGCACCACCAGAACATTGTGCATAACGGGGTGAGCCTATTAAACTATCTAATCATCTTCTAACATCCACCTAAATAAAAGGCAATACGAATGGTGGTGGCATAGCAACAGCAGCTCCCAAACAAAAGGAAAAGCTTGAAATGCTCACACAATCGCTGGTAAGTCATTTGCAGATGTATTTAGGGGAGTAAAGGGGAGGGAGGATTTATCATGAAATCTGAAAGGGCTGCAGGCAGGATCTGTAACAGTCACTCAGCTCTTTCATGACACTTTACTCATGATGACTGGTAACAGAAAGCCTCTTGTCTAGGAAGATAACCACCGAGAAAAGTGGCTGTCACGCATTTTTACAGAATATTAATCAGGCAAACATGACATAGTAAACAATTCATTCCAATAAATTTTGTTTATGGAATGTCTGGAACCATGTATAGAGAGTGTCTGGAGATACAGTGTCATTGGACAAGAATGTCGTACTTTATCAGGAGCTCATTTAAGTCAAAGGACTACAAAAGAGTGTCAGGTCCTTAATGAGGTACTAAATTGATGCACACAAAACAAATCACAAATAAAGACTTGGACTTTTTTTTCTTTTTTAATAATAGAACTACAAATTGATTAATATGATTACCTAGGGGGAAAGTATAGACATTTCTAATGCAAGCACAGCATAGGTACCCACCTTCTCAGTCATAATCCAGATTGTTACTGCTCAGCTGTTGGCTAACTGTGGAGGAACTTCAGCTCTGAAAGTACCTTGGGTGGAAACTTTAGACTTCCTGTTTGCTTAGTCGTGCTTTAAAGGGTGAATCCACAATCACAGCTGCCCAAAGTTCTGCCTCTCCCCCTGTGCATATGTATTCAGCATAAATTTCACTGATCTGCTTCGTGCTGGTCTACAAACCTACCTCAGCTAGGATCAAATGACCAGATGCTTCTCTTCCTTAGTCTTTAAGGAAAAAAAAAAAATAAACAACACACATACACAAAGATTTACCATTTCAGAAAACCAAACAAAATTAGGAAGTCTGGTGTTCAGAGCTTTCACCTGAATACAGAGATTCTGCTTTGGTATATTACATGTTCCTGGAACGCATGGAAGCATTTACTTCTCATGGATTCGAACCTATGACCCCCTTCTAGTTTTCTTCTTGTTTTCACAAATCAAACTTTTTTTTTCCCCTATAACTTTACCATTTCAGCAGGAAATAGGGAGAAGGAATGCTGTCCAATGTATCCTTGAGGTTCATCATTAGGAAACTTCCATGGAAAGTAGGTCGAACGTTCTACTCAGTCCAAGCAGAAAACAAAATGGTCTTCCTGCATCCTGGGTAAATGTGTCACAGATGTACAAGCCAGAACGATCTTTTTGTTCTTCAAATACAGTATGCAAATACTTATCTGCAGGAAAGCGCAGCTGTTATATCATGAGGATGGTGAACCATATCTTGCAGCCCTGGGAAAGGTGCTAAAACCAGAAACAGAAGGTGACTTAATGCACAACCCTATTTCTCTGCATCATTTTAGGTATCTCATAGAATTTTTGTTACGTGGACTTTTAAATTAGTTTTGAAAAAACTAGAGTAGATTAAACTATTAAACCAATGTAAGTATAGTTCTTATCAGAGGCATTTCACTTTGCGCATGAAATACTCTAGCTTAAGTAATTTGACAAAAAACATGCAAGGCAAAGAATTAAAACTCATGAGCTAAGAATAATAGAAAAAGTAAAAGAGACCCCTGTGAATGAGATCAGTCACGGTCCAACTTCTTTCCCAGCTATCCAGGAGGAGAATGAAGAGAGGATTTGTATTTGTGGTGCTCTATACTTCTGTTGATGATCAGGGCTTTTCCAAGCAGGAAGAAATAGCCTTGTAGGATCCTTATCTGTTTCATTATCACCTTCTGAAAGGCAAAAGCTGTAAAAAAAAGTCTTCCTAAAATCCCAGTTTGATAACCTGGGATTATGTTAGTCTTGGCCAAAGTGCTGGAGCTGTGTAATTGGGGATTGCAGTTTGTTGTCTTCCATAACATGATTGACTACTAGGGGCATGAAATGCTCAGGCTGCAGGCTTAAAGCAAGTAAAAGGACTTGTCTCAGGTGCTAAGGTTGGCAGCTGGTAGCTCTACGTACCATTGTCCTTAGCTGTGATGGCTTGAAGACACGAGACTGGCGAGGCTTGCAGGGGTGGCATTCCTTGGGGATGCCACTGAAAGCACGAGGTGCTCCTGTGTCTGAACCCTGCGTCTGAAGGAGGAGCAGCAAGCCACGAACAAAGTACAGACTGGGAACAACTGCTCCGAGCAAGCTGCTGCTTTCATACTTTCACCCACACATCATCAATCCTATAAAAGTACACAGAGCAAGCAGAAGTCATGTAGATACAACCACTGCGCTCTTAGCAAGTAAGGGATGTGCTTAGGGACCGAACCGCGGCTTGTTTGTCATAATCTGAGGAAACGCTGCGCTAGGATTTGACAGCCTACTTAATTACTTCCCTCATGGAGCAGCGCACGTTAGCAGTGGAGCAAATTTTCCGGAGCAAGCTTTGATTCCACTTACTTAAACGCAAGCAAACCAGCCGCCTCAGTGCCAAGAAGAGCCGGAATTAATTGAGAGCCAGAGCGGGCTGCAGAGCCAGAGCCAGGACGCAGGGTGCCTCGGCCATCTGGAGAGCAGCGTAATTAAGTCCCCGGACCCCTAATTGCTGAGGCGGGCTAGCAGCACAAGGCCCAGCTGCTGTCAGGGGCGAGGAGGTGAGGCTGAGAGGCTCGGGGCTGTGCTGGGACCTGGGCGGGGGGGGGGTCCTGCTGCTGCCTCCAGGGCTCGCACACAGCGCCGGGCCCGGCTCCCTGAGGCGATTTCCTTCCACAGCCCCTCCAAGCGCTGCAACTTGTGGTCACTTCGCACCCACCTGAGTCCCTCTAACCCCCCATAAACCTCCCTGACCCCTCAGCTCTGCCCTCTGGGGGCCGCCACCCCCCTGCTCCCCGCCCCGCTGCTATTTTTACCCTCGGAGGCTGCAGCGGGAGGCGGCGAGAGGCGGCTGCGGAGCCTCGGCCCGGCCCTGCCCTGCCCGCCTCAGGTGCGGGCGGCCCCGGGCTCGCCTCTCCCCGGGCGGTACCAGCAGGCGGCGGCCACCGGGAGCCATCTCGGGAGCCTCCTGCCCCCTGCCGAGCCCTCCCTCAGCCCCTTGGCGGCTCTGCCCTCTCCCCTCAGCGGCAGCGGGCGGGCGGCGCAGCCTCCTCGCAGCGAGCACATCCTGTGGCGGCGGTGGCGGTAAGAGGCGGCCCCGCTGAGGGACCGGGGGTGCGGGGGGAAGGCTGCTCGCTGCTGGGCTGGGAGGAGGAGGAGAAGGGCGGCTGGGAGGAAGAGCAGGAGTGCGGGCGAGCCGCCCCCAGAGGGCTGCCAAAATGTCCCCCCCGCGGGGCTGCGGGCACCCGGCTGCTCCCCGCGGACGCCCCGAGCCGCTCGGCTGGGCTGAGTTAAGGCAGTGCTGGGGGCTGGGTGTAACTCTCTTCCTCCTCCTTCCTCCTCCTTCCTCGTCCTTCACTGCGGGACGCCTCGGTGTAACTCTGCCACAGCCCGGTCCTGCCCGGAGCAGCCCCACAGCGACTCGCCCCCGGAGGGTAACGCCAAAGCTTTGTGGCTGGGGTTCACCCCCAGCCTTTCTGCCCCTTAAACCTGAAGTTTTAACTTAACGAAGGAATGAGCTCCTGGTGAGGTGTTCCTGAGGGGTAGGAGCCGTGTGGTTATTTATAGAGGGGGTAGGAGAGGCTGAGACCTCGCTCGTGTGCTGTGTGTGGGCGCTGGGGCCGGCTGCTGCAGGAGCCTTCGTGGGAGAGGTGCTGCTGCCCGCACCAGAGGCTGAGCGGGACATCCAGGGCCAAAATTAATAAAATGGACACTCCATAAAGCACAGACACTGCTGACCCGGTGAATGAGCTTATGCCTTTAACGCTTGCAAGGGATGAGATGGGAAATCAGCACAGCTCGGTTTGTGTAAACGCTGGAAGTCACAGGTAACATGCAAAGGCAGAAATACGTGCAGGTGAGGAAAATGGCAGGTTGGCAGGAAGGCTGAACAGATTCAATGGTATATGGACCTCTTGGCACTTCTTTTGCTCCATAATTTGGTTACCTGAAAAATTGGATGCGAGGAGTTTGGCTGTAGAGATGCAATTGAATGAAATGGAGCGGCGTTCAGGAGGCAATTGACACAGGGAGCTTTCTGTTACAAAGATTTGCTTAATTGCACTGCAGCGGTAGGGCAGCCTAATTTTGGTCAGGTCAGCGTGAGGCTGGCTCAGAAACATCCAAGGTCCAACCTCAGTCATTACAATATCACTTTCTGTGGGCTGTACTGGGGAAGTAGCAACAGATGTCAAGGCTGGGAATGGGAAGCTGTTTTCTTCATTTGATAGGTGATTGCATGTTTATAATTCAGAATATATTACCATTTTGCTTTACTCTTTCCTTGCTATTAATCTACTTAATTGCTTATAACCTGTTTAAGGGGTGAAATAAATGCTGGCTGTATAGGCAAATACTTTTAGGTGTGCTTATTTCCACAAAACCAAACAATTTGCTTGGAGTACGTGGCAGAACATTATTCAGGGTCATGTCCGAAGCTGCTGAAGGCATCGAAAAGACTCCTTAAAAAGTCAGCATTTAATGCAAGCATGTGAATAAAGAATGGAAATTAAAAATAACTTGTGAGGCAAACTGACTTCTGGATTTGTACATGATGTTACTCACAACAAGTGGTTCCAGGAGGAAACAGCACGTAGTAAGCGACTGTCAGATAAAAAGAACAACCTTGTAAAGGAAGAGCACTTTGTGATTCCAATGCCAGTTTGGGTTAAATTAGAGCTATTTGAAAACTTAAGGCAACCTGTAGCATGATACCTAAATGGCCTTACTTCTCTAGAGAAAACAAGCCAGAAGTGTTGGTTGAAGCTGCAAGAAGGAAGATGGGGCTCACAACCAGCTGCCCCAGAGAGCGACCTAATGGATGCTGTGCTGTGACACCAACAGAGAGATTTGTTTCACGTGGCGATGTAGAAGGACCCCTTCTCAGCAGTGTCCATATCACGACATGCCTAATACATGCTCCAATTTGTATTCTTCTGCATTTCCTGCTAGGTGGATAGAAAAATCTGTCAGCATGAGTGAAGCCAATGTAAATCTCGGTTAGGGATCAGAGGGAGGGAGAGGAGTGGTATTTCATTCTGGCTTGCTTTCCAGAGTTCTGGCTGCAGGCCAGGGCTCCTCATAATCCTCGACTGGGATGATATTTCTGCTAAAATAATCAGTGGTGAAGTGCAGCCAGTACCAGTGCCTCTGGTTCCATTTGTCGGGAGGGCTCAGCGCTAATGCCCTGCAGGGAAGAGCTGAACAAATCTGTGTTCTCTGGGACCAGCTGTTCTTCACGGGACCTTGCTGCGTGGCTGGAAGTGTTGCTTGGCTTCTTCAAGGGGAAGCAGAAAATGGACCTACAGAGACTGTGCTGTCAGCAGCTTGATGCAGGGTAACTGTACGGTTGTCTTGGATGAACTGCAAAGGCTGAGGAAGCGGGGGTCTTTGTTCAGCAGCCCCCAGGCCAAACTCCTGGTTTCATCACTGATGTGCAGAAGCCCTGACTGCTGCCTGCCTTGGCACAGTGTGAACTCAGCACTTCTGATGTGTGTCTGGGACTTCTGGCTGCTTCTGCATCGAATTTAGCCTAGGCCAGGAGAAACAAAGGTTGTAGGATAGCTCTTAACCACTGTTGCAGTTCCTGCTTTCCTTGGTTCGTGTATGTACTTGAAGTTCAGGACAGTCTCTCCCCTCTTTATGTGGTTTTCTGTATTAGCCTGAGTCCATCCCAAAGCTGTCCGGACTCTTTCCAGCAGCAAAAAGGTAATTTTTATTGCCCCACACTGGAAACAATGCACATTAACCATATAGGTTCACTGTACAGCCTGTTCTCTGTACCCAAAAGGATTTTCCTTCCTAACCTCAAAGCTGACCCTGACCTCATCTAACCAAACTACACACAAAGTCTTCACCTTGTCCTCATGATCAAGTCTTAGCTCTCTTGGGATGAGGCGAGTTTTGAGAACTGCTGTCCTGCGTGATGCACGGCTGCTTAGCCACGTACCTTCCTGCAGAGACAGCCTGGGCTCCAGAGGGTTGAGTACTGATTTTTGTAGCTCTTGCCTTCAAACTGTCCTGCCATCACGCTGGCTTCTTGCTGGTGGCATCCCTTTTATTTTCTGGTGTTGTAAAAAGGTGAGAATGCAACCGAATGTGGGAAATTAAGAGAGCCTGAAATATGTGGTTTTTAAACACAGTATCAGAGCAGGCCTATCAGCATTGTCTTGTGTGCTATCTAAGCCTGCTCCTCTCTTGTGCAAAGTGGTTGAGTTGATTGTGGGGAAGGAGAAGTTGAGGGCAGAGAGCACCCATGTTCTCATGTGCATCTTTTGTGTTAGTGCTAAATCTGCTGTCTCCAAGTACAGAAGGTGGTACTGGGTTTGTTAGGCATAATTCTGCGACAAAAAAATAAAATTAATGCTGGGAGAGACAGTTTTGAATCCAACATGCAATACACTGAATTTCATTTTTTTACTGCTTTTATTCATGTCACTGTACTGCAGTGTCACGTTTCATGGGGGATGAGCTGGGTGGCAGCACCCAGAGGAGGGTGGAGGTGCTGTGGTGTCAGGGCAAACAGACGGGCTCAAGGCACAGCCACTCTTCAGTTATAAGGTGGGCTAAATTTCATGGCTAGGAATAGGCCTGTGGAGGTGATCAGAACTATTTTTAGGTCTAAATTCATCAAGGACATAAATACTCGAAGTGCAACCTTAGTCCTCGGTGTGAACGTAAAGGATTTTAACCTGAGCAATGTGCAATGGGTATAATTTCTGGTGGGATTTGCGTGTAAATTAAGATAAAGGTGGCAGCAGGAGCATAAATGGCAGGGAAAAGGGAGAAAACGTGCAGAACTGTGTGGTCCGGAGTGCAGGGGGCTTGGTCTGGAGACCTCTTAGTGCTGCTAAATCTGTGCTCTGAGAAGCTGCACTTTTAGCCCCTCTCCTAGAAAACATTCTAACTTCTAGTCCACTGTTTTGATTTAGTATCAACTGTTTTTCTTTAGAAATACCAAATGCAGAGACCAGAGTATTTATGTTGTCAACTTTGCAAGGTGTTTATTTTGTTGAGAAGAGATGGATGCCAAGAAGCTTTGCATTTATATGAAATACATTCCAACAGCACAGTGTTTGTTGAAGTATGACAGAGTATTGACCTGTTTATTTAAAATATTGTTTGGTCCTTGTAGCTGGAGCTCAGAATGATGTATTATGCTGTGATATTTAATCCTATTTGGGGCTGCAGCTCTTTGTAGGCCTAGGGTAAAAAAGCGTGGTAAATGATGGTGCTTCCAAGGAAACTTCTCTTCCTTAAGAAGTTGACTTAAATGACAATAACTTTGTATTTTTACATGTACTTTATTTGTTTTCTTCTAAAACAAAAGCAAAAAGAGTTCTGAGAAACCAGTTGAGAAATATGGTTACAAAGAGGATGTGGCTAATCAGTCATCATCTGTTCAGCTGCTCGCTCCTCCTGGTTTTCAACTGAGAATCGAGTTCTGTTAGGCTTTTTTGTCCTCAGGTTATTGTGTGTGCTACTAAACAACAAGAACGCTAAAACCTATTGATGGATTTTTCATGTGTTTTGGACAGTGCACCGTTATAGACATGAATGAATCCAGGCTTCCTTGCAAGATGTTGACCTAAATTTCACTGTTATGTTCAAGGAGAGCAAATTTGTAATAGTGTGTCAAAGAGGAAGAGAAGATACTGCTTCCTGACAGATGCAAAGCTATAATGATAACTGAGTGTAGCACTTTGTGTTGATAAGGTGTAAAAATACTTCTTCAAGCATATCCCATACCATGCAGTGCATGTGTATCTATCTCATGAAAGCTGGGTGTCTTCTTGCTTGGGAAACAAACAAGTAAAATCATCTTAGTGTGCTTGAAATGAGGTATATAACTCCTACCCATACACGTGTGCACATATAGAAAGGCTTTTTAAAAACTTGTTCCACACTTTTATCATGCTACTTATACAAAGACTTTGTCAGTGTTTTTAAATTCCTGTGCTATTGGATTCTCTTTCTGAATTTGGTGTCCTTGGAATTGGTCGTGTTGCCACAGAGTTCATCTGTCATAAGATGCAGAAGTTCCCAAAAGGTAAATCTACCCAAACACACGGCTTCTGCAAGTCTCTTGGTTTTCCAGTTTGCCAGTCACTGCAGAACCACTTTTCCCCATTTAGGCATCTGCAAATCAGTTGCATTTTAAGCAATTATTTAGTTTAAAATGAATTTCCATCTTGAAATTGTCTTTTTTAAAAAAAAAAAAAAAAAAAAAAAATCCTAAAATTTGTCTTCATTTTCAACAGAGGTGAAGTACTGCTGGAAAATATTTTCAGTTTGAAAATATTTGTGCAAGGACAAATAAAGGACAAAGTTTAGTGAAAACTTGTGAGAAAAATCCTGCTATTTTTGCCTGTGGTTGTAGATGAACAAAGAGCAGAAATACTGTTGCCACAGTAAACAGATGCCATTTATTAAATACTTGTTCAAATATAATTAAAAATGTTTTGTCAGGAGTTCTTGGGACTGCTCGTGTTGTTTTTAATAGGTCTTCCATGGGAAACTTTCAGAAGGCTGAGGGTAAGCTCGTGTCATGGTATTTAGATGTAGGCAATTATAGGCCTGTCAGCTTCCCATCAGTCTCACGCAGAATAATGCAACAGCTGAAACCAGATTCAATTAATAAAGAGTTAAAACACGGTAATGTACTGAATGCCAAGCTGTGTGTTTTCCTAGACCGTGTTTTGCAGAACTAAATGGGTAGATAAATGCAAGTACTGGATTTTCTTATGACTGTTCCTCTCTATATATCATTTTAGTAGTGGTGTATATGCTGGGTATAACTGGGTTATAAGAGGGCAATGTGTGACTTGGTTCCAGTTGATAGTTGAGACAAATAAAATGATACAATATCAACGTGGCAAACATTACATATTCTGGCTGGCCGACAAGGCCCTAAAACACAGCCACAAATTGTGAATCCTCGCCTGCTTTTTAGGGGGCTCCTATAAGGATTGTCGCTCCTCTGTGCCATCCGACAGGTGTGTTAGCGATGGGTCAGTTGGCTGCTGTAAGCTTTTACACATGACAAAGATTTCTGGGGTGTTAGCTAATGAGAAAGGTCTGCTTGGTCAGCAGACGATACCCAAGAAAACAACTCCGTGTCAGGGGCTAAGTTCAAGCTCATCCACCCGTGAATAAGAGAGACGACCTTTTCTTCTAATTTCATTTTCTTTTAAATGTGAAAGTGGCTCAGCAAGCATTGATTTCAAATGGCATGCGGGTTATAATGCTAATCTGAGTCCTCTCTCCAATAATGGGATTGATGAAGGCCTATGTGATCCACACCTGCCTGGCCATGAAACAAAAACAGACTAAAGAGAAAGCACACTCTTGAGTTTAGTTACTCATTAGATGATTTAACAGGGGTTACAAGAGTAGCTTTTTTAATCAGGACTGAGCTTTTTACAAGCAATATATTTAGTGCTATTATGTTTGTTGCACAGTAAGGCCCAAGGTAGGGGAAACGTGCAGGTATGTCACGGCATACGGTCAGTATGTCTCTTCTGATATTAATCTGTGAAATATTTGTGTTGCTGACAGTTCATTTTTAATAGGGTTGCAGCACCTACATAACTGTCTCTTTTCCTTTCAGATTTCTTCTGTTCCTTAATTAAGGAGCCATCCAGAAATTGTCATTCCATGGAACTGATGTGCTGGTGAACTAGTCCGGGATCCCTAAAGGATTGTAAAATGGAGCCAATAACGTTCAAAGTTAAAAAATGCCAAGCACCTGGGGACTTCTCGGCAAGTTTCAGCCTCCAGTTTGTTGGCTCTCTGCCAGTGCATTCCCTGACCACCATGTCCATGCTGCCGTGGGTTGTGGCAGAGATCCGGACGCTCAGTACCAAGTCTCCCAAAGAAGACCCTGGCACTAGCCAAATCCGGCTCTGTGTTTCACCAGCGAGCTTGCGATGTGAACCGGACATGGGGAAAGACCAGCAGTGGGATCCGTTGATTTGCTCCAGTTTGTTTGAGTACAAGCCACAGCAGGTCCACAAGCTGATCCACAACAGCCATGATCCCAGCTACTTTGCCTGTCTGATAAAGGATGGAGCAGCAAATCAGCAAAGTATCTGCTATGTGTTCAAAGCTGATGATCAAACGAAAGTAAGTAAAAAGGAAAAAAAAAAATACCACAGGAAGCAACCCTCATAATCACACTTAAGAACGTGTTCTTGTTGTGTTATCTGATGCTTCACAGAGTGTGGCGTAAGTGGAGGAGCTGACACTACTTCTTTTAAAATGGAGTTGCTTTTGTGCTGTTGGAAACTTCCCTCCACAGTGTAAGATTTTAAGGTTGCATTTATAACTGAAGACTTTACCTCTTTAGAACTCACCAACAGGCTTCACTTTACTTGAGGTTAATGGTTCTGCAGAATTTGAACTGCTCAGTATATGAAGGGAAAGGTGTGTAAATCGGCAGGATCAGAGCCTGAGTTTTGTTGTCTTAGAAGACACTTGGGGTACGAGCTGAAATCTTGGCCCTTGAGTCAGTGAGAGTTTTTCTGTTGATGTCACTGGGGCTAGGGTTTCACCCTTGAGTCATTGTGAACTTTATCTAATCCTACAGTCAGACCTCTCAAATTTCTGTTTTCCTGAGTTGAGATCTGTGTGACTGGGGAAGAGAGGTGCCTCCTTTCTCAGAAGAAGGAAGGAATGGGCTGGAGCCTCCCGACATAGCATACCCTGAGACACAGGTCACTGTGAGCCTCTTCCCAGCTCTGCAATCCACGTGGTGGCAGAGAGGAAGAGAGGCTACAGCGCGGTGCTGCACAGCTGTGACCTGCGGGCTTGCTGCTGCTTATTGCAAGACAGGAGTCACACGTGTAAATGTCAGACTGTGGGTGAAATTCAGCTCTGTCTGCATGCAAATCATGTCCTTGCTGACAAGGTTGCGGCATTAAAAATAGACGGTTGGCTCTTTTGTTTGAGAGTAATGTGAGACAGGAACCGTCTGAGTGAAGAAGGTGAGCAGGGTTTTGCACAACGCTATTGCGGCAGGTTGAGCTGCTGTGGGCAAAACAGGGACACGTCCTTCACCTTTGGAAGGTAGGCTTCAGTGATCACGTTGGAAATCAGCATCTTGTGAGGCTTTTTTTGCCTTGTGAGAGATGTCCTGCTGAAGCACCTTGGAGGTGTTAAGCAAATATACACTGCACGTGGGATTTATGCCAACCTGCCCAATAGCAAAACTCTGCGTGATTCCAAATCCATGGGCTCAAGCTGAGTGCCCAAACCATATGGAAATGGATTTAGTTAAATCACCCTAGGTAAAAAAGCAATTCCAGTAAATTAGAAGGCAATTATGCTGTAAATCATAAGCATTCAACTGAGAAATCGTGTCAAGTTAGAGTGCGGAATACCAGAGTTACATATGTTAAGAGAGCAGAAATAAGTGGGTCTGTCAGGACTTGGCACTGAATAGCAGCTGGTAAATGTATTTTGCAGTTTGCCTAAGCACTTCATCTCGTGGCTTGTGGTTTTACAGGATTATTTACAGTTAGTGTGCGATGCTGGTCACTTCCAATATGTCATCTTTTACAACAAAAGATTGAACAACAAGTACTGCTTCTTCATGTTTGATCAAATTCCTAGACCTGTTTGAAATGAAAGCACAGAAGGCTGTAGTCAAATTTGCAGCTGCCAACATGTTCTTGTAGGCACCCCCTGGAATTTTCGGATGCTTTCTGAAACTACCTAGCCCCAAGTTCACCCAGCTATCTGTCCTTTCAAAAACCTTCCCCCACCTCAGAAGGAAATCCAGTTCACACCTCTGAACTTGCCAAGGAGTGTTTCTCTTGACCTTTTTTTTTTGCCAGCGAGTTTCCTAACTAGGAGGTAGAGGCCCAAGCAGCATTTGTGGAGCTGTGTTTTGCTGAGAGGGTAATGGAAATGCCAAGTGATCTCTTTTCCAAAAGCAAAACCCTGCGTGTTTTACTGCCATTCAGTGTAATTACTGATTACATAAGGAACTTACTTCAAAGTTGGATTAATCAGTGTTGTTATTCTGCCTGCGTATTGTCACACAATGCCTTTTAGCTAATTGGTGTCTACGCGTTTCTGAAGAGGACTGAACTGATGTTACCTGTTTAGCAGATACACAGGGCACTCCAGCCCTTCCAAAGTGGGCATCTTTGTTACAAATTGAGGGAGCTGTTTGTTAAAGGTGAGGGAGTTGGGATGAAGAACTTAGCACTATGTTGCTGCAGTTTCTGTTCAGCTTCAGAAGAAAGAAATTTTAGAAGCAGGACCTTTGCAGCCTGTGTGACTAAGCAGACTCCTATGCTGGCACTCCTGCCTGTGAGTTCCTGCAACATCTCCTCTGAAGATTTAAAAGCAGTCTTACAAACTTAGTCTGCATTGTCAGGGTCATATTCTCCTCTGAGCCCAGAACAGACAAAAAATGTTGAACTTTTTTACAGAGCTGAAGCAAACAGGGAAAAAAATAAAAGACACAGTAGTCCAGATAGGTTTGGTCACAGAATTTGCATGTTAGTAACAAGTCCTCATCCAGTGGTCCTGAACATCTAAGCTTTTGTGGTAATTGCACTTCATCTATTTCTATTGGAAAAACAACACTGACAACCAAAGCAGGTTGCTAAGCATAATGCTGTAAACTACAGGAGCCACAGTTCTTTGTATCTTCGCAGACAAACTCATAGCAGGGCTTTATTTTACACGGAGTTCTCAGATTAGGGCATGTCTGACTGCAGATTTGAAATAGAGGGTACGTGTGGCTTCGCAAACAGGTTCTGACTGTATCCACACATTAGGGTAAGCAGAATGAAAGAGGGCAGAAGGCTCTGTAGGAGAAGTAGACTGGGCAGATGAAGACGAAAGCAGGTGAGTAGGAGACTAAACAGTGAAAGCCTTTAAAGAGGAGACAAGAAACTTGGACTTCATTCAGACTGAGAACTAGCACTGAAGGGGATAGAATGTGCAGAAACCAGGAACAGACGGGCCTTTAGCATGAGCATTGCAGATAGATAGCAGAACATCAGCTGTTGTTGGATTATTTTATATACATACAGAGACAGAATACTCACTTGAGTAGTGAGAAACTATCCTACTGTATAATGGGAAAACATTTTGTTAGTGGGAGGTGATTTTTTGCTGGGGAGTAATTAGCTAAAATCTAGAATTGATGGTGCAGTGGAAACATGCAATGTGTTTCCTGGATATGAATGCGGGGCTGTCAGGTTCCTTCTTGATCCATTACCAACACGTCCTCCTTAGAGAAGACATCAGTAGGCAAGTGATTAATGCTAAATAAAGGCAGGGTTCTTAGCCAGGGATTCTTTCTGCTGCTTCTCTTTAGAAGTGAAAGAACAGGCAGTGCCCGATTGTGGTGTTTGCTTCACTCTGTAGGATCTTGTATAATTATTTCCATTGCATCATTACAGCAGCATACAGCCCGCTTCCCGGGCTGATAAAGCAGTGAATAGGGAAGGGTGGAAGAAGTGTTCCTGACAAACTGCTCCTTGGCACATTTCTTAAAAGCAAACTTGTGCATATAGGGATCATTCCACTCCACATAGTGCTAAAAGGAAGAGTTTGCGTTGCCTACAGAGAGCTTCTGCTACGGATCAGGGTTCCCCTTTCTAAGAGGATCTGTTGTCTATAGGATCTGAATCCTTCCTTCCTCCATGTACAACCTCAGTAAATTTCCACTAGTTAAAGTTAGTGAAGTTTTTTATGCTTTCACCCTCACCATGCAAAGATTCTGATGGGGCCTCATGATTAAGTGGTTTCTGCCTGGTGCTGCGGCTGAAGTGTTCATGCATATTCCTTGCAGGTGCTCAGGAATGGAGCAGGACTCAATTATATTGCCCGTGGGGAGCTTGGAGGGGCTGCTAATAGGTCAGAGATGGGGATTATGCATGCCATGTTGAGTAATGATGGTGGAAGCTGGGGGAAAAAATGATCTCTCCAGTAAATCTGTGCTTGCAGAACAGTTCCTTCATTGTAAGAACACGGAGTTGTTGAACAGCTTGGCCAGGGCGCCTGGGCACGATGTGTGCGTGATGGCTCGAATGAGAACCTGCATGCTACCAGCCTGCCTGTCTTCCCAGTGACCTCTGCTCTGAAATTTATTTAGGCTCTACAGAAATGGGATGCCGTTGGCATTGTGGTTGTTGAAACCTGTTGATATTAAACATCACTGGCATTTTTGTCCTATACTTGGGTCGTGGTGGTTTGAAAGGTACAGTGCTGGGAACTGTGGCTGTGTGTTTCCTGAGGCGTGCTGCTTCCTTCGTAAACTCATTGTCCACGAACACATTATCCTTCCATACGACACCTTGCTTAGCACTTCTTTCACTCTGAGGCATGAGAGAGATTAATACCCTGTGTCAGCGTGCTCCTAGCTTCTCCTGAGCTGTCTCCAACAAATACAGAGTAGCCGAAGCATTAGAGGAAGAGCAATTTCTGTTCTCTACTTTCAGTTCAGAAAAGCATTTCTACATCCCATTATGCTGGTTTTAGTTTGATGTATCAAATGATTTGTTTTTCTTAGGTATTTTTAATCTTAACTGATTCATGTTTTGGCTGGCAAGTGAAATATTGGTCACTGCAACGTATCTGAGAATGCCCTGGGCCAGTTGAGATTTAAGGCAGGTGAAACTTGTATTGTCCTCTATTATATTTTTATATTTATTGTCAATAAAGAATGACAGTTCTCATCTCAATGATTTCATGGAAGCCTGATGTGAAGAAGGCATTGTGTCCCTCAGCCTTTTGCATGTCCTGTGTCACCAGCACCCCTGCCCCACTCAGCAGTAGGCCTACATTTCCCTTTGCCTTTTTGTCATCTATGGACTTAGAGAAGCCCCTCTTGTTGCCTTTCACATCCCTCTACAGATACAACTGTAGGTGAGTTTTGGCTTTCCAAGCAATGTCTTTACATCCTTGAGCAGTGTCTCTGTATTCCTCCAAGGTTACTGTCCCTGCTTCCACCTTCTGCATGCTTTGTCTGTTAGAGCTTTGCCAGCAGCTCCTTGTTCATCCATGCAGGCTGCTGGCATTTTTACCTGCCCACTGGGACAGCCTGCTCTTGAGCTGGAAGGGGGCGATCTTTGAGTAACAATCCACCTTCTTGGATCCCTCTTCCCTCCAGAGTCTTTATCCCATGGGACTTTTTCAAGCACATCCCTGAAGAGGGAGGCCAAAATCTGCTCACGTGAAGTCCGGGGCTGTGATCTGGCTCTTTGCCCTGCTTCCTCTTAGGATCCTGAGCCAAGGCTACCTTCAACCTTCACATCCCCAACAAGCCCTTCCTTGGTTGTGTGTACAAGGTCCTGCAGAGCACCTGTCCTCATTGGGATTTCTGTCATTTGGGTCAGGAAGCTGTCACTGATGCTCTTTAGGAAGCTCCTGGACTGTTTATGCCCTGCAGTATTGTTCCTCCAGCTGCTATCAGGATGGTCCATGAGGACAGGGCCTGGGAATGTGAGCCTGCTCCTAGCTGGCTGTGGAGGGCAGTGTCCGCTTGTTCTTCCTGGCTGCAGGGTTCAGTAAGTTCCTGTATGCGGGGTACAAGTCAGCAGACAGCACTGCCACCTCTTGTAGTGAAGCAGATGCTCAGAAAGCTTGACTTTCCCTGTTTATTTCCTTTTGTGATACAAGCAGGAGGTTTAGAGGGTTTGAGGGAGAGCCTAGAAACTTGCGGCTGGTGTCTTCTCAGAAGAAATATTTCTCTGAGATTATCAATGATTATGAAGAGCTGGCGTATGAAGATATATAGAAAGCTTAGTGCAGGTTTTGAAAAGATTAAGGTAAGTTCTCTCTCTTTTCTAGAATCTCCATGCAAGTTGTCCCAGGAGATCTCTAACATATGCTTGTGTGTACCAGAACTGTTAGTGGCACAGCGGGAGAACGCTGGATGGGACTGTTCTTTTCCATGACATGGAGTGGGACTGTTCCTGATTGAAGTGGCCTCCCAGCTGCAGAACACATTCACAAGTCTGCTTGCTGCTTCTAAACCCTCATTCTGCAGTGTCACAAAGCAGGGAGAGGTTTTGGCCCAGGAACTGGGCTTCTGTCAGCTGCGGGCACGTTGCCAGCAGAGTGGCAGTGCCTGCGTTTTTTGGCCCTGCAGTTGCTTTAAGAGCTCCTGCTTCTTAAACAACCTTCACCTGCTTTTATGAGTTACAATAGCTTATGTGCTTAAGGAGATCAGGCTGCATTACCTGCAATGCAATACGCTTTGTTGCGTGCTGTTTGGGAGCTGCTTATGGCCTGGAGCAGCTGGTTTCAGATAATCAACACTTAGGTCTCTGTGAGGCTGCACAGAGCTGAAGTTGGGAGTGAACTTCACATTATTCATCTATAAAAGGAACAGCGAAGGCCCCGTGAACTCCAAAGCAGTTGTTGCGAGGCTTAGCTTCGTGACAGAGGGTTCTTATGCAACTTGTTTTTACATTACACTTAAAGGTATGACCTCATAAGTAGCTCATTTTTAATAGGGCCATTTCCTTTTCTTAATGAATTCAGCAAGGTAACTGTAAATATGGAGGTATTTTGTGTATTATTGCTTGATGAGTCTGGGGAGATTAAAATTTTGCAAGGGGCATAAAACTCTGCTGGAACAAAACACAGTAACTGGCCTTAGTGCAGCTGAGAGCTTGATTTGGCTGTTTTTTTCCCTCCTATTCACATGCACTTTTTTGCTTGCAATTAAGAAGGCTCCATCAGAAACCAAGTGCTAGCATTACTTCTCAGTTTAGGAAGTTTCTCATCTCCCAAATACCAACTGGAGAAATGCATGTTAAAAACAGAAGGAAAACACAGAGCAAAGAATCTAATGCATGCCTGTGCACATATATAGTCTGCTATATGAAGTGGGTGAAAGTTTAGCTCTGTAAACCTTAACAGAGTATCCTGTGTAATGCAATAGCCAGCTCTGCTTTGGCCGTCCTCAGCAAGTAAACGGGCTTTTTGCTCATCCTGAGCCAGCAGCGTAACTGTCGCTGCACCAGCTCCATGCCTGGGGGCTGTTCCAGGGATTTAGGCATGGGAGCTTCCTCTGCTTTCAGGGGCTTTGGCAGTCACTGACCCCATCCCAGCAGTAATGTCCCAAGCCTTTCCGGTGCCATATCGGAATCTAGAGTGACTCTGTGGCATTCCTGGCTCAGCTAAGTTCTCCTTTGTTCACTCCTGTTTTATAAGAAATATTGTATGATTTCCCTCAGCCCCGCTTCTGATTGCCACATGGAGGAAATGATCTGTGCAATGCCACTTCCTGACTTGAAGTCAGAGATAACGTCTTAGCAGGGAAGATGAAATGCATCATATGGGTTGTTAGATAAATGTCTTCTCTCACAGTGGCAGCAATGTATAAAATTGTATTTTCCTGTGATTTCCTCAACCTGCTAAATCCTACCAAAAAATCTGCTCCAGAATGACTATAAAGAATTTTTAACAGGACTTTGACAGTACAGTATTCTGTATCAGAGGAGATTATTTGAGGATTTTTCAACTTAATATTGAAATGTTCTCTGTCTCACCTGATCTGTCATGTATGCTTCATTTTAGAGCCGAAGTTCACGCATGCTGACATTATTGATTGTTCCTTCACCTTTTCTGTTGGGTATTGTAGCAGAAACAACAGTGGAACTGATGCTAAAAAGTAATTAGCAGGCTTGGGACCGCTTCTCTTGGACTACTAACCATTCCTCTTGTCTTACCAGGTCTGATGCTGGTAGTTTGTGAAGTCCGGTACAGGCAATAGGAGCTGTAGGCCATAACGCCCAAGCATCCTCAAGAGTAACAGTAGAGTTTCCTTCTGAAACTTCACGTAGGGAAGAATTGTGGTCTCCATTTTACAGATTGAGACCACAGAAGAGTTCAGGAACCTGTGTCTCACAGTGCAGGATTCATAGCCTCTATCTAAACCCATATCTGTAAAGCATCTTACATTTACACTTACATTTTTCTACACTTATGTTTTTCATCAATAAGAGTCCCTGGAATTAGTGTGCATGCCCAGAACAAATTCTGCCTTGGAAGGATGAAGCAGTTCAGCACCTGTCCTAGCTCTGCTTGGCAGGCTCCTGCTGCCACGGCCGCTGTGAGGATGCTGAGCAGAGCCACCAGGCAGGCTGGAGAGCAGAGCATTTGTACAGGAGGAGGGAAATGGAGCTCATTTCTTCCTCTTGGCCCAGGAAACTAAACACAGGGAATGAGCTCAGATCCTCTTCTATTTCTGTTCATAAGGCACTATTGAGCAACTGCAACACCAGCATGTTCCCAGCTGCCTCTGGTTTTTGTTACATTTTTACACAATTTTGGAGGTTGTCTATAGGCTCTGGGGGGCTTCCTTGCAGAATTCATTCCTTACATCCTTACCTCCTTCCTTCCCTCTCTTGTGCAGAAAATCTTTCTGTCATTCTCCATTCCTTCCAGCATGGAAATTTGATCTGATTTCCCAACAATCTCACCTAGACATTCCCCACACTTTAACAGACAAAGCATACTTGGGCCATAACGTTATAGGTACAGTGAGTGCCTGAAAAACACCATTGATTTAATTCAAGAATGATTTGTGTGTAAGTAGTCATCTACACGTGCAGCATTGTGCACTGAAATGCAATTACATATGGTTTTGTACTACGGAAGCAAATAATTACAGGAGGAGGTTAAGTGTATGTTCCATAGGCTTTGAGAAAGCTCTTTTACACTGTTTTTAAGATTTATTTTTCTATGAATTCTGGGTGCAGTAATTAAGATGGTAGGGGAGTGAAGGTGATGATAGAAAGGGAGAACTGAATTTTATCAGGCCAGGTCCACCTTGACTTTATTTCCAGTATTTGTAAGGCTTCATCCAAGTGTAGGAATCTACAGTCAGTGCATATGATTCAGAGGTCTCCTGAATCATCAAATTAAGTGTCTGCTTTTGCAGTCATCTGTTTGAAAACAGTTTATCCAGAATAACTCTATGAATTATAGTATTTAGGCAGTGGGCCAGATTTTTCCTTTGCATTGAATCACTTGCTTCATCCCGTGTTTGCAGAGATCATAAACCTGTGTGTCCTGAAGATGCATCCTCTGCAGGTACATTGTCAAGTGGTGTGCAGTGTATACTGCACGCTTAACCTCCACCATAATAAGTTCTTACCTTAGTGAGAATGGTGTTGGGAAGCAATTTCCCTAATTCTGGTGTTCCTTTGATCCCATGATTCTACTGTTGTCAAAAGGTGCTTTAGGCCTGTAGATATGGGGTCACATTTTAAAGTCCTGCCATAAAAATTGTCTTGTTTCCTTTCATCTTCTACTAAGCACACATTGACTGACCTGTTTCTTTGCATATCTCCAAAGAGAAGCTCTCCCTTAGCCTAGCCTGGTGCAGCTGCTGGTGCCTGCACTCCCTTGGTTGCTGATCTGTGCAATCCCACTTTTCCCTCTACTCACATATCATGCTATGCTATCACTCACGGAGCCAGCTGAGAGCAATTTAAATATTCCAAAAGAAAAAGAGATGCATTCGTGAACAAATTGCCGTCCTGACCTGATCACAGTACGGCTTCACGAGCACCTTTGTGAGAGTTGGGGGAAGCAAGGCCATGCTTTCCGAAGCAGGTGGCACCTCAGGTCCCTGATTCAGACCTATACTTCCATGGGGTTTTAGTTCAAATGTAATCTGGTGATACTTTGAGTTGCTAATAGCTGTCCTCCCTCAAAAGAGGCAGTTAAATTGTTATTTCCTCTTCTGAGCCATCCCTTGACATACATTCTCAGTGTTTTCCCCTGTGCTGGCATTGATGGTTCTGCAGCCCTATGTTGAGCTGCTTTAGGACTAAAATAGCTGAGAAAACAATAATGCAGAAAAATTGAATTGCTTTCTGCTCCAGACCAGTTCCGCATACCCTGTTAGGTCACCTTATATGTTTTGTCACATTTCACAGATACAGAAACTGAAGTGAGAACATAAAGTAATTTGGGGCAGACTTTTCCTGGCATTTTTCCAAGCAGCTGGTGGAAATAGCGTGCAGCCCCAGAGGTGCCCTACAGGGCTGTGCAGCAAGAACCCTGATGGGATTTTTTACGGTGATCCTCAACGAATGGCTCTATGGGTGGAGGTACACTGGGAAGCATGGAGCCTTACTCAGCCTCAGTACAGGTAACACAGCCCCCTGGGCTCTGGAACAGTCACGGGCCTTGAAATGTGCCCTGCTGGGAGGAAATCGCTGTGTCCCAGCCCAGTGAGCCCGCAGGCGGAGGTGCCTTGCTGAGCAGTCCCAAACAGCACAGGGACAATCTGTGTGCTGGTAAATAGCTTCGTACAGCCTTGTCTCTGCTGCTGGTGCTGTGATGGGAATTGAGAGCTTTTAGTACGCTTCTGTGATTTATACCTAATTGTCTTAGAATTACAAGTGAAGCTGTCTCTGAGGGGTTGAACGTGTTGTGAAAGGCTGTCACATGGCAGTTTCTTCATTTTTGTGGCTTTAGCTTCACTTTGGCACTAACTTACTGGTACTTATATACTGTTACCAAGAACTAAGTGAACCCTCTGTGACCAACTTCAAAAACATTGCGAGAGTCTTGGTGTTGCTACAGTATTCAAATCTGTTTGAAAAGCTTGCAGATAACTTAGTGTAAAAGATGAATTTGAAAACTTGATGGTTTCTAAATCCACACAGTTCTCAAAGAACAATGTAGGTCTTCAGTTGAGAGGCTATGTGTATCCATGCATTTACTCCAGCACTACACATTAGGTTCTCCAGCTTCACAAGTGCTAACAACAACTAAATTGGTACCGACAAAGTGACTCAGCTCACCTTACTGTAAGGTAGGAAGTCTGCCTTCTGCAAAGGTGTTGGATGCAATGCACACAA
Source organism: Aythya marila (assembly GCF_965140915.1). Taxonomy (NCBI): domain Eukaryota; kingdom Metazoa; phylum Chordata; class Aves; order Anseriformes; family Anatidae; genus Aythya; species Aythya marila. The sequence goes on along the minus strand of NC_139045.1, from coordinate 53,588,269 downwards.
AGTGAGCGTGTCTCACATCTCCTTGCAACGAAGTACGGGTTGTGCCTGTGCAAAAGAAAGAGAATGCAACCTGGGTTTCTAGATGCGTGTACAGAATTAAGAATTCAGAAAATACTGTTTGATTCATATCAATGTTGAATGTTAGCCTGAACGTAAGATACCACAGAGGATAACTAATCATAAGGGAGCTCTGCCGTGTTTCCTGTAGTTACCCATTGCTGTGGCTTATTAAAGTTGATTTGAGAATAGAGGACGCTTGGAAGAATGCAGCCTTGTTGAATGCCAAATGCAAGTCAGAAAATCTAATCTGGATTCAATAGACAGTTTATATTTTTCATGTAATTAATGATCGTAAGGAATTCAAAGTATGTGCAGTTGCAATGTTTTAAAATCAATTTTGTGCTATGTGGTGCAGTGAGGGTTCTATGCAATTCAAAGCCAGAAAATATGTTTTAGAGGGGAAAATAGAACTGCTTTGGCAAAGAACAGTTTGTGTAAAGAGTCAGTCTTATTTAATGCAGTGTTAGTTTTCATGGCACACCATACAATAACATATTGAAAACAGTGTAATTCAGTTAGTGAAAGATAACATTTTTAAATGGGGGAGATTGCTCTCTCAAATATATGAAAAAACAAAGGCAATAGCTGTCATGTGGGTTAATGCAAAATATCCAGACAAACTCTTGCATAAATCAGGTTTTAGGACTGGGTCCTATGTCAGTGATCTTCCCTCAAGATGAGTAAAACCAAAAACTTTCTCTTTTTCTTTGCTTCACAAGTTTCTCCAAAAAGCTTGGGCTTTAGCTCCCTTGGAGATGCTTTAACATGTACGTTCGTGTTCCTGCAATTTATTCCTTTTTCAGGTTCTAAAGTGGCCCTAATGGATAAATTCAAGCCATACGCATTAAAACACAAAGATGCCAATTAATAAATAATGATACTGAGTAAATCACCCTCCTGAAATAGCTCCTCGTTTTTCCATGCAATCAGCTTGTCATTTAGAGTTTTGCCTGCATGGCCCCGGCATTTCTGCTGTGCCCTCAGGGTCATCAGATGGGGGCTCTCTGCCTGGTGGAGCAGAGACCCCGAGCAGAGGAGGCATATATAACTGCTCTATTTACTGCACTACCACGGTCTCCCATCCCAATATATGTCCAAGTGAATAATGGTAACAAATCACTATCATAAAATGGGTGCTTTCCCTTGCCTGCTATAGACACAGTTGCTCTATATTTCTGTTATTTTACCCTCTCTGAGGACGTCAAGTTATGGGAAGGGTTGTGGGAAATATTTTCCTAAAGGATGATTTGTGTGACTGGACAAACACAGGCTTAAATGGGTATGTGTGCCTGCCCCAAAGGTTGAGCATCGACGATCTGATACGAGGATTGAGTGGATAATGCCAGTTTATCCTTGCCTTGTCCTTTGCAGGAAACTACAGCCCGATGCGTGCTGCTGCTTTCTTTCCCACCCTCCCCCTGCTTTTCCCTGTGACACTAACTGAGATGTATCAGGGTTGTAAAAACAGCTGGGCTGCTGATCCCTCCTGCCTTGGGCGAAGTTTCATCCTTCTGTGTAACTTGTGGAGAGCTTTTAGTTTCCTAAAGCCTCTTGTTTCAGCCTTAACAAATAAACAAGCAAAGAAACAAAGCCCAGCCTGGCTTCAGGCACATGTAACGCGAGCGCGCTTGCAGGTACGTGGCTTCTGATTTCTGTGGTTAATTCCTTGAGAAAGATTTTTCAATGAGACAAAACCACCTTCGAAACCAGATCAAAAGAAAGCAATAGCTGTCGTGCATTAGTGTGTTCAGGATGATTAACACAGCTGATTTAACACCCCTAGTAGGAAAATCGGGCTTATTCCTTTGATTAAAAATGCAAACGGGGGCCTGGCATTTGCCTAGGAAGCAATAACATGCTGAAGTCTTGAACAGCAAAGCTCGGTTCACCACTTTCACTTCTCTGTCCCACTCACCACTTTCAGCCCCTGCTCTAAGGTCCCCAGAGCAAGTAGCTTTTTTCCCCTCTCCCTTCACAACAGTTTGCAGACTCATCACAGCTCGAGCCGAGGTGTTTAAGTGCCACTTAGTGGCTGTCCAGAGCAAATGTAAGATGCTGTGCTAGCTGGGACAGTTTCACCTCTCCTGCTATTCCACCAGCAGGGGAATGCCTCCTTGCCTTATCTTTGACAGCCTAAGATTGTCTGAAATCAATCCAAAAACCCTGGTGGGCTTTAGGTAAGAATTTCAGTGCCATTGAAACTGACTTGTTTCCAAATTTGAAGTTCTGTTTGCGTTCTCCTTGTGCCTTTTTTTGGCAATAAAAACTTGTAAAAGTATTGTGATGAGTTGCTATTTTGCTGTGTGGTGAGCTAGCACAGGACCCAACAGTGAGAAAAGGTGCTGCCTGAGAACCAAAATGCTGGCATTCCTAGAACTGCTAACAAAATGCACTTTATTCTTCACTATTAACACTGGAGGGAAAAAAATAAGGCACATGATTCATTGGCCTTAGTGTTTGGCGTTAGCTGATGTTCTGGGATGTCTGCTCCTTAGCAGGATGGAAGTGAAAACTGACACGTTATGAGCATGATGTATGGATACCTGGTCCTAAGGACCGAGGTTTCTCTTCTCAAAACTGAAAGAACTTCAGAGTGTAACTTACCTCTAAGTTACTAATTCAATAATGAAATAGTTGCATCCAGAGGACAACAGACATGGGAGTGCATGCACTGTTTGTGTGCAGGCCTCCTCTTTGCTTGTAGGAGATTTTCAGTGGGTGCTCTGCAGGTTGTGAACTGTAGAAAACGTGCTTCCAATTTTCCATTAAAATGAAGACTTTTTGCCTTTTTGTTTTGTTTTGTTTCAGCAGAAGCTTTACAGTTGTTGTGTTTTTAAAGAGTACCTGTATGGCAGCTGTGTTTGCAAGAGTCAGAAATGTTCCCAGCAACATCAGACAAATAAAGTGTAGGTTTCGACTTACAGGCTCAAGTTACAGAATGCAAACTGGCAAGATCTCAGGATAAACCCATTCACACAACCTGAGATGGTGAACTTCCAACAAGTCGTATAAGAACTTTGTACATGATAAATTTTCCTTTTGCAAATAACGCGCAGTGCCTTGACTTTTACACACAGAGATATTTCAGTCTGCTCTAAAAGTCTTGATGCCACCTTAAGACAGCTCTGCCACAGCTGAACTAGACTTCCAGGAAGCAGTCTCAAGGGGAGTTCAATCCCAAGTGGGCTGTGAGTGAAGTCAAAGCACATGTATGGGGCTGACATTACAGATATGCAATGAGAGAATGTAGTATGTGTATTTTTTAAAACTCTTTCTGTTTGGCTGTATATTATATTTTTTGGATATTAGAAACAAACTCAGAAAATGAATTAAAGCTAGCCAGAATTTAACTTACAAATCTGTTGTGCTTGAAACAGCAGGCTGAGAATTCACTGGATCCCAGGGTAGAAAACCCTGCTCAGATAAATTCGCAAGCGAACCTCAGAAGTTGGGTCTCTGTGCCTGTGAATGCATTCAAATACGTGAGCTCAGCCCCAGGTTGCAGTGGTATCTGAACTTACCGTGTTCCAAATTAAGTTGTGTTGCTCTCCTCCTCCAGTGCTCCCACGGCAGGCAGATGGGTTGTGAACTGTAGGGTGAGATTGCTAGAGTGAAGAGTCCGGCTGTCCAGCCCAGCCTTCCAGCTGTGTGCGTTATTTTTCCAGAATACCAGAATTCCCTGTTGGTACTGGTAATGCTCAGGAGGGAGGAAACAGCAGAATCAGCCCTTGATTATTTTATTGTAACATCATTAATCTATTTCAATGGGGTAGCACAATCCCAGCTGTATTTGGGGCTTCATTCATGAGAACACGCACGCATTTTCTCAATTTTACCTACTCCAGGAGCCTCGTGGCTGCGAGTTCTAGGATATCTCTGCTGTAAGAAATGATTAAAGAGACCTGCAGGGAGCGAGTCCCTCTTGCCCATGGGGATGGGTGGTTTGGGGAGAGCTGATTCAGCTGCCGAGGCTCCATTGTTCTCGCGGAGGAGCGGAAGCACAGTCAGCACATGTGGCAGAAATGTGCAGCCGTGCCCTCCAGTAACGCATCCTGAGCCCTTTGAAGTGATCCGCCTTTATCAAAACCACAGAAGATCAATAAGGACGAGCCCCGTCGCTGGATTTTATGTCTCCGGCTTGTGTGTTGTATTTCACAAATGTTTTCCAGCGTGTTTTTAGGAGTCAGACAGAACTGGCTTGGGACAGCTACACGCGGAGCGCTGTCTGTGAGGAAACCTGGGGCTGCGAGCTCCTGAAGGAGAAGTTAATGGGAAGAAGTGGGGTTTCAGAGTGGTAGAGACGGTGCCTGAATCCTGGTTTTAAAGGTGTTTTATTGCCGTTTTGTGGCTTTGCTGCTATTGAAACACAGCGTGGCTTAGCCAAAACCAAATAAAATCTGATCCAAGAGCCCAGATCATTGACTACGATGTGCTTCGTAGGTGAATAAGCCCTGAGAAGAGGGTAGGAGGGGGAAATGTAAGAAGCAGTCAGAGAAAAGCGTGTGTGAGGGAGCTCTGCTGCTGAAACTTTCCACTGTTGGGACGGAAGAAGGAATGTAATCAGCGGCACGACACAGCAAGCACAGAACTGCAGAGAGCTCAATAAAACGCCGGTCTGTGGGCATCGTACAAAGTCACCCAGCGAGCAAGTCGCAATACCAGGAGCTTTCCAGGCGCGTTCCGGCTTCCGCACGGCACAGGAAACTTCGAGGGCAGGACCGTGCTGCAGCCCAAGGGAGGGCTGGCGATGGGAAGAGGTGCGGGGCGTGGGCTGGGCCGGGCTGCTCGGTGCACTTTTTAGGTTCCTGCGTTGGGTCCAGCTCTCCCGAGGAACCTGCAGCGAGTGGATCTCACCCCGGGTGGTGCACAGGAGGCCACTGCTATGAGGGCGACGCTGCAGAAACTGAAGCTGCTTCAGCTCGACGCTGGGAAAGAGCAGGACAATGCGGTACTCCCTTCCTCTTCTTGTTTTATCTGTGTTTAAGGTGCATATAGCAACTCGGTCTGGGTTTTTGGTGGGGGCAGGATTAGGTCCTTTTCAGGCAAATAGCTTTTGCACCCGCGTGCTCTTTGTGTGCAATTTGCAGTAGCCCCATGGACAGTAGGTGAGTTCTGGCCCCTGCACCTGCTGAGGTGTAAACCTGGCCTGATAGCCTTTGTCATTTTCAGCAAAAACAAGAATATTATCATTTGATGAGGGAAAAGAAGCGTTAATGCTTAAAGTTTTACTCCAACTACCATTTTTTCCTTCTGTTTGTAGTGAAGTGGATGTTGCTTTAGAATATCTCAACTCTAGTATGCTTTCAGTAGACTCTGTGTACTGCCTGTGGGGACTGCTGCAGAACCCAGCTAGCAGTTGGTGTGATCTTTGCATATATCGGTGCTGTTAGGTTCGTGAAGCTATTAGTTTGTTATGGAGAACTGAGAAGACTGGTTACTTCTCAGGCTCTTCATATTGTGGCATTCAATATGCTTTCCTAGTCTGCTACTGTTGCAACTGAAGTGCACAAAATAATATGGCCAGGGTAGTGGGGCTATTTTCATGTTTATGGTTAATTATGGGAGCAGAGAGCTAGGCTATAACTAAGTACGTGTTCTAAGTACGCATAAAGTATGCATTAAAAATTGTTCATATTGAAACTCATTACTGGACGTCTGTAATACAATGAAGTGCATGTGGACATCTTGACTAACACAAATCCCATTTTGTAGGCATTTGTAGGAACGCTTCACCCACAGCATGTGGAGTATATAAGTTTTATGACTGGTTAAAAGAAACCAAAACACAGTTAAGATGTCACTTTCTGTTCATAGTCTGTTTTTCCTCAACACTTTCTAGAAGTCTCTTACTGCTTAACTTGTCCATTATTGGAAGTAGCAGCGTGTAGTATTTCCATGTTTTTTTCCAGTGTGAGTAGTGCCTGTGCACAAAGGAAATGAGACATTTTCAAATCCAGTGTCCGTCTTCCTATCCGAGTAACTTGGTTTAACTATTTGACTTTCAAGGCCAAGAAACACTTTAAGAGCAACCTTTTAATTGCATTTTAGAAAAGACTTCTTAAATGTCTAGAGGGTTTTTTGCTGGTGATTGCTGTGAGGAAGCAGGGGGAGGCTGGATGAGAAGGGTGCAAAATCCTTCCCTAGACATTTAGCTAATGCCAGGGGATGATAATCCTTGTTTAATTGTCACATCCTTCACATCCCACTGCCAGGGGTGGGGTGGCTGTTGAAATAAGCAGCCTTGCATCATTCATGTTTTAGGGTTTATCCAGTTATGTCCGTGTGTGTGTGCAGGTGTGCATTGTCCCTGTGGGTGCTGCTCTCTCCCCGGAGCTTTCTCAGCAGCTTGAAGAGCTCAGCTAGTTGTTGCTCAGCCTGGTCGCACTGAGAAGAACAAGAAATACTGGCCTCCAGGGAGAAAAACAGGAAGTTTCTAACCGTTTCAGATACAGTCAGGATCTCACTGATGATCTCAAGGGCTCCACCTCTGTCTTTGTCACCGCTTGTTGGCAGCATCCCCATTTGTTCTGAGCTTCGTTCTCTGTTCCTGCAGTTTGCCAGTTTGCACTACCTGTGGTCTACACTTCTTGATCCAGTTTCACAGCTGCTAGAAAATCCTCTGTCCCAAAACAGAGTGAGTGCTTGGAACCTCTGATGCTTCTACGTGCAGAGTTTCCCCTGTTGTTTGCTTGCCACATTGTCCTTTTGGTTTTCTTGCGTCCAGCCATTCAAATTGAAGTGGTATCTCTGCAGGTCTGCCTGAACTTATCTTCAGATTCAGGCTGTGTTTTTTTGCTCATTTAGGGAGATCCGATCACTTGGTCACAACTGGCTCACTCAGCAGTGCACATTTGATCTTGGTCAAATGCAAACATATAATTACGCTTTAGCTGAATTAGTCAGAAACCATGGCAGAGTTCATGACAGCTTCAAGCTCTTTTTTTTAATTTTTCCTGTGAAGACAAAAAAAAAAAATACTCAATCCAGCATAAAGTTTGCCAATCCAAAGTTTACTCATCAGTGGTTTTGAAAGTATTTGAAGTGGCAGGATGATTTCAGCCCAGATGAGTATTATGCATCAGATGGCATCGGTGGTCGTGAATGGGTACCAGGACCCTAAAGCTGGATTATGTTTATTGACACACTGATTGTGTATAGCCTTGGTCTCTTTCTTTTTCTGTGTATTTTTATCCTAGTATCCCAGAAGTTTTCTCTGTACCTGAATATGCTCAGAGAAGCTATGGATGCCCCATCCCTGGACGTGTTCAAGGCCAGGTTGGATGAGGCTTTAAGCAATCTGGTCTAGTGGGAGGTGTCCCTGCCCCTGGCAGGGAGGTTGGAGCTAGATGGTCTTTAAGGTCCCTTGGACTCAAACCATTCTGTGATTCTATACTATCTTGGATACCTTTGGTATCCCTCGTGTTTGTTGGTCAGATGCTATACATCTAAAAGTGTCCCTTTGTCAGCTTCTCCTCCTGTAGCCAACTTCAGGTGCTGCGGGTAAAACTTTTTTTTTCTGGGTTTGGATTCTTTATACTCTTAATCCTTTTCATAAGAGGGGTCCCATACGGGATGATGGCAGCATTTTCCTCAGTCCCTTGTTTGATGAAAGACTTCCAAAACCTCTCTGCTCTGAACTTTCATCAAATGCTAAGAGATGCTCCATTCCATTCTGGGTACCTGCTGTCACCTACAGCTGCCTCATAGTAGGGCAGAAGAAGAGCAATTCATTTTCTCTCGATAGACCGTTTTCAAGGGAAAAAACAAACAAAAAGACCTCTTTGGTCAAAACAGATCCATAAGGAAAAATCTTAAGAAAATGTTAGCAACTAGGAAAGACTTTAACCTTATACATCGTCTCGTGTTATCTCATACGCTCATGATCTCACTCTAGCTGATGAAACCTTGCCTGAAAGCTTTTGCCCAAGGAGGGTTTAATTCCATTGTCTGCTGAGCAATGTGGCCCTGGGGCTCTTGTTCTTCTCTTCTACGTGGTGCAGGATCACAGATCCCTTCGCAAATCCCTCCTTCCCTTGGTCCTCTTGCTGACGTCCAGGTTCCAAAATGAGCTCATGGTAACTCTTTTGCTCTGACACGGTTGGAGAGGGATGGTTCCTGCTGGCTGGGAAGAGGACAGCTAATCTGCCATCAAGGCTGTCTTTCACTCTCACACAGTCAACGGCAGGAAATGGTAATGCTATTCAAATCAAAGAATTTTGGCAATGACAAATTTGGTAGCTGAACGAGCAATCGTATGGAAGCTGAAACCAACAGAAGCGGCTGGAAAGGGTTCCGCTCCCGAGGTCAGTGCCCAGGGCTCTGGCAAGGAATCATTGCCTTCTGTCGGGCTGCTGCACAGGGAGGGGATTGCGTGTTATCTCTGGGCACCAGCCCAAAGTCTGGTGTTTTTCTTGCTTGCTGCTGGTTAGCAGATAGCCAAAATCCTTCAGTCTATGATCTTAACTGACTAACAGTGCAGAGATTACCCCAAACATCGTCATTTCCAGTATTCTTACAGAAGTAACTCTTTCCATCTTTTTCCTCTGACAAAAGAGAAACCATCTAACCTGCTATGGGGAGTGGGAAGGGTTGAGACAAGACTTAAAGACATCCTAATGAACAGTTAAAACTAAGTATTGAAGGATAAAAATTGTGGGTGTTTTTAAACAAAGGCCAAATAACAGATGGTGGTAATTACTGGCAGGTACATTCTTCTGTTGCATTTTACCAAAGACCTTGTGTAGGACAGACTTGAACAGGGAAAGAAGGGGTAAATGGAATATGTAATGGGTAATGTGAATAGAGGGGGTCATCCAAGAAAAGAAAGGCTTGCAAAAACATATTTATGGAAAAAGTTTCAGAGAAAGCTTCAAAAGGGAATAGGGTCTGCTATAAAACTACCACCAAAGTTAAAAGCAGCTGGAGAGGCCAGCTCTCAGGTGATTGTGGTTGTGGCTGCAATCTTAATGCAGTTTCTTGTTAGACTTTGCTCAGTGGTGACATACTGTGAAGACTCTTAAAAAATATTTACAGCCATTAAACCTAAAGAAAGCTAAAATCAGAAGAGAGCAAGTCAGAAAATGTTCCTTTTGAGTTAAAAGGTTGATTACATCAATGTGTCTTTATATCTCTCTCCTCTCTCTATCCTTATGTCCAACTGGTTTCTTTTAATGTGGAGAGCTTTGTTTGAGGAGAAATAATGAGGGTAATATTTGCGTATGTGTAAATTTATGAAGGACATCTGTAAAACTGAAAGATCCTTTTTCTGACGATGTAAGCTTTCAGTTGTGGCTTTGAAGCATTTTAATTGCTGCTATTTTAAAAACAGCCACAAATATCTTGTTAATATTTTCCATGATAACATGGAACAGTTCACAGGAATGAGGGTTTTGTCTCTTTTTTTTTTTTAAGATCATATGCTTAGATAAGATAGTGTCAAGTGCTACTTACTGTTTATGCAATACAGATGTCATTCCCGAGCCCTGAATTTTTCCATTTACCCAAAATGGATATATAGTATTTTTGGAGAGACAGTTATTTGCACAAGACAAACTTAAAATAGAAAAATACAGAGGTTCTTTTTTTAGAAAGTTGAACATCCTGAAAAATGAATGCAGTTATTGTTCCTACTACATTGCTGTTTTGGAAGGTGAGCAAAACAGTGACCTTTTCATTTACACTGAAGAATTCCATGCATTACCAAACATTTTTATATCTGAGCACTTAAGCCTTGCCACCAGCTCTTTCTCAAATGCTCTTGAGTGTACCCACTCCTTCCTTCAAGGCTGGCAAATATCACCTCCACTTAACAGATAAACTAAAACAGACAGTGGTGAAACAGCTTGCCTGAAAATCATGTTAACAGCGGAAGCTGGAATTCATTCACTGTTACTCTACCTCCTAATTCAGTGTCTTCACCACAAGACATCCCAGCCCTATAGCACGTAGAAGATTTCAGAGCGTACATAAAATCATACAGGCATCACTATAACAACTGCATGCAGCAGGTTTAGAAGCTGAGTAGCATGAAGTAACACACTGAGGATGCTTTTTGAGTTGGTGGCAGTCAGGGCTACAAGCCAGGTCTCCTGACTGACATCGGCATTTAAGAGACTCAGAGGATGTGTGTGTATTGTTAGCTGGAAACTGCGGAAGGGTGCCAGTCAGGAAGGGGGAGCTGGAAAAGCTCCCAAGCAGGCAGGATCCCCTCAGAAAAGGGGGCAGAAATAATCATTTAGACATGATATTGTTCACATTCAATGTTAGAGAAATGCAGCTCCAATGCTACCGTCACATGGTAGATACTATGTGCTGCTCATAGTTTTACAGTATGCTGTGGCATTGTTCTTGCATGAAATAAAAGTAGACCGAGTTTACATACTTAAAACCTAAGTATTTCTAGGTTTCTTATAAGGTGCCTAGTTTAAAGCCCTAAGAACAGATTTCCCTTTATTCATGTACGTGCTCTGTACATCACGAGCAGTAGCAGCAGGAAAGTCTCTCCCCTCTATCATGCCAGTAAACCTTTTGGTGGGTACAACCACCAGAGTGAGTGCTGGTCACACTTAGTCATTATTAGTTTTATGGGTAAAGAAAGTCTATGCATTCAAATGGCCCACTGCCACTACCATAATGACAAGATAAACCATTGGCTATGCCTGTGAATGGCTTCTACTTTCACCTGTACAGTTATTAGAAAAATGGATCTCTGTTCTTTTATGAAATATGAAAGGTATTTGTTATGGCTTTAATTATAGAAGCTGTAGCATAGGTTTTAAGTTAATTAAAAACAAGCTCTGGGGAGGCTTTGGGCTATCCAACCATGAGAAGGTTACTGCAAGTAAACTGCACGTTGCTTTTACAGCTCATATTGGTTAGGATTTTGTGGCTCCCTGGCAAATGTTGCTCAGGAAAAGGTGTCTACAGGATTTCAACCTTCCACATTATCTCTCTTCCTCTGACTGTGTGTCTTTGAGCAAGCCACCTAAACTGGTCAAGCCTTATGTTGATTTTACAGGTGGGTAAACTAATATTTAGGTTAAAGACTCAATTACTTAATTAAAGACTCAATGAGTCCTAATATCCAAGGGAAGGAGGTTTCCCCAGTCCCCCTGCCACCAGCCCAGCTTGGCCAGGGAGCTGCTGTGTAAGACCAAGGCTGGGCATGCACTGCTCAGCACTAGGTCTTGCATCCACCACGGTCAGATACTTTCAGCCGTAGGCTATCAGCAATGTGCTGTTCCAGACCAGAGATACTACTTCTCACGGACTCATTCCTTCATGCCGTGTGTGCTAGCCACCATCCCCAGGTAATTGTTAATATTCTCGGTCAGTGATCTGGTTTGGTTTTATGGTTTGTCTGGTGTTCCTCTGGAGGTGGGTGGAAGCGTTGTGTTTGGTATTGCAAAGACGCAGGCATGAGCTGTGCAGCTGAGCTTTTGTGTTGTAAGGAGCTGGGCAGCCCCCTCAGCCCACTATGGCACACTATCACACGCCAGTGCCGTGATGCTCACCAAATCAGTGACAATCTGAGAAACACTGCTTGTCATTTAGTCTTAGTGTAACCTCTTAAAAATGCGCACTGTCTAATTCAGTGCTGCTGAACTGGCCCTGTCAGCTGGAGGCAATAAGCTGTCTTGCTCACTTCGTATAAAACCAGGGCATGCAAGGCTGTGGGCAGGGGAGAAGGGGCCCAAACTGCCCATTTTCTGCCTCAATGAGCTGAAAGGGTGGCTTTGCTTCTCCCCAGCCCGCGTGCTGAGGTATTGCTCGGTGCTTTGCTGGATGCCCAGCGACTGGGACGAGTGGGACGGTGTCAGGTCTGAACCGGGAGGCGACTCCGTCAGCCCTAGGCCCACAAATGCTGGCACGTGCAGGACGTTTGGCTGGCTGGAGGAAAGCGGCTTGGGCAAAGTGGAGAGCTGGATCTGGCACTTCAACATCAGGTTTTGAGCAGCTGAACTGTCCTGGGGAGAAGCGCAGGGCAAAGCACGGTGCTTTTCTGTTGGGATTTCGCAAACCTGGTTCTTTGCTTTGTTTCTGTGAGGTGATGGAAAGCAAAGGGCTTTTTGTTTTGGCTGAAGCGGAGCATTTCCTTGAAATCCAAGCCTCTTTTCCCCCAGTTCTGTCCTGTTTTCCCCTCTGTCAGGGGGCAGGTCGCATCCCTTCACCCCCTCAGCTTTTAAATCTCTCCCTGATCCACCTGAAACACCACCAGCCGCCTGCCTGGGAACCACCGCCCCACGGGGGCTTTCAAAGGGGAAGATAATAACAAGAATCGGGCGAACTTCAGGCATGACTGCGATGCTGCCGTGCTCCCAGGAGGGTTTTTGGGGCCGAGGCCCACGAGCACAGCTTCTCAGGGCGAGTTACCCGAGGGGGGCGACCCGGCCCGGCCGGCAGCGGGCTGAGGCCGGAGCCCCGGAGGAGGCGGAGCGCGGCGGGGGCGGGCGCGGCCCCCGGCCCGGCCTCCGGCCCTTCCCTTCCTCCCTTCCCTTCCCTTCCCTTTCCCTCGCCTCCTTCTCTTCCCTTCCCGGCCTTTCCTTTCCCTTCCCTTCCCGCCCGGGCGAGCGCTGTCGGAGGGCGGCCGGGGCCGCTCCCGGCCGGCGCATGAGGAGGCGGCGGGGAGCCCTGAGGGGCGCCCGCAGCGATGTCCCCGCTCTTCGGTTGGGTGGCCAAGGTGAGCCCGGGGGGTTGCAGGGGCTCGGAGAGGGCAAAGGAGGAAAGCTGGAAAACGGGGTTGAAAACAGGGGTAAAAAACGGGGTTAAAAGCGAAGCCCCGGCTGCGCTGCGGGGCTGTAGGGGGGGAAAGGTGCGAGTGAAAGCGCGCCCGGGGCTGCTCCGGGAACACCTCACAGCGATCCCACTGCTTGGGTCCGACTCTTTCCTAAGTTTTTTTTTTTTGGCATTTGTGGAATTTATAGAGAGCGGTAGGCTAGTTTATGATGCGGGACTTAGTTAAGTGTGCCAACATATGGGACCTGCTGGCTCGTGCACCTGTGTGTCAGAGGCTCCAGCAGTGCTTGTGGAGCTCCGTGTGGGTACAAGGCAGCTGAGGTGGCTTAAGAAAGTCTGGAATTCAGTTTAAAGCTGATGTTTCAGAAGCAGGTTGGTTTTCTTGTTGGTTTCCCCCACACAAACACACACAGTGTAACAGTCCTGAGTGGAAAGTGACCTGTGTGTGAGATTCGGTGTGGAGGCACAAGGGAAAGTGCAGAAGAGGGGCAGGTGAGGCCGAGCCGTGTGACAGGCAAGAACTAGGGGTCCTTTGAGGAATTAGCCATAAAAATAAGACCATATCTTGAAGTTAAAAACTAATGGGCGGTCTAGTCCGTTAGGCAGACCCACAGAACCTGGTTCTCCCGTCTGCTTTGCTGGGTGTAAATGGGCAGCTGCGTAACTGCTGTAATGCAGCCCCCTTCCCAGATCTGTAGGAGGCAGAGCACCCCTGGGGAAGGTGGTGGGGAGGGGAGCTCGGTGCTGACTGTGTCACTCCCATTCAGGTTCTCAGCCGGAAGGATTTGTTCTGATCTGTCCTAAAAAGGATAGGCTTTTTGTTTTTTAGCCATGCCCTGAAAAGTAGAAGTGTATCCTTTCCTCTTCCTACTTGTGATCTTAATCTGTTTAAATAGCTACTGAGTGGGGCTTTTGCTTTTATTATTTATTTATTTATTTTAAAGTAGTTCCTTCTGCCGTCATTGCGGCTCTGTCCCATCAGTGGTGCAAGGCCTGATCTGCCGTGCGTTTACCTGAGGAAATGATCCCGTGCTGGCTGCCACAAGCACACCGATCCCGTCTACAGGTGGCTGCTGTTGAAAATGAGCGGCTCTGTTGAGTAAATACTGCAGGACGGAGCCGTGGGGCAGCCCCTTTACCCCCCTCATTGTGAGTTTCCCGGCTGGACAAAGCCGCTAGTCAGAGAGGAGCGAGTCTTGGAAGAGGCACAAGGCAGAGCCTGTGGTGCGCAGACTTGGCTGCGCTTCTGGGGGGAGTAACAGGAGCTCCTGCAGAAACGCGCTCCTGGCTTTGCTCGGAGAAGTGTTTTCTGGGCTTTCAAAGCCAGTTACTACAGTGCTGCTTCCTTGCAAGTGTCTAGCATTAGTCTTTTAATGGCAGCTAATCGCCAGCCCTAACTTGGGAGGGAGAGCAAAGCGGTGTACTTAGAAAAATGAGGCTTGCTAACAGAGGAAGCCATCCAGCCTGCTAAAATTTGATCGGTAAAAATGTAGGAAATACTGCTGGATGCTTTCAACACAACGGCAAGCCTTGATGGGTTTTATAAGATGGTGGTCCCTTCCAGAAGAGGGAATGACTTGAGGGTGTGTTTGTGTGTGTGAACTGCCCCCCCTCGAAACAAAGCTGGGCAGCTGTTACTTAAAAAGAAAAAATGATTCCCTCACCCAGGAACCTAAGTGCTTAGTGTCCCTGTGCAAGTCCTCAGACCTGTAAGTGCTTACAAGTGAAGTAATTTACTCCTGTGTGCTATAAAATTGATCCCCGTTGTTTGTATAAGTGTTAGCTTTTAACATGTCTTTATCGATATTTTACGTGCTGTTTTGCCTTGCTCATCTCCCATCTTCACACAGACTCCTCAGAGGTGAGCTCTGTCGTGTCGGTATTATCCACACTAGCAGTGTGGGTGCTGGCTAAACCACTGAGTGATGTTGTGGTAGATCGTGAACTCTTAAACACTGACTTATTGTAGTCTTTTAAATGAAAGAGAATAGTTATACCTGCTGTTCCTGCATGGTTTTATACAAAATCAGACAACCGACTTCAGGGAAATCCTTGACTAAGCACCTTGAAACATAGCTTGTTCAAAGCGTAAGCTAACTGTAGGTAGACAATAGTCACTTTAATAACCAAATATACTTCGGTTTAGTTCACTGCAATAACTGCTATAAAACATAAATAATTTTGAAGTCAAAAACCCAAAACTTTCCATCTGCAAATAAAAAATATATGGAAATGTGGGGTTCTTCAGCAATTTATGGTGTACTTGCATACCATTAATTCATCAAAAAGAGATAACAGTGCAATGATAGTTGCGAAGAGCTTTTTTATTTGGTTTAATTGTATTTAATACAGCTTTAGTTTAAGTAAGAAAAAAAAACAACTTTAGCATTAGTCATCTACAATTCTGGCTTCATTTTATAATACAAGTTTCTATTCATAAGCTACCTGACAGAGCCACGATTAAGAAACGATCACTGAAGAAATAAAGAAATAAACTGCTCTTGGCATAATATATTGTATAGATAGAGAATCTGAGTAAATGTGTCCTCAGCTTCTCAGCTAGTTAAGCAGTTTATGCATAGTGTCTGGCTAGTTACAAAGAAGTGCTGTATATTATATAAAAGCTGTGTTTAGCTTCAGCTCATTTTCCCTATAGGATTATAAACCAACAAGGTAAAGTGAAGTAAGCTAATATAAAATGCTAAGCAAGGTTACATGATCTAAACTGAGTTTTTTTTCTACAACGATTTTGGTGGTGTGGATCGATCAATCCCTGTCGGCTGTCTCCACAGCCCCATCCCCTTCCAGCCTGCAGGATGGCAGGTCTCCCACCGTCCCCGAGAGGGAACAGGGTGCAGCAGGGCTTCACTGCAGCCCGAAGTACTTTTGAGAATTGGCCACCAGGCTGGCAAAAAAAGCACGCAGGCATTGGAGGGTGGGTTTGCCACGCCACTGTCCCCATCTGGTTTGGCTAATCTTGCACCTTGCACTGAGAAGCTGATTGCTTGGACTTCTGTGCCAAAGAATGGGTTCTGGAGTGTGTTCACAATAGGTCCTCTCAAATTCCCTATAGCAAAGCAAGAAGTAGTTTTCTCAAGGACTGCTGAGGCAGAATCACCGGTGATCTTTATTCAGTGTAGGAAGCTCACAGAGCATTAGGAAAGAAAACTTGTATGCTACTCAGGGCAGCAGTGCATGCATACCTGGCTATCATTACTTAAGTAAGATAGTAAGACTAGAAATGCCACTAATTTTTCTTCGAATACTAATATAATTCAATAGGCAGTGGTAGAAGTGATTTTGCTCATGTTTTGCCTTTTTTTTTTTTTCCCTATAACTTTCTAAATAACTGAGTGCCTAATAGACCTCTGGAGGAGAATGTGTGGGGGTAACCATCTACTTAGCTTAGGTCAGGAGCTGCAAATGCCTTCTGGAAGAGAATGAGAAGGAATGACAGACTGAAAATCAGGAAGCGCAAGAAATCCCTCCCCTTCCTTTTTTCCTTTTTATTCTGAAGGGCCTGTCTTGTCTCTTTTCCTGGTCTGTTTCAGGGTACATCCTACTTGCACGTGGGTGTGTTTTGTTGTAACTGTACTCACTTGACTTTCCTTTATTCCCCACTGCTTCTAGTCAAGTCGAGGACCCGTGGGCATCTTTAATCCCTCAGTGAATGGTTTGCGTTTTCACCAAATGAATCAGGATTTGGTCTCATAAGCAGCCCTGATAACTGGTCATTTTAACGCTACCTAAGGCTTGGTAAACTTTGAAGTTTATTAAGCCTTAGTTTTAAGTCCATCTTACTTGTAAGATGGTAAATTAGCTGGGGAGGTGAATCAACAGTGCTGGTATCCTTTGGTGTACAGCCTTGTTTGCGCTAGTGCAGTTACCCCCATAACCCTGTTTCTAAATAAATTCAGAGACTTGCATGCTGAATCAAAAATCAGGGAGTTAATTGTGAATTAGTGTCAAGGAAGATTTGGGGAGGAGTGGGGAAGGAATGCTCAGATGCTGCAGTTTCGCTTTTAGAAGAAACCTTTAACGTGGTGAGTAGAGCCAGGGGGACAGACCCTCTCTTGTCTCCCATGCCAGATGCCTGCAACGCAGAAAAGAAAAACTTGAGATTTCTGCAGGAGCTGTGTTTCCGTGCCCGAGTTCATGCAGTGCCCCTGTCAGAGACTGCAGGACTGCTGTTTGGTGTATTTCTTCAGGTCAGGTTTTTTTTTGGAGGGGGGGGAATGTTGTCACCGACTGCCAGCGTTGGGATAAGCGCCGATCCTCGTTGGCATTCTGTATGCCAGTCACTCCCCGCCTTGCCCGCGGGTCTCGGCGATGACAGAGGAGCACGCGCTCAGCATCCCAATGAAGTGGGTCCCGCGGTCACACCGCTCCCTTACTCAGCACTTACACAGCTCTCTGGGGCTGCTCTGCCTCTGTTCTCCCTCCTTCCATTGCTTTCTTTGGACACGGTCCAGATTAGACCCACCTCACTTACACGTCCCGGGTTCCCTGGGAGAACGCAGGACGCAGGCAGGCTCACACCACTTCTGTGGGGCTCTACGATGCTGTGTGGCAGCGTCCTTTGCCTCTGTAAGGTGCTCGAAGGGAGCTTAGGAAGGAGCAGGTCTCTCTAGACTGAAATTCCTCATCATGTAGATTTCAGCTCACAAAGGCTTTTCTATTGAATCATTTATGCTTTTCTGAATTAATTTCTTATGAGCATCTACTTTCAGGTTCACGTCGACCTCCAGATTTATTAATAAGCCAAGGCTGACGAGGCTGCTTAGCTTGCTGTTTTACACAGGTCCTGCCCTCTGCAATTCAGACCAGAACTTTTAGACTCCAATTGAAAGCTGTTTGCTTTTCTGCTGAAAAGCTCTCCTGCAATCAGTGCTATTAGCTGTCTTCACATGGTAAACATGTTTTGGGCCAAACCAATAGCAAAGATACCAGTAGGTCCTGGAGGATCAGGGAGGGTTCCTGGTCCCATCAGAGACAGAGAGTACAGCTCAGTTTTGGGGTTTTATATATGTATATATGGCATGGCAGTTTACCTTTGGTTTACACGTTGATGATCTAAAATACTGCCTGAAATCATAGCCTGCTTTTTTGGAAGGCTGATATAATGAAACAGTCTCCTGTGTGCAGTAGAAGTGTTTCTGAGAACCTGAAAGCAGCAGTTTGGCTCTGGGTTCCCCAAACAGAAATATCCGTAAGGCAAAAGTTGGGCAAAACACCACTTTGTGCAGAGATCAGCTTGCGGAGTTCCAGTTTGCATTGGCTTTCCAGCAGCCGGTATGGATGCGAGGAATGGGGCCCATCAGATATTTGGGTTGGTGGCTTGTTGACCTTCTGACTGCTGCTGTGTGAGAATCTCAGGCCTGAAGAAGTTGCCCAGAGTTTCTGGGTTTTAGGCTACTTTTTTAGTCTGTCACGAAGTGGAGCACTGTGGAGAAAGACTGTAAAAGTGTGCATGTCCTTCTGTCCTCAGGGCAATGTGCACATGAGCCTGTGTGCGTTGATGGTGCCGTTCAAAAAAAAATATAAAAAATTACATGAATCTTGGCTGAAATAGCTGGAAGCTTCTCCCCAGTGTAAAAGTTGCTGGCTGTGGACATGGGAATGCTTTTCTTACTGCCTTTTACAGCATCATCACAGGATTATTTTTTTTCCAGGGGGGATCTTTGATATGCAGTAACCAAACAGGATTTTCAGGTACAGATATCCTGAGAAACTGCAGGTCTGAGGAGAGCAGACATAGTTACCCAGGCACACTCCCAACTACTGAAAATGGGAAAGATGAGCTAAATGAAGCAGTATTCCCTCTCCTCCCCCCCTTTTTTTTTTTTGTGTGTGTGTTTATTTCCAGGAGCTCTGTAACCAGATGTCTTACTCTTACTAGATCCAATAGCAGTTGCCTCTCTGCATTTACAGGACCCTTGGCCTGGTGCTATAGTACCAATGAGGTGAGCTCACTCAAGCTGTTGTCATGGAAATTTGGATGGCTAGCACTTTTCTCTAAATGTTTCATGCTGGTTTTGTTTCTTCAGACTTTTTTTTTTTTATATAGCTTCCAATCTCCCCACAGGCAAGCCGTGGAAAAGGAGATTTGATAGAAATGCTTTGGAGTTCTAGGCGACGATGTGCAAGGAGCCTGTATTTAAAACTCTGTCGGTAGTTACCCAGAACCTGAACCAAAAATCCATGCTGAAATTTTGGAATGAGGATAAATCCCACTGGAACACAGCCTGTAGGATTTAGCATCCCGTGGAAGCGACTGACAGTTCCCCTTGCTGTATAGCTGGGGGAGGCTGACTTGTGTGGACTTCAGAAACGTTTTTATTTGAAAACACAGTTTAGGGAGCTCATACTACATTTATTGGGTGAATCACAGAGTCATATACAAAACTATTTATTGTGGGCTGTTATAATTCAGGCAGCATTTTGTCAGTTTGAAAGCATTATCGAATCTTTAAAAACACCACATATGTTTAAAAGAATCAATGCAGAAGAGCCCAGTCCGCGTGTGTGTTAGGTGGGGCTGAAATACCAGCAGTCCCCAGTGCTGACATCATGCTTGGGGTGGGAAAGAGACACAGACACAAAGGCTTTCCTTAAAATCTTGTCTTCTTTCCCTTACTGCTTTCCTTCAGCTGTTCTCACAGAGCACTGCCCTTGCGTCCCCCTCCAACTTTTTGTGGGGACCCTCTATGTCTGTGACGTCTGTTTTAGAAACGTTGAATACTCACCACTCCCTTTTGGGTTTCCTCTGTGAGTAAGGATTTAAATATAGAATACTTTGGAAATACCGTGAAGGTCAGAATTCCCTCGCTGTGAAAGGGGTGTAACCGGCGAGTTGTCCAGCTTAGCTGAAGTTCAGTCCTTGTGGTTGTCCACCTGCCTTACCATTTCCTAATGGGGAACCCAGCTGTAACTTGTGGTGAAGAGAGGAATATGAACAAAAAAGGAATAATGGAAAATTTACTCTTGGAAGAAACAGGGTAGGTTTAAAATAGCTGTCTCATAACCCGGAAAAGAGAAGAGGATCTGCATTTGTGTGCATCGTTACAGTTTGTGGCTCAATAAGGTACGATGTAGATCAGATTTGGTATTTATACAATACTAACGCAGGTAAGTAGCAGGAGCTCCAGAAATGCTTACGATGATGGGCCAGCATATATTGTTGAACATCTTTGTTTACACTCTTATCAGTACATCTTTTTATTGATTAGGGTTCTCCCCTATCTTGCCCTATCATGTGGGCACTTGGTTTGGAAAGGCCCCCTGGCTGGGTCTGTGCGGTGACTGCTGATTATCTCGCTTCCCATCAGTGCAGCGAGCTTGCCCTGACTACAGTGATGGAAGAGCATCATTAACATTTTAGTAGATATCTTGAGAATCAATCTTCCATTTTCAAACAAATCAGTTGGGTGTTGTGGTGTGTCCTTTCCACACTGTGTGCTTTTGTTTTTTTGTTGTTGTTTTTTTTTTTTTTCTTTCTGCATTGCTTTCTTACACAAAACAAGAAGATTCAAAGTAACTAATTTCCCTGAATTTCTTCTCTTGCTGTGTATTTATTACATAATTAGGGGTTCCAAACTCCTGGCAGGCATCAGGTAGGGCTGGATGCTGGTTCCGTGTTGTAAGGGCAGCTATCTGAAGAGACCAGATGATGCAGGTAAATGACCTAACAGCAGCTTCAGAGGATTGTTGATGATACTGTGTAATGGCTAATGGAGAAAGAACAGGAGGATGGATTTCAGCTGTTACTCTTCAATTACTGGAGCCTTCCTAGATGAGTGCTGAACTGAGGTGATTGAAAGAAAGTTGTTGGCACAGGCTGCAGGTCTAGAGCTCTGTCCTTGTAGGGCTGTAGTGAGTTTGGTACGGGTCATTGACATTCTTGTTGGAGTTCTGGGCAGTGGGGAGAACCATTTTTATAATCTGGAAGCATTGCTAAAATTGCCTCTGGTTTCTTTTGTAGGGAGACACCTTGGCTTGTCCTTGGGGTGGCTTTCAGGAATGATTCCTTAGCTGAATTTATCCTGGTGGTGCCTTTTATCCCTGTTTTGGCAACTCTTGTCCATGCAGGACTGAATGTGCAGCTTTATCTAAAAAGGACAGTGACATCTGTGTTTTGTCTTGGGTCATGCAAATTCACTTCTGGCTGTCAACACAGGGAGCAGCCTTGGCTGTCCTGTAGCAGTTAAAAGAGACCAGCCAGTGGGGATGCCAGCCTTTAGATGAAGAAACGAGGCCTGATTAACCGCCAGAAGCACAGGCAAGTGATAGCAGACGTGAAGTAGTGTGGTGTGGGGTGGTCTGCCAGACTTGGGATGCTTGGTTTTAACTGTGCTCCTACGACCCATGATGGCATTGGCAGTGAAATGCTGTCTTGCAGGCAGTCTGTAACTATAAACAGCACATTTTCCACACTGATCATCTTCCTCTGAATACATCGTTAAATATCTTCTTCATACATCTAGCATCCCTTCTCTTTTTTTCCTTGCTTCACTTTTCTAGCATCCTTACATACCTGATGTGAATATAATAGGCTTCTTACACTGACTTTCAAAGGTACTTCAAGTAAGGGTTTATGGATCCAGTACTCTACAATGACACCTTTTTCCAAACTTTTTTTCCCCAGATTTTTGTCAAATCTGGATGTGAGACGGAACAGGTTACAGAAAAGTTTTCACCAACTTTAAAAGATGCAGCTGTCTTAAAATTTTACCAGGAGGGAAGAAGCAGGCTCTCATTTGTCTTTTATCAGCAGGAATTGGAAGCACTTGCTTTTTAGGACAATGATCCTTGACTCTTGGGAGGAAAAACTGTCCTTAATGTGATCTGGCTATATCTTAATGGAGGGAACCTTGAGTAAACAGTTTGCTCTTCCCATTACTTTCCTAAGGACGTTCTGCAGTTACAGGAAGCTATCAACGCGATGTTGGGCAGCAATGTGCTTTGGAGTGTCCTTGATTACAGGTTAGAAACTATTTCAGGAGAGTTAGAACCATGGCCTATCCTGTTGCAGCTAAATTTCCTCCCCCCCCCCCCCCCCAAAAAAAAAAAAAAAAAAAAGAAAAAGATTTTCATTCAAATTACATGATAAATGTTTTAGTTTAAATAGCCTTTAATGAATAATGGGAGGTGAGTGAGCTTTCTTTGAGTTGTTTGCTTCAAAAATCAAAGTACGGCTTAATTCTGTAGGTTAACAGTTTTTCTGTCCTCTAAATAGTAAGGGTCTTGATATCAGTTGTGGGTTACACTCAGGTATATGTTTGTGTTGTTCTTCCTCTTCCATTACACCGAATGCATGGTGCCTTAGGAATGCCTGGTCAAAATCAGCAGCATTAACTTTAATCTTCAGATCAGCCTCTGTTAGTTCAGCGGAGTATCTTGCTTTTCCGAAGACAACCACCTAGGTAGGAAACAAAGGCTGGCAAACACCTAGTTTCAGTTCATATTCTCAAATGAAGTTAATTTTTGTAAACAAATACACTCTAACTCACCCAAAATAATAATGTATTTTAGAAAAAAAATAAATATTAACAGCTAGTATCAACTACACGTGTGGATTTTTGGAACTGTACAGTTAGATGACCAGTTCTGGTAATGTCTAACTTGTCTTCAGAGATCACTAACTTGTCACATGAGAAGGTGATGTAAATCCTGCTTTTCCCAGATGGAAGTTGGGTACTTTTCAAGGCATTAACTTCTGTGAAATGGGATGTTCGTGGGCAGTTTAACTGTTCCAGTCCTGTCCATCTATAAGCTGAGCTGAGGCAGGTGAGATCTGTTACCACGTGACACAGCTGCAGATCCTTGCTCCTCCAAGAGCAGACGGGTTCACGTGCCTGTTAAACATACCAGGCAGGCAGAGTGCTGGAAAAAAAGCTTCGTGCTTTCTGCATTCTGGTTCTCTTGGGACCTCCATAAGTTTAATGTCCGAGTAAGATTCTCCCCACAAAAAACACCCCATGTAGTTCTAGGGAGAAAGACCGTGGGGCTGTCTCATCCCTCAAGAGGTCTTCCTGAGCTCTCAGAGTAAGGGAGAAGTGTTGTGCTCTGTTGCAGGTATAGCTGACTTACACACCAGGTCAGTCAAAGGCACTCATAGACTTTTCTTTTTCCCTCCCCAGTGACAATTTCAAAAGAAAAATCCATGGGAGGTGGATTTTTGACACTCACTTAGATCAGCCATCTGAAAAGGTTGTGTCAGAACTAACCTCAGTTGTAATGAGGGCACACATCACAACTCGAATTTTCCTCCCTTGTTTGGAGTTGGATATTGCTTTTTAAAAAAGAGGTAGAACAATTTGAGGCTTTTTATCATCTGAAATTTGTTTTGCTAGCTCCTGTTTTGCCAGTTGTCCCTATGTAAACTGTGATAAAAGCTTTGAGAGCAATAGAGGTGGGGAGAGGACCTGTCTTCTATTATGAAACTGGAATTTAATCTGATATTTTTTTGTTCCCAAAACGTTCTTAGTAACTCATTTCCTGTTCTAAATGCTCTTGTTGCCTTTCAGTTTAAAAACCAAAACGCCCCAACAACAAAACCTGTCCCGAAAGCTTTCAAATGTCATTGCTGTCTCTTTCCATTTATACCCATGTAGGAACAGGATTCCTCTTGTTCCCTTCCCTTAGGCTCCAGCTCTGCCCCGGGCCTGTCTCAGCCATGTAAAAGGAGCTGCTTGCAATACCAAAGAGCAAAAAGGGATTTAATATCTGTTCATAATGAATGAGCACAGAGGTTCCTGGCTATTACTTTGCAACTGTTACTGCCTCCACATTAAGCAGTCACCTCGTAACATGTGAGCCAGGAATCCTTCAGGTATGCCCAGTAATCATTGTTATGTCTTCAAGTGCCATTTTAATTCGTAAAACTGCACGGAAGGAGAACTTTGAAACAAACGACGGAGAAGGAAACACTATGAAGATGTTCACCTGCCACTTGAGATACCCGGTGACTTGCTTCATTTCACATTTGTTGCTTAAAGGTTGTGGTATTGAACAGAGGGGGGATGGAGCTGTACAAGACAAAAAGAAATGGTTTGGATTGCAAGGGGCTGAGGAAGAACTACTACCATGTAATAAGCCCTCTGGGTATGAAGTAAAGTATACCACCAGGTTTCTCAGGAGCAGATTTTGCAGGAATGCCTCCTTCAGAGCCAGGCTCTGTGTTCAGAGCTGCACTGAAGCCCCACAGGGGCGTTCCATCAGCTGCAGTTTATTTTTGATCGTGCTTTTTCCCGGGGAAGGGTCCCAAAAATAAGCAGCAGTCCAGGAGACGGTGGCTCATTTGTGGCAAGTTGCCAGGTTTTGTCGTATTTGGGGCTTCAGGGAAGGTATGTCTTGAAAGCATGTAAATAAAACATCAAAGTGTGTCAGCAGCATGAGGCATCTGTCCTGGGGAGGAAACACCACCACAAAATAGAATAGCCCAGCTTCGCTGGAACATCAAGTACAATTATGTTCTATTTCTGAGCTTGTTTGCATTAATTTATAAAAGCTTTCTGCAAATATTGTTGGTTTTTTTTTTTTTTTTAGAAAGGACAGATCTTTTTGTGCCTGTTTAAGTTGCAAGGAGTGTTTTCCAACTCACGTTACTTTGGAAAAGATTACACTTCTTGCTTTGGTCTGAGGATTTGTGAGGAAGTTTCTCAAGCTATTTGTCTGTAGCAAAGGAGCGTGGTGGTGTGGGAGCAGCACGCTGTACTTGGAGCATCAGCCTGCGGTACTCAGCAGGTTTGTGACTTGTGGGAAGTACGGTCACCTTTGACTTTTTATGATCACGTGTAAACTAACAGCACGCACGGAGTACCTGGAGCTGTCGTTCCCTTCAGAGGATGCTGCTAGTGCCACTCGGCCACCAGGCTCCAAGTCAAAAAGAACTGGATTCACACAGGTGACTGCACACAGAACATCCTTGGAAAGTGAGTGCACTCTTGGTTATCAGCTTCCTGCACATCCCTGCAGAACTGGAGTCTCAGCCCCATCACCCTCACTTACCCCATTCTCTGTAGAGTGCCCATGTGAACCCTAACAACGCAAACTGCACGTGCAAGCAGACCTGCAGTATGATCACTTCTCCTTTCCTAGGCCTGGGGTGATATTATTCAGCCATTGAGATTTTTGTGCTCCACCTTGTTCACTTTCAAGATATCACCAAGTTGTCTGGCTACGTGAGACACCTAATGCATGTTAGGTACTACAAAGAGAAATGATGCTGCCTATTATTATTATTTGTTTTCCCTTCTGCTTAGAACCCATGCAGCTTTGGTGGTGGTGGGTAGTAGGACTGTGAGATAGACCAACACGCCTGGATGGTAAAGCTGCTGGAATAAATTAAAATTTCACCACCACCAAAAGCTGAGCAGTGTGGGCGCAGCAGCAAAGCGCTGGGTCATACACATTGAGACGTGAAATGATGGAGCAAAGGTGAGCTGCCTCTCCATGCACCCACCGACCTCAAGTACTTAGAGAGCCTGGTTCGAGTCTTTGACTTGAAGTGTGGAAAACAAATGGACGGGAGCTTGGAAAGCATTATCGTCGTCCAGGGAATGGAGAAGCTGTAAACTTTCCACCTCCCTTTCTGAATTAAATTTTGGTTTAGAAAGAATTCCGTGGGAGGAGTGAAAGTCAACAAGTAGCACGGGAAGAAAACTAGTAATTAAAATACCGTTGAAAGACCTGTTGATTAGGAATCAAGGGCTGAAAATTTGGAAAATGAGAATTGCAGTTAATGACTGGAGAAAGTCAGTGAGGTCTAGGAGGCTGTAGAGTAGTTTCTAGGCAAGATAATAAAGCCCTGTGACTACACTTAAGGTAAGACCAGAATACAAAAGGTCCTCCACTGAAATGGAAATGAATTGAAGATTGTTACTCTTTTCTACCTTTAATTTTTACTGATGTAGAACTGCAACGAAATTCTGTTGCTTTGAAGACATCCTTTCGTTCTCTTTCAGGGAGAGATTAAAGGCTGGGTTTGTGCTGTATGTATTTAGTTCATTCTTTGGTTAAGCTAGCAGGCAAGGCTTCTCACGAAGGAAATCTCAGCTGGTTGTGTCTTGACGTCCTTCTGGAAGCAGTCGGTTTGTTTCCCTTTGGCAACAGGAGGCTGTGGGGTCTGTGCTGGTGGGACTGCACGGAGCCATCTGATCAGGTTTGAGGTTGGATCTAACTTGAAAGCTCGCCCTGCTTTGTGTGTAGGGTGGATGTACCTACACAGGTCACTTCCAAATTAAATTTCTTTGTGATTCTTCTCCTGTGCAGTCTCAGCTTGTTTTTGAAATCATCCCAATGAAATCTGTAGATTTAAATGCATTGGATCTAAAAATGCTAAGCTTTATATCCCTTGAATGAAAAAAAAATGTTCAAAAAAGGTTACTGACTACTCATGTGGGTTCACGGAGTGGTCAGGTTGGAAATGTCCATCTGTTTTATTACTGCCCAGTTGTTTTGCTGAAGTGTGCTGAAAACAGACCTGCTGTTTTTCAGTAAACATCACTCCTCAAATCAAGGATTCCACGTGGTCTTTTAAAAATGCAAAGAAATACTTTGTTATATCATCTTTTTGTACATATTATGTGTCTCAGAAATGATTTTGCTTTCTTCAGTTCCTTCATTTCACAAAGTATTCCATGCTAGTAAACACTGTACTGGTGACAAGCATTGCTATAGGTCCTGATACAATCGGCTGGCTTCTCCAAACATATTTAGCCATGGACTGTGCTTCTCTTGTAGCAGGACTCCCTAATAAAACAGAGAAGGAATGGCAATAACAGCAAACAATGTGTTAGACTTCTTGACATATTTTATTGAGCTTGCAGTGGACAGAAGAGCAGGCAAGTAAATATCCTTAAAATAATTCAGATAGTTTGTCCTGGGATGCTTGAGTAGGAAGGCAAAGCTTGCTTAAGGAAAACATAACCTTTACTCGTTTCAAGAGCTTTGTGAAAGGTTGTTAAAGGTCTATTCCAGCCACTGCCATGTGCTGTCTTCTGAGGTTCAACTCCAGATCTTATCAGATCAGATCTTATCAGATCAACTCAAGATCTTATCCTAGTGATTTTCGGTCTGCAAGAGTTTACATAGCGCATTACATAAAATCAGTTCCTGACAGCACAGGTCTTTACTTTAAACAAAACCACTTACTCCCTTGAAATAGTTAAGCCCGTGCTCGAGTCCTTCACTGACTTGAAGCATTTTGGAGGCACTGGTACCTCTATAGTTATGAGGACTTTGCCACATTTGAAAAATCCCACTTTTTTGCCCTGAATCCTCACCAGCTGATGTATTTGATGGCTCCTCTTCTGTGGCACACTTTGCCTGTGTGCCTACTGCGTGTTACAGAAGCAGGGAACCTTTTCGTAGTCTGTTACACCAAAAGGCAGCTGTTGCAGTCAGCTGTTACTGGTCTTTCTTCATTAAAATAGTTTCTTACTCTTTCTCAAATCCGAAATCTGCTGACAGGCTAAAGGCGTTTGGTGTCTTACTGTCTGTTAGCATGTGAACTTGCAGGGTGACGTCTGGCTGCAAGTGCAAGCTTCTCTTGCAGGGAAGGGAAGGGAAAAGAGCAGTTTCATGTTCTCCAGCTGCACCAAACCTGTGCATGCTTACAAACAGCTGCCTTTTCTCAAGATTTCATGTGTGGTGCAGGAGCTGTAGCTGTTAGTCTGTTAGTCTGGTGTCAGACCAACAGGCATCAGGAAGTTCTGGGTGGTGGTTTGTGTTCAGCTTGCTTACCCAAGGATGAAGTCACAGGAATACTCAGCGTTATGCAGAGTAAGCACTCTAATCATAGCAGAAGTAAACGGTGTACTTAGTTTCAGTGGTTATAGGTGCGTCTTTTTCAATTAAGTTTCAATCGTATCTTCAATTCACCAGTCCTGTTTGGCCCAGGGAGAATGATGAGAAGGTTGTGTTCTGTGTTTAAGTTTTGTCCTTGCTTATGCTGTTGTTCTCTGCTTACTTTTGTGGGTTTAGGGAAATAATTTTAGGTCATAAATATTTTTAAGGGGCATAATTTTAGTTTTTCCGATTACTGAAATAATCTTCACCCACTAATTACATATTTACATGGAGAAAGAAGTCAGAAGACACAAAAACAGAAGTATTCTAGAAAACAATTTGTACAGCAGGAGGAAATCCTATATGTACGCAGTAGACTTGCCCCGCTGCCTTATGTGAGTTAGGCCAGCAGGCACTCGTGCCTACAGAGTTGTGGGTACCTCAGTCACCACGCCGAGGTAGGAGGGGACCTCAGGGGGACATCTTATTCAGCAGGGCCACCTACAGCGTGCTGCTTGGGGCTGTGTCCAGGCAGGTTGAGTCTGCCCAGGACTGGAGACTGCAGCCTCTCTGGGTAACTTGTGCCAGTGTCTGGCCAGCCTTACAGAGATTTTTTTTCTTATGTTTGGGTGGAATTTCATGCATTGCCTCTTTTCCCTTCACTGAGCGCCATGAGAAGAGGTGAGCTTTTCTTGGAGGGGATGAACCTTGAAAATCAACCTGCAATCCTAGATCCTGCTTCTTTCCAGGGCCATATCCCAGGGAGTTCTTCCACTCAGATCCACGAGCTAGCCAAGAGCTGCTCTCCTCAAGAACAGAGCTGTGATCATGCTCTCTGCCCTGTTTCACAAGGTGGTCCTTGCAGTGAAGGTTGCTCCCGAACGTCACATACCCCGCTGTTTCTTCCTTTTTATTAAGTAACAGGTCCGGCAGTGCGCCCTCCCTGCTTAGCTCCTACATCACCTCTGTTAAAGGCTATCATCAGCGTGCTCCAGGTACCTCCTGGCCTGCTTCTGGCTTGCTCTGTTGCCATCCCAGCAGATCGGCTATTCCTTAAGAGCCTATTTCTGGTCCCTGTGCATGCCCACAGGTCAAGCCTGTGTCCTTGTCGCCATCAGGCTCTTCACAAGTAGTGAGGTAGGAATGCAAAAACACAGGGAGCGCTCAAAGCTTGTTTTAAGCTTGTGTTAGCTTCATGCATTTTAAAAGTGTCTAGAGAGAGGTAGGAAGGTAGTAAGAATAGGTGCTCTGAGCTAACTCCTGCAATAGATGGGTCATATAAAAATACATATAAATTACATATTTTATATAAATATTACTAATATGTAATAAATTATTTTAATATTGTATATTTAAATGTATATTTATATATATATATGGTTTATACTTTTAATGTAAAACAGATGTATATATCTGTTTCCTGCTGGTGAAGATAGGCTTGTACCCCCAAACTAGCAGGAAAATGTCCCTCTCCACAGATGGAAGTTCCTCCAGCCCCTACATCATCCCCCGTGTACGAACTGGCAATCCTCTTTGTAAAGCAGCTTTATTATTCCCATTGTTGTTACTCTATGCAGGCTTGGATTACTGTTTACCAAACTCCAAGCAACATTACCTTAATTCAGTAGCAACTTGAGCTCTGCTGCTTTTTGATGCAGATCAAAGAGGCAAAACCTGATACGATTTAAATTTGGATGAATTGCTGGTTTGGAGGAGATGTAGTTACTGGTAGCTGTGCTCCTTGATCTGGAAAAATCCCAGCTGTGGTTAATAAACGTTTGCCAGGATAGAACCTGGTAATTTATTTTGATAATTCAAAGAAAAGCTGTATTTATACATTTCAGATTTCTTTCCTTTTGTTGTTATTTATTTATTTATTGCATGTTCACATAGTCAGCACCCGGGGCTATTTGCTGAGGGAGCTCGGCAGCGCCTGCGCCTCTGCTCTCCGGATACCTGCACTGAGGGCCCGGGGTGGTACGGGAAGGTGAAGAGAGCACAATCGTTGGTCAAGCCAAGAACAGTTCCACAGGAAAATGCACTTTGTCCTTCCCTTATTCATCGTAGCACCGCGTCTGTATTGATGAAGGGATGAACTTTTAACGTACATAACAGTCACAGGAAAGGCAGGTGGTGGCTTGCTGCTTCTGTAGCAATATCTGTTACCTAATCAGAGGTAATAAAAAGCTATTAATAGATTGTGAGGTTGTTTAGGTGAATGAACAAGAACAGAGGAGTCCATGGTTTTCATTAAGCGTGGCCTAGAAGCCAGCTGGTCCTTCTAAGTGACATATTTCTCCTCACACATGCTAAGGCTTGAATTAAATACTCCCCTTCGTTTTCATCAACGGGCCCGCTAAGTCTCTTCAGACATGAAGTTTACTGACTGCAAAGTAATTCTGAGGGTTGTAGTCTCTAACTGAAGTCCAAGGCGTTTGATAACAAACCCATTGAAGAAACCAAATTCAATAGGAGCGCATCTGTGGTGGATCCCAAACGCGCAGCCTGGGCCTCACCTCAGCTCCAACCCTTGCAGTAACTGCGTAACTGGGGAGGGTGGCTGCCTGTAGCTGGAGAGCCCGGGCACTTCCATCAGGGTCAGATGTGTTTATTGGAAAATACTGAGGCATTTGCAGCTTGAAGTATGGCTAGAATCAAGTCGTCTGCTTCGCCCTCGTCCTGACGTGTTAGGTGACTAAGAGCTGTGTGAAGGAGTGCCAGGTAAATACAGCTGAGGTGAGCTTTGGGCTGACCGTGGAGTAAATACGTATTATGTGAGGTAATAGAGGTTCTATAACAAACCTTAAAGGTATAATCCTTTAAGTTCTTCTTGTATGTGACTTAAAAACAATGAGGCAGGAAGCTGCCTGAGCCAGGGCTTTCCGGCTGCTAAGTGCCACCGCTGGGAGCAGGCTCCTGAAGTCATGACCCTTGCCTTCCCCATCAGCCTGCCTGTGCAATCAGCTGGTGGCTCAGGGGTGAGCTAATGCTTCCCAAGCCACGTGGGCTGTTCTGTCACCTCATACTGGGTGTTTGAAACCCGCTAGCTGTGTGTGTGTGCATTTCCTTGTCTAGAAAAAGCATCTCCTGCTCCCTTACTCCCTTTGTGCTCTCTGCAGCCAAGCACTTGGGAAGTAAGCTATTGATTCTCGATGGAGGAAATTTTGTTCTGTCGGGGAACTGACACACGTAGCATGACTTGTTCTCAAAGTAATTTGGGGGAATTAAAAAGCTGGCAGAATTATCTGCTGTAACCATAAGTCGTGGCCCCACAGCAGCAGCACGTGCTGCAGGAGAACCTTCATCTGTGAGATGAATCACGGCAGTGCTCCGTAACCAGGTGCTGGCAAAGCTCTTCCGATGACATGCTGATGATGCTGGACCTCCTGACGGGGAAGCAAGTGAGCAATTTACCTAGTCAGTGTTTAACGTATTAAAACATAGGTCTGTTGGAGAAATACAAGAGCACTTCAGCTGGTCTTTCAGAAAATGAAAACAAATCAGCCACGCAAGAAAAATAACAGCAGGGAGCACCTCTGAGTGTTGCAGCTTGTTTGTTTTAAAGCACTAGATGCTAATTTTTTGTTTATTTTTCCCCTCTTCTAGGTGCCTGAGATTATAAGCTCGATTCGACAAGCTGGAAAAATTGCTCGTCAGGAAGAGTTTCAGAATAATCTCTCAGATGTTGAAGACCCTTTTGCCAAAAAGTTTGAGGTGCTCTTCTGTGGACGTGTGACTGTAGCACACAAAAACGCACCCCCGGCACTCATAGATGAATGCATTGAGAAATTTAATCATGCGAGTTGTACCAAAAACTCAGATTTTAACTCATCGACCCAACAAAATGAAACTGCCAATAACTCTGGAGGCTTCTCTTTCGGCAGCAAATTTCGGTCTGTCTTCCAGCCCTTGATGGGTGAAGAGGAGGAGAAGAGGCCAATTAGGAAGTCCTTCTCTCAGCCTGGGCTTCGTTCCTTAGCTTTTAAGAAGGATTTTCAAGAGGGAAGCCATAGGAGTAACAGCTTTGTCAGGTCTTTTGAAGAAGATGCGGTTTCGCTGAACCTAAAAAGTCAACTTATCTATGGACACAGTGTTGTGCAGCCAACAGACATTGCAGAAAACCGGACGATGTTGTTTACGGTAAAGCAAGATTTTGCATCTCTGGGTGATGGTGTTTCCACGTCTCGGAGTTTGGAAGGGCAAACACCAAAGCAGATCTCCAGACGGATGGCAGTTGCCTCTTTAATAACTTAATTGCAATTACCAGAGCTTAGCTTAAACTTGCCTACTTCTTTATAAAGTATTACCAGTCCGTATAAATTGTTTGATGTAGTCAAAATAAGGTTATGCTACGTAGTTTTAAACAGCATTATCCAAAACACTGGGCTTCTAAAGACAGCATTTAGCAAATTAGTTGCTACTTACACAATTGCAACGTGGTGTGTATAATTACACTAGCTAGTAACAGAAGAAATGATTTGCCTGTAAATAGAGCAGAAGGACCAAACCATGACGTGAGCTAGTGGTACTTGTGTCCCCTGATAAGCAACTTTATTTTTATTCAGCTGCCAACATGTCTGTGTAGTGATAGAGCAGTGCAGTAACTCCCTTTGCTACTCCACTGCCTCCACTCCTGTCCTGCTTTTATGTGGCTGGCAATGCTCTTGCCTTGGTGGGTAAGCAGCAACAAATATATTTTGAAGACCTCAGAAAGAAGTACAAAATCAGAGAATGGTTTGAATTGGAAGGGACCCTAAAGATCACCTGGTTCCAGCCCCCTGCCACGGGCAGGGACACCTCCAACAACAACAGGCTGCCCAAGGCCCCATCCAGCCTGGCCTTGAACACCTCCAGAGATGGGGCACCCACAGCTTCTCTGGGCAACCTGTGCCAGTGCCTCACCACCCTCACAGTACAAAATTTCTTCCTTACATCTAATTTAATCTCTCCTCTTTTAGTTCAAAGCCATTACTCCTTGTCCTATCACTCCACTCCCTGACAAAGAGCCCCTGCCCAGCTTTCCTGTAGGCCCCTTTAGGTACTGGAAGGCTGCTCTAAGGTCTCCCCGGAGCCTTCTCTTCAGACTGAACAACCCCCAGCTCCCTCAGCTCTTCTTAGGAGAGCTGCTCCAGCCCCTTGATCATCTTTGTGGCCCCTCTCTGCACTCATAGGTGTTGTGCTGGGGGCCCAAAGCTGAATGCAGGGCTCCAGATGGGGTCTCACAAGAGCAGAGCAGAGGGGGACAATCCCCTCCCTCGCCCTGCTGGCCATGCTGCCCAGGATACGTTTGGCTTTCTGCAAGAACTGCAGAAAAGCAAGGGCTGCAGGTGCACTTTGCCAGCTCATGCTGAGCTTCTCATCAACCAACACCCCCAGGTACTCCTCAGGGCTGCTCTCCATCCATTCTCTGCCCAGCCTGTGTTTGTGCTTGGGGTTGCCCCAGCCCAGATGCTTTTTAAGATGTTTTTAAGAACAGTAACAGAGTGGAGTAGATGCGGTTACAGCAGTTTTTTGGAGGAGAGAAAGAGAAGTGCTGCTTTAACAAGGGTCACTGAACTGTTACACCTGGAAAAAAAAAAAGAAAAAAAGAAGAGCACAGTGAGAGGTACAGTGAGCTGTACCTGATTTAAAAACTTTGGTTTGGTTGTGGCAGGCTAGCAACAGAGAGTGAGATGGAAGAAGGTGGAAAGAAATCTTGTGCTTCAATAAAAATTACATCTTTACCTTCTTCCCCTAAGCATGTATTTCACATGGAAAATATAAATGCCTATGTAGTAATGCCTAATTACTTTAAAAAAAATCCTGATTCTGTTATTAATTCATATACATATATTAAACCAGCAGCTCTCAGGGAGGCGTGCAGCTCCAGCTTGAATGCAACATCA
This sequence comes from Aythya marila, assembly GCF_965140915.1. Classification (NCBI taxonomy): domain Eukaryota; kingdom Metazoa; phylum Chordata; class Aves; order Anseriformes; family Anatidae; genus Aythya; species Aythya marila. The sequence goes on along the minus strand of NC_139045.1, from coordinate 53,554,799 downwards.
GCCACCTGCTGATAGCCTCCCTTCCAAATTGTACAGCTCTGCTGACCTGGCTTTCTATTTTGAGTTGTTTTTTGCCTTGAAATACAGTGTTTAATGCTCACTGTTGGGTTCCACTGCCATTCAGCCATGCTGAGTTTAGCTGAACGTAAGGAAGTGAAGTAGCCATGCTTTGTGACTGTGGTGCCCCCAGCCTCGTGGCACAGCCGAGCTGTGGGCAGCCAGCCCCCGTGGCCATCGGGTTCTGAATCAACCTGCACCGTGCACAGGTTTCCACCTTTGCTTACTGGTTTGTGTGTGGCTGTGTATGAAATGCTCCAGAGTAACTTCTTACCCAGAGGAGCAAAATAGTTTGTATTATGAGGTGAAGGAACTTGGATTTTCCCCAAGACTGCAGGGGAGGCTGGTGTATGAGGTCTGAAAAGCTTCAGATAAGTTGTCTGCTGACTCTGCCAACCTGGTTCAGGCAGTCTGGATTTTTAATCTCATCCTGAAGAGCTGCATTCCTAGCCAATTTCTTAGGTTTTTGTTTGCTTTTATTTTTTAGGTTTTTCTCCCCGGTGTTTCTGTTGCTGTTTTTGTCGTGCTCAGCTGGCTTCAAATGCTTTCTGCTGCCCTGTGACCAAGTATGAAAGGCATGCGTGGGGCTGAGCTGAGAGCGAGCCTCTTAGGAAGGGAGCAGGGGGAGGCTGCTGAGTGGGTGTGAGCAGGAAAAACCCCCACAACAGCAGCCCTGGGGGTGATAGGAGCAAAGTGGGAAAATGGTTTTGGCTAGCTGGAGTGAAGGAGGAGGTGGAAGGTGAGCACACAGGGCTGTCTTTAGACACAGGGAAGTGGCACATCTCACTCTTAACCTTTTCCACACAGGATTCTCCCCCTACCCCTTAAGTAGCTCTGGGTGCCTTGGTGACAGTGATCTTCTGGTGTGTGTGTGTTGGGATTTGGTGGTAGCTGAAGCTCCAGCAAGTTTGTCTAAGCCAAACTTGTGAATGGATCCAGATTCTGAGCATCTTCCCCAAAAGCTAATACAAGACTTATCCTTAGCAGGTTTTCTGATGTGCTGGGAGCTGTGAGGAATCTAAACACATCTGCAGAAATGTTAAAGAGATGTTGCCAGCAGCTGAAAATTCAAAACCAATAGTTTCACCTTAAAAACAATCCTTGCCTATCAAAATTTCACATCAGCTCTTGGGGGCACTGCTGTACTAGTGGTCTACAGATGAAATTAAGAAGATACACTCCAATAAGCTTGTTTTTATAGTTTGAGATAAAGCCTTTAAATCAAATGCTATGAGCATCTTAATAAAATACAGGTAGAGAGAATACACTTGAATTTAAATTTTGGGACAGTTTCATTAAGTAGCTTTTGGAAATACGGTGTGTGTCAAGCCTGTTGAAAGTAAGAGAAGAGTGTGAATGTTTTCTCAGTGTAAAATTAATTACTTGTGGTATAATATCGCACTTATGTAGTAAAACACGATTCTCAACTTCATGCCTCAATGAAACTAAATCACAGTTCAGTAACACGCAGTGCTCTGATCACCAAACCAATGCTGTTTGTTCTCTTTGTGCAGTAATAATACACTAATTGGTTTAGAAATCCAGATAGAAAACTGTTTGAGATTTTGTCCAGGAAACGTTTTTGCGGTGAGACAAAAGTAAGTGTAATGTTACTTGTTATCTTGTTATTCTGCTTTTTTTAGATTGGCCAGTCTGAAGTTTACCTTATCAGTCCTGACACTAAAAAAGTAGCAATTGAAAAAAGCTTTAAGGAAATATCCTTTTGTTCTCAGGTAAGATTGGGAGTGTACTTTTTCTTAAGAAAAAAATATATGTATGTACATGTGTATGTTCTTCACTTGTGAATGTTCGTGTCCTTCTTTCTCCCAGCTTTTCGAACGGATTCTCACCCAAATGGTTGCAGTAATTGCTATTGACTAACAAGCTGCTGGTTAATCAGTAATTCTGTAAAACTGTCATTCTTCCCTCCTGCTTTGCATTGTAACTTCTGAGATAAAGGCTCACTTCCTTGACCGGTGAATGAATAATATGAGCCAGAAGAAATAACCTCATCATTTCTGGTTTGAAACTGCAGCAGGTGTGATTCACAGTTGTGCAAATGTGAGCTGGATCGGGGTATTTTTCAGGGAGTGCTCATGGAAGGGAATAAACAATGTGCAAAAGTTATCTGAAAAACATTTCTAAAAGATGTATGTTTTTCAAGACTGTGAATTGCACGTGTGTTAAACACAACCGTCATTGCAGCTGTTCATAAAGGCATTTCCTAGAGTTTAATTCACTAAACGAGGATAGATTCCTTAGGGAACATTTAATTCCTTTAAAACCTCTTGCGGATTCTCTTAGTTTAAAGCCCTGAGAAATTAACACAAACTGCAATTACATAAATAAATGTACATTTATTGAGGAATGGGTGTTTCCACTAGCTTAACTAAAAGTTCACCTTCAATTAAACCAGTTCAGGAGGGAGTAAGACCTGGTGTACTGAGATGTAAATCTTACCACTCTTTCTAGCACCATTTTGCACTTGCTTACTTGTACAGTGCAATTCTGTTCAGTGCGTCACAGGCTCTGGTCTAAATGATATTGGGGCAGAACTAGACAGTTTGCAATTGGTTTAATTAGCAATTTTTAAATGTAGGGATTATGATTTGCTATTATTCTCTTCTACCTTTTTGTTTTGAGATTGATTTTTATTTTTTTTACCCAATGAGGATTGCTTTCATCATTAAACATGCAGGTGTTTATTCTGAAAATGTCAGAGTACACATCACCAGTTTGCATGATGTCAGATCAAGAGCTTTGAAGAGAGCTCCTTGATCACAGAAAAATCTTTATCCCATCCCCTTAGGCAGGAGGTAGTTGAGTAGACTTTGTGCCCTGCCCTGCAGGCTCCTCAGGGCAGTAGGAAGCAGATTGATCCAGTCTCCCCTCGTGCCTGAAGGATGTGTTGCTGGGCAGATCTTGTCATCTGGCAAAATAGTGGGGTAGGGGTTCAGGCCCAAGGGCTTTTACCCCAAGTATGCAAACTGCAGAAGACTCGCCAGAACCATCTTGCAAATTTATCTTGATTGTACTTCACTTAATCTTTTCTTGGAGGCAGTGGAAATAAATTATAGGGGAAATCGGAATCAGTACTTAACTTCCAAAATTCCCAGTCTGTCAGATATTGGAAATGGTTGGAAGAAGTACGTCATCCTGGGGCAGTGTCAGCATTAGCTACACGAACAGCTAAGTGTGTGTGATCGCTCCTGGTGCCTTGCAGTTCTGAGATCTGAGGGCTGTGATCCCAGGTGGGCTTCCTCCACTGTAGCAGTTGGGTTTTCAGGAGAAACATGGACAGGGGAGTCCATGAAGGGGCACAGATGCATTCTGAGCATGTCTCTGATGTGAGCGATGGAGGAAAACAGTCTGTGGGTTGTATCAGCCTGTTGGTGCATTATCACATAACTGCCTCCCAAAATGCTTTAGCCTGGGCATCCAACGGAGCTAGAGGTGGAGAAGCTGAGGACTTCACATCACTTCAACGTCCTTTTGATCTGCTTGTTCTCATGGTACACCAGTGCCTGGTGGTTGTCTGTGTAATTAAGCCTTTGTTGTCTATGTGTAGATGCCACGCTTTGAGAAACTGGGTATCTCCATATGTGTTGAACTATTTTCCTTTATTCAGCTGGCGCGCTTTGAAGGCTTCTGTTAGTATTTCAAACAATTTATTGTTAGAGCAACATTGTTTGGGTTGCTTCAGGATATTTGATGCTATTACATATTCTTTTTTAGGCCACCCACCCATTCTGTTCTATAGAAGTGCTTTTTATGCTTAAACACCATTATATGCTCTTTTATGTTGTTCTTATTTTTTATTATTATATTATTATATGCCTTTTTGTTATTATTATTTTTTCTTTGTGATGAAATGACAAAGAGAATATTCAGATTCCTGCTGTATTAATAGGGAAATGGGAGTTGGGGGATGAGAAGTCCTGCAGCCATCTTCAGATTATGAAAAATCGTGACTTTGATTTAATAATAAATCAGAAATTTCAGTGACATTTGAACAATTTATTGCCTCACTTTAATATGGTTGTGCCATGACAGCTACAAGGTAGCAAAAAGGTGCTGAGTGTAACTGATTTGTATAGGTAGGTTCTCCCACTGTGCGCATCACTCAACACCGTAAGTTTTTACCACAAATTGTGCACTGAGGAGACGTGTACAGGTCTGACCTAATTCTCCTAATTCATAAAAGAAAATATTCCAGCAATTCAATAAATTCAGCGTTTTGCTAGGAGGTAATGCTTATCTACTGTTGCAAGTAGATCGTGCCTGACTTTTGCATGCCTTTTAGGAGCAATAAACGCTTCCACAAGTGATCTTTAATATATTATAACCATTTTCATGTTTAAACAGACAGGCTTTTCTTGAAAAAAGGCTTTCTTTGAAAAAAGAAAAAACAGTTTTCACAGATGCTTTGATTTACTCTTACAAATCTAAAACAATTGTGTGACCACTTAAGCAAAAGGCAAGAAAAAGAGTTACCTTGGTTTCCCTGCTGTTTCCAATATTGAGTAAAATACCACTCAATATGTCTTTCTTCATCTTTGTGTTTTCCAATGGATCTATAATACTTCTTCTTTAAAAACAAAACAAATTGAACTCTGGCTAAAGTGAAACTTAAAATATTAATGAAATAGTAAATGCAATAAGAGAATCCTTTTTTTAATGGCCAGATGATTTTAAGGTAGCTGTAACATAGATATGTGATGCCTGTTGTGCTGTTGGGCCTTTCATGCTTTTTTTATAGGAAAAAAAAACATTTAATGTAAATGAGACTGCTTCATTACTGCTATCTTTTATGCTAGGGAATCAGACATGTGGATCACTTTGGATTCATCTGCAGAGAATCTTCAGAAAATGGCGGCTTCCACTTTGTTTGCTACGTCTTTCAGTGTACAGATGAAGCATTGGTAAGTAAAAGAAAGGCCTACTGTAACCTTCTGTTCAGTTCTCTGTATTTTGCTGAATGTTTTCTACGCGAGGACTGCACTACTGTGCTGTGGGTCAAGTCAGTGCCTCACAACTGCAGTAGATTTTTGTTTTGTTTGTTTGTTTTTCTTTTTATCATAACATAAAAAAGGTTTCTAGATAGAAGTAATATCTTTTACTAGACCACAAAAATAAAAACGGTTGGCCTGGAAGAGATAGGACTTCGTGATAAGTTTTGTCTTGTGTATGCTTTTGTGCACAGAAAGAGCACAGCAACAGCTCTTCTTTTTTAACATAAGCATCTTCCCAGACATGACAGTGTCATTCTGAATGACTGTTTTTGTGTTAAGGAAAACAGAAGCTCTGTGGAGAAGTGAAATTCTGTTCTTTAGCACTCTGTTCTTTTCAGGTTGATGAAATCATGATGACATTGAAACAGGCTTTCACTGTAGCTGCTGTACAACAAACTTCCAAGGCCCAGCCCCAGCTCTGCGAAGGATGTCCTATGCAAAGCTTGCATAAACTCTGTGAAAAGATAGAAGGTGAGGTTCAAATAATTTTCTGGTCAAATATCTTTTTTTAACAACTTTATCAATGGACAGTATTACCTGTGAACCTGTAAGGAAAAGAATGCTTAAATAGAACTTGGGATGTGGGAAGTAGGGTTGAATATCAGTCTCTTCTATTAAGAGGACTGCAATATAAAGTTATCTATAAGCTAATAACAATTTCCAAACAAAATCTAAGCTTTCGGTTTATTTTTGAAAAATAATTGTTTAAATATAATTGAATTACAGCTAGCCTGACTCTGTTAGCCATTTAGATACAGAGAACTGTAGATAATGAACTTCTTAACAATATATGCAGCAATAGCAATGACCTGCTCTCCTATTGATCCCAATTAGACAATGGTATTACACTGCCTCTAAACATGAACCAGCAAGATTTCAATATGCATGTTTATGTTGATCTGTGCTCCCTCATTTAAATGGAGTAGTTAAAACTGTAGTTGTGGCCTAGAAAACAAGCTCAAGACAAAAAAAAAAATGTGTTTCAGCAAATCTCAGAGTTAGGTTTTAGTCCAATAAGCTAAAGTTGCGATCTGACAAGATGTTGTTGTGCTTAATTACACCAGACATCACTTAATACTAGGTAAGTTTTGTTAATTTAACTTGATGAACCTGGAGAACTTTCAAAACTATTTTTCACTTTGTTTTGCCCTTCAATTAGTGATATTTTTTGGGAAAGTTATTCAAGGGAAAAGAATCGTAATGTCTTTACTCGTACCATCTGGTTAATCAAAGCAGATGAAGGAGAAATGCCAGATGATGCCAAGAAAGTTAAGTACAAAATACTGCTGATGGTTTGCTGTTTTTCCACAGAAAATAGAGAGAAGCAACTTAATCCAGGATGAGAGCAGAAAAAAGTAATCTGAATGAGAGGGCAGTCAGCTTCAGATTGTCAGTAAATCTTTTCTGTGAAGTTCTCCTTTGCCTCTTGCTAACACGCAATAGTTCTGCTATTTTAAGGAGAGGCCAAGGCATACAAATGGGAGGAAATCAATAGAAAATATATTTGTACCACAAAGTCCAAGCAGTTACTGCATCAACCAGGAAAATAGTCTGCTAAAATGCTGTAATGTAGATTGTGGATTTATTTTATTTTGTGTGATGATGGACTCTTCTAGATCAGCTAAGAATATAATCCTGGTCTGTGCTCAGTAAATCTCCTTGTTGCAAAGAGTTCATGTCCCTCATTTTAAAGATGAGAGTTCAGCAGTAGCTTTAAATTAACCTATGGTTCTTTCGGATGCCCTGTTATGAAATCAAGGCAAAGGGTCAGCTCACATAACTGGTACTGATGAGCTTTAGCTTACGTTTTGTGCATATTTATGCAGTTGATTAATTCTGACTAATTTGACCCCATGATTTGTTCTTTTTTGTTCTTCATGTTAGGGCTACCCCCTTTTAAGACTAAACTAGAACTACAAAAGCATCTAACAACACTAAATAGCCAGGAGCAAGCCTCTGTTTTTGAAGAGGTTAAGGTAAGCTCTATGTCTCGTATGAGGTTTTAACTCAATTAATGTTTTTTTTGCTAACATTATTGTGAAGCTCTGCATGTTTTTTTTTGTGAATTATGCATTAACTTTATATCATAGGCTATTAATCAGCTTGTGCTTTAATTTCTGTATGATTTTTTTGATATATTTTGATCTTGAAAAGGGCTTACTTTACTAATTTTTCTTCCCCTAATATTATTTTTTTCCATAAGAGCGAAGTCTTCCTCTCTGAGGAGGACTGCATACAGACTTCTTGTGGGTGAAGGCAGTAACTTGTACTTTGAGAATGTTCAGTTATTACTTTGAACAAAACAAAGGAGTGTAACATTCCCAAATTGGAAAATGTCCTGCCTGAAAGTTAACCTGGGTCTTAATACTTGTCAAGCTAACTAAAAAAAAATTTGACTTTTGATCTTCTGAATGAAATGCAGGTTAGCATGGAGGAAAACATAGTTGGATTTAAGACATATGATGGCCATTGAAGGCAATGTCATTGGGTTTGGCACATTAGTAAAGATTAGGAAACTTCAGACTTTTTAAAAATGTTTCCTTCCTCTCTTGAGTCATTTCAGTCTCCGTCTTTGTTTCCTTGTGGCAATTAATCATCTAGTACCAAATTTGGAAGTTGCTCTATGGGAGTGATTCCATGACCTAAGTAATTTTTTTTAGTATATAGCAGCTAGCTGGCACTGTTGCCTTTTTAGTAGTCTATACACATTTTAATGGTCTGGAGCATCTAGTAGTTACAGGAACTGAACATAACTGTTAATGCTTCTGGTAAGAGTCTGCAAACAATTAACTTGGTAAAACCAAGGGTAAAGTATGTCTCTCTTTCATATCCTTTTCATTTTTTTTTTTGCGTTGGAGTGACAGAAATTTTAGTTATTGCATTTTTACAGCTCCACACGTTGTAACCATGATTTGCATTTTTAGATAACTGCCTAGGGGGATTTTAATTAATCTAAGGTGCTCCCCTGGCCTTAGCTACTTTATGCCATATCCTCTGCATTACCTCAGTAAGGCTTAAAACCATGTCTTATGGGATTAAATTCTATCATAAATAAATTTTAAAATTATTTTCTCATGCAGTGTGTCAGATCTAAATAGAATGCAGCAGAGATGGATATATTTAGCTTATACGTTTTTGTGCACTAATTTTTAAAATATCTGTGTTACTTTCCACAAAAAGTTAAGTTTCTAATGAGAAAGTTTTCTAGGAGAAGCATCAGGCACCATTGACATACTTAATGTATTCTACAAGCTCTTTTTTATTTTTTCCTCAAAATCAAATGGACAAAAATATACTTTGAAATCATTATTTGCATGTGGTAGTTTAATACCTGTAAAGTTGGCCTTTAGTTTTCATGTAAAGTTTACATTTTAATGTAAAGTTTCTAAGTTTCACTTAGGAAGTCCAGTTTAAGTGTTTCTGTGGCTGTGTTGGTGCTTTGCTTGGGATGCTGCTGTCCTCTGGTGGACTGATACGGTAGCATCTAAGTTCAACTTGTTCTTACACTAACTACATAGTAACAGACAAAATGAAAAGCGTGAGGTATTTGCTAGTCATTTTATGAATGTGTAGTGACTGTGTTTGTGGTGTTTTTAATTAAAGAAATTAAGACCAAGAAATGATCAAAAAGAGAATGAGTTGATTATCTCTATTTTGAGAAACATGTATGAAGAAAAACAGAAGGACCACGTTCACGTTTGGGAAGCAAAACAGGTAAGTAACCATTCAGTTTTAGCCCGTGTAAGAGGGAGCCAGGAATAATCTTCCATTCCATACTTGTCTTTCCAAGGCAGCTTTCCATCACTGGCATTTTGGTACTTCAAACTGTAGGCAGCAGTGAACTCTGCTTTTCCTTATGGCTAGTGTCATGTGCCAAGACAGGCGTATGTCACGTATTTTGAGATAGCTGATACATTCTTGGAGACAGAGATGCAGTCTAGGCAGGCCACTAATGTGGTTCTTTCTTTCCTGTCACCACAATGACAATTCAGCATATGTCAGAGAATATATACAGAATTTATATATAACTGCTCTCAGCTAATCTGTGGCATTTGCCATCCCCCTGTCTGTATGAGCCAATGTCCTGACAACACATTGGACTTGATCCTTGATAAAAACCATTACATGTAGTTGATAGCTGAAAACTATTTCTTGTGTGCAAACCACCACTTGAATTGGCCTCAAGGAGGAGTAGCTGAGGAGCATTGCTGCAGAAACAGCAGCAGAGATTGTCATGTTTCCAAAGAGCTGAACTATTTATTCTGCATCAGATTGTGTCAGTGTTGTTTAATTGGCTTTATTTTTACAGCACAGTTAATATTTTTTAGAAGGAATTTATGGTTTTATATGCCTTCACTTGTGACTGACTGATGTGAGACACTTTGAAGAGATCTGTATTTCAAAAGAGGATCAGTTCTCTGAAAACTTCCAGTTCTGATCATTTGACCCTTTCCAAAATATTGGCTGACTTCCACCACTGCTGCCTGGTAATCCCACTGTGATGATAGCTATTGATGATTTGTGATATAAACTAGTAAATGAATATATGGGCAGTAATTAGGCCTCCGAAGAAACTGGGGAAATAAAAGGAAGTCTTCATTTACTACTACTTTATTTTGCTAGTCTGTTTTTATTTTATGGCTTACTAGTTAATTATTGACATTTTTGAGAAAGCAGGAAGAAAACTGTGCATGTTTAGTTCTGATTACTTAGTTTGCACATCACACCAGAAATATGTTTTTAGGAAAAAAAGAGGAGGAGAAAAGAAAGCACAACACTTGACAGGAAGAAACATTGCCTGAGGTTCTTTATCATCATATCTGAAATACCTTTATTTGGTCTAATGCCAGCTATCAAATAGTTGTCAGTTATGAATGGCTTAGAAGTAGGGATATATGAAGCAAGATAATATCTTAATGTATCTTTGGTGTGATCTGAAAATTCTTAAGACCTGCTGCAGTTTGCTCAGCTCCTGGAACCAAAACTGGTTCATCTGGCACTTGTAAAGGTGCCAAGGCTGTAAGAACAGTTGGCTTGCCCCTAGTCCATCATTTGTCTTAACATAACATTTTATATTTACTCTGATAATTTATCTCCAGAGCTGTGTAACAGCAGATACCTTTGAACATGTACTCTGGCAATGTTATTTGCCTCAGCAATCATTAACCTGTAACACCCTGGTGTCTTTCATAAGAACATTGCAGCAGACAGCATCCAATTTGCCCTTTGAGGTTAACATTAATGAAAATGAAAAGAAAATACAGAAGTCTGTAATTTTGTTGTCCTGGAAATAGGTTGCTATAAAACTACATCTATACAGGACTATTTGGTGATGCTAGCGTCTGACAGATGTTAAGTTGTCCACGTACTGATAGTTACATAGATTAACATTCAAATCTCTTAAATTAGGGCCAGGTAGAGAGGGCTGCAGTGCCTGACAGCCTCAAGATGAACCCCCCCAAAAATAACACTGAAAACTGTGCTCTGGTTTCTACTGCAGGTGTTAGGTTTGGATGGTAGTATTTGCATTGTAGCATCATTTTTGTGTTTGCTACACCAATCTTCACAAGCATTAAAAATGGACTGAAATGCTTATTTAAAAAGCAGAACTCTCAATAGACTGTTAGCTTTAAAGTGGAAGTGTGTTTACTGGTGAAATATATAGAGTTAGATTATCTATTATATGTGTTTGTGGCACTTAGCCCCATATTTATGTGATGAAGACTCTTCAGAGTTCTTATTAAGTATATCTTGCCTGAAGAAAAGTAAATCTATTAGAAATCTTCAGTCTGTTACACATAAACATTTAGAACTTGTACAATTGTATTGTGGCATTAAAGAACATTTGTTGATAGAGCTATAAATCCCTATTGAAATGGCAGTTCTTCTGGAAGCGTGTTACTGCACTCCACAAATATAATCTGAAGACATTTTCTGGTCTTAGGTTAGGATAGTTTGGTAAACATCAATGTAACTGTAAGTAGAGAAAGACATGAAAAACCAAGGATGCCGTGAGAAAGTATTGATAAATTTTGCAGAGCTCTTTAGGTTGTTCACTGAAATTCTGCTCCATGCTATTTTGTATTTCACACTTACCTTTTTGAACACTTACAGACTTCACAATCCCCGGCTGAGAATGCTGCAAATGAGGTGCCCAGCAGTGCTTCAAGATTCAGATTAGATATGTTAAAGAACAAAGCAAAAAGATCTCTGACAGAATCATTTGAAAGTATTTTATCACGTGTAAGTATCTTCATGTTTACTGTCTCTGAATGTAGTTTCATTGTTTTATTTATTGAGCAGTAGATATGCTGCATTTTCTATCCTTTTGGGTTACAGCTAAGTGGTAAAGTCAGAGTGAAAAAGTACTTGAGTGTTCACATTACAAGATAACAAAACAAAGAAGGGCTTTGCTAAAGAAAATACTAAGTCATGAAAGAAGTGAACTAATTACTAGATAAACAATAGTGTATATATTCATTTTTAAAAATGAACATGAAGCTGAGCATGAGAACTTATGAAAAGCTGCCATTGTTTTATTTCTCTTTAGGAATTAGAAAATAAAAGTAATCACAAATGTTCACTTCTTTTTATGTAGAAAGAAGTGATTAGGGAACTGACTAAGCGCTCCAAATGAGACTGTATTTATTAATGACAGAAGAACTGATGATTAATGAGGCAACTGAGCTTTTAAATGCTAGTGTCCAGGTTTTGGCTGGGATAAAGTTAATTTTCTTCCTGGAAGCTGGTATGGTGCTGTGTTTTGGATTTAGGATGAGAATAATGTTGATAACTCCCTGATGTTTTAGTTGTTGCAGAGCAGTGCTTACACAGAGCCAAGGACTTTTCAGCTTCTCGCTCTGTCTTGCCAGCGGGCAGACTGGGCGTGCAGCAGGAGCTGGGAGGGGACAGAACCAGGACAGCTGACCCAAACTGGCCAAAGGGATGTCCCATACCAAATGGCATCATGCTGAACAATAAAACTGGGAGGAGTTGGCTGGGAGGGCTGCCATTGCTTGGAGACTGGCTGGGCATCGGTCAATGGGTGGTGAGCAATTGCATTGCGCATCACTTGTTTTGTGTATTCTTTTATAGTTGTTGTTATTCCTATTATTTTATTTTCCCTTTTCTGTCCTGTTACACTGTCTTCATCTCAATACACAAGTTTTACTTTTTTTCACTGATTCTGTCTCCCAACCCCCTTGTGGGGAGAGTGAGCAAACGGTTGTGTGGTTCTTAGCTGCCTGCTGGTTTAAACCATAACAGTTAGAGACTACCTAAAGGCAAGCAATGTAAAGAACTTCAGAAAGCACTAGGAATATGCAGGCATGTGGGCAATATCACATCAATTCTTCACAAACAATGTCTGTCAGTACCTGTTATGGGAACAACTAACTTCTATGTGACAGTGATCCCCAAGAAAACACATTGGGAAAATGTTTATCATGAACAAATGGCTGAAACTATCTCCTAATTATACAGCAGCATCTAAGAAAACAAATCAGATGTCAGATTTAAGTACTACTTAATCCCCCAGAGAGTTGTCTCATTCGTATATTATTTGTTTTTGCGCTTCATTTCAAAACAGAGTGCAAAGTAGAAGGGGTTCAGGGAGATGCCTGAGGAAACCTGTAAGATTTGGAAAGACTTCTGCTTGACAAATGATTGAAAGAATCAGAACTTTCAGAGAGCTGACATGCAACAAAACCAAACAGCAAATAGTAAGGAATACAAATGAGGACACTCTCATTTCTTTTAGGCAAACTGTTAAGTTGAGGGAAGATCTAGTTTAGTTTATCTGCAAAATACTTCCTCAGAGATGCAGTTTGTAGTGACAAACTAGGCTTTCAAAGCCTATTTCAGCTGTCATACCTAACCTGTTCCCTAGAAGCAAATGATGGCAAAAGAATGGCCATGGTAAATGGCTTATTCTCACTGGTATAATTATGCATATGCTGAGGATTTGTAGTTGCATATCTCCCCTCATAACTGCCTGACCACTGTTCATAGAGTTCATCCCCACAGAATCCTGTTGTGCATGTGTTTGGGAGGTGAAACATGCTATTAGCATCGTTCTTGATTTTGCCAATTTGTCCAAAGACACATAAGCTATTGTCATATAAGCACAGTTGTGTACAGTTGTATATTGGTTGCATTTTCACCGTCATGGGTGTTTTGATGAAAGTTCTTGATTTTGTTCAGATCTGAGGCAAAGCAAAAGCACTTTGCCTCGGCTTCAAGGAAGCAATATTCACTATTGTGAATAATGCTAACATATTAAATTATAGTTAGAATAGCAGTTCAAAGAGATCATATGCCTTTGCTTCAGAACATAATGTAGTATTACTCTCTAAGGTTAGGAGGATATGAGTTACATAGTTGTGTTAACAAGTAAAAATCCATCAATAGGTTTCTTGATATTTCTGTTAGTTGCATAAAGCATTAGAGTTCAACACATTATACAAAAATATTGTCAAAAATTGCACAAAAATACTTGTCTTCTGACTGACGTTATAATACCAGAAATTATGTTTGGTGTATATTAAATTGATACAGTTTTCAGTCTTTTTTTAATAGCCCTTTCAACTTTTTGTATCTTGATAGTAAGTATCTAGTATGACAATTTCCTGGTTAGACTACTGTTAGAAGGTATTTTAATAGTGGTTATAGTGCATACGTGCAATATGTGATTATATTCATACCATGGAAAGCACATAATTGCCCATGAGAATTCCCTAATTACATAGGAATCCTTTAAAATGTCAGTGACTGCCCTGAATAAAGTCTTTGTTTCTCACAGGGACTAAGGCTATTGCTAGGCATTTTGGAAAATTAAATTTGTTGCTGTCTTTGAAAGCTACAGATTCTATCAATTCTATGCAAGCCCTTTTTGGTATGCCTCATGTTATAATTTTAATTGTTGATGTGCTTTTTCTCTACAGGGCAGTAAAGCCAGAGGTCCACTTGACAGCTCTAGTGCTGTAGATCTAGAGAGCTCCGTGTCCAGTACCTTAAGCAGCACAAATAAAGTGAGTAAAGCCTGTAGTGTCTGTATATAGTGAGAAACTCCTGTTAGTATTACCTGAAACAACTAGTCAGATGTGAGGTGTAGTCACTAACTGATCACGTAACTGTTTTGTTCTAACATCTTGCATTTTGTTTTCGTTATATTCGGGGAGTGGATAACCTAACAGATTGTGTGTGAAAACAAAGAAACCCCAGAACATCCACACAGAAGGATAAAATCAGTATCACTGGGTAGGGCTTAGGTATGCTTTCTTCCAAGAGTCCTGCTGCCACTTGATGGTCCATTGGTGCATTTCTTTATTCCTGTGCCAAACCCCTCTGAGGGTGATGGGGATGTACACACTGCAGGTAGCCTATCTGGTCAGTCACTGTCTTCCCCTTCACTTTCCCAGCTTGAAACAATTTTTCCATTTTTTTGAATTTTTAAGTTGGTTACCCAAACCACTTTTCATGTGTATAATATGTTAAATGTATTTGAATCATCTGAGAACAACTTGAACAAAGTAATTTCACAATTCATTCTGGGAACAGGTTCAGATTGAGAAATAACAGTCACATGCTAACAGATGATCATGTATAAGGTGCTGTCATCTATAGAGTTTCACCAAAGACTTCTATTCTTTTTGATAAGTTGGGACTTAGTAAAAGTTTATATTCCTGTTCTCCAAAAGTTTCAAGTTGCCTTTAGGCCTTTCCTTGTGTTTTCTTGTGTTCCTACTCCTATAGAAAATAATGGTGCAAGAGGGATTCCATTTGAAGTAGGAATGTGTTGGACAATATACAAATACATATTTTGTATCTGTTTCCTATCATGTGAATCCATAGATGTGAAATAAAATATTACCGAACATAATCTGAATCCAGCAAAACACAGCAAAACAAATTTGATAATTACCATATTGCTGACCCTGATCTAGCTAGCTTCAGCCCTGCAAGTACATACCACGAATGCAGGACTGCATACATAAGAAGTATAAAACTAAACCAAGAAGTGGAGTAATTTCCCACTTTGCATGGTTAGAAAGTTTTTAGTCTGAACAAAGTAATATAAACAAATAACCCAGAAGAAAGCCAGTCATCTTCCTTGGATGCAGCCTAGCACTCTGCAGACTTGGATGCAGTTACCAATTCTGCTCCAGTGCCTGGTCACCTACAGTGTACTCCTGAGTGCAGGTAATGGAGAGTCTTCTCTCCATGTTTACGATTCTGAAAGAATGGCTGACTTTGCAAAAATCACAAAAGGTGGGAAGTGAAGAAAAATACATGATTTGGGGCTGAAACAGGCATTTAGTCATAGGATTAAAGTCCTTTGTGTGAGTCTTAAAATGGAAAAAAGGAATCTTACGTTGTAAAATGGGGTGCTAAATAAACAGTACTCTGAAATGCTGCCTTTTTCATTGCTGTCATTGTTACCCAAACCTGACCCACCTGTTAATTTTCCCTTCCGAGTTGTGTTCAATATACTGTAAAATGCAATCACTCTCAAAATTATTTTTTCCTCTGTAGAATGGAGACTGTGATTTGATGACCCAAGTGCTTAAGAACAAAAACCACTGAATATCAGTGATTCTTTCTTTGAGATATTGTGATAAAAATGTGCAAGTCTGAAGCAGATCTCTATGGGGGTGACTAACGACATGGAACTGCAATCCCCCAAACCAATGGTAAAACCACGTATCAGTAACCTTGTATTTTGCTCTGCTAGGAACCACCGTTGTGTGAAAAGGAGAGAGACAGACTTCCTACACTTCCTACAGAGAATGCTGTCAAGACCAGTGGATCAGTGGGTGATCTCTCCAGTGACACAGATAGTTACCCAATTGAGCAGTCTGTTACATTACCTCAGCAAAGCTTTCGAAGGCGAGCAAACACACTGAGTCATTTACCGTCAGAAAGCCAGGAGTCTCTGGTACCTGTTGAAACATCGCCATCTGTTTCCCAGAGGAAACTTATGAGGTATCACTCAGTGAGCACAGAGACTCCTCACATGAGAAAGTAAGACTTACTAAAAGCAGGCTGTGCTTTCATTTGGTGAAGGCATATTTGGGGATGGTGATTGCATACCTGGTGTGTGTTCTTAGTGGATAAGAAATGTCACAGCAGGGTGTCACTCTTCGGAGGTTTGTAGGTATCCTGTTTAGAAACACTTCTGTCCTGCGTGCTCCACAGTGTTAGTTTCCATGAGCTTCAGGGGAGATGAAACATGAGACATGTAGTTCCACACTTTGTCACAAAGCTAAGTAGGATCTCTCCTAAGGCATTAGATGATATTTTTGCAAGCAATATTCAGTAATTTTTGTTGCTTCGATCTGCAAGCATTGTAAATAAATGCTCCATCTACATAGTCTATTTGTAGAGAAAAATAACATAGCATTTCTGATGCTGAAAACCTTACTGTTTGGTGAATTCATGTGTGGTTTTAAAGTAACACACAAAACTGACAGTATTGTTAGTAGAGCTAAGGCTCCTGTGCAGTGTTTCAGTGAGCCTATGTAAATTTTACTTGCAAAAGCAAGCTACTGACTGCCTTAATGCTAATATTCTTCAAGCTATCTTCCTTTGTAATCCTGCCTCAGCATTTTCAAAGTCTCTGAATGTTATGGCAGTTTTCTTTCCTCCCTCTATCTGGCTTTTTCCAATTACTATGGAAACACTTCTGTCTGTAGACTTCCATTTCACTGCCAAAACTGCTCGTTTACACAAGTTAGACAGTAGGAAATCTGTATGTGTTCCAACTTATTTTTCCCTGCAGGAGGCAGGGCAATAAAAGAACATGCCTGAAATAGGTGATGACAGGGAAAAGAAGAATTATAGCATTTAAAAGGAAACATAACCCAGGTTGCCTTTTTGTCCCTTTCTTGAACCTTTTTAATTCTTAAATACTGGAATGTGTTTGTAATGCAGTTTAGAACTTGTGCTGTTGGTCTGTTACCTTCATGAAAGTTGCCCTGACGCTTGTTGTAGCTTGTTCAGTCAGTTCCTATCTTAATATAGGAATGCAGTTAAAAATTAAGTATATTTTTAATTTGCTTGGTTATTGCTATTTGACTATGTAATTTTTACTAAGGCCTAAGTCTGTCTGCTCTTTCACACAACTCAGCCCAAAAAAAGAAATTACTCTTGTGTACCTTTCATAGGAAACATACAAAACAAGACACAGAAGAAAACAGTACTTTGAACAAGTCATGTATGTTTTGTGAGCATTTTTTGAATAGCTTACCCTGATTGTTGTTTTCAAAGTGTGAATGGGTCCAAATCTTCAAAACATCTAACACTTCACTTCTCATCCATGAAGTCTCTTGATCGTATGCCTGACTTTATCGTAGAAACCAAGGGGAAGAAATATGAGGGAGAAGAAACAGGGTTGTTATTAACATACTTTAGGAATTTGAATTTATCATTCACTGAAATGCCTCGCTAAAGATTCAGAGTGTGTGTTTCAGACTTTGTTGATTGGGTTAAAATGTTCAGCCTCTTGCAGTTAGTACATTAACTGTGAAAAATGTACGAAATGGCTGATTTGTATTTGTTACAAGTATTTGTTACTTTCAAAGATTAGAGAAGAAATTTCACTTTTATTTATTTTTTAGCTCTCCCCTTCCCATTCCCTCTCTCTTACTGTGTTTTGTTCTTTCTGCTACCTCAACTCCATTCCTCTGGTTGGAATCCCACTGTACGGTATGAACGCATCTGTCGGCGAATCTAAAAGTTCTTCTGGTCAACTTGCACGTTCTCCTACTCTAGCTCGTCTTAACCCCTCGGCCTCTTCACCCAACTTTTTTAAATATCTAAGGCATAATTCAAGTGGAGAACAAAGTGGGCATTTTGCACAAAAGAGGTGAGATAGCACCTGGACCTAGTTTGGGGTAGGGTTTGTTTTACCGTGCTGTAAATATAAAGCTCTGTAGGCAGATAATTAAAGCAATTTCATAAAGACTAAGGGCGGTAGATTTTTATGGGAGGGGGAACTCAACTGCTCCACTACTGAGTGTAGCGCTGATAGCTGTGTAACTTTTTCTTTTAATGAATAAAATTTTCAGATGCATGACATTCTTTGGAGACAGTTGCTCCAAAGCAGCTTCTTGTTACGCAGCAGACAGCAGCACTACTTCAAATTGTGCCAGTGATAAGTTGCCAAGAACCTGTAATCTAGCTCGCTCTGCCTCTCCTGAATCATTCAGTTCTGTTCAGCTTTGTTCATGGTAACAGAGAAACATATTAATATCCTTTTGTGCCTGACATTTAAAGGAAAATTTACTAAGTTAACCAAAATAGGCAAGAAGTAGCTGAACTG
This sequence comes from Aythya marila, assembly GCF_965140915.1. NCBI lineage: Eukaryota > Metazoa > Chordata > Aves > Anseriformes > Anatidae > Aythya > Aythya marila. Next base: position 53,536,409 of record NC_139045.1, on the reverse strand, counting down.
TGGACAACCAGTACAGAAAAGGAAAAAGGGAGCTTATGTGTTTGTCTTGGTTAAATTGTCTTTAATAGCAATATCAAATGATATTTTTCTGTTCCTTATTTCTTAAAACAGAAATGTGCATAGGGAGTATTGGGATGAACCTTTTATTTTCCTGAGAACCTGAAACGAGTGGCTTCTTAAAAATCTTAACTGTGAAACCCCTTCTAGTTAAACTTCTTTTGGCTCCAAAGGCTAATGAGGCTAAATGTCCTTCAAAGCACGGTCAGCATCACTGACCATTGGCAAGCAAATTTTATTGCTGTTTGTTGTTCCTTTTCTGTTTCCTTGTATGAAAGCTTCCTGTTTCCCAAGGTGCTGTTTTTTTTTTGCTCCTGAGAAAGTACTCAGCCCACAACCAGTCCCTTCAGTTGCATTTGCTGAGCACTTGCTAGCGTCCCTCCCCATTTAGCTTCACCTCAGAGGTATGGTATTGCTCAGGGGAGGAAACACGAGTCTGCAATGTCCTCTTTACTGTGTTTTAACAACACTTACCCAGGCCTGAACACCACACTAATGCCCCTTTATTTGAATCCTGAAGGTCGAATTCTTAAAAGTAGGTTCTTCCACCGTAGATTTGGTGATACATTCTGCAGTAGCACTTTCTACTTCCCTTTCCCTGTTGTTTATGGGTGTACTGCAGTGAAACTCTAAATGAGACAGAGAACTGAAATGGATAGGGACATCAAATAAATAAATGAATTGAAATCAGGAAGTCAAACTGCCTAGGTTGATTGTATTCCTCTAAGTGAAATTACCAAGTAACCATAATTGATTTACTGTAAGCGTAACCTGATTACAGTTACACTGTGCTACAGCAGAATCTTCCTCATGCTTAGTACCAGCTACTAAAGAACTGTGTCACTTCGTACTTCTGGTGTTCCCAGGTTATCCCCCCCATCCCTGTTCACATTTTCAGGAGACAGAACTACATGCCATCCAAACATAACATTAAGGTTTATCAGAAGCTTTTCTCAATAAAACTTAGTTTGTCAGGAGAAAATTCTCCTATTCGCGTGTTTTTGTGTGCTCTTCTGAGGAAAGGTCTTCAGTCTCATCAGCCAAATAACTTTCTATGTTTTCATTCCATACAGAAACTTTCCATTAACTGAGTTGTTCTTACTTCCTTCTATTAACTATCTCCTGAGTGTGTTGGGAGCTGGTTATTTTAAACTAAAGAGCAGAGCTACGTAGGATGTTGTCCAGAAAACTGATGAAATTTGATTAGTGCTCCTGTCTGTTGCATCCTGAAGCTTTATTTAGGATAAATCAATCCTAAATAATGTCAGAAAGCTCAGCTTTTAGCTTAAAAGTTCCAAGCTTGTCTGAATAAAACCCTATTAAAGCTTTACAAAATGCTCTTTGCCAAAGTCTTTTTTTTCATTTGCTGGTTCAATGATTATCAGTGCCAGCTTTTCCTAACCTTTTCCTCCAAACTTGGTCAATTGTCACAACTAATATTTAAGTAAATTTTCAATTGTAAAGCTGGCATCAGTTCCTACTAGGTTAAAGGAATTTACTTGAAACACGCACTGAAAATCTTGTGCTGTGTTAAAGAATAACAAATTTGCCCGAAGTATATTTATTTATATTGGAACATTTTAGTTTGCCCAAAGAAACATGTATTGCAAAGTATCACTTTGTTAGTGGTTTTAACTTTGACTTTGGTTTCTTTGGTATTCATGCCTTGAAGATTTAGCTGCTTCTTGTTTAAAATTTAGCGGTATGTGTTTTTATTCTGTGGATTTGTACTTCCTTGTTCTAAACTATACTTTTCCCAACTGCACTCTCAGCATCTCCTACCGTACTGCCTTAAGGAAAAAGCTTCATTCTTCTTCTTCTGTGCCAAATTTCTTAAAATTTCTGGCTCCTGTAGATGAAAATAACACCTCTGACTTTAGGAGCGCAACAAGGTAGGGTTCTCTCTTTAAGCCTGGAGGTAAAACTGTGTTATTATTCAAAGGTTTCTTAGTTTGAAATACTTCAAATGCTTCTTGCACTTGCAAAATCTGACTTGTGCAACAATTCACTTGCATGTATTCTGCATGTGATTGCTGTCAAAAAGGTGGAACCATTCCCAACTCCTCTCTTACAAAGTTTGCAGTGCTTATCCATGTTGATGTTGTGATGGTTGTGCAACTTCCATCTCTCCACTTCTGTGATTATTCCTGCCAAAGGACTATGTTTGCTGTTTTCAGTTAAGAGAATATATGTGGTTCATCCTAAGCAATGTCAGCGTCCTTGAGGTGGAAGGAGAGGACAGCCTGTGAAATGCTGTTCCCAGTTGCCAGAGCTGTTGAAAGTTCATTTATCACTCTCAGCTTGAACAAAGACCGATGTAATCACTTAGCCAATGGTTGGAGTAAAACAATGACTTGTTTAAAAATGTAATGGCTTAAATTCATTAGTGGGATTTTCAATAGGAAGACATTATCACTGTTCATTACTTCATTTCATATTTTGAATAAAAAGCTCTGTGTGTAGTTTGTGGATTTCATCAAAGGTGTAACATGTAAGGTTCCTGGATTCTGTTCACAACTTTGTTGCTTATTTCAGATGGTGACTTGGGAACAAAAAGGTTAAAATTTTTGTTCTGAGTCTGTGTTGTAAAGGTGTATGCTACCTATCTGGTTCACAGAAGGCTGGAATTTTAATTAAGGTTTATAAAACTCCTTGATGTTTGCTGATAAAAGGCATCAACAGAACTCTTATCTCCTAAGAGTCGCTACTAGATATTGTGGATGGCGTGGTAGTGATGGTATAGATGGTAGCAGGGCACTAAAGGTACACTATGGTGTATGTTTAAGTATCTTTAATTCGTTGTGTTTCAAGTACTGCCACAAAGAAAGCTGAAAATTAAATAAAACTTCAGAAAGCAGATTGCACAGAGCTGCCAGCTCCTTCTGGTGAACCTGAGTGATGTTTGCAGCCTTATAAAAGCATGCTGCCACTGAGCAAATTTCACCCACCTGCCACTTATGGCTTGACACAGCATGTGCACTGCACACTGTATGCCTTAGCTGATGGTTTTTGTTATATTCCCTGAACTGTATCGCTGTTCCTGGCAAATTCGGGTAACCTCCTGACAAGCCATTCTGTGTTCTGCGATTTTAGTGACTACGAATCCCAACACAGCCAGCAGGCTGTTGGTGCTGACAGCCCCGTAAGGACTCGCCGGCATTCATGGAGACAACAGATATTCCTGCGAGTGGCGACCCCTCAGAAAGCGTGTGATTCTCCCGGTCGCTATGATGGTAAGTCTTGGCTTATGTGCTTCCATGAAGGTTGTTAGCAGCTATAATCTGTGAAGTGTGGACTGTTTTGTTTTCTGAGTGGGAATATTTGCCCAGTGCTCTGTTTGTACTGTCTGTGTGATTTCCCATTCACATTTCAGTCACGCAAAGCTCATCAGCTTTTGGACTTTTTATTTTTCAGCTGTATATGTAACATAGTTCTGATAGTATAAAATTAACTAACCAGAGAAGAAATGATTTTCTAGATACACTGTTCTAATGAGTTCTGGGGGAAAAAATGCATCACCAATGTTGCTCTGAAGAAAACACGATGCTTCTATTTCATCTTTCCATGTTAGACTATGGAACTAAGGACCAGAAAAATCCAACCCTAGCAGAAGGAATTAAATTTCTTTCATGACTTGAGTTGAGTTCTGTAGTGTGTACTTCATACCATACTGAATTTGATCTCATGTATGCAGCTTCAGTCTGTAATCCTTTACCACTTTAACCGTGATTATCCACTGTTACCTTATTTCTTTCTTAAATTTCTGTAGAGCTAAAGAACCACAGACCAGGGGGAAAAAAAAAAACAAAACACCGCAAATGAGTGTGCAAGTGCATCATTTCATGTATCTCACCTTATGTGAGTTAGACAATACACCACACACTGGGACCAAAAATGCCTCAGAGAACCTTGTGTCTCCAGATAATGGTCTCTGGTTCACTGAGGTTTGAATTTCACAGCTTGAGCTCTGAAAATTCTACCCTCTGACTGCAAGGTCATAGTATAAGAGTCACAAGGAACCATAGAGAACAATACACTGTAGTAAATATAGTAAACAGTAATAATCTTAATGTTTGAAATGACCGGGAAAGCTGTCAGGTTAACAGTCATTGAAACATTTTTATTGCATCTTAAAAAGAGACCTTGGCTAACTGGACACTGCACATACCAAAACATTTGTCATTAATGAGTTGCTTGGAATGTAATTGGACTTAATATGGGGTAAGCTGCATATGGGCATAGATGCCTCTCGAATGCTTCTTCAAAGCTCAGTGACCTCAGGAGCATGTCTGTGTATACAGAACATGTGAAGGGGTCTCATATGCTTCAAGGTAATGAAGGGGATGTTCAACCTCAGCAAAGCTACTTTTTTTGTGAGTTTGATGCATCTTTTTGTGACTGAAAGTAGTCTTACTAGTTTTTCAAAGCCACAAAACCTTCCATATTAAATAGGAAAAACAAACAAACAAATGAAATTGCCTGTTCAGACCTTTCCTATGAGACATAATAGCCGCAAGATACAATCTTAACAATCTACAGCTGGATAAGCAGAACAGTTGGAGAAAAAAGTGTGGCCAAAAAGGAAAATAGGAAATGCTATTAATAGGAGGAACAATTTAAAATAACTGGCCTTTTTCTTCACTCTTCTTGTCTTTTTCTGGTTTTGTTCCAATGTACATACTCAGTTTGTGAACAAAGGGAGAAAACTTTTTTTTCTTTTAACAGGTATTTGATTTTTTGTGCATCTCCTGAAGCATTTTTGGCAGTAAAGGATACTTAGTCACAATCAAGTCTGTAGCCTTAAAGAGAACTCTGTATGGGCAATCTTATATTGGAACTCCCTACCACAGTTAATTTAGTAATCTCTGTAGTTCCAGAGAAACTGTAGCTAGTTATTGTTCATCACCTTGTTCCCTCTTCTTTCATCTTCGCTCAAGGAGAAGCTACACATGAAGCAGAGTCGATCAGTGTGACAAGAGTTACCTGTAGTTGATTTTATTTTTAAGGCTTCCTTGCTCATTTTAGACTGTTCTCCTTTGGAAACAGTCTTTGTACAAACAGCTGATGTATGACCAAAAGATCAGTTTCAACCAAAATGGATGGAGGAGGAGGAAAATTTTAAAGATACCATTTTTTGTTGCATTCCAAAAGTAGTCAGGCAGAGGAAAGCGAGACAACATTCACATGTTTCCTGTTATAAGCAGTGATTCCATTAACCAATTTTTCTGGCCAAATGTAGTATCCCACACACCACTTCAGGGTACTGAACAGGAGAGCAGTAAGGAAAGAAGGGCTGGGATTTATTTATTTTTTAAAGTAAGTCAGCCAACCAAGAGTCTTAGATTTCTGAGTCAGAGGTGATAATTTTTTACAGGCTTAGCACAGGCTGCTTTACTAAACTCTGTGTTAAGTACTAAATCTACCAGCATGCCTGAACTGCATGCTGTGTTGACTAAGCGTGGGCAGGCACTGCCAACCGAATGAAACTGCTCTGTTGCTGTAAAGTCTTTGGATTTTAATCATTAAGTACACGTGTAAAATGTGACAAGGAATAGAGACAACTTTAAGCTTTATACACATGTGAGTCCATTTGCATAGACAAGTGGGGAGCTGAACCTCAAGTTGCATCCTGTCCATTGCCACTCTGTGTGGAAGGAAGGTGTGTAAAAATAACTTAAGAAGAATAAAGCTCAAATAATACTGATATAAAACTGATAAATAGCTTATGTAGAATTTTTGAGCTTAATCTTATGAGGTACTGAGTTTAAGAGATGTCTAATGTCCTGAGTTACCATATGAAGCTGACTGCACCAAGTCCCACTGTCTTGCACTTCTGGAGCCTTTACTTCTTTAGGAGGTGCTCATTAGTAGTTTGAGTGCTCTTTGAGCTAAATTTTTGTTTCCTGTAGCTCAGCTGGAGAGGAATGTTTGCTAGCTGTGCCTTGATAGCTGCATTGTGTATGGCAAGGCAGAGAGCACCTTGTTTTCCAGGCTCCTTTATTTAAATGTACCACTTGCCTTGAAGGAAACCTTTCAGTTCTTAATAGTTTGGGAGTAGAATGAAAAACAGTCCTAAATCAGTAGAGCCACAACCAACCATATATGCTAGAAATGTTAAAATGCCTTTTTTGCTTGGCAGTCGTGATTCCTGCCTTCTCTGATGACTGGACTCAATCCAGCCCCATTTGGACAAGGTGAGCACTCTGAGACAACAGAAAGCCTTGGGTACAGGAAACCATTACTTCTGGCTGTTGAAGGAGCAACACCCATGTGCGTGCCCTTCCTCTAGCCACCTCCTGCTAGTGGGTGCTGCTATTTTCACACACTTCTTTGTGTAAGCAAAGTGCAAGGAACAAATGCAGTCTTGGGGCTAAGCTCACAGCTGGGTCCTGTCCCCCTGCCACCTTCCCAAGGCAGCACTGAAGCTGAAGGGACTGTAATGTTTGATGATGAAGCACACAGGAGATGCATCACGCAGTTTGCCTGGCAGGACAGCCTGTCACAGCCTCCTGCCAGCAGCTCAGCCTCTGGTGAGCCTGAAGAGGCCGCTGGCTTCCAGGTTTTAGGGATCTTGAAAGGATTTTCTGCATAGGCAAAATGACCTGTAGAGACTGTTACTGCTTTCCAGCTGGTAGCTGAAAGTTTTCAGGATTGAATTGTGTTAGTTCTGACATAGCAAGCTACAGTGCAACCTCTCTTCTCCAGCTGTTTGCCCCTTGCTGTGTCCCAGAACTCCTCTTATACTCCTTTTGTCAGTGTCAGAAGGGTTTGTAGATCTAAATGATACGGTTTGCTTTCCTTTTTTCTGTTTGTTAGAATTGACACGTGGCAAAATCATTCAACCAGCCACTTGTACTTGGAAAAGGGTCTAAAATGCAGTTTCAGAACAGTAACGTTTTTTGTGAATATAGTTTTTCTTCATTGTGCCCACAAAAAGTGTGATTTAGGGAAAGCTCCTGAGCATAGAGCCCAGATCAGGCTGGAGAGGTGAGGAGCAAGGAGTGGCTGTGCTGCTGTGGGTGCTGTGGAGCACTGGGGGGCAGTGTTTCTCTCCTCCAGCTGGATACAAGCTCAGTACCTTTTGCTCTGATATTTCTCTTTATTTTTTCATTTGTGTGGGTAGAATGAGTGTTGTATCTTACGAAGTGAGGAGATGGAAGAGGAGGAGCACAGGTCATTAACAAAATCAATTATGCTATAATCTGATGCAGTGCTATATTTCTCTTGAAAGGAGGTGTTCATTAACTTTTTTCTATACTTTTTTTTGGCCTGTTTTCTGTAAATGATTGCATAAAATTCACTCTGGCTCTCACATTCATTATTCTAAACATTTTAAATTACAAAAGTGTTTCTTCAGTTCTTTGATTTTTAGCTCCTTGCCCTGCTTGCACCCAGGTCTTCATGCTTACGTGGAGACTCTTTAACAGAAATAGCATTCTGCGGCTGTGCCACCAGGGTTGAAAAAGACCTTCAAGACCAAGTCCAACCACCAACCTGACCTACTGTGTCCCATCAGCAAACCACGTCCCTTAGTCCCTTCCCCCTTTGGGAAGGGTTCGTTCCCCATCTCTTTTCCCCACTAGGGAAGGGATTGCACGAGGGGGGCAGTCCCTTCCCCAGTCCTACTGGCCATGTTATTTCTGATGCAGGCCAGGATGCCACTGGCCTTGCTGACCCCTAGGCTCACTGCTGGCTCTTGTTTGGCTGCCTGCTGACCAGCACCCCCCAGGCCTTTTCTGCCTGGCAGCTTCCCAGCCACCCTTCCCCAGGCCCGTACCGCCACATGGGGTTGCCGTGATCCGGTTGTAGGACCTGGAACTTGGCCCTGTTGAACATCACACAAATGGATGTGGCCCATGGGCACAGCCTGTCCGGGTCCCTCACAGAGCCCTCCTACCCTCAGGCAGATCGACGCTGCCACCCTGCTTGGTCTCGCCTGTGAGCTCAGTGAGGGTGTACTTGATCCCCACATCCAGAACATCGATAAAAATACTAAATAAAACGGACCCCAGTACTGAGCCCTGGGGAGCGCCACTGGGAAGCAGGCACCAGCTGGGTTGAACTCCACTCACTAGGGCTCTTTGAGCCTGGCCATGCAGCCAGTTCTACACCCAGCAATCATACGCCCATCCAAGCCACGAGCAGCCAGCTTCTCCAAGAGAATAACAAGGGAAAACGTGTCAAAAGCTTCACTAAAATCCAGGTAAACCACATCCACAACCTTTCCCTCATCTACTTATCAGGTCATCTTTCCATATGTGGTGGTTTTACACCATAGAAGGACAGCAGATCAGACTTTGTTACGGGCTCTCCTTATGGGTAAAATGATGAAGGGAAGAGCCTGGCCACTATTTTAAATCAGCCAAAGTATGGGCTTCACTCAAAGGTGAATAGTTTTCCGTGGGATCACTTTTCTAAGCTCATTGACAGTATTACATAAGGATTAGGGCAGGCACAGGGAGGATGGCAGGGGCACGTGTCTAGAAGCAGAGGGTGGGTGCTCTTGCCCTTCTCAGGGGCAGTACGCGCTTCAGCCAGTGCAGAGTGATCATGAAACTTCAGCTTGCACTGTAGCACAGCACTATATTTACATACTTGAACTCAGTATCTACAAATCTCTGTGCAGTGGACTTTTTTCACTATGGTTTTTGCATAATGACTATTCAGAATTGGTCATAGTGGGAAAACTGTTTTGCAGACTGTCAGAAGCTCCCAGCAGAGTAAAGCCGAATGCTAGATTTAAAGGGTGTGTGAATTGTTCTCTGAAATATACGGTGGGAAAGTAATGGCTCATGTAGTCAGCATTCTTCCTGTGGGAGGTAGCTGGCAAGATTTTTATAACAGCTCTGTCAGTTTTAGGTTGGGGAATGGGTGATCTGTTTTAAGCTGGGCATTAGGGTGGAGTTGCATGTTGAAAGAGAGTAATTTGGAGGAATGAAATGTTGTGTATTGTTTAGCAGTACACAGGAAAAAAAGAAAAAGGAACTTTAGCCAGAACAACTATGTAGTAGTTGAAAACTAGACTTGCAGAAGGATCTTTCAGAAAGTATAAGCATCTCCATACAGGAAAAAGAAACAACCCACACCTTAATTCATTAATTACAAGGATTTGGGTTTCAGTCTCTGGTAGACAGAAGTAGCAGGCTGTTAAATCAGAAGTGCTGAAGAGAGCTTCCTATAAAAATTTGGATGTGAAGAACTGTTATTAAAACAAGTTGTATTTAGCACCTACCCATTTGTTTATTTGCTTGTGGTGAGGTGTTCCATTATTTACGTAAAAGTATTTTAACTATCATTTTGTAGTAATATTGCACATACTGTAAAGTCTCATTATAGCATTCTATACTGAGAATGTACTTAGAATTTTTACGTAGTGTAAATCATTTGCAGTGTGTTCTCCAGAGCTGTTGAAGTGTTTTTTTTAGCAAAGAAATGATTGTTAACTAGCAACAAGTTTTGTAAATGCTGTAATAAATCCCATTTATTAGAATTGATCACTCAGTTGTGGCCCTTTCAGAATGTGCATATGCTGATAATCTTGATTTGCAGAATAGGAGCTGGGCTATCAGCAGTACCACAAATCATGTGCAATGCCTTTCATGACCACTGGAATATCAAGGCATTCCTTTCTCAGCATTTAATAATATTAATAAATGGGGTGAGTTCTGAAGGTGGTGATTACTTTTGAAGAAGCTCTTAGCTTTAACTGAAAAATCAAACTCTTCAAAACCATCTTTCAGAGCTGTTTTTAACCAATTGTACTGAAATACACAGATTTTCAGCAATTCTATGTTCAGTAGTTCCCTGAAGTTGTATGTGAGGCTAGAAGAACTTGCTGCTGCTTGTGATTCCAAATCTAAATTTTCCAGTAATGCAAAGCATCTGGTCATGCTACTTGAGCGATTATGAAGATCCTCTTGTTTGTTTGGTGAGCTGAAATCTGTGATGCTTAAAATGCAACAAACTAAAATAGTCTGGTGCAAAAAATGAAATGCTCAGCTGGGATTCTTCCATGCACGTTCTTAGTGAGGTATCTTACCTGATTTATTAACCCTGGAGAAAGGATGTGGCTGGTAAACAGCACATTCAGATAGTGACGTGTAAATAACTCCATAGTGAAAATGGCAGTAGCACTTCATATTTGAACCTCCTTTCTCTTAGCTTCATGTAAAACCAAAAACAAACGCTAAAATAAAACCATTTTCTACATGAAGGGTTGCAGCTTCTATTCAAAGATGAATCTTGTAGTCTTGTTTTTGATATTTGAAGTTGGTTAGGCTAAGCACTTGTGAAAGAATGTTTTGAAAATTTGGGCTTTTAGGTGGGTTTGTCACTTCTATTGTTTTTGACTGTGTGGTTTCTCTTAGTGGGTTTCATTTTTTTCTTCTTGTTTTTGCAAAGCCTCGTTTAGTACTGAGACTGGTTGAATAAGAAACTATTGATCAATTAAAGTTAGTCAATTACAAATTAACTTTCATAAAAATAAGGCTTAAGGCAGCATTTTGATAATTCGCTGTTGGAATACTTTAATGTCCTCCTATAGAAGAGGACGTGAATTTGTGTTCATTGCAGCTCCTTCTGGAGCTGATGGAATTTCCTGTTTATATCTCTACCCAAGTAATGAAATATTGGCCCTTTGAATGACTGCTGCAGTCATCCACTAGCTTTTCATTTACAAACTTTCCTTACGTGGTCCAGCAACAAACATACTGTGACATTTTCCTATAACCGTGCCTACTTTGTTTTGTGTATAATGTATGCACATGACAGTTTTGTGCAATACACGTGTTGATCCTTTTGGAGCGTAGGGCATCTTAGGACTAAAGCACTGCAACACAAAGCCAAAGAGTCGGGTACAAATAAGTGGATTTGCTGCACAAATGCCATCTCAGTTCATTCTTTCTTGGGTGAGAGGTGGGAGCGTCAGAGCAGTACTTGTGAGGTAAGTGTGGATGCACTAGTTCATTTGTACAACATTTCCAGGAGCAGTTTCACCTGTAGCTCTTTACCTTGCAGCAAGTTCTTACCAGCACAGAACTGTTTGTGGCCTTCCCAGTGAAGTACACACTTTCTCAAGGAATACTCAGTTTGGACCTACAGACTTAAAGAGGTGCATGGTGCAGAAAAGTAATATGGACTTCCTATGGGAAATAATCTGTATGGTGATAAGATACAATAATAGTTATCAAATCAACTTGCCCAGTCCTGAACCTGAATTGCTGAAGTATGCTAGGCCTGTAGAAACAGCATGTATGGAGGTAGGATTTTATATGGAGCTACAGTGAGGGGTGCAATATATTTGAAAGAAGTACAGGTCAAACGTGGACTAGGGGTCAGCAAGAGCCAACGAGGTTAGCAGTTGAACAGGGAAGCAGTCTTTCTGTGTGTGCTGACACACTTAGTGTCCTGAAGTGCACCTACTAATCTATTGCAAGTTTTGAAAGCTGCAATGGCAATGACTTGGGTTTTCACACATGGCAGTATGATTCGGTGGAATGTGCGCTCTTTGTTATGTTCAGTTCAGTTGCTCTACTGCTCATCTTTGCTTTCTCTGCTGTCCTCTGGATCTTTTGTGCATAACAATGAAATGTTCAGTTTCTTGTTACAGTATTTCTTCTCTGGTCTCTTCTATATATGAAAGCTGGATGGCATATCTGCCGATGGCTCTGTTATATGTTTGTGGACGTGGATTAGTGTTGACTTACCAAACGTGCGTTATTTTATACTTTACTTTGAGGGCTTACCTGCCCATTCCACCTCCCTGCCTTTGCCAGCCAAACAGCTGACGCAACTCTGCAAACTGAACAAGCCACCTGAGCAGTTAAACTGGTTCATTTTGGTTTCTATACATCCTGGCACATGCCAGGATGGTGATGGGAGGGAAGGCAGGTTGTGAATGTGTTGGTCTTTATCAGAGTGGACTTTGGACTTTCTGTTAAATGTCCACAAGTGATAAGAAGAAAGGAAGAAAAGATAGAAAAGGAGCTGCCATTTGGAAGGCAAAACCAAGCCTAAGACTCTTCCACAGAGGAATTAGAGGTAGGGTTGATAATGATAATTGTTCAGCCTATAGAATTTTATAATTTCTTTCTGTTGTCTTATTTTTTGTTTTATAGCCTTAACTTCTGTGAGCTAAATTTCTCTTAGTGTCTTCACTAAAGGTTACTTGGTAACAAGACAAGAATTTTCCATCTTAAATGGAAGCAGGACCATGCTCGCGAATGGTTAATGCTCTGCAGTGGTTACAAGCCTTGCTACAGTAAGGTTGATCACTGGAGGACTAGAAATTTTCCAATAAATTAGAAGGTGATCTTTCATTAAGTTGGTCCTTGGAGAACAATTCACAAAATTTGCACTGGGAAAGTAGAGGGTATTATGTTAACAGGAGAATGTTAGGGTCATTCTTGCTTTAGGAAAACAATGTGTGGATGTATGTAATTCATTTCCTTGCATGTGTTTTCACAGCCTGTTTTTTGTTTTGTTTTGTTTTGTTTTCCATAAGTGGGTATCCATAAGCTGTCTCTGTAGGTAGTTTGATAATTTCTAACGCATTACATGTACATGTATATGCACATACAAGTCCAGATTACATGTCTGACACTGAGATCCATAAACCACTGAGAGGATGAGTAGGGTGGGAAGAGATTTGTTCCCCCCAAGATGTATGTGCATCTTACTGGATGCTCTGAGAATGTACCAAGTGAAAGGTTACAGACAGTGTAGTGGATAAGGATGTTCCTATCTATATCACTCTTACTTTTTACACTAATGTTTGTTGACCATTTTGGGGAATTCCTTTTTTCTTAAGGCAATGTTACTATTTGCATGCAGTGCTGTCTTAAAGAAAATGAAAGGCTTTCTTTAAAGATGGAAAGTGTGTTGTTTTCCTCCAAGTTCCCTATCTATTAATGGAAATGAAGCCAGTTCAGCTAGTATTAAGAGCCTTTTTCTTATAATATTATTTAATATAAATTGAAAAGTGATGAAACCTACTATATGCAGTCATTGCAGTCATTCTACATAAAATTTACAGAACATCAGCGTACACACTATACCATCACAAAAGCAACAAATCCAAATAATTTTCCTTTGATTCTCAATGCAATTTGAGAATTATCAGGTGACTTCTCTACCTGATGACATTTACCTAAAGCTCTTTTACAGTTGCAAGTCTTTGCCTAGGGACATCTTTTCATTTACCTGTAAAGAAAAAGTGAAATGAATGTTTCCCAGTTTATTTTGAAGGATCTGATGTAATTTCTTTATTGTGTTGATAATACTCAGCTGTGTTTCTGAATGCATACGTGTCAGTGCTTCCTACTTCTTTGTGACACGTGGTGGTTGCCTTTAAAGAGTCAAATATTTGTCCTTTGCTTAGTTCACCATCCCATGAAGCTCATTGTTCTATGAAATGCTGTAGATGCCCAAAGTCTGGGTATCCGCACTTCCATAAACTCAGCCTTTGGATATATATTTTTAAATTGTGCCTGGTAGCCAAAGAGGTTGCATTTATTTTTATATGTATTTAGTACTTGAGTTTAGTACTTGTGTGGTAACACACAAATAAATGTTGTATAAGGAAGCAGGTGGTATTTGGACCCACCCTATTCCTCTCTAACTCTTCAAGAGGAAAAAACAGACAGAGGCAAAGCGTAGAAAAGCAGAAGCCAACAGCTGTGAACATTTCCATTCATATTTAGCCGTCAGCTTAGTTGTGTGAGTGCCTTCAAACAAACAAGAAAAGAATAGCTGCATATGAACCGTGTGAGTCAACATATGGTAGCTTTCTGAGCAGAATTTAAAGGGATAAAAGCCCTTCTGTTTTGTTAGTTTGTAGAGATGTGATAATTTGTGTGTGTGTGTTTGGTTTGAAATACTTATCGCTGTGCTAGCCAGTGATAAAGAAATGGACCACTGAGCTACCATGCAGAATGATTGTTTCAGGAATGCTTCTTCTCCAGGAGCATGCATGGATGGACATGTCTTTGAGACAAGTGAGTGGGGAATAGTTCTAGTTACACTGATCTTAAAGCATTTTCTTGTGTGTGTAATTGGTCAGCTTCTCCTCAGGGAAATGTTCCTCTGCCATTCCCTTTGGCTAAGGGAGAAATGCTGTTGTGATGACTTTCCATTTGGAGTTCAGTAGAAAGAGAGGGGTGGTTTTGTTTGATCATTCATTTTAAAGGTGGTAAATTAAGTATTTTTTCTTCTAAATATATCAAAGACTACTGAGCCCTCAGAAAAGCTATATAAAACAATGGTAGAATTAAGTGATACTACATCAGGCATTAAGAAAGCAAAGTATAAGTACTTGGGCTTTTTACATTGAGGACTTGATTAAAAACAATGTTGTTTACCCTTTCCCTAAGAAGAAAAAACTTCTCAATTTGTATGAGATATATTTAAGGATCTCTTTCTTTTGTAGTGATATCAGTCTTTTTAGAATTACCTTGCGTTCCTACCAAAAAGATGCATTTTGTGGTAGACCAATTGAAGCCAAAAGAAAAAGTGCAGAAGGTTGTGATGTGGTTAAAAATTAGAAGTGAGAACAAAGGTGTCTTAAGTGTTTATCTCCCTTTCTGAATGTTTACTTTAAGAAAAGGTAATTTAGCCTGTTGTATGGCCTTAGTTGGTGTTGTGTGTGTGTTGCTAAGGGTGTGTGCTTTCTTTTTCAAGCAGAGTTTAGAGATTATTTTTTTAAATTAAGAGGGTGCTATTTTTGATTTTATATCCTATTTGAATCAGCTGTTTTCAACTGTAGTTTGTATATCTGCAGGTTTTCAGACCTCTTCCCTTTTATTTCTGTCTTGTAAAGCTGTAATTAGTAAGTGATGGTGTTGGCATATGACACAAAGTTTAAAAAAAAGGAATGTCCGGGCTTTGGCCCATAATGATTCTTATTCAGAAGAAACAAAAAAAAAAAAAGTAAATCTGCTTGAAATTGTCACCTGGGAAATCTTGCTTGGTATTGCTGCCTCCTGTGTGCGTGTGTGTTTCTGAGTATGTATATATATGTATAAGTATGTATACAGATATATAGTTATATATGTAATCTTTGAAAATTGTCCCTTCTTTCACCTATTCATGAAGTCTAAGTAGTTCACAACAGCTTCTCTCTTTCAAAGATTACTCTGAACTGGGAGAACTTCCACCCAGATCGCCACTGGAACCAGTGTGTGAAGATGGCCCCTTTGGTCCTGTGAATGAAGAAAGGAAACGGACACCCCGTGAGCTTCGTGAGTTGTGGAAGAAAGCCATCATTCAGCAGATACTGCTTCTCAGAATGGAGAAAGAAAACCAGAAATTACAAGGTTGGTGAAGCTCTTTGTTACACACTGTTGTGGTACAAGTTCAGATCTTGATTTGCTCTGTGGCCTTGGTAGTGGATTGGACCAAACCTTAATGAAATGTATTAGGGACATACAGGTAAATCAGTTTGGTAGCATCTCCCTCAGCTCTCATTATGGTAGATAATGATTTACAGTTTATTTATTTGAAGTACTTAACCTTATAATTCATTTACTTCCTCTTAATTAATAATCTTTTAGTTTACAGTGGCTGAAGTGTTTTAGTCTGGTGTTTACAGTGGCTGAAGTGTTTTAGTCTGGTGTCTAGAAGTGATAATAAGGAATGTAGCACAGTCACTATCATGAACTTGTTTTCTACGTTTGCATTCATAGGCCTCTGTGTAAGCATTGATCACTGCAGTGTTCTGCTTAGCCAGTTTGGGAGTTGAATTGAAGCTCTTAAGGCACTGGCTGAGGACTTCAGCCCATGGGTGCCCTTTGTAGTACATGCACTGTGCAAGCAAGCTTTGTATGAGGTAGCAATGACTGAGACCTGTCAGAAGCATGATGAGAAGGAAGATAAGAAACTTGAAGTTGCAGTGGTTCTTAACATAATTTTTCTGTGGCCAAATGCTTCCTACAAGTCTGTCATGGTGGCTGTTTTGACTTGTAAAGTCAAAATGCAGGTCATTAAGACCTTCGATTTTATTGTGGCAGCTGCAAGTGACTGTCCATGAGAGGTGATCTTTTGAGGATATGACTTAGGAGGACAGAAATGTTTATCTGGCTGGTTTTAGATATTCAGGAAGGGAGTAGCCGCCTGGGTGTGGGGTACCTGGCATAAAAATGGCCATTCTTATTTGCCTTTGTGTAAACTTGGGGAAGGATTGCCTTCCATGAAGAACAGCTGTGTCGAGTAAGGACCCAGCAGTGTGAAAAGTTCAGTATACCAAATGTGAAATCATTTTTTAAACTTGGGCTGAGACTTCTGGGTGTAGGAGAAAACACCTCTCTTGGACATTGCATATGGTCCCCCACAGCACTTACCCTGCCTGCAGGCTATTTGCTGCTGGTAGTGTAGCTCTATTTAGGTCCCGATATCTGAAGAATTACAATAATGCATCCTCACAACAATGAGGTATGGTGAATGTATCACAGCAACGTTATTAAAAAGCATGATTGCTTTTTGATATAGTCTTTCATAAACATGGTTCCAAATCTTTCAATTTGCAATTTGCTCAATGGCCATTATTGAAAAGCAGTATTTTTTTGTTTTTGTTTTATACTTACAGATTCTTTTCAGTCCTTTCTTATTCTTGAACCTGTGCCCTGCTGGTTTTGCAGGCAGAGAGCTGCTGCCCATATCCCAGAACTCTTGTGCTGGGACTGCATGTGTTGAGTCTACAGCCACATTACCATCCAGTTAAATTAAAAAAAAAAAAACACAAAACAACTGGGACACTCACTGTTAGACTCTGACAAGTCAATGGAGAATCTATTTACTCCACTCTCCTTGTAGTTTTGTCTAGGTTTCCTTATAGTGTATTCTTTCAGCATTTCCTCCCTTTTAGGAATAGATGTCTGACACCCTTCCATCTCTTCAGCACAGCATTTTTTTTTTTCCAGAAAAAGCTGAAAAATCGCTTCTGTTTTTATGGTCTTGTGATCTGCACAAATTCATTCCGTGTTCCAAAAGGTCTTTAGTTTACATGAATGCAACTAATAAACCATTTGTTCCAGATACACTTTCACACTTTATCTGTGAAAACAAGCAAACAAAACAGAAACAAAACTTAAATATTTTGCCAGTAGTCCCTTTGAAATTTTCACTCCAGTTCCAAACTTCGGAATTCATGTGCAGATACAGAATTTATTTTTATTTTTGCAACCGTTCTTTGATCCTTTCCTTCAGCGTTTAAAGGATTATTTAATACAGTGCAATATTCTTGTAACTCAGAATCTGAGAAGAGCACAAAAATACAATGCATCCCTGCTTAACAAGCTGTGGTGATCTAAAAGGCCTTATTTAAGCCTGAGTTACATGCTGACCCTTGTTCTGATTTCTTCAATGACGACTTCAAGAGAGCCTGCATATTGTTCTACATTCAGTTTGTGTTCAAGGTTTTGAAGCTTTCTACACTTGAATTTTCCTTTTTATGTGGACTATAAAGCATCATAATAAGTAGATGCTACTTTTGTGTGTGTGTGTTTTTTTGTTTGTTTTTTTGTGGTGCAAGTCTTGTGCGCTAATTTTTTCTAAGAGTTTGGATATGGAAATATCATGATAGGAAAATCTTGGCTTTTATTTTTGAGTCATTGTCTCTCATGTTTCTTCAGATTTAAGAGCTGCCTAGCAGTAAGGAGCTTCATTTAACAGGCCAAACACTGTTAATGTTTGTAACTGCATGTAACAAAATAAACAAAAACAAAACAAACAAACAAAAAAACCCCACCCACATCACCACCAACAAAAACCCACACCACAATCACAGCAATTTTTACCCTTAATGTTTCAGAATTAATTGGCTTCAGTTTTTGGTGGCTTGCAGGATAACTGTTCGCATGATGAAATTCTAAGTTAAATTAACCCATTTTGCAAATATTAAACAATATTAACCGGTGCATTCATGATATCATTTCTCAGCTTCAGAAAACAATTTGCAGAACAGACGTCTGAAACTTGACTATGAAGAAATCACACCATGCTTAAAAGAAGTGACTTTGATTTGGGAAAAAATGTTGAGTACACCTGGAAGGTCAAAGACTAAATTTGATGTGGAAAAAATACACTCTGCTGTTGGGCAAGGTAAGCACTGTTTGGTATTTTGAGTTGTTGAAGTGTGCATAAATTGAAAAGGAATAGGGTGACTCTTTAACTACTCCTTATAACCAGGTTCTTGCTGGAGCTGTTTCTCAGGTTGCTGACTACACAAGTAACAATGTTTGGTATCTTCACGGTTATTTGTATGCATGTAACTTTCCCTTTCAGCAACAGCTGCAGTTGTATTAATGGAGTTAAAATACTTGGAGTTCTCTTTTTTTAAACAAACTCTGCTTACGGGAAAGGTGTATAGTACTTCTGTGTATCATAATAGTTGCAACCCAATTTTATAAACAAAGTTGTAATTAAAGAAATAAGTCTGGATAATGCTAAAGACGTGACTGTATAAAGAACTGAAGAAGCTGTGTGTACTGGAAATTCTGTTCCAGCCTGGCTAGTACATGTACATACAAACACTATACATTGCTATCTCTGCTTTTTTTTTTTTTTTTTTTTTTTTTTCCTGAGATGAGCAAAGCATGTGCCTCCAGACACCACTTGCAGTCTTCCTTGGAAATGCACTGTATGCTCAGTGCTGTATGTTGCTGATGTTGAAGACAGCTTCTCCAAGGAGCTTTCTATAGTTCTATACAAAGTTTTTCAATGTGTAAAGGAAGTATTAAGAATTCACTGCTAGCAGATGCTGCTTAATGTTGTAAATACTGAACCTACCTATATATTGTTATCCGAGCAAGTTGCAACAAATCGTCCATTTCTAATGACTGGGTAGCTCTAGATTTCTGATAAATATTCTAACAAATATCCCAAGCACGAATCTCCACAGAGTACAGAAAATTCATTACCACAGCTGTCCTTCCTTTCATACAGATAAAGTCCAGTCAGTACGTGAACATGAGAAAAACTTGATTTCGGTTGATAGTCCAGTGATGCTGGCCTGTGTCGGTGTTCAAACTAGCACTTTAACTTGAAGCGATGCTAAATAAACAAATAAATAAATCTCTGCTTAATGAATTGCTACTAATAAACAGATACAAGTAGCCAGCAGATGGGTAAATAATCCATAGATCTTAATGCTACAAACATCTCTGTAGAGCCTAACTGTGGTAAAACCAAGCGGTTAGAGTGATGTCAAATTTCATATAAATGCAGAAATGAAAAATGCATTTAAATTCAACTGAGCAAGTTCTAGTTTAGACCAAAACTGTTAAAAATGACTTGAGTAAGCAAGGCAAATGAGCAAGAAATACAAGATTCAGTAGGCATGGGGCTTAAATTAGGATAGTAAATGTGTAGTATTGACCCATAACATACACTGTTGTAGCTGTTAAGTATAATGCATATTTCGCTTACATGTACAATGTAGCATCCAGAGATGAACTCGATAGGGAACTATTCCTCTTAAGGGAACTTTAATTCACTTGTAATTTTGCATCTGTAGATGTGCTCTATTAAGCCAATTCTACCCTATGTGTGACATTCAACCTCACTGAGGTTAGCAGAACTTCATATGGATATCTGAAGAGGCACTTTCCCTCACTGCTTCATGTTGGAGACTTTCAGTAATCAGGGTTAAGCTCCCTAAAGTAATTTACAGACACACGCTCTAAATATACTTGTGGTTTGGATTCAAATGCCATACAGATATACTAGCATTTCATGGGAAAGTAGTTGTTTCTGAGTTACAGTAGTCTAGTAAAAATAAGTATTACTGAAAAACTTAAAGCCATAGGCTACTTCAAACTGTAATACCTTGTTCCAGTATATCATGGATTAGGCAGAATACTTTCCCAAAGAATAGGATATTGAGTTCTTGTGTAGATGGTATAATAGTGCCAATCTTGTGCTGAATAAAGTATTCATGTAATAATAACCTTTCTGTTCCTTTCAGAGCTCTGCATATAGATGCAGAGAAAGGTTACTGTTACATATGTGAAATAGTTAAGTAGCTTCATCCCTTGATACAGAGAAAGAAATTTAGGCTTTAATACATTTTTACTTGCACCAGTCATTCAGCAAGCCCATAGCAAAACTGGAGATTAAATACTTGCTTCCTGATTGCATGGCTGTTGTTGTAGTCTCTAGACCACATCTCATTTGTACTTGTTAATACTTTGGGTACACATGCATCCTAGCTTCCTGAAATTTACTCCCAACAGCAATGTCAGTGCTGTATTTGGGGAAAATGTCAATTACTTCTACTGCAGAGCTTTATCATATATTTTAATGTGGAAAATGGATGATAAGCATATAGTTTTTCAGAGAAGAGCATTACAATTTTTGCTGCCTCCTCTAGTACTTTTTAGACTGAATGCAACTGCTAACCTTAGACTTAGGCAAGCTCACCCTGTTTCCACCTTCAATCTGTCCTGGTACGTTGCTGGTGTCTTTTATTGGTGAAGGAAGTACAAGCACACTAGTTCGATCTGCTTCTATGGTCTACTGGAGGCAGCAGATAGATATCTGGCAGATATGGATCTGCTTGCATATCTAGATACAAGATACAGATCTTCAGTTCCTGAACCCTGTTAGTTCAACTGTAGCTGAACCCTCAGAATGAGTGGGAATTTACTGTATTAATGACCTTCTTCTCTCAGGAGTACCACGTCACCACCGTGGGGAGATCTGGAAGTTTCTAGCAGAGCAATACCATCTTAAACATCATTTTCCAAATAAACAACAACCAAAGGACACACCTTATAAAGAACTCCTGAAACAGCTAACTTCCCAGCAACATGCAATACTTATTGACCTAGGTAAGTACAGTAGTGCTGTGAAATTAAAATAAGGGTTTTGAGATCTCCAGAAGAGAAATAAATAAAAGAAAGTAACACATAAAAAGCCTCTCAACATTTAATAATACGTTGTGGGTAAAAACTGCTTTTGATCTGGTGTGAGTGAGAACTGTTACTTGGCACCACAAAGAAAATGTAAAATCTACACTTCAAGCACAAAGGTCCTTTGCAACATGTGGTAATTAGAGGCAGCTAGATGCATCTCTAATGCATTTGTGTTTCAGGTATTGATGGTGAACTCCACAGACCAGTGGAATACAAATTGTCAAGAAAAGAAGTCAACATTTAAGTGCAGTTGCTTGAGTAGCAGGTGCTATTCATTCCTAATGTCCAGTGTATTGCTGTATCTTTAGAACCTTTGCCTGAAATATTGCAGAAGTTTGGTTTGTTTGTTTGTTTTCTTTTGGGGGGGTGGTGTTAAACGGGTATCCACTCAATAGCTCTTTTTTATGGCAATTCTCAGCAGGGTGTTCTGCCTAATTGTAAGCAGTAGCTGGCTCCTAATTTAGGACAGTGAATTGGTCTGTGGAGGCACATCTGCTTCACTCCACTGAGTACAGTAGAGATTAGAAACCAAAGCTTGTGAATTTTTGAAGTGTCTGTTATAGAATCACAGAATGATTTGTGTTGGTTTCCACCCCCTGCCACGGGCAAGGACAGCTCCCACCAGACCAGGTTGCTCAAAGCCCCATCCAGCCTGGCCTTGAACACCTCCAGGGATGGGGCATCCATAGCTTCTCTGGGCAACCTGTGCCAGTGCCTCACTACCCTATGAGTGAAGAATTTCTTCCTAATGTCTAATGTAAATCTACCCCTTTTTTGTTTAAAGCCATTACTCCTATCATTATTCCCCCTGACAAAGAGTCCTTCCTCAACTTTCCTGTAGGCCCCCTTTAGATATTAGAAGGACACCATAAGGTCTCCCCCGAGCCTTCTCTTCTCCGGGCTGAACAACCCCAATTCCCTCAGCTCTTTTTAGGAGAGTTGCTCCAGCCCCTTGATCATCTTTGTGGCCGTACTCTGGACTTGCTCCAGCTGATCCATGTCTTTCTTGTGCTGGGGGCCCCAGAGCTGAACACAGGGCTCCAGGTGGGGCCTCACAAGAGCAGAGCAGAGGGGGAGAATCACCTCCCTCACCTTGCTGGCCACAGCTTTTGATGCAGATCAAGATAAAGTTGGCTTTCTGGGCTGTAAGCTTGCATTGCTGGCAGGTAGGTGGGCTTCATACAGGCTTTTGGTCTTCTTAATTAGTTTTCCCTTTTTCCTTACATTTATTGTTCAATTCATATAAAATTGTTTCTAATATTAGGAAGAAGCACAAGAAAGGAAATCTAAATGCAATGAAAGGATTGCGTCCAGTAGGTGGGAGCAGAAAAGGCTGCTGAAAATACATGTAATCATGGAAGAACAGTTCTTATGCACTTCAGAAAAACTATGCCATGCTTAACTTTTCCTTCTACATTTCCTGTTCCTTTATCGCTTGGGGTTCCTTTTTGTAAAATAATTTTCATTGATTGACTCTTGCTACGGGTAGGCTAAGATCACCAAACCAGGAACACCAAAAATCAGCTCGTTCTGTAAGACATGGATCACTGCTAAACATCGTTACCGGTTGCTGTTGCTCCCACACAGTTCTGTTAAGGTCTGTATCGGTGGCAGTAACTCCTCCACCCTCCACTTCAGAAGCCATGAGTTGGCCATTTGTTTCATAGAGCTCGCAAAGTCTTTTGGCATCCTCTCCTTCCCTCACAAAGGCTTCTCCCTTTTCTTTGTGGTTCAGCCCCCAGGCAGCATGCTGCACATGGCTGCTCCTCAGCTGGGCTAAGAATTCTGTGGTATCTTCAGTCATTAAGGGATTTTAACGTGACAGTAATTGTTCAAATATATGCAACTGTTGAGTCAGATGCTCACATGTCTAACCTTTACCTTTGCAAAAGTGCTTGAAAGCAAGACATCTGATGCAAGTTTTTAACACCTCACTGGTTTATGTCTGAATCAGACGTTTTATAGTTAATCCATCGGCTATTCTTGGGAATATAGAGTTGTGGATATTTCTTTTAAGATACTGTTCTCTCCTGCCTTGGATATTTCAGATATCTCGGAAACCAAAAGCCATCCTCGTTTTTCCACGAGGATGTCGCCTCTTGCATATGGGGTAATTTTTACTCTCATTGTTCATCATGTTCTTTCATAGTGAAGGACAAAATAATCTCTTCTTCCAGAGAATGACAGAATTTACAAAGGCTTTTGTGTGGTAGCGTTTGTGGTTTGGGTCTGAGGAGCTGTGCGGAGCAGTGTAAGAGTTCCGTAATAACTACGTTTAAATGAATGAATTTACCGTGGAAAAACCTGTTGTTGGGGAAATTTATGCACCGTTAGCTAACGCCATGTCATGCGATAGGATCGTGATAATTTACAGGAAAACGTGTACTTGGTTTGGTCTGAATGACTGATACATGGTGTATTATTTTCACTTAGGTCTTTTCTGTACGATCTCATAGAGTTATCCTGTTGTACTTCTGTTCTTTACAACTATACTCAAACAGTATTTGAATATATTTCAGTGTAAGTAGAAGGCTATCCACCCTTTCTGCCACGTCTTATAGGGATCATCTATACTGAGAGCTGTTCAGGGGCACCTACTTCTTAATAACTCTGTACAGTCTTCAGCGTGTACCCAACTGTGAGACAGACGATTTGTCAAGTTTAGGTGGTGAACTAAGCTTTACGTGGTAAATGAGAATATTTGCCCCATCTTTCAGCCAGTGTTTTGCAACATTTAGTAAAGTCAAAATGTCAAGGCAGTGCATGCAAAACAAAAATCTGGTGGAACAGGCACAGTTCTGCTAAAACTGGTGTGAGCTGAGCTGGGGAGAGTGGCTTGGTCTCACCTTTGCTCCATTTGTCTCGCCTGCCAGGCTGAGGAGTGGCACTGGGAAGTGTGTGACACTGCAGGGAGCCTTAAGTGGCCAGCTAGGAACAGGCAGTTGCAATATGTGCAGATTGTTTCCCTCAGGACTTGGTCACGCTGATTCTAGGAATTCCTCTGGATTGCACAGTGCCAGAAGTATTTTTTTGAGAGACACTTAAGTGCTGACACAGATCATTTGGTAACCATCCCATCAGTCAAGTCAGCGTATGTGGTATCGATACCCCTGGCAATGTGCGTGGGGATTCTGTCACACCAAAGTGCTGCAGTAATGGGTGAAGGGCTTTGTTAGTGAGTTGGTTGAGTAAAGCTGAGTCCGTAACGTGGCAGAGCTCACACAGGAGAGGGTGCAATAACTGGCAGCTGGAAGCATAGCCAGCCTGAGGGTGGTTTTCTTACACAGCGCTGGGGCTTGCTGGCTGTTCGTGTTTTCTGTCTGGTTCTACACACAAGTACTTTCTCTTCATAGCCACGTGCTCTGCTTGGAGAGACAAATAGCTGCAGGCATTGGTGAATCAGTAACTGCATGCATTTGTTTCTGTGCGAAGTGATTTTGTGGGGGAGCCGTTTGCTAGCCCATTCGCTGAGGGAAGGATGGGGTCCTGGTATTTCCTTAAGATGAAAGTAGGAAGCTGAAAACCTTAATGATTCACGTTAAAACAGAGTAGTACAGTGCATTATCGGTGCAATTGGATAGGCAGCTTGAAAGAATTTGCATGTTTTGACTTGTGTTTCGTCAGACTTTTAGAAGTGTTTCTCTTAAACAGATCTTCAGGAATCCTTCTGAAAGCATCCACATCTCCCTTGAGAAAGAACTTACATTCTTGCAATGTGTAGTTTTAATATTTTAAAAAAAATTCTCAAATTAAGCCCAAAATGTCTTGCTGACACAATGTGAGGCAAAACCATAATGGGATTGCCCACACTTAGTTGAACTGATGGATTTTCTGGATGGAACTGCTTCCTGAGAATGAGGAGCATCTGGATGCAGAGTTAAGGTACAGCAGCCACTCTCCTGGCCCAGTGTACTTGTCGCTGTGCTACTTCAATACATGGACAAAAACAAAGCCACAGTTCTGTGCAGGTTGTTTTTTTTGTGTGTGTATTTCCTTCTCTGGCCCCATTTGCACAACTGCTGCAGTCAGTGGGGATTTCAGCTCCTGAACATTAGCTTTATGTTCAGTAAATAATTTCTTTTCCTGCTAAGTTAGAGTAAACTGATCTCCAGATGCTATCAGTGTAGGAAACTGCTGTACTCATCACTGGGTGTTTGCTGAACACAGTAGAAAATTTTGTTATATTATTTTCTGGAAATGAAGTAGTTGGTATAGGTACTTACTTTCTCATCCTGGCACTCTTGGGGTATCAGAGTTCATTTCAGTCTCTTCTCAGCAGGGCTAGAAATTGGTCCTAAGGAAACGCTGAAATTCTGAGTTAAGTCAGAGACAGGGCACTCAGAAACAAATCAGCTAGTGAGTTCAGCACTTCGACTCCTCCATTTACTGTTGTTGTTTTTCTGGCTTTTGTTTTAAGCTTCTTTGCATTTTTATTCTTGCTCAGCTTACGGTTTTTCTTCATGACTTGTATGACAAGAAACTTGCCACAGGTCTGCCTATAAACTGCGGTGTATGAACTTCAGGCGGAGAAGTCTCTGCAAAGGAGTGCAAGCTCCCCTATACGTGTGGAAGCTAAAAGCATCACTTCTGTAGCGTTCAGTTATGTGACCGCGCCTGGCCTGGGGAGGCCTGCTGAGAAATGGCATGCTGGAGTCCTGTGTGACAGGCCAGAGCAGCTACCGGATGGCAGAAGGACTCTGCCCCGGGCTTTGTCTTCTTGAAACAGGAGCTCTGATGTTATCTGGCAGCACAGCAGCATTCCAGGAGCTAGAGGGTGGGGTGGTGTTTAACAAGTGGGCAACTGAAAAACAAGCTCCACTTACTACTAGAATAAAAGAAGTATTCAAATTTCCTCTCAGTTCAGGTATGTAGCAGGGGAAATGTGATAGGGCGAGGCTTTTTTTTTTTTCCTCTTTTTCTGGAGATGAAAATACTGTCCTTGTAAACATCTTCTGAAATATCTGTAGAAGTGAGGCTGTTAATGTGTCTGCTCACAGAACCAGGATATGACCGAATGGCTGAGGTTGGAAGAGACCTCTGGAGAGCATCTGCTCCAGCCCCCTGCTGAATTCCTGTCAGCCCATTTCTCTGCCTTTCAGGCCCCTCTGAATGGCAACACAGTCCTCTGGTGTATCAGCCACTATTCCCAATTTTGTGACATCTGCAGACCTGTTGAGGGTGCACTCTGTCCCATCATCTAGGTCTTTAATGAGCCTCCTTAATCAGGAATCATCTAGAATAAAGGCGACAAGCATCCTGACGAAGATCAAGGGCAGCTGGCAGAGTTCATAAGAAGCTGCTAGAGCTGCCCTTGCTTTAGCCTTAGCCTTACCTGCCAGTAGCAGGCACCCTCTGCTTCTTAGAAATGCAGTCCCAGGGAAAAAGTGCCCAGAAGCTCAAGAACTCAGAGGAACAGGGCCCAGAAGCTACTGCACAAACTGCTGTTTTCCTGATTACATATCATGGCTCAAACTAATCATTTAGGTTACTTATTTGGATTGGTTTGTTATAAGGACATGTGGGTTCCAGTTCTGTATGAAAGTTTCCACAGGTAAATCAGTCTGGGATGGAAATTACCATCGTGTTCCAGAACTGAAAGGCTGGGAATGGTTCAGTTTTACTGCTACAGCTCTGGAACTAATACTGTTTACCAGAGGCTGGAATCTAAAGAAATGTGGCAAATAAATCCAAAGCCCATCACTACTGGGAAAAAGTTATGCTCCTACAACTCACTCCTGCTCTCCAAGCACCTGTCACTTGTGGTGGTGCTCATGGGGCACCTCAGTACAGTGGAGTGATGGGGCAGAAGAACTAAGTCCCCAAAAATGGGATTCTCTTGCCAGGTTAGTGAACTGGGTCAGCTCATGTAAGAGTCTGAGCTTCGTGGTGCAGGAAAGAAGGAAGGACCCATAAGACTGGGAGGGACCAAGATGGGGTGGGAGGTGATGAGATGCACTTACTGGAAGGAAAAACAAGAAGCAAAGAAGAGAATGAACCCTGACCCAGAGAACTTGGGTGTTGTAAATCTATGTTTGGATCCTAATAGTTATCTAAAATCTAACACTGTTTAATTTGACAGAAGAGGACTGCGTGAGTCACTGAGCCTCTGAATTGAGTCTCGCTATTTTAAGCAACCACCTCCTTGCTATAAGCCCTTGAACAAACTGATCAAGTTCCAGTCAGAAGGACCAGATACTTAGCTGTTCCACACAGCAGTCTGCCCCCATCCCAGAGCCTGTCTTCTCTGGCAATTTCCAAATTCATTTTGCAGCTACTGTAGCAAAACTACTTAGAGAAACCCTTAGCTGTAGAGTATGAATCAATAGTTTTATATTGTCAACTTTCTTACAGACTTCCTGAAGGTTGACTCAGAATCTGTCTTCCAAAAGAATCTACCTTTTGAAAGACTGTTCAATTTGATAACGTGACAAGTTTTGTGCCATTGTTCTGTTGTTTTGTTTGTTCATGGGTTTTCTGGTGTTTTTGGCTATTCTTTAGTGTAAATCACTAACCTCTGCTATTTTCACAGGACGCACATTTCCAACACATCCGTACTTCTCAGCACAGCTGGGAGCTGGGCAGCTGTCCCTCTACAATATTTTGAAGGCCTATTCTCTTCTGGACCAGGAAGTAGGATACTGCCAGGGCCTTAGTTTTGTAGCAGGAGTTTTACTACTTCATATGAGCGAAGAAGATGCTTTTAAAATGCTAAAGTTCCTCATGTTTGATGTGGGGCTGAGAAAACAATATCGTCCTGACATGACAATTTTACAGGTATGATTTGTTTTTCTAATACAAGAATGTTAATGTTACATTATAATAAAACAATATAGGTAGCATTGTCAACATCTAGAGTTGAACTTAATTTCACTTCTCAAGAATGGAGATGATGATCTGGAAGAATATATCATCTTAAATGCACAAGTTTCAAATAAAAAAAGGGTACCAGGGAAATTATGAAAACCACAACAGCAAGAATTCTGCTATATATTGTATGAGGTTCAGATGACCATGCATATAAGCCTATTGTAGACTCATGGGTGACGCATCCTGGGTCTTCTAAGTGGTTTCTGAGTCTTTCTGTTCTTCACAAAAGTCAGTCCAAACACCAGTTGACAAGTATCTTTCACAGTTTTTAGTAAGAGTGTGCAGCATGCTTTGCTACTGTGACTGTTAAAACATATTTATCTTTATTCTTTCTTTCTTTCTTTCTTTTTTTTTTTAATCTTTAATCTTTATCCATGTAGATCCAGATGTATCAACTGTCCCGACTCCTTCATGACTACCATCGAGATCTCTATAACCACCTTGAGGAACATGAGATTGGCCCCAGCCTCTATGCAGCTCCCTGGTTTCTCACCATGTTTGCCTCCCAGTTTCCCCTTGGATTTGTAGCCAGGGTGTTTGGTAATTCTTTATAAAAGTTCTCTATGTTCTTTTTGAAACCTTGTACTTGGAATCTTTTTACTAGGAATGCCATATCACCCAACCTGTTTCAGACATTCAGAATTAGTATTTGCTTTCTATTGATGAACAGAACAACAAAACTGACTTCATGCTACAGAGCATATAGAATTTGCAATAAAATGAAAAGAGAGAAGAATGTATGACTGTACCAAATTGCCCCATCTTTTCATCTGTTACCATTTCCCACCCTGTAATCAGTTGTAGAGAGTGTGTAAGATTTGATGCCATGAAAGCATAGTGGTATGACAATGGCACTTAAACACCTAGAATTACTTAGTTTCAGGCTGAAGAGAGACATAATCAAGGCATCATCTCAGGAAATATATCCACTTACTCCATTATCATCACCTCCAACACTGTCAGTGGAAAATGATTTGGAAGGTTATGTTCTTAGAATATGCACTGAGGTGGGTGGCCCTTACAGTTTAATCACGGATTTACTCTCCGGAAGCACAGAGCTTTTAAACTACTGTTGGTTATCCTTACACTTCTAGCCTGAAAGATAATCTTCTTACTTTCCAAAAACTGGAAAATGTTTTGAAGCATATGGTGTTTAGGCTCTAAAGTCAATTCTGTTACCTATTTTTGGAATCTACAGAGTAGTGTTCTATTTTTTAATTGAAATTCACATTAAGAATTTACCTTGATGCTATTTTATGGATGCATTCCATAGATTGTTTGGTATTTGAAAGGATGCTTTATTTCCTTCTCAGTTACTTGGTTTTTGATTTCATTATGTTGTACTGGATCTTCCATGATGAGCAGGATAGAATGGAGCTCTCCTCTTGCTTTCTGTCTCCTAATAGGAACACAGTTGCATTTTCCTTAGTCAGTCTCACTTAGGAGATGTAATTAATCAATGATTAATATTAACAATTTCCTGTCATTTAAAGTTACAGTCTCACCTACCACAGTAACAAATAATAAATGTAGATTCCAAGATAAGCCAACAAAGATTCAGTCCTGTTTCTGGTTAACATCATGCCACACATAGTGTTAGAAGAAATCACAGTGATAAGGATGGTGTATGCTAAGTAGAACTAAGATCCTGTAATTAGGATCTTAACTCCAGGGAAAACAGTATTTTTATTTATTTTATTTATTTATTTTGTGGAACAGTTAGGTTAACTTCCACTGACAAATATCTAGCTGGCAACGATAATATTTAGAAACTAAATGAGGTGTTGTATGCAAGTGTCATATACTGGGATTATCATCAGTTCATCTTTCGGTTGTTCTTAATCTATCACAGTATTGCACACAATAATAACAGTCTTTGAATTGAGCTATTAACTGCACTGAGAGTATAAAAGGGCCTTCTGTATCCAGTATATTTGGGTTTCTGCCTTAATATGCAGATTAGTATTTTATCTGTCATTGGAGGATTGCAGAGCTTTAAAAAGCAAAGACTTTTACATTAAAATAGAAGGCAAAGATATATGATCTGCATATAGCAGATTTTAGGTCAAGAAAGAAAAGCATGTGTGACTGAAACTGTCACCTGAAATCTTTGTTTCCTTGAAAGAAAGTGCAGCATAACCAACACTTGCAAGTTTTTAATGTCTCAAAGTATTTAGAAGTTTCTTAAAACAATGGTTACTGGAATTATGTAAATAGTGAGCCCTGGGGATTCTTATACATTAGAAAATAAAATCTTGTCTTCATCCATGCTGAAGACTGAAGCAAATGTAAATCTGAAAGAGGCTGAGTCTGTCGCTTTATTGGTGGCTGCTGTTAGCATTATTACAAATCAGGATCGAACCACGTCTGACCCCAGTGTTCACACACTTTTGCAGAATGTGTGTATGCTTTCAATGCTCATTTCTTGGAATTCTTGAGATGAATGTTGCCTTTAAAGTCTAAGTAACTCATCTGTAGGCTATTGAGACTGAGTGCACTGCCATTTTCTAACGTGCTGTCTATGAACCCTTGATATGTGAAGCCCTGCTGCTATTTAATGCACTGGTTACAGAACACTTCCCACAGATTTACATAGAGCATGTATTTTTTGAGTATTTTACAAATACTATCTAGAAACAGTAGGCTAGAAAGAGGATAACCTAAAGACCGTTTTATGAGTCAAATAGAAAAACTGCATTTTACTTTTTAATTATCTGGCCAACTTTCAGCACTTCTGAGTAGAATCTAATGAAAGTACAGCATAACAAAGATGTACTCTTTAATACCCCTATTTACTTATCAGTGGAGGAGACTTGATGGAAAAAATTTTATTTTGTTTCAAGATTATAGATAAAACTTGAGTTTGAAATCCTCTGGGCAGCCAGTCACGCTGCCATGAATTTGGGTACCTTCACTGTGCTGTCACTGGCTGGCAGCCCACCTAACAGGAAGCGTGGGGAGTGGATAACAAATGGCTCTTTGTTAAGTACTTGCTATTTTAAATGAGAGAAGGATTTCAGCCGTGTATTACCAGCTCAGCTCATACAGGCGTTCGTTAACAACTTACAGGTCACCTTGAGTTAAACTACAAGTCTTTGTGGGCAAGTGCTGAATCATAGATGTATGTTATTCTCAGCTCTGTTTTATAATCGCTTAGTGTTTCCCAGCTGTTCTTTAGCATCCCATGTCATAATATATAGCTTTCCCTATAAGGCATTTTCCTATAATGTACTATTTCAGTTTGCAATTGGGGCAGATGCCTACTCTGTTATCCCTTTCCAATCATTGCTGCCTTTGGACTTCATGTTGAATCAGAGTTGAACAACTTTACACCACTTTTAGGATGAATGGCAGCCAAGATTTATGGTTAGTTAGTACTTGTGCTTTTCTTTCTCGAAGAGGGAGAAAGAGTAGTGGAATGAGTTGCAACTTCAACATAAAATGTAGAAGAGCGCAAGAGGGGGATTTCATTCTGATACAAATTTGGAAAGAAAAAAAAAACAACTTTTTTTTTTTTTTTTACTAAGAAAGGCAGTTATCCAGCGTTTTCATATGCTCTTTACTACATCAGAGATATCTGTGGTTTTGCTAGTAATCACTTCCCTTATTGTGTGTTTTTTTCTTCCTTTTTTTGATCATGAAGACATACTATTTATTTGGTGTCATTGTGCTACTTCGTAAGTGATTGTGGCTTCATTCATAGCTTCAAATGCAAGGAAGGGGAAAAGTAAAGCCCTTTTAAAAATAAAAATATACTTAGAAAATACAGAATAAAACTACATTATCTTTTCTTCTTTACAAGTGATACATCAAAGCAGTGGGCTAGAAGGAGGTTAACCTACAGACTGTTTTATGAGTCAAATAGAAAACCTGCGTTTTACTTTTTAATTATATGCCCAACTTTCAGCACTTCTCCTAATGAAAGCCCAGTGTAACAAAGGCTTGTCCACCAATACCATTTCGTATGTTAGATGCTTTTGCCTGTAGTGAATCTTTCAGTAAAACCAGCAGAGGATTCTGAGTTCTAGTAGCAGGAAAGTCAAATGCAAGGCAACGCTGTTTATATTGATGGGCTGGGGAGGACAAATGGGTTTGCTTCTTGTCTGATGCTTTGATTGCAGTCCTCCAAATCTTGCCTCTATAAAGACAGAGGAAATTTGTAAAGGAAAAGAAAAGAAAGGGAGTTGAAGTAAAAAGACATTATATACTGTGGCTTCAGTGTGCTTGAATGTATGCCAGGGTGCTGTCACTGCAGGGCCACCTGTAATATTAGCACTTAAGCTGTATTACTAAGATTTCAAGGTACTTATTCGTATAGCTATTAGAATATTAATGTAAGTGGTTGAGACACCTACTAAAATAAGCACATGCCCATTAAACTTGATACTGCTGAAAAATGCGCATTTAGTCTTGTGTGCTCAGAGTTGGCTCACTGAGAACTTGCAGCATTGTCCTCCAGAGCAGAAAAGTACAGAACTTCAGATCTTCAGTTACTTCTTCAGGTGTAGATTTTGCCCTTTGTTATGAAGATTTTAAATGTCATCAGAAGTAGAATTCTGTTCAAGTTCAGAACTGAAGACTTAGCAGTAAATTCCACAATTGCTGGTTTATTTCCTCATTCCCATGAACATTTCAAAAGCAAAAAGCCCACAAAGCTAGTACGTGCACAAAAAGCAGCAATGCTGCCAAATTTGACTACCTGGCTTATTACATGTGTTTAGCTTAAATTTGAATTGGATTTATTGGTTGAAAACTCACTGAACAAATTAAATAATTGATTGTTAGTCAAGTGTGCTGTTCACAGTAATAATGCTGATCCTGCAAGATATCTAAAGCTGTAGCCTCAGTAACAAAAGGACGTGTCTGGCAGAGAATATCTAGCCTCCAGATTGCCCTTAGGAGAAGTTGTTATCCTTGGACAGTTTATTGTTTTAATATTCGTGTCAAAAAATGTGCTTGCTTGATGTACTCTGTTTTTTGTTTGTTTTCACAGATATGCTCTTCCTTCAAGGATCAGAGGCTATATTTAAAGTGGCCTTAAGCCTTTTGGGAAGCCATAAGCCCTTGATTCTGCAGCATGAGAACCTAGAAACTATTGTTGATTTTATTAAAAACACTCTCCCCAACTTGGGTTTGGTACAGATGGAAAAGACCATTAGTCAGGTATGAAATTATCTGAACGTATGAGTAGAATGCAAAAGAAATAATGCTTTTTTTTAAACAAGGTTTTGGCAGAAAAACCCCAACGATGTGTTACTTCCAGCTGAGAAGAATTTTGTTATTGTAGTTCTGAAGATGTTGAAATCTTTTGGAAGCATATGACTGGTGTAGCACCTCTGTATTCTTACATGTACAAGTTGGTTATGATCACTTTATGAACCCTTAATGAAAATGTTTACTTTTTCAGAGGTGTGCATAATGGCTGTTACTGGCAGCAATATTACAACCCATGTGCGGTGCACTCCACAAAAAAGCAGCAAGGTGTGCTAAAAGCCTGCTGAGTTTTCACATCTGCAAATAATCTGGCTCTCCAAGTTAATTTCTGGAGCAAAAGCTGAATTACAGGAGCCTCACAAATGCTGACTTCGCATTAGCAAAAGTAGAGACCTCCCTTTGTTGACTTTGTCTATAGTGGCTGAAAAGAGCAGCAGGTCAACATGCCCTGCAGTCCGTACACAGCTCCTGGGCTAATCCCCATCCTCCTCACCCCTTCTGCAGCGTGACTGTGGGATTACATGCCTTAGTTTGCCTTCAGTTGGTTAGCTTTCAAGTCCAACTTTTGATTTGCCTCATGTTTCATCCTTTTCAAATATGATACTCTGGGTATGACGGCAGGGATTTCCCTCCCTTCTCAAGAGCAGAAAGGCTAGAAGTGGCAGAGGTGGTGAGAGGAGCTAACAGTCTGCCCTGCTGAATTGTACCGTTTTTTCCAGAGATGCTCAGAGCATGCAGAAAGAGAGTTCCATATGTATAGCCGAACCCAGATGAAATGTGTTTCAGCCTTCAGTGTTTAGATTTGTATTTCTTCTGTACAACCACTTGAGATTATCTTTACAGCATATGTAACAGGTGTCATGACCGTTTCATAAACCTGTTTTCTTTAACTATATCTAACAGTTTGTCTGCAGCGCAGATGAACAAAATAGGAAATAATTCTTGATATTTCGTCAGATATTTAAGATAGCACTTGATTTTTTTGACTCATTTCCAAGAGTTATAAACAACAAGAGGTTTAAATATAAAAAGAATAATATAATCATAGAATCATTCAGGTTGGAAAAGACCTCTAAGATCATCTAATCCAACTTCTAGCCTAGTACTAAAGTCTACCACTAAACCACGTTACTAAGTTGTAAATCTACACATTTCTTGAAGACCTCCAGGGATGGTGACTCAACCACTTCCCTTGGCAGCATATTCTAGTGACGTAGAACCCTTTCAGTAAAGAAATTTCTCCTAACATCCAACCTCAGCCTCCCCTGGTGCAGCCTGAGGCCATTTCCCCTCATCTTATCAGTTGGTGCGTGGGAGAAGAGCCCAATCCCCACCTCGCTAATGCTAACCCATGCACTTCTAATTATGGGCTGTTTCCCAGGTGCATTTTAAAATCAACTTGAGTTTGGTTTCTGATATATTCTGTTATTGGCCACTTGTCCATTCCATTTAGCTGCTTTTTCCCTGCTTTCAAGGGAGATAACTGTCTTGGGGACCTTAGAATCATGTTTCCTGAATAATTTGAAAGCAGGTGTTTGCCAAAACCTAGAGAAAGGAAAATACAATAGCAGGGCTTTTTTCCCTTGGGTGTCTCTCAATTTATTTATCTGCTCTTAAAATCCAAGATTTTCTTAATACTCTTGTATAAGATTGAGCACTCATTTCAGTGATTTGTAGTTAATAATTATAGAAATATGTTTTTACATTACATAACATTTAAGGTGTATTTGTGTGAGGATAGATTATTTCATTTTCTTTCAGCCTCTCAGAGTATAGTAGAATCATAAATAAACCTAGTAATGTTTACTGTTCTTCATTTGAAGCTTTCATTTTGCTGTGCTGCTGCAAAAGTCTTACACTTTTATGGCACAGCGGCTTGGACTGCACTTTTCTAACGTGACATCTAATTCTGAATATGTCTAGGAGAGTTATGCCAAAATGAGATGCATTAAATTTGAAATCTAGAAAAGGGAATGCCCTACAAATTCTACATTTCTTGAAAGCATGAGTGATTTTGCTGAAGGCAGACAGTAAATTAGTAGTAAAGTTTTAAATAGAATCCAGATCCAATGCCATTGTATTGAACTCTACTTCCTCAATCTTGCCATCTCCAGAGTAGGAAATGTAAATGACAAAAATTGTCTTTTTTGTATACAGCAATTACGTATCTAAGTCTAGATCCATGGGATTTAAGGCATTGAATGAGATATAGTTTTTATCTTCACAACACCTAATAACTTTTCTATATACAACAGGTGTTTGAAATGGATATTGCCAAGCAGTTGCAAGCTTATGAAGTCGAATACCATGTGCTTCAGGATGAGCTTATAGATTCATCTTTAAATGACAATCAGAGACTGGATAAATTAGAAAAGGCAAACAGTAGCTTGCGCAAACAGAACTTTGATCTCCTGGAAGAACTGCAGGTACGATTTATATTTCATATTTAACATTCTAATTTATCGACCTTTTCAGAAGATACCGTCTCATACTAAGGCACAGAAGAGGCTGGTGGTTGGTCTAGTGACCTAAAAGCTCGGCCGCTTATTGTTTTATTTAGTTTAACATTTAAAGTTTAAAGAAATTCTCAGAGTAGGTTGTGGATAGAGCATGTGCTTGCAATTAGTGAAAAGCTGATTCACTGTACACTCTCTTTTCTTGTAATTAAAATCATAGTTATAAAAGACTAAAAATACGTAAGGTGCTTTCACAACTTTATTTTTACATTTTTCAGTCACTACGTTATTACAGTGGGGGATACTAATCTACTATGAAGGGGAAAGCTAATGCTAGTGTCACAAATTAGGGCTGCATCATCTATGGGATTTATTGTCTGTAAAGTGGTCTGTCTTGCAAGATTTGGGGTGTTGTTGTTTTATATATTTTTTTTAAACTGTTATCTAGATGGCTTAGATAATATATGAAATAATAATGTTTAATATATGTTCTGTGCCTGTTCAGTCTGCAGCTTTTTTGAGAGGCAGTACACCTGGTCTCTGTAGGGGTTATTCTTTGCTTAAGTGTTCAAGAAGTCAGCTTTCTGGCTGCTTTACAACAGGACATTTGTTGTAAAACTTCCAACCACACAATTAATTTGATGAATAAAGGGAATTCAAGGGTAAGAAGCAGACAATGTGCTCTGTTTGCAGCTTTCAGCCTCTAGATTATTGTCAAAGACATAGACTTCGTAAGGCAGTAGGTGAAGGAAGGAGTTCAGGTTTCTCAGCCATTGGTCCTATGTCACAACCAAAGCCAGCCAGCAGTGCAGACCCAGGTTGCTTTTCCTAACAAAAGTCTGCTTAATATGTAAATTCTGACTGTGTGAGGTCTGAACGTGAGCCTGTTCCAGGTGCTAGGATGAGTCTTAGAGATCTCAGAACAAGAGAAACTCCTCTGCAAGACATTTTCATAAAGCTTCAGGCACATAGGCAAGGAAATGGTTGAATGCGGCACAGGGAAGAGGGATTTCTGGGATGAGATTCAAGATGAGATGTCCTATATAGATACCTGCATCAGGACATCTTCCACCCTCTTGCCCTTAAAGACTCTGCAGCCCTAAGCATTTTGTTGTAAAAGCTCATCTTCACTTGAGTGCAACTCAGCACCTAGCATCATGGTGGGGAACTATCTGTAGTGTTGCAGCAGTCCCTTTTTCTTATAGGTGGGTCTCACTAGCCTTCCTTTCCTATGGTGAAAGGTGACCCATTGCTGACATGAGGAAAATACAGTACCAAAACATGTGGGTCATGGTTTGTCCATATTTTGTCCCTAAAGTGTGAACTTGATAAACCACCATAATTACAAGAACAGTGAGCTCATCAGAAACAAGAAATACTGCTCTGAAAGTTGAGACCACCCAAATGGTCTTTTCAAATGTTATCCATGATGAAACTTCCAAACAGATCTCTGCTTTTGACAAAGCACCTCAGCTTCAGGTCTCATGTGATGAATTTGAATGATCTCATGCTTTGTTTCACCATGAATTAGCATGGCAATATGTGCAGCCTCTTGAAGGAGAATGAGGAATACACAAAAACTGGAATTTTTCAAGATTTGTTGTCTGTTTGTATGTTACACTAAATCCTCACCTTGCTTGCCTCCAAGTCCAGCATTTGTTGGACTCAATGTGGAGAAGAAATGAGGTGTAACTAACGGGCTAAGTTGTTTTTGCTTTGCAAACAGTGTAGAATTCAACAAATGTGGTTGTACAAAAATGTCTTCCAGCTGGCCCATGCAGAGACTTATCTTAACCTGCCATTCTTTGGTATGTAATTTGCAGACTTAATAACTTTCTCATTTGATCTACCTTGCATTATATTGTAAGGTTAACTGTGAATGTGTCAAAGCAGTCGAGTTGAGAGAGAGAGGTTTCTTGTTACAAGGAACACTATAGTAATTGTCTGAAGTGCACAGGTCTAATAGCGTTCAGACTTGCATTTTACTTTTGCAATTTTCCATCATTTTGGAATGTATTTTATCAGTTATTAATTTCTTTTTTTTTTTTTTTCCTCTCTTCCCTCTTACTTTGAAAGGTGGCTAATGGAAAGATCCAAAACCTTGAAGCCACGGTAGAGCTTTTGTTGACTAATGAAAGCAAACTGAAGGAGTCAATTCTCACTCTTGAGCAGGAGCGAACAGCTTTGCAGAAGGCAGTGGAAGAGATGCGGAAAAAGATTGGTGACACAGATGAGAAACCTCTGCTCACTAGGCAAGAGCACCTGGACGCTGACTGAGATCTGTTGTTGTAACAGAGCAGAGAAGCTGAGCAAAAAAGAAGGGAAGAACTGGTTCTTTTTGTCATGATTCCTGGGGATTTGACACTGTTACCTTCATTGTACAAGCTGTACTGTAGCAAAAAGCAAGATACAGGTGCGGTGGCTGCCCAGATCAGAGAAACTGGTTCCTCCGGGAGATGGCTCTTTCTTCTTAGTATGTAGAAATGCTATGAACAGTAAGATGCCACATCATAATAAGCAAGAGAAAATTAATAGTGTGTGCGTTCATACACAATATGCTGTAAAGATGTCATGGATTCTTCCATAAGTGCTTCTAAACCTAAGTGCTTTGTTTGTTACATATTTTGTGTGTAGATCAACACCATGCTAAATAGCACATCATTTAGAAGCTCCTCTGAAGAAATATGGCAGTGTAAAACCTTTGAATGGATGGCTGCCTCACTGCAGCTATGCAGTGGTAAAATTTGGAGAGTTTTGTGATTGGACTTGAGGTAATTTTGTCAGTGTGCTTCCCCTGCAGCTTGACTTGGTTCTGTTAATTATGTTGTTTATGCCTCAGATAACTGTTTCCTGATGCTTGAAGGTGTCAGTCTATTGGACTCCAGAGAGCTGGACTTTGTCATATGTAACTACGCATAATTAGGGGTTGCCATCTGTTTTCATAAGTATGTTGTTTTAATATATTTTTGGTTAACATCCATTAGTTTAGTGTATTGTTAGTTGGCATTATCTGCTAAACGTACATAATGTATATAGTAATTGCGTTATGCTTAACAAAATACACTGACATTGGTTTGGTGAAGCCTGTGACTCCTGCAACATCATCCAAGGTTTTATATTCAGACTCCTCAAGTTTCATTTTATTTATTTCTGATCTGCTGTGTGATGTAAGACATCATTTTGCTGGGAAGCTAATGCCCACAATCTCTTTTTCCTCTTTATTTGGTACTCTATGCCCACCCATCCTCTGGGTAAGGTTGTTCTTTAAGACTTTTTTCTAAGCATTGGAGGCATTTGGAGAGTTTCATGTTGTGCCAGAGATTCTTAAACTGCTTTACAAAGGGTATGGCAGTTTGAATTAGGACACCATTCTTCTGCCTCTCTTGAGTATGATTACACATGTAAAAAAACCATCAGTTTCCTTAATATGGTGAGAGTAGTTTTCAGGCCAGTTGAAGCACCACTGCTACAAGTGCAATAATGTCTGTGGATATCCAGTTGTTTGGGTTTGCTTCAGAATTAAATAGTCCTGTTTAGTTTTGTTTTATCCCCAAGCACAGAGTTAATAGGCATCATTGTGTTGTCTTGGTGGAGATTTACCCAGGAGATGTGACTTTTTTTTTTCCTTCTTAAATTGTTATTTTTATTTTTAAAACTTCAAAGCACAGAGTTTTGTTTTCTGACTGGCAGTGTAGAAAAGGTTTTGTTTTGCTTTTTCCCTTTCTTCATGGAAGTTCTTCTGATGCATTGTGGTTGTAGTTTAACATTCATCTACTGTGCAAAACGAATACCTCTATGTAGTTCAAAAAGAAAAAAAGAATTTACTGTTTAATTTCTAAATCTTTGTTTGACTCTGTCATGTCTTAAATATGGCTGGTTCTTGCAAATCCACTCTGTTTTCACTTAGTATTAAAATTCCAGATTAATTATTATTAATCCATTTACCTCAAAAGCTTGCTTTTATTTGGAAATCCATATTGAAGCTCATGCTTCATATTTAAAACCTTGTTAGAATGGACCTCATACTGTTAGAGCACTCCATAACGTTGCATTTTTACACCATCGTGCCATAATTCATACACTGACTTTTTAACAAGAGCAATAAAAATAATAATCTATGCCTACATCAATGCTTGTAATTTATTTTTACATTTAAAAATAAAAAAGTAGTTTGTGGGGTGGCAGTTCAGAACTGTGTGAGACTGTCCCTGAAACTGCAGTGACAATTAATGAGACCTCATAAACATGCTCAGGATCCAGTTGTGATCTTGGGACCTGCACCTGCAAACGTTGACTAAGCTGAAGCACATCCTGCATGACTCCAGGGATGCATTCCTTTTTTTGGTGTTTTGCTTCTCTCAGGATTGAAGGGGAGGATTACTTCCAGTACTTCATCACGAATCTGCATAATTGCACAAGTGTACGGTGTAGATCAGAACTACAGTAACTGTTCTCTGAATGCACAAACATGGTAAGCAGATAATAAGGAAATGTTTGCTTTTTTAACCATCTAACTGTTTCAAATTCAGCAGGGAGCTGAATTTTCTGTAGGTACGCAGGAATTTTCTGTTTGTACATATGCAAATTAATACAAATTTGTTAATCATGCAAATGGCTGGCAAGCACGGGGTCATACTATCCACAAGTCCAGGATCTGAACATGAATGAGGTAGCTGAATTAAGACTTTCTGCCACTTACACTGAAACAGATATATGTAGTATATTGCTTCATTAATCTTCAGATGTCTTTCCCCATCTTATTATGCTCATTTTTGTCACCAGGCCTCTCCAGGTCAAGGGGCCAAAAGTGGAAGAATATGGAGGGAGGTGATATCGTGCACCCAGTTCCCAGTTTTCAAAAAGCTTGGAACTTTTCCCTTCAGAAGTATAGAATCATAGAATCATAGAATATCCTGAGTTGGAAGGGACCCTTAAGGATCATCAAGTCCAACTCTTGACACCGCACAGGTCTACCCAAAAGTTCAGACCATGTGACTAAGTGCACAGTCCAATCTTTTCTTAAATTCAGACAGGCTCGGTGCAGTGACCACTTCCCTGGGGAGCCTGTTCCAGTGTGCAACCACCCTCTCTGTGAAGAACCCCCTCCTGACGTCCAGCCTAAATTTCCCCTGCCTCAGCTTAACCCCGTTCCCGCGGGTCCTGTCACTGGTGTTAATGGAGAAAAGGTCTCCTGCCTCATGACAACCCCTTGCGAGGAAGTTGTAGACTGTGATGAGGTCTCCCCTCAGCCTCCTCTTCTCCAGACTGAACAGGCCCAGTGACCTCAGCCGTTCCTCGTACGCCTTCCCCTCCAGGCCTTTCACCATCTTCGTAGCCCTCCTCTGGACACTTTCCAACAGTTTCATGTCCTTTTTATACTGTGGTGCCCAGAACTGCACACAGTACTCGAGGTGAGGCCGCACCAGCGCAGAGTAGAGCGGGACAATCACCTCCCTTGACCTACTAGCGATGCCGTGCTTGATGCACCCCAGGACACGATTGGCCCTCCTGGCTGCCAGGGCACACTGCTGGCTCATATTCAACTTGCTGTCTATCACGACTCCCAGATCCCTCTCTTCTAGGCTGAGAAGTAATGAGAGCCCTGAGGCAGTCCCAGGCACTTGCATCTTCCTCTTACTCCATTCCGTATGTGAAGAGCCTTATGGATATGTAAAATTAGATTCCCTGTTGTCTGAGTAATAGTAATCGTCATCATGTAATGTATTCCATGTGAACAGTAATTTCCAATTCCAAACTGAATGTTCTAAAAACAAACAAACCAATACCCTGCAAATCCATACACTGATCCTCAGAAGGCATCCCGACTGAACCATTCTTGGAAAATCCAAATTGAAATAATCAACATATTCTCTATCTCCCTTCTTCTACAGATAAAAATCTTCAGGACTTTTGCTTAGCTATCGAAGAAAAGAAAAACAGCAGCAGGGTGCTGTGCCAGGGTGCTGGTGCATGACATTGATGCAGTAGTCCAGAAAGAGGTTAGTCTAAAACATGGAAGGAACTAGTGTTGGTATGTGCAATGAGAAAAAGGTAGCGACTGTAAATCTACAGCACTGAACAGCACTCCGTAGCTGAAGGACCTGATGTGGCGCGGTGTGTCACCCTGTTCAGGTTTGATTTTTTCCAGCTAGTGCACGTGGTAGTGTGTGGTAGGTACTTGAGCCTCCCTGTGCTTTCGGGCGCCTGATGTACTGTTGTAATTTTGTCTTGTCTGTTTCCAGAAATCACTGCTTAATATGGAATCTGAGAATGCTGGTGCAGTGCCTATTGAGTGGGAAGGTCAAAAGCACTTCATGAAAGGCACATATTTACAGGCCTTCCCTTGTGCAGAGCGAGAATTGAGTCACCAAGTTGTTCAATGACTTGCACGAAATATTACAGTTTCTTATTTATCACCGGCACTGAAATGAAGATCTAAGTCATGGTCAAGCTGTCTAGCTAGTTGTCCAAAGGATTGTTCCAGAAGGTCTGTAATGTACTCAGCACTCAGCCCTGCCAAAAGCAAAAAATGGGAAGCACAGTCACTGGAGCCTTGTCCTTTCCTGGCAGCTTTACCTCTCTCCCAACAGTAACTCAGTCCTACTAAAGCACACTCCTTACTGGGTCCTCTGCAGGTATCTAATACCTCCAGCTCTCACTCGGTGTGCTGGAGCAGGTGCACTGCTAGCAGTTCTGAGTAGCAAGGATTGGAATGTATCACCGCTAGTCAACCAAGGTGTGTTTTTTTCCCTCAAATGTAGTAATCTTTGGTAACAGTTGCTCTTACTGAGGACAAAATCATGGAACTGCAGCTAGGAGGACACTGAATGAAAGACAGTAATTTGCATGGAGCATGGAGGACACCACCACTCGTCATTTTCTCCTTTGGGAGGTGGTCTGACAGCACATAGAGGAACAAAGAACTGGATCAATTTTTTCTGAGTTCAAGACCACCACAGCTGCTGCAATTTTACTGTAAGCAAGCAGCCCGGTACCCTAACATGGCACAGCACCCCACTGCTGCTTAGCCAAGTGAGCTGGGGTAGTGTCATGCCCTGAGCCCATTCCCCTCTATCCCTCTGTCAGTAGGATGCTCCTCGTGCTTGCCTGCTTGTCACTCTGAGCTCAGAGCTCACTTTTCCCTTCAGAGCCACACCTGCCCTTACTGCTCCCACCACCCAGCACGGAACACAGCTCCAGTTACCTCCCTGCTGCTGAATCCAGTGCTGGTCTGGTCAGAGCTTGTTTCGGTGTGTCTGCGTGCCACTGTGCATTGAGCAAACACACCGATTCTCTTGGAGCTTGCACAGGGACCTCCAACACAAAAGTCACACTGTGTAGAAGGACCTTTATCAGTCTCCTACCTATTTCAGAATATTGTGATCACGATCTTTTCTGCTTCAAAGAGGGTACTGTGTTTACATGCTATGTTGAAGACCCCCAAAAAAATGCCTATATCGAAAGGAGAATGCATTTTTTGACTACAACTGGATGAATGCCATGATCGCTT
This sequence comes from Aythya marila, assembly GCF_965140915.1. Taxonomy (NCBI): domain Eukaryota; kingdom Metazoa; phylum Chordata; class Aves; order Anseriformes; family Anatidae; genus Aythya; species Aythya marila. The sequence continues at coordinate 53,493,399 of NC_139045.1, read as the reverse complement.
GAAGCAAGAGGCACCTTAGATCATTGTACAGTACTCACACAGTGTCACGCCCTGTGATGTGAAATATTTCTTCTTTAACAGAGCTTTACTCACACAGGTACGTGGGAGGGAGAAGAATGCTGGCAGCCAAGCTAGCCGACAGGAGCGCAACCCAGGCATTGCCTTCAGAAGGCACATGTGTGGCTTACACCCACTGCGTTTTACATAACCTAAATTAGGGTGGATGACTGGGTACTCATTTGCTCTTGCAGCTGCCAGGAAATGTTCCTTTCATCTAAGCAAACCTGAGGCCTCAAGAATTCAGTGCCTCAAAGTAGGCCTTTTCAGCGTAACCCGAAGCAAATCAGCAAGTACTTCATTATGTAGGAGATGCTCCTTTATATAAATGGATTTTTTTTTCCTTCTATCTAATTGCATCATAAATTTCCAGGGGTTTTGAAAAGCTTTTGGGCTATAGATGCTAAAAGATGATGAAACTCCTCTAACAGAGGAGCTTTAATGAACAGGCTTCATTAAAACCGAAGTTCTGGAGAAGCTTGTACTAGCTCCCTGCCCCCAGCTTTTCTCATGCAGCCTTTCAGAATGCTGAAGAGATTTTAGGAAAGTTTCCTGACATTTCTATAGGACTGTATTTCACACGTAGACGCTGCTGTTCAGAAAGAGATGGGAGCAGGATTCTGCTTTTGGTTTGGAGTAAAATGACCAACAAGGATGTTCTGACAGTGGGCATTGGGCCCAGACTCAAATGGATGCCTGCGCCTTTCTGTCATTGCCCATCACCGTTCTTTAATCCCTTTCTGTCCATTAACATTTTGCAGTAGACTGCCTGTCTACGAAGGTGATAGAAATCCATTTTTCATTTTCTAGCTAAAAGCAGAATATGATAATTACCTTTTGTATCTATTCTTCTGTTAGTAATGAGGCGGTGAGTTTCCATTTCTCACTAGTTATTAGCAAGTCAGTCTAATCATGATAGTCCTCAGGGGAAAAAAATAGTTGTCTTGCTAAAGTTTGACTTCTATTGAAAGTGATGGGTTTTTATTAACTGTTTAACTAGCACGTAAGAAGTTTTTCTCTGCATCCAGGTTCTGTTTTCACAGATATTTTTTTTCATAAGCTGTTATAAGATGAACGAATACTTGGAGTACTCCTATTTGGAGTATTTTTCCATGTTAGGAAAAGCATCCTGATGCTCAGGATATTGTCTCTTTAGAAAATGAAATGCCTTGCAATGTCAAAAACTTGGAATTGCTAAGGCAAGAGTTGACTGAGAGGACATGTCTCTTCCATGTGTTAGTTAACTGAGTAGCTTGAAGAGCTGGCCACTGGTTGGGACTTGGAGCTCACAAAGCCACCGATTCTTGATGGGATCAGCAGGATGTGTATGTCCCCCCTGCTTGCCATTTCCACTTTTCTCTTAGGGCAAAAATAAGACCCCTAAACAAACGTTAAAAATTGAAGTGTGATTGCTGTTCAGTATTTAATGGCCTGCTACAACAACTGTGTCTAGTGTTTTTTAGTAAGGAGTTTCAAATGGTGGTTTCAGTGGTTAGAGACAGAGGTAACAAGGAGATACAGAGAAGCAGTGAACCTTGCAATTGGCAAAGTAGCAGAGTAATTAACAGTGTGTAAGTAAGGAATGATTTTAAAGCATTTGGATTGGCATTACGGTCACTTTGAGAGTAGAAAATACAAAGATGCCTTTTAAAAATAGAAAGAGATGGACTGTCAAGAAGAGAATGTGTAGGGACGACCATGATAAAAGTCATGGTATTTTCAAGGCCTGAATCTCTGCAGTAGGATGCTTAATATCCCATAAAGAGAGGAGTGCAAATATCCATTGAACAGGGGCAACAGGAATCTGAGCATAGTGAAATAATCTCCATGCACTTCAGAAAAGCCGTCAGGTATTGTTTTTTGTTGTTTTAGGTGTGGGTTTTTTGTTTCTTTCAGTTCATGGTGGAGTGCATAGAGGCAGGCCTCAGTGCAAACAAGGTTTCTTCTCAGATGAAGAAAATGTGTTGTTCTTTTCAAATGGTGGCAAAAGCCAGCTAAGACCTGATCACCTAACCTAGTCATCTGGTCAGGAAAGAATGCTTCCTGCTCAAGTAGAAAATAAAGGAAGGCTTTTTAATACAGCTACACCCTCCAGCAGCCTCCAGCATGTCCCTGGGGCACACTGGTATCTTCATGGTGATGAAATCAAGCTTCAGTTTCAATAATTCTTAGAAACAACAACTAAATAACAATATAACAACTTCCAGCCATAGTCACTTCCACAATACCTAAACTCAGTGGATCTGAAGTGCAGGCAGACCGTGATGCTGGTCCGTTATCATAAAGTCTCTGCTTGGAACTTCTCTTGTTGGTCCCTGCTACTTACCTTACCTTTAAAAACAATAAAAAGTTATTTATTCATAAAATTTGGATTTTTTAAAATCGTCAAATCCTCCTTTTTTTTTTTTTTTTTGGCATTAAGCTGCTAAACTTTGTAAATGTGTAAACTACATTGACACAGTAGAAGGCTTGCTTTAATACACTGACTTTGCAGGAGGACAAAAAATTGGATGGTGGTCCAGAATGTAAGACAGCATTTTATCCTACCTGTACAAAGAATATGTCTGCAGGAACTGCAGATGGCTCACTCAGCTCCTGCAGGACTTACTAAGATTGTGTGGTGGACCTGTGTACAGCTACTGTCTTTTATGTTAAATTATGCTAGTTCAGATGGGCTGGGCAGTGTGAAAGGTGCCATAGCAAACCATTCTCCATACTCTGGTAGCTGTCAAGCTCCGTATGGAGAAAGAAAAATAAGTCTGTGTTAGCATAAATCAAGCATGCATAAACAGCATGTTCTGTCATCAGAGCATCTTTAAGGCATCCAAAAATTACCAGCATTTATGTTAAAAAAAAAAAAAAAAAAAAAAAAAACATTTCCAATTCTCTCTTTTTTTTTTTTTTTTCTAAGTATCTCATTTCCGGAAAGGAATATTATTTTAGTTGTGGCAGATACTTACAAGGTTCTAAATGGGTTTAGAATAGGGCAATAATTGCTTAAAATTGTGGGAAAATTAAGGAATATCTATTTGGACATTTGAGTGGATCCATGCTAATTGTTTGCTGAATGTGTGTCCCAAGTACAGTAAATTCTCATTTCCCCTTTTAAAAAAAATCATGGCTTAACAAAGGACAAAAACTTCAATTGTCAGCTTTTGCTTAAAAAAGAAGTAGGAAGTCCTCTGATTAAAGGAACACAAGTGTATGTGAGAGAAGGAGGAATCGAGAGTTTCAGAGGCAAAGAGCTGACAGCAGGGATTTACCCAAACCCTTTCTGTGACCTTGCGATCCCAGCAAACAACAAGCAGCATCTCACTGCTCTGTGGCCTACAAATTCCAGGAATATTTACTCACAGCAATGTGATCTCAGAGAAAAGGTTATGGTATACTTTCCCTTGAAAGCCCCTTCTGCATTCCCCTGCCACCAGCTGCCCTGTCTTGCAACGTGAAGATGGACGTGCACATAACAGGGACCTAAGGCAATGTCTGCAAGCTCCCATCTCTCACTTAACCAACACGTCACAGTGAAATGCCAAAGCTAACCAGATAAGATGGAGAACTTTCATCTCTGGCAACTAAGGTATGTGCTTCAGCTTGTGGGGTCAGCTTTGTAGTGACTGATCCCGTGCATTTTTGTGAAGCCAACCTTCTGGAAAACCAGCAGGTGATGATGCCACACAGGTCAAGAGATGATGACTCTTAAAGCAGAAAGTCAAACATCAATGAAAGACTGAAAACCAGAGCCAACCATCATCTTTTGTGGCCAGGCAGATCAACCGTTGGAACAAAGAGCTCTTGAAAGATTTGACATTTTCTCCCCCATCACCTTTGTGACCACGTTTGGTCTATGCCCAGCAGTAGCTAGTGCAATGAGCCCTATCATCCATACCAAGGAAACCAAGGGCATGGGAAGTCTGAAAGCTTTTATGAGTGTCAGGATCTTGCTTTTTCAGCCTGTGGAGGATGTCTGTTGGGCCATGTCCCAGCCCTGGTGCATGGTTTCACGTTGGCCTACACCACTCCAGTAGCCATACTTTGTGTGTCAGCTTCAAGGCTACCTCTTGACTAAGGTCTTCTGAATATGCAAGTGTTGTGAAGCATTTTTCCAGCCCTTGGCCAGTTAGGCTGTGGGCTTTGGTACTTCCTACCATTTTTAATCATTGAAGGACAGGCACAGAAATGGCACACAGTGTTCCATTGCCAGTGTTCTCCACATCCCGGATTACACACACAGAATACACACAGAATTTTCTAGGTTGGAAGAGACCTCAAGATCATCGAGTCCAACCTCTGACCTAACGCTAACAGTCCCCACTAAACCATTTCCCTAAGCTCTACATCTAAATGTCTTTTGAAGACTTCCAGGGATGGTGACTCCACCACTTCCCTGGGCAGCCTGTTCCAGTGCCTCACAACCCTTTCAGTGAAGAAGTTCTTCCTAACACCTAACCTAAAACTCCCCTGGCTCAACTTAAGCCCATTCCCCCTCGTCCTGTCACCAGGCACGTGGGAGAACAGGCCAACCCCCACCTCACTACAGCCTCCCTTGAGGTACCTATAGAGAGCGATAAGGTCGCCCCTGAGCCTCCTCTTCTCCAGGCTGAACAAGCCCAGCTCCCTCAGCCGCTCCTCGTAGGACTTGTTCTCCAGGCCCCTCACCAGCTTCGTCGCCCTTCTCTGCACCCGCTCAAGCACCTCCATGTCCTTCTTGTAGCAAGGGGCCCAAAACTGAACACAGTACTCGAGGTGCGGCCTCACCAGAGCTGAGTACAGGGGGACGATCACCTCCCTAGCCCTGCTGGTCACACTGTTTAGCCCTTGGTCTCCATGTTTGCAGATGATGTTAGACTTCTTGTCCCAGCACACCCTGGGAACCCACACTTGCTGACAATGGCAGCAGCTCCTAAGGCTTTTCAGCTACGGGCATTTCCCACGATCCCAGTGCCTGTTCTGTAGCTGTGGCACAGATTATTTGTTCCCAGCTTCATAATTTTTCATTTCACTGCTTTAAAACTTTTGACTTCTTTAAGCCTGCATCCTGTTAAGGCAATCAACATCACTCAGAAGCCTTCCTAACCATGTATCTTCTAAAAAACCACTGGGGGAACAGAACTTCTGTAACTATATTTCTCATCCCACTGTGAGGTTTGCAAGAGCCACCTAAGTTCCCAGTTTGGAAGTTCATACACCATGATCAAGGAGCTGCTGCTGTTTCCAGCCCCCTCTGCTACATGGGTGAGCAAGCACTGAGCTGAGGCCACAATGCCTGCTGAACTTTTTAACGCAGGAGCAAATTTTAAGTACAAGCATCTCAGTAGTAGCCAACTGTGCTAACTTCCCAAGCTGCCTGGACATTCAGCATGTGCTAAGGTTCTCGCCAGCTACCAAACTGGCATGATTTTGGAGGCAAAAAAAAACAGTTGGTGAAATTTGTGCTGAATATTCCACACCAAAAAAAAAAAGGCCAAGCTCATTCCCTTGCCATAATTCATTTGGCCATTTGTCCTAACCTTTCTGTGGCAGTAGTATGAGTGCTTTTTCCCACTCTCTCCAATCATCTTTTGCACAAGGATTGCAAAGCTTCAGGCAATTAGCCTGGCTGTGCAGCCATTGCTGTTTCTGGGGGAGGTTTAGAAATTAAACAGCTGTCATACCCAAACCTATCACAAAAATCAGGCTGATTATAATATGAGCTTACACTAGGCAGATGGTAACTGTCTTCTTAATTGCAAGTTTTGGGGACTTTCTGTCTCCCAGAGCTCGAATGTTCTATCTATATAAGGGAAGAAATGCCAGCGTAGTAAAGTATTACCCTCCTGCATCTTATCAGGAAAGGAAGAAAATTGATTTTAAAAAGAAAGCCCACAAAACTTCTGGCAGAGATTTAAACTTCTTTATTTGTTGCTGCTTCATTCTACTTTTCCTTTACTGCCTGATATTAAAGGACCCATATTTGTTCCTGGGGAGGGGGGGATGTAATCCCCTATTCCAGCAGGAACAAGCTGGTCCCCTTGTTATTCCTGCCTCAGATAACATTCTGCCCCTGGGGCATTTTTTTTTGTTGCTGGGTTATTTTTGAATGTGTTTATTACCCTTAGAGTTTAAGACCTAAGCCTATAATCTCCCAAGCAAAGCAGCGACTGTGACCCTAAGCAAAGGAGGTGCTGTAATGCTTTTGTTCAGCATTATGCAAGATGCTGAGTGCTGTGCTGTGCAGAGCGCTTCCATCTCCTGCAGACATCAGCTTCTACAGGATGTAGTTTTTCTAAACAACATGGGAAAAACAGGAGAGTAGAGGAATTGAACCAAATCCTCGGTACAACTCTGCACACGTGGCTCTAGGCAGACACCTTTGATAGGTGAAGATCTGTGCTGACGTGCAGCTTGTTGTGCCAAAGGCTGTGCAAGGCAAGCAACTTGTGGAGCACCTTTGAGAAACCCAATAAACAAACTGGGCACTGAGGAGAAACTGTAGAAAGGGCTGGGTGGAGGTTTGGGGTGGGAGAGCCCTGCAAGCAGCAGGACAGGCCAGCCACCGCCAGCATCTGTCCTGCACATCTCTCCTGTACGTAGCGCAAGGGATGCTCAGTGCTCGGATGTCAGACCTCCTGCCTGCAAGGGGAAGCATTTGAGGGATGGCTGGTGGGTCCCAGTGACAATTCCAGAAGCAGACATGCTTGGGCTGAGCCTGCCTCAGAATTTCCATTTACACCAAACCTGTGGATTTTACTTTGATTTTTATTGATTAACGCTGGGCTCTAACTTTTACATAGTTTGTATATAGGATAATTGCATTTCTCTGTTCTCTCTTTCACAGGTTTAGGTTTAGCTGCTTTGCCAGAGTGAATATCAAACAATGTTTCCTTCTGCAAATCTCAGGGAATTAAAACTTATTTGGTGAGTGTGGTATTGATTTCCTGCTTTAACGTTACTGATCCACACTATGACTCAAAGACTCTTCCACTCTTAAACTAAAGCAGTCCATCAACCTCAGGCACTGAGTTTCAAAACAAATATTTAATTCACTTCCTAATTCGGCATTTGTGCAACACTCACAAAGCATGGTGTTATTTCTGTGCTAGGGAATTCACTTCAGCGGTGGAACAAAATCTCCACTAGATGGTAATATTGTTTCAGATGACTTGTGCTCAAAGGGACTTCTCTGCCAACAGCTCCTCAAGGAAGTGGAAGCCATGAGATTTGTCCAGGAAATTATATTTGGAATTTTGGATGACTTGGGGAAGAAAAGTTTTGATTGATTAAACAATAAATAAAATAATTTTGGTTTGAAAAAGCTTTGATGAAAACTTCTTATGAGCTGTAATTGTAGGATCATGTGAGTCTTAGTCCATGAAACAACTTCTAGAACTTGTAAAAGCAAGGAATTAATTGATGGAGAATGCAGGAGACAAACAGAATGATCTCTGTCTGCCTTATGCTCTTACCCAGCACTCATCATCGTAGCTGAGGGCTCTGGGTAAGAGCTGGTGGTGCTAGGCAGTGAGGCTGGGGAGCATTGCAACGCTACCCTACAGCAGAATAAATCAGCTGGGCACAAACGCCTTACTATCCACAGTGAATGTGGGCTGTAGAGCCCACCAAAGGGGGCCTTTATCACAAAAAAAAAAAAAAAAAAAAAAAAAAAAAAAGTAATTTACCTTTATTTGAAGTCAGCAAAACACAAATACTGTGAAAAAAAAAAAAGAACACCAAAAGCCAACCTGCCCCACAAGACGAAACACAGTTCCTGTATGTGCTACAAACAAACAGCTGCAGGATTACTCCTAAGCAATATCTCAGACCAGTGGAGCTCTGGAAAATGTTTTAATAAGTCTTTAAATAGCACATAGCATTAAAGCTAAATACGGTTTCCACTTTGGATCTCGACCTGAGGTTTCCAGCTCCTGTACTAGGATTTAGCATGAAATTCACTGAACTCTTTTTTACATTCATTTTTACCTTAGTGTGCTGACAGATCTAAACTACAGCATTACAAACACTCACCTAAAATCAGCTCCATTTGTTTCCTAGAGGTGATCCACTGAAATTATGAGTTAAAAGCAGAATTGTGCTATTTGCAAACAGTAACGTGCTCTCCACCAGCACCGGCTGAGAGAACACTGTCACTTAGCTTACATTAAGTTCGAGTCCCTGTCAGCGCTGGGTCCCTGATCACATGAGACTCAGTCACATATACTTTAAAGTTCATCTGCGCTAGTTTTATTTTTAGCACTTAAGTTTATCAGACTTTCCACCTTTCATTCGGAACAACAGAGTTAAGAAAGGCCCCACCAGGAAAAGCTCAAAAGAAGTGCGATTTAAAGTGACAACTCCTGACTTTGATGGTTCCTCAGCATGATGCTTCAGCCTGAAGGTTGGACTGGCTTCCCTGCTCTGTGATCCTCACACATATTGACCTGACGGAAACATGGACACTTCTCGTTTTGCCTTTAAACCAGCGGGAGAGGCACTTGTCCCACCCTCAAGAGACGTGAGCCTGCTCACACTTCAGGAGCCTGGGCAGGCCCTCCTGAGGGCACAGTGCCCAATATTGATTGCTGCACCTTTGCCTTATCTGGAGAGGCAAAGTTTACAACAAGAGGTAATGATTTTAATCACAGCTAATGTATTTGATGACCCTTCGGGCTCAGAGTGTAGTCATCTGCCCAGATAGGACGCGGCAACATCTGAACCGACTGATGTTAAGGCACAGTCGGCCTTATCACACGCCTTGGTTACCCCGTGGGCTTTCACTGACCGACGCTCCAAAGTCCCCTCCTCGTGGCCGTGTCTATTTCAGTTCCTGACTAACTAGCATGCGTGCCAGACAGCAGGACCTTCATTAAAAAAGACAAGTGTGTCATTAATACTAATGATGTTAAGATTGCCACTGGTTTCCACTGGCGCGTGGTTTTGGAGTAAGTGCAGGACTGAAGGTTAGGAATAACTTTACCTCAGGAGGATGAGGTAACTCTGTTTTTTCACTCAGAGACTTCAAGACCACAGTATATATTTTGATACCTGTTTTCTCTACCAGCTGCTCTGATAACTAATGAGGAAATTTAAGCCCAGCATTGTATTAGTATGACCTCTCAGAGCATTGTGAGTCTTTAGCTGTGAGGAGAAGTAACTTGCTCACGTAGCAGACTGTCTGAAAACAGAAAGAGAGATGCCTTTCTGACACTCTGTGTAGAAAGACGTCTAGGAAATCCATCCTCTGCACTCAAGGCACATTTCTGCTCAAACACCATGACCCTCAGGCAGCCCTGTAACCCATGAGGCCTACTCAATGGTACACAAGGCAGGTGGCTGCCAGCCTGTCAGCAGAGCAACCCAAATAAGCTTCTCACAGAAACAAACAAACAAAAACCATGAAAAAGACCTGGGAAACCTCTCTTATTTTTCTTTCTTTCTCCTAATTGGCATCTACATCCATAACTGATTCTGAGATGTCAGAACATGCCAGGTGTCGGACTCCCAGAAGCCAGGACAATATTTGGACAAAATTATATATTTCTGTTTTGTGGAGGGTCTGAGGAGGTTCCACTTTGCTTACATGCAGCATTGCAGTTGGGACAGCACTGAGCTCATGGATATGCTCAGTGCCACAGGTAACTTCATAGGTAACACACCATTACCCAGACCCCATGCCTAGTTAAGGGAAAGGTGGGTGCACATGAACAGAGCTCATGTAGAGTTGATTGTCACTGGAAAATTAATCCCTGGCTTAATGTAGTGCACAGAAAAAGTCTTTTGGTGATATTTTCCCTTTTATTGAGAAAAAAGATCTGAACAATGTAGGTGTTTTTGTTAAAGTCAAAATGTATCAGATGTTTATGTTGTATTGCACTCTTATTATGCTCATAATCTTGCCAATATTATGAAATCTAATTCAATACTGGCTACTGTACTTTAACAATTGAGAAAGAAAAAAAAAAAAAAAACTTATCCAGAAAAAATATATCATAATTTCCATTTATCATTCCAAATTAAAATCCTGACAATTTTACTCTATTATGTTAAAAAAGAGCTACCTAGAAAACATTGTTCAATTTATCTGCTCTTCAATAAAGATTTCCATCTGTAGATTTCAAGAGCTTTAGAGAGGATATTACATTTTTTCCCTTTTTATATGCATGGTAATGGAAATGTAATGAGTTCAGATGGCCCTGTTTGGGCCCACTCCACAGAGCAGAGATAAAAGAGAGGAAGGTGGAGGGCCCTTACCCCTACTCCACCCTCTAACCCCTGGTCAGTGCTGTCTTTGCTGGGGGTGACCTCCTAGTCCAAGTGCAGGGCACAGTGACACTGAGCCAGGAGAGAGAAGCTGGAGTATAGCAGCAGAAAGTATTGAAAGTTAGTAATGATTTTGGTGGGGGATGTCAGTGCTAAGACATGCATAAGCTGCTATCTGCATGCAACTGAAGTCTTTAAAAGGTACTTTTTGCTTTTGACTATATGTTAGACATCTGAACTAAATGGAGTTTAATTAAGCATGCACCTTTAGAAAGCACCACTGGTGGTAGTGTGGAGCGGTGTGGATCAGTGCAAGGACTGAGCTCCCTGGAGTGTGAGGTGCACCCCAAGCCTCCCCAGGTCACCGCAGCGGACAGCTGGCCAGCTACCAGCTGCAGCCTGCAAAAGATGCTGCAGAACCGTGCCTTCAGTTCCTATCACCAGTGCATTCTTGCTTCACCTGACTCAGGCCTCTCCAGCAAGCTGAGCCCTCTGCACTAGGTCAATGAGGTGGAGATGAGATGGACACCTCACCCGCAGCATCTGTGTGCATCAGCAGGGCCCAGGGGAGAAAGCTTGTACAGGAAAAAGGTGGGTAATGGAGCAGGACAGCACTGCTGGAACTGGCACAGGCAGAAGATCTGAAAGAATCCTCCAGCAGAAGATCTGAAAGCAGCTAAATGGTTTAGATGATGTACTGCAGGTTGACTTGCTGTCATTAGATACCAGTCAGTAAGTCTATGAGGAAATACAAGTGATGGTTGGTAAACAAATCTGTAAGTTCGATGTCCAGAGACTTTAAGAAAAATTCTGCTGCTGATGCAGCAGGTACTCTCTGATCTTTTTGAACCTAATATCCAGAACAGGCAGGAAGCATTAGAGCAAAAGCAGGATTTCCTCCTAGTAAATTCAGTTTCCCTCTTTTAGTCTAATTACATTGTAACCAAGTGAAGTAGTTCTTTTTTAAGTTACAGCCTGAGAAGATAAATAAAAGACAAATAGAACAAAAAGGAGGAAAAAAATAAAACAGAAAGAAAAGCCAGAGCACATGCATTTGCACTTCCTTTTGCATTCAGATAAGCGCAGCCAGCAGGGGCTGTGGACAGACCGTGTCTCAGGGCTGCGTACAGCTTGTCCCTATGCCTCAGCTCCCCCCAGCACCTGGCGCACAATGACTTTAGATTAGTTTCCATGCACACCTGTTTGTACCTACTAATGAAAAGCAACACTAAAATAACACATTTCTTCAGCTGCACCCTCCTAATTTAGTCATTTCCAGCACCCATTCACTGTGGATTTCACCTCACTGTAGTTGTCTGATTTCACTGCATTCCTATTTTTTATTATTTTTTTCTTTCTCTGCAGAGCTTCCTGTTCATCTAGGTAAATTTTATTTGATGTCAATCTTTCTCTAATATTTAATTGTAAGCTCTGGAAAGGTTTTGTTACCAGGAATTTGTAAATTATGTAGAACGGGGCCATTTTTCACTGCACTGTTCCCTTTGCCTTTGGAGCAGACAGCAATACAGCCTTTGGAATTGCTTTTCTATCCTTCAGGGAGGTGAAGCCCAATGCAAGACCCCCCAGGTCTGCTGTAGGACGTGCAGTAGGGCAGGCTGAAGTTTCGGGAGGTTTGTGCTGTGAATTGGGCCACTGTGACCCACCAGCAGGTGTGGCTGGCGTGGATGGGAGCAGCACATTTTCTACTGGGACCATCGGCAGAATGCAAATGTGAAAAAATTGGCAGGAGGGGTGTGCTGGGGCCAAAGCCAAGAAATCACATCCGCCTCAGAGCTTTTAAAGCTGTGTGTCGTGGTCCAGGCGTCAGAAATTGTCCCAGAGGGTCAGGCAGCCCCAGCAGCTCCGCATTGCTTCACCCGACAGGCAGGCACTTGGCAGCGTGTGCCCGTCCTCTCCTGTGGTCAGGGGGAGGGAAGCTGGGGCAGGTACTGAAACGGGGCTGTAAAGGTCACCCCGTGGCTTCCTGAGTCTGTCACGGGAACGGGGCTGGCACAGGGCATGCGCACAGCTCCAGACCTTGAACCCTTGTGCAAATTTACCAGGGGATATGGAAAAGTAAACACAGAGGAGCCCAGCAAGAGCTGCGGTGGCTAGAGCTACCTCTGAATAGCAGGTTTTTAACCAGGGTTGGTCGGGAATTTTACAACCAAACGATTTTCATCAGGTATTGCCTGCTCTGATCAGACTTGAGAATTTTTTGCTAGGATGTGTGCATATTGAGCAAATCTTTTTCCCTTTCTTTTTTTTGGTTTCCTTGTCTTTCACCTTTTTTTCTTCCTTTTTTTTTTTTTTATTTCCTTTTTCTTTTTCTTTCAATTTTCTTTGAAGGAAGAAAGAGGAGTGCTCACAAGGAGAAAATAGGCCATTTGGCCATAACATCCCACTAGTCCCTCTCCTGCAAACAGCCCGTAGTGGAGTGATTAGAGCCCTCCTCTGGGAAGAGGAAAGAGACCAAGTCTGGCTACACCTCCTGCCAGCTCCAGGCCAAAGGAACAAGACACTCTGCTTTCCCCCTTAGTGTTTTCTTTACTGGGAAGTGATAAGGAATCTGTTTTTCAGTAGTTTCTGTGAAAGCACCTATGCTTGTTATAAAGGAAAGAGAGAGGGAAGGGAAGGGAAGGGAAGGGAAGGGAAGGGAAGGGAAGGGAAGGGAAGGGAAGGGAAGGGAAGGGAAGGGAAGGGAAGGGAAGGGAAGGGAAGGGAAGGGAAGGGAAGGGAAGGGAAGGGAAGGGAAGGGAAGGGAAGGGAAGGGAAGGGAAGGGAAGGGATAAAAGAACAGAATGGAAAAGGAAAAGAAAAGAAAAGAAAAGAAAAGAAAAGAAAAGAAAAGAAAAGAAAAGAAAAGAAAAGAAAAGAAAAGAAAAGAAAAGAAAAGAAAAGAAAAAAAGAAAAGAAAAGAAAGAAAAGAAAAAAGTATTAAAAGAAAGTATTAAAAGAAAGTATTAAAAGAAAGAATTAAAAGAAAGAATTAAAAGAAAAGAAAAAGAGAAAATAAGAGAAAAAAAAAAGAGAGAGAAAAGAAGTGAAAGATCATTAAAAAAGAATAGTTTCTTTTTTCATTAATTGTTCCCCTCACCTTGGGGCAAGTTGAACAAGAGGCTGAGTTCATAGCCCAGTGAAAAGGGCAACCAGTACTGAATGGCTCAGACTAAGCTCTTGGCTGATCGGGCATCTCTTCGTTTTAGCAAAGTCCTTCAAGAGGTCTTGGGCTCTTTCCAACTCGGGACAGGAAAGACTTTGAAATTTTGCAGTTTTGTGGGATGAGGGAAGTATTTTCCACCAGACACTAGTCCTCAGAAAATATGTTAGGAAACAGCCAAGGAAACTGGGAGAACAGCTAAGTTTTCATGCGTCAAGCTTAGTTTTAGTGGGGTCAAGGAATGGTTGGGTTTACCTCACATTGGGGCTTTTAATGTTCTGCCTGTCTTACTGTGGGAGCTTAATAGAGTGAGATTCCCCAGAAGCATTTTCAGTCAAAAAATGTGATTCCAAAGATTGAGCTGAAAGATATCTCTTTGGGAAGCATTGGGACCTTGAGCTTGAAATGGAAGGAGATGGACAGCCTACCTATTTCTATGTGAGGTAAAATAACTGGATATCTTACAGAAGCCTGTTTTAATGATAGTGTGTTTAAAGGCAAAAAAGTTGGCATGAACAATATTTGTGTCATTGCCACTCCGCTGCAACTGATTTACAGGCTGAGCTTTCTGAGGCAGGAACTGTCACTAAGTCAGGAGTGAAGTCACTGGCAATTAAAGATGAGTGAATCTTAGGAGGCCTGGGAGCTGTTTGGAGACAACACTGAGAAATTTGTGTTCTTATTCATGCATGTTAAGAACTCTGTGGAGTATTTTGGTACATCATTTCTCTAGGGAGACCAACTTTTTCGTTGTTTTGGTAATGTAGTCTCAGGTGAATCCAGGGGTGGGAACTCAGCAAAAATATAAGATTTTCGACTTCTTTGCTTTCAATATCCAGAATTGCTTTCACTTCACAAGTTTAGCACATGTTACTTTTATTCAGAACACTTTACAATTTTTGAAACAGAAAGCAGTAAAAGTTTGTTTATGACATCACTAATTAATAATTCAGTGTGTGCATTATTTATTTTGTACATTACACCAGTCTCTTTGGCTAAGGTGTTCCCCATTTGGTTGGTGAGCCTGCCTCTGACCTTATAAATGTCAATAATTCAAAATCTGTCTAGTTCCAGTAAACTGCATGCTCCAATATTATGTTTTGATTAGATGGATAACATATCCATCTGATAAGCACTGATAAGGACTGATAAGCAGTTGGCATGGTGCAGTTACTCTGCAAGATTCTTGACATTAAAACTATGCCTGTGCTCTCTATAGTCTATTTTATGGTTAAGTTAGCTCACCCTAGCATTACTAGCTAACTTGGCATTCCTAGCTAATGCCAGTAAAAGTTTTTCTCTGAGTTCTCCTCTGAGAGCAATTTCTGCTGTAGGTTGCTAGGAGGGAAGCTTGGTTCCTCCATAAAGTACAGTCAATTACTTCAATTTTCCACATCCTCTTCGTAAAGTATGTGTGAAGATACAACTCTTTGCATCTGTTCTCCTCTCATGCATGCTCCTCTCCTCCCTTTAACATCAAGTCAAGCTTGTGGACCCTGCTTCTTTGTCTCTGTAAAATTTATGTAACAGCAGGGGGGAAGCAGGTGGCTAAGCTGAAGGGAGAATGAGCGGCTGAGAAAAATAAATGTTTTGGATGGTGTGGAACAAAGTGAGAAATGTGACTGATCTGCAGTCAATGACAAGAGAGAAGGGAGGAGAGGAGACTGAGGCCACTGCCATGGCAGGGAAGAAAAATCAGAAATGCATCTTCCAACAATTCCTTTGGACGTCCGCAGCCGTCAGCAGTGCAGTAGCAGAGAGCAAGCAATAAAAGTGCTTTTTATAATGGCATATGTTACGGTCGCCAAACATTGCACCCAGACAACAGTTAATCAGCCAGTGTATCGTTAATATACAGTTAAGCATTATTGTTACAAGAATGCATGTAAACCCTCTATTTAATAGAGCTCCAATTTCCAGTGTAATTCATGGAGACTTATCTATGTAAAAACATATTAGAGCAAGTCTACTAGCATTACTTGTCCAGAAGACACTTACGGACTCTGAGATGATCCTCTAGATGATTCTTTCTTTACTCATCTTTGTTTCTGAGAGCCGTTTGATGTCTTTCCAAGCTAGACATATCTTCAAGCCTTTCTGGTCTTCCTTTTTCCCTGTAGGCTCCACTCTGGAGCTTGCCTGCTAGCAATGATGTCTGATTTCCTCAGACAGTGGCTAACCTATTTCCACACTCTTTAACAGCAGCTTTGATGTGTCTCTCTTATAGTATACTGTGCTCTCATTTGTTATCTATTCAAACATGTCTAAAATGTGGAGGGATCTCAACCTTTAAAAGTATTCTCATCAGTTGCCTTGTAGTCTCCAGTGCCTCTGACCTGTTCAGTAAAATCCCCTTTACATTTGTGTTCAGAACTTAAGTTTATTTCTCAGTTAAACTTAATTTCCACTCTGCTTTGAAACAGTAAAAGCCACTGTTCTCTTCCCATCCCAGTACAAATATCTCCCTTAATGCCACAGGAAACTCACAAAGTTTCCAGTCTAAATGACTCTACTTTGCAGTCTGTGTGTTTTGTTACATGAATCAGTATATATTTTATCTTCACTGCCTTTATGAGCTTCCTGTTGTCCTCAGTCTTTGCAGTCACGTGCTGTCATGTCTGGTCAATGACCCAGATATCATCTGTGAAATCTGGGTCTTCCAGGACTTTGGTGTTCACTGTATCTCTGTCAATGGTATTCTGCAGTCAATAAGTGGAAGAAGTAGCAAAAATGTTCAAAAACCTGCTTATCTCACAGTAGTCTGTGCTTTGAATAAGTTGAGAAAAATCTCCTTTCTCAGTTACAGCACAGAAGCATTCCAGGCTCTTAAACTTTTAAGTGGCCCAACTCTCCACAGATCTAATGTGTTCTCAATGTTTATTAAATGTTGGTATTGATTTCAGTGCCCAAAGATGTTGTGTATGGTAGATGGCCCTAACACTGTATTATGCTCTTTTTATTGCTTCTGCATACTGAGTTTGACATGGCCATTTCAAAATTGCATATCCATTGATTGTCTCAGATTCCCCAGGAATACTCTTGAGAAGAGCATTTATAATGCTCTTATAATAAGCAGAAATAAGCTTTTTCCTTTGTGTATTTAATCAAGATACCTTCTTCCACTAACAGTGGACTTTTTTTTTCTTATCTGATTTATGCCCAAAGGTTCATTTAAGGCAGCAGTAGAGGTTGGACTTCTTGTATTTAACAATTCAACTAGGATTGATCCATTCCACAGATTACAATTTCATTTTGCAAGCTTGGAATGGCTTTCCACAATCCAGCACATTTTTAAAACCCACATCAGGAGAGAGGCAAGAAGATTTATGTATTGGTACACAGAGCTATAGATTTTTCAATGTCTTGTAGTTTTCTCACTTTTTTTTTTTTTTTTTTTTTTTTTTAAGATGTAAATGTTTAACCTGATCTATGATGAACATTTTGGCCCTCAAAGACTGTCATTCTCCCAAAGCTTCTTGTCATGTGTATGCGACTTGCCTTGTCTTCAGCTGAAGGGGACAGAAGATGGGAACGCTCAGCAGCTGGCAGGAGCGAGTTCTTAATTATTAGAGAAACTGAATGTCTCACAGAGCTCCTTGCCAGACAGGCAGTACCAGCTGTTGTAATGACAGCTTCTGGGCCGAAGCTGGTTGGCGTGGACTGTGTATGTACCTTGTTGAAATTTCTTTGTGATATTGTGTAAAAGGATGCCTTCTCATGTTCCAGTGTCATACAATTATATAAACTTTCTTACATCCCATCTATTCCCTAATACACCTTCTCGGTCTCCTTATTTTTGCCCTTCACTCTTGGGACAATTTCATCCAAAAATTATTTTACTACTTCCTGCTGACAAACTGCACATGTAGTCATTTCCATGGACTGTCGGTACAGTTAAGCTATGCCAGTAACTTATGTGACTTCTCTTACTTGTGTGAAACCTGAAAGGCTTATATGTATTTATTTTTTTCTCCTCTCAGAACTTGGTTTCATGCCTGGTCACGGTCTGAACATCTTGTGGTGGGAGCCACCACATTTGTCTCCCTGAACCATGTCTCAGAGTGGGTGAGAGCAGCCAACTCTTCTCTGGACAAACACCTGGGCAGGCATTTCTCAGAAACACCGGACTACCTCTGTAGGGGTGGCTGCACCAGAGCATCACATGTGATGATCAGATTTCTCATGAGATATCGCTACAGGGTTCAGCTAAAGCTAAGCATGCTTTGTGGAGACGCTTCCAGCCTGAGAAAGACTGGGATGTCTGCAGCCAGACCACAGCTCCTCCCACACGTTGTGTAAGAGACGAGAGGACATTTGTGCTGGGTGTGGGATCTGGAGAAACATCAAGGAAGGAGGGCGAGGATTCAGGTCAGATGTGGGAGCAGAGAAGGCAGCTAGAGAGTGCTCTCCAGGGCATGAGAAAGATGAGAGAAGGAGGGACAGGAGATCCTGGCCTGCCCTGAGACAAATGCAGGGTGGAGCGGGCATATATCATTACCCCAACAACTATTTCCATCCTGAACAGCCTGTGGTAGCTATAGTGAAGAGATAACACCTGCCTTTTGTCTGTGTACTGTAAGAAAGCACATGGAAACTCACTACCAGATCCAGCTAACCTCTTAAGTCTTTTCCCTTGAAGGAGCTGTGGTTTGGCCCACTGTGGAGAAAATGTAAGGACATGCTATGTGGGAAGCTGCAGAAATAAAGCTTTGCTCACTGTTTATGTTTAGGTAGGATGTCTATCAAAATGGATTGCAATTATTGGCAAAAATGGACTTCCCTGATACGAAGTGAGATGAGTTTTCATGGTATATTGTTTAATGCTTAGGGCCTGAACTTCTCCTGAAGAGTTTCTTCTTCAAGAATCTCCCAGGAAGAGGCTCCCCCATCAAAGAAAGCGTGGCAGGGCCTTTAGGACCTTGTAGGATGTCACCTTCCACAGTACCGAGCTCAGCAGCTCCCTGTTTGTGTTTGTTCCTCAGCTTCATGTTTGGCTTGGAGGCAAACGGAGATCTGCTGAACCCAGCGGGTGACAGCTGCAGTGAGACAGCTGTAGAAGCAGAGGCAGCAAGGGATGGCTGGGAGGGGGATTAACTGAGTTAACATAAAAAAAAATAAAGGATGCTGCAATAAACAGATCAGCCAGAACAGGATCACGCACTGATGCTGAAACTCTGCATGTTTTCAGAGCATCTCTTGCTCTGCCCCAGTCCTTCCCCTCAGGTGTCTGTATCTCTTCTGCCACAGTAAGGGCATGCCCATGCTACCGCTGTCTGCGTGGGTTTACCCAAGCTGGCTTCAAACAGGCTGGTCTGGCAGCGTGGCCAGGGCAGTCTCTAACTCAGTACAGGCTGCCAAGCATGCCTGGGGTGAGGGGCAGATAAATACTCGGATGTGTTTTACAGCCAACACCAATCCCCACATTGCTGTCTCCATGCTGGCATCCATACACAATGGATCCAGGCCTACAGGGGTGTCCTGGTCCCCTATCTGCAAGGATGGGTGTTGAAAGCACTGAGCCCTGGCCTAATCCTGCGTGTGCTGACGTCAGTGGGGATTTTTGTGCTGACACGAGGGAAAGCAGATTTTCTCAACACGCCACGTTGGTGTTTACTTTGCTTCTTCGCATGGAATGACGCTCGGGCCTGTCAGAGGGCTTGGTCTGAGGCGTCCACTGCCAGCAGCATGGGGACAGGCACGCTGCTGGCAGGCGAGCCAGGTGGGACACGGGGTGGGGTGTGGAGCTGGCATCGCCTTGACCTGGTGAACCAGATCATCTGGAAGCATTTCAGCAGGGCATATCCATGCAGGTTGCTGCTTAATCCCAAGGTGAGTGCCTGAAGCCATGCCATTCAGTTTCTGACCTGGGGTCAGACACCTTCAGTGTACTAATCCCTTTCAAACACACCCCTGCGTGATTTGTTTGAACATCGGACTGGGTGAGCTTGGTGAAGGAAAGAGATATTACAACGTCATTGCCTTTTCACTTGTTGGATCCCATTTGCTTTATTCAAATTACTTTTTCTGCCATTTTAATTACATTTTTTATTTGGGGGCAGGGAATTATTTTCTTAATCCATCTCCCCCAAAATGGTACAACTTTTATAGAACAGAACAGAGCAGAAGAGAATAGTTCAGTTAGAAGGGGCCTACTAAGATTTAGTCCAACTGCCAGACCACCTCAGGGCTAACCAAAAGTCAAAGCATATTATTTAGGATATTATCCAAATGCTTCTTGAACACCAAGAGACATAAAGCACCAACCACCCTCATAGTAAGAAATTTTTCCTAATATCCAGTCTGAACCTCCCCTGGTGCAGCTTTATTGCCATTACAAAACAGCCTGTTATTATTTCAAAATTGAACTTCAAGCATGGGACCAGATTCTTACTTTTTTTTTTTTTTTTTTTTTTTTTTCAGAAAACCACTTTGCTGAATTTAAAGTCAACATCTTGGTGTTAAATGAATGACTGGAAAAGAAAATTGATGATCGAGCACAGGTTTCTATATCTATATTTAAAGAGTTAAATCCAATTTCCTCAGAAACCAGGGGCTAATCTTCCCCATGGTCTTCAAAATGACAAAGAGTGAAAACAAACTAAAATATATAGAGTTAGATGTTAAAAGACAGTAGTTAGTCAGCAATCTTGTGAACTTTCCCCTGAGTTTTGAGAAACTCAGTTCAGCCTGCCCTTTTGTGCTGACCCCAAAGACTGAAGGCCTCAGAAACCTTCTCCATTGCTGTACTTCAGCAGTGATCCCGAGGGGCATGTTTTCCTTTATTGAGACTGTGTAAGTATTATCAGAGTACCTACATTTTTAGAGACGAGCCTCCCTTTGTGTTAGACACTGTATAAACAGCACTCAAGCCACCCAGTGACAGGCTGACAACAATGGCAAGATTGTCTGATACTTGCTTTGTATGTAAAAGTGATATGTTTCTTTTTAGGTTAAGTTAATCACATTTCATCATTCATACTTTCTGACCTGTCATGGAATGGCTTTTTATTGCAGAGCAGGGAAATGACTGATTTTTTCTTTTTATTTCTATGTGATTTAAGACCAAAAAGGACTATGCTGACACCTTTTACGTTGTATGGACCACAGAGTTAGTACCAGTGCTTTCTGTGTGAGGTCCAGCAGTCTTGATAGGAAACAACAAAATGGCTTCAGAGAAACCTTGTTTTGATGTTAAGACTTCAGCTGGTGGACAATCTATCACAGCTTTTTTTTGAGGTCCTCCAGTTGTTAATCAACTTCACAATTAAAGAGTTGTAGCTCCTTTCCAATAGCATTTTTTCTAGTTTCATCTTGCATCTCTGGATCTTACTCTGCCTATGACTGTTAGATTCAGTATCTCCTACTGTGAAAAATATTCTCTCACCATAGAGATAGGGTTGCCCATATTATCTTTGATAATCTCAGCTGACTTAACTCCCTGACTCCGCACTTTTCTCTAAGTCATATTTATCAGAATTCAAAGTGATGTTAGGTTTCTGTTTTAGGGTTCTTCCCAATACCCTGTAGACAGAAATCTACTGGCTTTTGCTGCTTGACAGACATAAACAAGATTATTTGTGTCCTCTCCAATTATCCTCTTCAGAGAATTTTCATACCAAAGATCCTCCTTAAGACAGCTAATTCCTATATGTGGAAGCTTAAATAATAGCTCTGCCTATTTATAGCTATGTTAAGTTTTCCATTTATTTCCATCTTAGTCTTGTGTGTAAGCCTCTGCCGTGCCTGCCATTTCTGAGCAATGAGCACAGCGGGAATTCATGTGACTGGGCACTGAGAAAGGAAAGCTAGTACCTCTCCCACTACCTTCCAGGTTTTGCATGGGCACAGAAAAAGAGTTAATGATAACATCAGGAATAAAGAAGAGGAGAAAAGACATGTTAAAGAAAGAAAAACAAACAAAACAAATCACCCCAAAACTTCAGCTGAACAGCAATGTTTATTTTGAAATTCTGATCCCAAGATGACATTTAGCAAAACTTTATGCAAATTGTTTTGTATAATGACCACTGGGATGCAATCCATGAGCTGACACATTTCAGCTGGAAAAAAACCTCAGTGACATGTTGCTATAGACACAGATGTCTCAATTCAGCTGCTTCTGTATAGTTGTCCAGTACTATGTGAGAACAGCACAGGGCACCCACCTGATCTGTAGCTATGGACCCCATGACAGATTCCCATATGTCAGATCTATCAGCTGCATGGGGGTGCTTCACATACCTTGAGACTTCTTAAACAGCACTATATGCCTGGATGTGGGCAAGTGAGGCAAGCCATGGATTTGTTTACTATTGAATTTAAATGATGTACAGGTAATATAATATTATCTTGTTTGGGTTTCTTTCATCCAAAATGTCTGAATTGCTTGTCACATCCCTATGGAGCCACTATCACTGTCTTCTAGATTACGCATGATTTACAGCATATGATAATTGCAAACTCTTTATCATCAGTGAGTAGATTTATCTAACTTGATACAGTAAAGTTGCCTTTACATAAATTATCATTTAGCCTAAAAAATGACTGTAAAGAAAATGGAAAATGCATTTACATTTTAACTCTGAGGGAATGTAATATTAAATCTAGTTACTGCACACAGGAAAAAAGCTGCATAGAAGTCACTGAAAAGCAGGCTGAGTCTTCAAGCAGATATAAATTAGGCATGATTTTCTTCACCTTACTACCACTGGTCATGGTAAGGCACTTTGTAGTAGAGACAACGAATTGGTTGTTAAATGTTGGTTTATAAAATCATATGTCTAACAGATGTTACGTGGCATTGGACAGCACATGATCTGAGAAGCTTTGCATGTGCATGTATTGGCATGAAGAGTGGATTGAAGGGTCTTTGGGAGTACTTGTAATCCAATTTGTGAAAAAAGAAAAGGGAGAATGAATGAGAGATTCTTGAATTATTAATCATATGTCCATTCTTTGCATTTCACCGACACTTACAGCAAGAGATTGTTACTGCTATAGGATAAACTGACCTTTTAGCAAATGAGCCTGATCGCCCAGCTGCTGCCTGTGGTGCTCAGGCTTGCTAGCTCAAGCACAAGAGGTATGTGTATTCTGGAGCCCAAAAAGTTGCCCAGGAATAGACAGCTCCAGAGTTCTGATTTTGGCTCCAGCATCAACTTGATTTTTGAAGACCTTGAATTTCAGTCAGAAATAACAATAACAGAGCTCATGTGGGCTGGGGAAACATACAGGGTCAGTCTGACAAAGGCTCCAAGCCTACCTGTGGAAATTGTATCACTGGTTTAGATAGAGTGCTGAAGAACCTGCCAATGTCTTGATATCTGATTAACATCAAAGTAAGATGTTACTTTGGAGGAGGTATGTTCAGTTTCTGCTGTATCTGAAACAGCCACCCCTATGCCAGAGGCTGTGAGTTTTTAATCTACTGCCCCATCAGTACTCAGAAGGGTGGGACTGGGAAAGATTTTCCTCAGATAGAGCATCAGCAGATATAGCTGAGCTTGTTCTTTGAGGAGCCCTGCAAGGCAGGCATAAAGAAGGGGCTGATTCCTTTGCAAGTCAAACTGTGTGGCACATCGCCACTTCAAATGATACAGGAAAAGCTTTCAGAAACATGGGTAGAATAAATGATGGGAATTAAATGAAACAGTCCTTACAAATCTGGTACTAAGCCTGGAAAGGAGCAGACCCATAGCTCTTACCCATTGGGCTAACATTGCTCAGTTGCATCTTTTCACACCCTGACAAGTTCCCCCCCAACAACATCCAGAAACTGACCCTTCTCTCTCCTCTTCTCAACCCAATCAAGCTAACTCACGGTCTTCCCAAGCTCAAGCCTTATCACATCCTCTTTCTTCCCTTCAGCTCAGTCTGTGCTTGTTCTGACCATGCCTGTACAATCAAGTGATACAGCTGCAAGCACCATCACTCACTTACCTGTAGTCTAATCCAGTCAAAAGCCAGGAAAAAATATTTCAAAGATGCTTCAATGCATCTATTTGCTTCAGAATAAAATGCATGAGAATGAAAGTGCTTTGGGGGGAAATGCCAACATCACAGAAAGAAAAGTCTCAGATTCATGAAGAAAGCACACACTTGCACAATGTAATATTGGGCCTGGCTGCCTGGCCTATTATCAACATTTTGGTCAGTCACCACCTAACACAGGCTACTGAACAACTGACAATAAACTGGCTAATGGACCAAAGCTGATAAAAATTGTCTACTACTACAGTCTTACCTATCATGAACTTGTTTATGCAGTCAAACATATCATTATCTACCTGCAGGTCATTTAAGGATATGGCAACAATGAATTGCATTAAGAAGAAAGACTAGATTTCATTTGGGGTTATAAAAAAATCTGCATTACAGTCAGGACTTTGTGTACACACTTAGATGGTTTAGGCATAGATCCATAGCACTGCTAGCTGACATATTTATTAATTTCTGATTTCCTTACAGGAAGTTTGAAAAAGGAAAATTTAAAAAGGTCATTGGAGACAAGAAGTGGGTAGAGCTGATGTTTTATTTAAAAAAAAAAAAAAAAAAAAAAAAAAAAAAAAAAAAAGGAACAAGAAGTGGAGTCATTTCACTTCCTGGAATAGAGTAAATACTAATTCAGAACATGGCAAATTCAATTGAAGGGTTCTATTTTAAGAAAATATGCCACAAGTCAATGAAAGATCAAATTAATCACTAAATCAAGATCAAATAGTGTCAACGTCACTTTACCATGAGAGGATATGTAAATCCAGAAATCAGTTTATAATCCATACATCAGGAAAGTTCTCAGTTTACATTGCAAACAAGATGGGTCACAGCACTTGTTTGAATGAGTTCTTGTCTAAACGACTACATATTTTTACAAAATAACTTTATTTAGAATTGAGAAATGGAGATCTCACAGCATCTAAAGCCCTTCCTTGTTTAATTGCCCTTTACTGTTTGGAAATTAATTTCTAGCCTGTATTTGCTCCACTTCAACACGTAGCCCTTGAACTTTATCTCACCTTTGCCACAGTGAACTTCCAAAGTCCTCTCCTTGGGGCAATGAGATTGTCACAGAGGTCTACAGTAAAGGCGGGTGTGGGAGGCCTGAGCTCTTCTCAAGCTCTGCCACTAGCCACTGGCTTGTTCAGTCAAATAACCCATCTCTGATTCATTTAAGGATATCAATCTTGGTGAAATGCAAGCCAGGAGGGTGCCTGTTAAATAAAACGTAACTCCTGACAGTTTTTGTTTTTTTTTTTTTCAAGTAAATAAAAAATTGACACATTGAGTAAATTCCTTTAAAATACATCCTGCGATAGATACCTTAGTTAGCCTCTGGTCTCTCCTAACTCTCTCTGGCATCTTTTTCGAGCTCTGAGGATCACTGCAGGGTCGCTTGCTCCAGCAAACCATCACACTGCTGCTCAGCACGGTCAGTGTAACATCCCTGCTCCTCTTGAGGTACCCATTTATATGATCACGTTGTTTTGTTCCTTGCTCACCAAGGAGCAATGAGTTGGTGTCCTATCCTCTTCCTCCCCTGGAACCCCAAGGTCCCCCAAGTGTCCTCTTAACAAAGAGGACATGGAAACATTATCTAACATATGTAAAGGGGACCACATATAGTAAATTCAGATGTGACATGGAGGTTTAGAAAAAGGGACAAATGTGTAAAATTCTGTTAGCAAACACATAAAATAACCCCAAGTGGACCCTAGAGATCCTAGAGAAAGAAACCAGCAGCATCAACACCATCTTCCTCCAGCAAGGGACTCCGGAGGCTGACAACCAATGGCATTACCCTTTCCAGCAGCCTGAAGCTGCTGACTTCAAGTAAGCAGCTACCATAAGTCCAGTGGATGGGTGAACATAACACAAGAAAAAAGGACAAAAACTAAGAAATGTGTGTGTGTGTGTGTTGCAATTTTAATTGTCTTATTACCATCTTTGAGACTTTTTCTAAAAGCATTATTATTCTTTCTATTTCTGTAATGATTAGATCTAGGCTAATAATGATCCTTGAATTACAGAATCACAGAATAGTTTGGGCCAGAAAGGACCTTAAAGATCATATTATTCAAACCCCTAGTTAGCCTGCTGAGATCACCATTGTACCATTAAACTCTTAGACATACTTATGTAAAGGAAGGTGTGCTTCCTTTTTGCCTATGGACAATATTTTGAGTGTAAAGAACAGAACAGTTTAGCTATATATTAATTGCTTAAATCCTTCAAAGGAATTCCCAAACTGCTGAAGATATCCTCATTGGATAGTGTCAGCAAAATCCTTATGAATCACTTAAAAGCCATGAAATATATGTGTGTGTGTATAGATATTATTTTTTTAAGGAAAAAAATATATGTATTAGACCTTGTGCTTGCTTGTTCTGATTGGAGTGAGTACTTTTTGATAAATATTTCTGTTCCTGGATAGAAATTGATTAAAGACAGCAGAAGCATCAGGGAGATTATTTCTTCCCTTGTCAGTCACCTGGCAGCATAAATTAATCTCCAAGTTTAAACTCCAGAGAACCCTTATTCTGTAGGGACAACGTAAAATCCCTGCTCGTGGTTCTCTCTCAGTAACCATCACATGTATCTCAGCCTCTCTCGGCACAGGATGTCACCAGGAGGATGCTCTTCTGGTAGGATCACATGGAGGCTTTTTTCTTTTTTTTTTTTTTTTTTTACATTATTTGTATTATTGCACAGTACTTTCACCTGTCCAGAATTGTGAACATTGTGTTCACAGTGACAGTGCCGACATGACAGGGATATTTGGAGGGATATGACAACAACACTTGTGACATCTGGCCACAGGTAAAAATAATATATAATTATAAAACTGCTTTCTCTTTATGATAGACTGGGGACAGGGGGGACTTTGGTTGGTTTCAGTGAAGTTTGCTATCACATTCACATAATGAGATTAAACAATAGCAAAAGTCCCTCAAGGTTGGTAAAGCAAATCTCCACATTTTACTTCACTTATTAGGCCATGCCTAATATGTGAAGAAATGCCTAAATGTCTTTAATTCAGCCTTGCTGTCATACCTCCTGTAATAACTCTTTCACTACCTGACCACATGCTAGGCTTCCTAGAGGCTTTCTGCTTCATTCCGTGCTGGTTCTTTTAAAAGTTGCCATTGCATGATATGAAGGAGAGCAGAGGGATGCAAAAGGCAGGATGTGCAGGAGGATGTTATCCAACATACAGGCAAGCATTGTTATTTCAGGTGTAAAAGCAGCATAGATGAGGCCTTGAAATCCAAATATCTCCAGAAACAAAGGGAATGGATGTTCTCCCTTTATAATACTTGTTACTTTATAAGGTAAATGACAAATGAGTTGTAGGCTTATAAGGTGAATTTTTAAATTGGCCAGCAAGCATTCATTTTGCTAGATTTAACTTCATGTAAGTAGCTATGATTGCACTCAGCACTTATTCTCCCTCTTGCATAAAAACAAAGCAAATAATTCAAATCTTGCTCTGGCTACGATCAATGTCCTTTGGCCTGATTTTGGTTTATTTTAAATGAAAAACAATACTTTTTGCACTAAAGCCATAAGAAAATCCAACTAGCCAAAAGAAGTATCCAAGCACAGGCAAACCAAGATACCTCCAGTTGTGAAATCCCTGTGTAAGCAGTCTTTTTTTTTTTTTTTTTTTTTTTTTTTTTTTAATTGTAATTGGGCATTGTGAAGCTCTTTGTGTAACGATAGCAAAAACATTTCATTATGTGCAACAACCACTTGTTATGGTTATTTGCTTTCTGGAATTTTTTGGGGGGGAAGGTTGACCTGGTTAGCAGCAAAGCAAGGCAGCCTACTACGCTTGATTTATAGCACGTCACTTTGCACATGTGGAAGACTTAGGAACAGTCACCTGTAGCTTCATTACCCAGCAGTGTGAAGCAGCTACTCTATGTGAATTTCAAAAATTACAGATTGTTTAGTTTTTGAAACAGCCTTTTCAATGTTTTTTGGCTGAAATGTAAGAAGTTGAGAAGCCTGTACACAACTGCACAGGGTCAACATGAGTTGCACTGATTATGTGTCCCCAAAGAGGCCAAGAAAACAGGAAGGGGAGACAGCCAAGAGACAGATTTAACGGAGAGTTCACAAATTTCCTTATTACCTTTGGGACTGTTTCCAAACTCTTAACCTAAGAAAGAAAAACCTGGACTTGGCAAAATAAATAATCTGTACTGTACAATACGTGACGTCTCAGGATGATTTGTGACATTTAGTAATACCGTATGTCATGAACAGCACTGAGGGAATAATCCACAGAAACACAGCTGGTTGAAAATTACTTCCAAGACCATTTCTAAATGAACAATGAAACCAAAATTTTGTCCATTTTATAAGCATTGTAACAGGAAAAAAAAAAATCTGTTCACAAAAGATCTATTGCAAAAGGGAAATCTTCTCAAAAATATTCTTATTCTGACTAGTCATGTGTGGGACATATTACCCATAAACAATAATAAGGAAAATGGCTTTTATCACAGTCTCCACTGGTTGTCATTTTTTAAAGAGAACTGGTGAAAAAAAGACTTGTCTGTACTGGAAACTGGCTGTGCTAAAGAGTTACTTTTAAAAGTTCTCTCTTTAGCCATCTCTAGAGGTTTGTAATGTCTAGCAAAAATAAAATTAACATTTATTGACTGTAAATGTATCGCTCTATCATGTATGCTTTTATTGGTGACTCTTGCCAGGAGAAAATGTTCTCTGTGATACCTGAGCCATGTACAGTCTTTTACAATAACTGCAGTTATTTTTATCCCAGGAAAGGTGATATAGTTAAAAGTATTTATGGACTATGGTTAAATGGGAAATGGCCGTTTGCAATGCTATTCTTTCTCATTAGAATGAAAGAGGAAGCAGAAATTTGCTTTCAATGAAGATTTTATGTCTTCATAATAGACCTGAGCTAGAGTACATTTCAGCCAAGTTTGAGGGATTGCTACTGGGAAGGACAATGTCCATAGTGAACCGAGGAACTTAAGGGCATAAAACAATCAGAGAGAGCCCGAAGGAGGGCTACAAAGGTGGTGAAGGGTCTGGAGAGAAAGATGTATGAGGGGCAGCTGAGGTCCCTTGGTTTGTCCAGCCCCGAGCAGAGCAGGCTGAGGGGAGGCCTCATGGCGGCCTGCAGCTCCCTCACGAGGGGAGCGGAGGGGCAGGCGCTGAGCTCTGCTCTCTGGGGACAGTGACAGGACCCGAGGGAACGGCATGGAGCTGGGACAGGGGAGGGTCAGGCTGGGGGTTAGGGAAAGATTCTGCACCCAGAGGGTGCTCAGGCACTGGGACAGGGTCCCCAGGGCAGTGGTCACAGCACAGAGCCTGTTGGAGTTCAAGCAGCGTTTGGACAATGCTCTCAGACACATGGTCTGTTTTTTGGGTGGTCTTGTGTGGAGCCAGGAGTGGACTCAATGATGCTGGTGGGTCCCTACAAATTGGGATATTCTGTGATTCTATTCTTTTTTTTTTTTTTTTTTTTTCTTTTCTGTGATTCTATGAACTACCTGCTGCTTTCAGATTCTGTTGGTGCCATGCTTTTATTTCTAGCGTAGATTACATGCTTGGTGCTACTATGCGCTTTTTTTTTTTTTTTTTCTTTTTTTTTGCCAATGTTTATGAGTGTGATAAACATGCCTGCAGTGCAATTGCAATAAACTCTGCTAACTCTTGCCTTCAAACCCGAAAGTTCATTGTCAATAATGACATATACACTCCAGTATTATCTCAGTCCTAAATTTTCATGAATTTTGCTCCTAACTCTCAACAATGCTCTCATTGCAACAGACCAAATAGCATCTTATGCATGTGTATGCTTCCTGGGGACTGCAGTGGAAAATATGCAGGAGAGAAAACAGCCCAGAGCTTAAGCAGGGAACCTCGTGAGTCTGTGTTCGTGTAAAAGAGATGCCTGTCTGTGACAGGCACTCTTAAACACTGCCTAAATAAAATACAGTGCAGTAAATGAAAGCTGCAGTTCATGAAATCAGAATAAAACTGTGTTATTTGAGACCTACCACCTGATTTCCTGTTACATGTTTTCCCATTCTAACGCAGATTACCTCTTTATTATAGTATATATTTATGCATGGCTTTCATGGAACTGTAATATCATCAGTTAGCCACATAGATATTTGTCTGGCCATGGGGAAAATCAAGTAATCCTCCACATCCCATCTTGATCCATATTCTCACAAAGATCACCATTGCATACAGTTGCATTGGCTTAAACCTGAATTTTCCTCTCCCCAGACCACTTTCTGTCCAGCGTGTGCTCGGGCTTCTCTGCTAGTACATGGGTGCTTTCCATGGCATACAGCATGTCTTCAGATGTCCCTCTCTAGCATACACACATGCCCCACCACCCTGTGCCTGCTGATGAAAGACATTTCAAGGACAGTATGGATGCCAAGGAGTCAGCCTTTTGAGAAACTGCGTTCACCTCCATTGCTGCCAGTGCAGTTAAGTGGAGAAACTAAGTTTTAGTATGACAGTAGGATGGTGATAGACCATGGCCCACGTGCTGTCCTGACTCAGTGGAGCAATGAACTTCTCCACAGTTTGAAATGCCTATGCGCATATGTGTGTATGGCAGAATAACACTTTGCATGCAATAGCAGGTTCTTTCAGGTCTTAATTTAATCAGCCTCCCTACTCTGACCATAAATTTTGCCATTGTATTTGGAGAATTAAACCTTCAGCTCGAGGTTTTACCCCAAAAATGGCTCTTCACTGCTGGGAAGAGTAGAGAGGCACAGGAGAGACTTTGCTTTTTTCCCTTGAACTGATCAGCAATAGCTACACCAAAGTCTTTTCCACGTATACCTTGGTGTGTCCCCACACCTTCTTAGGGTATTTTTTTCCCTCTGGAATTTCCCAGCCTCACCCCTTTGGGGCCCCTCCTTGCTGCCCCAGCAGGTGCCCCGGCGAGGCGCTGCTCCCACCCTGCCCCTCCCTGCCCCTCGCCTGGGGCCGGCACGCCTGCTGGGGGGGAAGCCAGGGCGATTCCCGACTTGTGAGGCACCCTGGGGTGCCAGCAGGATGGGAAAGTGATGCTCGGTGCCTTAAGGGGTGCAGCGCTGTGTCTGCTCTCCACCCTCACCTGAACCTGCTTCTGGAGAGGAGCTCTCCTATGGAGCTGGTGGAGCTCCTCTCGGCCCCTTTCTAAGGGAACCTCACACCGGTCCCTGAGGATGGTGGAGGTACCTCTGCCACGAACAGCACCTCTCCAGGCCACTTTTGAGATACTTCCATTTGTTGCTTGGGTGAGAGCTGGTTTATGGGTTTTGAGTCATAATTGTACATGTTTATTTGCAAAGTTTTGGACTCCTTAAACCTTGTAAAGGAAGTTAGAATATTACAACTGAGTTTTCAAAGGGACAAGAGAGATCCGCATAAAAACACTCACAATGTCTTCTACCAGAAGTTACACTGAATGGTGCTTAAAAATATCCTAAATTTTGCAAAATAAATGGTCATTTCCCCCCATCATAATATCTTGAGTCGTAACTCCTGTGTTAAAAACTATTCTAAAAGCATTACTTACTAATGGGTTAGGCTTTAGTGTAGAGTTTATGTTATAGTAAAATAAACACCTGAGCAAAGTAAACATGCATTACCTGTCTCTATAAAGAGGAAAAAAAGTGGTGTTTTCTCTCTTGCCATGTTTTTTCCTCAAGGGTATACTATTTCTCCTGGTACTTAATCAAAGAGGCTTCTTAATGCTTTGGTGTTAAGTTATGGCTCCCCCATCAGAGGATTATTAGGCAGAAGACAACAAAGGTGTTTCCTTTCCCTCCTAACCATTTTTTTTTTTTCCCAGGCAAACCATAATTTGTCTGGCTGCAGAATCTGGGTGTCAAAAAGAGGCGTCTGCAAGGTCTGTAGTGGCCATGGCTTAGTGGGATGGGTTGTGGTGGTGGCTTCACTTCTGCAAGCCAGAGAGAACCGGGATAGCTGGGGGAACCATGCCCCAGCCCTGCCATGGGCTTGTCAGAGGAGTCTGCCAGATCACGTCATCCCACCTTCCAGCTAACTTGCAAATACTGTGTCCAGTCTTGCCTTATGCAAGCCCGTCATACTTCCAGCACTGCAGCTTGCTGCAGTACTTAGTGAGAGTCTTAATTTAGCTCTCAGAAGTGAGGAATACTTATGCTCTCAAGCCAGTGATATTCAGGCATGCCTCCAGAAGTATATTCTTCTTCCTAAGAAGGATATTCTCTAACATTGGGCTTTGAGATTTGCAAAGTGATAGCAGTATAGCCCAAATGAACAATTAAAATTTGGCAGACTGCTTTTCACTTCCCATTTAGAACAACAAGAACAATGTTAGAGTTTTATTTGATTAACATTTCACTATCTGTAGTGATCAAAGGACTGTGTCTAAAAAATTAGCATTTTCGGAGCGGGTCTTTGATAGCCAGCAATAAAATTCTCATACTCAGCCTGAAATCGTTCCCATCTGCATTCTTTATTGGTTTATAATTTATGAAGTCTCATTAATGAAATCAAACAGATAGTAACCACACCTAAAGCTTCATTCTACTACAAAATAAAGGCTCCACATAATTAGGGTAACAGCTTTTATTTTCCGCCTTTGCTCTGCCCCTCCTGCAATTAGTATGATTCTCTGTTCAAGAGGGGAAGAGCCTAAGACTTCTCACTAGATGCTGCTTTAATCTCACCTTATGCTTTGTAGATGTCTTCTGAGAAAGCTAGGCTCTGGCTCTTCCTTCGTTGGGAGTCTACCAAGTAGTGGCTTTGTTATATGGATTACGTCCAGGCAAAAAAAAAAATAAAATCAGTCACTTCAGCAAGAGTACTGCCTGCTAAAGGACTCAAGTAGTGTTTGCCCAATGGTATCAACAGAATTTAAAGAGCATGACTTATAAAGCAGGTACTTTTCCAACACATACAGTGCCACTGGGCACAGTACTTGAGGAAACATGACTATTTATTGACAGTCATCATACTGCATAACTCAGGGAACACAAAGGGTAAGGAAAGATTATTATTGTAGGAGTTGGCTTGGGCTGTTTTCCAAGACTGAGACTATGCAGTATAGAACATCCTTTTATAAATATGACCTTTATAACATATTGCATTTAACCTACTAATGCCCCCAGGAATGTTTTATTTGGGTTTATGCAGTTTTAACAAAGACTGGTAAGGAAGTATCCATTGTTTCTTACTTCTGATGGAAAATTGTGTTTCAATGAATCAAACTACTCAATAGCAAAATGTCTACAGAAAATTGTAGGTATTCCACCAAAAAAAAAAAAAAAAAAAAGAAAAAAAAAGTGTTAAAATAGGCAAAGTTCATAGCTTTTGAGTAGGAAGTGAATATTTTCCATTTGGAATTATGGATCAACTCACATCTGGGCATGATGATGCATTTGTCTCCGGTCCTCACCTGTCCTATGACCCCAGCTCCCAAGGCACAAACACCCACTGCACCTGCAGGAGCTGCGCCAAAGCAAGCAGCTGGGCCACCCCTTGCTGCTGTGGGGATCCTGCTTCCTGTCACCTGTGGAACGGGACAGAAGGCTTCCTGTCCCCAGCAGAAAGGTACTGCCCTTCATCATGCATTTCCCTAAACAGGAAAGGCCACTTTTCCATCATAGGTGCTGATTTCTTGTCCTCTTCCGTGCTAAATCAAAGTAACCAGTTTTACAAAGAAGCCAAGCACTAAAGATGGCAATAACAGAGTACTTGCAACACACTGAACAGCATTTGCCCAGGATGTGACAACAGGTGATCACCTTGATAGCTCTGACAGGATCCTGTTTCCTATCTAATCATTAATTAGCTGACCAATGTGACTAGGATGTGTGGCATTAG
Source organism: Aythya marila (assembly GCF_965140915.1). Lineage (NCBI taxonomy): Eukaryota > Metazoa > Chordata > Aves > Anseriformes > Anatidae > Aythya > Aythya marila. Next base: position 53,460,086 of record NC_139045.1, on the reverse strand, counting down.
GAACTAATGGTACTGTTTCCTCCTACTGGATTTTGGAACAGGGAGATGAGAAGCTGAATGACTGTGAATGCCTCAGTGTGTTTGTGGAGTTTTTCTGCATAGGTATATCAGAAACATGTCCTGTAGACATGTTTCATTAGACATGAAACATGTTTCATTCAGTCAACAGCAACTGTTGAAGACTCAAGCATCCCACAGCAGTAGTCAGAAGGAAATAAATGTGCCCACAGCCTCAGTCAGGTACAAGAGGCGTATGGAAAAGTCAAAAAACTAACATCCAAGTCAAAATATTACTGAGGCAATTTAAGGAAAACCTGTTTTCAGAAGTGAAATTTTCAAAGCAGCTTATAGAAGGCATATTAGCTGACCTTCACTCAATGATTTACAAGAACCTGCAGTATCAGAGTAGACCTAATCCATTGACCCGTCCATTCTCACGTAGGCATAAGTGTCCATATTTCTCTCTTGATCTTAGTAAACTATAATGTGGAGAGCAATATTTAAATAAATTTAATTATTGACTAATTGCTTATGGGAGTAGAAAGAAAGAAAAAATCATCCCACCACCACCTGATGCAATAGTGGTTTCCAAGACAGAAGCTGACACTGAAGTTGCAGCAGTAGTGGTTTTAGATCAAGACAAGCTACAAAGACCTTCTGCAAACAGTCTGGAGGTTCTCTGCAACACGTTTAGACTTTGAAGTTTTAGCAGAAAATAATAACACACCTGCTTCTCAGCAAGGTAGAGTAGTACATGTAATATGCAGAAATTAAAAAAAAAAAAAAAAAAAGACTAGGAAAACATATCTGAATCTGACTCTGTGGGATTGCACCTGTCACAGGCACATCTTGGCAGTGAATGATGCTGCACAGGAGATGAGAGGAATTTGTCTCATGCACTGAAATTTTTACAAGCTATATATCTGTCCTGTGCAGTTTCACAGAAATGCTATGAATAGTGGGAACATACTGCAGTGTGATGGACGAGCTTGAATCATCTTGGCAACAGCTGTGGAGTTACTTCTGCTGAGGAACAATTGCATGGCTTTATTCAAGCACTTAATCAAACAATATTTCTTTATGACCAGTATAACATTAATATGTGATACCAGACATGAGTTGTCTGACAGAGTTGTCCCTTGAACTGTGAAACTGGCTTGCGGCATTAACAGAAATACTGAGTATTGTAGTTTATGATAAACATCCTGGAATTTTTCTTGAATGAAAATTCCCAAGAGGCTTTGAAAGCATTAGTATTTTAGGGTGTTAACTTGCAGTTCCAGAATAAGGGGGAAAATTATAGCTGAGGAGCTATTTTGGATACTTCAGAAGTATCTCAGCACCTGAGTGTGCTGTGGGTGATGTTATCACACAAGCTAGATACTCTTCATCATTTAGAAGCTTATTGATCCACTTTTCCAAGTAAGTAAAATCAGGCCATTGGAGACATAGTGCAAATAGCAGAGGAAGGCAGGAACACTGCCATTGCACCAGTTTCCACAACAAAATAGGAAATGCGATCAAGCCTTTCATGTTGCCAGCTCACCAGATAGCCATCTTGTTCAAACCATCAGCACCACTCTCTAAGTTCCTGCATTATTTTCCATGCTTAAGAAGCACATGTGGACTGGCAGGAGCTGAGACATGCTAAAAGCCATCCAAGAAGCATTGAGTGGCATCAGACTGTGAGAGCCCGCAATAATCCACTAATCTTTTTGAACACATTCTTTTATTTAGGCAGACTTCTGTTATTAGATTTGACACATATATTATGTGTTACAAAACTGATCATTGTTGTGGAGTTGGCTAATCCTCGGTTTGAGGAAGGATTGATTTTTGCACTCATATAGAAAGGCTGTCAACAGGAGAACTTAAGCCCTTTGTTTCTTGGTGTATGATGTACTCTGTTTTAACAGTGTTATTACAGACCTGATATAAATGATAAGCACTTTTACATAGAGAGCAAAGTGAATATATTATGAGCACAAAACTGACAATGATCTCAATAGAAATGGGTTTGGTTCCCAAGTGAAACGTTTGCTTGTGTGCTTGGGATTAGCTGACAGTCCTGTTATAAAAAGTAGGCATTTAAGCATTTCTGTAAAGGCCAAGATAACTTTACTGTCAGCGATAAAACTATAGAAGGAATATTAATTTAGAAAAGGAGGTTGACTTTGATGCATTTATGTCTACACAGCAAAATGAAAAAATGTTAAAGTCAGAAGTAAGGATGCATTTTTAAATGAAATATTCAGAGGGCAACCTACTTTTGCCCAACTATCTAGCATTTTCCTTAAAATATTTTTCACTAACTTGAAAAAACAATGCCTACCAGATCTTGCAGAAGTAATCACATTTTTACAGGTTTCCAGACTGTTAGAAAGTAGGTCATAATGAGTGAGGTCACTGAAAGCTAGCTATTAACACTGGCCTTTTCGTGAGCATTTCTTAACTAGGCCTTTATGTTATTTTTCTTTATAAATGCTCAGAATGTGGTTTCAGTATTTCTTTCCAATGTCTCTGTTTTAATCACTGTTCAAGTCACTGAAAGTCTTTGAACTTCCTTTAGCAGAACACTTTCTATATTACCTACCAGGGCACGATGAGGCTTCAGCCCAGACCTCATAGTAAGATCCCATTCCTTCTCTGAAGTTTCTTTTTCAGCTACAAATGAATGCTGAAAGTCTAGGAAAACAACTGTTTCCCATCCAGAGAGCAGCAAGAGGTTCTGAGGGACACAATGCACATCACTTGTTTCAGAAGTACACTTCTACAGCATCTGAAAATCAGGCCTTTGTCATCCAGACATTTAAACATACACCTAACATATTTTATCCTAAGTTATAAACATTCATCCTTTCTAGGCACATGCACAGAAGTCACTGATAAATTCAAATAATGCCAGTTTATAAAAGCACACAGACATTTACCTTCTATGACAAACATCCAGTGGCTGTGGCTGTAGGCCTTACACAAAACTAAAATAAGTCCAAATAAGTTACCATCTAGGTAATGAGCTTGAATTACATTTTTATTTCTTTACTGATGTAACAATATATCAACTTATCAACAAATAGAGTTTTATTATCAGATTTGCTTTGCTCTTGCATAGCGTTTATTAAAATAGTTACCTTCTCCACTTTTGAATTAATGCAAGCATGAATGCTGTACAATACCTAGCATATTATAACAATTTTTTCAGTAAATCATACCTATATAAGTACCACATCAAACCCTGAGACATGCTGTTCTGTCCAGATAATGAGATTTAAGTACAGGGTACTTAAATGGGTGTTTTTTGTCCTGGAAATGATGTGAATTTTCCTGCTAAAATGCAATTTTTTTGATGGCAACACTAGGCAAAAACCTCTGTATGGCTGATCAGCACAATGTTTATACCACACAGACTACATTTTAAAACTTTGTGAAGGGTTTTACTTATATGTAGACATGGGATGTGCTTTGCGCTGTAATGATTTCACCCAGTGGGAATGTTAATTTGCACTTATGATCCTATTATCATACCTCTCTCTGGAGTTTAGTAGCTTGGGTACAGTACTGCAGGAACATAGCTAGACTGCCTTCAGACATGGCTTGGTTCATATGCAGCCAGTGCAAAAATCACTGCTCCTTGAAGATTTAAAGGTTGTTCCTGTATCAGCCCTGGTAGATTTCTGTTAGCCTGTGCCCACAAGTGCTGTATTTAGCCATTTACTTCAGGAGTGGGGTGATCCAACAGCCAGCCTGCCAGCAGGGCAAATACTCAGGCTGAGGGTGCAATGGGCAGCAAAGCAGCAGCAAACATGAAAAAAATATATAGGTAAGCATCCCCTCTGTCTTGGACATAAAGGTAGTCTCGGCTTTTTTGTGATTCTGGTAGAGTGCCCGAAGACCTAGAATCGCTGATTCCAGTCACAAGAAGGTGTTGTCTATAGGGATGATTAGCTTGTTGTTTGCTGTTTTATTGCAATGTATTAGTGCAGCACATAGCACCCTACAGGCACAAATTACAGTCCTCGCTATGGCCATAAAACATCGCAATCAACATTTCAAAGATATTAGGCAAGTATCCAGCGTTAGATCCACCTCTTGTTAGGAAGAGTCTCTCTCTACCAACTTGCCCTGCCCCGGTTCACTGTGAGCCAAGCTCCCCACACCCTGAATCGCAGAACTAATTAAGAAAGTTTTGGCTAATTACATTTCATACTGCTGCTTAGGTTGACCTAATTTGTGCTTGGCAGGATCTGTAAGGAAAGTTAGTCAGACAGAGTAAGACATTGTGTGTTGCAGTAAACAACGCAATGAAGGCAGTATCTGGGCAATCTAAAATGTACATTTGTATCTCTTCAAAGGTGAAAGCACAAAATATTTTGGTTGTTGTTGTTAATTTTGTAAGCAGCTTCTCAGGCAAAATTAAATGGTGTATTTGTTGTAGCGCAAATACTGTTTGAGATCCGTGCCGAAAACTGGTGATTCATTTCCTGTTTGCTGCGTTGTCACCTTATGGCTTTCCCCAAGCAAGGGGAATTATGTTGCCCAAACCAACCTACAGAGCACACCTGGACATTGGGTTTCATGTAATCTCCCAGGCCCTTGCTGGCCGTACACAGCTGGTGCAGGCACCATGGCCAGGAGGGGACGGAAGGAGCCAGGCAGGGATGGATGCTGCACGCAGCCTTGCCCTTTCCTGCTCCCTGGGAGGTGGCACTGGCCCGATGATGGAGATGACTTGATGAAGCCCACTTGCCCTTGAACACTGTGGTTTATAACTTACGGTAAAAGGGAGCCACAACTGCTTTCCTTGCTCAGCCGGTGTATAAATTCCATCCTCAGTCCAACACAGCAATCTTCAGCAGTTTGTACTCCCACACAAAACGTTACTGAAGCACAGCCAGAAATGACACAATTGCATTAGCAGGGCCAAAGTCCAAACAAGAGTCATTACCTGTATCACACAAAGGCATAAAGCTTGGTATGCCATGCTTGGAGTAGCTCACTGCTCACTTCGCTGAAGTGTTGCTGGAAGCCCAGTGGCAAACACACAGTCACAGAAATATTGGTTTGGAAGAGGGCTGTGAAGGTCACCAACTCCAGCCTTTCTCTGGAAGTGGGCAGCTGCCAGCTCTGGTTGATCAGGTCAGCTGTGACTTTGTCTTGTCGAGTCCTGGAAACATCCAAAGACTGAGGCTCCACAGACTCTCCAGGTAACTTCCAGTGCTGCACTATCTTCCTAGTGGAAACCAAGCCCTATTTTTTGTAAAGTCCATTCCAAACCTTCAGTTTGTGGCTATAGCCCTGTGTTGCATCATCTGCCATCTCTGAGAGGAGTTTGGTTTTCTCACCTGCTTCTGACAGGGTCAAAATCCTCACTAAAGTCAATATATCCTCCAGCCAGCACTCTCCTCTCATCAGTACAGGCTGTCATTTCAGCACGAACTGTAGCCAGGTTCGTCAAGGAGGATTTGCCCTTGGTAAATCTGCACTGAATGTTCCCGATTACCTTCACATCCATACATGACTGGAAATGTTTCCAAGAGGACATGGTCCATGATCTTTCCAGGGACTGAGGTGAGCCTGACTCGTCTACTGCTCCCCCTCCCAGGTCCTCCTTCTTGCCTTGCTTAAACATGGACATAATATTTGCCTTTTTCTAATAAGAATAAGAGACCTCCCTTCCTCAGTTTCACCACTGTTTTCAGCTCAGCAGTTGTGTAGAAACTTCTCTAAAAGCCTCTCATGTGGACCATGTGTTATACATGCTCTACAGACTCCCGTCACTTCAAAGCAATTCCTGAATATATTCAAGATACCAGTTTTCCCTGGTGGAGTGCATCATCCATGTCCTTTATTTCCTTCATTTAGACATGAACATGCCTGTTTGGAACATGAGTTGAGAGCCATTGAAAGCAGGAATAGTTATGGAGACAGAAAACTAACATAGGCTGCTGGTGAGCACTGGAGCACTGGCTGTCTTCTTTTCACTGAAAAAATAAAATAAATAAATAAACAAAAATTTTCAGCCTCAGGATACGTTACAGAATTTGGCTATTTGTTAATGTTATTTTTTTATAGGAGCACTGCACTTTTCCTTTTTTTTTTTTTTTTTTTTTTTGGGCGGGGGGAGGAGGGAAGTGGATATAGACTGTTTAGTGCTTTTGCAGTCAAATTGCCAAGACATACTCTATAGTTCTTTTATGGGTACTACCAAAAGAGTTTTATGACAGGAGCATTTTCTAAATAATGAAATGTACATAATGGCTATTATGCATTACTCAAGTTAAATTTTGCCTCCCAAAATATACAGTTTACTTAATGTGATTTAATTAATGTTTTGGAAATGCAGAATGCATCCATACATTATACAGTTCAGTGTAAAAAATTAAGAAATATGAGGAAATATTCCTTATATGACTTCATCCCAGAGTTTATATAACTCGTAATAATAAGACTGCTAAATAACAGTTGGTATATAGGGATTTACATTTTTAATATAACGAGTGTTTCCTTAGTCTCTTAAGTGGTAAATATGGTTCTTAACTCTTTTACTTTTATGTACATCTGATGAAAATCTTACTGAAACAGTCACTTCCTTCCTATAGTCTTTCCATCCTTTCTGATATGTGAAATCACGTATCTGAAATAACAATGTTAACAATGAAATTACAGGAGCAGACAAGGCAATCAATCATATTTACCCAGGTTGTTTTAGTAAATAGACTTCCCTCTGATGAATCAATTATGAAATCAGCTAATCGAATTAATTGAATTGTACATGGAAAGTCTGCTATATGCTTTGTATATAAGCTAGGTTTTTGCCTATAGAGTCACTCTCCTAACATGCACATAGAGGTTTTGTGAAGGTATGTGCTAAGCCAGTCGCTAAGAATTAACTGCCACCTTCCCACTGTTCATTCTTCAGAGCTGGTTTAATCTGATTTTGTAGGGTTCTCCTCCCTGATCTCCCAGTGAGCCGTCCTGCCCCATGCACTCTTTTTCCAAGTCACAATATCATAAGACAATGGCAGAAGCAAAGCTGCAAGTCGAATATATATGAGTAAAGAAAAGATATCTGCATTGCTGTAGAAATTGCCCATATAATATGTGCATGGACATATTATAGTTATTAGTTATGGGGAATTTTCTGGAGCTCAGTTGTTCTCTTGATTAATCCCTGTTCAGCACCTCTATGAGAGATACAACCAACAACTTTCGCTCTGACCTAATAGTAATTACTCACTAGATTTAGCAGTAATTGTATAAGAAAGAAAAAAAAAAAAAAAGAGGTTGAACAGCGAATAGGAACTTCTGACAGTAAGTACTGGGTGTGTGAGAGCAAAGAAAGCATGAGCAAGATGGAGCCTCTCCAAGCCCGAACATACTAGCCCATTTCTTCAAAGAGGCGTAGCTCATCAGCTGCACCCATGCACCAACTACTCTTCCCTTTAATTCTGTCAAGTGTAATAAAAAGAAAAATGAAACACTGCTATCCCCATCCACAGCTTTCAGATACCTTGTTAGATTTCTACCTGATGGCTTCCTACAGAGCTTTTCCTTTCCCTAAAGGAATAATGTGCTATTGTTACCCTGCTCCTGAATACTCTCCAAGATGATGTCAGGTGAGTGCACAGCATTCACCATGCCAGAAGTCCTCCTTCCCTTCCCCACATTATGTAGGGTTCATTGTCAAGTCACAGACAATTACTTTATCTGATACTTGTCAACATGCAGTCAGACAGGAATTCTTTACTTCCAAAACTGCCTACTCAGCACCATCCTCTGCTGACTTTGCCCTCCTTGCAGCCTGTCCGGAGGGGATGGATGGAGTGGGAAGGGGACAACTTACTGCTTGGTTTCAAGCTGCTTTTCCCAATTCTTTGTCCTGAGCTGGAGTTCTGGACCTCCCTCAGAGCAGCTCCAAGGCCCAGCACCAGGGAAGGCAAGTGGCTGGAAAACCAATACTTGAGAGCCTTCAGATTTCCTTAGCAGCAGTGGGAGAAGTAAAGTCCTCTGCGAAACCCACCAAGCAGTAGCCAGGGTACAGCTAGCAGCTGGCAGGACACACTCCACAGCCTGTTTTAGACCACTACTCTGACAGCACTGTGACAGGTCCACCACCTGTGTCACCAGTCAGCAAGTGGCAATGGCAGAAAGGCCGAGGTCCAGAATTTACATCCCCCAACCATGAATATTCATCATGCTAAAAGTGCTAGGTCATCCAACCCCACATCTGTGCAGACAAATAGGAAAAACTTGGTGCTTTGTTTTTTTATCCTCATTCTAGTGTTACTTTTCTGTAACCTGAAATAAAGTCAGCTGATTTGTGTTAACTCCACCTTAGGATAAGCTTACAGGTAACGCCCTGCCTCTTACACAGCAGTTTGTGAATTGGCTAGGCATCCAATGCAGACCTGAAACATCTGTACCAGTGCTACAAAGTCAGTATATCTATTTACGGAATAGTACATTACTCAGCTAGGGGCAGAAGGGCAGGAAAGGAGGCCATGCAAAATCTGAATCATTTACCTATACATCAGCATAATGGTTGGGAAGATATTTATTTACTGATATTTGGCCACAATCAGAAAGAGACGCAACAAGAGCAAGTGATTACAAGACTGCTGGATTCTCGGGAAAGGTTAGGTTTGGTGTTGATACTTTGCCACACAGGAACGAGCAAATTTGTTTTCAACAGCTTTTACTCCAGGTGATTAGATGGGGTGAGACAGGTTTGTTACTAGTAAACCATTTATCTCTCTTTTCAAAAGCAGTACACAACATCTATGAAACATAACTGATCAGACACACCCAGCAGGAGATACACCCTTCCTACCCATGTCAGCCAGCAAAATCTACATTTTAATCTCAGACCAATAGCGTGAAGCATGCTGGATGCTCAGAGCCAGCATCTCACCACATGTAAACCAGAGCAGCTCTTCTCTAGGCAGTGGAGAAGTGCCAACTGTGCTGTTTCAGATCAGATCTACAAACCTCCATACATGTGTCAGTCTGCCTATAGAAGCAATTTGAAGTTATCTGCTTAAAGAAGCATGCTTTCAAAACGTGCAGAAAACATAATGTAATAAATAAATAAATAAATAAATAAATAAATTGCTGTTGTCCAGAATTGTGAATACAGGGGTCATTTACACCAACAGCAACTTTTACTCAGGCCTCTTGCATAACACAGGCCAGAAAACATCATCAAGACATCCTCAGTTAAGTGCAATACATTGTACCTCAGCCTAGTTTTGCTTAACTAGATTTGAGATATCTATGCTAATATCTACAATTACTGTTTTATCTATTCTAATGTTTTACAAGCAGGTACAAATAGAAGAACCATGAAACAGAGACTGCTCTGTTGGTGAAACAGCATCCTATCCAAAAAATTACCATCTAGGTACTGTAAACCTCTTAAACAATTATATTATTTTATTGAAGTTTAATTTGTTTTAGCACATTGACCTGCCCTTCCACTCAAATACAACCAATAGAGACATAGTTAAAAAGAGTGCTCCTAATAAAAAGGGGTTTGCCTGTAGTATAGCAAGTTCAGACAGCTGAGGACCTCTGTCTGTTTGAACTCTTTGGAGGAGGCTGATCAGCTCCTGGTTCCAGCCCACTTGTCTTCTCCCCTGGCACAGTACACCCTGGTTTCCCAGAACAGCACCACAGGTTATCAGAGATTCCCCAGCTCGGCACTCCTTGATTACAGATCCGAGGTAGGGAGCGGTAAGCCTGGTAGTACTTCTCCATGAGTAAAAGCCCTTTTCTCAGAGGAGGGCAGTACTGTGTCTCCCAGAAGGAAACCATCCCATGGTATAACGCTCAAGTCGGAAGAGTTCAGCCCCACCTCTGCACCTCGATTAATGCTGAAGGTGCATCCAGCAACCCCTAACAATTCCTCAGAGGATCTCGTCTGCTCTAAACTAGCAGAGTTTGCTGATCCAGGATCACAAAACAACGTGCATTAAATAAGAATCTTGACAACACTGTGCTTAACATCTGAAAACTGAAAAATAGTGTCTGCACCCACCTTAACACACAGACAATGTTTAAATGGTATTCCCCAAAACCAATCAAAGTCAAATTAACTTGAAAGTCTGGGTTTTAGCTATTATACTTTCTCATATGTTGTTATCTTGTTTCCTGTTATCACTGGTCTTTAAACAGCCCAGGTAACAGCTCAGGTAATAAGCACAGGTAAGTAACATTATTGTGGTGACTTGGTAAGTGTGGTTTCCTATTAGGAATACTGTACACGTACCCTTTTCAGAGGCTGGCCCTGGTTTCTTTGCTGCACTTATTTTATTGCAGACTACCAAGCACTGGCTCTTCCCAAAGCACCAGTATCCACTGAGATTTCTGCAGGGGGAGTTATCACAGGGTATATCCTGGCTGCCTCTTCCTCCAACATTTCCAAGGTTCAATCATATATTTGATATTCGGAAAGGTCTGTGATGGAAGGAGAAAGTGAAATTGTTTTGTTTCCAGATTTGGACATGGCTGATAATCAAGCTTTTTTCAGGCCTTTGTACTTAAAATTTTAAAAGTATATATTATACAGTAATACAACCATGGTTTACTGGGCACGTATGTACTATGATACATCACACAAACTATATGTCATTTGCCTGGCAGACCATAAGGACTTGTACATTAATCCCACCTGCAGACGTTCAATGTGACCTATGTCCAGTGGCCAGCTGTGCAAGCGCACCGAACCTCTGTTCTCCTCCTCAAACACTGCACAGGAAACCTCCAGCAGCCCGGCTGGTGAAACAAGTGCAGTGCAGCCTGCTAGTTCTTGTATGTCTTGGTATCACAGTTCAGCAGTGTCACTAATCCCAACAAGAGATTTATATTCACCAAGCACGCAAAAGTGAGTTTCTAGTCATAAAGAGCAACATGGGTAATACTGGTAGCTGCATAGCGTGAGGCAAACAGTTCTGACAAAAAGGCCACAAGGCATCGGCCAGGAGGCTGACAACTTTATAAATCTGTTCTTAAGAAGTGAACTTCAGTCAGTAAGGGACAGCCTCCAACAAAGTAGTATATATTATTTTATTGGTTTAAAATTTCACACTTACGTGAAGGAAAAACTCCAAAATGGGAGATTTAATGACTGACAGCTGTGCTACCTTTTTACAGCCAGGAGTCTGATAACTTCTTTAAACTGTTCTCAAGAAGTGAACTTCAGTCAGTAAGGGAGAACCCTCAGTAAGGTCTTTTAAAATTAATTATTTTATTGGTTTAAAGTTTCACACTCATGTGAAGAGAAAATCTAAGGTCAATAGCAGATTTAATGACTGGTAGAGCTGTGTTGCCTTTTTACAGCCCCAAGGATGATAACTTTCTTAAACTGTTCTGAAGAAGTGAACTTCAGTCAGCAAGGGAGAACCTTCAACAAGGTCTTATAAGATAAATTATTTTATTGATTTAAAGTTTCACACTTATGTGGAATGAATATCTGAAGTCAATAGCAGATTTATAGAAAGTAATAGAGAGTAATTCAAATTACTATATATAAACCACGACCTTCCTTTACGATGGGAATACCAAACAGTCATCTTCAAGAGGACAATTGACAACAAAATATGAGGACAGCTTAGCTTCTTATGGAAAATCTTAGATGTACACTGATCTTAAAAAATGCACGTTCATGAGGTGAAGACATTTTGAATATTTTCATACCCCATTCACATAAAAGGAACACTGAGTAAGAACGTTGTGCCTGGGCTGCTCGGACTACAGATCTCATCTCACCTAATTCTGTTACGCTCCCCACCTCCCACTGCTGTGTACCAGAGGAGAAGAAGCTCCAGGCTGGGGCTTAGCTCGTTGGTAGAGGACAAAAGGCACGTCAGAACCTGGGTGAGTAGCTCTGCAAAAAAAAACTAGAATATGGCCAAATATAGATAAGTAGGTGAAACAACCAGAATACCACTAGAACATATGATCCTTAATTACCACTTCCAGAACACTTTGATGTCCTTAGGGAGAGAGCATATGAAGTTCAAAATTAGTGGTTAATAAGTGGGATTTTCAAAAGCATTTAAATAGCGAAGTAGTTCCAGAGACCGCTAAGTTCCATAGGTACCTTTGAAAGTTGCCCCTCAAGATAATAAATGGACGTCCCACTATTTGTTAAAAGGCCTTTTCTCTCCAGCGACACTGCGTATTTCTTATACATGTTCTGTAGTCATGTTTTTGTTCTCTGACTAACTGAAAGTATAGCCTCAGTGTATCTCTATGTATGTTGTGCAATAGCAGATTTGGGATTTGCATTTTTTAGATCACCAGACAATAAAAAAAATAGAGATTGTACAGATATGCACCACCCTTCATTAGAGGCAGCGATATTCTCTCCCACCCAGTCCTGCCCGACCAAGACAATATTGCACATACGCCTCCAGACAATGAGACTACCACACCTTTTGCCTCTAATTAAAATTATTAAGTCGAGAAGGAAAGAAATGCATTTTAGTCTGTGCTTGTTAGCCAAATGTCTTGATAAAGCTGAACATGTTCTGCTGCTGCCCACCATCTGTTCTTATAAATACTTCTTCAAAACACTGAACAGGAAAATAGATTTGTCATCACTGACTTTCAGCATTTTATACCAGCTCTACTCCCAGCTTTGCCTTTATACAGACTAATAAACATCCACAGAATAAGTTTTTTCGTATTAAAAAATAATAATAATAATGCATTTGACAAATTTCAGTAGAAAAGATTCCAACCCAGCGCATGTAGGAAGCTGTGTACGTATAGGAATAAGGCCATCTTTAACATGGGTAGTATTTTAACGAGGCAGTCTTGCTTTTCCTCTCTTGACCTATTCCTTACTTATTCTCAGTCCTTTCACTGCTAGAGAAGTCACCTTAGCAGCACTGAAACTCCCCGTCTTTGATGAAGAAGTAACTTTTCATTGCACTTCAGCCTTTGAGGCATCAAAATAGCATGCGTCTTTTCAACTTCCCTTTGCTGCTGGGAATTCAAATACCTGCAAGAAAACATGCCTTTTCCATTCCTGAGCAGAAAAAAAAAAATAATAAAGGCAAAAAACAACACACCAGACTTAACCATAGCATCATGACTCCCAGTATATTGCACCTGATACAGTGAGGAAACGCCAGCTGATGCAATATAGCAGCCCAGCTGTTGATAAATAGAGGTTGACAAGAATGTCAGTGCTGTTTCTCATGAATTTCCCCATTGAATTTTATGTTCAGTCATCATTCCCAGGCTCATTCTGCACTATTTTAATTAATCTGCCACCCATGCTTTCTGTAGAAGTAAGTACAATGTTATAGGTACAATGTTATAGTCAGGTACAATCTTACAGCTAAAAATATTTGTAAGACAAAGAAAATTGGGGTTTTCCTGAGGACAGCACTCATCTCCAAACCCACCATTCTTCATTGCCTGAAAAACAGGCATATAGCCTACTGTGTTGAGGACAAAATATGAGTTCTTTTTCCATAAATATTTACGATTGTTTTTTCTAACAATACAGATTTCCTCTCACAGATAGTTTTCCCAGTCAAGACCCAATTCACGATAAAATGAGAATTCAGCTTCACAAGAGGGGTGAACAAATGGTACCAGATACCAGCGTTGTCCCAGCACAAGCAAGTCAGAAGGGGCTCACAGGCACAGGTACTAAATTCCCTAGGGCTTGACTCCAGGCAGATCAGAGGCCACTGTGTTGTTTTTTTTACTATCTCTGGTGAGGCAAAGGCTGAGTATGAAGATTTCTGGAATGCCAGGGTCATTGAAGAAAAAGCTGCTTGGCTTAAATATTATAACTGATATTAAATCAGTTGCGGGAGGGTTGGTACTGATCCCATCAAAGACCCGTGGCATTCCAGGTCGTGTGAGGCCAGGGCTGTGTCTGGGGTGGTACAGCTCGGCAAGGAGCAGTTGTGCCTCCTCCTCAGGCCAGCACAAAGCTCTGCGTGCTGCCAGAGGGCAAAAGAAGAACAGGAATAAGACTAAAAAAATCTAATGCCAGCTGTAAGGAGGGCATGATTGTTTTGAACTGCTAAGGTGTAAGGACATCAAAAAGGACAGCAGAAGCATGTCTTGAAATGATAATGTGTATATCTAAATGGGTTCTAGCATACAGCATGCACAAAATGTGCCTTTCCCAGTCTTCCATGAATTAAACTCCACCATCTACAAATTCTCCCTAGAAGCGTTTTAGGAGTAGGCTTTCCTTTGCAGTTTCTGGTACCGTCCATTTCAGGTTAGACTGGAAATATTGTGAAAGAGGCTCCCGACTCGCTAACATACCAGGCCCTCTCAGGCTCTCGATTCCCTCACATTCAAATCCACAAAACATCTCAGTAAGTACAGGTATATAAGTGACCAAGGATGTTATCTCGTAAGATGGAAAATATTAGGCTGGCTTCAAAAGTCAGAAGTGAAACTTTGCATCATTGCCAAGGCTGCACCTATGCCAGCCGAGGTGAGAACAAAGAGAAAAAGTGAAGATGAAAGCAGACGCTGGATGGTGATTGAGATTTGTTTCTGTTTTTTCTCCACACATTTGGTTGGCATTTTGTTTTTTTCCCTTCCTTCCCTTGTTTGCAGTTGTATGCAAAGTGCATGCTAAAGTGAATATTTTAAGCTACCCAAAACTTTGTGAGGGCGATGGGAAGGAATTACACTGACTGCAAACATGCCCAGGGTTAATACGGCCTTCTTGGAAATAAAAGCACATAGGTTGTTCCAAATACAACTTCATATACTTCAGTTACTTTGCTCTATATGCTATTGCAGCATATGGGTGTCTCACATGTTGCTTAGAGTTAATAGTTTCTGCCTAAAAAGCTCAATAAACACACACAGATTTTTGAAACTTTGTTTCAAAAAGTAAAATTAAAAAAAAAAAAAATCTCTGAAAATCTGGAGTTCTTCCAGCTTTGCCTCCTAGAACCACAAAGCAAGAAGCTGAAGGTGCAGAAGAAGAACACAAAAAGAGATAGACACCGGTTTTCCCTTCACCTGCCTAACACAGATAATACTTTTTGACATTAATTTCTAATGTAGAGATGAATTTGTGATTCTTTTATACATACACATACAAAAATACAAAGATATTTATAAATGTATAAATATTTGTATGTACATATGTATGTATTTACATATACACACATCAGTACAGAAGAGTTGGAATCAAATACAACATAAACAGTACCTCTGGGGCTTTAGAGATACTCTGGTGCCTTCTACCACTACTCTATAAGCTCATAACAAAATTTGGATAGACATGAGCAGAACAAGTATTATTCTGATCCATGTTTGTTATAAGACTGGTGTTACAAGAGGTTTTTTCCTTTGTTGCTGTTATTGGTTTTGGATAGGGGAGGGTGTCACTTTTCCTTCTCTCTTCTCACCCTGTTTTGTTATTCTGCAGCCTTTCAAAGTTTCTAGATCTTTGGAAGTATAATAGTAGGAACAGGAGGAGGTTTAAGTAACAACAGAGTAACTTCTGTTAAGTTCATTTTCCTTTTGGCCACTTAAATTTTTACAAAGTCACAAAATGATTTAGAAAAGTTACAGAAAAATAAAATTTAAAAAATGCATGTTTGTGCTTGTTGCAAGAGGGAAGAAAAAACTTAACCCGCCAGCAATTGCCCTCTTCTACTTACTAAATAAGAAATTTAAAAGAAAGTAAATAAATGAAAAGAAAATTTAAATCTAATTCTATGAGAGTAAAAAATTTCTCACAAGTTGAAGCAGTTAAATACCCCCAAATGGTTCCTTTTGTTTAAATTTTTCATCCTTACTGCCTCTGCATGCCCAACATTTTTATTTATTTTTTAATGAGCATCATTAAATACATGCAACTCATCAGTGACGAGGGTTTAGCTTGGGACAACCTCTGTGGTTTTCACTCCTAGCTTTCTGTCCTGGCTTTCTCTGGGCAGTTCTTCCTCTTGCTCCAGGGGTAGCTCAGCAGCACACAAAGCTCCATCACCAGTTGAGTTTGGAGGAAACCAGGATGGTTTTCAATTTCCTTTAATACATCTGCCTCTAATTTATGGCAGCTCAGCAACTGCTCCTGAACAGCCACAGCACCTCAGCAGCGAGGGAAGAACCTTGGGGAGGAGGCAGGGCAGATTTCCTGGCTGAAACCAAGGGCACAAGCTAGGTACATGAGCACGTGCCATGTGCTGCATTAAGGAAATGCAAGGAGTAATGCACTCAGTGACAACCAAACAGAGCCTGGCAACAATCTAAATATCTGGGGAGAGAAAAGGTGCTACAGAGCCATTAAGAAGGTCAGATCATTGTTCAGATCTGGAATAAAATACCTGGGAGAAAGCCCCACAAAGACAAGAAATGAACCCTTTATATTCAGGATTTGCCACAGGACAACAATCATGTCTGGCAGACTGAAGCCTGTGGGGAGTGGGAGTTTGCTGATACATGGCCATGCTTAGGAATCTACAGTGTCATGGAAAAAGGGAATGGAGGCAGAAACATCTGAAGCTCTGAGCAAAGCAGAGATACAGCATTTCAATACAAATGACTTGGAACTGATTTTAAAGATCTGTCTTAAAGATCACACCCACAGAAGCTCTCCTTGTCCTGTGGCAAAGTATAAAGCAAAGCCACAGTCTCCTTGCTCTGCAACTTAAAAATAAAAAAAAAGTAAAAAAAAAAAAAGTAAAAAAAAAAAAAGTAAAGGAAAGAAGTAAGACCACTCAACTGGTCTTATAGATTTAAAAAATGAAGTCCTTTGTTTACATGTAGGCTCAAAAGAATTAAACAAACACAACAGAAGGGAACATTCTTTGGAGATACAGCTGATTATTTTTCTAACCTGATGTGTCATCAGCAGCCTAGATGCTACACTTAGAAAGAATGTGGCCTTACAGCACTTATCTTTGTACATCCAGTTCCTTCTTTAAGAGCCTTTGTTTTCTCAAACTGATATTTGAATTGTATTAAGCAGCCGCCATATTTCATGATAAAACAACTGTGTGTTGGTACAGAAAGCTGTGC
The DNA here is from genome assembly GCF_965140915.1 of Aythya marila. Lineage (NCBI taxonomy): Eukaryota > Metazoa > Chordata > Aves > Anseriformes > Anatidae > Aythya > Aythya marila. The sequence continues at coordinate 53,443,067 of NC_139045.1, read as the reverse complement.
AGGTGACATTTTGATTTAGAAAATAGTAGGAGAAGAGCTGTGTAAACACCACTTTAAACATTGGCTCTTTGAAGCAAAGCAGGCATAGCTTTGCTCATATTGCCATATATATATATATATAATTGTCTATCCTATGTCATTTTCTGGAGACAATTTTCCTAGGAGGTTCTCCAGGTAAGCCAGTGAGTATGCTTGGCATGTCTTTCGGGGCTCCAAAGGATGTTTTTCAGCAGGCTTCTGGTTCATCAGCATGGGTTTCAGCAGTCTGTGGGCTAAGAGGGATAAGAATAAAACAGGATGCTAGTTCCTGTTGTCAGGATACTTAATCCACTCTGGACTGTAAATAATAAACTTCCCATTGGAACCCACCCATGCTTATCACTGTTAAATTACTAAATATCTCCAAGAATGTAAAAGCAAAACCTAGAGTCATGTCAATGCTGAAAACTGGAGATCTACAACTCTCTACAATGGTTGGCAAGACAAAAGTAAAAAATGTGTTATGAGTTAGTACCTGTCAGTTTCTTTCTCTGTAGGGAAATGATGGCCACAGATGGTTTTCTCTTTGCTGGAAATGATGGCCACAGCCAGTGGTGGTGTCACAGGAGACCTCTCTCCTTCTTTTCCACCTGGCGTTGGGCAGCACTGAGCATGCCAAAGTAAAGAGGCTGCTGCATCCACTAGATCTTGTACTCCAAGCACTGCTGTCTCCAACAGCAGGGCTGATGTCCCTAGGGAATTGTGCAGGCCCAAGCAACAGCACAAAGAGCCACAAAGTCTAATTTAACATTACAAATGCATTCAGCATGGTAAGTCAGGTAAGAGCATTTGTAATTGTGTGTTATATTAATATTGGGTTGGGTTTCTTTGAGGAGTTATAAAGTTCTGGCTCAAGAAGAAAAATGCAGTACTTGAGACTGCATCTTTAAGTGCTGAATCATCTCAGACAGAGAGTCTGAAGAAAAGATTGCTGTCAAGTGCTTGTATATATTGTTAGCTGGACCTTGCCTTGCAAACGCCTTAAGTACAGAGCAGCCACAGGATACCACAAGAAGCAAACCAATGCTGCATGCCCTATAATCTGGTCTTTAATCCACTGTTGATAAATTATGCAGAGAACTACTAAAGTGAAAATTAGCAAGTTAACCCATGTAAGAGAGAAAGAAACAAACAGGCAGAAACACTTCAAGTTATAGACAGACTTGCTGTCATGAAGCCTGTTTTGTGTTGCTTTTACCACCACTTTGCATCTCTCAGCCATGCTTATACAAGGGGTTTTGGCCTGGTCATTTTTACATTCCAGGTCATCTCTGGTCCTGTGTGATTTTTACTTTGCCTTTGATACCATACCAAATACATCTTATTCTTCAAAGTATTAGAAACTGGCTAAAGATTTCACTCAAACCAAGCATTGGCAGAGAAACCTGGCAGAGAAACTGGCTTTTAACTTGATAGTAAAGCAGAGAAGAGTATCTGGTTGAACACTCTGTAGGAGATGAGGTCCTGCTGAGACATGGGACAGCTGGAAAACTGTACAGATGTGAGATATAGTGCTTTCTATTTGGGGATCCACAATGTGTGTTTGGTAGGAGTGATGAAATCTGCTATCTCCTTAGGTTCATGCTCTCAAATTCTTCCTCTCATGAGCAGTTTCACTGTCCTTAAGAGAAAGATTTGCTTTAGGTGGCTGTTACTTTCACCAAGCCTGACTTTTAACAAAGGGGTTTAGATTTTCTTATGGCTTCCAGCTTCTTTATAAAGTTTAAGAGACAACATGGAAAAGCCCATGCAGTCAGCTCTTCACTATCCTGGTCACAGAAATGGATCTTAATGAATTATTTTAAATGGGAAATTTAATGGAAAAAGACTAAATTAACTTAACGAAAAAGGATTTTTAGCTCAAATGCAGCAGTGCATAAAGGCATCATCTGGCAGGTTTAGTAGCAGCCAAACCTGGTCCTGTGTGGTACTGTTAGTTCTTAAGAGACCTGAGCTGCCCGTGCACAGCACCACTGTTGTGGCTGCAAAGAGCAGACATCAATGTATAGAGGCCCATCAGTGCAGGCTCCATAAAGACCTTTCTGGGCCTACCATATACAAGACAGATCAAGTGCTCCTGAAATCACAGTCCAATTTCCAAAGAACCTTATTCATAGGAAATGGAGGTGGCTGGTCCTGTTCACAATGTATTATATGAGGAATATCTGCATGCATAAGAGAGGGACAATGTATAGCACATCTGTTGTATTTTTACTGTACAGGAGAAACTCCTTTTCCATATTGCAGCCCATGTGTTCCCTCTATAATCTTTATAGAGGGAACTACGTACACAGCTGGTGTACAGCTGCTACCTACAAAGGACACATATCTCAGTGCAAACAAAACAGTAAAATGTTTAGCTGTATAAAGTGACAACCTAATAAACAGATCCTCTGTTCCTCTACCTTCATTCCTGAGTATCTGTTTATATTAGGAAGATTTTATGGTGTTCAGAATGATTTATAATTGTTTGACACTACCTGTTTTAAGGCCTATTCATCTTTCAGGAAAAAGCAGTAGCTGACCACTCTATATGTCTCTTCACCCAGACAATGTCGAAGATTTCAATGGAAATTGGGAAAACTGCATGGGAACACTGAACGTATAGATGAAAATGTAGTGTGATATTATATAATTAGCCTACCAGAGGGTGAAATCCCTCAGAAATGTCCAGGGTTGTCTCTGTAGATCAATGGCAGGATGCTGTGCTAGCTGCTTAAGTGCAGGCTGCCAGGAGGGTTGGGCACTGCTGAATGGCAATGAGCTGGGAGCTGTGCCAATGCAAAACCCTGGCGACAGGGAGGTCTGATTCCTGCCGTCATCTACCTAAGGTAGGGTTGCAGAGAGGCTTTACTCAGAGGTGCATGGTACAAGGATGAAGGCAATGGTCAAATGTTGTAGCAAAGGAAATTCTGACTGGATGCAAACATTGCTTCAGAGAGGGTGGTCAAGTGCTGAAACAGGTTGCCCCAAAAGGTTGTGGTGTCTCCATTCCTGAAGATATCCAAGACTTTAGTTGATGTGGCCCTGAGCAACCTGCTATACCTGGCCCTACTGTGAGCAAGAGGCTGGAGTGGATGACACCCAGAAGTCTCACCTGACCTACATTTTGCCATGTTCCTATGAAACCCAGACCTCTCCATAGCCTGGGATAGTCACCAAGGAATGCAGCTAGGAATATTAATTTATTAGGAATCTATATCCAACAAGTCTCTCCTGAAGGAAAGTCCATCAACTATTTCCCAATAAAAGAAAAAGCAAGAAGTACAGGTTTTTTTGAAACTTAGAGCTGTGGTACTGCCACTACCCGAGACCTGTACAGTACCCTGCTGACTAAAGAACTTGCTTAAGAAATAACTGTCCTTAGTGCCATCCTTAACCTGAGAGGTTCAAACACGTATATTGCAGCAACTGAGAAATAAGGATTCTTTAAAAAGGCTAAGGTACACAAAGGAGCCTGGCTCTGTGGCAAAAGTTTAGGTTTGAGGACTTGATAGTGTTAGGTCAGAGGTTGGACTAGGTGATCTCGGACGTCTCTTCCAACCTAGATGATTCTGTGATCCTGTGTTTCTTCTAACAAAGGGAATTCTTACATTTGGTGCTGGAAGGACTTTTGCATGGGCTCAGATGCAGAAATGGCCATGGAGCAGCAGCTATGCCAAGCCTTGCCCCTGTTCCAGCTCTACTCTAGCCACTGGGCTGCAGTCACACTGCCTCTGGTTGCTCTCTTTCCGGCTCTTTGAGTGATATATAATTTATTCCACCAAGACCCACCATCAACAGCAAGCTCTGAGTTTCTTCCCCTCCCACAGCTCTCCTGTTCATTAGGCTGCTCGCTCTTGGAACATCAGCTTGATCTTCTCCAGGCTCAGGAAGACCTAATATTGAGGTTTCCCTGGGCAGGCACCCTAACCACCTCGCCATTAACTAAAAAAATAAATAAATAAAAAATCCCCATAATCACCTCTACCATAACCAAGGTGCGATTTCAAAGAGCTTGTCCACTGCTGAGCTCCACAGGCAGCCTAATGCTGCCCGTGGGTGTTAGGTGTGCTCTGGGAATGGCAGTGGGCTGGGCCCCATGGGAGCAGGCCAGGAGCTCCAGCTCCCCGCATTCAGCCCTTGCTGGCACCCAGGCAGTGAGCTACATGGTCTGTGGTGTTTATGGCCAGGCTGTCCATGCATTTTTTCAGCAGCCAATTACGCCCCAGCTGGTTCCACCAGCAGAACTGATCTGCAGCTGGTACTTCCCAGACAAGCTCTTGTTGTATGGCCAGGCCTCTGCAGAGGCAGGCCTGGTACCCCTGGTACCACCACTGCTAGAGCAGCCCCCGTGGTCTACAGCCTACTTAGAAAGGACCCCAAGGAGTTGATGAAATAGCCTCAGCTCTCAGCTGAGCAAAAACACAACCTTCTCTAACAGCTACAGCGTCTGAACCCGGGCTTACTCTGTCAGCTTTGCCTTTAGGCATAGGCACTGCATGCTTCCACTTCTTTTCTTACTGTCTCTAGACTTGCTCCAATGCAGCGTTACTGCAATCTTGTGACAAGACTGGCATGGACCAAGAAGTGCCATCTAAGTTGTTTGTAACCATGCCTAAGTATTGAAATTTTGATTTTATCTCTTGTTCTTCAGAGGTGAAAATCATGTGTCTCAAATAATAATTCTGTCGAAACAGTATTGACATCTATTTGCAGACTAAGCCTCTTGTTTTTCCACTTCGGAAGACATGCGTGGGTTGGGACCAGAGCACTGATCCCCTCTTCAGGTTTCTTTTATCGTTCTCACGTACAAATCCTGCCATCCCTGAACACTTGAGCTCTAGCAAAGCAGGGAGTCAGTCAGGAACTTAGACTAGGAAATTATCTAATCACCTCATCACAGAGCATGAAGTGACTTCTTATTTACTCTGTCTGCCACTCTTCTTGACAAAACTGATATGTCTTTCAAAATATTTTAACTTTAAAAAAAAAAAAAAATCAAATAATTTTCTTTTGTCTCCTACTGCAGTTTCTTATTTCAGTGTCACCCTTTTGAAAATATTCTGAATTTTCATGTGCTTCTCTTGTTCTTTCTCAGTGATGAACTTTTCTTGGAACAAAAAGTACTCCTTGCATCTTACTTGGTACAATATGTAATAAAATCCCTTAGGTTAGATTAAAGTAGTTATTATGGCCATTATTAGCATCATCTTATGATGATGTATTAATATTTTAATGAATGGTTTTCCCTTAGTATTGGAGGCCAGGAGATGACAATCTACTGTACTCTAGTCTTTCAGGCTTTAAGTAGAACACTAGAATGAAAATTGATTTTCCCTCCAGTGTATATTAAGGAGAAGCACACAATTCAAAGAAATTGTGGGATGAAATGGAAAGGCCGCAGTACCCCAGACAATGGAAGAAACTATATAACACAGGTTTAGGAGAGGGTGACACAGGGACATCCAGATAGCGTTACCCTGAGACAGCACAGTGCTAAAAACACTGGCCCTTGGCCAGAGATAAGCAGCCTCCTTATCCCACTACTGAGCAAGTCAAGTTTCTCTGAAGCATGTTCTTCTCTTCAGCACTCAATAACCTGGCTGGATTTACCATTTGGGGCTTAATGCCAGCAATGCCAGACATGAGTATGCCTGTTCTGCAGTCCTGGTACTGGGAAAGCAATAGATGGGAGCTGAGGTGGCTCTGCATGTAGTCAGCTGGAGCCCAGCAAGTCTCCTTAAAGTAAAAGCTTTACTATTACCAAGAAGAGTGAGGGTAAGGAAGGCAGGAAGAGCAGGACTGCCTCATTTAAAGCTGATGAGCTCAGGTTAGCTGTGCTACTTAATTTGGTTCTCGGACTCGGGCATACAACTGCAGTGAAACCAGGCCAGAGCTGTCTCTGGGTGATGTTACTTCTACACCAGTAAGTGCAGGTGGGGCCGGGGGGCTTCCCTCTGAACTTCACAAGGGGTCTGGGCTGTTCCTTTCCTTGTTCACAAGCAATGAGCTCTCCCCACTCCTCCAGCGTCAGGCTACAGGGCTTAGTCTTGAAAAGCACCCCTGAGAGTGCAGGTGCTCACAAGCCTTCCTGTAACACAACCCATCCCACAGGCGTAATTCGAGGAACACCCATGCACCACTTCATGTCAGTCTTTATTCTGTGCTACATGGAAAAGCATTTTCCAACCTCAAAACTATTCCACCCAAGTGGCCTGAACAACACCAGGATATGCAGGAACTGTACCGTTCTTCTCAAAGTACAATTGTCCCCATCCTCTTCTAATGCTGCCTGTTGATCCCCAAATCACACACAAAGCAGGAGGCTGGGCATGCCAGGACAAAGAATCCTGCAGAAGAGAGGCTATCTGAAAAAAAGTCATTAAAATTTGCCTCTTGCACTACTAAAATGCAAATAACTTCTTAGAACAAATGTTGAAGGACAGAGTAAGATGGAAGAATGTATTTTTTGCTTTTATGTGCTTAGCAAAATCTTGATCATTGGAAGTGCGTACACTTGGGAATTCCAGTCTTATGATACTATGAAGTCTCTTCTGGGCTTAACACTTAAACTTGATACTAATTAATGTCAAAATACACTAATATTCTCTCTTTAATCCTGACTTATTTTCCATTAAAACCAACGGAAGCTTTTCCATTGATTTCACTCTATAAAATGCCTTCTGAAAAACCCACACATAGGTATTATAGCTGTTTAATAGCTAACTACAGTATATGGTTATATATTTTATATAGTTTTACAGTAATAACTAGATGCATATATAGTGTAGTTAACTATAATAGAGTTAAATAGCTGTTATAGCTCATTTTAGCACAAAGAAGAATATTAACTTTTTACTGTAATGATTTAACATCTGCTGGTGGATTCCCTGGAATGATTTAAGAGCACTGCCTGTCTTCTGTCCTAGCTATGCTCAGTAATGAAGTAGAGGCTGAGAAACTTTGCCTGAATAGCACAGAGGTTAACACATGGGACTGAACTGATTTGCAAATCTTCTGGCCTGTCTTGAACAGGAAGGAAGGAGTCAGAAGTGTTTTGCTAATCCCATAGCTGTTTCAGTGCTGAGGTCCATTGCTGCATGCTGTGCAAGCACTGAAGAGATCTCTAGAGCACATCCAGCTCAGGCTCTGCACCAGGGCAGAATCCATCCACATGTGACAGATGTTGGTCTAATCCATTCATACAGACCTCCAGTGAGGGAGATTTGCAACACAGCCTGCCTGCCTGTTGCTTATCCCCTAGATAGGGTGTTTTTTTCATATATAATGTAAATCTTCTTTTTTGCAAATTAGGTTCTTGGTTTATACCCTTCCCAGTGGACATTTTGAGCATTTAATTACTCACTGATCTCTTTAAAACATCCTTTAAGCAGTAACAAAATTTTTCCACTTCACAACGTAGTATAGTGATTTACACTAGCTGAGCAGCTGCTCTACAGTTTTAAAAGACCTGCTCTGTAAGCACCAGACACTTTAGGGGGTGGACGATGGGAAATCGAGATTTATAATTTTATATTCAAGTGTTTCATGATTCTAATGCAATCAGGTTTGATAGTGACAATAAGTCATTGTGAGCTGTGATGGTGAACTGTAGAAACCAGCTGTCTGAGGGCAGGCTGTGCCAGCTACTGGTAGACAGCAAGATGGGTATTGCAGTCTCAGAAAAAGCACTGCAAGCACTGCCATCATGTTCTCAGATTTGCTTCCTCTAACACTGGTAAATTCATGTTAAGAACAAGGGAGAATGAAACAGAACCCATAGAACCAATAGTGGTTTGTTTGTTTGTTTTTCTCCCAAACAACTTCCAGCAGAAGATCGTTGAAGCTTTTCAGCATCACACAACAGGGTTTTTAATTCCAGACAAGATCTTAGATGACAGATTTTGCTTTCAAGAGTGATCTAGTCTGTTTCTTACAGAAGCCTGATACATTACATTTATGGGAGTGGTCCTTCTGTAGTAAATTCTTACAACCACTCCGGGTTTGGCATGGAAAGTGACTGCTCCAGACCATAAGACAATAAAAATAAATAAATAAACCCACTTGTATCAGCTTGGAAATCAATGCTCCTGGAAATTCTGTTCACAGAGAAAGCACGACAGCAGCAACTGATTTCTTTGTAATGGCTTGGAGATTTATCCCAAACTAATTACCTGAAATAACTCAAGACCAGATGGCCTGGATACACAACCAAAAGTTGTGTGACCAGGATTAGACTCCACCACACCTTATGGCTACTGGCATGGGTTTGCCTGTATGGGATGTAATGATAACGCCTCTGGTCCTTGCAGGGAACGGGAAGACAGGAAAAACTGTGGGGAGAACAGGAATACAAATAAGCAAAAAATAACATCAGTACAAGATCTTTTTGATATAGTCAAAATTTCAAAGGAAGAAAAAAACTTCTGCTTTCTTCTGGCCTGGCACAGCTTGTGACAAAACAAGTGAATAAAACACATAATGACAATGAATAAAAGGCATAAAAATTGACTGAAAAAGAAAAGGAAGACCCAAAGGAAAGATAAGGAGACTGTGTCTCACGGTTAGGACCATGCAAAGAAGAGACTGGAACCCAGACTGGAATAACCTGAAACCCTGGAGAAGCAGAGAAATTAATTTAATGCTGAGCATTATCAGAGGTATCACCTCATTAGCTGCATTGCGCTCCTGATGCTTATCCCATACAAAGCTTTCACAAATGAAGCACCTTTCTGAGTCCCTGCAGGGGCATGAGCCATCAGACCAGCTGTGACTCTGCTTAGTGCCACCCTTGTCACAGCACAGACCATGGCCAACGCAGCCACGGCCTTTGGAGGATGCAGCTAATGGGTGAAGAGGTGGTGTCCAACTTTTGTAATGGTACTGTCCCAGGACTGGAGGACTCTCACAGGAAACAGGAGCTCTCAGAGCTAACTGCATCTTAATTACAAGTGCTCATTAGGGCTCACAGCTACCATTTCTCCAGAGAATATATGAGCTGCGAGGCTCGTGCCTGGGCTGGAGGCACCAGGCCCTGATCCATACCAGCACCCAGGAGCTGGTCTGTGCCCTGGTGAAGCAGGGAGGGACTTGGAGCAAGGACGGTCCCTCTTCCATGGCACTGCCTGTGTAGGTTATGACAAGATGCAACAGGCAAACATGAGGTAGGAGTGGAAGCAGTAAAATGAGGCAACAGTGTCACAAATGCATCATCAAAGAGTGAGCCTCTCTGCCTTTCTAGGCACCGTTACGTGGGACTGCTTTTGAGGCAACAACAACAAAGGGGGAGGCATAAGGAGTAATTTGGGAGGGAGCAGTTTTACAGACTTCATCTGGGAGCTTGCCACTGGTTGCAGCGTGGGAGATAGCATGGAGCTGGCTGACAAAGAAGCCAACAAGGAAGCAGCACAAGGAAATGTCATCTAAGAAGCTTGTCCCTGGGCCACTGATAACCTAGGAGGGTTAAGGAACGGGGTTTCTTTTGGGCTGCTTGGGCAGATTGTTTACCCTAGGAATCAAAGTGCACAGAAGAATCAATATAATAGGTGTATTTGCTAAGCATTTCAGGAAAAAAGCAGGAACACTTTGCTTATGTATATACCTGAAAGAGGACAACTGTTACGTGATTTTGCCTAAACCAGATGTGCCAGCATGGGACTAGAAATTGTCCCCAAAATCAGTGTGAACTTCTTTGAACATCCAGTGGTTCTTCGTGTGATAACATGGTTCCTCAGACAACAAACAGGATTAGAGTGAGTACTCAGGGTGTTGGTGCAATACAGAAGCTCAAAGTGCTGAAGAAGTAGACCAAGAGTAAAGGAGGCTTTGATGCAATTCATGGTCTGGGAGTAATAGAAGAACTAAATAATAAAGCAAAGGATAAGAACACTGCTTAAACAAGAGGAAGGGGAATGTGCTTGATGAGTATCAGGCTGATAACCAGCTATTTTCTTAAATGTTTGAGCTACAACTGAAGGCCACATCAGGAGGGAGCAGAAGCAGAGGGAAGCCTAATTAATGGGACAGGGTCTCAGGATTGAAGCACAAGTCACTGAGAGTGAGTGGAGAAGAGGAGAGCCAGAAGGCAAGGTAGGGAGGTGCTAAGGCTGGGTGGTATCAGGTGTGATGTACATCACTGCAACGTGAAGTAGGAAAAACAGTCGGGCGGGGGATATGAAGTGAACTGATAAAAGCAGGGAGAAGAGGACAGCTAGAGGGAAAGGAACCATTAGCTTTCATTCAGCTTGCCTCCTGCAGAGAGGCTATCACAGGAATTCAGCATCTGTGTTTCATGTGTTTGTTGCTCAACTTGTGATACGTCTTCATAAGTAACAACTTTGGTAAATGTTGTTTTTTTTTCCCTCTCTCATTAGTCTCTGTGCTGCTGTTGCTGAGGATCTTTACAACATGAAGTGGAGTGGTAAAAACTTCTACTTACCATGCATGCAGGGTGAAATCACCAAGCAGTGTTGTTATTGAGTGGAGAAAACACAGTGTGGGAGCTGCTGAAAATCAATCATATTTTAGTGGTTTAACTCTGCTGCTTCTCCTGGTATTAAATGTCCTCTGATAGGCCACATTTACAGAGGACTACAAAAAAAAAAAAAAAAAAAAGAATGTAGCCAATTCTTGGATTGACACAGAACAGAATTAAAAAATGCAAGTTCATAACCTTTGTCATTATAATTGCGTAAATTACGTTCCTGATCTCATCAGATGCCCTCTCTCCCGGTCCCAGGCCGCTGGCTTCCACGTCTCCTGCAGCAGAGCCCCGTGACTCTCCCAGGCTCAGGTTTCCTGTGGTCAGCCAGGATTACCTCATGGTCCTGAGTCATCTTCAGCTCTTCTGCCTCCAGGAGCAGAGCCGTGTCCATCACCAAACAGCCTTGCTAAAGCAGAGCCTGATTTGCTTAGAACAAAGACAAGGCAGAGAAAATGGACCTACGACAAAAGAGAGATCTATTTGAGTCTATCTGCGTGCCTCCCACTGAGACTGACTGCGCTGGCTCCTCCAGATTCCCTCAGCAGAGCCTCTGCCCACATAGTCCTGTGCCCAGCAGCAGCTTCTGTCAACTGCCTGCTCCCTCCTGGGAACAACTTCTTAGCTTCTCGCTGATCTCTGGATTTTCAAGCATCTAAACTGGCAAAACAAAGCCTGAAGCTTTCCACTTGAACTGAATATAGGATGCTCAAAGGAATCAGCTTTTCAGTGCCTGCTGGGATGTTCTTGTCTGGAAAGTCACTGTGCAGACTGACATGTTTTCTTCTTCCCACAGTCCTGCTTAATTAGAGCAATGCTGGCTAGCCAGGAAGCATTCTCCTACCCTTCCAGAAGTCAAACAGATTAGCTTAATTTCCAAGGGTACATTTACATTGCAGAGAACATGATGCAGAGATCCCCAAGCTAGCACTGAGCTGATTTGGCAAGTCCACACAGCACAGCAAAGTACTGTGCAGATATGCCAAGTGGGACTGAGAGGCAGAATAATCATGTTCAGCTGGCACAGCACTCAGGGCTATATTGCTTCTGTTTCAGTGCTGGCTTGCAAGGAGCCTCTGCACTGTTTCCCAGTTCTTCAGGCTGTGGGAGTGAATTGTGCCGCACCAGCCTAGATGTCTTCATGCACACCCTAAGTTGCTGATCAGATTCATAGATTATTACATTGCAACTCTGCTCCATCACAACCTCTGTCTTTTAATCAATGAAAAAATGTCCCTTAATATGATCCATTTCACCTTCATTTTGCTACATTTCTGCTGTGAGACACTTTGAACCTCTACTTTGATGCAACGATTTTTTTTTAAACCTATACTTAAGAAAGTCATATAAGCAATCAGATGCTTGCCCTTACCCTGCTCTCTTTCTTCCTTCCAATGTCCCCCAAAGCCTTTGTGAGAAATAGCTTAAAAAAAAAAAAAAAAAAAAAAAAGACATTTTCCTAAGAATTATGATTTGATACTGGATATGATATGATTAACAGCTTTGGCATCAGCCTGTATCAGTTACCCTAAATTCAAGAAACCACTCCTTCTAGCAGGTCCTAGCAGTGCAAAGAACAGCCAGCATGAGAAAATTTGCCAGCTTGCAAAGATTTTGTAGCACTGACTGTGTTCTTGAAAAGCAGCCAGCGCTCCATCCCATCCACTTGTAAATGTTCTGCAGTTATTCTCTTAATAACTCAAGGTTGATGGATGAGTGTAAGGTTGGGCAGCTTTGTTTGATAGCCTAGGGGAGAGAGAGGGAGGGAAAGAAACAAGTATCAGCAAATAGATTGTGCAACAGACAAATAAAAAGAGTTACACAATACACTCTATATTTTAAATAAGCCTTCTGGAATGCTGTCATTGCCACCAATTGATGTTGTTTAGAAGAATTCATCAGTTAATGCTGCTACAATCCTACCAATAATTTCATTTGAAGAGAGACTAATGGGTGCAAATCATTGCCCCCTGCTAGTGTTTAAAGGAGTGTCAACAATGTTGAACAATATTTTCAACAAGTTGCATTTTCTAAAGAGAAAGATTTCCCTTTAAAGAGAGATATTCCCTTCCTTTCTGTCTCCTTCCCTCTTCTCAGCTTGAGCAGCATCTCAGGAGAACAGGAGATTTCAAACATGAGGTGGAAGAAACTTGAGATTTTTCCACACCTCAAAGTCACTTTGCTAGTGATTCATGCAAAGGTTTCGTTAATTGTTTAGTTCAGTGACTTTCAACCCATTTAGAGACACAGAGCAAAAAGTTCCATCCCCAAAATTTTCACATTAGGTATGTGAGAAATGCAATCGCTATGGTCAGTGACTTAAATTTGGTAGAAATGGAGATTACCCCTCAACTTGGTGAATACTGCCATTGTCAAGATTGTCAAAGTTCATTTTATGAACAAAATAATTTTATGTGTTATGAAGTCTTCTGGCAAATATCAATGAATTACTTCCCTCTTGAAGAAAAAGACATACGTCCTTTCTTTTTCACCTCCTGCCACCTCTAATCCATTCTCTCTCCTTGCAGATTCATCTGCCTCCCTCTGTGATCAATAGTCAACAAAACATAAAAGTAATGAAAACATCTCTAGTATGAATTTATTTATTTTTAACTGAAGCATGAATTTTGCAACAAAGTGTGTGGAAGAATTATGGGAATAATAATGATTTCAGATCTATACGTGTGTAACTACAATCAAGCACATGTTAAGGACAAAGTGTATGGTCATGCACAGTATAGCTCGTAGATCACTCAGTTCATCAAGCAAGTCGCCAGTGAGAAAGTGAGCACCTACGAGTCCTTTTGATGTTTGGGCTGGGCTCACTGTTTCACATAATTAATACACTTTTTTTTTCAAAACCAGCAAGCAGAGTATTCATGTGTTGATGAAGGAAAAGCACAATAGCATACGCAATGTGTACTCCAACATACACTTATTAAAATCAACATTTAAATGCCTATTGACCTCAGTTGTGATCAGCAGGCTTTGTTCATATGAGAACATACATATGAAGGAAAATAATAATAATAATTTTAAAAAAAGCTTCTGATAAATGGAGGAAAATATTTTTTGAAGAGTTTGAGGCAACTGTGTGGCTACATGCACAGGTCCACTATTAGCTAAGTCAGTCTGCAATTTAGCAGTAGTTCTGACTACTACTGACTGACAATGATTACACAGAGCAGCTTCTGCAGGGGGCATATGCCAAACTTTCTCCTTGGTAAGAAGGCTCTGCCTGACTCTGTATGACTGGGGCCTGGGAACATGTTCCTCCTCATCCTGCATGTGATGATACCAAATTCCAGATGTTACATAGAGAGCACTGCACTAGAACAAGTGTTGCTCTAAATGAATGAGACCTGACCCCTGCAATCTATCCTGGCCATCCAAGGCTTTTCAAGTCTAGTTCAGGCTCTTCACTCTTTAGGCCCTTTACAGTCATTGCAAAAGACAACAGAATTGCAGAGTGAATACCGTGATTAGCCTCGGTGCTCTTAGCCACAGTCCTCCAAAGTACAGCAATCTCTGTGTTAAACAAAAAATCATTTGGGCAGAAGGTATAACTATTTTTAGAGCTCTGAATCTGAAGAATGAATTTCCCAGGGGCTAAAGGCCACTACAAACTACCAAACTTTCTGCTCCCACTGTATTTGACCTTGTCTTTGTAAAACAGCCAACAGAAACATGATGACTGGTACCCACCAGCACAGAGCGCTGCAGAAGACAAGCCGATGAGTAGGCAAATATCCTTTAAATCAGTAACTCCTGAAAGAGAAAAGTGCACTCCTGTTCCTGCTAGAGACATCCTGCTAGCTTTCTATTTCTGCTGTTTCTCAGCTTCAGCTTTCCACTACAAAAATCAATTTTATCTGAGAAAGGACTGTGAAAAAATTAGCTTCACATTTGTCCTGCTTGAAGCAGTTTTTACACTGTGACACTGAAAGATCAAAACAATTCGTGCTACAGTGCATCAGTCACACCAAAATGACAACTGGTTTTACTCTTATTTTTTTCATCTATGCAGTTTGAGAGTAGAGGGCAAAAGTCACATCTACTTTTCTGGGGTATGAAACCAGAAAGATTCAGACAAAATGTTGTCAGAGTACTTACATAAGTGCCCCAATACATTTCCAACAGCCTTCTGCTAAGCACCCAATTAAAGCCTCTGTGAAGTTGAGTTTAGAAGGCAGAAGTTCCTCAGTCCCATAGCATGGTTAGTTCATCCCACGTTACCATAATATTGAATATTACAGTGCCAAGTAATCCAGTAATTACAGTTTTCCTTTTCAAATCTACTGGAGTTCATTGGAGTAGATGCCATTAAAACAATCCAGAGATTTCCCAAAAGCAAAACAATGTTTGCTAAATGTCTTTATGTGCAAATGCACATTCATATAAACAGCTTAGAGCTAATTTCTGAAAAACACCATGTGAATTGTATTGTGTCAAACCTGAAAGACATTTGAGTGCTTCACCATTAAACACACAGAATCCTGCCTGGGTCATAGTAATATCATCTCTTTCTTTCTAAGGAAGCCTGTCTGACTTGACAAAACATGTATTGTCAAATATATGACAGATGATTCACAAGATAACAAGCAGTCACACAGTCTGCAATTCAGGTGACTACTAGAAACACCCATGAAAACCTTATTTTTATGCTATATTTCTTGTGAATTTATTCTTTCAATACATTTGTTACAGAGTTAGTTCCTTGATTGCTAAAATGTCACGGTAAGAACATGAGAAGGAGTGGCATGGCTAAGAAATGTCCTGCCATTTGTACCCCAGGGCCAAGCTCTCCAGGCTGTCACATACTCTAGGCTTGGGGCAAATTGAAATTAAAGGAATAGGAAGGAATAGAAAAAGGCATAGGAAGTTTGTATTTGCAGGCTCCCTGTAGCCAGATTACACACATTAAAAATGGTCATTTTGGAGCTGATTTACTTTGTAGAAGTTAAGCAGCACTCAGACTGTAAGAAGAGCACCAAGCAGGAAAATCCAGGGAAAGTATAGTATTTCTGAGAGACATTTGCAGACTTCCACTTGGGCCCCATAGCCAGGTTGGTCACAGGTGAGCTGCCTGACCCCCAGAGCAGCCGTAAAGTCAAGTCATGACTGTTTTGTAGCCTCGCTGCTGCGCCTTTCTGAACAGTTTCTGTTTTGTCTGTATGTGACTACCTACCTATAAGCACTTGTACGTATGCATACATCTAAACAAATCCAAAGGATCAGCCTGTGTCCTTTGTGTGAGAGCATTTGTATATAGATGTATGCATATAGACAGTGTGTCTCTTTTCATCCTTCCTTGTTCTCCTTGTTTCCCTCCTTATCCCTTTTCATTTACCTACCATTTAATAAATCCCCAGGAGCATGGACGTAATAAAAAAATAACAAAATCCTGACAATAACCTGACACTCTTAAACTCTCATTGTTTTTTGTTGATTTTTTTGTTTGTTTGTTTGTTTTTTTGTACATACCTTTACCCAGACTTCTTTAACTACCATAGCTAGCCCAGAACAGGTACAGTTTGGGCCATACACATGATTGCATGTATATGAGTATATGCTGACCGTTGTTGCTCTTGTTGGAGACCTGTAAGATTATCAAAATACAAGTAATAATAATTAATATCTATATGTCAGATATGGCCTCTCCAGTGAGGAACTAAAATCAAAATTACAACTCTTGTGGGAGTACGCCAAAACTGAAGGGAAATCTAGAAATGCACTATTCTGTAATCAGGTCAACTTACCTCATAGCACTTGCTGTAAAAACATAAATTACAATATGTTCCCTTGGCATTTCTGTGGTTGCCACTTTTTTATATTCAAACATTATAAAAAACCTTGCAAACAATGAGGATGAATCCCTAGCTCCCAGTAAGAGTGGCCGTACCCCCAGGGCAGCTCTGTGCCATGGCAAACTCCTCTGCAATAGTCCTGCAGGGGCACCTGGCTGCGTCCTGACAGTGCTTTAGGGCAAGACCTGGGGACCACCATCTCCTGCCTGGGGGAAGCCCACAGAGCAGTCAGAAAGGGAAATACTGCAGAGCACAGCCAGCCTGTAGTGGGCTGCATGCAGCTGCACAGCAGTTATTCCCTCAGGAGCAGGACTAGCCAAATCAGCAGTTCTCAGGGCAATGATGGGCTTTGGGTTTAGGAGGGAAAGTGATGGTGACAGAGATATAATGGAAGAATCCATCCTAAATAAAGGACAACTGTGCTTTATTTGTCTGTTTTGTTGGTATACATCAGTATGTATACGGAAAACACAAACTTTTCATAAATAGCCTAATTTCTTTAAAGAAACCCCCCAGAATGTTCTGGAGACCCCCCAGAATGTTTTATTCCTTCAGCTGCTGCAGATACACAACCTTGAATTCTCAGTACCTTTGTAAATCAGGTCGTATACATATGATAAGTTTGTTAGGACCTAATTTTCAGTTATCTTTTTAAAAATGAATATAGGTTATAATCTTCAGAAGTAGAACAATAGTAAGAAGTTTGGACTGTCTTTCATTTGACGTGGTGTTTTCCATAGGTGCACATACTCACCCTACAGCCAATCTGAAACCAATGTGTTCAACTGCATACAACACTCAAGGACATTGCTGTTCTCCTTGGGTTTAGGGAGTTATGCCCAGGCCCATGGTTGCATTTAGGTGCTAATGACAAGTGTAATCAATAGGAGCTAGGTGTTTAAGTATCTTCACACACTCAGGACCTGTATCCCTCCCTGGACAGAAAGGCATAACAGTGAAAAAGAGCCAGCTCCGATTTTTTCATCTATCAAGGCCAGTGCTGAAAACTGTGAAATGTGATGTGGGACCCTGCTCAGGACTGCTGCAAGGTATGGGGTGGGCAGGATAGGATAGGATGAGAGGGCACCTAACATCAGCTGGGATTGTCTTCTACAGGCAAACGCAGCCAGAGCTGTCAGGCTCCTCAGGACATGCACAAAAGAAAACCTGCAGCAGCATGTGCCCAGAGGAGCCCCGCCATTCCCAAACATGCAGGAACAGCTGTGAACGCCGCCCAGGATGGAGCTCAGGGCCCATCTTTTTCCCTTACCACATGGTTCCAGGCCCTGCTGCTGCTTGAGGCTGCCCACGTGCTTGTACAAACCTGTACTTCACAAGTGCTCAGAGATAATATGTGCATGAATTATTCACAGGTATCCGTAAAATTAGTTTTGAAAACTGTACAATAAAGGCCTGACAACAGGCCGGTTGCATCTTCCATGGTTAATTTACCTCAAACAAAGCTGAAGAATCAGCAAATGTTTTGTTTTTGTTTCTTGTTGAGCCAACTTGGTTAAGAAATCTATCCTTCCTGATGCTTCATCTGGGAGCAGCCAGGTCCCCACATAGCATTTCTGCCACTTCCCCGAGCTACAGAACACCAGCATAGATGGACAGAACTTGAGTATTGCCCATGATAGCACCAACAGGCCTGCCCTGTGGCATCAGCTTGGGTGCAATTCTCATTTGGGGCCCATTTCTACTCCCACTGAGTTCACAGGGGCTTGTGGTAGGGCACGTTCAGGCTTCCAATGTATTAGTAATGATACTAATGATATTATGTTTTGCCTGCATTACGGTCTGGTGCTTAGAAAATAAACATCTTGGCTTTGCCTCAGTGTTTATCTTCAATAAATACCTCAGCTTTGCCTCAACAATTATCTCTCCACAGCAGAGACCATTATCCAGTAGCAACATATAATTCCATTAACATTACCGTTTAAAATATATCCTCTTTGTGCTGCAGAGAAAGGAGCTGTGTGTGGGAAACATCAGGAGCCTCATGCATATTTGGAATTAAAACACAAATTAAATCATTCAGGCTATTTTTTAATCCCCTCAGTTTTTGTTATTCTATTTCTTGTTTTCCACAATGCAAGCTTTCTCTGGCTTATGAGGAGATTGCAAATGGAGAAATTTGGAAGGTGTCCAGAGAAAGCATATTTCAGGGCAATCCTGTGCCAGGGGCTACTGCAGGTGATAACTGATAAAGGCCCAACACACCACCTGAATCTGCTTTGAACTGACAATAGGACTTAAGGAACAGGTAAGTGTTGGGTGGGTTTTTTTGTATCTGCTAAGGAAAGTGTATGAGAATATCCTGGTGTTAATTGCTAAATATTAACATCACATTGACATTTAAATCTGATTGCACACAAGTCAGTAAGACGCCTAGAGTTTTACAAGGTGTTTAAAGAAAAAATAGTCTCAGTAATTTGGGGTCTAGAGCAGGAGTAATGTCACTGTCATGAGTAGAGTGCTCTGTGCAAACAGCCAATGCAGCGGCATCTGGAGAGTAACAGCTCCCTATTATGGACAAGTCTTTTTGTCCTCTGTACAAAGCCAACTATGCAGTTAGCTCTGAGTAAATATGCAGTAGGGCAAATTAAATGGGACAGGATCTGTTCTCATGTGCATCAATACAAGTCCAGGGGAACTCTATTAAGTTTGCAGAAGTAAATGAGATCAGAACCTGGCTCATTGTGTTAATGGACAATTGTGTTAAATGTTGGCAAAGACCTCAAATAGGAGGATTGCTCTGAGAGAAAAAGTTGCAGTGATGGGATGTGGCTGAAGAGGAATGGACAGCGGAATAACTGGGCAAAGAGAGCCAAGGTGTGGATGGAAAAAACACATGGGGGTTGCAGTCAAAATCTCCACTGCTAAATCCAGGAAAGGATACAGGTGTGGTGCCTAAGGATTAATAAATAAAGAAATAAATGCATAATTATTTTTTTTAAAGGGTGGAGGGGGAGAAAGGGCAGGGTGGTTTGAGCTATTTGAGACTCTTATAACCAAGCCTGCCGTTTCCCATACTCATGTAGTGCCTCACTGTTGGACCTCAGCATTCCTGAGCTTCTGCACAGCTGAGACTTACCATTATCTCACATGTGCTGAGCCCTCAATGCCTACCTCATGGCCATGTGGCATCCTGGCACCATGGTCTCCTGAAGGATTCAGTCCAGTAAGTGCACTCTGAATGCACCTCAGCATCAGACTTCACACAAAGCACCACAGGTACGGTCCTATGCCTCGTGAGAGTGCCCAGTATTTTCTAAAATAACCACTAGTTCACTTTCATCAGCCTTTGGGACCCAATACTGGTGGCACAGCCTACAGGAGCAGGCAGCATCACCCAAAGCAAAGAGCCATCACTACCCTCAACCATCGTTAGCCACCAGACAATGTTTCTGCACTGCTGAGGTGAGGTGCTGGGAAGATGCAGGTGGAGGCCACTGGCACAGCTGAGCAGACTTGCCAAATTTGGCACTTGCTCATTAACTAGGTTACATGAGCTAGAGGCTTCTTCCACAGCCCTGTTATCTCCACTAGACAGACAAAATTAAAGTAAGTCTAGGAAATGTGTTTTAGTTTGTGGTTCAGGACCTCAGGTGGGACAGGAGGGTCTTTGTTCTTATTCCTCTTATGTATTTTATCTGATGTGAAATGCATGAATAAGCCCTGCAAGCACAGACAGAACCAATGTCACATGAACTGATGGAGTGGTCAATAATGAAGAAATCAGGTCCCTGATAAGGAGCAATGTGACATGCTTGGCAAAGCTGCACACAAGGAGCCAATTTTTTAATATGAACTTCAGCACAGCTAAAAGTAAAGTCGTTCAGCAGAGGGCACATTATGCAAAGCATCCACACAGGCTAAAGGAGCTGTTAGAGGCAATGACTCTGTGGGGTGGCCAAAGCAGATAACCCAACAGAAGGAAATCTTTGCTTTAGCAACAGGGCTGGAGGAATCTTTGTGTGTATGAACCTGGGAACTCTGGATGCTACGGGCAAAGACTGTAACTGGTCATGGTTTAAAAGTGTCCTGGCCTCATGTGTACAATTCAAGAAGAATGTTAATAGATTAAGACATTTCAGAAACAAGTCCAATGAATGACAGAGGATTGGAAAATATGTCTCACAGCAAGAGTTTCCAAAAGCCAAAGAACTTCACTAGAGCAAGGGGAAGGGTTCAGACAGCTATAATATAGGACTATCTGAATTTGCAGCACAACTTTTGAAACAGGCTCTCACACACCTCTATCTAGACAATCTGCCTTGGAAATAAGGTGAGTGGTTTCAGCAGAGAGGGGAAATTAACTGCTGGAACAATTTATATGGAGGGGAGGGTAGATTCTTCATCACTGGGAGTGGTTAAATCAAGTTTAGTTGTTTTATTCAAAGAAAAACAGTAATTCAAACAAGAATGACTGCAGGGAAGCCCTTTGGTCTGGGTTATAGAGGAGGTCACACAAGATGGTTCATTCTGGACATCAGCCAATGAAAAGTTGTCAGCCTATGACCAGATTCCCCTTCACTCTCCATCTCTCATCTGTGAGCAGTGGGAGAGAAATGAAGCATCTCCAGCATTGTCTTCCTCCACCCTGGGATGAAGAAACACTGGAACTACAGGAGAAGGAGAAAGAAATGGGCAAAAAACTCTTAAGTACAGGAACTGAGCGTGGAAATTCAGGAATTAATAGCATATTTCTCTGGGTTGCATAACTAATTATTGAGCAAGAGAAGAGAGCAGATGTGGGCTGGTAGGATGTAGGATAAATTCATTAGAGATGAAGAGTCTCATGGCCAGCTGGAAACTTTGTAGTCTCAGGAGGCAAGAGAGAACTCTTACAGAAGAGGGTATCGCTCTTTGTCCACGTTAAAAAAAAAAAATATCAAAACTTATTGTGTGCCATTCTCTCTTACATACACAAGGAAAAAGAATAAAAAATTAATATTGAAAAAGAAACATAGCTTTTTTTGAAACACCTCATGATATTAAGGTTATTCCCATAGTTAGTTGAGCTCTGAGTTTTCTTCATTTCTGCGGTTATTAGTGCTGAGCAAGATCCAAAGCCACAAGGCAGGCAATGC
This sequence comes from Aythya marila, assembly GCF_965140915.1. NCBI lineage: Eukaryota > Metazoa > Chordata > Aves > Anseriformes > Anatidae > Aythya > Aythya marila. Next base: position 53,421,663 of record NC_139045.1, on the reverse strand, counting down.
TCCCTCAGACTACTTTCCTGAGCATGTTATCTCATCCCTTTGTGAACGTATTCACTGAGGATGCCGCAGTGACCTCTCTTGGCAAGCTATGCTTGTGTCAAATTGCAGGTATGTCTTTCTTCTCAAGCTACTCTTTGCGTGATGTCTGCTAGGAGACCGAAAGAAAAATCAGCCCAAAACAGAAATAAAAACAAAAAGTACAGTGCTAATTGCCTGAAAGTTAAAGGCAGAATGTTACCTATCATAAAAATAAAATAAAATAAAATAAAATAAAATAAAATAAAATAAAATAAAATAAAATAAAATAAAATAAAATAAAATAAAATAAAATAAAATAAAATAAAAATTGTCTACCCACTTTTATAGTGTTAACATATTACCAGCATAACAGTTCAGCCAACAAAATTTGTCACAGAGCCAGACCAGATTCAACATAAAATATTTGATCCCTGAATACTCAAATCTCATGCTCCTTTAAAGAACAGCACTCAGTAAGAGTCATCTTAAGTGCATTAGCCTCCCTTGACAATGATTTTGTAAATCCCATCACAAAATTAAGATACAATCCTATGATGCTTACACAAACTGTGAAAGCTCAGGCCAGTATTTACTTCTCTGACTTCTCTGTTGTTTATCCTGAGTAGAAGATGTATTTCAGCCATCTGAATTTGCACTCCAGGCTTTATCACAATATTCCTCTCATCATCCCCACCCTGGCCTGAAGGGAATACTGTCTTTAGGACACTGCACAAGTCACGGATAGTGGTGCAACACGCAGCTCCACCTACCTGTGGCTGGACAGGTAGATAAGGAATCTAGCCCATGCTCCCATCTGAATAAAGAAAAGCTCCCTGATAGGAAGGAAAATGAAGCACTGGAACAGGCTGCCTCGGGCACTGGTGGAGTCTCTATCAAGTCCTTAAGAACTGGTTAGACAAGCATCTGTCAAGAGCAATATAGGTGCAGTTCATTTTGCCTTCCAACCCTATTTTTCTAGATCTAGGATGAAATTGTGCTTCTGAAGAACTGTTATGATGATTTGCCTCTTCCCTGCATCCTGGGAAGTTAAGAAGGCACAGTTTGGCAACTGGCATTGAGGCAGGTGGATAGCAAGTCACATTAATCATCTTAGAAGGCTATCTACTATTGTCCACCTACTAGAGTCCTTGGTATTGATGGACATTTGGATCTTCAAATCCCAAAATGAACAACAGCTTCCAGACTTTTATAACTAGCATTATTTTTAGCCTGTTACACCATCCTCATGACTGATCTGCTGGAGGTGGCTTTGCTGTAAACCCTGAGGAACGGGAGAGGAAGGGGTTTGTGGAGACATAATTTCCAGGGGGTGATAAGCTTGCATCTGTTTTGAACTGTAAAATGGCAGCTCGTTGTGAAATCCTCTCTGAGCATACCTTTTAAATGCCAAACAAGCACAGCACCAAAAGCACATAAAGAAATAATTGAAAGGCTCTGGAGGGAAGCCAAGAGGACGTGGCTAATGTTTCACCTAATCTCACCCCCTCGCTCGCTCTCCCCCAGCAGCCCTGCCTGCATGACGTGAACTTCAGAGCTTCAGCAGGCAGCTGCTTCTTGACTGTGCACACTGTCTGACCCGCTGGCAGCAGGACAAGAAAAACAAAGAGGCTAAAAACATAAAACAGAGAGAGATTAGGAGCTGTGCGGCCCGGAGTGCTCTCCTTTCATGGTGGGGCTGGGATTGAAGTCCCTCTGGAGGGCCTGCCTGAGCTGGGCTTGGAAGGCCCAGCTCGGACCTCTGCTCGCAGCCGTCCACCGCACAGGGCCCAGCTCCTATGGGTCTCGCTCGTCCTGCCAGGGGAGGCTCAGCTCGGAGGAGATCTGGCTGCCTCCCAGCCCTAGGTTTGGTGGTTCATTCATGTGAGGCTGGAGTTCATGGAGGGGAGCAGTGTGGGAAGAATTTGTAGTGAAACCTGTCAGGTTTTTTTCCTTTGGATAAATCCACTTTGATTCCCCAGCCTCCAGTCACTTGTCCTTTACATGCAAACGGTCATTTATCTCCTCCATCATGCCCCCAGACACATTTCCTTTGCACAGAACAGTTTATTCTTCAATAATCTATATTAAAATAAATTATCCAGAGGCTCATCCTAACAGTCCTGCTCTGAAACTCCTGCTTTCTCTGAGTAACTTCCAGCTGTGTGCTTGCTGTAGAAATTAGCACCACAAGCAAAGGGTACCCATGACACAAAAACTGCAAAGCCTCACCTGTAAGTGTGCTGCTACCACTTCCTGGGCAGGTTAAACTGAAAATGAAGCTGACAAACCTGTTGCACTAAGAGAAGCAGAGCTAGTCTACATGCAGGAATTTGGACTCAGTAGAAGCGAACAGTGTTAATTATTGATTGATTGTATTCACTTCCCTTCAAGTGAAGTTTTTAGGACTGATCTTTTACTTGGCCTTAAAATATAAACTGCAATTAGTGGGGCAGTGGTTCTGCAAAGCCTTTCAGTGATTTTAGAAAAACTCTTCATGTTAACATCAGCCTAAGTGGCAAAAATATTTCAGAGCCTAAATGAAAAGAAACAAATAATATTTTTTTTACTAGGTGCTGACCAAAAACCCCTGGAGTTTCAGTCATAAATCACCAGACCTGTGGCCTCCCACCATAAGCAGTAGTATAGCAGCAAAATAATTGCTGAATGGCAGCACAACAGAAGTAAAGATCAGAGACTGGTAGGGGGCTGAAAGCAAGTGTGACTCTTCTTGCAAAGAATATACAAACCAACAAGGAAGAAAGGACCTAAAAATGAACACACAGTTTGGCTAAAAACAGATACAAAATTAAAATCAACTGGATTTCTGAAGATTTGTTTTTGTTTGTTTATTTGTTTATTAGATTTGTTTTTGATCCGTCTGTTTTTCATTTTGGTTAGTTTCATTTTGAGGCCAAAGTGATGAAACGCTACAAGAAAGGAAGTTCATGTGGTTTTTCAGGGCCATCCAGAAGCAGAGTAATGGAAAACCAACAGCAAGCAGGAAGGACTGGAAAGCATGCAAGAGCTTTCCTACACAAACTGCCGAGCTCTGCAAAAGGAAGGTGTATCACAGTATCACAGAATGGTTAAGGCCGGAAGGGACCTCTGGGGGTGACACACAGACTCTTTCTTGGGGTTGTGCAGCTGTGTACAGACCTGGCATAGGCACAGGAAGGTGTGATAAATTCAGAGAGAGTACCAAAACTGGATTGTCTTTGGAGGCATAATGATCCATCCATCCCCTTTCCAACCACCTGCTGTATGCTCCCCCAAGGATCTGTAGTCTTTGCGCTCCATCAGCCATAGGACTCACCTTGTGTTTGGCCAGCAAGGATTTGAGATGTGATCCTATGCTCTCTTCCCTGCTTGGGCAAGGTCATGTACTTCCTTGCCTTAGCGTAGGTCGGAATTTGCATTAGCATTGTGCAAACTTGAGACAAAACACCGTAGAACTAACTTTTTTTTTTTTTTCTTCCTCTTCTCACTAAAAACTTGTGAGCTCCAGGGAAAGTGCAATAGCTTTGCTCTACATGGTGTCTTACTTAAGCTGTCTCTCTTTGCATAGTAACAGCACTTCCTGTAGCAAAAAAAACAACATGCATGTGTGAGTCTATCATTCCATTTATCCAGTTATATTTTGTGTTTTACAGGCTAGTCAACACAGACTTTTGAACAGTCAAAATCGTCCTCACCCAACCACTCACTGTGCATAAGCATAAAGAAAACAGTATTAATTCTAAGTGTTGAACTGTTCAGGCCCAATCGGGTACATTTGGTGCACCATACTCCCACCTGGCCTCAGAAAATGTGAAAAATGTTCAGGAACTCACATTTGTCCCATCTGCAGACTGTTACAGAAGAAGCAGGACATCAGGGAAAGGCAGTGCCTGGAGATTGGCTTATACCCTGAGAAGGAAGAAGGAAGTTTCATATTTTTGGCCATATAATCTGTGGAAGTGTTTTGAGAATGGAAAGAAAATGACTTTGCCCCCACCCCACCTCCACCCCCCAACTATAGCTGAACGCTGTTTCACTAAGCATGCAAATTCCTTCTGCCTTTGATACAGGTATAGCTGCCGTTGTCGCTCAGGTATGTGAGCACTTTGCAATCTGTAAGGCATGCCTCTTCATGACCTCCTCTGAGCAGAAAAGTGAGAAAAGCTCCTACCTTCATTTCACAGGAGGAGGACTGATTTGGCTGAAATCCTAAACCTCAGAATGAGCTCAGCCTCGTAATAGCTAAGTAATAGCTAAAAGATTAACTATCTTTTTATATCATGTCTTATTGATTAAGTAGCTATGGACTGAATCTTCTCCTGGCTAAAGTCAACTTGCCCTCAAATCTTTGAGGGAATGTTTGCCAATTTGCTCCTTCTCTGGGTTTAACCTATAAATGTCAGACAGATAAGCTTCTGGAGTTGTGCAGAGAAGCATTTAGTAACCCTCCCATCCTTGCAGAAAGCAGCAGAGGACACATGGGTATGTGTCCACCACAGGAAGGATGTGCGTGGGGTGAGTGCTGGCTGGAGTGGATGCAGGGGCCAGAGGGAACCCACGGGGGGCTCAGCAGATCCCTGTGGACATTAAGGAGCTCTCTTGTCCCACCACCTACACAGAGCTACGACATGCAGTGGTGACATGCTGGGTCACACTGAAATTGCCTTTCCACAAGAAAAGGCAATTTCTTTTTATACCACTCTAATATGAATAAAACAATAGCACAGGATAAATCCTGCTTTCCTTTATACTAAAATAAGTATGAGATGACACTGTTGGTTTCAGGAGAGGAGTTTACGTTCCTTCATCTTCCCACTCCCAGAAGAAAATGATTTTCTCTTAAGTAGGGAGCAGAGAATCCCAGATGTGGCTAGAGTTGCGTGATTAATCAGGAGCTGATGTTCAAAACCATAAAAGGAAAATATGAGGGGACTAAAAAGTTAAAAATCATTTGAGGTGAAGATACTCAGGATATTTTGTTTCATTTCATTAATAGTTTAAAAAAATAAATGTAACAATACAACCTTCAACGGCTTCCTTTAAAAAGGCCCAAAATATATAATGCTGAAAAAATAAGAGCTATTTTAACCATTTCATAAAGATTTCTTAAGGCTGTTCACTGAATTCAGCATGGTTCCAATATTTTCAGTCAAATTAGGACTGTATTTCACTACAGCAAATATTAATCTGAACAGAAAATATTAATCTGAAAAGAAAAGAAAAAAAAATCCCTTTTTGTAGACCTTCTATGTCCTAATTTGCTGTCCACTGTACAAATGCAACCCTCAGTCACCTTTGGGTGATTTTGGACTATTTCTCAAAGTTGTGACAATGAAATTACTGGCAATTTTTAACAAAAGCAACTGAACATGTTTTGCCTTTTAATCAATTGTTTGTTTCTTAGACTGCTTGTTCGACTCAATACTCAGCAAACATTTTTAAGGGAAACAATTGTTTCCTAAAGATTCAACACCCTGTCCCATCTGCTGTGGGTACAAAAACTCTGAGACCACCCAAAAACTCATGGAGAAAAAGAAAAGGCATACGAGACTTGTCAACCTTCTTGTGACTTTGTGTTGCGAGTTTTATTCATGAAACACAGAATCTGGACACATGAGGAGTTTACTCTGCTCTCTTGGAAACAAAACATTAAAATGTATTTAAAATGTCCTTTATGGGATACATATTAAGAGCTGGTTAAAAGATGAATTTAATTATATTCAGAAGAATTGTCATCTTTTCTATCAGCTAGTACCAAGTGACATTGGACATCTTACTATACCGAAGAATTTCCTGTCTTTATTGAGTCAAACTCTAGTCATATTTTTCATCAGAAAAGATAAATAGGAATTTAAGAGGGAAGACCCTGCGCAAAGGAACCACAATTCATCAACGTAAAACCTACAGTAAATTAAAACTGTGTTCTTTGAGGCATTTTAGCTAATAGAGGGGCTTCCACACCGTTTTGTAGTGCTAAGATATGCTCCTCATTAATCACAGCGTCCACGTGGCCCTGCCCTTGTTCAAAGGAATTGTTTTGGACAGCCATGTCCTCATGCACAGCTCACCCTTTGCTCCCCAAGCTTACAAGCACTTAGTGGGATATTTAGAGAAGAGAAAGGAATGCAAAGCATCAGCATGAGAGTGCTTATGAAACTCTGGGGGTGACATGGTGGTGCTTTCCAAAAAGGTGGGCATTTTGCCTTTTTTTTGAGGTTTGCACCTCAGTTGTGACAGAAAAGGAGAAAGGCCAGACATGAGATGGGAATAAGAGATGGGGGTTTCCACAAAATAGTCCCAAGTAGTCAAAAAATAACCAAGGTCAGAGCCTCATTCCATTCCTGTTGAAAGAGGGGAGTCGGTATGAAGTGACCCTGCTCTTTTTGAGACCTTGTGGTGCAGAAATGAAACACTGGACCTCCAGGCAGCCTCTCCCCAAAGACTTGCTTTGCCCTGGACTGAAATTGAGCACAGTTTTTGCTTGCAGTTCTCCTCTGCAGCTCTGAGATGCACTGCAAAATGCACACAGAAAAATATTTGCTTGTTCTAAGGGTAAGCATCCCAAAGTGCCATAAACTCCACATGTTTTGAAATGTCTCTGCAGCTGGATCTGGATCATTTACCATATGAAAGATCAGCAGTGCTTTAAATGAAGGATGTTAACACCGCAGTGAGCCACTCTACCTTTCCTATTGATTTTGTTTCACTATCTGCAGCTACAAACCTGTGATTTCCATACCATATATTTTATGCATCCTGAAGGCTGCAGTGCTGACATCTTGGGTGGAAACCAAGCAGCCAGGGGGAACAGGCATATGAGAAGCATCCTGGCCAAGTGACACAGATGTGCCAGATGTAGCCAGAGGTTATGGGGCAGGAGCAGAATGTTAAAAGCATGTTTAATTCTTGCACAGCAATGGGTAGGGGCGACAGGTCCCTTATTCCAAGGTTCAGTGTATGTATGACTTGAAGAAATAAGCTGGCAGGCAGCACAGCACAGGAGACGCTGGAGGCAGGAGCACTGCCAAAAGTCATGGTTCTGGTCCCCACCATCCAGGATGCCTTTGTCTGGTCTTGGAGCTGACAGCAGGAGGGCAACCCTTCCATCAACACTGCTACCCCTTCACCAGCAGGGACCAGAGGATTCCTCCTCAGGCTTTAGGAAATTCGGTGAGGTCAAGCATCAGCTTGAACAGTAAATTTTGCAAGTCCCATAACCACAGGCATCTGATACCAAAGCTATTCCCAAAAGCCCCATTGGCTCATGTAACTTTTAATTGCCACGTTATAAACATTTCTCTGCAGAACCAAATCAAGCAAAGCTTTTTTTTTTTTTTTTTTTTTTCTGTCATTTGTCATGTCTAAAAGATCGTGCAAGATAGGAAAAAGTTTTTTTGTTTGTTTTTGTTTTAATTCTAGTGAAACAAAAATACAATCAACCTCTGAAAGTGAGTCAGGATGCTTTGTTTTGACAAAAGTATTTTGGCTAATGAAAATATTTTAGCTAGAGTTTGACTACCTCAAATATTTTGAAAGTTTTATCACTAGGAAACTAGGAAACTAGGAAATTAAAAAAAGTGATGAGTCAAAAGTATTGAAAGAAAGTCAGTGTCAATTTAGTATTTAACAAACCACCAAACATTGCTGCGTTATGCAACAATTCCACAAAATTTCCACGGATTTGTGAACTGTCCCAGTGTTGTTACAACAGCTGTCCCCATTTAAATAAAGTTTCTTTCTTAGGTTTCATGAAGCCCTGCCTTATCTCATTCAGTCACACAGAGTGGAAACTACATAGAGTGAAGCAGGAAAGTTTGAGGAAATAAGCATTGAAAAAATAGTTTTGGATGACCTTGTTTTTTCTTTCTCTTCTTCAGTTTTGCTCCATGGAAAAGATTTTTGTGAGAGCAACAAACATCTTAGATGTTCTAGTTTGGGGGAGTTCAGTGATTGTTTGTGTCTTCAGCTCCTGAGCATTAAGATTTCTGTCTTGTTATTCTAGTCTGAATTGAATAACTCAAAGTGATTCTCATAACACTGAATTTGGGGATGAAGTTATGTGACTCATAATAATGTCAACCTTTCATTAAACTGAAGCTCTCTTTCACAGACATAATGGAAATAGGCAGCACCTTAAAGGGCTGAATCAGTCCCCATGGACTTGATGCTGATTTCACAGAAAAACATTGGGGATATGTCAGCATTAAACTACTGTAAGTGAAAGAAGGGCTACATCCTACTTTTTCAAATAATAATAGTAATAAACAAGCATATTAAGAATTGTATTCAGATAAAAGTATTATATTGAAAGTAGTCATCTTGCTTTATAGACAACAAGATTTTTTACAAAGTCCAGGAACTCGCATATTATAGTTGTTCTTGTACCTTTTGTGACCTGTCTTTCTAGAAGATGCTGTTTGGTACCTAATTGTCCCAACTGTAAATACAAACAAAATATAAAACAAATAGGAAAAAGTGTATAGCAATGGTTCAGGAGTTGAAGAAAAATAAGATTTAAATTTGAACAGGAGAAAAAAGAAAGCAAGCATATTACTCTGTCCACATCATGTCAAAACTGAGAGAGCCATTCTGAGCTACAACGCTATGTCAGTAAAGAAGAAACCTTAACCTTCAAATGGAGGGAGAAAGGTTAAAAATAATTAAAAATAAATAAATAAATAAATAAATAAATAAATAAATAGGTGTACCTTGATAAATGCACCAGTTTTGCAAAGTATATGCAAAAATATTCCATCTACTGGGCCACATGCCAATATTTCTAGTCTTCTAGGAAGCAGTCCCTCAGCTGAATCAGGATGACTGTTTTGCACCCCTTCATCAAGTAAGTCAAATAGGAATCACCACACTTGAAAATAATCTTCAGTTGAGTTAATCGGAGTGCTAGCAAAACGTAGAAGAAATCAATCCTGTAGAAAATTTCCAACTTTCTATCTTTTCCATCAATGTTTCCCCAAATCAAATTTATACATAATAATGAAGTATGTATTTTTAAAAGTTTAATACCATTTACATTCTTTTAGAAATTGTTTAGTATGCCCCAAAATTTTGTGGTTTGCTTCTCCTTCTCCTTCTCCTTCTCCTTCTCCTTCTCCTTCTCCTTCTCCTTCTCCTTCTCCTTCTCCTTCTCCTTCTCCTTCTCCTTCTCCTTCTCCTTCTCCTTTTCTTCCTTTCCCTTTCCCTTTTCATTTTTTTTCCTTTTCTTTTTTCTCTTCCTTTTTCTTTCCATTTCTCTTTCTCTCTTATTTTTTTCTCTTTCTTTTTCTTTTTCCCAATGTGAGTATTTCACAATGAAAGGCATGAATCTGATCTGGATTTCATAATGTCCCACTGACCTTGGTTCTGTGCAGATTTATGCCACTGAGCAGTTTGCATACAGAAATTATAGTTTTTGAGTATGCAGCTATGAAATATGAGCCCAGGAAAGCACAGTTATTATATGTATAAGGTGAGAACAAGATTTGAGAAAAAGATTTCAGAATGTTTTAGAAAACCAAGACCAACTACTGCTTTCTCTCATTTGCTTCATGTTAGTACATCAATCAAGTAAACACTAAGAATGAATACTTAAACTAGTGAACAATGCTGACCCAAAAACAAACAGTTATTCTGGGCCAGAATTTGGAAGTTTTTATGTCATGCAAGTGAAATACTAGAACAAACTGTCATTAAGAGCAACGGGAGGAAAAATCCTATCCAAATCCAAGATAAAGTCTGATAAATACATGGAGATGAAAACTGCCAAAATACACTCTGAGCTTACAGCTTATGCTCCTGTGCTCCCAGAAGAGTTCAAAAGCTGGTGGAAATAAAAGAAGAAACTTGAAATGCAGGTGGAAGTGTCCTGGTAAGCTCCCTCTGTGTCTGGGCATCCCTTTTTCTCAGTGTCCCTCTTGGTGGTGTGTGTAGCTCTCACAGACCTGGGCATGTCACTTAGAGTCAAGGAGGAAAAATTTTGGAAGTGTTACACCCCATCATAATGGCAGAAAGCCTCTGAAAGATGCCAGCCACAGGTCTGCCAGCAGCTGCAGGGAGCAGTGAGCAAGCTGCAGTTCAGGCTGGCTGCCTGGAGTTCTTGCTTGTGATATTTCCACAAATGTGCCTCACCGCTTTTGTCCTTGCTGTTGCTTCCATTTAAGCGTCAGTCAGTTGGAGAGAACAAAAGCAGGCCTCCACTTTTCATACTAGAAGCATGTTGTTTGTTCCTTGTTTTCCACTATTCTACCCTTGGAGCTGGAGCTTTTTTGTGAACATGATGATGCTTGGCTGAATATTTCATTCTCATTAGAAAGCACAGCATCCTAGCGAGTATCAAACACGAACAATAAATGCTTCTGATAAAGAACCAGTACAAAGACTATATGGCAAACATCCCCTCCTGTGAAGCCTGTCCTCACCTCTGTCCCTCTGTGTGTCTACATCACAAATAACAAATGGGAGGACTAGGTCAGAGAAAAGGTTAAAAGGTACAAAGCTACTAGTTTCCCAGAGGCAGTCTTTCAGCAAGCTCCGTCCATGACAATACAGCTATGGGGACAAGGGAAAGATAAGGCTTTCTTCAAATGTTATTTGGCGCTTAGGAGAGCGGAAAAGGAGATGAAATACATTTTACCAGCAGCAGGGAGGGAGAGGCACCAAGCAGCCGATCCCTAGTAGACAACGTTAGCAGGGAGGAATAGATTAGAGCCCCTTCCTGCCTGCCTGGGAGGGGGAGAGTGCTTTTGTGGTTTTATCTGGAAGGAGAGGATGTGCTTGGCATGGCGTGCTGGCAGGTGGAGCTGGGCTGGTAATTCAGCCAGACACCAGGGCGACAATGACAGGATGAGGGAAAATGGCACAACTGGAAGCAAATCAACGCTTCTACTGCAAAGCAGCCATAAGGGAAGAGACCGGGTCTGGGGTCATGGGAGGGTGTGAGTGAAGGAACTTAGGAAGGTGTCAGTGTGAGGGAAAAGGGAAGGCCTTGGAAGCCTTAGTCGGGATTTTAATGTCATTAGAAAAACACAGCGAATGGTTGCAATAAAGAGAAAATAATAGGAACATGGGTGTGGATCTCTGTCAATCATATTGCATTTCAAACCTTCACTAAATAGGCATTTGCTTACACTAAATAGCAGTGGATGACTGCAGCAGGCATTCCAATAACCCCCAAAGCATTTTCTATCTATAGAAATTCATGCTGAAGTCTATGTAATATGGTCTTCATTTCAAATTGAGCAGAAGAATTTAATAGACTGCAGCCTTTTGTCAAAGGACAAAGGCAGGGAACTGTGTAAAGCTGAGCACTACAAAATACTCAGGAGTCTGCTTCTGGCTGGTACTTAAGTCTCTGTTTTACAGTCGTGGACTTCGGGGACATGTGGTATATAAAAAAAAGAGAGCAGGAGGCACTTTTCCCATATAGTCTATTGCTTCCTGCAATTCATGAGGAGTCTTTCCTTGTGCATAAAGGTCACCTTTCATTTATGGACTGGATCTGTTTGGTTTGTTGGAAAAGGGTGTCCTGACAACATATTAAAAAACAAAAGAAAACAAAATAGGGAAGGAAATGTAAAAAGTAGGAGTAGAAGAGTGTCTGTCAAGGCAGGACTTCTAAAAATAATGGCTATTAAAGAGAGTTGGCCATTGAAACTACACCATATAGAAATAACCTAATGGCACTCCTGATTACAGACTGAAAAAATATGGCATTTACATTTACCACACAGAGACTTTAAAACCTCAGGCATAACCCCCAATGTTATGCATGGCCAAAAAAGGTGAGAATATGAAGAGAGATGTGAAATGTAGTGGTGAGACAAACAAAAAGAAAACTGGGCTCACAACAGCTCTGCTGCAGGTCCCCCCTGTGGCACTGCACCAGGACTGAGCCCACGCCTGCTGCCCCTCTGGCCCTGATGTCCCCACAGGTCCCAGCTGACCACCAGGCAGGGCAGTGGTGCTGTCACAGCACCCAAATGTGTGAACTGCAAGGGAACAGGGGGATGGGGCATGAGATAGGATCAAAAGATAAAAATTCCATGCTCAGCACAGGCGATTTGGTGTGTCTAACTGGAGTCTGTCCCCAAAATATTTGGGTATACCTGCATCAGCCTGTTTTGGGATACCCACCTGGACCAGCAACAGCCGGCTGCAGGACCACAGCCCACCTTCGAGGGACCACTGGCAGCAATGTTTTAATTTTGATTGTAAACAAGTGATGGTATTTTCACTTTGACGGTGCCTCTTTGGGAAACACCCCCTGCACCCTTGCTCAGCAAGGGAAAAATGTGACTGTGAGCAGTGGCTAGTGCAATTCATAAGCCCTGCCACAGCCAAGGGCAATTATTTTTATTTACAAGCACTCCTTAGAAACCCTGATCAAAATATGGCCAATGATTAACAACTAAGACTCAACCTATGTCAGCTCATTTCCATCAGCATTTCTATACACTCTCATGATGCATATGAAATAGTGCATCAAGCTTATCAGCCGTGAGATCCGGCCACTGGAGGGACAGCCAGATGTCTTCTCATGTATGCATGGGTGTGGAGGGTCTCTCCTTGCCCTGAGGTGTACAGAGAACTGAAATATCTTTCAGGGCTTCCCCAGTTTGCAACCCCTGCCCAGAAGCTCCTGAGTGCTCAGAAATAATTTACACAGAAGTGAATTTCTTAATGAACATCAGGAATTGGAACAGGGCTGGAGTGATGCTGGTGAGCAACCTGGCAGAGCAGGGAGGACTGCAAAGAAGAGCAGATGCTGAGGGCAGTCAGGACGGTGCAGGGCACAGGCTGGGCCCTCTGCAGGTGGCTGAAAGTGCTCGGGGAGGGATGGAGGGGGAAAGAAGGAGCTGGTGGTGAGCAAATGGCTCTCCAGCCCCTGCTCAGCAAAACCACTCCAGAGGCTCTGTGCGACGTGGATATGCAAAGGTGAGAGTGCCCAGGTAAAGCACATTAGGAAAAAGAGTAAATCAGGAAAATCCTCAAAATCAAAATTAACATCAAGCTCATATGTTTTGGAAAGTGCTGTGAACATGTGATTACTTCAGCTGCAATAGCAGGGAGGGGGTTGCTGGGGTGCTCTGTGGGAAAATGCTCAGCATTTCCTACAACAGAAGGTGCTAAGACCGGGCAGCTGACCGGGATCTGCGCAGCAGAAGGATATCGGGGTGTGTCAGAAATGCGAGCGATGGGGGGACAATACAGAGCTGCAACTCCCTTCCGCCCCTGCCCCCCTGCCAGACATCCGGATTCCAGGAGCAAAAGGGCAAAGTCATTTTTTTTCCCCCTGAATAGCCTTCTGGGACTCTGGGAGCCTGCCCTCGGGACTGTCGGAGCGCTGCTGCTGCCCATACAAGCCGCTAGCACTCGGTTCAATTCATCACCCATTCTCGGCAGTAACTGGAGTTGTGCTGGAAGGAGGCATCATAGTAAAATACCTCGGGTCTGCTTCCTCTTTCTGTGTTATTTCTGTAACACAGCTGATGCAGTTTGTCACTTGCAGGTAAAGGAGCCATGGCCCTGCTATCAGTGGGACATATTTCCAGTGTAAGTGATGCATTGTGGACTGCAGTACGTGTATCTTAGCTGCATTTCTGCCTCCTCTTAAATTTTCTTGAGGCTTTTTCTTGACTAAAGTTTCACTTCCTCATTAAAATAAAATAAAATAAAATAAAATAAAATAAAATAAAATAAAATAAAATAAAATAAAATAAAATAAAAACACAGAAGTGGAATTTTGACTGAAACAAAACAACAACAACAAAATGCCTGACACTCAGAGCTTAGAGTTCAGGCAGTTTCCCAGATGAACAAACACTCATCATCAATCTGTGGAGCTCGTGCATGCCTGGGACTTCCATCCTCCTGGACGCCATGGTCTTTGTCTGGAAAGGAGCTGCTTCCTACAACAGAAAACATGAAGTATTTTTCACCAATTAAAGCCTTGCAAAAATATCAGGTCCTGATATCGCAGAAGGGGAATACAACCAGGCAATGGTATCATGCAGATTTTTTATTTATTTGATGAAGCATTACACACACACACACATATATATATATTTAGATATATATATATACGCTTCTCTATCTGCTATACTTTTTAATACTCATTCTGCATTGTTTTCATTCTTCATTTTATTCAAATGAGCTTTATGCAGTTGCTGTTGTAGTGTGAACTTTTCAATACTTATATTGCATATGTTACTGTTTCCAGGGTACAGAGCTCCATAGGACAAATTTCTTCAGAAAGTGGGTTTTGGCTGGCTGAGATTTGGCAGGCACTTAGAGCCCATTGATGTTTTCAGGAGAGGGAATTACATGAGACTGTGAAGCAGGAATTAGGGCAGGATTTGGTTTTAGGGTCAAGAATCCCCTTCAGTTTGATTATAAGATTTACTTCAGTGCCAGTTAACTAATCACATTATCCTTCCGAGGAGAAGGAGGTGAAATTGTGAAGGTACAATTCCTCCTAGCTCTGTAACTGTGCTGCCAGCTACAGCTGGGTGCATAGTGCATGCACGCAGGGAGGACCATGCGGTATGCAAGCCAACAGAGATGTCAGGCCCATGGAAATCAAACACAAGAAATCAAAAGTTATTATTAAACAAGACTGAGAGTTAGATTCACTTCAACAGGATGGTGGTAACAGGGCTGTGGTGAGATGGTGCGGGTTAAGTCATAAAGCAGCATTCAGAACTCAATACTTATTATTTTTAAAAGTGAAAAAAAGGTCCTGCCTCCAAAAACTGGATCTTCCAAATACTTGAGAGGTTTAAAAGATGAAGAGGAGAATTTTCTGTCATGTGACAAACTCCATAAGAGATAAGCATCTGCACTCATTGAGAATGAATGAGACAAACAGACTGAAATTTACTTTGTTTCAGCTTTTTAGAAGGTGGCAACCCTAAAATTCACTCTCAACCAAGATCCTTGTTAATTAACTTGCTATAACAAGTTAATGAGGAAAGAATCCACGTGCCCTCCGGAAGTGCTGCAGTTTGCTTCATTTATGCAAAACTTTTGAAGCCCATTAAGACCAGTGAGGCCAGCAGAGATAAAGAGGAAAATAAGTCTCTCTAGCTCAGAGTCAGGATGATCCTTGCAATTGTCCATGTATGGTCTGATGTTTATAGACCCAAATCATACAAAATAATGAGGTCCCTAATTCTGGTCTTAAGCTCCTAATTTATCCCTATTTCCTAGAAACTATAAGCCTAAATATTCTGTTCATTCTGACTCCTGGTGTTCAAAGTTGCTCAGAAAAAAAAAATAAAAAACTTTTTTGTTTGTTCCTACTGGTTAGCTTTGGACAAAAAAAAATATAGCTTTTTTCAAAACTTGTTGCTTTGGATGGAAGATGTTGTTTCTCCACTGAGACCTTCTCACTCAGAACCAAAATATTCCACATTCTGCCACCACAAACCAAAGCAAAGCTGAGCCTTGCAGCTCCCAGCCCCCAGGAGTTGCACAACCCACAGGGGAAGCCTGGAGAAAAAAAGATCCCAAGCTGTAGGCTGTTCCACTATTGCACTTCATTTTGCATTTCCTATCTTCTCATGTGGCTGAATCCCAAATGGTCAAAGGGGTCACACAAAGAAAACTAAGTATTAAAATAATTTTCCTTTCTAACGTGGCTCTGCACTAGTGATACACCTTGTGGAAACCAGTCCCACAGCTAGGCTGGGCACAGTGTAAAGGACAGTGTCTTGTAAAATGTTTTAAAAACATACCATCTTCCCAGTGGAAAACTGTGTCTATAACTTCCATATTATTCCCTGTGCCAGAAACTACTGCTGCCAGCTCTTGCCTGCTAGCCTCTTCAGAAAATCTTGTGGGGTGTGAACAACATCTGCAAAATATCAGCCCCCAGCCCTCACACCCAGGTAACCCCAAAGCACAAAGAAGGGCTGGGCCTTCCCCATGGGGAGATATGCCTTCACCCCCTCTGGTCTGTGTGTTCTGGTGACCGAAGGAACAAACAATGCACCCTGGGCAAGGCGCTCATCTTCTGAGATACCCTAATCAGCCACGGCCACATGTGCCCTGTGTCCTTGGAGCTCCTCAGGCCAGCTGGGCCTGTCAAATTTCTGGGCATGCCCTGAAAAAGGGCAGCAATGACCTGCAGCACAGATCACCCAGGACCACTCTGCCACCTCTGTAGTGTGTCCCCCATACGCTGTCACTTAACTTCACCTCTGCCAGCACTCTCCATCTGCCTCTTCATCTCTGCTCTGCTTTTCTACTGAAATTCCCTTTATAAATCAAAAAAAAAAAAAAAAAAAAAAAGTCAATGTGCTTAGGTATATGTATGAATGCTCCTCTTCACATGCATGGAAAAGTTCTGCTGCCACATGCATTTCTAGGCATATTGCCTCTCTATTCAGCCCAGGATCCCATTCAAAAAGGGCTTCTTGTTTGTCTCACTCCACAAACTTCCTCATTACCTTACCTCACAGGCTTTGCTTTTTTCTCTGCTTGCTCTCTGCTGCCTCTGCTAGGACCCTTTCTTTCCTGGCCATTTCTGAGTGCAGGAATAGAAAAGAAGATAGATACTTTTTCTTCATCTCAGCTGCTGACACAAGACAAAATGTTAATGCTTCTGTTTGCCACGGGTATATTCAGTGTTGTAATTGGCAAGCTTAGATTTATTTTTATTTTTAGATGTACATGTAGCTCAATATTCTGCCTTGTCCTCATATTTAGAAGCCAGTTAGCAACCTCTGGACAGGAGAATATCCAACCTGTATTAACAAAAACGCTGTTAACTTTACAGCTCTGGCATGAATGGGTAACGTTTTGGAAGTAAATGACCTTCTTTATTGAAATTCATTTCCTTTTTTGCTCTTTTCTCTCTGTTTCTCTCTCCACATTTATTTCCATCTGCACCTTCCTCTTAATTTCCCTTCTCACGTTTTCATTTTTCTAGATTAATTTTTTGATGTTGAGAAATATCAGAGACCTGCAATTTCCTTCGTAAAGGCCACAGCCGTTCACATCTGACTGCCCCTTTAAAAAGAGACAACTTGTGTTCATTCGACACTAGCAGCAGAAAGTAACAGATAAGAACACGCATAACTGGAGCCTGGGCACCCTCCCAAACGGGCTGTGCACACCCATCCTTGGCCACAAGCTGCAGATCTCTCCCGCCTAGGACATCTGTGCCGTTTAATGGAGAGGTTTGTGATAAACTGAAGTCCCTCAAAAGACCGAGCTATTAAGCCACAGCTCATTTTTATTTGACCCATCCTTCTAGTCAGTCTTTTCTTGTCCCAGATGAGTTCAGGGAAATCATCTGCATTCCCTAGGGCTACCAGTGCAGCTGCATAGGCCTTGGTTTCCACGCTGAGTTTTCACTAAAACTCCTCTCCTGAGCATCTCCAAGGCTTCAATAAAGCTCTGCAAAAACCTGGCCAGTGGTTCAAGCTCCCACTCACAGGAAAACATTTTAAAAGTCTGGTTAGCCTGATGCAGCACCTGTACCTCTCCAAAGATTCAAAGACATCAAGAACATCAATTTTATGAGAATGGGGCAAACTGGGTAAATCAAGGAGCCTGTTTATCAGTCCCATTCACAAGTAATGGGGGAATGTTAACAGCAGAGGCTTCAGGGATGTTTTATGGTTGATTGCTGGTAAAAGAGTAACTCCTCATTATTTCTGACCTAATGAATATTTAATTCAAAATGTAACAGCACTACGGAAGAGACTTAATAGCCTGGTACACTGAATATTCACCTGAGGTATGTATGTTGTGGATTTTAGTTCCCTTCCTGACCTAGGAAGAGCCAACACACCTGAACACTGCAAAACCAGAACTTCAGTCTGGACCTCTTCTGCCCCAGAAGAAGACTCCAAACATTAGCATAGCTTTTACAATCAAAAGCCTTCAGGACATTTGCAAAACAAGCAAGGCAAAAATCCACAGGCTGTTCTGTGTTCCATTAGGCTCTGGTGGTTAGGAGATGAGGGAAATTGCAGAAAGAGGATATAAATAAAAAGTTATATAAAACAATTGTTTTACAGACTCATGATTTTACTGTTATAGCTACAAATGTTTTAATTAAAAATACTGGTAATTCCTGCCAGCTCCCGGCTATGTCTGCAGGCAGGCATTAGCAAGAGCTGGAGCCAGGGAGTGTTTTGCAGGCCATTTTGAAATACCCTGTGCCTCGACAGTCACCCACGGAGCAGGACAGTGTACCTGGCCATCACACACTTACCCCTGTGGTTTCCCAAAAGTGTCTGAAATGCGCAAGTCTTGCTCTGTATCAGACCAACGGTAAATATCAACCTCTCCCCCAAAATGCTGACAAACCATGGTGTTGCCTGCTGTACAGCCGTAGCTGCAGTACCCTGTCCTACATAGCACTGCTGAATTTCATTCAGGGAGGTCCAAAAATATTGATAAGTGAAAACATAAAATAGACAGGGAAAGCTGTAACAGAAACCGCTGAACAAAGCAGAGCCATAAGGAATCAATCACTATTATTCATTCCATAATTGAGATCACAATAATAAGCAACAATGAAGTACTGGAGCCATTAAATAAATCAGCAAAATTTGTGAGGTCCAATCTTACTGACATATTTAATTTCCTTGCAACTTTTCTATACTAATGCCAAAGGAAGAAAAAAAAAAAAAGGAAAAAAAAAAAAAAAAAGCTTAATAGCTTAATAATTCTGCATACAGTGCTGAGGTTAGAAGCTGGCCATTTCCCTCCAGCTTGCAGGAGAAAAAATGGGATAGACTATTCTCTGTTCTGCTTGGCTGCAGAACGTTAATGATTAGGTACCTGCGGATAAATGCCTGTTCCAGAGGAAAGGCAAAGCTGTGGCCCTGCTCTGCAGCAGAACTCATGGAGAGCTGCTGAACCTCCCGAGAGCCCCACAGACCTCAGCAGAAGACAAGCAAAGAGCTGCCTCTGCTGGCAAGGGGCTAAAGCATACGTGAGGGATAAGTCTCCAAAAATCAAGTACTTCTTACTCAGGGGTTGCTACCACTTTGTTGAATTTCCTCTACCACTTCTCTGCTTCAGCCATTTTCAGCTCCTTTTCACTCGCTAGGCTATGGATGGCCATGGGAATCTGCACAGATCTGCAGATGATTTGGAGGGAGTGATTAGGAGAGGTACAAGCACTGGGTATGGCATTGCACTGTTCTTGTCCTTCCTCAGCAAGCCTTCATGGAGTGCACTGTGACGCACTTTGTACAAATAATAGTTCCACAGACAGGCAGAAAGAGCAAGAGCATTTGTGCTTCACCACCCACTAAGGACTATTTTTGTGCATTTACATTATTCTGGGTTTGAAGAGTTTCAGCCAACCAGTACAGACCAACAGGAAACCTTTTACTGCCCAAGCTTACATGACAAGTAAAAGTGAGTTTCAGTGTGAAAAGCCCATGACCAGTTTTTGGGCTAAAACTCACTCCTCTAAGATGCCTTAAGTACTGCTAATTAAGGCACTGGTAGGAATCCAGAGTATTTCACAAGTGATCTGGAAGCAGAGGGGAAAAAAAACAACAACCCTTAGAATGACTGATTAGTGTGCTTTTGTGATTTTAAGCATATTTTTAAAAAAAACGTTTTAAAATTTCACTGTAGCATAAAGCCTAAAATTTGCAGCAGGACCTACAGAGAAGGGGTGAAACACCACTGCAAAAACAGCATTCAGTGGAAGCCTACATTTACAAACCGACTGGAGAGCAGTTGCACAAGGGACCTGGAGTTTGCATCTCCCAGCACATTTTTGTTTAGCTGGGGCTTTCTCACAGACATAGCTCCATTGCAACTGGCTTTGAAGTCCTGTGCACACCTGCATAGATTACAAAGAAGGGAAGGCAGGTCCCTCCACACCCAAACTGTAAATTAACAATGCAACATGTCAGGTTAAGATATGCCCTCCAGCACCCTGTTTTAAAGTCAGACCAATGGTTGACAATCTCCTGATATGGTTAACCCTTTCCCTGGAATTCATACCCACCTTCCAGACTCCTGAAAGAAGAAACAAACTTCTGTGACTGTGATTTTTTTTTAAGTAATATATCAGTTCAAACCTGGGCCATCTGCTTTAATCCGAGTTGGGAATTGAATTGTACTATTTTTTTTTCTTCTATAAAGCAGAAAAAAAGTTACCAGTGTACTGGTAACTTTATTTTTTTCGAACTTCCTGGTACAGCTGTGTGGAGCAGTAGTTTCAGCCTGTGAATATACCACAGGTTGAAGAAAGCCAGCCTTTACCTTTCCATTTCACCTGTTACTTGTGGAACAACCCTCTGCTATAGGTCGGTCATGGCAATTATTGTTTGTTTTGTTTTGTTTTGTTTTCTCCAAACTTCTTCATGAGGTTTTGCTCTTCTAGCAGAGAAGTACACCAACAAGCAACAAGAGCTTCAAAAGGAATTCTCACTGAGCCAAAACCAAGTATACTCACCCAAGCTACAAGATCTCACAGCCTTATGATTGCAGTCCCTTGCCTTTCTTCCTCTACTTTGCCGTGGTGGGCCATTAATCATACTCATCATGCCCCATCACTTCATACCTACTGGTTGGCAACAACCCATTCCTGTACCATCTGTCATGCTGATCTTCTCCTGACCTGGTATCCTCTTGCCCCATCTCATCTCATTGCTCCTGTCTCTAATATGACACAAGCATATGAGAACAAATTGCCCCACTGACCTCCTCGGCATGATTTCCGTGGGGCTCAGTGCCCACTACCACTGCACTCCACTACTTCATTTGGTACATACAGCCTCAAAACAGGCCTCACTCACACTCAAACTCGCAAAAATCCTCACAGGGTGGACACAAGCTGGAGTTCAGGAACAGGGTGGAGTTATGACGGGCAAGGGGTGCACTCTCTTCTCTGTGTGGCCATCTCCATGTCTCCCACCTGCTCTTCCAGGGAGCTCATGCAGCCCTCCCTGGCCTTTGGTGCTACCTGGCAGCATCCCAACACTCTCTAGGCCAAAGGTAAAAGCCTGGAGACATTTAGGTTGGGCTGCCATTATATAGCATGGGTAGTCTGATCCAGCAAGGGACCAGACTGCAGTTCACACCCTGGTCCAAGCCCCAAAAGACAGTGATGACTCCTGTGGCCAGGTTCTGGTTCTTACAGTAAGACCTGGAACATTCCTGAGCAGTGATAAGAAAGGTCAGCTAAGTATCCAGCAGTGCTACTTGAAAAGTATCACCAGCTGACTCCTGTAAAAGATACTTATATATATAAATATATATATATATATTTTATATATATATATATATAAAGGGGTTACTTTATCTCCCTCTTTTCTCACATACATCTCCTTCCTTGTTGCAAGACCACAAGGCAGAGACCCAACCGTGTTCTCGTGAAAGCAAGAATGCTGATTTTCAGAAGTTTTTTGTCTCAGTGAAAAAGAAATATACCTCTGAAAAACATTACCTATTCCTGTGCCTATATTAAGTGATTTACGTTAAGTATCTAAAACCAACCACTTTGGTGCATACTCTGAGCTGCATCAAAAGGAAACACATATCCCAGAAGACAAACAAAAAGGAAGAAAATTAAGGAATGGCAACCACCAGAGACTTTTATAGGAAAAGAAAAAAAAAAGAGAAAAAAAAAAAAAAAAAAGAGAGAGAAAGACAGAAACAGGGCCTGGCATCTTCAGCTAAAAGCTGAACTGTGCCTTTCATTCAAAGAACACCAGATAACAAGAGAAAATCATCAGATTGCCCAATGGGTGTATGAAAAGGAATAAGGAAGAGAGAGAATTGATTGATAGGAGAGATGTGATGATGGCATGGTGGAGTCTTTATTGCTTTCACCTGGATCTGGAATTGCAGGCTACTACTCCATGCAAGGAACCCTGAATTCAGATGTATTTTGCTGTTGTTTTCCTTTACAGTGAAGTTTCCTATGCAGTGAAGTTAACTGGAATAGTCCATGTCATGCATCATTTTGTAGCACCCCAAAATATTATCATTTACAGAGAGCAGATAATGTAGACAAATGTAAAAAGATTTTTTTCATAAAAGAACACAAGTGGGCAGTCCTGTAGGCCAAGCTGAGACTCACCCCATGTGTAGGGTGATATTTCAGGCACTCTCTGCCTCCTTTTCTCCTGCAGTGGTTAAAAAGGGCTAACGTCCCACATCCACAGTGTGAGAATGAAAGGAAAAGGGCCAAGATATGGAACATTCAACATCTAGATGAAAAGCCAGTAAGACAATGACTTGTCACGTAATAAAATTGCTAAAATCTAGGGCGACAGAGCATCTGAAAAACTTTCTCAGCAATGCCAGAATGGGGTATCTAATTCCAGATGGTTCCAGCAGACTAAAGATATTGGTTGTCCTTCATGGATTGTCATGTGTGTTTTCAGCTTTTTTTAAAAAAAAATACCTCTTCAACATAACAACAGATCAAAAAAGCATGTACATACAGATTCAGAATGGTATTTAAGATGTATCTGTGTGTGTTCATATGAACAACAGGATAGAGTGCATGCAATCAGCAGCGCTCAAATTCTCTGCTTGATACAAAAATTACTTTTAGAAAATGCTTCAAGTAATGCCAACACCTGACTTTTACTATTTTCTCTCCTTTCTGCTTCTCTGCTTTTCACTTTTTATCTCAGGAAGCTTCTATCATCAGCATTTCAAGAATCCACATTTTCAAACTCTCTCAGGAAGAGTATATAGTGAATTAGCCATAATAAGCATAACACTGAAATGATTTGAAAGGAATTGACTACCCTGGTATTGATCTTCTCATGTTAGAAATGTAACACGGAGAATGCAACAAACATGTAAAATGTACTTTTTTCAAAGGAGCAACTCGATCTAATCTGAAAACCAACTGAAAATAGCAATAGGGAGTGTCTTGTTTATTGTAATTTGCTGGATTTATATGCTCTATCTCAGCTGAAAGAGAAACAAAGACCCTCTGATAATACAGGGGAACTTGAACTGTTGTAAGGAGAGGCAATCAGTCCTGCCCTGAGCTAATCTTAAAGGGCAGAGTACCTATACACTCAGTAGAGAGATATCTCATTAATTCTGTGAATTAACAGCAAGTAAACTGAAGGAAGTGTAATTACCTGCCCTTGAAGGCCATTGCAGGCAAGGGCTAGGAGTTGCTATTGTCAAAAGTTCAAGCTCCCTTCCAGTGAATGTAATTGAATTTTTATCACCCTTGTGTCACCAGTCTCTACAGAGCTGCTGCTCAGACAAGAATGCTACCCAGGTTGTGTCGAGGTGAATGGACTCCTAAACCTCCTCACTTCCACTTTCCACTCAGTAGTCACTCCCTCTGACACGTCCAGGTCTAAACCCTCTACTGTTTTAGAAACTGTTCTCTTACAGGGACCCTTAGCAAATAATTGGCAGGTGCCCCCCTTTCAAACATCTCCATACTGTGCTGCAGTAGCAGAGCTGTCACTGATCAAAACTCATTCAGATGCCTCTGGGAGTCATTCAGATGCGTCTGGGAGACACACTTCTGCCATCATTCCCATGAGCAGTGAGAGAGCAGTGGGCACTCGCATCCCTTCCTTCACACCCTAGCAGAAGTGCCAGCCTTCTTCTTCCATGAGCCTGCCTGGCCATGGAGCCAGGGGTGCTGTGGCAAGCACGGGAAGAGTTAATATCTCAGAGTCTGTTATTGCTCATTAGCTGATAGTACTGCAGAGGGCCTAGGTGCCCTGGCAAACATCAGGACTTTACGGGCCAAAGACTGTACAAACAATAGGGGACAGTGCATGCTTGTCAGGCCTGAAATCTAAACAGAGAGAGCAAATGGAGGCTGAGCTCCCATCCCCACTTGGCAGGTGGGAGAAGGTGCTACCTCCCCTCCTGCCACCTCCTCCCCGTCCTGCCTATGCTGCAGCGTTGTGGGGCCACAAACGCCCCTGACCTGAGCATGGCCAGCCTGGGGCACATGGAGGAGATGAAGGTGCAGTGCTACCCCATCCACACCAAGCTTCCCCAGGAGCTGCTTCATAAGGGCACCCACAGGGACGTTTCATCCCACTTATACATGACGTGGCTCACGCTCTGCATTGCGTGATGTGTCACACACCCTTGAACTCACCCGTGTTGTACTTAACACTGGAAACAGTCCAGTTTCCTCAGGCCCACGTGTGTCACTAGAGGTGGTGAACTTCCCTGCCTGGTTCCTCCTCATGGCACCACACCACCTGAAGTCACCTCTCGAGCTTGGCCTCACAAGTGACTCCCCTCACATCCTTCCTCAACCGTTCAGGGCAGGACCAAGAGGGCTGGCTGCATCCCACCTCAGTCTGGCCTCTACCAGAGTAGCAGACAGCCTGGCCAGTAAATGATAAGTCAGTAAATTCAAAAAAAGAGAAACTTTAGTGGTAGAAATGAAGTGAATGAGAAACAGAACCAGGCTGAAAGCATTTACCTGTGGGTGCTTGGTGTTTCTCCTGAGTCCCGAGAGCAGACTCGTAAGAGTTGCTCTGAAGACAGATCACAAGAGGATGCAAACTTTAAATAGCCAAATAATAAGGGTTATCCAAGTATAACTTCAGAATTTCTTCTCAGAGGATAAAACCATGACTGCTGGCAAGCTGAGATGCCCTTAAGTATAGAAAATTAAATTAATTTAACAGCCAGGTTGCCATAACTCTTTCTCTGGGATTTCCCAGATGGAAGTATGTGTGAATGAGTTCCACAGACCATGTGTTATCAACCCCACATTTCAGGAAGCATCCAGACTGACTGCATATCCTCTGCACAAAAGATCTGTGGATGTTCAGAAAATCTGAGAGCTTGGGAACATGTCTGGCTCACTGTGCCTGCATGACTCCATTGAATAATGTGAGCATGGCACATCCAGAATTCTGGATGCTTCACTCAGACCATACTGCTAATTCACATGAGCAGAACAATGCTGTCTGAAATCCCCAGGACTTTCAGGGTGGCTGTGCATCTGCTGGGTACTTTGTGCAGACATAATCACAGAATCACAGGATGGTGAGGCTGGCAGGGACCTCTGGAGGCCATCTGCTCCAACCCCTGTTGAAGCAGGGACACCCACAGCAGGGTGCCCAGGACCAGGTCCAGGAGGCTTTTGAAGATCTCCAAGGAGGTCTTCTTCCACACACTGGAAACATTCTGGATTTCCCGATCTGTGGCAGCTCAGTCAGGGCTCTGCCAGGCAGTCACTCCGTAGGCCTGCCCAATGGCCCCCAACCCTGGACCAGTGTAAAACAGCACGTCTGCAAGGGCATCCCCTGGGGAACCCAGATGTCTGAGGGCTCTGTGTTAACGGCGATGCCAACAACAAGGGTTTGCTTCTGTCTGCTTCGCCTCCAACAGACAAATGCTTGCTTTTTCTTACAGAACCCGTGCCTGGTGCTATTATTCAGAAGGTTGTGCTTGTTTGCTGTAGCTCATCAACAACCAGATGAGGAGCCCATGCGATGCTAATTATATGCTAAGTATTAAGCCATTTTATAGACAGTTGTATGTCTTTATAATTTTAAGGGACAAGCGCAGCAAGTTACCTACACACAAGGTCCGGCATAGTGCTGCAGCATCCAGAAAGGACACAGGAGAGGCAAGTAACCAGGGAGCCCTTTTCTCGGGTGCATCATGAGGCAGGCGCTGCCTGCTGAGGAGGCGGCGGTGTCTCAGTGTCTCATTAGTGCAGCCAGAGGCACTGCGCGCCCCAGGGCCCAGCGCTGCCGCCAGCAGCTGGGTGCAGCCCAGCCCAGGCAGGATCAGTGCTGCACCCAGGGCAGCACCCGTGGCAGCTGCACCCAAGCCTTCCCCTCCCAAATCCCCGGGGCCAGCTCCCTGCCCAGTGCTGGTGCCTCCTGGCAGCCCCAGGCAAGCACAAGCCCTGGCGGGGAATTATCTGGAAAGGAAGCATATGAAGGGAGAACTGAGAGAGTGAGGGAAATGGCCAGGGAAGTAAAGCTCACTTCACCTATCACCTGGAGCAGTGAGATTTCCTAAGGGGTATCCCACATCATACCACAACATCAGACTGTGAACACATAAATAAACAGGCGGTGGTGCTCATTTATCTACTGCAGTCCAACTTCAGCTATGACGATCATTGAGGGCAAAAACTTGGCAGGATTTTTAAGACCTGAACCTGTCTTTAACAATGTGGAATTCAGAATGGCATTAGATAAAGGCTTTTTTAAAAGACGGGAAGGCTGTAGACTCTCGCCTTACAAATACAAGACAACAAGTTGCTGACAGAGACAAGGACAGACTTTTTTCAGAGGCTGTTTTTTTCTTGAGTGCCCTCTTCCAGATTCTCCCATATTTCTACATTTATATTAGTCACATCTGAAAGGAAGAAACTGAACCAGAAATTATGTTTCTTCTTTACTAATTCTGATGATAATCTGGGAGGGGGGACACACAAAATGACATGGCTCAACAAACAGAGGTCTGATTTTGATTCCATTTACTTAAGTGTCTATATATATATAATTCATATATTTATTTTTATTTTTATTTATGTATATATATATATATATGTACCTAACTTTTCTGACTTCCATGAAGCTATTCTTGATTTGCAAATGCAATGTCCTTGGTCACCTCTTGGCAAAGTTTTCTAGCCACAGACACCACCATGCCACGGCTGGCAGCAGCTGGTGATGCTGAAAGCAATTCCAACCATGGGGTAAGTTCCCCCTAGAATGAATTACCTGTTCCCCCTTCAGGTGGTCATTCCAGATCAGCAGTGAACAAATTAGCAGAGCATTCCAAAGAAATCCATCTTTGGGAAAGATAAAATTTCAGCTTCTAAGCTGGTCCCTCCATAAAGCTGAATGAATGTAAAAGGAACAGATCTCACAGAAATCCAGAAAGAGCAGCATCAGAAGGAGGAGTCATATTCACTGTGTGTTACCAATACAGGCAGGAATGGTAGAGGAGACATTTCCAAACCAGACACAGCTACTGAAAGGCCCACAATTCGCTCTATGCCATCTTCAGTTGCTTCAGTAGATGAGCAAGGCCTAAGCTGAGGGTTGCAGAGCGTGGCTCGCCCACGGGAGAACCACCCTTCCCTCCCTCCTTTCCTCCAGGCCAGAGATACCTCCAGGGATTAGATCATCCCTCTGTGTAGGCTGCAGAGCTGGGTTGCCAGCCATGGGTGGGTGTGTGATTAGTCACATTTACATGTCTAAAACATCAGCTCTGCAAACACCCCAGGGCATGGCTATGAATGCACGCAGAGTGCAAACATGATAAAGAAGTTCAATATGTAGAAAAGCAGTGCCCGAGTTGAAGCACCCCTAAAAGTAGGTCAGATCAACTCCAAGAAAATTGGCTAATATGGTTTCTCATCTGATTTACTTTGTAATGCATTTTGTTATTGAATGGTTCTTTCAATTTTGTTCATGTTGTTTTGCTGGATACACCATGTGCTCAGTGGACATCTCTATAAGATAAAAAATTAAGTTGGAGAGTCTGTCAAAAGGGGCAGGTGTGAATGCACATCTCCACAAGACATACTCTAAGCACCAACGAGAGTGGTTAAATCAAAGGGACTTCATATGCAGTGGCCATAGAGAAAACTTGTTCCACCACCTATCTTGGGGTTTGCAGGCGGTCGCTCTGATGTTTTACACACTTCCTCTCTCTCTGATGCTAAGGTGTTGCTGTCACCAGAGAGTGGTGAAAACAATGAGGAACTCCAGGCAGACTAAAACTTGAAGCCAACCTCAGAAGAACATAACAGAGTATAACCTGTTGACGATGTCTGAAAACATAGTGTAAACCTGTTTTAAACATTTTCATATGGAAAAAAAAATCCATTTTAAGTGTTCCTACTCATGTTTTGCCTTATCTAGCCAAAATTAATGGCCACAGAATCAAATGTTTTGGGAAAAGTATGGATGGGACATGATGCTGGTGGAAAACAATTTTGAGATGTATCAAAACTTACTACCACACTATCAGAAGTGTGGGAGAAAAATGGCTGTACTGAAATGGTGCCCAAAATCTCAGCTCCCGTCCAGCCAGCTCCAAACCAACTGTCAAGGGAGGGTCTGTGGTTCTTTCTCCTCCTGCAGCCCTGGGTACAGATAAAGTGCTGGGGATAACAAAGCTTCCAAGGGAAAACCTCATGGAACCCAGAAAAAGTCCAGAATAAAGAAACCTTCAGATGGCTTTTGGGGTATGAGGCTTAGAACTTCAGTTCAGGTGCTTGGTTGTTTTGATATACACTCATCTGCACCCATACACTCCTCCTCACCCCAAGCACAGCCCTGACAGCTTCTCCCCTCTTTACTCCATGGTCACAGAGAGCTGACCTGTGCCCATCTCCAGAACCAGCCTTGCTGAAACAGGAGTGATGGAGCTGGCCAGATGTGCACACTGCCATGTAGCCAGGCAATCACATTCTTGTAATCCTAGACCTGGTGCAGCTCAATTCACCTGATTACATCACTTTTGTTCATATTTAATGCTCATTGTGAAACCTTCTGAAGACAGGAAAAACTAGATAACGAGGGAAGAGCTCTTCTCTGGAGATTGCCACAGATGACGCTTGTGAGACGTGTCCCTTCAGTGATGTACATTTCATCTGAGTTATAGTCAAGAAACTAGAATGACATCCAAAATGTCCAAGAGATTCCTTGAGACATCTCAAACATGCCATCATTTTTTACAGCTAAGCTGTACAAGGAATAAAATAAATATTTTATTTCAGTTTGAATTCATAAAAAGTACAGTGAGAATCCAAACCAAGACACACAACACACACAATCCAACACCCCTGGGGAAATAGCAAGTAACAAGATTAAAAAAAAAAAAAAAAAATATTTTGGAACAAATTGACTGTACACAAAAAGGAGACCTAAAACAATTCCCAAGAGTGATGGGCACACCTGTTAAATTACACAGATATGGTCAAAATCAACAACCTCAAAAATAAATGAAGATGATGTTAAATCTCCTCCAGCTGTTGCCAGAAAAATAAAGAGTTTAAGTACACACTTCATGTCTCTTTTCAACAACTCTGATCATAACCTGGGGCCATCTCTTACGTTATTTCTGCCCTCAAACCATTATCCCTCCACAGCAACAACACAGGTCTGGCCCTGATTTCTCTCTTCTTTATTTCACCCATCCAAATACCCTCCCTTCTTTCCCATCTAGGTTGCATTGGCAGGTATAGTGGGGAGGGAGGCAAATTGCATTCTGCCTGGAGGGAAAGAATATTAATCCTTTCTTGCTCCATGGAAATTTGGGACGTGCCTACTGTGCTGCAAGACAATTCTCTTCATTTTTAAATAGTTCTGATTTTTGGTATTCCAGGTATAGGAAGGGCTCCATCTGATCTTATCTCACACTGTTTTCATTGATGACCTCAAATTATGAATCTGTGATCCAGAAAGCACAGGGTGGTCGGTATCACCTTACAGAATAATATGTGCTGAAATGCATCCATAATCTCTAAGATTAATTAATTAGATCAAATTGAAACTTTCCGGTAGAAAAGATTCATAATCAATTGAATAAAAATAAACTACTGAAAATTTAGTTACATTTATTTCTCTGCACTTCGCTAATGTTAATACAAAACTGTTTGCCAAACAACTTTTCTATAAAATATTCACTTGTTGGTTTCGTAAAAGCAAACAATTAATTTCTAATAGTCCCTCTTTGGACTTATTATCTAGGCCAAAGATTACAGTTTATCCTCTGTTTGAGTAGCATAGAAGTTCTAGACTTACATAGCTAAATTAATGAGAACATATCATTTAGGACTCTGTCCACAGGTGATTTGCAATTCCTAACTGTAAATAGTCTCACCAGTTCAGTGGAATAACTTGTTGCTAAGTACAGACATACAGGCTGTGGCTTGTAAGCTTGCACATAGAAGATGATGGACATTTTATAAATCACTAAGGATTGACAGAACGCAGTGGAGAGTTTTGATATGTTTTTTATTAAATGGCTTTTCTGATAGGAGGCAGTATTTTTATGTAGGGAGGGTATTTGCCTTGTATCTATGTACAGTACTAACAAGAACCATAACAAACCAACAGAGCTATGCCAGCAGAAGGGTCATTGTTGAAACACATTTCTAAATCTTTGAAGAGTCATGTTTTATTGTCATTTAAGACGATATATTGGTGGAATTAGAACTGTTTGGAAGCCACACCTAGCAACAGTTCAAGAATGAATATGTTGAACAAAAAACTTCGCTTGCACTAAGGGCACAAGTTTTCTAAATTTTCAATATGAAAAAGTTCTGAAGAAAAACTTTTCTTGTTTGCTATTTAGGGAGTTGAAGTTTGCTACTCTTTCATCTTAGTTATTGCACTGACTTCAGGTGACCCCAGAAAATGTCAACCATGAATTGCAACCAGCAAACCACTAAAGCTCTGTCCTGTCCAGTGAATGTCCCATTGATTACAGTGATGCAGGACTCATCTGAAAAGCTTTGCTGAAAATGATCATGTGCAGCTTCACTTGAGGATCCCTCTTTTAAGTACAGCATCCTCAGAAACTATTAGTGCCACCAAGAGGGTAGAACAACTTAGGGTTTGCCCCAAGTGTCATTTCCTCCTGCAGGACTAAGGAAAGCCTTCTGCACCATTTCATGTGCTTTACGTGCAGAAAGTTTAGCCTATAAAGCGCACCTCCTTCTGTTGGATCCTAATGCTTCAAAAATGATAAGCTGCCTCATAGCTCAACCTAATGGAAGAGCTGCCATCAACTTTAATAGGAAGCAGATTTGGACTTCATTAGTGCAGTGCAGATGATTTTTAGTACTGTTCCAGGAAAGGAGACAGCTCTATCAGCATATATGGGACATCACTGTCATTTCTTTGTGTGAAGAAGCAAGTGGGTCTGTTGCAAGGAGACTTTTGATGATTTACGATCCACACAGACTTCAGAAATATCATTCCCTTAACAAGGACTGAGACACATCTTTGATTTGTTTCCTCCTACTAATGACAAGTCTCCAATGAAGTTCATCATTCTGCAGTAATATTTCTCAAAGCATGGACTAAGACTCCTTTGAAGATCTGAAAGGGTTCAAAAGAGGTCATGTAACATTAGAAAAGCAGAGTTAGTCAGCTCATTTCTTCCAGGCAGAGTTGTGTTTACTGGCTACCAGTGTTTGCACCAGCCAAGGAACTATGATCTTCCTCTCATTGCTTTTAATTGACTGGCATTAGTTAAGTCCCTTCAGCACATGGACATGATTGTTTATACTTTCAAGCAGTAATTACCAGCAATTCTCATTATCCCATCCTAAAGGGACTGACCTGCTGTTAATTCAGGAGGTTGTACAAAAGACAGATAAATCAGTGGAGGCTACATTTTCAGAAATCCTTTGTCTCACACTCAAAGGAGAATAAGATGGCAAATAGTACCCTAATTGTTGCAGAGACAAATAATACATGGACTTGAAATTGTGAAACAGAGGTAGAAAGGGCTGTGCATTCAGCTGGCCTCCACACTTGCAGAAAAACTCATATTTTTAGGAGACAAGACTGGATGAGCTAGGAAGGTGGTAAACTAATAAAACTGGAATGAGTGAAAAGGGAAACTCATAGAATACCCATCAAAATCAAGATGTTGGAAACAAAATTAGTTGTGAAGCCAAAAGACGCAAAATGAAGAAAAACATAATTGCCTAATCATCAGCATCAAGAGCTGGATAAGAGATGAGAGGGACTGGAGTTACACAACTATGAGCAACGTGACAGTCTCACAGAGCCCAGAACAATGAGGATGTTAGAGTGAGTGGCTTGGATCTGCATGGGCACAGGGAACAGGGGAGATGGTGTTGTGTGTCATATAAGATCCATCATTACATGTGTGCAGTTCAGAAATCACTCACAGCTCAAAAGCTTGGCAAAGACCTGCTCATTTGGTTTATGTGTTCAACACAGCCACCACAGGCTCTTTGCAACCCAAATGTTCTCTTTGCAGATCTGTTAGAGGTGTATCACCTACAACTAATATCTGAGTTGCCATCAGTAAAGAAAGGTATCTTGAAAGCTTATGAATTAACATTGTCACATATGAAGTTCAAGATGAGTGAGCAGGTGGTCAGTTTTGCAGACTATCAAATCAAAACAATTAGCTAGGTGTCCAGATCCACAATCAGCTATTTGTCATGCCAGAGCAGAAAACTGCATCATGCAGAACTACAATCTGAATGAAGCATGGTGAATATCTTTTGTTGCCACAAAAATATGCAAAAGTATACATAATCATTTCCTAATTTGAAAATGAAATGCATCCAATATAAGGTGCAATTCCACAAGGACTTGACTGAAGAGAGTTTGATAATAGAACTATATTTTTTGCACAAGGGATTGTATGCCATGCATTGCACTGCAAGACAATGAAATTCAAGCCCATGATATATTCAGATGGTAATTTTAAAGGACAAACGTTACTAAGTAGAAAATAGTAATGAGGTATATCAAATAAGATAAAAAAAAATTTAAATGTGAATGATAACTGTGAATTCCTGAGAAACTCTAGTAGACATTCAAAGAGCCACAGTTTCAAAATGCCAAGGGCAACCATCCCTTCTCTTAGGAAGGGAATGTGAGGAAAGCTATTAAATGAACTCCTCTGAAGGAGAAAGGAAAGGGATAATAATTATTACTAACCAGAAGATAGGGACTGACAGAGAAATGGAAGCACAGTGACAGGGAAAAAAAAAGACAACAGGTTTTTAAAACATGTTATGAAAAAGAAAAATCTATAACAAATAGATTTTACAATTCCTCTATAACATATAATGTGATGAGAATGGTAAATTTATCAATAAAAATACACGAAAGGCAGAAGTGTTAACTACATCTTTCTATACTGTTGCTGGGAATAATCCCAGTCGTATAAGGTGGTGATGACAGGTGAAGCTCTGAAGCTCTATCAGTCCTTCTGTTCAGGAAAAAAAAAAAAAATAATAATAAAATTTAAAAAAAATCCAAGTGCCAAACTCTCATTTACATCTCAAAATCTCATGAATTAATTCTAAGATTCAAAGATTATGAATCTGTTGTGATCATCTAACCTGCCCTCCTACTAACCTGCCCTCCTACATAGCACAGGACATTGGACTGGCATGAATCCCTTAAACTACAGAAAGTCTCCTAGGAAAACACCCACTCTTAGGACCAGAACCATGAAACCGGGAGCTTCCTTCTTGCCAAAGCTTGTTTTGATTCAACGTCTAGTCTTTGGGTCTTCCTACCTTTCTGCAACACTGATGAATTCATTACAGAAGACTACTCTTGATAGCACTGTTTACAGAGTACAACCAGGTCCCTCTTTTACCTTCCTCCCAGTAAAGTATGAACATTATGAGGCACATTTTGCACATTCAGGTCTTCCTTTGCACCCTTGCTATCATGATAACGTTATTCTTGTCCTGTGAATACTCAGACTGGATACTGAATGCCAGTAATTGCTAAACCAGTGCTAAACACATGACTTACAGCACTGTCTGCATGAGAAAACTAAACATAAGCGCAAGTATAGACACACATTTGCTCAGGATACATAATGTTTAGTTCCATAGCACATTTGGGGAATATACGAACTGGCCTTCTGCCAGACTATACTCGAGCATAGTTTGAGGGATAGCGTGGGACAAGACTGCTTAAACAAGCAGTATGGATGCGGCATCCATGTTCGGGGGAAGTCTAGGTGTAGGGAGGCAAGCTGTGCTATCCATCACAGGTAGAGAACTGAACCTGACAGCCTCTGTAAGCTTCTCTAACTAATTTCCCCATATTTTTAACTTCAAGGGTCACAAAAGTTTATTTTTCAGTGACCCACATTAGCAACTCATGCTCAGACAATTATTCATCCTGCTTACCACGTCCCTCTGAACATCACTCTTCCCCAGCACAGATTTGTCAATTCCATCTGTATGACCTAAGATTTTTGTTCTCACTCCAATGGCTTTATATTAGCCCATGTTAAAACAAGCATGCCAAGGTCACTTGAATTACAATAGTGATGTTCCCCTTTGACATTGCTAGTTTTTTCAGCATTAATGTCCTCTGCAAACTTCACTCACCCTGGTTATGTGCTTCCTCCAGTATATTTGGAAAAAGACCTGAAAAAACATTTCTCAAAGAACCTTGCTAAAACAAATCTTTTTAAGGAAGAGGAACTTGCACCCCAAACAAGAGATTGTGCAACCCTCACCTGTGGTGGTGTCCCAAAATCAACCTGACATGACCCTGAGCAACTTTATCCATCTCTGAAGTTGCCATGGCTTTGAGCAAGGGGCTGTATTACATGATCTGCATTTAGCTGCCTTTCAACTAAATGATTCTGTGGTGACTCTCCATGTGTATTCCAAGACCTGCCAGTTGGCGAGCTTTCAATCAATGTAACACGTGCCATGTTAATTTTATATTGATCGGCTTTCTCAACTGCAGTCTTGTGATGTTGGGTCAAATGTTTTTTGTAATTTCCATTGTCCTTATCAAACTAAATTGCCATCTTATCAAAAAAAAAGGTGGCAAATAAGTTTTACAGTATAGATTTCACATACAGTAATGTTGACTGATATTAATTAATTTTTTCTCCTTTCATTTTCCTTTAATCTAGACCTACATCAGCTGTTTACTCCTCTGCCCAGGATTCATAATAGGCATTACTGTATCTACTTTAGGTTATCCTGGACTCTCAGTTCCTCCAGAGAGTTTCAAGAGTTACTGAACATCAGCAGAAGTGGCTCCGACGCTGTCCAGATGACTCCGCTAAAACATTATGCAAGTTATCTCTGTGATCTGATTTTAACGTTTACCTTCTCCTTAAGTTTCTAAAGGAAGGGAAGGTGTCTCACCCCCAACCAGAGACACGAATACCACTCTTGACTTCTTTCCAAATAAAATGTTCACCAAAGCCCACTGTCTGCTCTGCTCGGTGCTACTGGCAGCTTTCAGGGCTAGCCATGGCGTAGCAGCCCTCCCGCCTGCCTGGAAAGCCAGCCTAAATGCCGCCTTCTGCTGCCACTGCGGGAAGGGCCAGGGTGGAGCACAGCATTGAGGTTGCTGGCTCAGGCTGGTGGGAGCCACCCAGCCGCGGGAGTCACTGCCCTCGCCCTTCCCGGCCTCCTCCTGCTGCTCCTCAGGGAGCAGCCGCCCTGCTCTCCAGTCCTCCCTGGGGCTGCCTGTCCCTGCTCCTCCCTTCCCTTGCCACTGCCATCCCCAGGGCCGAAGCAGCCCAGCCCTTGGCACAGCTCAACCTCTTCTACATGGAGAATAAATGCATTTTAGCTTCCTCTTCTGAAGAGCTCCACAAGGGAGCAACAGCATAACCAGGATGCTTTTTGCTTGTCATGCAACTAAAAGAAGTTATTAATTGCACGCAACTCAGAACAGCCACTATTTGGTATTAAGGTGCATATCAAAAAGTTCCATTTATTACACATAGCCCAAATCCTATATATTTTGCTGGGCAAAATATATAAATTCCACAATAAATTTCACAATTAATTCCAGGAGATTCTCACTTTTGCCTGCCTACTCCATTTGTGAGTAAGTAAGGCGTTGGCAATTTTTTGCTGTCTCCATATACTTGAGCACAATTTATATTTGTCAGTACCTGTGTCACATCCAAAGCCAAACGCCAACACCCCTCTTTCCACTTACATCATCTGCCAGTATAGACAGTGGACTAACAATCCCAAAATATCACAAACTGACAAATTGAATACTGCTACTGAAAAAGAACAACTGATATTTCTGTACGTAGTGTAGCAGTAAAGAGAAAATAAACCCTTTTCATCATTTTTTTTCCTGCCAAAATGCTGGTTAGTTTTGAAAGAGAGTTTAGTAGCCAGCATGACATTTTGGTGACTGACATTAAAAATGACACTCATCATTCCCATTTCAAACTTGTGAGAAAGCTTGTAAGTGCATCTCACTACCAGTTGCAAAATCTGCTTTTATTTTTCTCCCTGTCAACCCTATGGGCTTTTCTGAGGCAAACTGTGTTCTGCCTTTTGGTCTGGTCTCCACCCAGTCTATGTGTGTTTTGAATCCCAGTTAGTAATTATTCCACAGAGCAAAATAAAGGGATTTTTCATATCAGCAGGCATCTGCACTCATCATCTGTCACTTCCTGAGAAAGTAAATCTACCTGAACCAATCTTTCCACTCTAATTTTTGTCAGTGTTTGGAGTACAAAGCTGTCCTCCAAAACACCACTCTTGGGTTCTCCTTAGCTGGCAGAGGTCACAATTAATGCCTAAGGAGGAAGCCATGGGGAGTTTTCCGTCCTCGCTGTTCTATATACCTCCAAGTTAGGGGCCTTTAATTGCAAGTTCCTTTTGCCCAAGATGTCCTTCACAAACAATATTTAAAAGTGAATGATGAATATGAGGGAGATGAGCACCATTCACAGACCCAGCAGCTATGGCACACTTAATAAATCATTGCTTTGGGCCCTGGGACATTAATCCTACCCTCCCTGAGAGACAGAGAGACGCCCTACCCTCTACACCTTATCTCCCATCACATTACGTTTCTCTGCCGTGGTAGAAATCTTGGGACTAAAATGTAGCCCTTTCATTTGTGAAGGATTGTCTTCAGGAGCAGAAATGCTGAAGTTTCATGAAAAATCTCATTTTTATCCCATTGTGGGGAGCAATATTCACAGTTCAGCAGTATCTCTGCTTGTGAAAAATGAATGTGGAACGATCAAGAGATTACAGGACAGGCCTGGTAATCAGCCAGCTTCGAGTGACTAAGTGGCCACATATACTTATTATCCAAGGCTCTATCCTGCAGGAACTTCAGCATATCCCAGAAGAGTCCATCAGGTCCTGTTGAAATCAGGTTATGTTGATATCACTGTAAATGTGGAGCACAAAGGAAGACACAAACCCTACAAAGAGGTTTACAAAGACAAATTGAAACACAGTCACAATCCAGGCATGCAGATCTGCATATATCAGCACACACACACAGAAAGCATCACAGATAGAAATGGATCTCCAGAGAGGAGAGAGAGACAGATGGTCCTGGTTCAGACATGAGCGTGGGACCCGTGAGAACTCCTGGCAGTTCCCTCCACTTTCAGAGACATCCTGCGTGGCTTAGGCAAATCACTAAGGTATAAATATGTAAAAGGTTTCATCCTCATCCTTTGGCACATAGGCCCACATCGCCTATCACACTCCCCAAGCTATTCATTTGTCCCATGAGGGGAAGGAGATGCTCATACAACAAGAGTGCAAAGAAGCTGAACATGAGCTAGGAAATGCCTCAAGAGGAATGCGTATTAAGCTAGGCTTCTCCTAAAGCAGGCTTCTCCCGAAGAGCTGATGCCTGAGTCCGGGCTGCAGGGAGATGCCTTCCTCCAATCCTGAGCAAGCTAATCCAGGTCAGCCAAAAGAGGAGGAGGAGGATGTGGCAGCAAAGATGCCGCCCAGTAGCCCAGGGGGAAGGGAACACACTTGGAAGGGAGAAGATTCAGGTTTGGATGACTTCTCTTCTGCCTGATTTAGAGCAGGGAGTGAAACTTAGGCTTTCTATCTCCTTAATTAGTGCTTTAAGCACAAGCCATCAGCCACTTGGGTTCCTCAGTGTCAACTAATAGTTTGGATATTACTTTTAAATACTCCTTTAGTCAGGGAGAAAAAACGTGCTCTCATGTCCTGGTGTTAGCACAGCGAGCTGAGGTGAGCTCCTCATCCAGGAAACACTGCAGTACTTTTACAAACTGAAACAGCAGAGAGCCACTGCAGAATATCCTCCAGCCTACTGAGTTGGGTACTTTCTACAGGACAACAGGGTTTAGACAGCAAAAGAAGGATCAGGACCTGAATTTCTACTACCTCCATGCAATAATCACTAGGTTTTGGAGCACACAGAAGCAGGGACACTTGCTTCTCATGCTTCAGGACAGGTGCAATGCAGAAAGTGTGCTCTAACAGATTGCACATTTCAGGCAAGGTAGAGAGACTTGGAGCTGTGAATGCCAGCAGGAAGCAGGTATCAGCAGCTCAGAGACATTAGCAGGGGAGGGAAGATTGTGTGCAAGCCCACTGCAAAAATACAGGTGCATTATGGCCTTGACTTCTGTCATCATCAACCCCAAGGACACCAGGTGCCTCCCAGGCTGAGCAGACCAGGCACAGGGGGTTCAGGTGATCTCAGTATCCCACAAACATCAGGTTAGCCAGATACCATCCCAAACGGTAATCCAGCCTTTAATCTCTAGGCTGCATCTATGCTGTGGTGTGGCAGCTTCACAAAAGATGAAGCTCGAGGCCAGACTCACTTCCCATCCATTTTACTCACTTGTAGAAGCACCTTCAGGGCTGGCTGCGGGGCAGCCCAGCTGGTACTCACGGGGGTGAACTCCACGTGCACCCCATGTATTACAGTGCTCTCAAGGACACGTTTACCTACGTGTAGAGAAAACAGGCCCTGAGACTCTGTGTGTAATGCCTCTGTCTAGCCCATTTGCCCTTGCAGTCATATGCTATGACCTTTACAATCACCACTGCAATCACCAAAGACAGGGCTATTTCAGAAGAGAAGGGAAAGCTAATCTGACAAAGAGAAAGTGGAAAGGTGGAAGCTCATTCCTAGAAGTACTCCTGAGGAGCATAGCATAGTATAGAGAACAGGAAAGAAGAAAACCTAATGATAACATCACTGGCAAATCCCAGCACACCAGAGTCACGAGGCA
Source organism: Aythya marila (assembly GCF_965140915.1). Lineage (NCBI taxonomy): Eukaryota > Metazoa > Chordata > Aves > Anseriformes > Anatidae > Aythya > Aythya marila. The sequence goes on along the minus strand of NC_139045.1, from coordinate 53,382,975 downwards.
GGCCTCAAAGAATCATAAGATTTCAAAGCAAAATGACATTTTTGTTCTTTCTAGTCACCACCTGATTTTTGAGTCCCTGGGGCTCATACGCAAACTTTCCCATTAGAAAAATTAAGATGAGGTTTTGCCCTCATCACTTCAGTCCAGAATATGCAGTTGTAACAAATACACCACAGAGAGACAAGCTCTCAACGAAACCAGCAGAGCTGACAAGCATATTAACCAGAGCACTGGAGAAAGGAAAACTTTAAGCAACAAGCAGCAGAGAGCTGGATGTGGAACAAGAAAAGGCTATGCACACCTCTTTAAACCCTTCCTTAAGGCAGTAAGACACTGGAAGATGGGATATAAATTAGGGAAAATGATAATAGTCATATCTCTTGGGAGAAAATAAAATTCTCCTCAGTTTGCCTTCCACCCTAAAGACACTGCAGAAAATGTTGTGTTTAGATAAGCAACTCAACTGCTGAATGTTAGCTACGGAACATAAAGCTCAGATGTATGGTATGGATAATCAGTGGCATGGCTAATTGGTGACTTCCACAATCTGTTCTCCTGCTGCGAAACATAAGATGTTTCCTTTTTGTTTAGATTGCAAGTCTGAATGGAATAGCACAAGAAACATTTGAATGTTTGCAAACACTGCATTACTTCTTTTATCAGTCAGGGTGCTATTAAGAGAAGAAATTTATTCGAATGAGTTCACTGAGGTTTTTAAAGCTTGCCAATGCATGATGCACACAGATGAGGATATGGGAAAATGTAATGGGACCTTCACCTTGTCTTCCCGACTACATCTGCTACGCCCACATCCTTTCTCTGCCCCTGCACGTTCAAGCTCTCTGCTATTGTCTGGAAGAAGGCCCTGCAGACTGTGTTGCTGCAGTACAGAGCTGAGAATTTTTACGAACATGGGCAATCAAAACGGAGTTGACGGCTTACAGGAAGCAAAATAAAGAGGGTTTTGTGTCCGTGTTTGCAGTGTTGCTAATAGGCGACTTTAATATCAGGTGTTAAATACATCCAGGTAATAAATCACACCACAGTAAATCAACGTCTTATTGTACTGTGAACAGTCTTTTTCCTAACTTGTTCTTCTTTGATATGAAGTCTTTGTTCCCATTATGAAACTTGATGTTTCTCAATGATTTGATTTATCAGTTTGCCAATCCAGTTTCACAGCAATAGAAAAGCATCAGGATTTTAATCCAGTTAAAAATAAAAATAAAATAAAATAAAAAATGTAATGTTAAAACCACAGATCTCTAATAATTAATTAATTAAACGTCAGTTCAGGTCCCTCCATTTTAACCAAGGTTGTTCATTCAGATCCAAACCTTTCTTTCTTTTTGTATGGTATCCAATACAAACATACTACAAGAGCCCCAAGGAAACATAAAAGTCTCAGTTGTATCTACAGGTAAAATCTTTGGGACTTCCTAAATTAGAGGAGTGTGCAGGGAAATGTTTTTATTCCTTTAAACATATCAAAATAGCTAGCCTCTCCAGGAGGTAGGAATTTTACTTTAAAGTGTTGCTCCAAGTCTTCTGCAGCAGTTCCCCTGGGGAGACTGGAGAGGGTGAGAATGCTAATAAAGAGATTTCCATGAATAAAGTGCACAAAACCTCTGTGCTTGTTGTAGATTGCACTAAAGCTGAAAGCATGCTGCTGTCTTACCAAGCCCACACTGTCTTTCATAGGGAAATGCAGATGTCTGTGTGTGGAGCTGGAGTGGGACCAGTAGTCCATGGTGCTCGTGATCCCACAACCTTCCTCACAACAGGGATCTCTCCTTTCTTTGTCCCCATGTCTCCTACAAGCCTCTCCCTTAGCTCTGCTCAGCCTGGAGCAAGGCAGAGCTCACACCCACAGAGGAGTAACAGCCCCTCACCCTAACTGCCCTCCAATGCATCTGGTGCCTCTTCTCCTCCACAGCTCTGTTCCCCATGAGGAACTTAAACATCTGAAAGTGCTACAAGTTTGGAGAACACGTTTCTTGCAGCATCCTCACCCGAGGGACGGTCTCTGCTTGGAGGTGACATGTGGATGGTGTCATCAGTCAGACCAGCAAAGCAAATGTCTAGAAGCTCATCTATATTCAACCCAGCTCAACTGCACTTCCTAACACTCACGCCTCTGTCTCTGAGAAGCCTTTCAGCAGTAGGGAACCTCTCTGGCTTGCATTTGCCTCAGCTCATTCCCAGCTAGGGCCCTTCCTGAGTGAACACACACATGACTCAGCTTTTCCTTTGAAACAGAAGAAATTTGGTTCTCTTTACAGTTCCACTTTGGTGTGCTATGACAGAACACAGATTTCACTTTGTTTAGAAGATGTGACGCCAGTAGCAATTGTGGATTTAATTATATTTCAGCTGCAAGAGAATTTCAGTTATGTTTTTTATGTCTCTTCTGACCTCAAAAAGCCGGCTTTAAACAGGCAGAGCATTCTTTAATATCACTGATCGTGGCTAGGTCTGACTTAGAAAAAAAATTGTTCCTTTTTGTCTGAAATGTTCATTTTGGCAATATCAAAAATTTCTCTTCCATATGTATATACACATGTATACTGAATACATGTCATTGTACAGTTGCATAATGAATTGTACAATTAATATCTGAATTTCATAATGAAACTACATAATGAATGTCTTGCGTATACATATGTGTATTGGCACATAAATATATGTCGATATCCAGAGTGTCTCTCATACATATACATTGACAGTAAAACTCAGTAATCCTTATTTAGCAGATCCATGACAACCTCAAAAGAAAGCAAATATGCTTGCAAATCTGAACTCTCCTGTCAAATGTCTCTCAGAAAAAAATGAAAAATAAAAAAAAAACAATAGAAAAATGTGATAGTCTTCATTTTGTTACATATTTAATAATGTTCTTTATATCTCATATATATTTTCTATAAAGTATTGCTTAAAGACTCATATCTGAGCAATATCACTGTCCCCTTGGCTGAGACAGAAATAGAGTAACGATGTTCCATCCTATTAGTTCAAAAACATAGCACCCCCCCCCAGCGCTTTTACAAAGTTTCTTCTTTTGATGGGATTGTTTTTGTTGTTTTGTTTTTTTTTTGTTGTTGTTGTTTTTTTTTTTTAATTGCAATTTGACGATAGACCTTAAAAAGCACCTTAGAGCAAAAAGTGGAAAGGAGGAGCTGGTATTGCGCATACCAATGGAGTAAGTGGTACATTAGGATAATGAAGAGGAATAAGCAGATAGGAGAAAAAGAGGGTGGATTTGCTCAGCCCTGCTCCCTGCTGAAGCAGCACCCCACCTGCGGCAGGTCTGGTGGCTGCATGCCCGCCCGCCCGCGCTCCCAACCCCTCTGAGCCAGGCTGCTCCTCCCAGCCCCTGCACGCCAGACGGAGCACCTCGAAGCCTGGCTTTTTAGCTGACACACCTCAAAGTTCCAGGCCCCTCTGCAACCTTAGAAGTGTTTTTTCTTTATGGGAGGGCAGCATGTACCATACAGCTATGTAGTCTGCATAGGGTGCTTTCCTTGGGCTTGCCTGCACATGCCAGTGGCAGGGTTTCTTCAAGACCCAACGAAGCTCTGAACCCCAGGAGCCTCCTCAGCCACCTGAGGGAGGGTGTCACAGGTGCGGCTTCACGACAAATAAAAAATGAAGTCCAGGGGCTAAAGCAGCTCCTGCTCAAACTGTTCCACAAAATCCAGTCCCCAGCTTTCACCAGGGACAGGCTCACTTTTGTTCATCATGCATCCCCTTTCTTCTTCCCACATCTTCCTGCTAGACCCATTCCCGTTCCTTGTTCCTGTGTCAGTGTCACTTGGCTAAACACCAGCAGAATGTAATTTACATGAAACACATATAAGATGTAGGGCCTCTTTTCTTCAGTTAGAGAATCAACAGCCTCAGGGGGAGGTTGTTTTATTTTCCTTCTTTGTTATGCTGGGAGTGGTATGGGGGAAGGAGTTGACAAAATGATATTCAGAAGATGAGGTTCCACTAAATAAAAACGGACTAAAGACAATAAGAATAAGCAAAGAAGAAATTTTCTTCATTCTCTGTGATGCTTCACTCACAGCATCCAGCGACTGTGTTGCTGCTGGAGTATTTCCCACACTGGGCTGGGCTGGCGGGTGGCCTGCTCCCCTATGGCATTGCCACAGCAGGACCAGGCAATGCGTCTGCTCTGGTCCTGAAAGCAGGGATCTAAGAAATACAGCCTCTGCCCTTATGCCTGCTATGGTAAAAGCTATGTAAATCATGATTTGAAGCTTCCCAAGCAAAAATACCAGAGCCATTTGTGCAAAACACCCATCTAATATAAAGTCACTTTGCCAATTCAGATTGTACAAAACAGCTCTGGTGGCTTAACTCTAACCACTACCTGCAGGCTTTATGCCTGACCCATCACCCCAGCTGCCTGACACCCCGCAGGTTTGCACCAGCACACAGAGGCAACAGAAGTTTGCTGTGGGTGATTACAAAGAAATGTGATCACACACCACACCCGATCTGAATCAAACGTGTACTTCTGGGAGATCCAGTCACACACAGATCCAGCACTAATAACCATGCCATCGCAGCTGGAGAAGTTTCCAGATGGATAAACTGCAGGGCCAGGAACTAGGCAGAAATTCACAGAATTTGAAGGCAAAAGAAATGCTTGCCATGATTGCAAATTGCTTCTTTGCATGACAAAACCTGTAAAATCATGTTCTTTGAGAGCTATCGATTAAGCATTTTTAAATTCACTTAATTCTGTGGCACTGTACTGCTTTTCTGTCAGGTGCTTTTGCAGACAGTGTCACAGGGGCAGATGTTTTTCAGGAGCCCAGCAGGTAGGAGCAGGAGTATTCCTGGTCCAATTTATAATCTGGAAGCGGGGGGAGAAACTGCTATCAGATTGAAATCTAGCTACCATAAAACTACACTGCTGGGCTTTAATTATGCAGCTATCCTTTATGATCAGCATTTGCATGCCACAGTAGCCCCTCTAAGGTTTTATCTGAGACTGAAGTGCCTTCCCTGTTCGATTTGCTCAAATTTTGAAGTGCTATCACACACAGACTTATGCTGGCCTCCACAAAGCGTTTTTGTGCACTGAGCTTCAACGCTGGTGGTTCAGAGAGCCCCTCAGCCAACTTCAGCAATGCTCCAGGGAGAGATTTTAGAAACGTTTGACTTCCATAGCTTCTGCTCGGTGTTCTCCGGGCTGTGGGGAGCAATGACCCTGCCCGCCAAGGGCAGGGCTGGGCGTGTGCCGCAGCCACCCAAGGGCGTTGCACCTCGCCCAGGCCTCCAGGCTGGCCCCAGGGCCCGGCGGCTCCTCCCTGGCCCTCTCCACAGGCAGCGGCACAACCCTGTGTGTTTAGCCCTGGGGTGTTCGGCTGCTAGTCTCTGGCCACGGCAGCAAGGCAGGAGCTACAGAAAATAGATGTTACCCTGCAGCCTGATCTGCCAGTCCTTTCTGGCCTGTTCAGAGAGCTCTTGTCTGAGGGCAACGCCCTGGCTGTAGGCTTTGGGGAGACTGCTTCAAGTAATTACAGTCTGTCATAACATGAGTTTATTACAATAGTCACATTCATGTAATAGACAGAAATGTTTGTTCCCTTATGAAATACACAGATGCTGGAAGATTTATGTGGGTAATGCAAACAATAATGCCATCGCACATTATGAACCACAGTTGATTTCCATATACTGTACTGAAGAAATAACGACAGCAATTTATAAAGTTATCTGCCTAAAGCCAATATTTCAGTAAATTATTTACCTTCAAGGATGCAACACACCATCTCCCAGTGATGCATCTCTTTATTGACAGCCACGAGTTATTAGCTGCCACTTTAAAATGAAATAGAAGGGTATTTGTCTGCTTAGGGAGAGAATTTCTGTTGGTTTTTAGAGTATTAACAAGCTAGATACAGCATCAGTATGTTAAGGTAACACCAGCACAAGCAGGTTTTAATTTGAACTCCATTATTTTGGCAGGCATCCTCTAAAAACACTGGTGAAGACCTCTTCTGCTGCAGAAGATGCAGCTGGACCCCTATGCCTCAGCTTGCTCATTGCAGTTACAGCGGCTGGAGGTTCCTGACATTAAAACAGTATTTCCCTACTCTTTCTGATCTACAGGAGAGGGCTTGTGTGCGTGTTATGTTACAGCTTTACTTATCTGTGTCAGTGCGTCCCAAGAGATGCTGCCGTGTCTTCCACCCAAACCACCACAGGCACCTCAGCAGCCAGTCTGCACCCAGCATTCAAAATGCTTCTGTGGCATGGGTGGAAGCTTAATTTGTATAAAACTGATACTTTCTGTTGAAAGTTACATTTGTGTGATAAGGTTTGTAGCTCCACCCTCATACTTTCATTAGAGAAAAATTTGAAAAGATATTTGCATTTGGCATAATGGTTCATCTGTTTCAACAAGCCACAGTAACACATCTTACTTTAAGTCAGCTCTGTGTGCTGGGATGTCAGCACGACATGCAAGGTTAACAAGCACAGCAGTGGTAACAGCCCCTTCAGATCTGCTATTAATTCTGCTGCGGATACCTATTTACTTGAGGCATTTTCCTCAGGAAAAGCAGACAGGTTGTACCAGTCAGGCACAAGTGGGGAGATTAATCAATAGTACTTACCATTTAGAAAGCACCACAAAAATAAATGTCACTTTACAGAGTATAAACTCAAAAGTGTTGAACAGATATGCAGGATAGACACAGCTCCAAGGAACTCAAGTTAAAAAAAAAAAAAAAAAAAAAAAAAAAGCACTCTATTGAAAAAGATGTCAATGTTCTCTATTGAATATATTTAATTGTTTAAGTTTTGCTTTGGCTTACTCCATCCTTTCAGAGCTCTCACTGTGCTCGATGCTTAAACATCTTTCTCAAATTAATTTCTTTTTGAAACCATAGAAGCTTATAGTATCCACAGTACCCAGTGCCAATGAATTCTGTTTTAACATGTTGCTTGAAGTATCATCTCTGGTTATTTCCTTGATCTTCCCCCTGAGTGATTTCATTTGATGTCCCCAAATTCATGTACTGCAAGAAACAGTAAGCAACCGCATACCTTCTCCCTCCCATTGCCTTTATTCATTGCCATTTTTTACTCCCTCAGGTGTCTGTCCCAAGGTTCAGGGATCTTGGTCTAAGAACTCCTGATATAAAATCTATGTGGTATTTGTGGACCTTCACTATATCTTGCATAATGTTACTAAATCCTTTCTGAGAACAGCACACTGCATTCAGAAAATGGGTGTATTGTAGATTTATGTAGTGGGATAGTTTTACTGTTACAGGCAATTTAGTATCTTCAATTGCTATTTCAATTATTTTTTTAAAACATGCAAAATAATGACAAAAAGTAAATGTAAAGCTCTTTGTAACTTCAGTGACCTCACATGAATTCTATGACTTTATATTCAAGCTTAAGTTTCTGAACTCTAATTTACTGATTTGAGGAATCTAATTGCATTACTTTGGCATATAACTCTGTACATAATTCTGTATATAATTATGATGCTGTAAACCTAGGTGTCTATATTCATCTTGCTAACTCCTCTCTGGTTGGAAATAAATAAATACATACATACATACATACATACATTTTTCTTTTCTTTTCCAGATTCCTGTGGGGGAATGGAGTGGGAAGTTAAAATATCTCATATTAAAAGTTAAAACACTGCAAATCACAAATCTCCTCCTCACCTCTCTTTTCCTACTGTTATTTTTCTGTTTGCTCCTGGTAGCTAAAGATATGACCTGTTGCTGTTATTGGCCAGAAACAGAATCTTAAAAAACTATATTACGTAAATATAAGTATGTAATCTGAATGGTCATACAGTAAGAAAAGCTTTCTGCTCTATAAAACTGATTATAACATATTATAGCCTATATAAAAGTGTGTATTGCATAGCTACTGCACTCCTTATCACAGAGCATTCAGGTACTTTGAACTAGATGTAAATCCACACAGGCTCCCTGAAGCTAGCGGAGTCATGCTGATCTAAATGAGCTGAAACACAGTGAAGCAACTGCATGGCCACAGCTGAATAGTGAGAGCTCTTCTGTCGTTTTCCAAAGGACTTCCAGGGACCCAAAGAGCATGATTTACCTCACTAGAGGAGGTCCAGGCAAGCCTTACGCTGCATTTGCAAAGCTTTTTGGTTGCAGCCATATTGCTGACAAATGTGTTATTTACACTGGCTGGTGTGATAAGAGAGTGTAAACACCTTAAAAGTGCCATTCCTCTTGCACAATTAGCTCCTGGGCGCTGACTCAGCTCGCTAGGGACAGCGCTTCCCACCTGCCTCAGGCCTTGCTCACTGGCACCTGTCTACATTGCCATCACACCACCGCTCTTCTGGGGGGCTCCACAACCACCTCCCAGGCCTGCCAAAGCCTTCTGCTGGTCGGCACAAAATTGCCACACTCCTTTTCTAATCCCAGTGCTTCATAATCTAACAAATCACAAGATGACCCAGTTCTGACAGTACGCCATTTTATTAGGGCAGGAATAACTTGTGAGAATCTCTACAGTGCATGCAAGTTTTTCTCAGGTCATATGCACTGTTCTTGAGATACCAAGCCAACCCCCTGAGATGAAAAATATGAAGAATACCAGTAAAAACCACTGACCATTTAAAAATATTTTTTGCTTAAGTTTACAGCTGCTTGCAAAAGCCCAGACTCCAAACACTAAAACACTGTGCTATTTGGGTAGGGGCAGATATATGGTGTTTGCAAATCACATGGCACCCCCTAAAATCTTTCATCTATACTGGGTAAAAATCAATGGATTTGAACCACCGATAAAAGTTTACCTTTGATCATCTTGTAAGAGATAACAGCAGGGGTGATGATTTGACCAGACAAGTGTTTGTGATCATATTATTGCATTTCATAAACTGCTGTTCCACACCTGTCAGCACATCTCTGAACTGTAGCTACTGTGCAGGCTGCAATGCAGTAACTTACAATATGTATGCTGTTGGCTTAATAGAAATAGATGCATCTAAATATAATCATGCATAAAAATATAAATGCATAATAAATATAAAGTTATAGCTTATATATCTACATATCGCTTTAAACATATAAATATAAATATACACATAAATATGTCTTATATAATATATAAATATATAATATAAACATAAATAATACATAGATGCATCTAGTAGATGCATCACATGGTAAGTGCTCACTGCAGTTATGTCATGGTATCATGGGAAGGGACAGAGACAGGACAAGAAGCAACAGGCACCATCTGGAACATGGGAAATTTCAACTGGATTCAAGGAAAGTATTTTTGCTATGTGGGTGACCAAGCTCCAAAGCCCAGAGAGGCTGTGGAGTCTCCACTCCAGCCTTGTAGATATTTGACACCCGACAGTTCGCAGCCTTAGCGAGCTGCTCCAGCCGACGTACTCGGAGCAGAGGCTTTGGACCACACAGTCTCCAGAGGCCCAACACAAATTATTCTGTGATCCTGTGAGTTCATGGCCACTTGTCATACTTCAGTTGAGGGAGCAGCGGTTAACACATGATGGGGACTTTCATATTGTTGTAACTCTCAAGGGAAAGTTGCAATAAAGAATTAAAGAAAATCTTGAGAAAATAAAGCAACTATTATCTAAAAAAAAAAAAAAAAAAAAGAGCTTGGTGAGGTATCACCCAGCCAAATCATCAGCTGGAAGCACAGCTCCTCAGGAAATGGAGGTTGTTTAGGTCACAGGAAATTCCAATACTCCGGAGTCAGTTTTCAACCCAATTTGAGATGAAAAATGTAGATAATACATTTTGCAGAAGATATCCAAAGTATCTAGATTAATAAAAAAATGTTTATACTGGTAAAAGATTATGACATTGATATACATGTGCACATACATACACACACAAATTGAAAAAGCTAACTGGACAAAGAATACCATTCAGGAAAAGTGATAGAGAAGAACCAAAAGTAAACAAGATGAGATTATCAAAATGGAATCTCCCATTTCAATTTTGAATTTTCTTGAAACATTCCCACTAAAAAGCCAGTTGTTTTCAGCATTCAAATTCACGAAATACATTTTGCGCCCAGTGGAGCATCATTTTCCAGAGGGAAATTTCCATTTCAAAGTTTTGTATCAGTTCCCTCATGATTAGCTCAGCTGTTATTCCATGAATTGGTATCTTTGAGAATTATGTTTTTTCTTCATTGATACGCCTTCATTTTTCCTAAGCCAAGTTTTTCCTTTCATTACAATAAAGGAAATTCTTCATTTTTTACACATTCCTTTAGTTTGTTGTTGTTGTTGTTGTTTGGTTGTTTGTTTGTTTTTTAATAAAAAGACATCCACAAATTTTATTGCCCTGTTTCTTTCCAGACCACCCTTACAAACAACTTCTGCTTTGTTTTTAGAATTATCCCTTCTTGATGGCTTATATTTTCCTGTGCAGCTCTAAGATGATTTACTGTAATTCAGATTTAACTATCAGTTTGCTGTACCATACACCTGACAACATGGCACAAATAATACCTACCCATACTCTCTAGACAGGTACTTCAAGTCCTTCATCACTAGATTATGTGAGTACCCCAAATACTGATGAACAGAAAAACATAAATAGGTTTCTTACTTTAATGTGCAAAGAAGAAGTAATAAGATTTGTTTTCCAGCAATCAGTACTCAATGACTATGTAAAACTGTGACATCATGCATTATGTTCTTGGGTGCAAGCATATAAAATTTATGGAGGTTAAGTTATGACCAAGAAAGGATGTTTGTACTTCTAGTGGTATAATACCTCTAAATGTCCTATTAGAAGAACAAACAAAACTGTATTATAAATTTGTAAAGAACTTTGATGTTTCAAACTGATGGCAGTGAAAAATTAGACCCTTTGGGGCCACCACATAGTTACTGCATGAGGCAGCTGCAGCCCTACACAGTCAGTCATGAAAAGGTTAAGATTTTCTGGAAGTGGTGTCTCCACAGATGGCAAATTCCTCTTTCTCTTCAAATGAGACTGTCAAAATCAAAACAACCTCTTTCCCAGAGAAAGAAAACTAATTTTCCACGAATTCAACCCTTCCTTCTTCCACCATTTCCTCAGCTGTTGGTCCACTGCCAGTTCAGTGCATCCTTCAGTTCCCTTTGGTTCTCAGAAAAGATTATGTTGGCTGTTTGCTGTTGTTTCCCAGCCCTAGTTAGCGTACTCTTACAGCATATGTTACATCCCTCTTTCCCCTGATATCATTCCTACTTTTCTCTATTGCCTTTATGACTCCATCCCAAGTTTGCAATATCACACACTGTTCAAGAGACGCTACCTCTCCCTATAAAACCTGACTCATTCACACCTCTGAACTCTTAAAGCTATTGGCCTGAAGGTTTTTTTCATCTTGATGTCTTCAAGCTAAACCCATTCTCCTGGTGATTCAGTGTCAGATCTACATACTACCACCTCCTTTTTCAGATCTTCTCTTGTTTTTCTGTGATAATCTTCATTTGCTTTACTGGGATCTTCTTTAAATGTCATTAACCTCAACAGATTTCAGGAACTGCAGCTGGTAGGTTTTTTGTTTTGTTTTGTTTTTGTTTTCCCCCTTCACCCTGTCTCCAGGACTGAAGGTTTCTTTTATACTCTCCCTATTTACTGTTTTTAATCATGTAAAAAGAATTAACTGTATCAAAACTAGTAGGAGATCAACCATCATTGTTAAATGTCTTAACTAACCCCCGTATCCTTCTCTGAATACTCATCCATGAGAACAAGGATGTATAAATTTTCATGTACTAGAAATCTTCTCATTATCAGGACTATTTCTCCATAGATGTTCTAATTCAGTTCATACTCTTCAGCTCTGTGACATCAAGGTAGTCAAAAATTTATACATTACTGCACGTCTAGTCAAAGTTTCATATTTTCACACAGTTATAGAATCTTTTAACATATATTCTGATTTATATCAAAACCTACCTAAGAATCTAAATAAGCTCTATTAGGAGAGCAAGCTAGCAGGTAAACAAAATTTTGTTCATTGCAACTTGATGCAGAATAAAACATTCTTATGAGCAGGTCAAATTTTCTAGGAATTTCCGTGAAGTTCCTGAATCTCTGACTTTCGGTCTTGGTTGCATGTGCATGCAGATGGGCATTTAGCTTATATCTATACACATGAAACTGGAGCTGTAAGCTGTTATAGCAAAGGAGGGTCTGCTATAGCATTTTCATCTTTTTCAAGCAATACAATCTCATATAATTGCTTTGTTTTGAACACATAAAAAAAAATTAGGCAAAGCAGAGGAACAAAATCCCCAGGCTCTGAACAGACGAACTATTTGTGCAGCTGGATCGCTCCTACTCCTGCAAAGAAGGCATAGCAGACAGCCACCCACACAGCTTTTCAAACCACCTAATTTCAGTGCTGTGCTTATCCATTGGATATGCCACTTTCAAGCATTTATTCTGCCCATTCTCCCATGCACAACACACACAGGAACTCCTTTTCTAGTGTGTCTCTCTCTGCAACTTAGTGCAGTCAAATACCAGAGTCAAGGCAACTCTGTTTTATGAACTACACAATGGCAACAGATATAGTAACAGGACTTCCCAACAAATGAACAACACTCTTAAATAGCAAAGGCTTTTGGATTTAGGGAGAAGTACTGCTGAGAGAGATTTTTGTGTCTGTAGGTAAGTTGGATGTGCACACGTGAAAGAGTACCTTTGTTGTCTGGTGAGGTTAATGAAAAGTTCAACTTAAAGGAGAATTCAAATGCCGTAAAATACAATACCCACAACATGAGTGTTACTAAGCACTGTTAGAAACATAGAAAAGACAACAACAGCAAAAACACAAAGGTGATTGCAGGACTGTGTATATCATACTTTCAGGAATAAACCTAAGCTGAGAGGAGTTCTAATCAGCCAAAGTAACTTCCCAGAGTGGCAAGGTGGCAGAGATGCAGGAAAATGCACAAAAACATTTCTCGTTTGGTTTAGCTCCACATTGTACTTGGAGTAGTTCAGCTGATGAGGAAACTGGGGAGGACATTTCGAGGTGAATTGGACAGGAGGGCCTCTCCATATTGTGCTTACAGTACTGGGAGGACCAGGGACAGCTTTGGTCTTAGAGCACTCAAGGCATTTGTAAAGTGGCATTGTTGTGAAAGGATCCTGCACAAAATACCTACAGCCAGGAAAAGACAGGTCTTTTCCATAGGAAAACTGTGAATCCCTTTAATGGTGAAATATTATCACATAAGTTCTAAATATGTGACAAATTAAAATGATTACTTCATCATCTTTTGCTACTGTCTCTCAACACTTTTAATTTCACTTTCACTTCCTTCCTAATTTTAAGCCTCCCTAATCAGCATTTCTCCCAAAATTGGTGATTTCTGTTGGCACCTGACCACCAAAAGCTCTTTGCATAATGTGCCTTAACCAACTGCCTCGCAGATATCTGTGGTGACTGCTCCTGATGAGGGAGGGCTTAGTGGGCAAACGGAATGGAAAGTCATCTCATTTACTTGATTATAATTCCAATTATGCAAACAGATCCACCGTCATTTCTCTTACTGCTGTTTGCATGGTAGTTCACATAAATTTTCACAAAGCCTTTGAGAAAGCAGTGCTGGCTAGCTAAGTTCTTTCATTATAAATAATATTGTCTATATCTTGGCTTTCCCTGCCAAATCAAGAGTGAAATCTAGCATGCTTAGTTTTAGCTAAGGAGCAACCTGTTTCCCTAACACTCAAATGAAGTCAAGCTAGTCAAGTCTTACATCAGGAAATCCTTACAAAATAGGATGTCAGTCATTCCAAGGAGTTTCTTGATTGTTAAATTGAACTGTGCCATGATAAATCGGCACTTTTAAACAAAATGCAGCCTCATAATTCTCACATTTCTTTAGATAAATGTCAAATGAGAACAGGGTGGCTAAATTCCAGGTAGCTTTCTGGAAAGCAGAAAGGTTAATTAATCCACAGTGTAGTTTCAATCTTCAAATACATATATATATGTATATATAAAGAGCTCCAGGATTTCAATTTCAGCAGGGTCTGCTATGCATGCAGCAAGGCTAAAATGTTCTTCATCAGTGTCTGGTGGTCCCCAGAGATTTTTCTGGATAAGGTCAAAAATTCAGTCAGGATTTGATTTTTATTCACATAGTTGAGCTCAGGCTCAAGGATATCTGGACATTTTTGAGCTTCAGCTGTTCATGTTTTCCCTCTTTCTAGTCTTTCCAGGACCTGATTTCCTTTCTTTTCCATTCAGAGATCACTGCTGTCACTCCCGTGCCACAGACAGGCCATGACCCCAGCCTAGCATATCTTCCCACCAGAGACCCAACCATGTGCTCCATGGTAGAGATTTGCCTGTTAAACATTGTTTTCAAAAGATATCTGGGACATGAAAAAGCCTTACACACTTTTCTGTCATGTTTTCCCATTCTAGGTAACATACGTGTATTTTCCCCAAAGTATGACTTGCTCATTTACAGAGAAATAAATGGAGTGTTTTGCTCCTTATTGTAATTGGAAAATCATTTAGTGAGCAACTCTTCTAGGGAGACCACTGTAATTATAGTTAGGGTCCGATCTTTGGAGATCTCCAGAAGCCATGTGGATGTGGTGCTGGGCACCCTGGTGTGGGTGTTCCTGCTGGAGCAGGGGCCTCCAGAGGGCCCTGCCAATTCAGCCATTCCATGATTCTGTGATGCAGTGACTCTGATCCTACATAAATCATAGGAGCTTTTTCCCTTGACTTCAGTGGGAATCAAACCAGATCCTAAATCACTTGGAAGATGTGTACAGGAAAACCCACATCTAATGCTGGCTGTTCAGGAATGAGGCACATGAAAAATCAGACCTGAAGCTGTGGTACCAAGGAGCTCAACACTGAGTATGCAATCCAATTACTTGTGCAGTGGGCATGACAAGCACGACGACTTATATAGCAATGCAGCACGCCTAGTATCAATGTTTAAAGAGCAAGCCTGCAGAAAACTGAAACCTAATCTGATACGTTTGCAGAACACTGGCAGAAGGACAGAGAGGTAAAGCATTATTAATATGTATTAGAAAGGAATATAAATTCAAACTATGAAACATTCATTCCTTCCTCAATAAAACTGTGAAATAGGCCACAGCCAAAACAGTAGGCCTGAGTTTCACGTTTCTCTGCTGTGGGGATCTATAATTTCTGATACTACTGCAGTTAAATCCAGGGATTAGGACTTTGGATCTGGATCCAATGTTTCCATCTTTTCAAAACGGTGTTCAGATTTGATTATAAATTCAGATCCAGGCCCAACATCTCAGTTCCAGCTCAACTCCATTGAAAATGAGTTATCCAATTCACAACATTCAGATCCCAACTTGTCCAGTTTCCGAGGAGGTTCAACCTCAGCCAAGATGATTCTGAAGTTCTATGGTGAAATTGAGATCCAGATGTCTGCAAAGTCTGGGGAAATAGGGTACCTGGAGTGAGAGGAAAACACAAGGATGGAAATCGGAAGCAAAACAGTGGGAGGATCAGCTGACTGACAAGAGAGGAAAGAAGTGTTAAGAAAAGGGAAAGACACTGACATTGTTGCATAGCTCTGTTCAACACTTCTGGCAGGTAGGAGATAAAAAGCCAGTTCTAGTATGAAAGCCATGGAGATATGTCACTGTGCAATGCATCTGTCCTAATAAATCTTGTTTTTCAAGTAGACTTACTGGAATGGGAACACTCCCATCCTAATCAGCTATGGAGCTCTGGGAATAGAGCTGACTTGCACTTCTTTCTGAAACAGCAGCATGATTGCTTCCACCTGTGAGCAGGTATCTGGTACTTCAGATAGCTGACACATTGACATGTCTGTGTATACATGACACAAGCCTGGGGTAACAGGCCCAAGTGGAACTGACTTAAACCAGTACCCATGACATCTCTTAATATTTTAAAGACCCTCCTATAAATATATATGTATGTGTGTGTAAATGCTGTACTCCTTCTAAACCAAAACTGTAGCATCCTTACTCCAGCCCTCCACAAATGGAGCTCCATGTGGAATATTATTCTTCCAACTTTGCTATTCTTGATAAAGAAGGAAACCACACATCCTTGCTTGTTCTGTACTACAGAAAGACAGAAAGAAAAACAAGTGGCAATGCTAAGTGACCACCTGCTGTACAAGCAGCGCCTGAGAAGAATGCAAAAGCTGGTAAGAAACAAACCTGAAAGAACTCTGTTCATTCTTAGTGAGACCAAACACAAACCTCTTCGTGCACAACGTCTTCTTGATGAACAAGATCCACATGGGCTGTTAACACAAACTGCTCCCTGTTACCCCTCTCTCTCTCATTTCTCATGTACTTACCACTTAAAGTAACTCCCTTAGGTGCCGCATGGATCCATAAAGATATTTAAAAAATGGAAGTGCACTAAAAAAATAAAACAAAACATGCAAAAACCACCTTGGCACTGCCCTTCTAAGGGCATTGCAGAAATTCTGCAAAATTATCATGCCTAAACCAGTGGAGTTTTGTGGGTTTTTTTTACTATTGATATGTATTTAATAACCTACTTATCATGTGCATGTGTGAAAACTGCACACAGAGTCACAGGTGCAGTGGTTGCTAAATTGTGTTGCTTGCAACTCTGCATGTGATAACAGAAGCCAGAATGAGCATTTTAGTCCTGTGGGTGGGTGAGAAAGGTCAGGTCTTAGAAATGCCACAGCAGAATCGGCAAAGCTTCAACACACATGCCAAGAACAGATTCCAGTGAGATCCACACAGAGAGCTGATGGTTATGCTGCAGAACTGTCTGGGGCAAGGGCAGGGCCATGAGAGGAAAGGGAACCCAGGCTATGTGTCAGGGATGCCTGACAGGGTAAAGAGCTTGAAAACTGCAGGCTGGATCTGAAATTCATCAGAGATTGCATTTATGCAATGAGCATAAAACTGGACCAAATGGGTTCTCTCACATTCCTCTTTCCACATATAAGAAATCCTAGCAGTGCTTAAAAATTATACATTTGCTGAGCTTAGAGATGAAAAAAGAGAAGCAGGAGTGGTATTTACAGAAGTGATTGAGATCAAAGGCGGAGATTTTTTTTAAGGTGGGAGAAACTAAAGCTTGCTTGTATTGTGGGGTAAAAAATGGCAGAGAAAAAGGAAATTAAAGAAGAAAGTAGAGTAGACACAGGAGGGGTTCAGCCAGAGATCATACTCAATTGGGGCTATATTCCCTGCTGCTTGCTTCATGCACCCCTACTACCAGCCTGCAGCTTGTATAGCACGACCATGCTGTCTTGATAGCAGCTTGACTGCTACTTGACCACATTAACTCTTAATTAATTTCTCATTAACTCTAAGCTAATATCT
Organism: Aythya marila; assembly: GCF_965140915.1. Lineage (NCBI taxonomy): Eukaryota > Metazoa > Chordata > Aves > Anseriformes > Anatidae > Aythya > Aythya marila. The sequence goes on along the minus strand of NC_139045.1, from coordinate 53,365,609 downwards.
CACTAACTACCCTGGGATGTGCTTTTAGGACCTGTTGGCTAGCCAGCTCTACCTCCATGGCCTTGCTGCAGCAGGCTAAGGAGATGTAATGACAAACCTGAGCATTGGCACAGACAGACCTCAGGCATGAGAGCAGGCCCAGGCCTGTGCTCCAAACACACTTTCATTTTTTCAAGCATTTATTCCAAAGTCACATAGGAAATTGATGGGATAGTCCTGGGAAGTGAAAGTTGATCTCCAGGGCATTACACTGGCATCTACAGCACATTTTGTCTTCCATGGTCCAGCCATTTGTGGATACATGCATGATTGCTCATGTTGAACTGCACAGTGACTTGACATTACCCACACCACAAACACTGGGAAGTGTCTTCTCAGTTAAAACATTAACCAAATTCTTCGACAGGCTTGAAAAAATTAAGGTGAAACTCTTTTTTTTTTTTTTCTTTTTTTTTTTTTTTCAGTCCACTGTTCACATTCAGCACTCAGCTCAGATCCAATATTATATTATATGTACTTGGAGGTCTCTTCCAACCTTACTGATTCTGTGATTCTGTGAAAGGTTGGACCTGGCGCTTAGGGACATGGTTTAGTGGGTGACATTGGTAGTAAGGGGATGGTTGGACCAGATGATCCTGGAGGTCTCTTCCAACCTTACTGATTCTATCTTTTGGGTATAGACAGCTTGAGATTACTGAGTATCTCTGAGGGGTGGGGGCACAGGTCTAAGGACTGACTTTCCTTAGAGAATCATTTCAGGTTACCTTTAAAATTATAGGACAAATGGCAACAATAAAACAGGTAATAAATTACTATCACAATCAGAGCCCTATATCTCCTTGAAAGCAAACATCTGAACGAGACCAAACTACCGGCAGTGCAATAAAACACAAAGGGTGTGGAGTTTGTGCAATATGTAGACATAATTTCTGCTTCATGAATCTACTTATAGAAAGAGGAAAGATTTCTGGGAAGTAAGCAACTGTGTTTAAACAGAAAATAAACTTCAAAGAATATCATAAAAAGAGGAGGGTAAATGCAGAGATGACTTTGTTTTGAACTCAATAAAATCGCTCAATAAAAATGTCTAACATGCAAATTTCATTTTTGGTTTAAACATTATAGTTTCTTTTGCTACTTTGGGCAACCTGCTGTCCTTATCCTGGAGGCACTTCCCTTACTGCTCTTTTCCTTAGACTTTGACCTTGAGGCTCCACAAGGACACCAGAGTTCATCCATATGGATTAGCTTGCAGGATTGGGGATTGCTTATTGCTTATCTGAGGGTGTGGAGTGATGGTTTTCAGATACGGTCACCAAAGCTTTCCTGCTGAAGCAGTACAGGTTAGCTCAAGGTAGGAGAAACTGGATGTGCCACTACTGCAGTAAAAAAAAAAGAAAAACATTTCTCATGATTTCTTTTCAAACTACAGCATAATTTTCAACTATAAGGATCCTATTTCTAATTTTTAATTTAAAACTGCACACTTTTAGAGCAGTGGTGTGTGAGTTGGCATGTCAAGCCAGCCCCTGCTTTACTCTGCCTTCTGATCCCATTTCCTCTTTTTAAAAACTTCATAATCCTCTTCAGCATCACACATCAGATACTCACCAACCAAAAAGGCTTAGAGGCAAGAGATACAGTTTCTATTAACTCACATCTTGCCTTTGAGAAGATAAGAATTTCTGGAAGGAAATATACTTCAGCTATATGTACTCATACGTCCTCCTTCTTAACCTGATAGGATTTCAACTTTTATCAAATTACATAATTATATTTTACCCACAGTTTTCTTATTCTCCTGTGAGCTGAACCAGCTGATGTTTATGACTTTAACTGTTAGCATGCTACACATGATATATCTTAATATATATATGTGCTCTGCTCACAGCGAAAAGGATTGCCAGAAAAAAAAAAAAAAAAAAAAAAGTTACTTTTCTTCTGGCTTTTAGTGGACACAGCTCCCTGTGGACAGCCACCACCCTTCCCTGCCTTTGAAAATCCAAACCATTATTATTATTATTTGAAAGTTTTTATAGCAACCTCTATATCAGACATTTAATGTTTTATGAGCAGGTTCAGACCTCAAACTTTCTAATTTTTGCATATAACAGATCCCAAGATCCCAAGAAGATAAAAATACCAGCTGAAGCCCACTGTAATCGAAGGAAAGACACATGCTGACACCAGGGACTTCAGGACCAAGGCTTCAGTCATTGTCTTCACTTGTCATTCCCCACACTAAGAGCTGGGAAAAAAAAAAAAAAAGTTCCCTATTTACTCACACTCTGTCCTTCCCTTGCAAAAATCAAACTCACTCAGAGCCTGAAATGTTTCTGGAGACCGTGGTATTGTTTTGATCTGGTTAACATTTCATGCCATCAATTTTTATGATGTTTTCCAAATAGTGTTAGAACCAAAATGACCTGCTACCTTTTATTTTTAAAGAAGTAGGATTGGTCAGATTCCTAGGAATAATTTTTAAAGCCAGATGGCATGTGGTACCAAAGTTCAGCTACACTTACAAAAAAGTACTTCTATAACATTTTGCTTCAAGCAGAGAAAATACAACAGATAAGGTGCTGCTGAATCACATTACATTTTCGTCAAAGTAGTAAAAACAATTTTGAAGTTCCCAGAGGCGCCATCTCTGTAGGCCTGTAATAGAGGAAAAAGAGAGAGGAAAAAAAAAAAAAGAAGAAGAAAAGAAAAGAAAAAAAAAAGTAAGCATTGTTTTCCATCTCTTGAGAACTGCCAGGAACAGAAAGACAATGAATAAGCCTTTCTCGCATTATATATGATATTTTTGCATCTTCATGAATGTTATATATACAAAGTACACATGCACACAAATACACACAGATGTCTAGAAAAAAAAAGATTGTCATTAATGCAACCACAGAGATGAGAAATCCAGCATTTCAAAGTCAGAAAACCCAGCCTTAAAATAAAATGTTCTCACTGAACTTTGCCCTCCTGTATTTATTCTCAGATAGGGGTTTTGTCATAGAAAAGAATAGGAGAAATGGTAGTGATTCCAACAGCACAAACAACATAAAACCACTTTTTGCACAGCTCAGCACAATATCCTTTACTAAAAGCAATGTTTGGCCCTTCCAGATCTACAGGCTGGAGAACTTCAGCCAATTTTCTGCAACTTTGTTGTACTTGAATTGTGAAGGTCTATTAATTAAACTAGCTTTGCTTAAACTGCCCTATTGCTGAACTATGCTTGCACAAAAATGTGCAGTATTATCTGGGAAAAAGTTATTTAATGCATTCAGAATGAAAATGCAGTTAATGCTTGCTGCAATGAGACAAACAATGAAGTGCAATTAAATCTAACAAAGTTTTGCACACCTGAGACAAGGATTTAGAAATCCAAACTAAAGATCTCCCTTAAGTAAACAACATTGTTAGTAATATTTTTTTGCCCACCTGAATGCTAATGCTCTCATAAATTAGGCATCATAAATTCTGCTACATCCAATTTTCTCTTTGTTTTATGTGAAATAATAATAATGAATTAATTAATTCTTTGCATTGATATCAAGCACAGACATTTCCTGAAATGCTTTACAAACTCACCTATGAACAAAGTGTCACTATAGGTTAAAAATTACATGAAATGAAATAACATTAAGTTCTGCATCTAGGGACTGGCAACAAGAATTTCTGTAGTGTGGCAGAAGTTATCAACTGGAAACACAGAAGAGAAGACTGCGGATACCAGGATCATAGGATGCCTTTTAGATGCAAATGTAATTGTGAGTTAAATAATGTGGTCCTGAGATATTTCAGCCAAAATGTTTCCATTAGCAATAGAACAATATTTATGGCAATGTACAAAGCACTGCTGCTCCTTCATCTGAAATATTTTATATACAATTCTGATCACCCATTGTTCAAGAGGAGTGAATTCAGGATGCAAAGACAGTGCAAATGACTTGGATCATCCAAAGAATGGATAGGCTACCATACATAAGAGTACAATAGCCTTATTTGTTTAACCTAGTGAAATAAAGGCCAAATAGGGATAAACACCAGAAAGCTAAAATAACTTTCAGCTACGCTGAAAATGCTGTCATTTGATAGACACTGGAATGAATACATTTATGCCATAATTTACATGTTTAATCAGCAAAGAAACAGGGTTCTGAAACAGACAGTAGGATAAGTGGGAATAGAAACATAACTGGTTTTACCATGGAACTCAGTTGTGGAAGGGACTGTATGACACAACTGTCTGCAACAGGAGAGACACAGACTTGATGATCCAGAAGGTCCATCTGAGCTGTATAGTCCTACCTGACAGATATTCATCCTCTTTGGATGGTATATACCCCATAGGCTTTCTGGGGATCAGCCACCCACAGAAGATCAGGCATAACCAATGTTTCAAGGATTGCAACAGATGATGGGAAGTATCCCATCCCCAATATCACACTTTGATTTAAATCAGGAGCTCTGAGGCAGTGCCTACTCAGGTTTACTTTTTTCCCAAAAAATAACATGTTGGGTCTCTATGGCTACATATGAATGGCCAATGGTAGTCACTGCCAAAAGCACCTGGGGTCAAAAAGCACAGGGAAGCTCATGTGGTTTCATCCTCTTCCCCAGGCAGTACCCAGGGATGCAGCCCCGCTGCAAGCTGTCATGCACCTAGCACAAGCGCTCAGAGATCTGCAAGCTCAGAGGACAGCCTTCAAGCAGCCAGGATTTGGAAATCCTGGCTCCCAGCAAGAGGACAGTTTGTTAACATGAGCTGTGGATCCTGGAGCTTTCCAAGCCTGGCTTTTTGACTTTGGCCTGTTTTTGTCAAAGACCATCTTCTCTGATGATCCCACCCAGTGCCTGCTTTCTGGTTCATCTGCATCCCCGTGAGCACACATGATCTGGAAAACTGTGGCTATTGCATACGGAAAAGAAACCTTGCCCACCTGCAGCTTGCCAACGTCGCTTGCCGTTCCTTCTGCAATCTCATTAAGCTTTGTTTTGCTTTGCTGACACCAACGCTGCCAAAGAGATCAGCTGGCGAAGGAGACTGCATTAGTAATGTGGCTGGCATTTTGCCTCCTGCAGTTGAGATCACTTTTGAGCACTGACTCTCTGCTGGTCCACTTGGACAGACAGCCTAAAACTCTCTTCCTCGGTTCAGCTTCCCAATCACACAGTGTATTTGCCATTGAGCTATTGCACTGGCCTTGCTCCATACTGATGATAATATCTATAATTATTATTTTTCTTGCCTCGTATCTTGTCTACACTAGCCAGCCACCTGAGTTGTTGAAACACTTGGTGAGCCTGTGTTCTGTTCCTAAAGCTCCAAGTAGCCCTGTGGCCCTGTCATTGTAACTCACGGTGATGCCTCCACTATGCTGGAAGATTTTACCTAAACCATTTCGCATTTGGGCTAGAGTCTTGCTTTTCCGGTTGTTCCCTTGTGAAATACTCATCCCTCTCATTCATGCAAATCTTTTCATTTCAGAGATTAGAGATGTGAAACACAAACTCTGTCTTCTTCGCAAGGAGCATAAACAGCCCTAAATGCAGCAACCAGGATGGCATTCATCTCACCTCACCTCAGCCATCTAAAAGTTAGCCTCACTGAATCATCCAGATTCCCTCTATAATGACTGGAAAGGGGAAATTCTTTCCAGAAGGAAAATTTTTCTCCTTCTAATGCAGGGAGAGGTCTCACCATCTGGAGATGTCTCTCTACTGAATGCAGAGCACTTCTAGGAAACTACCTAAGACCAACGCTCAGAAAACTAAAAGTACATGAGACCTTCATTGATGTTTTGATGCCTTGACAGTATATTGAGAATAGCAAGTAATTATTTCTGGCTCTTATAAGTGAAGTAAAACTGTTTCTAGCCCATTTCAGAGAAGGCAAATAGAAGCTCATAAAGAATATACCCATGACCTGACAAAAGAGGTACTGGCCATCACTGTCAAAGTCACAGGAAGAACATGGGGGATCATCAATCACAGTCCTTTGCTGAGACCATTAAACTATGCCTCTTTCAACAAATGTCCTCCTGCTTGTTGCCAGCAAACATCTCAATAACAGTTTTACATGGGTTGTTAATTGTTTGCAGGGCCTTGCCTTTGACTAGCAATAAAAAGTGGTCACACAGAAAGAATTCTCCAGAACTGGGTTGCCTGTTTGTTTCCCTTACCCCCTTCAAGCCTGCTGGAAGAAATGAGCCAAGTGCAGCATCCAGAGTGGTTGAGAGTGATCGTTCACTGCTCTGCAGGCAGTAAAACTCCAGTGGACACAGCTGTACCAGGAAAGGATGGGATTTTTTTGGTTGGTTCATCAGTTGTTGCTGTGTTTTTTGTTTGTTGGTTTGTTTTTCCCCAGGAAGAAGGGATATGAACAAAAGCAATCTTTCCTCTGGTCACAATTGTGGAAGACTTGCCAGCTCCAGAAACATTTTATAGAGTAGAGCAGACTTACAGCCTTCACAGGTATCTTCGCCCGTCCATAGAAGTCAGGCCAATGACCCTTCAAGTTCATAGATTACCCAGGCCACTGTGAACATATATCTGTGTGTATATATTTATACATGCACGCATGTATCTGTGAGTGTTTGCACATTCACTCGCACAATTTTATAATTTCTAGAAACTAATTCTTGATAATTAAGCATCTGGTGTTACTAATAATGTGCATGGCTCACCAGAAATCTGCGTGCACATCGAGCAGAACCCTGGAGGGATTTCATTTCTTTATTGATTTCCCATTTTATGGATCCTTCGCAGCACAGAGGAGACCCACAAGACCAGGAAGGGAGAGGTATGGCTATAAAACTAGAGTAAATAATTAGTGGTGCAATGTAGCTGTAAAATCGCTGGACAAATACCTGCCACGACTCCAGTCCATCGAGCTGCTGAACTCCCTGGCCGCCGGGGGGGCATGCCGCCGAGCAGCTCAGCTGTGTCGGACCAGAGGCCGCATGGGAGTCTGAATTCCTGCTGCCAGCTTATCAGAAAGAGTCATAAGACAAAGGGAAAGCTTTGCTCGTTTCCAAACAATTTCGTAACTAAGAGCAGAAAATAGTGGGTTTGTTTGTGGTGGAGGTGGCAGTATATCCTGCGCTCTGCTACTGTGCAGAAAAAGAAAGCATTCGAATGCAAAACGATTGCATTTTAAGCTCAGATTGTAAAGGTTATACCCCGCTCTGTGCGTCCTGTGCCTCACGCTGTGGAAAAGCTGCAGCATGCCAGAAAGGAGCTCTTTTTCAAAATACAGAAACAAAACTGAGGAAACTGGAAACCTACGTTATTTACTGCATCTAAATCTCTTTCTTATGGTAAGCAACAGCTCTGGCCAACAAGCCACAAACCAAAAGACACCTTAGTGGTCCAGGAAGTTCAGAGTTCTTTGAGTTAAATATTGAGCAATGCAGGTGCAGGCTGCAGATGGGAGGTTTGGGTGCGAAAGCATGCCAAGTGCATAACAAAACTCGATTGAAGGAAGCCAATTTTAAGATCTCCATCTGAATTAGTTGCACATAGATGGCAGGAATTCCACACATACCCTGTTTGAGAAACAAGAGTTTTCAAGGATCTTCAGTGTGTGAATCACTGGCATGAAAAGGGACCTTCTTTGCTTTGCTTTGCTTTCTCACAATTAAAGTTACCACCAGGCACACCCAAGTATATGTGGGGGCAAATAACTTATTGCTGCAATTTAACTGAAGTTTGCAGGGTGTTTTGTCTGTACTCACCAAATCAATGCTTTTTCAAGATTTGTGTCTAATTATTTTAGAATTAATAACTGAAGATTTTGCTGAAAGCAAGGAGGCAGACTATCAGTATTTCCATTCCTTTCACTTTCCGCTTTTCTCCCACTCATCTTTTGTGTACTTTGTGTTACCTTACCCACTGGTGTTGCAGGAAGCACGGTTCCCTCAACACACTGGGATATGTAAATCATCTTTAAAACTGAAATACTGTTTTGGTGTTGTTTTCTTACCTACCTATAGAGCTCTAGTCTGCAAAACTGATCGAAATTCAAGCAATAAATCAAATTATAAAGAAACAACAACAAAGGCATGCTGGGGTGGGAGGTACTTGCAAAGAAATCAGCTCAGCCTGAAAAATCTGGGTGCTGATGGGGTGGACAGACTTTACCATGCTTTCAAATCTTGATTTCTCCTTATTTCTGCAAAGCAGCCCAATTAGTAGTCCACTATTTAGGCGGAGAAGCTATCACAAAGAATATACAAAGATGATGTAGCATCTTCTTAAAGCAAATGATCCTTTCTTGGCTACAGGGCAATGCTCAAGCGATGCCTACCACAAAGCTTAAAACAATGGCAGCCACCCAAGAGAGATCCATTCTGCATAACGCATTCCACTGGAGGCTCAATAGCCTTCCGGTGAACTTACTGGCTCATGGTTTCCTTTAATGGGATCTTTAACGAACAAAAAGAGATCTGGTAGGCATTTCCCTCTTTATTAGGCTCCCCAGCTGTATACTGTATCACTGTTTAGCATGAATTTTTAAGTGAGAAAGCTATAACACCAGCTTACCTTACTAATACCTGACTACGTAGCTACACAATAAAGACTTGTTTGACTGCTTAAGGTGTTTTCTCTTAGCTTTGTTAAAATGTTTATTAACAATAAAAAAGCAAATATCTGGCTCTTACACCATCATTCTATTTCATGTGTAAAACTAAAGGGAATAATAACAGAAGCTATTCTGTGAGATGTGAAATCTGGTGAGTGGGATCTATTCTGCAGCCCTACCAAAGCAGCCCCTTGCATTTCCTTGGAACTATTGACATGAATATTGGCTTCTTGTGTCTGGACCATTGCTCATACTGTGCTTTTAATATATAAAGCCCTATGTGTATGCTAACTACTCCATTACTATTGATGCATACTCAAAGAATAGATCTTATGATTTATTGTTCATGTCCTACATTTCTTTGCTTAGGTCCCAATTTTACCTAACCTTTACAGCAAGCATTTCAAGTTTACACATTATCAGTCATTAACAGCAGAGAATCTGCAGTATATTAAGTTAGGTGCATACATAAGTCTTGGCAGAATGCAAGATGCTTATTAATTAACGAAGAGTGATATTCTTCTGTATGCAGTATGCCTTCAAAATAACTCCTAAACATTAGTCCAACTTAGGGTGTAAGTGGGATTTACATGGGAAATGGACTTTTGTTGGCTGTTTACACACGGGTGAATTTTGTCCAGTGGGTGTGTATGTTTACTTTCCACTCTAGAATTTTGGATCCTCCCAATTCTTTACTACTACCTGCCAAAAACACTGTTGTTAGTTTTGGGTTTTTGTACACTCGAAGTCAGATTTATGACCTTTGTGCTTGAAATATTCCACATCTGATCCTTTTTCCGTTCACCTCTTACTCTTGTCCCCAGCCCTGATCATAACTGCTAAAAGAGTTTAAACTGATCACTTTATTAATTGCTCTTGTAACTAAATGCTAGCTTGTTAACAAAGTTTTAGTTTCTGGAGTACTGTGGAAAAAAGTGTGTCACTGAGGACTTCTCTATGTTGATGGAGTCTGCATAAATATAAGAAACTCTAACTTTCTCAAGTGTTTTGTTTGTTTGTTTGTTTGTTTGTTTGTTTTTTGTTGTGGTTGTTGTTGGTGGTTTTTTTTCTAGAACTTTCGACTCCAAAGGACTGCTGTTTGCAACAAATCTCTTCAGGAGAAAATTAAGAGTTTAAAGACTTCAGATTTAGTGGCAAATTTTGCAGGAAGCATACAGCCCTTTTTGAGAAAAAATGTTCATTTGCATTCTTTATTACATAATTATTTTCCCCAAAGCAATAAAATTCAACTGCTTTTGAATTTGAATGTTATTTTCCCTGTCATAACTTTAAAAATAAATCTCTTATCATCTTTTCTATTTTCATTGTATAACTGACACTTTTTATTATCATCTGTGAGACCCAAAAAGTAAAAAAATCTGATTTGAGATTTCCGTCTTCTGAACTTATACTCCTTACCTGCAATAAGCACATTCCAAAAAGAGATATCATTTTTAATCAGAATATGATTCTACAATTATATATTTCCTTTTCAAAAATCAAGCATTCAGACATGGCAGAATAAAACAAAATGTTGCAAATGGCATTATGAGTGAAAACCATTGGGGTTATCCAAGAGCAATATGTATTTCCTATGAAATATCAGAGGATCCACAAACCCAAAACTCTCCATTTCCAACTATTGATGGAATACCTGGCTGACCAGCAGCAGTTTGTTCAGGCCTTTTATTAGAAGCCTGCACAATGTGATATCCTCTCCTGGTGTTCCCTGCAAATGCTTAAAAAAGAAGAGAGATGGCAACAGACACAATGGACTTTAAATCAAGCTTCAGAATACCTACAGCTGTTCTGTGGTGCTGTGTCTCACTGAATTTCTGTGATGGTATCTCTAAATAACTGTTCACCAAATTCATGAACCAACTGTTCACGAACTTCTCTACTGACTGGAATCTACTTAGACCATGTCTCAACAGAAGTTTTGCTGAGGGAGCTCTGTTGAGAACTGATTGCAATAGGAGTAGCTTTGCTCTTCGTAAAGGGATTCAAAGGAGCCTGAAGAGAGCACACCTTCAGTGTAGACAGAGGAGAGTAATTTTGACTGTAAAGCAACCTTCACATTCTCCTAATCTTGGTCTTCTCCGTCCTATGTAATCCAGATATTGCAATCTCTTCACCTAGCACATGAGGAGCAGTGCCTCCAGCGCCAATGCACTTTAAATTGCAGTCATTAACATGCCCATGGCTCTTTCTACTCCATTTCCTAGTAAAACCCTCTTACCAAGTTTCTGAAAGCATCTTTGGAAAGCAGCCACTCTGCTGTCCTCCTCAGCTCCTGTTCCAACTCAGTTCGCTCCTCTCTGAAGACCTTTTCCTCTTTTCCATCTCTCTTGCATACTGTGAAAGAAGACAATACGGGTAAGGATCTCATCTACAGTTTATATGAATACAGAAACCCCTTTTTTTGTGCTGTACGTGTGACCCAGGAGAGGTAAGATCTCATTTCTGGACAATTTTCAGTAACTTTTTCCTGTTTTGGTAACTGTTTTATTTCTGTTTAAACGTTACTATAGATACTGGAATTCAGCCTCATGAAGTTATATAACTGAGCTTTGCAGAGGCAAGGGCAAGGATGTCAGGAGGGACAGTCACATCCTCCTCTATGGACCATAGGCAGAAGAGAGCATTTGGTGAGAACACTCAGAGAGAAGGGCACCCTCCGTACCTCTCTCCAGATCTGGGAGCCTGTGTGTCTTCCTCAGACCCATAAGGACTGAACATGTCTGACGCATGTGGGAATGATTGTGTGAAACTAGTCATCGGACACTCGTTAAAAAGTAATGAAAGGATAACAGCACATTTTGTTCAGATGTCAGGAGGTGGCAATGCATTCAGGCAGGCATTCCACAGTTTTGGGAAGGCCAGTGTCACATCTGAGATAGCAGGAATAGAAGCTGAAATAGGGTTTAAAAACTGCTGAAGTAACTTAGGTATTTGTGTCCCATCGGCTTTCATGATTTCAGTCCTTATTTTTCTGGACTGTTCAGGACAGGGATGTGACGAGAAACTGACCCAGCTTATAAGAAGCTAACTCCAGGCCCAGAATGTGGTGGGTTGATCCAGCTGGGCAGCTAACTCCACCACAACTGCTCTCTCACTCCCCCTTCCTCAGAGGAAGAGGGGCAGAAGAAAGTGTGATGGAAAGAAAAAAAGGCTCCTGGGTTGAGTTAAGGATAATTTAATTGAAAGGAAAAGGAAGAGGGAAAAACAAGCAAAAGCCATGCAGAAGCACAGAGAGGAAATACAATTATTGTCTACTTCCCATCAACGAGCGATGTTTGGCTGTGTCCCAGGAAGCAGGGCCTCAATACGCGTAGCGGTTGTTTGGGAGGACAGATGTCTACATAATGAAAGCCACTCCTCTCCTTCCCCTTCTCCACCTTTTGTTGCTGAGTGTGACACCACATGGCGTGGAATACCCCTTTGGTCGGTTTAGATCAGCTGTCCTGGTGGTTTCCCCTTCCCACCTCTTGCCCACCCCCAGCCTGCTGGCTCTGGGTGGTTTGGAGGGAGTCTTGGTGCTGTGCCAGCACTGCTCAGCAATAGTCACAACACTGGTGTGATACCAGTGCTGGTCTAGCTACAAGAGCCTAGCACAACACTGTGTGGGGCACTGCAGGGAAGGTTAACTCCATCCCAGCCTAGACCCAGCACAGAAAAGCAGAGTGCCAGTGTGCTCAGGCACCCCAGGTACCAGGCCTGAAGCAGTGCCAGTGTGCTAAGGCACCCCAGGTACCAGCTAGTCAGCATTTGTGGCAGCAGTCTGCTGGTACAGCTCCCCGTGCCTGAGACCTGAGGTTCAAAAGTCACCAGCTCGCTCAGAGCAAACTCTGAGCAAAATTACCTAACCATGGTGGTATGCTCTGTGTCCTCAGGCATTTTTCTATTACTCATGAATATTTCTCTATCACGTGGCAGGGGAAAAGAAGTTTCTAAACCAACTTGTCAACACCAAAATACATTTGTTTTGGCCACCACCATCTTCATAAGTCTGAAAATGACTTACAAAAAGCTCATTAGCCTCAAAACCTAACAATTCCCTATTGCTTCAGCAAATATAACTGGATTCCAAATAAACACCTTCATGTAAGAAGGGGAAGGATGGTTCACTGATTTATGTGCAGTTTCCCAGTACTTCAAGAAAGCCAGCTTCAACTCTTGACCCGCTGAAACATAAAAGTCTAAGTCTGTATTTCAAAACCAAGATAGGCATTTGAAAGTCCACAGAGAACTTTCTGATGTAGACACTATAGTTTTCTCCCTCTCTTGCTAGTACTGCCTCAGTTTTCCCTGAGTTAAATGGTGATGACGATTCCCTATTTCACAAAAGTGCAGTGAAGAAAAATTCCCTTAGCCAAGTATGCAATGGTTTTCATCACAGTTTGAAGGAAAAGACAGAAGAATTAGAGATTAACTGCTTTGCAGGTATATAAAATGCCCACCTGTTTTTTATTTAAACTAGTGTCAGCAGTAATCTCATCTTTTTTGACAACTATTACAAATGCTCCTTTTACAAGTAGTACAGCTGCTGCTGGAGAGTGCTCAACAAGAGAGACACAGGGTATAGTCATTTGGGACTGGAAATGTCTAAGAATTAATTAACATAACATGGCAACATAGGTAGGCAGATATTGTGAACAGAAGCCCTGTTTCACCATTCCTGTTTATTTGCCCATACCTGCCACCCCAGTTTTATGTCTCAAAGCTCCTTGCATACCAAGTATACTGATATTGGAGCTTTTAACATGCGCAGTGTTTAATCAAAAAAAAAAAAAAGGCTATTTAGATATTCTTTAATGATTGAAATATTTGCAAGCTATGTGTGCAGTACTGTAGTTGAAATTGAGCCTCTAATATTATTTAGTACATTTGAAGTTAGTGTACTGTTAGCCCACTTTAGTTAGTAGTTTTCCCAAATTATGTAAATCAGGTCAGAGAAATTGAATTTGCATTTTAAAAACACTGGGTTTATGTAAATATAATGAGGGATATTACATGATCCAGTGCTGATAAGGCAAGTAGGTGGCCATGACTCCACTGCTCACAGTAGGTAGATAAATACACAGACATTTCATTTCTATTTCCTTCTTCAGTCATCAGCAGCAAAATTAAAATCAAAAAGGCCAGTTTACCCCATCTGAGAAATACCAACAGTCTGAGAAAACATTATCTAGAATGTACTGACACCCCCTCACCCTCCCTTTTTGACAATGTGATTCCTTCAAAAGTGTCTCAAGATGCTCATTGAAAAGCTGAGGATTTAAAAAGGACCTGGCCATTTTTGAAAATATAACACTGACATTAACTGTTATAGGTAGATAGGGAGGCACAAGAAGGAACAGAAACATTTAGTCTTCCCTTAAAGTTTAGGCTGGGAAAGGTTTACCTGCTAGTAATTATGTTAGTTTTCAGGATTTCATTGAGGAATGCTGAGTGATATTAAAATGCCTGTGTTATCTGATTCATGAAAAATGATGAAGTTGTTTGGCGAAACACACTGTACAAATGTTTTTCTTATTGTATTGAAAAAAACTATGAGCACAACTGGAAGACTTGCACATATTGTGAAATAGCTTCTTTGCTTTCACGTCATTTTAATATCACTCAATATTTCCCAGTGAAATCCTGTACAATAAAATCAACTGCAGGCAAGCTACTCATACAGTACCCCATGCCTTGTGATGTTCTGAATGCCGTGTCCCTTGCTATCTCAGTACCTTTTCTTTAACAGTCCCACAGACTGGGCTTGAATTCTAACTACTTTCAGAGTATTTCAAAGAAATTCAGTCTACTTTAACCAACTAGTTGTCTCTAGTGTGGTTCCTTGCTCAGAAATGCCAGTGTGACCTTACCATTTGCTGAATCTGTAAATAAGTAATTATTTGGCTTACTTATTAAGGTAACACACCCTAGACAGGATGAAAAACCAGACCTACAAGATAATCCTCATCTCAAGTTTCTGCTGCCTGTACTGTCTCAAAGTATTTGCCCATATTATAATAGTGAAATTTCATCTATGCTTCGTACTGCAGGACGAAATGTAAGGCACTTGTGGTCAAAGCAGTAGTCATACATGAGTGTTCTCTCATATATATCTGAGCTTAGAATTTTGTTCTGCAGATAGAAAAATACACATTCCTCACTACAGAAACTGTAGTGCTGAGTATGTAATTTAAATTTTCTGTCAAATCACTTTTCATTAAGGTAGATCAATAATGATATTACTAGGTGTCTGTGTAGTAGGCAAATGATTAGTGTATTTCACACTACAGCTGATACCACCCCGAATATTACTTTTTGTTTATACAATGAAATTCTAAATAACATTGCTTACAAAGGTAACTTGGAAGTAGGAAAGGACAATAGCAATGATGTTCAAAACTTTAGACAATGTTAAGATGAGACAAAAATAAATAAATAAATAAATAAATAAATTTTGAAAGCATGTGCTGCTGTATTTTCCCTAACACTTTTTTGCTTTTCATACATACCGTTTTCAACATACCATTCTTGCTGGAGTATATATTATGTGTGTATGGAGTATACAGGTATGAAATACGGTAGCCACTGGCTATTTCTTTACTTTGTTCTTAATGTCTGCAGTACAGTAATTTTAACTTGCAATTCATTTTCATTCAGCTTTAACAAGTACATTTTAAAGGTACCGGCTGCCATGCACAGCCTGACTTTGAAGTACCCAATGATCTTTATCTTCCCCTAAAAGTGTTACTCAGCGTAGAATCACAGAATCACAGTATCAGTCAGGTTGGAAGGGACCTCAGGAGGTTGTTTAGTCTGGTCTGCTGCACAGAGCAGTCTCAGCTCTGAATACAGAACAGATTTGTCTAGGGTTTGTCCAGTCGTGGCCTAAAAACCTCTTGAAAAGATTCAAGAGACTCTCTGGACAACCTGTTCCAAAGCCTCGCAGTGAAAGGCTTTTTTCTTATTTCAGCTGGAAACATTCAGTGTTCTTATGACCACTGTCTCTCGTTCTCACACTGCTCCTCAGCTTCAGTTTCAGCTTCTCAGTAACCTCCTCAGAGTAGTTGGGGGGCTGCTGCTAGGTCTCCCTGAAGCCATCTCCTCAGCAGAGGGAAAAAGTTCCATTCCATCAGCCTTTCCTCACCAGGTATATGAGTGAGGCAGATTGGTTTGCCTCTGTACATTCATAAGTCACAGCCTTTACTGATTTTTTTTTTTTTTTTTTTTTTAATATACCAACATATAAGGCATAAAAAAAATTAGCTGAAGATGGCAGCTAGAGTTAAGGCATAAAAAAAATTAGCTGAAGATGGCAGCTAGAGTATTCCAGGGGTTAAACTAGTCCAGACTGGACAGATTCTGCAAAGTTTTTTTCAAACAGCAAGGGAATGAACCAATATCATGCTAACTTTAGTACATTTCTTCTGACAAAGGAATTAAATTCCATGCTGTGTCTAGTAAGACACTTCAGAACCTCACAGATCTGCAGGGAAAAGCGCAATTTTTTCAGTAAATATTTAACAATACTAGAGTAAAAGAGAGACAACATTTTTCAGTCCTACATTAACTTTTCAAATTCTGCCAGCATATAGTTTTCATGCAACACCAGCTTTTGAAGAAAAAAAAAAAATTGTTTCCCAAAATTGCATGCTTTTGGAGGCTGTTTTTGAATATTGGGCATTATGAGTCATTCATGACTGTGGAAATTCCAGTAAGTCGATGGAGTTATGTCAGACCTGAATTTGACTCTTAATTTCTGACTGTATGTCCTAAACTAAACAAGTAAACAAACTCCCCAAATGTGAAAGGAGAGCAAAAATGCAAAAATGAATGTTAGCTTTTTCCTTTTTTTTTTTTTTTAAAGACATGTTTCAAACACCCAAATTAGACCCAATTCCTTCAGTCTGGCAGAAGGACACCTAAAAACTATGATCTCTGGATGTGAGACCTCCAAAGGTCAACTTGTGTCCTACTCAAGTTATGTAAAGCTGAAGCCATAATAATAATAATAATAATAATAATAGTAATAATAATAATAATAATAATGGCAACATAGGAAAAGAAATGTTTTAGTCAAACAAAAAAAATAACAGAACATCTTAGAATTTATCTGTTTTCCCATCAGTCAAGCAAATAGATAATAACTAGTGACTATAGGTATATTAGCTTTAACTATAGGCTACTACAGTTAGATAGCCTTAACTCTCTCTCTCCAGGAAGATCCAAGATATATTGTTCTGTTAGGAAAACAGAATCATAGAATGGTTTGGGTTGGAAGGGACCTATAAAGATCATCTCGCCCAACCCCCTTATACGAGCAGCGACATCTCACTCGATCAGATTATCCTGATCTGGCATTGCATCCTGAGTTGCTCGACTGAGCAAAGTCAAAATGACTTTTACGTGTTAAGGACCTTCAACAGACATAAACTGGTAGCTCTGAATTACTTTCTGTCCAAGCAAAGCCAACATTCATCAATGATTCGACTTTCTGTCTAACTGGAACACAAAAAGATTTTTTGAGAGTAGCAACAAGAAGCATTACTTCTCTGGGCTTCCCATTGATTCAAGACATTCACAGCATATTACAGAATGCAGAGTACTACACACACAGACTGGTTTACATTATATGTACAGTGAATTAAGCTGAACAGAGCAACTCACTTCTGTCCACATGTTTTCCATTGCTTTCTGTTGAGAAAGAATAGTGGACAGAGTCTGATAAGCAACAGAACAGAACTTTTATGACCAAACCTCTGACTGCATATATTTCGTGTGAGCAAATCACATCATCTCCCCGTTTCCTGTTTTATACACTGAGGAGAAATTCCAGACACAGTCTTCAGGAAAATCTAATTGCTATAAACGCACAGTAGTAAAGCTCAAGACGAGTAAGAAGTAAGAGACAGAGGATCTACACAGATGGTAAGACTGTGATCTCAATTACATCAATATCCACGCTCCTCTGAGCTCACATTAGGAATAAATTTGATGAGAATTTGGTCTCCAGACCCAACCATTTTTACACATATATATCTACTATTACTACCATAATTGTCACAATTCTTTCTGCTATGGAAATCTCAAGTCTCCCTCATCTACATCTTGGACATCAATACTTGCTACGACAATCTTTCTACACATCAAATAATGAAATGCAACCCCAGCAGCCTTCAGTAAAAGTTACAACTGCAACAAAACCATGCTTGTTCTCAAAAATATCAACATGTATAAAGAAATTAAATCCCCCTTCTCTCCCCACCCCCAAACCTCGTCTCTGTAATTTTGATTGCTGCCTGGACTTGAGGGCTGACCCTTACAGGGCAGTTTTTTTATTAAAGGCAGCCATGTGTGACTGGGTGGCTTTAACAAGAAGGAGCAGCCGTCCATCCCTTCCTTGTGTGAGGCAGCGAACACAAAAGAACCCTGTGTTGTGGTGGCTAAAATTTGTTTCTGCACAAGGTGAGAATTCATTTTAGGGGTGAGCAACAACAGCAATTGCCTTGGTCCTCAGGCGATGGGAAGGGGCAGGCAGGGAGGAGGAACCTCGGATGGGGCAGGCAGCAGCACCAGCCATCAGCACCAGGAGGAGGAAGGCTGGGAGGGGCTCAGGCGTCTGCCTCCTCCCTAGGCCCCATCCGCCTTACCACCAGCTCTGACCAAGCTCCTCGGGTGGTTTCCTCCCTCACGCACCTGCACGACAGACCCAGGGAGCCTGGCTGCTCGCCACCATCTTGCCCTTCCTTTAAGCAAACAGTAAGGTCCCAATTATGCAAACGCACGGGTTGACTCACATGCTACTCACGTGGCCAAGTGGCTACAAGATGAGGGGCTTCCACGCCAACATGAGAAGCTTCCACACAGTGAAAGTGTGCCTTGCCTTGCACTGTGAAGCTCTGAGTATCTACAAAAGCCTTTCGTGGGGACCAGCGGGTTGACACTACCCACACAGCTCCCAGAACTGCACGAGCATCGTCAGCCAAGAGACAGGGCTGAGTCACACAATTCACAGGAGGGTATGGCTGTTCTGCAGTCACAACTGATGTGACGGCGGTATGGTATAAACACAGCTGGGCAAGCTCTAAATTAGCTAGCTTGGGCACCGGTAGTAGTCTAGCCGTGGAGCTCAGGCCAGCCTAACCACTCAGGTATTTACCCAGCTTTTTGGGCACGTTTTCCAGCCAGCTCTGAGTTCCACGCTGCCGCAGCTGGATTGCACCCAGCTCCCAAGCTGGCTTGTTTAAAACCAGCTCAGGTATGTCTGTGACTGCAGTGTAGACATACCTAAGCTTCTAAATCATTTAAACTCCTACTGTCTCAACTTCCACATTTCTGAAAACTTGGAATTACAACACAGAGCCATATCAGTGCTGTGCTGCTGAGGTTAAACATTCAGTGTACAAGAAATATTAGTATACCATTTTAAGTGTGAAATTTATGGTTCTTCTAAGAAGTGAACTGCATTTAAGAAAAACAATGAATTTTGCTGGATATATGATGACCTCTCTCTCATTCCACCCAGAGCTAGTTTAGTGAGTACCAGATGTAGAGGTAAATATCTAACCTGAAACTGCAGAACACAGTAGGTTTATACAAATGTACCTGAATACATCAAATGTGTATAGGCCTTGTCCTGTATCTGTGGGCTAAGGACAATTTATCTGCATAAATACCACTCATTGACTAGATAGCACATTTTGTAACACAGACCGACTCAGAATAAATGCCAGAGTAACACTTGCATTGCTTGGGACCAGCAATCCACCCCAAGTTCATCCCATAACCCAAAGATGAATTAAGGATTGAAAAAGTACACAAAAAGTACATCAAATAAAGTACACTTCTTTTATTTTAAACTGTTTCAGGGGAAGCAGAATAAAAAGATTTACCCTTAAAAGATGTAAATTTGTTTACAGTTTAAGTCACATTTCTCACAGAGGTAATGTAGCTGATAGTAGCAAGTGTTCATTTGTGCATGGCTGGATTTGGTCCTCTTATAGACATCTGGACATCTTATACCTTTTAATTTAACATTTTAATACTGATTTCTTCATGTCAATGATGCACACCTTCACCTCCGCCCACTCTAAGTACCACCTCCTGTCTGCTTATACCAGAAACCTGAATGTGCCACGCTCTCTGCCACACTTCTGAGAGTGAATCTTCCATCTCGTGACAAGGGTTTGTGCCATGTGCTACAAAGCAAAGCAAAGAAGACCCAAGCAATATCTTTTATTCCTGTCATATGAGGGACTTGCATGCCACTGGTCTTCCTCCTGAGAGAGAAGTCATTCAGCACGGCAACATCTGAAATGCTGCTGGGATGATGGGCAAAGCAGAGATGGAGGAGGTGTTGTGCTGGAAGATGTTAAGGGCTGCCATCCGCCAGTCCTTTGATCCAGAAACACTTCCAGACCTGGTTAAAACTGCTGGGTCTGCTAACCAGATGGCAAGGACTCTCCACACACCCAGCTTCCCCCTCCTGGCTTTTCAATTCCTATTAAAATCAATGAGATTCTGCTCCTTTCAGAACTGGAACATCTCTTCAAATTTTTGAATTGCTTAGGTACAAAAACCAAACACAGGAAGATAACGAAATGCTGACAGGTGCACAGTCCTGTTTTGCACCACAAAAGCATCGCTCACAACCCCCTCTCTCTTGTTTGTTAATACAAATCCAGAGCGACTTCACAGAACACAGTAAAATTGCACTGGATTAAACTTGGTTCATCTGAGGCCAGAACAAGGTAATAGTTAACAGGAAAATCCAGTGATTTTACCAGGAGGAGCATGCTTGCTACTACGAAATATTTTTGCCTGTTTCAGAATTGGACACCAAAACAACTCTGCCCCCTGACTTCAGAGCTCTAGCTAGCTGTGTAACCTGTGCTAGCTCCCAGAATAAGAGAGTGCAAAGCTGGGATGTAACTACTTTATCTTGAGCATGTTTGTGCAAGAAAATTACAGCAGCTCCTTTTCACAGCCCTAACAAAATGTTTTGTGTCTGTCTGTATGTTCTAACACAACAATTCTGTTTATTTTATAGGCTTATAATAAAAAAATCACACTTTATGAGCTACATGATAATATTTCAACAATACCTTGTTGTGACATGATACAGTGTAATTATCCAGGAGATACTACAATTTATTGTTGTGTCATTGAGTCATACCCTTCGGGGTTTCAGACTGGTGTCTTAGTGTGCTTTATAAAGCCTATTGGGCTATGTCAGGGGACACATTAAAACATCCTAGAACCAAAGATGTAAAGTGAACATGTGGCTGTGCACAGCGGAGCGTGCATCTTG
This sequence comes from Aythya marila, assembly GCF_965140915.1. Classification (NCBI taxonomy): domain Eukaryota; kingdom Metazoa; phylum Chordata; class Aves; order Anseriformes; family Anatidae; genus Aythya; species Aythya marila. Next base: position 53,344,718 of record NC_139045.1, on the reverse strand, counting down.
AAAGCATTTCTCCCTGTCCTCCCTTCCTTCTGTGTTTTGCTTTTACAGCTTTATTGACTCGGTAATAATCAAAGAGAACAGAAATAACAACCACCAGAGGTGAGTTAGGTTGGGGTCCCAGTCAGGGACTTGAATACAGGCTGATCGCAGGGGGGGGCTGGAGATGCCCAGCACCCACCACTGGTTTTACCCACAGGACCAAACGTGTAATCACGGGTCCCACAGGGCGACTTCTCCACCCTTAAAAAGCTTCTCATCCGTCCACGGTTCGCACTGCGGGACGGAGCCTTGCCAAGCGCAGCGGTTGCCTTTTGGTTGACGTGTCAGGTACCATTTATCAGTCAGAAGAGGGTAAGATTTTACGTGGCGCAATGAGTATATAACACCTTATGTACAACACGTAGAGTGTTAGGGGCAGAACCTTTGCCTGAGCAACAGAGCCGAGACGGCAGGCCGGGATTTTACTTCACTTTATTCCAGCAAACACCGCTCCGAGTGAAACCCCTCGGTCCACAGGGAGACAAGCGGCTCCTGTTCCGCGGACCGTCCGTGCAAAACCCCAGCCTCCAGCAGCGAGCGCCGCCCGGGGCCTCCTCCTGCCTCCGGCGGGGGGCCGAGCCGGGGCCGCCTCAGGCCGCTGCCCCCCGGCGGGCCCCGGCCCCCTGTGCGCGGGGCGTGAGGCGCCGCTCCCCGCGGGAGGCCACGCGGCGCTCCCCGGCCCGGGCCTCAGGCGGCCGGCAGCGGGCGAGCCGCCAAGCCGGGGCGGAGGCGGCCCCACACCTCTGCCCCACGCCGGCCGCCCGGCCTCGCCTCGCCCCGCTCCCTTCTCCCAGCCCCCGCCGGCCAAGCCAACTCGGCGGCGGCAGCGCCCCAGAGCGAGCGAGCACCTCCCTCCCTCTCTCCTCCCTTCCTTCCCCCCGGGCCGTGCCGCCGCAGGTCGGCCGGGGTGGGCGCGGAGGGAGGGAGGGAAGGGAAGGGGCGCGCTGCCGGGGAGGGGAGGGGAGGGGCGGAGCGGCCGGCCGGGCAGGTTTGTCGGCGGTGGTTGTCCCGCTCCCCGCCCCTGCCCTCCCCTCCCGGGGCTGCTGGCGGGTAATGAGTGTCTGCGCGAGGCCGGCTGCCCCCGGGAGGCAGGGCCGGGCGGCGGGGAGTCACGGCGTGCCCGCCTGTTTGTGTGCGCCGCCGCTCGCCCCGGCCCCTCGGCGGAGCCTCCACCCCGCGGGCGGGGAGCCGCCCTCCCGCCTCCCTCCCTCCGTCCCCGCCCGGCCGCGCTCCCCTCCGTGACCCTCCCGGCGAGCCGGGCAGGGCGAGAGAGGCGGCGGCGTCATGTGACAGCGCGGCCCGGTGCCAGCAGCCCGGGGGGAAGGCGGGAGGCAGGCAGGGAGGGAGGGAGGGAGGCAGGCAGCGGGGCCGCCCCTCCTCGCACACACACCCCGCACACACACACACAGAGCCGGAGCCACGGCGCCTCCAGCCTCCAGCCTCGCCGCCCAGCGCCCCCACGGCGCCCTCCGCACGTCCTGCCCAGCGTAAGTGTGTGTGGGTGTGTGTGTGTGTGCGGCAGCCCCCCGGAAAGTTTCCCCGAGCTGCTGTGGGGATGGGGGGGATCCGGGGGGCTCCGCGCACCTGCCCCGACCCCGCTGGGACGCCCCCGCCGCCACCATCCCGGTGCGGGGTGCGGGGGCTTTTTGGGGACGGGGGGACGGGCAGCGGCCCGGGGAGATGTTCCCGGGTGGGTTCGGGTTTTGGGAAGGGTCCGACCGAGCTCCAGGTTAAGCCACGGGGTGGTCGTGCCCCCCAAAACCATATTATCCGCCCCCCCCCCCCCCCCCCCTCCGAGCTGGCAGGGGTCGAGGTGAAGTTCAGCCGCGCCGCGGCTGGGTACGGCGGTAGGAGCAACGACCGCAATTTGCTTCCCTTTTTCTGGACGCCGTTCGTTTGTTAATAATAATAATAATAATAATAATAATAATAATTAATTCTTTAAGCCTAAACGCGGATGGGAGCGTTTACTTTGGACTTTTGTCAGATGCGCCTCTCGCGCGGCCGGGGGCAGCCCTGGCACAGGACAGCCCGGTGCGGGGAGAGGGGCTGGGGGCTGCTCAGGAGGGCAGGGAGGGGAAAAAAAATAGGGACTTGCCTCGTGTCCTCCCCTGATACCTCACTCACTGTACCTGTATTGTCCGCTGTGCTTTATTTGCTTCCTAGCCTTTGAAAATGCAGGAAGTGCCACTGTTTGTAGAGCTGAACTCTGAAGGCTTTATTGTTATGAAAGGCTGAATTTGGGTGCCGGATACGAGAGCTTTGAAGGCTTACTTTATTTAAACTAATATCCCTGAATGCTCATTACCTGTATTGAAAACAAAGGCTTACATGGCTGCTCAGTAATGATTTTTTCCCATATAATACTTTTAAGATGCACACTCTTGGTAATTGCATGAGGAACTTCTTGTGTGAGAGGAGCTACATCTGGATTTGATAATCCTGCCTGACCCAGAAGAGATTTACTTCAAACTAACTTTCCTCTTGTATTTTTAAGAGCTTTTTGCCTAGTATAAATATAAAAACTTGAAGCTGGTGTGAGTGGCCTTTTTTATTTCTGTCCAAGCAGGCAAAATACCTTTTTTTTCCCCTGCACACAGCGTGGTACAGACCACAAGAGGGACGGGGGCAAGGGCAGGGTGTGTGTGAGAAGGGAGAAGATATAAAGTGGTCTGTGCCTTCCATGAGAAACTGGACAAAATTTGCCCTCGGTAACAGAGCCGTGAGACAGCCCTGATGTGCTGCGAGGATTTGAGCCATGCGGTCGATACCTGGTCAGCCGAAAGCAAAAGCCTTCAGATAAAAAATGATGTAAACGTGAGCGAGATCAGCCAAAGGCTCTAAGGTAGTAGAGACAGGAGCTGTACAGCCACCAAGTTGCTTAGTTCCAGATGCTGGGTATGAAGACAGTAAGGAGCTGATATCATCAGCATAAAGCCTGCACCCACACATCGCTGTGCAGATGCTCTGCTGGCCAGCGCACTCTTAAACACCAGCCATGGGGAGCCTGCAGCAGTTGTTAGTGCTGCTGTAGTGCCAGTCCACATAATTTGCTGTAACATGTTCTCACATTGGATAGCGTTAGCTGTCCCACCCCTGGTGTATAAATAACCGATGCAAAGCATGTAAGGGAAGAGAGTGCAATGAAACCACAGCTTTGAAGGAAAGCAAGTGTTGAAGTTACCCTAGTATATGACATCTAGGCAAAATGCACCTTTCCTCTGCCTCCACCTTGAGGAAGGAGTTCGTTTATCTGGCTGGGTATTTGGGCGCTTTGCAAATAAAAGTGTTTTATCCACAGAAAGTCGGGTCCCGAGGCAAAGTCTCTGCATGTGGCTGAGGGATGCCGACAGCCACGCGTGCGGTGCTTTGGACAGATGCAGTAGGTGCGCTGAGCTGTGCAGGTCCTCAGCCATGGAGCATGCTGGCCCAACCAAGCGAGATGCTGCCTGCAGCAGCCCCTTCCTCTACAGCTCCTCCTGTGGCCGGCTGATTCCCTTGGTCCTGCTCGTGTAGGTCCTCGCTTCTGGGCTAGGAGCTGTGACTGCTTGGAGAAATGAAGCTCTGCTTCTGTTCAGCTACTGGCGTTCTGTCAGTCCTGTAATAAATCAATCGATCCCAGGGAAAGGCTTCAGTTAATCGTCATGACCCGTGGTGTCTAAAAAATCTCGTGCTCCCTCGTGTTGTTAAGGGTGCCTGTTTGTAAATAGGGCAGGTCCCCAGCATAAGGACAGTGTTTTTCTTCACACCCAATGAACAAACACCTCCACCCACTGTTGTTGTTTTAAAAGACTCCAGCTGCTCATGAATATAGGGTCAGGGAGGGCCGCCTAAATGTTTCTCTGTGCTTTCTCCCCAGCGCAGCCAGCAGAGCTGTTTCCTGTTCTTTGTTTCAAGGCTGGGGTTTGCGTCACACATTCCAAGTGGCATATGTGGTGCTCTTTCCTGTTTCAGGCTGTTTTCTGGTAGATCGGTAGCCTCGTCCAGGCCCCTTGTCACTGCCCCTCAACTCCCAATCCCCACCCAGTGAGTTATCATGTCTCTACACACTCACGATTGCTTAAGATGCCTGTGTTATGTCATCATGAGATTTCCAAGTTAACCTTTAACGCGCGCCCGCGACTCCCAATGTGCTTATGGGGGTGACCTGAAGAGCTTCGCTCCCTTTGCCGAGAACGGGTACTCAAGTCTCCAGAGAACTGGGATCCAGTTTTCTCCTCTGGCTTGCAACACCAGCCGGGCTGGAACAGCTCCATTAAAGCTGCGGAGTTACGCTGGTGTAAAAAGAGCACAAGAAGAGAGCCCACATCTTGCAGATGCACCTTGCAGAGGGAGCTTTGGCTTCTGCCCTTACCCAACCTGGATGGCCCACCGCAAGCACCTCGTAGTTCCAGTTCATGAAAGGAATAAACATTTTCTCATCGTCCAAACTAGAAGATTCTCTGTCTCATGGATGTAATACAGAAAATGAGACTGCTGGCTATCTTTTCTTGGGAATAAATAGGTGTAGCTGTCCTATGTTTTGCATTTCTGAAGGCGCAAAAGTAATCTTTTTAGTCCCGTTTTTAGATTTGTCTTCTTCCCACAGCCTGTTACAGGCAAACATGGAGAAACTTCAAGAGGAAGTCCAAAAAGAGATATAAATCTTGCTGTTGCTTTGGGTCTGACTGATGAAGAGCTAAAGGACCCAAGCCAAAGCTCATTGAAATCAAGAGAAAGACTTGCATTAACTTCACTGGGCTTTTGAATCAGGCCCCTGGATGAAAATGCAAGATGGACTGTTTATTCCTCTCTGTCATTTCTGTGCTGGAATATGCATGTTTCCTGTTCGCACCGAAATACTTTAACTCTTCTATTTTGCTACTTTTTTTATTTCATTTTTTAAAGTAGCCTTTTAATCCCTGCAGTTGCTGTTTAGGATGCTAAGGATCACTTGTTTGTGATCATTGCAGATGTTTTAAATGCTATTGTGTCTTTTAAGAAGTATCTGAAATACATGCTATGAACTTCCTCTTTCAGGGTTTAATTGTATGTGAAAAAAATACTTACTAAATAATATGCGCATCCTTACATGAACTTGTTTCTTGTCTATTCAGAATTCCAGATAACAAGAAGTATTTGGCCGCACAGTTTTGGTAAGTTGTTTACTGATTATTTTCACATTTGTTACTGCCACTTATTTTTACATAACTATTTTTACTTAATTTAGTCAATTTGCACAGGATTTCAAACATACCATCTTTTTTTTCCCTGTGACAAAGGAAAAATGTTGCATTTAACTGTAGTTTGATATTGGAAACTAGCGTATAATAAATGCAGTACATTTTGTGGTTCACACCTTTTTGTATTCAGAAGTCTTACAAAATCTGAGACTGAGATTAAAATTATAATAGTTTTGTAAACCAACTTTTTAATATTAATTAGCACTGCTAACAGGAGGTCTTTTAAAGTTCTTTATGCTGTCAGCATTGAAGCTTTGTGTTTTCATTCCAAGGCTAGTTGCTTCCAATCCAGAATATGAAGTTTGGCAGAGCTGGTTTTAGCAGAGATTTAACCCTTCCCTATTAAGTGTTGACTTGATGCTGAGCCCTCCTTTGAGGGCTTTGTAGCCACAGTAGATATCTCCCAGGGGAAAGAAGTGCAAGTGTACATCAGCCATACTGAATGATAAAGCTCTAGTATTTTTTTAGTAGTAAACTAAGTCAGAATGGAAAAAAAAAAAAACAACACAAGTGTGTGGTCAAGTCTGCCTATCATGCAGTCAGTACGTTACCAACAAACTTGATCCATGAAGGCACGACAGAATTTCCGCTTTTAAAGAGTCTGAGTTTCTTTGATCACTGTCTCACTTGTACCCACTGCGCTATCCAGCTCTTTTCCCTCTTGTTTTTTTCACTTCTGTAGATACACAGAAGTTCATCAACATTTGCCCTATATTCAAATCCTTGCTCAAATTAGTCGTTTAAGCTATTGTTCATAAATGTACACTTTCCTTAGGATTAGAATTTCTTTCTTCTCTCCCATACTATCAAAAATTTTCAATCTCTCTCAAGGTTCATGAAATAGTAGAGTCCTTTATGGTACACAGCAGTACCTTCTGTCATTCTTCCCTAGTAATATAAAAAGACAGGATTAATATTTGTCCTTTAAAATTATCTTCAAAATTAAGAAAAAACACAACAGAAAACAAAGTTCAGTTTGGAAGGGAAAGATTATCATACCATTCCACATACTTCACTTGTTTTCAGAAGTCTGATCTTTTATCCTTACTAGACTGTTTCTCCTTCGAAGCAGTAGCTTGAGTTGAGACAGGAAACCAGACAGTAGTCTGCCCTGATAAGGGAGAATATTGTCTAATGGAGGTGCCTCAAGAGCTTTTCTTTCTCTTTCCCTTGGGTTCAGTAGATGTAGAACTGAAGGTTGAACTGGACTCCATTTTTCTTTGGCAAAAGAGGCATTTTTTTTTAGTAAGCACTGCAAAAACTTTTTTTTCCTGAAATTTTTATGTTCAAGAAGTCCATTTCCCGACATGTGGCTTCAAACAGCCTGCAACAGTAATTATCAAATCTAATTGAAATACTGATTAGTCTGCTACACAGCTGATAAATGATTATGACAAAACAGTTCTAGGTCAAAGTGATATCAGCAAAGTTAGAATGTACAAGCTGCACAAAATACCAGATTTTTCAGCCTGCTTGCACTGGAGGGAAGGTAAAAGATGTTTGTGTCAATAAAAAGCCAAAATAGTTTGAAATTCTTTGCCATGTGAAAGGAAAGAATAAAATGTGCTGTCACATAAAAATTAGAATGTTTAATTGCAGTGGGTTTTAAAAAACTAGTTATTTTGATTTCATTGAAGCATCTAGTTAAAGAGGCATATTAATCTTAGAGTAATGAAGTTTGGAGGGGAGCTCTTGAGGTCATCTGGTCACGCCCCTGCACTAGGGTGCATGGCATTTTTGGAGAGCTTTTATTGTTAAGTGACACAACTTAATGAAATCAAAACAAAATATTGCCATTTATCTTAATATTCCTTTACGCCTAACAAGTAAAGCATTCAGCTGAAAGTTTTTGTCCAGGTGCCGCTTTCTTTTTACACGGTATCCTAAATTTTTGAACACTTACTGCCATTTCCCAGAGGAAATCCAGTGAATAAGCAAATGCAGGGGGCTGCTGACCTGCAGCATGTTTTCTTGGTGTACTGCTTCTTCATGATTTTCCCCCTGCTGTTCTTTGTGGGGTGGCTGCTCCGTTCCCTTCCCCCAGCTCCATCTCGAGGCCTTCGCTCCTTCCCCTGCTCATGCTGTCTGGGGCTGGATCTGAGAGCTGTGCTCTGCTGAGCTGGGGAGTTTCTTTGCCTGCTGCTATTCTGGGGCCCGGCGCAGTTCAGCGCTCGCTTACTTCCCATTAAAGTTAATGGAACTTCAGAAATACTTTTTTTTTGCTGACACAGGTCTTGATGAGCAGCCGGTACTGTCAGTGCAAACACATCTTGCTAGGAGCTGTGGAAAACCCTTTCTCAACCCTTTCCAGGGACTCCTGCTGTCAGACGCTGTTTTTTCCTCTGTCAGACTATCTTCCAAGGTTCCACTGAAGGAGGCTTCTCAGCCCGGCCCAGGAAGCCTCCCCTCCCTTTGGATTTCATCAGTGGAGTGTCTTCTGATGTTATCACTTCTCCTTAATAATAGGGGAAGTTTGACTTGAGGCTCGCAGAAGAAGTACCACTTTCGGGGCAACAGCGTAAGTCCCAAAGGGCTTGGGCTGAAGAGCTGCAGCCACAAGAAACACGGTGGCTGCCAGATACCAGCAGCGCTGCCCTGTCTTTGGGGAGGCCGCTCAGGCAGTGCTAATTTAGCAGATACCATTACATTATTCTGTAATTATACCAACAGTAACAATAATACCTTGATGCTTCTAGACAAAGCCTCACTGTACCACAGGGCAGCATTCCTTGCTTCCCCAGGCAGAAAGATTGAGAAAGCAAACACTGGCGCATAGTTTTATGCAGAGTGAAGAGAGGGAGGATTTATGGCCCCCACCCTGCTATCCACAGCTGTGCTATCTTTCAGGTCACTGCCTGCGCTCCCAGGTCTGGAGCAAAGGCTCTGTGCTGCCGAGAGGATCTGTAGTTGTTGGATGTGCAGAGCCAGAACTGGACGTCCACCCCACCCTTTCCTAACAGGGCTGTGGGGTTGGCGGACCTTGAAGGTGAGGTACAGAGCCATGGCAGGAGCACGATTGCCTTTCAGCAGCTGGTGTGTGGTGCAGATGTGCAGGCTGGGTGTGTTCTTCAACTGTTTTGCTCCTTTTGGCCACTGCAAATAATCTATACAAATCCTTACTGCCAGAACGCAGGCTAAGTGACTTTAAGCTCTCATTTACTAATTATGTCTCTGAAACAACAAACCATACCCATCCAGAAGTTAATCTCAAGAACTCTCCAATCTTGACAGGGACATGAACTTTCCTTCTGGAGGGGATACTTTGGTTCTTAATTGGGTTGTAAGGGCAGATTTTGTGATTTTTCTCATTTGCTCTTTTCACTGGACTTCACACATGGAAATACTGAGGAACTTTGCCTGGACTTTACCTTGCACCTGTCCTTATTTGCATACAAAACCCAATTGCTTCATTTGTCTTTCTGAAGTACAGGGCGTGAGCAAAATCTTATCAAAAGCCATGTCCTGTTTGGACAAGTTGGACTGACTTGGCAGAGATCCACAGGGTGGAGTGAATGGGAGGAGGCAAGAAAGTAAAACTGGGTGGCTTGTTAGCAGAAAAAGAGAAGGAAAAAAAAAAAAAAAAAAAAAAAAAAGGTGGAATGTTTGCCTACCGGATTGCAGCTAATTATTTAGTTTCAGATTACATGCATTTTAAATTCTTTTAGCCCACGTGAAAAAAAAAATAATAATTTATCTACTAGGTGAACACTAAAAGCCCTTACTTTTTAATATGTTTAATGTAAATATATTGTTGTTTCTTCAGTGTTATTTTAAGGGTACCTGAGAAAATAGGAACAGTATTTTAACTTTCCAGAAATTAGTTTTATTTACTAAACAATTTGTGGGCTTTCAAACAAGCATATTATGAAATCAGTGTGTAAAGTAGAACCCAACTGTTTTTTTCATTCCTCTGTAATAGAAACAAATAAGATTGTTTACTTTCCCTGTTGGCCCCTTCTCACATGTTTAGAGGGAAGACATAGTAAGATTTTGATTTGGTAGGCATAATTTTACAAATAAACTAAGAAAAACTACTGTAATTTCTTACTTAAAGTAGCATGGTGTATTTGTGTGTTTATTAGTGTGTATGTAGACATATTTCCTTGTGAATATGGGCCAAGCAATCTCTTTGGAGCACTATTTCTAGACACAAAGAGCATGGTTTTATGAGTTTGCTTGCAGTCTTAGGAAAGTGTCACTCTGAGCTAAATTTTAAATGACAGACCCAAAGCTGGTTTATACTGACTCTCTAGCAGCTCTATCAATTTCCACAAAATAAGCATCAAACACTCTAGTCTGGACCAACAAGACCAAGTGTTATACATTCATTGATTTTCCCATCTTGAAAATTTTTCTACTTACTATCAAACTGGGAAAGAAAAGCTATCTCTTGAGTAACACATGATGAAGGAGTACTCAATTTCTGCACTGTGATGCAGCAATAAACGTAATGTTTTCTTCTGTTCTTAGATGACTGCATCTGAGAAAGATTGAGAATTACTTTTCACTTTTACTTGGTGCAGTACACTTTCTGTTGTCAATGGCACTGCACAGTAATTTCGAGTCCTCTCAAGAAACACTCAGATGTGTAGCATGAAGTGAAATGTGAAACAAAAGTCTTTTGTGCACTTGGAGCAAAAGGAGGGAAGGACTAATTCTTAAATTGAAGAAAATCCAGTTTTAAAACTACAAAATGAGTAGCCTGGGAACATGACTGGTTTCTTAGAACAAATCTCTTCTCTTCTCTTCTCTTCTCTTCTCTTCTCTTCTCTTCTCTTCTCTTCTCTTCTCTTCTCTTCTCTTCTCTTCTCTTCTCTTCTCTTCTCTTCTCTTCTTCTCTTCTCTTCTCTTCTCTTCTCTTCTCTTCTCTTCTCTTCTCTTCTCTTCTCTTCTCTTCTCTTCTCTTCTCTTCTCTTCTCTTCTCTTCTCTTCTCTTCTCTTCTCTTCTCTTCTCTTCTCTTCTCTTCTCTTCTCTTCTCTTCTCTTCTCTTCTCTTCTCTTCTCTTCTCTTCTCTTCTCTTCTCTTCTCTTCTCTTCTCTTCTCTTCTCTTCTTTCTTCCTTTCCTTCCTTCCTCTCTACACTGAAGTACAACTTGATGTGTCACTATCTATGCACATTCAAAGTAAAAACTGAAAGTTTCTGCAAATCTGAAAGTAAGTTGTACCAAATTCTTATGTATGAAGTCTGAAATGGTACGTTTTTCTGTAAATATTCTTTATGTTTAAAAATACCTCTTTTTTTGTGTTCCCACAATGCATATATATGTCAGTGGATATGTGTAAGTGATGCATAGATACATGTGTGTACTCAGTGCATAGATATGTGGATATATTGCTGAGGTAACAGTCCTCTGAAATGTTAGTTCTCTCTGGGAAACACTAAAAACCTGAAGAAGATAACCATTCAAAGAAAATAAGTGTGGTTGACAACCTTCTTGCGAGCATGATTAAAGTGTTAACAAAATTATCATGATTTCTAGTAAGTAGAGTCATCTCTACAAAACTGCTTCTAAACTAAAACTACATTTTATGTTTAAAATCAAAATTGCATTGAGCTGTTCTATTTAACTTTTTTTCTTCAGTTTGCTTTTATCAGGCCTGTGATTTTTCTAAGAAATGCTATGAAGATGCATTAATTTACTTGTGATCCTAATTTGTTTCTGTTATTCAACAGGAACACTGTTGTAATATTTTTCTGTAATGCTTGAAACTGCATTCATATACCTGAATAATTAACTTGACTTGTAACAGCTCATGCCATCTTTCTTTGGAAGCATTTACCAATTCCTTATTTACAATCACGTGGCAGTTCATTGCAAGATTGTTCATTAGCATAGGCTCGTTAGCTTTAACTTGAAACAGGTATAGCTTAACATTTCGTATAAATTTATGGGGAATTTTTTTCTGGGGAAATTTTCTGGCCAGAACTCCAAATCTGTTGAGCCTTTAGCCTACTTCCTTGGGGTGAAATTGTCTAGAGGGTGTCTTCTGGCTGTATTCGTTTATTTCCAGTGCCATCTACTGGTCAAAAGTAAACGTAAGATTTTTTTGTCAACATCTTAGAGATGTCAGACCACTTCCTTGCAGGGCAGTGCAAGGTACTGTACATGATCAAAGTATCCTCGCTGAACATCAATCATATAATATATACCATCTCAACTAGTATATAAAAGCTTATCAAAATCTAAATGTCACTGAGAACAACATTACTTTGCTTCGCTTGGTTTTACTTTTTTACTTTGCTTTATGGCCCACTCCAACAGAGATATCTGTTCTTTGCCTGCACAGTATCTTTCCAAACTGACCAAAGATGTGTAATACAATAGTTAAGTGATGACGTGCTTTATGCTAAATATTTTTTTTATCAGGCAGTTCAAGATAAGCTAAAATTGGAAAAGTGAGGTTGAACATTGTAGAAAAAACAACTGAAGCTGCACAGAATACAGCCAGATTTTCTGGAGTGCTTTTCCTTTGCATAGTTAGCAGAAATTATTGTTGAACTGTCAGCAAACGTATTCTCTTCTGAAAATAACTTAAGTATTCTTTCATGTTAAGTTATTGCAGCACATTGAGTGTACTTCTCTAAATTAGTCCAGATTTTTCATCGTCTTTCTTCTGCGTTGATTTCAGTGTCATTGCACATGAAGGTTTTGGCTTTTCTATTAGGACTTATAGGAAAGAGATTCTTTCCAGAATCAGTTCACTTTATGGTCAGCTATACAAGATTATTCTGAAGTTAAAATCATGATGAGGAATGTATGGTCTAGACTGTGTTGTATTTGCACACTGACAGCTAATGAAAGTTGATACATGGACATGAACAATAAAAATTCACAGCAACTTTCATTAAAGTGAGCAGATGTCCCTTTATTTCAGTGGCGAATGGGAAAGAATAAACTTAAGATAGCTTTTTTTTTTTTTTTTTTTTTTTAAATGAAGCTCTGTCAAATATTTAAGAAACTGTGTTAGAGATGGATAAATACAGACATGTACCTGGCAAATAGTAAGTTCTCTACAGTTCAGAAAGTTGAATTGGGGCTTTCCTGCAGCTTTCTAACACATTGTCTTTCTTGTGTAGGCCGGGACATCGCAGGCATCAGAACAGGTGAATAAAAAAGATGCTAATGTTTGACCCAGTCCCTATCAAGCAAGAAGCCATGGACCCTATTTCAGTGGTAAGACTTTTTAAAATATTTCAGCCATTGTAATGACACTGTTCCATCTATAAATTTATACCAAGATTTCTCTTAAGCTTTGGACTAGTCTAGGAAAGGTTGTGAATCTGTATTTTCATATTAGGGCAATAAGACTCATAGTGTAGGAAGACTTTCTGTACTTCATGAATTTGTTGTCCATGAATGACCTGTGGCATTACTTCTGCTGGTGTGCCATCCGCAGAGCAGAAGAGAGAACATCGAAGAACTCTACACCCACACACTGCAAATACAGTCTCTTTAGGTCATGCTGCTGACTTCATGATGGAAGTAGGTTGAAATTAAGCCACTAGACTTCACAGTGAATTGGCAAGAGCCTGTGGTTTCAGTGTTACACCTTTGAACTAAATGAACAGTTTCTCCCCATCCCCTCTTCTCTTTCTATTCTGGTCTTAACCGCATGTGCCTAGGGCTAACTCAGTGCTCTAACCAGCAGAAAATTAATCTTGACAAAAAAAGTAAGGCTTTTTTCCTGGGTATGCTGAATTAATTATCTTACCATGTAATCAGATGAGAAACAGTGAAGGAGGACTGGAGAAAAAGAAATGGAGACTTGACTTTTCAATTGGGTTAATTTTCCATCAGCTTGGTATATAGGGTCACCTCTGCAAAGTGTTTGATAAGCAAGAGCAACAGGAACATGTGGCTGGGAAGGGAACACTGAGCTGTGATGATTTAGGGTGCCAGGGAAATACAACGTTAGGAAGCAGTTTCCCTATACTTCACCTATTCAACTTCAGGCTGCTGCCACTGAAAGGAAAGATTGTTTTTTTTATTCCTCTTTTTCAGCTTTTTGCTCCCGCTGTCTTCTTTGTATGACATGAGGCTACTGTGTGGACACAGAATAACTTGGATTCTTTGCATCAGACCACTGAATTGCTAACCTGCCAAAAATACCCCACCCTTTTTTTTTGTCAGATCAGGCAACTAATCTGATTCACTCTGCAGCTGCTTGATGCTAGAGTAAGGGGAGGGGAAAGGAGGAGGGAGCAGGACACCTCCCCTTCCAGCAGTAGCCTGCAATAAGATCAGATTAAGTGTGACATGAAACCACACCCTTAGAAAGGCTGATCAATTAAAAGCATGAAGTCAGTGTGCATAAATTAGGGTGCATTAAACTCATTAAACTCATGCTCTGACTGGCATCTCTCAGTGAAAAGTTTGCTTTCTGTTCTATTTAAAATGTAGAATAATTGCATTAAATTAAATACATCCATGAGCACTCTGATTTCTTTGGTGCTACTAAGGACACTTTTTGAGTGTTAAGCTTTATATGCATTTTAAAATTAAAGTTTGACTTCCATATTTACTTCTGAGCAAAGATAGAAAAGAAATTGGCCTATTATTAAGGGTGTAAGCATATTGACAAATTCCAATATTTGGGTCAAGAAAGAACCTTAGTATTGATCAGTCTGTCTGTGACTTCAATCACAGTTATTGCATGTCCTCATTGAGATGAGTTGTGATTATCCATGATTATCTAAGGATGTTTTATGGTATCTATCAAAGGCAGAAAGTGGGCCACCTGTACAATAAAAATGTTAATACATGAGTAATAGAAAATCACTACAGAGACACCATGAGCTGTCTGTTGTACACATCTGCCTTCATCTCCCAGAAAAGGCTCTGCAGTGGTTTGGGATGATGCACATGAGAGGCAGGAGACCCTGCCCCAGCACCCTGGGCACAGTCAGTCCCTCAGAAGGCTGACCAGGAGAGCGAGCCATCGCCCCTTAACAACTGTGGGTGAGAGAGAACATGCAGTGGGAAGAACAAGGGCATGTTTCCAACATGAAGCACTTCAGGACTGTAGTTCCAGATGTTGTGTATTCTATGCTGCATGCTGCTTACACATCAGAGGAGTGGTTGGACCTCTGGAGTCAGCTTGGGCATCCTCTTAACTCAGTGCTATCACTCCGACTAGCTCCTAGAGGCTATGTGGAGCACTTCTTGGTCATGTAGCATCCCTGGAGCCCTCCTGCCAAGGCTGCCCAGCAGGAACAGCATTTAAAGGCGTGGCATGGAGAAAACATAGGAAAGGCTAGCAGCCATAGCCAAGTACATTAGTGCTGTTGATCTTCCTTCTGAGGAGGTAGAAGGAAAGACAAACTATTAGTGTCATTTTTTAGAGGTGCTGAGCATAGGATTCAGTTTAACATGGGCTGGCATAACTCAGTTTCAAAATCAGGATTTGTATGGTATCTGTCATTCGAATAGTATCATTAGAGATCAGACTAAATGAAGCCCTTTCAGAATGATTGGTTATTTTACCCAAGCATACACTGTAGGCATAAAGTCTGTCTTTAAAAATTCCCATTAGTTGGGGTGGGAGAGGGAAACAAATTATAGTCTTGACTCCACTGTATTTCAGGGCGTGTGGCTGAAAGGATTAACTATACTTCTCAGATGACTGCAGCTCGCACCCACGGCATTTCATCACTCTACCAACAACTTGTACTATTTATTGAATTGAATTATTGAATTATTAAACACATTTTATGATAATTCTTAGTGAACTAGTGTCAGAGTCATCTGAATCCTACCTAAATGTTTTCTGTGAGGACCTTTTAAACATTTGGACAAACACCAGTGACCATTTAGTGAAAGAAGTTCCTTTTCTTTGTGTGACCATCTTTCTTTGAATTGAAATAAACAATTTTCTCTGCCCCTCCATCAGTTAAAACAAAAACAAAACCAAAAAAAAAGATTGTTTCATCCCTTTTTAAGGCAAAGTGCAATGTGCTACATGAGGGATTGAGGTCTTAACTCGTCTACTAGCATGCCTTTTGATTTATTAGCTATTCTGGACTAAATCCGGTTCATTCTCTTCCATGATATATACTTACACGTGTTGTAAAATCAGTAAGCAAGTTCTTCATCTGTTTCTGGTTTTGTAAAAGTCTGGCTAGACTATGGTTAAATTCATGAGGTCATGTAGTTTGAAAAAGACTCGATGACTTTCTTCAAAATGTGTTATCCTGTACAACAAGCAGTACGTTTCACTGTGGCAGTTTAACCGAGTTGAGCAAATTCTATCAGATCAGTGCTTCGCAATGTCCCCTTGTGAAAGCAGCAGTCTTCTGGGGGCTGATAGGTGCTTTTGACACTCTTGGCTGGTCTTCTTTGATAGCTTGTCAAGAAGAAAAGCATGGTGATTCTTCCTCGTTTTGGAATTACTGATTTAAATGTATCAACCATATGGTACTTTCGAATGATAACTCGAATATCAGAAGTTCCTTGAACAGCAAGGAAAGGGAAATGAATTGCTTAATAAGGTCCAAGAGGGATAGTATCATATCAAACATAAAAAAAAGATCTGGATGGAGACTGTAAAGGAATATAACTTGAAATACAACCCTGCATTTTAGTAGTGAGCTACTGTGGGGTTACACTGTTCTGTTCTGCACAGGGATGTTTCATCAAAGCAGAACTTAAAGGAAAGTGAGAATTTGTGGGTTCTTTGTGTTTTGTTTTTACTTTTTTTATCCAAATCAGACTGAACTCCCACGTGCACTCTTAATTCCCACAACGAAAATCCAAGTAAAGTCTTATCAGCTTAAATATTTTGGGCAGAGCAATAATATCCAGTTTTACATTGTTCCAACAGCATGCTGAGCATTTAGTATTTTCAACATAAGATCCTTAGTATGGCTGCAAATCTGGAAGAGATCTGGTCAGGATGGAACAGGCTGCAGTCCCCAGGGGAAGGTCTAGGATTGGTGAGAAAAGACTGCTCATGCAGGCTATGAAATACGCTCCTGGTTACTGCAGTTGGTGGCATTTTGAAGGCCAAGCAGTGCCAGTCAGGCTATTTTGTTTGCTATTCTTAATGCTCCCAATTTACAGAAGGACACTGTGAAGTCTTCTTACAGGGTGAAGGCCAGTGAGATAGATCCGAGTGTGACTTACTCCAGGTTAACAGGGTTTCAACAAAAATGAATCCCATGTGGGCTCTGATTGATAGCAGATACCCTACTTTTAGTTGTTCAAGCATCCTTCTCGTCTTTTTCACCCTTTCTATATCCAACACAGATTTGGAAAGCCTCACATACTGTGAATATTTAGGTGCACAAATAAATTCAAGAAATTCCCTCTTTTTTTCTGCTACTCTTTGAACTGTGAGAGGCATAAGGAGGCATCTTTCTGCTGCTTCAGAAAAATCTCTCTCTCTTGTCATAAAGAAAATCATTTGTTGCACCACATTTTTCTTTCACAACTTTATCTGCTGTTTGGATAAAACATGACAATTACAGTCTTGAAGAAAAGTTTAGAAAAATGATCCAGCTTCCCCAAACTGCCATGAGAAATAGCTGATGCTAAATCTGTGCTAGATTAATGACAACAATGTAAACCTTTTATGAAAAATAATTCAAGTCATGAGAGGTAATACCGAATCCCTAACATAATCAAGTTTTTAAAATATTTTTTTTTCTCCCCAACTCTTAGAAGCAACTTCTTGCTTGTGTAAATATATGTTACTTAACTTTTCCAGTTTATAGGTCTCGGTGCAACATTTTAATGGTCTGGTAGCTTTTCAGCACACACTTAGTGTTACTTGCAGAACTGGGTACAGCTTGGAGATGCTTCATTCTTTGACTCAATGACCAAAAGCATTCCCTAAGATATAAACGGTGAGGTCTTTTTGCTTTCTAGTATTCTTGCAGTCTTTCTAAGTTGTAGGGTTCAGTGCACTTGTGCAAGATCC
Organism: Aythya marila; assembly: GCF_965140915.1. Classification (NCBI taxonomy): domain Eukaryota; kingdom Metazoa; phylum Chordata; class Aves; order Anseriformes; family Anatidae; genus Aythya; species Aythya marila. The sequence continues at coordinate 53,327,538 of NC_139045.1, read as the reverse complement.
GTAAGGCTCTGCTATGCATGAATTCATGCGTGCTGTGGTACACAGAGAACTTTACAGATCACAGGAGTTTGTTATTTTCATGTAACTGATATGAAGTATTAAACTCTATCAGTATTCAGAGGCCTTCCTCACTTGGAATTCAAATAAATGAATTACTGATAGGCTCAGCAATGGTGGCGTACCCACAGAACTTGTTTTACCCCACAATGCATGCAATAATGGCATTTTTATAGAGTTGTGAGGAACCAGTTGCCATAAAAGATGAACATTTTTATAAGTTGACCTTTTAAGTCATAAAAAGGTTAATTAAATAACGTTTCAGAGTTTTTAATGTGATACTTACTGTTTGAATATTAAACACAATTTTTATATGCAGCTTTATTTGAAAATAACATTAGTTAAGAGTATTTTGTAGACTCAGTTTTGTTGTTTCTCATCACATCAGGAAAACATAACATTTTCTAAACTCACTGTTTCAAAAAAAAATTAAGAAAATAATGTTTGTGTCATTTTGCAATAATACTTCTGGCTATCATCAACATTTACAATCAGATAAATGTCCTTTACAGGGAAGACATAAGGTGGCATTTTGAAGGAAGACTCAATGCTAGAAGTTTTAGTCCTAGAAGAAACATTCTGAAATGTTACAGAATTGATTATTAATACCTCATGGTTTACAAAAAAATATTTTTACTGAAATGTGGACATCATCGTGTAGGTTAAGATTAACTTCAGGTTTTATATGATCCTGTATTGAGAACTGCTGTCTCCCACTAACAGGAATCTTCTTCCAACACTCCAAATACTTATGCCTTGTACTAGTTTTCCAAAATCAGACTGACTAGTTAGCTGCTTTTTTTTTAGCCTGAAGAGAAAAAGAAGGTAGAGGTTTAGAATTTACCTGTTGCACTCTTGAGTTTATCTCCCATAGCTTATATAGCTCAATTGTAAATTTTTTTTATCACTCACAGGCTGCAAATACTTGATTCCTTGTTCTTGTGGCAATTGTGAGGTATTGTTTTCCAGTTACTTAAGCAGTTGATTGGGATCCATCATATGACTTTGTGTTCCTCATTTTATACTTAAGTACTGGGCATAGCACCATGTATCTACTGAGTCAGTTAAGTAATGTGCATCTTAGTATATGAAAAGCAGTTTTTAAGGGAGAAAAAACATTGAATAAGCTTTGAGGATTTGTTTTTCACCATCTGTCTTGCATTGCTTCTGAAACAGTGAATCAGTACGTGAGTAACTTCCTCTGCATGAAGTCTTAGGCTTTATTTCACTTTTGTTTAGAAAATAACATTAAAATGTTTTCTTGAATCTTTTTCATTTTGCCTCAGTTTTATTAGCTGTCATTCCTTTTCAGCTGTAGTTTTATGCACATTTATTCATTATTTGATCTTCTTTATTTTTTCTGCTCCTTCTGACAGTCATACCCGTCCAATTACATGGACCAAATGAAGCCAAACAAATACAGCGTCATTTATTCTACACCGAGCATGTTGCACAATAAATTCTACTCAAACGCTGACGGACTATCGAATGGAATCCAGATGGAGCCAGTAGACCTTACGGTGAACAAGCGAAGCTCACCGCCTTCCACTGGAAGTTCTCCTTCCCCCTTGAAATTTCAGACTGTGCACAGGAGAACTTCCCCCGGATTGACTCTGTCCTCACCCAGCTCACCTATCAGTAAATTCACGCCATCTCCCCCGGGAGTACAGCCTTTATCTATGCCCATAACAATCCCACCTGTAATGGCTGCTGCTCTTTCACGCCATGGACTGAGAAGCCCTGGAATTCTCCCAGTTATCCAGCCTGTTGTGGTCCAGCCGGTTCCTTTTATGTATGCTCCCCATCTCCAGCAGCCCATCATGGTGTCCACAGTTCTTACAGATGAGATGGAAAGTCCAAGTAGCATGCAAGGTTCGTGTGGTCAGTTTCTTTTTTATGCCCTCTCATCCTGGGAAAATAACTGTATATCCAGGCACCTCTTCATGCATTTTTCACATTTGAGGAAGTGGAGACATAATTTCTGTTCTTCTAAAATATGCGAAGAATTTACTATGTAAATATTTTACCAAACTTACCATTCTGTTCTATTTTATACCTGCATAAAGGTGTTTATCTTAGTAGACCTACTGAGATTTGAATTGATGGAAATGTGAAATGAAATTTTTGAATCATAGTTCATCAGCAGATAGCCTAGATAGAAGATTTTATATTTGTGTATAAATTGGTGCACTAAATATAAAGCTTGGGAAGGGGTTCTTTTGCTTTAACTATAGATTTTTATGTATATCCTTTATTTATGTAGCTGCCTATATTTTTGACATGTTGCCTTCCTCCTCTGACCCTTCCCCATACAGTGCCTGTCATTGAGTCTTTCGAGAAGCCTACACTGAAGAAAACAATTAAAGTAGAACCAGGAAGCGAACCATCGAAGACTGACTTCTATCCTGAACGAATGTCGCCTCCAATGACCTCATTGTCTCCCCAGCAAGTAATGCTTCAAGAGTAAGTAGCTAACGGTAGTCCCAACATCAGCAGGGGAACAAAATGCAGTTCACTGCAGTAGTTGCTAATTTGGAAGAGTGAGAGAGAGTCACTGTGTTTGACATGTGGTAAAATACAGAAAAACATCCTTCCCCCCCAGCTGCCACAGTGAGATGTGATGCAACTTTTTTTTCTTCTTTGACAGGAGTAGATAACATGTTTCTACATAGCAACCATGTAGATCTGTCATATTTATATAATGCATTTCTGGAGTAATGCTGCTTCCAATCCTACTGGATTATACTGACTTATAGGACTGCCAATAAGTCAGAGATATATCTTTAAGTAAAACCAGCATCAAGTTAGAAAAATACATTGAAGACATTCCATACTGATTTCTGTATTTATATGACCTAAAATACCTTTCTTTAAAAATACTCTTTCCACTTTCTTTTCTTGGAGTACCTTTTTGTCTTTAAAAAAAAATTGGCTACCCAGTGGAAAGAAACCCCTCAGGCCTACAAGTTCTTTGTACACCCAGTGAAGTTCCATGTTTACCTGAGGCCATTGTTCCACAAATGGTTTTTTTTGGCAGCTTAAGTAGTTCCGGAAGCTCTGTCTCCTCTCCAGCCACTTGTTTGCACCCAAGTACCAACTCATTTTGTGCTGTTAGAGCTGTTACTGGGACCAGTCCGGGAACTGGATCACAGATCTGATCAGGTTTAAAGCAGTCCTATTTGCAAAAGGCAGAGCAAGGGCTAGAAAGAAGAAGCTGGTCTGGGGCAGAAATTTTTTGATGGGAAAGGTTAAAAATTTATCAGGAATTACCTGAGGAACCATGGCCACATTTCCATTTACTACTTTCCTGCAAAAAATTTAGTCAACTTACCAAAGCTAAGGAATTGTCCAGAGTCCAGCTCATCCTTCAGCAGTCACTGCTCTGGGTGGACACACAGGCTGGTGGTGTGGCTCTGGCAGGACGTGAAGTTGGGAACTGAGCTAGTTTCGTGGTACATGACCTCTGAATCCATTTCTTCCCTTCCTTCCTCTGAGTGGGGAAGAAGGACTTCGAGCCAGACTGCCAAAAACTGTGTGTGAGTGCAGGAACACCGGGTGAATCAGAGAATGGTTTGGGTTGGAAGGGACCTTAAAGATCACCTAATTCCAACCAGAGAAAGCATGGAACTGGCAGTCTTCTGCATGTCCTTCAGAGGGAAGGCATGCTGCTGTTCCAGAGCTGGCTGCACCCCAGACAAGCTTCTTCCAGGCACCCCACCTCATTTTCAAGTCTCACAGCACCTTAGGTGTGGGTTTCAAGCTGCAGGTTCTTTGCAATTAACTCCGATTGGCATTTAATTTGGTACTTGCACCATTTCTGCCTTTTTGAGTGAAATGACAGCTAACTGGTTGCCAGCAAGCTTTCCTAAGCAGGATGCTGCTTATTTAAAAGCAAGCTTGTGTTTTCTATTACAATGAAATAGGAAACTTCTGTGGTTACTAGGTGGTGACTTGTCTTCCACAGTGGACCCAACACACGCAGTAGCTAGGTCTGTATCTACTTGGAACCAACTTCTGCGAGGTCAGGGGTATCAAACACTACGCTTCTGTTCTTTGTTAGGTGTCTTTAAGAAGAGCAGACCAGTAAGTGCTGTTCCTTGCTGATACCACACCCTTCCTCCAGGGCTGAGACTTCTGTAGGCTTGTCACCTGCATTAGTGATTTGCATTAACTATTTCCCAGTGAGTCCAGTTTCCACAGGAAACCCATCCGCCGAGCAAAGAATGTAAAATTTGCTGTAAGATACGAGCAGCATTGTTACATGGGAGCGGTCTGTTCCCAAAGCATCTCATCCATTTGCCCATGCAGAGGCATTGTGTTCGTGGAGACCCAGTCCTCACGTTGCTTCCTTAAATTGCTTCCTAGATGTCCTGTAGAGCTGCTGTTCATGTTCATTCCTAAAGCCAGCCCTTTGGAGTTCAAATTCTGCTGTATCTGCAGCGAGCAGTTTGTTTATGGCAATTTCTACCTTTCATCATTTAAAAAAATAGGCAAATCACAAAGTTACAAGATGAGAGAATTAAACCTTTACAAAACTCCCTGTTGTCTCACAGCTTCATCATCCTCTCTCTCAGCATTATGAGCTCTAGTTACACGTTTTTTTTTGTTGTGTTTCATAGGTTCCAACTGCCCAAAGTTTTGACACACATTCAGACACGCAGGGAAGTTACATTAAAGGGGAGTATGTTCAGTCTCACTTTTAAACGGCTGTTTTTGAATTAGTTTTTGGCAGATGCATTATGTATATAATATTGGTGGCATTTCTGTAGGGATTGTTGGACTTCCTAGAATGTCTGATAATTGATGTACCTATGCAGTGATTTCTAAAATGAAACTTCAGGTAAAAAATCTCTGACACGTATAAGAAGCCTTGTTAACATTATATTCTCATGCGTGCATAAGTGTCCAAATCTAACTCATGCTAGCCATATAGTGTGGTCTGCCGGTAAAGAAGTAGAAAAAGATGCTGAAATTACAACATGATTTTTGGAAGATACTCTTAACTATTACAGATTGATGCCTACATGGTTAGCCTTGCATGAGTTTGTATCTTGTGTAAGAAGGGACGGAAGAAGGCTGTGCATTTATTATTGACACTTACCTCTGATTTTTGACACCGTCTTAACCATTTTTTTAAAACTGCTGTCCCCTGTCTGAATATTGATAACGTTCTGTAGCCTTATCAGCCTCCTTTCCTCCAAATGGAAAATGAGACAAATATGCAGCATTTTGTGTATGCACTCTTACATCATGAACAATCACAAATGGCATACAGTCAGTATCCTCTTTCTCCATTTTTCCAGCTGTCACAGTGCCCAAGAGTAGCCTCCACACATCGATATTTAAACCAAGTTTGCTTGCTGGCCTAAGCCAGAGCTTCTCCAGAAAGAGTAGTATGCTACAGCAGTAACACTGAGCATTACTTTAGAGAAGCATTTCTCTAGAAGCTAAAAGTCTGTCTCTTATTTAAGAGTATGTACATCTGCATCTAAAATCATTGCCTTGGGTTTTCTGCCATTATGGTATTTTTAGCTAGATTTAATGTGTGCTTGAAGAGTGCATCACTCAACAGTCACAGAAACACCCAAGAAAGAGAGTGTGGCTCCCAGTTTCAAGCTGGTAACTCTGTAATAATAGAATGAATACTAGAGTGAAACTTTTCTCACTTCACTAATTTCCATCCTGCTGCTGTGGAGGCTAATAGAAACTATTTTTCTTGTTAAACCATGCGCAAACTTTTATTTGCTGTGCCTCATGAGTGTTGTTTCTTTTTCCCTTTTTTTTTTTCACCAAAGGACCTTTAGCACATGTCCATGGTCTTGCTGTGAGAAGCAGTCATTCAGCATTTCTGAATATTAGGCCCTAAAGGAACTTGGTTAAAGTAACTCTTCATATAAACCTAGTGATAATTAAATGTAAATCAGCTTGTAAAGAAACTTGAAATACAGCCACTGAGAAACGACTGGGGTTCCAGAAGGCTTATATCTATCAGATGCAGGGGCTGGTCTTAGAACAAGGAATACTAATATCTGTACATTATATACTAAGTTTCAGTTACAAGCTTAAAAATAAATAAAAAAGAACCAATGTGGACCTGCTGAACAGCTGAAAAATGCAGGTTGCAAGATTCATAACGCCACCTACATTTCTGACAAACATACTTCCTCTTCTAACAGTGACATGGAAGAAAGAACCAAGGTTCTGCCCAATGGTGCACTCACGTTGTTGTTCAAACATAAATACCCGTAGTGAATGACAGCTTTTGAGAAGCTCAGTGTATTTTCAGAGATGTGAATGTTTATGTTTTTATTTGTTCTGGAAGTCTGTGTGCAGTTAATACATGTCCTACCTGCACTGTACCTGTGGGCTTCAAAGCAAAAAAATGATGTTTATGAAGGTGGAGAGCCAGCTTTAGACATCCTGTGGGTGTGTTGCACAGGCTAAACTCTACTTTTAGGAATTGACGTCAGTGGTATAGGGAGGCCGCACCCTCCTGCCAGCACCAAACAGGAAATTCTTAATTACTCTCTAAAGGAGTGGCTGGAACAATAAAGATTGAGTTCTGCTTTGAAAGCCTAAAGATACAATTTCTGTAATAGTATGGAATAGCCATTTCCAATTACAAGCAAATTAACAGCATTTTAAGGCAGAAGAAAAGCTGCAAATAAATACAACAGAAGTTCACTATGAAGTCATAGTTTGAAAAATTGTGTTTCACTGAAAAACAGGAATTTGAAGGGTTTTTATCTTTGTAAGTTTTTGAAAAGCTAGTTGGTAGTAAAGATGGCTACATCATGCTGAAAAGTGAGTAAGCATACACAAATATTACTGCTAGAATACATGAAATTTGCTAAACCCTCTTGAATTTTTCGACATGCATGTAATGTTGTTCTTCCTGCCAAGAGACAGCGTGGTAGTGAATAAAGGACTCTGTTATGAATCATATTAGCTGAGGTTTGCTGTGCTAAATGTTTTTCATTTTTAACATTGAACTTAACTTCACAGGAATCACCCTTCAGTTATAGTTCAGCCTGGAAAGAGACCTTTACCTGTGGAATCACCAGACACGCAAAGAAAACGCAGAATACATCGGTGTGATTATGAAGGCTGCAACAAGGTCTACACTAAAAGCTCCCACCTGAAAGCTCACAGAAGAACCCATACAGGTTTGAGCACTGCTATGCTTTTCTTTCATCAAGCCTCTGGTAAAAGAGTAGATTAAGCTTTTAGTTTGTACTAATTGCCAGATTACCACAGGTGTAAACAACAAAATAACATAGATTAGATCTGGCAGTGTTCTGAATATAATTATGGGCTGAGCGAAAGAGAGGATGTAGCAGGAAAAACCCGCGAGACTGTAAGCCAGAGCAGGATCATGCTGTATGCTTTACATTCACTGGCTCTTTGCTCATTTTCTGTCCAGTTGCTTGCAGATTACTCACTCCGCACACCCTGTAAACACCAAATCAGTTCAAATTGCCCTACCATACCTCTTACATCACTGTTAAATTTGAGTGAGACTTCCATGGGAGTAGCCGGTTTACAAAAGTCTGGACTGTGTGCCAAAGACAAACAGGTCTGCTTCATGGGGACATGCTAACCACTGCTCCAATAGTACTCTTTTCTGAGTGCTCCAGTGTCCCCATCTCTGTTCTCCACAGAAATGTTCATCTTGACAAGTTGAATGTACATCCAAGATCTTTGCAAACAAGACGCTTTTAGGTGAAAGGGAGCCCAGTTTATGTCTGTCTTACATCTCGACACAAGTCAGCCCTTCCTGCACCTGTTTGGCTGCAAATTGGTGTGAAAGAGAGTGAGGATCACATATTAGAAATAGTTATTGGGGAAAAAATAAGATTTTAAGTTGAGCTGCTTGTGACAGAGGTGCCTGTCATGCATACTACAGAAACTTTAAGAGGTCACAAGATTTCTACCAACTGTATTGAAAGATAGCACCAATCCTTTCCTCAACTAATCTACCCTATGAGGTCCTGTTTTTGAAAATACTTGAACAAATGCTTAAACTTTCACACTTCTGGGCTTGATGAGGCAAAACAAGTGCTGATATGGCAGAGGGAGGAACAGAGAGACAATAACAAAAATAAGTTGTGGCAGGAAACAATTTTTGATCTGTTAACTTTGCACGATTTCCAGCGCAGAATACTCTGCAGACCAGTGCTGGTGGGAGGCTTTTTGAATAAGCATGCAAGTACGTGCTGACATTTGACAAGGCAAGAGGATAATTCTGTCAAATAACTGATGCGTTTGTATCTTAAATCCCCACTTCTGTGTTTCTTTTTCCAGGTGAAAAACCATACAAATGCACTTGGGAGGGATGCACGTGGAAGTTTGCTCGTTCTGATGAACTAACGCGGCATTTCCGCAAGCATACAGGAATCAAACCTTTTCAGTGCCCAGACTGTGACCGTAGCTTTTCACGTTCGGACCATCTTGCTCTTCACAGAAAACGTCACATGCTAGTCTGAGTGTCTTCTGTCCCTGACTCCTGTCAACTCTTTTTTTTTTACACATACATTTTAATTTGGGTTCAGCTGGTCTGAATCTCTGAGTTTATACCATTAAAAGCTTACATATGGTCAGTAATAGATGTTATCTAACCCTTCTATGTCCTTGCCACGGGTCAGACCTAAAGAATGTGAACACTTTTTCTCTTCTTTCTCCTGGGGATGCTAAGCAAACCCTTTCTTCAGAGAGTATGTTTAATGTATTCCATTGTGAATAAGGGAATTTGTAAGCAAACGGCTTTTGTTGGTTTCTTCGTATAATCAGCCCAGCATATACTGATAAAGTAGTAAATGTTACTGAATATCCAAAATGCTAGTCCTTGCCAGAGACTTTATTTATATGCCCTCTAAGGGATACACTCTCATTTATGCTCAACAATGCAATGAACGGATTTCCCAACCTTATTGATCTTTGCAGTATGGTTAACACAGCAGTTTTAGAAAGACACCTGATTTAGAAATCCCCTCTACCCAAACAGTGAATTACACCATAGGAATAAATCTAAGCAATATACTTGACAGAAAGAATGAGTCGTAGTACCACTCACCCCAGTCAAGAAGAAAAATTAGCAGGAATTGGTCTTCACATAATATTCTGTATCTAAACCAATGTCATCTGTCCTCTGTATTATAGTGTAGTGTACAGTCCTGTCCTTACTGCATAAAGCCCTGGTGGATTTTAAATTTGTTAAATGAAGACCTTGCGTGACACTGTATGTCTGTTTTCTGTGCACCTGTATGGATGGAACACATACGGTACTCTCCTATAACATGGCATTAAAAGATACTCATAGAAACCTACCACACCTCATTTCAGGGATATAGGCTATCCCTCCGTTATCACTCCCCTACATTTCCTTTAAATATTTTTTGCTTTCTGCTGTACCTCAGAAAATAGAAATTGTCATGTCAAAAATGCTCCGAACTGTATTGTTGCGAGTTCCACTTTAATACGCTACAGTATTTTAAAATATTAATTCACAATATTTTTATGACAAGATGGCATCAAATACGAAGCACTTCTGATGATAAATTGAGTCATGTATCTTGTTTTGGATAAAAACGTATACCAAACCATCCACTTGACAATTCTGGTCTGTGACTCCAGTAGTCTCTCAATGCTAGGTAGACTAAGCTTCCCTGTGGATATGTCATTAAATTGCATTAAAATGTCACATCAGCAACGCCTCACTCCCAGGTCAGTTAGCAAACACACCTCCATAGGTAGAATACAAGTAGAATAAGCTGAATTCAAACAACCTACAGCTGCCCCTAGGAATGTTCTGGTATGTGGAACACCACTGAAAGGAAGGTTTCTGTCTTTTTAGCTGGCAGATCATGGCACTACAAGGAAACAGGATGTGTTTGTCTAGACTCTAGCACACCATGGAGTTTTTGTTCTTTCCCCTGTGTAAGGTAAACACCATTCCCTGCACTGTAAACATGATGAAGTCAGATGTTCCTTCCTCTTGGAAATACCCACTGGGAAATGGAGGGTTGTGGGGAGGAGGAAGTTGATAAAATCCTCCAGGAGGAGACAGGTGGAGTGTCCATCTGCAGGTGGGTACATTAAGACCGATGGAGAGGAACACTCTGCTTCTATATCCTGTGGAGTCTAACACCAAGCTGAAATATTGCAGACACGTGAGACTGAGTGTGAGGAGCCATCCCTTGCTGACAGGGTTTACCAGGTGTTCAGCTGACACATGCCTGTTACAGTAGAGAAAAAGGGGAGAAACGTACTCATGGTGATTGCTGTAAAATGCAAAGTATTGTTCAAATTGTGTAACAAATCTTACATACGGGAATATACAAAACCAGCAATTTTATTTAAGGAATAGAGTCCTTCATCTGTGCTCTGGAATGGGCAGAATGGGAGTTCACAGTGCTGGGCTGGGGCTGGTTGTGTACAGCTTTTATGAAGAAGATCCATACGCTCTGTTACCTCACCCCAAATCCTCAGGACTTCACTTGGACTCACCCTGATCGGTTTAGCTCCAGAACTGAAAAACCTGGAAAATCAATCGGTCCCTGTTTGCTTGGCTGGTTTGTTACTAACATTGATAAGCTTGCTGCTCTCGAGCAGCTGTTTTAGAATGATGGTTATCGTTGGATTTTCATTCCTTATTTTCAGTGGTAGCAACATCGTGAGGAGTCAGAAATTGCCTCCTTCATTTGGCTCAAGATTTTGATGGTAATTGATAATTGTAGACCTGTTGCTGACTGAGGGGGCTGCCTGGAACTTCTGTAGCATCAAGCACAGGTCTACAGCCACTTAATAGCTTTTATCCTGGGATAAAAACAGTTCTCAACGATTTTAGGGGGAAAAAGTAGGTGAGATCCTATTAATCTGTAAGCGGGTTAATGGCAATTGATCCCATTTTTAGCTTAACAAATGCAAATGCCTAAAATTTGGGATGCTTAAGCAACATTTCTTTCCAATGCTTGATTTCTCTTTTAAGGCTTTCGCAAGATGTTTTCTTTAATGTGTTGTGGGTTTATTTTATTATTTTAAACTAGAAATATAAAATCAGATACCTTAAAGGCTGAACTTCTTTTTACCTGAGAGTCACTTTGCAGAACTTAATCTATTTTATTTACTATGTTCATTCATTAGCCTATGTACCTTTTTTCCAGAAAATATTTATGATAATGGTGGGGACAAATACAGTGGAGATGCAATAGAACTTTGAAATGTCTTTAGCTATGTGCCTTGTGATTTAGGACAACAAAAAATTAAATATTAAATAGAAATATTTGAGATTTTTTTCATGTAAATGCCTTGTTTGTACAATTTTTCACTTGGGTCTATGGTGTCTTTGTGGAATGTCAAAAAAGTCACAGGCAAATAGGATTTCGTCTTTTTGCTGAAAAACATGCGTTTACATCTTGAGTGACTCGTTGACTCATCTTAGCAAATTTTGATTTGATGGGTACCATGAAAATTTTTAATATATACAACTAAATACTTTTTAGCAGCCGGTCTTTCCATCTATGACCTAAAGAGAAGCCGGTTTAGAAAAGATTAAAAAAAAAATAATCCTACAGATGGTGTGTATTTCAAAAAACATCTTTCACTAGCGGTGTTGCACTGTGCAGTAGGAAACAAATAATACTGTTCTACTAAAAAGTTCCTGTTGAAACCATTTGATTATAATGGGTTACTAGTTTCTATGACAATCGTATAAAGCTAAGCAGGTGTTACAGTGTGGTTTTATTTAAATGTACGCTGCCATGCTGCAGTGGTATTTCTAATGCCACATTTTGTCCAAATACGTTGTCGTCTCTGTCAAGGTTAGCAAAATATAGGTGAATACAAATCCATTTTACATATCTTCAGAGGGCTACACCAGTTTTCATTGTATTTTACAGATATTAGTACTTTTCTGCTATTTATGTACTTTAAATGTTAGAGGGTCAAAATAATCTTTCGGCTTAGCATCTCTCACCTGCAAATATAGCAGGGGTGTTATATTTACTTTAATACATGTATAAACTATGCAGAATTTTTTAATAAAATGTAATATATTTTATAAGCTAATAAGACTGAATGGGTAATTAAAGGTTTCTAGTGTACATTACTATAACTTGCAAATATGGAGACATTTTGGTAATCTTTCTTACTAAAGATGTGAATGTTTAATGTACTTTCACTGTTTCTACTTTGGTAGTCCGATGGGAATTCAGTAATGACATTTTGTCATGTCAAACTGTGAACATAAATTTGTACTGTACAGTCCTCATACTATATTTAGTATAAAATACATATGTATTATACTTGTTAATAAAGCCATCAGAATATTATTTCTGGTCATGTCATCATCTACTATACCACAACAGATAGTTACACATGCACAACGTTCATTAATGTGTCAAAGGAAGTGTGTAAAATCGGTACTGAATAAAAATAACAAGAACCTACCCTTCCCCCCAAGAAAATCCCACCCTATGAGAGTCTGTAAAATGTGTTTAAACACATTAATTTCTAATCCAAGGAGCCTGCCATTAAGAAGGATGAGGTGATTACCACACTGAGGTGGGTTGGACCTGCTCAATGTCAGTGCCTTGCATAGGCCACCTGCAGCCCTTCTTCCTTGCAGACCCCTTTATGGGCCAAGGTGCCAGAAGGGGGCACACAGGGGACGGATGTTTGCAAATAATGTGCAGACAGGACCAAAGCATGATGGTTTTCTTCAGCACATGCGAAAGGCCCCCACATTGTGAACCTAGGTGTTAAAGCAGCCATTTGAAGGGAGAGGGAGAAATTTTGGAAGCTGTGGATGCAGATTTGAAAAAATAAATAAATTCTCTATGGGCAGCACTGAGCAGTGCTCATCCCTTATGCACGTGCCTTTAAGAAGAAGGACACAGCTCTTGCTGTAGCAGACTGCCTTAGAGCACCTTCCCCAAGGGCCTCTCAGTGAGGTTATCTGCAGGGCTCGTTTGGTTTCAACACCACTGTCTACCTCGTGGGGTACACCCAGCAAGACACTGTGAGAGGCTGCAGGAATGGCTTCAAGACACGCCTGCTCAGCCCATGAGTAGGAAGGTTTGTCATCAGCTGCTCTCTGTGGGGCTGCCCAGGCCCCCAGGAAACCCCCTGGCTCTCTGACGTGTCTGGGGATCAGAGGGCAGCTGGGATCTGCAGCTCTGGACCAGCGCCACGTCATGATCTCCAGCCTCAGGGGAGACTTAAGAATGCTTCTTAAGCTTGCTTTGAGGTTTACGCATCGCTGAAACAGTGCAAAGGTGACAGAGAAGAAGCCAGGAACTTGTCCAAGATATTAATGTGTGCCAAGCAATCTAAAAGCAGAAACAGATGCTTTCTTCTTCTAGTCAAAACTAACACAGCAGCTAATGATTTTAGCAAGCATGCAGGTTACATATTTGGTTAAAATCTTTCAGGAGATACTTCCAGCCATCAGGTAGTCTTGGAGGGGGTAGAAAGGGAAATCAAGGCACACATACCCCAAGTTGGAGCCCTGCACTGGATAAGAGGCTTCTAAATAAATATGTAAAAGAAGTATGGGTTTTTGTCTGACAAATTTACGATGAGCAGAATTGAATTTTCATCACTATGAAAGAGCATGGCTCTGGAAGGGCTTCCCAGGGTAGGACAGGGGTGATGACATGCATGTGCCTGCTCTAGAAGAATGGGCTCCTATTTTGTGTGAAGAGAACTGGCTTCCTCCCTCAGGGGTATGAGTGTATGATGGGCAACTGAGAAGTGGACCACTAAAACAGGGTTATGGGCCACCACAGCAGCTCCTAGGTGACAGTGGACAGCAAAGTTAGGTATGTTTTTTTGTTTGTTTGTTTGTTGACATTGGTTTGGTTTGGTTTTGGTTGTGGTGTTTGTTTGTTTGTTTGTTTTCCCAGTTAATTGGTGAACTCTATTTTCACATGACAAAATTGAGTACTCAAAAAATGAAATATTCTCAGTGTTGTCTCAAGTAATAAAAGGGATTGACGTTTTCAGTTTTGTGACAGCATTAAAAAATCATAATATAATGTTAATCAGCTTTAAAACCTTTTTTTTTTTTTTTTTCCTTTAGAAAGAGGCAGTTTCTTCCCAACAATGCCTCAGATCTCTGATATTTTCCTTGCATCACACATTTTGTTGGTGTTGCTAAAACAGGACAAAACCAGAGGGCAGTAGGGTATGTTATTTTATATGGAGACCATGTGTCATTTGTTTTACTGGCTAGAGATAAAGAGATTCTGTCATACTACTGGAGAGCCTTTGACCTACCAATGCAATGGAAGTATATACAGTGGTATAGACCAGAACAATGACTGTGACTCTCAAGCAAGCTAATTAAGACTTTACTCTGCACAGATGTGACTTTGTCTGACAAGTTTCTATTACTCCTGTGACAGATGCTTTGGATTTTGTGCCATTTAGCTGACAGAATCACAAACACTAAATATAAAACATCCCAGAGCTTAAAGTCTCTGAAGATGTTCAAAAAGGAAAAACTGACTAAACTTGGGGCTTTCTGCTTCTGGTCCCATGTGTTTCACCTCAGCAAAAGCAGAGCCAAGCGCAGGCCTGGCCTAGGCCACCAGGCTTTTTTTTCCCAGGGGGGCTATGGGACTACAGGCTGGAGGATGCCAGGAGTGGATTGTAACCTTCTTGTGAGCTGTGAGATCACTTCTGGCACAAAACTGAGGGCAGTCTGTGTCTTTTTAGAAACTCTGGTGGATGTCAAACACCAGCTAGAAGTTTTGACCCATCCTCATAAAGATCCGGTAGGCCATGAGACGCCAGGCTCATACCTTCTGGTGTACTTTGCTGTAGGAGCCTATCTCAGCTCCAAGTCTCTGGATGCTAAACAAATGTATAGCTGAATCTGTCTCTACAAAAATGTGTTTTCCTAGCAACTAGGGATTTTTAATATAACTGTTCCATTTTCTCTGAAGTTATTTAGTTTTTTTGTCCTTCTCTAAGTGTCATTGCGTCCCTTAACTTTCTCATCTCTGTTCTTTCAATAATTTATATTTTGCCACCAGAAAAAGAAAAATTGAGACATCTAATGATATTTGATTAGAGCGAATGGTTATCCAAAAGTACAGAAAGGATGGTATTTATTGCTCCCCAAAACTGCTTCAATTAGACAATGGAAAATAAATCCTGAGTCAATAGGATCAGATATTCAAGGAGTGTGTTATCACAAAGAAGTATGAGGTAATCATGATTTGGGAGCTTTCACACCTCACCTGCAATTTGATCAGAGGGCCGGGCAGAGTTTGTGATCTGCTCTGAATAAACCCGATGAATATATGCTCTCTACACCCTACTTATTAGGAGCAAGCTATGGAGCACGGGACTGAATCACCACCACTGACTCAGCAGGAGAGCTGCAACCAGGAAGATCATCTCCCGACCAGGGGAAATACCCTCTTGTCTGATGTATTCCACACACATCTCAAGGGGCTCCTGAGTTTTCTGGACCAACATGATCATTTGTTTCAGTTTTGCTAGCGAAAAATGTTGTGTGTATTTTTAGCTTGAAGTGGAAAAATGTGTTGTACGTATTCTAGTGTGAGTTTTGTTTTAGGAAATGGTCCGTGATAATTTAATCGGCCACTGGGTGTCACCCTTTATCTGAGGAAAATAGCAAAATTTACGATGAAGACATTGTACTTTAAGAAAATATTTCTCCACGCACATGTAAGAAATGAAGCTGCTACATCTGTCTCACCTTCCATCACAGAGTCTGATCCTATCACACAGAAACCTACTCAAAAATTCGAGATTGATTTTGTGTCTTTACAATGATTTTTAGCCATAGAAACACATTTAATGTATTCTCTACAGTTAAAATTCTGGTTTGGCAAAACATGAACAAAGTCAATACATGATGTTGCTTTCTTGTGTGCTTTCAGGCCTGTGATTGCAGTGACAGCAGTTCTCAAATTCTTAATGAATACAGACGTTAGTGTGACAATATTTCAAGATTTTAACCAGCTATTCATATCCTGTAAGTTTTGAAAACTCTCCAAGAAACAACTCTATGAACACGCCTTGCTTAATGAAACCTATGAAGGTTTATGTAGAACCTAATTTTCTACATTTGGTCAAAAAAAAACAAAAAAAAAAACTTTATGAATTCACTGAACAGAAACAAGAGCTTTAGGGAAGGGGGAAAATAGTTCCAACAGAGAAGTGATGAGAAACTCCATCAAATGCTAAATTAAAGAATAAAAAAACCCCAAAGTCTATTTTACATGGATACAGGGTATGCTACTGTGTGCAAATAACTAAAATTCTTGGTAAGAGTATGAAAGATTTGTGAGGTAGGAAGGACAGAGGATAAAGGGAACTCACAGGGTTAATAACTTGAAACAATATACTTAGCAAACCTGAGAAAACAAATAATTTCTTTCACTTTTACTTATAACTTCAGTTTCAGAACAGTCTAAAATACGAGGCAATCTTCACAGGCCCAGAATACCACACGCATTATTTAGTATGTTAAAAAAAAAAAAAAAAAAAAAACAGCTTGCTGACTGCATTACATTTATGGAGACCGGAAAGTCTGATTTGAGAAATCTTACTTCTTCTTTTCTCATTGTGTGGACAGGGCAATGTGTGCTCTTTGCAAGATTTCCACTAAATATGAATGCTAGTCATATCCTTAGACTTTAAAGGTTTGGAGGGGAGAGGAAGAAGCCTGCTATTAGGGAGGAGAAAGTTTTCTTGTAGCGTTCTCAGCTGCAAAGCTCAGAGGAGCCCTGGAGAGGTAGCAGCTATCAAGCCCCTCACCAGCTTAATGCATCGGCCTATATTCCTGAATGATTCCTTAAGTATCTGAGAGCTGTAGAGCATTTCAAACCTTAAATTATAGGCATACTTTGGCCATAGCTATTATAAAGCAGACACTAAAGTTTAGGTAGACAACTGCTTAATAGCAGACAGCAGTGTTATTGAGGAAGCAAATATTCTACACCAGGAATGATGTTGTACAGTCAGGGGAAACTTGCTAAGAAGGAAATGCAGCAACTCCAGCTGTGCCTTCTGGCTGCAGCTCCAGGCTGAACATCAGAGCTGTTGTGGAAAACGCCCTGCAGCCTGCCATCACAGGCCGACTGACACATGAGCTCTGCCATTCGTTTCCAGTGCCTGTTCCCTGGCTGCTGAGTGAGGTTTCCATGAAGCACAAGTGACTCAGAGGGCAGGGCGAAGCCTTGCTGACATGACCTCCTGCAGAGCCCTAAGCTCCCATTTGAGCATCTCCCCTGCTTGTAAATAGCCTGCTTGTCAAGCACGCCACATCCACCGGCTCCCACCAAAGTTCTGGGTGGTTAGCAGCCTGTGTTAGGGATCACATCCTCCTACAGGCTTACTCACTTCATATGCCACTCACGGTTGCGGTCAGAAGGCTTCTCATTTCCATCAGGTGGTGTGTATAATTACACAGCTCCTCGCCACCAGTGACACGACACAAGGAAGTATAATAACAGATTTAAAAAAAAAGAATGAGACATCTATTAGTTTATCAAATTAAATCCAAGTACAGCAAATAATTAGATGCCTCCTATCAGCAAGTATCATTAGTTTAATTAGATTGATTTTAGCAGAGAGGTTATTTCCCAGTGAAGCACACACTTTTTATCCTGAAAGGTGACTCTCAGTGCCTGGTGATGAAAGGGCAGGATAACAGAGTTCAGTGAAACTCTAGAGATAAAAGGGGATTTACCTCAAAACATCAGCCTCCTGAGTTTAAATACTTAATAGATGACCTAATTCAGTGACAGCCCTGGTAATGCAACTCTTTCACAACGGTTATGCAAGTTCTGCTTCCTATTTTCAGTAAGAGGGGCTTTTCTGCAATATTATCACATGGTACACATTCTGAATACCTACAAAACTACTCTGCGAAGTAGGTTACTTACTAGCTGATCCAGAGAGATAGTAATAAAATACATTTTATAATTTAACAGAAGAATTACAGTGGTGTAACTGAGATAATTTTTTTAATGAAATTGTCACAGATTGAGACATATTTTTTTTTTTTAACCCTTACAGTTGAAAGAGTTCATAATAAGAGAATATATTACTGAAGTACTTATATATAGCTATACTTCTGAAAACAAGCAGCCCAATACAGCTTGATATGAGCACAGCAGAAACAGTAATAGTATAACACAATAAAACCCATAAATTCAGATATTAGCTATTATTTTGAAAATAACCAATAGCAAATTTTATTAAATGATTGCTTGATGGGTAAATCTATGCAAGCGGCAATGTATGGTACAACAAAGTAAGAAGGATATTAAACACGGATTAATGGCTCCAACTTCCAGCTTTTACCCAGGGCAGTCTCTGTCTGTGATCAAGGGAAAGATTTCCCAGAAGTGAAAACAGGCTTGGAATAAGTTGCAGGGAGGTCTGAAGGTGTAGGAATACTGTACCCTTGGCATCTGTTATGCTAGAATACAGAAATTGACTTAAACAAGAGTTTTGTTCCTGTTTGTATTATTTAATTAAACCTAAGGAAGAAGACCCCTAACATCTTAACTCCAAAACATCCCTGCCAGAACAAAGACTAAGTACATGACTTTACAATCCCAATGACATTGAGCTTTTGTTACTTTCAAATATGGCTAGAATCAATGGGAAACATCCAAAGCAAAGGCAACACAAGCTTGGAAAAAAAAAAATTACTAGGAAAAAAAAAAAAGTGAAATTACTAGGAAAAATCCTCTCTCTTCCTCTAGTCGATGATGGGGAAATAAGAGGAAACTTCTGACTACTTTCACAGTTAAAATAAGCAGTAGTAATTTCCATATGCTTCACAACTACATTTTGCTACAAACTCAAAATATGGAACATTCTTTAACACAACTTAATGCAGGACAGTCAAGTCACTTAATCAGAGGCTGAGTTATACTATCAGTAGAAGTAACATCATCGTCCTCCTCATTTGCTTCAAATGACATTGGTAGGTTAATATTAATAGCTGCCCTCAGGTTAGCCCAGAAAAGGGCACGCTTGCTCCTCTCCTTTGGCCACTCCAGGTACGTTCTCTTTGCCATGAGAGCCTTCAGCTTGTGGTACCTCGCAGGGATAATATACGGAGGGATAGGCTCCAGCAAAATCAGGATCAAGCTGTTGCAGTTCTCGCTGAACAACTTGTGATGGGCAAAGTACAGCTCGTAGTGACACCACTCGCTCTGCACAAAGTTGGGAGACAACACAAAGATTGACTTGTAGCTCTTGTCTATGCAGTTAATGATATTCTCCACAATGCTCTTGCCGGGAACAAAGTTTCTCTCGTGCTGGCACAGCTGAACGCTGCCCTCCCCCTTCTCCAGGTTCGGGATCAGCTCGTTCTTCACCCACACGGAATCGCGCTCGCTGTAGGAAACGAAGGCGTGGAACTGCAGGACGCTTTCCCGCTCCTCGGGGCACTCGTGCCAAGCTCTGCGCTTCGTCTGCGTCCACTGCCACAGCATGCGCACGTACCACGGCACGTCCAGGTAGATGCACACAAAGGCCACCACCCCCACCAGCACCAGCGTCAGCAGCAGAGCCGTCACAAGCAACAGGGTCGTGTTGCAAGCCAGCTCCGTCAAGTGGAAGTCCTTCAGCTGCGTTCCCTTCAGCTCCTCGGGGTACTCGCACACGTATGCCTCCGGCCAGCCGGACAGCTTCCCCCCAGACTGCCTCTCAAGACGCATGAAGGCCTGCAGTTCACAGGAGCACTTGAACGGATTGTGCCCGGCTTCCAGCTCCCGCACCCTCTGGCAGCTCTCAAAGAAGTCGGCGGAAGGGGTGAGGATCGAGTTCATCTCCATATTCAGGATCTCCAGGGCCGAAAAGCCACCGCATCCCGGCAGGTCGGCCAGCCTGTTCGACGCCAGGTTCAGCTCTTTCAAGGACTTCAGCTCAGCAATCCCCTGGGGGATGCTGGGGATCTGGTTGTTGTGTAGGTCCAGTTTCTTGACATTGACCGGCAAGCACCCGAAGACGGACTCTGTCAGCTGGTTTGAGGACAGGTCCAGCTCCTTCAGAGACTTGGTCCATTGGCAGTGCTCCTCGGCTCCATCGTTACGCAGCAAGTTGCTGCTCACGTCCAGATACCTCAGTGATTTCATGTACTTGGTCATGGAGCTCACCTTGGAAAGGCTCTCAAATTTATTCCTCTTCAAAATAAGTAACTTCAACTCTGCCAGAGTACTACAATTCTGGAACAATTCATCTGTCAGGGCATTGCGAGAAAAATTTAAATATTGAAATGAGCTTGCTCTCTGCGGACAAAGCATGTGTGGCATATATGCATCACATATTGTCAAATTGGCAATATTCATCTCTGAAAACTCTCTGTATAGAATCTCCTGGTTGAAATAATAAACCTTATTACGAACATGCTCTAAAGTTAGCGCTTTCATGGAGACACCCAAAGACATTACTTGTTCCAGAGAGCTTAAGAAGGGTACAAATTTATATGCAGTCAACCCTCCTATTGGTCCCCGAAAAATCAAATTTCTCACAGTCAGATGCTCCACAGGTGAATACCAAATAAGCAGGAAAATTTGCAAAATGATAGGCCATTCTAAGTCCACAGTGTCAAGCATCAGAGCTGTTGTCTTGATTTTCTTCAGAAGCTTTAAAGTAGGAGAGGGGAAATCTTTGTAGCTCAAGGTATATCTTATATTAACTATTTTTAAGTTTTCTGAAGTGCTCATCCCATCATACAAGAGGGAAAAATTGAAGTTTTGGTTTGCTGAAAAAACAATGTGAAGGCTCTTTGTATTTAAGGCTGTTAGACTTTGAGGCTCGTACAGAGAAAAGTTTTCCAAGGTAAGGAAGACAGTGTTCAGCTGTAAATGTGTGATGTATCTGAAGTCTGACCTTCGTATCATCATGGCACTTAATCCTAGATATTCCAAATGAAACATGGTCCCAAATTCCTGACAGATGGGCAAGACAGTAAAATTATTGAAAGAAAGATCTAAATGTCTAAGACATGCAAGCGTTTGACAATAAACTTTCCAAATGTTATTATGAGATAGATCTAAGTATTCTAAATCTTGATTAAAAATGAAGACATTAAAGTCAAGCTCTGTAATTAGATTATGAGAAAGATTTAATACCTGAAGGTCAGAAAGAGAAATAAATTCAGAGTTACTAAGTTCAGAGATCCTATTATGTGATAAATCTAATACATGAGTATGGAGTGGAATGTTTTTTGGAACATCAGTTAGCAAAAGGCTTGAATAGTTTGCAATGAATTTGTTTTCCACAGTTGGCTGGACATTATTCCAAAGTGTGAGTGTAAAGACACAAGGAAAGACATAGATACTTGTAAGGGATCCCATTATGCCTTCTAGAATTATCTTGGTTCTTTAGAGAAACACAGAAGCATATCTTTGTTTTTTGTTCAATATGTCTCAGTGAGAAGTCCAGCCCTGTGAAAAGAAAACACATGGAATTTTCTGAATTTGATGAATTGTTGAATTTGTTGTTTATTATTAAAATAAAATTCAATACAAAAAATATGTAATAAATATATATTTTTACTTACTTTCTCTAAGTTATTACCAATCCCCGCCCAAAACTCCAGTTATTGATTTTGTCAGTTATGTAGAAAATAATTTGTATATAATGGGAAGAATACAATAAGAGGAATGTTTTAAAAAATGCAAAGATGTTAAGGAATTCAAATTTCTCAATCATCTTAAAAAAATGACACAGACATCAATGCATTTAGGAGTAAAAGAGAACACAACAAACCTCCCATCTGCTTTTTCCCTACGTCCCATGTCCAGACACATCTGGTGACAGAACTCCAAAAGGCCCATGGACCCTCACAGGAACCGGTGCAAAAGAAACCTTTTCCCTCAAGAGCTAAAGGATATTCTTTACACCATGATGAGATAGGATATGGCCATGCAACCCCTCCAAGTTCGCAGATCAAGGAAGTACAAAGACATAGGTGTCCATTTTTCAAGTAAGACAAGGAGCTTGAGGACCAGTTTTACTGTCTCGTTACTATTGTAATGCCAGTATGTACAAAAGCATGCTAACAGGAAAACCACAGCATAACTGGAGAATCCATATGAAGGAGCAGTACTCAATAGCTGAAAGAAAATACTTAACACTTCAAAGACTCCAAGATATTCTAGGTGTCCTAAGACATTTCCTCCATTTTCCAAAGTATCCCATAGTTGCCAACTTGACAAAGAACCTCCCCAGAAATGGTGAGGAGTGAGGAATCCAGTTCCAGAGATCAAAAAGCAGAATGACTAAATGTTTGAGCCTATCAACAGCCTACATAGACTCAGAACAGCACCTGCTCTACCATGAAAAACCATGCTTTGGGCAGTACTATTGTGTTATCTAGACAAGACAACATAGACACCACAGACAGGCAGCCGGATGTATGAATGACTCACCAATTCTTTTAGAAGACAAAGAGACCCATTTTTTTTCCTCTGCTGGTTGTGAAGTTGGGGTATTTGGGAAGGGGAGGAGGGGGAGGGATTCTTCCTCTGTGTAATCTTTTAGTAATAAAAAATAAAAGCCTATTTTCTGTCAGTTCTGGGTGATAATAAGTTAGTCCCTACTGATTTGATTGCCTGATATCAAAACTCTTTCCTTTCCCTTCTAAATCTTCTGCCAAGCTTAATCAATTTTTTTTTCCAAATAAATAAAACAAAAATATGTGTAATTAACATATAGAGCAATATAAGAATGAATCTTATATGCTTATATTAGCATATAAGAGCAATAAAAGCATGAATAATTAAAGTATAAAATTAGTTCTGGAGAATCAAACTGAGAAGTCAAATTCTATCTTTCAGAAAGTTGTACTAGGCAATCCAAGCACAGAACAGATCCTAAATGAAGCTGAGATGGTTGGTCAAAGTACAGTATCACTCGCAAGAAGAACCAAGATTACTTTAAAGAGTAGCTGACCCTGTTCTTCAGACATTATTCCAAGAAAACCCTCTTGAATCAAATAAAATTTGGGGAGATGGGAAGTCAGGAACAAAACAAGACTTTTTTTCCTGATGGAACAAAAAAATAAAATAATAATAATAATAATAATAATACATTCTCTGGTCCATGCTCGATTGCCAGATGAATTTTAGTTTACTATACACACCATGCTGTACAGTGCAAGGGACAATCCACCCTGTAGAGCAGTGAAGTGTGCCAAACTCAAAGAATAGAGTAGATCTATACAGTGAAGCAATATTAAGGATCAGCAGTAACCCATCCAACACTATTGTATGACAGTATTAAATCAGAGTTGGTTGAGAATGAAAATTGCCTTTTTTTTTTTTTTCCTTTCTTCTGTGTTGAAATTCAACATACAAATGAGCATTTCCACTGAAATTTTAAAATGCAAGAATATCTTCCCCTGGTGAAGAAAGACAACACCTGAGATCTGATGGACTCCAAAACAGCCATAACAAAAAATTTTGAATGTAAATAAAGTAGAAAATATTACCCACCTTTTGAGCATTGAATTCTCCTCCAAGTGAAGAACCAGCATAAGGCTTCGGCATACTCAGTTAACAACCTCAAGACAGATTTTCAAGCACATGTAATCTTCAAGCTAGAGAATCTTATACAAGATGTTAATTCCTTAACTACTGTGCCAGGAAGTAGAAAGAACAGTTTTCCATCTGTAAACTACATAATTCCAATAAAGAATAACATTTCCCTGCAATGCAGGTATTAACAGCACAATGAAAGGAAATTTTTAGCAGTTCAAACTCAAAGTACATTTACTTCTGCAATATTTACCTAACTGTATGGTTTAGGAACCTATCTGCAGTACAAGATGTTCCCCAAAAGCAAGAATATTTAAATAATTCTGCATTTCTAATTTCACGTCTGTTTCTGATGGTTACACAGATGTTCTGGAAGTTCATCAACTGCATCTCCTCTTTTGCACGCACAGAAAACAGGAAGCAGAACTTTCACAGCCAACTTCTCTTTGTATCAAAATCTCTTGCAGAGATCTACCCTCCTGAGTTAGTTTCCCCAACAAGCAGATTAGTTAATGTAGCACATTAATTAATCTAATTAACTAATACTAGATCCAAATCTAGTAATGGGGCAAACTGATGCAATTCAAAACATTTACAGGTCAGTCATCTTTACACTAGATATGGCTTGGATGGTTAAATCAGGGAAAACTCACATTGTACTTTAATTCAGAAAACTGGAAAAAAATAATAATCTAGAGATAGTATTTTCTATATGAAAGCTGCAGAGCAGCCATGAAGACTAAAGCCATAGAGGGCAATCTGGGAATGAAGGAATCCAATAAAGCAGTCATTCAATTAAAATTTTGAGCAGGAGCACGAGCCTAGTGAACAAATCAACAGAGCAGAGAGTCAGTGCACTTCAGAGGCACATGTAAATAACCAAAACCAACATCTCATTCCCATGAGCCTCCAAACTAACACAACATGCTTCAGTAAGATTAATCAGAAAGGAAGAAAGACGCCAAGATAAATAAATGAACAAAGGTTCGTTTATCTTAATAAATTTTAAGATTAAATTCATGACGTATGTAATGAATCCCTCGGGTATGAGCAAACTGGGGCATCTTGGATGACTCTGGACTCCATCAAAAGCTTACTCCCCACCACGAAACAGCACCTTGGAGGAGGCTTGAAGGCAAGAATGTATTTAGCTACAGAAAGAGGAGAAGTATGACAATTTATGTCAGTATGAAGTATGACAACTAGTTGTGCCAGGTATATCTGAACCTTGCATTATATTCCTCTAAAATTTTTCTTTTGCCTTTCCAGTTTTGCAAAGAAGAATGTAATATTTTTGCTTTGCTGGAAGAAGATTTCTGGCTTTCAATTTGAGATTGATGAGGAAGATAGTCTTGCTAAAACCTGCTGACAGCAAACCATTCTGCTTTCCTCAATGCAGTGATCTGAGTAACTCATTACAGATTGAGACACCTGTGACCATAGACAAGGCTGGAGATCATGAATGGTTCCATCTGATTGTCAGCTGATATTGTTTTTTCTTCATGTTAAAGGAGAGGTTCCCACTGAGAACATTAATCTATCAAAATGAATAGTCTAAGGCACTTGTTGACAGAACAATGGCAGTTTTCCTTCCAGTATAACTATGGAAAAATCTTTGCTGTGTTGACAAAATCAAATATACCATCAGCTTTCTTCAGAACTGACTCCAGCGCACATAGGATTGTCAAATGAAAAAGTACCCACACCTTTATTTATAATATGTTTAATTTCCTTACCACCCTTCTTTAGGAGATGTTAAAGTACATTCAAAATGCAGTTTTGTGCTGCGTAAAATACAATTTTGTACAATTGCACAATAAAGAAAATTTGGAACTACTGAAAATAAAACTGACACTCCTAAATACCTTTCTTAATTAATTAATTAATTAATCAGTTAATTAATTAATTAATTAGGGGCATTGCACAATGTTATTTTTACTAACCCATTCAGCAAAGGTTTGTTTGAGGGAGGTTTCAGTTTACTGATTAAGCCATTTTGCATGATAGCAAAAACTAAAAAGCAGTGTGTACCTGTTCACACATCCTGAATGTAGCAGGTAAAGACCATCCTTTCTGTCCTGAACATATCTATACTCATGCAGATACCTTGTTCCATTTGTTAAGATTATACTGCTGTATTTTGGGGTGGTTCGTTTCTGGCTTTGGTGAAGTTTTTTCTTTTTTCCTTTTTTTTTTTTTTTTTTTTTTTGTTTGGTTTTTGTAGCTTATTCTACCAATGAGCACTTACTTTCACAAACAGCCTTTCCTCCATGTATATCTCACACATCTGCCTCTATATTGTGTTTACTTACCTAGGGAGGAACTGCAACCACACTCAGCTGAATATCAGAAGCTATTTAGGATCAGTGCTGTCCTGAAGGATCAAAGCATTTCCCCAATAGGAACTGCTAAAGGGAACTTACATGTGCAAAACATTGAGTTAAAACAGCCAGAGCAGTTAGACTCATCCAAGCACTTACAAAAAATTAACAGTTACCAGAAATTGCAAGTGGCTAGGTCAGTATCTGGTCATACAGAGGACCTTAACTTCAATGGCAGCTCTGTCATTGTCACAACTTACTCCCATGGGTCAAGCAGGCAAAATGAATGCTAAATGCCACCACAAGTTAAACCGAGCAGAGATTTACCACATTTAATGCCTAAACCTATTTTGCTTGGGCAAAGACAGACACCAGGATTGAAGCATGGAAATCAAATACAGCTCTCAGCAGGGCAACCCCTGTGTGCATTGTGACTTCCATTCTGTCGTAGTTTGGTTTCCTTTATGCTACACACTACATAAATACATATATATATATATATATATATATATATATATATGCATGTGCTTTTCACTGCATTCTGCACATTTTCTAGGTTTTGGAGGGTGGTTAACACCCACATTATCAGTTTTGTATGTTGATATTGTTCTGTATGTGAAATAGCATTCCTGCTAGTCACTGAGATGACTAGTCAAAGGCCAGGAATATGCTGATATGGTATCTGACATCAGAATATATTTACATACACCCTTTTTTGACGCATGGGAGCTACCTTCCAGAATGCACATGCACAAGTGCCAGAAAAGAGGCTGACAAGGGATGTGAGGCTAACACATGGCCCCACGTATGGGAAAAAATCCTCCTTGGACTAAAACTGGTTTTATATAAAGTGTTCGGAGTATGACAGAGGCTAAACTAATTATTTTGAATATCCTGATATATCTCTTGAGAAATCTCTGCTAGGGAATCTGAGAAACTGGATGCAGTAATTCACAGCACATGTAGCCGTTTGGTCAATTATTTGGCACATAATGTAAACGTAGCTTATCCTTCTGACTTCATGAATAGAGGCTTGACCATTTGTCGCAAGACTTGGCAAATCTTTTCAGCCTCTAACTGGTTATTGCCTTTCTGATCAGAAACTCATAGCTGCACTGCAAAAGATGCTATTTCAGCTGAAATTGACAGCTTCTTAGAATCATGAAATCATAGAATCATCTAGGTTGGAAAAGACCTTCAAGATCACCAAGTCCAATCATCAACCTGACCACGGAGTCCCATCATGTCCCTAAACACCATGTCCACACACCTCTTAAGTACCTCCAGGGATGGGGACTGAAGCGTCTCCATGTAATTCTTGTAGTGAGGGGCCCAAAACCAAACACGCTGCTTGAGATGCAGTCTCACGCAACTGGACATGTCCCATGGGCCCAGCCTGTCCAAGTTCCTCGCAGAGCCCCCTATCCTCAGGCAGATCGACGCTGCCACCCAACTTGGTGTCGTCTGGGAGCTCAGAGAGGGTATGCTCAATCCCATCATTCAGAGCAGTGCCAGTCTACAGACACCAAAAGGCAAAGTAGCTCATCCTTCTTTTTATTCTTGAAGGATAAAATCCCCCTTCCTTCCCCAGTAAGTCCTGTTCTGTCACAGCCACGCCTGTTTCCTTGCACGGGATATTCACAGAGTTCTGTATCTGGGTCCCGTGCTTTATGTTTTTCAATCTGAAACTTAACCCAGGAACCATCTCAAACTCTGGACTTCTAGATACCTCAGGATATGCAATTTTCTTTCTTGCAACCTAATTTTCACAGAGGTCCTATGACCAGCATGTCTAAGCCTTATGATTAATGTAGTTATCTGAAGTCACCAACAATTCAGTCCCTCTTCTACAGGACTATACCAAGTGCTCCAGATTTTATTCCACTGAGAAATATTTACTACAATATTTCAAGCACAGTTTCAATAAACACGTTCAGGTTATATCTTGGTGTCAATCTCAAGTGACTTCTAGTGAACTGGGCTAAATTTTTCCTCTAGTAAGGCAGCATAGACAATTCTGTAGAAATAGTATTCTATAACACAAAGTGAAATATACTGACAACAAATAGAAATCATAAAATATTTATTGTTTCATTAAAAAAAAAAAATAAAAGAAGAAGAAACTGCATTAGAAAAGTTCTTAATCTCTTTCTCCACACCTTTGCCCCTCAGCCACTGGCAGGTTAATATTAATAGCTGCCCTCAGGTTAGCCCAGAAAAGGGCACGCTTGCTCCTCTCCTTTGGCCACTCCAGGTACGTTCTCTTTGCCATGAGAGCCTTCAGCTTGTGGTACCTCGCAGGGATAATATACGGAGGGATAGGCTCCAGCAAAATCAGGATCAAGCTGTTGCAGTTCTCACTGAACAACTTGTGATGGGCAAAGTACAGCTCGTAGTGACACCACTCGCTCTGCACAAAGTTGGGAGACAACACAAAGATTGACTTGTAGCTCTTGTCTATGCAGTTAATGATATTCTCCACAATGCTCTTGCCGGGAACAAAGTTTCTCTCGTGCTGGCACAGCTGGACGCTGCCCTCCCCCTTCTCCAGGTTCGGGATCAGCTCGTTCTTCACCCACACGGAATCGCGCTCGCTGTAGGAAACGAAGGCGTGGAACTGCAGGACGCTTTCCCGCTCCTCGGGGCACTCGTGCCAAGCTCTGCGCTTCGTCTGCGTCCACTGCCACAGCATGCGCACGTACCACGGCACGTCCAGGTAGATGCACACAAAGGCCACCACCCCCACCAGCACCAGCGTCAGCAGCAGAGCCGTCACAAGCAACAGGGTCGTGTTGCAAGCCAGCTCCGTCAAGTGGAAGTCCTTCAGCTGCGTTCCCTTCAGCTCCTCGGGGTACTCGCACACGTATGCCTCCGGCCAGCCGGACAGCTTCCCCCCAGACTGCCTCTCAAGACGCATGAAGGCCTGCAGTTCACAGGAGCACTTGAACGGATTGTGCCCGGCTTCCAGCTCCCGCACCCTCTGGCAGCTCTCAAAGAAGTCGGCGGAAGGGGTGAGGATCGAGTTCATCTCCATATTCAGGATCTCCAGGGCCGAAAAGCCACCGCACCCCGGCAGGTCGGCCAGCCTGTTCGACGCCAGGTTCAGCTCTTTCAAGGACTTCAGCTCAGCAATCCCCTGGGGGATGCTGGGGATCTGGTTGTTGTGTAGGTCCAGTTTCTTGACATTGACCGGCAAGCACCCGAAGACGGACTCTGTCAGCTGGTTTGAGGACAGGTCCAGCTCCTTCAGAGACTTGGTCCATTGGCAGTGCTCCTCGGCTCCATCGTTACGCAGCAAGTTGCTGCTCACGTCCAGATACCTCAGTGATTTCATGTACTTGGTCATGGAGCTCACCTTGGAAAGGCTCTCAAATTTATTCTTCTGTAAGATAAATATCTCCAGTTGAATTAATGTATCACAGTTTTGAAAAAGCAGATCGGTTAAATCATTGTTTATAAAATTTATGTATCTAAAGGGACTGTCAAATGAAGGACATAGCATATGTATCATCTCTGATCCTTCTACTGTCAAGGCTTCAATGTTCATGTCTGCAAATATCTGGTACAGGTCATTCTGTGAAAAGTACAGGTCTGTGACTAAAATGTTCTTCAGTGCCAGTGCTTTCATGGAAGTACCCGAATACCTGAAGTTATATTTTTTAATGTCCGACAATTGCGTAAAATTGTTGATATTGAAATATTCAATGGATGATTGCCATATAGTCTGAAGAAGTTCAAGAAAAATATTCCAGTCCACTGACACATTCGTCAGTGTCAGATTTTGTAGCCTGGAGCCTTTTCTGAAATCAGACAATAAAGTTATTAATTTTTTTACATTGCCATTTGTGATTTGTGACAATGACAGGCTTTCTGTAGTGTTTTCTATTACAACCCAATTGTAATCAACTTTGGACTGCTGATGATGTTCATGCAACAGTGGAAGGCTCATGATGGTTTTGTCAGAACCACCTTCTGGAAAATTATTAGATACAGGTGTAAAGAGTTCATCTTCCACAGACAGGCTGATATTGTTCCAAAAAGTTAATACAAACAGACACTCATAAACAAAAAAGTGCTGGAGATATCTCATTTTCTTTGTCATATTGGTTTATGGTTCCTTGCCAATGCTCAATATTTATCCATCCCTCTTCGTTCTTATCCTGTAACAACAACAAGAAAAACATATCGTATCATTAAGCGTCTATCCAACAGCCATCAAAGACCAACTTTTTTAAGGTTCATACTTTCTGCCTCTCCCTTTGACTCGGAAAGCAATTATTATAAACCTATTATCATTCAGGAGAGGAGTTCCTGAATTGTTTACTTAATTTTATTATTTAAATAAGTGTATTAAATTTTATTAAATAATTATTTAATTACGACATTCCTTCATTATTTAATTATTATTTGATGGTGTATTTTCATGCTTTATGATAGGATAAGCAGGCAAAAAAACAGGAACCATATCTCTCTCCTGTTCCACAGCAGTGTTTTGATTGGGTTAAACAGCAGACACGATGAGAACACTGGGTAAGGTGATATTTGTTTTTATTTTATTTTTGAATTAAAACAGACAGCACCTTCAGTATTGAATGCCAAACACTGGGGTTATTGTCCTGGCAAAGACATAAACCACTCTCTCTTTATTTCTGTACAACACTGGTGAGAAAGTCCATCTTAGCTGAGGTCTGAATATGGAACTAACTCCAATGGAACTAATCTATTTTTCTGGATTAGCATACTATTGTGATATATGGAGTAATAATTCGTGTCAAGAAAATGGTTGATATTAATAAAGAAGGGGGAGATGTGGGAGTGTGGCCATGGGGGTCAGCAAGCCCCGTGGTTGATGATAACATCAGACTCTTATTGATGAGGCCATCAGGAATGTAAAAGAGCTTAGAGGGAACAAAGAAGGGTGATTCAGGAGATTCCATGCAGTCTCGGGTTCCTTCTTCTCCAGCTGTTAAGGCATGGAAGTTTCTGGGTGTTTGCTGTTGTTGTTATATGCAAAGTTGTTTGACCAATTAAAAGTTGTTTTTGAAAAGGACTGCTGTGGGGAGAAGGGTAGAAGAGGGGAGCCTGTCTTCGAGACGAAAAGGCAGCACGATATAATGAAGTTATGGCATCAATAAGGAAGTAGAAAGAAGGAATGAAAAAGAACAGGCTAGCAGAACAGGGACCAGGACAAGAACAGGCACATTGATCGCCTCATGAAGATAGGTATGGCCAGACTCAGCAAACCGCTCAGAGAAGCTCGCACAGAAAGTCGCTGGAAATGGCACACCAGAGCTAGAGAGAAGCTCAAGCTGAGAGAAGCGGAGCTGTGCACACAGCTGCCCCTCGCTGGTAAGCAGCTGCACATTATGGGGAACCATATGTCCTTAGAAACAAACTGTCCTGGTAACCTTACAGCTTATTCTCCTTATTAACAATCAGACAGTTTATGATCCTGAAACATGGGACCAAATTGAGGTCAAGGTGTGGGACTCTGCTACTAAAAACGACAAGGTTGTGGTGGGACTGCTCAGCACCTGGCGAGCAATCTCTGAGGCCTTAAAGAGCCCTGTGGGACCACAGTCAGAAACGCGTGGCTTGCCAGACAGTGAGGGAGCTGCGGGCTCCTTTACTGATCCCACTGCTATGCCATCAGCCTCTCTGCTGCTACAGCCATCGAAGGCCTTTGCTGCTACGCCCTCTGGTGACCTGGACGTGCCTTTTGACCCAGGCCATATTGGCCTTGAAATGGAGCCAGATCTGTTTCCCTTCGATCTGGGAAGAATAGGATACATAAGGCCTGAAGGCCGAGTTGCTTAACAACTTAAAGCAAGACATATTGTTCGCATGAGTAGCCATGGAACTCTCCGGAGTTTGTAATCAAGAAAAGGAATGGAAAATGAAGACTGCTATAAGTCATGGAAGATATGGTAGCACTTCAGCCAGGCCAACTATGCTCCCCCAGTCATGGACATTACCTTTTCTGATTGTACATATGTAAAGCCGTACTCAGGTTTAGTATGTAAAAGCAATGTTCTGTATATTTAGAAGGTTCGATGTTTGTGTGTGTGTGTTGGTAGAGCATAGACTCCCCGCGCACCCAGCACTGTTTACTTGCCTTTTATAAATATTACTAAATTCAGATTGAGTTGAGACTTCATTTATAACACTATCGTGTATTAACATTTCAGTCAGTCTGGAATCAGAGGAAATAATCTTAAAAATTACTTTTTCACTTTAAAGCTTATTCTATACATCATACTTCATTTCGTAGCTACACGTGAAAACAAGTTATCCAAAAAAGAAAGGGAAAGATGGGAGAGACAGCACAAAACAGAACATGGGCAATTCATACTCTCTACTGTCGTGCTGATAAGCCTTATGGTGGTACTCTACGATACTTTGTTTCTGTCAATATAAACAAGAGAATTCACATCTAGTTTGCAAGTGACACTTTGTACCATTGTTACACACAAGCCACACTATTGTCTGTTCCTGACTGAAGAGGTAAAATCTTGTGGTAAGCCCTCGCTTCTATCAAATGTTCACTCTTGTTTTAGAATATTTAACCAGCTGAATGTAACACAGGCATTATTCTGTTGAATACAGAATCAGATGCACATTTAGTTAATGTAAAAAACAGCCATAAATTAGTCACCAACAACAGGCTCTATCTCCTTCATTAAATGACAGTATACTGGCTGCTGGCATAGTGTGAGTCCTCCTGTTCTGCGTACATACTATAAAGATTAAGCATATGTTAAAAAGCAGAAGAAGCATTTTAACATAAATTGCATGCCACTAGTCCTCACTTACCACTCTAGTGCAATCACTTGAAGATGAATATATTCCCCAAATGTCTTGATAAAACTAGCCAAATTAAGTCATATAATGAAGTTGTTTCCTTCCATTTTTTAAAATATATTTAACTATTTACTAAAAGGCAATATTTTTTTTTCTTCTGAAGCCTACCAAGCACCTATTAGGAAGATGATTGCACTCAGAGTGATAACAGACTTCAGTGAAATCCAAGGTGAGTAGAAGTGTTCTATCTCTGTTTATTGCTCATTTTCTGTACTAATTTTTCTGTTACAAAACCATTTGCAACATTTCTGCAGTCAGAAAATACAAGCAAAATGAATTACTGAAAAGTGAAAGAGAAAGAAAACTAGTAAACACAAGTGCTAAATTCAGTGAAGCCAATTAGGAACTCGTGAAACTCATACAATGTCCTACCTCACAGACAGACATACACACACATTTACAATGTTCTTTCATCCTTGAGTAGCAACTTCCTATTGAAATACTGATTAATTACTGTAAGATCTATTTTATAGTCAAAATTACCAGTCATGACAAGGAAAAACAAACCCCCAACTATTGAGCTTCATCTATTATGATTCCTACAAAGACAATGCCTTTACTCTATCACAAGCTCCCTTAAAAAGAACATGTGAATCCTAATGAATACATCTACACATTAATCAACCTAAAAGACACCAGAACTTCCAGCATGCCCTGATACTTACATTCTCATTGTAACACCTAAAAATAAGCTTATTGTTTAGAAATACGAGCATGTGTTCTGCTATCACCTACCTTAATGGGATACTTCAGATTGTCTTGCTAAGTCACGGAGCTTTATCCTCATTTGTGAGGCACACTTCTGAGAACTGAGGTTTTACTTCATGACCTCCTACAGCAGCTCTCCTCAGTGATTCATAAGAAGTTTTGTTATGCTTCCTGTGCCGACAGCAATTTTTTTTTTTTTTTTTCAACAAAGGAAGTCTGGTGACAGAAACGATGCGGCAACAAATCCTGGAACTGTAAGAGGGTATGCTTTGCCTGAAAACGAAGCAGCAAAAAGAGGAACAGGCGTGAAGGATCCGACAGTGACCAGAACCGCAAGCTGTTTGCCAAGAGCCGAACCACGGCTCCTCACAGGGCTGCGGGCAGCACCGCAGGCACTTACTGGAAGTTTGCGTACGCACCTCCCAGCTACTTTCGGCTGCATTTCCTAGATATGCAGCCAAGGTTCAGGGTGTCACCTGAAAGGCTAACTCCCAGCAGTGCAATCCTACAGCCGCATATTTCAGCCCCTTTCTGCCTCCTGAGACAAGTGGGGCTGTAAGGGGTTGGTAATGGTGGCTGGGGTGACTCTGCCTGCGGCGGGGCAGTGCTGCCGGCATAGCCTCCAGCCCTGGGCGCAACAGGCAGCTGCTTTGGAGGGACATGAGGGAGAAGGACTGAGGGAAGAGCCCTCCCTCCTCCCAGCGGCCCGGCATGGCACAGCACGGCACAGCAGAGCCGGCCCGTGGCCGCCCGGCCATCGCTTCCTCCTCCCCCCGCTGCTGCCGACGTGGCGGGGCGGGGAAGGAGCAGGGGGCGCGCCGGCAAGGGGACTGCTGAGCGGTAAGGAGCACGGCGATTTCTTGGGTTGTTTTGGTTTCCTGACACTTTCCCGCAGGCTCCTCACTCACAACTGAAGCCCGGAGGGGATTAAACCAGGAGAAGAAAAAAAAAAAAAAAAAAAGAGGAAGAAGAAGGGGGAAGCTGTGGGTTTGAGGGAGCGGCTGCTCCTGCCTCGCCCTGCCCATGGGGGAAAAGCGACCCGGCGGGGAGTGTGGCGTCGTGGGGATTGCCCCTGGGGGGCAAAAACAGACAAAAAAGAAGTTATCGAGTTATTCCTGAGTGAGGTGGTGCCAGTCGCTTTTGGGGCGGGATGAAACTCCACAGGCGGCCGCCGCACCTCAGAGGTGCTGGTGGTCGCCAGGCTGGTGGTCGCCTAGAGCTGGCCTCGATGCCTTCCTCTGGATCCCAAAGGGGAGATGACAGAGCTGTCATGGTCATGTCCTGTCAGTACAGCCCGCAGCGACGCCATGCCCTAGGGTCAAGCACAAGTGGATGACTTCTTGGTTTCTGACTGATTTTAGGAGTTTGCTGTTAGGTGTTGAGGTCCCCAAAGGCAGGCTCAGCAGAGGACTGCAGGGACTGCGGCAGTCCCCAGAGATGAACCAGTCTTCCCACTATCTGTGTGCACATGTGAGCCTTTAAAATTTATGGTGTTGTTGGGTATTTGATCATCCAGATCCAATCCCAATGCGAA
Source organism: Aythya marila (assembly GCF_965140915.1). Lineage (NCBI taxonomy): Eukaryota > Metazoa > Chordata > Aves > Anseriformes > Anatidae > Aythya > Aythya marila. Next base: position 53,292,517 of record NC_139045.1, on the reverse strand, counting down.
ACCGTGATATGTGTATCTACAGGTTTTACTGGGTTTAGTAGAGGATCCTCATAACTGACACAAATAGAAGCATTTTCTTGAGGTGATATTACCCATCACACAGAGTACTGTAAAATTCTAGCAATATTTGCCTACATTATTTGATGGTATTTGCTGTATTTGTAATAGGAAACTTCAAATGTTTGCAGCAAATGTAAATATTCTGACTTGTAAATGCATGTTTGCTAAAGATAATTAAGTTACAGCGTAAGCTAAAGTAATGTAAGTGGCATCAAGTATTTGTTTATTTATGCCTCTCATTCACTGATCCTAAACACTATTCTTGGTACTGTTCAAACAGCTGCTCTAATTCAAATTAGATAAACAGGCTGCTAAGGCCACAGATGTACATGGTTGTATAGACTTTAATAAAAGGTACTAGTAGAAGTACATGCTTGACAGGCAGGTGTCTTACTAATCCCAGTTATATTCTGCTTTTCACCCTCCTTTCTTGTTTGCCAGTCTCTTTTAGAACCTCAGTCGTTCCAATGGGTATGAAGTTGTGGACTGTTTTTAGTTCAAATGGGAGTCAGTGAAAAGACAGCATCAGCAGACAAGGTTGCTTGAGTTTATTTTCTGCCACTCAGGTCTGCATGTAGACAAGACCTTGCAATGACAGCCCTCTGTCAAGGTTTGATTTTCAAGTACAGTGCCAGGCATACCGTTATTGTCAACAAGTAAATAGTAGTAATCGCTACTAAAGTCCAGTGCTCTTGGACTCTGCCAGTGAAGCTTCCTAATCAGCTGCAGAGCTTACTCCATGGCCATTTCTTTCTCTGTGTGGGTCCTTCATGCAATGACTACAATGTTGTGGAAAATGCTTGGAAATCCATCAATAACTGTACGTCATGCAAGCTTGCCTTGGCTTCAGAATTGAACTTTAATCACACAGAACTGATGCCTGACATTATAGGAATAGGTGAGAGATGTTGTGCTCCCCAAACAGTAAGCTTTTGAGACAAGCAGTACAGACTCTATGTGAGCAGCAAATGTTTCCTATCTGTGAATTTGCTGTAGGGACCCTGGCCTGTTGTGTCTTCAAATTATGACCCATCTCCAATATATTAATATTACTGAAGCTTTTACTGGTGCTTTTTTCAGCTCCTTGGCATCTTCCTCTCTATCATTCAGAAGATGATAGGAACATGTGTAAGTGGAGGTGATGAAAATAAGAGCAAGAGCTGCTTGGCCATTATGTTCTAGAGCCATTGCAGCTCAGATTATCACATTTTCCAGTATCCTATCTGTACATCTAATAACGAACATAGGAATTAACCATGTGGAAGCTCTTATAGTTGACTTCTCCAGGCAAATGAACGTGCTTTCTCCCTCAACAAGAAGTATTTTGGAAAACAAAAGAAAAATGCTGCTCTTTGTATTAAAGTGCAGTCCTGCAAGGTGAATCAAGTATTCAAGGTATAATTGTGTCAGGGTCAACATGCTGTATGTACCACAGGGCTCCGTGCTTCAGGAGACCTTACATCAAGGCTACGTTGTTTTTCAGCAGTAGCTTTTGGGAAACACTCCGTATTTTATGATTATTCATCTAAAAAGACTACCTTGTTTTCTGTATTCAGAATTGAAAATGTCTGAAGACTTAGGTGATGGCATCCCACCTGAAGAAAAGCCTGAAGTAGTGGAAATGCCAAGCAATGATGTATTGCCTCACAAGTCGGTACCAGACCTTGTGGAGGCTGAGATCTTGCCTACATCTTCACACGAGGAACATGGACAGGCTGCTCAGAGTGCCAGTAATGGACAGAAAGGAGACATATTTATTAATGAAAATCCTTTGACTGAAAAAATAGCTGAAAATCTGCCTTCCAGTGGAGAGCTGGCTGAAGATATGCCCACTGAGTGCATTGAGACTGTAAGCCTTGATGCAGAACCTGAATCTGAAGAAACACCACCTGAACAAAGCAGTCCAGTGAGTAATATTTTCATTTCCATAAATTTCCTTCCCTCCCTGCTCTGTAAGAACAGAGTTTTGTAAAATTTGTATACTGCATTTTAGAAAAAACTAAGGAGTTACGTACAGAGAACCTGCATGGGAATAAAATCAGTTAGACTGCAGCACCAAGCCTTTGGAAACTAGGAACAGTTGAATTTCTCTATTTATATCCCTGCTGGAACATTTTCAGGTATCCACAAATTGGAAAAGGTTCAAATGCATTTGTTTAGTCTCTCTACCAGTAACAGGGCCCTGCCTTCAAGAGGTTACAGGGGATGTATACAGTGCAGAGCTGCTTGGGATACTTCAGCTTTTGTTCATGAGTTAACTGTGCAGAGGCAATAAGTTACATGCAGTTGAGACAACAGTTTCTTAGTATGATTTAAATATGGAGTAGTGATACTTGCTCAATTCCACACATTAATGGAAAAAGGTGGGCGGCACCTCTTCTGGCTGTGTTTTGATTGAACACAGTTGTTAGGAATTCCCTGTGCACACCTACTGGTTTACACCTATGAGGAGACTGAGGCAGAGAAGCCTCTAGCTCTGTCTCCCTATGGAACAAAAAAAAGGAGATGGATGCCTGCCTGTCCCAAAGAATAACCATAATACATTTGCATGGCTTTATAAGGTTAGGTGCCTGAAGAAATATTAGGACGTCCATAAGACATCTCTAGTTTTGTGTGCTTTCAGGAATAGGTGCTTTGAATTAAGCTTCCTATTGTGCACAGAGATTTAGATTTCACATAATACCCAACCTAGCACTGTCTGTAAGTGATTAGGATCCCATTAAGAATCTGTTGCTCTTTCAGGAATTAAAAAGACTTTAAAATTTGGCTTCTGGTGATCAAACTCTGAACATGGAGGCAATATAAATTGGGCATTGTAATAGAACTAGAGAAGTGCATGTCTGTCCAGGGACGGTATATGTGAAATAAGCTAGAATGACACTTCACTGTGACACCAAATTCTTAACTAATCCTTGGTACAGACACTCTTATTTCTTACTGCAGTTGTAGACGCATGTTCACTGCACAGTCAATTATTCCCAGTCAAATGTTTCAGTTCCTTAGCTAGAAGGTACCGTACAACAGCAGATCCTGCAGAACCCATTACACGACCTTTCAGCTCAAAGCCTGCGGGATTGGTTTAACCCACCACAGAAGACTCTGAGTTAGCCTGACTTTGTATTGAAATAGCCAAATTATCAGTGTCACAGATTTGGAGTGAGCTTGATGACTATGGTCTCTTCCTGGAGGGAAGAAAAGGTGAGGAAGGAATAGAAACAGTCCTGCAATGTAATAAGAATGATACCTTTATGCATGGACTACTTTGCTAAAAAAAAATTGAGCATCTGTTAGAGGAGCTAGCAGCAAAGTTTTTGTCAGTAGTCATTCAGGGCTATTTCTCTGTATATTTTGAATCTAAAGAATCATTCTTCAGAAGGTATCACTGTGATAACATGACTTTTAAACAGTAAAGTAATATATTTGTTCTTGTAGGCCACAGACTCCTCATCTAAAGCAAGTAGGTGGGGAGCTTGGGGTACCTGGGGCAAGTCTCTCCTGTCATCAGCTTCTGCCACAGTGGGTAAGTGCTTAGTCAGTAAGCGATATGGAAATAATTTTAATATGCTGTTAGACATGTTAATGTCGTATCTTAAAAATAACTTCTAAAGGCAAAACTGCTTGTCTTGATTAATAAGATTTGTAGGCAGTTTTCTCGTGATAAGCTTGGCAAGCTGATAGTGTGCCATGATTTATTTTTTTTTTTTTTTTAATAGGATGAAGGACTTTCCTAAACTGTCAGGGCATGTAAATACTTCTCCAGGTCAAATTATGGACAATGTAATAGGTTAGTTTGTAAAGTGAGTGACTTATTATTGTGTCTGCCTCACAGAAAGGGTGCATAGTATGATGCAGTGACTACCAGTTGTGGGTTTTGAAGCCAAAGCCTTCCATCCCCAAATCACGCACATGCATGTTTGTGGTATATGCATTATGACTTCTAACTGCACAATATGAATTCATTTCTCATAAATTACTCTGGCTTTCACTGACACACAGTGAAGCTGGTAATCTTATCACACCAGAGTTCAGGGAGTGAAACAGCACATCAAAACATAGACCCTGTATTCCCTCTCCCTATATGCTCATTTCCAACAGTATGTCAGCCCAAGATATACTCACGAAGACTTCAGGTAAAACTTAATCATTATACCCATTAAAAACTCACATAGACAAGAAGTGAAGCATGCAATAGATAGTTAGCAGCAGGAAATTGTTTCTCACAAAACAGCTACTAAGCTGTTAGCTAATGAGCTCTCATCAAGGATCCACAAAATACCTTCAAAGGATGAACTTCGGAATTAAAATTGATCGCTAGTTACTAAAAATAATGAATTTAATGGAGTTATGGGGTTTGTGATCCCATATAAGGTTAAATAATTCTCCTCCTGATCCTTTTTTGTTTAATGGGCAACAAATTATTTCTGTCTATCCCTCAGAGAAGGAGGGAACTTCCCTATCATCTCTTCTTTCAGTAACACCCACACTCAGGAGTTCATAATTATCTTTTCCGTCAGACAGTCCACCAGTTAACATGTCTAATAAACTTCGAATGGGTTTCTAAGATGTCTTTAAACTGATGTAAATAAAGGCTCCTGCTGAAAGGGGCAGGCCTGCCCTGCACTACCAATGTATTTTTCCTTCTCCTGTGCTAACGATAGCCTTTATGTAGCAGTGCATAGAGCTGGATTCTGGGACTGATTTTGAAAGTACCAATGAAGTGAGAGCGGGTTCTTCACCTGGATTAATTTGTAAATTCCATAATGTGGTTCACATTTTAATCACCTAAATGCTACTGCTAGTGTGAGGGAAATGACGAGAACATACAGATGGGGACAAGGACAGCATAACTAGCTGTGGAACTGCGTAAGTGTTGGCAGTTTCTATTAAACCATAAAGTTCAGTGCTTCTCTTTCAGACTTGTAGAAGAGCCTGTGTGTTGAAAACCTTGCTTATTTTGTTCCCAGCAGCATTAGTAGGTGTAATAAAAGATGCTGCTGTCACAGATTTCTATGGGCCTTGCCTCTCACACATTCTCAACATAACAGTATAGCTACAACGGCATTCTGAAAAGAATTTGGCCTAGTGTAAATAACAAAAGAGGTCAAGTTATGTGCATGAAAGTAATTCCGCAGTTGATCAGTTGAAATTGTAATGGTGATGGATTAGTTCAGTTCATTTTTATAGCTGCAGTAACGGGTTTCTTGGAAAACAGCTCTTTTAGGTGTTTCACTTTCGCCTATGAGATAGCCCCATTTATAATCTGATCAGGTTTTGCAGTAAGTAGTAGTATATCAGATGGAAATTCTAACATTCCTTGTAAGTTCTAATACTATTTACTACCAAACAGACATTGTTTTTGCAGGCTTTCAGTGGCAATCCCACTTACTGTCTTCTGTTTCTTAGCAGTCTCGGCTTCACAGAGCAATCAGTTAATATCACAAAGCGTATACTTTTTCTGTGGAGCAGCATGGATATTTTCTTGCAAAACTGACACAAGCTTGCCTGAAAGTGATGAATACTGTTGGAAAACAGTATTGTTGGGAGACAAACAATAATGTGCATTATATCTCTTCCATCCCTTCTTATTGCCTAATAAGTAAACAAGACATACTATTTACAGCTGTTTGCTGCTTCTGTCTATGAAAGCTGCTGCCAGCATTGTATATCTGTGAATTTCCATGGGCTATTTTATGATATGATCTTTTTTTATAGGCTGTATAAATATTGGTTCATATACATTTAAATCTCGTGCTTCATTGACATTAAATACCACCTGACTCTATCAGCATTGTTGCTGATTTTCAGTGAGTATAAATATGCAAACAATTTTGCTGTCTAGGCAGTCTGACTTGATAAGACTGTGTGACGTCTATTTAAAATAGGCGTATGATCACCATGTATATATTTGCAGCATTGATGTTATTTTAAAATGAGCGCGGTTGGAACAGTTCAAGTTGCAAAGGAGCATCCACAAGCAGAAAACAAAACAAAAACAAAATTTTTAGCTGTCAATTATTGCAGTTGGGAAAGAGTGTAAAAACCAATGTCTATATGTACAGCAGCACTTCTGCTGTTTTTTCTGGAATTTACAACTTAGAGAAACTTTCTGACCCTGGAGTCAGGGTAAGATTGAGTTCCCATATTCTGATCTAATAACTGTGGATTTAGCTTTTCTGTATGAATTTATTAAATAAAATAGGCATTGAATGAAGCAGAAAACAACTGACATTCAACTATCCTATAGTCAGATATACTAGGTCTCTCTGGTTTTCCTTATAAGATATTCTAAGGCTGATGTGGATACTAAGTCTTAATTAATAGCATTTGAATTTATTGCTTGGGTTGCTAAATCAAACATTTTAATACTGTTCACATAACCCAAGATAACTTAAAACGCTACATACGTAATCTTAGATTTGCTCTAGGAAATCAATACAGCAAGTAATAGTGTATATTCCTGATATGGAGGGCTTATTTCCAAGTAGTATGTTATGGAAATTCATGCTTGATCCTGTAAAGTATTTTCTGCCTGCTACTGTAATAGACAGGGTGTTGGGCTGGGTATGCCATATATCTGATTCAGTAAGAAACAGAGGAAAAAAGCTATTGGGAATTTCTGTAAGCTTCCTTCTTTTTATTAAATATTTATTATTCCCCTCAAAGTTACTCTATTTAATATCTGAGCAATTCAACTAATATCAGAGCAGCTTCATCTCCTGTTCTACATCAGAAAATGGATTTGCCATGATGCAGTCCATTTAATATTGCTTATTGCTTTAGTGCATGGTATAATGGTATAAGTAAAGCTGCTTTTCTGGAATTAGACTTATCAGCAACACCTTCAGTATGTGATTTTTCTGTCTCTGTCATTGTTTCTGTATAGCACAGCTGCTTGTCTTGTGAAACACGACAAATATTTACTGTTCCTTTTTTTTCCAGAATTATACAATGTAAAAATAGCAGAAACAATCTGTGATGGACTAGAAAACATATTAAAGGCCTAACCAAATACATTCAGCTTTTACCAAATACTTTCCTTTCTCTTTAAGTCTAAGCTGAAACGGTTGTTCAAGGATCCTAGTTGCATTATTCATCAAACCCTGATTTAGAGCTTCCAAACAGATTAGCATTTTTATTGCATGTCTATATGTTTAGCATTGCTGATTTTAGTTTCCAGCAATAGTTTCCGTATAATTTTATCTTATCTCTCTGTAACTAACTTCATGTGTCGCTATTGATTGCTTTGGTGATAGTTTGTCTTCAGGACAAAATGTCTGTTGTCTTTAAAGTGACTGACGTTTTTTGGATCAAAGCCCCTTTCCCTGGCATTTCTGCCTGTGAAAGGCTGATGTGATGCTCCTCCACACAACTGATAACACAGTGCCTTTGGGAGAAGCAGCAAGCACTGCCTGAACCATGCTCAGTGTCTGACACTAGGTGTCACGCTAAGAAAGTTATTGAATCTGCCTTGTTACTGAGGTGAAGGGGGTTGTTTTCTTCTTGAAGAAAGAAGAAGTTTGTAAGAAGTTTGGCTTTCCCCTTTGTGAAACCACAGTGGAGCAGATCCACTGAAATAGTTGCTGGGATGATAGAAAGGGAGAAGTAAGCTCAGTGTGATCTGGAGATAGAACTTGTAGTTATTGTCATCTTTTTACCCTCTTTCTTTTAAATTAAATTGTTTCCTAAATCAGCAATTATACAGTCCAGTGTTTTAGTAACAGTGCTGACAAAACTCTACCATGGGGTCCCTCCTGCAAGCTAAGCCCATCTGATGGCTGGCAGCCACTGAAATGTGCAGTCCTGCACCTCTGTTCTCCTTGCATGTTCTTCTTTGTCCATGTGCCAGCACTCATGCTTTTCTGAGCACCTGGTAATCCGGTTCAGGAAGCTAAATCGGCATACAAATAACCCCAGAGGAAAGAAAAATCAATTTTCTGCCTCTTTAGTTCCTTGAACCAATTTGCTATGGAATGAGGTAAGTGCCAGGGCAAGCAGAAGAACAGACAGGAGCAGGAGCTCCCTCACCAGCACCAGGAAGCCATTAGGTCAGCCTAGCAGTGACATCAAACCCTGAGCCCCAAGGCTTAACTGGGGCAAAATGTATTCTCAGTCTGTTTTTGAAGCTTGTGACTTTTTTTTTTTTTAAAGAACAGCTTGAATGGTTGAAAACTTACCTGTTTGTTTGTTTGTTTTTTCCAACTAAGTGAATCTGCTGGTTTAATGAAAGCTGTTATCTTCCTACAAGCCTTGTCTTTCACATGGTAGATTCTTTTATGTGGATGAATTATGCCTTTCATGTATTTGCAGAAGTTAGAGCACTCAACAGGCTGCATTTCCAAGGAAAGCCTGTTGTAGATCAGCCTGTTCTATGATTCGGTGTCATGTTGTACGCATACGCTTCACTCCACACAAGTTTGCGTGTTTTGTTCTTTGAAACTCCAGTGCCCTTGATTAGGCTGTCATGTATCATTACCTCTAATTCAACAGAAATAATAAAAATAGAGCCCAGCTAGTTAATTCACATGGTCTGAAACTCGTATTATAAAGCTGCATAATGCACCTCTTTCATGCGTTGCTTTAATTATATTCTGTTTTCTTGGTAATTTTGTGTTTATGTACATTTCTCATCTAGCTCATCACCAAGTAGAACCACACACAGAAATACCCGACACCCATAGTTTTCCCCATATGCTGAAAATTTGGTTTTCCTGTCTTGTGTATGAGGGAAGGAAATGTCACTTTGTTCCTGAACTTGGATATGTGTATTAGTCAGCATTGCATAGCTTAAATTTAAGCCTGTGCTGAGCAGAAATGCAAATGCTTCAGATAATGTCAAACTGAAGCATTGGAATGATGTGAATGTCACTTCCATTCTCTACAGATTCTGTTCCCCTGTTATGAAATAAAGAGTTACATAAAAAACAAAGGCTTAATGTTATGCCTTCCTTTTCTGCGGTCATAAAAAAGGACAGTTAATCTCTTCCGAAGACGTTTTTTTTTTTCATTGCACAATTCAATTTTTCAATTGATTCAAGGAAAACTATTTTTGTGCCTGAAACCACATGGTGGTCACTCAGCTATTTTGTAGATGGCACATTACAGCTGCAGTAGCAGCAAACCCCTTTTACAGATCTTCCTTTTTAAGAATCCTGAGTGCAAGTAACAAATGGGAGGAACTGTCGACATGCTTTTGGGGACTGTAGTCCCATTTGCTTTCTTTGTCTTTTAATGTGGGCTTATGATGTACCAGAGGTTGAGAACCAATAAAGTGTTGTAACAGCCTTTATGCCTATTGCTACTTTATTAAAGCATTTTATCAATTCAGGTAAAGAGATCTGAAACTAGTCTCATTTATGGGCTTAATTGGAATTATTTCTGATTTACAGACTGGATGGTATAAGTATGGTAAGAATCTAAGCAGTGTATTTGTTTTAGCTGCAGGAAAAGTAAATTTGCTAAAGCCCTGAAGTGAATGGAGTGCCAGTTGTGAAGCCGGAAAGTGAGCACAGTGTGCTCCCACTTCTTTAATGCATATGAGCAGAGTCCAGCTGCCTTTTCCACATACCTATATGCATACAGTGGGGTGATGCCTTCCAACAGTGTTCAGGTTCCTCAGTTTCCCTGTCAGTTTCAGATGCTAACTGAAGGCCTTAATCTTCAGCTTGAACTGGGAGAAGCTTCGTTCATTTTAGTAGGTTAAATTTCTATCAGTAGTTCATCAGGGACACCCCCAGTGGTACTATACAGGTTACAGACTGAGGTAGCCAGAAACAAAATTGCAAACTCATCCTCCCTACCTGTACCACGGAAGAATGGAGTCCAGTTGCCTGGGAGTGCGAGATTGACAAGGCATGGAGTTTCTTGCAGGAATGGCTGAGGTTTCAGATGTGCGGAACCACCCTCCAGAGAGGTTTGTCTGCCTCTTGCAGCTCTGCAGGGAACCCAAAGCTGCTCAGCCGGGAGGCGGAAGATGAGAGTGTCTGAAGTGAGGTGGGATGTGTCTGACTAAAGCATTTGTGATCGCTGCGATTTGGCCTTGGGCAGATCAGGCGAGCTCAAAGGTAGGCCATGATTTTAGGCAGTGCTCACAAAAGCTGCCTTTTCAAATGAAAGATTCCACCCAGGAAGCTAAACAACAATATTCTGCTGAAATTACCAGCCAATACAACGAAAAAAAAAAAAAAAAAAAAACAGTCAGCATGTAGGCAAGAAAAACAAAACCAAAAGCACAGAAAAACAAACTTAATGAAGCGTGTGGTTTTCTTCTTAAGCAAGCACCCATAGCTCTTTCACCTCTGCTGTTCAGATGACTAAGTGGGGGCATCTGAGGTGCTCCTAAGTTGACGGTATCAGTTCAGTTGGTACCACACCCAGTGTAAGAAAAACAGTGCGATGTTATCTAAAATGTGGCCTTATCTCCCACAACCACTTTTATTTCTGTGCTTTTGGAAATCAAAAATTATTATTTTCATTTCCAGCGCAGCATGTAGCTGTGCAGCATTTGTGCAAGTATGTCTATCTAACAGTGCTGCATTGTTTTACTTGCGATATTCTGATGTTTTGTTGTTGCAGTGAAAGATACGTGCTATGCAGCTTCCTTCAGCAAAAACACTCCCGGCTGACCTGAAATATTTTCTTGTCATTCTTGTGCATGTAACCCCAGCCTTGAAAATGCTGCCTAAGACTGTAAATAGTAGTACAGCTCCTATGTGAATGCAAATCTTCTTGGAGGTGTAAGCTCATCTGCAAATCCATGACAGCCAAATCACAGAATGTTAAAAAAAAAAAAAAAAAAAAAAAAAAAAAAGAAAAGAAAAGAAAACCAATGTATATTTATAGAGAGAAAAAAAATGAAGAACTAATCTGAAAATCATTAACTTTTTCACAAACACTTTAAAGGAAATTTTAGCCTAATAGTCATAGCTAAATTTTTATATGATTAAAGGACAATATTTTGTTATCAAGTCAAAATCTTTAAGCAGTTTATGTCAATGGAAAGAATGGAATGCTTTTTCTCATTTAACAAAATGTGAGCAGGGGAAATGGAAAGGAATGTGACACCAAGTATCTTTTACTTGGTATTTAAAGATAGTTTACAAGTATCTTTACAAGTATCTTTACAAAGATACTTTACAAGTATCCTTAAAGCACAATTAATAATTATTTAAGTGAGTCTCAGGAAACTGATGAGTAAATAAGTGACTGAAGAATCTATTCATGCAGATATTTTCACTGAGCCAATTAAAATGTGCAGGAGGTTGGGATTAGACAAAGTAGTACTCCATTCTCCAGTATCTGCACTGAAGCAGACCTTACAAGGGGCACATTATTCAACAATGATTTATATTGCTGTGGCAGATAGCCTAGCATGCCCTACGTGGTTGTAAGACATGAGATGAAATAGGCAAAGGCCGTATTTTCTTTAGACAGGTAAGAGCATTTATGTGCCTTGTTTCTCTGTTTCAGTGTAAAACATCAGGGCTCCATGTAATTTATACTCTCATATGGAAAATCACTTGTTTCTGCTGGTCTGTTCCTTAGGGAACATCTGTTCTTTACTTTGTGTTTTCCTGCAGATACTCCAATTTTCTTGTATGTCATCTTTCAGTAGTGCTGCTTCACATATGGTTTCTGGAGTATATTTATTATCAAATCTGTAGAGCACCTGATACACAACCCATCTGGAAATCCCAGAATCATAAATTTAAGCTTTCCTTCTTTCTACTCCTTTCCAAATAGTTTTGATGCATCTTTTTAATCAGATTTTCAAGAAGCATATCTGTATGACTGTTGTCGTGGTTTAACCCGGCTGGCAGCTAAACACCACGCAGCCGTTCGCTCACCCTCCCCCCTCCCTCTCTGGGACGGGGGAGAGAAATGGAAAGTGAAGCCCGTGAGTTGAGATAAAGACAGTTTAATAAGACAGGAAAATAATAATAATAATAATAATGATGATGATACAATGGTGATAATACGAAAGTAATAATAGTATGTACAAACAAGTGATGCACAATGCAATTGCTCACCACCCGCTGACCGATGCCCAGCCTAACCCCGAGCAGTCCGGCCCCCTCCCCCCGGCTAGCCACCCCTATATATTGTTTAGCATGACGTCAGATGGTATGGAATACCCCTTTGGCTAGTTTGGGTCACCTGTCCTGGGTCTGTCCCCTCCCAGCTCTTACTGCACCCCCCAGCCTGCCCGTTGGCAGGACAGAGCAAAGGCTGAGATGTCCTTGGCTTAGTATAAGCACTGCTCTGCAACAATTAAAGCATCGGGGTGTTATCAGCACTCTTCTCATTCTAAGCCAAAACACAGCATTCCACCAGCTACTAGGAAGAAAATTAATTCTGTGCTAACTGAAACCAGGACAACTGTATATACACATACATCTATACATGTGTATATACATATATGAATATTTATATAGATTATAAAATAGTTCAGTTGGAAGAGACATTCAAAGATCCAGTCCAGCTGCCTGACCACTGGCAAATGATAGGCTGTTTTGCTGTAATTAGCCCAAAAAGATGTTTTGAACTTTTATAATAGGAAGTGCATGCAATTGTAAGAAAGGTTGGGGAACATGTGATGAATTGTTACACTTGACTTCCTTCCTTAGATGTCTAAGTGTCTGCCTAAGCATCTGTATTAACAGCTTTACTGAAATTATTTATGTAGTTACCATTCAGTTTAAGGTAGAGAGGCAAAGAAGTGCTGGATCATCATTAATACTTCTAAGTAGTTAGGACAGGTAACTAAAGTACTCTGTTGCCCTACTGCTGGAAATGATTGACTTTACAAGCGATGCAGTAGCTGTGTACCATGCAAGACCTGGGAAAATAGGGGCACTGAAGCCATTTCATTGTGTTATGGAATAAACAGGAGGGCTTGCCTGGCTCATTGGTTACTGACTGCAGTCAGCTGATGTGCAGAAGCTTCCAGCTAAGGCAGGTGTGCTAGCTGGATCGTTTGTGATGAGATAAGCACATCATGAGCATGACTGCGTAGGGTTATATCCAGAAGCAGAATAGGCAGATCATTTCAGGGTAGTCTTTTTTTAAGGCAGCATTTTTCAACTACAGCTGATGCAGATGAGGAAGCTACTGCCTCCTTTTGCTGACCACCTGCCAATCTCACTCTATCCTATAGTGGGATATTAGCAGTCCATGTAATCTGCTCTAGAAAATTCTGTGTAAAAAAGCATGCCAAAATGATTCAGATAAAAACACTAAAGACATACGTATGTTCTTTACATAAAACTAGGCCATTTTAGTAGAACAGAGTTAAGTAGTCACTACATGTGTATCTGCACAGAGGGCACAATCTCTGCAGGAGATTGTCCACCAGTGGAAGAATAATTCTTTGTCCTTTAACACCTACAGACTTTAAAAAGTGTATTTAAACATCAGTTTTGAGGATATAACTTTAAATTTGACTTTAAATGAGTAACTGAGAAACATAAGTCATGAAATATCTTTGAGAACTTGGGTCAATATTCCTAAAGTACTTAGTGAAGAATACTGAAGAACAGATTTCTCACCTCAACGCTGCAGTCATTCACAGTTCATCAAAAGGCAGATAAGGTTAATTGTTCTGGACCTCTGAAAATGAAATAATGCCAAACCCTATGGCATTATGAGGATTATCAGGTTCTCTTTAAACTTTCTAATAGAATATTCAGCATTTTGAAAAGTAGGGAACTAAATTAAACTTATTTGTGCCACTGAAACAAGTTTTACAACATTTTTGATCCAGTGTCATTTGTATTATATTTTAACTTTATTTTTTCTAGTCAGCTAATGTACTGGACTTAGTAGAACAAGTGAATCATTAACCTAGAAAATAAGTTAAGCAAGTGAGGTAGGTTTAATACTTACCCTGATTATCAGGTTTTTTGGTGATCATTCATGGAACATAAGGATACTACACACTGTTTGGAATAAGTTTTCAAATCACATAATCTAAAGTATGTTCTTGCTGCAGGTCATGGGATAACAGCAGTAAAGGAAAAAGCAGGAACTACCCTGGGAATTCATAATGCAAGTTCAGCATCTTCAGAAGCAGCAGAGCATCCTGCAGCTGAAACATCAATTATACGTAAGTTCAAGTTGACACTGCCAGATTAATACAATTCACAAATTTTAATATTTTGATCACAAGATCCAGTTTACTGTAATTTTTGACTCGTAGGGGTGAAAGAAAACTGTAGCTTGCTCTTTTTTTGTTGTTGTTAGAAGCAGAGGATTCTCTGGACCAAAGCTCTTCTGAGAATATTCCTTCTTCTCCTTCATCTGGATCCCGTGGGATGTTGTCAGCTATTACTAATGCTGTACAGAACACAGTGAGTCATTTTAGCAGGCCTCTCCTCTAGGTATTTTTTATCATTTTTAGGTGTAAATTCACTGCAGGTGACATTTAACGAGTGGAGTTTGTTGGGTTGTAGGTCTTTGTACAAACAATTCTGTTGTAAGTCTGTTTCAGGTTTCTTCCAGTGAAAGTGAAATCATTAGCCAATGAAAATTCTTCAGTGTAGCTGAAAAATTTTGAGTGATGAATAATTCTAGTATGAAGACACAGGAAAAACAACTGCATTTCTATAGACAGAATTATCATGTCAAAATTTTAGAAATCAAGTTAGATAAGGCAGCCTCATCCTTTTCATTATAGACTTTGGCTCCATATTTTTCTTACCTAAAATATGTTTCTACTGACTAGCTGCTACTTAAGATAAAACAAAAGTGGCATTGCTCTTAAAATTTTCATTGGCAACAGGTGTTACGTTTCTTCTCACGTGAGTCTTTCAATTAACTGCAAATATTTGTATGGTTAATTTTTTTCATTTTGAAAATGTATTCAGAACAAGGTAGCATAATTTTATGAGCATATAAATCTTAATGTTAGCTAAAGCAGAGAAAATCTAGGGAGCTGAATGTTCAAAGATGGTATCAGCAAAAGTAATACTCTTTATGGTTCATATTGGCATAAACTAGAAAGGAAATAACCATGTTTCGTTATTTTATACAGGGGAAAAGTGTATTATCTGGAGGCTTAGATGCTTTGGAATTCATTGGAAAGACAACCATGAATGTCCTTGCAGAAAGTGATCCTGGATTTAAGAGAACAAAAACACTGATGGAAAGAACAGTTTCTCTCTCTCAGGTTGGATTTATTTTAATACGGCTCTGTCAGTGTGGTTTCAGATTCTTTTTGCAGAATTTCATGTGCCTCAGGGAGAGGCTTTATTTATTGCAGTAGATATTGGCTAGGCTTACAAAAATAAATATTATGCTTTGTGTTTGCTACAGTTTCTTTTTCTTCACAGAACCACAAAAGATGATGTAAAATCATCCTTTCTGCTTAATTATGTGAGGAATAACTGATTTTGATGAGGTAATATATGTGGTAATAAATTATTATACTCTGGAGAACAATCAAATTGTTAGTGGTTTTGTAACAGCTGTAGATAGATGTCCTCCGGCACAAACATCCCTATACTAATTTCCCTGGAAATGAGTAATGCAGGAATATGACGTATGTTTCATTAGGAGTTAAAGCTGAGAAAAGTTATATCTTATGTCCTTTTAAACTAAATGTACCCTCGGAGAGGAGTCAAGTCAGGACTTGTATCTTTAAACGTTCAGAGATACGGTGATAATAGAACAGACATATAAGTGCTGCCAGTACAAAATTATTTTAGTTCTCCAGGCACTGAGGGGAGGGAAGCTGTGGAAATCAATATACGTGGGGAAAAAAAAAAAAAAAGTTTTAATTTTACTACACTTACCACCCAGTAGAAAGCAGTAAAGGATCTCTCCTTTGATGTGATGTTTCATCTTTAGTATCAGTCCTTGTAAATTGATGCAGACGATTGCTGTTGTGGTAGGCCAAAAGCAACTAACTCTTGTACAGAATGTTATTGGAATTACACATATTACATATGTCTGTTGCAGCAGCACTCTTATTTTAAAAAGTCGCTGTTGATAAAGTGGAAATGCATGCAGGCATAGCACACTGCAGTCTCAGCATCGTAGCTGAAGTCTGCACCGCAGTGTGGTGCTGAGTGTGTGGCCAATTCAGTAACGTTGGCTGTTGTACTAAGGCTTAAGCTTGTAGAGTGTGTTTTGTGGAAGGCATCCCAAAGCACTTCAACAGGGTAATAGCATTAGATCTGCAGTAATGAAAGTGGCTCCTGCTTTTTATAGAGACTGAAAAATTTGATCTATCTGGGAAAATTAGTGCAGATTGTAGGATTCATGTATTTAAACATAAGGCTGTTTATACAGGTGTATTTGATACCATATATGAAATGCTGTCTGTAGACATGTAAAACAATGGGACTTTGTTGTTGACTTAACCGAGGCATGCATTTGACTTCTTTTTATAGTTTCAACATATAAAATGATTTTATACACATCAAAATTAAGGAGACAAGTGGGATCGCAAATTACTCAAAATCAATCTTAAAGAATGCTTAAAATAAGCCTGATACAATGTAGGATAGATCTTTCAGAAGCAACAAAATTTAACATTAAAAATGATCAACTTCCAGTGCCCTAGCCATGCCCAGTGCTTTGTAATTTGCTGCTTTTCTCTACCTGTGGTGACTAAACTGGGCTTGGGCTCTGAGTTGGCCTGTAAGCAGTCTGAGCCATTCCTCCAACTATACACATAGTCAGGCACACAGGGTTAAAATGAGCCTCTGACAATACCTACCTAACAGTATGTGTGAATCCACCCATAACACCAGATGCAGAAAGTTGTATAAATCGGTTCTCAGGGGTCTCATAACATAGTGCTTCCTTTTAGGTGATTTGTACATAAAACTTTATGTGTGATTTTGAGGGTGGAGACTTTAAAAAATCTGTAACCATAAGAGATATGTAAAAAATGAATAACTGAAGACAATATCATAGAAATTTTTTGAATGATGGAATGGTGTAAGTGGTGTGAGTTTGCCTGTATTCAAAGGTTTGTATGTGATTTAAGATGCAGTTGAGGTGAATTTACCAGAATTTATGGTGGCAAATTCATGCAAGCGGCCTGGCCTTCCTGGAAATTCTGCTGTATAAGAAAACTATTCCGAAATATCCCAAAATATATGACATATACTTCTGCCTCACTCTTTGAAAAGACATACCTAATTAGTCAGATCTCTTTTGTCAGTCCTGCTGTCACATAAAACTGAATTCAGTATCTACTAAAAATATTTTATGTATGTAGGAAATATTTATGTAGGTGCATTACTTATGCAGGTAGGTAGGTAGGTCCTGAAAATAATATTCTTCCCATTTTGTGGCCTGTGGAATGGATTGCATGAGGCTTTAATGCTCTGTATGAAACAGTCCTTTTTATTTTTCTTCCATTGCAATTGGTGGCTAGATTTATGAGATAGTATTCATAGCTGATATTACTTCTGAAAACATAAGCAAGATTATTTGTTTGTTTATTGTTTAAAAAAAAAAAAAGAAAGAAAAAAGGTTAGTGATTACCATTGGGAAAAACATGCTCAGAATACTACTTAAATATTTTAGTAGAGAAGTTTATCAAAAAAAAAAAAAAAAAGTTAGGTATTTCAGCTCTGTAGGTATTATATTGTCCCAAATTTTATTACTATTTTCTAAACAAGCAGAAACAGAAGGGAATAAAATGTCATACCTGCAGCACCACCAATAAAACAACAGGAATGATGTATATTTTTGCAGCTGTTACGAGAAGCTAAAGAAAAAGAGAAACAGAGACGGGCCCAGCAAGTTACAGTTGAAAGGACAGCACATTATGGACTGCTTTTTGATGAGTTCCAGGGTTTGTCTCATCTTGAAGCTCTGGAAATCTTGTCAAATGAAAGTGAAACCCAGGTACAGTATGCAGACTGGATAAGTCACAATGGCTGGTAAAAAATTGTTCTTTACATTAATTTTGCTATGAAGTTGCATGTGAAAATGAACAATAGTGTTCCATCAGCTTCAGAGAAAGCTGGATTGGTCCCATGGGAAGTCTGTGGCTTCGGGAAATTCATCTCAGTACATTTAGAATTTAAATCAAAGGTTAGGTCAAAAGAAACAACTTCACAACTGAAAGTTATTTTTGTTAAGATCATGTATAGTGTATATCTTGCAGCTTGTAACACTGTGAAGATGTCTTTTCAGAATTTGCAAGGAGGTTCAAGTCTTTTGGTTTGTATCAGGCACTGATACTTATACTCAGGTATTTCAGACCTACTATACTTGGAAGCTAGTGAATTAAAATTAATTCCAGATTAATTATTCAAATCCTGTCTTCTTTTTGTGTTGGTTTCTAAACTTACAGAAGACTACCCCAGGAAGTATACTGAAAGTATACAAGTGCTGTCTCTCCAAAGAACATGCTAAAGCTGCTGATACCTATGTGATACATACATTTTTTAATTTCAGCTGTTGAATTAATGACACTGCTTTTAGAACAGTAGAACAGCAACAGTATATTACTAGAACTTTTGTAAATTTGCATCAGCGGTTTCATAATGAAACATTTTTCTGAATAAATTTCTTAAAATACATTTTCTTTCATTTTATTTTGGTAATTAACACTCCTTGCCCTCTGGGTTATTTTTAATAAAAAATAACCAACTTAATTTTTTAAGGTTTTATTTGCTCTCAATAGTAATAGGAGCTCGCTTTAATAGCAGATAGGTACTTACTCTCTATGTTTTTTTGTTTTCTGTAATTATGTCTAAAAGCAAAATTATACATTCTAAGCCTACAGATGAGGTTCAATAGTCTGCTTTTGCAAGAAAAAGAAAAAAAAATACAACACAGAAAAGAAATACAGAGAGAACAAGTTCAGGCTGTGTCTGTCAACACTATTTTTCTTTTACTGTGAAGTACTGCATGGTAAGACTTGTGCAAGTTGTAACTTTGAGGTTTCTGATAGTGCTGCATGTTATGTCTTAGATAACCCATAGATTACTTGTTGAAAGTCCTACTTTGTCAGCTATCTAGAAGATATAAGCACATTCGACTGAATGCAACTGTCTGGGTCTACAAGTCCAATTACCTGATATATATTCCAAAAAGTTTAGAGAATGTATTGAAATTGCACAGTACACACCATACCACGCACACTCATACCACACGCTCCCAGTACTTATAAGCTTGGGACCATAATAACTGCCTAAAAGCCACACTCTGATGGGCCCACAAGAAGAATGCAACAGAAACTGAAGGCATTGCTGATGTCCTTGGTCCTTCTGACAGTAGGGATTTAAAAATATATATATTTATTAACTTCTATTTTAAAAAATCACAGTTATCATATGAAATGGGCAATGCTATTGAGAGGGACACAAAAACCCTAGGTAGTCCATCTCATCTTGAGGTGGGTCTCCCAGCTTTATTTTGTATTTACTCTGAGCATATGAACTGGAGAAGCATTTTGTGTCTCTCACTGAGTCAGTCTGCACTTCTGTGAAGCAAGATAAAAAAATAAAATAAATAAACACCTTTAAACAAACCTTAAGTAAAATTTTGTAACAAGGAGACAGAAGACATTTCTTTTGGCTTCCATAGGTAAAGAGTGGGATCATGAGACTAACACAACAACTGTAGTGCAAACAGTGATTCAAATAAGCTGTTTCCATCTCTCTTGGGCATGCCACCCTGTTACATATGCAGGGACTTGCAGATAATCTGCAACTCACAGTTAGCTCAAAAGATGTCTCGATACATTCTTTGGAATGGGCAGATCAGTACACTGTCAATAAATTTTGGTGGGATTCTGAAGGAGGAAAATCAGGCTCCCACGAATGTTAAGCTAAGCATGAATTGTGTCTGCTCTTCTTGCATGCTGTCTTCATCCAAACAATCCCAACTGTTTATTACAGTTTGCAGATTTATAATTCAAAATGAACATTCTTGGAGAAGGTAGAGACCTGGTGATCTTACAAGGCTGGTGTAATTTTTGTGATACTTAATCAAATGTTGATGAGAACTAAAGACAAATCTACGTAATTTGGAAATGGAATTAGTGGAAGTTTCCGTTCTTAGCCTGTTTTGGTATCAGGCTCAAAATTAGCCATTTAACAAAGTCTGTTTCATTTTGGACTGCTTTATGTCCCTTCTTTTACAGATTCAGTCATATTTGGAAACACTTGATGGAGAGCAGTTGGAGACTGTGAAAAATGATTTAATTGCTATAAAAGAGATTTTCGTTCCAAAGGAATCAGATGATGAAGTTGTGCAGGCACAGAAAGGTAATCAGAAATACAGAGACTTAACTTGTGTTACTTCTGTATATAGCAATTTAAAAAATTAAAATCCAAACTGTAATTTCTGTTATCTTAATATTCCTTGTAAGAAACTCACTAAAATGCTTACACTTGAAGTTCTGTAACTTGAAAGAATGCTTAACTTTAGATTTATATTGTAATTGAAGTATGAGATAGAGAAAATACAAGACGCGTTATACTATTTTGCTATGTCATCAGTGAAAACAAAACAAAAATGAAAAGGGAAAATTACTTTCTGGATGATTGAGGTTTTGCTACGGTCTGTTTCTAAAGTTGTATAATTGGAAAATTTAGGAATATTTAACAATGCTTTTCTGTTTAGTAATTTCATCCTAACTTGCACCTTCTCTTGATAGATAGGGAAAAGATTGGAGTGTTACTAAGGGACTTGAAAAATCTTTAGTCTTTGAACAAAAGGCACTTTGAAACATAGTGGCAGTGCTGCCTTCTAGGTATTGCTTGGCAAGGTGTTGCATATGGAGTGTTAGAAAGAAGTCAATATAGCAGAACATGCCTTAACTATCACAGTGCGCAGCATTAAAGAGGGTGGGACCAGTGTGGTAGTCCATAAAATAGCTCACAAAATACATGGATCCTCTGGTTAGCAGGAAAATGGGTGTCTTAAAGCAATCACGACTCTTGGCATTCCCCTGAGTGGGCTCGGGTCAGGAAAAGTTACCATAATTTATACATCTGGGCCTGTGAGATCCATGCCAAACCTCTTCTAGCAAATAAAAAGAAGACTGAACACTGAACACTCGACTGAACACTGTCTCAAGCCATTAAACATAGTATTCAGAACCTTACTTTGAAAGATCTTTCTTCACATCCTTTTGATCTTCTCAGGAGTGCTTTGCCTATATTCTGCAAGATGCTGATGTTTGATTTTTCTAACCTTCGGAAAAGTTAGAGAAATTGTGTTAACATCCATGTATTCCAACTGGAAAGTATTTCCTCATCAGACTGCGTTCTTTCAAGCAGTGCTTGCTCAGTATGCCTGATGTCTCTCACAGGTAGCTTATTGCTTCTCAGGGGAATGAATAGCAAGTGTTCAGTGTAAAGTCTTAGTATGGTAGAGTTTTGTGCTGTGTTTTCCCTTGTTACTCTTGAAAACTCCACTTCTTTCTATGGGTTTGTGACAAATAGAAGTGGAGAAAGTGTTTTACCTGCTAAAGATTGAGGATTCATGAGATGTGTGTTGTACCTTAATTTATATGGAAAATAGCTTTTCTTTGAAACCAGCCTCCAGAAAAATCTCTGCTTCTTGCACAAAGTGATGTTTCCTCTGGTAGTTAGAAATTCAGTTTTTTTCAGTGAAGCACAGCTGCTGAACACTTCTTGAAACATTAACCGGCCTTCTAAATGTGCTGGAACCAAGACAATGAGCACCTTAAAAAAAAAAAAAAAAAGGACAAAGTGAGAGTTTGCTGCAGGTGTTCCCCTGCAAAAGTAAGTCAGTCAACAGTGAAACATACCCTCCTCTGTGTGACAACAGAAATAATAACCACGCACAAGATCTCTCCACATTACAGTTAAATGGGTGTTACTTCAGGCTGCGATTCAAAATGACTCACATCCTTTAGTGCAGTCAAACTCAAGATTTATTAGTACTTGAACTACAGATAAATTTCATATATTAGTACTAAGTTGGATAAGTTTTAGTTCCACTAGAGGACACAAAAATAATAGAAAAGTTAATCACCTTTCAAAGTAGCTTTCTGTTAGAATGGAGCTGACAGAATGTGGTCAGACTACTAAGTGGGGACTTGTGGCCTTTCTTCAGCCTCTCCCATAGCCAGTAGTACATGCAACACTGCCTGTACTGTAGAGAGAGTGCTCTCAACACCATGTAGTGCTTTTACACGTCTCCTCTAGGCAGTGTCCTAGTCACAAAAATATGTTGTCTTCATTAAGATCTGTCAGAGTGAGTGAAGGCTTCTTAGGAGCTTCATAAAACCTCCTGAGTCATGGAAAACAGACCTTTTCCTGAATTGTTAATGCACAGGAACTTCAGTGTTTTTAGTAAGAAGAGCAGATGAATAAAACCTCATAAAACTTACAGAATTCTAGTAATAGTCCCATACGTGACAGTTGTATGCCATTTTCAGATAAAAACAATACCCAGCACCTTTACATATAATGCTGCATGGAATTTGCATGTCTGTTTCCTCTGATGGAGCACAGTTTTAGTAAACTGTTTCGTATTTCGTTTGGACTTTTCCAGCCTTTACATAATTCAGGTTATGTTCTAGTGATACTCTATTGACTGCACTTCATGTTCTGGTCATATTTTACAATTCAGTTTAGCTTTTTGGAGTGCGTCAATATGTATCCTTCAGGGAGCACACTCAATCTTCTAATTTACACTAAGAATATGTGTTTAATGTTAGGGGAAATTTTAAATATAATTTGGCATCCAGCACCGATGAAAGACAGTACAGTTTAACAACAGGTTGGCTGATCAGGGTTAAGTGCAGCTCATGTCTTGTTCTAAAGAGAAGGCTTCATTCTAGGTTATGTTCTTAGCCCAGGCTAACTAAGGTCCTGTTAAGTACATTCGTAAGTTTTATACTTACAAAGTCAAGCCAGCAAGCCATATGTTCTTTTAATGGCATATTTTTATTATAGGAATGTATAATTTCACTTCAGCTGGCTCATCTAGCAAGAGGTAGCAGGCTATGTTAAAGCCTATGGAAGAATTTTGAGTTTTAGTCCTGCTTGCTAACTAGTTTATAGCTATAATGAACTCACCTTCCATAGGATTTTAATTTGTGCTTCTTATGTTGATAAAAGGTGCATGGTTTTTTTTTCTTTGTATGATGAAGCCATCCCCTTACAGAAGCCAGAGATTAATGGTGTTTGAAGATGTAAATACTGTTCACTGGATAGATAAAATTTAACAAAGAAGTTAATCACCACCTGTTGTCTAATTTGGTGCCAGTTTCTTTTGATCAAGGTCATGTTATTTATGTGGTGACATTTGTCAATGCTGTATATACTGAGCAGAACAAGAGACTAGCTGACAGGAAAACCAATACTTTACATTCAAATATTTGAAAAGGGTGGCTGCTTGTTTTATGTAAACTCTCAGATTCCATTCTTACCTTAGGCTCCCAGGATGTCGTTCAGAGGTGTTAGTGCTGCTTTCCATTTCTACAGTAAACACTTTCAGTCCTATGCAAGGTGATATTACTGCAGTTGTCTTTGGAGGACTGCTTTGGGAAAGGTTTGGGGCTAGGCTTTGTTTTTGACAACTTTGAAACTGGGGTTGGAGGTTTTTGTGTCTCTTTGCTAGGCTCAGTCCTATATGTGGAAAATCAGTATGAAAAGAAAGGGAAAGGCTATTTTCTGATGCAAGTAGGAGAAAGCCAAATGCATAGCCTTCTCTCTGGTGTTTTTCTCTTGCTTTGATTGTGCAATTCTTTCATGTAATTTTCAGTGCAGCTTCTTTTCCTTTCAGTTGATTATGAAATACTGAGAGGAGGATACCAGAAAAAAAATAGCTTTTCCTACATTTTGAAAGCCATTAACATCAAAGATTTTGTGTGCAAGCACATGAGGTTAAGGGAGAAAGTAACCAAACTGAGCATTGAATTGAATATGCCATTTATCAACAATTTTGCTAACACTGCAGTGATCCAGTGAACTGCCTAACAGTTTTCAGTGTGCTGTAGTTTAAAAAAACAGTTTGGCATTGTATTAAGAACAAGTGAATTCAGTGTATCCAAGACACAAAGTGAGAACATAGCAAGACATGAAATTCATTTTTGAAACTTTTATTCGCCTCAGTATGGGGACTTTAACTTTTTAGCATCAGCAAGCTAAAAAAAAATGGATTTTGCATATTCCATCAGGAAATGTTAATGAAGATTCCAAACTAATTCAATGCAGATGAACAGAACAACCAGATTAGAAACTTTTAGGAGCTTAGAGCATGTTAGAATATGGCATCTGCAGATACTCAAAGGAATGTATATAATGAAGGTGAAGATCAAATACTAGTGGTATTTACCTTGACCTTGTGTAATAAAAGCGCAGATTTAAGGCTCATTACTCCAAACAGAACAGAAAACATTCTTTATTTAAGCAAAGTTCAATCTTCAAATCAAAAGAATACATGCTTCTTAGATGTGGTTTGCAGACAGAACAATAGAGAACGTGTTTCCTCTGAAATTATATGAGGATCTGGCTCTGCTGCAGTTATTTTCTTTGTCATGAAAGAAGAGGTTAGTATCTCTTCTTTGGTTATTTAGTGGGTCATGTATTTTTGTCAGATAACTAGGGATCATGCAACTTCTCACCTTTTTGTCTCAGTGAAACTTAGTGGAGTTCAGAATGAAGTGGAAAGAATGGTCAAAGTGTCAAGCTAGGACATTTAGTTGTATAGTTATCTATACTGCCTTTACTCTTTCTCTTCTCTGAGCATACATCTCCCCCTCTTTTACTTCACCATCACTGGTTTTCAAGTGCTGGAGTGGTTTGGAAGCTATGTGACTAGATGTATTTGATTGTGTAGAGTTCTGTAGCGCTAGCACCCTAACAAAAATGTTGTGTTTTCTCTTGCAGCAGACATGGGAGAAGAGTTTGTGAGCATGCTTACTGAGCTGCTATTTGAATTACACGTGGCTGCTACTCCTGACAAACTCAACAAGGTTAGTGCCTGTTCTGGTCTGACACAGAGCAGAAGCTAGCTCAGATCAGACGGTTCAGAAAACACAGTACAGGAGGGTGGGACTAAAAGGATAAATATAGAGAAGTTGTCATAGGAGAGCTGAAATTAGGAAGGCAATCCAGTTGCAGTGTCTAGCTACTACACTTGGCCATATTAGAAAGTCTTGAACCGGGGTGTCTCAGCAGAACAGAGCTCAGCAGATCTGGTCTTACGTGTTAAGAATAGTGACAGCATTCATGTTCAGAATTACTTTTTCTTGTGCATAGTATTTCCAAGGGACTTCTCCAGATCTTTTCAGCCAGAAGGGAGGACTTGAATTTATCTCATCTAGCTTTAATCATTTAAAAGTTAGATGGCAAAAACATTGCTAGTCACATTTTTATTTTATTATCAGGCACTCTTAAAGGTGATTAACCTGTTGATCTTTGGCTCAGATGAATATTTATCTCCCTAGCATAGATAGACTACAGATAACCAGATTAGGCTTAGGTTTTAGCATGTTTTAATTCAACTTTACATTAAAAAAGAGAAACAATAAATTTCCTACTAACCATAACCATGTCTCTGAAGCTGTACACAATTTAAAGGTTTTTCCACTTTAATCTACTTTCTTGCCTGGGAAGGCAGGTGAAAATACAGTGATTTTCTAATTAGTTTTCCTTTAAACATTTAAGACAACTTTCTTACCTCTCCAATATTTTTTGCTTTCCAGTGTACCACCCTTTTAATTTTTAATTTGGGAAAGTTATTTCCATGTACATTCCTTTGAGTGCTACCTCATACAGCTGAAATCCTTGTAACTTTGGTATTAACAACTTGGTATATTAGTTGAAGAACGTCATACCTGGACAGGACTTATCCCTGGTTGATCCCTCTTTATGCAGTCAGAAATACCTCTCCCTACAGTTTCTTTAATATACACTTAACTAAATGCCACCCAAAGGCATGATATATTTAAAACTTCTGAATGAAAAAAAAGCAAGTAATTAAATGTACTATTAATTAACATTTTGGAATATCATTTTATATTCCCCATTTGAACTGTACTTCGGGGTTGGGTTTTTTGTTTGGCAGGCTAGGAAAAAAGCTCACGAGTGGCTGGATGAAGCCAGTTTTTCCACCTCAGTAGAAATAGAAGAGAAGATAAACGAAAAACCTGGAGAACCTGATGAAGAAAAGACTGAAAAAGGAGAAGATAAAATTGACAATGATAAAGCAGAAGTACATAAGAACAAAACTGTGGAGGTAAAATACCTTTTGGAGGATAAGTTTAATTAAGCAAATTTTCATACATTGTTAGATAATATTACTTCTTTATCTTCATGTGTTGGTATTATATGTTGTGCTTATTTGTTAAACTCATGGAGTTATTGAGAAAAATTAATATAAAACTACTCAATGTAAACCCAATAGGAAATTAACTTCCATAAATATTTTTAGTTAGTCTTTTCCTGTGAGTAAATATCAAAACATCAGGAACTCTGCTTATCCCTTCTTTTTCCCTATCTACATTTTTGTGTGTACACATGTTTATACACAACATACAGTGAACTGATGGATTCTGTGGTGTAATATCTTTAGGACTTCGAAGGTCATATGTCAACATTCCTTAGCATCTCTTTCTCCCGATGACAATACATGGGAAAATTTCTGCAACTTTATTTAAACTCTTGCATAGTTCAACTCACAAACAGACAAAGCAAATATTACTTTGGCAATTCACAAGTATTAATTCTCTTGATGGAAGATAGCACTGAAGGCTAAATGTATTTTGTCCATTTAGACAACCCCTCCTATTGATACGGTTAATTGTCATTGAATATTTTATGTGAAATTACAGCAATATTAAATGTGGTTTGGATCTTTGTCAAGTTTTTCTGAATTAATTTTAATTACCTGCCACGTTTCCTTACGCACAAAAAAAGTCCAAATAAGGAAATGGAGTTACATTTTATATATTAAAGATTTTTACGTGATAGTAAATTTCCAACTGGCACCAGCTTGTGAAAGTTGTGTTGCCAAAGTGCTAGGTAGAATTTTTTATCATATCTGATAAAAAACACTTTTTTTTATTGGGAGATTTATCCACTTCTAATCTGGAAATTCATCTGAGGAATGACTCAGTGCTTTTGGCTCCATATGGAAGCAATTATGACTTACTCTACAGTTAAGGGATCTTTGTTAGGAATAGACTTAAAAGCTCTATTTTCAAAAATCTGAGGGTCTGACAAAGCTCCCATACAAATAAATAGTAGATTTTTTCTTATTAATTTTCCAGGCTCAGCGTAACATCTGTATTTTATTACCAGTGGGTATTTCATTTTCCAGTATCATTTGTGAGGATAACTTTATGGTGCATGTGGTCCATATTTCTGTTTGAGGGCAGTGCGGGGAGAATTCTGTTTTACAAATTAGTTTATATTTATATATATATATATGTACATTTATGCATGTTGTTAATATTGATGATATTGTTCCCTGTTATTAATTTAATTTAAGGAAATCTACATGCTGTCCATTGAAAGTCTGGCTGAGGTAACGGCTCGTTGTATTGAACAGCTTCATAAAGTAGCAGAATTAATTCTACATGGACAGGAAGTAGAAAAAACAGCTCAAGATCAAGCAAAAGTACTGACAAAGTGAGTGTTATATATTTCATATATGAACATTTGACATTTGCTTGAAACTCAGGAAGTTCTGTTGTGTTTTTGGCATGTGAAGTCACAGTAGGTTCATGAGTTAGCAAACAACATTGTCTTTAGGGGTCCTGGTGCTGTATTTTCTCATATAATCAAGTCAGGTAGGCTACCTATAACTTTTCGACGTGGCTAGCATGTTTACAAAAACCTGTTTTGACCTGTTCAAATGCTAAAAGTTGTTGCTTTCCTAGCAAGTGAATGTATATGCTCATTTGGGATGTGTTTCCTGTCACCTCTGGAAAATATATTGTACTAGCATATACAGAATTTGCCTTTAGAGTGCATAATGCAGCCTTATTATCTGCCAGTAGAGTTTCATTATCTGGTGCTTATCTGCCAAAAATAAACAAAAATCAATCTGTGGTTCTAAACAGTAAGACCACTCTTGTCAGTAACTTTGTAGTAATACACAACATAACATACATAAATTTAAGAAGCCAGTTTACCCAGTGAGACTCAGAATTCAGATCTAAAGCTCTCTGTAGTAAGCAATTTTACTGGTTTCAGTGGGTTTTGCTTACTTCATAAAGATTTCACCATAAGATGTTGTAAGAAATTGAGTCCTAAGTAAGTAAAGCATGTAAGCAAATGTTTATCTTTAAGAATGGCAGTAACCCTAGCAAAGTCCATGGAAACACTTCAGTCCGAAGCAAAGTACTTGAATGAGTGTTTTGCAGAATTAGAGCAAAAGTCTGATGCACCTTGCAGGATGAGGTTCAATACAATTCACTTGTGAATATCTAGCAAAACAGTGAAAGACCTAGAAATAGAACTAGATCTCCTTGTTCTCTTGTGCTGTAACCACAAGGATACTTCCTCTTTTGGTACAGAATAGATGTTTTCTGTGCTCAGATAAGAAACTTCTCGCTATTCTCATTAAAGTTTGATTTTTTTCCAACAGCGTTTCTAGGAACTGTGTTGCAATTATCAGCAAAGTAATAATTAAAGTAAAGGTTTAGAATAAAAAAAAAAAGTCATGAAAAACAACAACAACAACAACAAACCACTAGTGTTTGGGTCAACATGACATCGTCCTGTAGTGTAGTCAGGACATTTTTCCATGGGGGAATATTTTTACCACTTTTACCATGAGTAAAATTTACGCCGAGATATTTTTAATATTACTAGAATCAAAATTGCCTTAAGAACATTGTTGGCTTCTGAGATGAAGTTGGTGCCTGACTTTTTATCCACTGCCAGGACAAGGATGTAATTTTATATTTGTCTCTCTTTTTTTAAACCAGTGTTACAAGTGCCATGTGCAATGAAGTTTCATCTTTATCGAAGAAGTTTTCTGATTCTTTAACAGCAGCTGGGGTAAGATAACAGCATTTTCTGTACCATTTGGGCTTTTATTAACATAGTTCACTTCTTAAAACAGAAATTATTATCCAAATCCTGTGGCTTTATATGAGATACCAGCAAAAAGGGCATTTCTTCCTTCAGATCATGAACACAGAGCATTCTCACAGCAGATTCCGTGCTGTAGAGAAAGTCTGCATAGATAGACTGCAGTGTGTCCCCAGCCTTCTGAAATTCGTCTTTCTAGACACCGTTCTCCCATTTTTCCTCATCACCTCTCAGCATTCATTTACTCTTATTGAAAGGGCCCCACATTTGAAGTCCCACCAATTGATGACATTTTATTCTACTTAGCCTATCCCTTTTGAATGCATTTGTGAAAAAGTCACTAACGGATAATACTTCCAGCACCTTAAGATGGTTTCATGAGCTGTCTTCTTAGCCTTTGCTAAATTTCCTGGCCCAGGGCCATTGTTTTTGCAAAAGGTTTAAGAGATTAGAAAATCTCTTTGGTCTTCTTTCTTAAAAAAAAAAAAAAACACACTGATTTATATCCCAAGATGGGCCATTTGGGAACATCCACTTATCTGTGAACATCTTTGCCAGAAATGTGATTTATTTCCCATTCCTATTCCCTTTCCTTTTACTAGCCTGAGGACATTAATCTGAAGACAAATGGGGAGATACTATGTAGGTGAGCAGTGAAGGCCTTTTCAGGGCCTGTAGTGCAGAAGGAGTTTCAAAAATGACTGACGTCTGAATATTCTGGCAGGATCCAGAGGCAAAAATTGTGCTGTTGCTGAAATTATTCATAATGTCAGAAAAGAGTTCTGGCTCTCCTGATTACTCCAGTAGAGGGTGAATATACATCAAAGGAAATTTCTTCAGTTCTCCCATGAGCTCTTCCAACACATCTCTGAAGAAGTTTTTTTCAGAGTTATTTGTAGAGAAGATGCCTTATTGGATTGCTTTTATTCTGAATAATTTACATTTTTTCCCGTTACTCTGAAAGAATCTGCTTATTTTGCAATTTGGGATTGTGTTTTAGCATATTTTTATGTGACACTTGCAATAAATACATGCACAGACACATAAAAGTAAATTGCACATGAAATATTAAGCTGGCACAACTCAGGAAAATGAAAACTAAAGCTTTCATAAGCATCGCACTAGGTTTTGGTCTTATAAACTCTGTACTCAGATTTTAGGACCAGACTGCTCTTGTGAACATTTGTGTGTAGAAACTGAGCATAAATACTGTTCTCAGTGCAAATATATTCTCTAGAAGAAAGTTTGAGTTGGGCTGCCTGATGGTCTTTTATGTGCTGTCCTATCCCTGTTAGCTTCTGGAAGAAGATGTGGGACTTCTGCTCATCGTGATCAGGCAGGTTAGCAAGGAGCACTAATCACACACAAGTCTTCACAAAGCTGCTTCTTCCTGCATGTCCCACTGGTTCAGTTTCCACCTTAAGCTGCCAGCAGCACTTGGTTTCACAAACATATTCCAGTATCTTGCAAAGTGCATTGACTCGTGTAAAACAGAAATAGTGTAGAACAAAAAATAGTGTTTTTTAAAACACATTGCTGCAGCTATTAGCTATATCCGTGTAATTCAGGTGTTAGTTAGAATGCTGGCTCTGCCCATAGTCTATAACATTGTCAGTGTTTCTAAGAGTGAGCAGTAATGCAGAAGTAAGAAATAGCAGTTTTGCTAGCTATGCAAGAGTTCTTTCAAACTTAAACTTACTATGTATACAGTCCATAGTATTTGATACTGCTCTCTGTCTGTTTCTGGACTTTATTGACAATGAACAAAACATTCTGTAATGAGTTTTCTAGTAAGTAACAGGAAAACTGCACTTTTTTTTTCTAACCATCTTCACTTTGTTCTGCCATCTCTGAGCTAAGATCCGGATGTATCGTGTTTCTTTAAATCTGTAATGTGAAAGCTACAATGCTCTAAGGGAACATCCTTCAGTTAAATTAATGGGTATTGTATTCCCTTTGTTCTGAAGAAGTCCACCACTGAGTATTAGAAGAAAACAACTCGCTTGAGATTAATATTGTTCTGA
This sequence comes from Aythya marila, assembly GCF_965140915.1. NCBI lineage: Eukaryota > Metazoa > Chordata > Aves > Anseriformes > Anatidae > Aythya > Aythya marila. The sequence continues at coordinate 53,261,445 of NC_139045.1, read as the reverse complement.
AAAACACAATACAAAGAATAGTGAGTAGAAAAATAAATAAAATTTGCCATTTTAAAAAGCAGAAGAGTTGATGAATCTGTTTTCCGGGGCTTTGATTTCTGTAGCCTCTAGTAACATCACTACCCATTGTACCCATTTTTATTCCTGTCTGGTGGTTGAGAAAAATGCTGTGCTTGCTGAGCTAGTTGCACATAGTTTCACTGATCAGCCTGTGTTGTCTAGCTCAATATACACTGCCTCTAGTTGAAGATCTGTTTCACGTGTTTTTCCTTCTGAAGGGGAACTAATCTGGGCCTTTTACATCTGCCTTTTCCTTAAACTTCTAAGAACATAATTATCTTTCCAATGTGTATTTCTCCTTGCTTCCTTGGAAATCAACCAGGGGTTAAAAAACTTTGAGGGGGTTGAAAAGGGCACAGGCAGACAAATGGGCAGACAATGTAATCACATCAATTTCATATCCATAAAAAACCAAGCCACTTGAAACTGTGTGGTACATGAATTAATGAAAAAGTAAAACCCTGGGTCTGCCTTAGTTCATTGTACTCGGTGATAGAAATACATGGGGTCTACTGAAGTGTGTATGAAATGTGGACGCAGTTATCAGGAATACTGTGATAAACAGCTTGAATAAGAACCAAGGTGAAACAAGGCCTGTCTAGAATTCATAAAACCACTGCTCAGATGCCAATATATTTCTGTTAAATGTCTCTTTTTTCCTGGCATTTCATTCTATTTTCTGGTTTACAGAGCAGTATGAAGGCAGAAGTTCTCAATCCCCTCATCGACAGTGTGCTGTTAGAGGTAAGCCTTCACCTTTTCCACATTAGGAAATACTGTAGGAAGATGAGTTTGAAATGAAATGGTCACATTTATGTCTGAAGAAAGAACTTTATAAAAAGTAATGGCGATATCATTCTGGCTGCTCAGTGCCAGTTCATAAACCTCTTGTTTTTTGTGTTCAGCCTCTCCCACAAATACTGTAGCAGTGATACTGCATTTGGAGAGGATTCTTACCACCTGTGACTGAAGTGAGACTGGCCAGCTCCTGAGTGTTACTGCTGCATTGGTCAGAGCACAACAGGCAATTAACAATGTGCTGCTTAGACCTTTTTTAATCTATGCACAAGTTGCCTGGGCTAAGTCTATTCTTACTTATTCTGTTACCTATTTCAAATCCTACAAGTATTTCTTACTCACAGATAGTTTCTGCCTATGTTTTTCTTTAAAGTTCGGGTTGAGGGAATGCTACGGTGTTTCCTGTCCACAGGCATTTAGATTTCAACAAAGATTCACAGTCTAGCTGCTGGCTTGGTCAGCACATGGACAACCATGCATCAACATCAAAATGTTCATGAGTGATTTCTTCTATTAAACATCACGATCTATTTTTCATCAGAAAAGCACAATGAGCAAAACGTGCCTCAGTTTTACTGAGGAGAGAAGAGGTCAAGAGGAAGTAATATGTTCATAAAGTACTACGTGTACTAAATGTGTACTATCTGCAGCATTAATCCTTTTAACTTAGCTGATGAGATCACATCTTTAAATAGACATATACATACAGTAGTAACTACAAATTGTAATTATGTATTTAGCAGCCATGATCCCTTAAAAATAAAGAAAAGGTTTAAAATAAGCATTTTTTTTCACTGGATTAACAGTAGCTTTAAGGAAAATAATGGAAAGTTGAATAGAGCTGTAAAGATTTCTGTACAGTTCCTTTTGTTACGGCATAAATTTGCTGTTGCAGCTGACACATCTTTGTATGGAATTGCAATGTCTGGGAATGTCCATAATTGTGGAATAAGCTATTTTGTAATTCTTAAACCTCATGATTTGTAAACAAATATGTACAGCCGAGGTTCACAGAGTATTAGAAATTCCATAAATAGTACAATGTTTTTAAACTCTTAGAATAATTCAAACTGTTAATTTCAGTGACACTTCCTCCTACACCAGATTCAAAATTAGTTCTCTTGATGGGAAGCCTGGCTGATTTGTATTACAAGAGTCAAACCTACTTCTGAACACAGTGGCATTTTATTCTACTCACATTACAAACAAAACTCTCCAAGACGCCAAACTGAAGGGAAATCAGATTTTTATGTAGGCTATGCTTATTCTCTGTAAACTCTTGTAATGCATTTTGTTATCTATGGATTGTAAAATCTTGTGTGAATACATATGCTAATATAGCGTGATGCAGATCTAAAAAAGGCTGTGTTTGTTAAAAAAGTACAATGCAATTCCTGAAATGCATGATAGCTATACTGATAAACCATGTGTTTTCTCTCCCCGTTAGGGTTGCAACAGTACTACTTATATCCAGGATGCTTTCCAGCTACTGCTTCCAGTTCTGCAAATTTCACATATCAAGACCAGTTGTCTGAAAGCACAAGAGTGACAGTTTCCCAGCAGTTGTGACCACTGGGCTTAAGATAAACCACAGACCTAATCCCTTTAATGTATGCAGATAGGAGAGATGGTATGAAAGACTTCTGGCTACTTAGAGTCCTCTGAAGACACTAAACGCGGTTTTGCACATACAATATTGAGCAACTTTTTAATACTCTTTCAGACTTTTTGACTCTAGAAGTATTTAGAAAAGTAATTTCTTTTCCGTTAGAGTATATCCTTTGCATTAATTTAAACAGAATCAATAGTTAGTTGATGTTAGTATTGACATAAAAACAGTTTCTAAATGTTTACCCTTTCAGTTGTAGACAGGGTGAAGCAAATTAGAATGTAGAGCTTTTTTAAACGTTTCAGCCCAAATGACCATTTTTATTCTTTGCTCCCTAACTGCCAGTTAAAAATGTATGTTTCAAAAGTTGGTTTCAGTATTTAATTTTAGCCAATAAGAACAAATTATCACGGTGTTGCAGTCATTAAATATTATTTACAACAGTAAATAATAACCTTGTAAAAATCAGTACCACTTACATAACACTTTGTGTTAAAGGAGTTGTACGGTAACAGGCATTAATTTTGCTGAATTAAAATTCTGGAGGCTATGCATACAGAGTTATCCTGAAAACAAATTGTCTGAGCCAGTTAGAGTACGGGTAAAGCTCTATATTTGCTGACCCATAATTTCATATTCATTTATGTCTATCTCTTAATTCCAACTGGCTGAACAACATTGCAGGCAAAGCAATTTTTCAAATATGCAAGGAACAGAAAACTTCTCTTCTTTTGTTTGTTCATGAAACACCCCCAAAATAATCTCATCTCAGATGTGTAACTAGAATTCCCCTTTGGGTTTTAACTTGGTGTTGAAACATTTTGAACCTTTTTATAAAATTGAGTTAATAACACCAGCAAGTCAGAAATACAGTTTTGGGCATAAAAAATGAAGTCGTGAAGAGACAATTGCTTTGGGTGGGGAGGTCATATGTCAGAACAATCACCTTTTCTCTGAGGCAGTGGCTAGACAAAATATAACTGAGCAGCAGGAATGACATTTCAGAATAACACTAACAACCGTGATAATTTGTCCATACCCTTATCTTAAAATCCTGAGCTGTGAATCTCAGAGTCTGTTTAGCCTAGCTTATCTTGAAGACAGGAAGAACCTCCCAGTATTTTATGTAGCCTGTTTTCGATTTTCATTGTTTAATACATTTCTCACAGCTATTTTTGTATTTTTTTTCCTCTTGATACACTCACAAATTGCATTTAAATGTTTTTAATTGTAGCTGACATCTGAATATGTTTAATCATAGAAGCATAGTTCATACATTGTAAAAATAATGGAATAGAACATGAGGAAATACTTTCCTGTCTGCTAGAAATGAAAAAACATGTATCTGCTTTGCATATGGTAACTTCTGGGGGTCCATAAGCAGTGACAGAAAGGTCTGTCTATATCACATGCTGTTGTGATCCCTGTTCTGCAGTCACATGCACTGTGACTTTCCAATCTTTTGGTATTTAAAGATGAAATTTTCACTATCACTGCAATACAGTTTGTTATTCAAAATGTATTTTCTTCCACCCTGTAATTTTAGAAATCAGAGATTTCTTTCTGGGCAAATAGAAAGGGTACAGTCTTCAAATCCACTTGCACGGAATGTTTAATAAAAGTACTGGGAACCAAAATAAGCAAGCCCCTTGGCAGCTGAAAAGGCAAAGAAAGCTTAGCATTCACTGGTATTTATGTCATATTGAACAGCTAACAGTACTACAACGTGGTAAAAAAAAAAAAAAAAAAAAAAAAAAACCACTAAAAATTGTAACTGGCAAGCAGACTCGCTAGCTGAAAGTACTACTTGACCAGGAGTCATTCCTCTATATACGCTTGGCCCAGAAGAACTCCTTAGTGTGGATTTCAGAAGAGTATGTGCTTTCTCCATGCACTTGGCCATGAGCAGTTTTCAGCTGTGGATCTGGACAGCAGTTTAAATATTCAGTGGCTTGTAAAAAGTCCTGTTTGTTTAAAGCTTTCTTTCTGTCGTTCTACACTGGCAAGCAGAATAATATATGTGGTTAAAACCTTGTTTGTTTTTCAAACAAAGACTGATAAGAAAGTCTAGTGCTTTCAACTATCAATCATTACACTTTGGAGTTATTTTTGCTTTAATTTGATCATAACTTGTTGTCAAGAAGCCTTTCTGCCCACATTGGAACAGAGCTTTACATCCATCAGGTACCTGTACGTGTGGTATTACTGCCCAGGGAATCATTCAAAGAACATAGCAATAGCTCTTTTGTATTGCTTCTATGCCAAGTTCATGTTTTCTGACGTATATGATTTTAGCAACTTTTTTCTTATGGATTTTTTTTTCTCTGAAATGTGGTGCAGAATATATAGTGTTAAACCTGTCAGAAAAAATGTGATAACTAACAGTGGTGCTTTTTAGCAGAGGCTGAACAATACAGTATTAGAAGCTTCAGGGGATTGTGTTTGAAATCATTGAGGCACATTCTTAAGACAAAGATTGCTTGTCTGACATATTCCTTAGGAGAGGTCTGTCTTGCTTAAATTATGTATGTATTGAGTAAGGTACCTTCCTTAAAGTAAAAGAAGTTATAAAAAAATAACGTGTAGAATTGAGTATTCACATCCATACAGTGTAGGAAGAGAAACAGGGACAAACGGGAGCACAGGGATACTCCATCTGATCTCAGATTTATCCCAGGAAAACTGAATGCGAAATCTAAATCAGTTTTAGGCAAACAATATTTCAGTAGAAAAGTACTGTGTAGATGTAACCAGAATATTTTGTTTACACTGGTTTGTATTTTTCCATCAATCAAATAAATCATTTGAGATATTGAACTGGGGCTGTGTGCTAAAAAATAATGTTATGAATAATGTGATGGGAGGATGCACTCAGTGAAGTCTTTCTGATTTTGTGATTTACATTTGGAATGAGTGATTTTATTGAGAGTCTGGCAAAGACAGATGCAAGCCTTAAACTTTTAAGGGAGACTGACTGTTCCTTCTTTCATCAACACCTTTTTCCAGGTCAGTGCACTGAGTGTGCTCTGGCATTTGTCAAACTACTAGGTTTTAGGTACTTATCTTAAAAAAATAACTTCAATTGTGAAATTCCCTGTAATCTCGAGCAGATCTCTTTTTCATAATGTTTTTCTCACTTTTGAGTACCTCTTTGTGTGCAGAGAAGAGAGCTTTGGCTGAGGCAGGCTTTTGAGCATGGAAAGTTGAGAAATGTGTCAAGGTGAAATGTAAAGCAGTGTCTGCACACCTACAGACTCACAGATAATCCGCCATCATACGTCACCAGCGAAGTAAACTATAAGACAGGTCACTTACTGTATTTATATATTAAAGATACTTGCTATTTTTTTTCCAAACAAAGCAAGCTGTAATTTGTTTGCTGCGTTTCAGGGTGTAGTCTATTCATGTGTAAACATCTCTTCCCTATGATTTGCTCCTACACTCCTGCATCCACTGCCTCAGACAGCTACACAAAAGAACTGTCTCTCCCGTTTCTTTCATGTTGCTTGGATCATCCATTGAAGCCATGAAGATCTTTCTCTAAGATGTGCCCTAAGCAGACAATACAAAATTACAGCCATCACAAGATGAGGTGTTTTTTAAGGATGTTTCCAGTGTCTCCCACCAGTTAGGATGCATAACAACTTCAATGAGTCTGAAACCCCACAGCATTTTGAGTGACAAATAGAGATTTTCACCTTTTTTTCTGAATCGCAGTAGTGGTTTTTAGCATACAAGCAGTCACCCTGCTCATAGGATTATCTTTGAGATGTTCCACTTCTATCTCGAATGACAGCCCTGTCCTTTCAGTTCGACTCAAAAGAGTGTAAAGAGTGGAAAATGACTTTCCCAAGTTCTTTTAAAAACCATCTCAGAGCAAGGCTTAACGTGACACCATTAGCCAGCCTGACCTACTTTGAGATTCCTGCAGTCTGACTGGAAAGCCCTCTGGCCTTTTTTTCTGGCTTGGGTCAACCTTTGTTGCTGAGACTATGAGGACACAAACAGCTGCTTTTATTGTGCAACCTGTGCATTTTCCAGGCTTGGATACCTGCCCCAGCATTCACAGCAGACAGTATTTCTAGAAGTGCATTGGTGATGGCGTGCAGCTTTGGAATTAAGAAAACAGAAAATAAAATGTCAAGAGTTGAGCTGTCTTAAACAGATAGGAGAGGCAAGATGATTTTTCAAAGGAATAAAAAAAAAACAGCAACAACATACTCTCTGGAAATAGGAACAATTTTCAAGGTTGGATTAAAGAAAAGACTTTTTCAAAGAAATTTTCAGCATTGTTCAAAATAAACAAGAGATGACATCTGATTAGTTCCAGCAGAACTGGAATAACAGCACTTCTGAAGTAAAAGACAAATCTGCATGAAGTTGAAGAAAGTGAGGCAAAGATAAGAACATTCAAAGAGATAAAACTGAGAGGAAAGGAGACAGCAAAATTGATCACACTAGGTCTGCAGAGCTCATTCTCCCTTTATTACCTGTACCCAACAGTCTCTGAGCACAGGCCTGCTAAGAACTTACAAGTCTCCCCACTTAAATCTCGTTTTCACGGCTTCTCTTACAGACTCTTGAGTCTGCTCTAGCAGACTCAGGAGCAAGCACCTGCCATTTGTTCTGCATTTCAGATATTTTACCCAGGGAGTGAAAGAATATTTCTTACACGACAGTACAATAATGCAGGAGTTAAAAAGTAATGAGAAGACAAACCCTTGTAAAAAGGAGACTTAACAGCAGGACCTTGCTGACAGGGAGGGGAAATGAAGGGGACTTGTATACATATATCCCAGCATCATGCTTCTTCATCAGTGATGTGAAGGAACCATCTTATCACTATGAGACTGACTGACCAGGGAGAGCTCTGCTACAAAGGACCTCAGGGCCATGGTGAGGAGCAATTCAGGCATGAGCCAGCAGCATGCCCGGGCAGAAAGCAGGCCGACAGCCTCCTCAGCTGCAGTAAAAGGAGCACTGCCAGGTGGATGAGAGAGTCGATTATCCACCTGGGCATGCAGGAGACCACGACTCCAGCACTGCATCTGGCTTGGGACTCCCCAGTACAAGAAACATGTCAGTGAACTGGGGTGAGCTCAGCAGAGGGGCACCAGGCTGGTGCTGGAGGAGCTGCCCCATGAGAGGCTGAGAGGCCGTGCTTCCCTGTGGCTTGGATCTTGCTTGCAGGACATGGTAAGCTCTACTCAACAGAGATTAAAGGCTTGTAAGAGCCTCTTGGTTCTACTTGTTGTTGGTGTTTTGCAGAGGTAACTCAGAAGATGCAAATTTCCAAGGTAGTGAGACCAAATACCTGGGAAGCTGGGGGATGACTGGGGGTTATAGTTACAGTTCAGCCATCCAAGGAAAAGAAAAGGGGGAGTTACAAGCAACAAGAGAAATAGAATTAAATTACGGGAGAAAGGAAATTAAATCGGGGTCACAAGGAGCAAGGCTGTCCCTGCTACCGAGATCCCTGGATTACTGAAGGGAACGAGTGATAGATAGTGCCATCATCTGAAGCATTTACACACTGGCTGAAATGGCCTTAGCAATTCTACAGTGGTTTGAGATAGGTATTTTGCTTCCATCTGTAAGGTGTGGTTTTACAGTAAGGTATGAAAAAAAATAATAATAAATAGTGTGAGAGGTTTATTTTATAGGATGCATTAAAAAGCCATTTCTGAAAAGCCTTACGTTATTACCATAGGCAAGTAATAAAGCCTCAAAAGCCCCCAAATCAAGAAAGACAGCATTTTCCTTGTCTGTTTGTTTGTTTTTTTATAAAAGATGGTAGCAAACAGTAGAAACAAATGCTTTCAATTTATCCAACTAAATTTTAAACATTCCATATGGTTTCAAATCACTCAGAAGCTAATGTTCACAACTATTCCTATTACATCTGAACTGCTTGGTGCAGTGTAATGACTGGATAAGCAATTTCAGAAAGCTTCAGGAGGGAAAAGCTATATAAATGTAAGGGATGGAGGTTATGAAGTATTAACATGATGCTAAATTGCTGCATATCATATTTGCAATGGGCAGTTTACAATCTGTTCATCCTGATGGATTTAGCACAAGGGAGTCTGAAGTCCTAGCTCTGCAATTTCTGTCTCTGCCTAGTAATTTATGGTCAGATTGTACCCACAAATAATGGGTTAGCACCGAATGAGTTTGGGACCCTGCTCAGCCCAAACAGCTCCACTACACTCAGAGGAGCAGCGATAAATGGAAAGTAAGGAAAAGTTCCAGGAGATAATGAGTCTGAATACTAATGACCTAAGCTAATACAAAAGATGGAAACTCAATTTATCAAAGAGTATAAAACCCATTTGGTGCCTTAATGAGTTATAAAAAAAATAATAACAATAATGATTTAGTGGATCGAAGCCAAATGTATAATTTTTTTCCACATTTTTCTTCTTTATCCACCAAGATGTTGCAGAATTTATGAGTGTCATTCTGGTTTACTGCAGAAATTAAAACATACTGCAGAATTCCCTCCTTCTCTATTCCTTTGGCCACTTTCCTCACCAGCCAGAAATTCTCTCTTAAGCATCTTAGTCACCTAGAGCATTAAAAAGGCTGAAAACTGTGTTCATTTCATGAAAATATAGGTTCATTTCTACCTTCAGTCAGGATTTTATCCTATGGAGAAGATAAATTTCTTCCCAGCTGGAAAAATAAATTATTGCGAGGATTATCTCACAGCCTTATGATTAAGCATTAAATCCTGAATGAACAGAAAATAGATGGGAAATCTATAATTTCCTACTGAAGTTGATTCTACAGCAAAATGTGTTTGTCCATTATTCATATTTTCTTAATACCAGGTAGTCCTGATAGATAAAATGAAGCTTCTCAACTAAACTGCACAGTTGGCATTCTTATGAGAAGACGGGATAACAGAGCTCCCCAGACTGGAAATGGATATGCTTTCTCCTGTGGTGTATTATGTTTCTCCTTTCATGCAGTTGGAACTGTACGTCATGTGGCGCCACCTGAAACAAGAGAAAACATGGCTATCAGAAATAAGAGAAGGTTAGGCAGCAGTATTTTCTACTTTACTTTAAATGTCATTGCAATGTAATTCACAAGTCTATGCTTCTTTTAACTTTTACAATAACTAATTTTCTTCTCCCATGGAAGGAAAAAAAAATAAAAAATAATTAAATAGTAGAAAAAACAGGATGTACCCCAGTTTGGAGCTAAAGGCCTGCAAATGATACCTGCCAATAGGGTGGTGCTGTAGGTACCTGCCCCACAAGACTGTGGTAAAGGAACCTGAGCAAGAAACATTGCACCTTGCTTTCGGGGAAGCTTGGCAGCACGCACCCCTCTAAAGCACTGGCCATGTGCACCCAGCTAAAGTGAGCCAGGAGGGATGTCCCTGAAGTGTCTCCAGCTGATTTCTGCAGTGTCTCCATCTCCACAGAGTTCTCAGGAACTCTCCTGTAAAGGTAGGCTGTGACCAATCTCTTTCTTTGAAATAACTGAGCAGGCTTCAGTCTCTTTTCTTCCCTCCCAGCAGCTGGATGAGGGGAGAGGAGTTTTGTGTGACACCTGCCTCCTTTCCACACTCTTACACTGTGTCAGCTCCTGGATGTCTCTTTGTGAACTGATCTATCTGCAGCAGAGAGTTCAGAAGTAAATTTGGGGTATTAAAAGGTCTTACTGCAGCTCAACCAAGATAAGCTAAATTATCTTAATGAAAGTTAAAAATAAAAAATAAAATAGAACAATCCAAACCACCAGCTGTAAGGAAGAATTTGCAAACCTGTGCCCAATTTCATTCATTTCATGTAGTACACTCATTTACAGCAGGATAAATTTGGAAATAATGAACTATACAATTCTGGGGGGAAAAAAGTACAGCATTTCTTTAGTCCTTATTCTCCCACTGAGTAAAAAAGCAAATGCAGCTTTCACCCATTCTGGTAGTTCGTGTAGCTGAGGGCCGAATAACAACATCTGTTTCCCTTCTCCTTTACATCATAAGAACTGGGATAAGAAGTGTTTCTTTGGCTGTGAAATCATACTGGAGGCAGCAGCTGCCAAAGCGAGCTAGAAAATGACAAGTGTAGGCAGGATACAATGCATCAAAAATTGATGCCAGCTAATGGAACAGAGGTTTTAAACAGCCTGTGCAGCACCCATTACAGTCCAGTTCTGCAAGCAGGCGGGAGTGCTTCCCTTCAAAACCCTCTGAGTGTCTGGTTTGGAATGAAACGAATCCTGGTATGCATTTTAAGCAGAGACCAATAATCGTGCCAAGTACCCTGGAACGTACTCAGCCATCTGATTCTGTGAGCTGTTTCCCAACTAAGGGGAGTTTTAGATTCAATGTGTGATTAAGACTTGAATCTATTATGGAAGCAGGAACAGTGGAGGAATTATCTTTTGTGATATTTTAAAAATAAATATATAATTGAGAGACTGCATGCAGTCCTCAAAAGAATTTAAAGCTGCATGCAAAACCCCTTTATTCATAGTTATCTACAGAAATTCATGAAAGCGTAAAAAATGACAGCTTATAAAAATGGCCAACTGTCAAATCCAGATGTGGCTGGCTGGAACTTCTGCCTTCAGCACCTTCACACCCAATGTTATTGTGACATTGACCACAGCGCATCTATCTATCACTTCAGAGAACCAACGTGATGTTTTCCAGAAAAAAGCATCAACAGGATAACTGGGAGGATCCCACAAATCTGAAATTGCAGCTACTGTTCTTTACAGACATATGATTTACAAAAACGCCCTAACTAATCTTGCTCTCGCTCCTGCGCACACTTGCTGTGTGCCTTTGCTAGAATGCTTTGAACTGTCGGTGCCACTGTTTCCCCTGCATAATTACTATCTTCTGCTGTTTGTGTGGGTGTCTCGCTTGAAGACACACCACAGAGGCGTTCTTTGAAATAGGAAAACATTTTTGTAATGCCATGATCACGTAAGGAAAAGCAAAAATATTTTTAGTTGCCCTTTCTGTTTATGCTACTAGATCCTGTACTGATGGTATTTGAGGCCTCTTCAGGACAGCAGAAGGGGTCTGAGCCCAAACCCAGGTAATTCCCTAGGTGGACCAGCACTGAATTGGCTATTAGCATGGTATTAGAGCAGACGTTGTACTACTAACTTTCTACATTGCAAGTGGAGGGCATCCTTAGAAAATGACAGCAGTAAGGAGACTTTGAACGTAGCTGGATAGGAATAAGGCTCATACACACAGTTACTTACTGAGCTCTTGTGCCGACCAGCCCACACGGGAGGTGGTGTGTCTGTGTGCTTTTAGACTGCAAGAGAGGAAAGGGAGGCATCAATTCTATTTTCTGCGAAAGAGGTTCTCATCCTTTCAGCCATACACGTTCTTCCCCAGTGCATCGTCCCTGTCAGTTACCTGTCATCTACCTTATGCTCCAATTTTATAATCCATTTCACCTGAAGATAAGATTGTGCCTTAAATTATGCATTCACTGAGAGGCCAACTTGTCTTGTTTAACTGTACAGCTACACTGCCACTCAGGAAGAAGTACAGAGCCGTGAAGCACCTTACGTATTCGAGGATCTGAAAGCTCTTCACAAAGAGAGATGGAGATGCCGATGGCAAAGGGAAGTGCACTAAAAATTGTTGGCAATTGCTGATGTGGAACTTTCATTAGCTTTTATGCAGCCTTTGACACCTCAACCACTTTTATTAAGAGAATTAATGGGAGGGAGGACATTAAGGTTATTTCATCTTGTCCTTGGGGAACTGACTGTCAAAAAGACTGATGTAGTAAATAAAGTGTTTGAGGTAACAGTGACCAATTTGTGGGAATTTGATCCAACAGCAGCTCAGAGCGTGACACTGGACAGTTTTTACTACCACAACAACAACAACAACAAGTCCACCACTGTAGGCTGTAAGACATGGAGTTTTCCCTCTCCCTTCTTTCTTTCCTTTTCTTCCTTTCTTTTTCTTTTTTTTTTCTTTTCTCTTTTTTCTTTCCCTTTTCCTTTTTTTTTTTTTTTTTTTTTTTGCTTCTCCTTTCTTTCTTTCTTTTCTTTCTTTTCCTTCTTCCTTCCTTCCTTCCTTCCTTCCTTCCTTCCTTCCTTCCTTCCTTCCTTCCTTCCTTCCTTCCTATTCCTCTGTTCTTTCTTTATTTTCCTTTTTCTTTCTCTTCCTTCTTTTTCTTTCTCTCTTGCTCTTATTTATTCTTCCTTCTTTTCTTTCCTTTATTTCCTTATAACATGGCAGCACTTCATCCCAAAGCTGTCAGTTCTGTGTCTGTCTCTAAGGTCCCCCAATAAGGCAGAACTCTGTTCTGTCCTTAGTCACCCATGAAATCTCTTAATGCTCCTTTTGATTTGGAGAACACAATGCTGCCTGGAAGGACAAAGGACAGAAATACTATAGGGGAGGGCTCACAGGTACTCTTCATGCCATAACACATGTGGTTATTACTCTGCCCTGATCACTGTAAGGCTGAAGTGCATCTGTGGTACAGAAAAGCCCAGCAAGTCCTGCACCAGTCTGCCTGGACTCCACACGGCCCCACCACAGGGGAAGGACAGACCACCACCAAGGGCAGAACTGGAGAGAAGTTGCTCCTTGGGACGTGCTTGCTTCAGCCTCAAAGGATAAGTTTAACCAAAACCTTTCCTACTTAACAGTGATTTCAGGGCTAACCATCAGCAAAATCATCTTGCTGAATGCCCTTTGGATAGTCTGTTTTAAAACAACATTAAAGGCATAAAGACATAGGGTTGTTTTAATGGGAATAGTGATTTGACACTTGCCCACTTTTATTCCTTACTGCAATAATTCTTTGCGTCCACTGTTTGAAGGAAGTGCCATTGAACCCAGTGCATTCAGAAATGTTAGCCTTCCTATGGTTTGCCATGCTATTTTCTTCAGGGAAAGGGAGCTGGTCGCCTAGCTTTCATACATAAATTCAGTATTTATTCTTCTGATCTGCTCTTCCAGATTTCTTGCTAGCAGTGCAGCTTCAAGTTTCTGTCTTTCCATTTATCACAAGGAGGATATTCGCTGCTGACGCTTCAGAAATATAAATAAATAAATAAAGCAGCAGACCCAGATATACATCTCACAGCATTTTAGAGCTGCTAAAAATAATAGTTGATGTAAGTAGAGCTCTATAAGTTAAAAGTACCGTTTGATGCAAGTAGTGCTTCATAAGTTAAAAGCACAACACAGTCTCTTTGTTTTAGCTGGGATAAACTGTGATTACCATGGTGCAATTAGTAATGAGGAGTCATGGGCAGAGACAAAAAAAAGTTGGGTCTCCAGAGCTTTATTCTAGCAGGCTGTCCCCTGAACAGCACTACCTCCTCACGCAAATATTTGCCCTGAATAAAATGTTCATGCTTTCTAACCAAATAAAAGCAGCCCTGAAATCTGCAGTAATTCTTATGTCACCGCTTGACAGCACTAAGGAAAAACATCTACAGCTGTCGTGCATAAACAGAGAACTGTCTTAAAGCAGCTGAGAGATTTGGCTCATTCATTTTTTCCAGGACAGTTGCTAATGTGGCTGTTTAATGAAAGATGGCAGAAACAGAGAGGGATTCTGAAGTTTAGCACTCACATGTAATAATCATATTTTCCCTGAAAATACACAGAGATATTCAAGTGACCTCTACTGAAAAGATTCTCCTTTGCCAAAGCTGTATGGGTACAGAAGATGGTGAATTTTTATTTGTGTGCCTGTTGGTGTATGTGTGCACAGAAATGCACGCACCATTACTTGCTGTTCGTTGGTTACTATCATACTGCCAGTCTTCGTTTTGTTTTTTAGGCATTCAGGAGAAGATCACCCTTATTTTTAGTTACTTTATGTAATATATGCTTGTCATGAACGAAGTTTAATGATGCTAACAGAGAGACCCACTCCTGCCTTCACTACATTTTGGATTAGGTCTTCTCCTACTAGGTTTAAAAGCAGTAAAGTCTAGTTTGTGGCTAACTATAGGCTACTTCTGATTGAAAAATCAATCATATTAAAAGTTCATTTCAGAACTCTCAGAGATACTGAGGTACAGGAAACTACAAAAAGTCCCCTCGTATTTCTCACCTTAAAAACTTACAGAATGCAATGTTGTTTGTTAAAAATAAGGATTGTTTATTTCTGAATCCTTAACAAACAAAATGAAGACTATTTCCTGACATAAAACAAAAAACTCAGCAGAAAGCAGCAATGTGTCATCAACTCTTTATCTGCCTCCATCTATTTGCAAGACAAATACTTTATAGCACAATGGCCAATGAGAGAGTAATGTGCCTTATGCTTTGCTCTCCTGTCTAGTCTGGATTTTAACTTGCTAATTTTCTGTGGCTACAAACAATGCTTTGGAGTCGTTCAGGCAATGTGTTGCCTATGAGCCCCAGGCTAAGGGATGTTGCTGAGGCCACCAGCAGGTTCTCCAGCTCATGGTGAGAAGAGCGAGCCTTCCTCTTCCTCCCTCTCGTAGCTGCTGTTACACCTACTGCACCGCTGCATAGCTAACCTCAGAAGAATCAGATAAACATTCTGTGCTGGGCTGTGGTTAATGTTTTCAACGAGCACAAATGAGGCTACCTGGAAATCAGGAAAAGCATGACTCAAAGACAAGTGGCTTGCCTGAAGCCCACCTCAACAGCCAAAGCATTTTCAAATGTGCTCCTCTACAAAGAAGAGGAAGAGATGTCCTGGTCAAGCCAAGAGAACTCAGCTGACAGCCTGGGCTGACTTAATACAGATGACCCTAGCACTCATGGCTCAAGTAGATCGCAGCCTCCTTCCACAGATGAAGTAACCCAAAGGTCCTCCAGCCAGCAAGCTGTCCTGTAGGCTGTCCCTGCAGCGCTGTCATCTGCTTAGCCACCCACAAGCACGGGTAGCAAGGAGCTGAATCTGACCCTTTTGGAGGAAGGGGGAAGTGTTTCTTTGCAGGAAATGAAGCAAGACTAAACAGAAAGTGCCTCTGTTGGTTCTGCAAAGTATTTAGCTTTGAGACAGTATTCCTGTGAGAAATATTATTCAAAACCCAGTTGCAATGAAAGGCAAGATCTAGATCTAAGTTCTTGTCTCTCCAGGCACAAGTTAGTCCTTCTCCAGCCCCACCCTTTAATAATCTTTCCACACAATGTTACGTAACATTAAAATACTATCAAGCATTAATCCCAAGCATCACATCCATTTCACCTCACTGCCAGCAGCGGTTCTGACAGAAGATTGTGTTATGCCCAGGAAAACAAGCCTGCTTCAGTGCAGCACAGCACTGGCACAAGATATTTGGGGTTTCTCAGGACACCTCATCTTTCACTGACAGGCCCAGAGTTTAAGCAAATGGATTACTTCATCCCAAAGTGTCCTGAATCACAGATATTACCTCACAAAGCAATCAAAAAATCCGCAAAGCTGCTCCATCTCTCCTTTTTACCCTTTAATACATAACATGCAATACAATAACAGCCAAAGGAGTACTAGCAGGTCAGTCTGAATGGTTACTCCCATTTCCAGGAACACTGAAGTTAAATTTGCATGGGAGTGGACCACAGCATTTTGCTTCCTGCTTCTAAAAGATGAGTTTTGGTGAAGCCAATATCCTGGACAGACACAGTTTGCTACTGGTCAACCATTATACAGGATAAATGAGGCAGTGAACACTACTGAGTACCCAACCCCTCAGTAATACATGCCATTGCAACCTCAGAAATGCCTATTTCTAACCCAAGAGTAAACGCTGCCTGTCTTCACAGGGAACAATTAAGGTGGGCAGGTACATGGCAGACGGGGGGGCCAGGAAGATACTACCTGCAAGATATTTCACACCTATCAGAAAAAGAAGAGGGCTTGTACTGAAGTGGATGGGAGAAGTCCCTGAAGAAAGGAAGGTGTCCTACAGAGAGGTTGATGGGGCTCTGAGAAAGCTCATGACATCCAAACGGCAAACAGATGAACATAGATGATCTGAGAACTGCTGTTGCCTATGTCACTGACTTCCCAAGTCAAGTTATCTTTCTCTGCCTCCTGATAGCCTTGTTTTAGGATGGTAACAATGCCAACTTTCCATCTTTGCAAGTCCTCGTAAGATCTATGAGTGGGTGCCATTAAAAAGCTGTCAGCATTTTTAATTATGACAATATGCTGTCCCGTAACACAGCTCGTCTCTCTCAGAAGCCAAACAATAGCCTAGCTCAATTATTAATTTATTGTGAAAGTACCTCACCTTTTGCCAACAACACTGTTCCAAATTGCTTCTTTAGCTCTGCTGTCAACACACAACCTCACTGTTTATGGGTCCATGTGAGGCACAAAAACCAAACCATACATCAACTTTTTAACATATTAAAAGGATAATATGATATGATACTGCATTTTCAATAAAACTCCATCCAGTTTAAATATATGTAGAGAAGGACTTCTTGTGTTTTCAGCCTAAAAAACTCACCATGTGCAATAATATGAATCTATGCAAATAGCCATAACCCCAAGTATGCAACTGAAAAATTATTGTGTTTTTTTCACTTATTTGAGTAATCTGCTTCAAGGCATTACAAGTATTGCCAGGAAGAGGTATCTCTTACTGTACATTTCTCTTCCAACTTGTTTCATTACATCTGGACTTCCTGAAACAATGACTGGAGTACAGTATGGCTGAAGAAAGCTAGAAGTGGCGTACTAGTTTTAGTTCCAAGCTGAAGCCAACTTCTTGTCACTTATTCTGGCTGGTGTAATAACAGAGCAATTATTTTCTTTTATTTTGTGAATTTTACCAGTCAACTATTTATTTCAAACACATGATTCTCTTCAGAGATCATCTGAAAATTGCTTCTTTCTTCTGCTCTTGTCAGAAACAAATGTCAGCACAATGCTGAAGTCTAGGACTTGCTGTTCTGCACCAGAAAAATAGTGTCAGAATTAGCAGGACTGCCTTCAGGGGCACACAGGGTGTAAAAGGCTAACAGATTAGTTTATAGGTCACTCTTGGTACCAGAAGGAAAATTGATTTTGTTTTCTTGCCATCTAGCTCTCACAAAACACATTTTCCAGTTTGTCATCTCATATGTTTGGCTAGAAGAAGTCGTAATTTATTTTGAGCAGATATTGCTTGTCCCTAATTCTGAAAATATGAGGCTAAACAAACAAACAAACAAACAAAAATCTGACAGTTGCAAGGTATTTACTTACCTTCTACAGCTGATGCACTCAGATGACCATGTTCTTGTTCAGGAATTATGGGCAGTATCTTCCTGGCCTGTGTGGTAAGTGGAACCTGTTGTTTGTTGGTCTTCACTAGGAAAAGGTAAAATATTTTTATCCACACTGCTAAAAAACAAATAGATCTGCAGAGGGTTACGCTTTGAATATGCAGGTTTGAAGATCACTGAGAGATATCTGAATGCGAGACAGAGGTGCACAGCCAGTTTTCAATGGGATTTCAGTGCCTATAGGTGCAGATACACATCAGGGAGTCCTGCAAGTACTAACCACGTTCTGGTCTTTCACTTCCTCTTGGCACTAGCCAGACTACAATACATTGATCCTAAGACTTCATGGAAAACAGCTTGAGGGTAGGCCACTAAATTGCTCTCAAAAAGTCTACTAGCAGTGAAAATGCAAAAGCATGCAAATATGGGGATAACTAAGGGTCTCCAGAACACGAAAAGCTACAGGTGGCCAGTTAAGCAGAACCAAGTGAAATTCAGAGCGTGAACTTCCCAATTCATTCTCACATAAGGATGGCCCAGACGGTGTGCCTCAGATAACTTGCCATACACACAGGGAGAGTAACTGGGGGTTGTACAGCACTTAACAGAGATGAGAGCATGCACTTCAGAAACAGGCAGAGATATGGCGATGCCGTTAGCACGCTGACACGCAGACATGGTGTCCTGCTGAGATACACGTTAGGAAACATAGAAGTAGAGATGCCAGGCTAATGACATTTTGATGCAATGCATTTTTCAAAGAACTACAGTAGAACACACAGCATTTCAACTCCAGATCCACCCTGTCCCTGACCATCCATAACTTCTGTTAACCTACAGATAGATTTCTCCTGAGTTCATAACAAGAGGAAGAACCGTGCCATTTATATTTAGCCGTATCCTTTCCCCACTTTCGATATCAACTTGGCTTCTCTCCTTTACAAATGCAGTTAACAAATGGGGTTTGGATCTTGGTGATTAAGCAGCTGAGTATGAAAGACAAAGTTAAAACAAAACTTGGGTAGGTTTAAAAATAGCAGTGGGTCATATTCCACCCTCAGGCTGAACCTGAAGAGAATGGGAACGAAGGCTGATATTCCCTTTGGAGCCCATGTGTAAGGCTGCTCTGCATGCATGCAAACGGAGCAGAGAAATTGCCCCTCATGTATCAGTGCTCTACTGAAAGCATACAGGGGCTATAAAAAGCTCCTTAAAATTACCTGTCTCCCATAGATTTTATTCTCCCTTCTGAAACAGCAAAAGACCCAAAGTGGTAATTAGGCTTCACATTTTTCTCTGGAAACATTGCATCTTAGAAACACGTACGTCTGTGTTGAATACTGAACACCGTGACAAGCTTTGCTGTTCTCAGCATTATTCATCTACGTTGCAGAGGCAGAGACAACTATACAGCTATGTCAAGAACTAACTAGGAAGGATCAGAATAAAATATGTGATGGTTCATTTAGCCGAGATTAAACAAATTTCTCCTTTCTTGGCTCTGCACATATTTGGTGCTGTAGAGGATGCGTCCTGCCTGTCCTCTTTGCTAAAAAGAGCAGGTGCCACAGAACACAAGGAGGACTGAGTCTGCATTCATTGAGATGCCAGCCCTGACACTGCTGAGACAGGGACTGGGCCTATTTCCAACCTGTCAACTAACCTGAAGCTGTAGCAGTACATCAAGATATGGCAGAATTTGGCCCACTTCTAATCTTCTAGGTCAGGAACTATTATTTTAATAGGGTAGCATAGAAAACAATATAGGAACTCAAATGACTGAGGGGAAATTTGTCTTATTGTTTCTTATGTGCAAATTATAGTTGTCAAGCGCACTTATATCAGATGCTATGGATGTCACAAAGTCTAAACAGTCCAGAAAACAACAGCAGGCCAGAAACCCTGAGGTTTTATTCTCTGAGTCTTGGTTGTCACCGTGATCCCATAACATTCTTCTTTCAGGATGAGTCATGAAGTTACCACCCAATTGCTTAGTGGCTGCAGGTCTTTTAGCAATTTAAAGCATGTGTTTTAACCAAGCTACCCCACTTTTCATGTTACTGGAAAGTCCAAAATTTCTGTATCTGAGAACTGTAGCTATTTCCCTTTGCTTCCAGCATCTAAGCTATTTTTCTACTTCTGCATTTCTCTTAGCCTGAACCAATTGAGTCAAACCAGATACTCAAATTTAACCTTTCCTCTAGGAGAAACACAAAACACCTTCGCAGTAGCAAAAGCCGTATCAACTGCTGACCATGTGTCCCAGCCCGACCCATGGGGATGGGTGTCTGCTGCTGTATCAGGAATGGCTGCTGGTCTGTGGGAAGACAACCATTGCTGCTGGGGGTCAAGGCCAAAACCCCAATTCAGGTCTTTGCTAACAGAGAACTCAGCAGGCCACAGAGTAGCCAGGTGCTCTGCATATTTGCTGACTCTGGGCTACATTCATTTTCATTAGAAAAAAGGTATAAGTAAGTCTAAGATTCCAGGTAAGTAGCATAGATATGAACATACAAAATTCATCTTGTAATTCACAGTCTATTGAAATCTTAATTAAATATGTTAGTGCTTCAACAAATACAGTCTACAGAATACTCGATACCATGAATAGGATATGTTCAAAATCTGTTCCAGCAAATGCAATATGAATATTAATTTGATACAGTTGAAAGCCAAGAGCATCATAAGATAATCAGAAGAAAACATACTCAAATACATCAGAATTAACTTTGCATTACTGTGAGCCAGACGAGTCAGGGAATCTTGTATTTGTATCCCAAAATGTAATGAACCAAATGATTACTTTGAGCCAATGGAGTATTACTGAAAACAAGAGAAGTAATACACAATTTCAGCAATATAGAAGGCATTATGTCAGAACTAAGGTTGCTCACATAGACTATAGAGTAGTAATATGATGATATTAACAATACGATTGCATGTCTGCACAGTCCCATTCTAGAATAGGAGTGGGAACAGGGTTTTTCTTTCCAACAGACCTTATGCTGCTTTCAAAACAGGACAAAAATAAATAAGGAAAGTAATTTTTATGCTACAGAAATAAGGTCTAGATGGGAATTTATAGTGGTAAACTTGTAGCGATATAAATTCACACTGCATCTTATAACCCACATACTTACATTAATGAAACTTCCAGTATGAAAAGGTCTGCTAGGCAGATTCACTCATAGCTACCAAAAGCACTCATTTATGCACTTTATTTTTCTTGTGCAATATTTTTCTTTTTTTTTGAACAGTGTAATGTATAGTTCATAGACGCTGGCCTGCTCCCAGCATCTGCCATGTTCCCAGGAGTTATTTTTTTTAGGATACAGTCATATAAGAATAGCTATACTTAATCAGTTCCTAGTAGTGGAAAGGGTATTTAAGTGGTTTAGGGAAAGTGGGTTAAGGAAAAGAGCAATGTAAATAGAGCTACCTTCCATTTCACTGGAACCAAGGCGATTTAAGCAGTGAGCTATGTGACAGTTTAGCAATTTCTATCAAAGCTCTTTTAAATCACTTTGGGGAATACTATCTAGTCCTTATAATTGCTATTATTAATTTATTAAGTTGTTCCAAAATCTCTTCAACTGGCTCTTCAGTTTGAGAAAAGAAAGTCTTGCAATAAAAGCCTCTGATGTGGAAATCTCCCTGACATTCTCTGTGATGAACACAAAGCAAGGAGTAGATTTTTCACCTTTGGTTTATTTTCCACAAACTACACTAGCAAGTCCTATTTGATATGAAAATCCTCTGTGTCTGGAAATACAGGTCAGCTGCTTAAAGAAGACATATTTCTTGCACTGATGAAAAAGCATCTTGTTCTCTTTCCCTTCTCTTGTGGCTGCACTAAAGGGCAACTGTGTTTTGTCAATCCAAACCACTCAAAGGACTATTTTACATAAATGTAATGGCAGAAACAGATCTAAAGTCTAGAAAACATGCACTGTACAGCTCTGTACATGCTCTCACACACTTTTTTTTTTTTAGCGTAACTGCACAGACATGATACAGTCAACGTTTATGACCAGAATGCTTTAAAGCTTCTCTATTTCCACTGTATGTGCCTAATCATTCATAGTACCGTGAATTTCTAAAGTTGGAAGGTTGTAATTTTAATCCTACCCTAGAGAATTTACTGTAGATTTCTCCTCCTCTCCTCCTTGGAAGAAAGGCCACTGGACTGGATGATGGTAATTTGTGGATGCAGAGACACTCACAGTTTCACAAGAGCAGCATACATGCTGTAAATTATCTATTTGTGGGACCACAGTGATATTGCGCCACTAATTTACTGAGCCTATGTAGGAAAACATTCTTATTCTCAAAGTGCAGGCTTCCTTCTTTTTCTCTCCTCAAACTTTCTGAACTTTGACTAACCTTTGGGAAATACCTTGTATATCTTTTCATCTATATGAGATACTGTCACACTGACTTACATATACAGTTATTTATCCTCATTGCAGTGTTTCCAGAATGGCTGTATTGTCTTCAGTGCACCTCAATGTCGTGTTCAGAGATTCCAAGCTGTACACTAATGATAATTACAATACTACCAATGGTTGTTGAATAAGTAATTGCTATTTATAATCTACTATCACAGTAGCAAATCTTAAACTTAGGAACTGGAAAAAAAAAAAAAAAAAAAAAAAAAAAAAAAAAAAGTAAACATTTTTCATATGGTCTTGATTCTACTTTTAATTCTATTAGTATAAATCAGGAAATTGACTGGATTGATTGGACCAATGATGTGTGAAATCAATGAATATCAGATTAGAATAAGGTCCATTATTGCAGTTACAACTAAGCATCTTTCTGGGTTAAACTGATAGGTTGAAGCAGGAGGAACACAGAAGTAAGAATAACAGACCAATATGTGATTCCTGTTCTCTTCAGCATAGTAAAACTAGATTTGAATTTCCATAAAACTTCATCATCAAAAATGCCTTTGGATATACAACATTAAAGATGTCATTGTGAACATGCTGATAAAATAGTTATGGTATTAGTGAAGCTACTAAAGACAAAAGGTGGCAGAGAGATAATTCCTTTCCTGGGGGATGAAAATAATGAGCTCATAAATATCTTAGACCTTAAATAAAATCTTAGAGGTAGCCAGCACTCTAAAACTGAGTAGCATAAATTGTACTCCCAGGAGAGTTCAGACAGACGGGGAGCTAGCTACTCACTCTTTTCTAGGTAAAATTGAAATGCTGTGAGTTATTGAATAGTAGATGGAAATTATCAAGCCTCCTCTAATTCTCAAGGAATTGACAAGACAAAAAGCAAGGTAACCAAACCTAGACAAATTTAAAACCATTTATTTCATTTGCTGGCTTTGTAGATATTCTTGTTTTGGAGGGAGATTTTTGTTGGTGGTGTTTTGTGTTTTTTTGTTTGTTTGTTTCTTTTGTTTTTTCCATTCAAAGCTATTATTCTTCATGTTCATGTTAATATTTAAAAAGCCAGAGCTCCCTTTGTGAAACCAGAACCCATGGCATTTATTGAAGCATATGACTTTTCCGGCAATATCAGTAACATTCAGAGCTGTATCTGATGATTTCCCCTCACACAAACATTTATGATCAAATTCTAATTTCTGCAACCAAAACTTGGAGTTTAGTCATGCCTCTTAATTTATCTGGGCTAGCCACATTATACTCTCAAAAGATCGCATTTTAATACCTACCTGAAACTATTAAATTGTACTTTGTTGGGATTTTTTTCTAGCAATATCCTACTGAATGCCAGCTGAGCCATTCCCTGAGTCCTCCTACAACTGTCCATTCCATTCTTTGCTAGCAGATTTTGTCAAGCCAAAAACACATAGAGCATACATAAATGTATGTACAGCTTTGTACACTTCTCTTACACACACAAAGCACTCACCTGCCAGAATTCAAATGTGGAACACAAGGTCACCAAAAAGTAAAAGAAGGTAAAAGAAAACAACAGCAAAGTCCTTAATGGAAAACATTTGGAAGACTGAGAGAAGCATTCCCACTTATATAAGTCTTTGTGGAGTTTCACTGTGAGAAATATTTATTTCCGATAGAAATATGTATCCATAACATAAGCCAGATCAAATTTGTGTAGGATCAAGGTAACGCTGAAACAAAACTGAAGCATCCTTTGACAGGAAAGTCTTAAAAGGACTTTCTTGAACTCCCCAGGCTTCACAAATTTGTTAGGTTTTTATTTTACTTGTATATTACTTACCAGGAAAAAGATGAATTTTAGTAGGAGAAATGGTTGTTGTTGCATGTCTGGAATCTTTTTTGCTTTGAATAGTATAAACTGCTGCTGCTCCTCTGTGTTTACAATCTGTTTTAAACAAAATGAGATATCCTCAGCTATAGAAATACATACAGCACTCATTAGAAGGAAAGCTGGTACAGCCCTTATGCCTAAATCGTTTAACACTTTCCCTGAAGAAACAGGAAGGTTTTGAAGTAAGGTCAGGAGGAAAACCTGGGGTCAGATGTTTTATATTTTCCCAAATGGCATTTTATGGCTCCATTTTTGCCCTTTTCAAATTATTCTTTCCTTCTCTATAGCATGTAACTCAAGCAGACTTTGGAAGATTATAAAAAAAGCAAACATGCATGCTCTGGTACAGGTTTGGAGTCATGCTTCTGACTGTGGAATAGCAAAGATGAAGTGTACTGGCTCCCTAGGAAGCCGACAGCTTCTTTGCAAGTGTGTAGTGTTTATCTTTGGGAGCACAGTACCAGAACAAGCTCTACACCACTGAGAGAAGATAGAGCTGGGTTGAACACCTCTGACTGCCCTCAGCACCCAGTGCTTTCCATCATCCTGCTGCTCTCTCCATGGCACTCTGCTACAGTGACAGCAGCTCAAGACTCAGCTTCTGACAGCAGACTTGCCCCACTTTTACACAACAGAACTGAGGTTTTTTTCTTTTGAGAATGCCAGGAAAAAAAAAATCATCTCTAAAAAATTCATTAAATTAGCATTATTTAGGTCATGATGTTTTTATGAATACCCAGGTGAGAGCTAATATGCTGAAGCCTTAAGTATGTGCTCTAACAGTTAATGTCAAAAGAAGCTCTAGAACTGGCTGTAAGACAAGAGTGGGAGAGTAAAGGCAAAAGGACTAATTTCTAATTTAGTTTCCTTGACATGGATCAGTTGTAACCTCCTCAAAGTTTATTTGGATATTTTATTTTATGCACTCTTGGAAATAACTTCATTAATGTTTCAGAGAGTCTCAGAGTCTGCCTAGCAGAAAGTCTTGGAAGGTCTCGAGAGGAAATGAATAATTCCATATTTCTTACCAGCTTTCACTAGTGCTCAGAAATAGAGAGGAAAACTACTAACTGAATTATGACTGTAAAAATTCTAAGCAGCTGTTTTAGGCACATAGTTTAGGCACATTATATTCTGTCAGATTCTTTAGGCACCATAGAAAAAAAAAAAAAAAAAAGCAGCATGTAGACTTTTTATTAATATATACATGCAAGAAATAAAACCCTTAAATCTAATTTTTATGTGCTTATCTTTTTGCCACTAAGATACTGCTGTTGTATATGATGTTATATATAGTAAATTTAAGTAATGAAAATACTATTCCTCTATGAACAGTAAACATATTCTAGAAGTAAATCAGAAATCAGAAGCCCAAAAAGGGCATCTTTTCCTCCCTGCTTGTGTCCACAACAATTCTGAAAAGCTTGCATTTAATAGAAAAACTATGTTTAAGGATAAAGGCAGTAAAATCGTTACTCATCACTACTAATGGTTCTGCATTAAAATGAGATGTTATGACTCAAAGCATAGAAAATCTCACTCGTGACATTTATGGAAGCTTTCAAATTGCAAGTGAAAGTCCTTCAAACTAGAGTAGTTAATGGCCCACTTATAAAGACCTATTTTACAGTTTGTGTGATCCTTATGTACATAAAATAGGACTCAGACTTTTGTTCTATCAATAAGTAAAAGATCATGCTATTCAATCAAGATACTCTGATAAGGAGTTTCTTTTCTTATTTGGAGGGGGTGCAACAGACATGTCATTTTAAGCAACTGTTTCGCTTAATTGATTAAAAATAAATGCATAAAATATTTACATTTTTAAAAATCACAGAAACATCTTGAGTGTAGGCATCCTTCTGCCTTCTGTTCAGTCATGACTAAATCTAAACTTTTATTGCTCTTTCATTACTAAACTACTTGTGGATACAATTAGGATGATCACGGGAATGGATGTAGCTTATCATTTTTTCATTACCCCTGTGATGAAGGTCTTTGTTCTGCAGCTCTGGACTACAAGGGGAATGGACAGCTGTCTGGTAATAGCAACTAAATGCTGGTTCTCCAGAGGCTTTCTACCCACTCAGGGCTGAAACGGGCAGAAAGTCTCAGGAAATTGCTGCGAAAAGCATCTGAAAGCTATTACCCCAGGTAGCAGGTTAAGTAACACTCGTTTCACATTGATGAAAGGGAGTTTGCTCCCTGTACCACCTACCTCTGACTTCTGATGAAAAATGAAGACCAGCAGCTGACAAGGTCAATTTTCTACACTGTTTTTGCACAGAGGACTTTATCTCGGTTGCTCAACAGTCTCATGCTTATGGTACTCCTACACGTTTATTGTTGCTTTCCCCATTGAATATTGCTAGAAGAAATACTGCAAACCCTGATTTCAGCCTCTATTCCAAGTGAATTGCATAGGAAGAGCCTGTTTTGGGTGGTGAATGCATTATGCACAAACAATTGTTTCAGTCTCTGAAGTAAGGACAAGTTCTTCCATAGCAAAGTTACTTTTTTATCACTTGGAGTAGTCAAACAGTGCTGTTTCAGAAATCACAACAATATTTTATTTGCTAAAATAACAGCACAGAAAAGAAATGTTATCTGAGCTTAATTCAGCTCTAGGACTAAGAAAGCACTGCTTGGTTGACCTGTGTGGTATTGCACCCCCACTGTGAATTCAGATGACCAGTTTTTGGGACAGACAGCTGAGTGTCTCTCTCATATCTAACCCCTGACTTTGCTTGACCATGACCTAGATGAATCATCTTCAGGAAGGAAAGGGTATTTCTATCTATTTCTATTGTCATTGGCATTTCTGCTTAAGATCTTCATCAAGGCTCAACTGTAATCACTTTATCTACTGAAATGACTCTGAAACCAGAAGTTCATTGGACTAAAGATCATAGGCCACCAAGCATCTGTCAAAAAAAAAAAAACATACTTCATTTACCACCAACAAGCTGGATTTGCATCCACAATTCCAAGGTGAAAGGGGATAGCATCAATCATCTGAGTATTCCAGTTCCTCTCTAAGAAACTCCTATCATATTACAATTAAAATACTGTTGTCTGAACCACATTAATAATCAACAGCTTCCTTATAGTAGATATTTCATTGTGTAGAAATTTAAATTCATGTAGATTAACTTTTTGTTACTTACAGTTTTGTCCATTTTCATAAACAATTTTGTAGATGACAATTGAAATAGTAAACACAATAATGACTAGAATCATACTGAGCCAAATGATCTTCACCATGCACATTGGATCTGTCCAGAAAAAGTAGGAGAGATTAAATAAAGCAGGAAAACACTGACAGAAAAGAAAAAAAAAATCAGAATAATTTGTCTTGATATTTTCTTTAACTATGCCTATCCCCACAGATGAAAATTTAAACAAAACATAAGGTTGTGCCTTTCTCTTTCAGCCTTCTTTGTTGTTTGCAACTGAGTTTTCCAACCAGAATTTAGTTTCATTTTCATTTGTATCTGTCTCTCCATGTCTGAAAAAGTTAAAAACTATACTAGTATCATAGAAAGGCCTACTTATTAAAAACAAACAAATAAACAAACAAACAAAAACCAAGACATAATCTGCCCTCTCTTAAAGAGGATTTTCCCTGGAATTATTTTACACTGCCTTAGCCAACTCAAAACCACTTATTCTTTTCCATCAAAGTTACAGCATAAAATGTATTTGCCATATAAAACTAAATGAATGTAATATACATGTAATTCACCAATTCCCTGATGGGAAGTGTTGCATATATGTACTGGAAGCCCTGATTGTGATCAGGCAATCTCCTGCAGCACAAAGTGAAACTTGAAAAGCTGACGGTTTGTCCTCTGGGAAAACTAAGCCTAGCTCAGTTGAATATTTCTCTTTTAAGTCAGGCTGAACATAGGATATTGCAGCTGGACATTAGGAAAAGTCAAACCTGTCTTCTGGTCCTTCTAGCTGCGAAGTTAACTGAAATTGTTTAATTTACCTCCAAGATAGCAGGGTATGCCATTAGGGGGGAGGGAAGAGGAAAAAAAAAAAAAAAGTAATTCTAGATTTTTTCAAATATGCATTTGGTAAGTCTGTCATTATTAAGTGGAGGAAAAAAAAAAAAAAAAAAAAAAAGCAAACCAAATGTACAGACACTTGTTTTGCTTTCTAGCTTCTAGGGAAAATAAAAGCAAAGCAAAACAGTTGACTATAACTGTCAGATGACTATTAAAGATGGTCTTTTTCGATGGGATGATTAAAATTGCATTGTTTTGCTGTGAAATACTTTCAAGTGGTTTCTGAGAGCAGAGAACTGCCTACTGGAGATTTTCTCAAACATTCAAATTGTTTCCGAGTTTGATTTCCCTTCTGACTCTCCTTTGTAACTTACATTCCACGTAAGACTCCAGCTGCAGTGAAATATTTATGCAGTCATTTTGGTCGTCAATCATGGCCACTAGACAGGAGTGATTTAGGTATTCCTCAGCTGCATTTCTTCCTCTGACTGTAGAGTTGGTGATGCGGATTTCCAGCATATAGAAGATACTATCCTCTACTTCTTCATTTGCATGAAGCATAGTGAAATTAAAATATTTGTAAAAATAAATAATATCTTCTGACTGTTCTTCCAATGAGCCTTTTTCTTTTGGAACTACAAATTAAAACAAAAACTGTTATATAATGACAGACAAAAAAAGACAACTCTTAGAAGGAGTGATAAATATTTTTTCTGTCTCGTTTGTGAAAACAAATAGTAATTTTTTACATTACTGACTATGATAAAAATGGACAAAAGGATAAAATGTAAAATCATTCTGAACAGATCTGAGGAGTATTGATTATCTACACAAAATATTTTTCCTTAGCAAATTATAGCCTTTTTTTTTTTTTTTTTTTTTTGCTTTACTACCAGCTTCAAAGCTTTTAAGATTTTTGTTGCATTGTCAGCTGTTGTCTAACACAGATAAAAATTGTGCTATGAAGAAAAACAACAACAGGAAAAGCTGTATGATGCTAGACATCTGAAGTGCACATCTAGCCTCTGTGCTATCACTTGCAGAAGGGTTTTGTTCCATTTCAAACCACAAGCTGTGAGACTCACAGAATGTTAACAAATACATGTGGGTGAGACTGTGTCAGTTGTGTTAGTCATATAGGTATAAATGAGAACAGAGATTGTCCACATACTTTTTGCTTTGGCATTTTCCACGCTTGGAAACACAGCTACTTTTTACTAAAGTGATGCAGTTTGGAAAGAATTGCATTTCTTATGCTCAGGGCTTGGCCTCTTGCCCCTGTTGCTGACAATGTTAGGAAAGCAAAATTCAGAAGCATCCTCTCCCCCAGATTTCCAGAGACAAGTGCATAAGGCACAGAAGGAATATGCTGCTACTGCTCTGAAAAGCTGTGGTGGTTGCTGAACTCTTTTTCATATTGCTGGGCCAGTCCTTACTCAGTACTGCCTTCCATAGAACAGGTAAAGTCATTTTGATGCTAAACAGTTGCGGATACCACAGGCAATAAGCAGAAAAAATGTTATCTTATTTCTTTTATTTCTTGTGTAGCTGCCACCTAGACTGTTAGCATCTTTGATTTAGTTCTTCAGATACTTGCTTTCATCATATCAGCCATCAACAAGCAGAGTTCCACAATGACTTTTAAAAGCAAATTCTTCAAGAAAACTCATCAAAAAGTACAACTCTTTATAAATAAATGAAATATTTTGGAAAACCCAGCAAGAGTTAAAGAACAAAGAGAGATATAAGAGTGCTCATAAAAAACAGATGACAGAGGTCAGATTTGCAACAGAAACATTCCAGGTGGCTGCTGGATAAGGCACTCTTTTCTCACAGCACCCTGCTTGCAGATCAATACAGATCCCCCTGAAGATAATGAACCCTCCCTCACACACATGGTTTTACATAAGATCCTCAAAGAGAACAAATTGGCATTTTGCTACCTATGTTTTTCTGCTGAGAATCTGGCATAAACTCTGCATTTTGTAGCAATGCAAAAAAAAAAAAAAAAAAAAAAAAGCTATTAAGGACAAAAAAAAATGTTCATAGAACTTAAAAAGCCCATAGAGAACCAGCACCGTGTTATAATTGTCTTTCGAATACCAAAAAAAAAAAAAAAAAAAAAAAAAACAAACACCAAAAAAAAACACCATGCATGTTGTAATTAACTACTTCCAAATGAAGTATTTTGCTTTTCCTACTTACTTTTTTTAGTTATCACTCCTGATCCTTGATGATCAACATCCACATCTCTGTTGGATTCACATTCCAAGTATTTAGTATGTGATTGTTGTTCCCTACTAGATGATTGGCAAATACATGGATTATTTTGGAAACTGGAATGATTTACAATGGTCTTCAGCAAGATAGTCTGGTTTTCTCTTCTTTGTTTCAGTGATCTTTTGCAAGAATTGTTAAAAGTGCAAAGTGGAAAAGTGGTGTTACTTAATGAACAGGTATCCATGCACGATACAACGATAGTGTTAGCTGAAAAACAAAGAGTATCATATCAGCAAAACCATCTCAAAGGACATAGACAAGTATGAGTGTTTATGTATCACGTAACATATCCTTTAACCATCATATAATGAGATGCACTTTCTTTCTTGAGAATTACAGCAGCATAGTGAATGCATCATGAACTGAGAGAAAGAAAGCAGAGAATATTCCTCTAGCCTACATGCTGGATTTTATTGCTGAACTACATGGAATATCTTCCAGTACCACCTTGCGTTTGTGGTCATCTCTAGTCTCATTCCTGTTTCAGAGTTGTTCAGATTTCATTGTACTTAAAGAGAAGATGAAACTGCTCATGTTTGAAAAGGGTAACACAGCCCTGGAATTGTGCAGTTGCCATACACCGGGGTGATCATGCTGCAAAAAAAAGCTATAATGAGGATGAAAACTTTCTTGTCAGTGACATTGAAACCTTACAGTGAAACTACAGAGAAATGCTGCTGGTCTGTCCAACCACACCCTTCCTGCTCTCTGATACTCAATCGTGAAACTTACTTATAACCAATTTTACTGTTAGTTGAGTTTCAGTATCAAATTACTGCAGCTGGAGCACATTAATGCAATTCTAGCAAATGACAAAAACCAAATAGTATTCATTATTAACGAGTGCTATTTTAGCTGTCCTCCACATTAGAGTAAGGCTTTATTGTATGAATCATGTATTTTTACTTGACTTAACCTTGAACTATTTTTTCAGCATGAAAGTAATTTAAGAGTAAAAAACTTCTGGGGCTCCAACATGAAATCTGTATTTATGAGCACAAATAATCAGGCTCATGTGTCGACGTGGCGCTATCCCATATTTTTCTGGCTGAGCTTCCAATTCTGGTGTTACCTTTGCATCTCTGAAAAGGAAATTTTGCATCTACCACTCATTATGAGTAATTGGGATAATATGTTCATAAATCCTTATGTAGAGGCAGGAACGCAGCCTTTGATTGCTCCAGTACTCAGCCGCAATCTGACAGTTTCAACAGCCATCTGTGCTCACATCGTAGCGGACTTGCCTCAGAAACAGTTCAGTGGGGGATTTTGGGCAGAATACGGAAATAAAATCTGAAATCCAGCACCACAGTCAGTTACTTTTGCTTTATTAACACCACGTTAGAATATCATAAACGCATAAAACGTAATACATTGAAATGTAAAATATAGCATGTGTAGGTAAGAGAAAAGCTAGGCTGTGATCTTCCCCTTAAGAAAGTCACAAGATTTTCCCGCAAGTGTTTTTGATCTGACCATCACAACCTGGAGCAGAGCAGGCTCTTGAGACCCAATTCTTCCAGCTGAAGGGGGTGTTTTGGGCAGCGATCCTTCGTGGAGATGAGCCAGCATCAGAAGAAAACTGCTTACTCTACCCTCCTGGCAAGGCATGGTGCATCTGGGCAACTAGTCTAAAACCACTGCTGCAGCTTTCAGGGTCAGCTAATGGCAATTCCCTGCTGTGCCCCTTTCACCAAGGAATTTGTACTGGCACTTGTGAATCCAGTGATTGTGCTGTGACAGTGGTCTATCAATGGTCACTCCGTTTTGCATTACATGCTCCACATGAGCAAACAGGCTCAAGAGCTGCCTAGCGTTGGTTGTAGGTATGTAAAAGGCATGTTAAACAAATGGAAAACCTTTAATGCTGTCCTGTAAGGGAGGGTATTACTCTCCTCTCAAAAGATCTTTACTGAGAAAGCCATTCAGTACCATTAAACCTCACATTCTCTCATCTCACAGGACTGTGGGCTTTCCAGGGAAGAATATGCATTGCTGAACAGTAAGCCAGGCTGCAAATAGGTGGGATTTTCCCAGTGGATTACGTGGCAGACAGACAGCTGTACCAGAGTTTTGCTGTTCAGTACAGGATTAGGAAACATCCCTTCCCAAATGTAAGCACCACTGGAAATGTGGAAAGGGTTTTGAGAAAAATGAATGCAGAAAACCTTACGAATTATGAGGATCACTGAGACAAAACCATGCAAAGCATCTCTAGGAAACTGCTTTATATTCAAAAATCTGTAACTCACATGCTTAATGTTAAGTGCTATGACTATGAAATTCCTTTACTAAACCTCTATTTACAAGTTGGGTTTGTTTGTTTGTTTTCTATAGAAAACCCAATTCAATTAAAATGAAATTATTCACAGAAAAAAAAAAAATAGAATTTAAAAGAAAAACAAATAACTTGTTTCCATTCAGAAAATCATAAGTATTTCACTTTTGGATTAGCTTAACTTTTTTTTTTTTTTTTGTATTTGATCTGTGATGCCCTGTTTTGAGTCAATTCAGCAGTGTCTAAAATTACATTTTTTATCACTTTCTTACAGAAATGGTAGCAATCCCATAATGTGGCAGATACAAAGCCTTCTATACAACTTTGGGAATGCGTAACTGAGATTATAGAAGATACAGCCTACCAAACTGTACAGGACTGGGACTGAGAGCCTCAGGCTCCAAGACAACAAGTTCCTGTTCTAAAGCACCATAGTTTAAAGTTTCAGAGACCAAAACTGGCTGGTTGCTTTACAGATTTAAAAGAAACTTTTCACTTTTGGCAACGCTGAACTGTGTTCTTTATGATAATTTTTTTTGTCTTATTTTTCTGCAAATTCCATTTCCCCAAAATTGCTGTAAAAAAAATAATAATAATAATAATAAAAAAATCTAAGATTCACTTATGTTATATTAAAAACCTGAAGCACCCACAGATTTAATGTGATTTTAGAAAATAGGATTAGGTCTCAACCACTTATTTAGGAAACACCTGTATCAGAAGGTGCAGTGGCTATGTTTCACATCTCAGAGATGATTTCTGACAGCAAATTTGTGTGGGGAAGTAATGTCCACAGCCTCATGTGGTAGACAGAAATCTGAAACAGCTACAGCAATGGAATTTTGTACATTTTAGGCTTGCTACAACATATGAATTAAAACCAGTTCCCAACAGAAGATTTTCAGTGAACCAGAAAATCCAATTCCTTGGAATTTCAAATTAAATTGCTCAGCATGTTTACTTCCTCACATAATTCAGACATTGTAATACAGTCCTATAGTTTTTAGAACATCCAAAATACGACAATGATCATGATTTTCCAAATATAATTCTGTGCTCTGTTCTGCTCGTATACAATTTACTTTAGACATAATGTGATTAAGACCATACATCAACATCAGACTTGCAAGGATCATGTTATTGCAGCATAAAGCAACTCC
The DNA here is from genome assembly GCF_965140915.1 of Aythya marila. Taxonomy (NCBI): domain Eukaryota; kingdom Metazoa; phylum Chordata; class Aves; order Anseriformes; family Anatidae; genus Aythya; species Aythya marila. The sequence continues at coordinate 53,227,781 of NC_139045.1, read as the reverse complement.
AAGGATAATCTGGGGCAAATATAATGGAAAAATGCAATTACTCTTTCATGTTTGACAGTAATATCAATGTTTTCTTCTGGTAATATTCATGCCATTGCTTATTTGTGTGGTCTGTGATAGCAAGTACTTTGGTTGCTTCTGAGTGGAAGTAAAACATTAGTTATTCCAACATCTTAAACTGTATGATTGTTTCTATAACATTTGAAACTTATGACATCTTATCAAGTGTGTTGGTTTATAATCTATAAATATCTATAAATTATCTAGTTAGTGTCACAATTACATTTTTTGGTGAATGAAAATAAAAATGTACATGGAAGTAACCTGGGCATGCTTTGATACTAATTTGTTTGCAGAAAATTATGCTTCATAAATAATTCAGTGATGTCTAGGAACACACCATTTGGCAAGGAGATTATTTTTTTTTATTAGATTTATCTTATACAAAAGCTTACTTAGGAACAGCTGTGACAAAACTGTTTTAATATTAATTTATTTATGAATTTTTAAGAAAGCACTGAATGCATTACTTATACATGTAGATTTTGCATTCATCCTAAATACAGCATTGACCTTTAGGGCCACCAATATGTATCTGGGATTTGGGTTAAAAGATTTGCTTCACTAAATTCACCTATTCGGCTCCAATATTTTTATCATGCTACAACTGCATATCTCTTGCATAAACACTATCTCACACCAGAAAGTAACTGTACAAAGATTTATAGGCATTTAAGTACAGGGATTTCAAAAAAGTTATTTTTTAAGACATGAGTAGCTGCTATGGAAGAACATAAGCATTTTAAATACTACCTTCATGCTGAAGATAGTAAAAGTACAGTTGCATGGAAATAGTTACAACGTTTTTGCTATGTACATAAATGAATGGCAAACTCCTTCCAAATTAACACATACAATTAAGTCTCTGGTTAAAAATCTAAAGAAAACAATCTCTATGTTTTACAAAGTCCATATAAGTCCATATGAGTCCATATCATAACTACCACTTTCAGGAAAGCACATGTCAACTTTTCAACTATAGAGTTTAGAATAAATAAAGGCTCTTTTAAAAGCTGATCACTCACCTTCATGGATTTTGAAAAATTCAGGTAAGCATAAAATAAACATGGTAAGTACTCCCAGTACTAATCTGAAGAGTTCTGATTTTCTCAAAATCAAGCACATGCCACTGAAGCGCGCCCATCTAGCATAGTGGTGGTAACTTCCTGGTTTAGCTTTTAACTTAGTGCAGGCTTTATGCAAAATAACATCTACCCATTTCCTTTTTCTCATACGACTTTTCTTTTCACTTCATCCTACGTTAAGTTGAAGAGAGGTAACTTCTGTTCTTACATTGGCATTCAAATGAATAAAATGAAGATAAAACTAATGTACCAGGATGAAAATGTGAGAAAAATGCACAAAAAGTATTTTATTCATTTGGGGCAATTTTGTTTTAGGAACATCACCCCCTAATGGCCACTTTCATATACCTTTTGAACAATAATGTAATCATCTTTGTGAAGGAATTTTATTCTCATTTGGCCAAGAAGATTCTTTAAAAAGTGAGTCAGAACCTCATTATAAAAATCAGTCAGAGCCAGATGAGTCAGATATGGAGATTTTATTGTTTTATTTATATACCTATGCCCTGGGGCTGGCATGTGTGCGTGTTATAATTTGACGTAATACAGTATCTTTAAGGCTTGCATAAACTATTAATTTGATCATTAAAATTATAATCTAGTAAATAAGCAATGTTTTAAGTACAAGGAACTGAGTGTGAGATGTTCATAGTACCACTCTGCTATATTCTCAAAAGACAATGGATGTGCCAATCTGTACTGTATCTTCAGTGTGTACGTTACTAATCTTTATATCACAGGAAGACTGGGAAGAGCCATTGCTATTTCTATACATAGTAGTCATAATTTTACAGCTAAACTTTCCAATTAGAAAAGTGAAGTCCACCATGATACTCCAGAAATTCTTTCTACAGATGAGACTGCAAAGAGCATTTCTGAAGTGTTCCATATAAAAGTACTCTGAATAATGCATAAGTAAAAGCAAACAATTTTACTCAAATACACAGTACCTATAGTATGAAGGATTTAATTAATTCAGAAATCTCTCTTCTGACACAGATTTTTCCCACAACCCATTTAGTACTGAGTACTACCAAACTGAAACAGTGCCACTGAAGTTAAAATAAGAAATGTCCTACAAACCTGAAATGCCCTTCTTGGCATCTAGCTGGCTCACAAGATGAGTAAGCCAGGTGGAAGTCAATACAGTATTCATCCTATACGAAGAGTTTTAATGAATATAAATTTAATACACTATTTTAAATGTGGCAATTTTATGCAATGAAAACAATATGATGAAAGCAAAATTTTTTATTTATTTATTTTTTTGATGGTATGGTGCAACATAAGTATTAAAGATACAGAAATTCATAGGTATGAATTTAAAACATAAAATACACCCACTGCACAATTTGTATTTGTTGTGTTATCAAATTGGCCCTACTTTGTGAGAGACTGTGCTGCCCCTTAAATATCTGCCATGTTAGCTACTTGTCCTTTCCTGTTTTCAAGGGTGCATCATGTTTATCCACCCTTTCTGCCCAGAAGGAATGAAGAACTCTCTTAGGAGGAGACTGCACAAGGATTTTGGCAAGCAGTATGTGTGTCTATCCCTTTCGAATACATTCAGACTTCTTTTCTGGCATGTTTTAGCTCAGTCTCTGAGTTCAGGAGAACCTCGTAATGACCTGACCCCACACCTCACAGGGATACCTTACAGACATTTAGCCTGAGATGGCCATTTGTGTGTAAACTAGTACCTGCCTGGACTGACTGGCCACCTGAAGTGAAATGTGTGGGTTTTCCTTCTCGGGGACACACTTTTCTCCACATAGCTAATAATTTGTCCACAGCGTGAAACAATTAGTGCCTTTGAAAACTGTACTCCGCAGTCAAATTTAGTTAAAAGTGGGTAAATCTTTTAAAGTCAGCCAGGAAGAGCACAGGCAGGCAAACCACACAAGGTAAGCTTCCTATGCTTAGTAATTAGGCAAAGAATGCCCTATGTAGATCATCGCAGAGTCAAACTTGTACCACCACGCCTCAGCTATGATCTCGCACTACCTTAGATCGGTTTTATCAGTAGGAAGAAAAGCTGACTCGTCACACAGGCGAAGGATTCTAGCTTTGGGTGGCAGAGGTAAGGCAATATGAAGGATCTGGCAAAGGCCAAGGTACGTGTGTCCATTAAAAGGGTGAGAACGGGTTGCCACAGCACCAAGAGGAGGTTAATTGCCGTGTCCCTGATCATTTATTCCAACTGAATGGAGGGAGGGGAGTGACAGCAGCGCTCAGCCTTGCGGTTTGCAGACAGACAGGGCTACCCCCGGCGCAGGACGGGGCCTGCCATGGGGCTAACCAGCAGAAACCCCACAGCAGGCCACGCACACCCCCGCCGCCAGGGCCTTCGGCGGCAGGAGGAGGAGCCGGCGGCGGGGCCGCCCCTGCCCTCCCCCGGTGTGCGCGGCCGGCCCGGGGGCCGGGGCCGGGCCGGGGCCGATGGGGACCCGTTAGCGACCCGCTAGCGGCGGGAGGGCTCGCCCCGGGCCCGCCGCCATCCCCGGCACCGCGGGGGCGCTGCCCGCCGCCGGGACGGGGCGGGGCGGGGAGAAGGAGGGGGGGGTGCCGGGGCCTCCCTCGGGATTTTTTTTTTTTTATCATTATTTTTTTTATTTTTTTTTTTATTTTTATTTTCGCGGCCGCTGCCAAGCTACCCCACACACACACATCCCGGACCGAGAGAGGTGAGAGGACGGCGGGGGCTTGGCGGCGGCGGGGGGGGGGAGAAGAAAGAGGAGGAGGAGGAGGAGGAGGAGGAGGAGGAGGAGGAGGAGGAGGAGGAGGAAGGCTGCCGCCCAGGGGCGGAGGGGGGGCACCGAGGGCACCCCCCTGCGGATGGGGAGCGGTGTGGTAGCGGGCAGGGGGCGGTTTGGGGTCTGGTTTGGGGTCTGCTGCTGGTGCTCAACAACTTGTTGTGGCGTTGCACAGGCTGGAGGCCGGTCTCGGCTTCGGGGAAGCTGTCGCTGGGGTTTTCTTGCTAGCGTGGATGGGAAGAAAAGCACTGAACTCGTCATCGTGTCAGTGTGGGCTTTACAGAGAGAGAAACACCATTTATACATATATATATATAGTGTGTATGTGGGGGGCGTCCTGTTTAAAAACAACTCACAAGACGTGTTCTCGTGACCGGCTCATTAATTTTGCCAGAAACGGTCGCGGTTCGTGTCCTGTGGAGATTTTTTTGCTTCGCAACTTCAGCAGCTGCGTGTGGCTGGAGGTTTAAACACCAAAACAAAAGCCACCACAGAACCCGAACTTCACGGCTGCGTTCCTGGTTGTGGAGATCGCCTTCCCACCGGGCGCTTTTCCTGTTTTCCACTCGCTGAACAATGCTGAGGAGCGTGAGGCAGGATGGGGCGAAGCTGCCCGTAACGGCCCCAGCCTGTGTCAGGCAGCCTTGTCCCCTGCCACGCTTCGGCTCCATGGAGTCATGCCTCGAGCGTGGCCCCTGGGTGAAGCCAGCGTGTCTGTACCCCGTGGCAGTGGATTTTAAAGCACTCTGTTTCACGGAAATGCAATGAGTATGAAGATGGAACGAGCAAAACTTGCCACAGAGATGTAAAGATCTTGCATTAAACCATTATGGTCAAGCTAACTGCAAGTTGTTGTGAGCTGGTGATTCATATTCATGAACCCGTTCCAGTTATCTGGACTTCTGCATCACCAGTGCTTTTAACAAAGATCAGTCCCCCGTTATTCTGATGTTCTGTGTTTTTTCTAGATGTATTTCAGTGTTTCAGGGTATGGTAAGGAAGATTACCTAAACATAATGTGACCCAATAATGAAAGTTACTGCGGTGCCCTAAAATCTGCAATATGATTTTACATTTCCTTTACAAAACAGAAGGTGATAGTATGACTTTTTCCACCTTTGGTGGAAGGTTCCTGCAGCTAGTAGAAAAGATGAGAACATGAAAGGACAGGATATTAGATATTCCCTTTATGCATGCATGCAAGTGCCTTCCAGCACTATGTTTTCTTTCTTACAGTGACTGTAGTCAACTTGTTTGGTTCCCAAAGTAGACACATACTGTCTCAGCAGGGCAGGTTCTTTAAGTAGAAGTCTTTCTTTCTTTAACCAAAAAAAAATTTGGTGGCCTGCAAATAGAAAAGGGCTGAGAACCACTCCAATGGTAAGGGTTTGAGACTTTGTATAAAGCTTCTCCATTTGTTGAAGGATGTTTAGTGGTGATACAAGGCTTTATTCACTGATGTAGTTGATGTTACTCTTTGGCAATACTTCTTAGCTTAAGTGGTTCATCTGTCAGAGCAGTTCTTCAATTCTCTGTCCTTTGTGCAATTATGGCTAGACAAAGATAGTGAAAACGCACTGTTTAAAAGAAAAAAATACTGTCTTGTAATGTGGTGTTTCTGGAGAGTTTATCTATTCAGATTTCATATGTGTTTCCCCTCTTTCTTTGCAGTATTTGTTGTCATGTATGTAACTTTGTAACTTGCAGTTGTGGAAGGAGCTGAGGTGAGGGTTGTGCAGGAACACCCTTCCATCTCCTTCCTTCTTTCAGCTTAGGAATCGCAGGACAAATGGAAGGGAGTTGTATCTGAATAGACTGAGCAATCTGCTTTCAAGATTTTTTTCAATGCCTGGTTCTGATCTTTTTGCACTGTTATTTTTCTCACTCTAGATTTTCTTCTGCCTACCTCATATTTTTGGAAAGAGGAAGACAAATGGAACTACATGATTCTGTGAACACCTAGAGATCATTCTGGTGTTGTAAGTAATTATTGTACTTACTCGATTCCAACAGTGTGATGCTACAATGAATACAATTTGAGCCCACAAATGTAATTTCCAGGTTACACCTTCACTGATTTTTGTGTTACACAGTTTGTGAGGGCTTCCTTCTGATGTGTGTACACCAACAGGAATTGATGTTGCTTTTATGGACTGCAGATCCTAGTGTTTGGAATGTCTTTCTTACCTTATTTTACTGGTTTCATCACTTACCACTTCTCAAAGTTACCTCTTTTATCAAAGCATGCTTTATGGAAGACTGTTATATTTACTATGAAGTTCAGTTTTAATCTTTACAAATGCATGAGAAACCTCTAACCTCTAATCTTTTAATCATTGTAGGAAAACCAGGCAAATTTGATACTGACTTTGTAAGAGAAAATATTTCTTTAGATAAATGCTTATGATAGAAGCCTACCAACTTCTCAGTCAAACCTCATTATGCCAGTAGTACTAACTGGCTTTTGCTTTCTTTCATTTTTTAGAAGGAAAGTAGTAAAACTTTTCTAAGCCAAAGTCATTTTCAAAGGGAATAGCTTTGACATTTACACAATGCAAAGGGGTAAAAGAATGTTGAATGCATGAATACATGCAAGAACCTGGCATTATATGAACTCTGTGGAGTAAAATACTGCTGAAAAAATAGTGGTATAAAATAGAGGGTAAGAAAAGCAGTGCCATTAATTTAGAGATACTAGGCTGTACAGAAATGAGAAAAATATGCTTTCTTGGCTGTGAGATATTCCTGTTCTGGGAATGTTGGTAATGCAACTTTTTTGAAATAACTGTGTACCTCTCTGTTGTCTAGAATTTGTTCATGTCACGATACAAATGCAGAAGAGAGGTGTTTTTTCTCACTGTTTATTTCATCATCTCTCAAGTCACTAGCAATTTACAATATACATACCATTTTTGGCAGTAGATGCTTTAATTTGTTCTGTTGTGTATACTTCTACTTACCTGGTTCTTGACAGTCTCTTTGGCACAGCATAGTGCATTTTGGGGAACTGCAAACTTTACGTAGCTTTCCAGAAGCAAACAGTCTTGAGGAATGTTGCAGTTCTACACACTGTAATAACAGAAAGTTCTGCTTCAAGTTAATTGAGCTCAGAGTGATTGCTGAGCACCAGATACAGTATCTTTTGTGGCTGCTTGCTGAGACGATTCTAGTTGAGAAGTACACAACTCCCAAGGCAACTTTTGTCAAGGGTGGTGACAAAATACTTGAGAATTCTGGGAGTAGTTATTGCAAGGTCTTATTTTTCTTTGAGCATTTTGCATGTTTTGCCATCACACTTTTGAGTTAAGACATCATGAGGTTTGGACATTTTGAGTCCATTGCCTTTTCTATTTCCTATTTCTTTAGGTCCTGAAGAAGAAAATGCTTGTTAAACATTTAAGTAGCATATTCCAAATTTAGCATTGCCAATGTGGTACAGATAGTGGCAAGTAATGGGCAGTCAAAATGCTTGCACGACCTATGGCAATCATCAATACCAACAGCAGGAGAGAATTAGGTGTTATATTAATCTACTGTGCATTTTGTGTCAATGCAGGCTCAAATAACACCAAAACAAGAACCTGTTTCTCGCTCCCCATTGCTGTCATCCATATCAAATGTTTCAGTATTGTAGAGTGGAAGGATGCTTTCAGTACCTGTTGCTGCAGACTTGGTGCTCAAGTGGAAAATGAGGGACACATGCTTAAGCTCCGTCTTCCTCTGCCTTTATTCAGGTCTGATAAGTTAAAAGCACGGGGTTATGAAGATCAGAATGAACCTGGCTTGAACAAGTGTCAATCGGTCTTCCTTCATGCTGGCTGCCATATTTTCTGGGAAATAGCAGGCTTTATTTAATTTCTGGTCTTACCAGAAATGCTCTACCTTTCTGGTCTACCCTGGTTTTACTGAGTGTCTCAGCACCCCCTCCTTAAGCATTCCCCTGTGCCTGAATATTAATCTGGGTCTGGGCTGTCACTACTTCAGCCTTGCCAGTGATCCACTCATTAGCAGTGCAATATCACAAACAACAGACAGAAAATATTGAGAGGATTGAATTCCAGTCGGTCTTTTTATCCCATTTCGTTTTTTTTCCTCTTCTTCTGTTCCCTTCCCCCAGTCAATTTATATTCTTGCTTGTATCTTCTACTGTAGATGACTTAGAGAATTTTCACAGCTTTAAAAATGATTGAAACCGCTAAGGTTTTAAAAAATTACTTTGAGAACTAAAATTACTTTGAGAACAGACTTTTTGTTTTCACTATTTTGCAGTAGTTCAAAATATGGCAGCTTCACTTATCAAAAATAGCCAGCCTCATCCAGATTTTCAGAATTTTTAGACTTGACCTGCACCTTTTTCTTTAGTGATTGTGGAAGTTGAAAAGAATTCAAAGGAAATGCCAAAATGTACTCAAAAAGAGGGAAGAAGAAGGAAGAAATACACCTTCCTGTCTTACTGCAAGGTAGAATAACTGTCAAGCAGGGATGCTGAAGAATAATTGTTTTATGGACTATGCTGGCATTTTCCCAGAGGACTAATTTCTATAAAGTTGATAAAGGAATTGATTTCAATCTGTTCAGAGATTGACACTTTGCCAATTAATTACCTCTTCAGCTGTAAGTACAATCGATGTTGAAATTTCGATGTCTTACTTGACAACAGGATTCATTTTGAAGAATTTTTGAACAGTAACTTGGATTCTTCCAGGAACATCCATAAGACTTTCAAAATTAGTGGAAAACTGTTCATGAAATACAGTATGAGTACATATATAAGTACATAATAAGTACAGGAAGTACTTGTAAAACAGAAATTTAAGGCACAAGAATGTCTCCTTCTCTTCTAAAATACATCCCAATAGACTTGTCTTACTGCCTTAGGTAATACTCTGTCAAAATAATCAGTGTACTTTGTATTGACTCAATATTGAAAACTTTAATAAGAAATTAACAAACTTGCTTGAAATTTTCAATGGTTTACAATTCAAGAAATTGTCGCTTAAATCACCATTCTACTTTTAGTTTGTGAAACATTCTGTGCTGTAGTGGTGGATTTTTTTGTTTCTGCAGAGTGTATTGATTTTTCTGGACATCCTTTTAGCTATATTCTAAGTGCTTTCCTATTTAAGGGGTACATACGTTTTTAACTTGGAGAAGTGTCACCCCTTACAGTTTCAAAAAGCTGCAATTTGTCGAAGTGTTTTGTGTGATTACAGCCTTTTGAGCCTGTGAGAAATACCTTGAAAATGTGTAAGGTGTTTCTCATTCTTACACATACTTGGTTTTACTGGGGAGAAGGACCAACCTCAGTTCTGATTAGCATTTAAACCTTTAAGACAAAGGGCTCTACAGGACAAACTTTCTTTAATACCTGAGGTACATATTTCTTCTTCTGAAATATCATATTAATAGCAGTTAGTAAAAAAAAATAATAGAAAAGGGCCATGACAATCCAGGCATGAAATATAAAAAAAATAGTTCAAATTTATAGCTGTACATTTTCAGTTGAGTGAAATGTTTTGATTTTAAAACTATTTCTGCTCTATTTGCTTCCTGCTAGTTTCCCTGAAGTTACCTCTTTTCATTTTTCTCTTTTCATCAGTTTAATTAATAGGTGATATATTTTAAAAGCTGGACTTAGATGGAGCAAAATGGATTTCCTATTCTTGCTTCCATATGTTTCACACGGTGTTTTCAGAATAAATGAAAGGGCATTGTACTGTAATCTGCTTATGGTTTGGTAACCCTTTTATGCTCTATGTTGCTTATTGGCAGCTATGTTCTCAGCTCCAGGAAATGCTTTTCTATAATGGCTTGGAATATGGAGATCTTGCAGCCCATCAAACTATTAGCTGTTTCAGTTTCTAAGGACTCCTGTTTTCTCCTGGCATTCTTGAACCCACTTGCTGTATATGTAATGTTCATAAAAAGGAAAGAGCAATGAAGAAAGAGAAGGAGAGAAAAGAAGAATCAGAACACCTCCTTCATTCTTTGTATTGTCCTGCTATCAAAATCTTATTTCAAAGTATGCTAAGCTGTCAAGCAATCAGTTATTCAGAATAAAATTGTAAAAAGGGAGCTACCTTGTCTCTCCTAGATTATTTTCTGGTGTATTTTTTCTGGCATATCTTCTGTTTTGTATCTTCTGCCTCCCCTTCTTTCTCTCCTATCTTAAGAAGTTCTAAGAGAAAATGCTGATGACGTTTTGGTATGGGTTATATGGGCATGATGAAGATGATAACATAATCTGTCTAGTATAGATTTGAGTTGACTTGAGGGGAAACAATATCATTCTTTTTTTTTTTTTTTTTTTTTTTTAAATGCACACCATTGTAGCCTCAATTTCAGAGCCAACAGAACTTGTCAAAAGGTAAAGAGTACCAATAGAACAGATGAAATATTCATAGTCTGCGGGCTAGGTACAATGTACAGTAAGAGAAAAATAGAGTTCAGAGAGGTTTACTAACCTGAGCTGTAAAGAATACAGGTAGAAACATGGCTGAATTACCGAAGTAACAAGTAGCATGTATGCAGTGAGGAGAAATGAGAGAAGCTCATGTGAACGTCAACTTTTTTCAGTGGTTCTGGTGATTGGTTTGTTTGCATGCAAGTTCTTATTTGTTGTCAGAGTAGACAATTTACATTGGTGTTTGTGCAAATAAGCTATTAGCCTGATGGTTGCCATTCCAGAGAAATATTCTGCAGTGAGTATTCATTGCATACAATGTAAGTAAAATGCATTTGGCGGGTAGATATTCTAAAATATATTCTGATAGTCTAAAAACAACTGCTTTTGAATATTAAATGATCACTCAGCCATTGCCAAAGATAAAACCAAGTTTTAAAGCTTGCTTTTCTACATGCAGTGAGAGAAATGCTATTTTGGATGTAAATATAATCACGAGCTTATGTATGCAGACTATAATTAAAACATTATGAAAGTAGAGCAGTTAATGATGTTATCATAACTTGATAAGGCTTGGCATGCTCTTCGCCGAGAACTAGCATTTTAGGCTTGGAAGTATTTTCCAAACAAATAAAAGTAATTAACTGAAATTAATCTATGCATTCATAAAAATGTAGGCAGATCAAGTGATAAGTAACAACTTCACTGCTCTCACTTCCTGATAGATTTTTTTTCATTAACAAATACAAATTTAAGTTGCACCTTTGCATAATAAATTGGCTTTTAGACTGAAGACCAAGTGCACTTAAAACAGACTGTGATAATTTCTGTAAGTATTCAAACATTATTTTCTGGAAACGTATAAACTCAGTAAGTGAGAACACTTTATATGTAAATACTGTAAGCTAGATAAGGAATTTTTAGAACTTTGAGCTAATGGGGACGATAGATGGGCAAATGATTGCAAACTATCTCAAGCTAATGACAGCTACATGCAGTAGTACAATATGTTAGTTTCATATTTTTCTTAAGATTTAGGTGGAGCCGATAAAGAAAAAAACATCCAGTATGCAAATAATGAAAGCTTTCTGTCAATTATGCCTTTTCCTACTGACAGTTTAGCCTACTGAGTTCAAGAGTTGTCACTTTTTTGACCACACCACCTAGATAGTGGATTAATGTCTCTAGGAATACCAAAGGTTCTTGTACTCCTGCAGTTTGGATTAGTATCCTGTGTTCCTCCTCACAGTTAATTTATGTTGCTCTTGCCTTGTTCTCATTTTCTGTGCAGAATAGGAAATATATTAGGAATTCTGTAAAGCAGGGGTGAGGCAGCTAAGATGATGGGTCAGTGTGCCTCTTGGGATAGCTGAACAGTTGACTCGGCAAGTGCTTTAATGATTAAAAGGTTTAATGGATGGCCTAGACTTCTACCATCGTTGCTTTCTTTCTCAAGGTCATTTTAGTTTTATGCAGCTGTGGAAAGGTAGGAGCTCATTGTTGTGTTTCAACAATGTCAGACACAGTGATTTCTGTTCCACTCTGCTTCTAAATCTTAGGCTTAGGTGATATGTAGCCATTCCAAGGTAAAAAGGAAGCTTGTGAGTCTGCAAGTTCCCGAGACAAGCTGGATTTATGGCTTTTGGTTTATCAATTCCTCCCTAATACCTTCGGTGTCTATTTGCCAGTTTCAGGCAAACTCTGACAGAACCGAGCTTTTCACATGCTTAAATTTCTGAAAGGTATTGAAAATATTGGGTAGGTAGGGAAGTCTAAGTAAGTAATACTACCTGACTTGCCAGCTGATAAGCCTGTCTGCATCTGGGTCTGATATGGCAAAGGATTTGCTCGTCCTGCCTGTCTGGTTTCGGGTTGGGAGCGATCTGTGTGCCTGTGGGTGAGGAGACCAAGTTAGGAGAAGCAGGAGTTAATGTTAGAAGAGCTTGTAAAATAAATAAAAGTGGGGAACCTAACTAAATAAAACTGTAAAATAAATATAAGTGGAGGTACTTTTGCACAAAACTGCAGAAAGAGAATGAAGAGCAAAAGAAATCAGTCTGGGCTAGTTTTAAAATTCTCAGATCAATTAATTTACTGCCATTGATTCAAGTAAATGTATATTTGATAAACACTATCCAGCAATTAACGTTTTCTCTTTACTTACTGTATTTACTTATAGTATAGGATTTGCTTTCTGGCCACAAAATTAAAAAAGTGGGGTTTCTTTCAGATCAGAATAAAAGAATTACTTCTATTGATGTTAAATTCCACTGTTGTTCTTCAAATGTGTCTTCCTTCAATTGGATGTAGGATCAGTGGTTATATTTAGGAATATGTGGTGATTTGACATAATGATTTAATCTGAAATTAAATAGCATCCAAATAGAGAATTAAAGGATATTTACCCTTATGTGCCTCAGATACATATTATTTTAAGCAACTTTGACTCAAGGCGGAAGACTAGTTTTGTTTTAGAGTGAAGGGGATAATTAAGTGTACCACGATTTGTTCTGCATTTTTTTTCCTAATAATACTTCCTTGAGCCAAATCACTGGTAAAATCAATGGAAACCTTTAATTAGCATCTCTAATTTAATCATGCTGATTTTATGACTTTGTGAAGCTTATTGTAACGTGAAAACCCTATTGTCAAGATATGATGCTTGTAATTAAAGCAAGTAATACAAGGCATTTTATTGTGTATTTATAAACAAATGCATATATGATCCAATTTAAAAGTCTAGGACTATTTGATTAAGAATACTGCACTCTGGTATTGATTTCACATTTTGCTGCTTTATTTCAAATGTGCAGTTACTGTTGTAAATCTCACTCATTATGGCAAAATAAGATTAAAGGGTTGGGTTTTCTATTCTCCAAAATAATGCTTTCTAGTAACATACATCTGCCAGCTACTAGTGTGTCTACTGCAGCTAAACAGGTTTTTTAGTAGTGATTGGTGTTGATGCACCTCACTAGCCCTTAATTGGAATAACATTTAAATGCTCTTTTAAAAATCTTCGCTGTAATACACATATTTCATAAGGAATTGAGATAATTTCTTTCTGCGGCATTTCTTGTGTAGTCATCTCTTCATCCGTGCTCAGTGAATTGTATAAAGAGCAATCATCATTCACAAGCTGAATTGGAGAGCTGCTGTTTTGCACTGTGCTGCTGTATTGAGTTAAATCTCATATATTTGGAGTTAGCCTAGGAAGTCTCATACCATACTGGAAGGGGGAGAACGCGTGCACAAACGGTATCCTCATGGTAATGTTCTAAGAAAGAATACTCCTAAAGTATTTGTTTAAGAAGTAAGGCATTTGTTACATTTGTTTCTATTGTATAAGAGATGAATGAATACTTCATTCATCAGCAGAGATGAGAACATCCTGTTCTGGAACAACACTTGTACGCCGTGAGTTTTGTGGAATTCATGGGTTGAATTCCTCACTTCCTGTACACCTAGTTACTATGCTTGGCACACATCTTCTGTACTTGTAAGGATCATAACCACAAAGTGGCAGTAGATCAAAATGTTTTTTTTTCTATCTACCCAGCCTTGAGCTTACCAAAATGATTTATTTCTATCCAGCTGTTATTTTTAAGGCTCTTATGCCATAAAGGCACTTTTCCATGGGAGTACACAAACAGAATTAGGATGCTCATTTGATAGATTGTCGCTTTCATGTTACTTCTGTGATTACATTCAAGGTGTTGTTAATAGAAACAAGTCTTTAATTGTCACAGCAGCCGGTCCTGTAAAGTCAGTATGAGGAGGGGGGCTCCCTCTTACCTCCACAGGATAAAGGCCCTGGGACTTTTTCCAGCAGATCCCTGAGTAGGCTCTCTGCTGTCCTGAAGTCCATGTTTATGATCTTGGGTTTTGCCCTACTCCCTCCTCTCAGGAACTGATACCACCCTGAAATCTACCATCTCACGGTCACTGCAGCCAAGGCTGCCTTTGACCTTCGTATCCCCAACAAACAGTTGGCTACCATTTGGCTTTGCCTACATTGGAAAAGTAAATTCAGAGTGCTTAAGAAAATACTAGAATTAGACAGTGGTGGAATTTCAAAGGCTTTCTTTTCCTTAGGAGAGTTTTATCCCATTTTTAAATGTAGTTCAACTTTTATAATGTAGAAAAACTGCAGATTAATTGACTTTTGAGTACTACAGCTTTTAATACAGAGGTAAGACACATTGCAAGGTTCTGTTTGACATCTGTAATGTTAGGCACAATTAGGTTCCTAAAATGCCACGTCTTGTGTACCAATACATAACAAATGTAACACTAATTCTTAAAATTAAATAAGAGTTCTGTTTTTTGTGTTAGTGAGACATTAATATGATTCTTATAGCCACTTATAAGATTCCCATAAGCATTCTATCTTTTAGTAAGATGTTTCTTTTATACTTTGATAATTTGTGCTGGCATTCTGTGAACCTCATACTCTGCCATACTATTTTTGAGTTACAGTTGTACACAAAAAAAAATCCAAATGAGGTCACACTGTTTATTTCAGAAGAATATACCTTATATCCCTTTTGCAGCCTGTCGTCTCATGGGGGAGTAGGGGCTTGTTAACTGAAGCTACTAATTAAGCAGAAGTCCTCACTGAGAAAGATCCAGTGAATCTCCTGAGGTGTCTTTTGGTGTTAAATCATTTGTTTAGGATGTTTACATCTCTGTCTTGAAATGCCTCACTTCAGCAACTGTGGCATTGTGTACCTTGACATTTAAATACACTTTTTGCCCACAGACATCTATGTAGTACTTCTTGAAGTTTATATAGTCTGTCACGGAGTGTTATCTTCTATTACCTGATGACATGCAAACATACTTTCTTCTTACTTTGTTAAAATCTGGTAGTTCACTACATGGGGCCTAACGCCAAACTGGGAGCACCTGTAATATTTTGCTGAACAAGCATCCACTCCGTTATTGACAACACTGGTAGTGGTGTTCTTTACTGATTTGTCTGTGGGTTTCTGAGGGAAACTCAAGATTTTGTGGTGAAATAAAGCTGCTGATGTCTTGGAAAAAATGTAAAAATACCTTCCTCAGTTTGCCTGCAAATTAGTTTCCCTACCTTCAGTTGGCCTGCAGATTTATTGTCACAGGTGACCTTGGCTGTGTTTGTATTATCTTGATAACAGGAAACTATCACCATGTGATTTTGTTTGGGTATCCCTTGTTCTTTTAATGTGTAGTATATGGCCTTTTGTAGCTTTTTTAGGCAATACTTTCCTAACCTGGTGCTAAAGATAGGCTTTCCTTTTGGCAGGACTTGTTAGCAATTTTGTGAGGGGAAAATCCTGCTTAACTGACTTGATTTCCTTTATGACAAGGTTGCCCACCTGGCTGACCAAGGGAAGCTAGTAGTTACAATATTTTGTAACTTCACTACAAAACACAAGGTACTGAAGGGCCTGGAGGGCAAGACGTATGAGGAGCAGCTGTGGTCCCTTGGTTTGCTCAGCCCGGAGCAGAGCAGGCTGAGGGGAGGCCTCATGGCGGCCTGCAGCTCCCTCACGAGGGGAGCGGAGGGGCAGGTGCTGAGCTCTGCTCTCTGGGGACAGCGACAGGACCCGAGGGAACGGTATGGAGCTGGGACAGGGGAGGGTCAGGCTGGGGGTTAGGGAAAGGGTCTGCACCCAGAGGTGGCCGGGCACTGGGACAGGCTCCCCAGGGCAGTGGGCACAGCACCGAGCCTGCCGGAGTTTTAAGTGCTTGGACAGTGCTATCAGAAATATTGGTTTGATTTTTGGGTCATCCTCTGTGGAGGCAGGAGTAGGACTCAATGATCCTTGTGGGTCCCTTCCAGCTTGGGATATTCTATGATTGTATGAAATAGCTGGAGAAAAGCATTTTGCAGAACTTGTCCATAGCAGTGAGGTTTCTAGAGGAGATGATTTGTGCTGGAGTGTTACTGTTTCCAGACAGATTTTACCTTGTTTTCATTACAATCAGCTGTATCAGTATTCCTGGAGCATACCAACTCCTTTGCTTCTCTTAATCTTTGTGTGACTTTGTATCTTTTGGTTGAGAAAACTTTTATGAGTTTGGGGATTGACACATCCTAGTGTTGTCCACCTTGTGTTATAGCTGAATTTTAACTGAAAAAAACACCTGATGTACTTGGAGTGCAAACTCGAGAGTGAGTAAACTTCAGGGTGCTTGCTGTGGTGTTACTCAGGAATAGCTCTGCATTAGTGTTACTTGCAAATGGTGCAGTTCTTGATAGTGCTTGGGTATCACTTAGACAGAAACCCATGCTTAATGTTTTAAGGTTAAAGAAATATAAACGTCTTGGGTCACAACATTTCTAATTCAATAAAACTGCAAAACAAGCTGTTGCTCTGTGCAGGTCTTTTCATGCTCATGTGAAGCTGTGTGCTGTGAAGGCAGTGTTTCTAAACATATGGCTTGTACCTCTCGAGGGGGATGTGTAGTGCTAAGTGGCAGAAAGTTGCCACGCAGTGCCCTGAATTTGGCAGCAGCTCATTTCTGCAAGTCAGAACAATGGCTTTACATACATACAGTCAGTAGCTGTAGTAGTTTTCTCTTTTTTTCCTGTAAGAATTACACTGTTGCTGCTTTAAAGGGACTTTTCATGTAAACATAAATCAGAAGTGTTTGCACTTACAAAAACTTTGGTATAGGAAGTAATTAGTGCTTTATAGAATCACAGAGCGTAAGTGTAGCTATCTTTCTGAAGTCTTTGTTGAGCAATTTCTATAATTTTTGGACTGCAACACAGAAAAAGGAAACATTTAACACCTCTTTTAACATAATTATACTTACAAGTGGAATTGCAAATCCATGGTTTGTCTATGGCAGTTTTCTTTGGACAGTTATTTTAATGCCTCCAGATATTCTAAAGTTTAAAATCCCTTTTTAAAATGTGTTACATTTTGAATGTCTTTTAATGCTGTAAGTATGCATTTGATTAATTGATGAACATCTTATAGTCAACGAACCATTCTTATGCTTCAGAACAAGTATCTAGGATCTTAAACATTGGCAATAATATAGTACCTCATTACCTCTTAATGAGTCTAGTTATGTCTCAAATTTATCTTTTTCTGTGTAATGCTTTTGTTAAGAAGTGTTTTTTTCAGGAGAGAAACAACTCTCCTGCAGTCAAAACAAGGACTTAATTATTTTGACGTATTCGTTCTTAATTGGCACTTAAAAGGATCATTAATATCTAGACCTTTAGTATAAAGACTAACTTAACCTTTATTTCCATAGATCTCCAATTTAAAAATTGGTAATTTTAAATTAATTTGACAGAATAAATACCTTGAAAAATATTGTATCTGAGTTGCCTTGAAGTTGGATGGCAATAGGTTTTTGAAGCCACACTGTAGCAGTGACAGTAAAAATGGTGCCATGAAAAGCAATGTTGAACTTCAAATCTTAAAACTACCTCAAAAATGTATTCAGTAGACGTATTTGCTTATTTGAGAATTTATCTGACTTCCTAGTAAAAAAAGGAAAACTTGTAATGAATAAAAGTTTTTAGATCTAATAAGTTAAACAATGATTTTTCTGCATAGCCCAGTGATGCACTTAGGTGTGTCTGAATATTTGGAAATTATACAGAAGGTACAGAAGTACATTAGGAATAAAAATGTTGCATAAATTTTAACTGTTTGCTGGGTTGCAATTTTCCTTTAACATTTGTGTGAATAAACAGATCATATGCAAATCAAAGAATGTCAGTAAAGCTAATTTTGCTGATTTTTTTTTTCTGCTTTCTCTATCTCTGTGTAGATAAACTGTTCTGAAAATATTGAAATGAGCAATTCATAAAGCTGCCATGCCATGTTCTTGGTGTTACTTATTGGCACTATTGGGAGTTTAACATATTTTAACATATTTTGCCTTAGTAAATGAAAAAAATGTTTTAGAATCTTTGCAAAGTCTGTGTATGCTGTGTTGAATTAAGATGCTACCATACAAGTTTGGTTTTTTTTTTTTTTTAGCAGTTTTCTACGTAATGCTTGAGTGCGTTAGAAAGATTTATGATGGGGGGGACAAAGGCTGGGTGTGAGTGTTCGGATCTGTGAGCACCCATAACCAGAAAAGATTTCAGAGGTGAGGTTTGAGTGGTCCAAGTAAGCAGCGGTCCTACCAGCTCATTTGAGATCTCAGAAGTCTGTTAACTGCCAGCAGGGGGACCTTATAAAATCTATCGTGTTAGTCACAATAAGAAAAATTGTTGGAGAACAAGAAGAGGACCTCAGTTATTTCTGAGCAATCTTACCAATTCACCCTGAAAAATTAAGTGCCACTTGCCTCATTTTGTCCTTCTTTGTATACAAGCTTGTATCTAATTTATATGAAACAGAAAAATATTTATATATATATAAAAATGTACTTTGAAACTGTAAATTGAGAGAGTTTATAGAGGAACGGGAGTTTGTATAATCTAGAAAAATGAAAGAAAATAGAAAAGGTCTTTTTTCATTTTTTAAAACTACTGCACATTCTGTTTTTTCTATTCCCTGTTTGAGCCCATAGCTGCACAGCTGGAAAAAAACAATAATTAGGCTGCATTTCCCAGTGAGTCATAAGAAAGTGCTGAAAAAGCACCAGAATTGGCAAATCTGCCATTGCTGTAGTAGACTTTTGCTGGGACAGTTTGAATTCCAAATGAGTCTGTTATACAAGAAAGAAAATTCAGGTCAGTCCTTATGTATAATGGATTTACCATACCAGCAGAAGTAAAGGTATTTAAAATTCACTTTTTATAGTCAAACAGATAATTAAAAGCCTACAACTGTGGTGAACATTAATAAATACACCAGTCGCTTACCCTGCTTATCCACCTTTGGGGAACACCAAACACCAACACAAACCGTAAGGAGAGGATAAATTAAAAAAAAAAAATGCCATTTTGTTAATGCTTCTTGAAGGATGCTGTGGTTTCACCCAACTTTAACTGGCACAAAAGATGGTGTTTGAACACTGTACTTAAGCTTTTGAAAATTGCATAGCTGTACAGGATGGATAGGGACTGCATTTCATGTCTTTTCAGTTCAACATGTGTGCAGATTTATGCTAATATGTTAAATCATTATCCTTCTAAAATATTTCCACACTTGGCTGTGCTTAAATGAAATCCCCAGCAAAGATGACTACAACATCATATATTTATGTGCTTTCTCATCTCACCTCGCAGGTTACCCTTAACTGTTTTCTGGGCATGCTACAAAGGCCACGGTACATATCTTCTGGTAGACCAAGATGTTAGCAAGGTAGAAACTTTGAAATTCAGCATCTCTTGTAGAGAACAGCTGGAACGCTGTTTCTATAGAAATGAGCTTTGATAGCTTTTGTGAGCAGCAGTTTCATAAATAACTATGTTCTGAGTAATGGTGGGTGAGCTTTTGAGGTTAAAACTAGCCCTTTCAGCATAGCTGCTCCCAAGAAAATAGCATGTTTTTCTCCTGACGAAGCAGAGCATTTGCTTTTTGGGTGGTGAAATTGGGCACTATTTACATTCACATGGGCTCTGCATATAGGCTGGCCTAAAGAACCCTACACAAATCCTAATCACAAGATGAGAGAAGCATATATTGTAGCTGGTAATGCCCATCTGAGAGGTAGTAACTTCCACTTCTGATGGTAAGAGTAGGTGGAAAAGAAGCAGGTCCTATAAACTTGTTGAATTTGTACCCTGGAGAGCTGAACAGACTAGCTGAACTGTGAAGATCAACAATGTAGTTCTGTTCATTAAGGGCTGATGAAATCCAGTGTCTTTGGCATTCTGAAATTGTTAGCGTGTGATTGCAACAAGTCCCAGCATTTTAGACCTATCTGGCTCCATATGTCATAGAGGAACAGGCTGGTTTTTCAGAGAAAATACAAATTGGTCACTGTGTATTTTGTCCCTTTGACTTGGTATTTCCTCGTTCAAATAAAGACACATTTGGATAGTTTGATACGTTACATACTCAGCCCATCTAGTGGGAATTCTGTCCCAGAAGTACACGTATGCCTTTTTCCCTCCTGTCACAGCATCTTTCCCCTGATCTGAAGCAGCTGACTCCATGTGATGAGAAAGAAGCAAAAGCCTTCTGCTGGCCATTTTGCAGGGGGTGTTTCTGGTGTCTTGGACAGTGACCAGTTGGCTTTGGTTGCTTCTGCTTTCAGTGATGTGCAAGTGAATGGCAACCATTCGCTCACTTCAAATGCAGAATGTGAGAAATTTTTGGTTACTGCAAACGTAAATTTGAATCAAAGCACAGCAAGATGAAAGGCTCTATAACCCAGTACCAGTCCCTTGAGCCTTCCAGGCTGTTCTTATACAGTATTTTTTGTATTTATTTTGTATTTTAAGTTAGTGCATGTCCCGTAACAGGAGAAAATTATTCAGTTTCTTCCCATTCAACACCCAGTTCAGTTTCTCCTCAGTACAGTCAGTTATTTTGGGCTGGTCTTAGTCTTTTCTGTGCATTTATTCTTCAGCAGTGCAGGAAGAATTTTGATTGCTTTGTGCATTTCCCCCCCAGCTCCCTGTAGTAGCAAGAGTTAACAGCGTGAGAAGCAGAGATTGTAAGATGCAGTACAGGAATTACGTGCATTTGTGGTTTAGGAGGAGGGGGTGGTATTCAGCTCTTGAAAGGGCTTTAATGAACACTGTTTGGTGTGTTTGAAAGCTAATGGTCAGAGGAGAGCAACAGAAACAGCCTCGGAGCTTTTAGGGTAAACTGATTAGCATTTTTCCTGATTGAGATGACTGTTTCACCTTCTCTTTTTACCATGAGATTTTTCATTCTCCGTTGCCTTTTGTTGGTACTGAAATGACAGACGGTTAAGGAAGCCGCTTCGGTGTGAATGCAATCCTTTCCCCCTCCTTCTCCTGTAGGATCTCTGCCTGCCACAGACGGGCAGAGCATGTGTTTCTCTTGTCTTGGTTGGGTGCACAAATCTTCTTTTATGTGTGCTGCTTCTTACCCTGTTGCCTAGACGATCACTGGCTCTCACTAAGGATGTCTGGCTCTCGTAAAGAGTTTGACGTGAAGCAGATTTTAAAAATCAGATGGAGGTGGTTTGGTCATCAGGCGTCAGCCCCTAATCCCACAATTGAAAGCCACCAGGGAGACTTCTGGAGCAGAGGACCAAATGTAACAACAGGTGGCACAAAGTTTTTAGATGCGGGTAACCTACCTTTAACAGCAGTTGGTTACAGAAGGTCTAGCCAACAGGATTTCCAGAATTCACCTCCTTGGCCAATGGCATCCACCTCAGAAATCCCTGCATTTGAATTCTCTGCAGAAGATTGTGGAGGTGCGCGTTGGCTTGACAGACAAGAAACAGATGATAGAGCAAGTGAAGAAGAAAATGAATCGGACAGCAGTTCGTGCAGGTTAATTATTACTTTCCTATTGTGAGCAATGTGTTTTCATTTCGTGTTTACAGATGGCATGCATGTGTAGGCTAGCCTTTATCCTAGATTGAAATGCTTCAGAAACCTAGCAGTTGCTGTGCATCCGAAACAGAAAATGATTTATAAACAGGTCTTGGTGTGTTTACTCTGACCTTTTTAGAAGGTAATCTTATTTAGTCAATGTAGATAAATAAAGTGCGAAGATGTGCATGCACTCACCGCTGGTTTAAATGTTATGCCTAAAAGTTGCTGCTATGAATAAGGTGATGTCCGATGATGATGTTACAGGATGCTTTTAAAATTGTTTTGAAGTGATACTGACTGTCTAGCTATGCTGAGAATCAGTCTCAGTTTGGAGAAAACCATGAAAATTAAAGCTACTTGTCACTCCTATCTGATGTTTCCATGTATTTCTATAGATGAGGGAGATGAAACAGTAAAGAATATTTAGGTTGTAAGACAAAAAATGTAATTTTTGCTTGTGCATGTACAACTTGAAGAAAGAAATAATCTATTGAAAGTCAGCTGGGTTGTGCTGTAAAGTAATACCAGAAGGTTGCTTTAAAACGATTGCAGTTGTCTGCTCAGGTGCCTTAAACTGTACCTAGCTTAAAAGAAAAAATAATGGTTTTATTGTGTCTATAAAGATGTTTTGGCGTTCTTCTCTTGTATATTGTTGCTAAAGATGAAACCTTACAGTTTGTTATTAAATGTGAAAGGTGTTTAACAGCTGGTGGAAAATTAGGTAAGGTAACATCTTTCTTGTTAAGTATTAGTTTATTTCTTTTACCTCCTTTTGGTGCTTAAGTCAGCCATTCTTCACAGAAAGTATTTTTCCTCTTTTATCCTGCATGTAGTGCATAGTAGTTAGCTTATCATTTCGAGTAAATTTTATGGTATTTGCTTTCTTGATTATAAGATAACTCTGCAATGATAAAGCGTTTTGGAAAGCATGTCTGTTTAAAGGGTACAGTGTTTAATAAAGCATGTTAGGGACAGATCAATCTAGTTAAAGCAGTTTTACTGTTTTCCATTCCCCAGGAGAAGAATTCATTTAGTGCAAGGGCAAAGCAGTGCAGAACATAAACACTAACTATTTGTGGTTTATGCAACCTTTAAAGACTGGAGGAAAAGAAGAAGGGTAAAAACGCTTAGGAGTCAATGCAGCGTATTTGTTTTTGGCACTTACTGCAAAAGTACTAAAATTACAGGGAAAGGAGGTAATGCCTACTGATTCTTCGTAACAGCAGCCTCATCGTGCTGCAACAACTACAGAGCTATAAATAACGTGCCTCTGAAGAGTTCTTAGTTTAGGTGATATTCAGGTATGTATTTTTAAATAGCTGTGTGACTAGATAATATATACGATATAGATGTAACATCTCTGTATCACATCTGTTAGTGGTGTGAAATTTTTATGTACTGTGTTACACCAAATAGGATGTTCTCACTGTAGCAAAGTAATCAATGCAGCAAAAAACATGTAATTCAAAGAGAGAAACGTGTAGGTCGAAATTAGTACAGATTTGGTTATAATTGTAGGAGAAGAATTTACATATGACAAAAGTAACTTGTCATTTTGTAGAATTGAAAAACTGCAGATACATATTGAGGGGGTGGGAGAAGTCTTTATAGTACTACTATTTTATTTATGGGTTTGGGCTGTTTTTTGTTTTTTTTTGCAGACGGAGCAGCAGACTTCAGTGCATTTAGGATTTGAAATTAGTCAATGTGAAGTGGCTTTTAATTATGTATTTAGTCACATACAGCATCTGGAGTTGTTTGGAATTTCTTTGTCTTGTAATTCTTGCTAGGGTTTTACTTACGTGATTTAAAATAAGTATTGTAGGTAATTTTTGAGTTCAGTGTTGGTACGATCTAATATGTTACTAATGGTAATATAAGGACTTGGTATTGTTGTCTGTGTTTTTGTTCTCCAGGGGAGATCATACTGACAGCATATCTTATTCATTCCCTTCATTAAGAATGTATAACCTACATATGTCTGCCCAACAACTGTTGTTTTCCTCTGCTAAGAACATGATAAGGTGGTCTTCTTTTCCATTATTATCAAATACAGCTGCTTGCCTGCTGTTCTTGAGTAAAGAAGACAGAACTCTCCCATGTATGTAGTTTTCAGAGGGTTTTTTATTCCTTTGTGAAAGCCCCGTGTTTCCTCCATTAGAAACAAATTGCATGCATGAAAAAAAATCCTTTAAAAAAGAGACTAAAAACTTCTTGTGGAAGCTACGGAGTTATCTTGCTGCTTCACTCCTCTGAACTTCTTGCCCAGTTCTGAGCCGTGAAAGCCTGCGGTGACAGCAGCAGCTTCGCTGCTCTGTGCGTACCTTTCTTTGCTGTGTCATACGGCACAGGTAGAAGAGCATTTTGATCAGGTCTGTGGCATTCTGCAAGCTTTGGATCATTATAGGATTCGTTTTGAGGAGAGAGGATGTAGAACTTTGTAGTCATTAGTACAGAGCTTGATGGCGTAAGGGTAAGTGAATTCCAGTTTGGTTCCCAATTTCTGACAAAGGCTGAAATCACAGTTATCTGGGATGCAAACAGATCATTCACGTTCAGGGATCAGGGCTAGCTGGCTGTAAAGCTGTTCACATCATGCTCTTACGTGTCGTGACCAGTATGATCTTCAAGGATAGTTTGCTGCATTTCATCTCTCTGATTTCCTCTCTTGCTGCTGTTTGTAGCTCTCCTGCATTCCTGAGGTGAGGGTCATCGTTTTGGATTTGTAGACGTTGTAAAATTCTCCCATGGGGTGCAGATCGCTGTATAGCAACCTAAAGCCTATTAGCAATAGATTTGTTTTTCTCTGCTTTTAGTGGGTGCCTTAGAAGCAGTCCTCAGCCCCTGAAGGCACCATGGGTAACAAGCTGAGAACACCGAGAGCAAACCTAGTCTGCAATGTGGTGTTTGGCTCATTTCACCCAGGCACACATTAAAGCATTGGAATTGGTTTGCTGTAGATACAAGCACAGAAATGTCATCAGCCGAGATTCTTGTCCTCCTAACTTTGAAGAAGGAAATATTTGACTCTGTAAAGCATCATAGTAAATAATGGAAGCTGGCAGATTATTATTTTGTGTCTCCACATGCAATAAAATGTCAGCTAGCCTGGAGGAAGCAGTGTAAGTAACAGAACTGATTAAAAAATGTAAATGTTAACAATATTTTGACAAGTTTTATGTAAAAACTCCAGGAAACCATCTTAATGCAACGGTAAAGATTACTTATCTCTACACCTCTTTTATGATTTGAACCATTTTGACGTGTGTAAACAAAATTATTATTGTTAGTCTTCTTTGAAATGTCATTAAGCTTCCTTTTCTCAATGCGTCTGCACTTTGAGGTATCCATATTGGCTTGTCAATGTTCTGTTTGTTTAAATGTCATAATTGAAAGGTTATGTTCTTTGTGTATTAAGATTTAAAATGTTGAGGGCTGTTGCCTTATTCTCTGAAACACAAAGAGGTGTTCACTGGAAGCATCTTAGTGATGAGAAAACTAAATTTGCATATAATTTTCAGACAGTGTTTTTCAGACCATTTTACACATTTTTCAGAAAAAGATTTTAAAATTAATCTCAAATTCATAGTTCACTCCTGCCCCTATGTTCCAAAATGAATAGTTTGAGATGTGTATTTATTTTTTCCCGGTCATATCGAAGTCTTTCTTGTTTGGTTTTGATTTCAAAAACAAATGTGGAGATACCAAACCTAAAAGATACCATCAGAAAAATAATTTAGAATGTAGAGCAGGAGGTAACATGCTTGGCAAAAAAAGTTTTGGAAACTTTGTTGTAACCAAGGTTAATGCTTACTGGAATTCTTAAGTTTTAACTAACACGTAACTGGTATGCAATAACTACTGTAACTCTTCCTTTAAAATAATAATACTTCAAAAGAAAGATGCAAATCCTCTTAATAGGAGCAGATTGTGCTTCTCCTCCAGAAACTGAGATACACAAGTCTTGTGTAGAAGAGAGATTTAGTAAAAGTGGGAGGAAAGAAGAAGGCTGCTATGTGTTTTGTTTTGTTTTTTTTTACATTGCAAACTGTGCTGTGGCTTTGTGTAAGCTACAGCGATGAAACCTCAAAAAACAGCAGAAGGAGAGGTGTGAATTCAGCTCTCCAGCCATCATCATCTATGCTCTTACTTCTGAAACTCATTTGTGCCTGTTTTGCTACCAGCTCAGTTAATTGCTTCGTTGCTTTGCGATGAGCTGTTTTACTGGGCACAGCTCCTTGTTCCAAACATCCTACTTCAAGAAATAAAATCCTTTGAAAGTGAATGGTTTTGTAGCATGGTTTGTACATAGCTTTGATTGTAAAGAGGCATGCTCATACACAAATCCTTTGTGAGACAGAGAAGTCAAAGAAACCCAGCATCTTTAGCATATTAATTTTTATAATAATAATAAT
Organism: Aythya marila; assembly: GCF_965140915.1. Classification (NCBI taxonomy): domain Eukaryota; kingdom Metazoa; phylum Chordata; class Aves; order Anseriformes; family Anatidae; genus Aythya; species Aythya marila. The sequence continues at coordinate 53,201,637 of NC_139045.1, read as the reverse complement.
GTTTGTCACCAAGATATTAAAATGTGTAGCTAGCATGGGAAAGAGCTTGCCCTTAGAGTAACTTAAGTTTTTATGATCATCCTAATGAATTATTATATTTAAATACTTAATAAAGTTATCAGTTGGTTAGTGTCAGGTAGGATCATTTGGCATAAATAGGGAATGAAAAGAAACACTAAAAAAGTGGAATTGAAGTTGAAAACTACAAAAAGAAAACCACTCTAACATTGAAATACCCATAATAAAAATACAGAAATAATGATAATTTCACTTTAATGTGGTAGAAATATATTTTAAATCTTGGAGGACTGTGTACAAAGTGTTCTTCGATACATGTAACAATCTTACATGGGGAAGTTTGTTGTGCTGTACTTAAAGATGAATCTGAGTTGAGAGATCCAAAAGGTTCCAAAAAAAAAAAAAGGGGGGGGGGGATCCAAATCCAAAAGGAGCAGGACTGCCGTGATGCTCTGAGGTGCAGGTCCTCTTCGGCTGGATGTTTGCTCAGAGCACAGAGACCACAGTCAGTGTTAGGTACCCAGGTTTCCTTTCTAGGAACGAAGGGTGTCAGGCAAGAATTTGGAGAGGCATTTCGGTGCTGGGAGGGAGAAAAACAGGGCCTGCCATGTGTCTCTTCTTGCAGCTGTCCTGGCTGAGGCTGTGGTGAACTGAGCTGGGACACAGATTTGTAAGAGAGTTTGGGGAAAAGAGGGGGAGATTTGAATTTTTCATAGGCGGCGATTGGGCAATAGGCATAAATAGCTCATATCCCCCCTTTTGTGCAAGCACCTCAACTATTCAGGTGTCTCTTCCGTGTTCTCTTTATAGAGCATTAAACTTAATCTTTCTTTCCCTTTCCTTTTCATTTCCCTATGGAAAGTGTTTTATAAGTTACTGGCTAGAAGAGAGGGCAGGTGTGGTGCTGAACTTCTTCAGGTAGGGGAACAAACTGGGCCTGGCTCTGCTGTGTCCTATGTGCTTTATCTTGGGCTCGTATTAAACAGACACTGTTGTGGTTCCTTTTCCATGTTGACCAAAAGCAGCACTGTCAGTGAGCCTTGCACAGAGGGTGCATGCATGTGCCCTGGGCACTGGCAGTAGCTCTGCTGAGGGTATCAGCCAGGACAGTGCTGGCTGAGAACGTTTTTTCCTTCTCCACACCGGTTTCTTCAGTCGTATCTGCACAGCTCTTTTATGAGGGTGTAATATAAGTCAGATCCCTGATACCTGGTAGATTTTCTTTTTCCTTTGAGATCGTTTTTAATGGGGTAAGTTGAGGAATCAGATTTAAAATACAGTGCAACAAAAGAGTTGCTTTCCCTGAGTACTGGCTCCTTCACTGTGAAACACCACCCAGTTTGACAACATCATGTTTTGCGTGGTTACAGAGTGAGTCAGGTCAAGGAACTGATATGGGAGAAAGGTAGGGTTTTTTCCTACCCTCATTAATTTTTCAGGTCTATGAGTTCCTTGATTCAGTTTCACACATGGCCACAAAGAAGACTTGTTCCAGCATGTCAGAAGGCCGGTGGTGGAGCAGAACAAGTGACTCATGGCGGGTGAGGAGAACTTGACACAGCTGCAATAAATGCCTAACCACAACTTCAGAGCATGTTTAAGATAAAGTCCTTCAAGGGAAGTAGGTAGGCAGGTATCTCATTTCTGATCCATTACTAGATCTGAGTCTCAGTGTCAGATTACTTGGCCTATTTAGCTATCTGCACACATACGCACACCCCTGAAAATTTACAGAACATCTTTCTGCTGAAAATTTAGGCTTTGGTATGTGAGGACCCCTCTTCAAATGAGTATCCCAAGCTAAGCATTGAGCTTTGTGAGAACAGGGCTCGGGATGTAGGGATGAACTCTCACGAGTTCATGTCTTTCCAAATATTATAGTAGGTCTAGAGTATTTTTTTTAAGTTGCCTTCACAGTGCAAAGTGAGAAGCAGTCAGTGAAAGAACTGTGATCAAGAAAAGGCATGCTTCCCTCAGTCTGCATAGTTAGGATCCAGTTCCTTTACGTCCTAGACCCATGCATTCTATTTACATTTTCCTTCCTCTTTTCTTGCAAACTGCTGTGTGTATGGACAGGAATGATTTTTCTCCCCATCCACCCTTGATTTCTCCCCCTCCCCCTCCACTGTCTTCTTTCTGCTGAATCTCATTTCAAATACTTAAGGCTTCATGCAGCAGGAGTGGTAGTATATTGATGTGTTTCTTCATGTGTTTTTTTTTTTTCCCCTTGCATCCACACTCCTTTTCTGGCTTCATATATGCCAAGTTTTGCTCTAGGCATCCTAAGCTAAGTGTGAAGTAAGATCTTAACATATGTGCATGATGGGGTGGCAGGGAGAGGTGTGATTCCTTATTGAATACTTTTCCATCATTTTTTCACTTTGCGGGGTCTTGGTAGATGCCTGTTCTTCCTCCTGTCTGACAATGATAGATGTGATTACTGGACTGATCGCTACATGCCCGGTAGTTGCAAAGTACAGCACCAAATTATTGTATCTGTTTTCATAAGGGTTTGGAGAAAGAAAGTATGAATATGAACAAATAAAATTGGAAGGGAGCATGGATGTGTTTTTCATTTTATCACTTGCACGGAGAATTGATGCACCTGAATGTTGTGCGGACTAAGATTTCTCTTATTGTCTTTGGCAGAACCTCCAACAGCAGCCATACCTTATCATCTTGTCAAACTATGGAGCCCTGTACATCAGATGAATTTTTTCAGGCTCTCAATCACGCTGAACAAACTTTTAAAAAGATGGAGAATTATCTTAGACACAAACAGCTATGTGATGTGGTGTTAGTTGCTGGTGATCGGAGAATTCCTGCTCACAGGTAAGTTTGTTATAATTTGGAGTAACCTTTTATCAGTTTACAAATGTGGTGTCAAAGTGTGTGTTTTGTTCTTTATTTATAAAACTTCCAAACACCCTAAACAGTTTGGAATACTTTAGACATGCTTATGTTTTTTTAACATTTATTTGGAAACTAAAAGTTATTTTCTGTCTGTTGTATGTGATAGAGCACCAAAAATGTTTGGGATATTTTCATGTTACACCTTCTGTCTCCAAGCATGTAGTAAGGTATTTGCATAACAAAGTAAGACCCCCAAAAAAGTCCCGATTGCACCCTAAGACCATTAACAGCAGCAGTAGTTTTTGTACCATTGAATGGAGTAAATACATATTCTTAGACTTAAGTTTTTCTTTCAACTTAATTATAAGCTGTTGGAGTCATAATTAGCAACAAGGACAGTCCCTTGTCCACGTGAAGTTTTTTGTCTCCTGTAGTAACAAGTCCTTTGATAGCAGATTACTGAGCACTGACAGTAAGTGTTAAAAGGCTGAATTTGATCAAACATTCCCATATCTGTCATCTGCGTAATTAACAGATAATACAGAATGCCGTTTAAATGCTAGGAAAATACCAAAGATTATGAAACAGAAGTATGAATAACTGAAGCATGTTACAATATTTAATGCACAGGATTAATAGTTTGAGTAGGAACCTAGGTGTAATTAAGCTGTGTTTTCGTAAGATTAGTTCTGTAGCAGAAATAGTAGCCTAAAGCATTCCTGTTTTCCATTGCTGATTTCTACCCCTGCAGTGAAACCACAGTTTAATGCTGTTAATAAAGTCTGGGAGAGGTTTCTGGTTTGGGTTTGGTATTTTTCTTTAAAAAGCCGGATTTTTGCTTTTATTCAGAAATCAGCCACACTGTTGTGCTGATGCAACTGAAGGAAGGACAGCATGGAGATGGGAACCGACTCGGGGAGCAGGGAGGTAGTTACAGTATAACTTGCTGTAGCTCTCAGAGTGAGCCTTCGTTTTATGAAACCTCATTTTTAAACAGTCAAGACTGTAATCAACATGGGAAAATCAGGGGTAAAGCAAATCTTACTGCAATTACTGTTAAAATGGGTGGTCCTGCTCTCCACCCAACCCCTAACCTCAATTCCTTTGTAAACACTTCTTCGAATGATGAGTATTTTTGGAGAGACAAGGGAAGTGTGGTTGAGCAAGCTGATTTGACTTTCCCTATGGCTACAGAGTTGCATAAGATCAGTGCTCAGCTTGATCAAATTAATCACAAAACTTCACGGTTCCTATGCAAAGAGTAAATCAGATGAAAACAGGGAATGCACGTACCCCCACTGGACTTGCACCCACTGAAGTAATTGAGAAGTCAAAGAGCTTTTTTACTGCTTGCTGTAAACTGCTGTAAACAGAAAAAATAGTGATGATAATAGTACAGAAATAATTTTACTTCCTTATGGCACCTTTGCAGTATGTAGTTCTGGGGTTGGGTTTATTTAATGATTAAAAAGTGTGGAAAGGGTGCAGAGGACAGCTGCAACTATCTTGTAAGGACTGGAAGATTCTGATTCAACAAGATAAACACAACATTCTGTATGCTAAAAAGTTCTTTAATATGTTTTTTTACCTGTTCCTCATTTATTTATAGAACTGACTTTGCTCCCTCGGTTTCTGCTACTGCATCTATTTCTGTAGTGCATTAGGCTCATGCTGCCACCTGTTACTTGCTCTGTTCTCCTCTTCAGGAGGAAAAGCATCTTGCTGTAGTTGGAGTATTGTGTTTTAAATATGCACAAAAGTTAAGGCCAAAGAAGCACACTGTGTGCTTGTAGCAGGAGGTGGGAGGCTTATGTTTATCCTTAGTTCACTTTCTTAATGTTGGAGCAGCCTACAAAGAAGCTTTGCCTTTTGCAACAGTAAGTTCTTTCTCTGACTCTTTTGAGTTGTTTTCCCAGGGAAACAGCAATAACTACAGTCTTCATCTTGGTACATTTTTCCATAGCACAAAATATAAAGATGGAAATGTCACATTTGGTTCAAAAATTTACAAAAAAAAAAAAAAAAAATCAGTGAGAAGATTGGCTTGATGTGTTTGTGGTAGCCTGTGTTGTAAGAAAAAAAATCTGTAGGATTTGTACTGCCTGCATCAACCTGTCCAAGTTCTGACTTCTTTAACATTGTCTGCAGGCTGGAATTCTCACTATATTTCAGAACAGTCGTTATTATTTTATCTTATGATTTAATAACTAACTATTTATTAAGTAGATACTAGATTAAAGGCTTAGCACACTAAGGCATGTAAGAAAACAAAGTTTGTTTACACTGAACAGCTTTTTAATTAAAAAAAAAAGTTTTTCTCAGTATGTGCTCACATAGAATTATGAAGAATATTTTTCATTATTATTAATCACTCATGTATAGAGCAGTTTGCAGATTTTCTGTTTTGAACCTGCTATTTTGAATAGTTGTATCTTTTTTCTTAGTTCTCTGTTTCTACATTTGATGATACCTGAATGTTCTGAATTATATGAAGTAAGTATATGCTTAGAGAAAAGAGCAGTGAGTTTGGTGTCTGCAATAGTAAAAAGCACAGGTAGTACATTGCTGTAAATTCTGAGAGGTTTTCATTTGAGTCTATTCAAAAAATTAGGGCTCTGAGTCTGCTACAGGTAAGAGTATCACACATAGCTATAATCTTTCTGAATATGGCATTTCCTGTTCTTGTAAGGCTGTTTATCTTCTCGTTCTGTGCTGAAATTATAGCTCAGAACTTATTTAAGAGATCAAAAAGTAGGTAGAAAAGGGAACAGTTCTCTACAAGGCAAAAAATACATTATACTTCTACTCCCTAACCTCCCTTAACTTCTGTATAGAACTGTTGCTGGACTCTTCTAAATGTGAGAAATGGAGTCCAGTTTTTTGTATCAGATGGTTTTCATGTGTCCACAGTGATTTCAGACATCAAGGTCATTTACTACGTTTCTGTTTATTACATTCATCTAACTGCAATACCCACAGTAAAAGTTTAGTAATAACTTGATGGTCAGAACTCACTTAAGGAATGGGAGATCTCTGGCCGGAGGGGATTTAAAGCCTGCACTGCATCACATTCTTTAACCAGCAGGCTGAAAATCTGTCAGAGCCTTTTTATTTTTTTCCTTCCTGTTGACACTGACAGATGAAAATATAAAAGGCATGGGACTGAAGGAAGGAAGGGAAATGGAAGCTTATATACTCTAGTGGCTAGTAAACTTGTTTGGAAGAGTACAAATCCTGGTCTGCAGACATTTTTGTATCTTGAGGTTTATTTATCTTTGTACTTCTTTTCCATATGGCTTAATAATACTTCCTTAATTTCACACACCGTATTACCTTACTTCCTAAATTCTTCACTGCAGTTTTATTATTGTTGTAATTAAATGTTTATAAAAGTTGAACGCACGGTGTGTTTCTGAAAAATCAAAATATATCTAAAAGCAGCTCTTCTGTGCTAGCTTTATGCCAAAAAGGTATCTGTTGCTACTAACTGTGATTATTCTGAAAGATTTTACAAAAGGAGTTATTGTAACCGTTGCTTTATGTCAGAAGTGGCAAAATAATTTTGAAAGGTTTGATTTCCCTGGAAGAAAGGTATAATTGGATGTCATTTCAACATCAAATTCTGCATGCTACGTATGTATTTAGGTATTTTAAACAAATTTAATTTCAATATACACAATGGTTGTATGGGATGGTACCACTTTCACGTAAACCTTTTATTACTGACTTGTTTTGTTATCGAGTAGCTGAAGCAACGTGGGGCTTCCTTGCAGGAGGTCGAGCTGTCGAGTTCCCTAGGCCTATTCTCAGCCGCTAGGCAGCCAGAAACCAGGAGGCGCCTCGGAACTGGCCCTTTTATCTTGAAGATGTTAGGAAGCTTCATTTCATTCCGACAGGTGAATCAGGTTGGGAGATACTGAATCTATCAAGTGCCAGGTTTGGCAGCTTGTCAGCATTTTACCTAATAATTGCTTTGAAGGCCTAGAAAACTGTCTAGATGAGGCACCTTATGGCCATTGCAGCAAGAAGTACACACATTTTATTGGCTCTTAGTAAATAACAATGAAGTTAGCCTAGCTCTTCAAAGTGAATTAAGCTGTCATGGTGCCTCTTCCTGGTTTTGGATCAGTACAAACCACAGAAATTGAAGAAATCAGTAACGCTAGAACCTCCCATAAGAACAGGAGAACATACTAAAACATGCAGATTTTGCCAGTGTTTAGTGCGTAGCCACTGAATGTTTCTCCAGAGAGATTAACTCTTCACACACCTTTGATTTTCCAGATGAAAAATTTTGGCATTAGCGTATTTTTTTCTCTGCATGAGAGACTGATCAGTAGGGCTCAGGGATCCTTGTGGGTGTCGTGGTTTTACCCAGGTGGGCAGCTGAACACCACCACAACTGCTCTCTGTTATTATAGTTGGGCCACTTAGGAAAGAAATCTTACTGATAGAAAAAAGACTGCAAACTAAGAATACAAAAAACATAACTTTGGTTTCTAAATGAGGAAAGGCAGCATTTTGTACCGTCAGTAGTTCCCAGTGAATGCTTGATTTGGTCAAATATTTCAAATGTAATGATTTATAAATAATAGAGAATCTCTCTGTGTTACGTACTTACGAAGTTCACATTTGCAGATGATGGCTCAAGCTGTCAGGGAGACTGTGGGTATTATTTATAAGTGCCATTTCTATAGTCATTGCACAGATTTCCTTCTGAAAAATTGTACTTGTCACGTAGCTATTTCAGAGCTTTTTTAGCAAATGAGAGTGAGGAAACCCTTCTGTGGACGGTTCAGTTATACATGAAGGTATAACTGCTTCACATGGTATGATCTGTGTGTAGGAATGTGGTTTATCTTCAGACAATCCAAAAAATTGAAAGAAAAATCAGTTACTAGTAATAAGATTAAGAAATCAATGAACAAGTGGGTGTCAAATGACATGAGTAAAGTAGTAATTGATTTTTATTGACTTCTGAGAAAAACATGGGGCAAAATAATGCCAGATGACTGGGAGTCTGCCAGTGTTTCCTTTTATGCTAGCGCAGTGTCACCTTGATGTGTTGTCACTGTATCTTTGAATCCTCTTTCTTTTTTGAAAAAGTTATATTTAGAGAACTATGTGGGTACCTCTTCTAAGACTTTTTATTGTGATCATGCTTGTTGGCTAAAATTGAAACTTATCCATGTAATATATGCTTCGGCACATTGCTTGTTTTAATCTACTCCTGCACTGGACCTGGTGTTTTGGCATATACATGTCACTCTCTGGAAAGCACATGACACTGTGAAGCATATATACCTTCTGGTCAATCTGAACAAAGTTAGCAAAAATATGAAATGGATTACATTTTGAATTTTAAATAATTTATTCTGGAGGACTTCAAGACTGGAAATGACAGGGAGAATTTTGCTGATACCACCGCAGCTAGTAGGAGGTGTTTGTCCAGAGCTTTGGGTTATTGCTTGGCATTTCTTCGACAGCTGTTGCTAAGATAAGTACAGTCCAACCATTTTGTATATAATGGTGCAGCTAACTAAAACAGTTGCACTGTTAGTTTAAAAAAAAATAATTCAATATTTGGTGTTGGGTTCTGTTTCCCATGGCACAGACCTTTCTTTTTCATGTTCTATTCTACATAGAAGTTCAAGACGATATTGCCAGAGTTTGAATATTTTGTTTGCTTTTTTATTTTTTCTTTCCTTTTTTTTAATTGGAATTGCAGGGATACTTGGATTATTTAAATCTGTCCATCTACACACTTTCCTTTGTGGTAAGAACTTCTATTTTGCACACACAGATCTAATCTTGTTAAATCAAAAGGCGGTTGTAGAAACTCTCCCATGTTGTTTGTATGAATTTACTGTAATTTCACTGAACTTCTGCAGATCGTTAGGAGGCAATATTCCCATTTATTTGTAGATGTCATTAAACGTGAGGTTAAAACGCTTAGAAGTGATGCGTTTAGAGATTCTGTTCTAATTTTTCTCCACAAATGAGATACAGAATAAATGTTGTATTTCAAGAACCGTGTATTCTTTAAAATAACAGAACCTTATTTCTCATTACAGAACTTTTTCAAATATACAAGATTTTAAAAAGACTTTTTTCCATGTACACTCTTGCAGAACACTACTGACTTAGCAAGTAGAAAAAAACAATTACCTGACTGTAGACCTGTCCAAATGGTTATTGTTCAAAAGACGTGCAGGGGAAAAAAGTAGTTGAGAGCAGTCAGTATTTATTACTATGCAGTTAATTAACTAAGAGACAGTTCTTTGCAGTTAATTTTGTAGTTAATTAAGAGGCAGGTTTTGTTTTTTTATAATTCATGGCTTCGTAAGTATACCTGCAAATCCTTGCTGTTAATACATTTGAGGTTTATTCCTCTGGTGCTAAAATTTTAAGTGAATTTTATTTTCTTTTGAGGTCCCAGATCTCTATCATCTTAACAAGCCAATGTAATGACTCAGGATAAACTGATGTTTCCTGAAGTATCGGATTTATTGAATATATGCAGATGAGCTGTGTAGCATATTTGCTTTAGGCTTGATTCTTGAGTTTGATGTTTCTGTGGCTGAGTAACTATGCAAGTGTATTTAGATTTGAATTCTACGTGAGCGAGACAATAGCGTGCTGCTGCAGCACAAACATTGATCCAACCTACAAGGCTGTTCCTGGAGGTATTTTGGGAACAAGAACAGCAGGCTTCCTCAATAGTTCTGGTAGGTTTCATACAGCAGAACCATGGATTGAATATTCTGTCTTCAGTGGATCTCGTTCTTTAACCCTAGCCCTGTGAACGCATACTGAGACATCTTCATTCTTACACGCATGGAGTGGCACTGAGAATAAAACATGAAATATATATATATATATATAAAATAATAATAATAATAAAAACAGTTGAGCAGATTACCACATTTACTTACTCTGTATCTTTAAATAATCAGAATTAATAAAATGCTCAGTACATATCCACAAAAGAGATTACTTTGTTAATTAGTTTGTTCTGCACAGCATATTTTCCTCCTTATATGGGGTTTTGTTGGCTGTACCATCTCCATGTTGACGGTGTAGTCCTGTCATCAGCATTAGTAGATGAATGTGTATGTGTGCACCAAGAGTAAAAGTGTTTTAAAGCACTTTGAAAAAGGACTAGCAAGTCATTCTTTCACATTTGAAAACTTAACCGACATAATACAAATGGATCTCAACTTTTTTTCAATTTCCATTATGTTTGTTTATATTCGATTTCCAATTTTATGTGGTTTTGTGGGTTGTTGCCACGTAGACTATCAAAAGTCACTGAGCTTTGAAAGAGTAATTTGTTTACTTCAGCAGCAAATATAGACTCAGTCACAGTACTTCGTTATTCATAGAGGGGAACTGGAGTGTGGAGCAGTTTGTCAATTTAAAAATGTTTTTCTCAGTACAACATTTTTTCAAGTTGTGAAGTAATGACTCTTAAATTAACAAACATCAGGTTGACTAAGCTTTTTTCTTTTCCTCTCTTTGTCTTTCTCCTTTTCTCCCGCATGATGTGCTCAGATTGGTTCTCTCATCTGTTTCGGACTACTTTGCAGCAATGTTTACCAATGATGTACGGGAAGCAAGACAGGAGGAAATCAAGATGGAAGGTGTGGAGCCAAATGCATTGTGGGCTCTGGTTCAATATGCATATACAGGTAATTAGAACGAAAATGGCAATTTGATGTAATGAATTGTCCTCCTGTGAGCATTATATTCCATTACTAGATTTCAAATGCTCTTTGGAATTATCATTCACATAATTTAATTCCGCATTTACATTAAAAAACCCATTGCTGTTACCTGAGGCAACCTGGTTAGATGTAGTTTTTCTGATAATACTATATGCAGATAGTTAAAAGATTAATTCAATATTTCAAATGTATTATGAATGATGAAAAAATGAAATCCTGATTTCATTAGGATTCCCTTTACTTGTATCATTATAGGTGCTGATTTGGAAAAGCTGGTTATCTAAAGTTGAAGGTGATATTTGCCAAGCCTTATGTTCTGTTACACAATCTGTAAATAATTCTGTTGCATCTGAGTTTGGGGGAATTTTACAAATCATAAAAGCAAAATTGTATCATCTGCTTTTTAATGTTGATAGGTCGCCTTGAATTAAAAGAAGATAATATTGAGTGCCTGTTGTCTACAGCTTGCCTTCTTCAGCTCTCTCAGGTTGTAGAAGCATGCTGTAAATTCCTCATGAAGCAGCTTCACCCATCCAATTGCCTTGGAATCCGGTCGTTTGCTGATGCACAGGGTTGCACTGACTTGCACAAAGTGGCTCACAATTACACTATGGTATGTTGTTCTTTTAAGAATCATCCAGTTATTTTAATAAGGAAAATACAAAATGTTTGTCTGAGTAAAATAGCAATGTTTTTCCTACAGAAAGCCTTGACCATTTTCCAAACAAGAATGCACATATGTTACCATGATGAGAAATGACAGAATAACTGTAAAGTTGCTGGTTTAGAGTTGGAAGAAAGCAGGCATGCATAATGCTTCCTTGTAATGGCAGTGGAATTGTGTGATACATGTTCAATAAAATCATTCAAAGGCTAGTTCGTATTTCTGTCAGTCAAAAACTACACCCTTAAACAGTGGGCTAGCTACCGTCATCTAGTCCAAAATAACAGATCAATAAATCAAAAAAAATTCATAATGAGCTGGAGTAGTCAGGTTCTAGGTTACACCTGGGGTATAAATGTAAGTATTCACCAAAATAGATTCTGTATTATACTTGATTTCTTAGTAATAGAATATCAGCATGACATCAAACAATTTGATCTTAGGCTATATGTGGCCAAATGCAAATTTGCCAGTGATATTTACAGAGTTCATTTAGAGAGAGAATGACCTGCCAACTTAATTAAATTTCATCTTTTCAATAATCATGCTTCTATTTTAATGTAAATGTTCTTTTCCTTCTCACATAGCATATTTTAGTAATGTTATCAGCAGAAGGCAGGATACTTATCTCTGAGTTAAGCCAGAGAGTCATCTGATATTTGCAGAGTTTTGTGAGGTATTTTTCTCTCTTCTTGATGAAATTTTGCCTGTGTAAGCTCCTGGGACCTGAATGAGGTCATGGAGATAATGCATTAGTGATGTGGGAATGGAGATAGCACTTAATTTGCCTGTGTAGTTTGGGGTTGCAGTGTCATTATGTTTAGATAAACCAAGAGGTTTAATTTTTTGTCCAGCAATTACTATTAGAAGCCCACGGCTTTCCTTCTGCTTTCTGAATTTGTGCAGTTTTAGAAAGTGCTGTTGCCTTTTTTGTTTCTTTTTGTCTTAAAGTAAATTTAGTTTAGTATTTATTACAGTTTAAAGTAGCCATCCCTTTTCCAATGATATCATTGTTCTTCCTCAGTAAGTGGATCTCTAATCTTTTAAAATTATGTGCACATAGAAATTTACGAAAAGAAGTCAATAAATATTGCACAGATTGTAACTTACATGGTTCCATTCTTGACCTTGATTATTGCTCAAATGAAAACGAGAAGACTTCAATTAGATAGTTAGATGAAACAGCAAAGATAAATGTGTTTTATGGCTTTGAGGACTATTAGGGTTAACATAGAGAGAAACAGTGACACGAAAAGCACAAAGAGAGAGTTCCTCCTTTGACCTGTTTGTTCTTTTTCAGAATAAGTCTGTGTTATTTCGATGGCCCTCACAACCTTTATTAGTCAACTGCAAAGCTCAGAAAGTTAATAAATGTTAGACTACTGTATCGTTAAGATCACTATTAGGGATTGTAGTTATACTACTTTGGCATTTTTTTGGCTTTTTATGGGAGAAGAGTCTATGAACTTCTCTCTTACAGCATCTTTCTTTTGCTCAGACTCCAGGAAAATAGTTCTATGCTTTCTGGCCGTTGTTTACTTCAGTGGCAAAATTGTTGCTTTTAAGGCTTTGATGTGGATGAAATTTAAATTAGGTGGATTTTAAAAAGCCATTTTCAAAACTAATTAGTTGTGCTAGATGGATTCTTCCCAAGGCCTCTTTTAATGTTGTTTAGTTCCAATGGAGACATGAAATTGAATTTTTGTAATAATGAGTAATAGAGAAGCAGCTTCTTTAGCTTGAAATGAATGTTGCTATGGAAACTGCATAGAAATATATAGTCCAATTGAATTGTCAATTAAAATAAATCCCCAAGTAATTTCATTTGTTTAAAAGCTGTTTGAAAGAAGCAAATGTTCAGCAGTACTAAGTGTTGGCCACTCAGTGCTCTTTCCATTAAGAAGTGTTAGAGCATAAGGGTTAAGCACACTGGTAGTACCTGTAAATTCTGCTTGTTAAAACAGTGAAATAATTATATGCTGCAATAATGAGGGATTATACTGAGTAGTTATATACTTCTGGCTTTTCCATGTAATTGTGCTCCTTTTTGAAGTAGGAGGTAATGAATAATACAAAATGGTTGTATTTTAATTTATATATGTTTTATTTGGTGAGATTTTCTTTCCCTTTTACAAAATGAAATTGTCATATACCCGTTTTTCTTCAATTAAAGCAACTTCTCAGTTTTAACAGTTTTGATGACACATGCATTATTTTGATTAGCATCTCACCAGCTTAATTAAAATATTTCTTTACATGAAGACCAGAAATTCAGATGAGATGAGCATTTGGTTAAACTGAAGGACCAATCAGTGAGTTATCCCAGTAGGCTTCCCTCTGTTAATAGACCTGCTCTGTCTAAATAATATTCATTAGTGTCACTGGAAAACATTAGCATGATTTTGTGGCATGTTTTTAATTGCACCCTACAATGTGATTAAAAATATAAACGAGTAAGATGGATTTGAATGCTGCATCTCTTCATATCAGAGGGTATAGATGTATGTTACGCTAAAAGGGTTTCAGTGTTGCGTTATTTTATTGGGTACTCTGTAGACAGTTAAGCTGTTTATTCAGAAGAGAGAACTTTTCAAGGTTATCACCAAAACAGGTCATTTTTTTGACACTGCAAGCTAAGCAAAGCTTGAAAAATCCTCAGGGTGCATTAAGTGAAATATGAAATAAACTGAAGTGATCAGTTGTGGGTGTAATGCTCTTTAAAGAGCAATTCTGTATTTGATTTTTATGCATCAGGTTTAAAATACAGTTGATGGGATCATGAGATGTGTTTAGATCAAGGTATCTTTTGTACAAAGATTATCCTGTTTTGTTATAGTTTTTACATAGTATTGGGGTCATACAGTTATAAATCTAGAAATTTTATTAGGCTAGGCAGTAGTATATCTGTTCACATTAATTCATAATGCCTTTTCAAACAAAGTGCCTTCTGTGCATTTTTCATGCCCTCTAGCATAATGCCTGCTGATGAATTTTAGCTGTCCTCAGGTCAGAGAAACAGCTGTTTTGTCTTCTTATTTGTTTGAAATAGTTGATAATGTACCTTGGATGAAAACCATTCACTCCTCTTTCACACAAAAGGGAAGTTAATATTTTCAGATGAGAAAACGATAGCCAATGTTATTTTCATAACATGAAATATCTGTGGTGAGTAGAGAGAGAGCTGTTCTTAGGTAAGTGTCAGTAATTTCATCGGTAGCCAAATTTGTACTTTCTTAATTACAAATTAAAAAAAAAAAAAAATACTTTAAACATTAAATGTGATAGTGCTTAAGACAATCCATCCGTAGACAGCTTTGTAATCTTTGTTTCTCACCTCTCCACACATTAAAGCATAGTGAAAAATCATGTTGCATTTAATCAGAAATCTCCTGGATATGAAAAGGCAAGAAATTTCAACACTTTTTTGTCTACTGAAGGCCAGACCCAAAATTTGTGTCAATGCCTAAAACAAGGATTTTATATTCTTGCACCTGAAATTGTAGTACCCTGCTCAGTGATTTTGCAAATAGTTGTACACTTGTTTTCACCTGTGAAAACTTGGGGTATTTCTGTCTTTTAAGTTCCCTGAGTACAGTTCTGACTAGCACAAAAGATCAGTATTGCCTTGGTGAGACTAAATAGTTTTCTGCATGCTGCCCAGCCTGTTTCAGAATCCCAAAACTGAGAGAGGTGCAAAGCTGCAATAGTTGTACTCTAAACAAACCAAGGGCATGCCAAGAACAGTTAGGTTGGTTTATTGCTAAACAGAGCAGTCAAAGCTGTCTAAAAGAAAAGTAGCTGCCATCCTCTCTGTGTCTGCCTATAACACTTTACCAGGAGGTCAGATAGCTCAGTTCTTGGTTAATGCATACCTCAGCTGACCAAAGCAGCCATTAGATGACAAAATTAGATTCTCCTTCAGATCCTGTGAGTCAAACACCTCTTGTTTTTCAGTTTTGCCCAAGTTTGGAGTTCAATCAGATCCCTGTGGTTAGAGCTTCCTGTGGGACTCCTGTGTACAGTTCGTCTCAGCCTGTGGGGTACTTTGATGCACTCTGAGATTTTAATCCTTCTGATACAGTACAGAGGGAGCCTTACTATCTACCTGGATTCAACTGTGGGGATTAAGTATCACTTTAAAATAAATACCATGACCTCCTTCATGTGCTCCTAATATTTTTTTGCTCTGTACCAAGACAGACCTCTGGTTAAGAATATCAGTATTATTCACTCTGCAGCTGCTGAAGGGTGAATTTAAGGTTATGGTCTGGATGAACAGTGCCACTGTGTCCCTGTTTTAGCCAGTACATAAAATTCAGGCTACTCATTTGATAAAGTTTCCAACCAACACTGCAGACCATTTGTTCTCTGAAATATCCTCTTCTTCCACAGAGAGTTCCCATAAGAAGAAGGAAAGCAAAGGCTACTGAGGAGGTTAAGAATGCTAGGAGATGACACACTGGCTCCTCCTTTTTGTCTTCAGAATCTCTGTCTGTAGAAGAAGAGGAATTGTCAGATTTTGATCCTTTAAAAAAAAAAAAAAAAAAAGCAAAACAGACATAGGCCAAAGATTGTGGCTGTATTCCCAGTGGAATGCTTTGATACTGTGCTCACAAGGAGTCTGCTTTAAAAATAGAATGGGAGCAAGAGGAAGTTGAATTTGTTCCCATCAGAAAGCAATTGTCTACAAGCAACAAGAAGGAAAATCAGGCTTTTTACACACAACAGCTGTTGAAGTGATAAAATCCAGTTGGAAAAAAGCTTTCTAAAGAAGATTGTTAACTGTCTTATACAAGATCAGCTTGTCATTGCCTTCAGAGACAAAGGAAACTTTCCATGCAGGTGCTTTCCCCTTCCTCTTCCTGTGATCCGGATAGACAATATGGGAAGTTTAAGGTAGTAAGTGTTGGCTTTTCTTTTTGGCACTGCTTTACATTCAGCGTGTATACTGCTGTAGATTTTGCAGTAAATTCAGCAAAACTGGAAGGACAGCTCCAGCTTGCATACGCTCTACTCAGATTCAACCAAAAAGCAGCCATGAAAGAAATGACCTCAGTGGAATCTGAATTTCTGTGAACGGCGTGTCTAAACCGGAAAAAAATTTGATGATTTTTCAGCTTCAATTTACTCCCAGAGTAAAATAAATAAAAGTGTGTGTGGGTAGTGCTACAGAGTATTTGTATGCTCCTTTCACCATTTTTAATATCTGTATTTATTCATTTTTTTAACTTCAATTTTGTAATACACGGAGTTAATTGAAAAGGAAAACAGAATTCTGTCTCCCTTGTAACCTATTAACAGTTTTCATACAGAAGCATTTTGTTTGCATAGCCAGTTGGATCTCTCTACTAGGAAAGCTTTTCAGATACTAAATCTCAAAGTTTCCTTTCCAAATTCTGTCCAGGAATACACAGTTATTATGTGCACAGATTAACACTTCCAGTTATTTTTCTAATGTTTCCTATTCTTAAATCAACTCCAGAGTTACCCATGTAGTGGAGCCACTTTAATCTTTCCTCTTCTATCTTCTAGCGTAATTATGTGTGTAGCTTTCAAATAAGATGGATTGTTTTAATCCTTACTATTTTTTTCCCTTTGCTCAATATTGTTCAGCTCATTAGTATTTTTGGAATACTGAGGCACTCCACTTTGAATTTAATGATTAGATTAAGCAATAACCTTTTTTTGCTTTGTTGTCATGGTGTCCTTTGGCATATGCAATGCCAAACTGTGCTGTGTGTTGTTTTTTTTTTCCATTTTGTTGCTAAATTTATACCTGTTTTGCAGTGCTGGTCCTGCTTCTGTTCACAACTTGATCCCAATTTTTCACCCTAAAGATGCTATTTTTTTCCCAGCTTCTAATGCAGAGGTTTTTCATTAGTGTGCATTTCTTTCTAAGTCAATAAACAAGACAGTAAAGAAGGGTGATTTTGGTATTTGGTCCAGTTAGACTTCCCCATCTGTGGATCTAACGCATTTTATCCTCCTCATATTTTATAAGCATAGGTAGCAAAACCAGAATGCAGTTGTTTAGCTATCTAGCAATTAACAACCCATTACTAAATTGATTGTAATGCTGTTTTATTGTAATGAATCTACTCTCAGTTTGGAGTATGAGTTAATTGGGTTTTGAGCTATCAAAGTATAAGAACATGTTGTGATTTATAAACTGCTTCTACTTTCCTTTCCTGTTCTGCCTTGTAAAGGTGTACAGGGAAAGAATATAGATCATCTCACCCTTTTCTCTTGCATTCCAAAAAAACATTCAGGTTTCTCACTGTATGCTCTTAATGTTGATTGTATTTCTATATTTTTCTGCTTTGTCTGTCTAAGCCTGTGAGAATCCATATAGAATATTCTGCAAGTCCTTTTGTTCTGTGGTAATGGGATATCACTACGAGAAGTGCTCTATATTGTGAACTTTCTTCCTTTGAAGTAAGAATCTGTTGCTGGAAATGACATAAGTTTAAAAAATTGAATACTCCTATCAAAGTAAATATTGTTAATAAATCAGACTGTACAATATTGTGGATTCTTTGTATGTTTTTCTCCCCCTCAGTCTATCAGATCAGCTGTATAAAACCTGAAAAATAGTTGAATAAACTTCAAATGTCCAATTGAAAATGAACAATGAAATTGTCAGTGTTCTTTATTTCCTCTGAAAACTTGAATCACCATAGTTTAATCTAGCAATAATGAAAACAGGTAAAAGCATACCCAGTAGGTGTTGCAGCATGTTATGCTCTTTGCTTCACAGAGCATCTCACGTTGTGTTCTACACAGACAACAGAAACAAACTACACCTTTTATTTTTTTACCATGTACTTCAGAAGGTATTTCATCAGTGTGCAGTGTCATGATAATTACCTCTACAACCAGTGCTTATTTCTGTCCGTGCACTTTGCCCTCAGTTGTTTCAGCACATTTGTTTGTGGGACCAGGTGGTAGAGCCTGGGAAATGATCATTAGTCAAAATAACTCCGTGCATATTTTTTTCTCCCAGGGCACCTCCAGTGGCATTTACTGGCACAGCTGAGAGGTAGCATGAAGGACGGTCAAGTGAGGAAGATATAGTAGGAGTTAAATAAACTCCTTAATAAATTATAAAAATAAACAATAATTAATTAAATAATTAAAAAAAAAAAAAAACTGCCTTCAAAGGAAGCTGTCAGCTGTATTCAAAATACTTTTCTTTTTATTTTTCAGGAAAATTTCATGGAAGTAATTAGAAACCAGGAATTTCTGCTATTGCCAGCCACTGAAATTGCAAAGCTTTTAGCAAGTGATGACATGAATATTCCTAATGAAGAAACTATATTGAATGCACTACTTACATGGGTTCGACATGATTTGGACCAGAGAAGGAAGGATCTCAGTAAACTCCTGGCTTACATTAGACTGCCTCTGCTTGCTCCACAAGTAAATTGCTCAATTTCTGCCTAGCTTATATCCTTCCTAGAGTATGATGTGGCATGCCTACAGCATCTGTATAGTGATAGTGACAAAACACAAAAACTTCTAAATTCTTTAGTGATTTATTTTTTTTAGAGCTGCGTATAAGGACTTAATATGTTGTATAGGCATGATAGTTATAATTGGCCTTGAGATACAGGAGATACAATTTGAATAAACTATTTTTTCTATTTACCCTTGGTAATACATCTTTGGGTACATTTTTTTTTCCCAGATGGTACTTTTTATTTTTCTTGAACATTTACACATACTGTTGAGGAAGTCTTGAGTTTGGTTTGTTTGAACAGTTGTAAATGACAGTTTTCCTAGTCTCGTGGGAATGACTCCTCTTGTTAGTGTCATGTGTAGCACTGTAGTTGTTATCTGTTAGCAGGCACATAAATTGATTTTTTTCCTTTTGTTAGCCCTCCTTGCTGTCCTTTCTTTAGTAATATTTAACGCTTCTTATAAATAAGTCAAAGGACTTTGCTGTGCATTTTTCCTGGGAATTATCTCTTAAATAAGAAGAGATCATTTTTTATGAAATGTTTATAAGTAAAGTCATTAATACAACAAAAAATGAGATTACTTGATTCACAGTGATAGATACAAAACATTTTGTGTTGTCCCTAATTCAGTATCTTGCTGACTGGTAAGATTCACAAGGAAGCATTTTAGTATTAGTGTTTCCGTACTGATTATTATATATGCATTGGCAGGATTTTCTCAAGTGCAGCCTTGACCTTGCAACTCACTTCTTCTAGAAACATAATACAGTGCAAGCCAGTTGACCTGGAGGAAATCATTCTATTTTTGCGCATTTAATTAATTGATTATTATGTATAAAGTCTGTAACCACTTCTGTGTTCCTTTCGTTTAATTAACTGCAATTGAAACATCTTTACAAATTGAAAGTAAAGCATTTTACCCCAGAGGTATGTACTGAAATCAAATTATGTCCAGTCAATAAGTGATTAGAAAAATAGCAGAATGAAACACAAAAGCCAATATCATATTTCATTAATTATTTTATCCTTAATTATTCATGTGTTATCCAAATACATACTTATATTTTTAATATAATATTTCCCCATTGCCTTTTTATTTATTACTTTAACAAGGTAAAGTGCTACAGCTGTGATTTTAATAAGGCAACAATTAGTGTGTTGAATAAATTGGGTTGAAGTGCACAAAAGAGTCTTAATGAGTTTTCAGGATCATGTTTTGCTTCATGATCACATGACGTTAGGCAATCTGACAGCGAGCCTAACATAATGAAAAGGTTTCCAGTGTTACGGTTGAAGAGTTAAAGCTGTTTGAAAGAAATTAAATTAGGAAATTGAACAACTTGCTGAAATCAATAATGTTGCAAGGAGAGATGTGAAGAATACTAGATTTGTATACTTAACGACAAAAAAAAGCTACAGGAAATACTTTGAAACTGCAGCAATGTAAGCCAAAAAAATTGTCTTTTTTTTTTTTTCATTCATGTTTTTATGCATCTCTTTGTATATAACATTGTTATTTCTTTGGTTAATGCAGCGTCCTAAATACTTGTAGGAGGCTAAAGATGAATATGTGTCATTTTCGTAAGTCGTAAGGTAGCAAGTGTTTCATCTCTGATAAATACATGAAAAAGATGATTTACCAGTTGCTGAGCTACAAGATGAGTTCAGCTTCCTTTCATTCAGGAACTCGTAGTACTCAAGTAGCTGTGCTACACTTCTCATCATCAGGTTTCCAGTTACTAGAGGTTCATGCTAACACATGCTCAGTTATAAATGCTTTTAGTACAAGGAGCTACATAAAGCTTGGAAATAATAAGAAGATTTCACTTAAGTAAGACAACTTACTTAGCACTTAAGTAAGACAACTGCGAGTACTTTTAAGTGAAGAATGTTTATAGAAAATTCTAGTATAGTAAGTTTGGTTTAAAGAGTGTGCAGATTTTCTGGGTACCAAAACAATGTTAGATTGTTTTTTGTTTTTTTTTTTTATTTTAAACTGAGATGAAGCAGCTTTCAGAGAGTGAGACTTTGTGCTATGAGAAAACTTCTCTGTAGGTTGGAGGAGGTGTGAAAACTGGGGGAAAGGTAGGCTGTGCACAAAACTCATGCATACAGACATAGTGTTGCTTTAAATATTAAATGCTCTTTGTCCATCAGATAAATTTATCAGGGATCTGAATTGGCAATGATGTGTACAAGCCATAATTTTCAGTGCATGCAAATATGACAGTGTTCAATTTAGGACAGTATTAATTCACTGATAATATATGTATATTTTAAACTACATAAAATTCCATGGCATTGCATACTGACAAGTAAAAATGGATTTTGGAGCACTATTTTATAGTCACAAAGTGGCCCTCTGAAGTGATAGAAGTGGTAAGTAGTGCTTTGTGTCAAGAGAAGAACCAAGAGAGGGAAGGACTGAAATTAAGCAATGAAAATTAAGTTCCTTTGGATAATTTATATGAGAACATTTTAATTTGCTATTACAAATAGAGCATTAGCTAATTAGAGAAATATTGAAAAAGTTGGGCTTAGTTTCCTTAAAAGTCTCTAGTGACTTTGAATGTTTAGTTTAGTTTTGTTTTTATTCTGTGTATGTAAATCCTGCTTTCTGTCATAGTTTCTGTTGATTTGCCTGACAGAGAAATGTCAGGTTTACCAGCCTGTAACTGTCTGTATCTCTTCTTGGAACCATGGATGTCATTTGCCACCTGACAGTCCTAAGGCAGTTTTAAGCCAGGGATACGCACACCACTGTATGCACAACTATTTCATCATGAGTTCCTTTAGTGCTCATGATTCCTGCTTTCACAGCATTTTTATACCTGTCAACAGCTCAACAACAACATTTCATCGTGGCTTGTGGACTTTGTATTTCTCGTATTTACAGTGTTTGGATTTTGTGATGGGGAGTGAGAGGCATTTATCTTGCTGTTCTGACAACTGCCAGAGTCCCAGAGGGGTGTTTTCCCTGTTTTTTTTCTTCTGTTACTCATGTCTTGCAGCTCAGAAGAACACCAGTTGTCTAGACTTCTAATAATTACAGCTGGGACTTATAACTTACTGATACACTTTTCCTGCAGCCTGACAAACGTGGAATACCAAAGGCTCCAGAATCTTCAAAGTTCAGAACTTCTATTAGTTTTTATTTAGGTTAGAGTTATAAAAGGTTTATAATAATTGATATCATACTGTAGGTCACTTAGAGAGTTACTAATAGATTATATATATTAAAATATTCAGCCTGCTCCTGAAATAGCTTTTATTGGCATCTCGAATGGGTGGGTTTGGAAATCAGAGTGAGGTTAAACTGACATGCATACTTGGAGTCTGATCCATTTCTTTGAACATACTTTCAGCGGCACTGAAACATGGGGAGATTTTGTTTTCTTCTTTGGACCATTAAGCTTAAGTCATCCATTAAGATCAGATGGTTTTCCTGTTTTTCATACCCAGTGTTTTAGCATCAAATGTGACTATTTTGTTTATCTTTACCCTAGTCCTATTTATACGACCTTTTTGAATATACATTTATTTTAAATCCAGCAATGGACATTTTTGGATAAAATGTTTTCTTCTAATCTTGTTTTTATTCTCCATGTAGTTTATAACAATTCAGCTTGTTTAATTTTCTTTCATATTTGCAGTTTCTGGCAGATATGGAAAATAATGCACTCTTTAGGGATGACATAGAGTGTCAAAAACTCATTATGGAAGCAATGAAGTACCATCTGTTGCCAGAGAGACGACCTATGTTGCAAAGTCCTCGCACCAAACCTAGAAAATCTACAGTGGGAGTGTTGTTTGCAGTTGGAGGAATGGATGCAACAAAAGGTCTTGGTTTATATAATGATTAGTTGATGAGCTGGGGAGTTTGTTTTGTTTTTAAGAAATGTTTGTTAGATGTTTTTATAACGTGTTAATTCTAAAAATCAAAGATTTTGCAGTATAGAGCACAAACATCATAAAAACCACTATTGGCTTAGAAAAACAGGTAGCATTGAAGATACTGTAAACATTATGGAAGCTAGAGTTATGATTGAATTGAAATTGTCAGGAGAATATTGGATTCCAGAGTAGTTAAATGTTGAATTGAGTATAAACTATATCCTTATTTACTTGTGTGGGAAGTAATTTGGAAAAGGGATAAAATGACAGAAAATGCACAAAGATGACTTGCACTTGAATAAAAACAAAAAAAAAATAGGCTTATTGACTAATTGTTAGATACCTCCGTCAAAAGCTACTTGATTTTTTTTTTCTTATATAACCTCCAGTACTCTGTAATTGTAGTCAGAAGGAAGGACTTCTTGAGGAAGTCAAAAAAGACTATTCATATACATAGAATTAAAAACATGCTGTAGGATTTTTTGCTTTCTTGTAGGATCAGCTAGAATAAAAGCTACCTTAACTCAGATTAAGCTTTTTTATAACTTGAGGATGTTGTCATTTAGGAGCTACAAGCATTGAAAAGTATGAACTTCGTACCAACATGTGGACTCCTGTTGCAAACATGAACGGCCGAAGACTACAGTTTGGAGTTGCAGTCTTAGATGATAAATTGTATGTTGTTGGTGGCAGAGACGGACTGAAAACATTGAATACTGTGGAGTGCTACAACCCTAGAACGAAAACTTGGAGTGTAATGCCACCAATGTCCACTCATCGTCATGGTCTTGGTATGTAGCTTTCTGTAAAGACCGAAGGCTTTTTTTTAAAAAGGTTATCTGTTTCTTCAGTATTGATTGAAAATCATTCAGAAATTAAAGTTGAAGGGGGGAGGGCTGTCTGTTTCATGCCAACTTGTTATTGAGCTTCCTTTCTTCTTCAAATTATATCCAGCATTGTCTTCCAAAAGGAATATTTTTGTTTGTTTGTTTTAAAATATTTTTTTGGTGCATGCTGGGCTGTTGCTAGGAAAATGAGGTATTTTTCTCCAGCTTTTCATATTTGTCTTTTCAGGAGTAGCTGTGTTGGAAGGTCCCATGTACGCTGTAGGAGGACACGATGGCTGGAGCTACCTGAACACAGTAGAAAGATGGGATCCACAGGCTCGTCAGTGGAACTTTGTAGCTAGTATGTCAACTCCAAGGAGTACTGTTGGTGTAGCAATATTAAATGGAAAGTATGTGAAGGCAACTTCCAATTTCTATCTCATTATTTTAATGTAATTACAGGACATCCTAAATGACTATAACACGCTCTTGGCAGCCTGTTCCAATACTTGACCGCCGTTGTACTGAACATCTTCTATGATATCATTGGAATTTCCTGTGTTTTGACTTTTCTCTTCTTTCACTGTGTATCTCTGATAACTGCTTTCTATATAACCTCCCATTAGGTGTTTGAAGACACCTCCTTAGCTGTCTCTTTTTAAGACTGCCCGATTCTCATACGTCATGTGTTCCAGCTCCCTTATCATCTTAGTGAGCATCAGCTGGACTTGCTCCAGTATGGCAAGATCTTTCTCTTACCAAGAGCCCAAAGATGGACACAGTATTCAGAAGCAGTCTTATATGTACTGAGTAAAGGAAATCAACTGTAATTACTTCAAGGGCATACTGTTAATTTCAGTTCAATTTGTTGTCTGCCAAGACCTCCAAGTCTATTTTTGCTACGCTGGTCTCTCTCCAGTCAGCTCCCAGCCCGTACTATTGCATGGAAATAGGCCATTCCAGGTACGGGACTTTGCACTCTTACAAAGTTCAACGAAGGCAAATTCAGTCAGCCCAGTTTTCAAGCCTGTATAAGTCGCTCTGAATAATAGCCAGGCCCTCCAGCATATCAGCTACTCCCCTTAATTTGATATTATCAGCAAACTTCCCAAGGCTGATTTCCGTTACATCTTACAGATAATTAATGAAGACATTAAGCAGTATCAAGCCACAATATCAGCCTGGGAGGAACAACACTGGTAACCAGCTGCCAGCTGGTTACTTCATGCTGCTGATCACAGCCCCTTGTGCCGAGCAGTCCATCCAGTTTTCCACCAGCCTTTTAGACGGTTTATCTAAATCACGTATTTGCCAGTGTGGCTACAGAATACCAAGTCAACCTAGCTTACTTACTGTGGTTATATCAGAATATTTACACTCTTGACAAGAAATTTTGACTTCCTGCTTATGTCCTATCTGACACGTCTCCCTTGAGCTGTTTGAGTATCGTGAGCTAGCAAAAAGCTTTTCACTATTTTTTTTTTTTTTTTTTTTGGAAGGTTAGTCACCTGCTAAATTAGTACAGCTGAAATGAACCTGCAAAGGGTCCTGTGAGATCTGGAACAAGTCCAGAAATGAGTGGAAATGCTCACCTGGGTGCAGGAAGGAGGGAAGAACTTGAACAACCAGCAAGCAAAGTGCCTTGGGCTGCCTTGGAACTGCAGTCTCAGATGCCTAAGTTAGGTCTGAAGCTTCCTATATATTCAGCAGAGAGTCCCAGGTGTGGTAAACAACACCAGAATTAGTCTCACATTTCTCTATTATTTTAGAACATAGCCTAGACTCTTAACATAGGCAGCAACACTAGATGCCTATAGCTAAACGGCTTGAAAGCACATGCAAATTTATTTGCCTTGAGCTGAGGGAGCAGTAACTTCTACATATTCCAGTAATATGTGTCTGTAACTTGATATATTTCAGATGACTTGCTCGAAATCTTCATGAAGAGAAATTAATTTATTCTCCATATTCTGATTGTGAAATCACTGCAGAAGTGATCAAAATTCTGTCATGTTTTATGTTTTTGGGGGAGAGAGAGCAGGGGGCTTCATTTAAATGCTGTGTTGCATAGCTGATTGATTTTTAGTCACAAGTTTTTTGGAACTGCAATATGATTTTTTAAATATACTTCAGTACATTCCTTATGTTAAACAATTTGTGTTATTAAACACGAGCCCTTCCATGGAAATACATTATTTAAAGAGTATTAACTTTTTTATGGAGAACTAGTAGGTCAACCATATTTACAAGAGGTTTATATTTAAGTTTGTTGGTCAATCTACTCGAAACAAACAAACACAAAGTGTTTCCCAAACTGAGGACATCTTAAGTAGTGCTTCATAGTAACTGTAAGACTATCATCATGTGAAGCCTTAGAATCGTTTAGGTTGGAAAAGACCTTTAAGATCATCTAGTCCAGCCATCACCTAACACTGCCAAGTCCACCACTAAGCACAGTACTTAATGTTTATATGATTATTGAGCTGTATTAATCTGCCTTAGACCATGAAGGGATTTCATTAATGATGCTTCAGCTGATCTCTCAAACCAGAATTCACTTCTGATGTGTTGCTTCCTTTTTAGATTGCATTCTGCAATCTTCTGCATTCTTACCTTTCAAAATAGCATTGCTTGGCATTTCTGCTTTTAAGCCTATGTTGCTCATAAATGTTGCATAAACTCTTTAAATGCATTTGATTAGTTTTAAAGATTCATTAGTGATGCATTACTCCTAAAACCCAACTTTTCCTTCCATCGTTATTTTCAAAAAAAAAAAAAAATCCTTTGTTTTATATCAAATGCTAGAAACCCTTATGTAAGAACTGAGCAAAATAGGCCACCTAGTGGGTATAAGGGACTTAACATAGTGCTGCCATTCATAAACTAAAGTTCAGATTGAGAAAAATACTTCAAGAGGCAGTTCTCACATGCATGCATCTATTACTGGATTTTCCCTGTGACCCTGCTAAAAATGCACCTTTGTCAAGTCACACATTTTGAAAATCTTAGCTATGGGTACAGGTTGGAAAACAAATGCTGCGTTATAGATATAATCCATTTTCTGTAAATGATCATTATTGTATACTAATCACAATACTAAAAAATTGGAGTGAAAAACGTACAATCTGTGTTAGAATGTTCTAATGAAAGTTCAAAGTCTCCTTCTAAACTTTTTAATAAATTTGGAAGGCCTTCATACATCACTGGAAGCTTGTGTAATTTGTGTCTTGTTCAGACGATACTTATTAATACCGTTTATTTTTCTTTTTACTTTTTAGGCTTTATGCAGTTGGTGGTCGAGATGGAAGTTCTTGTCTTAAGTCGGTAGAATGTTTTGATCCTCATACAAACAAATGGACTCTCTGTGCTCAAATGTCAAAAAGAAGAGGTGGTGTAGGTGTAACCACTTGGAATGGGTTCTTGTACGCAATAGGTGGTCATGATGCCCCAGCATCAAATTTAACATCCAGGCTGTCAGACTGCGTAGAAAGGTAATAACCTGATGAAGGTGTGTCCTGCTAGTAGTCCTAAAAATGCCAGTCTATAGAAAGGTTTAGAGAAAGAGCTGTAAGTAGAAACCCAATAAAATAGCCATATTTTTAAGGTGAGCAGAGGAAAGCCTGTATATGAAAACATACTGTGTAGTCATAATCTGATTCAAAATGTTGCCAGGACAGATTATTTAAAGTAAATGGATGATGATTGATTATTGAGAACAATTTGCAATTGAAGATGTTTTAAAATGGCATAGTTGCTCTTTCACAAAAGAAACCTGTACCACTTCATATTAGAACTTGAAAATGAATAATTAATCCAAGTTTGTGTATCCTTAAATATATTCTTCCTTGTATCCCCTGGTGACACTGGAATGCTTGTAATTCAGTTATTCCAAAGTTGGTATGTCCTTATGTAAAGTTATTGTGGAATTGCTGTATTACAAGTGGCAGAATCACGTGTGATCCATTAAAAAAAAAAAAAAAAAAAAAAGTAAAAATGACAGTAAATTCTTCATAATGCAATGCATTAAGTCTTCACTGTCATTTCAAATATTTCTGAAATATGCTTTAATCCTCTTTTCTTCAAATTTTATTTCTTTTTCCTTGTTATCTCCCAGCACTTAACAAGAATGATTCTTTGTTACTCATCTCCATTTAATAGATTTCCTTATCTGATTTGCCCTCTTAGAGAAAAAGAAAATACAGTAATTTTCAAACGTTGTGTTCCAATAGACCCCAAAACACACAATATGGTCCATACCACTTGAAATGTGAAAGTTGTTGAAAAAGGCTCCAGAAAGGTTTGCAGATTGGAAACTATCTCTTAGCTAATACCAAATTTTTAGAGGAGTATAAATAATTAATTGGCCCAAGAGAAAGCAATAGGTTCATGTATTCTTCTGCATCAGTATTCTCTGAAACAGTTACATAACATATTACTTTAATAATTAGGAATAATCTTGTAATGCATGTTGTCCTTGTTTTTTAACAGTGAGGTGAAGATGGAGGAAAATGAACCTCATGGGAATAGCTCCTCTAAGAAATTCTTGTTTCAAAAAATGGCATTAAGCTTCCAAATAGTTGTTTACCACTACATTCTGCAATAAAAGTCACTTTTCCTAGAGAAATACATTGATTTATAGACGAATTATAAACTAGCTTAAATTAAAAAATAAATTATATATGTAGCTCATGAATCACCTTCTTTCGCTACGTTAAACTTCTATTTGCAGCATACGCTTTGGGTGGTGTTTTTGTGTTACAATTATGCTCACATAAAACATGCATGTCTGCAATACTTTGAATATGGAACAAAAGATGAAATTGTTACCACTCATTACATCCACGTTCTTCATGCAAACAAATCGAGACCACTTGCTTCTAATAAGTATGGTCTTAAGATGGTGTTCTTGCAAATAAGTATTTTCCTTGTGTAGTTCCTTAGAGCCCTTCAGAGCCTGGGATCAGTTATGCTGTAAGCATCTGTAATATTACAACATCTCCTTCAGTCCGGTTACAATGTGTTTTTTGATATAAGAATAGCATGGACCCTCCTATCTAATTACTAACTTCTAAAGAATATTGATATTATTCTAGAATGACGTTTTTTTCATTAAGCTATCTGTTTTTACTGATGATTTTGATGATATGGAGTTATTATTCAATCAGTACTGTAAATTGTCTTAAGAATTTTGCATTTTTATACAGCTTTGCTCTTTGGAATGGTAATCTTCCTTGCCAAGTTAACTCTCTTTAGAACCATGTTCAATTCAAACAGCCTGTGCTTTGAAATTTAGTAGTTACTACATAATGCAAACACTTGCTGTACTGTAGTACAGCAGCAGGACTGTTTCCAGAGTGGTATATTTATCAGTGTAATAAAAAATATAGTAAGAGCGTCTGTATGCGTATGTGTATATTACTGTACAGAAAGCAGTACTATATAAGAATCTAGATAGTACTAGTAGGTAGCTAGTACTGACTGTTAACAGATGACTAAGGAAACACCTTAAAAGAGAGTGTCTGGGGAAAAAAAAGGCCTTTGAAATATTAACACCCAAGTATGTGATCTCCTAATAATACCTGTTGTCTAGTATGTTAAGTGTGTTGATTCCAGTACTTTTTTCATTAAATTTTGGCAACAGTTTTAGACGTTACACCAATTATCTTTTAGGTATGATCCAAAAACAGATGTGTGGACTGCCGTGGCCTCTATGAGCATTAGCAGAGATGCAGTGGGAGTATGTCTTCTTGGTGACAAGTTGTATGCTGTTGGAGGATATGATGGTCAGACGTACCTTAATACAGTGGAATCTTATGATCCCCAGACAAATGAATGGACACAGGTATAGTTTCTGGTTAGGTCACACACTACTAATTACTTTGCTGTTATTTCAACCATGCTTTGTTTTGCAAGGAGAAAACAAATACTCCTTTTCTAAAAAGCACTTTCTTGTTAGTCTGTTTTAAGTCAGCCAGTCAGTCTCTCTCTCTCATCTGCAAGTTCAAGTTGGTTTTCTTTGAACAGAAAATTGTTAAAATCTAATAAACCACCCTTGTTTCTTTGGGAATAATATAGCTATTTTCTTTGACAACTT
Organism: Aythya marila; assembly: GCF_965140915.1. NCBI lineage: Eukaryota > Metazoa > Chordata > Aves > Anseriformes > Anatidae > Aythya > Aythya marila. The sequence goes on along the minus strand of NC_139045.1, from coordinate 53,172,100 downwards.
CAGCTACTGTAAGAAAATGTATTGACATGTTCCCGAAATTGTCATAAAGGATTCTGTTTATGCTGAGGATAAATGATAAATGTAGATTAGTTTTAGCTCTAACATCTCTCAGAAGCTTATCAGTTTCTTCAAGGTTTTGGTCGTCTTTTCATAAATACTCCCTTCCTGATATGAATGCTATGTACAGTGTGTGCAACTTCCAGAAAGCCTTTTCCCATATCTTTTTACATATCTTAAAAAAAGATATCTTCAATTCATGATCAGAAACCATTACTGTCAATTCAAAGCTTGGTTACTTTTACGTTTTTTATAGCTCCAGGAATTTGCCTTACTGTGAGAGGAGCCTAGGCAAGCTGTCATTAGGTATTTTCTGGCATTTAAGATACCAGGAGTGTCTGAGACATCCACAGAAGGCTGGAGGATACAACAGGGAATCTGTAGGAGACAGAGGCCCTTCTGGAGTCCAGTTACAGGATGAATGTTCTAGATCATCTAGAACAGCATTAGACACCAGTATTGAGGCAGCTGGAAATAAATACTTAATGCTGACTGCTTTAAATACTTAAACCTGACTACATTTCTCTCATGGATGTTTTTTTGTTTGTTTGTTTTGTTTTGTTTTGTTTTTGTTTACAGGTTGCACCATTGTGCTTAGGAAGAGCTGGAGCATGTGTTGTGACTGTAAAGCTATAAATTATTTTCTCTGTGAAGGTGACAGTCTCCTCTGTAGGAGAATTTCGTATTTCCTCTAGCCAACTAGAAGTGCACCAGTAAACACCAGGTGCAGGATATCTACAAGAGCAATGTTCGGGCTCCAGCTGATGTACACCTACCTGCTGTTCTTATGGACCAATATTAAGCACTTTTAAAGAATCGTCTTTGTTACCTGTACATTAGAAGAGCTGCAAGGAAATCAGCTGCAACCAAGATGTTGCCAGAGGAGGACTTGCATTGAGGAAATACTAAGAAATGAGCAAACTCATTGTGAACTCACTGGGATAATGAAATGTTATTTAGGGCCTTGATCCCTCTAAAATTCAGAGGAGTGATGCTATTAATGGATATGGCTCCACTGATATCATTGAGTCTATCTCTGGGTGAAACAAGTTCCAGGATTGGGCCCCATATATTTAATTTGCCTATAATAAACATGTTTTGCTATAGGTATCTGAACTATTACAATGCAGGCTGACAAACCAATGCAAACCATTGTAAATGGCAGGTGTAACGCTTGCCTTAAAAATGAAGTTGTGTATTTGGTGGATCTTTTGCACTTTTATCATCATTCCTAGTTTAGAAAACTTTTTATTTAACCAAAGCCTTATTTTAAATATTGTCTTATTATGCTAACAGAAATCTGCTATTTAATAATATCTGCAGATTTTTGGTATCCAGTGTACTTTTTTTTAAAGGTTTTCCGTAAGATGGAGAACACCATACCTTTTTCTCTACTTTGGTTCTTATATTTACATTGTTATTGTTTTTAAGGAAAAAGCTGTAAGCATGAGTTATTAGTTGAAAAAAATCTAAAGTGTAATTAGAAGTTAACCAGTTTAATAAGAGCACTTTGGAATTTTCAAAGCATTCCATTGCATCTAGACTAAGAGTCTACTTTGATTCTCTTTAATTGTATTTTACATGAGGCTTTGCACTAATTTGAGAAGTACGATTTTATAAGATGAAATGAAACTGTTGTCTGTCTTTTTTTTTTTTTCTTCCCAATAAGATGATTTCAAAATGTAAACAGCCCAGTCCTACAAGATGCTCGACGAGCACCACTTAAGCATGTTCAGCATCTTAGAGGAGAGCTGTGTGCTCCTGGCGGGATTATATCATATCAGCCACCTTATTTAACAGTTAACTTTTTTCAGAGGCTTTATGATTTGCCTTTTCTGTCTCCTCTGCTATGTCGCACAGTTGCTTTGGAGGGGCTGAATGTTTCTGACAGTCTTTCTGTATTTGCTTTTCTGTGCCTTGCTCCCCCCGTTTTGACACCAGTAGGCGGTCGCTTGTAATGGAGGATGTGGAGATGTGAGCTCGCTGAATGTTTCCCAAATCGAAGCGCCCGACACCCAAAGTCTTTGTACGTTTGTAATTATAAGTCGACGTGTGTCAGTGCTCTCGACCAACTATTTATTGGTTTAAAGGAAATCGCCAAACTTTGTGACGAAACCTGCACTGTTTGAAACTGAATACAGCTGAACTTAAACTCAGTTTGGGCGGGCAGTGCCTTTTTTTCTGTATTTTTGGAGGGTAACTATTATGTTAATAATTGTGATTTTACAAACGGCCGTCGTGGCCTGCCAGCACTTGCGTAGTCTGCGCCCCCTACGCCGCCCCGTAACGCACTGTGCGTAACGCACGACTCTATGGCAGCCACCGCCTCCGCAGGCCTCGCTTTCCCATTGGCTCCGGGGCGGCACGTGGCCCCGCCCGCCTCTCTTGATTGGCTCCGGCCTTCTCCCGCCTTCCCCGTCTCCACGGCAACGCGGACGCCGGGCGGGGTGAGGGGGGTCCGGCTCCCTGCTCGGCTGGGGGGGGGGGGCGGCGCATGCGCACGGGGGCGCTGCGCGGCGAGCGGTGGGCGCGATGAAGGTGAGGCCGGGCGGGGGGGGGGGAGGGGGAGCGCGCTCGGCTGGGGCCTGAGGCGGGAGGCGGGGGGGGGGGGGGGGAAGTGGGCGCCGCGCCCCTCATGGCCGCCCCCGGCGGCTCCGAGCCGTTACCGGCGGCCCTGGGGCCTCCCGCTGGAGCCCCTCTGTGCTCCCGCGTTAGTCGTCGTTGGTTAAATGTTGGTTAAAAATGTGCGTCTTTCATTAAACTCGCCTCAAAGCTGAACGCTGTTGTCGGGTGGTCTCTGTGCTCGTGGCGCGCGGCGCTTGTGGTGTTGCTCGTTTTGTTCGCTCAAACGCAAATTCTGTGTAAGGAATGCCTCAGAAGAATGTGTAGAGACCTTTTAGGGGAAAAAAAAAACAAAAAAACAAAAAACAAAAACAAGCTTTCCTGCCCTTTGTGGGACGCCAGACAGTGGTGTTTAGCTGATGATGTGGGAGGGGAAAAAGTCCTAAAAGTTGTTGGGTTTATCCTACACCCTAGTTATGGAAAAAGTACGAGCATAGTGTGAAAGTTAAAGTTAATAAACTCAGTGAGAAATAAAGTTTTTACAGTTTTTAAAGTTTTTATTTCATAGCCCCAACTTTTAAGACCCAAGGATTTACGGAGATCAAGATACTTACACATATTTTAAAAGAGTAGATGTTGAGCTCTGTTTTATGCACTGAAGACGCTATTTGGTCCAGCACTTATGCATGAAATTTAAAGAATTAGATATTCCAGTCTGCAGATGTGAAGGGGGGAGTCTCAAGCAATCTTTTGATTCCAGTAACACCAAGTGGAAAAAATGGTAATTGTGGTGAGAGTCCCAGTAGCTCTCCATGCAAACACCCAGCACCAGAAACTTCAACTTTTCCAGCACAAACCAAAATACTTTTCTTTGGTGTTTTGGTACAATAGAATAGTACAATAGAATCATCCAGAAGTTGTTGTTGATTTTCTTCACGTAGAAAGTTCTGACGTTGTTTTATGCTTGTGATGATAAGATGTGCAATTTCCCTCTCTTTGTTCCCCAGCAAGTCTTCAGTCTAATAGAAAAATCATGGTCTGGTTCCTCTGTGCAGTTTGCTTGGCAGAAAACTTTGGGAAATTTCCTTGCTGTAACAGGGTAAGATTATAAATATTTGTTGCGTTTATTGCATAGAAATCATTGAGAGTAGAGGAAAAAACACTGTTAAATAGTTCTAAACCAAAGCAAGGTATCTGTCAACTCCTTACAAATGTAAATACATGATACTCCTGTTACTGCAATTATAAAACCTCAATGTGGAGAAAGTTTTAACCCATTATTTGCAGATGAAGAAAGGGAATTATTCCATGTGTTAATATTTTTTAGAGGTGATCGCACGGTGAGCATTTTTGATCGTCACGGTCAGAAGATAAATGAAATTACCTTACCAGGGTAGGTACTAAAATGGATTGAAATTGTTTTCTTCAAATTGTTTTCTTTAGAAGTGCTATTCTTCTGGTGAGGTGCTTATACGGTAAGAGATGTATAGGCATAGATACTGGCTCTGGTGTTTGTGCCTGGAAAAGAAGACAAACTGATGAGCATGTATGGAACATGAGACAGTAAAAGCTGAATTCATAGTAAGCTGTCACGGTTAGTCAGAAAAATACATCTTCAAACCCCAAACACTTCTTATTAATAGGAAACTCAATCTAATTCATTACAAATGTTAGAAAATATGTATCATGACAGTAAGAAAGAATATAGTAAGGTCATAAACAGAACATCCATGTTATGCTAATTGTGACTATACTACTGAGCATTTTGTGGTACTTTGTATCATAGTCTTACTGAGGAAAGATGTCCTATGTTTCAGTGTACTTTTGCTTGTACTCATTCTGCACAGCATTGCCCAGCAATTGTGATAAATGCTCATTCTGTCCAAAAAATGCCAAAAGAAAGGTATGCTTCTGCATAGCTTTCTTATCCAAGATCATTATACTTGTTGATCTAGGAGAAAAACAATTCAAACCCTGAATAGCCTCTGGAAAAATAGAACCATACAGGAGGTTTTAATTGTCACTTGAAGATTTAGATGTCAGTATTTCGAGTATTATAATGTAAGTAGCAGTTCTTTTAGTTACTGACCTTCCTTTCAGCCTCTGTCATTTTGATGAGGTTTGGGTAAGAGCACGGTTGCTATAAAAATAAATTTTCCAGATAAATCCACAGCTTTTCATGAGTTTTTACAGGGAGGGAAAGGGAAGGACAGGGACTTCAACTGGTTAATTCTGACTCTTTCTATGTATTTTCAAACATATTTTAATGTTATTAGTGAAACTCTACTTTATTTTTCTTCAGTAACTGTGTTACTCTGGACTGGGATAAAGATGGAGATACTTTAGCAATAATTACAGACAAATCTAGTGCCATTTATCTCTGGGATGCCAACACAAACAAAACAAGCCAATTAGACAGTGGCATGAGGTAAGAAAGTCTTGTTTTGTTTTGTTTTTAAAGTGTATTTAAAGACAGACCACTGTGTGCTGCTGCTCTTTATGCTCTCTTTTATGTCAGCTAAGAAACTGATATGAAGGTAGAATAAAGGAGTTTGGTCTCTAACTTGGTTGAATTGCCATCAAGACATCATACTCATGCTTTGTAATCTTTGGTTTTTGCCTGAGTGTTGAGTATGTGTTGCATTTAACTTGTAAAATCTTATAGTTATGCAGCTATTTGAGAAGCCTGTTAATTAATGCGTGTTTTTCTGGAAACTGGAATGCATACTGACATGTGAACCATGGGCCCATTCATCTGGTGTGAAAGCACTTACATTCTCTAGCTTTGAAGTCCAACTTCAGGCTTCCAGTAGAGAGAAAAAAGATAACCTTGGAAATTGGGTACCCAGGTGCTTGAGTTACCCTCTGAAGGGAACCTTACTGTTTGTAGGCTAAGAGTACAGAAGGGCTAGGAGATAACTAAGTTAGACATGTACAGTTGGAAAATAGGAGTTACCATCCTGTCCCATTTCTCAGCTTTGGAATTTCTTTTTTCTATTCTTTTTAAAGAGCTTCTTTAAAAGGCTTGTTGATTTGGAGGATATATTGCAAAGATCATCTTTTTACTGGAATCCTCATAGCATGTTTACTCTTAAGCTAATATCCTACAGTTTGTTGCTGGATTCTTTCTGGTATGATTTCATGGTTTTGAAGTGGTTATCGGTTGGTGGCGTTCATTTCTTTTTTTAGTTGTCAACAAGGCCAAAGTCCCAAGAGAGTTTCTCTTCAGTGTTTCCACTGTTTTGTAGCAGCAAGGATGGGTGACATCTTTTGGTATCTGCACAAGCATTCTCCAAAGTACTTCACTCAAGTAAACAGGAACTTAAAAGAGAGGTGATTTTTAGTGCTGTTGGTATTTGTTTCCCTTAAAGTTTTGAGGGGACTGAAATGGCATTCACAAAAGAGACTGTGTCAGGATGAGAGGGGTACTGAAGGTACAGGTTCAGATCCCTCTCTTTTTGAATAGGGTCACTGACTTAAAACAGTTCTGAGGCTTATGTAACAATCAAGCATTAGGTTAACAAATAAGTTTGGTTTAACAATTAAACTTGTAGATTTTTGAATCTATTCCACTAAACTGTTCTACTCTACATAAACATTGGCTGTGTGTAGGAAAGAGAGTGGAAATAAATCTGTCTTGTGGTTATTAGGGCACTCACCTGAGCAGAGAAACAGCTGATTGGGTACTGCCTCTGTTTTATTAATCTAAATGGAGACAAAATCTTCTGACTTAACCCTTTTTTTTGTATTTTCTTTTACTGTAAAAAATAGTCAAAGATATTAAAATGTGAGTGTTTCATCCACTAAATAAAAAAAAAAAAAAGGTCAGCTGGAAAAATGGAGATGGGGGAAGATGTTGGGTTTTTAGAGGATATTTTTTTCTCCAGATTTAGGTTGAAAACTCTGAGTGTAGAATATGGAAACATCCCATCTTTCCACTGGTGTTTACTTTCAAACTTGGAGTTTGAAATTTCAAAAGGAATATTGGATTAAGAGATACTTCTACATATTAAAATCTGGTACCATATATGAGTATATTAAAAATGGATGTAAGCAGAACAAGCACTAAGTCATATAAACCATGTGGTAGTTGGGCTTTTTTGGTATCTTCCTCTTTTTGAAATTAAAAAATCACAAGCAAAACCCCTCACATGCAAGACAAGTATGTATTCAAATGTCATTAATAAAAGAAATTTGTTTGAAATTGGTATCGTGTTCTTGCAGTAAGAGTGAAGATGATGTGAGAGGCATTGATGGAAATAGCTGTACTAATTAGAAAATTCTGATTAAAATTGTTTTGCGTTTTTAAAATGTCCTATGTAGTACTTTTCTGTGGGCCCATAAATATACACTAAAGCTATCTCTGCTTTATCAGAAAATTGAAGTTAAAAAAGCTCTTTCAAAGCTTTTATATTACATTGACTAGTAATCAGAGAAATAGATCTACTCATTTGGAATTGACTGAATTCACTGGAATTGAATTAAGTACAAAAAAAAACAATGCAGAAAGCAACTGGAAAATAGCACTTACCTACATTATATCTTAGAGTGCTTCTTAAAGCTGATTATTTGGTCAAATTACCCATGAATCCATCAAAACCACTGGGTTTGCAGGCACAGTTTCACTTGTACAGGTCTTATTCCATTACTTAATAACACTTTTTATTACTTTCACTATTTTTGGACACTTAAATAACTCTGATACTTGTTGTAGAGAACATTTGCTTCATTTAGAAGTTCTGCTTTGGTCTGTATGGTTTCATAAAACTTCAAACCAAGTATGCAAAATGCTTTTGTATGTAAGCATGTGAAAGGAAGCTGCTACACAAAGTGATTATTTTGTTTATTTTAGGGATGCAATGTCTTTCTTATTATGGTCTCGAGTTGGAACTTTACTTGCCATTGGAACCACGAAGGGAAACTTGCTTATATATAACCGCCAGACTTCTCGCAAGATTCCTGTTCTTGGTATGCATTGTTTTGAAATTAGGCTTGCACATTTGAAATGGTGGAATTTTGCCACTGTGCTTGCTTTTATTTTTTGTTCTGTTTGTGAGTATGCAAAACAAAAATGTGCTTATACTCAACTTGCACCTTCCATTTTTTATATTGGTGGTTTTATAGTTCAGTACATTAAAAAAAAGTATACACATATGTGATGCTGCCTCATGAGAAACCTGTGCTGTCTTTCTTCCTTTACAACTTGCAAGGGATTTATGTGGTTATTGTTGTTGCTAAGTTACTTTTCTTATCTGCTTAGGACACCTGTGGACAATAAAATTAAGGATAGAAACTTGATGCAAAGAAATGGAAGAATGGGGACTGTGCAAGTTCCTATTAGGCCAAAAGACTTCCATCTGGGCTTAGAAAGTACATAAAAAATTGTGTATTGAGTTTGTAATTTCTTTGCTAAGTTGCTTCACATTCTGATAATTTGAGTGGCCAAATAGAATGTATTTCCGTTCCAGATGTTTTCTGTGCTTGTGTCCATTTGTATAGTGTAGGTTTCTTTCTTTTTCAGGTAAGCACACTAAGCGGATTACTTGTGGTTGTTGGAGCACTGAAAACCTTCTGGCTCTAGGCGGTGAAGATAAAATGATTACTATAAGCAATCAGGAAGGGGATACTATCAGACAGGTAGTATTTATAACCCACATTTGATTTTACGACATACATTGATACTCCTGGTTCTTGGGAGAGCTACGGCATAAAGGAACTAGGACCTATGGGAGTCTATGCCTTTTCAGTCCCTCTGTTTGCAAGGATAGAGGCTTTGGGAAAACTCATATAGGATGAGGGCTTATCTAAACATTTGAGCCTCTGTGTTATGCAGCATGATTTATGATATTAGAATCTCTGCAGAAATTCTAACGTCATTATAATCCAAACTGACTTCGTTTTTTTTCCAACTTTTTTCTTTTTTTTTGTGTTACTAAATGCAATGACAGCTCTATCTATCCTTAACACTGAAATGTACAGGGCAGGAATAATGCAATTGTTTATCATTGGTATTTGCTGCATTTAGTACTGATTTTTCACTCTGAACTTCTTTCTTGCAGACCTCAGTGAACTCAGAACCCAGTGATATGCAGTTCTCAGTTATGAAGACTGATGAAAGAGTATCAACCAGGGAAAGCACAGTAAGAAGCTAATACAAAATCCTGCAAAAAGTGTTGATCTGCTGGCAATAAGTGTGGGCCAGGATTTTTTTTTCCTTGACTTAAAATTTGATAATTTGATGTTAAAGCTTTCATTTTGTTTTTAGCTATTATTTTTTTTCTTCCCCCCAAAACCTCCTTCCATTAAAGTAAAGCTATACCCCTTTGTTCACTAAGGATGTGTTCATAAAAAAGACAGACAGCAGTTTTGCAGTAGTAGTAAATATAATAGATGGAGATGTGTGCAGGGACTTAAAGAAACACAATATACACACCAGTATATGCAAAATGTAGATGGAAACAGTACAAGAATGTCAAACCTGCAGAGAATGCCTCCTTTAAGAGGCCAGTTTTTCAGCAGACGGCAGATCTGTCTTGGGAACAGACCCAGTGCTCTTTGAGCTTTTGTCTTGTGCAAACCTCAGCATTGGTGAGACTAGAAGCCTGGTATCAATCTTCCTTGTGAGCATGATTCTGCTTCTGTCTAGATGGCTGCATTTATTTTTTTGTCTTCGTTGTCTTCCTTGAAGTGAATCAAGGTCCATTAGATCAGTCAGTGGTGAAGTACCGAAAAATGGGGTAATGATAAGGGTTAGCAGAGCATGCTAGTAAATGATCAGCAGTTACGTACTAAAACCAAAATCTGTGGATAGCAAAGTGGTACTGTGTTACAGTTAGTCCAGATCCATACACTTAACTATAGGCAGATAATTCAATTTTCAAAATCAGATATAGTCTATGCAGTATAAGGGTCAGGAAAGAATTTCCCCTGTATTACATTGACAAGGGTCTGTAGTTTTTTTTTTTCTCTTTGCATGCACTGCAGTGTTCTCTGCTTCCTAGGGTAATTTTAATTAACAGATGTTTTGAAAATGCAGGAACTGAGGGCTTTGACACCATTGATTTCCTCTGCTGCTTCTCAGGATGTGCAGTAGGCTAGGCTTCTCTTTTTTGTTTGTTTGTTTCAGCACTCGAATTTGCTGTAAAACATCAGAGAACGTTCTGTAATTCTGTAGTTCTTGGTTTGTGCTTGAATGGTGTGCAGCAGTTTAAACCACATACCATTTATTGTCTAGGTGTCTGTTCTTGCAGGGGCATGGCTTGATAATGATCAATTCCAGTCTGTTGCTTAATCACCCTGGAAAAAAAAAAAAGCAAGTTGGATCAAAATAAGTAGTGTGTTAACATGCATTGAAATGTTAATTAGTGATGTGGTTTAGTGGAGGATTTGTTAGTATTAGGTCAGAGGTTGGACTAGGTGATCTTGGAGGTCTCTTCCAACCTAGATGATTCTGTGATTCTGTAATTAAATAATTCCTATAATTTCTTAGAAAAGTTTAAGAAATAGTATTTCTTAAATAGTTCATCATTCAGCTGCAATGGAATTATAAGCAAAATGTCTTAAGAGACACAAAACATACTTGAAAATTCGAGATAAATTTAGGAAATGCAGGTCTGAATTTGAGTTGTATTTCTGAATTGATAGATTTCTAGGTCAGCACATGCTCAGCTTTAAAATACCTGCTATGTCAAAGTACAGCTTTGTATTTCAGTCTTTCAGCACTTATATTACAAATAAACCATCCTCTTCTTTTTAGACAAGGAGGGCTGGAACAGAAGGAAATGTAAAATGAACTTGTAAACAGCCCTTCAAAGTATCTTTGTTAAAGAAAAAGGTGAAACAATCTCCCCCTCCTTTCTTTTTATAAAATGAGTGCTTTACTCTTGCCTGACAATCACACACGTTATGGTAACAAAAGTATTAAAAGAAAAAAAGTTCCATCATCCTGCTTTTGACTATGAAGTCTAACAACTCTTGTGTTTTTCATCAAAATAAATGTGCTTACCTAGACTGATATCAAACTGTAAATATGCATGTTTAATACAAACTGATCAGGCTGTTTCTTGTGTTTTTGGTTTGTTTTGGTTTGTGTTTTTTGTGTGTGTGTGTGTGTTCGAATTGGTGTTCTTGTGTTTGAAATCTCAGCAAGTTACTTGAAATAGCAGTGTTGTGATAGCCATCACTACAACCTTCCAGATAGAAACTCTGTAGATTGAAAAACACGTTGTTGTTCAACTGAGAGTAGTCCAACAGGATCCGTGTGGCCTGCTGCCTTTTCCCCTGAGGAAATGGGTTCGCATAATGCTTCTGCAGGGACAAATGTTGAATTTGAGATGTGTGCTTGCTTCTGCAGGGACAAATGTTGAATTTGAGATGTGTGCTCTGCTGGGCTTTTATTTAGATCTGTGAACTGCTGTCTCAGAAGGGGAATATCCTGAAAATCTCTTCCATTGTTGATTAAGGCTCAGGATTCAAATCCATGGGGCTCTTATGGATTCCCTTAAGTGCTGAATCTCATCTTTTAGGGAGAATGTAGGGCTTTATTTTAAAGTGATGCCATTCTTGCTGAGTTAATTTTTTCTTTTCATTCATTGGCAGGTAAGTGTAGTGGTCGGCAAGAAGACTCTCTTTCTTTTTAATTTGAATGATCCTGATAACCCGATTGATCTGAAATTTCAGCAGTCTTATGGCAGTATTGTAACCTACAGATGGTGAGCAGACTTCCTTAATGCAGCATTCTCATATTAGCAAGTTGAAGATTTTCCCAGTAGTTCTGATAAATGCTGGAAATGAAAGTGTATATCCCTTGCTTACACTGGACTTCTCTTGGATGTATGAATCTACATTTTGTAATCCTTTTGTTTAACAGTTCACTGGCTACGAAAGCAGTGTTGTCAAAATGTATTCGTCATTGGTATGCTCTGTTTTAGAACAATAATACTGTTGCTGTCCTGACAGTAGGTAAAATTGAGGGCTTTATAGGTTGCTCTCCATTTGGGTAAGTAAGTGATGAAAGAGCTGGGAGTGGAGTTGAATCTTTTGGCTTTTTTTCTGGGTTTACAAACTTAAGTAAAGTTCTTGTAGCCTCCCTGCTCGGTAATCTAATTGGTTAATATTCATTTGAAGAAACCCCTAACTAGAAGTTTCCCTTCTGTACCCAGAAGTAGCCATCTTGTTTCTATATCTTTGACACAGTCTTTGTTCAGTCAATGTGTTATTGACACTTACTGCTAACACTTAAACTCTGTAAGAAAATTTGTATCTGCACATTTCTTAATTTATGGCCACGTATCTAACAAGATAGATCTAACGGTCTGCTAGGAGGCAGACGGTTTCCTTTGTGATTTTTTTTTTTTTTTTTCAATTAAGCAGATCAGATACAGCATGTCAGGGTTAATTCAAACAAGTAACTATTTCTGGTTTAACCTGATTATTGGTACTTGCCACTATAAAAAGTAAACAAGCCATCTATTCACAGATACACACTGTAGCTTTGGTACTTTCACCGTGTTTGTAGCAGCATGCCTTAAGGGCAAAATGACTGCCATTATTGTTTTTAGCATAGCTTTGAAGTGACAGAGTCAGCCATAACCTTGAAATGGAATTTTCCATCTTCTGGCATGCTTATTCAAATGATGATACTCAAATTGCTTCTCCTCACATCATTGTCATGTATTCTGCTTGCTGAAAGTAGAAGGGCATTAAAGAATTTAGAAGAGAGAATAAAGAAGATTTAAGATTAAATGCTGAGCACGCTTGCATGAAAATTTTGTTTTTCTCCTTTAAGATATTTGTGGTTTTTTTTTTCACCTTAATCTGTACTATACTGTATTGTACTACACTATATATATAAATTCCCATACTTTTATTATTTTTCCCATTAAAGAGAGGCATTGACAGCTTTTCATGCTACATAAATATGTCTCTTCTGGTAATTTTTTAACAGGTATGGTGATGGCTACATTATGATTGGTTTCTCACGAGGGTGTTTTGTAGTCATTTCTACACACATTCGTGAAATAGGTCAAGAAATCTTTCAAGCTCATAATCATAAGGATAATCTAACCAGCATTGCTATATCACAGTCATTGAACAAAGCTGCATCATGTGGAGACAATTGGTAAGGGATGGTTTTATACATAACAAATAGGGTTCATCTCTTGTAACTTCATCTGTTTCTTTCCCACCCTGGAGGCCTTCCAAACTGGATGAGTTGTGCCTTTTCCTCAGATTTTAGTTCTGTGAACAAATCATTTTGTACAGTTGCAGCAATATCTATTTAGAGTGTTGGATAACGAGAGAGAAAGGAAGAGACTGTGTGTATTGCTCTTTAGGAAATAGAAGGCACTTTACATTCATGCTCTAATTTTTCTCAATTAGACTGTCTTGATAGGGCTGGATTGTGTTTATTCCAGTTTATGATGACTGAAAATTGTAGTAGTGAGAATGACTGTTTATTTTTGTTTCAGTATTAAAATCCATGATCTGTCAGACCTGAGAGAGATGTATGCTATAATAAACTTGGATGATGAAAACAAAGGTATGTTCAATAGTCCTCTGCTTGAGGAATTAAATTTTTACAGTCGGGTAAAACAGAATTTTGATGGTGACTCTGTTTACATTCATGCATTAATAAAAAGTATTGTTGCTGAAAAACTGTATAAATATAGAAATTACCATAAAGTCCTTCTTTCTCAATTAGTATACATTTGGAGACTCATGGCAAAATGGGAAAATGCAGTTATTACTAACAAGTTTTAAAGTATAGAGAAGTACAGCTCTAAGAATACTTGATTAATTACAGGCTGTCAGTTTTTCAGGTTTGGTTGTGGTTGTTTTTGTTTGTTGTTGTTGTTGTTTTTGAATATTATGTTCTATTCAGATTACTAAAATAATATACTTAACCGTTTTCTGCTTATTTCCATATTTTTGGGATGATTGAGTTTTTTGGTGCTTTTCTGCATCTCTTGGACTAAGGGATGATGCCTAATGTGTTCTCATCCTGATTTGTGCAAGTAGCTTCCAGAATGTTATAAGTTCTTGAGTAACAAGTTACTGCTATCATCTCCTGTTGAAGTATCAGCAGATATTGCAGTTATTATTATACTCACTCACTCACTCTTAGGAAGATGCTAAATTAGTAAATTGTGGTTTTGGTTTGAGTGATTCTAGTTAATCTTGGAATTATATTAATTGGTTAGGTTGTAATACATTAGTACACATATTCGTAGGTAGGAATTCCTGTCATTGTCACATTTTAAAGTGAAGTAATTGTTTCTTGGTTTCATTTCGGTAGTCCAATAAATGATTTTTTGCAAAAACTTGTAAATATTTTAGGTGTAGAACAGCTGGCTTGGACAGATGATGGACAGTTGTTGGCAGTATCTACACGAAGAGCATCCCTTCATGTTTTCTTGACAAAGCTTCCAATCCTGGGAGATGCTTGCAGTACACGGATCGCATACCTCACTTCTCTTCTTGAAGTTACTATAGCCAACCACGTGGAGGGAGTATGCTAGCCTCTTCCTTTTAAACTTTTTTTAGGTAAAAGTAAAGTAAGAATTAATAGCGGATGGAAATTGATACTCTTTTTCTTACAGGAGCTACCAGTCACTGTCTCTGTTGAAGTAGAGCCCAGTTTTGTTGCTATTGGTGTCTGTCATTTGGCTGTAGGAATGAACAATCGGGCTTGGTTTTATGCACTTGGAGAGAACAGTAAGCATAGATTTCATTCTCTTATTTTAAGCTACTGCATTGTGTGTCTTTTTTTTTTTTTTTTTTTTTTTGTAAGTGCAGTATTGTGTAATTGGTAAATGTTCGTGTTGTTTGTATGGTGTAAGGTGAAATTTGTTACGCTATAATCAGATTTTGGACAGTGGTGTCTATAGTTTTCATGCCTCTCTAACCAGAACCTTTTTTGAATAACAACAGATTAATCAAGACTGTAACAATATTAGTCACAGTTGCATAGGAAGAGATTCTCTTGTACTTTCTAACTAGTTTTCTGACTGCTAGGAAGAAAGTCTCTGTATGTATGACTTGTCCCTCTGCTTATTTGTGAGTTCTTCACATGTGGTTACTCAGCTTCAAATTTACATTATAATTTACATTATTAAAATCAAAATGCTTATATCTGTTTCTTTTCTGTTTGAAATCTGTAGATGTGAAAAAGCTTAAAGATGTGGAGTACCTGGGTACAGTTGCAAACATGCATCTTAATTCTGATTATGCTGCTGCTCTCTTTGAGGGTAAAGTCCAATTGCATATGGTAAGAGCTCTGGCAATTTGGAGTGCTGAACTAATGAGTAGATTTAAGTTAAACAAGTTTTAAACTTGAGAGAAAATGGTGTAATCTTCTGTTAAAGAAAATAAAAATAAAAACTCTTCAGGTATTTTTTTTCTGGCTAATTAAAATATAAAACTGAGTTTCTAGAGACTTTAGAAATATAAACTACTCTAGAACATGTGAGAGAAAATGTTTTCTTTTGAATTATTTCCCGTGGACAGGAAAAGTTGTTTTCATCTCATTTGCATACAGTTTGATACAGGTAAAACTTTGATACATTGTTGTTAACAGTGTAGTGTTTAAGTTCATTTTATTCTTTACATTTAGATAGAAAGTGAAGGCTTGGATGCTCAGGAAGAACGGGAAACTCGTCTCTTCCCAGCAGATGATGATAAATGCCGAATTCTATGCCATGCTTTAACTGGTGACTTCCTCATATATGGCACAGATGTGAGTATTATTTCTGTTTTTAAGTGTCTTTTAAAACAGAATATGTTTCTACCAAATGATTTGGATTATTACTCATTATATTTTTAGCAAGAAATTATGCTTCTGAGAAATTTAATGTGGATTATCTTCTATGCAAAAGCAGTCAAAATTGCATCCAACTTCCTTTACTATTGAATTTATATGAGATACTTTGGCAGGAGGGTTAAGTCTTGCTTTTACTAGTGTTTGGTGCAAAGGGCTGCTTTTTAATAAGGTCGTCGCCTCCTTTTTTTTTTTTTTCTTGTCCTTCCTGCCTCCTAAAAAGCCTCAAGTTTTCCTATCCTGCCCAATAACATCTGTGAAGGAGAAAGCCAAAAAAAAAAAAAAAAAAAGGTGGAAATACTTTTATTTAAACACTCTCCATGCTCAGAATTCTAGGAAGGGAAAAACTACAATCAAGTTAATAATCTACTTGCTATTTATTAGTGTCATTATTAGCTGTTTCTGTTATTGCTTACTAGACTGGAGTTATTCATTATTTCTACATTGAAGACTGGCAATATGTGAATGAATATCGTCATCCTGTTGGTGTGAGAAAAATTTTTCCTGATCCCAATGGAACCAGACTGGCTTTCATAGATGAAAAAAGTGATGGCTTTGTCTACTGCCCAGTAAGTTAGTGTGGGATACCCATGCCATTGTATTTACAAGTAAGCTCTTACATGCTGGAGTGACTTAAGTTTTTTTGTTCTCTATTACACACACTGTATGTTGGAAGAAGAAATTGCCAGAAAGGCTTGAAGATAACCTAATGGTAATGTAAGGAAATACAAATGTCACAGTAGATCAGGACAATTTAATTATACTAATTTCCTTGTCAGTAGTTATCAGAAATGAATGCATTTGTGTATTCAAATACAGATAATTTAGCCAGGTAACAAGTACTACCTTTCAGTTTCACTGCCTGTCTTAATACCCTTCTTCTAAGGAAAATAAATATCATGCTTATAACATGTATTTTCTCCATTTACTTCCTTTATGAATTAAACAATTTTTGTTTGTTATTCAGAGTCGCTGCTCATAAGAAAACTTCTTTGTAATATGAATTTCATATTTCTGCACTACTTTTATTTCTTTATTTTTATTCATTATTATGATGAAAATTTACCTTGTGTCATTAGTCTTGCTTCCTAGTAATTTGACTTTTGCATTATTTGTAGGTAAGTGATAGATTATATGAGATTCCAAATTTCTCACCGACTATTAAAGGAATCCTGTGGGAAAACTGGCCAATGGATAAAGGTGTTTTTGTTGCTTATGATGATGATAAAGCGTATACTTACGTCTTTCATAAAGATGCCATTCAAGGTACTGTAAATTCTTTTAAAATCTTACTAACTATTTCAGTTAATAAAGCAAAGCAAGTTCTATTTTTTTCTTTTCTGTTAAATATTTTCATAACTGCATATGAAAATGAACAGTATTACACAAGTTTTGAAGTGGAACTGATTAACAGAAAAATAGTTGCTGTGTAGGTTTCTCTGTAAAGTTGGTCTTAACCCTTCAGGCTTTATGCTACTATAATCTTTTGTCTGAAATGTACATGTTGTGCTTTAACTGAATTTTGAAATATTCATGAGAAACTCTTTGGATCGAGATGACAAAACTCGTATTCACTTACTGTAATCATAGCAGTTCCTGTATTTTTGACAAACACCAATAAATTTATCAACAAACATTTGGAAAATTACTGTAATAATTTAGAAGATTAAATTATGTATTTTTACTATGCTGAAAAAGCATACACTTGTACAGTAGATCATGACTTTGAGAATTAGAGATCTTGAGTCAATACACAGCATATCTACACTGACTGCTTATCATGTTTTTCACCAAGTAGGGATTTTTTAAAATGAAATCTTCTTTTCTTCCTGATCCTAAAATCTAGGATCCAAGGTTATATTGGCAGGTGGCACTGATGTCCCCTTTTCCCATAAACCTTTGCTGCTGTATAATGGAGAACTAACTTGTCAGACTCAGAGTGGGAAAACAAACAATATCTATCTCAGTACTCACAGTTTCCTTGGAAATTTGAAAGACTTTGGACCTAATGAGCTGGCAGAAATGCTTACTCAAACGTTAATGTTGAAAAGGTACATCTGTGTTTTAATTATATTGTGTAAAATGTTTTCTTCTGTGCTTATAGCTCTATACAATGTATCCTAGTGATCTAAAAATGTCATACTGAGTATTGATAAATTATATTGATCCCTCAGGCCTTGTAGTTGTCTATGCAGACCGAAGTAAGTGACAAACTGCTGCTTTATTTGTTTTTCCACTGTCAAGTAAAAGTAATTTTTTCAAAACTGATCTGTGGTTGTATGACAGTGGCTCTTCCAACACCAGCTAAAAGTGATTCTTGCCCACTCACCTCACGATGTAATGAAACAAAGAAAAATCAGTATAATGGAAAGAATGCCAGAATAGGAAAAGCAAGTGATTTCCTGAAAAAGTGTGGTAGAAATAGGAGAATACAGTGCAGTAAGTTATATATTTGTAGTTCTCCTTTATTTCTGGTAATTGTCTCTCCATGAAGTAGAGACTTCTTGGTTTTTCCCTGCCATAGTATTAGGAATAAAATGTGTTGAGAAGGAATTTTAGATACAAGTAATATTAGTTTTAAGTTACTTTTGTTTTCTGAAGGTTTTCTGAAGCCTGGGAGATATGCAGGCTTCTGAATGACCCATCTGGTTGGAATGAACTGGCCAAAGCCTGCTTACATCATATGGAGGTGGATTTTGCAATACGTGTTTATCGGACATTTGGTAATGCTGGGATGGTGATGTCACTAGAACAGATAAAGGTAAAATGTAAAGTCACTTTTAATGGGAAACATTATGCATTAATTCTTAAGAATTGCTGAATTCTTATTCTTTTTGTGGAAATTTTGTTTCTTTTTAAATAAAAGGTGAATTATTTTCAAGGGAGTTAGTAGTCAAAGAGGAAAAAAAACATTCAAACTGCAGAACTGTTGCCAGTTTGCTCTTCAAGTGGTTGCAGCATTCTACTGGGATGCACAACATTCTTTCCCACATTTGCGTGAGAGCAGCAGGATATGTCCATGTGTCAGACAAACTCTTTCCCTTTGTTATTTGTGAGAAAATGTTTAAGGCCACTAATATTTCCTAGGCAGATTGAAGTTAGATTTCTAAAAGTGTACGTGAAATTGTACCTTAAGAATATGCTTCTGCAAAATGCTGATTTTAGACAGTGATTGCAATACTGGCCTTGAGCTACAAAAAGAAAGTGAGGGCTTTTTCTGATTTGTAGAATCTGATACGTATAATTGTCGAATGTCCAGATGTATTGTTTTACTGTGTATAATAGATTTGTTGCTTATGACCTTTTTTTTTTTTTTTTTTTGTCTTTTCACATACTGTAGCACCTATTGTGTCTTTTTACAGGGAATAGAAGACCACAACCTTTTAGCAGGACACCTTGCCATGTTTACTGGTGATTTTAATCTGGCTCAGGATTTATATCTGGCATCCTCCCGTCCTACTGCTGCACTTGAGGTATTCAAGATGTGTGATTTTTTTTTTTTTCTGCAATGTTCACCTTAATGTTGGAATATTTTACTTTCTGATAATTTTTCCCTTTTATAGTTTTCTTCTTGCTCTTGTGTGACCACCTGACATTCTTTTAGGATGTATGTAGCTCTCTCACATTGTCTGCTTCCTTCTAGAACACTAGCTCTATAATTGTATTTATATAATATTGTAAGTATTATAAATATTATGGTCTTATAATTGTACAAGTATAAATTTCATATTACAATTCAGAATTTGATATCTGCATCAGAAAATGTTGCTCTTTTTAATAGATGCGAAAAGACTTGCAACACTGGGACAGCGCGCTTCAGCTGGCTAAGCGGTTGGCCCCAGACCAAATCCCATTCATATCAAAGGAGTATGCAATGCAGCTTGAATTCACGTAAGTTCTCCTAAAATGCTGCTGTATAAAAATATTAAACCAGTGCTCGTGCTAATTAGAAAAAAAATGGAATTGAGATATTTTAGCTTACGTTATTGCTGAAAAGGGAGCCTGTCAGTTCCCACAGCTATAGTACCTGGAAGACTGCTTTTGTGTGAATACATCATGATAGAGATGTAGGTTAGCAAATTATTGTTGATTAATTACAGTATATCTGCGTTCTTTTCAACTGGTAGGTCAACTGTATTATATAATCTGCTAGTAGTTCTTTGTTGCAGGTCAGTGTTTGGAAATAGAGAAAATTCACAGCATTTGACACTTCTTATGTTGGGTGAAAGCCTTGCATTTAAAACTTTAGTCTGTCTTTCCTTCAAGACCTAAGAACCTTCATCTTCTCACACATTTTAGATAGAGGAGTGTCAAATTTCAAGCCTGACAGTCTCTGGAAGAGAGAATGTATCATCCATTTGCCAGATATTTAAGTCTATTTTATAGCTAATTCTTTGCAGATTAAACACTTGGTTTAACATCAAAACCAAGGGGAAAATTCCTATATATTAGTAGAGTTTCTGGAACTCTACTAATATATAGGCATCTCTATAATGCCCCTAGAACTGTGGGAGGACGCTTGCTGGTCACAGAAAGGAGGGAATGGGCAGCTGAAGCTATGTGACCATCTGTAACTTGTGTTGTACTTAAGAAAACTGAATATACTGAAGAAAGAAAAAAAAGCTTTAATTTTTATGATGAAAAAATACTAAATAATTTTAGAAGATTGGTTTATTTTCCAGCAAAATGTGTGGAAGTAGAGATTAAATTATTGAGGTATATTGCACACTTGGGTACTCTTTGCCTGTCTTTTGGGGAATTTTATTGGTCTCAGTGTAAAGGAATTGAGAAACGGATGGCCCTTTTGACTAATTGCTTAATAAAGTGTGAGGAAAACACAATCACATACTGTGTGCCTTCCATCTTTTGTATGCCTTGCATCCTTGTATGTGATCTTTGTGTCTAAAGCAAGGCAGATTGATGCATAACCTGTCTCAAAGATCTGTTACAGTGGGAAGGGAATTATCACTTCCTGTTAAAACTGTTGTTCCATATAACTTTCAATTTTCTTTTAGGGGTGATTATATTAACGCTCTGGTGCATTATGAGAAGGGAATTACTAGAGACAATAAGGTAATTCCTTTTCAGTAATGATAGCATGTGTACTATCATACTAAACATTTAGTTGTCGTGTTTCAGATTTACTAGGTTTTTGTATTCAGCTCTAAATCTGTACAACTACCGCTTTGGGATACTAGTCTTTGCACTTCTGTTATTTTTAATACACAGAATGATGCTTTCTCTACTTTAATACTGCCATTGTATTAACATGGCACAACTAGACTTAGGTTTTTATCATCTGAGCAGTTTCATAATAGACATGCAAATGCCATGAGTAATATTGCCAGGATTTTCATTGGTAAAACAAAAGTCCTAATTATTCCTTCTGTTCTTCTTTACTGAGTTGTTATCTGCATAAAGGAAGACAAGGATTGCATTAGAAAATAAACATTATGTTCAATAGATTATCCCTTATTCTGGCATTATTTTCCCTGATATTTACAAAATGTCTGTTATGAAACAGATCAAGTGATAATAGGGAAATGTAATAGGGAAAATAGCAATTGTTTTCTGAATTCAAGACATGAAATTACCACCTTTAAAAAAATGAAGAGATACTGCAAGTGTAATATTTCTTTCTTTTTCTGTTTTTACTGTTGGTTTTGGGGAAAGAGGGGAGTGGTGCTGAGCCAACTGTAAAAACATTCTCTATAGGCTTGGCCTGGACAGATTTTTTAAGTAAAATGTAAAAATTTAAGACCAAAGGTTAAGAAGAAAACTAAGTGGAATTCTTCTTAATAAGTAAATAGTAGTTGAAATTAAGCAAGAATTGCTAGACAAAAGTTGATTTAACTGAGGCCATGTAATATTTTGTTAATTTGATTCGGTGCTTTGTTGCTATGGCTTTTGTGAGCTGAGGTTTCTGATGTATAACATATAGTTACTGCTTTTTATTTGATTGCTAGTACCAGGAACATGATGAAGCTTGCCTCGCTGGAATAGCTCAAATGTCCATTCGAACGGGAGATATCCGTCGAGGGGTAAACCAGGCCATCAAGCATCCCAGTAGGTTACTAAAAAGAGACTGTGGAACTATTCTGGAGAGTATGAAGGTATGCAGATGAACTAATAAAGCTAAGGTTGAATTTGTGAATACATTAAAATATTTACCTGTAATCAGAACTTACAAATGATATTATAATGATTTTCAATATTACAGCAATTTTCAGAAGCTGCTCAGCTGTATGAAAAGGGACAATATTATGACAAGGCAGCATCAGTATACATCCGGTGTAAAAACTGGTACGTACAGGTTCCAGGGAAGTGTTACATTTCTTGAGACAGAGGAAGTGCTGTGTGCTCTTTAGGAAAGAACAAATACGTTAATACTGCATAATGTCTTATATTTCATTGATTTTTATGGTTCTCTCCTTTCCAGCTTGAACAAGAACAGTGTTCACCAGATCTTCTCAAAAGCTTATGTTGGTTTAATTATAGTCTTAATGGAAAAGAAGGGTAGTCTTCCTGTTTCTTCTGGTTGTGTGATATGTTTAAATTAGTTACGTGTGGTTTTAAGTCGTTTGTGTGTGTGTGTGTGTGTGTGTGCACGCGTGTGCACTCTGGATTTAATCATTTTATTCTTGTAGTTACTGTTCAGTTCATTAAATTTCTTTGGTTGTAAAATACATAGCTGAGACTGAATATTCAGATGGTTGGAAACAATTCTAAGTTTGTGGTTCAAATGGAGTCAGTATCATGAACTGTAGGAGCTAACATAATGTTCAATAATATTAACGTCTTAAATGAATTGAGTTATCGTCAAACCTACAGTGGATAAGCACAATTTTTGGAGAGACTTAAGGCCTTAGTTTTTACCAAATTAAGTTTTATGCATTTTTAATATCAAGAGCACATTAAAAGATCAGAAATACCCCTCCTGTAGGTACAGTTTTAAAACTGTTCTGCTTCTGTAGATGAGTTGGAGAATAACAGAGACAAAAATGGTCAGTCTGGCACTTCTTATGCTCAAACATCTCAAACAAAGAAGATACTGTGCTACTTAAGGCCTGTATGCCTATGAAGCAGTCTGTAATTTCCAGTTCCATTTCTATCAAGTGCAGCCTTCTGAAAATATTAAAGTGCCTTCAAAGCTTATACATTATGTTCAATTACTGCTTTTTCTAACTCCTTTTCAATATCAATATAAATATTCGTGTTTTACTGGAGAAAATTTGAAATCAAAAATATTTCTTAAATGACTACTCTCTTGTCTATCTAGGGCAAAGGTTGGTGAGCTTCTTTCTTATGTTTCATCTCCAAAGATTCATCTACAATATGCAAAGGCCAAAGAAGCTGATGGCAGGTGTGTCTGCATGCTTATCTGCATTTATAAAATATATTATTAGTGTTTATGGAATACATTGCTCTTTCTATAAAGGACTTCAAACTTTGCATAAAACATCCTTGTGAAAAGGGATTCTGAAATCTGTAAGTTTAACTGTTACATTAAGATTTTACCATAGTCTAAGGACCTACCACTAGTATCAAAGATGTATTTTAATTGTTGTTTTGTTCTTTTCTCCCATCCAAGCATTACTGTCTTTTTACCAAAAATTATTAAAGGTTTTAAGGTACTGCACCTAATGCAGCATTTCAGTTAGTAGAGCATTGAAGTCTAATTTGTTTCTAACAGCTCCTTTCATAAAGCTGTGATTTTTAAGGTCATTCAAAGTGTGAGTGATCATGAAAAAAAATTCATTCTAGAAACAAATTACTGTTACATCTTAACTGCCCTTGCAAAATACTGAATAAAGTGAAACTATTGGCTGAATGATAAAGCCCCAAATAGGTTATATTTAATCACAAAAAGTAGTTTTCTGCTTGTCATTGTTTCTAAGTAAATGTGCTTCAGAATAATGACAGCTTATAATGTGAGACCACCAAAACTAAATGCTTGGATCGATAAGACTAGAAAATACTATTTATGTCAATTGCATAGTGTGAGAATGAGAAATTTCTTGAACTTGTTTACAGAGCGGAATAAAGTATGATTTTTGAAATTCTGCAGTTAGCTATCTGTTTGGATTTTATTGTTCGCTCAGTCCCAAGTGATTTAATATGGAACCGATGGAACATATAATGTTCACTGATGGAACAGATTAACTACTTCTAAGATATACCCAAAGGGATGCTGGCAGAATAGGTCAAAAATACTGTTGTGGCAGAAATTCTTCTGTTGTCTCAACCTTCCATCTCCCAAGAGAAAATAAAGTAAGAGAGAAAGAAGAAAATAAATAAAGAAAAAAAATATTGGTAAATGCAGAACAAGACTATTAAATGCAAACTGAAAAGAAGATGACATAGAATAACCTCTTAGAAGTAAAATACTCTTTCTTTCATACCATGCTGTAAAGAGTTACTTAAAGTTAGAAAAACTGAAACCGTTGCTTTTACAGTTACAAGGAAGCTGTGATGGCTTATGAAAATGCAAAACAGTGGGACAGCGTAATCCGACTGTACTTGGATCACCTTAATAATCCTGAAAAGGCCGTTAATATTGTGAGAGAAACACAGTCTCTTGATGGAGCAAAGATGGTGGCCAGGTAATAATACATGATATAGATTAAAAAATCAGTCCCCTTTGAGAGCTATTAACAATGTTTCTTTCTTCCATGTTGTTGTCTGAGACTAAAACTGTTCTCAGTATATACATTCCACCCATATACATTCCACAAAATACAGTATGTTTCTTAAAACATTTGGAGTATTATTCGTTATGTTACTTAACTGAAGTATTCGTTTGTTCGTTTTGACTAGATTCTTCCTGAAGCTTGGTGACTATGGCTCTGCCATCCAGTTCCTGGTCATGTCCAAGTGCAATAATGAGGCTTTCACATTAGCTCAACAGCACAACAAGATGGAGATTTATGCTGATATCATCAGTAAGTATTCCAGTTCAATTGTTTGCTTGCAATGTGTTGTGCTATTCTTTTCCTTGCTTTAGACCAATTTGAAATGATAAGAAAAGGGCTGTGAAATCTGGTTTCCATTTCTGGTCTATTTTCAGTCACCATGTTCGGATTTGTCACCCTGTGTCTAATCCAGACCTATAAGCTAGGGTTCACTTTCAGCTTGGGTGTCTCCCATGATCCCCAGCATAGGTTGTTCTTAAATTCTTGACTGTGTTAGAGCTTTTTCTGTTTATCTACAGAGGTAAAGCATTTGTCTAGACTGTTTTCCTGTGTCAGTCGTGGAATCGTTTTCTTTGACCTTGATGTATTTAGTACTATTAGTCTGAAACTTAGATTTTTACTAGTAAAATTGATTTTTATCCCCTCTTTTCCTTTTGTCATGGTTCTTCTTTTTTTTTTTTTTAACACATTTATGTTACTTGTCCTTTTTTTGTTTCCCCTTAAGGCCCTTCTTGGCCTGCTGTTGTCTCAGTGGGAGGCAAAAGGAGGACTTGCTGAGAAGCTCATTGTTACCTCAGGTTATCAAGTCAGTTAGTGGCTAGCTTGTTGATTTGCAACACATTTTCTGTTTTTCTCCACTGTCAGGCAGGCTTCTTTGTGGACACAGTTTCACATAAATACTTAAGTTTCTATGAAATTATCTCATGTTATTGTTTAATCTCTTCCTTTAAAAATCTATTCTTGCTATGGTAACTATAAAAGATTGACTACAGTGAGTTTGGCTTTCAAGGTAGACAGTATTGTCCTATTATTCCTTATTCTTTCTTCCTTCTCTCCTATCCAGAATAGGGTTTTCCAAATTTTAATTTAAGTGGGTGGAAAAACTCTTTAAAACTTACTCTGAAGAAGTGTCTGTCTCTGTTTCAGATGTGTACAATAAAATGGAAATTTGGTTAGAGGACTTGGTAGTATTCCCTGGTACTGCATGGTTAGATTGCTCCTGATAGTCTTTTACTCTGCAATACAGATAAACCCTCATATTCTTAAACTGTGAAAATAATCCGAGTGATAATCTCATAATTACTTGTTCTGTTTTATTGTTGCCAAGACATGATGAAAAAAAATAATAATTCCTGGGTCATAGTAATGCCATTTTATTATGTTCATTAAATAAAAAACAGAAATCCCATTACAGCGTAAAACCTATGGAAACAATTGTTACACTGCGTTATTAGCTCCTGGTGTCTGATATTTAGTCTTTGATTAAGTAGAAAAACAAATGTGTAAGAATTTGAGTCTAGTTGGCATTGTTTTTCTTTGTAAAATAGGAATTTAATTCTTTGGTAGGCTTTTGTCTTACTTAATAAAAATGCTCTGCTATCCTTGCTTTCTTTGTGTTGCAGGTTCTGAGAATACTAGCAATGAAGATTATCAGAGCATTGCACTGTATTTTGAAGGAGAAAAGAAACATTTTCAAGCAGGAAAATTTTTCTTGCTTTGTGGCCAGTATGCGCGGGTCAGTACTTAAAAGATAAGCCAATGAGAGTTAAATGGTCATAGAAACTGTCCAAAGTACAGGACTTCCAGATTAGAGAAGTTCATGGTAGACTTTTTATCTGCCTTAACGACTTAGATTTTTTTACACCTTTTTGTATCAGAGTAAGCTCTCTATATTTATTATTGGATTCTATGAATTATACAGTGTCATGCACATACATTTTTCAAACAGCAGAGGCTCCAGGTGAATCAGCAACACACTATTCTCTGTGAATCTCTAAATGGCGTGAATGTATAAGTAGAATTTACTTAGTTTATTTGCTTAATCAGTGAAGATTTGGTCACTGAAAAAATAGGTTATTAAAGAGTGTTGCATATCCAAACTTAAACCATTATTTTAAAAGAAGGAAGTATTTCAATTGATACTCCTGACACACAGGTCTGTCAGATAATGCTTACTACATGTAAGTACTCTTACTTGCAGGAGTATGAGCTGGTACTACCTATATAGCATATGTGGTTATCCTGATGGCTGTAAAATACAATCAAGATAAGCATCCAGTGTGCCACTTTTCTGTCAAAAGACAGAAAGAAGCAACTTAATAAAAGTGAGGAAAATGTTAACTTCATGTATCTCAGTTTTAACTCTTTTTTTCTATTTCATTCTAGGCATTAAAGCACTTTATAAAAAGTCCAAATACAGAAGATAACTTGTCTATAGAAATGGCAATTGAAACAGTAAGTAACTTTGTTACAACAACAACAAAAAAATCGTATTTTCAAGAGGTTTACTTTCAGTGTTGTTGCATTTTCTTAGTGTCAATATATCTAGTTTCAGTTTTTAATGAAAAGTCTCCTTGTGTATAAGTATTTTTTCCTTTCTCTTTCATGTCATAATAATATTTCATGATATGTCATAATTATATTTCATGATAATTTCTTCTGTCTTTATTTAATAGGTGGGACAGGCAAAAGATGAAGCCCTAACAAATCAGCTGATAGATTATCTTATGGGAGAGAGTGATGGCATGCCTAAGGTATTGGATTTCTATCACTGCTGTTGCATCCTGTTGCTGTAATGTAAGGTCTTTTGAGTTTATTTTGTCCTATTTTTTTGGTAGCTACAGATTGCTTTTCAGCTTACTCTTATTAAGGAGCAATACACATACGATCATTCTTTGATCCATTTCACCCAGTAACTCCATCTTCAGAAAGATAAGAAGGCAAGTAACTACCTTAGGTACAAGCATCTTTCTCTAAGCTTCGCAGAATAGGTCCAAATTAATGCTCACACTGAGGAAAAGAGACAAACTTAGCTGCTTGGTCATAGCAGCTAGCCAACTGGCAGCTGCCTTTCCCAGATGGTCAGTCAGCATGTGTGTCTCAACAAGCTATGGCATTGTGTTATTTTCTAGCAGAATGGGGGACTGGTCCTACTGCTGTTGCAGTGGAAGAAAGTAAGGTAGTAGTTAGTGAATGAAGGACAAAAACCATTTACACATCAACTTAAGACAAAAGTTGTGGATAGATTTTCAGAATTATTCAGCTCTCTGTTGTTTCTTAACTGATCAATGACCGTGTTCTCAAAAAGAGCTTAACGCAAAGCAGTTCAGTTTTAAAGTGGGAATCGAAGGGAAGATGTGCCACTGAGATCACCTGAAAATGTGCCTGCTTTGTGTGAATGCCCATATGACAATGAAACCCTTTTTTGAAAAAAATCTCATTGGATTTTTTATTATGTAGGAGGATTTAGGTTAAAGTTCAGATTGATTATTCATCAAGTTAATTTTATCTTCAAATAGAGGCTGCAGTTCTGTGAACTAAAACGGAGTTTCTGCTCTGTGTTGGGGAATACATAGTTATGATAAAAAGGAAAATGAAATAACAGGAAGTACATTTGAAGGTTTTTGGTGTCAGACCTTACTAGTGTGGAAATTTGATTAACAACAGGAAAATAAAATACTGTGGATGTTGATTTTTATGTTGTCATTCATAGGAAATCTTCCTTGGATCCTTAGAACCACTTTTTTTTTCTTGTATACAGTTTAGGAGGTGCTCTGTGTGCTAAGAGGCAGCTATGAGGCTTCTTTTAAAGTCACGCGATAAAATTTAGAAATGACCATTGCCCTTACTTCCAGTATTCCTACTCCTTTGTTAATTGCAAAGCATTCACTGGGTGTAATAAAAGGCTTTTGGTAGACTATTTCATCTCTTATGTGTAGATAGTCATGTGGGAGTTGAAAGGTATTTGCTGACAGATTTTTGTGTATTAGTAGCCAATATTGCTTTGGTAATAATAGAAAAGGATAATTCACAGCGTAAGCAGAACGTATGTTAGATTTATGCTTGAAACGCAAGAAGTAAACTTTGACCATACTCAGTTTGTGATTTTTTTTTTCAAGGAAGATTAAAACATCCACTGTAAATACAGTGTTAGACATCAGAACATCAGCACTGAGGTTACAATGACAAACAGCTCTTTCGCAGGGTGACTGCTGGTGTGTAATCAGTGAGCCAAATGGCACTGCACCCAAGGTTTTCTGCTGTGAAAGCCAGACCTCAGGTGCAGGCACTGCAGTCTGCAATTTATTCCTCTGTCAAGGAACTTAAGCTCTCGAGCTCAAACTCACAGTAAATATAGTCAGATACAAAATTATAGAAGAAAGTGAATTCTGCCTTACTGAGGGGTAAGGTTTGGTAATGATGGAGATGATGTGGTCTTGGCAGTAAGTCTGTTTCACCCCTACTGTTACAGATGTGGTTTTTGATTCTTTAGTGAGATTAAAAATTCTGTCTCTCTGCTCTCCGTGTAGTGTCAAGAGACTGGGGATTTGATATGTTAGATTTTTAGACACAACTAGATGGTTGATGGCTGAGTCAACCTGGCTTTGATAAAATTAAAATTAAGGAAAAAAATCCTGTGTCTATAGGATCTATTTTTATTTACCTTTTATTATTCATCTATGGTTTGAAAGTTGAACAATAATATAGTTTTGAGAGAAGCAAAACGTAATGAAGCAAATGGAATCCAACTGCAAGAGACCAGAAGAGAATGAAGCCATTAGAAAAAAAGTGTGAAAAATCTGAGCAGCATCTGTGTAAGCAGAAGTAACTTCATATTTATGCTGAAAGTAGGGTGGATAGAAACTGTAGCATCCTGTCTGTCTTCTGTGAGCAGCAGCCCAGCCATCTGGCTGAAACACGTAGTGCCTAGGATGGGGTAAAGGAAGCGAGCTAAAGCATAATCTCCATAGTGAAGAGGTTTTTAAGATTTTACAAGACATCCAGCAGTCGTGTGAATGCTGTAATTGCCATATTTAACATTGTTTTAAAATTCAATGTAGAGCTTTCTTTTCTGTGTTTAAAAGCTCTTTCTTGTTCTTCTGAATGCTATAATCCAATCTGCCATAGTCTCTCTCAGTGAGTAACATAATTTTACTTTATTGACTCATACCTATTTGTTTAAAAAATCGACTTAGAAAGCAATTCACCCTTATCCTTATTATGCTACGGAGCCCTACCAAGCACTTGGGGTTGGTTTTAGAGAATAGCAGCTTTTATGTGGTAGTATTTTTGTAAAGCTGAAAGTGAGAGTGAATTTAAAATAGCCATGCAGCAGAAACTTGCTAATCCTTTCGGCATTCATCTTCAAACCAGGTAATGGCTCAGAGCAGCCTGGTTGCTTTTCTCACCCAACAACCTTATGGGATTTTAATGAAGTACCATATTAGCAAAATTGTTATAGCTAGCATAATTTTGCTACACTACTGTCTAATAATGAACTCTTTCTTTTAATGTGTTATTATGTTGACTGTTGTATTTATTAACTTGCAGAAATTCTTAATTTTTCGTGTGTCCCCTGTTGTCTTTTTCAGGAAACATTAACTAGCAAGCTTCTGCTGTTTTATGTGTGCATATTTTCTAAGTACAAGTGGTTTAAAAAGCAAAACTAAATTAAAATTTTACCTATCTAAAATTAAGATCAGATAGATTGCAATAATTCTTTTTTTCTGAAGATTTTAGGAAATGTGTTGACAAGTGATTATTCCTTCCTCTATTTATTGCTTTTAAAACGACTAAGGTTATGATATGAAAGTAGAATGTAAGACTCACTTCTTCTTAAACACCTTCTACTTTTATATTTTCTTCTACATACAGCTGCTGTGTGAGTTATTGAAATATTTTATTTAATGAAAAGACAAATAGGGGTATGGCAAATACCATTGGGTGGCTGGTCTTCCCTGGGACAGGATCCTTCTTCCTGGGCAGGAGAACAGGGAGAGGTGCAACCTGGACAGGGAAGTGCAGCCTTCTGCTACCCTTGGTGTAGCAGCTGTCTGCGTCAGCATTAGGAGGTGTCAGGAGCTGGGGAAAATTACATCCTGATCTACCACTCTTAATATTTTTCTTTTGGCTCAACTCAGGGAACTCAGGATAAATAATATTCACTAATAGACAGAGTTGTGTTTACTTTATTGTCCAATCAACTGTTTCAAAATTGTTAAATTAAGGTACTTCTAATGTTCTAACTTTGGATTGAGTGTTACTTAAAATTCCATTCCATCATTAGTTTACTTTCAGTCACTTAACATTTTGCCTCATATGGAGAGTTAAAAAAAATTTTGATTTTCCCTTTTTCTTCCTGTATACTAGTCTTTCTCTCTTGCTTTTATTTCAGTGATTTTTTTCTTGTTTTTTTTTTTTTTCTTTTTTTTTTCCCTGACTCTCAAGTAAGAAGTTAACCTTTGCAGTTGTCTTCTTTATCAGGAAATTTATTTATACCTTTCGTATTTCTCTTCCTTTGAATTTCTTCTTTTTTGTGTGTTTGAGACTTGCATACAAAAGCTACACAGTGTTTCAGAGAACAGCACAATGTTGATTAATCCAATTATTTCTAAAGATTTTTTTGTATTATTTTAACATAAATATATACTTTGAAAGTGTTTGGTTTTTACTAATAATATCACAGAATTAGTTGTGTTTGGCTTCTTTTTTTTTGTTTGTTTGTTTGGTTTGGTTTTGCTAAGCTGTCCATAAAGCTACCAGTGTCTTGTTTTTTTTTTCTGATTTGCCTATATTTAAATTGGGAACATACCATTATGTACAGTACTGCAGATTAAATTAATCTTGACTATTTCAAAGAGTGTTATGCACTTTTTTTTTTATTCCATTTTTGAAATCACTGATATAAAATAGTGGTCCTAGGCCAGTTTATTATTATTTTTTTTAATAATTGTTCCTTTTCATCATAAGCAAGGCTATGTTACCTTGCAGTTTGTATCTTGGCCGTATTTTTAGGAATAACAAAAGGGTTTTGAGGGTTTTCTCAAAGTACTCATGGAAGTGCAGTTCTCTTGATGAGTGTGCTAGAACTTTGGATACCCATACTGCCATCTTGTTTTTTAAAGTTTTGGTTTGAAAAGATTTCACTACTTTTTTTGATGTTGGATTGCCAGTTCTTGGTTGAATCCTTTGATGCATTTGCCATTCTTGAGTCCTGTTATATTAACAGTATGTAGTGTAGCAAATCAGAAGGTTTATGCACTTCGTTAGCTGATTGTCCCCGTAATTTTCAACTCTTCTATCTGTCTTGGGTGTCTGCCCTATTGTCCTGGTGCAATACACACTTTAATGACCAGCTGTAGTCATCCTTATTCACGCTAAGCACTATCTGCATCTAGAGCCACAACACAACTTGAAGCATCTCGAGGAAGATTTTGGAGTCCTTTGGTTCTCTTCTATTGCCGTAGATGACTTTGGGTCGGAAGTTGTTAGCTTTCCACCCACAGGGGGGGCAGCTAACCCCGGGGCCCTCAGAGGGCGTTCATCTGGCCCTGGCCAAGCAGCCAGAGCTCCCGGGGGAAAGAATGCAGCATGGCTAAAGCCTGGTGGTGTGGACAGCACTTCACAAACAGGGCAGCTTGTCCACGGCCTTTGGAAAGCGTGGTGGTGGGATAGGCAGGTCAAGAAGGGCAACACCACAGTATGTGTTTAGTCAGTATTAATTGCTTTTGTATCATTTACTTAAGGATGCCAAGTACCTATTCCGCCTGTACATGGCACTGAAGCAGTACCGAGAAGCTGCCAGGACTGCTATCATAATTGCCAGGGAGGAGCAGTGCTCAGGTAAGCCTTTCTCTTCCTGATTTCACAACGTATCTGATGCTACAGCCTTGCAGTACTGCAGGTACCATTATTGATACAGGATTGCACTGTATAATATATCCTGCATAGCCTTAGAACAAATCTGTTCCGTAAATACAAGGTTTTAATTATATTCAAGTTTAGTTTTGATTTTGAAGTAGCCTTTGTGAAAAGACTGGGACTCGTAACTGCATATTACATGCTTGGAAAACAGAAAATTATGGAAGATAGCTGCATTCCTTATATTCAAGTAAATTTATTAATGGAGTCTAGCTGCAACTCTGCTTATCTGTATAGCACAGACGTTAGAACTGCAGTTAAACTACATGCAAGCAGTTTACTGATCCTTTAGTCTTTGTACGTTTAAGCTCTTGATTTTTTTCAGTGGGAGATGTGTACAGGAGATGTTTTCTGCTGAAGGATCAGATACCTGTTTATTTAAGCCATGTTTTCCCCTGAAGTTAGAAACAGAAAAAAATAAACTAGCTAATTTTGTTTCTAGCCTTTATTTCTGTCTCCTCCATTAGCTGCGTTTCTCTGTAACCATGGCGACAGCCCTACCGTAACACTGCTCACTTTTCATTTCATATAAGTTAAGAAAGATATCTCTAAAGGAAAAGTAGCAGCCTCAGGAACAAGAGGACAGTTATGCCCATGGAAATTAACATTTATGGACTGCTCCTTAGCATGGGGCTAAGCTGGGGGGGAAATCTCTTATGCCCTTGAAAAGCACAATTTTCCAATTCATCATAGCAGTAAATAATTCATTTGTGCTAATTATGTAAGCAAGAAATGTAAAGGCTCAGGGGGTTAATTATTCAATTCACTAGCTGCTTTGAATCTGAAAATATATTCCTAAAATGCAGTACCCTGTGTTGTATGGCATATTCCCTGCCAGTATCGATGTGTTCTGCAGCAGTGTGTACATAAGCAGTGCATTTTTCTCAGTAAAGTTACCTGTCTTGCAGTAACTGCTTCCTCTGCAGAAGCACAGGTTTAGATTTTCCCCTCTTCCTTCAGGAGATTTCAGCGAGTTTGGTTTTGAAATTTTCACTAATGTCGTTTATTCTTTTCCTTAAAAATCCATTAAGACTTAAACATAAGCCTGTACTGTTGGGTGTTTCCCTTTGGGTGTGCCATTTTATGTTCACCTGGTTTTAAGACTGGCCATGCTATACTGAGAGTCAGTAACACAGCGTGAAAAATTAATGCTGTTTTCCAGCAACCAATTCGGGAGTGACACTCAGCTGTCACATCAATACAGCAGCTTGATTCAGTGGCAGTCTGTAACGAAACAAAACAAATTGCTTTGTAGAGATGTAGAGAAAAACCATTGCTGAAACAACTAATTCAGCTGTGTTGATAAGTCAATGGAATCCTGTGGTTTCTGGAAAATCTGGGGCAGTAACCTTGAAGCAGTGTAATCTAGTGAAGTAACACTCAATGTAAATCATTTCTGAAAGGTTTGGGGCTTGTTTGGTTGCAGAGGGAAGGAGATGTCAGAGGAAATGATAAAGTAGAAGTTCTTTACATTAAAATTTAAGCAACAAATTTTAAATACCTGACACTGAAGAACAGAAAAAGGTAACAGGTCTCAGTGCTCTGATACCCTCATAGAACCTTTTCTCTATTGTGGGAGCGATGTATGGGATACAGCATCTTCCATTTTTTAAGTTTTATTATGCAAAATTGTCATTTACACGTGTATTTTGCTGCTGTTAGACATCTTCTGCAAGAGTAATGTTTTTGTTATTTAACTCCCTGGCTGATACCGTTTAGGATACTGTGACAAGCAGCTGCTTCTGACTTTCCAAAGAAATTGTCATGCAAAGGTTTTGCTCTAAGAGTCAATATAGCTTTCTGCCTAGCTTCTTTTTATGATATTAGTAAAGAAATTGTTATGAAAAGTTAAATTTACTGTTTGGTATTGTTTGTTTTTAAGGAAACTACCGAAATGCACATGATGTTCTTTTCAGTATGTATTCAGAATTAAAGACCCAGAAGATTAAAATTCCTTCTGAGATGGCTACAAACCTTATGATTCTACACAGCTATATTTTAGTAAAGGTACTGAACTTAAAAACTGAGTTTGCACATCTGTTGCACAGTGTCTGCTTTATTGAAGTGTAGGTATGGATGCATGCTCTCTGGAGGCTGCAGTTAATTTGCTGTTTGTTGTGTTCCAGGCTCATGTGAAACGCGGAGATCACATGAAGGGAGCGCGCATGCTCATACGTGTAGCCAACAACATCAGCAAGTTCCCGTCACGTAAGTACTGGCAGCGTAGAGGAGTTCGTTAGCCACTGTGTCAGAGCTGCATCGTCCTCCTGCAATCTTACTGCACAGGCGACAAAGAGCAGTCAGTGTGCCCTGCCCTCCTCCACAGCACAGCCCTTCAACACACGGCTTCCTCACCCCTCATTGACAGCCTCCTGAAACCACTGTGACTGCAACACCAAGTTAACTGAGTAATGTACAAGTCTCAGGATCGTATGTAATGAACTGATCCATTCTGTGACTTTATCACAAGGTTTTAATCAGCCTTGTTTTTGTAAAATACCAGTTTTTGTTATCTCGAGCTTTCTTAAAGACAAATTTTCTCTGAAACTGCTGTGTGCAGACTCCTGTCACATATGCCCACAGTACTGACAGTGAGTACATGTCTTTGCATGTGCACACAGGCCCTTCGCTGTGTCACAGGTCAGCTGTAATCCCAGTTTGTTTTATCTTTCTACAGCCACCATTTCCAAATACTTCATTAAAAATTATGTCTTTAAATAGCATTGACCAGATTTGTGAGAAATTCTTCTAATCAAAACCGTCCTGCTGCCAGGCTAGGCTTCAGAAGTGCAAGGCAGTGAGAGGTGAAAACATTTTTGGTTATGGGAATTGCAGATTTGTGCAACTGCACTGTGAGGCAGGAGATAAACACTGTCATTTTTCATCAATACATGTTAAGCCCTAGTAGCTCAAAGGCTTTCAACATTAATATTGGTAAATAAATATTTGGTATTATTTCATTCTGTTGCAGACATCGTACCAATTTTGACTTCAACAGTAATTGAGTGTCACAGAGCAGGACTGAAGAACTCAGCCTTCAATTTTGCTGCCATGTTGATGAGACCTGAGTATCGAAATAAAATAGATCCGAAATACAAAAAGAAAATTGAAGCAATGGTCAGGTGAGCAGTGTTAATATGTGTTTTCAGAGGTACCTAATATCAAGGTTTTATTTGCAATGTTATTTTTTTTCCTAAAGCCTATGGTCTAAAGGGTTGCCCTGGCTCCCCCCACCCCTTATATTCTCTTGTCATTTGGTCTCAAAGTTCTTCTGGAATTCTTTGATGCTGGCTGATATTAAGTCTCAATATTATTTATGAGCTGGCATCAACATCATATTTTATGAGCATGCTGAACAGAGCAGTGTCCTGTGAGAACCATTTATCCTATCCTGCTTAGTGTCTTTTAACCATTTTGTTTTAAATTCACGCAAGGTCCATCCCTACTGCTGGTTGATATTTCTTTGATATTTCTAGAAAATTCCAGGAAGCTTCTAAAAATAGGACATCGATTTTAAAAGTTGTGTTGACTTGTCCTTAGTCTATCATGCTTATCCATGCCTCAGGTATAAACGGAAACAGAAGAATAGGCCACTGCAAGGCACGTACATGCTCATGTTAAGTATATGTGAAATCAGTCTTCCTACAAACTGTCAGGATAGCATGGGAAGCCACCTTGTCTCAAAAATTGCTAGGCTAAGCATTAGAAAAATGTACCCCATTCATTGGTAAAATGAAAAAAATGCTGAAAGTAAATCTAAATTATTTATCTATAAATATGCCCAAGAACATTAAACATTAATAGGCCATGTAAAAGCCCTGGAAAAAAAACAAAAAAAAAAAACACACCCTTTTCTTCCACCTCCCCTTAATGAGGTGCAGGATGTCTGGCCAAGCAGTTGATGAAAATAAGCTTGTGATGCGGTATTCGCCCAGCAGGATGGCAGTTTTAATTCTTGTTACTTTGTGACAAGGAATTCTGAAAGAAAGCTATCAAAGTATCAAGATAGGCTAGGGCTTTAAAAGAAAAAAAAAAAAAAGCTACCTTGTTTACAATTAGACAAAAAAGAGACCCAATTATGACTTTATATAATGGTGATGAACCTCAGGCGATAATTGCAGGAAATTATCTGGTAGAACACAAAATAGCAACTGGAAGCCATGCAGCTAGCTAAAAGGAAAAACACTTGCTAAGTATCAAAAGCATTGTAAAACATCTTTATTTGAGTTCAGAGCTTGCATTTTTATTCCCACTGGTGCCTTACTTCTAGGCGTCCTGACACAACCGAGGCAGAAGAGCCAACGACAGCCTGTCCGCACTGCGCCTTCCAGCTCCCTGAGTGTGAACTACTGTGTCCCGGGTGCAAGAACAGCCTGCCTTACTGCATTGCCACCGTGAGTGCTGGCTGCGATGCTGAGCGCAAAGCTTTTTTAAATTCTTCTAGTACTTAAAAATAGAACCTTCACTGTGTTTGTAGTTTCAACATAAGGTTTGTTTGTTTGTTTGTTTGTTTTCCAAGCTGTTAACAAGTGAAGCTCATGCTTGCCTTCAGCTGTCACTGAAGGAACACCCAGCAGCGGCCTTGGCTACCACCTACCTGGTGCTGGCCCCTAGGGGCTGACAGTTAATATTAGAGTGGTTCTGGGAGGCTTCACCTCCCTGAGACAGCAGCTTGTGTGCCAGGACTGCCCTGAACACCCATCACCTGCAGAGTTGGGTGCAGCTCATGTGTGGCAGAGCATTACTGGTGGATGTGAAAGTTCCCCTTTGGTCTTTGGGCAAGTGCTTGTGAAGCTCTCCTCCCCTGAACTTCAAGCTGCCAGGACTGCTTTTATAAAAGGGAAAGGGACAGGCTCCTCAGAACTCTATTGTTAGGACCACCCAGAATTTAAACAAAACCCTGCAAGTGCCCCAAACTTTATTATTGGTTTGGTTTTTCAGTACTACTGATTACAAGAATGAGAAGCCCTAATATTTTTGTTTCAGAATTCTTTACAGTACATTGAAGAGGCATGGAGCGCATTTCGCAGCGGCAGCGCTATGCCTCTCACTGTTACCAGCATCATTACAAACACTGTTTTTACAAGGTTGAATTGATTTGTCATACTAGATTTACAGAGCAATCACAGATTAACTCCAGCATTCCATGCCTGCTTAAGTAAACATTCTTTATTAAAACTAAAGAATCAGTCTTACAAAAGATATTAATAATAGCTTTTTTAAAAACTATTGGATTACCAGAATATTTCAGAAGTACTATCTTAAGGGAAAAAAAAAAGTTTTTAAATACATCTTTGTAAGCCAAAAACCAAAGTACCCGTTCATGTACATTTCACGTAATTAGGCTGTCTCTTCGCTATAGCTCAATTACATCACAGCTAGTTGTAGCATCATGAGGACTGCAGAATTTTCTAGTATCTTTTGAAAGCATCAGAGTTTACTGTCGCATATTGTATTAGAGCATAAATTGCTGAATACAGTTCAAGGCACTGTTGCATGTTATAATGTTGACCAACCTATATAAGAATTCTCTGCATCAAGAGCAAATTGGAAACCATACCAAAAAAAGGAAATAATCCCTGCTTCAGGTCAAATGCACCCCTCAGGCTCAGGTGATGGGGCTTGGGGACATTTTTTGAATATCATGTAACACCAAAAAAACACCTCAGTAAATGTATAAACAGCCCTCTCCACACAGATTTGTAAATAGCATTACAAAATTGCCAAACTAAAATAATTTTAAAGAGGTAATTTAGTACTTATTTTTTGGAAAAAAAAAAAAAAAAGGAAATACAAATAGTAATGAAAAAGCTGTCTCCTTCAGAGCTCTTTTTCTAGTCACAGAATTTATGCAATAAGTAACAGCATTATGGTGGGGTGGTGGTGGTGTTTTTAAATTCAAGACCTTTAGGATGCTGTTGCTGAGACTTTCTTGCAGTAATAGATCACCGCCTCAGCCCCCAGCCTGCTAGGACAGTACACACCCTTTAATAACTCATTGCCTTTGTGTGCAGGGCCGGCACATGGTACAAGATGA
Source organism: Aythya marila (assembly GCF_965140915.1). Taxonomy (NCBI): domain Eukaryota; kingdom Metazoa; phylum Chordata; class Aves; order Anseriformes; family Anatidae; genus Aythya; species Aythya marila. The sequence goes on along the minus strand of NC_139045.1, from coordinate 53,134,014 downwards.
CTGGACAGTCTGCCCCCACTGTGACTTCCCTGCCCTCTATTCAGAATTCAAGAAGTAAGTTGGGATTTCTTATTTCATTTTTTCTGTTGGTGGATTCCAAGCTTAGTTTGTTCATAGTTTAGCAGCAAAGTTTCCTTTGGTACTTAAAAACAAGTAAGTCTCTGAGGGTGTAAAAAACCCTTACCTGAGCATTTCATCAAACATACTGCCAGAACATTACTTTCAAGTGAACCAGGCACAGCAGCAGCCACCAAAACAAGAATCTGCACATGCTAACACTGCTCCCACCACTGGTCCCTAACACCCACCTGTGTGGGAATGGGCTTGGGTAGCTTGTTCTGCAGTCAGGAACTGCTTCTCCAGAAACTACGTTCTAGCCCCAATGCTTTCTTTGTGCTCTTAACGGCCACATTTTCCTCATGCCCCTGTAAACAGCAACCTTCCTCAAATGTTCAAAAACAAAATACTTTTCTCCACCTAGACAGAAGCACGCGTTGCTCTAGCCTTTATTTTTACATACTGAAGGTTACAGGTTCTCTAGCGTTAGACCTACCATTTGATCTGTCACCCTTCTTTTAAAACAGCATGTTACAGAGTGAAAATATATGTCCAATGTGTTCTGAAAGAATTAACATTGTTCATCTTAAGAAAATCAGTGACTGCACACAGTACCTCAAACAAGAAGACACGGACCAGTAAGTTCAGGTATGTACAAGAGACTGTGTTCATGGTGTATTGTGTTTGGGTTCTTTTGCTTGCTTGTTTTTGTTTAATGGGGCTTATTCTAGAAGACATTTCAAGTCTCTCCCAGCAAGGAAAGCTCAGGATTCCAAGAATTTAACTTAAAGCCTAGGCCTCTATCCCTCAGATCACTCAAGTGCAGATTTATCACATATTTGCACTCAAGTGCACACAGCCCAGTAGTTTTTGGGACTGCAAGTAACCTAGCTGCTACATCATTCCCCCGTGAGGCTTTGGAACTGGTTTACCTTTATGACCAAGTTATCATCTGCAGCAGTCCGGTTTGATGCGTTCCTGGACCCCAGCTGTGTTTTAGTGGCACAGGGAGCAATTTGGAGATCTCAGCAAATCCTTCTACTGATCAGCCAGCAGATTTTAGGAGGATGGGAACAGGGAAGAGCTAACTAGAAGGAACAGAGCTGAAATGCAGGTTACGTGATCTTATGCTGTAGGGTTTCCATAATAGAGAAACAATCTGCACAGTAAGTTCCAAACGTATTTAACACAGAAGCTATCACAGGATAACAGCAACATAGTATTGGCTTGACACGCTTATTTCAAAGACTGAGACCCAGTGTCTGTACCTCACACCTGGATCCAGCAGTTCGGTTTTGAACTGGTAACTGAAGATGTATGAACAAAGTTCCTCATTTAACTCGAACAGTTGAAGGCTGATGCATTGGTGCAGATGCCTTATATGAAAACTTATAAAAGACAAAGTAATGGGAAGTGCTATGGTGCCTGTATATATATAAATTCACAATACTGACCTTATTTTTATACTATTTGCTCACAGAAAATCATGTAGTTTGCTATCAGAGTCTTCACTGTGGGGTCTGACTAACTGTTTGTTTGTTTTCAGAACAGCCTGTCTTGCTCAGCAAGCTGCAAGGAACTCTATCACTGCATCACATGTTTTCTCCACTGGGATTTAACAACAACCGTATCACTTCTATTTTGTGATAATCTGTAAATATTTAGCTTTTGATAAATTTTGTACTTTGATTTATTATAGTAATAAACCCCATTGATTAAATTAAAATCTTACCAAGCAAAACTTAAATTTCGTCTGCACCAAAGGCAAGGGGCACCTTGTGATGGGAGAGGCAGACGACTTAAGTGTTCTCTTATCCAAGATCAAGTGAGTTTTTAATCACTAATTTCTATTTAATGGTGTCTATTAAACAGGTCTTAATAGTTAGGTATTCTGTTCTAGCTTTGATTAAAGATATAACATTTAGTTCCAAACTTTGAAGAGGCAGTGCTTAAATCCCTCACTGCTTTTCTGCGTCTCTAACTGAGCAAAAGTAAAGCTAAGGAAAAAAAACCAACCACATCCTGACATATGTAGAGAAGCCAGAACCTCAAAAGGAAAGGAAAGAGACAAACATTCCAGGAACTTAAGCAAAATTTAAAAAACTTGCGTGAAACACCTTTTATTGTAATCTTATATACTGCTTAATTCCTATAATGTACAAATATGCAAATCAGATTTTTTGCATCATGTACTATTTACAAGATTTCACCACATAATAACAGGGGATTTATAAAAAAAAAATGGGAGTCCTACGAAGACGTAGCAAAACCACCAGGTAACTAAGCATCGCATCTGTATCACGTTCAGGCACCCTGGTGCTTCTTTTACAGGAATATTTATAGCTTGTAACGTAGCATGTTAAGAGTAAGTACAGCACTGCATAGTGTGAGAATAAGTAGCTACATCACCTCTATAAGAGGAGCATTTTCAACGCGCTGGTTCTACCTTCCCAGCTACATCAGTGGAGCGTTCGTGTTCCTGACAGAAGTTAGATAAGCAAAGCCACATCCAGAGCAAGACAGTGTTTAATGTCTTGTTTTCTCCTTCCTTTTCCCTTCTTTTTTTGTTGGTTCTTCGTTTTTCTCTCTTTTTGGAGGCTTGGAAGACTTCGCCTTCTTTTGCTACAAACAGAATAAGCGGGCAGTTTAAAATTCAACTGTAACCTGACAAAAAGCATGTGTCAAAAACGCAATCAATGGGGGAAAATAGGGCGGAGGTTTGCCCATCTCCCCCCTCCCCTTCCAGGAATCACATTATAGACATTTTAGTTAACTAAGAAAAAGTTTAGCATGCAGTTTAGCAGAGGATACTAAGTCACCTTAATCATTGCATCGCTTTCAACACTGTCTTGCTCATCCTCATCAGACTGGGTCTCATCCACATTCAGGTCCTCACTCAGTTCAGAGGTTGCCATGGATGTTGACTGCCTTTTAGATGCCTTCACAGAATTCAGGGAATACGGAGTCAGATGTGCCTCTTTGTTGTAGGCACGCGTAAAAGTGGCTTTGACCTGTGAAAGGTGGTGGGAAGGAGACACTGAGCATCAGCTTAGCTAACCAACTCTAGCCAAGAGTCTACCTCGCCTTTCCTTTGGGGGTGATGTGACCAGAAGGTTGTGGTTTTTGGTTCATTTGTTGATTGTTTTTACAAAAGGATACAAACAAAAAGTCTCAAAAGGAAACAGGAAAGCATTCAAGAGCAGTGCGAGAAGCTGATAGAGCTTGCAGTCCAGAGCCTGCATGTAGAAAGCTCCGGCATGATCCTGCTTTCCCTTTCCCTTCTCTGTTCCACTCCACCATGCCTCTGACACAGCAGACTCCCAGTGATCCTCTACCTCAGAGGCAACATGAAGGACTGCTGAATGAAGCACAGCCTTTATCTTTTAGGACACGTCCCTGAACCCTTAGTAGCATGTTTGACAGCTGAGCTGCAAAGGGCTTCCACAGTCTCAAATTATAGTTACTAAGATGTTTGTTGTTTTTTTTTTTAAATCTTCCCCAGCGTCAGCCTTTCAACAGCATACCATACCATGACTATCATCGTAAAGTTTCCTTTTAAAATACTTAAGATAAAGAAAACAATTTACTAGTAATTTTTTTTACCTTGGAATCCAGCTTTGAAAAAGGACTGGGTTTGCCTCCCCACATGCTTATTTCCATGATATTTTCAACATCTTCTTTCATCAGGCAGTAAGAGTCCATGAAGGTTATAGCTTGTTGTACGCCATCTGCTCCAAAGTCTTTCAAAGGCTGGACAAGTGCATCCCGCAGATAAGACAGGTACTCCATGTTTACTGTCCTCTTGCACATCTGCGTTCTTGGTCAAATTGAAAGAGAAGTCAATCTCTACAGCAGCTCACAGCTCGCTTCTAAACACAACCAACCTGTAGGTGGGCTCTCACCAAATGGTGAATCAGCTGCCTTAAGAGTTAACTGCAAGCTGAGTTGTACCATTTCTTTTGTCATACCTGGATTAGGAATAACCTGATACAAGGAACTCAGCCCCCAAGAAAGTCTGGGGAATCACAAAATGGCTCAGGTTGAGAAAGATCTTAAAGATTATCTACTTCTAACCCCCCTGCCATGGGCAGGGATAACACAACCCAACTTAAAACAAAAGAAGGGAAAAAAAACAGCCTCCAACAAAGTCAGTTAACTATATTAAAAGTGCCCCCAGATATCCCTACTGATATAAACCAGAAGAGTCAGTACTACCTGAGACTCATGTGCATTGCCAGTTCTTGGACAATACGCTCATGTTTGCCTGTTGATGAAAATTTCCCCAGCCAGCTGGGAAAGACAGGAAACTGGGACATGTAACCTCTCATCAGCTCCCCGGGGAGAACACTCGAATAAATAGCCTGGGAAAAAAAATGTAATATGTGCCAAACTTAAACCACAATGAATTTAGTCTCGCTGACACCAAGACATACTGCTCCACTTGTTTCATTGGAAGTAAGTAAGCGAACACAGAAAGCTCCTCACTCTAAATAGCGTGTTTTAAGAGAACTTTCCTTGTTTCTCATCTACATTCTACCACTTTCAGGTTACAGCTTCATCTCTTGTACCACCCTATTTGTTATGTTCTAAAATAGCTGCGAAGTGGTCTGGGTTTTTAAAAGCTTTTATTTAAAATGGCTCGTTTCTCCTGTCCAGTTCCAAGTACAGTCACGCAGACAGCTGACCTCACACAAATAAGTGAAATAAGTATTATCATCTCCAGCAGACAGACATGGTGAAGGAGACATTTCAAAAGAACACAGCTACTTAGAGATCCCTAGTACAAGGCTACATAAGCAACTTGTCACTTGGACCTGCACTAAGCAGGGTGGGCACGCACTCAGTGACCTCCCGAGGTCCCTGCCAGCTTATCTATGGTACATTCTTTGGTGCCAGACATGATCCTTTAACACAAATCTTGTCAACGTTTCTGTGATCACTGGAAGAGGTACAGCGAAGAAACTTCAGTCCTCTGTGCTATAGGAGAAATACTGGCCTGGTAAAAGGCTGGAATAGGAAACAAAACCCAGTAGGCTTGTAACAGCATGTCAGAACTCACACATGCCACACATCCTCACACTTGATAAAGAAGGTTCGAGTTTCAGTGTTTCAGAGACTTCATTTCATGAGACAGCATGGGTTCAACCTCGTACTTATGTGGAAGCTGCTCTACTGCCCAGCAGAACAGAAGAATACTACATGAAGCATGAACTTCAAAATTACACTGAGACCTCAGTTTTGAGGGATCAGCCTTCTATATTGCACACCCATACTGTAAACCACATAAAATGAGCGTTGAACACTCACCTGTGTTGGTAGAAGGTTCCAGTTTTGCTTGCTACGAATCTGTCTGTCCACTAGATCACCGTCACATATACTATCAGCTGCCCTACTCAAGAGCATCAAGTGCTTTTTCAGATCTCCCCTGAAGAGAAAAAATAGTTGATTTTATAACATAGCAGAAACATCCATATAGGTTTTAGTCTAATTTCACACCCCAGCATGAAACTGTCAATTGAAGGTATAGAGTAACTCACCCAGCAGCTGCTGGTTTCACATGTACATAGTTCTCTTGGACAAAAAGAGGTGCTAGGGAATAGTCATGGAAGAAAAGGTCAGATTTGTCTATGAGAGACATACGGGAAGCCTCCTCTCCAGCAGCAAAAACCTTCCGGACAACGTCAAAAGGACCCTAAGTAAATATTTCAAGAAGTCACTGGGTTGCAAGTCAAACAAACACCAAGACACAGCACAGAATTACTACAGTGATTGCACCCAACAATATCTGGACTCAGCAGCAAAAGCTCAACATTCTTTATTCTACTTTTAAATGTACTTTATGAATAGCACTTTGCTAGTTTGGAGAAGTGAGTTTTACTTCTGACATTATGAGAATTTTCTCCTAAATAAAAGAATCAAAGTGCAAAGTATGAGCTTTGTAACTGCATCTTTCTTAGAAGACCAGTATATCAAAAAACATACTCTGTCCTGGATTTACTGCTCTTTGACTATCTGTGGCAAGCTTGACATTTTCTCAAAAACATTACTCAGCTCCTTGCATCTAGGCTATTAGTGCTTTATTTCAGAAGATGCTTATAAAGCCCAGTATTTGTATCAAAATGTCACAATAAAAGCCAGTCCAGTATTTTACACTTACCAGTTTGATATCCTTCTTAGCTCTGCTGGCATCTGTTTTGGCCTCATCATAAGTCAATGATTTATCTTTCGCACACCACATATTAAGATTATGTAAAACCTAGAGAACAAGAGTGATAATTTGGTAGCATAGAAGCACTTAAAGGAAAGACTAAGACTTGAGCAGAAAAAAAAACAACAGGATACCTATACCTGAAAATAATAGCACCATTCAAATACCACACTGAAGTCACGGACTTCATACTTCTCTGAACTGATGCTAATGCTGAACTGGCACTGACCTGTCTGATGTCTTGATTTGCTGCCAGGATTATCTCATGCATAGCAGGTGGTGGAATTTTTAAGCCTTCTTTAAATGCAATAGACATCATGGCACCCTGTAACACATACAGTTCTCTGAGAAATTGTCACCAGAAAATTCCCATTAATTCCTTTCCACTACAGAACACATTGACACAGAGAGTTGCATTTTTTTTCCCTTTTTGAACCAAGTATAATTTAAATAATTTTCTTCTAAAACATAAGTCAGCCCTTCTCATTGGTATAAAAACCATAAAATGTTAAAAAAAAAAAAAAAAAAAAGATATCTAAAAAGAGTCTTTGGATATATTTAAGATAGGCTTCTAAATCTGAAAGGCTTTGGAATCCTTGAGCCTTTCTTCCCAAAGAAAGAGACAACTCTGCTGGTAAAGCAGATACTCAGTGAGGTAATCCATTAAGTTTCAAGCAATGTTTTCAATTCTGTAAGACTTCTGCCACATGGAGACAGAAGTTGCTGATGGTAATTCAGTGTAGCCCACAGAGCCTTCTTACCTTAATCTGCTCTAGACGAGGTCTCTGAAAACGAAGATCAAAACAGTAGTGGACCAAGGAACGAATTTTAGGATGGTTTCGATCATTACACATGCAGATGATGGGTATTTTTGTGTGTTTAATCAAACCAATCAACTCCTGCAATTTAAACACAACAATCGCATCAGGTACCTCAGAAGAATGATTAAGGTGTCATACCAAGCAGCATCAGTCCCTGCCTTAAATCAAATCCTTGTCACGTTCAAGCCTATAAAATACTTGCTACTGTGATTTCCACACTGAAAACTTTGCCCCCTTTTTCCTACTTTATCTGCTTGTTATTCTATTCAGCTGCAGCAGTACTGGTGCATCAATCTGCTTCCACTACCAGCAATCATGTTTTGACCATTTTTCAAGAAGCAACAAAGATAAATAGTCCAGAGTACAGCTGTCCACCAGAAGGACCAGATCAGTTCATCCAAAGATCAGTTTGACCCAGCCTGTGCATGCCCAGAGGGAGCACTCTGCTTTTCAAACACACCTTGCCACAAACAATAAGGAAGCCCAAAGAGCTCAGCCCTAAGGCTTAAGCATTAGTAGACTGACCAAAGCAAACTTTGTTTGCTCTAATGAAGGTGAAAATCAATTTCAGATTCTTGCAACATAAATACCTGTATTTGAGCTAAAGGTCTGTATGCCCTTTATTGTCAAAGTACTGCATGTGACCACAGGAAATCTTCAGAAGCTAAAACTGAGTTGCTGAAGAGAACAAGTACCAGTTGCAGAGCCCATGGGACAAATTCACCTGTCCAGAAATAAACATCTGCAGTGCACACTCTTGAGTTTGTTAATAGAGGGTGGGTTTTTCCCCCCTTCTGTTTTTAAAAGCAAACCAAACCATGTCTTTTCTCCACCTCTACCACTCCATAGTTCTTTCAGACTTCTAAAGTCTGAAGGACAGACTTCTAAAATAGGTACTCTGGAGAACTGTACTCTGGAGACTCTACAGACCACAGGCTAAGGACAGTAGATTTGCATGAAATATAGTGTGCACTCTCAGCAATGGCATAGCCAGTAACTGTAGCAGTTTCACCTGAATCCCTCCTCTGTCTTCATTGCCTGCCATACCATCCACTTCATCCATGATCAATACGTGTTTCCCGCTAACTGATGAGGATGTGCCTGAAAATGAACATGGACAAAAGAATAAGATTGCAATATTTTATTCCCACGGGAATAAAATAGGGGCTTGCTCAGAGTTCTACCCCACACTTTATACTGATGTGAGCCCAACCCACACAACGGAAGTGTTGATGAACCTTTTGTTCTTGTTCTACCACTTGCTGATACAGAATTTATGTTCACAGAACAGAGCTGGCATTGCGTATCTTCCAAGAATTAAACCCCATGCATCACAAGAGCAACTGCAGAGCTCCTTAGTAGTTTGGGCTACTGTTAATAACTGATTCTCTGATGCTCTTCCTAACACTGCTGTGCAGGAAGGAAGCTCTGTCCCTCCCGTAACCAGACACTTAGCACAAGAATCCTCCTTCAAACAGACATACCAGAACAGAAGTCTTTGATGCTGGTGTTATTAAGTGATTCAGCAACTACTTCCTTTAGACTGTTCTTACTCCGAGTGTCACTGGCATTCAGCTCCACGTAGCTATACCCCAGTTCCTAGTTCAGACACACAAAAATGAGAACACAGATCAGTGAGAAGAGTGTAAGCATACTCAATTAGAAACAGTATTTTGAGAGTCGAAGAAGAAAGCTCTTCTAACAGCATTTCCAGATCTAATTTGTGGCTTTGATTTCTTTCTCCCTTTGTACTACTATTCTCTCACACTCCAAAAATACTTACAACAGGACAGGGAAGAGATGTGCCCAAAAGAACATGATTTTTTAATTTATTTTTTTTTTGCATAAAGAAGTCAGAGGCACAGATTTAGCTGTGAAAGATTAACAGAACTATGAGCAGAGGCTGACTAAGCTCTGTACTATCTCCAGATACATACTGAGATCTTGTGTTCAGAGTCAGGAGAAGAAACATGCTGCATGCCTCAAAGCTGATGGAAATAAAAACTTAACTATTTAACAGCTAGAAAATACATGGCTCCCCCAGCAGTCCGATCACTGCACAGCAGGGCTGGGCTGGCTGTCACTCCCTTCAAGACCTCAACCCAGCTGCTCCTTTATCAGCAAACTCTCCTGCCAGGGGCACGCCGTGCCGCAGCAGCATGCTGCACACAGCTTTGTTCCTGGGGCCTGGATAACCCAGTTTTGTCAGTTGTGTCTGGGGAGCACAGTGAAATGCTCTGCAGGGAGACCCAAGGCAGCTGTGAGCATGCTAAGTTGCAAACTAAAGGCAAAAAATACCATGCTAGTGTAGAAATGAGCCCAAGTCAGCACACCCAGCTCCAGGTGCAGCATTAGCCAGAGAAATTCTTAATACCATATTTTACGAGAGTTCTTGCGAGTCACTTAAGAACAAAATGATCTACAAAGTCAGTAGTAGTGCTTAGCTTTAAGAGTGTTTTTACAGTATGGAACCCCCTGCTGACTCTCATGAAACAGTTGAGCACAGTGTAACACTAAGTTCACAAATTCCTAAATTCAGATTTAGCAACAGACACCAGCCCGGTCAACTTCTGTCATCCTAAAGAGACATTTGAATTTGAATCAGTCTGGGAAATATCTCTTTGTTAGATATATTAAAAAAAAACACAATTAAGGAAACTCAAAGTAAAGAATGTCTTCCTTTTATCTACTCTAAGCCTACCCCTTTTTAGTTTAAGGCCATTACTCTGTATCCTATCCCTACACACACCCCCTCAGAGACAGTCCTTCCAGAACTTTCCTGTAGGTGCACTTTTGGTAGTGGAAGGCAGCTGTAAGGTCTCCCCGGAGCCTTGTCTTCTCCAGTCTGAAGAACCCTAACTCCCTCAGCCTGCCCTCAGAGGAGAGGTGCTCCAGCCCCCTGCTCACTCTCGTGGCCCTCATGACCAGGTAGAGCTAGGCTGGGAGCAGAACTCGGTAATTTAGGGGATAGCCACCTGCACATATCCAGCTAAGGAATCAACACAAATCAGAATCAAAACAAATACTCTCGGGAACAACTCTGAATGTGGACTTACCTTACAAACTAAAGCAGCTGTAGTGGTTTTACCAACTCCAGGTGGACCAGAAAGTAATGCTGCCTTAGAGCTAATACCATCATCTTTGCCTCCAAGTTTGCTGGCCTTTGCTATAAAAGAAGATTCCAGCTTTTATCTACATATATATTACCAAATAATCTGCACATGTCATGTAAATCTTTAGGGACATCAACTATTACTGGAGTTCCGCATTTACGGATTGATATGAGTGTCAAAAAAAAATACATGCACATCTGCATCCTAAGCATATGGGGAAAAGCAGTTCAGGCCCTATTAGGTAAAACTTGCAGAGATTCTAAACTGAGAAATATTACTGGAATACAACTATTCCAGCCATTTCCTCACACCCACATCATAAAAGAACAAAAAAAACCACTACCTATTATGGTTGCAGTGAAGCTTATATGCTATTTTATCACAAAAAACTGTCTACAGGATTATGCACTATGCATGACAGTGGCTACTTGACAAAGAACCAGGGCCTTAACAATTCATCTCTTCCCCCACGTATGAGGACAGCCCTGCAGACGTACTGCTGTCCCACTTTTTCACCATGTGTACACAGGTCAGCACTGGCCAGCACTTCTCATGGTGAAAAATAATTCAGAGTGAGGGCATATTATATGTATTTTACATTTATACACACACATAGTGCGTGTACGTGTATATATATGTATACACACTGCCAGCTTCTTTTAGTCTATTTTGGTAATAGTCACATTTAAGAAAACATCACGATTCTGAAAAAACTATCTTCAGTTTGCTGTTCTGTTTTTGGGGGGAAAATGGAGGGGATAAGTGAACAACTGCTTCAACAAAACCCTCTGGTTCAACTGCTGCTAAAAAATGCACTTGACTTTAGACTCATTCCTGATTTCTGGAGTTGCTCCCCTCTCTCAAAGGACCTGTGTCAGCACACAGAACCAAGCAACGTGACTGGCATGGAAGAGCAGAGAAGTTAACCGCGCTGGTCACCTTGTCCATCTTCTGAGGTGTTCTTGTGCCAGTTTCGGAGCCATCGGAGAAGTTTGTTGGCACAGCTTTGCTCACCCTGCTGTCCAATGATTGCCTTGAGAGATGTGGGCTTGTATTTATCCACCCATAGCAATCTCTCGGTTCCGTTTTCATTAATCTCAGAGACCAAGTTCCCCTTAGGTTCTGGGACTTCTTTCTTCTCCACTGCTTGCTGTTTAAAGTCTGTAAGCTTTCGAACAGCAGCAGTTTCTTTCTTAGCAGATTTGAAGGTAGCTCCCTTCTCAGGAGTAGAATTTCTTCTTTTAGTATCAGCTTCCCTTTTGAGGGGGCTAAAACTCTTTCTGCCAGCTTCAGTTTTCTGTGGTGTCTTTTTATGTCTCGACTCTGTTTTCTTTGCCTTAGGAAAACAAAAGATAAGAAAATTAAAAGAAAAATTTCCAGAAAAAAAAAATACATTAAACAAACATGCTATGTTTGCACATATGCACAAGAGTGCTTAAAAAAGTAACAAATCTTCTGTATTGATTTAAAAAAAAAAAAAAAAAAAAAAAAAAACTTCCAAGAGGAGATCAAAGAGTGTTCTTTGAAAAATAAGCCACTGTTAAACATGATGTCACCTGGTTCTGTAGCACAGCCCACAGAAGAGGCAGGAAACATTCTGAGCAGTCCAAGAAGAATAAAAGTTCCAGCCATCTCCTTACTCACTGAGCCTGACATGTCATTAAACAAACTAATCCAAAACAGATGACTGACAAGGTGTAAAGAATGGGCCATCAGACACGCATGAAGCAGAAGTGCAGCTCTCAAAGCAACACTTCCAAGCTTGAGCACCAAAAAAAGAAAACAACACAACTTAATCCCAGTGACAGGTTGAAGGGAGCAGGAACAGAACAACCCATGTTCCATAAAGTGCTCTCCAAACACACACTGGCTAAAGAGAATCACAGTTGTCATTTAAAAATAAGCTGAAAGTATTCAACCCAAAGCGATTCAAAAGGGAATTAAGTAATTAGCTAGTACAGGCTGAGTTGCTTTTCCTGAAGGTACCAACCATATCTACACACAAACCACAGCAGCATCAGAAACAACAAAGCAGTATCTATACTGAACATCAAGCATGCTAGAGCTAACTGAATTTTTAATAACATTTTATCAGCCATTACAGGCTAGATTTAATTGTGCATAAAAACTTTATTATTGTTTTTTTACAGTAAGTACCACATAAAGATTAAATCCATTATCTATATACATGGTTTACAAGTAGCTGTCCCATATTTACAGTAGGAGTTTTTAATTGGCCTTTCCAGGTACCACATATCAAAGAATAAACAAAGGCTCAGTGTTTAAAACTGAAGCCTAATCTAAGAAGATACGATTACCCCCTCAGTCAGATACCTAAAAATGTAAAATGTCTGATTAGATTAAACCTTACCTCTCTAAAGCAGAACCCTTAAAGCCTGAGTAAATTTTTTCATTTCCAATACTTTTAACCTAGTAGGTCAAACTGACAATCATAGGATTGCTGTCCACGGAACAAAAGGGATCAAAGCTCCCTGCAATTTGGGGAACAACACGTGACACACAACTAAGTTTATAACAAACGCACAAACCTCTGATTCAGCTGCCAGCTCGTATTTGGACTTCTTGCCTGGCATAGTTCGAACAAGATCAAATAGGCCATCTTCATCAATAATTTTTGTCCCTAAAGCAGATGCCTAGGGAAATAAGAATTAAGAGGTAAATGAGATCTACATAATTCACTTCAAAGTCCTTTCCAGTGAAGGTTATGTTTAGGAACACAAAATAAGAGCAACAAAAAGCTGTTTTGGTTGTGTTGCTGTTAATCTCTGTATGTATATATAGAATCACAGAAAATCCCAACTTGGAAGGGACCCACAAGAATCATTGAGTCCAACTTCTGTCCCCCTTAGAACCACCCAAAAATCAGATCCCATGTCTGACAGCACTCCCTTTAAGAGGAGAAACTGGAAATCAATACAGTAACATACAAGATTCACATTTTCACTTCTGCTTAGCTCAGGCACAACACTACTCACCTTTTCACATTTAGATTGGCCACAGTCTCGTCCCATAACCAGGTAGTTTGTCTTCTTGCTGACATTCCCAGTTACTTTTCCTCCATAACGTTCAATCAGAGATTTGGCCTCATCTCTTTCAATAGACTCCAGAACACCTGTAATTACGAATGTCAGGCCTTCCAAGCAGTTTTCAGCTCCCTGAGAACGATAACATTGTAGAAAATGCCATTAACTGATGCAATTCTACACCTACTCCTTTCACCACAAACCTTTTTAAACTTCTACCATGTCAAGTGCTCAATGCAACTTTAAAAATGAGCCTAACCTGCCTGAATGTAGATAGTAGCAGTAGAAGTTCAAAAACTATTAAAAGGAGTAGCTGCCAATGAAACTTCACAGTTTACCTGTCCCTATCGTACCTATGACTAACATGCTGTGCTTAAAGCACAGCGTTAAAGGACTGACAAACTTACTGACTTCAAACTTAAAGACCAGTAACTATTTTCCATCATAATGGCTTTATAAACCAGGTACAGAGTTTCATTTCTCAGTATATTTCCTTTCATATAGTCACTGTTCTGCACTCCAGTTTAGCTTTTTTCCCCAATATATACTTTCTATTTGAAAAAAAAAAAAAAAAAAAAAAAAAAGATATATATACACGCCAGTTTTTAAATAGTTTAGTTAATACTTGCTAGATCACTTTTAAGAACTGGAGGGAAGTCTATGATGTACACCACTGCTACACGCAGAAATTCTGCTGTAGCCAAACTTACTTGAGGTATCTCTTTGGAACCCAGAGCTTTTGGACCCTCGCGATTAAGGAAGCTTCGGTAGGCTTGATAATTGTTTCGCTTCTTTTCAGAGTCCTCAGGACTTACAGACTTGGGCAAAAGGAAAAATAGATAAATACGTGGTATATATATTGTACATATACATATGTAGTGGTATATATGTACCAATGTACCATATATATGGTACATATCCTCAGTACATTTATCTGCATTCTGCATATACACAGTCACTTTATTAATAAAATTGTTGCTTTAAATTCACATCCTATTTGATTCCTGAATGATGATCAGGTATTGGTAAGATCTACATTTCCGTAAAATCTCCTTTTAGTATTTCTACTTAAGAAATCTAAGCTTTTTATTTGTAAAAATCTGTTTAAAGCTCATCAGGAACAGTTGCAGGCACTCCCTCCCAATTACAACTGTTATTTAAATGTCAAATAAATGTGCTATTTTGCATTTAAAATTTAAAAGTACATTTTTAAGTGGCCAGTAACAGCTAGAATACGTTCACTAATTATAGTGACTGAATCAGACAGTTAAGAATACACTAAGTTATTGTTAATGTATTATGTAGGAATATAATAAATATACTTCAGAAACATGAAATTGGAAATGGGAGAGGAAAAAAAGAATGATAGTGGTATTGATTTTTAACAGCAGTATAGCATTCACAAGGTCACCTAAGCTCACATAAGAAGTTTTACTCGCTAGTCAAGTAGCAGAATTCCTGCATTCTGCAAATTTTCAGAGAAGTTAAATGTGAAAGGCTAGTGAATTCATTTTTCAGTACACATGCACACCTTAGTGAGCATTAATGAACTCTCAGTTCCTTGATGTATTCAATTTATATTTTTCCAGCTAATTTCTTTCCTACATTTCTACAATTGCTAGGAACTTGAATTCTGGTAAGATCTGAAAGTCACTTAGAAGTACCTAGAACAAAGTACCAAGTGACAACAGTGATACATAAACAGTAACAACTGAAAACCATTTTCCTGTGAACTCTACCAAGCTAACTAAATATCTATGAATAGCTCCTACCTCAGCCTTCTTGGGAGAAATTTTCTCCTTCTTTGGTGTTTTCTTCTCTTCTTTTCCCTGAGGTTTTTCTTTTGATACTGAACTTTGAGTGCCTCTTTCCTTTTCAGCAATCTCTTCTTTTCGTTTCAGAGCCACAAGCTTACAGGTAGGCTTCAAAGGCAAGGTCTTATCAGTTGACTTTTCTGCTAGTTTACTATCAGTTGATTGTGGGGGTAAATGGGACCCTTTTGAGTTTTCAGATTTAGTTTGTTTTGCTTCACCTGCAGAGTTTGTTGCTTTCACTTTAAACAGTAGAGAAGAGCACACACATAAGAATGTATCTAATTGAAAATTGAGAACATTTCATCAGATCTGTAATATTAGTGTCCTACCTCTCTGAGATTGCTTGCATCCCTCTGTCATGTTAGGACTGCTCTTGATGCTCAGTACTGTCTGCTCTTCTGAATCCCTCCGAGCCTAAGTGAACAAACAATGCCAAAGTCAGACATGCCATGTCCCATGTTACCCTTAAGTCCAGATCTGTTAGGTTTCCCTTCTGTTAAGTATTCCAGTCCATAAATAAGTACATCAGGCTCAATGATACACCCACAAAAAAAAGAGACACACACTGATCCCTACCACAAGTCAGAATACAAACTCTATCAAAGGTGGGCAGGTGAGCAAATCCTACGCTCAGCCATGCACATAATTTCAAACACCAGACAAACTTCCAGGTTACATTAAGGATCAATTCTAACCAGTTTACTGAATAATCTAGAAGTACTAATGTTTGCTCTATTCAAATTAGCAATCCTAAATTATAAAAGCTTTGATGTACAACCTAACAAATATTTCACTGTGCCAGACGTAGTCTTGTGCCTTACAGCACAAGCTATGGAAACTGGGGGAACTCACACCACTGAGGTTAGAGTTAAAAACCTAAAACCCCTGCTTGCTCTGACAAAAGAAAGTATTCTCCTTCATTTTTCTCCCATTATTTTTCACCAACTTGTGCCTTTGACTAACTTCACTTGATCTGGTCCTCCTGAAACAGAGGAGCCATAACTGATCTAAGGCATCAGTCTGCAGCACCTCACTTCAGGTATTACAGAGACAGGCAGTCCACTCATTTGAGATGAGTCAAGATGAATGTGGAACTTCAAGCAAAAAGTAACCTACAGGATATGCTCCATTCCACCACAGCCACACTGTTCCAACTGCCAATTCCTCTGATGCTCTGTTGTACATACATTCCCTCAGATTTGCAATTGGTTCAACAGCAAATCTCAGTATATTGTGGGTGACTGCCCACTGTAAAAAGAATCTTGTGAGCTCCTAAATACATAAAAATCAAGCCTGGATTAAGTTAGTGACCTGGGAATGGCTGGAGAATGTGGAAGTTTAAAGGAGAAGCATTCTAGTACTCAAACCATTCTTATGCGTCTTTAGGTATATGCTTTCATTTACTGCAACTAAATAATGGGGGACATTTGACCCAGTATAGTGGATTCTGGTTATATAAATGCCATCATCACAAAAGCTGCATTCTTAGAAACTATAATATTATGATCTAGAGCCTTGTAAAATTTAAAAATCTTTTCATAACTGATTTACCTAAATATTTGTATTCAAGTACATATTTGATAAGATGATGAGCAACGGTGAAAACAAAGACAACAAAACAGCTTCGATATAACTTCAACATAATTGTCAGTGGGTAATTAGAACTATAACTTATATTTACATTTCAAGATAAATTGCACAGAAATAAAGTAATGTCTGTAGTATTATTAGAAATGAAACAATTTACTGTGTGAGAAAAATCCAAGAGGAAACTATAAAAAATTGAGCATGTTCTTTTCATGAAAACACCTTCTTGCTGTTTTTAAGGCATCTGTATGGAAGTCTCGTGACTTTAGACACAGATCAGGTGTCTACATAACACAATTGCCAATGCAGTTTCTAGAAAATAAAGAATTCAACCTTTTTCTTCTGTGGTGTTTCATCCAACATGGCCAAAGTCTTCGCAAATTCTTCATCTTCATGCAACTGTCTCTCCAGCTGTAATAAGGGAAAATAAAAAGTTTTAGATTCATGTCTGACAAGTTTTAACACTACTATATTTTAAAACTATTTACTGTTCAAGACAAACCAGTTATCTAAAATAAGACAGCACATATCTGGAAAAAAAAAAATCTTACCAGATGCAAATAAACTTCTGAAGGCAACACTGCAGAATGACTTTTTCTCTCCAAAAATGACAGAGAACTCATGCAAAGAGCAGAGTTTGGCTCTGTTGCACTAGAAACATTAATAGGCCTAAACAATCTGTTTTTAAAGACAATTTCTGTCCCTTCATAATTTTATTGCTGTGCATCCTTTCCATTTTAAAAAGAGTGATCAAAACTTGAAGACAGCATCTCACAACCACCAGCTTGCATTGAAAGGCAACCTGTTAGCTTCCAAATAACTTTTGACAATGGTCCCAATAGAAAAGTAGGAACAAAGGCTGTTAAGTATTATGATGTCTCAATAATGAGTTTTCCTCTTTGTTTACTACTAAAATTATATTAAAAAAATAATGCAGCAATTTTGGAGAAGTTAACTACTGCCCTTAGCTCTGTTCTTATTTTGCTCACTTCATGGAATTTAATTAAAATATATTGTAAGCTTTTAATATTGATATTTACTTAATTGATTTTCTTTGACAGAAAGAGCCATCAAGAACAAATACTGCATATAGAGTCTAAGAAAGTTACTTATTAAATTGTACAAAACAAAGTCAGGTTTGTTTTCACGTGTGTTTCACCTAACATAATGCTGCAGCATATACAGTGACGACTGATGTTCAAGTAAACTCTTCTACCCAACACAGCCTTTTGGGGGAAAACCTTTTCTCTTCCTTAATACAACATGCATTGTTGTCAATAAACATTGACCTCTGGGGAGGTCAAGGATAAGACCATATTTTGCACCTGTGATGTTTATTTCAAAGGATGCTCAATATTACCAATTGGAAATGAATCGATTTTCCCAGAGTGAAGGAAACATGTATGACAAGTATACCTGTCTCCCACATTAGCACCTATTCAAACAGGTACGTGAGATGCACACGTATCACAGAATTAGAGTGGCTTGGGTTGGAAGGGACCTTAAAGATCACCCAGTTCCAACCCCCTGCCCTGGGCAGGAACACCTCCCACCAGATCAGGTTGCCCAGGGCCTCATCCAGCCTGGCCTCAAACACCCCCAGCGACAGATGAGGCATCCACAGATTCTCTGGGCAATCTGATAGTGCCTCACCACAAATGAGGTATGGGTCATTCACATTTTTCTCAACTAAAACTTAGATGACAACAGGTGATAATAGTTTTTAGTTTTTAATCTGAGGGAATAGGAAAAAAACATGAAGAAGCAAAAAGTGAAAAGCAAAACTATTCTCAATAACATCAACTGCATAGGTAGAGATAGTCTGCACAGATGGAAAATAAGTTAGGTGAGACATGGTTCTATTTACCTTGCTGAAATAACGTCCGTAAAAATAACTGTGCGACTGTGTTTGCACACATGTGGAAGAGTTCAAGTATACAGATTACATGAGCATATTTATTTATATATAGCATAAATGGAAAGTCCATCTTTATTTCTTAAAAACAATTTTAAGTTAAACAAATTGCTTCTGGAATGCAGCAACAAATGTATACAGCTGTTACCTCTGAATCTTCTTCAAGCTGCAGTTGCCTAGCAATGGCCTCATCGTCCACTGTGCTGTCCCTGCTTTGTGAGGGCTATATTTAAGAGGGGAAAGAAAAAAAAGCATCAGTTCAGTTTCTCCAATACTGTGTAAACTGTAATAATTTAACCTGTGCAACTCATTTTGTGTACTTCTAGAAAAGGACAGGTAATTAGACATGCAGCATTTTATTCCTAGCTCTTTAACCTATACACTATTAACCAGGGTTGTTTTCAAGAGATTTTACTATTCAAAACAAAGCCACATCATCTAGATGTTGTTTTTTCAAAAAATGCTCCACACCTCTGATGCTACCACAGCTGGCCAGCTTGACAGAGACAAAAGCTACACTGTGAATTTTGAACTTCCTCCATGCTTTATTTGGTGCTCTGTTATTCCATGAATATATATGCCATAAAGCTTTGGAAAACAACATGCTACCTCTACCCTCTGCACAACTCCTCCCCCCGAGCTATAAGCTACCCCATCCACTCACTCCTCCCAAAAGACTGTGTAAAAATTCTAAGGAAAATCATATGGGAAAAAGTAATAAAGAAAATACTACTTTTGATTTTGTACTTCCTTCTCAAACATGGAAGTTTTACTCTGCAATAGTCTTTGAGGATTTAATATGCTCGTTACATACCATCAAAACTGTCCTTACACCTGAGGGTTATGAAAAAGTAACATTCAATAGGACAAGCAGCTAAGAAAGTTCTTAAAGTTATTAAGTTGGCTATTGTTCTGCTATCAAACACACAAGTAACCTAAAGGAACCTCATCAGTACTCACTTCCTTCCTTTTACTTGCTACCAGTTTCTTTTCTGATCGCTGGACACTACTTGTCCCAAAGTAATCGAGAGCTGAGGTGGGAGTCAGCTTCACTGGAGATAATGGCTTGGGTTTAGCTCGTGGTTTTACATCTTCCTTTTTCACTGTCGTTGATCCTGGGCAACTGATGGCTGATGCCCCGTTCTCCTTTGGTTTCAGGGAAATTCTCTTATTGACAAAGTCATCATCATCATCTAAACATGAATAATATTTTATTAATTCCAGTAGATGGTTCTTATTATTCTTAGTTCTTATGTCTTCTTATGTCAAGAGAAATATTTTGGGCAGATTCCATTAACATAGACCTTAATAAAACAGTACAGGTGTTTAGAAGTTGATTTGGAGAAAGAAAGAATAAGAAAAAAAAAAAAAAGTAAAGTTCCATAACATAATATTTAGCATCTTAATAGCACAGCTAGGTCTGAATAAATTGAGTGCTAAAATAGAGAGACAGAAGTCTGCTACTTGTATAAATGCACTACCTCTCATTTAGAAAGGTTTGCAAAGAATGCCTTCCCTTCTTATGTAAGAAAGGGCATCCTTATGTAAGGATGTAACAGAAATCTACATCACTGAAATTTGAACTCTCTCCTTTACCAACACAGCATCCAAATGCATAGCACAACCTTCAAATAAAAAGTATAGTTTTGCATTTCACATATATTTTATTACTTTGTAGTATTCACTAATAGAACAGATAATGCATGCTTTGTACACTTACATACTCTTAATCCCTCAACATTGTACTATCAAGCAGGGAAAAAATATTACAACATTGTATTTACAAAGAGCCCACATGGTAGCTTCTTGCATCCGTTTACAGGACAGCAGTTACTCAGTTATTCGTAAAGTACTGCTCATACCTTATGAACGTGTTAGTAAAATAACGGTGTCAAAATGTTTCTGCTTTGCCCCTTTTAGTAAGATTCTGCAAGACATTTTCTATCCTCTACGCCTCTGTACTAAAACACACCCTCCTTCCAGTACAGTCAGAAGCATCTCAAAGAAATGCAGCCATTTCACAGGAAAGTAGAATCAGACAAGAGTTCAGCATACAGAACAGATTTTTCAATTAAGAAAAACAAAAAATTAAAACACCAAATAACCACCATTAAACACACTAGATGGGGGAAATGGCTTACAGAACGTGTAGTGTGAGCCCACAGATCACTGAACACACAAAAAAATGAAACATTGCTGGACAAACTTTATGATCAGTAATAAAAGCACTTTCTTCGTGAAATCTCCAGATTTCAAAAGTGTGAAAGGGCTAAGAAGCAAACTGCAAGAGAAGTCCTAAAATTAGCAGAAGATACAAAAGGAATAAAGCACAAAGACTTGGAAGGAACAGAAGCAGAGGCAGTCTTATTTGCATGCTTCTAACTGAAGTCTGGTTTTACATTTCTCAAAATGTGGATGTTTTGACCAACCCCCTCAACATATCAGACACAAAGAATGTTTTGAACACGTTTTATAATTAAACTTCAATTCACATTACTATCACAAACATACGTTCATTTTCCAGTCACTAACTTAAGCCCCCATATTTCCTTTTTCATACATACATTTTTCTTAATCACTTCCCTAAGTTTAGCTTATGTTGTATGTCTATTGGATCTATAATTTCTTAATATATTAGACAAGCAATAGAGGGAATTTTTTCTTGTGTAATCTTTTCTCAGTAGATAGCAGCAACAAGGGCATTTTAGGCATCAGCTGGAACTGTCTGCTACTCATCACTTACTAAGCAGCAGCTAATATAAATGGGGATCCTGACAATTCCTGTGAGAGGAAGTTCAGACAAGGAAAAATAAAGCAGAGATATGATTGTAAGGGAAGAAATTCTCTCAGCATTTGAAATCAAGACACACACACACTCCCCCCCTCCCCCCACCCCACCCTCCCAAAAAAAAAAAAAAAAAAAAGTTATCTACCAGAAAAAGGCATTTTAGCCAATTTGATTCACAAAGACATGTGAAAGATAAAACTCAAGCCCAGGTCCCTCAAATGGCAGCAGCAGCAGCAAATTTTACCAAGAAGCTAAAAGCTTTACGATTCTTAGGCAAATTATGTACTTTCCTTAGGCAGAGGTAAATCTTTTACTGCCATTTAGCTTAATTTAACTGTTACATATCTGGGAGATTTAGACACTAGATGCTTTAGGCTCCTAATTTGTAATAGTTTGAGATCTGAATATAAGACTGCTTATCTCAAACCTAATTTCAGAATATTCTGCTTCTTTTGCTTTTTCCCATTTAAATGAGAAAATACGTTTGCAGGAGTAAAATGCACCTATTGCTAAAAATCAATAGTTAATGCAGAGATAATTATATTTGTCTGGGGAAAAAAAGAGAGATTCTGTTCTGTTGACCACTCATGCAATTTTCTTAAATGAAGGACTGCTACGATGCTAGGAAAGAATCTCTATTTATCATTGTTATCACATGGTCTGCACGCAATATTGATTTTTTTTCCTTATTCACTTGTAACCATTTAAATAATAAAAAACCAGGATATTGCTTTCTCTCAAGTAGAGAGATGTAGAGTAAATATAATTAAGTTTTTAATTAAAAAGGATGTGGATTTGAGTCATTTATGATGCCAGTACTAAATATTATCAATGGTTAGATATTTGCTTTAATTACGTCCTTCCTAGAAACAACAGAATTAGAAGCATTTATGGTCTGCAAGTAGTAGCTCAAGAAGAACAAGAGCACTTTGGGACAGTCATCTACAAATGTAAATACTGAAAGACAGGATGAAAACACAGGAGTGGTCATTAGGAAACAAAATTCATCCTGATCCTGTTAAGTGGGTTTCAACAGATGCTTTAGCAGACAGATGCTCAGGCTAGTTTCATCCCAGGTTCATGAAATCCACAAGGCACACCGCAAGTTTGCATGATCTCCAGGCATTCCCCCCTACTTCAAATACATAAGAAATTCAACTCTTACAGTGACCCTTTACCTTAACACTTCTTCCTTGAAGCAAACTGCTCACACATGCCTACTGCCCCAGAAGTGAGTAGCACGCTTGATCAATCAGTTGTACACTCTTTGGTTCCACTACAAGGATGAAGATGACTTAATCTGCAGCTTTGAAAATAGCAGGGGAGTCCCAGAACAGCTACTGGTCTGTTCAGATCTATGTTTTGCAACACAGCACCTGTAAACCACTTGCGGCCTGCAAAAGGGGGAGAAAGACATTCCCCTCCTACACAATTTGTGGGAAAGCAAGGACAAAAGTTTAGATTTTGGCTTATAAAAAAGTCAATTGTAGTTCAACTGCACTTTTATAACCATGGTAAAGAGCAATTGCTAAATGAACAGTTGAGATAGGGCGGTGGTGGGTTGTTGTTGTCAAGTCCCTGCCTCCATACAAGGTTAAGGAATGAGAATCAGTTTTATCATCAACTAGACAACTTTTACTTTACAAAACCTTTGTATAACAGAACACGACTATTCTCAGAATACTATTTGCTGTTTACATCCACATATTCTGTGTGCGCTATACAAAGAACAAGTACCCAGAAAATACACACCCAGGGTGTTGTCATTCCCCCCACCCTCGCCCAACCAGCTCTGAAGACTTGCTAATGCAAGCCAACAGCACGTCTTCTAGTCAAGGTTTCTGGAAATTAAGTAGATGTGACAAAAGAGCACGATATTCCTGTGATTAATGGAACAGACAGGCGTGACAGCCAGGAGATTGCTTTCAATTATTTTGGATGCAAGCATTACACATGAAGCAGGGCCCCATTACGCCAGGTAATTTCCAAGAACAAGCTTCCCTAGCAACATACAACTGTTAAATCCTGACGGGTTTGAGAACTATTCTGTAACACTAGAGCACATCTGGTTCTGTTTTATAGGCTGCTCTAGTAGCAGCACAACTAGGTTAATAAACTAATGCCTGCAGCCCACCTGCAACTGTTTGTTATTGTTCTTCTGCTCTTCCTCTTTCCTATCCCTGTACTTCCTCAACTGGCTCTCAGCTGTTGATTACAGAGCAACACATGCGACTGATCCCTAACCCTACTCCAGCAAAAATTATCTAGGATGTTCTACACATTTCATTAAATTCAGCTCACTTAAGAAGACTCAGATGCAAGAATGGACTCAGCCAATCTGAAAAGATAGTGACAACGGAAACAAGCAGCATAGGATGGTACCCTATGGCCTTCTGAACTGTGTGTTTATTCATTTGCATTTGATCCTGCTGTACTCTTGAGCTCTTCATCAGTATAGTGTATAATTCCCTGGTTCCTATCCTGTTTAGAATGCAAAATATTTCCAGGCAGAGACAACCTCTCACCAGGATGTTCTACAACCACCTGCAAACATAAGCAGTGCACCCAGATGTTAACAGTAACTAGTACTTATCAGGATAAATATATACTAAACCAGTAAATGTTTGCAGACCACCATATAAAGGACTTCTACATGGAGCTAGAGGACTGTATCCTATTCAAAAGTTATTAACCCTATACTACTTGCACAAGACAACAACATCCCGGACATTGATAATTTTTAGTGTCATACATTTACATAAGTATTTCAGGCAGCTCCTGCCCTAATTTGCAGTAGGTACTACTGCCCAAACTGGAATTAAGGTGGAGGAAATAGTTTGTACAAAGAGAAGTCATTGCATCAGGCTTTCATTATGTCAGTATGCATTTATCAGTACTTAACAGTCCCGATACTTGTAAGTTCTACATGTTTTGTATTCATCTTTTGGTTAAAGTAAGTCTTAAAGAACTGCAAGATAATCACCACCCCTCCTAAAGAGAAAAGCCAACAACTGTATTCAAGCTCATCAAGCGTAACTCTTCCCAAAATTAATTAAACAGATGCTATGTAAAACTGGTTAAGCGTGGTTTTTCCCTATTGTCTTCCTGCTCTAAAAACACAGTAGTTGCAACCTACCTTTTAAAAACTGGCCTGTGCAGTCATTTAGGTTTTCAATGTCATTTCTCAACAAGCTCATTGATTTTAGATGTACTACAAACATGCACTTTAAACCACAATTGTTAGCACTCTGCCTATATCCACATGTCAAGGTCGCATCCTGTTATAAAAATACAAAGCCTACTAGAACCATACAAGTTTTACTCCTCTGAGATCAGCTTACACCTCTTTGGCTTTTCCAATTATCAGAGATAACTTCAAGAATTTGTCTGTCACATTTTTCACTACGGGAAAGAGGTTTGGGATCCCCAAACTTTAATACAGTAACTTCCATGTCTAATTGTAACTGAACACCATAGGGCCTTCAGTGCCAAACAACATAGCTATATGAAGTCTTTCATCTAGCATGTGCCAAATCAAATTCTTAGTCAAATATGCATGTTTATTTTGTGTGTGTGTGTGTTTTTTTTTTTAAATCTTTAGAAAGACACTTGGCACTACAATATATCAGAAGGCTGAATGTATTTAAGCTGAAATAAACAATCATCATAAATGATCTGCAAAATCACCAATTATTGCAAGTTTTCAAATTAAGTGATCACACCTGCCATATAAAATTCCAGTTTATTACAGAGTTTATTCCAGTTCATTCACTTGAACTGGTTAGTTTTAGCATAATAGCAGCTTTATTCCCCAAAAGCAAATACAAGTCCCCACCACGCAACAAAACTTCCTCTTCTGCTTCATTGTCCAAAGTTAGCTGCGTGACAGGAATATTCAGCACTGTCAAAAAAAAAAAAAAAAAAAAAAAAAGTGGGAAAGGAACCTTGAAAAAATCCTGGCAAGTATAAATGTTTGTTGATTTTTTTTTTTTATTATTATTATTTTTTATTTTTCTCCCAGATGCAGCTCGGGCAGCTCGACATACTTAGCCACTCAGGTCAGACTGATCTACTTTAGACAAAATTAAACAGTCTAGCAAAAAAACACTAAACACTTTTAAACTAATCCAGCAAAATAATTGAGTAAAGTCAAACTCACTACTTAAGTAGCTCAGTAAAAATACCTGAAAGGAAGAAAAGGGACATCTCCACCAAGAAGAAAGGAATAGTCAGAGCAAAGCAGCAATATCTGCAGCTAATAAAGGTACTAATAAAGCCGCCATTCTGAAGCCACTATTGACAAGCCCCTACTCTGAAAAATGAACTTGTTAAGTGACATCAAAACATTACATTCATATTTAAGTTAATTTATTTAAAATAGGGCAGTCAATATGAACTATAGAAAAAGCTTCAGGCAACTTATGAGTAATAAGCAAAACAAGGCAGCTCATATGCTGGTACCAGTTTTAACAGAGAACACAAACCAACAAATACAGTATTTTTACTTTGGTTGAGGGTTACTCAAGTGGATAGAGTTGTATGTTTTTGTTTTGTTTTGTTTTGAAAAAAAAGATCTATTTGCAAATGTAATGGGCTACTGATGCACTATTTCAGAGATTTAAGTCTTTACACATGATCTGTTGAGCAGATCTCTAACTGGCTGCTTGATAAGCGCAGTCATGACAGAGCATCATTCCTCTTTAAAAGAGCTTTCAGAAAAATGTCAAAGGCTTTAACTCAAAAATGAACAAGTCATCAGAAACCTTTATACTGAGATTTTTAAGATAATATAAGAAAATTGAACTATAATACTATATTTTAAACGTAAAACTAAGCTTTCACTAGAAAGCTTCTTCAAAAACATGACAGTGTTATCAAAATTTTATTTTAAAAACCTATTTCATGTGAAATCACAGCTTAGGAAAGGTAAAAGGTCACTGTGTAAGAAGCGTTCTTCTATTCTAAATTGCAAGTCCAGACTGTTTTTAACAATAACTACATCTTAAGAACTATGTGGATTTTTTAATTTTTTTTTTTTTAAAGGATCTGCATTTGAGGTCAAGAAAGTTCCCTTTTATTACTAGTCTGAATAAAACAGGCTCGGTTGTTTTCTGATTTCAACTGATTTCATGTTGAACTTATTCCAATCCAATGGGAATAAGTAAAGCATAGAACTGTACACCCATTCTAAGAGATACTATGAATTCTGAAAGGAATTCTGCTAGTTTGCCTTTTTAAAAAACAATAGTCCTTAAAAATAACTTTATCCACAGAAAAACTGCAACTTTAATGCCTAACAGCATAACTCCAGAAAACCTTATTAGCACTCAGCACACTAATAATCGCTGCAAAGGAACAACAAATACATATCCACTACAAAGAAACTGAAAAAAAACCCTATTAAATTGTTCTACCAGAAGATCCAAAGGAAAGTTTTAACACGATAGGTGTGCCATGTGATATCTATACCAAAAAAAAAAAAGTAAACTCCGTACCATAACCGCTCAAAGTGGAAAATAAAAAGCAAAGGTACCTGCAAATAAGTTACCTGCATCCATGCCACTTCAGCACCTACAGTAACAGTGTACTAATCAGTGATGTAGTAAAAAAAAGTTTTTTTTTTAAATGGCATAGGTACTTTATAAACAGAGATAACCTGCAAGAGTCCATATATATGAAATTTTACTCCCAAATACTACCTGTATTATGATCCTAGGTTCTAGCTTAAAAGTGTGCTGTCCCGTACATGACACACAGCCTGAAGAAAAACGATTTGTTTTTACTTACAGGTCTAAAACCATTGCAATCTGAAGTATTCTATTAAGTGAAAAATAACCTGCCTAATCTGCAACTGGATTCATGAGTCATGCTAGAGGTGAAAAGGAAAATAGACATGAATTGGTTGAATAGATGATGTTTTCACGACTTCTGAGTGCAGTTATTACAGGATCCTTACAATGTACTGCTGGTATTCCTAAATTTATGCAAAGAGAAATGAGGCACAGAGACAAGTTATCAGGAGTAAAGAGAGCACCTAGGCACCTAATGAATTAAGTTTCTATAGGGCTTGCTCTTAAGTACCCTCTAACATTGCCCTCTGCAACGCCAGTCATTGCTTCTTCATAGCATTTCTGCCAGAACTGAAAACTCTCCTTCCTCAAAGTGCATTTTAAGACAAGCTCCCTCGAGGTTCAACTGCATACTCTCAACTGACCTTTCATTAAGCATTTTAAAGGAAAGCTTCTGCATGAAGAGCTGTTTTCCACGAGCATAGCAGATTCTGTAAGCATAAACTATGCTAATATTGATCAGAAAGTAAAAGTGACAATGACCCCTATTAGATGGTTCAATGCGAGACGTGTTCATTCACTGACAATCTGCTGCTAACTTGAACCAGTTTTTGGATTTGAGGGCTGTTTTGGTCACTAGCACTTATCCAACTCTTCCTGATTTTTCCTTTTGATATTCTCTATATTGTAAGTGGTGATATTCAGCCTGCACATTCAGAAGCTATTCTTCCTGCCTTGTATTCTAAACCCTCAAGGAACAACTTTCCAATAACCTACAATCCTACACACTTTCTAACACCTTCACTTCTCCTAGCTTTATAAATAAGTTAGCCTACCACCTAGAACAAGGCCAATTTCTTTTGAAGTTATATTTTGCAATATGCAGACTGTTAAGGCAATTCCTACATAGACA
The DNA here is from genome assembly GCF_965140915.1 of Aythya marila. NCBI lineage: Eukaryota > Metazoa > Chordata > Aves > Anseriformes > Anatidae > Aythya > Aythya marila. The sequence goes on along the minus strand of NC_139045.1, from coordinate 53,105,965 downwards.
ATCACTGTGACACAACATACATGAAAGACCAAGTGTTCACTAAAAGCAATTCAAGTCCCAGTTCCTGCCAAATAGTCACTTATGATGAAACCAGATGAGGCTCAATGCATCACAACAGCAGGTCATCTTCCACAAACAAAACTCAAGGTTCCATTCTTTATTAAAATAACACTTTGTTTGACTGTTTAACAAGTACAACAAACATTTGGATTTTTCCCAACCTGACAGACTGTTCTATCACAAGGCAGGCTTTTCTTTTTCCCTTGTTACCTGTTAAAACAGCCTCTACTCTGGACATCAGTAAAGGTAAGTCTTTAAATTAAATGTTTCAATAACAAAGTATTTCTTACAGAACCACGGAGAGAAACTACTCTTGCTTTACTTTGTCTTTTTTTGTATAAAAACCACATACTTTACAAACTAATGAATCCACTCTTAAACAAACCAAAAAGTAATTAGCACAACAATCTTCAAGAAAACTGTATCCCACAAAGCCACACAGGAGAGCTGAAAAAAGTTCAAGTAATCACAGAAGTTTTCAAACAAGACTCAAAAATAGGTTGTAACAATTGACTACCAAGGTCTGACTGACTACTAGATGTCAAAAGACTTTTCCAAACGCTTCTGAGGACGTAGCCCTGGAGAATGATATTGACTTTGGGGCAAGTCCAACAACACTATACTTGATGTCAGTTTTCAGCTGCGTAACACTAAAAACAAGAAGAGGACAGATTTCTACAGTGTCATTAGTATCTTATCTATATTCCTATTCTTATAAAATGTGTTTATCCCAAGTTAATAGTAGTGTCACGCTCACTCCCCAACTCCACTATGCTGTAGAAACAATTTATACAGATTAAATATAAACGAAAGTCAAGTGTTAAATCTCAAGATCATAAAGACATTGTTTTAGTCACAGACTGTAAGTCAGTTGTGTGTACTTAAGACACTTTAGATAACAGTAACCTTGAGCAGTGGTTTTCAGGGATTTTACTAATAACCTTGACCAGCATTCCCATGGTATCCTTATGAAGAAAAGCTTGATTACACCACCTAGAATTGCATAATAAAGCTAAAATAGGTACCGTTTATTCCTCAGGAATCTGATCTTTCATCTAGTCTGGCGTCAGTGCTATTAAATATCATTTATAATTAATTAGGAAAGAGTTGTTGGCAAAACTGTTAGAAGAAATTAAGTTCTGAGAAACAGATGTGGACATATAAGATAGATAAAGTGTTCAGGATAGTTTAGCAAATTGGGCTCATCCCAATATGTGACATGCTACAGTTAAGTGCCAGGTTAAATATCTAGGACAAATAAAATCATTACAATCCGTCTTAGAAACCATGATTCTGAAGAGAGCCTGGAGGAACAAAAAGGCTGGGGAGGAAGCCAGCTGAGTCATGCCTCTAATTGGTCACAGCAGCAAACAGTACTTTTTTTGTTTTAAAAATGAAAGGAAGGATTAGGGAGGCAATGTTTACATTCAGCAATTCTCTTACTAAAAGAGATACCAAACCCAGGGACAGTGTCCGATTTTCCAAGTTACGTGTTCTAAAACTCAGAGTGATAACAGAAGAATTGGCAATCAAACACTTATAGAAACTTGTTTTATACAAGGTTTAGTTTCATGTCTGCATAGGCCTTAAATCTGATCACAGTTTCTAAGAATATATACCAGCCAAGTACTGCAGCTAGTAAAGAACTACACTATGAGACAAATATGTAAGACCTGATAGTTAAAGCCTCAGCTAAACTCAGTCTGGATAAAGTAAGAAAGTAAAGTAAAGCAGTAAGAAGTGGACAGATGCATCACAAATGTAAGAAACATCTCTGTGACCAAAATGTGCCCACCCAGTGGGCAACTCTGAGGAGATTCTACAGCTGGTGTTACACAGGCTGAGTACAGTAACTGGTGTTTGGTATCACAATACCTAAGTTTATCTGCAATACAACACATTAACATGAAGTTACAATAGACCCAGTTCAAAAAAAAAAAACAAAAATATAATAAATTATAATTTTTTAAAAGCAAATCTGTCTGAAAAGAACAAACCTAACAAGACAACATTTTACTCGGGTAGCTCTCAGCTCAAAACAGCGAAACAAAAAAGCAGAACACTGTTTTCTATCTTATAAAGTGAACTTAAGTCAAATTTGAGATGTTTCCAATCTATGCTATTCAGTAAGCCATGAATAAAATTCATCCCACTGTCAGAATCTTAGTTAAGTGAATTCTTTCTGCCTGCATATAGTGTTAACCTAAAAATGCTCAATTCACACGTGAGACACAAGTCTGCATAAACTGATGTTTACTGGTCAACCAGTACTAATACCAATAAAACTTTTCATAACATCTCCAATTTAATAGAGGAAAATGCATGATATGAAGTAAAAAATTATAAGCAAAACTGCTTCATGATAGAACCAGGAAAACCTGAAGGAAAAAAAAAATCACTATCAGTACTTTGTTTTGGAAACCTCTTCAATGAGGATTCTGCAGGATAAATCTTCCTTAACAGCAGATGACTGTCTCCTTCAAGTTTGCAATCTAACAAGATTCTCCTCAAGAGCACACATATAAGGGATTGCACAAAAAGCAACAGTGAAAAGTGATACTAAGAACAACCATGCAAATAATCACCACAACAAATTAATGCACAATAATATTCAAACTGATAGAATTTGATCTCATCTGTTCCATTGAAGTGTGTTTATGGCTTGAATTAAGATTGTGGTTTTGGTTGAACTACACGGCTTCTAAAGACGAGACTAATTCTAGGCAAAACTGCTTAGAATACAGCAGTTAATCACTTTCATAATTCTTTTCATAAGACTACAGAAGACCCAAAAATGATCAAGAATGATTAATTATATCCACTCCTTTCCACAAAAAGCAAAAATCATAATTTAGGAAGCTGAAATGCAAGACTGAAAAGTATGGTACATACAAGTTCATTACCGTTGTTTCTCCCAATTACTGTTCTTCCTAAAAGGCTAATAGGCAAATAATGTTAAAAAAGTCTTATGTTGTTAAGGGAATAAAACACAAAAAAAAAGATTTATTTTTTTTCGGTCACCAATATATTGGTTAAAGGCAAAGGTTAAAGATATGGAAAAATCATATACCAAGTTAAAAAAAATCCAGGTTTTCAGACCTACATATGGTAACCACTTCACAAGATGTGCTAGTGAGTAGCTTAATTATATTAAAAAGATATCCTGTACTTAACTGCTTCCCCTAGATCTATGAAATACTCAAACAGAGAAGTTATATGCCTAATTAAATCAACTAAGCCACTACCCAGCATCACCTCAGTTTTACCCTGCTCTTTACAATATTGGAGGCTAACTTCTAAAGTGCTTTAGCTTAGGGAGAATCTAATTTTGTCCTCCATATTAGGTCTTACAGATGTATTTAAAAGTACATCAGTCAAACAATGCATCCCATCCGTAACACAATCCACCCCACTACAGCTGAACATATGACGCACTTCCATTACCTGTCTCTGAAACATAAACAACAGGATGCTGCTTTAGAACTTTACCAAGTTTTGAAGTGGCTGCTTTTTTCTCTGATGGCTTCTTGGACTTTTTCACTGACTGCACCTCCTCTTCTGAATCTGTATTTTGACCACAACACAAATGTAGATTTCCTCCACATACAATACATACTTTAAGTAACAAATCTTATAACATCAGTTAACGTGTTTACATACAATCAGCTGAGAAAAAAAAAAATATTATGTAGAAGGTCAAAGCACAGCTTCATTTTTCTCCATCAGCTAATATTCAAGCCATCATTTATTCTAGCATGTACATCGCTAAATCAAAATTTGTAGAGAACTCAGTCTAGCCAGTAGTTTTGTTGGGTTTTTTGTTTGTTTGTTTTAAGTAAAATGAAATACAGTTACACGTTTAAGAACTGCTACATCTATGCAAAAGCCTTTCCAAAAATTTGTACAATTAGCAGATTACCACATCAGATTATTTTAAAAAGAAAAAAAACCCACACCCACAACAACAAACTTTCAATACAGATTCATTAGCGTGATTAAATTTATATGGCAGTATATTATGTTGGTGTATTCCACAACATCTATTGCAAAAGCTAACATCAGGCTAGAGCAGAATCATTGAATGGTTTGGGTTGAAAGGGACCTTAAAGATCATCGAATTCCAACCCTGCTGCCATGGGGGGAGTGTATCATTGAGGTTCTACTCCCTGATTTTTCAGGAGAACACTGGTAGACTGCCACTCTCCTCAACATTCTCTACATCCCAAAAGCTGTCAAGAGGACAAACTTATCTCCCTGAAGATTATATATGCCAACATCCAAATGAGTATGCAGGACTAGCTGAAGAAGCTGAGAAAAATACCATGTTTAACGGATGGCTATTCTTCAGTGTCTACCTTTTTCAATGCTAAACCCTAATATATATTGTAATTACAATATACAATACAAAATTTATACACATATATATTTATATATGTCATCAGTTGACTTCAGTCCCTAAAGGGCTTCTCCATCATTATCTACTTAGAGCAGCATTTCTCTTTTTCTTTTCCAACTGCTAATGGGCTAGAAGTAACAAAATCTCCAGACGATAACAGCACTAAAGTGAAGGTGTACACATATTTCAAAGGTAGCAGTTGAATTATCTATTACTTTTGTACTCCAGCTCTAAATGCAGAAATATTTCTCCTACAATTCCCCATAGCAAAATGAACTGTTTTAAAAACAGTTTATCTGAAGATTTGAACAATTTCTCCTGTTTATAATAGCATCAATCTGACAGATGTCTGTCATTCTTTTTCTTATAGAAAAGAAGCAATCTTCTATTAAGTCACTAAAAATTCAAGCTAAAGGCTTCAGCAGAAGTCAAGAATTGTACAAACTCCTGCTATCTTTTCAGCTTCACAGCTATTCAAAACTTAGAATCCAAGCAAAGAAAAACTAAATCACCTAACAACTGAGAATAATTTAAAAGCTTCAAATGCCTAGATTATTTTAACTAACTTGACAGGTAAGTGGTCTTTTTGTTTGTTTGTTTGTTTTTTAAATACAAGCACTATAAAAAGTGTTTTCCTTAGTATTATATTCCAAACAGTGTTTTAGAACGTTTGATATATGCTCTAAACAATATTCTGGGTGTTCCACATGGTGAATTTACAACTATAGTATTAACATTTACAAGGTTTCTAATAGAGAAAGGCACATATCGAAATGTTACTCTTTTAAAATAGTCTCCTATATTATGCTGCTCATGCATTCTCTGTAATTGTGACAGTACAGTACACAATCATCCTCCCAAAGTTGATGTTATTTATCCCTAACACAGCTGCAACCCTAAAACTCTTCACATTTTATATACATCTTTGTAATCAAAAATGTTTTGGAATTTTGATAGAATTGGCTGTCTGGACTAGTTTTTATTTAACTTTTAACAAAGCTTCTGTTTAAAAAAGTAACTGTTATCTGGTATATAGTGTGCACTGTATATTACGCATATGGCGCACACTGCACTATTAAGAACCATTTTAACTATCCAACAATAATTACTATGAAGTAATAAAAGTCACCAGTGCATTCAAAGATCTCCTCCTCTCCTAGAAGAGTAGCATATAAAGTGTTTTTAACTGTATTTACCAAAGACAACAACAAATAAATCAAGCATGGCTTTCTTTCAGATGTAAAATTTACCTAATCCACCTTGAACATTTATGCAAAGACACAAAGGAACATTCTGAAACCACTGTGAACATTACCTGAATCATAGATTATTCTTTTTTTCTTGTTTGTCTGCTTTTGTTTGGGAACATCTTCACTGGGTGAATTCTTCACCTAAGAGTAACAGTCCATTAGTTCAACCAGTAAATGAGTCCTTCCAACTTTTACTCAGTTAAATTTATAAGTTTCAAACAAATCCTAGTAGAAATTATTTTATTACACTTATGAGCAGCCTTTTTCTAACTCACAGATGGGATAAGTGGTGCCAGGGAGAAGAAACAATGAACAAACTTCACTAGCAAAGCTCAATGTGATCAAAGTAAACAGTAGATTATTTTGAAATCAGGTTTAACGCCAATTAAAGTAAATCAAACAGATTTTCAAACAGTTCCGAGTCTTAATACAAAAGAGAAATTGCACAGTCCCACCAGAAACAAAGGTAGTACAGGTCAATATGTTACTTCTAAGGAATTCAGCCAGTACACTCTTGGTTCTATTCTGGATACAGCTCAGCCATAACAACCAGAATTTGACAAAACTTCAGGGTAATAGCTGATTGAAAAAGAGAAGGGGGAAAAAAAGCACCATACACAACAGTTGAAGCTAGACTGACTTCCTATTCAGCGTCCTAGTTGCTTGCACCTTCTCTCACAGGTTACACAGTGCAACTACCAAACACACTGCACCAATTGTCACAGTGGACAAACATGTTTTATCTGACAGTAGTTGCTATTAATCCATCTTAGGGATTTATTTTTATTATTTAAAAAAAATAGTTTTAGGTATTTTGAAAAATCACAAGCTGCACAGAAAGGAAGGTTTGTGCTTGGCAAAGTAAAAAAAAAAATATATATATATTGGTCATGCTGTTTTGGTAGTCACGGCTGTCAATGCTTTGAAATATTTAATCCTAGATAAACATAACTGTATATGCTTCATAATTTGCATCCAATTCTAACCTGAAGCTTGTTAAATTCTTGATATAATTGGAAAAGTGCAAAGTAAAAATAATAGATCACCGTGTAATTGCTATGTCTTTCCATTCCATTGAAAGGTCCTCTATATTGACATTGAAACACTGAAATTACATGCACACACGCTATACTTCTTTATTTTTTAGAACACCACCTTACTTCTTAATTTAGATACTTCAGATTAAACAATCCTATTAGCAATCTTTCCTCCCTCTAAGTGATTTTAAAGCCCTCTATAACCACTCCTTTCTGTTTTATAACAGTTCAGGTGACTAACATGAAAAGTACAGTGAATCTAGAGCCCATTCTCATTTCCTCATTTAACTTGTCATTTTACAATATTTGGTCTTTGCAACAAGTTTGCATAAGTGCCCCCTCCAAGAAAGGTAATGTTAATGCCTCTCTCACAGACATTAAAAAAAAAAAAAAAAAGAGAGCACCTTCCCACAGACATTTACCTGACTTCGTGATATATCTACTGTGCATAAGCATCAATCTTAATCAAAAAATAAAAGAGCTGCTTAGAGAACTATGGACCATAGCTAAGATAACTTCAAATGCATCAGATTGTTCCTATATTAGCACGTAACCAGTTTAGCTTCTACCTACCTTTCCTTTTTCCTACAACCCAGATATTTTGAAGATCAGTCATTCTCTTCATCACCTACAAAGTTTTGCTGCTAGAAGCAAGCATTAAGTGACAGTTTATAGCCATACCAATAAAAAACTGACATAGCATATTGTTTTTTAAGTACCTGAGAAGAATCGTGACTTTAAAAACAAGATACAAACAACTGCATATCAGAGAAACCAAGCACTTTACAAATAAGAAAAGCAAAAAACTAACCTTAGTCTCTTTTCCCCTCTTTTTCCCACTCGAGTCTCCTTCCCCATTTTTTATTTTGTCACTCTTTTTCACATTCTCGCATTCTTGTCGCTTCCCAGGGGGTACAACGCCAAAGAATTTCCGGATATCCTATTAAAAAGAAAATTACTTCATTAAGTTTTTAAATACAACTAACTCTTAGAAGTTTCACCGCAAAACAGCGGTGCATTTAAAAGAAAGATACTCTCTCAGCAACTCCTGTTACAACATTTGTTGATCCACAAGTTTTGTTTAAAATTAAGAAAACGAATACCAACTTGTCAAGAACAGCTGCTCAGGCACTGCACAACCTTTCTCCTGTGTCTGAATCACAAAAAAAGTTTGTTTTCCCTTTCTACCAAATTCTTCAGCAATACACAATTGAAAACTTCCATTAGCAATGGCATAAAGTAACTTTAAACAGATGTCTAACTAGATTTTTTTTCTTAATTAGTTATCACAAACCTAGCCCAAAGCATTTTTATTGTTGAATTGACCAACTCAGGTAGGAAGCAGCATACAATGTAAAGCAGAAAAAAGCACCAAGATCTAGAAAGCAGTCAATTAGTTGGACACACTGTATCCTCCAGCTTTTGATAAATTTAGGTCAGTACATCTGGTCTCACTAGACTTAGCTAACAAGAAATAAATTGAGAAAAAATACATTAAGAATATAATACAAAGAGCTCCAGAAATGTCAGTTTTTTAATTTTATTTTATCTTACCAGAGTACAACTATAAAAAACTTCCTAAATAAGTAAGATTAGTACCTGAAGCTTCAATTACATCATGCACTAGCCTACACACAAACACCAATCTGTTATCTGTTTAAAAACCTCACATTACAGTTCCATTAAAAAACAGATACAAAAATGGTACCTTTGTAGTACCACTACCTCCAGGGGTAGCTGCCATTGTAAAGAAAGACTGAAAGTATCTGGTATGGCCTAAATACATGGCAGGTAAGGGGAGTGGCTCAGGGCCATACTCTACCCAGCTGGCAGCTACTCCCCATCAGAGTGAGAGCTATCACACAGGGAGGTCGTGCTTCCTTATAGGATCTAGGGGTAAAGCAGTAAATTGTTAAGAAAATGTTATTTAAAATCTCCATAACACCATGACTGATGATTATGTGTGTATCAGGCTCCTTTTCTCTTATCAGGCCTGTAATGGTTTGGATTTGGATTATCAAAGCTTATAGGGTTAAAACCGATGGAATACATGACTTGAAAGCATGAACAAAGTATGGGACACATTAATTTATTTAGTATATTTAGCTTAAAACAATATTCTAGACTCAGAAGTATTATTTCCTGGGAAAAAAATGGTCTGTTTACATTTTACCTGCATAAAATCTTATTGATTCAGCAACTGAAAACTGGCAGACTGAGAAGCAGTAAGACTACACACGCTTCTGTCTATGAAATTCATGCCTGGAGGTATAAATTTTCATCACTTAGCTATTTTACATGTACTCCTACAAAATAAACACAGCATTATACATCTCTGAAATTGTAACTGCAGATACCTGTATTCAAAATGTCTGACGAAAGCACCTATGTAAAAAGTTACAAAATAGACTCATGGACTAGATCACTCAATCATCATTACTGACTTCCTAGTCATAAGGTTACACAGGCAACAATTCTCATTAGATCTTTTACATAGTAACATAATTTAAATACTTACTGCAACACTGCAAATTAAACTGATCTTAAAATAGTTTTATTTCCATTTTTTTTTATGATAATGTTACTTTAAGCTTAAAATATTTGGAGAACAATTAATTTTAAATCAACAGTAACTATTCATTCCAGTCATTTAACTAAAATCTCTGAGCTAGTAAGTGAGCTGCTCTGCTAGCATTATATGCAGTAATAGTAGATTTTTATTTTATGCACTGAAATCTTGGGTTATATAGCACTGTATCTTGGGTTATGAAACACAGATTTAATAAAAAAAATATATGAAATTGCCCTGTCAATTGGCCAAAGACCCAGCTACTTCCATTATTTTAATCCCAGTTCCTCAACTGCTGAAGCCCAAATTATACCATGTAGATTATTCTTTTCTGCCTCATCAGATCTCATTGTTTTTTTGTTTTACTCAAACAGTATCTTCTAACCACCAAGAAATCACCGTCAAAGTGCTACTTATTCCTTGAAAATACTGTTGTGATACAGCATCTAGACTCCACAATCGCCTCCCTGTGCTAACACTGCAGAGTCTATTCTCTTGCTGCAAATTACACCCCAGTTCTCAAGAAATTGCAACACTTTTTTTATCGTTATGTGTTTGTGTTTAGTTATTGTTGTTTTTTTCAAAAATACTGTAAATATAACAGCACAGAAACCACCATTTTTGAGTAAAAGATTCTGTATGGGTAATAAATTTTCATTTCCTCTGGTGACAATCTACTTAGGAGTGACTAAACTACACAGCCCTGAGCTACAAAGGAAATTCAGCAACTATGGACAATCTTCTTCAATCTTCAGAGTTATATATTCTCCAATCTTCTTCGGCCAGCCTACTCTTCAGAAGAAAAGGTAACCTTGTTAGACACTGCTGGATGGTAACAGATTGTGAATTCAGAATTGCTTGGGAGACAAGTACGTCACAGTACAACATGAAAGTTATCTTTCACAGATGCTTTTATGTGAGATTCAAAAAAAAAAGATTTTTTTGTGCTATTTATTAAGTGATTCCAGATGAATAATCAATTAATTGCACAACCAATTGCAGAAACGAAGCAATGTATGTATCTGTGGAGACACATACACCAGCGTGGCTGTCCCAGGCGATCCCCTTTGCCCATGGGACTGGAATTAAAGAGCTGGGGCTGTATTGGTCTGGCTCCTCACAGAAGCTCCAGTAACAGCAACGCTAAGTGTAACTTTGAGCAGTTGTACCCAAGTAAGAGGGAGGGTCAAGAGTTTTTTACTCTGGTCTGTACCAGTCAGATCTGAAAATAAACATGATGAAATTACTACCAAGCACTTCAGTTTAGAGGCATCTTTTAAACCATGGCTAATGAATCAGGGATTCCGATCCACATTTTGACACCAAATGTCGCAGAGACCTAGCCACAGCCCCAGATAAGGCGCTATTTCTGATCACTCTCACTAAATTAGGGAGGGAGCTCATGCATAGCGTCTGAACAGCCTGAAAAGCTGTGTTCAGGTGCACTGCTTCCTGCCAAGCTATCTGCACAGCGGTATGACCTCAGTAACGGCTATGCAGGCTAGGTCTTGCCAGCTCTGACTATTGTTTCAAATCCTCAATCTTATGCAGTAACAGTAGACAACAGAAATTAATCGTGGTAGGCTGCAAGTTTTCTCTTGGAAGATTGTTATACATCAGTTTTACTGAGGAGAAATAAGGCTAGTAGAATGAAACCTATTTGTTAGGTAGTAGAAAGGCTCAAAGAGCTTGTCAGGGTGACCTTTCAGACTTCAGTAAGTACCTAATTAAAAAAAAAAATGGTTTATAAAAGTCATAAGCATTCCATATTGGCTTTCAGTCACATTTTTTTCCTGCATTTCAAAAGCACCTTAGACCCAAGACCAACACCTAGATGATGGAACAATCTGAAGACCGTAAAACCCATTAACCATAATAGGCAGTGTTTTTAGAAGACAAGTGTCCAGTAAAGCAGAATATTTTCCAAAATACCATAACTAAGTTTGCATCTCAAAACTACACTATGAGATAGAAAATTGAATTTTATCAACCTACCTAGCTCTATAGGAAGTAGCACAACTTCAGCTACTCCAAAGGGTGTCTGTAAGAGCCTTCCATCTAAAGAGTCATTCGGATGTATTTACTGTCTGCCTATTTCATATTTCAGTACAAGTTTTGTGCAAATACCACCTCTGATACCTGGCACATCCAGAAAAATTGCTCTGGCTGAAATCAAATTTGCAGTATCACTTGAGTTAAACAAGTAATACCTGCTTGTTTAATCATACTAAATTAAAGATAAGAGTAGTAACTGAATCAGAGAATGGTTTGGGTTGGAAGGGACCTTAAAGATCACCTAGTTCTATGGGCAGGGACACCTCCCACTAAACCACGCTGCTGAAGCACAGGTACCATGCAGTATTTTCAGAGCAGTATCACAGTTCTGAGTACATTCCAGCTGATGCTAGAGCCCTCCATATGACTGCTTTTCTCAGCTAAAGGCAGCTCAAGGAGCCCCTGCTCCCAGTCACTCGTTCCCCTCAGCTGTACCAGTATAGATCTTTGCATGGGAACTGGGTCACGCAACTAATCTGGGTAAAAAATAAATCCACTCAAACACAGATCAGTTTGTTGTGTAATTCCGCACGCATCCGCTCAGCACAGCTGAGAAGATGCTGCAGAACCAACCCGACAAAGGCCACTTGTGTTTGGCAGTACATGAAAAAAGCCTGTTTTAAAGAGTCCGATAGTAAATCCCAGGAAGCCTGGGCTGTCACTGCACGTCACCAAGCTGGGGACGAGGCTACTGCCATCTCTGTATTTTTGCCTCTGTCTCCACAGCAGCAGCAGTGATAGTTGTGCTGCCTCTTTTCAGCACTAATTAAAAAAAAGGGGGAATGGACTGAGGCAACTCATACGTTTCCAAAATGATTGCTACCTTCCTCTCTTCTAGGAAAGTGCCAGACATTGAGAGATGGTTAACATCCAAAAAGATACTGCACAGGGAGAGGGTGCCTTTATACCCGGGGGTCAGGAAGGAGGAAACAAGTCTTCCAGCAAGCTGTTCTCTAACAAGGTGTTGGCAGGGGAGCAGGGGAGTCAGCAAATGCCTCACCCTCCCACAGAACTTGGGTGGTTTGTGGCTGATGACTAAAATACCACCGCTTGTTAGCTTTAGGACTCTTAGTGCTGGCAGGCTGATATGGTCCTGCCCATCATGGCTGAACGTTGAGTGTGCGATGTTTATAATAAGTTAAACTCTTTGTGTAGGGGCCAAAACCAAAGGTAAAGTAAACTGGCTTTGAACTGCATTTTTCGGTAAGGCAGCACCACATCTGCACAGACTCCACCAGAGCAGAGGCAAACGTGTCAGAGTGAGAGGCGACGAGGGGGATACCATCCTGTAATGGCCGCGTTCGTGAGCAGCACTGTGCAAAGCACGCACGTTTTGGAAAGCAGACACGCACACAGAAGTTTATATTTTACAATCCCTCCACGCCCTGTGCAGGGCTGCACCCTCCGCTGTTTATCATCGAGTTCCAACCTCCAAGTTATTTCTGCCCCCTTTCTGCACAACCACTGCCCTGTCCGCTGACTGAGCGGGGCCGGGGCTGCAGCAGGGGCAGCTGCCTCCCCCCGGGGCTGAGCGCACGGCCTGCGCCTCGCTTCCCCTCCATGTTTTGGGATGGGGGCAGCAGGACGGCCACGGACACCCGGGGACGAGCTGCTCCCCTCAGGAGAGGGGGGGGGGGGACGGCGCGTGCCAACGGCTCCAACGGCCGCAACGGCTGCAGCCGCGCGCGCCCGGGCAGGCGCCCACCGGCCGCCGCGCGCCATCTGCGCAACGCTCCCGCACCCAAACCCAACCGGCGCCGGGCCGGGCCGGGCCGTGCCCGTGGCCGCGGCCATGGCCGGTCAGCCCCCGGCCCGCCTCACCATGCTGCTGGCGGCGCGCTGCCTCCTCAGCGGGACGCCTCCGCCTCCATGGCCGCCGCCGCCGCCGCCCCCCCCGCACCCCGGAACCCCGCCAAGCTTCGCGCCAACTCCCGCCACCGCGGCGCGCGCCGCTGTCGTCACAGGCGCGAGGGGCGGGGCGGAGGCCGGCCCGGGGCCGTTAGGGCTGGGGGCGGGGGGGGGGCTCCGAGGTCGTGTGGCGCAGCCGCCCCCCGCCAGCAGGGTCACCCCGCACCGTGTCCACAAGCACCGCGCGCAGCCTCGCCTTGAACGCCCCCAGGGACGGGGACGCCACCACCTCCTTACAGCCCCAGGGAAGCCCCAGGCCTTGCTGGGAGGGAGTCTTGTGAGAAGCACAAGTTACAGGCCCGGCACACCCAGCCGCCTCTTCGCATCCATTTCCAGTGAAATGGTGCATGGTTTCTTCCATTTTCTTCTCTGCTTGCGAATTACTGCTCTAATTAGATCCCCTCTCAGTATTTGATGTTTAAGTTCACCCCCAACCTAATCTCAAAATCATTGCCAACCTTGCAAGAAAAAAAAAAAAAAGAAAAAAGAAAAAAAAAAAGAGGACAAGCAGAATTTCTGACATTTAAAATACTGCCATTCATATAGAAAATCACTCATAAAACAGCAAAAAGTCCAAGTTCAGTTTGTACTTGTCTCATAGTCCTATTTCCCATGTTTCCCATGCTATCACTTATATACCTTCTGTATTTATATACCTTCTGTATTCACCTCTTTTTTTCTTTCCCCCATAACAAGATCATTCAGTGACATGATCAAACTCCAGCAAAGATACTTACACAGATAAAAGACAGATCCATTTGCCTAATCTGAGAAATCATGCATGTTAATGATACATATTAGTGATCAAGTTTACTTCTTTAGGTTGAACTTCAAGTAATTGAAAGATCCTGTTTGTATAGATGTTGCTGGTGGATACTTTCTTTTATATTCATAACATTAGCACAGCTTGTGAATTTGGATTAATGCTTAAGAAGCACATAAGAGAGCAAGCAAGTAAATGTAGACCAGAGCACAGGCTACACTTTTCAGTACTTTTTGCAAGCTATTCTATATCTACTCAACTATAATGGCTATGCAAACAAAACCAGTATCTCTTTAGAAAAACATCTCTAGCTATATGTTTGTATTTATCTGTTTAATTCTTACGTCATTTTTAAAGCTGTGCATGTCCCGGATACGAGAATTAAAGAGGAGTTAAAAAGGCTGACATTTGTAAGAGCCACACGAACTGTTTAAATAATGCTAAAAGAATTATTGCAGGTGGTTATCTCTGTTTGTATTTGATAAAGCTACCGAGAATAACATTCAGCAGAGCAGTATCTGCTTGTGGGCTTGTGACATGTTCATGTTTCTTGGAAGGCATGAGTTTAACCCTTCATGAAAAGTAGATTAGACTGAATATTTGGAATTCGTTTCTGGGTACAGCAGGGGGATGATCTGTTTCTGCATGCACAGCTGTGAAACCACTGCAAGTAGGACAAAACATGTACTGCCACAGGAAACAAACCTGAATAATCACGGTATTATGATGTGCTTTGCAAGGTAAAATGAAGTCAGTATCCTTCCTGATCCTGTAATTGATCATGGGTTATGTTTAAAGACATATCCCATTTTAAATGCTGTTTGTTTTTTGTTTGTTTGTTTGTTTTAACATAGCAAAAGCACACTCAGTGTCATCACTGTATTTATAAAACACAAATAATAAAAAATCAGACCTTTTTTCTACCTTTTTGAAAATCAGACCATTTGACTTTTCAGTTAATATTTTCCAAAATATATGAAAAAAAAAAGCTGAAATGTTAACTTCAGCTTTAGGCTTCTTCCCTATTGAACAAAACTAGTCTTACTGTTGTTATTAGGAAAGGCCTTTGCAAGTTTATAAGGAAAAGCATTTTCTTACACTGATAAATGAAAAATCATCTGTTTCTTTTTATTTTCACATTTTTGTATTTTACTATGTTACCATTTTGGAATTGAAATCAACTTTCATTGTAACTATCTTGAGGTAATGTTTTATTTTCTGCTCTACAGATTTTAATTACATGAAACTTAATTGAAGTACAGAATAAATAACATGGTACCATAACACTGATATACTTCTGAAATCCATAAAGCAGTGTTTCTGAACTGTTTTAGGGGACAATTCATGTCAGTCACTTAAGAAATCTTTATGATTTATCATGCAGCAGAGATGTTCTGAGCTTCACACATGTCCAAAGAACCTCAGAGGTTAGGAATTGCCCTAAAGAAGTACAGTATCATAATTCTGTGGGAAAACACAGCAAGAATGTGTTTCCTGAAATTAAAATTTCAGGTTGAATTCTACATTTTTTAATGGCATTAATAAACATTAAAGTATTCATTTACTAGATGGTAGTCTGTATTTTGGATGAATCCTGTAGGTAATAGTCTGCTTACTAGAGTACCTAGTTAAAAAATATATATATCTATATTTTAGAAACAGGAATTTGCATTTTGTTGCAGACCAAAAATTCCTTGTAAATCTGTGCTCTAGTTTCTATTGACGTTAGGCTTTCTATAGTAGCCATCACGATTATGTGTCTTCAGAGAAGAGTTGATCCCACCTCAAACAGTTTCTGCTGTATAAGGCAAAGATAAGTTTTAGGCTTGCCTTGCAGCGTGAAGGACAGTTACGTAAGTCATGCTTTTGCAGCACTTAACATTAGCAGATATGAGCAGCCGATGCTAACGTAAACATCACACTTTTTCTAAGTGAACTTTGTCTTTAAGTCTTTCCTCTATCTTCATTTGAATATCTAGACAGAATGAGTGTCTTAACTCAGAAACTCACACTGACATTGTGTACATTCAAACTTTGTAAGTAACGTGTTCAGTGTTTCTGCAGATGAAACCCCAGGTTTTCAAGCTGAACCCCTGAAACAAGAAACATAATCTGTGGTCAAGTGAAAAGCTGGTTTCATAATTTGAATCACTTAATCTTGGCAGAGGCAAGGATAGAAAAGGAAATTTGATAGATGGGAACTGAACTGTGTAATTATTAGGCCTCCCAACTACTGTAACAGCAATGGCAGGTGCCCCGGAGACCACAGCCTGTCCTAGCCATGATTCATTCTGAAACCAGGGCCATTAAATGCACGGCTGGGGGCAGGAAGTCCCACTGTGCAGCATCTTACTGACATCAACAAACAGCATCAGGGCTGGAGCCTGCTCTGACTCTGCCACTTGAGCTAGTGGAGTAATTAATTCCTGCCTCTTCTCTTCCCCTCCCTCCACACCCTCGCCTCTCAACAGTCCCTGATCACATCTCACTAGCCTGTGTTAATTGTTTTGCAAATTAACAGTCATATATTTCCTTTCCCCATCTCTGCTCAGCTAGCTAATCATAACCCCTTCCAAATTCAAGTTACTACATGATTCTCATCGGTTTAATTGCTTCCTCATTAACTTTATGAAGTTACATTATAGACTGAACAGTTGAAGTGACAAAACAGTAAGAAGCTAGATTTGGAGTCTTGTAGTGGAAGACATTTCAAAACCTTGATTAGGGCATGCTCCAAGTCATATCAATAATAAGGAAAGAAATCCAGTTTGTAGCTTGGTCCAGATTAAGCATCTGGGAGCATAAGTCTCTGCTGCACCTTTCACATCTTATGTGTATGCACCCCATTGTCTGCAATAAGATGCAGGTTGTGCTAGCTCTGCTCTAGTTGCTGGGGAGAAGCCTGTTGGTTTTACCTCATCAAAACAAAGCCACAGTGTTACAGAGCTGCTATGGGCGTTGTGAACTCAAACATGCAGTAATCGTGGTAACAAACTACCTTAGCGATATAGCAGCATCTGCATAGACTTGTGTTGCATTTCTGTTTCACAGCATACAGTACAGTAGAGCCCAGCCAGTAGAGATCTGCAGTGCAGAAGAAGTTGGTGGGAGCTTTCTTCAACAATTATGATGAAACAGTTTATTGTACAGGCACTGCAGAGAAATGTTTACAAACATGCATCAAGGTAGATGTTCTGTTGTTTATCTTAAAACAAATATAAAATGTCAACCATCTTCCATTGTCTTGATCAGCTTAATTGTTAAACTCAAGGTATGTCTGAATGGCATTATGCAATGCTGGCCAAAGACACCCAGGCTGCTTGCAAACATGCTCGCAGAGGCAGCAGGAACAATAAAGCAGCAGTAGCCCAGCAGTCCATCTGGACTTTCATCTCCTACATGTCAGCAGGACTAATTCATCCAAACGCGGTGCTGTACTTACGTGGTAAGTTGTTCCCATGCTCAGGTTTCAGCGTGTAACTGTCTTGCATGTAAAGATGCCTCATATTGCTCTTGAGCAGCTGTGATCTGTGTGAATGCATTTTATATTACTGTACCTGAAGAAAAGCAAAAATAGCAGGCATCAGCCTTACTGTATTTAGTAAATTTACCATGTCTTGACACATGTTGTTTTGTTGTAATTTGAAATATGTTAAAAGATGAGATTATAAAATACTGTCTAGCTGCTCTGTAAGATACTCACTGTACTGATAACCCAGCTGCATTGACCAAGATTGTTAAATTAATCAATATAAAAATAGCATCTCTCAAGCCTAATTATCTTTGCTAATTATTTTTATTTAAATAAATTAAGGAAAATTGCTTAAGGACTAGAACAGACCTTGTTAATTTTGTACTGTTGCTGTGCATAGAGCTGCACAGAGGACTTTTATAAGGTTGCATGTATTTGGAAGAAATATTGACCTGCTTTGTGTTTATACATAATCAGTGGGATGTGCATATGTGTAAGTGTTGTAAACTCAGTTAAGTCACCAAGCTGTGGGGAGAGACAAAATCTAATAGCACTCAGGGGTCTCCCCAGAAAAGGAACAGGCTCGGTCTTTTCTCTGAGCAAATGATGTGAGGAAATATTCACAAGATATTGGTAAATATGTGGAGATTTGTACCCAAATAAAAAACTTCAAAGAGAAATTAATATGGTCCAGAGACGATTTTGTTATTGAGTCTGTCTTGGTTCTAGTAATAAGCTGTATCTTAATGTTGTATGTTAAACTTCACATAGGTAAAATTAAACTGGGAAAAGACCCCAAACCTTTCTGGCATACTCTTTTTATTTAACATGTGATTCATTAAAAATTGATAAATTGCCTTTTAAATGGAGACTGTAGTCTGAATTCTATTTCTTCTCCCTGAAACAGCTGCACGAGGAACAAAGAATGGGATAGCTTCTGAGCACCCTCTGTCACCTATATGCTCCCATTGAGTGACTGAGCTTTCCATATTGCTCAGGTAACATGTTTTCCTGCAGAAAGAACGCAGCCTAGGTGTCTCGGTGATCATACAGAGGCCACCTCCCTAAAAATTACGCTGTTCTCTGACCCACTCCAGGTCTCACAGTTCAGGCTAATCATTGACAGGGCTTTTACGATCGCAAGCTTTTAGTGAAGCTTTGATAAGACACTCCAGCAGTTAGTGGCAAATGAAGACAGTCTGCACAGCAGGGACTCCAGGGAATGAATGGATTTTTTTCAGCGGCAGTAAAGGAAATCTGACTTTTAACACTGGCGTTATAAAACAGCATAATGTGTGGCCGACGGCTGAAGAGATTTGTTGCTTTTTGGACATTAGTTTTCACAAGGATAGTCGCTGGGCTTGCCGGAGAGGGAAGATCTGTGTGGAAAAAGGACCCTAACTCCAGTCCCGTGAGTGAAACACAGATGTTTTTGTATGACACCTTCCCCAAAGAGTTTCTCTGGGGCGTAGGGACAGGGGCGTTCCAGGTGGAAGGCAGCTGGAGGAAGGACGGGAAAGGATCCTCCATCTGGGATCGCTTCGTCCACACGGAGTTCAGAGATGCTGACAGCACGGACGTCTCCAGTGACAGTTACACCTTGCTGGACAAAGATCTGTCAGCTCTGGATTTTTTGGGAGTTACCTTTTACCAGTTTTCGATTTCGTGGTCGAGGCTTTTTCCCACTGGGGTGGTAACAGCTCCCAATGAAAAAGGACTCCAGTACTATAACACCCTTATTGACTCTCTAGTCCACAGAAATATTGACCCCGTGGTTACCCTGTATCACTGGGACCTGCCCTTGACACTGCAAGAACAATATGGGGGATGGAAAAATGAATCAGTAATTGATATATTCAACGACTACGCCACCTTTTGCTTCCAGACTTTTGGGGATCGTGTTAAGTATTGGATTACCGTCCATAATCCTTACTTAGTTGCTTGGCATGGGTATGGCACAGGTATTCATGCTCCCGGAGAGAAAGGGAAAATAACCACCGTCTACGCTGTGGGACACAATCTGATCAAGGTACAGTATAGTAAGGTTTTACAAACTGATCTTGCACTGTCATGGGAAATAATGGGAGGAATCAATCACGTAATCAATGTTAAAAAAATAATCAAAGAGTGTGAAAACATCAAGAAATAACCCTTAGCTAAGGCAGTTGTTTGGTTTTTTTTCAAAACCTCGAATTGATTTCATTGTTGTAGTCACAACAGCTGACTCGGTAATTACTTGTTTTAAGGTGCTTGTTTATTACTCCATTTAAATTTCTTTTTGCCTACAACATCTGTGTATTAAAGACCATGGTTTTCCTTCTTTTTTCTTTTCATTCAGCTACACTAAAATGACTATTCTATTAGTTTATACAGAGATTTAGTTCTATTTGCATATTGGATCAGTTTTACTAGCAGTAGAAGATGTGTATATATAAATATGATTAGTTCTGGCTTAGTAGGATCATACTGAAAAATGTTTATCACTGAATTAGCAAGGTCGTCAATTCTTGGCTTGAGAAGTAAACAAATGTCCCTTTCAGTATTTAAGAGTTTCAGAACTGCATTATTTCTGTAGCACTTTCAGCATTTTAATTTTTATGCTGGTGCTATTTTATGTATTGTCTATCTTCTACAGAATTACACATCTGAAAGGCTTGATCCCATGATCAATTGCTTCAGCAGCTGCAGTACTGGGTCCTAAGTTCATGGTATTCTTTCTTTGGAAAGGACAAAAAGAGAAGTCTGAAGTGGGTCATATCTTTAAGGAAAAATGTGGAGACATTTATGCTGGTGCTTTACAGAGTTTACAGCATCTCTGATAGATTATGAATTTCATTCTACAGAGTAGCTTGTCTTGATGCATAAGAATATATATTCTTATTTTCTCATGCTGTTCTTTAAAACAATTTCCAGTAACAGCAGTTTAAGATAATTAACAATATAAATATAGCTTTTTTTTATCTGTAGTGCTCAAAGTACTATAAAGAGCAAGTCATGGTCCTGTCTGTTTGATAGAGAAGCTAGTATAATTCCCACTGCTCAAATAATTCCTAGCTGTCACAAAGAGACTTTTTGTACTACATACCCTGCACTATAAATACAATTAAGAAATACATCTGAATATATTTGTCATACAGAAAGAAGTATTTGTGTTGGGAAATATAAACTACCAGAGCAGTTAAAACATTCTGTAACTTCTATTTCATGTATTAGTTTCCAGGCCTCAACTGGGAGAACATCCTTTTTCAGAAAACTCACTCTGAGTTTTATACAAAGTTTTATACAAAGAAAAGACATTGAGTATCTAGTTACTGATTTCAGACATAGCACAAAAATAATCTAACTATAGAGATTTGTGAAGCATCTCAGAGAGAACTGATGTCCAATCATTCTTTTCATTCTCAAGTGCTATATATGATACAATACATGTAAAAGACACAACACGAGTTTATGGTATTGCCTGCCTGAGTTCCTGAGTGGCACAATCAAAATTGGGTTATCCACTAGGCAATTTCTAAATTTTCCCACTCTAAAATCCATGTAAGCAGCACACAGCACAGAGAACAATACCTCTGCTGGAGAATCAATTAGATGTGCCAGGAAGTCAAGCACAGCTGGGTTCTGATATACAAATTACTAAATTAATTTCCTAGTATAATTATTATTTAACTCATTCTTGATCTAGTAGTTCACTCTAGCTTTAAAATCTGTGCAACCAAGCATAAAACAAATTACTTAAATGAAAGCTTTAATGACACTTTTCAGCAACACACAATCCATTAACAGTTACTGTTGTTGTTACTGGGCAGAAGTTATTTTCATATGGCATCTTTCTCACAGAACCATGAATATTGCCTAATGTATTAGCAATTTTCTCCTGTGACACTGTAAAATTCCTGATTTTATTTTATGAAATTTTAATGAAATTTCATAAATGAAATTATGAAATTTAATGAAATTTTAGGTCTTCATTACAAAGTATCTTAACTTTGTCATAATGCATTTGAGGAACTGGAGCATGATGTTTTGGAGTTGGAGCTGGAATTGAAGCTTTTGAGGAACCTGTTGACATGAGTCAATTCTGTTGTAAGAATTCCCATTTATGTCAGTGGCTTTAGGAAGAACCAAGTTCTTGCCCATATGAAGGCTTCCTTTTTGGACAGCCTGCTGAAAGACAATATTCTTATCCCACCCTAGGTACATTACCAGGTCTACCTATTAAATATGCTGAGCAGGAAAACCAAATCAGTAATGCTCAAGAGAAATTACTCTGGTCATCACTCTGTTACTTAGCGAACTGCTGAATAATCATTCTAAAGCCTTTTTATAGAAATATACAGAGTACCTTTAGATAAACCATAGATGAGTCCTACTTTTAGTTTAATTTGCCAGTGCACTGTTGCAGTGTTGTGAGAACTAACTACCAGTTGCATAAGGGAGTGCCTTTATATGGTATATCAATTATAAACTGAAGCTAGGTGTCAGGGAATCACAAAAAAAAAAAAAAAAAAATATATATATATATATATATATATATATATATATATATATAACAAACCATAAACTGCAGCCTTCCTGGACTTTGGATTATTTTGTTGTAAGAACAGTTTGAAAGTCACTGGAGATTTTTGTGTCTCTAGAAGAGGGCTGAAGAAATTTTCTCTTAATTCTTAACTGAAAATTTTAGTAGATTAAAGAAACCCAACAGCTCAAAACTCAAATAATTGGGTGGCAAAAGGAAAAAGTCCATACAATTTTAAACCAATAAAATAACAGTCTGCTTTCATGAATGAATTCTGGTAGGTCATTAGGTAGATAATTATCTTATTAAGGATTTTCAACAAAAGGAGGGCTTACGTGTCTTCATCAAACTCAAGACACACGTACTGTTGTTAGCACAAAGTATTATGTATCAGCTAACATGTATGTCTTCCTTCTTTCCAGCTTGCATCCCTCTAAGGCAATACCCCAGAGGCATCTACTAAAGAGACAGTCTTGCCTTTTACATAAATAAAGAGGGCTACTGAACATAGAGGCAAAGGCTGCTAAGCAGAGTGTTTAGGAACTCCACACAGGGAAAACAATATATTGAAGAGCTCAACATTTCAATTTAAAATACACCTTGCATGTTACTGTGTATGATATACACAGAGGGTCATAATGGCTGCTAATCATTGTAAAGGACCTGGTACTACTTACCTGGAAATGAATAGGAAATCTGAAGTTTGAAGCTTATGAATTGCTAAGGTGTTCACATAGGTAGAACTCTATTCAGTTGGATGATCATTATCACTAATATCTGGAACACATGAAATCTTATACCATATGGAGAGTGACAGTCAATCTGTATCTCCCTTATTCATTAAAGCAGACTGCACTTTACCAAAGCAACATTGCAAAGCAATTAATAAAATGTAACTTGCCATGTGACACTTGAAAGACTCATCAAAGAAGACACAGAAACTGTGAGCTTACTTCTGAAGCAGCTGTCATACTGAGATAGGGAAGAAAAAAATTGCACACAGAAAAATTACATGGATTTCTTTGATTTAATAGTAACTAAATTGGACAAGAAGCAGGAAAGTATAAAGCAGGTGAATCATTGTGACTGGAGCTAAATCAGATATTTTCCTGATCTATCATCACTATTAACTCTGGATCTAGTTATGTTCTTTCTATATATTACTTAGACTGAGGTTTGTAAATATCACAAACTACAGACCAGGCTGCCTTTTCGTCCTCTGTTTTGGTGCCCTCCAGGCACTTATGCCTTTGCTAAGTAACAGGCAGATACGGGCTTGATTTTTTGTTTGTTTGTTTGTTTTCTGTTAAAGACCATTCACACCCCTCATTCCCTTCCATCTTGCAGAAAACCCCAGGAGAAAACTATCAGAATACAGAAATCTCCCTGCATTATTTATTTTTTTTTCCTATGGGCTTGGTTTCATGATATACACTGGGAAAAGGCAACACATTCCCTTTCAAATATGATGTCTCCATATAAATCTGTTACAGATCAGGTTCATCTCTGAGCCCAGCTGTGTTACTCCCTGCTCTTTGGTAGCAGTCTCTATGCCATGGACACCATCATCTTTGGGATGTTTGGATGAGTTTTTCCCAAAGAAGCACCATAATTCATTCTCTTTAAAAACAAATTTCTACTGAATGAATGGGGAATCATTTTTCTCTCTGTCTACCCAGATGTTTTCTTCCCTTTCTGCAAAGGGGCCTCCTCTCCTCAGGATCGAGAAAGATGGAGCTAGACCAGTGCCCGTATTTCTTACTGGGAAATTCGTCTCCATCAAGCATAGCTCTAGGATGGAGAGCAGAATTGTCTATGCTTGTAAATGTCGTTGTCAGAAGATTTTTCAAACAGTGGCCATCATAAGTGATGACAGTATTTTGCAAGTTTTGAATCAGAACTGATTCACAGTTTTTTATACAACTAGTTATTTTCGGCCTAGCTTCCTTACGCTTCTTGGAAATCATCAGGAAAGATGCAGGCCAAATGCAAGACGGATAGCATACAACAAATTTGATATTAAAACCTCAGTCCTTCAGACCACTCTTTCAGAAGCTTAGTCACCCGCAGGTCAAGAACCCTTTTTTTTCTTCACAAAGACTCAGCTTCAGTCAGTTTGACAAAAAAAAAAAAAAGTTTTAGCTCTACTGACCACATGTCATCTTTACCACAGACCAAAAGTGCCTTGAACTGAAATAAACTCTCCAAATAAGCCCCACACACCTGCTCTTCTTCTGAATTGATTTTTACACCATCATCATCAAATTTTCTATTCTAGCTCCTCGTGGTTTGAAAAAACAAACAATGCAAAGTGAGAATCATTTTATTAGGACTTTTTAATTCTAATTCTAAATGCTCTTGTTCTCTAGCACTCTGAAATAACTCCGTATACACCTGGCTTTGTTTTGTGTGCTCATTGCTGAGGCATTCAGGGAAAGCTGCTTTACTTTAATAAACTTTATGAACTTGAAAGTGTCAGTCTTTCAAGAATAGGCTTTTTGTCTACATACAACATAATTTACAGGAGCAGAGTTTGAAGCACGATGAGAATATTTCAAGAGGGGGGCAGAACAACACAGTTGTCTTTATTTTATTAAATCAACTGATTCTATTTAGCCTTTTTACAGGGTTAATGCTAACTGACATAGCACTCGCTGTGACTTTGAAGTCTATGGAATAATTGCTATCCTAATACCAGGACAATATGCTGAAATTAATGTCATACGTATCTAGAATAAATACACAATATCGATCCTGCTTTCACTGTGTACTTAGCCTTGACATTTGTCCTTGATCTAACAAGGAAAGTGAAAGATTAGGGATTAAACTGTAACTGAAAGGGGGGGGAAAGAAAAGAAAAAAAGTAAAAAAAAAAAAAAAAAAAAAAAAAGATTAGTCAAGATTTTCTCAAAATAGCCACTATAATGGCTATAATATATATATATATATATATACAAGATAGAGCTTTTAAAATGATGTTTATTTCATGCTTTGTCTTACAGAACAAATGCTAACAATCAGTTGGTTCCATCAATAATAGTGTGTTTAGAGAACACCCTTCATCTGAGAGTGCTAAGCTGCCTTACAGACAATTAACTAAAACCAGAAATATTGACAAGCAGATGCTATTGCCTCTGCTACATCTGTAAAAACCTTAATATAGACCAGCCACAATTATTTTTGAATAGATGTAACCCTTGGAACTAGGAGATGACACATATGAATTTGTGCTGTGAAAATCCTACCTTGACTTACCCTAAATGTACGGATTTGTATTTGTACTAGACGTCTGCTCCTGTACAATTGTACCTGTGGCTGTTTTCACAGGTGTAGGCAATGTTTTAGTAGTAACTTTACTTTCTTCTAATCAACCTCCTGAAATTGTGTATGAATATAATGAGTTCTCCCTGGTTGTTTTGTCGGTAATGCATGCTAATGAGTTGCTTTTTGGCAAAGACTTCTTTCTCCACTTCATTTAGAAACATGGAATTGCTAAGATTTACCTGATGCCACTGTCACGCTGCTTGGCCCTGTGAATAACACAGTTGATTTCAGCAGGAATTTTCTTGTTAAGCCAATGCAAATATACACCTTTCGTTAAACAGTGGTGGTAGTAGGCTGTGTCTGGGAAAAAAATGTATATTAACCATGTGAGAAATCACTTGGGACAGATGACTGTGCAGATTAACACCAAAACAAGCCTGGCCTCAACAGCCATCTGGGACTGGAAGGACCTTCAGGAGAGGACAGGAAGGTGATGGCAGTGGCCACATACAGTTTCTGACGAGACCAGTAAGAAATCCCTTTTATAATATCAAAACTGTATCTTGGAGTTTGCCTCCTGAGTACAACTTTGCTGACTTCTCTTTAGCCTGAATCTCAAAGGTTAATGTTGCTTTATCAGTACTTTCAAAGACAGACCTTGAACGAATGTTACGAGCATGACCTTAGAAACCATAAACAACTGATACACAAAATTTCACAAACAGTAATTCTGCAGTAGTCCTGAGTTTAGCTAAATATCTACCTGACACCAGTCCATTTGTTGGTTTGGGGCTTTTTTAAGCTGTCAAGGCTGTGCATTTCTAGATAAATTAACTGAAATTATTGTCAAATATAAGCAAGGCTGTTTGGTTTGGTAATGATGACACTCTAACTCAGCACTCTAAGTGTTTCACAATGCTTCTCGATGTTTTTTTCTGGGTGCAGTTATTTTCTTTCCAGCTTAGCATATGGAGCCACACTTCAGGAGCAATGTAAACCTTGAGTTATTTAACAACTCATCAGCTGGAGAGAGGTCAGCTCCTCTCCTCTGTCACATCCTCCTCCTTCACCCTGATCCAGAGCCGTCCTTCTCTGACACCCTAACAATCCTGTTTCCCTACAGGACTCAGTGGTTCCTAAATCTCCCATGTATTCCTTTTAAATGCATAGGCCATGGAAATCTCGACTGCTGTGATCTCTAATTTAAGCAATTAACAATGTGACTTTTGAAGGTAATTCTGATGTGTGACAATGTTAAGCCTTATAAAACATGATGATGATTGGAAAAATTGAATTAAGATGTGATACAAGGCATGCGTTCATTGCCACTAACACTCTTAGCAAAACTTCTGTCTGTCCTAGAGAAGTCTGTATTTGGCCTGTCATGAGTACTGAAACATGCCATAATCGATAAAATTTAGGAGATGCGGCTTACGGATTTTCTTTTCAAACCGCAGGGGTACTACTCTCAGAATTAATACTTAAAATGAATATTTTGCTCTACTTCACGTACTGTCAGGAAAATTACCACATCTTCAAAGGAGAAATGAACTAAAAGCCTGGATCAAAATTCTCACACAGATCTGTAAAACTTGACTTTTTGTTTCAAACTTTGCAAATGATTAGTCCAAATTTAAACAAATGGAAGTAAATGGCAAGAACAACAATATGGGGTGGACATGGTTTCATCAGAGTAAATGCAGATTGCTCTCATAGTACAGACCACTCAATAGCACAGAGCCAATGTTGACCAAGGAAACATAATTTGAGGTTTATCATTTATGTAAAAATTGGAAAAACAGTTTAAAATTTTAACCGTGTCAGCAATCATTGTTTTACAGAGAAAGAACTAGCTGGGACTCTGCTCTCTCAGTTCAAATCCCACTGTCAACAGCAGTTTAGCCCCAAAGTGTCTGGAAGAGCTGTTCTACATACCTGCTGGGACATCTTGCAACCTTCAGACCCATGTTAAAAGGCAAAAAGCCACAAACATGATGTATCACAGGAACAGCACACAGGAGGACCTTGCATTGTAACAGTTATTGCCCATTGCAGCTGTGCAGTGTGGTTATTGTACCTTAACCAATCATCAATATTGCCATAGAATTTGCAGCAAATCAGATCTAGCTGCCTGCACAGTCAGGGATTTATTAAAGAGTAACAATTTAATGTTATTTTTCTCTTACCAGGCTCATGCAAAAGTTTGGCATAACTACAAAAAACACTTTGAACCATATCAGAAGGGGCTGATATCCATAGTCTTGGGATCCCACTGGATCGAACCCAACAGATCGGAAGATGCTTTGGACATCTCTAAATGCCAGCAGTCTGTGGAGAGAGTACTTGGATGGTTTGCTAAACCCATCCATGGGGATGGTGATTATCCAGAAGAACTGAAAAATGAATTATCCTTTTTGCCACGCTTTACTGAGGATGAAAAAAAGTACATAAAAGGAACGGCTGACTTCTTTGCATTTTCCTTTGGTCCTAATAACTTCAAACCTCCAAACACTCTACCAAAAATGGGACAAAACTTGTCACTCAATTTGAGGGAAGTACTGAACTGGATTAAACTGGAATACGACAATCCTCGGATCTTGATTGCGGAGAACGGCTGGTTCACTGACAGCCATGTGAAAACCGATGACACCACAGCCATCTACATGATGAAAAACTTCATAAATAAGGTTTTACAAGGTTTGTGCGCAAGTTAGTTGTTGGATTTTTGGAGAGTTTTAAAATATCATTTCTAAGCTTTTTAATGATTTAATCTTTTTTTAGAAGACATAATGGTGACTAAGTTAATTATTAATTTTTTTCTACCGCACGAGTACAAGTCATGGATCAGGATCCACTGGTGCTAGGTGTTGTACAAACAGAAAAAAAAATGTAGTCTCTGTCCCAGGAAGCTAAAGTCCAACATCTGGGTACAAAACTGAGTCAGAAATGAATGTAAACAAATACATTGCATATCACTTTTCACTGATGGCAGCCCAACTGTAAAATCTTCATGTGGGTACATACCTTGACAGCAGGAAAATGAGCCAGTGACAACAGGCTGTCATCGCCATGCTGAGGTTCTACTCCGGTGCCAAATGCACAGAGTAAATCAGCAGGAAAACAGCAATCATTCCTCAGGATTACGGAATGGCAAACAGAGATAATGTGTTTTAAATACACAGTTTTAATCTCAGTATTTTCCCTTCATAAAGCCAGAGTGCAGGGTGTGCTGTCTGAAGGCGAAAGGTTTAATATTATACAAAACTATTATGCACTGTTTATACACTTATATATGTTTATATTATACACTGTTAATAACTGAAGCTTCTGCAAAACCAGTATTATTTTTCCCCATCCCATTTTTCAGCTGTGGTGCTGGGAGAGTGACACCTGCTGAGCCTTAGAGCAGGGCGATGCCTTCTGCATCATACACCACGTGCCATGTTGTTGTCATGGGTTGGCTCAGATCCTCCATGAAAAATCTTTCTTATCAGAAAAGGGAAAACGTGAGAAAGCATGAAGTCAGGAAAATCTGTATCACCAAAAACAAAACAAAACAAAACAAAACATAATTAAGCTTCTAATGAAGATTGTCCAGGTAAAGCTGGTCCAAACTGTAAACTTCACACAACTGTAAACTTCACACATATATGATTATGGCCTAACTTTACTAGATTTTGAGGAGGTTATGTTCCAGTACTCAGTTTACAATATTTTAAATACTGCATTGATACAGCAGGGAATCCTAGGTGCAGGCCTGGATTTGAAGATGTGTAGCAGGTAGATTTCTGGACACTTGTGTAAGAAAATCCACTGCATGCTCTTTTTCCATCTTCTAGAGCAGACCTGTCTGCAAAAAACATCTGTGGATCCAAACTTTTGAAATATTTAGTTCAATGTTCAACCAATAACCACAAAACTGTAATCTACATTTATATGTATGTTGATACTTCAACCTCTGCTTCAAAATACAGGGTTACCTCTTAACTAACACATTTTTTGTGAAGCAAACTTTGCCTAATCAGGAATACCATTTGCAATATATTCTCATATTTGTACTGACAGAGAAGTCAGGTATAACAAAAAGTTACTCCTTGCAGCAAAACCAATGAGATCTTTTTAACCTCAAAATGTCATTTATATAGGCCAGATTGTAATGGGCTCCTGGCTATTTTTTGTGTGGTCCTGTGTGGAGCCAGGAGCTGGACTCAGTGATCCTTGTGGGTCCTTTCCAACTCAGGAGATTCTGTGATTCTAATTGAAACTATAGCTTTTTAGTGGCAGCCATAAACCTGTCAATATTGAAACCAACACTTCTACAGAAGGACCCCAAGACTCCGACTATAGTAGACACATAAATGCCTCAAGATCTGCTTCCATAGAAGTTACCTCTGGTGACACAGGGAGCTTACTTCACCCCTGACCTCTTCTACCTTCAGCCCCTTGTTCCAGACCCTTGGCCGTACCTTTAGTTTTTAGGTGGACTTTTCTCCTTCCAGCTCCAGCTTTCAGTGAAGATCCAGACTTCTGTTGTCTTCTCCTTCTACACTGTATTCTCTGCATAGGCAACAGACACCAGTTCGGTGCTATCTCTTTTTTTTGTCTAAATGCAAAACTTGGTCTTTATCTCCCTGGTGTCACTATGAAGATGGTTAGGTATTAGTAAAGCTAGTAAAGTTAGGTATTAGTAAAGCCAGGCAAGTAGCCAGGCAAGTAGCCCTCCTTCATTTCTTCACCACATTCTGCCATCCCCTTTTACTGCCACTGCAAACCGTGTAAACATACTCTTGCTCTGACCCATAGGATCGCTACCTATCATCCATCTAAATATTAATTATTTTTACCACAAAATATACATAAAATAGTGTGTGGTGTTGTGTGTTTTTTGTTGTTGTTGTTTTTTCCCTAGTCATT
This sequence comes from Aythya marila, assembly GCF_965140915.1. NCBI lineage: Eukaryota > Metazoa > Chordata > Aves > Anseriformes > Anatidae > Aythya > Aythya marila. Next base: position 53,075,755 of record NC_139045.1, on the reverse strand, counting down.
TAAACAGCCAAAAACTCTCATCTAGGCATGCATCATCACAATTACTGCAGTGTCTTTTGCTCAGAGAATTTAATTTAGCCCCCATCTATTCAGAGTGCTTCTACAAGAAATAATTTTTTAAAAATGTCACTTAGGCTGTCCCTGTGTGCCTACTTCCAGTGATTCCACCTTCCCAATTGCAGACATGAAGTACTCATCTTTGCTTTCAAGGACATTCTGGCCTATTTCTCTATCCGCTACATCACTCTCCACCTCCAGCTTTTGCATTTGATATTCTCAGAGATTTTTGTGTCTTGTCCCATGGTTACCCTAATATTTAGAAGTCACTTCTCATGAAAATACATGCACTACTTCATTAAATTCCCTCATCTTCTTGCCAATGCTCCATCCTGATCTGTTGCTTATGCTGTCCTGAGAAAACAAGGCAAGATACTGTTGGGTGAGAAAAAGGCTTTACATTGGAATACTTCTTCTTTATTACTTGCCGGACAGGTAGAATATGGCAGTCCATTTGTCTGTGTCAACATCCACAGTAACCCTGCTTGCTCACTGCTTTGCCCTTGATATTCCAGCCCTTATGGGTTAGCGTGAGGAGTTACCCTGCATTAGTTGCTAGCTAAAAGGTGGCAATTAGCCATTAACAGGACTGATTGTGGAATTTGGACTTTTTTCTTCCAGGTTGTCAGTTGGCATGTGGTGTAAGTGTGTGATGAATGTTCTTATTACTTGGTGTCTTATTACTTGGTGTCCAGCATGTGGTGTAAGTGTGTGATGAATGTTCTTATTACTTGGTGTCCAGCAAGAAGCTGGTTTGGAAGTTTTACTGTCCTTCCTAGTGATCAGTTCCCACATCAGAGAAAGCAGTAATTTTGTTATCTTCCTCACATGCTAGACATAAAAGCATAATATTTTACAAAGTGTAGAGACAATAAGAAAAAACATGCATTTCATGTGAATAAACCAAGCACTTCCATCTCTGGGTTGATCAATCCAGTTTGTTCTGAAGTCACTGTATGTCCTTACTAACACATTTAATTTTTCAGTTAGAAGCTGAAGAGACATTCATGAATGTTAGAATTTGCAGGGTTACTTTAAGTAAAGGTGGACAATAAAAGAAAGCTTTAGCCTCATGACAAGTACAAAGAAGCAATCTAAACCAAGTGATTTTTAGCCTTACTTTTTAGTCAGAATTATCTAATTTTATTGGCATGGATTTGTTATGGAAAAAACACCAAATGCAGCTTAAAAAAAAAAAAAAAAAAAAGCATTCAACACTGATTTAATTTCTTAAAGAACCAGTGATTTTTGGTTGGTTGGTTGGTTTTGGTTTTGTATTTTTACGGAGTAAGGACTAGGCTATACAATTTCTATCACAGTTTTGCAATGACTTACAATGGGCCAATAACCCTCAGCACTGAGAAAACCCTCAAGATTTTCCAAGCGAATAGACCTTTCTTGTAAATCATCCCTCATATATGTTAGAGTCCTAAATATACGGCTCATGAATGTTAATTTCTCTTATGCAGCTATTAAATACGACAACATAGATGTGTTTGGCTACACAGCCTGGTCGCTCCTTGACGGCTTTGAATGGCAACATGCTTACAACATCCGGCGTGGATTATTTTATATAGATTTCAAAAGTGAAAAAAAGGAAAGGATTCCCAAGTCATCTGCACGGTATTATAAACAAATCATACGAGAAAATGGCTTCTTCCCAAGAGAGTCTACCCCAAGTTTGCAAGCTCAGTTTTCCTGTGACTTCTCCTGGGGTATCACTGAATCTGTTCTTAAGGTAAGCGTGAAAATACCGAAAAGATCAATGCTGGCAGGGCAATTCAGTTTTACTTTGTGAATAAAAGACTGGCTATGGCACCTTTCATTCAGGAGTCTCAGTGCACACTACAAGCAGACCTTTTAAGCCTAGTCATAACTGTATAGGTTCAATTTTATCAATTTGACAGGTTCCTAGAGTTAGCTAGTCACAGGGTGCTGGGCATGTGTACTTGGCAGCAGCAGACCCTGCTCCTTTGCTCCGTTCACCTGCTCCCAGCTGCGGATCTGATCAGGGAATTTTAGGCCAAGAAAATGCTCCAGAATTTTTGATGTGATTGCCCACAGCAGCACAAGGGAGAGGGTGGCACAGAACAGGGAGAAGGTGGCTACCCTGGTGCAAGGAGAGTTTACCTTTGCTCTAGAGATCTCATCTAAAGCTATGAACAAGACAGGAACAGATTCCTGGGTTGAGCATGGCCACTTACACAAGTGGGCAATAAGCCATTCTTTAAAAAGACTAGGCCACAGGTGAAGATATCCCACATCAGCACAAGTAGCCTTTATTGTTTTTGCTCCCATCTAAAAACAGATCATACCATCTTTTTTCCAAACTTTTTTTTCCCAGAGTACCTAGTTCTGCTCCAAATTTGGTAGATAGTATGACCAATACCTACTGTCAGTGTTGAGATGCTCTTTGTCATCGTGTACAGAAGGGTAGTCTAATGAAAAATATCAGCTTCAAAAAATACCAACAAAACTTTGTAATCTCACATATTTACTGACAACTATAGAAAAAAAAAAAAAAGCTTAAAAGCTTCTATGTATTTTGTTAATCATTCCATGTAAACACACAGCACAGAAAAGTCCATTTCCTTAAAAAAAAAAAAAAAAAAAAAAAACAGATTTAATCTAAGTATTTTAAACTTCACTGTATGATTATAAATCCTACAAAAATGTTTAAAATTTGGAATAGTAAAAAAATACCTTGTGTGACACAGAGTGCTGTTAACTAGTAGAAGATAGCAAGGATATAACTCATACTAAACACTACAAATTGTGTCAGATATTTGCACAGGCAGAAGGACTACCGGTAAGAACAAGGACCGCTGCACCATGGTTTCACAAGACTGATCTCAGCAGCAGTGCCTAAACAGTCCACGTCCACCTTTTGCATCCTCTATTGCTTCTTCTTAACCACCTCGTGGGCCTGTCAGCACCATGAGAACCCCTCTTTGCGTGACCACAGAGTGGACCCCATGAGAAAGATTTATCTGTGTGAAAACGTATGCAGTGTAGGCTGGTGGCAGGGGCAGTGTGACCCCACTTTAACACACTATTTTCGATTCTACAGGCAGAATCTGTGGCTTCCTCACCCCAGTTCTGTGATTCAAACCTCTACCTGTGGAACGTCACGGGAGACGGGCTCCTGCACAAAGTGGAAGGGGTGAAGCTAAAAACCCGGCCCGCACAGTGTACGGATTTTGTCAGTATTAAAAAGCAACTCGACCTCCTGGAAAAAATGAAAGTCACCCACTACAGATTTGCACTCGACTGGTCACTGATCTTACCCAAGGGAGATCTGTCGGTGGTCAACAGGCAAGTGCTGAGGTATTACAGGTGTGTGATCAGCGAGGTGCTAAAACTCAACGTCCAGTCCATGGTCACCCTGTACCACCCAACGCACGCCTACCTGGGCCTGCCGGCCCCTTTGCTGCAGACGGGAGGGTGGCTGAACCACTCTACGGCCCACGCTTTCCAAGACTACGCAGCTTTGTGTTTTCGGGAGCTGGGTGATCTGGTGAAACTTTGGATTACAATAAACGAGCCCAACCGACTCAGCGATGTCTACAACAGGAGCAGCAGCGACACGTACCGGGCAGCGCACAACTTATTAATAGCCCACGCCATGGCCTGGAAGATATACGATGAGCAGTACCGGTCCCTCCAGTACGGCAAAGTGTCCCTGTCCCTGCACTCGGACTGGGCCGAGCCTGCCAACCCCTACTTCGAATCCCACGCCAAGGCTGCCAACAGATTCCTTCAGTTTGAAATCGGCTGGTTTGCTGACCCCATATTTAAGACCGGGGACTATCCGGCTATGATGAGGGAATACATTCTCCTTAAAAACAGAAAGGGCCTCTCGCACTCTTCTCTGCCGTCTTTCACGAGCGAGGAAAAGAAGCTCGTTAAAGGCGCAGCTGACTTCTACGCCCTGAATCATTTCACCACGCGATTTGTGATTCACGAGCCCCAGAACGGGAGCCAGTACGAGTTTGACCGTGACATTCAGTTTCTGCAGGACATCACCTGCCTGAGCTCCCCCTCCCGCCTGGCAGTGGTGCCCTGGGGCGTGCGCAAGGTTCTGAAGTGGATTAAAAGAACCTATGGCGACATAGATATTTACATCACGGCCAATGGAATAGACGACCAGTCCTTAGACAATGACGAACTTCGGAATTATTACTTAGGAAAATATGTACAAGAGGTTTTAAAAGGTGAGTATATGATTCAGTCTCCTCAGAGCTGTTTCCGTGGCATAGACCCAAGCCTTCCCCCAGGCAGTGCAAGCAGCTCTGGTTGGGATGAGGTAAGAGGCCTGCATCAACAGAGTAGCTAGCCTCTGAACATAGAAAATGGCATTTCAGACCAACAAATACCAAGAGACAACTCTAATTTCTGCTTTACAGAGAAAGGCAGGAGCGTCCTTGCTTGCTTGCTCACATAGAGTCATTGGACAGTGCAGCAGAAGCAGGCCCAAGGAGACCTGGAGGGACACACAGGAAAGGTGGCAGGTCATCAGATTTTAAGGAGCTCCTGTTGAAGGGAGAGTCCCAGTTCCTGCTCCACTACTTGCTCTTTGCTCTGCACCTACAGAAAGTTATTCACTTTAAAGAATAATTAATAAACAGTTGTGGAGGTAGAGAACAAAACCCAAGACTCTTTCTTTGTCCAAGGCAATGTTCTTCAGCAATAGCTTACTGTATTGTAGCAATGCCATGGAGGCCCCATTCCTCCCATCCCTTCTCCTCCAACCAGACATTAAAAAGGAGCAGTGAGCTCTGCACAGCTTATCATGAGAAAAACAGCAGAGCTCAGCTGATAGGCTGGGACCCAGGCAACTGCAAAAATTTACCTGAAAGGCAGTAACTGAACTATACACCCAAAATAAGACTTTCAGTACATCACTGCACTGCTTCCTACTGGCAGTCACTGAAGACTTACCTGATCAGGACATAGGGTGTCTAAAAGCTCTGCTGAGGTGCCTGTCCCCATACACAGCCTGTCTATTCTGGCTTCCTAGAAGCTCGCTATGTAAAAAATCAAATTACTCACGGCTAAACATTGCTTCAGATTACTTCTGGACACTAACAATAACCAGAGCATTCCCCCTCCAGCACTTAGCTCTTTCCCAATCACTACAGGACTAATGAGTATTTGCTGATTTACTTTTCGTGCTGACTTCACATTACAAACAAGAGGACAATAAGTTATTCTGCTGTTACCCAAAGGAAAAGGTCATTTAAAGGGCACTCGACATAGTATTCCCATTTTGGTTTTCAGATAGCATGATACTTCAGGTACTTCATAGAAAGGCCCCCCAATTTACAATGCTCTTGTTGAGTCTGGCTCACATCCCGTTATGCTCTCTGCTTACATATGAATTGCAGAGACCTCTACTCACCAAGGACTGCTACTTCTGATTTGATTAAAGTATTTTCACTCAGTGCTTGCGTGCAGCAGAGTAACAGCCATGTACACTGAGGGGCTGGGCAGCTGAGTCTGGAGTAAGGCAGGAACTTTGTGAATGCTTCTCTCAGGACCCAGATGAGCAGCTGCTCCCTGTGGGTCACTGCAGGTGGGTTCAGGCATGGTCCCTCTGCCCAACACAACACGGGGTGGGAGGGAGGCTGGCAAGCACTTACCTTTCAAAGTGCCATTAATAAATGCAGGAATTCAAAGATACAGGTTAAGTATCTTTGTAAATCCACCTTTCACAGAGTAGGTCCAGAAAATTCCCGAATTCTTTTTAATTATTATTTTTTAATTATTTTTTGGAACAGTCTAAAGATAGTTGGAGCTGAGCATTATTAGAAGCACTTAGTGTAAGTAAATATTTTTCTTATGGTTATGCTTTTTACATTGATAATCATTCATTTCTCTTTTTTTTTTTTTTTCCCCTTCCAGCATACTACATTGATAAAGTCAAGATTAGAGGTTACTATGCATTTAAACTGACTGAAGAAAAATCCAAGCCCAGATTTGGATTCTTCACTTCTGACTCAAAAGGAAAACCTTCAATAAATTTTTACAATAAGCTGATAAGTAATAATGGCTTTCCTGCCGACTATTCAGTCTGTGATCCTTCCAACAAAGAAAAGGAGTGTAGCTTCTGTTTATTTATTTCTCAGAAGAAGCCATTAATATTCTTTGCCTGCTGTCTTTTCTCTACTCTTATCTTGCTCTTAACCATCATTGTTTTTCACAAAAGAAAAAGAAGAAAACGTTTTAAGGTAAAGAACATCCAGCGCATCTGTGTGTCACTTTAAAAGGGGGCATGAGCCCGCTTTCAACAAGATTCAGTGCTGCGTGCATTCTACAGAGGCCCACACAGAATAAACACTTGCAGAAAAGCACTACGAGTCACTCCAGTTATACACACCAAGCATTTCGTTTGGAAACAGAAGGTAATTGCATGCACAGGAAGAAGAGCTACGACATTTGTCTCTTGTTAAATTACTTTTCTCCACCTTCTGTACATAGAAGATAAATTCATCTATTTAAAGAAAAGGAAAGAAGAAAATTTTATGACTCTCCTGTGCCTTGGAATAACCTCACAAACAGTCTGACTTGAAAAGAGATACTAAGCTGTGAGAACTGATGCGCACTTTTATATGAACCTCTTTGGACCAGAACTTTCTGTGATGTATATTCATGTTGTAAATGTTGCTGAGCATGAAACTGCAGTTGTTAGGATTTATAAATAAAAGTGTTATTAAAGCCCACAGGCTTTCGAGTAAGTACAACACCAGGAATGAAATGTGCTGGGCCAGCATCTGAGGATACGTCTACAAGAACAAATCCAGGTTAACTCCATTACCGACCAACATACTTGTATCTCATACATTAGACAGGGAGGTCAGACAGGAAACAAGTCATAATTACATATAATCACTGCCTTTCCTCTCTGAAATGGGGCAGTCATCAACTTTTTATGAGCAGAGAACATGAAAATAAGTAGTAAATATTAATCTACTCGAGAGGGATTAATCTAAACTGCACTTTGATAGCTCATCAAACATATTTTCAATAGAAAATCAAATATATATCATCATTTTAGCTCTCGTAACGTACCATCGCAAACCATGGCTGGTATAAATCCCATGGGATACGCTTATTATTTTGAAGTATTTATCCTGGTAAGAATTGTGTGCAATCTTTTTAATGAAAATGACATTTAGCAATCAGTGCATCAGGTGCACATCTCCAGTGAAACTGTGCTGACAAGAAGTCCTCTACATTTTGACAGGGTTTACTGAGCAAAGATCCAGACTGGACTTGGGAATGCTGTGTTTGTGGATGGAGCTCATCATGGAATCTCCTACAGCACCCTTCCTGTTTAGCATCAACCTAAAGCAATTGTTTGTGTGCTGCAAAACTGGTCTCGATATAAGTGGCCTCCAACAGCCTATAGAGGACAGTGAAACACAGGATATGGTTGGCCTACATGGCTTCCCTAGGTTAGACATTATTCAATCTCTTCACTTCCTTTTGAATTCTCTCATAATCTAGCAAGGACTTTGAACTGTTGAGCAGAAAACAATACTGAAGCTGTGTTACAATTTTATTTCTGTCCTCTAGGCTGGGTTTCATGATATCACTGCATTAAATGAAAGCTACCAACCTGGGCATAACACACTCCAGGGATAAATGAACATTCTTTTAATTTTTCATGGACCAGAGCTTCCCCTTCGTTTGTTTTTTGGCAATCTCAAAGCAAGTGTTTTTGGGTTTTGTTTTTTTTTTTCCCCTCCCCATGAGCTGTGCAATCACTTAAACTCACCTTTGCCAGCCTTTTCAGTCACTGCATCAATGCACTCAAAATGCCTGCGCAGATCACACTTGGCTGTGCAGGTACAACAAACCCAGGGTGTGGCAGGGAAGCAGCTCTAGGTATGTACTGACATAAGAGGCAACTGCTTTTGTTTCCACCTACAGTTTCCTATGCTAGAGTGGAGAAGTTCCAGAGCAGCATATCCCTATCAGCTTCTAGAGCTGAACTGTTTTTTTTGTTTTTCCTCTCCTCTTAACACCTGACTTCCAGCAACTGTTGGCCATGTTTAGCCCTGTAACAGGACTGACAGAGCACTGGTGAGGCCAGAACCACAGCTTGAGGGCAGAGCTGAGGGGTGCAAGATGCAAGTAAAAGCAAGAGCAATCCATTTCCTACCACCTTTCTCCACTTGACAATGCACAATGACTGAACCCCAACTCCCACTACTTGCCCGAACCTTGAGTGTCAGTCCATACACGCACACTGCTCATTCCATTGGATTTCAAGCACTGGCCATCACGGAAGGTTCATTTACCCAAAAGGTAAGTACCAGACCAGAACCTCCCTGATCATTTGACTGTTTTACACAATAAAGCAGTCTGTGTGGCAAATGGCACAGGTATTGGAGGTGCACACATCCTTCCATTACCCAAAGTCACAAATTATCACTCAAAATACCCCAGGACAAAACCCCTCTTGAATTCTGTACCTGTCGTACAGAATTCAGGGACTGGTTTAGTGGGACAACTTGAACCTTCTAAAAACAAGGCTTTCGCTGTTTCTTAACACTCTGGTTTAAAGCTACCACTTCCTGGCTTTACATGTCACGAGGATTCCCATCCATCAGCCTTCAGTCTGAACCTTCTGAGCCAAGGCTGCAAACACGTGCACAGCATTGAACTATATTTGCATCACCCTGTGATAACCTGCTTCTCCAGAAGACAGACCTTGAGCAGGTTCTCATCACCACCATCTAGTTCTTAAAAGAAGAGGCCAAGATATGAAACAGGTTTTCTTTTATTAAACCTCTCATCTCGTTCAGTTTTTATATGAGATGCTTCGATCTGGCACTTGCTGATACGCTGTCTCATGGTGGTTTGTTTCGACATTTAGACAACTGCAAATAGAAAGTGAAAAAGCTTTTAGAAAGGCTTCAGCACTGCAAATGTGAAATTGAATGTTTATGGACATATGACAAGTTAATTGATCTTTTTCAAGATAAAAGTTTAAAGCAAGGCAAAAATTAATAGCTCAAAAATGTACTTAACTTTATGCAGAAAAGATTACTTGACAATGAGAAATGGTTCAAAATTGCTTAACAAAGGTAACAAGTCATCCCGTCTCTCAGGAAACTCTGAACAGCACTAAAAATATTTTTTTTCAGTAGCCTGTAAGCACCCAGTATCTGGCTGCCACTAAGATTTAGTTTATGAAAGTGACTTCATGACAATCCTGTCTCCTGCTCAGGTTCAGAAGCCACACAACATTTATTTTAAATACAACTCAGCCTGACTCATCCCACACAAGTATTTCATACCACATATGGAATCATATGTAGCTGAAATGTCTCAAACTAAACTAGTTAAAATTCTTAAATTAACCCCAAATCCCTGAACTCAACTTCAGTAGCAAATGTAAATACACAATGATCAACAGTTCTCTTTGTTACACTGACCTTTGTTTACAAGAATTTATACACAGTACACAGAACACCTCTCTATATAAATTAAATACTATCCGCTTTTTTTTTTTAAATAAAGTCTGTGTCCAACCAGGAAGTCTTCCGCATAAATAGCTGGAAACTGCTTTCATCCCAGGTCAGTTGGTTTTAGTTCCCAATAGCTACCACAACTGGCATTCACAGCACAGAAATACAGCGCCTCCGTTAGATGTTTATCCCTACAGCAGTGTGAAACCAAGTTATTAAGAGATGCAAAGTTATTGCCAAGAAACCTGGTAAAAGTTTTATAAGAGGCCTTACACCACTGCATCTCTACAGGGAACGTGGTTCAGCACTGCCTCACTGAAGCAGATGAGCCCTGTCAAGCTCCCCGATTCAGGCAACCATCTCTAGGCGTTTGCTTCTCAAGCACGCTGCCTCACATCCCTGTTGTCCCCAGCTCCCACATTCCAAAAATCGTAGACTTTAAGAAACAAGCTAAGGCGCCAGCCTTGTCCTCAGAAAGAACTCAATGCACCTGACAAACACAGCATAGTAACTTCCAAATAACACCCATCTCCCTAAAATGACGCCAACCTGTTAGAGTTTTACTCATCTGCCTGCTGTACTGTTCCTTTCTCGGAGACGTAGATACCGTCCAAGAATTTCCTGATATCCTTGTTCTTGACCGTAGTGGCCTGCTGGATCAAGGCAGCTGCAAACAAAGCAAGACCATTAACCTAAAACAAGAGGTCCAGCCTCTCCAGTATTTCAACTAATAAATAGAACTGTCACTTGGAGAAGGGAAATAATAGCTTGAAAAAACTGTCAGGTGATTTAAAAAAAAAAAAAAAAAAAAAAGACATTTCACTGAGCCTAGCTTGGCAACTTCAGGCAGAGACAGTCTCTCACTGCATACTTGTACAAATGAAAAGCTGAAATTTTCTGCCAAAAAAGCAATCAATGTTAACTAGAAGAAAGGTCCTAGAGATTTTTGAGAACATCTCTAAGCTTTAAAAAAGCATAACAACCAATGAAAAGCAAATTACATTGACTATATTTAAAAGAACAAATACACTGAAGTGTCATTTAGCTCAGTATTAGAGAAAAAGGAAAACAAGTTTCTGAAACTGACATCTTCAGGTAACAGTGACGGTACCATTAAATCTCCCCCTGCATCAACTTCACAAACCTGAATTGGAGACCAATTCAATGTCATTTCCTTCAAGGATCAGCTCGTCTTTCTGGGCCTGAGATACTGCACAGGTAACACCTACAGAAAGCAAAACACACAAACCATCCATCAACGGTGAAGACAGCAAAGATGTATTAAGGACTCAGTGCTTGTGTCCTGTCACAATTCATGGATCCAAACAGCATTACTCTAGGTAATAACAAGCTTCAATGACTTAGTTAAAACTGCCCCCCAAAAGCTCTTCCAGGACTGCCCTCTCTCAACAGCTCCAGCACACACAGATGAGCTGCCTTCAATCCAGAACATGACCCGCACCGAGTGATGTTCCTACTGAAGTGTTCCTGCGTTAGGGCATTAATCACCCCCACAGCACATAAACTAGAGGTTTTGCCAGTGTGACATTGTCAGCTAGGTGGTGCCATTTTCCACATTCTTATGCTCACTAAGACAAAACTGGATTCACCCCAAGGAAGAGTCATCAGGAAAAACCCCACCCTCTGACTAGTTCAGCACCACATCACCAGACACACTGGAAGCATTCATGGGGGTAAGCACTGCCATGCTCAAGAATTTAACAGGAAACTTTCACTTGCAAGGAAAGTAACACAAGTAAGACTTCATAGCTTGATCTATTTAATTAACAGATGTTAAGCTAGCATTTTAACTAACACCTATCTTTGAAATAAAAGCCAATTAAAAAAACAAAAAAATTAACATTCCCCTATAAATCAAAGTCACAGCTACTGTAAGTCCCTCCACATCATATCACATCAGACCAATCTCATCCTTTCATTTAAATACACCCTAAATCACCATCTGTCACACCCATACCTTCCTTCATCAGCAGTGGATTACCAGAAAAAACATTTCATCCGGAAAGTATCTCCTACAATCTTAGGGTAACTATGGTTAAGAAATGTTTAGGTTTTTCCCTGAAGAAGTTTAATAAGATACATCAAACATTTTCCCCATCAGACACCTAGCTAAAACTCCAATTATGCAAAACTGGGTAAGATGAAAATTACCACATGTGCTCCTGCCTAATCAAGATACTCGGAACACAGTAACGCTTTAAAGACTAAAAATATGATGTACTGTAAGATCAGTTCATGTACAACATTTGAAACAGAAAGACCAATTTAAAATTGAGCACCAGCAGTTTAATGTCAACTAACACTGTCAAGATTGAATGATGATGACATTAAACTGAGATCCTTCTAACTCCTATTGCAGTTAAGTAGCTTTAAGCTTTCTCCCTAGTAAAGATTTATTAAAAGCAAGTTACAATCATTACTACTGTTCAGATTTATAATTGATAAACTTACCATAACGTTACATATGTTCGGACAGACTGGAAAATTCTGCTTTGACAGTTGCTTGCCATCTCCTGCTGTCCCTGGCAGCACCCAAAGAAGACCATTTGGAAGCCACCCACCCCCATTAGAAATAATTCACCTGCGGGTGCGCTCACCTGGCCTCATGCGCACCCTGCGGATGTACTTCTCTCCCAAGAAGTTTCGGATTTCCACAAGTGAGCCGTTATCCTGGATAACAACGTTGATGGGGAAGTGAGCGTACACAGACCTCATCTTGTAACGGAAGCCCTGGGATAAAGGGCATTGTTAGATACTGAAATCAGAGCACATCCAAGAAAAAATCCCAACAGGTGCGTAATGCTTACTGGATACATTTAGAACAAAATATATCCAAGATAATTTCCTAGTAAAGACAAATTGCTAAGCCCAAGAAACATCCAGAACTTACTGTTCATACTTTTCTCTACCTGCAGAACTTGTTTGAGAGCAAGGGGGGCGGGGGGAAAGAAGCATACGTGCACGGTAATTTCAATACTTATAGGAGCTCGCATGTAAAAGGCTATGACTAGTGTAACAAAAATGACATAGTTCTTCTACCTTCAAATACAACTTACCAGCGTAACACCCTTAATCATGTTCTGTACATGGCTGCAAATTGTGCGAACTGTTGCCAGCTCCTTCCTGTTACCCCACCACTTGTCCACACGCAGCTGGGTTAAGAAAACAAATAACAAACCTTTCAGCTACATTTCACAACTAAAAACACAATTTTGTAACAAATAAAGAGAGAGAAGTCCAAGTTAACTACTGGAAGCGTAGAAGTATTGTTCAATGATTGTTAAATGCCCATCCAGCACACGCCTTATGTCCTAACACCCAGCACACAAAGTTTATCTTCTTTTTGCCCCATTACCAACAAAAGTTCAGAGAAACTAGGAGAGGTAGTGGTTATAAAAAAGCTCTGACCCCTTAGCTGAAGAATGCGATATCCTTCCCAATAGTACACCAGTTGTTCTGGGGTCAGTCACCTCAATGTAATCTATCAACTTCTTAATAATGCACTGCTTAAGGACCCGGTGTTTTTATGATCCAGCAGATACTTGTCAATAAGTTACTGAAATCACCCACTCCTCCCCTTTTTTCTTAAATCCTTCAGATGATAGAAAAATATTATGCACCTATGTGGAAAACATCAGCTCTCCGAATATAACTTGCCAACTCTGAAAACTTAAATACAGAGAACTAATTTTATCTCGTTTAAACAAAACAGCTTAAAAAACAGCATAGAACAGGCAACCCTTTGCTTGGTGATTATAACTGCAGTGATGAAGGAAATCAACCAACAACGTCATTCCAAAACATGACAGAACTTCAGGCCTGTCATGGAGCCTGAGTGGGCCGGTGTTCCACAACTCCATTTTCTTTCAGGAAGCACAAAAATAAGCACTCAGCGATTTACTTGCAGCACAAAAGATTTATTACCAGCTCCCACCTTCTCTCTACGGGCTCAAGTTAATCCCTCACCTTCTTGCGTTTCTTCCCCAGCAGCGACAGCTCCACGTTGATGTGGTTGAAATCCCTCCGCAGGGTTCCCCGGGGCCCCTTGACGATGACGGTGCGGCCCTTCAGCGACACGCTGACTACGAACCGAACACAGAGGCGCGTTAGGCGGCGGCGGGGCCGCTTCCCGCGGGCTTCCCGCACGCGGCCCTACCTTGGTCGGGGATGTCAACGGTCTGGTTGCTGAGGATGGTCTTCATCCTAGGGGCGACAACCACAAGGCGTTGGCAGCCGCGCGGCCGAGCCCCCTGCCGCCCCCCTCCCCCCCACAGCTACGGGCGCCCCCCCCCAGGCCGGGGCTAGGCCGCGGTGAGGCCTCCACCAGGAGGGGGGGGGAGTAAAGGAGGCGCCATCGGGGCGGCTCCCGGCCGGCAGCGCCCCATCAAAGCGCCGCGATGGCGGCCGGCGCCGCCCCGGGGATCTGCCCGCACCCCCCCCGGGGCGCTGCGGGGGCCGCCCGCGGCGGATGGCGGCGGATGCGGGGCGGCGGCGGGTGCGGGATGGCGGCCGCGGGCTCCTCCTCACCTGGCGGCGCGCGGGGCGGAAAGAGGCTGCGCGTGACGTCATCGCGCACTTATACCCCCCTCGGCCTGCTGACGTCATCAGCGGGAGGCAGGCAGGAGCGAGCGAGGCTCGCTGCGCGCCAACGGGCGCGGGGAGCCGAGCGCCGAGCGCATCGAGCGGGGGAGCTGTGAGGGGGGGGCGCCGCCGCCGCCATGGCGCTGCTGCTGCTGAGGCACCGCGCCCGGGTGAGGGGGAGCCCCGCGGGGTGGGGGGGGTGTTATGGGCCCGGGGGGGGCCGAATGGGGGTGTTTGTAACCGGTGCGTTTGTAATTGCGTAGATTCTGAGGTTCTGCCTTGTTCTATTAAGGTGTCGGCGAGGCACGCGTGTGCCCGGTGCGGGACGGCGGGCTCCCTGCCCGAGGAGAAGAAGGAATCGCTGCGGAGCGGCCCGGGCCTGCGGGACTTCGTCTGCGGAGAGCTGGCCGACAGGAGCGCCTGGGCCGGGTATGCGGGAGCCCTGAAGCGCCAGAAGGGCGAGAGGTAAGTGTCAGGCAATTCTAGGCAGCTGCGGGGGCACCCCTGCGGTGCCTCGCCTGCTCAATGCGAATACAGAGCACACACAACGCGCTTCCATTGAATTATCTCCTCAAAGTGCTCGCCAGTCTGATTTCTGAAGGAAAAAACACGGTATTCGCTTTAAATACACACCAAAACGGTAAGGCACTGTGGTATTTTTCTCACCTGAGTGCTTGCGCCATACCCTGTATCTAACTATAAGCAGGCGTCAATGAAGTGGTAAAAAAAACTATAACCAGTATTGAAAAATTAATGCAGAGTAAATTTTTAAATGCTTAGAACATATATCTAGTTAGCAGTTTGATCAGACTTTGTGACAGGCATGCAACGTACACCACCATGAATTACTGCGTTCCCCACTGTGAAATCCCCCTGCTCCTGCTAACAGCTTTAAACCTCCCAATGAGCACAAACTCCCAATTTTGAGTATTGGGATGCTAATAAGCATGGAAGACAGAAGTCTGTTGTGACTATGTGTGATCTTAACATTGGTCACTGAGCTGTGTCAATATCCAAGAAACCTTTCCTCATCGTGATATGTAACAAGTTGACATAGATCTAAGAAATTAATGGAAACTTATGTAAATATCTTATTAATTCTGTTTGCTTGATTTCTTTTTCAGGCTGCAGCTTCCACCATGGCTGAAAACAAAGATTCCCATGGGAAAGAATTACAATAAACTAAAGAATACCTTGAGAAGCTTAAATCTTCACACGGTAAGTCTAGTACTAACTAAATTTTCTGGTAGAAATGAGGCATTTTTTAATGACACAGAGTTATTTTTTTGTGGAAGACAGGTAGAAATTATGTCTTGCATGGTCTTTGATGCTGAAACCAAGCCCAAAGCTGGTCCTTTTTGACTGGTGAATTTTACCCTTAATTAAAAATAAAATCCTCTAGAGAATTTCATGTTTTTATGCTATGATTTAAAATATTAGAGTTTACTACTTGCATCACCAATGAGATCAGAAGATGCTGTGTGTGACTGTTTTTAATGGAAATACTATTTCAGAGATATGTAACTGGTTTGTAAGAAAAGACATTCTAGAAATACCCATTTCATGAAATATATGTTCAAGATGATAAAAAGTGGTGGGTTTGCATGGAGGGCTTTTTTTCAGAGTAAGATCACACTTTGATGTATCAGAGATCTTGTGAATATTGAATCTTGTGCAATTGGTAAATTTAAAATATTAATGACACTGTGCTAATTAGTAAGGCAGTTACTTGGCTGAGGAATTTTTGAAATTGTGATGGAGGAAAGGAATGGAAATGGATGTAATGCACCAATGATTGTCTTTCTAGCAATTCTGCTGCTTCAGTAACGGTGTGTAACTCTGTTAAATCTCATTTATCACAGAAGGACTTGGGTTTGGTTTGTAGGCTACTGTTGAAATACACATTGCAGGACTGTCTGTTTAACCTCAGGTGTGTGAGGAAGCGCGTTGTCCCAACATCGGAGAATGCTGGGGAGGTGGCGAACATGCTACAGCTACGGCTACTATTATGGTAAGCTGTTAACTGTTTCTGAAGTGGTTTATTGCTGTTTGAGCTGAGTGTTGTATCTCTGACAATATGCTACAATCTCTGCTACAGTGTTTTGGGTCTGTTATATGAAATTTAAGGTATGTCACTGTCCTTATTGTTTCCCTTATTAGTGGGATTTGTCTGCTTTAGCACGTGCAGCTCATTCTCGGCTGAACAGTAGTGATGTGTGACATGTCAATGTAGGGATGCCTTTCTTATTTCAGCTGATGGGTGACACGTGCACCAGAGGTTGCAGATTTTGCTCAGTAAAGACAGCAAGAAATCCACCTCCACTGGATCCCGAGGAGCCTTACAACACAGCTAAAGCTATTGCTGAGTGGGGCTTGGACTACGTTGTATTGACATCCGTGGACAGAGATGGTTAGTACATTGTCATAACATCTTCCAGTGTAAGCTCTCATATGCGTTACATGGGGTACAGACAGACCTTGATAAACACTTACTCCTCAGCGCAGTTGTTGAGGATTCCTATTTTAAAGGAGTCAACAATCTGAACCTCTTCTGGTGCTACTTGAAGATGTTGCCTTGTGTTCTACCACTCACCATCTGAGAAAGGAGACTGACACCCTCCTTTTAGGTAGTTGTAGAGAGCAACAAGGTCTAGACATTAAAAATACTACAATATTTTATTAAATATTTTATAACTACTTTATTTTTTTGCAAAGTACAAACATGTACGCTGTTTTCTGTTACTTAATGAAAAAAAATCCACATTCATACAGAATAATATTACAGAACTTCTTCCCATCAGCTAAACCTAGAATAAATTATTCTTAACAATACTGAAAGTTGCTTTTTTTTTTTTCTGTGGTTGTAGTAGCTCGTTTGTGGTGACACCACATAGGTGGGCAAAACTGTTGCAAAGACTCTTCAGTGTACTTCAGTTGAAAATCTAGTAGCTTCAAAGTAGCTTACAATAAAAGAGCAATAATACTTAGTTGGAAATCTTTTTTTTTTGTAAGTCTGTTTGTAAGATCAAAAACATAAATGGTTCAAGTCATTTTGTGCTTAGGCTGACAGGGCACCCACAAAGCCAAGTAAATTCAGAGTAAATGTTTGAAGTCTGCCCTAAATGATCTGTGTCTGTGTGCAGAATGAGGTTTGGTAGAATATCTGTTATAAACTTTTGGCGTAAGCAGTAAGATAAGCCTGGTGTTTCAGCTTTTGACCAAGAACTGCTGCTTTATTTGTTTGTATTTAAATGTGACTCTGCATTTTTCGTGGCACTGCTAATAAGTGGATACATTTCTTGAACAGAAAGCTTAACTGAGTAATTGAAATGCTTCTAGATATGCCTGATGGTGGAGCAGAACACTTTGCCAAGACAGTCTCTCATCTGAAAGAAAGGTATATTAATAATGTATTACTATTACTATTAAACCTTTAGAGAGTTTTATGGCATGTAGGTCAAAATTAGCTTCAGATGAATTATTTCAGGGACCACACATGTACAAAAGTCTGCCTTTGGCCTGCTTGTATACCTTTTTCCCCTGTTTTTCATCTTTCTGGTGTAAAGGTCCCAATGTATGGCCCCAATTTTAATACATTTCCAATTTGGATTTATTTAAAGCTATGCTCTGGATTATTTCTTTAACCGTGTGTCAGGCCAGGAATATATCTCCTCTGTATATTGAAGCTACGATATTAAAATAATATTGAAAACCTTGTTAAGTTAACCTGCAAGTGACAAAAAAATCACGTACAGACCGTAAGCGTGATTGTTTAAGAGACTGCAAGAATGACTTTTATATAATTTGACTTTCATTCTGTGTTAGCTCACATCAGTAAAATTGGAAATTAAACACATTGTTCTGTTTGAACTATAATATTATTAAAGAGCAATAACCCTTAGTATTTGCAGAAATCTCTTGTTTTAGCAATGTATCCTGAATTAACTTTGCTTTTCTTATCAGAGCATCGTTAATTCAGGTTTTTGTTCTGTTTTTGCTGTATTGGGCTTTTTAGCAACAGAGATACGAATCCCATAGATTTGTTCATTTTCTATCTCTCTTTCAGGAATTCAAAAATTCTAGTGGAATGCCTAACTCCTGATTTTCGAGGGGACCTCAAAGCTGTGGAGAAAGTGGCGTTATCAGGACTAGATGTGTATGCTCACAATGTGGAAACGGTTCCAGAATTACAAAGGTGAGCAAAAGTAGTATATATAAATGGAAGTAGAAGACTGTATAAAAACAAAAGGGATTTCGTAAAAGGGATTCTTTGTGAGAGAGAGTCAGAGCTAATTTTTTTAATTGTCATTAAGGCTTTGGCTGTCGGTTCCTTACATTCCATTCACAAGTGGTACTGACTCCCCTACATTTTCCTGTCTTGTATAACCTGCCAATGGAAAAAATGTTACATATCCGTCTACCCTGGGGTTTTATGTAGGCTTTTCAAGGGAAAGGATTGTCCTAAAAGTAAGAAATCATATTTTGTGAGGTACTCTACTTGCAGAACTTTCTCAGTAAGTGTTTTTACCTAACTCTAGCCTACACGCAGGATTTTTTAGGATGGAAACGTGCTTGCTTTGTTTGTGTCACTCTTTAGCGCGTTGGTTTTCTGGAGTTGTAAGGGCACGTCCTGATCATCATCACACCTCAGCATGAGAAAAATTTTGACAAAGCCGGGAAATTCTCGAAAACTAGCCCAACGTGAGGCGTCAGCCCTCATCCCTGACACGGCACAGGGACTAACTCCCAGCCCCAGGCTGGGCAGGCTGAGGAAGGAGCCGCTGAAGCGGCCACCGGAGCCCCCAGCCCAGCCCTGCCCTGCCGGGGGTCGCCTCAGGGCGCGGGGCGCGCTGAGGAGCGGAGCGGGGCCGGGCCGGGCCGCGCCGGGCGGCGAAATGGCGGGGTCCGGGCGCAGCTCCCGGCGTGCCCCGGGCTCGGCGGCGCCTCCCTGCAGCCGCCAGAGGGCGCCGGCCCCGCGCCGCGCTCCTGAGGCGCCCGGGGGCCGTGAGGGGACCCGCCCGGCCCGGCCCGGCCCCACAGCGACCCGAGGGGCCCCCGGGGCTCCGAGAGGCTCCAGGGGGGCACGGAGAGGCCCCGCTGGGCCCCCTCGCTGCGCCCTGCCGGCCCGCGGAGCCTCGCCCTCAGCAGGGGTTGTCAGCTGGGGTCAGACCCCTGCGTCGAAACCTCTGAACTCTCTCTTTTTCTACATGGAATTCAGCAGGATTAAGCTGTCTCGGCATGTCTGAGTTACCTGCCTTCTTCCTCTCTCTTTTTCTTCTTTTTCCTTGCGCTGGAAATGCCAAAAAGGAAGGTTCGCGACCCCCGAGCCAACTTTGAGCAATCATTGTGTGTGCTGAAGCACGCCAAAAAGGTGCAGCCTGGGGTTATCTCGAAAACCTCCATCATGCTGGGGCTGGGCGAGACGGACGAGCAGGTGTACACGACGATGAAACGTGAGTGGGGGCCGAAACGCACGTTAACGTGGATGAACCTTATTCCATTGGAGAACTGCTGTGAGCATCCTCGCAAAACAGTTTCCTGGAGGAAATGCTTTCAAGGCTTTATGGGGAAAAAATGTTTGGTTTAAAAAGACCAAACTTCTGAATTATTTCGCTTTCACGTGGCTGTCAGATTTTTAGAAACAGTTTGACACGTAGATCCATTCCCTGTTGATGTCAGTGGCAATTATAACTCTCTTTCTGCGACTATTTTAACATCCATAGTCCTTGCAGTAATCAAGCAATCGGCTTGCAACATAGTTGCTTTAGTGCACATTTCTTTTAGAAACGAAAGACATTATTGTTTAGTTTGGCTTACTTAGTTGTTAAAAAAAAAAAAAAAAGGCTATCCTTGGAGTTGTAGCATATTTTTTTCAATCTATTTTTAATAGGAGAAAAGTTCACAGTGGCAAGTGAATACAATGCACTTTTAAGAAGAAATGCTTTAATTATATAACATTTCTCCTCCATCCAGCTGAAAGAATGCCTACCTGGTACTTTCTTTTGTGTACAATAACCCATAGTTGGAATGCAGTGATACAGTCTATTTTTTCTACACCTATCCTACAGTCTGGACCATAGATACAGTGAAAAGCAGTAAAATAAAAAAGAGCGTGTCATCTCTGCAGTGAGATGAGTGACTGCAGTGCAGAGTGATGATGTTCTCCCTGGCTCTGAGCAACATCGGGTCTTGCAGGAGCCGGGGTTGCAGAATGCAGTGCGTGGCTACTGCTCATGGAGACTGCAGGACATAACCCCCCAAGATGCTGCAGGGTGACCCTGGTTCAGCCTTGCGAGTGTGGGGTGTTTTCCAGCTGCTGACAATCCCTTTTGCCACTAACAAGGAATTTTCTTTTCACAGTATTGCGTGAAGCAGACGTGGATTGTTTGACCCTAGGACAATACATGCAACCAACAAAACGTCACCTAAAGGTAAACATGCCTTTAATTTACAGGCAGTGTTTTGGTCTGTACCTTGCAGTAAAGTTTCCTCTTTCTGCAGTGGGGTTTGATGTGCAGCCTTAACTGTGGATGTTGGGAAAAATTTCATTCTTCGCTGAAGTTGATTTTCATCTGTTATGGGCCCCTTGCTAGAAATGACTTCAACTGTCTAATCCTTTCCGTCTCCTGCAGACTGCACATTGCTACTTGCTACTATTAGCTGGGGAGACAGCTGGAGCTGAGGCATGATTCTGCAGAACAAGAGCCTCAGTGTATGCCTCCAACGTAATGGCTCAAGCCAGCTCTCATTCGCTGCCTCATAGGCTGTCCCGTAATGGTGCCACTTCAGCTGTGAAAATTACCATTTTCTCCTTCTGTAATCTGTCCAGAGCCAGGGTCTTTGTTCCGTTCCACTGAAATAACTGTTAGTGAAGAGATTTGTAGGATTATTCTGGGGTGCTTTTTTTGTTTGTTTCTCTTGTGGTTTTTTCTTTTTTTTTGCAAACTTAGGACAAAAAAAGGTTTGTGCAAAAGGACCATTCAAAAACAGTAAAGAAAATGAAGCAACAACTAAAATTACATTCTAAACTTTGAAGCTATATCTGAAAAGCAAATAAAATACATTCTTTGGGTAAAAATCAGAGAGGAAAATAGTTTTCATGACTTGACTTGAAAGTTTTGGAATGTAATGTTTTGAACTTGAGATATTACAGTTTCATGTCATTACGTGCTGTCTATATTTTTCTTTTATATTAAGACCTGATCAACGTGAATTCTTTTTACCTAGGTTGAGGAGTATGTAACTCCTGAAAAATTTAAATACTGGGAAAAAGTAGGAAACGAGCTTGGATTCCATTACACAGCCAGTGGGCCTTTAGTGCGTTCCTCCTATAAAGCAGGTAAATTACTACAAAGCGTTTGATTATTTGGGACATGACTTTTTGTATAACAATTAAAAGTGTGAAGTAATAGGCAACAAAGCTCACTTTTGCACAAGGGCAACTTCTCTAGTCATCCTTTGGTTTTTATTATTTACACTTCCTGCCTTCTGCACTTCATTTAAGTGCATCGGTGTGGCACTACCCTGTATTCATACAATAGCTTAATGCAGGAGACAGGATCCCTTTAGAGGGGGCACCAACTTCAAGGTTTCCGTTACATTCTGCCTCTTAAACACTTCAGGGCTTAAGGGGGCTCTTCGTGATACAATTTTGTTTCTGTTGGCAGAATTTATTTGCAGTGCCCTAGAAATAATTAGCCGCACTTACGGCAGTGCGTTTTCTGACAAAGCACTGGGTGCTAAGTAGCAGCTGATCTTACTGAACGGTTGTGCAGGTCCAGCGTCCTGCCTTTTCCTAAGGAGAGAGCAGGGAATAATCATCTAGGGGCACCCTGCTTCTCAGACGATTTTAATGCCAATTCAAACAAGATTTTTAGCAGCTTTCACTACAGGTTGCTGATGCTTTATAAAATAGGAATTAATTTTTAATTAAATCAATTCACCTTGGCCTGTTTGAAAGCACAGAGCAGCAGAGCTTGTCCATAAAATGGGGCACGAAGAAAATTAGGATTTTTAGGGGGTGGAAGGTATTGCTTGTTGGATTATGGGTTTGGGTTTTCTTACATCCCTGCTGCACATATTGAAAGCAGCGTTGTGTAGAATATAATTGCTACAGAATAGTGGTAAGAGCAATTGTATTGTAGAATACAATACTCATTAAGTAAGAATGTGTATTCTTTTGCTTTATTTCATGGAAACACATAAAAATCACTTTGGGTGCTTTTTCTTTTTCCCCTTTGACTAGGTGAATTCTTCTTGAAGAACTTAGTAGAAAAAAGAAAGACAAAAGTCATCTGAAAATGAGAGTGAACCTATTTAAAGCAGTCAGTTTTAAGGATCCTTTTTTCAGCTTGTAATTACACTCAGTTCCAGAAATACAGAAGACCAGATGGTGGAGGCATGAATAAGCTTACTATCCTTCTAGAACACTTCCCTCTCGCCAAAACACTTAACGTTATTTTACCGAATTCCTCCTGGCAGTGCTACAACTACATAGTACTGGTGTTCGGTAACAAGTCAGAAGACAGAACTGCTTCTGAAAGAGCAAAGGAACTGAGGCGGAGGAAACATAAGCTGAAATAATCAGACAGGTTTAAATAAACAGGTGTGATAGTACCATCAATATTGCTGCAATTAGATCCTTGTTAAGATGCTAATAACGGGTAATTCAGAAGGTACCAATCTCTTGACATATCCTACTATTATGCAATGCAAGCTTGCAGGGACTCGGGGAAATAAAGAGGTGTATATGTCAAAGGACCACATAGGGCTATGGTTAGCCACACCAGAGGAAGTACTGTTAATGATCTTGCAAGAAGTGGTGTCTCTTATCTGTATCTTACAAAAATTAACTGTGCCCTTCTGCTAGCTAATGCTCTTCATCTGTACAGAACCGTGGGTGTTCCGTGCTGTGTTTGTATGCCATAGGTATTGTCTGAGCACTGAAGATTTCAGTACTCAGCCTAAGACCAGGGAGGTGTTGTTTGATTGGTGTGGTTACCTGCCCCTTAGAGGCCTGATCAGGCTGTTAAATCTGAACAGAGATGTGGATGAAATGTACTAAGCTCAAGTGAAATTAAAGCATGCCTTATGGTAAACTAGCAGTTGTAAGTTTTTCTCTTTTCAGTCATGATAGCTTTGCCCTAATAATTCTCCATTGTCTGCTCTGAACACTAGATAGCTCTTGAATTGGTTTAAGCTTTTTTCTTCATGAAATTGTTTGGGAAATGTTCCAGGAATGGGTTGTCTAGTTCCAAACCCTCCTCGTTGAAGTAATCCTGTAGCTGGCTGCAATACTTTTGTTTGCTGCTGTGGTCTAGAGGAAGGAGAGTGGACCCTCTCCACACAGCAAGATGTTAGAAGGATGAGAGCTAATTAGCAACTTAATAGAATAACAGAAACTTGGTATTGTCACAAACAACAGAAGTCAAGTTATACCACAGAGGTCAGTGCTGCACAATTAACTCCTCACAAAATTAAGTAGAGCAGTATTAAAGCATTATGGAGACAAACAGTCTTTAGGCAGTATTAATTAAACAATATAATGGTAGCGTAAATTAAGGGGAGACATACCTGGGTCATAAAGAACGTAGTAATAGCTACATGTTGTAATGGCAAAAAATGTGAATTATAATAAACTGCCTGCCCGTTAGTCTTGGAAAGACCAAGCACACTATGAGCCTGGCCAGCTGAAATACACCAACTACCAGAGCAGGGGAAGGTTATCACTGGGGTAAGGAAACTGAATACTCCATCCACACCACCAGGATACCCACATTTAACAGCTGCCAGCCTTTAGTAGAGGTCCTGCTGTGAATAATGTTGTTGGCTTGCCTATAGAGCACATTTAAGAGAATTTCTGTAGCTTTTGTCAACTTAGTACTCTTTCAGCATATTGACACCAGAAAAATAGAAAAAGGAAATCTGAGCCACACAGCTATTTTAAAGCTGATAAGAGGACATGGCACAATAATTATCCATGACTTTTTTTTTTCCCCTAGTGAGAGAAATAATGCTTCTCTA
Organism: Aythya marila; assembly: GCF_965140915.1. Classification (NCBI taxonomy): domain Eukaryota; kingdom Metazoa; phylum Chordata; class Aves; order Anseriformes; family Anatidae; genus Aythya; species Aythya marila. The sequence goes on along the minus strand of NC_139045.1, from coordinate 53,051,594 downwards.
AACCCAGTAATGTTATTTCATGTTAGAAATATTTTATGAACTGCCCATGGGCGGTTCAGATGATCTCATGCTTTTACACATCTGTCTGACAGGAAGCAGCAAGATACACAAGCTATGTAAACTATTTTCTCTATTTTCTAATGTTTTCCTATGGTTTCTATAGAAAGCAGATCCGTTTTGACTTTATAAGTGAGTATACAAAACAGAAAAAATATAATTAGTCTTTAAAACCTCTGACAACTTGTGCAATAGAAATGACGAGTCTTAGAATTATTTTCCTAGTCGAGAAACTGGTTTTACAACCATCTTTCTTCTCTATTGTCCATTTTTTTCTATAACTACATATTTAAAGGCACCAAATATTCCAAGAACTCACAACTCTTCCAATTTTGTTTCTGATGAAGTTTCATGGTTAGTGACATTTTCTTTCAGTATGTCACTCTCTTCCTTCTGTCAGCGTTTCACAAAACAGCCATAAAGTATTATAACAACAATAATTTTCCTCACAAGCAGGAAAATAAACACTTTTGGGAATATGATCTCAAATCGACACAGATTCTTTAAGAGAACAGCTTTTTTTTTTAGCATCATTATATCAGTCTACTACAATGTGTGAAGCATAATTAAATCTTATGCAGCTGACTGGAGAATTGCTGCATGTGTGACTTAGAGTCTCTAGGTTAAATCAACAAAGCAGATGTTCATTTAAGAATAGTTTTAATTTTTCCCCCCCCCTACTTGATCAGGGAATAATACTGCTGTCCCCTTTACATAAAAATTAAAAAAGTATGTTTCTTTACTATAACATGGGACAAGCTCTTATTAAAGATAATGATCAACTTGCAGTAAAAACTCTCAGCTTGGAATCGGGAGGGGAAAAAAAGTAATTAAAAGTGACACTAAGCAATGATAGGTAGCCCATTACTTCCTGCATTATTTTTACAATTCATTTAAAGTTTGAGTTGTTGAGCAAGATTATAGAATACTATAAATTCTAGATCACCTCCAACAGAAGAACTTTAAGGGATGAAGAGAGTTATAAAGTTATTAGCTGCTAGGAAAGTTTTCCTCTAACTATTCCTGGCTTGGTCAGAAATGTGTTTGTTCTATTCATTTGCAGTATTCTTGACTACCTCATGCCAGGAACCAGACTAGTTTTAGCTGGACTAAGAGCTAAATACATACAGAAGAAAAAGCAGTACATCTTGTCTGGCACATGGATTTGTCTAAGTACATGTTGAGTAAGGCCGTGCATACGTGCAGTCCATATGCTGTTAGTAGGCTTGCATTAAACCACATTTGCTTCAGCTGTTACAGTCACGCTTTTGCGATGGAAAGCCATATTAATGTTGGATTATATTTTATTTAAAAAAAAAAAATCAAAAAACAGAGCACAGAAGTCTATTACTCATATTATACAATTCTCATCAAGAGTTACATGCTCTAATATCCCATAGACACAGACTCAATCGCATTAAGAACCACCTCATGCATTACTTGTGAGCACAAACCCTTCGAAGCAGGAACACAAGTCATCTCCAACTCTATTTCCCTGGCAACCATACTCTGAAGAGGATAACTGGTTATTCACAGTGCTGCAAAAGCTTCTGAACGTGTTTCTTTTGGCATGTGGCAAGGTTCTCTTGCATATATGCAAGGTATTTGGTATCCTGAAGGCATGCACCACCAGCTGTTCAGATTGCTAAACCTGACTCATCCCACAAGCCCAGTGTCCCGCTGAAGGAATGCAGCGGATGAAAAAAGTTGACTGAAGAAAGCAAGAGAAACACCAGTACCAGTCACCACCTAGTGATCTCCAGAAAGCCATCTGCCACTCCCCGGTTTAGAGTCATCCCACAGATTAGTGTGATTTTCACAGAGGAAGTTTTTAAGTGTTCCATGTTTCTACTTCAAACCTCTTAATGCCCAAGGAGAAGTTACTGGCTTGCCCTCTGGTACTGCTGGGGGAAGCCCAGAAGGTGTCTGCCTGCTCAAAGGGTGTGATTTCCCCTTTTGATTACAACTACACAGACCACAACGGTACCACAGGGTTGTCCTTGCTCTCTGGGTGTTGCATGAAAGCAGCACTAATGAATCAGGAAGAAAAGATGTCCTGATGGAAGATAGTTGGAGTTTAAGCTCCCATAATTTCCACTCTTTTTGGCTATCTTATAACATATTCAAACAAGAGTCTTGTGATAAGCAAAAAGTTTGAGGCACATTTGCCCAAAGCACTGAACAATTGCTACTTAGCAAGTCCTCCTCTAGAAGCCATTGAGGTACAGGATCTGAGGGCATCTGGCACAGGAGTACAGCTATTGCCACCAGAACAGATAACACTGCCTTGCATTGTCTCCTCAGTTTGGTGTAGAAATTCCTGAGGTCTTCAAAGATCTGTCCTAAAGCTCACATTGCATCTGCATTGCTGTGGGTGAAGAGTTACAATGACAGGACTCATTACCAAGTCGCTGATCTTGTGCTCCCAGTACAACTATTGACATAGCACACTTGAAGGCACAGCTGTTGAATAAAACCAGGAGGTGTTCTGTGACTAGTTACAGGATTTATTTATTTTTTAAAAAGACATCCCAACACTACTATTATTCAGCTAAGACTTCTATATGCCTTCTAGTTCAAAACCGGTTCATGGTCATCCTTCTCTAGAACTGCACTCCTTTTCACAACCCCATGCAACAAGCCAAACACAAACTTCATAATCTCAAGGATTTTAATAGCACTGGCCAATTGAGAATAAAAACAAGTAAAAATAAAGTAAAGGCAAAAGTATCAAGATACATAGGAACCATTAATTCCTGCTAATTAAATGAGGTAGAAAGCTGACTAACGTATGGGGCTGAATTTTTATTTTCTGAACAGCAGAGGATAAGTTTTGCAGATTCATTAAGAAAGCTGCTTTCAGTTGAAGTATAAGCAGAAAGGACGGGAAAAAAAAATAACCATCAGGTAGCTTTGAAGCTACCATTTGCTTTCTGCTTGGGCTGATACTGGATTAAGGTAATTCTGCTTAAATTCAACGTTCAGACAAGCAGCAAGCAGAATGCTCCTCTGCTGAAGATGGGTTGTATTGTGGTAACCGAGGAAAAACTTGCCCCAGGAATCTGATTAACTCAATAATTTACGTGCTGCACATGGAATGTAGGCAAGACAACCAAGAATCACAAGCGAGATTTACCAGTGGATCAGTTCATGGCTGCTAGTCCACTGCCAATGACATGATAGATGTCTGCAAAACTACCTGGCCTCCCAACAGATGCAGCTCAGACCACACCTGTGCCCGTTGATCCCAGTCAGGATCAGGGCATTACAGCTGCAGTCAGCTCTGGGTTAGGGCTCAACCCAAACCTATTAAGAGAGGAGTTCTAAGCAAATTTGACTCCACTGCCATTTAAAGCAGGCATTCAACAGGGGAAAGAATTAACCCCAGAGGAAAATTTTAAAAAGCAAGGCCAAAGTTCCTGATCACTATCTACAACTGGACTGAAGTAAGAAGATGTTCCATTTTTTTCTCCCCCTCACATCACTTGAAACATTTAAAGTGCAATTTAGGAACATTTCTGGAAGCAAAAATTTGCAGTTTGATGGTAACTTTTCCACTTAAAAGGTTGTTTCATTATTAAAAACAGGTCAGTACCATCATCAGTAACCAAAAAATTGCTATAAAAATAGAGATTTGAAAATAGACTGAATTCACATGTACCGGGTACCATTTCTAGTGTAAAATTGCTTTTAGTTTATGAAAAATATTTTTCCTTAAAAAAAGCATAGGCTTACAGTTATTATCCTTAAGAAGGTCCACATAGTTCCTTTAGTACCTACTAAACATTATACTCTAGGCTTTTTGACAGGTGGGTCCTGCAGGCTGAACTTGGGAATTTCACAAGAAGAAGCAAAAGGGATTCTTTTGGCTGACACCTTCTTCCCAATTGTTTCAATCTGAAAGAGAAAGCACATTTAGCAAGTGAGCACAGCAAAGTAGCAGAGTCATATAGGCAGAATTATGAGGAATACAGAAACTAAAGCCAGGGTGATGACTACATTTGATGAACGCTAGCATAGTAGAAGCTATAAAGCAGTGTGCCCAGGGACAGTTAATGGAAGTATTAATACAGAGGCTGAAAATAAAAGTGCAAAAAGTTAAAGGAAAAGAAAAAGCCTTTCAGGGGTTCCCACTTCACATATCTAAAGAGCTGCATCCTGCAAATTTAAGCATTTGTGCGCCTTATCTTCCATAAGACTATCAGTTCAAAAAAAAAGGAAAAAATATCAAGAGGGAAAGTCTATGGCCATGATAGAAGTAGTCACTGTGCTGTCACAAATTCTGTCTCTACTAGACATTTTTCAAGGCGTGCTTATACTGTTGAATGTTGATGGCAGAGTCTAACATAGCTTGGTGTTTAGGAGTATGAGTTTTCAAAGTACCAGAAAGGTACTGGAGGAAAAGCGCACTAGTGAACAGAGACTTAAGTACAGATTGATTTAAATTTAAAGCCTCTCCTGAAGAGAACAGTTTCTCCTACCCTCCCCCCTTGCTATTCCATCATTTCACTGTGCAGAAGCAGAAGAAAAACCCCAGAAGCATCACCCAGCTGGTTACCTGGAAGCCAATGACTTGCAGCTCATTATGAAGATCATCAAGAACTCTCCTACCATCAAAGATAAATGCAGGCTTCAGCATCTTCTTGTGAATACGTTCATAATCCAGCTCCTGTAAAAAGCAATTAAAGCATACAGAATAAGTATGTAGCTTGACACTGTTTATTTTCCCTTAGTTAAGTTTAAAGATGATATTTTTACCTTAAACATGTCCCATTCAGTGCAAATTACAAGGGCATGAGCACCATCACAGGCTTCATAAGGATCTTTACTTATAGTCACCAGCCGAGACACTGTAACAGAAGGAAAATAAAGTTTTGTTCTGCACACATCTGTGGCAATCTGGTGCACTCATGGAAAGAGAGTCTTTGTCACCCTATTCAAACAAGGTGAGTTTTGGGTCACTTATCTAGAGATGTCTTATGTCATTAAATAATAACAAAGTCGCAAGCTGCTTTCGTTACATTTATATCTGGTGTCCAAAGAGAATCTGGTATTTTGATGTTTGAAATTAAGCACTCAGATTTGATTTAAACACAGTCAGGAGCATTTCTAGAACTGGAAGTTGCTATCAACTGGTCAGATGCCAACTCTCAAAGGTTATAGACTATACAACACCAGCACACCACAGTTGCTGTTCAATGCTCACTTCGCACTAGAAAATACATGTCTCATTGCATACACTAAAGGCTGCCTTTATCATACCTGCCTCAGCAGCTGCCTAGAGGCAACCCTCCCATCATCCTCAAATTCAAGGACATGTCAAATAACACACACCTTCCTCACCACAGGTCATTTCCAGCCACTCTTCACCACTAGAAACAACCCAGGAGAAAGCTCTACAATGAATTCTGGAATTATTTACTTCTGCTTTATATGGGCAGGCAAGATAGGATTCAGCACACGAAGTTGTTCACAGAATAACACTAATCTCTCCTACTACTGGACCTTCTTGTTTCTCTTCTTTTAAATCATGCAGAGAAAACTCTTTCATATATTCAAAGGAGTATTTGTTAAAAGAAATGATACAATAGAACAGAATTAGCCTTTGCCTATAAAGGCTAAGGGCAAAGGGAGATGCGTTACAGTAATCTTCTGAACCACACCAATCTTCTACTTTAAGTGTAACCAGCAGCACATCATTGCCAGGGTGAAATGAATACACGGTATTTAAACAGGCCTTGCATATTTTGAGAATAGGGTGGGGGGTTTCTTCTTGTTGCAGGGTGCATGGAAACTTTACATGAGCATTCTTACCTTGGTTATCTTCTGAGACACCTGGGTGTGAGAGATCCAAGATGATTTGTTCCTTAGGTACTTTGGGATCATAGATGTGGAGCTTTGCTCCTTCATCCATTAAATACTTGCTAATGTAGATACTGGATGACTCCCTAGGGAAGAGAATTAAACAGCTGAAGAACCTGATGTTATGTTCTAAATAATGCAAATCTTCAAGTGTCATGATATGCAACGCCAGAGCCTTTATAATGGTTTTGCATTAAACGTCTTAGTGATAATCCATGCCAACAATAAATTAAAGATCTTGAGGGAGGCCAAGAAGAATAATACAAAAGAAAAATATAAAAAAAGCTTTCATCTCTTTCACTGAATCATGTAAGAAAGACAGTACGCCCCAGCACTCCTACTGACCATAAGTAACGAGGCATCACTCTCATAAGTGTGCAGTTGGGGAGAGTTTTATCATCAAGTCTGCCCTTTACAGAAAGAGGGAATTAAACATCTTTGGGGAAACAAAGCTGAAATTTTGTTTTCAAATAGCAATTTAGAGTCAGTTGAAAAAATATTTGCATTCTTTACTGTGGAGAAGGACAGACTCAAACAATTGTTCCCCGTGCAAGTTAAGGACTAAACACAGTGAGTTATCTGTTCTAGCTTCTGAATGATTCAGGTATGTTACAGAGATCAAGAATCAGTTGCCTCACCCATTTAGGAACCACTACCCATAAAACAAAGCAGTTCATTCAAAAAGAGGTTAAGGATCCCATATTTGATCTGTTTTCATTAACAGAATTGAGCTGGTTTAGCTGCACAGCTGTAACAAGAGTAGGGAATCCATATTAGCACGCTGATTTCACCGTCTTACCTGGTATCCCCAGTATCCTTTTTGAATGCAAACCCTAGAATAGCAATCTTCTTATCAGTGACAGTATTGAACAAACTGTCAATAATACGGGAAGCAAACCTTCGCCTCTGGTAATCATTCATGTCTATTACCTGAAATTATAAAAACGTCGTGGTTTAAAAGAGAGCCATTTTACACCGTAACTGGATTCTGCTAATAATCGAAGCCAAACTAGCCATGCAAGTTTAAAAGAGACTTGAAAGAGAAAGCCAAGTATTTTTACTCAGCATCATAAATAATCCAAAGGTAAGTTTAGTTCATTTATCACCTTGAGATAAATACAATTTTAATCAGTGACTACAAATGCATTTATATACATACACACCCCATCTTGTATCAGCTAGTTCAAAGGCTAGGCTTTTTCTGGTTTGTGATGTTAAAAAAAAAAAGTTACTACCTGTTCATTCTGGGCAGAAACATGGAAAACAGTTTCAGTGTTAGGAGTACCTAATGTCACATGGACATCCCATTGCCAGATGTATACTTTCCTACCTGCCTTGCTGTGAGAACACTTTAGATTTATTTTTTTTTAATACGCTTTAACTGATTTCAGTGCATAAAACTAGTGTGATTAAACTAGACTTGAAAGTGTCTTGGTTTTGTTATTACACAGAAGCAGGTTCATTCAGCCTGGCTGCTCTAGTGCTTTCCTCCCAGCCTGCTTCAAACTTTGATCCCCAGCCTTGGACACATGGGGCACCAGATCGCTGGTAGAACAGGGAAGGCAGGTTCCCCACCTAGTCAATGTTTACCATGAACTGACATGGAAGTGTCAGAAATCAATAGGAAAGTAAAATCCAACTCAGAGCAGGAATTAACAGAAGCTTAACATAGCTGGTGGCTGATGTTATGCAACATAAGGTATAAACAACACAGAAGGATATTGGTGAGCTGGGTTTCTTTGAGGAAAGGAAATAAAAGCAGGGAGATTATTCAAGTCAACAGGGTAATGTGGTGATGGGGAACATAAGCCTAACAGGTGACAGGGCAAGAGGGATACATTTCTTTCTCTATGTATGTTGTCAAGTGAAGAAGACTTCAGTCCACTGACAGTGCCATATTCATGCTGCAGGGACTGGGTTCACAGCTGCTTATTGCCCATGCGCATTACGTGGGCACCTGGGCACTGTGGGCTGGGACAGATGGACCTCTGCAAGCTGACAGTGCTCTGAAGAAGAAGGTGCAGGTAAGGGATCACACACACTACGTGAGCACAGCACTTTGGCTGCTGCAGGGTTAGGATAAGGTAGTCTTTCTGTCTGATCTGTCCACAGCTTAAGTCATATGGAAACACTGCAAAGAATTACTCTTAAACCAGAGTAATAGAACTTAAAAGCAATAAAAGTTTTAAACTAGTTCATTTATGTTAACATAAGCCTAAAGGGTTCACTGCTAATTAAAAATCACCCCATACAGAGCAAGCCATAAGTGTTCATACACATTTGGGCTGCCAAGACTTCAGCTAGGTTGCATAAGGGAAGTATCCTTATGATCTCAGAGGACAAAGAACCAAACCAATTTGTCTCTTGTCTCTTTAAAGACTAGTAGTTTTACCATTCTTCACCAGATTATCAAGTCACTGTGGTTAGTTCCTGCAGCTCCCACTGCTCCAGGGATGGTCTGCTTTCATTTTATGCTGAGTAAACTGAAGGATGACTAAACTTCACAAGTTTGAGGAGTTATGAGTAACATCCAGCCACATTTCAGATAATTAGAAAAGAATACTTTTCACTTTTGGGGGAATAGACTCCTGCAAAGCCAGAACTAGGAGTTCAGATACACGTGTACTTTGCATTTTCTATTGCTACTTCCAAACAACTTCCCAATCCATTTGGTTCAGACAAGTTAATTCACTCCAAATAAAGCCTACAGAGTGTACATGTGGACAATACTCAAGAGCTGAAGAAACAACACCCCATGGAAAAAAAAAAGTGAAAAGGAAACTTGTACCTGTTGCCAGTATCTGGCTACTTCAGGTAAGTTCAGTGCCTCACAAAGGTACACTAAATTCAAGACATCCTTCTGAAAACAGCTACCTCCAAACCCTGAAAAAAGAAGATTGTTATTTTACAGGTGGCTTGCATTAGTAAGGTACTATTCTAACAGTCTTTATAATCAAGTAGTTTTTGGCAATCACTGACAGTCAGCATTATAGGTGTTTTTTGTTTGTTTCCCCCCATCCCCCCAGGATGTCACTGCTAACAAACGAAAACCCCTAGGGATCTTTCAGAGTCCAACACCTGGAGCTACTTCATCAGTTACAAAAGCCTTAATGTCTGCTTCAGATCCCATTAAGTCAATAGAAGTTTTAAACCTGTCTCAATGGATCACAAGAGTCTCTAGATAATAGGATATTTTTTATCAATAGAAGGTAGACAAGCTCCTAGGTTTGCTCACACCCCACCTAGAGATGCATACGACTATTTCTCAGAATAAGCATGCAGAGGTTAGGTTCTTCCCCTTCCCCACAGCCCCAAATGACTGTTTAATCATAGTCGAGAATCAGAAGATCACCACAGCAAAGAGAGAATTGAAATAATGAGTAGAAAGATCCTTGACTCCTAGAACTTTGCTCAGAGTTCCAGAAGCAACACATTGTAGGATGAATTATAATAACCAAATACGATTTGGAAGTGTATTTACTGTATGCTTCCACTCTTGCATGGATTTCTAAAAGAGGTTAATTTAATAAGGTTATTTTGTGTGGATTTTGTGCTTCACATTACCCAGTCTAGAACACCCTCCATCCTAGACATTTCACCAGGAAGTGTTTTTATGCTGGCACTTCACAGCAATATTTTTCTGTGCTGTAGAAGATTTTAGATTATCAGATTATGTATTTCAAAACACTATTAGTAGACCTATCGCAGTAATAAATGGAAGCCCAAAAGGAGGAAAAAAGAGTTTCCACTTACCAACACTGGCTTTCAGAAACTTATTTCCAATTCTTTGGTCTGTTCCAATAGCTCTTGCTACTTCTTCAACATCTGCCCCTGTAGCTTCACACAGAGCACTGATTGAGTTAATGCTGCTGATTCTTTGGGCAAGGAAAGCATTAGCTGCCTGTAGATAAGAAAAAACACAGTATAGAAAATTTAATTCCTCTGGAAACCAGAGAGCCCACAGGTCAATGAGTGAGATACTAAAGTAATTCTTCCTCCAGTACTATGTAGCTCTGTTGAGCGACTAAATGGTAATAAGCAATGCCAATAAATGCAAATAAATGCCAATTAATGAGATCTAAGTAGAATAATTTAATATTTAACTTGCAGACTTGGAAACATTTCATGAAGGTAGTCAGCTTCTGCAGTACTGATGGCTTATTTAGTAATAACACAGCAATAAATGTGAGGCAAGGATTTCATGGAAAATTGATATCATCTATTAGATCAACCAAGATCATTGGAAAAGATGAATATCCTTTGACATCCACTGGGTCCTCCAAACCCTGTCTGTCTTTCCTAGCTACATCACTCAGTTTCAGTGAACTGCTTAAGAGCTTCATCTCACTTGCATCCTTCACTCACTACAGAGACAAGTGCTGAGTAGTACTAACCAGTTTAGAAAGTTCTGATGACCAGGTGTTGGTGGTGAGGATTTTCTCTTTGGGCACCCAGTGCTCATAAACAGCACAAAGGGCACGGACAGCTTTCTGTCCCTCTGGAGAGTCATCTCCACCAATAAGCACTCTGTCCGGGTTCTTCAGGTCCTTGATGGCTGTTCCTTCTGCGAGGAACTCTGGGTTAGACAGCACCTGCAAGCACACAGGTGAAGCGTAAAATAAAGAACAGCTAAAAAGCAAAAGCCAGCACCCTTAAAACATAACTCAAAGATTATGCTTACCTGCAAATCCAGGTTAGGCTTTGTATTGGCATCAAATATCCGACGAATGCTCTCTGCAGCACGAACTGGCACTGTGCTCTTCTCAGTGACAATTTTGTAGCCATTGGAGTTTTGTACAATTCGTCTAGCACAAGCTTCAATGTATTTCAGGTCAGCAGCTCGGCCTTTTCCCATCCCATAGGTCTTTGTGGGAGTGTTAACCTAGTTACAGATACATAGGCAGAGGAGAAACATCATAGGTCTCTCAATTTCACCTATTCAGTTGGTCCTGTGTTAGGACAGACACTTTGTTTCCCTGAACCCAGTTTGGTTCTGCCCCTCAATTACTCTAGTCGCCCTATCAGATGAACAGCGATTAGCTTTCTCAATTACCCATCTTGTCTTCCAAAGAAAGCTCACTGGCCTCTATTCAAACAATTTAAACAAAAGCAATTCATAACAGCTCTGCAGGCTTGTAGGAAGCTTAGGCCTTATCCTGGACACAGCAATAATTTCTTTATTGCTACAGACAGACTTTTTTTTCTTGTCCAATATAGGAAGTGTTAAAATTCACATTATTAGAGTCTTGCAACTAGTGAGGCAGTTAAACCCACTTTGCATTGGTTTTAAATCTAGGTGTAGAGCTGCTGAAAATCACTTTATACACAAAAGAAAATGTTTAGATTAAGACAAAGGGTCTTTTTTATTAGAAACTCAAGGAAATAGCAACAACACAAGAACTGCTGTGATTTTACAAGTCAGTTACAGGAACCCAGGTGGCCACACATGGGTTGTATTAGTGGCAATATTCCAGCCAAGTAGCATTCATCTTAGCCTTCATGAATGGAGAAAACTACTATCAGGAGAGCTCTGCACTGAGGTGCCCAACAAAGAGAGGATCTCAAGAAAAGAGGACTTTAGTAACAAGTCTCAGCTGTGGCCTACCAAGATGAATAGAAGCCAGTCCTTCTGGACTCTGCATTGGGTACAACCTTCTCTACTAAGAGAGGTCACACTGCTTAATGTTTGACTGGATCTGCTTCTTAGAGATGTCAACAGCTTAAAAATATTAGGGCCTCCTAAAGGATATTAAGGAAAATTCCTGCCAGCTCCTACCATCAATACACAGCTTCTAGAAGTAAGTCACCTTTGTAACTAGTGCTCACTATATGATTTTGCATCCCAGTCTCAGAATCATATCAAACTCCCATGGCCTTCAGTACACTACAGTGACAGATCTGCACCAAATCCTGCTCTAGGGCCCCAAATACTTAACCAAGCTAAACATCAGCATTATCATTTTGACTTAAGGCCTGTTGGCCTGCCAAGTGTTCTGCTGGCTACAAGAAACCAAGTGCAAGATAAAGATAAAATAAAAAGCTTACTGCTCTTCCCCACAGCGTGCAGAAAGACAAGGAGAAATCTGTGACAGTGACATGACTAAGTGAACCCATATGATAAAACAAAGGCCTCTTCCCAACATAAAAAAGCAACATATAAGATACAAACATACACAACCCCCTAAACTTACAGAAATAAATACAAGGTCAGCTTCTCTAATGGCATCATCAATACTGGTAGAAAAGAAGAGATTTTTTCCTCGGCAGGACTCTACCACTTCTTTTAACCCTGGCTGAAAAGAGCAGAAAAAAGAACAGTTATGGTTAATGCAGTACATTAGTCTTTTGGGGCATACAGAACAGTAGAATTACATGCCCAAACAGGCAGCATATAATTTCAGATAGAGACTTTTCTGCTCAGTGTGGCATATTTTCAGTCTGTCAAATGTAAAGCAAAGCTTATGTAGCTTTATACAAGGGCAAAAATAAATAAACCCTTTTCTTAGTCAAGACACTCAAAACAGTCTCAGATTTCAGCCACACTGAGTTGCTATTTACACAACAGGTTTTAGGCTCCAGTTATTCACATGCTTAGCTCTACTGCCATGAACAACAATTAACATCACTCTACAGGTTCTTTAAGTAGATTCAGGAACAAAGTCTTACAATATTCCCAAGGCTGCAGGGAATAAAAAAAGCATTTGCAACTCTCCTTGTCCCTCAGCTACACATTCCATGATCTCCCAAACCAGTAAACTCAGATCTAATAAACTGATTCACTATTTAATAACAAAAAAACCCCACAGAATCAATTTACACTTAGTTAACAACCTCAACTCCAATGAAAGAGGCAACGGATTGACAAAAGGAGTTGTCCTTCTCTCCTGTGTCTACCACACATTTGTACCAGATTACCAGACTAAATACTAAATTTATCCAGGAACCACACCTGCAGTGTGGAAGAATCATGGGCACAATCTGATGAGATTCTTTCCAGATACACAGACAGTGCTAGAACACTTTTCCTTCCCTCAACACCTCCACTCAGGCAAGGGGAGCAGGTCATGTGTACGCGAACAAGCCTCTGTACTAGGATGGACTATAGAATGTTTTAGTTTAGATATGTTTGTCATAGATAAGAGAAGCCTTTATATTCTGTTTGATAATAAATTCACACGCACTGTAACCTGGCAATCAAGTCCCTAACTTGTGAGATGCCTATCATGACATGAGGTATTTGAATAAGTGCCAGGAAGGCAAAGGTTCACTGTAGGGAGAGAGAGGAAAATGAAGTAGAAGCTTTCTTATGCAAGGCATTTTTGCTGTCTCACTTTATACCAGATATCTCACTGAAAAGGAAAAGAAAGGTCAACATAGGCAGAATAACCCATCAAATATTTCATCTATAGCTTTATTGGGATGTAAATAGAGAGGTAGCTCATAGGGAGTGAAAGAATTTCATTGTACCTTCTGACACTGGGAAGAAAAAAAAATGAAATAAAAAATACAAAAACCTCTGTGTGCAATGACTCAAATTTACAACTGTCTGAACTAGTTCTTGGCAGTTTTTATACATTCTTTGTAAGGAAAGGACAGTGCCAGGAAACAGATGTTGTGCTGTTTAGTTTTTTTCTTGTGTGCGCTTTTAGCTTTAAAAAAAAAAAAGCCAAGATTATTTTTACTTAAACTCTAAGTGTTGTAGTCTACGTGTTAATACCAAATGAAGTACTTCCTTTTGTAATCTTTTTTCAAGTCTTGCCTGCTAATCTGAGCATTACACACATTTTCCTTTGAATATGCTTGACAAAGGAAGTCTGCTCATCTCTGTGTAGTCGCACTATTTTTTTTTTTACTACTTTTACAAACTAAGTGTTACAGCACAGACAGGATTCAGAAGACTTCTTATAGCCAGAAGAAGCAGTAACTGCTAGTAACAGCACCTTGTCATTAGGAGCCAAATGAGATAAGTTTTCATTCCCACATAAGAATGGAACCTGAACCTAGAACAATTATATCTCATGAAACAAAGAAGAAGAGAGAAGAATGAAGGGCAGAAATCCTTTTGAGCATTAGGGAAGTACTTACTACACTTTCAAATTAAAGGCCTTCTGTAATAAAGGAAAAAACAGTATGATGCTTTTAGAAATCATTTTAATATGTCCTAAGATCCCTAGGCTAAACTGGAGGTTTATAGTATAAGTAAGACAGGAACATGACCATCCTCATCTAACAACATGGTTAAGATGGGCAGCACAGGCTGGATTTTGGCAGCATTCAGAACAGAACAAGCTTATCACCCACTATTACACATTAATATTGTGCAATAACACAGCAGATATCTATAACTGAGTAAGAGCACTACGTTATGGTTAAATAGATTGCAGGAGAAAGTCAGCATGATTTAGCACAACTCACTAGGAAAACAGTGATGTTTGTCATTACTAGGCCATTGGTAGATAACCCTTAAGTACCCTCCCACACCAGATACCGAATTCTTGTTTCCAAAATCTGACTGAATGAGCGGCTGTTCCAGAACGCTCATTTTGAAGGCCGTCATTGTGCTACTCTGAGCGAGCTTCAGAGGTGGGCCACGAGGAAGTGCCATGCGGTGCAAGGGAAGCAGACGCAGGGCTGGCTGGAAGGAGAGATGCCAGGGAGATGCCTTTACCTCGTAAATGGGGAGCGTGTCCGAATTCCAGGCGTTGATCCTGGCCTCGTTGACGTCCACGACGGTGACGGTGATGTTGGGGCACATCTGGGCGATCACGCTGCAGGTTGGCCCCCCGACGTAGCCGGCTCCGATGCAGCAGATCTTCTTGATTTCGAACATGATTGCTCTGGCAAGAAGGGGAGAGGAAAGGCGAGAAGCGGGGGTCAGGAAGCCTCAAAGCATCCCTGCTCCGCCGCCGGGCTGCCACAAAGAAGCGCGTCCGTGCAGCTGGATCCTAAATGCGAGGCACAATTAATAGGCAAAGCTTCCAGATCCTGAGCGCCCAGGAGGCGTTTCTGGAGGCCACCCCGCAGCACAAACACCCCCCTTCAGCCGGGGAAGGGCCGGGGGCGGGGAGGGAGGGAAAGGGAAGGGGAAAGGAAGGGGAGAGGCGCCTCGGCCGCGGCCTCCGCAGCCCGGGGAGGGAGCCAGGCCGGCAGCCGCGGCACTTACAGCCTGCGGGCAGCGGGGCTGAGGCGATGGATGCTCGGCGAGCTCAACGCGACGCTCCGCTGCCAGCCGGGCGGCGACTATTTAAAGGGCCGCCGCGGGGCTGAGGCGGCCGCTTCATGCCGTGGAAGCCGAGCGAGGCCCGGCCCCGGTTCCTCCCTTCCCGCGGGGCCGGGGCGGAGCAGATCGGAGCGGAGCGGAGCGGGGCCCGCCCGCCTCCTCCCTCCTCCCGCCCTCCTCTGGCCCCGCCGGCGAATGGGCGCCGGACACCTCAGGCGCCGAGCCCGCCCCGCCCCGCCCTCAGGGGCCGCAGGGCCCCCGGGCCCGCATGGGGTCTCCGCGGCCGCTCCCCGCTGTGTAGGGGCTACGGGCAGCTCCGAGCCCCCCCCGGGCTCCGCTCGGCTCGGGGCGATGGGAGGGGGTGGCGCCGGGGTCGCCTCTTGTGCCGCCTCTTGTGCCGCCTCAGGGGGTTGTGAGGGGAGGGCTGCGTTTTGGTGGCCAAATATGAGGGTGAAGCGTGTTTGGTCCTTCGTCCGTGCTTACCAGGAAACGAAATTAGAAGCACAGAATCATTAAAGTTGGAAAAGAGCTCCAAGATCGTCTGGTCCAGCCACCCCCCAACACCACTGTCACCCATAAAACCATGTCCCAAGCACCGCGTCCAACCTTCCCTTGAATGCCCTCAGGGACCGTGACTTCGCCACCTCCCTGGGAAACCCCTTTCCAAATAAATTCATCATTCCTTCTCCCTCCTGTACTACAGGGCCCTCTGAGCAAAGAAGTGTTGTTACAAGCGTGGACAGCTAACAATAAAAACCCAGTGTTTAAAGTCCCACAGTAAGGCACTACAATGAACTTGCACTTTCTTGCTCTCGTGATCTGGGCACTGCCCAAGGATCCGGTGCCCGTTTGTATCAAAGTTCTTGGATTTTTGTATAAATGCCGTGTGTTTCTGTTATACTTTGTCTGACCTTGGGATTGGAAAGATTGTGAAAAATCTCCTGCCTCCTTCCCCAGTCACTTAGAAGATTACTTTTGTGTGACAACTGCAATACTGTAGCCTTCGTGCTTTTAAGAGATCACTGTTTCTATGTCAAATGTTTCCAGATTAGATGGGTAATACATGTAAATCCTAGCTGACAGTGTTGATAAGTACTGCCTTGTTCTCATATGGCGTTTTCACCCATAGATGTTCAAGTATGTTTAAAACAGATTGGATTCAGTATTTCTCTTTTATATTTTACTGTGTTACTATTTTACTCTGAAAAAAGATCTGCTCTTTCCCTAGAAGACTCTGTGCTTACCTAAGTGAGAACATATCCTAACTCACTGGTCCTTTAGAAATAGTACCACAAAATGTGTGTGTTTTGACTGAAAGAACCTACTCAAGCTCTAGTCCCAGTGCAGGATCCTGGTAGGGTCAGTGTGGTTAACCAAACAGCTCCCTGACGAGGCTGTAGGGTTCACTGTGTTTATCCTGAAGCGAAGACAAGTAATGCCTTGTCTCACTGCTAATTTGCACAGATGTCTCAACTTTGAACACATCCTTTTTTCTGGGGAAGACCAATCCTAGGCTAAGCAAATTAAACCACAGTGAGTTCTCACTCCTGAGTCAGTTCAACAGCCCTATCTATACCATCATCTTCAAAACCCCTGCCTATCTATCTCTTGGAATAGCTAAAATAGCTGTATTAGAATAGCTAAAAATGCATGAATTTGTACTAGACCAGACTTCATCTGGTCTCTGCACATTCAGCATGCAGTCCTTGGAGCAAGTCATGGAGCCCAGACTTTTTTCTTAGCAAAGGGCCTTCTTGATAGACTACATTGTCACACTGCCTGCTGATGACATGCATCTTGAAATTTCTTTGGCAAGACTACACAGTCCTTACAAAGTCCCTAGGAAGGGGACTGCTTTTGTTGTTTCCCCCTGTAACCTCTACTCTAGTGGTTAGGGCACTGCTGGGAGGGGGAAAACACAGGGCTTGAAGTCACTGGAATGAAAGTAACAATGTCTTGTTACTGAATAATCTAACTGCTAAATTACTGTTGTTTTTTTCTCTCTCTCTTTTTTTTTTTTTAATTTTAATTTATTTATTTTTTGTTCAGGCAGACCCATCATTTACCAGTATATAGAATGTTTTACAACAATGCACAGAAGCAATAAAGCTTCCGTAATGCTTTGGGGCATACCTTTGAACCTTCTGAAGCTTGCTGCTTGGGAAACACAGCCCCGGGCTACAGGCAAAACAGATGAGGCCGGTTTGCTTCTGGCTACATTTTAAAATAAGTGTGAATTATGCTCTGTTTTTTTTTTTTTTTTTTTTTTTTTTTTTTGTGTTTTGTTTTGTTTTGTTTTGTTTTGTTTTGAAGGCTATATGCAAGTTGTGAGTCTTTTTGCAGTGCAGAGGTAAAAACTCAAATAACATGAGGGATGGTATTTCAGGTATATGTTTTTCTTTAGCCTGACAAATTCTGATTCAAGACAGATGTCTTCTAATAGTGAAATAAATAAGTACTGACACAGTTCAGAGATTGTCCATCTCTGAAAAGCTTTTCTAAAATACATTTTCTAGTGAAAAAAAAATAAATAAAAATGAATTAATTAATGTAAATCCTGTGGTTTGTGCTATACAGGATGTCAAAACAGATGTTCACAGTAGCCCAGTCTGGCTTTGTAATTTAAGATTTTAATATGTATATTATGCAGGTTTTAAACTAAAATACTCCCTTAGCTAACTGCTGAAAAGATATCTTGGTGGGTCATCCATTCAGTTAAACAACAGCATCAGTGAAGGATTGTCACTATCCTAAATAAGTTTCCTGCAAACTGAGTCAAAGCTTTCCCCATAGTGTTCATCCTTTCATCTTTTTTTTTTTTTTTTTTTTCCTTTTATTTAAGTTCCTGTGTGGTATTTTGGAATCAAAAATTGAGAAATCTTACTGATAAGACTGCTGAGTCACTGTTCATTCATTCAGGATTTTACATTTTAAAGACTGACATTTGCACAATAATTTAGCTGTAACTAATCTACACTTATGACAGCACTGCTCATGTACACATGATCACCTTTTCAGATCCTGATATTAACAGCCTGCACTGCACTTCATGGAAGCACCCACATCCAAGAGAGTTTGGTGACTACCATGAGTCATACGTACATGCTTGAGGACAACAGGCATTTTTAGAGGTATTTGGAAGTCTTAGAATACAGATACACATCAGACAGAATAACCTAGTCAATAACCTAGTGGTAGGGGATGGACTCCAAAAGGTATATAAAAAGAAAAGATACTCAAGTTTTAATAATATATCTCCCTATGTACCTAAAGGCACATCTCTGTGTGCTCAGCTCTGCCTCAATCTAATCAGGCCTGATTCAGATCAGTTTCCTATCTCATAGCTAAACTTGACCTGGTCCTGAAAATTAGCAGTCCCATTGCTACATGGTCTCAGAGACCTCGTCTTTAATGTGTGCTCAAAGCCTAGCACCAGCAGGATCAAGCTGCATACAAGCAGCAGGGTCAAGCTGCATACAAGCCAAAGATTTAAGACTGCTTCATTCAAAAACACTTGGCCAAGGCCAGTGGTAATGTCCTTTTAATATAACAGCTTAGCAGCCAGAGCATGTACCCGTGGCGTGAGATCTGGTTCTGTGTTATCTTCCTGTGAAAAATGGTGGGGTGGGCTCAAGGCCACGTCTCCGCCCCTGCAGAAGCCGTGGAGCTAATGGTGATGGGGATGCCAGAGCTGGGCGGAGGGGCCACTCGTCACCTCTCATACACAAACTGTTCCATGACACGAGAGAGAAATCATGACTTATGAAGGATTTGTGTGATGAGGGGAGGGGAAGGTATAAAAAAAAAAAAAAAGCATACGAGTTCATGATTGTGTAATCTCCTGGTCAGCACCCTGATGTTGGAGGTGAAAGGAAAGGCAAGCAAGGAGCCTCGGATATGAAAGGAGTTTTGTGTCTTCTATAGTGAGTGTCTAATGTCAAATTAATTCCCTGCCAGTTTTAGCCGATCATTAACTAAAGGCAGCTGTGTTTGTGCAACCAGTGTGTGACACTGACATCTGACACAGATTCAACAAACACCATTGTCTATAAAGCCTTGCTTTAGCTTCTCGCACAGCCCGGCCAGGAGGACATCCCCCATGCAACACAGAAATCTGAGCTATTGGGCAGCAGTCCCAGAGCGAGGGACAAGAGCACCCAGAAGACTTGCCCACAGACCTGTTGGATCAGCATCTGAATCCGTGCTTTGTGTTTCACAACGCCGAGAGGAAGGAAGGAGACGCAGCTAAATAGATTACACAGGGGCGTGTGGGACTGGGCATGTGCGCTCCTCTGGAAAAGGAGCGCAGCTGCGTGACGAAAACCATACGGCAGTTCTGGATACTGGCGAGGAGGACGTGCAGCTGGGTGCCAGCGCTCCCACGTGTGTTTGGAGCCAACCATAACAGCTCCTGGCGCAGAGGCAGAGCCACGAGTCACGATGAGACAGAGGAACTCATTTTCTGCCTGGCACGCCGTGGCCTACGCACTCGTCTCACCTCTGCCTCTGCTGCTCACCAGAGCATTGACTCTGCTCTTGGGTCTGACCCTTTAAAAGCTCAAACTGTTTATGAATAATCTGATACGGTGCATAACCATCACCCCCAAACTGCAGTTATTGAAAAATTTGTCCCCAGATGCAGTGTGTTTGGGGTCAGGGTCAGCATGCCTTTGCCTACAGAGCCTAGGACATCTGGACAGCTGGACTCGCAGACAATACTGCAGCATAAATAAAACCACAAACCCATGCAGGATTAAAATAACCTTTAAAAATCAAAGACCACCCTGAAACCTGATGAGAATGTCCTTTCAAACGCTATGCTTTTATTTATTGCCTGACGAAGTTTTGTTTTCCAGTATATGACCTTCCTCTAATTAGATTATTTAAATCTCTTTGTATACACAGAAATTATTCACACTTCCTCCCAGGCATGATTACAGTTGAAGGCCTTATCTATTGTTTAGTAAATACCTCTTTTTTTTTTTTTTTTTCTTCTGATGTTCTTCTGCAAACCACAAACATTATAGCAGACATCAAAGCTCTTCCTTCAGAAACAGGGCTGTGGGCAGCAGAATTGCCATTATGAATATGGAGCATAATAATCTCCCAACAGGAGGGAGATTTCAGGCATAACAACCGTTTCAATAAAACAATAAGGAAGTTTTAAATGCTAAAAGTAGTGCAATGGACATAAGAAGTCAGATAGGGAACTGCTTTTCATCATAGCCCCACTGGAAATCATATTGTAGCATTACTTCTTTGAAGGATTTTCCTTAGTCAAGTTCTCCCATTGCCTTAACAATTTTCACATAAAATAGGTAAAGGTTTGATCCACTGTTTTAGAAAAGCTAAAAGCAAATTTGGCTTAATCTCTTTCTCCTACATACTGAAGCCCCAAAGAACAAATCAGCCAGGGGGGTGTCAGATGTAAGATATGCTTGTGATTTAATTTGCAAGCTATTATCTCTTCAAGGGGGCAAATTTCATTTGAAAATGAAATGGAAATGACTAGGAAGGCAAGGAATAACTAGGAATTCTGAAAAAAAAGTAGATTTTTTACTCACCACCCCCACCACAATAAAAAACTCAGATTTTTATGTGTTACACAGAGTAACACATAGTTACATACAAATTACACTTGGTAGTGTCCAGTCCTGTGAGGGTTTCTGTGGTTCATTTCCTTGCCAGTCATCTGGCAAGTCTATCATTTATCATTTCATCTGCAAGTTCTGCTCTTAACCGAGGTCCTGTATGTTTTCTGATTTTATTTTATTTTATTTATTACATTGAACCACTGGCTGTGACCTTTGAAATGATATGGAGTGTTTTTTTGTTTGTTTTTCTTTTTCATCAACCTGCTCATATCTTCTCTTAGATTTTAAGGATTTTTTTTCAGAAGAAATATTAGAAGAAATTTAAAAAAAAATCAAGATTTTTAAAGCAGCTATAAGTCTGAAAACTGCATTATTCCTCTGTTTCATCATTTATAGCTTGGAGGACATAACACAAGCTGTAAGTGCAAAATCCTTTTTTTTATTTTTAAGCTTGCTACTTTTCATCTCTGACTAGAAATTATTGCTGTATTTCCAATTAACATTGTGTAAGATACAAATTTCTATACAAGCAAGAATAATGAAACCTTTAAAAAGTTGTGTGTGTATATATATATATACATATACATATATATGTTGCATTAATATTTATTGCCATGCATTGAAGTACATGTCTTTCAGATGCCCTCTTTGACCAACACTCTTATCTGTGGACGTTAAAAATGCAATGTGGAAGCCAGATTCTAATTGCTATACCTTATTATGAAGTGTCTGCTATGCCAACAAGCAATAATTTTGACGCAAGATCAAGCAACACAGGCTCACCTGCTCTTGAATGGCAAGAGCCAGCTCTTCAGCTTATGTTGATCAGCACGATTCTCCAGAAGCCAACAGAGCTGTTCTGTTTTGCAGGTGAGGATTTGGTTCACCATGAGACACTGCTGCTTCCCTAGCCCCAAGTTCTATGCCTCTGCAGTGAATTGCATCATTTGCTGTTACTGAACAAGTAGGGGTAGGAGGAAACAATCTAAGTGGTCAGTTTGTGCAAGGAATCCACTTCATGTTACTGGAATATATTGCAGTTTGATGCATCTCTCCCAAACATGCTGTATAGGGTATTGTTTTTTCAGGCTCTAAGGCAGAGTAATTTTTGCTACTTGCCTGGTGGTCTTGAGCAGCCAGGCTTATGCAGATCCATTCAACACAGTGAATTTAAATTTGTGGATTTTTCTCATTTCCTTTCCGCATGACTTTTCGCAAAAGGTATGCATATTCTTGGCAAATATTTCAACAAGTGTACCTAAAAGTAAAATTGGAAATAGAAAGCTTAGTTTCAGTTTTAGGGGTTATTCGTATTTGTAATCTCACGTTCAAGTAAAAGGGAAGACTTGGTGAGCAGACATTAACAATCCCTGACTGAGATCATACATGCCTAAAGTATGTTATCAAATTATTATTACTAAAGAAAAATACAATTTTTGCTTCTGATTCTCTGGTATTTATAGTCACTATCTCTGGATAGTTGTATATTATTTTAAACCCTAATACTCCTCTGGCCTGAGCTGCTGCTGGGGCAGAGCTCAGCAATTTGTGCTCTGGAGGGAAGAAGCAGCAACATTTCTATTTTTACTGGTACTTATTTCAAATCACCTTAGAAATTCATAAGTTGGCGCAGTCCTTCAGCTCATACAAAGTAACAGACCAAGACAAAAGCTTACTAATGATTGCTATTTATTTTGTTTAGTCAATAAAAAGTGCATAGTACAAGCCCTTTATCCCAATCCAAGTACTCAGTAAAAGATTACTAGGAAACTGCAAATGGCACAGATGATTTTTTGTTTGGCATAATTCAGACATTTTAAACCACTGATTTACATTAGATACATCACATCGTCACTCTTCCTTTTTCAATAATGAACATTACAAGGCTAAGTGATCGGCAGACAATACATGAATACATATGATTTCTCATTTCAGAGTATAGTAATTGTGTTAAGCAGACTCTAAAAATACTATTGTTTTAACAAAGTTCTAAGCTAAGGTATAATTGTAAACTTTCCTCCATATTTCCCAAGTTGCTACAACTTGTGTCTCTTACTATCTGAGCTTAAAACCGTTATTAGAGAATTAATTATATCCCGAAGCTTCACATCCCACTAATCTCTTCCACGCTTCTTTTCAAAATTTACCATAAGCACCTGTAACCATGATACAGTTATGTCAGCAAACCACACCACTGAAGGCCAGATTTCTGCCACCCTTACCAAAGCTGCTACTAGTACATTATCTCAGAGTAGTCCCACAAGCTTCAGTGCAACTACTGGATGAGTAAGGCACTATTTAACATGAATAAGAGTGGCAAAATACAGTCCTATCTTTTCATTAAGAGTGGTGGTCTGGAGGTTGTGTCTTGGAGAGAGTATCTGAATTTAAAAGGCATACATTTTGATTTGGGATAGTGGCCTGGCTCTTTAGTAAAACATTTCAAATAAAATATTCCAATGATTTTCTTTTCCATAGAAAATTTAAAATAGCAATTTACATGAGGAAAGCATACAGGTATAAAATCACTGGGGCAATTACTTAGAGGAATTTCAAGCAAAGACAGTTCATTTAAATGTAAAACACAACATTACTCTGAACAGAAAGTTTGTTTGCCAAGACCGCTAGAGCTGGGAGCACATGGTGAGTTTTACAAATACATCCAGAGACATTTACATAAAGCAAGAACAATCCTCGTGAGTGAGGCGCATCTCCTGTAAATCTCACTAACTTCCAGCAGGATGAGGAGTGGCTCGATCTGGCTGAAATGAAGCCTGTTTCATTTTTACTTATTTATTTAAATTTTAAATCAATTGGAAGCCTGTTTTATGCATCCAGTAGTAAAGGATTCTGGCCAAAAAATCTTGGAGAAAAGGTCAGTGTAGTAGATTATACATATTTCCTTGTTGGTTCAACAAAATGAGGCCAAATTACTTGCTTTGTTCCAACAAGTATTCCAAACAGAAACGTACAAGGCAAAAAGCAAGCACCGTCAGACTGCTTGTCCCAGTGACACCTTTACACAGTGTTTGTGGCCTGGACACCATTAGACACAACAGGACAAACTCAGCTTCTCTGCCGCAACTCCACTGCTTTACAGGGCAACACATGGATGTCACTGAGAGCACCTGGCCCAATCTTCTTCATTCGTTTGATTTTTAACTCATCCTGTGCTTGGGAGCATGCTATTCCACTGAAATTCAAAGGGAGATTACATCAAACTAGAGAAGCCTTTCTTCAGGCCTACACTGTACCTTTGCAAGGAGGCTTAGCTGGCCCACTGCTTACCCTGAGGAGGAAAACCCTGTGCCTGTCAACCACGGGACTGATGTGAGATTTTTATAAGAGCCCATCAATACAAACCTTGATGCACCTGAACAGTTAGTCCCTTCAGCTCTGTAACTAAAGTCCTCATGAAATAAAGGTTTCTAGAGTAAGGCCTTGAATTCCCATCTGCCTGTTCTACTGACCTTTATGGAAAGAAGCTTCATGTTGGTAACATAAAAATGTTCTTTACATTATTCTCATCAATTTTTCATATTGATCAAGAAAAATATACAGTGTTGCTTTTCTGTACATCTTTAAAATGTTCTTAAATTAATGTACATAAAAAAGTCATTCCCATTTGCTACAATGGGAGATGTGCACCAGTATGTGCACAGCCACACATACACACACATAAACACACCACACATACACACAAGTAGTAGAGGGAAGAGACATGCCATATGTAGTCACCTGCAATTTTGTTATTCTACAATTACAACCAGTAGATAAGGATGAAATGTCAGGAATTGCTGATAACGTACAAGTGAAGAAAACTGAACATCCAGGACGTGTTGCATACCAGAAGTTGGTAACCTCTTGGTATGATTTCATCCTGCCCATTTAGCCACATTACTTTGTGGCTAAAAACTTAAAATAATGATTATTAAATGACTATACAAGGACAGAAAATTCTGCCAAGTTCTTCTCACTATATTTCTCATAAAGTCTCTAAGTAAATAAATCTGATTTTGGAATATATATTTTTGAAAATATATTGAATAAGATGCATCATTTATTAAAGAAGAAGATTAAATTAATTTCTTTTTTGGTGGTAATATCTTTTGTGTACAGTTCCCAATATATATGTCAAGACTTTGACAGTAGCAGTTATATCACATTCACTTCTTTGCACACGCACACAAACATACAGTTTAATTCTAGTGGAAAATCCGTGCTTTTGCCAACAATTCTAAAAACTATATTAGTGGTCCGAAGACCAGGCTAAAAGCTGCTCTGAACCCAGGGCAAATATAAAATAATTTCTTTTTTTTCACAGCACAACTAAACTAATAGTTGCAACCATAATATAACTCTCAAAAGTATACTGGAGGAAAAAATATGGATTAATCTGAAGAAAGATCTGTAATTTTTTCCATTATTATAGATGCACAGGGATTTTCATTTTCTTTCAATGCATATCAGAAACCACTGCAAAGAAATTAAGATCACTGTAACAAGACTGAGTGGAATGTCCACAGTTATGGTAACAACCAAAAAAACCCTGCAACACCTTATCATTATTCAAATTATAACCTACCAGGGATTGTAGTAATATACAAAGCAAAAATTAACTTAAAATTGAAGTAGCTAAAAGCAGTTCGTGTAGATAACTGCTGGATTCTGCTCTATATAAATGAGAAAAGAACAATATTGAATGGGGTTTTGGAGTAATCTGGTCACTTCGTCCATTTGGTCGTGCAAGGTTTTAGCTGCTGAACCTTTCTGATCCTGAAAGCTCTAGTCCACTGGTGGGGCGGGTGGTTCTTGTCCCTAGCAGAAGGAAGGAAGAAAAAAAGCATGAACAGGATTAGGAATAGTACCTCACAAAAGAAGATTTAGCAATGAAAAAATGAAAAAAACTCAGGATACTTTTTTCTTTTTCACGTTTTCATGCTATAATTTTGTTACTTACCTAAAATCTATGACACATAAGAAGGCAGGAGGCAGTTCCAGCCAGAGACAGTGCCCACAGAACGTCCTTACCCACCCTCAGGCATCTATGCATACGCACCTATGCACCTTAGCTCCATCTGATGGCAGACCTCAGAGCTGGCCTTTGTGATTCTACAGTCACTTTGGTTTGACTTATTTACATTTTAAATAGAGTTCCAAGAAAACAGAGAAGAAAGTACAGGAAAAACAATTTAAGGAAAAAAAAAACAATGACTGCAACGTGATCTGTATTAAAACCAAATACATTTAAACTATTGTAGTCCCTCTAAGACACTTACATGACGTGGGCTGGTGGGCTTTCCGGCTGTACTGGAATCCCTCAGATTACTAGGTCTCAGTAAGAACAAGACAAATGCAATCACAACCCAGGCCATCACTATCATGGCAAAGCTGATGCCATTGTCACCGGAGAAATTTGGTCCTGGCACTAAAGACAAGGAAAACTCAAGTTATAAAACAGGGTGACAGCAGAGTTTTCTTCAAAATTAAAACAAAAATGCAATATAAATACCAGAAAAAAAGGGAAATATTTTTCAATCAATTTTCCTAGTTATTCCTTCCTTTTGGTTAGTGTCACTTCTTTTAAAAAATCACATTCATCTGGTAGACCTTGCAACTTGACCACCATGCATGAAATCTGTGGCACAGTACAGAATTCAACTTGATTCTCAAGATTAGCATCTTCATCTCTAAACTAGCTTCCCCTCCATGCTACCTATAAAACAAGTAATGTTCTAGTCCATAAAACTACCAGAATCAAAGAGATTCGTTTAGTAATGTGTAAGGCTAATTGCTTTTTTCTCACTTCCTGAAAATGCACTATCTGAAACAACAGAAAATCTGTCATTGATTTTAAGTGTTAACTGTTTGTTTTCAAAGGCATTTAATACAAAGCTATAATGAATAACCTTCAAAACAAGAAGAGCTATTCTATTTTATTTACTACTTCAGATGAAAACTTTAACACATGGGAAAATTTCACAGGAACACTTGTATCCATCAGATTTTTGGTTGTCTCATCAACTCATTTGGATCATCTCATAGAGTCAAGTCTGGATGCAATATGGGTTGGAAGCTGCTACGATTTAATGTTTTTTAGGTAACTTATACCCAGTAAACTGCTGAAGTCAGTCATTTCTTTGAAGGCTTGTTGATACCAAAGAACTGTCCTCATCATTGTCATACTGGGTAGCATTGCTATCAGAGGCTCTTCTGAGAAAGTGGTTTCTTGATAACCCAGTTAAGATACAGCAGTGGGCCACCATGGGGAAGCTTACAGCTAGCTATCCCATGCACAACACTGCTGTTCTGTGAGTAAGACCTACAAACCAGGGCTTTTGGACTGATGTCCCTTACCAACGTCATATACACTCAAAAATGTCAAAAAAAAAAAAAAAAAAAGTGTTATGGAAGCTCATACTTCTCATGGTATCTACAAAATCATTAACACGTTTGAGCAAATGAAACTGCCATATAGTTCCTGCCTTTTGAACATCCAAAATACAGACAATTCAAAACTTAAGAAGTTGCCAATGTGCAGGAACTTTATTAGAAATATATACAATGAAAAGTGACAATTTGCTTGGAGATCTAAGTCTAAGGGTGCTGTATATGAGGAATAGTGTGAAGTGAATAAATGAGAATCTTACAGCCTTTAGCTCATTAAATTCTAACACAAAACTGACTCAGAAAACATACGTAATGTGATGTATCAGTATGTCAAATCTTGGATGACCTTTTTTATATAAGCAGGCCAGCAAATCAGCATGCAATTTGGCATGAGAAGAACAACTGCTTCATCTGGGGGCTTCCAGAATTAATAGCGACCTTGAGACCACCTTCAGCAGCACATAGGACAGCCTTAGGTACCTGCTTTGGCACATATGCTCAGCAGTGCGTTGAAAATTCAGATCACTTGTTAGACTGGATTCCACACAATGCAGGGAAATGGACTGGTCAGGCTGCCTTCCTCGAAGTTGTTGGATTTTTTGGTGAACCATAGAGCACTTAAGGCTTGTGGTTAAACGGGATTTAGGGCAAGTAAATGGTGGTAGGTTGGCTCATGCTACAGGTCAAGGAAGGGAGTTAAAGGAACCACAGTGGGAAACCACAGGCATTCCTACAAGGCACAAATCCTACCAGCGTGCGTTGTAATACCGTTTGGATGGAGCCAGATGTGCCAAAACGTGTTCAAGACTAAGTGAGACAACAGCTGATCTAACACGGCTTGGCCCTGCTCTACCTACTTAAAGCATGCCAGGTCCTAAAACAGCCACAACACTGTTTATACTATTCAAGTACCACTAAAGCCACTTCTGTTACAAATGGCCATGTGTCTTAATACGGATGAGAGAGATTTCAGAATCTGCTACGTTAATCTCTTGACATGAGGAGATGAGAATAAGCAAAGTCTCACACAGCTGGGGTAAATAACACATTTCCAAGCTTTTGAGATGCAAATAAGAAGCTGTTACAGCTAATGGGAGAAATAGTGTGTAGAAGTCGTGAATCTTACGCTACAAAGAGCTCCAGCACAAAGATCACAAGGTAATCATATAAGACCAGCCTATGGATAAAGAAAGGCTGAGAGAAGCTGAAACCAGGTAGGATGCAATTTATGCTGATGGCCACAAGAAAACATTCTGAGAGTTCACAAAGTAGTTCTACCTATCATTGATATTCTGAGGTAATTTTTGGGTGTTTTTTGATTTCTTGAAGATTAAAGGTTATCCTTTTAATCTGTTAAAGGTTACCTGGGTGATATTTTCTAATTTCTCCAGATAACTAAGAAATTGTCCTGTCCTGACCTCACAAACGAATGCCCCTGCCACCATCCATTTTGATTACAGCAAGATCTAGTTATTAATCTTCAGTGCTTGGGAGACACCAACTACAAGAACACTGCAGTACGTTTCCCCCTTATAACCTATCGCACTGAGTGAAATGAAGCTTATAGTCTCCAACCTGGCTTTCCACAGAACACCAAACCCAGCCCAAGGTCTTTATTTTCAGAGCACCTGGTCCCTCGGGCGCAGCATACCTACATACCCATGCAACTCCGAACGAAGCCTGGGAGCAGCTCTGCCCCCGGATTTTTTTTATGCCATGGCTGAATTATCTCTGTGCAGGAGGAAGTTTTATGAAGGGATGGCTTGAGACTGTGGGATGAACTCCCATGGAAGATAACAAATACACTGAGTCATAGCTGTTGCTCCACATACAAGCTATATATTCTTTGGCTTGCTTTCTGCTATAGAAACAGAGACTACAACAGGTAACAAAACAACACTAGGCCACATCAGCCAGTCTTCTCTCAGAGAGAGACTGGAAGGCAAAAAAAAATCTTATGTGGCAGATGTTTGCCACTTCATTTAATGTTCTACTAAGAGGCAGTCAAAGATACTAAAATGATGAGTTTGGTAAAAATAATTTCTAAAGATTGAAGGTCAACCACCTTCTCATCAAGCAACTGAAATCTCAAGAATTAAAATAAGCAAATACCCTTGTTAAATACTCCATGCATGAGATTAGTTCTCCTCTTAAAGTACTATTTTTCATTCAAAGTGAGGTTGTACTCTAGAGAAAAGAAGGAAAGACTGCATTTATTTTACAGTAAAAATATAATCCATGTGGTGCTTTTTGTCTGCCCTCTCATGGCAGAAATGTCTCCTTTGGATCTTCAGCTTTTTACTGTTTAACATCTGCATGTGGAAAGACAAAAGTATGCTCTCAGACTTGTGTCTTTTTCTTTCCACAGTGTTTTTAGCCTTTCCTGTTCTGTGAAAGAAAGGCAGGAAACCATATGAAGAGAGGTATCTTACAGATGAATTACCAGGGAAGATGAAGAGCCAATGGGACCTTCAGCAGATAACCCCTGCAAGCCGGCAGACTCAAAGGCAGGGATAAGGAAACTGAAGAGAGCCAAAACGGACTCAAGCAGAGGAAGGGAGAAAGGAATTACCAGAACAGGGAGGGAAGAGCTGGCAGATGTTTCATGTCGTTACGTCAGGATGCTGTGACTCCCCCAGAGGAGTCCAACTCAACATGAATCACTGATACACATTAATTTTCAAACACATAAAAATTTGGAAGTAGGGTAGACAATGTTTCAGACAGTCATCTCTCGACTGTTAACATTACAAACCAGCAGAGCACAGAAAAGAGTAGTGTAGAAAATATGAGTGCGGAGAATCCAGGTCACTACATCTGGGAATTGCTAGAGCACAGAGAAAAAACTCAGGCGGTGGCCCCTGATTTCCTTCCACGGGGTAGGATGACTTTGAAGGGCCATGAGCCATCAGTGCAGCCCCCTGCCAGGTGGGGATCCTCCCTGGGCTGGATGAACCACTGATGTTACAACTGGAACACACTTCAGAGAAACACTCTCCACTCTGCTACCCTACATTTGCATTAGGCAGAATTCAGAAAAGAATTATCGCTTCTATTCCTCATTTTATTGGAAACTGTAAGATCCCGTAAGACCTTCTGATTTCCTGAGCATAAAGAATCCCACAGAACATTAATGTGTCACAAGAAATTTGCAGCCTTCTTCCTCCAAGGCACCCACTGAAACAGAGGGGACAGTCATCAGACCCTGATGCCTTCCCATCACAGCAGATATCCTGATGGAGAACAGCCATCGAGCAGAGCAACCAAATTCTCTCTGAAGTGGTGCTCATATCCTCCTGTAGTAGGAGCACAAATCTAAAAGCACTGGCCCTGGACCCAGCAGAAAACTTTCCACAAGGCAGTCACTACAATATAATGGGGCAAACAACCATTAAAAAGAATTTAGAGCTAGTAACACAGAAATGTGAGTGAGGGAGTCTTGTACTTCAGTTGGTGCTACTGTTTTGATCCGGCTCCTGAACTCTAAAAAAGATCTGAAATCAAGGGTTGAAGAAATGAAATGTGTACTTGGGAAGAATGAATATAGGGCGTTTCTGAAAACTTCCAGCTGGTATCAACAGCAAAACTCATGACACTGCTGTGACACTGGCTGAGCCACAGCCCTGACGTTTCCCAGAACAAAACCACATACGTTTCATCAGTTATTCCACAACTCTGCAACTTAAGAATCCGTGTGTGATAACACTCCCAGCTGTGCTTCCAAAACGAAGACCAAATCCAGGGAATGAGCAAATGGGTGGGAGTCAAACGAGTTTCTTCATACTGAGGTCCTGAAATGAGGAATCAAAGGCAGCAAGTAACACAAAATGAAGCTCTGGGACTTAGGGAAGAGAAGACCCGCCTCAATCACAAGCTCATCGTGATACAGCTCAAAAGAATGGGAATGAGGCAATGGGCAGAAGATTGGTCCAAAATTGTTTTAATCTGTCTCTGAAAACGTCTCTAGAAGCTTTTGCAGGCTCAATCTGTTTATTTTTGACTTTCACTCCTGGGAGTTGGCCCAAGTACAGAACCACAGAAGCATCACAGAATAATCTGACAAATAGGCAGTCGCTGTCATTGCATCAGCAAAAAAAATACCTTCGCTGGAACTAAATTTAAAGCAATATAATAACATAGGGGAGGATTTACTCTATCATTTTTGCTTTGGTTTTTGAAATAAACCACTGGTTTGGAACAATTGCTGCCAAACTGCTTGCATCTGCACAGACAGTTATTACATGGATCCCTTTCAGGATGGAAAGCAATTTGCCACAAACCGCTCACGTCTCCACTGTACTATGACTTGGTAGCACAAAAGCAATCCCATAAGCTTTGTGCTCATACATAAGAGAACTTACTCATTTATACAGCCTTTAGCCTAAGGGACGTATAAATACTGATGATTTCCTCTCCTAGATTGAAGAAAAACAATAGACATAGAAGCCTAAGGTCTAGGAGACTAAAAAGGACAGGTGCATTTGGGAGAGGAGGGTTGCTGGAGGTCTCAGATGCATGGCTGGAAAGTCCATAAGGAAAAAGTACAGCCAACGGTGCCATTATGGCAGATGTGCTTCCCACTTTTTTAGAGCTCATAGGTTTTCCTCTTCAGCCCATCATGACTATGAATCTGGGAGCGTGGCACGCTGGGAGGACACAGTGCAAATACAAGCTAGATGCCTGTCTCTAACCAGGATTTACTGGGGACTGAAGAAGGAGGAACATGAGTGAATGAAGGTATGCACTCTCCCCAGCATCTGAGAAACCTTGACTGCGCTGCTCCCAGACCTGTAGAAGACACAAACACCTCTTGCAGAAGAGCACCAGCAGCTCCTACTTCCAGGAGCACTGCTCAGGTGCTCCCTGGAGTCTCACAGTAGTCCTCATGCAGGCTAATTGAGTGTGTTCACATGCTCAATTGGTAAAGCAATATAGGAAAAACAGATCCACTTCATTTTTTTTTTTAAGTGTTTGGCAATGTTCACTCCAGACTATGAAGAGTGTAAACAGAGCACCTCAGGGCAAGCTCACATTGCTGCATAACTTCTACACAGTCATACTTCCCTGCAGAAGCTGGTAACGTTTGATTATCCCAGTAATGCTCATTGTTTGGGAGGGTTTGTTTCTGATGTGTTTCACAGCAAATTTCAAGGCAGTGTACACATCAGTACTCTGCTTCATTAACTATACAGCCACCGACTCAAACAGAGACACGGTCATGGCATATGTTGGCTTAACAGCCAGAGCTGCAATAGCTGAATATCCAGGCTTTACTGGTTAGGCTGCCATGACAGTAAGAGTGAAAATAACACCATTCTCCAGATTCTCTCTTTAGGGTGAAAATCAAACTTTAAGCTTACTCGGAGGTCAGTGGTAAGATTCAATAGCACTTGGTGCCTGTTCAACACTTGTGCTGGTGTACTGGTACCTGAGCTCGCTCACCATCACCCCTCCCATACAATGCTTCAAATGTACAAACCTTAATCTGAATCACAGATTCGCAGAAATTACCTCCCCCACATGATTTCTGTACTCTAGTATTTGATTTCATTTAATATGTTCCTATAACAGAGACCAACTGCTGTATCTCAAGGACCAGTCAGACTGCATTTCAATTACGACTGTTTATTTCACTTCCATGCACTCGATCTCAATAGTTACTCACATTCCTGAAGGCATTCTGTGTCTGTGCAGTAGGACTGTGATTGTCTCAGCTGGAACAGAGAAAAAGAAAGACACGATAGTTAGCAATGAGACTCAGGCAGCTTGTACTGAAATCATGATGCTGTGTATTATCAGAGCGCAAGTTCAAGGGGAGGGAAATTGTAACCCATCTTTTACTGCATCACGTGGCTTACAGTACATGAAGAATCCCAGTCACTGAAGTAGTTCCTGAACACTATTTACATAATAACTTAAAATCACCTGACTAAAGTGTTATCGCTTCCACATGAATTGCAGCCACTGAATGCCCTTTAAAATTCAAATTAAAAATCTATAGTGATACAGATTCTGATATGCTCTCCATCCACACACACATTTGGGATTTGAAATAGGTGGTACTACTATTATCTGAATCAAGTGCCATTGAAGTACTCTGTGATTACCTAACAATAAATGATCAGACTTACGCATAGAGATGCAAATTTTAAGTTTCACATTTAAACATATCAATTACTAATTTTTCTACCTAACATCTTTCTTGTATTTGACTGTCTGTTTCCTGCTTACTGATGGGTAAAAATTAAAACGCTTTTACCATGCACAGCTGTAACGATCATTTGCATTTACAGACTAGGTAAGCTTGGTAACTGCAAGAAAAGTCAACACTGGCCAACCTGTCTATAACCATTTTACAGATGACAGAGTCAATACAGACAAATATCCCATTCTTCACCAGGAGAGGCTAGATGGATGGGATTTAATCTGCTGTATTATGGAAATAGGTTCTATTCCCTCCTTAGGTAAGCTAAACTGATGAATAATAAAAGTTGTAAAATTATAGAATTGCTGTGATGCCTTGGTTAGAACAGAGATTTGCTTTACGACAGGTTTTATGTCACAGCAATGCCACAAAATCCCAATACTCTGTCACAACAGGCTAATCTATTTATTATCAATGTAAATACACAAATGCAAAATAGAAAAGATGTTCTTTATGAAAGAAACGTGAGAATAATTTTTACAAATGCAAATCTCCCTTTTATTGGCATGAATTGTATGCTTATTTGTTGTATGTAGTCATAATATTACACAAAGCACACCAAGGAAACAGCTGGGCAATTGCGTGAGAAAGACACTTGGAAAACTTTAAACTCCTTTGATCATAGGAACTTTAATTACAGGCATATTTGAGAAGGAAAAAAAAATGTAATTAGAGATTAACCACATTCATTCTTTGATTAATATATTAAGATCTGCTAGTAAATTTACGGAGACTAGCAAGAAGTTCCTTAGGAAGTACTGGGAAGGCTGGGTTTCATCTTTTGGTTATTTCTATAGTTAAAAACAAAAACAGGGAAAATTCAAGCAAAAGACTTCTACTTACCTTATAAAAAAATGTTATCAAAGTATGCATACTTCTGGGCCTTTTTACATAGAAGCAAAATTTCATTTATTTTTAACCTTTGGAAGTCCTTCTCAAAGGGGAGATTTTACATAGCAGACATTACAAATTGGTAACATCTGACACTGAAGGATTCCTCAGCTGAGAAGACTGGATGTAGCCATGCCCATGTTTTACGGAGATCAGCAACATAAATCTTCTTCTGCTCTTATATGGGTTTAATCTTGGAAGGGGCTTAATTTATAATCCCTAATCTGTAAAATGCAGTTTGCAGGTATTCTTCAGCACAGAATAATGCTCAGAATTAGAACAGGTAATAGGTATATGATCCAAAATATTATACAAATCAACAATTGTACAACATCCACCTGTCCCTCCCCAGTCCCCAGGGTGGCTAATACTCGGGTAGCCTTGTCTCACTTGCCCAGATAGGCAGCACTGCCTTGGGGCTCTCTAGCCACGATGTTATTTACTCCCTTTCTAAGCGTTACACCCTGTCCAAACACAACCTCTTGAAGCCCTGCCATTGTCCTTCGAGGGGCACTTGAAGCATGGTGTGGTCAAGGCCACGTGGGCATCTTGGCCACTTCTGCCTGAAAAGGCATGCGCTGCCTGGAAATGCCTGCTGAAGTAGGAGGCCACCTGATTAAGACACCAGAAGTACTAAAGCCCTGAGATTTTGTGTGCCCAGAGGGTGCTCATAGGCTCCTTGTCTGTAAGGCACAGAGTTTTACCCCATGGGCACTCTTGGTGACTTCTCAACAGATAGGACCCTAGGCTCCAAGACCCTAGAACGATGAGTGCTACTGGCAACACCAATGACATAAATATTTCAGTAACTGAACAGTGTTAAGAGAAATACCATTAGGAATTGCTCTACAGATCTCCGCTGAAAAAAAGAAATGCTCTTATACTAGATAATATCCTGCCAATATGAAAAAAAGTCTGCGTATACATGGGGGAACGATGTACAGAGGAACCTTTACAAAGTAGTCATCTGCACTTTGCTAATGGGGCTGTGCTTTCCAAAGGACTGGGGCAACAAATATTCCACTTTTTCCATGGCAATTGAGGAACTAGCTCTACAAGGTAGGTTTAAAAACAATGTATTATGTGAAATAGTTACATGAGGAGATATGAAAAAATTCAGTTTTTATAATTCATATGAAATTCCTCTAAATTGAAAACAATACATGGTCATATAATCATGCAGATTTAAAGATCCCAGCTAAAAAAAATTACATTGCATAGCCTTTCCTACATTCATATCCAGCAGTAAAATATTTCTTAGGAAGCTAACTCTTCCAGTTAATCCCAAAATTTCTTACAAAACCCACTTGTGCTGGAGAAGATGTGCTAGCACAGGACCACTACCCGTAGACTCTACAGTAGTCAGGCTTTCAGAAACCATAGATGACGAGGCAAAAACACACTCAAGCATCTCCTCATGCTCTCTTCCCCCCCTGAGTACAGCACATGTAAAACCTCACTATCCTACTAGCACGAGCTGTAGGAGGGCTTCCTTTACCAGCTAACAGATTTGTCTCTAACAACTCAATGACAGGCCGCGTGGTGCTCTCCTGGGATGAAACACAACAGATGACTGCAAAGGAGCAGCAGTAAAAACAGGCTTTTCTCAATTCACTCAGGTGAAGTAGGTTGTAACTCTGTAACCCAGTACAAATCTGATCCTTTACGGTCACTAAATTAGTCAAAAGATGAGCACAGATTCTGGCACATGCATGAAAAGCTTACGTAAGGTGAACGGTTGGGAAAGGTAATACCTTCTGCTGAAACACGACTGCTCCTTTGCCTACCAATTAGCTCTCTTTCCTGTTAACTGCACCCTTCAGGGACATAGCAATTGCCAGAAAAAAACTCAAATGCAAGACATTTCAATTGTCAGATAATTGAAAAAAGAGCAATTATCAGGGACTAGAAATAAGCCATCTTTTGTACTCAGGTTTTCTCTTCTGATGTGGAGTTTGGATGAAAGTTTGTGCAATAACAGTAAAAAGCTGAAACAGACTTTCCTTCTTCTCAACAAAACCCACAAAAAGACTTTTCAAATACACCCCACTTTTACAGGTCAGCAGTTGCTCAGCCAATTTTAACGGTGATAACTTGAATGTATGATGCTCACAGGACTGCTAGAGCTGGGAGCGCTTCGGAGTCAATAAGAAAAATCTGAGTAGAGAAGCGGTTCTCAGGATATGTTAACTCTTATGTACTCGAAGGCATCAAATACTACTGATGATGGGTTTGGTCTTATTCATATTTCAGAGATGTTAATGCTTACAAAAATGTGAATTTAATGAATGACAGATAGCTGACTGCCTGGCCTGATAGCCACTAAAGTCAGTAACAGCCTTTTCTTCATATTTTTCAGTGTATTTTGGATCAGGCCCTTGAAAATAATACAGAAATTAGGTGAGCGAAACATCAGGGCTTACTCAACAAAAGATGAAAGAATGACAAATGTTATAAAACTAAATGTTTGCAGAAAATTATTTTCTTCTATTTAAATGAAGAGTTTTATATCTGAATTTTAAACATTCTTTGTGCAGTTTGTCATCCAAATACAGTAAATGTCTTGGTGCATGTGAGCCAAAAATGAACTAATTTATTGCTTATTATCCAAAATGAAGTAAGAACAAAGTGTAAACAGAAGAAAAACTAAAAAGGCTCCAAATTTGTTAGTTTTAGCAGTATAGGCTTGCAGGCAATGTAAGTAAAAATACTAATTACAAATGTATGCACATTATCTAAAGTACAACTGTGAACTTCAAATCCTTCAAAGTACATTTAAAGGGCTGAACAGTTTAAAACAATTCAAATTAATAATCCACACACCACAAGAACTCTTGGTCAATATGAATATCTGGTTTATACGATGCCCCTCATAAGATAGTTCTTGGAACTAGGGGGCACCAGTGGCTGAATTACAGTAAATCAATATCTACTTACTGATATATCTTGAATGTAAACCTGACAAAATGTCAAGAAAAAAAAAAAAGAAACCGAGATGCTTTCGTTGGTAAGAGAGAAAATGGCCTTTCCTCATTCTTTCCCCTTGATGCTCATATTTTGCATTGCAAAAATAAAACAAACCAAAAGGGCACATTCAGCATGGCTCCCCGTTCAAATTTGAAATACCTTTTCCTTTTTTTTCTCCTCAAAAGACAGCTCATAGCCTCAGATTACACTAACGCAGCCGTGTTTAGATACCAATCCTCTGACAACGTATGTAAAGTATGGCTTCAACCTATGGTCTTGTGGGTCAACAGCCCCTACCCATCCAGCACACCTGCAACCCAACTGGCTCTTGCTGCTCCCCCTGCCGTGCTCTGACAAGAGTCTACACTTTTTTTTTATGAAAGCCACCTCTTTTTGCAGTCCCCAGCTGTGACCAAATCATGGACAGTCACAGAAAAGGAGGCTCCCTATCGGCCTCTGAAAACTTCTGCGAAGTCACTGTATGAAGCAAAGTCTCTGTGTTTTCCTATGCAGGCCCAATCCGTGAGCAGACAAACATGCTGCTGTGTGGTGCAATCAGGGCGTGAACTTCTATTGCACGCTAGCTGCTCCACAAAATCACTGAAGTCCAAGTGAAATAGTGAGCCCAGTGAACCCACTTCGTCGAGCCAAACAGAGAACTTGTTTTTCCGACACAGTGACCTCAGCCCCTGGGATCCCTTTCAGTCTTCCCATGAAAGAAGTTGGGCTACTTTGCATTTCCCACTCACCACAGGAAGCTTCTGTGGAGGACTCAAGGCATCTGCCTACCTTCACAGGAACTCCTTCTTGTGCCACACAACTCCCTTACTTCCTCTTCAGACGAGCTTTCAGAATTTGCTACCCCACAGTCTCTGGGGACTGGTCTTGCAGTCTCTGCTCAGACAAACTGTTTTTCATTAAGGTTGACGGCAAAAGATTATGAGTTCCTATCCAGCAAGACTTGAAAGGGGAAACTTTTTAAGGGTTAAGTATACAACTAGGGTTAAAAAAGGAGGAAAAAAAAAAAAGGAGAAAAAAAGAAAGCAAACAGTGCTTGCCTAATATCAGGAAGATACTGAGGATCACACAGCTCACAAATGTGTCATTTTCCAGAAGAAATAATGACATAATCCCTATCCAAAAGCACCTTCCAGCTCTTGAAACAGTGTAATAAAGAGGAATGAGGCTAGTAGCAGGAACTCAAAGCTATAATCAGTGAAGTCCAGTCATCTGTCTGACCGTAGATGAGCTGTAAATAAATTGTTTATGTACGGATCATTAAAATAATCGCCTTTTAGAGTAACTTTTGAGACACTTCAAATCAGAAAGAAGTCCTCAGAAAAGACGTGATTGAAAAATTAGCAAGTTCATGAGCCAGGTCAGGAAAAGATTTCCATACAAAAGATTGGGGTGGAATAAAGCTCAGAGAAATGTGTGAAAGAAACACACAAATTAGGTACCAAGATAAGAGAGCAGAGACAGATAAGGTTGGCAAGAAAAAGAAAAGGATAGATAAGTACGGAAGCAAGGACAAATAACTAACTTCATGCGGTCATTTATCCCCGAATAAAAGTATATTTAAAGTGGAACCATAAGGACTGTTGATAGAAAATTTTGTGCGATAACAAGGGCAAAATATCATCCCTTGTGACAACACTGTTTTGCAATTCAGACCAGTTGTAAGCTCTGCCTTTTCTCCCCAGCTATGGCAGAAGCTGACAGCCCCACGGCGTACTTCTGATTGCATTCTGATGCTTCTAGGTAATGAAATCACTGTTTAAACTTTGTTGGCAGCCGCATCTGTCCTGTCCAAAGTATATAAATGATTTAGTAAACAACATGATAGATAAATTGCCGTGGTACGATAGGACAGTCCTGAATACAAGGCAGGTTGCAAATTGAATTGTAGCATTATCCACAGAGTTCAGACTTAAAGACGCAAAAAAATGACACCTACACGCATTATTCTGCTACAAGCTAGCCAAGAGAAATAAGGGGGAAAAAAGGAGAAAAGAAGGGCATACTGATAGTTTAAATTGTCTCCTAAACCACATTAGCTTCTTTTAGAGGAACAAGCAAGGAAAAAGTGAACATTGCCCTCCCCACTCGCTCTCCCCATTTTCTATGAGCAAGTGCAGAATTAAGATAAAATAAATGCTTGCTCATACCAGGACAGAACATCAGTCTGCTACAAAAACATGGAGCTTGGTCCTGTGAGGTGACAAATAATTTTCCCTCCCACAGCAAAAGGGCGAGAAGGATGTCTGGTACCTTTCAGAGCAGTATTCCCAGGTTACAAACCAAGTCTCGAGACCCAGAATCACCAACCACTTATGAGAGAGGGAGAACATTACACTAACTTTTATACTGAAAAAATGAAATTTTATGGAGGAAGATGGAGCAGGTAAGTATGAGTGACCGCTGTATGGCCAGGAGCACTGATTTGCCAAGAACTCATTCCTATCCTCATTTTCTTTTTCACCTCGGTGTCACATAGATCTGCCTTTTCAATTCTTCCCTTATTTTCCCCCCAATTGTGTAACTTTTATTGGTACTGGCCTTGAGGACCTGGGATACGTCTGACATCCTACTGTAGGTGAATGCGAAGCAGAACGAATTAGCAGAGTCAGGGAAAAGAAAATGAAGAATGTGAATGTCTGGATCAGCGTAAGGAGCTCACAGTGCCTCTGACTACATGAAATACCAGACAACAAATGGATAAGGCAGAAATAACTGGACAATATCACTACTGAAACCTTTGAAAATATTTGTGAACAACATAAACAAATCTCCCACGAGGTTACTAACAAACTTGCATCTACAATACAAACACAGAATACATGTTTATTTGGTTTTTGACCAGTTGAGTATCTTCTGCAAAATGATGCACGCTCGCAGATGAAAAACGTGCTCCCACGTAGACAGCCTTCAGGACAAAGGCTTAGAACTGGGAGTTCTACCCGTGTGCGGTGCTGATTACATCCACATGTGGCCTGAGGGACAAAGCACAATTTTCTCCTTGTTCCTCAAACGAGATGGCCCTAACACAGCTCTGATCACCACAGCCATCCATAACACACGTTGTATCTATGAACTACTGCTGGATTATCTAGCAGCCAGAATTTTCAGTGCCTGTTCTTCCACACTGCTTGCAATACTGTTAGACCACACAAGCATTATTTTGAGACAGTCAGGGGTGACTGAGACATTATATTTTTATAAATATATTTATAAGTGTAATATATGTATATAGAGATATATTTATATTTAAATGTAACTTTTTAAATACAAGTTATATATATATTTACTACTATATTGCTTTTATTTATACCTTTTTATATGTACGTATGTATTTGTGTGTATATATATATACACACTAGTTAAAAAACAGCTGCTTCCATCATGCCACAAAATTCAGTAATGGGAAACGCAAAGAATGCCAGGCACCTTCAACAGTTCTGCAACCTAACCCCTTATAGGCAAAAATGGTCTCCATGGGACTTGGACCCGAGTGGACAACATTTTTCCTGGCTTTTTTTAACACTCACCTGTCCACAAAAATAGCCTTCATT
Organism: Aythya marila; assembly: GCF_965140915.1. NCBI lineage: Eukaryota > Metazoa > Chordata > Aves > Anseriformes > Anatidae > Aythya > Aythya marila. The sequence goes on along the minus strand of NC_139045.1, from coordinate 53,010,836 downwards.
TGTACTGCTTGATCTAGAATTAGTTTTTAGTTTACAGACCATTAGCAGTGCATGATTTTTGTGATACGGTTTTGGGACCTTAAGCTGTGCAGAGCCAGCATATTGAGCACCCAGTGAAATCAGTGGAGCAAAGGGTGCTCAGGACCAGCAAGCATCCCGCTACTCTGCTCCTGTGTTTTATTCTTTTGGCACAGTGCCTTAGGAGGTACACAACAGGTCTTTCCTGCATCTCAGAAGGATGGCAGCTTCTTCTTTATCCTAATGAGCAACCTAACGTTCAGCTCTTGGGAAGGCTCCTTTCTGAATCACCCTGCACTCCAAGAAACTGGGAACTGAAGGCACAGGTCTGGAAGAAAAGGGGACGGTGAGAGCAAAATGTGACTTCCTTAGCCAAGCAGCCAGGGAGCAGAAGGGCTACAGACCAGCAGCAGTAGCAACTGCTATTAAAAAATAATTAAGAAGGCAAATGCCATGGAGCATGTGTAACAAGTCTCCAGGGCAACCTCCAAATTTAGAAGGTCACCTTAAATCACCACGAATTCATTCAGTGTAGTTCTGCTCTGCTTTCAATAGAAAGCCACATCAGTAGGGTAACTCATTTTTGCTGGATGCCTGAAGGACTATTTAAGTCAGGCTTAGCTGTGCTGACATCTTGAGAACTTTTCAACCATTTGCAGCAAACAACGCAGATCTATTTTAGTCATGTGTTTATTCTGTGCTGTTTGCACGGTCTCGCTCAGCCAAGACTCATGGCTGGATACTATTTCAGACTATGCCCGTTTTTAACAAGGCTCTACAGTGACCTGGCCAAGAGAATTAGGTGGAAATTTGGTTCACAGAAGAGTGTTTGAATCATTCTTTTTCTTTGGAAATAGCTTGAAAATTTGCATCTTTTTGCTATAAAAATCGAATGGCACCTCAAAATACAAGACAAATGAAAAAATGATTTGCTTTCTATTCCCTAGAGTTTTTGAGATATTCAAGCCTTCTGGTGTAGCAACATAACTAGACATGGGCCATTACTTTGCAATTAGCTACAGAAGAGCATAGCACAAGGTTGTAATTCCCACAGAGGTCTGCAAGGCCATCAAATCTCAGCAGCAGAACTGTTGGCTGTTCACCAAAACGGGCCCTTTTGTATTACAGAATTAGAAATGCTTTGGGGAAAGAACATATTGCTCATTTTTGTAGAACCCAGTATGAGGGAAATCTAAAGTCACAGTTTCTGTAAAGCAAATAATGCTGTAACAGAGAAAATATAAAGGACCTTTACACCATACAAAATTAGGTGCTGCTGGCTCACTTCAGCATTTCTGGCCACTTTAAGTAGTCATATACAGGTGTCAGGCTTCATGAAAGATGTTCTCTGCATGATTATTCCTGTCACCTTGGGCTTTCACAGTCTAGTGTTCACACTTGGATCATGGATCACACCTTTACTCAAATAGCACGGAAGTCTAGAGGAACTATGTAGTGTGATCAGATTTTTATTTTGCAAGAGAAATGAAGAAAATGGAAATACAAAGATTTAAATATAACATCATTCTCATCCAGAGATTTGCTGTTCTCTGCCACAACTAAGACAGGAATCATTTTCTCTGGATACCACAGAACATCCTTCACTGAAAATCTTTTAAACAACTGGCCCATTGTCTGTCAAGAGTCCTCCCCATTAAAGTCTTTGATTTTGTTTGTTGTTCTTCATTCTTGAACTTTGGCTCTTCTTGTCAAAATAAGTTGTGTAGATGGAAGAGACTGAGCAGGAGATAAAGTCATACGAACTAACAGGTCTGTCATTGTCTCTTAACAACGCTTATGTATCTGCAGAGGATGGAAAATCTGATGATATTTTTCTTCTGTGCTTACTTCCTTTTATGGCAGTTCCCAATTATCTGCTATATCCATAGTGTAAATAATGAGCCCAATATACAATAATCAAATTGTTATACAACAACTCCAAATCATAACAGATGGTGCCATGGGTATTACATACTGGAAGTAATATTGATGAAGTCACAGCCAAAGATGTTAGATCTCTGCTGTTTGCTTGGAATACTTGGAAATCATAATATTTGCATATTATTTATGGTGGTGGCCATGCTACGGAAGTTTAGTATGTGCAAAACACCAATGAGAAACCTGAAAAATCCACCTCAGGAAAAATGATAGAACATCTAACAAAAGGTAAATCAATGCCACTCACACACGTGTACATAAGTTATAAGAACTGTGGGTATGAACAGCATCTTCCAGGCAGCCTAATAAGCAGCAAAAAAATCTTTTAAAATGTCACTTGCATTAGAGATATAAAATCTACTGTCTATAAAATCATCACGGTATTATGAATTAAGAAGAAAAGGAAAAAGAACAGAACCTGGCTTAGTCAAGTAAAATGAGGGACAGAAAAATAATCAAGTCACATGGCTTAGTAAAAGTTAGTCTTCTTAAAAAAAGACAGCTTACTTGCTCATAATTTTCTGTGGCGTTGCTAATAGCAGAGAAGAAGAGCTTAAATGACAACAACAAAACCTTTTCACTTTATAAGCATTAATTGTACTGACAAGATGAACTTTTAAATCATTTAAAGTAGAGATTTAAACTATGTGCTATCTATAAAAAAATAAAATCCCCTAGTTATTGTACTTGGAATACCAAATGCGTTGTAAAAGAATTTCAAGGTAAATACACCAATTAACTTAGAAATTTAAAGTCCCACTTTGGGAATTAAAATGAGAACTTCAGGTTGTAAACAGACCTTTTTGACCTCCTGCTGTCCTTGGCATAACACCATCATTGAAATTTTCCATACAGTTAACTCTAATGGAAATCCTGGGCATTTGAATATGTAGCTCTTAACTCTACATGTAACAGCCATGCTTAATGCCTCATGACTTCTTCGTCAGCAGAAACCTTAATCCTTATCAGTATTGTTCTATACAGGTATAAACAGATCAGTATGTAAGAATTACTTTAACCTAAATGTAATCTGTTAAAGTCTTTACATCAATCATGTTAATTTTTGCACAATGTCATTACTGAAGAATTCTGGAACTATATTTCCACACTTGAGCATCTCTCATAACTACACTGTTATTCTGATAAATTTGATCTTAACTTTGATCTTCTGGGTTCACAGGGCTTGGTCTAAAGGAAATTACAACCACTTCTCGAGTCCTGACAAGCACTCCCAACTATAATACCATTCCAATGTGCTCTTGTTTGTTTAATGCCTATCAACAAGAATCAACAATTCAGTATGTAGTAGTAGGGAACCATTCTGGATATACAGCATGTCTGGATTTCCTCTCCTCCATGCTGAAAAACTGCAGATTGCCTACCTTTCTTGTATCCCAGTGGTTTTGGAATAAAGGTTTTGAGGAAACAACTTTCAGAGGTAATAGGCACCCCATCTCCAGTGAGACCTGTGGAATTCAGCAACCTTGGAAAATATCCAAGGGTTTATTTTAAAACAAATTCCTGTTTGCTCACACTGTGTACAACTGAGTGACAAAACAGAAGCTTAGAAAGCAAACTCTTACCGAAGAATACAAGCTACCTATATAATAATGGAGATTTAGGAAGTCTGCTAAATCATGCAAAAGGTCACTTGAGGATGATTCTCTGGCCACTGACAGCATTTTGAGAATTTGCCTTTCTAGATTCTGCTGAACTATCCCAGCTAGTGATTTGTTCTTATAAATATTTAGCAACAGCTGGTTTTCCTTTTACAACAGATGAAATCTGGCATTTCCCATTACTCCTCACAGTTTCAAATGTTGAATCATATCATCTTTTTGGAAGCTGAACATTGAACAATAAACTTTACTCCTGCAGCTACACAGAACTGTGTAAGATTGGCCTTGGTGACCACCCCACTGAGGATGACAGCTGTGATTTGCTCCATTTACGTTCACAACACAGGAACCAGTGTGCCTCCACATCACCCATTTGCACCCACCTACTGCATGGTGCTGCCTAGGAACACAATCTCACACACCTTTGTGGCACGTGTAACTCTGGACACACCTCTACTTTGAATCCTCCAGCCACAGCAAAAGAGCACTAGCAGACTTATGCCATTGTTTATCGGTATCTTCCAGCAAAAAAAAATAATGAAACAGTAAGAAATGTAGAACTGGCATCAAAAGCCTGGACCATACTTCAGGCTTGCTTCAGGCTTGCATCTGACAAACCTGAGGAAAGAGCAGCAAACACTCATCCTCCTTCCTCCCTCCCAGCTTCACGAAGTTTGGTCCTGGGGCTTCCTCTGCCACCTTCACATGTATCATGGCACATATCTCATCATGAGAAAAAGACAAAAATCCTTTCTTGGGACAAACTGTTGCCTTTCAGTAATGAGATATGAAAGCAAGCCAGCCTCTAATGACTTGTGAGACCCAGGCAAGAACTGGCTGCACCACACTTGAGAGCTACCAAAGGGAAATGATATCAGGCCCACACAGAACAGGGAATTGGCTATACAGACGTGCTCTATTTGTCTGGTGCCATTTTGGACTTCAGTGCAGCTGGCCACTAGATTTGGACTGTTTGGCAACCCCAGCTTTGATGCATAGCACAAGGGTTGCCACGGTCTGTGAGCCAAATGCTTATTGTTTCCTCTTATCCTTGCGGGGGATCATTTTGCCTTCTGCTGCAGCCAGTGACAGAGCCTGCTTTATTTATTTATTTTTGTTTGGTTTTGTTGTTTGTTTGTTTTCAGCACTGCTTTGGCTCCCTGTGTGGCCTATATATTTATTTTTTTTTAAGTCATTCTTGGTGTGTGGGCCACGAGGCACAAGGTGAGAAGATGACGGCATGGGTTCCACAGTGCTACGTTATGGACATCTATGGTGAACACTGCTTACTCTGAGCACAGTAATTCTGAAAATGGGGTCACCTGTGTTCCCGAGAGCACAGGTACAGCTTCTGCCTGGCTTTAGGTTCTTCCCCTGGTAGTCCAAAGGAGACAGTATAGTGATGAACTCCAAGGTCAAGAGAACATGGACATGCAGGACTTGGTCTTCAGGGTAAAGCAGAGCCATATCAACGAAACCCACACATTTGCAAGAACAAGCTATAAATATGTCTTGCAAAATACTGTTTAAAGCAAGTTTGTCCTTCCTTGGATGTATGCAAGTGGAATTGGTTTTATTATAAGGTCAAGCACAGGAATTGATTCCCAGACATATATGGTTTGGGATTTGCACATTACCCCTACTCTTATCCTAGGCTAGTTGGAGACCATGTTTTCCTGAGAACCTTCCTAAGACACTGATAAGAAACCCTTTGAAGAAGGGTCTGATCCTAGAGAGGCTGTTCTTCACAAATACTGCCTTAAGCAGTTGGTGTACTCAGTAACTTAAAAGGAAATTATTTTAAACCCTAAGAAAGAAAAATGGGATAAAAACAAATATATGAAAATCAACAAGGGGAAGCACATCAAACAGAACTCAGAAGTCAATATCACTAGATTCTCAAATCCAGTATTTTTTTAAAGCTTAGTTTAAAAAATATAAAAACTGTTACAAAAAAAAAAAAAAAAAAAAAACATTAAAAATCAACTTGCCACATGGGTAGGTGGAATTTCATGTGTATGGTATTAAACTGAACTCAAAGAGTGTACAGGGTAGTTTCTTTGGTTTTATGCAGATTAAAAAGGGGGTTACAGAGAAGCATTTCAATAGAAACAATGCCAATGCTGTAAAAATGCAGCCCTGGAAAATAAGAGAAAGTTATCATCTTTATTAAGTACTCAAATGCTCATCAGAAAGTCAGATGCAGAGATTCTAGCTGTACATGCAGCTGAATAAGCAAAATCAATAGCATCAGTAACTGCAAGTGTGCAAATGCTGAAGTAATGTCTGAATAACCACCTTTCCCAATACTCTCATATCATCCTTACCAGATTAATGAGTCTTCTCATTGCATGTTCATGTGAGCAAATGCATTCACAAGGATCAAATCCACCTTCTGCCATGGTTCTCTGGATAAACCTGAACTCGTCTGTGAACACCTAGGAAAAATAAGAATAAAGGTACAATGAACTCTTTTTTCAACTGACCTTATTTTACAGACTCCCACATCAAATTTCAGCTCATTTAATGCCAGAGTGAAAAGGCAAGACAAAGCAGAGTAATCCTATTATTCCTTTGGCAGCATGAATGAAGAAGTCCGGTGTGTGCAGTTACCTTTTGATGTTGCTGAAAGCAGTGTCTCACACAGGCTTCCTTAGAGAGCCAAATAATTTTTTGCAAGTATCTGTGAATCCCCCCTGAGTTTTCCTACATACCACTATGAAATGTAGCCTGACAAACAAGAACTACACAAATTAAATTCTGGTTTCTCATCTGCATAGTGAGACTTTTAAGTGTATGAATACAATTTGAAAAGTCAGGGGAACTTGTGTTCTTAAACCCCTTACAAACTGTTGGCATTCTCCCCCTGGATCAATGTACAGGAAAATAATTTAAAATTCTGTAACTTCTTTGCTAGAGGGGGAAACAATCATCCCCATTGTATAATGAAAGCAAGCAGCAGGGGTGCAAAAGTGGATGTACTTGGAAACGCTTTAAAAATGGAGCTACTCATACTAATTTTAGATCAAAGAAGTAGGTCATCCAGCTAGCTACACAGAAAACAAAAGTTCAAAGATGCTGTAATGGACACGGAAGGGAAGCCATTCTAGGTCATTCACCTGCTAAAACCACTTGCACACCAGACACTCAGCAATAGCACGAGCCCACCTTTACTGTTCAGCAAGTTTTCTCAGTGACTTAATTGATGGTCAAAAGGGGCAGCAAATTGTAAGGCATTTCTACCGCTGTGGTCAAGTCAGGGATTGTCTTCTCTCTAACGAGGACTGTTAGGATGCACGAGATTAGTTCTCCAGAATGATACTTCCAAAGTATGACTGCTTAACTTGGTATTAATAAGGCGAGATTCAGATTGTGTTTGTGCTGCACTCACTGGGGTCCTAATGTGAGGTAACTGGCAGGCTTCATAAAGGCAGGCGCATGGAGCAGATACAACCTGTCTGCTTCCTAAAGTAGCTTGTGGAAGTGCCAGCCTTTTGTTGAGGGTGTGCTCAATGAGCAGACGTCGTGCTCTGCAACCTTCACCTTTAAAAACTCAGGGCCTTGATCACACACAAACATCCTGATATTCTAATCTCATTAGGAGAAAGAGTAACAACCCATACGGCTGTAAGAGATCTTCATACACCAGAACGTGTCACCACAGTTGTTCTTCCTTCCTGGGGTAAGAAGCGGAAAAAAGAAAACGCACTTCCAAAGTCCTTCCTCCATTCACTCTGAATGCTTGCCACTTTTCCGTGTTACCCTCTGCCATGGAGCAGAAGGCCAGATAGTGAAAGAAGGTAAGAGAGATCTGTATCTGTGTTATAGAATATCTACTCCAGTGCAGTTATCTGCTTGGGTCTTCACTTTTGTAGTGGGTTTACGTGGCAAGGTTTTGGTAGCATGGAGCCATAGGGGTGGTTTCTGTGAGAAAGATCTAGAAGCTGCCCCATGTTTGGGAAGGGCCCCATTGTTTTCCAGATCCGAGCCAATAAGCGATGTTGTTTTGCGCCTCTGTGAGAGCATATTTAAGACAGGGAAAAAACGCTGCGCCACACAGCAGCCGGGAGAGTCAAGGGAGTGAGAGAACAGCCTTGCACCAAGGTCAGTGTAGAAGGAGGGGGAGAGGTGCTCCAGGCGCCGGAGCAGAAGTCCCCTGCGGCCTGTGGTGAGGACCATGGTGAAGCAGGATGTCCCCCTGCAGCCCATGGAGTACCACGGTGGAGCAGGGTTCCATGCTGCAGCCCGTGGAGGAGACCACGGTGGAGCAGGTGGCCCTGCACCGACGGAGGCTGCCGCCTGTGGAAGACCCCTGCCGGAGCAGATTCCGGGCCGGACCTGTAGCCTGTGGAGAGGAGACCACGCAGGAGCAGGTGATCTGGCAGGAGCTGCTGCCCGTAGGGGAGCCAGGTTGGAGCAGTTTTCTCCTGAGGGATGGACCCCGTGGTACGGACCCATATCTGGAGCAGTTCTGGAAGAGCTGCTGCCTGTGGGAAGCCCACGCCGGATCAGTTCATCAAGGACTGCATCCCGTGGGTGGGACCCCACAGCACAGGGGACGAGAGTGACCGAGAAGGAGCGGCAGAGAAGAAGTGCTGTAGACTGACCATAACCCCCATTCCCCGTTCCCCTGCGCCGCTCGGGGGGAGGAGGTGGAAGAGGGTGGATGGGGGGGGAAGGTGCTTTTGTTTTTTTTCCTTTGTTTTCTCACTTCTCTCGCTTGTTAGTTGTAGGCAATAAATCTTACTATCTCCTTATGCCGAGTCTGTTTTGCCCGTTACAATAATTATTGCGTGATTTTCTCGTCCTTATCTCAATCCTTGAGCCCTTTTCACATATTTTCTCCCCATTCCTCTTTGAGGAGGGGGAGTGAGAGAGCGGCTGTGGTGGAGCTCGGCTGCCCACTTGAGCGGAACCACGACAACTTTTTAAAAAGAATACTAAATACTGAAAAAGAGCACAAAAAATATTGAAGAGATGGAGGAAAGGTGGTTTAGATAATAAAAAAGATTAATCTGACAGTTTATTGAGAAGATTGAGAGATTACGTAGCGTACAGATTTGCATAGAAAAATAAACCTAAGTATTGAAAGAAGTTCTTAAATTTTAACATGAGTTCTTCTATTTTAGCATGAGGCTAAAAGCTCTGATAAAAACCCTGGTAAAAGCCCTGGTAGCGCCAAAGAGTGCAAAATGGTTTCTCTGGACATACACTGACACCCAGAACAAGGCACTTGAACCAGTGAAGGTGTAAAACAGTATTTAATTCTAACTTGAGGGATTTAGGAATCAGTATCACATAGTAATGGCACAACAATTAAGAGAGCTGGGTTGTTAATCTGTATAAGACTAGGAGAAATCAAATCATCAAATAATCACCACCAATGAAACCATTCTTTGTTGAGCATGCAACTGAAAAAGATTAGACAATAACGAGGAAAAGAAATCTGTCATACAACATCATAAATATAAGGAGAGGTGTGCTAGAAGGGGTTTACCCCAAGGCATCTGCAATGTACATGACAAATTACCTGAACAAGATAAAATAAAGCACAACACATGTCACCAGGTAAAATGCCTTCCAAGCTTTTCAGCACAGTCTTCCTTACAAGCTTTCTCACCTTCAAATGACACTTAAAGGAATCATCCCTCATCTGTCCCTCCTTCAAGTCTATACCAAACTCTTACTGGCAAAGGAATGAAGATGGACCATTTATAGTGAGAAGAACACTATTTTTTTTCCTGACAAAGGACTGGATGAAATAGATTTTACATGCATCTGTCCAGTGACAAGGCATAACGAACCACTCGGTACTATATGATGATTTTCACTTGTAAAATGACTCTCACAGACTCTCGTGTCTGTGTTCCTCATTATTGGCTTAATCACTGGATTATTTGTAACACACTGTGAATGTAGAAAGTGCTCGATATCAGCTAAGCTCCGTAACTAGATCCCTAAGTTTATTAACGTCTCACTCCCGTGTGAGATTTGGAAATAAGAGGCCAGTATTTTTATCTATCTGGGAGCAGGATTCCTTGGCTCCGCCGCGTGCTCTTAGGCAGCCCGTTCACAAAACCCTGTGCCAGCCCTGCAGCGTGCTTCCTGCATGCCTCCCGGTACTCGCAATCGTCCGACCGCACGTCAGCTGCTCGTTTGTTCTGCCCAGCTCTGACCTCCTCGCTGAGCCACGCCGACTCTCCACCTTCTGCAAATACAGCTCTTCCACTTACAAGAAAGAAAAAAAGAAGAAAAAAAAAAAAGGATATGCAGGATACGCTCCCTTCTTTTCTTCATGACCTAGAGAAAGAAGAAACGGGCTTGTGGCTTTGTTTTACTGTGTTTTCTGTACGTTCTCCTGTTTGTTGTAACCTCGGTTTTCTTGGAATTTAGAGAGTAACTGGTGAGAACACAGCAATTGGTGAGGCCGTGGCACCAAATGAACGCAAGCACTCAGACAGAGCTACTTTCAACCTCGTTAAAATGACTGCATTTTGCTTCGGCTACGCTATCGATAAGGCAGTATTTAACGCCGGGTTTACAAACAGCTGGAAGATGTGTTTGGCAAACAGCTCTCAGCACTAACAGCTGCAAGGTACATGTTACGGCCCCCAGATAAGCAAAATGATACAGAAACCTTAATGAAGGAGAGAACCAGGAGGCGTGGGTGAATACGACATACCATCAGCGAGTCAACAGGACTTCTTCGGTGTAAAGAGGCCCACGGAGGCAATCACAAACAGCACTTCTGAAATTAAAGTGCTGCAGCCAGAGCCAGGACTGCTATAATTCAGGAGCAAAACAGGAGACGGTCTCTGATGAGTTAAGGCAGAAATAAAAGCCCACCATTACCTTCCGACTGGAGCAGCTATTTGCAATTGTAGGCAATGAAGCCATATTGAAAAACATTTCCATGCAATTGTTAAAATCATGAGTCTTCTCAGCTATGGTAATTATTGTAAATTGTTTTTTCTTTTATTGTCTTTCCCAACCTGAGCCCTACAGCTGCGTGGTGTATTTTATACATCCTACTATCAAAAAAACAATCTCAATGTTGTCTTTTTTTTTTGGACCTGGAGACTCTCCTATACTTTAAAATTCTTGTAATGACTATACATTATTTCCCAATTCGGCAGCATCTCTCCTGAGTGAACAGCATGCAGCTGGTGAGCTCTGGGAGACAGAAATTATGCTCTGCTTTTCTCCACCCTCATCATTACAAAACTGAATTCCTTTCTAGCATGAAGGCAAATGAGAAGTTTTGTCCACTTTCCATGGGCTGGATGCTCTCCAGCGTGACTCCAATACTATGCTGTTTAACAAGATTGTCCAGGTGAACTCTACTCTTTAGTAAAAGGAAGTGTACAAAATGATCATTCAAGTTTTTGAAGAAACTCACTACCCAAAGCACATCGCCAGCATGGCTACAGATTTATCACAGCTCAAACACGGCATCCTGAGCACTAAAACTTTACACCCATTAAGTCTCATCTTTCCTGGGTCCGAGCACTCTTGAAAATCACACACGGCATACACACAATACAGTGTTGTGTTTTTTTTTCTGCCAAGAACTATTTTTGCTGTGTTGCTATTTCCTTGAATATTGAAGGTTGGAAGTCCTTAGAAGCAAAATATCTCACAATGCAGCAAACAAGTAGCAGGAACTTCCCACCTTACTTTAAAGAGAAACAAAATCTCCCCTATTTAGCTCCCTATTACTATTTTACAGACAACTGCAACATCTCAAAGCATAATTATCAAATATCTCTAACATGCCATAGAGTTAATTTTGCTTCTGAGTTCAGCTTTAGCGAAGTACGGCAGAACAAGTGAAAATACGTACAAAAAATTGAAATTAAAATGTAGAAAGAAAGCACGCGACTTGTTAAGGCTCCGCAGGCATTCCGAAAAATGCTGAAGGGCTGAAACACCAAAAGCCACACACAAAGCATGCCTCAAAGATAAAATGCCCATTTGAATCTTCCTGCCACAGGCAGAACCCCTCCCTCCCATAAAGGTAACCCTGCCTGGTTACTCAAAGTCCAGTTCAACATCACACAGGTATACGGTGAAATTACATGTAAAGGTATCTTCAGTGGGGCAATGCTGAAATCTTGCTAATTAAAAAACAATCAATAGAGTCTAAACATTCAAATCCAGTGAATCCAAGCTAAATTTGTTACACTGTGCATTTTCCTGCTGATTGCTATCTTCTCTCTCCTTGTACTTCATGCACATCCACACAACCCCGAGGGTTTTATCAGCCTTTTACTGAACCACCTGCCTCCAGCTCACCAGCCCGTTATTTGGCTGCCCACTATTTCAGCTGTACGACCAAACTCGGAGTAAGAAAGGCCAGGGAATTTTACCCACTGACTCCTGCATTGAGCTGCTCTTCAGACTGGGTTAGAGCACAGAGTGGAAAAACAATAGGCACGGATTTGGGGTTTCTCTCTTAAATAAACTAGCCGGAGACATGTGCAGCTGGGACTGGCTGATTTCACCTGCAAAGAACTTGGCGAAATTTCTCATTTCTCAATTACTGTCACCAGAAATGCAGCACGTTGCCTATCACCAGAGCAATATAAAGGAGGAACGAGGCAGAAATGATAACCAGGCCATTAAAAAAGCAAAGGAAGCAAATAACTAAACACAGGATAAAGCTACAGGACAGCGTAGGAAAACAAAAGCACTCGTAGTTGAATAGGGAAGAAACATCACAAAAGGAGCTGCAGAAATAGGCAGAAAATAAGGAGAAAATAGGCAGTGCTTTAAAATAAATGCGGGCTATTCTGCCTGAAGTTAGTGGATGCATATTGCTCACAGGGATGAATCAAAATGAATCCAGAAGCCAAGGACCTGGCATAGGCATCCTTTGGAGGTGGCCACGTAGCCAAAAGCTTTCAGTTGCTGGGGTTATGGGACCGGCAGTAAGGAGCTTGGAGATTCCTACAGAGACTTCCTTCACAAAGCGACTTCCTCGGTTCAAACAAGGCTAAAAATAGGTTCTGTAAAAAAGAATTTGTATACAAATTGATACTAATGAAAACATCCCAGCGACCTGCTCTCCTCTGCTACTGTAATTTAAATAGCTCAAGTAAATGTTCCCTCTCAGAACTTGGGTCTGAAACACCGCAACACTACGTTTGGCTGTTTTTACAGTGGTAATTTTTTAATCCCTTTCATTAGCGATGCAAGGGAAGCTCTGTCCCATCACTTCCACGCTTACAGCTCCATCCGACTGGCACTGAAGGAAATGCTCCCACTGCTGTCGGCAGACCAGGATCCAGTGGTCCTGGAAGGTCTCAGATCCTCAGAGGGCTACTCATGATCCTTCTCCACCAGGCCAACTCCTGGGCATTAAACGGAGTTTTTAGGACAAAAGAAAACCAACTGGCTGGCCGGGCACGAAAGCAGAACAGCAGGATGCAAATGTGGGCCCTGCACCACCACAGCGAAGTGTGGCTCCAATTACAGCCTCCTGCTAATTGGCCCCGCTCAGCCCATCCGTGTGGCTTTCCTCATGGAAAGGGCTGCAGTGATTTTGCTGGCTGATACAATACCCAAGGAGAGCTCCTAGGCACAGCAACACTTTCAAAGCATAAACCGATTCCCCTCGGTCTCTGCCCTTAAAACTCTGGGGGGGAGGAGGAAAGCAGCTGATTTTGTCCTCGAAAGCATCAGCGGGTCTCCCCGGACTTCCAGCCGCAGCCTAATGAGTTGGCAAGTGTATTTTTGCACCGTGACTTTCCTCAGGATAATTAACAAGATCCGAGATGAACTTTTCAGTGCAGATTAAGCTCAGCCGGTTCCTGTCTTTCCCCACGGAAGCAGCGCTGAGCCGCGCACACAGACGTGGTTTCAAGAGGCACCGCGAGCAGTTGGAGCTCCGAGCAGAACCGTTCACCCGGCACATCCCGCTCAGCGCACGCTGCTGGGAAGCTTTCCTGCTGCCTCACAAACCGTTTGGTGTGTAAGTAAATTAGGAATTAATTTTCCAGTGTCATCCATCTGGTGCTTATTACAAATGCTGATTTGCTATCAAACAGCTCCTTAAAAGTAGGAGCAGAACCAAAGAAGCGCTGATCCAGGCACAAAGGGATGCTTCGGTGACATGCCCAGACCAGGGAGGGAGCTGCTGAGCAGGGCCTGGCTCAGAACCAAGGAGAAAGTGCCAAGGATCTTCCTCACCTTCTTCCCAGCGGTCTCCCAGGACCACAGCAGCATTGGTGCACTCCTTGTCCTCGTCAACTTGTGACTGTCTCAACGCCACCAGCATCGCTCAGCCACCGGTGTTTTCACCCCAACGTGGTCACCTGGACGTGTCCCGAGGAGGTCAGGAGAAGACTTCTTCCTGGCAGCAACGAAGCAGGAGCCACACACAATGACTTGGGAGGGTTATGGGACGGCCAAAGCCCTCTGACAGCCAAGCATCACAATTCTTCTCTCGCCGAGGTCCGTGCAAAGCTCGTGCTGCTTCCAAGGGTGGCAGGAGCTGGTACAAAGCTGCCAGCAAATGCACTGCTCGTGGACACCACACAAGGCAAATGAGGGTAAGAGCAGGCTGAGGTAAATCAGCTCAGGTCCAAATGGTTCATCAGGGAGCCCCAGATGGCACAGACGCTTCTTTGAGTTTAATTAAAGCCAGGCAACGTCAAGCACAAGCCTTAGAGGACAAGAACCCACGCATCCAAACCCCACTCTTCTGGTACTGCTCCCCGCTTTCCTCTTCGTGGCCAGTCCCCAGTAGCTGAGGGGGGAGAGACTTCAGAGGTGAAGGCTACCAGCCTGCTGCCAGTGGTTTGGCTTCTGGGGGAATTCAGCATTAATAGGACCCACCAAGATTTAAAAAAAGCTATTGGCTTGTTCCCATGCAGGTGGCCGAGCATTTCTTCTGGGCGAAACACTTGAAAAGGAGCTAATTATGCACAGCCAGCCAGGGACCAAAAAAGCAGTCCAGCTATTTTGGAATTCATTTACTAATATTTGATGCAGAACGCTAGTGCCAAACTCCAGCTGTCAGCGTTTGGTCATCCTTTTGTTAAAATGATGATATTTCCCTGAAAGAAATCTCATCCCCTGCAACATGGAAGCTAATTAAGAGAAGATGTCAGTGGCACAGGACATTGTCCAAGAATAATACTCTCTTTTTCTGCAAAGTAAATGCTTCAGCTGCACTTCAACATTTACATCTAAAGTAGAAGCTGCGACAACGGTCTAGGACAATGAAATTATTTCTATTACACTGGAGGACTAATGGAAATTTAATCATTTTGCTTGACATATGTTAACGCAAAAGGCTGGGCTACCCTCTGTAAAATTACTGAGCTGCTGCATCTAACCAGCTTACAGAGCAAACCGGGAGCCCTCTCCTGTGGTAAGGCAAAAACCCCATTGATTTTAATGGGATTTTACCCTTGAGCCGGAACTAGAAGAGCCAGCTCCAAGGCAAATTGGCTTACTTTCCTGCTTTTGGATAGCACCAGGGACTACCCGCGGCTTCTGCTGACATTCCTCTTCCCATTCCCCAGTAACAACTCCCAGTCCCCTCAATTTGGCGTCCCTGGCGCTGCACCAGTGCTGTGCTGCTGCTGGAAGCTGCACACGCTGAGCCCCAAAGCCCAGCTCCAGGAGGACACCCGTGCTGTGCCACAGCCTCCAGGGCTAAAGGTTTGCAGAGCCGAGGGCCTGCAGGACTGATCCAAACCGAGCGGTGACACAGGGAAGAGGAGCTGGAGCTCCCTTCCCTGCCTTTTGTAGGGCAGCAAGGACAACAGGAAATCGCCGTCGGTCACCCAGCCGGAGAGGTGCTTTGCTCTTCACTTTCCTAATTTAAAATGATTATTTCCTTTCAAAGATGAAGTGTTGACAAAGAATATGCTCCTATAACAAACTCCATCTCTGCTCTTGTGTCAAGATTTACAGGTTAAGATTACCATTAATGTGTTCAAACGTACCAAAGCAACTTAGGAGCTCGAAGCAAAGCTCAGGACTCCAGCTCATAAGCAAATTACCGCGGCGTAACAAAGCCACTGCACAGCTGCTGGGCTGGGGGAACTGTCCCCAGGCACGCCCTTACCCCATGGGACTTGTGAGCCGAGGGGACTTTGTATAATCCACAAAAGAAAAAAGTTAAGGGGAGACACTTTATTCTGAACTGCCGGGGCACCCGGGCAAATGCTGCAGCTCCGATCACCTGCAATAAATAACTCACTGCTTTGAAGTGACTTTTTTTGGATGCTCAAGAACTAAGAATTTAGACTTTTCATCGCTTTGCAAAAGTAAACATTAAAAAATTCCCTCACTCCTTTACAGAAGAAAGTACCAGATCAAAAACAAACAAAAATGATAGTTTTTCCAATGTCCTGAGACACAATGTCTTGTAGCCCTAAGCAATGAAATTTTCTGAGACTTGTTTATTAGGAGTACAATTATTTAGTTTATAAAATACCTTACTAAATCCTTAAAACTGTAAAAACAGGCTACTCCTTCACGTTACTCCAACCCCACACAAACATAAAAATTATATTGAAATTCTTTGGAATATTTTCCTTCTTTTTTTTTTTTTTTTTTCTCCGGGGATGACATATGTTTCTAATAACTTGCCACTGAGAAAACAGATTTAGCAGGGTAGCAGCATGCTGAGAAAGATAGCAGGATTTTCAATTTTCAGATGAAAGCAGCTCTATTCCCTGGCAGCCCTACTCCTAACCCCTTTAGGCCAGATCAAATTTTATCTGAAGCCAGCGGATGCCTGCCTTTGCCTTCAGTAGAAGTTGAATCAGGTTCTCTGCCTACCTGCAGTAAACAACTTGAGCTTATCAATTAGGGAATTTTTAATCAGCACTTCTACCGGAGGGAATCTGTTGCAATTAACAGGATTTCTGGGCTTGGTTATTTACATATGTTCAGCTCAACGAAGACCCAGTTTTCACCACAGAATAGCATCCACTCAGCAGACTCGCTGACTACTTTAGATCATCAAAAGGAAAGTGTTATGCAAATCGTGCGACTCTCCCCTGCACCTACGAGCAACAGATTTTTCAATCTATTCATTTGCATAAGGAAAATCCGTGGTACTGTTTCATGAGGTCAGGGTGGGTTGCTTTGAAACACGTCTCACATCTTCGTCTCTTAAGTCTTCCTGCAGGAAAGAAGGTAGATTGCACCTTTAGACGCTTTCCTTTCTACATATGGACTTGAAACTGAAGCATCCAACAATCTCAGTGCCTCAGAAAAGCCTCTATTGCCATAAATGCAGGAATATTATACTGTAATAGGATATACTGATATTATAATACCGGGATATTTCTGTGTTTCATGGAGTTCTCTGATAAAATCCTCATCCCCTGTGTTTTCAAACAGGGGCACTGATGATAGGTGCCACCTAACCAGCCCAGCCCGACATGAAAGCAGTGAGCCCCACCGGGGCACAAACCCCTTGCAGAGGCACTCTTGTTAAGGCAACGCTGCTCGCACCAGGAAGCTTTGTTTCACACTTGATTTAGTCCGACTGTTTGAAGAGCTAACACCCGACTTTTCTTCACATCTGCATGCAATTTTATTCAGATGGTTTTTTTTTCCTAAAATAACTTTTTTACATATGAAAATTGGCATGTAATATTTAATCAGATTCTCTAAAATTATTGCCCTGCTAAAAATAAAGCTTTTACGATTAACCAGCAAGACATACATGAGCATGTACATACAACTATGTGAACAAACGAAGACCCAAACTCTGTTACTCCAGGTCTGCATTTGGCACCGATTTGACAAATAAAGCGTTGCAAATGCTTTTATCGTGTTAATGGCTGGAGCTGCATTTTTGTACAGCTTTTCTGTTCCTTTTGATAAAATCTTTTCTTCCTGAGCTCAGTGCTTTGGATCTGACATTTGTCTATCAGTTTTATAAAGTAAGAATGAAACTATATTTAGCCCCAGAAAGCCACGGGTCTTAATGCATGCAAAGCTGCTGAAGAATCAGAACTAATCTTAATGAGGAAAACTTTTATCAAGTGTAACTCAGTCTGTTCCCACCCAAACGGGACTAATTTGTTCTGTTATCTCTAAAAATACCAGCCAGGCTCTTTGACTTAAGCCTCTGAAGCATATTTGTTCAATTAACAGCCATGCAAACGTACAACCACGCAATCATGCCAGGGGCTGCTCCCTGCCCACCTTCAGATCTTTCACGAAAAGCCCATCAGTCACCTCCAGGGAGCTTCCTCCTGCCCCCACCAATACCACAGGCGAGGTACCAAGATGGAAAGGGGAGGATAGGAGCACGTTCCTCTGCTGTACAGCTACTGAAGTCCAGCAGAAATAAAGCTAACACTGACTGATCCTTCTCATACGCCTGGGTGCATCCCCACCTAATGAGGAGGAGTTGAGGCTTTCTTCAAATATGGGTTCCTGGGGAACTTGGGAAGCTCGCTGCTGGTGAGTCAAGGCCTGCAAGCTGAAGGAGCTATTCTGGGAAAAGCATATATTTTTTTTTTCTTCCCTCTTTTCGTTCTTAACCTGAAGAAGCATTTCAAGATTTGGCTCCGTGGTGTAACTTCACAACATTTTCTCAGCTTCCACTGCACTGAGAGGGACTTGGGAGCACCTGGATCTCCCAAGTACTCAGCGTCTTGCAGCACCAGGTGCCTCATTAGCAACTGGATAGCTCTTAATGTATTAATAAATTGAATCTAGGAAGTTAGAGCAGAAAGCATGCTTAACACCAAGTGTGATAGTATATATGAATATGCTCACGGGCTCTCTAATTTGCTTTCTAAGCAGAATACAGGCAGATGACATCAATTTTTCTATCTATAAGTGCATCTGCCAAAATATTTTTACATCTGTTGCAAAAAGAAACCTAAATGTTCAAAGCACACAGAGTAAGAAACTGATACTTGGTATTGTTGGGGCACCACACACTTCCACTCATGCGCACTTTGAAAAAAGAAGATCTTGCTACTTCCATGGCACTGGCTTGAATTTCTGCAAAGACTCTTGATATTAGGTCCCATTATGACAAACTTAACAGGGACAAAATGTGGCCTTTAAGGGCGTATGTCAAATACCTAAAATATCTAGGAGGGAAAATTCTGAAACACGAACACGGGGTTTGTTTTATTACACATCTGTTATGCAAATAACACTCACGCATCGCTAATTCTGAAGTATAAATATATAAAAGCAGAAAATGAGAAGTTCATAACGAAACAAGAAGTCAGTTAGAAACTAACTTTCTCTAGAGCCAAATACCAACCTTTTGAAAGCAGACAGGGCAGTTACAAAACAATTAAAACCATAACGCATTTTTATACTGTTTGTATGTAGACTGCTTCTTTAACAACAGGTATATTTTTCTTATTTTTCCTTTAAAATGAAGGAAGAACACAGACTGCAGGATGCAGCCCAGGTAAGCAGGCTGTGCAGTTTGTACTTAATGGACCAGACTCGTGGTTTTGGTAAGGTGCTGGAAAACCACTGCCACAAGCATGGCATACGAAACCCCACAGAACCACGCTCATAATGTTTATTTCTATAGGCAGCGAGGCTAAAATACAATCCGACCAGGACAACAGAATGGCTGCCACTGCAATCTCTGTTTGGAAGTGGACCCTCGTGGCCCTGAGCAGGTCAGGGACTCCCCTGCTTGCCAGGGAGACACGTGCCCCAGTGTCTTGTGCAAGGACCAACAACATACACTCAGTCAGCCCTCAACCCTTGTTTAGCACCTTACACAAGATGATCTTAAACCACTTAAAACACAGAATTCCCTGCTACTCTGGAGTTGGGTGAGAAAAGTACATCTCATTTTACAAAAAAAAGGGGCAAGAGAACTAAAAAGAGCTCACGCACACCTACCTCAGCAGCAGGGGAAGGGATGGCACTGAGGACTGAGCCAGCAACCGTGCTGCTAACCGTTACAATCCCTTTTCTCTACCAATTGCTTATACCGTTTCGAGCCACGCTGTCAGTGACAGGGTCACTTTTGAAAAGCAAAAATCAATAATCAGCAACAACAGCTTGATTTCTTTCATCTGGACAAGTCATACGAATATGAAGAACAAGACGGAATTATCAGGGACCTTACTCTCTGTTGCTGCATGCAGGAAGAAATCAGAAGTAAGATTTTTTTTTTCTTTTTTTTTTCTTTTCTTTTGTTTCTTTTTTTTTTGTTTTTTTTTTTTTTGGTTTTGTTTTGTTTTTGTTTCTTTTGTTTTGTTGTCTTTTTTTTTTCCAGCTGATGTCTGCTTTTGAAAGTAACAGAAACGAGTAAAGGTCAGCAGCACTCGAAGAGCTGAACACGAAAGACTTCTTAGAAGCAACCCGCTAAAGCTCACTGAGGCTGTGCACACTAATGACATTAACATAATATGCTATAAAAAAAAAAAAAAAAAAAAAAAAGAGTCCTGATGTTTAAAGGCTCGAGATGAGTTTTCGAGACTTATCTAGGCGCGTACACAAGGATGTTTACCAGCACGGTGCAGGCACACTCCCCATAGCCATAAATCCATAACCCAAAGATGATGCTGGAGACGGAGCGCAGGAACAGGTGTCTGCCGGGACGAAGTTTCGGAGGCAGGTCACGCACGGGGCTCACCTCATTGAGGAGCCGGGCTGTGGGCTCCAGCTCCTGGGGCTGGGTGTCGGGGACCCAGAGCTGGTGGCAGCTACAGAGGGGTGGCCACAGCTCGTATCGGGGTCTCTGCGGCCAGCAGCCCCCTGCGTGGCTTGCCCCGGCTGCCAGCCACAGCTGGGGGCACACGGATGAGGAATTCGCGGCTGGAAGCCCATCTGCAGGGTGTTGGTACCGTGACACCGTCCCTGTGCTGGGGGCTCTGTGCCCTACACGAGGAGCCCAATCCCCCCTCCAGCTGCACGCCCAGCCCAGCTGTCAGCCTGTCACTTCTCCGCGGAGCACCAACTGCAACCCCGGCACCCAGACCCGTCACCACACGGCACCCAAACCCCAAAGCGACCGGGGACGCCCCCCGGCCAGCCCCAAAAACCCGGCCCCGGCCTCGCTGCGGGCACTGCCCCGGGCTCCCCGGGGGGAGCGGCGGGGGGCGGGCTCACCGTGCTCCGGCCGCCGTGCGAGGAGGAGGAGGAGGAGAAGGAGGAGGAGGAGGAAGAGGAGGCTGAGGAGGGCTGGGGCGGCCGGGCTCGGCCCCGCTGCTCCGGGCCGGCTCCCACGTCAGCCCGCACCACGAGACCCGGATCTGCCGGCTCCTGGCGGCGGGGCCGGGGCCGGGGCGGTGCCGCGCCGCGACCGCCCCTCGCTCCCGCCCCGCAGCGGCTCGGCCCGGCCCTGCCGCCTCGGGAAAGGGGGGGGGGCGATCCATGGAACGGCCCCCAAACGAAGGAACGGCCCCAAAATGAAGCCCTCCCTCCCCCCTCGAGGGGAGCGGGCTGTGGGGTGCGGCCAGTCCTCGAGCTGAGGCGTGAGGGGCGTGTGGTGCGCGTCGCAGCCCTCCAGGAGCTCCTGGCCCCAAAGCCCCTCAGCAATAAAAGCCTTCCTTATGGCAGCAGTCCGGCTAGAAGGTGTGGGGTGAAGTTAGGAATGGGGAACTTGAAGTGGTGGCTGCTCGAGGCAGCCAGCTGGGATCGGCCGTGCCTGGCCAAGGCGCTGTGCAGGAGGATGGGGCCAAGTCCTGCCCTGGGCACCGTGACCCCACACCATCATGCACCGGGGATTACACAGGAAAAAAAAAAATCTTGTCCTATGATGTTTTCAAGGCTGGCTTGCGTCCTTCAAGCCAGAAAACATGGATGCTGCTGAATTGCAGAGAGAAGGCAGGCGGGATGGGAGCTGCAGGCTCCCACCAGTCAGTACCTCATAGCACGAGTGCCTCCTACGGTCTGACACGGCCCACACGGGGACAACCCTGGCTGTTCTCATCACTTCTCCACGTCACAGCACGTTCAAACCCTCTTTCATGGCTATAGGGTTGCCATTTGTTTTCATCCGAGCGTTTTTTTCAAGCTTTGCATGTCAAGCCTACATTGCTCTGCCAAGCCTTGGGCGCATTGCCAGTTGGCAGTCCTGCCCCTCCAGCAGTTTTTGGGGTGCAAAGCCGTGTTGTCCTTACAACGTGGTTGGCCCAGCTGCCTGCTCCCATTGCGGGGCTGGCCCTGGGCATAACAGCCCACTTCTGGGAGGCAGCTGGCCACGGCCCACAGTCCTGGCTTGTCGTGGACCTTTCCTCTCCTTACCCGTGTCAGCCCTTTCTCTTGTCTCTTTCCATGACCCATGTGTCAGCCCTTTCTCTTGTCTCAGTGCCAGACTAAACAGTGGCAACACTGGAAAGTGAACAGAAGCACAGACACAAAGCCAGGCCATCACACAAAAAATCTCAAGTGCACAGAGCCGATGTTGTCTTCTCTTCCTCGTTCCAGGGAACTGAACCTCTGGTAAGGCACTAAGGATGCTAAAATAGATCTTTAATTTGGGAATACAAAACTATATCCCTACAATGTTTCCTGGAAGAACAGGTTTCTTGACAGCCTGTCCCAGGAATTTAGAGTGCAACAGAAACCATGAACACCAGCTGCATCGAGGTACACTTGTTTGGGCTTTCTCTGGCTTGAAGTATATTTTGGTTGTCCTGACCCAACACAGGACAGCGTTAAGTTACCTGTGTTAATGGTTTCCTGCACAGTGCCAGAGGGTGGTCATAAGCAGTACAATCATCTGTAGCTGCATCTTTGCTCACACCTCTCCCTCAGCCGTCCTCCTAAGCCTTTAGCAGGGAACGAGCCATCCTAGAAGCAAGCAGAGATGGTTTCCCAACACCATTAAGCAGCCTTGCCTATCTGTCTACCCCTCCATACCAAGCACCTAGGGCTAGTCACTGTTCTAGAAAACGGAGGTGAGATCCTGAAATCCCCAAACCAGAACCAACTTACTGTACTAGTCCTGGCTCAGATAAGAGAGGAGAGCAGTGGCAACTCATCAGTAGTGGAGGGGAAAGTTCCTCCTGTCAAGCTAAGGCATGAACACTGAACACTTCTGTTTTCTTGCCTGTGGGTAAAGCCAAGCAGTCTGTTGTTGCTAAACGGCTGACAAGCACACTTGGGCAAACTGCTGGAATTGGGAAGAGAGTCTCACAGTGACTGATTCTTGGCAAACAATTTGTACAATCCTAAAATTGGAAGGGATAGACGAAATGAGCTAGACAGGCTCAGATGCCTTGTCTGAAAAAAAAAACATGAACTTGCAAAGGGTCTGCAAAGGAGAGGCAGGAGCTGGTGGGGATGGAGACTGAGCAATCTACAAGAAAGCAGCATGGAACTTACAGCTACAGCTGTGATGACTTCCTCTCTTCCTTTGACTCAAATGCAGCCCCCTCGAAACTCATCGTATCACAACTTTCTCACTCATTTCTCACATCACCCCATCCAGGAACTCACATCACAGTGCAATCTCTTGAAGTTGTCCCTTGATAAGATATGCATGCAGCAGTGTCTGGCCAGTTGGGCAGCATGCTGGGTGATATGCAAGCACGCACCAAACAGCTCCTCTCTCCTTAATCTTGTTTCTTTCCCTCATGTTGTTACTGCAAAGTTCTACATATCTGTGAACAAATTTACGTAACTGGGCTCAGGAAAAAGCTGACCTTTTCGGTATCGTATTCTGCATTATTTGCACTGCATATTTGACAGCAAAATCTGATCATTTCTCTGTTCAACATGTATGTTTCCATCGGCGTGCTTGGAGAGCTGGGAACCTGATGACCCTAGTGAAGGATGGACTGCTGAAAGAGTGATCCTCGTGGAAAGAAACTTCAGAATATGAACCGTCAAGGAAGGCAATAAGAGCTACAGATAGTAGAGGGCAGGAGCAAGAAAAATCTCAGCTTCTTACTTTCAAATCAGCAAGTACATATATAGGCAGAGAGTAGGTATTTTGCATAAAGCATTCTGCCAGAGCATCCCTCACAATTTGGCCCTCCTGGTTCCCACGGGCAAATGAACAAGCCATAGCAGGCACTGATTCTATCTCAGCTTCCCACTCCCAGGCTTCAGCCATCTGCTCCCCTCACACTCACAAATTTAGTGCACGACACAGCAATAGCACGAGAACCTGATACGGAGGCTGTGTTCAGACTCACTCCATGAATTCTCCCTTCTGGCAGGCAAACTAGGATGAAAACAGTGATGACTTAGGCTACTGGTAATGACTTTACGAACGAAGGCATGAGATGCATTCAAGATCAGCTAGCAACAAGGACAGAATAGTAAATCCATTGATTTTGGCACACCAGAAAGAATTGTACTGCCCACTGCCAAGCTAAAATATGAAAACTCCACTTGAAGGGCAGAAGATGGTAATGTTCCTTCCACCCGTAACCCTGTACCATAGAGGAGGGTGGGAGCTGAGCAAAACTTACTGTGACATTCTCTACATCTGTCACATGAAAGTAGTGTGGCTGGGGCACTCTGCAAAGCAGCAGGCAGATGTCACATTCCAGATCCTGGTGCTAGCTTTCAACTTTTTTACCCTAATAGGCAATGGAAAAGCAGGAGTCATGCTGGTGAGCTAACCTGCCAAATAATGCATGACTTTGCTACAGATATCCAAGACCTTACTACTGTTGCCATTCCAGAGTTCTTCTGCTGATGTCCTTCTCATCTTTGCTGCCTGACCTGTGCCACTAGGTACGGTATCGCTCCCATACCGATACTTTGTGGAACGGAAATTCTTCAGCTGCAATTCATGCCTGATCTGAAAAATGACCTAGAAATGGGACAAGTCCTCTTAACAAAACTCCTTTTCTGTCTGCTCCCTCTTTTCCTGTATGCAGTCCGTAATAACTAGATAATGCTATTCCCAGAAGGAATCTGAAAAAAACTACACTGCAAATTTTGATGCTGAAAAGCCCCTTGGAAGACGTCTGAAGCATGGTCTGAAAACGGCATCCAAGAAGTCGAAGAAAAAAAGACTATAACGTCCCCTTGCAGTAGTAGCAAGGTATGAGTTGCCTTTTGGCAGCGACATGTCTTTTTAGCAACACTTCCAATTAGAAGGAGGCATCTAATTTTGGAAAAAGGATCCAAGTCCTTAGCAAAGTTGCTCACAGACATTCCTAGAATTCAGCGGGGATGGCATCGCACAAAGCACTGGGGAATTGCAAAGCACCCCGGGATACTAGGCAGCGAGACTGCGAATTAGCTGGCACAAAGACTGTATTGTGTGCTTAGGTTAATGTAACTGAAATTTAGTCGTGTAATCCCAACTGAAACAAATTTATACTGCTAGATTTTCTCAATGTACAGATACAAGCCTCATGAATGCCCGACCACAACCTAAGCTGTCAAGACTCACAGAATAAAATATGGCTGGGTGGAAGGAAGAAACCCCACTGAAGCTGTCAGAGGAGGGCTTTTGTACGGAGGGCTTTTGTGCTCTAGAAGCATCGACACACCAACACGGACTTTGAGATGTCAGGGGAAACAATCACAAAGGATTGCTATAACGCTGCCAGATTACAGCTGGCCAGTGACGTTTTCCAAGCCAGGAAATGGAGGAAGGAACTCTGAGACTGAGGAGGCAAGGATTGTTTTACAGTTAACTAGAATAATAGTTACGAGATCAGGCTGGCAAAATAATATTTAAGAATGGAAGATTAAGATCTGATCCACTGAATTGTTAATGACAACACTCATCTGAACCAGGCTGAAAATTAGATCTGAATTTCACTGTGATTGATAATTATGCAATCAGTGTCAGGAACATATTTTGCAAATACTTTGGGAAATCCCCTCTAAAAATGTGGTCTCAGTGAACCAACACTAGCATAACCTTAACAAATTGTTTTTCCTCTGGGGCAGAAACCATAATAGCAGCTGCACAGTTGTGGTAGCTTTCTTGCAAAGAAAAGATGAGAAGCAGTGTGAACTGCTTCTTGAGCCGCTGTAGTTCACAGCCATAAATTATCTGCAGCCATAAACTTACCAGCAGCTAACGTCGCTATATTTGTCTGAAAACTGCTGCCACTCGGGAAAAACACACATCATGTCACCCTCTCTCTGTGTTCAGAGCCATTTCGCCATTCTGTCTGAATCTGCCTCTGAATATGAGTCAGAGCCCTCAACTGTTACAGTTCTTACAGACTTGAAATAAAAATGAATCCCTGTTCATTTTCCAGGTGAACGTCTGATAGAAGAAGCCGTATCTGATAGATGAGCCACAGGCACAGAATGCAAGCCAGTAGGTTTGATGAATGCTAGTGCAGAAGAAAATGTGAGAAAAGGAAAGGAAAACAGGACCCCAAAGGATTTTTTGGAACACTTTACTACATCTAACTAAGAAGCAGCAAGGAGTCAAACTTTTCTGGTCAGGGTTTGGGAATTACTCTGATCTGAAATGGATATGCAGTTTTGTGTTTGGTAATAAGCACTCGGTATACAACTGAAATTTAAGAGTAACCTTCCATTAAAAAAGGCTTTATCTCCTAAGATCAAAGAGGGACGACATTTCATACATCACTGAGGAGGTGTATCAAGAGGCATAACTCTGCCAGTCAGTATTCTGTCACAAAGAGATGGCTGCACCTCTGCATGGACTCCAGAAGGAATAAATCAAAATGTTGGAAGAGAACCCGATCTATTATCGTGGTAAGTCATACTTTGGTTTCTGCAGCACATTCAAGCACGCTTTTCATCTTAGATCTTAGTAGGTGAGTACTGACAAAACCGAGGAATAACTCCTTTCTCAGCTTGCCAAGATCTGTGTGAACTTAATGCGACGGTTTTAGCTGGTGCACTTTTGCTCTTTGAGGCTGTGGTTATGGCACAGCTGGATGTTTGCTGCAGTAAGTTCTGTCAAATCTATTGAACAGGAGCTGTAAACCCTAGAAGTGGGTTAGTATATAAAAGATAATTACAACTTACGGAATTGATAACGCTATCAGGTCAGGAACAAAAAAAAATCTGTAGTATTCAGCTCATACTTCACACTTAGCAAATTTTGCAAAAATGTTGCATAAATTAAGGGAAAACATTTCAATGTTCACAGCGTGAATTTACATTTCCAATGTTGAAATGGGTTCTCGTGGTTACCTTTGTGTTAAGCTACTGAGGTCTAAATTGGACACAGATGTTGCCTCTAAAACTGGAGGTAATTACTGAAAAAAGATGAAAAGGATTTGAAGCTGGTGCCAGAAACAACTGAGGGAGCTAGACTCTTCTTAGCAGCACACAGTGTCAGGGCAAGAGCAACGGGCACAAACTGAAACGCATGAAATTCCAGCTGAACATAAGAAAACACTGCTTTACTCTGATTGTGGTTGAACATGACAACAGGTTGCCTGGAAAGGTTGTGGCATCTCTGTCCTTAGAGATATTCAAAACCCAGCCAAACATGGTCCTGGGCAACGTGCTTCAGATGGTCCTGCTTCAGAAGGGGGTTGGACTAGATGGTTTCATGAGAGTGCTTCCACCCCAATTTCAGTGGGGCTAAAATTATTTAAGATGGGTGACACGAAAATGCAGGGATAACAAGACACCCAGAAATAGCTGTGCAGGAAGGCAGTGCATACATAGACTATTTGGGGTTCACAGGTTTTATGCCTGCTGTATGGTTAGGGAAGGGACCAACAGCGTAACACCAACCACAGCATTCCTAGGACTAGGGGATGGGAGCTGCAAAGTCCTGAAAGACAATCATCCAGCATGACTGAATTTCTCCCAGCATGACTAACCTCTAATTGGGGAAAGAAAAATACAGTCTAGAATAGTGCCTTTTAAAAGGTGCCAATTTCCAATTTACCATGCAATCTTTTTGCACTCTGTCAGGAAGATGGGAAAGCTGTAATGGAATTTTATGAGCTGGGTTACACCTCACTGAAACTGCTATAATTGCTACCCCTCATTTGAGAAAATGCACAAGACAAGCTCCTCATACCCAAACTGGATCTTCCAGAAACAAAGGCGAGCACTACTGCTGAAAACAAAGGCACACAGAGCAGTAGGTATCTTCTCGATACTGGTCTGTGAAACATTATGTACCTGACGGAGATCCAAAGACCAGAGAAATTGCCTGCTTTTGCTCTGTTCAGGGACATTGCACATGAGCTGATGCACTAACCATCCACTCTTTGAATATTGTTTGTTTCACCTGACTTTATCCTCCAGTTCTTCCTTTAATAACTTGCCAGATCGCATTTCCTTGCTAGCCCTGTGGCCAGACTGGAGACAATTAGATTAGGAAAACAACAAAATCACTTTGTCTTAATTTGTATTCTTGAGTTGGTAGTTACTGGTTTATACGACTACAAATGCAGTTCAATTAACTGTTTCCATGACTGTGGTAGTTCAATTAACTGTTTCCATGACTGTGGTCTAAACAGTGAGTAGTGATTTAGACTTAATGAATTAGCTAAATTAGTATTCTACTGTAGCGAGATCAATAGAGAAGTTTCTTTTCCTAATACAAAGTTGTCCTAGCAGCTATGTTAGGATGGTATCAACAGCAACACAACTTGATAAATTACCCATCTGTCATGGATGAGCACTTTTGGGATGATCTCTGACAAACTTCACTAGATTGAAAATTGTTATTCTAGACAGTTCCAGAAGACTTCCATCAGTTGTGGATTTGGTAACCATCATGACAGATCATACTGTAGTTTAGCAAGATGGCTCTCATTAGAAATAAGTTCAAATTCTGGTTAGAATCTTCAAAAACGCCTCAGAATCCCCAAATTGCTAGATCAAGTAATAATAGCTGAATTCAAGAGCTCTAGATTTCTTTTTTATTAAAAGGAATTATATTTTCCCCTTTTCACGATGCCTAAGAAATCTTGTGCACTACAAAACAGATTGAAGGGATTCATAACAACTGATGATGCAAAATGTTCTGGAAAATATCCTCTCTGTGGTTCTCACTTCTTATTTTATTTAGAAGACTGCTTATTTTATAGCATGTATATTGTAATAAGAAGTCTTTAGAAGACTTCTTATTTTATTGCATGTATATTGCCCATACTGTGGTTGTTTATACATCATTAATCTACAATCTCTTATAACTGGAAAGCTTTTTGGAGTAGGGACCAGGTGTAATGTGTAACTGTTGCCCGCAGAAGCTTGATCCCGATTTTGCAGCCTGCATTGATGGCTCTATGTCTCAGATCACAAAAATTTTTGTGAAGAGCAAGAGGTCACATCCCATTCTCCCAAGCGGACACAGTGGTGATGTAGCAAAACAGTTTCTAACATAAAATACCCAAGTAAGTGTTGCCTGTCTCCTCAAAAGAAAAAGGAGGAAGCCAGGTGGAAGCACCCTGCAGACCCTAATCTGATCTACATGTGAACAGTTGGACCACTTTGTGCACAAAAAGCTTTCCAGTAGGTAACTTTTCTACACTTTCAGGAACATTAAAATATTTTGGCAGTTAATGACCACAGTCTACTACCAGTGCTGTGCAATTAGGCTGTTACTGCATTTACTTTCAAACAGAAAGTGTTTTTATTTTTTATTTACTCTGGATTCCCATATTCATTCAATTAATGCTTCACAATAAATGCTGCTCCAATTCTAACTAAATTAATTTGTCCTAATGAGATACCCTAACTCCATCCCCAAGCAATCACTCCACACTATCAGTGCCATTTTAATCTTCTCTCTCACTTTCTCACAGCATTTAGCTACTTCTCTGGCTACTACTGTGCTGAACAACAAATCTAAGCTTCTAGCTTCAAGGTTGTATATGCTTCAGCCCTGATGACATTTATGAAATTGAGATTTTCTGTGCATCAGTCTGAATCTGATTTGAGTCCCCATGGTCATTAAAATAGCAGAGATTGTTATTCAGTCAGAAATACTAAGGACAGGGGAGAAGATGATGTCCAGTTGTCCAGGAAAAGCTGTCCAGCTGCCCTTTTAAGGCAGCTCTTCAGTCCCTTTTGTATCTATCTATGAAGACTGCCATATTTTATTAAATAAAGTTACATAGATTTGATAATGTACTAAAAGTTATTACGTTATTAGATGGTAATGCAAAATGCTTAAACTAGTACAAATTCTTCAGTCAGAGCAGAAAATGTTTCTAAGTGGAAAAAAAATATACCAGCAAAGCAGTGTGGTAACTATATCCTTTATATTACTTGCCAAATCCTCTCTTCCCTTATAACTCTGATACTCATAAAACTAATAATAATAGGTTGTGAAATCTATTTTTGTACTCCAAACTTGCTTTCATTTTGAAAGGATCCTCAAAAGGATTGCTATCTTCTTTTTTGTAATAGGAAGAAAAGAGTACAGCTTCACAATTTTTTCCTTATAAGAAATGCTTTTAGTTCCCTCTGATCGATTTGTTGGTCTCCTGAGGCCAAATTTTTCAAGGCAGATGCCCACTCATTAAGAACATTTTAAAAAACTGTGACCTCCCACAGAATTACAAGAAGTTTGTCATAGCCAACCCTGTTTTTATTTATTTATTTATTTATTTGGTGTTTTTTTGAGTGTGTTTTGTTGTTTGTTTTTTTGCCTTTCATGAACCCACAAGAAACAGCTCCTGGGTCCCAAGGTGTAGATACCACCAGTTGAAAATCACTCCTCCACAAAGAAACATAAGTTTTAAAAAAATAAAAATGCTGTCGGACTTAAAAGGGAGCTGTTTGTATCTCGGTTTTCTTATGAAAAATATCAGGTTCAGATAAAATACTAATTTAGAAGATATTGCCATGCCACCAAATTAATGAAAAGTCCAGGACATAACATCAATTTCTAATGAAAACCCTTAACAAGTGAAGAAAAATAGGGTATTACTATTAAACTACCAAACATTTCTACACAGGCATTAATTATTTCATGGAAATTTTGCTAAATGTTGTTTAGCCATAGATGGCTTGATGTGAAATCAATAGCTGAATTAATTTCTGATCTAACCCCACTAAGTCAGGCAAGTGGCATCATATGTTTTCAAACCAAGTGACTTCAGGTAAATCTGATCTTCAGTTAGTGCACTTACTGTATTTTAAGAAATAAGATTCCAGCTGCTAATGACACGAAAACCACAACTTTAGAGAGAGCAAATCGTGACTGAAGGCAGCATCTCTCCAGTGGGAACACCAATTGCTGTCCTACCGCTTCAGGCATTTCCGACTGCAGAACCCCTCCAAGTCCTTCCTGAACACCTTGACAGGAAAGATGAGACAAGCCTTTATATATAGCAGCGGTGCCAAGAGCTCTCTGCAAGGCAAGGAGCTCCCCAACAGCGGGATGTGTCTCAGATAAGCGAGCAAACCCGCCCGGTTCCACCCAGGAGAGGGCACTGTTACACCTGGCCACGGAACCGGACGTGGACACGGAGAGGAGGAACAGGAGAGTTCAGCCGACGACTTAAAAAACTCGGTCAACTCGCACAACCAGTTGGTTATTTTTATGATAAAGCCAATCTTCGGAATGAGCTGAGTCACCTGGACGCTGCCACAACAGGAACACAACGTGGCAGGCAATAAATGCGCGGGATAAATCTGTTTTCACGGTCCCTGTGATGTGCAAGATGCCACGCAGGTAAATAAAACGGCTTCTGGCAGACAGACCTCTCTGCAAGCTGGAATAACCCAGAGTGTAAATTTGGAGGTGTAAATTTGGTGTAAAACAAGAATTAGATTTAAAACTGGCTTGTTTTTATCAATATTCTGTGCTTCCAATGTGTTGCTGATTTCTTAATAAAGCATATTATAAATGAGCTTATGAGCATTTAAATGCAAAGGGAATACCACCTAATACTGACACAACCTGTAGGGTTAATCCTTTCATAGGTGCCTCTTGAAGACAAGTGAAATAAGAATACAAAATATGTTACAGTGAAATGAGAATACAAAATACGTTACAATTTCAGTCCCTCTTTCTAAAGTGTTTGAAATCACGACACAGATCTCTTGAGACAGCTCTCTCCTCTGGTAAGAAATCCTCCAGCAACAATGAGAGATTTCTGATTTTTCTAAACTAAAGAGGCCAAGATGGGGGGGGGCAAGGACTGAAGTCTTGTTATGCAAGACACAAAAGAGCAAGAGAAGTAAAAATGCATTGTATGCTGGAAAGTTACAGATTCAGAAATTGTATTTTCTTCTTCTTATCATGGGGAACAACCACAATAAGTCCAAATTCTCTTGAGTAATTATAACAGAAAAATATACTACTGACATGAACTGAATAAAATATGCAAAATATGGAAATGAAAAGGAGATCACCAAGAATCTTAACTTGAAGAACAGCAATTAAATCACTTTTAGTGCTGACATAAGCATCTTGGAGTCCTCAGGCAGTATGCTGGGGTTGAGGGGAATCCATAGTCTCAGGCAGATGAGCCATGCACACAGTGGTTGTCCTGTATTTGTGGCGAGTCCAGCATGCCCACACAATTTGTGCATGAAAAAGAGCCACTTTTCCATGAAAATGTGGGGAACTGTTTCTGACATATAGGTTGTGGGATGGATAACATCTCCCATATTAAATGGGAAATTATATATTGTTAAGCATGTTTGGTTATCCTAGTATCGGCAACAGCAGCCTCTTCCTGCTGAGACTGGGCTGATGTCTTAAATTGCTGACCTCAGTTTATAGGCACTGATCCTATAAACTTTCCTCCTGCAATAATATTGTATAGTTACAACTTCATTTAATACACCATATTTCCTGCTCCTGCTTCCAGAAGTATTTCAAAGCAATATGCCAAGCACACTAAATGCATGGATACTCAGAACCGTACCTCCCAGTCTTATTATTTACGACCAAGACCGCAGGCAAAAGTACAGACCACTGCAGCTAGTTTGTGAAAGCTGCTATTGAAAGAACTGTCTGCTATAAGGCTAAATTGACAATGGGATTAATGAAGGAACAATCTTCTGAATTGAGATATACTACAAAATTTCACATTACAAAAAGTGAGCTATGTGTCTGCAGTGTTTGGTCTGTGGGTTTTTCTAAGGGTAAAAGACTGATGAGAACTTAATTCAGAGGATACACATAGATTTGTATTGTCGAATACTATAAAATATATAATGAAGTCAGACATGGAAGTCACTGAAATTATGCAAAGAGGCTGAGTATGCTCTCATTTTTTCAAAGCATTTTTTTCTTTCCAAGCATTTAAAAAAAATACTGTCTGAAGACTTCTAGTCTACAGTCCTGTTGTGGCCTAAAACCCTGTAGACTCTTCTGCAAATTAGTAAACTACAGCATTGTATATAGTATACCTAAAGGGGGTATACAATGATAACCCCAGCATGCTGACTACAGGGTACTGATTTTATGCGATATTTTAATGCTGGCAGACCTTGCAACTACTCATTTCTACCCCCCAAAAAAAAGCCTTTTTATATTCTCTATTTTTTACCAAAACGAAAATCAAAAGAAAAAGGACAACTAAAATGGGGGGGTTGGAAAACTATATGATGATTATGAAACAGTTGCAAGATAAGGAAAAATGCCTATTTAAGGACAAAGTAAAAGAGTGTGTTATAGTAAGGAAAAGAGATATGCTAACTCATATTAATTTGATTTGCTTTTTGCAGTAACAGACTGACATTTGTAATCCAAATGAGCACATGGGAATGAACCTAGATACAAACCAGGCAAAATCACTGCCCTTTACTGTGGCTGTTACTGGATGTCTACTACCTATAACATACAAACACACTCATAGGAACACAAAGGATTCTGACACTTGATAAAGGTCATGTTTTCCACTCCATTCAGAGCAAAATCTGAATATTAGAAGCTCAGCTTTTTACTACAATGAGATGTCTGAAAAGACATGAAGCATTTAACCTGCAGATTTTATGAACTGCCCATTTATTTTTTGTCCAAAGGAGCTCAGCACGCCATAAAACAAACTTTCATCCAAAAGCTCTGTGTAGCAGAGAGGAGTTATTACTGTTACCTTACAGGTGAGAACCTAAGGCACAGAGAAGTCATGGCCTGCCTCCTCAGAAGGAACTTAAACACATCATCAGGACCTGTATGTCTAAATTATTCTGAAGATAAAGACCCAAGATCACACTGGAAGTCATTAAAAAGAAAGAAGACCAAAACTGTACTCAGAAAGATTCTGAAAAACCTCATCTGAGAGACTGCATTGTATATTGTGTTAAAAACAAGCTTTGATCTGAAGAAGAGCTAATTTGATGAACAGATGCACATGGTACAACACTGTGGCAGGAAAATGGGCTTTTTCCAGTCAAACCACTGGGGAAAAGTAAATATGCACAGAAAAATAACAATATACATCTGCATTATAGCTGCCAGATTTATTTATTTTTAATCTGTTCAGCCCATACTTTCTTTGATGTGCATGTAATGGTCAAAATGCTACATATACTAATGGAGATAAACAGATAGCACTTAAAGCCAGAGTAGAAGCAGACAATCCCAACTGGAAGCCACTACAATCTGTTCGAAGAGAATGGAAATGGGCTTTGTTGAGACAAACGCCTATGCTGTATGTTGTCCTGCACCGTACAGAAAGAGCAGGCACTGCATTATCTTTCTATAGACCTCAGTGTCTTGAAAGCCTCCAGTTCCTGAATAAACAACAGTTGTAAGTGCAATCTCATGCTCTGTTCTGAAAATCTACCTACACTGCTCAGATTTTGCGCACCTTAGGCCGGAGGGATGGTTACTGCTGTCCTGTTCCTGTTTTCCAGACAGAGCAACATCTGTGGCTTGCAGCGTTTGGGTCTGCAATAAAATATAACAGTCCATTAGGCAGGCCTGACATGTTCACCTTTTATCTTTTAAAATCTTGTAGCAGGATCCATAAAAAGGGTTGCGTGTGCTGCCTCCCCATTACCTGCTCCAGGGCCTGCTGTGGCCCATGGGTCCCCCCCGAGCTGTGTGAGGAGACATCAGCGCACCCAAGGCGAGGAGCTGGGCTGGGAGAGAGACATGATGGGCACTGGGGCTTTTCCAAGCGAGGTTTTATCTTCATTTATTTATTTTTATGGGGAAAATACAGGTGTGAACTGCTGCATGGACAGGTCGAGCAGATTCTCAGGGCACGGGATGCGCCCTCACTGCTGGGTTGTGCTCGGGGACTGGAGCAGGACACTGGGCAGCCAGGTGTTTGCTCGGGGACCCCTCCGGCCGCTCCCTGCCGCCTTGTCCCCCCGGGGGGCCGCCGCTTTTCGCCTCGGGGCCCCCCCATTTCCCCGCACCGCCGGGGAGGCCCCGAGCCCTGCGGCGGGCGGGCTCCCCGCCGCCCAGCCCGCTCCGTGACGGGGCGGGCGGCAGGCGGCCGCCTCCCGGGGCGCTCCCTCAGCTCTGGCAGGGAGGGGGAAGCGGCGGCAGGCGGAGGAACCCCCCGGGAGCCGTCCATGGGCTCGCCGCCCCCCGCTGCGGGCTGGGCTCGGCTCCGCGCAGCCGGCGGCCCCTCCTGAGCGGCGGCGGCGGCGGAGCCGGGCTCCGCAGCGCGCATGCTCGGCGCCGCCGCCATTTTGGTGGGGCCGGGACTTCTCCAGCGGCGGCGGCGGCGGCGGAGCTCGCTGGGCCCGGCTCGGTGGCGGCGGCGGTGGCGAGGAGAAGGAGGTGGAGGAGGAGGTGGAGGGAGGAGGAGGAGGAGGAGGTGGTGGTGGGGGTGCCCGCTGCGGAGATGGCCAACATCGCGGTGCAGAGGATCAAGCGGGAGTTCAAGGAGGTGCTGAAGAGCGAGGAGGTCAGAGCCTCTCCCCGTTGTCCCCCCCTCCCTCCCCTCCTCCCTCCCCTCCCGGTCCGCCACCTTCCTCCCCTTCCCCCTTCTCCTCCTCCTCCTCCTCCTCCACCCCCGGTGCTGGCGGCGGCCCCGCCGGTCCCCCCCGGCCCCACCTCCTCCTCCCCGCCGCCGGGGGTGGGCCCGGCCCGCGGCCCCGGGGAGGGGAAGGGAAGGGAAGGGAAGGGGAGGAGGGCGAGGCCCGGGGAGCCGGCAGCCGCCGGGCCCTTTCCCCCGGGGGCCGAGGGGGGGGAACGGGAGCGTGTGCGGGGAGCCCCCGTGAGGGGCGGCCGCTGCCGGGCCTGCCCCGCCGCCCACGGCCCTCGCCCCCGCAGCCGAGGCCCTGCCCGCTGGGGGAGGCCGGGGGGGGCTGGGGCTGGGGCAGGGAGCGCCTCGCAGCCCCCTTGCACCTCACCCTTGTGCGTTTCTTGCAGGTAAATCCCTCCTCGCGGAGGGTGCTTCAGTGCAGAGCTTGCGTTTCCCCCCCGTGTAGGTTCTCGCCTTCAGGTGGATGGATTTTTAAGCCTCACGCGCCTTTCTGTCTCGCTGCCTAGCCCTCCTGGCTCGCTCAGCAGAGTGTTTCTGGAATGGTGTGCGCCTGAGGGGCGTGTGGTGGTCGGTAAGGCAAGCTGGCTGCTTTCAGGGGGCATCAGAGAAGTTTTGGAGCTGTTCGGGGCCCTACACGGCGGCTTTTTTGCAGTGTTGCATCAGTGCAGCTTCTGCTGTGTCTGGGGCTGAGTTGGCGAACGTCAGCCAGATAGGATTTAATAGTTGTGTCGTCATTGTCGTCCTACTTGGGATGATGTTGCAGGTTAGATGCTTGTGAAATGCTAATGTGAGCCTGGAACTCCTACCGCTGGTGCTTTAGAAATCTGGACACATTCACAGAGGACAAGCCAAGAGGGTATTTTTTTGAAGATGGTGATGTTTTAATGAAAACGTGTTCAGGGTAGCAGTAGGTAACGTGCTTTAAAATTTAGTGTGCGAACAGTATTGTTGCTATGCAGCTTGAACTAGCCCCTAGAAAAACATAAGGGCCTTGTTTTACAGCTGCCTTTAGAGCCCAGGCTGCTGTCACCAAGTTCCTGCACAGTGACTACAGAATTGCCTGTAAGCTAAGAGAAATTTCTAGGTGGGTATCTTCATACCAAAGCTACAAAGACTAGACCTGGTACACCATATAACAGCTGATCCTGTGGGAACAAAGAAGACTCGATTCGATAATGCTGTATAACAGCTTCAAGACACCTTCCCCTTGCTTGATGTAGGGAAAACAAACAAAAAACATGTTCTCCAGTTCAGGGTGTGGGGGAAGGGGAATCCATGCCAAATTTTCTTACTCTAGAGGTTGGTCCAGGAACATTTTTTCTCTGTTCCTGTTTTAGTCTATGCAGTGAAGAGCTCAGCATAGAAGGCTGGAAATAAAGACCATTTCATAGTATTATTTAAACTGAGCAAAACTTCCCACAAATAATAATTATGAAATATATTATGAAATTTTAAAGTTATAACACAAGAGTTTGATATTAGCAAGCCATATATGAGTGTTATATTGGCATAGAAGCGTATAGAACTGCCGCTTACAGGATATACTACCTGCATCTTGAACATGGAACTTGGGCATTCATAAATGCTTAGACAACCAAATTCTGTTGCGAATGTTCAAAGGCGATCAAACTGTGATGTCAGTAGTACCACTAAGCATGAAAGTACGTGGAATGAGATGATGAATAGGGAGGTATAACTAAGTGTACAAATCAAAGAGGAAAACAGATGTTTTCTTCTGCGTAATTTGTGTGCCAAGAGGAGCCTTAAATCTTGCTCCTTTTAAAAAAAAATAATAATAATCACCAATGGTGATGCTAAATTTGTTATTTAGAAGTTTAAGTCTCTCTGTGAAGGCAAAGTGGCTCACATTATCTGCTCTCAAATTATTCTTGATTTGATGCTTTGAGCTACACCTGAACATGAAGAGCAGCCCCTCTGTTTCTTGCAGATGCTTTAAGAGCACAAATGCCTGGGGGAAGTGGGTGGGCACACTTGGAAAGAATACAGAGGGAGTCTGCTCTGTCTTCCAGCCCTCATCTGGGGACTGAAATAGGGTGGTAGAACCAGAAATGTTTAAAAAGGAGAAGCTGGATGGTAATGAATCTCTTCTGCAATTGTAGTGTGTATTGGAAGCACCAAATTTCACTTCTAAATATCAGTGCAGAAAGAGTTCTGAAAAGTGTGTTTATCCTTGCTATAGATAAGGTGTACTGTTTTATATGAATAAATATACTTGTTGCTCTCTTTTTCTAATATAAATGGTGTTTCTGGGAAGTCATTAAAACAACTTTTAGACATGGCTTAGTCTCTGGCTTACAGGTAAGAGAGGGTATTTTGGAGAGGGGTGGCAGCATTTAACATCTTTACACACTAGAGCAGCAGAAGCATTTTTCTCTGCTTGCATTATTTTTTTTCTAATTTTATTATAAGCTCTCAGACATTAAGTTAAGGAATGGGATATTGTGCATTTAGCAGAGATCCTTGTAGCTTTGCATCTTTTCAAATATTTGAATTAAGTAGGTAAAGCTAACAATTTCTTTGTCAGGAGTGCTCCATACACTTGTGTGTGTAGGAAAAAGTTTTAAAATCCTAAGGTAGGTGAGGTGGTGAATCTTTAACAAAGATGAAGCTGTTAGTCTAGGTAGTAACTTGACAAGTTAAATGTGGTAAGTTACTGGACTATGCTTGTATTAAAACTTAACATGAGTAAGCAGTTAATTCACACAACACTTCAAATCCTAGTCTAGGCAAGGCATCAGTTGCTCAACTTTCTCTTTTCTTGTTCTGACATTTCATTAGTTTGTTATCTTGTTGGCTTCATGGCTTAGGCTAAACGAAACTCTAAAGTAGCAAAACACAAAAGTCTGATGCTGCAGCATGATGGAGAAACCAAAAATTGCTGGAGGGAGAGTAGTAGCCCAGTTTTTTCATCTTCCTTTTTGATAAGTGGACGACGGCTTTGGTGGAGGTTAGTCTTATTTCAGAATAAAGTTCCTGGAATGCTGCAGTGGGTAGCCAAATTCTTACCTTCTTTCTGTTTATAAGCAGCTGCCTTAGGAGGGGAAGAACCTGGCACTTAATTACTAGAAACACTGAAAAAAACCTTGTGGTCATTTAAAGGCTGACGCTGAGAAGTGGTAGTAGTTCATCGGGCACGTTAATGTGAATTTTTTTCATATTTTAATAAGCATCACGTGTATTGCTTGAAAGGAATGGTATTATGCTAAAGAAGTTTGAACCCTTCATTGTTCTTTTGTGTAGAAATGTAAGTTTTCTGGTCCTCTGTAAGTCAAAGGATAGTCTAGGTAATGAAACCACTACTCTGGTACTGAAGGTAGCACGCTGTTAAACACAGCCTCCTCCTAGCAAGGAGAGAGTTGTTGATGTCTCTACCACAAAATGTTTCTCTCGTGTGTATCAGAATGCAGGAGCTTATCTGTGTGGGAGGTAAACCCAGATAGAGCTGAGAATAAATTAAACTCAACAGCAGTTACAGAACATGAATATCTGCACTAGCAGATAGGTGAAGGAGCAATTAAAATTTTGAAATAAAAAAATTAAATTTTAGTTACAAATTTTTAAAATTTGTAACTAACTGGAATCCAAAATAGCTTTCAAGTGGAAACAGCAGCTTGGTGGCAAAAATTTAGGTACAAAAAATTTAGTTAGTTAAAGTTCGGTGCAACTTTCTTGCTATTTGGAAAAGCCATGAACTGGGGCTTGAAAAAACTTCATTACTTTGTTCCTATATAAGCAGTTTTGTGTGCTAGAAAGTGACTTCACTAAAATGGAGGTTTTTACTAGTTATTGTGCTTTGGTGTCGTTAGAAAGACCCGCTGGAAAGTGGATTTTTTCCCATTTGTTACGTAGAACCAAAGCAGATACAAAGGATTGAAATGCCTTCTGTTATGGCTTTAAATCAGCAGTGTTTAAACAGTGTCAATTTTCTGCTCATCTACGTGTCTAAGCTTTGATTGATAAGAATGGTCTGTGGAGGGCAGTCCAGGCTTAGTGAACACAGCTGGCCTGTCTGTGAGTAGAGCTAGAGTGGGCCTGGTTAATTTAAAAAAAAATGTTTAAAAATGAGAACTTTTAAACCAAAATCATTGTGTTGGTACCAATGTCTGTTCAGCATCTCAGGAAACTTGTGTGTGATACCAAATAGAGCAGGAGGGAGGCATCAATGCGCTGGAGCACAGTCTGCTGTGCAGAGGAACCCATGAGCTGAACCTCGTGGAGTCGAACAGTTGAGTACCATGTCCTGCATCTGGGAGGAGATGGCACCATGCATCAGTAGGTGCAGGCTGGGGACTGCTGAGGCAGAGCAGGTTAGCAGAAAAAAACCTCTGCGATCTAGTGGACGTCAAGTTGAAGGCATTTCAGCTGTGGCCTTATGGCAAAGAAGGCCAACTGCATACTGGGTTGCATTAGCAAGAGTAGTGAGAGGGTTGCGGGACGTGGTTCTTCACTTGTATCCGGCACTTGTGAAACCATTCCTGGAGTGTTGGGTACAATTTTGTGTTTTTCTGTATAGGAAAGACATTGATTTACCAGAGTGACAGTACCATGACAGTAGTCAGACATTGAACCAGACTGGTCAAAGAGGCTGTGAGATCTCTGCCCTTGGAGATACTCAAAACTCCATTAGTCGTACTCTCTATCTTGTGCTGCTCATGTTGGACCCACTTTGAGCAGGAGTTGTGGGACTAGATACCCTCCAAATATCTCTTCCACGTGATTCTATGTCTGTACTGTAATATATATAGTCTTACTTAATTATTGGTGTTTTTTTTCCTATTTGTGGAAGAAAGTAACACAGAGGCTACAACTGTGTCACCACACCTGGCAAAACGTTTTCCCTGTAAACAAACTGAAGAACTTTTAAGGAGAGTTTTTGTCTACAGAAGTCTCCACTATTGTAAGGCAATAATGAATCTTCTTTGTCTTTAAATTAGAAGCAGTTTTTTGTTTTCTTTTCTGGTGGATGCAAAACTGTCATAGTTCTTAGGTCGAATGAGTCCTGGGTTGGAATCATGAAGGCGGAAGGGATGTGAGTCTTACCGCCTCTTTAAGCTGTGTTTCTCTGAAATGTGAGGATCTTAACTTTAAAATAGCTGTTAGTGGTGTCCTTTGTACATTGCTGGAAGGAACTGTCTACTCTGTATTTCAAGCTCTGCCTGTGATTATAGGCAAGACAAGGTTTAGAGCTGTTTCTTATAATCAGAGGTCACCTAAAAGGATACTGAAATGCCTTTACTGTGCACCTTTGGTTTTCTTAATCCATGGTGGTGTGTTTGGTTATGTCTTCCAGCTTGTACTAGGAAATCATAGAATCATCTAGTTTGGAAAAGACCTTCAAGTCCAACCATCAGACTGACCTATTAAATCCTCTCAGTAAACCACGTCCTTTAGACGAAGTAACTCAGGACAGATCCGTGCACCTCTGCCTTTGAAGGAGCCGGTCCATAAGTCACTTTTTCTTGTTAGCTAAGGAGCATTTTGCTCAAAACAAAATGCATTGACTAGGGTGTTTTAAGAAAAGTGCTTACTAGTCTCCCTTCTAAGGTGATCTTTCTGAATTTACTTATATTTTTATACTTGTCATACAACTGTGCTTTTAAAGTATGATGTAGCTGCTAATAAACGCCAGCATTATGAAACACACTATGTAAATTTATGATTCAGAATACTTAATGCATAGTAGTGATG
Organism: Aythya marila; assembly: GCF_965140915.1. NCBI lineage: Eukaryota > Metazoa > Chordata > Aves > Anseriformes > Anatidae > Aythya > Aythya marila. The sequence continues at coordinate 52,969,810 of NC_139045.1, read as the reverse complement.
GTTTGACCAGACCTGTGAGTTGGCCAAGCATTGGTAATGGGAGTATTTGTGCAGGGAAGGCGAGATCTACTGCTCCTTCCTGCCTTCAGTTAATGGCATTTTTCTTGTTAATATGTATCCAGCTGAGCCCAGGTTTCCAGTGAATGGTCTGTATTGGTTGGCAGAACCCCAGAGATACTGGGAGTTAATGGAGAGCAGGAAAAACTTGGTCTCCATTGAAGTTGGGCTCATTTGGTTGCCTCCTGTGATCTCTTAAAAACCTGAGGAAAGACAGCGGTCATTGGTTACGGGACTGGGTTAGGCAGTTCAGGATTAGGGGCTAGGCTGCAGCTGCCAGTAGGTACCTTCTGAGCACAGCTCTATGTGGACCTAAGGACAACAGAAACCAGCCCACCCTTTAACCTTCCCAGTCTCCCATTCATTCTTCTGTGCTTGTTTTCAGGCGTTTGGCTTTAATAGGAAAGAAGTGTACGAGTTTGAAGGTTAGTTCACTTTACTCAGTCTGAAACTTAAAGAAACTTAATATTTTGTCACAGTAACTTGTATAATTACGAGACTGTGCAAGAAAGTACTGGTTAAGTCCAATCTTGAGCTGTGTCTAATGGTGTATCAGTTGCATTAAGCTTGTTAAATTAGTGCAGTGCTTAGTGTAGTTCTCAAGTTACTTACCTGTTAAGTGGCTTCTAGCTTGTTTTCATGATCTAACAAGGATTGTTGTCACTGCTTCATTTTTACACTGGTAAAAATGAATTACACTATCAATGGTATCAAATTGAGAAAATGCTTCTGGTTAAGCTTTAACACACAGGCTTTCTGTATCTGACAAACTAGGTAAAACTTTGCATTTTAGATGAAGAAAATAAGCAATTTAGTTCTTTTATCGCAAAGACTTTGTGAATTTTGAGAAATTGTATTCTCTGGGCACTTCAGGGACGTAGTCCACCTTTGTGCTACTAACCTAACAAGCTTTTCCCCTCCATATGCTATCCATATGATATTCATATGATACCCATATCATATGAAGGACTATGAGTGTTAATAGTTGTAATGTTTGAGTTGGGAGCACCTCAATCTGCTTGCCAGAAGTATTTCAGAAAGTGGTTATCCACATAATAAACAAAGTACCTCTGTGAGCAGCAAAAGTAACCTTGTTTGAGGGCTAGGTCTGTGTCTGTTACTGTGTTTTAACAGAATTGTATTAAGCCTGTGGATTGTTTGTCTGGTCATCAGTGTCCACACAGGAGAGAGATGTGAATATCCCTGGCTATAGAAGAAGCTTCATTCAGTCCTTCTGCTTCTGACACCAGAAAACTCAGTCAGTCACACTGCTTAACTCCAGTTTGACTATGCTGAAACAGCTGAGCTCACACTGTACGTCACTCTTCTGTTGGAAGGGTGACATCCTGTCTACTTTTGTCTGTTGTCATGAGACACATAGGAAACATTTTTATTTATTTCATCATCTGTCTTCATTACTAGCCAGTAAAACCAAAAGTTCATTAGAAAAAAAAAATGACTAATGATTGTGTAATTCTAGTTGCTTTGGAAAATTGAGGTTTAAGGTAACATGCCTTCAGAAGTGGATTTGTACAATGATTTATGGGGAGAAAACAAAGAAATAGATTTCAGTTATGTAAGCGTTTTAGTTCAAGTCAAATCAAGACCCAGAACGAGAGACACAAATGTATTATTTTTAGCTAGAAATAAACTGTGAGAAAGTACTTTTAAACACATCCCAATGTAGCAAAAACTTCAGTAGTAGAGGCTATTAGGAAATAAAGTAGCGCATACAAGTGGAAATCACAGTAGCTGTGTTTTATTTGCTCCCTTTCTGGAAACTCTGAGCCTTCGTGGCATTTGAGTAAGCCCTTTCACTTTGGAATAAGGGTGTCCATATGGGAAGCTAGCATGGAAAAACTGTTCAGAGCTATTTCCACGTCTTCAAGCTCTGGGACTGAGTGCATTAGCATAATCGATTTAAAATGAGCTGAATCCTGTGATTCCTTTGTATGTAGAATTACTAGCAACCTAAGCAGGGCAGACTTACAGAACCGACTGCAGAATCTGCCTCAAATGGTTTTGTGTTTATACAGTGACTAATTCAGAGTATGATTCAAACTGTTTATTAAAGCATCCTCTTAACTGTAGGGTTTTTCAGTTGTTTTGCATCAAAAACAGAACTATGCGTGAAAAATGAAGGACGTGCATCTTGCATTCCCGCAGAATTGCCTGTTCATTCAGGCTTTCCTGGACAGCATTATCCAGAGCAGGGGTCCCTAACTGGTGCTCAGTATCTCAGGGCCACTCACGTTAGGTTCAGGTTCCACTGCTGCAGCTCCTGCCGTGATTAATGCTTGTAGGTACTGTAAATATCACGCGTAGTTAAACATAGACACAGCCTACGTCTGTGTGAGGGTCCTACACCAGTACAAGAGTGCAAGTATGCTGCTGTGTGCGCAGCTTGCGTGGTGTGGTTAGACTGGTGAAGCTGTGCCATCCCCAGGAGTGAGACAAGTGATGATTGTGTAACTGCTCCCAGAGCTTGTGCTGGCACAGCTGTGTCACTTACACCTCTGCGTGCCCGTGACTGACACAGCTATTTTGTCAGAAATAGTTTAGACAGACACTAGAGCTGAAGTTTCAGAATTCTTTTAAGCTGTCCTATGGCAGTGCCAAGAAGCGGTGTCACGTTCCTCTTGCAGCCCGGTCTCCTCTTCCTGCTTTCATGCTCCTCCTAGTTGCAGTTCATGCTGAATGAAGTAAGAGTTGAGTTAAAAAGAAGGAACCTTCTTCATGAGATAGCTGTAACCCAGGTGGCTGCTGTGCCGTTGGATGAACGCCTGCACAAAATCTTACCCCCTTCTTTCTGCTGTTTCCAGCAGGACCTTGGCAGCTGGTTGGTGCTACCCTGATTTTGGTAGGGTGATGTTTGAACAGCTGAACATTAGCAAGAATGGCATTTAGATACCTTAAAGTTTTACTAAAACTTGGTGTTATGCTAGATCTAGCTCATGCAAAATGAGGATGTTTAATACTGATGTTTTCTGTTCTTACAGAAAAAAAAATCCCCCAAGTACTGTTCTTGTATGTAAATGCAAGTAATAACACAATTTTAAAGCTGATACAGGTTTAGTGTCTTGTTAAAACACTTCTCTAAAGAAAAATTTTAGAGATGCATTTAACTTAAAGCTGTGATAAATATGAAAACTTTCGTATGAGTCTATTGCCAGTACAGAAATATTCCCCAGTATTCATATTTGGATCTCCTTAGAGGTATTTGTATATGAGTTACATATTAGTATATTGATGAATAGACAAAATTCTTTGCTATTAGTATACAAAACTAGACTTAATTTTTCTAAAACATGCATAACAAGAAAACACAGTGAAGTGGAATAGAATGTGAAATGTGAAGGATTCTGTAGGATTCTCTAGGAGAGTTTCTGGATGAAGCTCAACGTTTCTGAAGTAGGATTTGCCATTTTGCTGCAGCGTAGTGCCTCGCACTTTGGTTTGCTTTCTAATAAAGTGATGCGTTCTGCCTTTCTGCTATTTTCCCATTTCTTGCCTAAGGGTGAGCTAACTGGATGTGATGTGCTTACCCTGAGCTGCTCTGGGAGAGCAAAGGGTAGAGAAGATGAAGCCTTGGCTTGCAAAGAAGGAAAGCCAGGGAGGTGAAAAGGGAGGCTGGTGAGTTGACTTGTCTTCTTAGCAGCCTAGGAGGTGAGCCTTTGAGTTTTCACTTCTTAGGGGTGAGCATTTGACTTTTCAATTCAAAAGATCGGGCATATGGAAGAAGAGAGTCTCAGCTGAATCACTGGGCTGGAAGTTGAGAGAGCTAATGCTATTGTTTAAAAAAAGTGGAAGGAAGTAACTTGGCAACTCTGACAGAATTAATTTGAATACTTTACCAATGCCTTGTAAACTTGTGGATAACAGGATAAGAATGAACTTGTTTTCATTTCTGAAGTTATTACTGTTAATAATGATGCCTAGTGGAGAATTTGAATTGTTATATTTGTATGGAGCAAACTTCTTATGCAGGAATCAAAGGCCTAATGTTAAAGTAGTGTCATGCTGAGAGTAAGTAGAGCTGGTTGGTTCTATAACCACATGCAGAATTTCTTAGCTGTATGCCATCATCTGCCGTTATTAAGTTTGTGTTTTGTAGCTGTGACTGACATGGAGATATTTGGGGGGGTTGTTTGCTTGTTTTTGTGGTGTGTTAACTAATATTTTATGTGGGAAAGAAATGTTGAGAACAACAGTGCAGTTTTATCATCTTGCATTAACGTGTTCCTGGGTTGTTGATATGTTATCGTTTTGTCTTGGCTCCTTTTTTTGCTTTTAATCTTTTAAGGAATCTTTTAGATTTCTGAGTGGAAGTGTTTGACTAATAAAGAGGATAGTTGGCTATGAATAACATACACATAAAGAGTGGAAAAAAAGGCAGATTGGAGAAGAGAGGAGGTGGCATGGAAGGCTCAGGAGAAAGGACGGATTAAGCGCAGAAAGCAAACAGAGCCCTCTGAGGGACTCCTTGTTAATGCTTGTAGATCATGGTGAACACAAAGAACAGGGCCCTTTTCTGCGGAGAGGGATGTTAGAAGGTACAGAGCTGCTCTTCAAAAGCAGTTTAATAGATTAGGGAAGACAGTACTGAGAAGTCCTCCCGTGGCAGAATTTACTCCAAGGTTTCTGCTGGAATGGCTTGTGTGTCCTACACAAGGAAGGTATTCAGATAATAAGACTCTACAGCGTAATCTTCTGCATTTTTTTTAAGAGCAGGCAGGCAAAGACATGTCAAAGTGTTAGAAATCGATAGCTGCTATGATAAGTGTGATTTAATGCCCAGTCTTTGGGAGATGTTCGCAGAATGACTCCTCAGGAGTGATTGATTCCTTTGAGTTTCCTTTTAGAGAATGCTTTTGTGATGGTTAAAAGTTTACATGAATCTTCCCCGACTGTTCTCCCTCACTTTATCCTTGGGTTTAATTGCCACGCAGGCAGGATAAAATGGGGTAAACGTGACTATAGCAATGCAGAGAGTCTCAGCAGGTGGGGTGGTCTGAGAAGAGAAGCTTCTCAACTCCAGCACTGGTGTGAAGCAGGGGAAGTGTTTAAAGGAGGAGGGGGAAAAAAGAGGCAATGCCTAATCTGACTAAAATATAAAGGGAAAAAAAAAAAAAAAGAGGAAATGGCACTGTGCATTGCATATGTTGCTTCAACACTCCTTATTTATTGTCGGTCTTGATCAAAATCATTTTCAAATGAGATGGTGGGAAGTTCTGCTGGTACAGCACTGGGCTTGTACGCACCTAGAAACTTTGGTGTGGATGGAGCATTTTCATCTTGGCAAGAAATACTCGTGGGAACTGTGTTATTACAGAACTTAACTTCTTTGGACTACAGAAATTAATGGTACTAGTGATGGCATGGCTCAGATATTTGAGGAATTGTTAGCCCAGTGATTTAGTCACCAAATTGGTACTGAATCAACAGGAGGTGGTGCTATTTTGGAAGAGCAATAAGGTCTTGGTGGGAGAACTGCTTCTGGACAGTCAGCTCGCATTGTGTTGACTCATAAACTCATAAGCTGGCTCATAAATTGTGCCACTAAGGTGGTTGTGGTGGTATCAGAGGCAGGTTTTTGGAGCACTGGACAGAATGCTGCTCTTGGTAGCTTTCTAGAGACAGCTCTGATGATGGTGCTGGAGGCTGAGGATTTATTCAGTTAGAGCTGCGAAAATGAAGTAATTTTATCCAACGTGATCCTCATTAAGGGGAAATATTGTAGGAAAACACTCCCCATTTAATTGGTTGAATAATCACTTCAGAACAGTTAAATATTAGTTATTACTCGAGGGGTGTAGAAAACAGCAAGAAGTGGCAAGGTCAAGCTGAGTTGCACCTTGAAAAGTCTGCTGGAATAGCAGGGAATTGCGTTTCTGTTTACATAGCTGAAGAAACATGGGTTATATGGGGGGCAAGGCAGAACCTAAGCACGATCCCCGAGCTATATTATTACTCTGTATACTGTGACAGTGTAATGCAGCCCGCTGTGCTTCAAGGCTGTGCACCAGGGAGCGGCCACAGCTATCACAGTAAGCTCAACATCTTGCAGGAGGGGCTGGGCTCGCCGGCTGGGAAGAATGGATCACAGGGTTAGAGATGGATTGTTCTTCTCTACCTCGATCAAGAGGGGCTGCTGTGTGCTAGTTGGGATGGAAGATGAAGGTAGCCAAGCTGCTATGTCAGTGTGCAAGGTCTTACAGAAAACACTGAAGAAAAGTGAAAATATTAAGTAGAAAATTAAGTAGTAGCATGGGTTGACTGTAGATTGTGTCATTGACGTTTTCACCCCTTTTGCTCTTGCTTCAGTCCTCAAGATGCATAATTGTGGGTTTACTTGCAAAGAACAAGAAGTCCTGCTGTAAATTTGGAGCAGCTGACAGCAGCTTAGCAGTTGACAGCCCGGAGAAACCAGTGGATGTTAGAGTGATTGCAGGACCTGAGCAGGTAGCTTTAGTGACCCGTTAACTAACCGTAGTGGTTATCTAAACCAATGCCCTTTCCTGGGAAGTAGGGACAGCACCTCCGGTGGCACAGTGCAGGTGCTGAAGAGGAGGTAACTGGGACTTTCATGCTTGATCTGAGCCTTGTGCCATGGAAGAAGGCAAATGGGCTTTCAGGTGTACTGGCCGTGATGTGTCTGCAGGGAGAGCAACAAAGTGTGCACAGCACCGATTTTGAAACTCCACGGAATTCCTCTGCACAGGGCTAGCTGGGTGGTAGGGGACGTAAAACGGAGGAATTGAAAGAAAACAATTGTGGAGAAATTAATTTCAGCTTGCTTACGGCAAAATGAAGGCTGAGAAGGGAAATTGATATAAATATAATGAGAGAGGAGTAAATATTAGAGGTAACAAAACTTGTTTAAATTGGAAAATAATGCTCTGACAGGAATGGGTGGGTGTTAATAGATTGTAATTTTGCCTAAATCTGTAGTTGAGGAGGCTTTTAACAGTTGTGAGGTTGTGCAGTGACCTGCTAATTAAAGTAGTGATGGGATTAAAAAATAAAGGGGGGGGAAACTTGGAAAGCTTGCAAGAGGCATGGGTTACCTGCGATTGATTTGGGGTCAGAGGCTGGCAGTGCTTGGCTTTCTGGGGGCAGTCTGCCCTTTTGCTGCACAGTACTATGGAGACAAAGCTTTGGAAGGGTCCTTGAGAAAAAAACAACTTCTGGTTGAACTCTGGTCAGGCAACTTGTGTGAACAGTAGCAGAAAAGAGAGCCAAGCTGAAAACTTAAAAACGTGAGGACTATAATTTCATCGGATCTATTAATAGCATCCTTCCCTTCTCTGGTGTCCTAGCTAAGGTCATGCGGGATGACACAAGACCTGATGCTGAGTTTAAAGTTTAAAAAAGATACATGTTTAAACAAGTAAAACTCCTGTTGCTATGTACTGATGTTAAGTTTTGGAGGTGCATGGTGCGTTCTTAATTTGTGTTGTGGCTGACTCTCTTGTTTTTTGAAGTGTGCTTTTGCTTGTCCTCAAATATGCAATTGCAGGTGCTTCCTCCTTCATGTGGGTTAAGGGATTTTCACCCAAGTTTCAAAGCAAATGTGTGTCACTAGAGATGTAAAAAGCTCCCAAATCATCACTGCATTAACTTGTTGGAACTTGCATTTGGTATCATTTACGTGGTGAAACTATTACTTAGTTTGATTTAAACAAAATAATCTTTTATAATTGTGAGTAACTGTGGTCTGAAAGACACCTTTTTTGGTAGGAGGAGTATCTAGCGTGTTTATGGAAAGGAAATAGGTTAGGGATGACTGTTCCTGACTGTTCCTCGGTGAATTCTGCACCCTTAACAGCTTGCATCATGTCTAAGAACCAGCTGATGGCAACCATCAGCTTCATGTTGTAAGGGCCTGGGAAGATGGCACAAAGTCTTTGAAGAAAATAATGTTCTATTCAGGAAATCCCTGATGTATTCAGTGAGCATGGTATATGGGATTATACAGAACAAACCTACAAGAACATACCTCTAAAAATAAAAAGAACTTCATAGTGTCTCTTTCTAAAAAGAAATTTTGCTTCACAGTGTCCAAAAAAAATGTTACTGCCTGTAGGATCTGTATGAATTTCGTTAATGCTGCTCTCTGGATTTGGAAGGCAAATTCAATGGAATGTATAGCTCTGGCTACACACTTCTGAAAAAACATATGTTTTCCAGAAACTACTTTTCAGTATCAAAATCCAGTGTTTTTATTTTGTAGGCAAGTTGGTGTGGGGTGTGAAAATGCTGAGGAGGTGACAATGAAATTCAAGTGTATAAATAAAATAGTACCTTACTTCTAACTATTAAAGAAAATATGATCTTAAACAAGGCTACAATATTCTGTTTAGTTCATGATATTGTTCAGAAATAGTGAGCACTCTGTTTGGGGAAGTCTTTCTGTGTCCCAGTGAAAGTGACAGATACGTCTATTATTAATTTCACAGCTCTAAATGAGAAAACAAAAAGCAACATGTGATTAAGTCAATGTAATTTTAGAATAATTTAGAATTCATAGCTAATTTGACAGATTGCAATGCCTTTTAAAATGTAACCAATGAAAATAACTGGAGATATTGCTGGGTTGTTTTGCTTATTTTAGCAATAGTACGAACGATACTGAATTTTCTAATGCTTCACAAACTGTCTTTTAATGGAGGAAAACTCCAACTGAAAGGTAGCCATCCACTTTGGGTTACTGAATTAAAAAAAAATAAAAATGATTCTTAAATTTCAAGTATCTTATTTTGGGGGAAATCTGTATGTCAAATGCTTACTTACGACTCTTTGTTTCTCTGTTTATTTTTAAGACGAGCAAAAATCAAATTAAAGTAGATCTTGTAGATGAAAATTTTACAGAATTAAGAGGAGAAATAGCAGGACCTCCGGACACACCATATGAAGGCAAGTAATATTTTTGTGTATGCAGTCATTGCGACTTCATGTGTCGTGAGATACTTTGTTTGTAAATTAATTTACAGCATTAAAATGTAGAGCTATGTGTTTTAAAATCTGATTAGCTTTTTAAATATGAACTGAAACATTTTTTCAAGCTTAAAGTTTAACTTCTCTGTTGCCTGAAGATGCATCTGTTCTACAGCAGGACAGACTGTCCGATATCAAAGGTTAGTTTACAGGTATAAACTGTGCAGTATGACCGGTGCAACGCTGACTTTGTTTACAGGTCTAACAGTTTTAGGTGTCTTAGCATAAAGAAACTAAGTTTCATGGTCTAATGTCACTATACATTCATTTCTGTGGTGGTTATTCAAAAATCTTTTGTGTTATCCTGTCTGAGAGAGAGATGCTATTGCAAGCTAAATCTGGGATTAATCTCAGGCATCCATGGGTCCCAGTACTTAATTTATACTGGAGTGGGAGACTTGTAGAGCTTCATCTACAGCTGTCTTCAAAAATTACCTTGCTGACTTTCTAGTTTGTTAAAAGCTGGTATCAGTAGTCATGCATCTCTATCTCTTCAGTCTAAAAAAAAGAAAGGTAATTTTAATACATATTTAAAAACAAAATACCTTGAACTGATCAGGTATGTGCTCTTAGCTTCTGAGATAGCAGTTTACCCAGTAGTGCTTGTAACTGCCAATGTTCTGTTTGTGTGTAATACCTACTGAGCTGGCAGAGACACCCTTTGTTAAAGTTCCTTGATGACAAACGATGGTGGCTTTTAAAAGATTAATTTACTTTCAAATGGTATTTTATCCAAATTTCCCATGCCCGCCTACTGCAATTTGAGTTTTTAGCTAAACTTCCCTTGAGATATTTTTGTTTACTGAATGTTGGAGACAAATTGTTTTGATGAAGATTAAAACAGTTTTCCAAGTTTTCACTTACTCTAGTTGCTCTGTGTCTCGAAGCTAAGATTGAGATGTGAATATTGCCTAGGGATCGGACACAGGCTGTCTGTCACTAGTCTGAATGATAAATTGTAATCAATTGGGGAAAAGATTTGAAAATTGTTGTCAGTATAGGTGTACATCCACTCAAAAGCCTCAGTGGTTGCTGATGAAAATCCGCTTGTCACAGCTTCACTGAGAAGGACTCCCCTTGGGATCGCGTCCACAGCGGCACCAGACTTAGAGTAGGGTCTCCCAACAATTCTGGCTTCTAAGACTGAGCAAAGGACAAGGAAACAACCTAATAAAGGTTGATGCTGGAGAATATTGGGCGGGGTAGAAAGTGTTGAAAGCTGAGGAGAAAGGAAATGGGTCTGGAAAGAGAGCGTAGAAAAGTGAAGTATCTAATGTAGTGATGCTCCCCTCCAGAACTTGAGTCCTCTCTGCTGTCGAGCAAGTAATGACGGTTCCCTTCTCCCATATCTCCATAGCCTCAGTTCATCAGTCACTAGGATTTAGTTGACAGAAAATGATGTCTGGAAAGAAGATAATTTCTTCTGGTTATAACATGTGCTTTCAATTTAAAAAGAGAATTATGCTGTGGACCTAAAATACGTGGTCCTTCTGGTAAACCCACTTGGAAGTGAATCCTTCTGCTTTGTGGAGCAGTTCTTTTGAAAACAGAATTGGTCTTATAAAAACCAAATCTTATTTACAAATGTTAAGATCGCAAAATTAATTGGGTACTAGGACTAGGATACATCTGAATTGTAGAGGTTTTTTTTGTTTGTTTGTTTGTTTTCCTCATAGTTCATACTCCTTGGGTGAATAGGTGTATGATGGCTTGCCATTTTTTTCCCCTCCAGGCCAGATTTATCTTGGTTTATAAAATGGGTCTTTTTTGGAAAATGTGTTGAGGGTTATTGGAGTGAAAGATGTATTCACGTGTCACAAAATTTAAAAAAACAACAACAACAACAACAAAAAACTCTATAGCAGCTCATGAAGAGAGTAAAAAAGGTTTTAATGCCTGTCTGCAGAACTGAAGTCTTTGCCCACGTAATGCAGCTAGACCAAAATTTCAAAAGCTGAGCACTGTGTGTTCAGCGTATCCTAATGAAAACCAGCAATCCATGTTTAATGCTGAATTTGTTGATGTGAAGTGCACGCAGGCATACTTGCATGCATACATACGTGCTCTTATGTTTAATGATGAGGATGAAAGGACACAGTAAATATCCCTTTTTGTGGGGAGTGGGAGAGAATTGTTAAATATACTGATTGTGGCAGGGGTACCATGGGAAACAATGTGACCCCACACTTCAATCTGCAAGGCATATGCCCCAAAGGGCAAAATCAGTTTCTGTCAACCCAAATCCTGGTGTTTCCTGACATCTGTGTACTTTACTTCGGAATGTTAATATTTCTGTAACGTTGTAATTACATAAGGGAATAAATGCATGAAGCCAAGGGCTTGCCAGTGTGTGTAGTTTACATTTTATCACTAAAGCAGTAATGCATGCTGCATAATTACTAGATGATTTCCTGTCATCTGTGGTCTGAATGACACAACAAGTATTTTATGGAGAAAAGCTAGCACAGCCATTCATGTCAGACAATTCCCTGCTACAGGAGGGAGTTCTAGGGCTGTTGAGAAGTGACAGAACAATAATATTTATCACTGACCACAACTGACGGGGTATCTGAAAACAAACTGCAGCTACAGAGTTCTTTTGTAGGCCACGCTGGGACATCGGTCTGTGTATGACTGAGAGGCAGAGTTGTTGACAAATTTACAGCTTTTATTTTTCTGTAAGTGTTGTCAATTGATACTGATCAATTTTCAGACTATGGCAGGACAACTGCAATTCAAATGCTGTTGCATTCCATGTTAAAACACCTGTTTGGAGTGAGGACCTTTGAAAGTCTACGTTAATAGCTGCTGTGTTTTACTGGAATTCAAGAGCTTTTTTGATAATTTTTAAACACTGTGTAACCAAGGTATTAATTTCAAACCAAGTTTGCATGTAAACCATGGTAATAGTGGAATTTATAGTACGGCATTTCTTCAAGGAAATTTATTAAAACTTACTTTAATTCTATTGTGAGATGTCCTTTCCAGGAGGAGTACAGAAGGAATGTTCTTCATTAGTGGCTAACTTGATTTCAAGTATTAAATTTTAGAAAAAGTCATACAAATACATGCTCACTTTAAAAATAAAAAATCAGAAATACCAGGACACGGCAGTTAGCATGCTGTTCAATTGCATATTAAATTTAGGATTGAGGAACTGACATGGATTGTCCAGGTTTGTTCAGTTTGTTTGGTTTTCAAGCCCATATAGCTAACTGTGAACTTCAATGCACAGCAACACGCTTGATAAATAATATTGCCAACTCATTGCTCCTTGCAGTTTTAAAATCTCCTGGAGTTGTACATGTACATTCCAGCTGGAAAATTTTGGCAGCTAAATAGACTATTATGGAGAAGGCTGTAATAGACTGTCTTTTACAGGCAAATTTTAATAGCAAGCAAAAGAAATGATAATACCCAAGGTTAGGCATTATATTGCATTACAAAATGGCATGGCAGTAAAATTGTAACAGGGATTGATGAATTTCTGTAATCCAGCAGCAGTTTAATTGGTCTCGTTCTTGCTGAAAAATTGCTGCTGAATTGTACTTTGGTTCAAACAAAAGAAAAAGCAAACTTAAGGTTTGTTGTTGTAAATATTAAGTGTCTTCAAAAGTATTTTGCCTGTGCTGTATTGTAAGTGAAGACAAGCAATCAATTTAGAAATTAACTATGATAATTTTGGGCTTGTTGGCCTTGATGCTGTTGTAGGTTCTTCTAAATCTTTTGGAGTTACCCTTGAATCAAGCGAGGAAGAAACACTTGCAGTAGGCAGTGTAAAATACCAAACTCACACTAAGCCGTTTCAGGTGTACTGTGTTTAGACTTAATTATATTTAAAAATGTGAGAGATGTTAGTGCCTTTCAATATGTATTCTGGCACAGATTAAAAAGGTGCCATAGGCTTTAGCTGTTCAGAGTGTTTCTTGAAGTTTTTTTTCCTGCATGTGGACCTCACTGCCTATATTAAGACCATTTGAGAGCTGTTTTTGTATAGAGCTGTTGCAGAGTAAATCACTCTTGAAATCCTAAAGAAAAGCGATTGTAAATACTTTAATTCACCAAAACTTATGAATCGTAGCAAAGTATATTTAAGGATAGGAAGAGTTTCTTTCAGAACAGAGGTAGAATGGGGAAAAAAATAGCAAGTGAGGAGCAATGCTTTCAGTTTCTATAAAAGCTAAACTAATGTCTAAATTGGTGTATCTGTTTTGTTCTAGTCTGTTCTTTTCATCGTTAAACTGCTGCCTGGCAAATAATCTTGAGTGAGTAGGCAGAGAGTTTGAGATTGCTCCAGAAGACAGAAGTATTGATAGAAAGCTTGAATGTTAACAAGACAGTAATTGAAATAGACTTAGGTAATGATATAGTAAAGGGAGAAGAAAAAAATGTTTAGAGAAGGGCAGTAGAAGATTCCATCCTCAAAGCTCATGCTATTTTTATTACATGCTCTTAATTCTACAAACTATGTTAATAGCACTAGTATGTAAAAGTGCAGAATTGGAATGAGTTACCATCTTCAAATAGTAACGTTAGAACTTACTTTAGGTAGCATTGGAACTTCCTTTCTTCCAAAGTATGGTAACTTTTCTTAGATGGCATCCTTGAAGATTCTGAGGTCTGGAAAGCTTAAAATGAAATACAATTAATTTCAACTGTGTAATTTGGAGGGGGAAAAATTCAACCTTGTTGGTAGGTATGAGGCATCAGGAAACAGTCAAAATAATGTTTCATATTTACCCTGTCCGCTTTTGTGGCTTTTCATTTCATTGGGTATTACTCTTGGGGATGTTTTATATTTTGGTATATTTTACTTAATTATAATTTGCACATTCTGTTTCTGAAATAAGTAACTACAGGTAAATGTACACATTCCGTATACCTAATAAATATAGATTCTGATTTGCATAAGCCAATATGACTTTTAGATTTTGTTTATATTCATTTATTTATAAAGTATGCAAAATCTGGAAGTATCTTCTAGGTAATACTTCTGAGTAAATTTAATTACTTGAAAACCTCTGCATTTAGAAATGTGGGCTTTGCTCACAAAAGACTAAGCTTGATTAATACTCTGGTTTAATTTCTAATTTGCTTTTGTCTTTTGAAGGTGGAAGATATCAACTAGAGATAAAAATTCCAGAAACATATCCATTTAATCCTCCTAAGGTAATATAAACACATTTGGGTAAAATAGTTTGTCTAACATGTTGTTTTGAGTATTACTTATTTGCTTGTGTGTGTATCTGTGTAGTACTTACCTTCTGCTCCTCTAGACAGATGTTGGGGCTGTCTTTTCTAGGTAGAAATCACGCAGGATGTGTAACTGTTCAGTCAGATGTGTAACTATTCAGTCAGAAATACCCTCTGATTATTCTTCAGAGTGCAAGCTGGTAAATCCTGGGCAGCAGTTTACTGACGCTCCTGTAATTTCTTTTTGGCAAGATACAGCTTTCAGATAGTTCATTTTGATGCAGAGAGTATTGATTTCTGCCAGCCACACCTCAGAATCACTGAAGAAATGCTGTATTAGATAGTTGTTTGTTCTTTTAATTCCTTAATTACTTTAATTCCTTAATTACAATTAATAACTCCATAAGCTACATTTGGTGAAGTCTTGGGTTTAACCTGCCAAATTTGTAGAAATAATTAAATGCAGCTAGACATGCAGTTGTTATGACCTGCAGGACCAATAGAAATAATAATATCTTATTGTAACTCCACAGAAAATTGTAAAAGTGCACAAGGATGAGAGATGTGAAAAATGTTTAAATTTACTTGCATGTTTCTGGAACTTAGTGCCCTTCCAGTTTTACCGCATCTTTTTGTGTCTTTCTGGCATTTTCAATTTGTCTTTGCTTCAATCTTAACTAGATCAGAACAGTGTTCTTCCCCAGCTGTGTGCAGCTGCGATTTTATATTCCTGTACCCTTGTTTAGTCCCTTCTTCAGGGGTTTATGATGAGTCAGCAGGCTCCTGAGTTATCTTACAGCTGTCTTAGAGCTTCTTGATTGGCTTTCTGGTTAAGTCTGAAAGATTTCTTTGATTTAAGAATGTCCTACATCCTGTTTTTTTTTCACTCTAGCGTAGCACTGAGAAGGAACTAGGGAAGAGGAGGAGGGGAGAGATGTCAGTAGCTCTTAGCTCTTGTCCCTTGAGTGACTTCCTTGAGTCTGGAGTGAAAGACACAGTTCTTCTTACTGAAATGTCCGTTGGTTTCAGTTCTCTCATCTGCACATGTTCTGGTGGGAGCTAAAATAAGGAGGGCTGAAACTGGCCATAGACCCAGAAAGATGGGTCTATGGACCATGGTTTAATTGCTGCTTTAGGGCTTGGTGCTCATTGCCAAGGCTTATGGGTAGCTGTTAGAAACTCAGTGCACTGTAGCATAGTACTGCTTTTTCTGGAGTAGGAATTTGTGAATTGGAGGCCTTTTTGCTTGTGTCTAGCCCTGCCTTTCATCTGAAAGATTTCTTTATCTTGTTCAGAATGTGGTCTGACAGCCATTGTTAACCTGCATTCACTGTGAGAAAACACCCAGAATTTACATGGTGGGTTTTTTTGTTTGTTTTGTGGTGTTTTGTTGTTGTTTACAGAGTTGAGGCAGACATGATCTCTCAGTTTCTGTACTGGAAAGCAGAAATGTATCGCCTCACCTCTTTATACACCATTTTGTGGATTTGATTTTATCGTAGCCCTGTATGTACAGTATCTTGCAGTAGTACTTGACAAACGATGTGTCCTGTGTGCTTAACATGCTTGCAGATCAGGGGCAAAAGATGAAGGAAAATCTGTGCCATTCATAAAATGACAAGAGTTTAGGATTAAGAGATACAGATGGGAAATGCAGAGACAGGTGAAAGTCGGTAGAAAGCAGTTAAAATGCAGCTTAAGAGGTTTGAGGAAAATGAAGAAAATTCTATATATATAATCACAGGTTTGTATACATTCCTTTCAGAGGACAGCTTTGCTTCATGAGAATTCTAAAATAAAATGCTACTTTTAACTTTCTCGGTGTCCTTAAAATTAAAAAGGATTTTTAATGCACGCTTTATAAGCGTGAATACACTTTTTAGTGTTTAAAATGTGGACGTGATCAATGAGTGAGTGCTGAGACTGCTGCTGGAAGAATCTTGTCTCAGCTAAGAAAAATAATCTATTTAGGGTTTGGTTTGTGGAAGAGCATTGTGCATAGGAATAACAGGACTAGAAAGTTGTAAAAGTAGTGTGACCAAAGAAATTCTTTTAACTCCTATAGTTATCAGCAATTTCGCTGAACAGTGAGATCCAATGGCTACATCTCAGGTTCAGGGACCTGTTTCACAGCATTAATTGAGGAGACTTTCCAGTGTTTAAGCTAATTTGACGATGTTGGAAGATCTAAGTCTGTATTTAACTGTTGTTGGAACATTGGTAGTGTTGGAAGGTATTTCAAAATGACTTCTGGTGTGCCCATGTGACAGTATCCAGGAAAACAGCTGGGGATAATTTTGGTGTACTCAAATGGGCAGTCGTCCATTTCTCAGTAAAGCAAGGCTGTGTTGGATTTGCAAACCTCCTGAAATATGTCATATCTTATGTCTTTGTTCTGTTTTTAGCTTGATCTTTCCTAAATTAGTATTTTTCCATAATATGATTATAAATGATGCATTTTAAATGTTTACTTAATATACTGCATGTAATAACCATTTTATTTTATTTTATTTTTTTCATTTTCTTGTGTTTTAGGTGCGGTTTATCACCAAAATATGGCATCCTAATATTAGCTCAGTTACTGGGGCCATTTGTTTGGATATACTGAAAGATCAATGGTAAGATTCCCTACAGGCTTAAATATGCAAAATCAAGTGTACCAGCCTCCTGGATGGGAGGCAGCAGCTCATGTTTGCATCTATAATTTCATGTGTCCTTAAAGCTTAAAGTATTGCAGTAGACTATTTTGAGTTGAAAAGAGGATCCTAATGAAATAGCTGGGTAGTAATTTTGGGAAGTATGAAGTACTGATATTAACTGAGTAGAGAGCTTTTTTGTTTATTTTTGCATTAGGATTAGGGTGAGCATTTCATTGTTAATGATTTTTATGTAATTCTCCAGTAACAAATGCTACCTGTTGCCTCCTGAATTTTGTCCTTTCAGCCTCCTGAGGTGTAAGCAGAAAAACCAAGTGCTTATCTTCATTGTGATTCTTGGCTTGTGCTTCCAAATAAAATTAGTTCCCAAAGAGCTAAAGCAACACATGGAGTCTATCTGGGAATCTAAAAGTGTAAAAGGTAACAGGTAGACAATAGGAAAGAGGAGACCACCATACTAATTCTGTCTCAGTTATAGTTGATATTAATTACGATAAGAACCTCTAAACCATTTGCAGTTAAATTGCTTGTCAATTGCTGACTTTGGTTACTTGTTACTGGAACAGCTCTGAAAAGGTTGCAATGACCAAAATCCTTGGAACAGATCAGTAAGTGTGCAAACTGTAACAGCCGAGCTCATTGTAGGTTTGTTTTTCCAAGTGGCACAATATGAAGTACATGCACCACTTGTGCTGTAGTTCTGATGTCCGGCATAAGAGTGGAGTTCATCTTTGTTTCTTTCCTCCATGTCTGCCCCAAAAGAATAGGAGTGTAATTCCCAGCTAGATCGATGCTTCTGACTTCCACAAGTTAATCAAGACCAGTATTGGTCAAGCAGGTGTCAGCTGGGTTTGGAAGAGAAACTCTAGAGCAGAAAGCTCGAGTTCAGGTCTTACAGTTGACACGTTGGGAGTACGCTTCTGTATGGTGATAAGATTATGTGAAGCGTGGCATAACTCAAATGAAATACTAAGAAGCTGTACTTGTTATTACTTGTCTTCTTAGTTATTGGAAGTGCTTATTTTTTCTTACAATCTTGCAGCACTTGACTATATTTCAGGCAGTGTAATCTTTCAACGTACATGGTATATTGTATAGTTTTTCTATCACTAAAGCCAGTACTTCTCTAACCTACACGTAGCTATTTATCCCACCCTACAACTGTACTGGAGATACACAGTTGAAGAAACATTTAAGTGCAGTTTCCTCAGATTATAACCAGTTTAGCAAAAGGGCAGAAGGAAGGCTGGCTGGTTGATTTCTGTGCTGGATTTTTTTTCTTTGGTTGGCTGTTTTGGGGTTGTTTTTAGTCAAAATAACAAACTTTGGGGGATCTTTTTAAGAGATTGTTTCACTGGTCTGATCTAGAGCATGTGAGCCTACCTGGGAGAGGGGTTTCACTCGGGTAAAGCTTAGATAGTGAGTGCACGGGAAGGCATTCTTTATTTCTAGCAACAAAGATGGCTAACAGGGAACTGCATCCCAGTGTCATTAATACTCTCCTGCAAGGAATTTGTCCAAAGCTTATAAGTTCAGGGTTGTCTTTTTTCCTTCCATCTTTTGCTACTTCTTTACGTGCTGTCAGGTTGCTTTATTCACAGTATCAAGGTCTGTGACTTTAACAAGTATCTTCAAGGCTATCTGAAGCTCCTAAACTCCTGTGGTTTTTTTAAATGACATCTGTCACTTTCTACTGAAAACTTGGAGGAAAGAGTTCCTAGCAGAAGCAGAAGTCTTCCTTATTTTATCATATTTGAAAATAAAAGCGAAGTCACTTAATGGATTTTTTAAAAGACATTTTCTTGTTGCCATCATGTTAATATATTCTCTAATTATTGTTTCCTGTGAGGAAGGATGAATATTCTTGCCTTTGCAGCAGTGGACTAGGATTCAGGAGACTACACTTTGGAACAGGTCCTGGAACAGGTCACCTTTGTCTTTGAGCATTGCCAGACATTGACTTAAAACTCAGTCTTATCCCACGCAGTTGCTGCTGCTTTAGGAATTAGGCAGTTAATGGCTTTCAGATGAAAGCTCCTGGCCTCTTCAGCTGCTGATCAAGCTAAAAAATGTAAAATATCAAAAGGCAACAGACAAACATTTAAGACCCAAAGAAAGAATGAGCTTCCTCTTTTTTTTTTTTTTTTTTTTTTTTCAAATTGAAATTTGGCAAGGAAGACCAGGAGAGGAGATTTGACTTGTGTTCTTGTGATCTTTGAAAGTTAGGTCTTGCACAGATCACCTAATCTGTGTCTTAGTTCTGCCAATAAAGAAAGCATCTTACCTTCCATCATCAAGATGTGTACAAAATAGGGGTATCTGAACCAGAACTGCCTTCTGTGTATTTAAACTCTGGCACAGGGAGCACCAATATCACACCAGTTGTGCATCATTGAACTCTTCCTTTGTAATGCTGTCTTCATCTAGAAGCACTGAGGGAAGAATTTCACAGACCTTGGTGGTAGCAGTGGGGTAAGGCTGCTTATGTGCTATATGCCCTTTCCAAAATGATTCTTGATGTAGTGATCCCTTAATTTTCTAATGTGTTGCTCTCGGCGATTTTTTGTGTGTGGTCATCTTTGTTCTGTTTTTTGTTTTTTGTTTTTTTTTTTTTTTTTTTAAATCACAGCATGGTAAGTGAAAATTGCTAGCGTGGTGTTGAAATGCTTTTCAAAGCCCCAGGTCCTTTGGGAGAAAGGACATGGTTCTGGCTACATTCGTCCCTTCTTGTTTGAACAATTTCAGTGTGATAGTTATTGAAACCTGAGATACTCTGGTAGTTTTGTTCTAGAAGGTAGACTTAGTCTCAATCTCTCAAGTCAAATCTCTTAGTAACATGCTCGGTTTCTGAAGTGCCTTTGACTTGTAATGGTCTTAACTGAATAATGCTCTTGTTGCTGTGTTTTAAATGTAACGTGTAAATTCCAGTTTGTATCTGTGGTTTTCATTGAGGTCAGTGGGAGCTGAAGGACAGAACTTGGGCCTATGAGAATATGGGCCTAATATTGCTTTTTTTTTTTTAAGAGTTAATAAAATGATATACACGACAAATACAAACACAATTTTCATGTATTTCTGTAGTTAAAACATGTTTCTCCCATACTTACCCATCCCGTGGTAATGATTTTCTATTCTAATGAGCATGGCTGAGATATTGTTATGCGTATTGGCAGAAGCTTTTGTCAGATTGTGAAGTAATGCCTTTAAATGTTTTTGTAATGAGTTTAATGAATTTCTTTCTCCACAGTATACGGTTGATGCTGAAATTCTCTGCAGCTGTGGATTTTCATGTTTAGATTTGTAAATACCTGTTGTGCCACTTTGTTTGCAAAACAACTATTGTTTGTTGGTGGAATTAAAATTGGTGTATGATTTTATAGGAAGAATATCTTTTTATGCTGATCTGATCTGACTCCTGTTATGTGGTTTCGCTTAATGTAGCCTATATTTATCTTCCGGGCTAGTGCTCTATCCCTTAATTTTACTCTTAAATAGAAAATGTATCCAATACTTTTTGTTGAAATCTGAGAGCCAAATTGTTTGAAAGCTGTTTTGCATGCATCCCTTGAGCAGTGAATATCAAACGGGCGTGTTGTGGCTGTGTGCTGCTACAAAAAACTATTGGCTGTTGTGGTTTTGACAAGCAAAATAAAAATTAATTAGAAGAGTGTGGCTGTGCTGGAGCATTCAAGCTTCAGTTTTAGTTGAGATGCAAAATCGTTATTGTAGGAGGTAATGCAATTTTCATGCATAGGCAACAACCAGTTAGTAGTAATCATCCCGGGCATCTATACCTGCTGGGTTTTGCTCAGGTTGTTTGAGGAACGCGGCCTCTTCAGAGCTTTGAGAGGAATGTGGAGAACATTAACGCTGTTTGAGGTAACTCACTGGCACCCTGCCATCCCCCCCAGCCCTGATGTCAAAGCCCCCCCTGTCCAGTCTTGCATTTCTCCTCTTGTTAGTGACTCTACAGCAGGCTTCTGCTTAAAGGCCTGATTCGCCTCCTCCCTCCATAAACCCTTGGTACAAATTCCCAGAGCTTTTCTCTTGGATCAACAAGTTTAGTTTTACCACAAATTGAACAAATATTGCAGATTATTTAATTAAAATTAAAAAAAAAAAAAAAAAGCAGTTTCCAGCAACCATGCTTGGTTGACAGAGCAGAGCAGCAGCCTGCTGGCTGCAGCCGTTCTGCTGGGCTACCTTTCAAAGGTGAAGTACCAGAAAGCCTGTGTTCTGAGAGGGGTGTGTGGAGCATAAAGAGAAAATTATTTAGCCTTTAAAAATGATGGAAGAGGGAGAGAAGCTGGCAGTGTTTTGTAATCCTCTTAGGGCTCTTTCAGCTTATCAAAAGGTAAGAGATTTCTTACCTCGGGCGTGCTGGGCACAACTGGGTTGCCGTGCTTTATAATATTAGCATTGTGCTCACCCGCAGCTAAGGCTGCTTATTTTTAATGGAAAAGCCCCAAGATTAAAGAAAAAAAAAGGCAAGCATGTCCGCATATGATGTACAGACATCAGATCCATCAGCTTCCTGATTCACTCCAGGTTTCCCTTAGTGGAGTACGTTTCTGCACTTCACTTATAAATTTAACAAATGCCATGCCAATAGAAAGCCTGTACTGGGGAGAGGAGGTGCAGGGTGGGGGCTTTTGGTTTGAACTCCTTTCCTGTTTCTCACTCATTTTATGTATGTCAAGATATCTACCGTGCTTAGTGGCTAAGCAGTGTTTTGGGGCAGGGTCAGGAGTTACTAAGTTTAAAAGAACCAGAAGCCAGTAGTGTTACAGGACTTGTTGCAGGGCAAATAGGATGCTGGGATGTAAAAGGTTTACCTTCAAAGCTCATGATATATGCTGCCTGCTTTTTATATATAATTTATAAGGTTTCAAGTGAATTGCTGTACCCTCCTTGAGCACTGTGTTCCAGGAAAGACAGGAACCATTGGAAAAATCCAGACCAAAGCAATAAGACTGATGGCCTAAGCAAATGTGACCTTAGCAAACCATTTCAGCATGCCGAGTAGCGATCACAGTGAAGCACTGAAACAGATTTTCCAAGAAACTTGTGAGGCTCCAGTTAAGAACAGATTAGACAAAAATCTGTCAAGAGTAATACAAACCCGTGCCTTTAGCAAAGAGGAGAAGGGGAAAAATAATTTAAACCCAAACGTGCAGCTAGCTTGCATTACTAAAGGGAATTGCTTGAACTTGATGATAGCATGTTGGTGCATAAATCCACACCTAGAAATGAGCTTCAAGTAGAAGAGGAGTTGGAAATCTTTTTTCTTCAGAACTATGTTCCTTAAAAATAAGCCTTTGAGGAACACTGGAAAAGGCAGATGATGGCTTTCAGTTGCAAGTTGGTCTTAAGGAAAATCCTCACAACTTTTTTTGCAGCACATTCTTTGTAGCTTGTGGGCCACGGATTTTGTGTGCCTGTGTGTTTTCTTGTTTGTTGTGTTTGGTTTTTTTTGTGCCACTGTCAGCCTAGATTTTACTCCAGAACTGATGATGACAATCGTTTCTGCTCTTTGCTAATGAGGAACAGGTCCTGCTTCTCCAGTGTCTGTGAATGTAATTCTGCACAGTCATCTCTATTTGCTTTATTCTCCCCAGAGAAAGTAATGGGAAGAAAGAAGAGGACTTTTTTAAGGAAATGGGGGAATAAGAATCTATTTTTAGCTGTCCCTCCAATTTCTTCTGGGAATCTTAATTTGTTTCTGAAAAATTAAGTCTAAACTATATAAGTACGAAGTCTTTTTTTTTTAAGCTTTGATCAGGAAAGCCAATGGATGTCCTCAAGGTAGAAAATGTTAAATGAGTATATGACAGCTACACTAAATATGTCAGATTTTCTTTACTGTTAATCATAAACCTTAATTTTCCATTTTTAATAGAAATAACCTGCTACAGTTTCAGCTTTTTAATAACTTAAGGGTATTTCTTTGGTTGTATCCAATGAAGACTGTCTTAGTATGCATGAGATGAGGAAGCCATTCTGGGAACTGAGACTTGAAAAGTTGTAAACTACATTTTTAAACCTTTTTACATATGTAGCTAAACTAGTCATGTCTATAAGCTTATTTTTTAGAGTTTGAGTTGTGAGTTAGCATATAGCCATCTGTATATCCAAATGGATGAGGTATTTATTTTTATTACTCATTTTGAAATCGGAATGTCAGAACAGAAGTTCAAATCCCAGTATGATTTATATAAAAATCTACAAACATAACAGATGAGCGAGGACTGGAAGGGCCTACCAGGCTTGAAAACCAGAGACTGCTGGAGCCACCACAGGACTTATTCTAGCTGTTCATGGCACTTTTTGTCCTAAGTAAACCTGCTGCCCCCCAGATCTATCATTTCTAGTCCTAAAAGGTACAGTGCAGATAGAAGTAAATAGCTTGTAAAAGTGCTGCTGAAACCCCTTTCTTGAGACTTACTCCAGTTTTACTAATGGTAGTATTTCCAGACACCTCTGAAGTAGGAATTGTGTAAAGGGAAGTCCAGAACAGCTTTAATTTGGTGAAAGTAATTACAGCATCGGTTATAGATGAGAGATACTTAATGTGAAGTCCTTCCTGAGAATGACACTGAGCAGCATAATGAAATAACTGGGCAAAAAACAACTTTGGGCTGTGGTAGTTTCTGAAATTCCGTGCATAAAAATAAAAATTATGTCCCTTTTGAGCTTTGGCCTGAAAGACTAGTGGCCTGTGACACCTAGGTGCCAGACTAGTTAAACACGTTGCATTCGGATTTGGTCAATAGTAGCAGCTACTGCTATGAGTTGTGCCAGCAATACGTGAGTTAAGCAGATGAATTTCAGAATGGTATCGGTCAGCAGAGATGACAGCACAGGAAATTTTAAGAGCAAAATAGCACAGGTGCATGTGAAGCAAAAATATTTTAATATTCTGTCACCCTGTTTTTGTGTGTGTGTGAGATTTGGGTATAGAAGAACAAGCTTTGTACTCTTGAGTTTCCTGAGTTAGCCAGGTTCTCATCGTGCAACCGAGGCTGTTTCAATAAGTAGGTGTTCTTTATCTGATTAAACATCTTACTAGTTAATCCCAAGCTTTCTTTGTAATTTAAAGCAGCATTCTTTGGCTTGGGGGAAGCATTCAGCTTGGAAGTTGAAACACTTAATCTTAAATTGACTGGAAGAGTCTGAAATCCTGGGGAAAAAAATGCTTAGTTACCTAAAGAATAGGTTTGGAGGGTTTGTGATGGTTTTGTGATTTGTCAGAGTACAGATCTTGAAGCACAAAGGCTTTTTTTTTTTTTTTTTGAGGAGTTAAGTCTACAAAGTTAAGCTTGAGGGACTTGAAGCTGATGTTGCGGTTGAATTAAGACAATATGTGCTAATTAAAATCTCTATCACTTGGGATGTTTCTCACTTGCATTTTGATGTGGAACATTGCACTGTGAAAGCTCAGTGTGATTGTCAAGCAGTTTTTTGTTTTGTTTTGTTTTTTTTAAAAAAAAAGCTAAGTTTCTAGGAAAAACATTTAAGAACTAGAAATGCTTAGGGAAGAATGCCTTATTTGACTGTGAGTGACACAGCAGGAAAGCTGTGCATACACGTGCCTAGGGATATAATATTCAGGCGTCACAAACTTACTTCTCACATCTTACCAGCATCTGTTCATCAATATGCTGTGCCAGAGTACCTCAATACAGTGCTTATGTACTGGAAAACTTTCGAGCTTCTGGAACCTGACACTGGAAATAGACTTGCAAACTGTTTGTTTTTGTATCTGGACTGTCAGGTGAAGCTCCACCCGCTCCATCAAACTCACTGCACTTACTTTCAGCCTTCTTGGGGAAAAGAAAAAAAAAAAAGCAATTTTCTGTTGATTGATACTTCTGTTGATTGTGCCTGTGTTTCACAACTTTCCTTTAGCATTTCGTGTGCCCTAACTATCTTGATCAAATGTAAGAGGTCACGTTTTCCCACTTACCCTTCTACTAGTTCTTAAGCAGGGTAAATAGTTTCCTGTGTTAGTTTGAACATCCGTCCCTGCTGGCACCACAACTGAGTCTACCTGGCTGCTCAGCTCAGTGGGGTCCTTATTTGATTGCCAGTATGCGCCAGCCGACATGGTAGATCACAGAGGTGGTATTCATTATCTTTATATTATTGTATTAGTAGCTTACTATGTAAACCATTAAATTTTATTGGGAAAAATGTCATATTTAAAATGGTACAATGCAAAAGATACCAAATGTGTAAAATTCCTCATCTGTTATGAGAATTTAAAATATAGGTCACTGTTTCTGTATATGCTATTTTGCTCTCAAGAGTGCCAGCAGAGGGAGCACACATGGGCTGCAGGTTCTGTACCTAGACTTTATAAGCAAGGTACTTCTACTGGAAGTAAGGAAGGACAACGCAAACTTCAGGCTAATTTTTTTTGTGTAAGTGAAATTAATTTTAAGCGTTTAAGGTCAATTGTGTAGGTCAAGGACCATTCTCCAAACACTTTAGAAAGCATTGTTAATGACAAAGTCCACATTTAAAACTTCATTTCAGTATGTATTGAATGGTGCTCTAGTTCCTCTGAGCTGCAGCAGTTTGAAATTGTGACATTTAGCTTTAAAAACTCTCTATATTTTTATATCTTCTGTTATAGGAATGTAACTGCACAGATGACTAAAGACATGGGATTTGGTAAAGTCATTTTCAAATTTTAATTTTAGGGCAGCAGCAATGACTCTAAGAACAGTGTTGTTATCACTGCAAGCGTTGTTGGCAGCTGCAGAACCAGATGATCCACAAGACGCAGTAGTGGCAAACCAGGTAAGGTGCTCAGCTGACTATGAACTTCTAACACGTTTGTAACCTTCCTTAACTCAGATCAAGTCCCAAGCCTTGGGAGAGAGAAAGGTTTTAAATAATCTATTGGAAAATTGCTTTACAGTAAGCATGAGTTACTACAGTGTCTTTATGACTTTTACTCTCTAGGTTCCAAAGTAGCAGTTATTTTTACAGTGTCAAGAGATTTAATGTCAGTTTTCTTCCTTATTTAGTTTGTCATGAATGTCAGGAGATAACACAGTAAAACAAATGCCAGTATAACTTGCCTTTTAAAATCTTTTACTATTAAAAACGCTTTTACTATTAAAAAAAAAAAAAGTGTTAAAGACAAGTTTTAACTTGGTGTTCATTGCATTTGGTTTGGCTTGTAGCTCCTCTCCTAGATTATTAGGAATATTGTAGAGCACTGTATTTGATAATGTCAAAATTTTGAGTAATTACTTGTAGCATTCAGTCCTGAGATGCATTTTATCTGAATGATACATCCTTTGTATTTAACCTTTGCAAGTACTTGGGGTGACTATTTTAGTCACTAGTTAAACAGGTATCAGTAGAATTCTAATGCAATCAGCAAGGTTTGTTACTCTTGAGACAGTAGCAAGAATTTATAAAAATAGTGTTAACTGGGTCTTGTTCCACACCAACTCTACTTAAAATGTTGATTAAAGATAGGAATGATCATTCCATGACTTAATAGTTTGACAATTTTCAGCAAAATCTCAAGTATGTATGTGTTGTTTGCCCTTTTTTCTCAGGGGAGAAGGGAGAGCAAGGGCTTGGCTTTGCAATTGACTGATAATAAGGGTACATTTCAGTAACAAAAAACCCAGTCAAGGAAAAAGTTCTTCCATCATCGATCTTATCTCTATCTTCTCTAAGTCAGCACACTCTGGGAAAGAGAGACTTTTTAGGGAAAAGGAGCACACACTTCTGTGTAGGATGATAGTTCATCAAACCTGTCAGGTTTTAGAGGGAAACATGGAGATGGGAGGTAGCCCAGTATGTCACGGGGTGGAACAGTTGGGTTAAAGCTACTCAAATGTGTATATTCAGGTGTAAGTGTAGAACATCTGCTTCTGTTGGACTGAACCCCTGTAGGCAGGGGGAAATCCTTGCAAAGGCCAGCAAAGCCACCAGGCATCCCATGCAGATGATGCCCCTGCACAGGTTTTTCTTGCCAGATATTTGTCCTTGCTGTCACATCCTCTTTTCACGTAAACAAAAATCAGTTTTTTGTTTTTTCACAAAGAAGAAAAATGGAGTTTCCCATTCTGGCTGCTGCTACTAGAATTTTGTGTGGGAATCCTAACAGTCCCATAGAAACATTTCAGCTGGAAATGGTTTTCTCTCAGACAAAAGACTTCAGGAATCTTCCTGGACTCTGAAGAGCAATTTTCCAGGCTGCCTTTTAGGTGCCTGTAGGGATGTGTGCAGTGGGACTATGGCATGGCTGGTGTGGGGAGGATTCAGTTCTCCTGGTCCCTGCAAATATCTGCATGAAAGCTGTGTTAGCAGATTGGCCTTCAGTTATGTGCTTGTGTATGTCAGTAGAAAGTGATTATAGTCCCTGTGAGAGATGTGATGGTAAGCATCCAGATCCTCCATGTGGGGTGGATGGTTTCTCTTGTGTCCCCTCTCCCATCTCTCAAAAAAAAAAAAAAAAATCCAAAACCCCAAATTTACAAGGAATTATTTCTCCTCCATGCTTTTACTTAGTGAATTTACTGAACTATTTGTTAGACTGCTAAACTGTCCGGGTCAATGGTAGTGTCCTAGAAGAGCTAAGCTGAATCTCCAGGAGAGCACAGTGGTGTTCTGCTTAAATACAGGTGTTTTTGTTTTAAGTACAGCAACATAATTGACTGTGATTCCTGATACAGAGACATCAGTGAAGGTGCCTGTAGGCTTCTCAGTTCAGGGAGAAGCTGGATTATTTACAGATAACTAAAGCAGTTTTATTTATAGAACAGTGAAAGCTAGTTCTGAATAAAGTGTGGTTATGCAAACACAACTTCAGTGCTTTGTGCTTCATCTGGTTGTTTATTAGGCTTGTGGTGTGTTCAAATATATTAAAAACAGAACAACAACAAAAAAATCATAATAACTTGGGGGGAAGATATGTTAAGAGCAGAAAAATACAGTACCCCAGGAGGCTACTGATGCTACACTTACTGCTTCCTTGTTTCTTCAGTTGTAATAAGAAATTTATTTCAGATTACTGTGTGTGTATAATAACACTGAGTTATTCCCAACAGTAGATTCTCTCCTGTTTGTTTTAATGCCATTAATAACTGGCTAGTAGCTACACAGATTACTTAATGTAGGGCAGAATTAGTGTGAGGTGTACAGAGCACACAGTGCAGTGGGATTGGGGTGTGTGCTGTTGGAAATAAAATGGAATGTGAGCAGTGTTCTCTTGAAATGTGTTTTACAGGTTTAATGATCATTTACATGCATTGGTAAAATACGTAGAATGATAATAAGTTGTATTTCTATCCTTAAAATGTGTCTAAATAGTTTAATAGTGTATTTCCCAGTATTGTCTTATTATTTAGTGCTAAAAGTAATCGCATGACTAAGGATGGGAAAACATTTTTTCAACTGTAATGATTAAGGGGGAAGAAGTTGTCTTTTAATAAAACAATATATGGTTATCTTTATTTAAAAAAATCTATTTTATAGATGAAAGTTGCTAAAATGGGAAACTCCTCCTGCTTTGTTGTATACCACTTATGACAGCTGACCCACTTTCTTGTCTTTGAGTTCCTGGCACTGGCTGAAAACTCTGCTCTGGTCCGTTCTGTTGTTTACCAGAAAACTTGTTAGTGGCAAAATGGGTGCAAAGTAATATTTACATGCCCTGCGTGGTTTTTATTTTCTGATAATCGATAGCTTGCGGAGTTGCAATGTCCTGTTTCTCACACATGTTCACCTATTTTTTCAGCCCTTTTTTTGGTCACGCATACTACCCTTATATATCCTTATTTTCCAGAGGAAGCCCTGCAGTAAAATGCTAACCCTCCCCAAAAAACTGCAGAACTACTTGCAGTGTGCAAAACCAGGCATATTTCCTAGTGATTAGAGAAACATGTTGGTGTGCAGTGCATATATTCAGCAGATGTCGACACAGGGGCAGCTTGTGCTTTGCTGCACTGAATGTAAAATCTCAGTAGCTGTGCTAAACACGGCCACTTAGCTCCCGATCGATGCAGCTGAGAGCAGTAACTGATTGTACTCATAAAATACCTGTAGTGCATAACTTAATCTAAAGGCAAACACATGAAATTAAATGCTTGCACAGGCTTTCTCTACAAGAAATCCTCGCCTCCAAGTTTCATTTCAAAAATACGGGGGTGATCCGTGTGAAACAGTGTTGAAGGTGTTACAGAAAGAATTACGAGTAGGAATCTGCCGCATCATCGTATTGTTTGCTTGGACTGCTGAGCTGACTTAACTTTCCCATTCTCCCCTCTCTCTCTTTTGTGTAGTACAAACAAAATCCAGAAATGTTTAAACAGACAGCTCGACTTTGGGCACATGTGTATGCTGGAGCACCAGTTTCTAGTCCAGAATACACCAGAAAAATAGAAAACCTTTGTGCTATGGGCTTTGATAGGGTAAGTATCTATAACTTCAATGTTCTTCCACCTCCACCTTCTTTGAAATAATCTTCTTACAAATGATCAGCTATTTCTTGACAAGTGGCAAACATGTTCTGATCAATCTGCAAACTTCTCATTCTGATTCTCAGCTTTAGGCTCACACATTTTAAATGCTGTTTTGCTTTTTGTTTTCTCATTGCAGAATGCAGTAATAGTGGCCTTGTCTTCAAAATCATGGGATGTAGAGACTGCAACAGAATTACTCCTGAGTAACTGAGCCATGTAGAGAGAGCTGCTTCGGTAGTCCAGCTTGCCCCTTCTGGAGGAGCATCACCATCTGTTATTTTTAGGATTCTATATAGATTCTCTTTTAAAACTGGCACTCTTGCCTGATGATGCTATCTAGGCACTATTGGAGACTGAAAAACCGCTCTGTAAATAAAGCTAATTAAACGTCTGTGTAAATTTAAAAAGGGGAAATACTTTAATTTTTTTCTTACTAAATATTGTAAAAATTCCTTGAGCTCAGCTAAAATAATGGGGGAAAAACATGCCTACTTTAGTGTTTAGCAGTGTGACGAAGACTAGCAGGAACTTGCTTCAGGATTTTGATTTAGTAATTCAGAAAGCAACATTTTTGAGTGTTAGTCATCAAAATTGTTGGTGCCACTCATCACAGCTATCTTACTGTTTTTAACATGGATCCTATGTGCCTGTGGATTGACCTATATTTGCATGCTTGTACTTAATAGACGTATTAGGTAGGGTCGCTGAAGAGAGCACCATTTAAATACTCGAGTGTTCTTGTACCTATTTTCCTGAAAGACTTAAAAGATTTACCCAAAGTTCCAAATGGTGACCTATTCAGAACCTTTTTCTTCCTAGCTTATAAAATGGGAAACCTCAGTGTCCTCTCCCTGACATCATACAGCTAAAAACCCTCGCTGGATTATTTCTCATTATCTGTTGGAATTGTGTGCCATTTACAGTAGCCTAGGCTCCCCTCTAAAGAATATATTTTGAATTATCAGTGATGATTTTCATCCATCGTATTTTCTACACATCTCATAAGGGTTTATTATGCCTCGATATAGCACAAAAAGATGGAGCTGGTTTTCTTTACTTTTCTTGTCTTAAATGGATGTAAAATGTTCAGTATATCCTGGATAATATGATTTCACTGGATTTGAAGGAGGAAAACGCTAATTCTCTAGCATACTGAGAATTATTTTTTTTCTTTTGAGTACTTGATATGATGCAATCAGCTGTTTTTGCAGCAGTTTTCTAGCTTTATTTTGGGCTTCAATTTAAGGATTGCTTACCAGGTACTTTAAAATTCATCCTTGCTTGCATTTTTCTCTAGTTGACACATGGAGGCTGTGTTGGTGTTTTTTCTGTACATACTTCAAATGCACATAGAAGTAGAAGTGTGTTCTCAATTTAGCTTTCTTTTGGATTGATGTTTCTGATAAACGAGAACTGAACTCTTATCTTGGCTTGTACATACAGTCAGTCGTTTTATTCGTATTAAAATGACATTTCATCCCGAGTGCAAAAGCTTGAAAATTATTAGTTTTGCAACTTCAAACACTAGTACATCTATTTAAAGAGAGCGGTAATGCCTTTATGAATATGATGCTAACTCTCGAGAATATATCTGACAAGGAAGTTCAGAGAAATCCTGAGAATAGAGTGGGGATCATTGCTCATAAAGTACTGTACAAGTCATCTTTTCCGTCACTGTTTCTTCTCCTGAGCAGTAGGATTCATGGGGCCGGGGTGGGGAAATACATGTCTGTTTGGGATTTTTCTTGAACTATGAAGTACAAGTTGCAGTAGTTTCACACTTCGTAGACAGTCTGTTTATAAATTGTACGAGAGGAAATCAGAAACATTGTTGTATTTGTTAAATTTCTGGAGCATAGTCATAGTAGAACAGAACCAGAAAATAGAGCTGTAGAGACCTAACTAGCTCAGGGATGTTCCCTGGGCTTTCTGTCTGACGTGTCCAAGCTTAAAATATTTCAGGGCACAGACAGTAAATACTTGTAACTCATATCAGTGCAATACTAAGTGCATCTGCTTAGTCTTTACAGCTTTTTAAGGTGTAGTCAGTGATATTTTTTTTTTCTTGAGTTAGTGTAAATCATTCTCGAAGATGCCAAAGGAAATTGTTTTGTCTTTCCTTATATTTATTTATATATATATATTTTTTTTTTACAAAAAAAACCTGCTACTGTTCAGCTGGTTTGCTAGGTGAAAACCAGGGGCGGTAGGAAACTGGCAGATGCCACTTGTGTTAACCTCACCTCGCTGTCTTTTGTTGTACAGGCTAAGAACTTCTTGGTTACATCAACACTTTTTTTTTTTTTTTTTTTTTTAATACCCTGGTGGTAATTATAAATTGCTGACTACTTTCCCTCGTTCTTCGCTGCTATTTATCAAGAGAAGGAACTTGGAAATCATTGTCAGGGGACGTAAAACTTCTCAGTTACGGGCTGCTGAATGTGTCTTGACAAGACCGGTCTCCTCAGAACACCGCTGGGAGCGCGTGCCCGGCGATAACCCGAGCAGGTTTCCCAAACTGTGGCTGAGGGGGTGAAAGGAGACGGGGAGAACAGAGGAGAAGGTGAGGTGGTCAGGGCTGCCACTGCAACAATGTTTGTTGTGTTTTATTTCTCATAAAGTTACCTCATTTTCATCTACAGAAAAATGCTCACCTTCCCCTGTCCCCTTGTGTATAGGCGCTGGACACTGCTTTTTGCCCTCCATCCATGTGCTTTATAGCAAAGATACCTTGGTGCTAGCACAGATGCTGGCAGAGGGAAGCTTCTCAAGACCTGAGCTGGGAAGGAAAGATGGCCCAGCATTTGGGGAGACATCTGTGGTCTGAAGTTCCTATGAGTGGTGACGTGAGTCCTTTATAAGGAGTGTTCTTGTATTCCTGGCAATTATCAGAGTTGAGTTTAGGGGTAACGTTGTACCAGGTTAGTCGAACTGCAGCTGGGGCTGAGCCCTAGAAGTTTACTGTTAGTGTTCAGTTCATCAGTGTGAGTTTGCATGTGTGAAATCCTCCTTCTGTTTCGTGTGAGCATCTCTGTGTTCAGGGCCCTGTGCGTTTGCAGGCTGCGGCACGTTCACCGCTTACTTAAAACAGGAAGGTGAAACACGGGGACAGTTGAGTTGCTTTCTAAGCACAAATAAACCCTGCATTGTCTTCCGCCGTTGTTTAAGAAAACAGCTCGGAGCAGGGCTTTTGAAATCCAGACGGCCCAGTTGTGAGCAAGGTGTTGGTACTGGAGCTCGCTGCTCGCCAGAGCATCAGGCTTTGCTGCCCAATGCTGCGATGTGCATCTGGCCAAGTGGTTTCTCTCTCATTTTGTTGGTGGGGAACAAGCACCTCCTGTCACATCCAGTTCCTCAGACTTCAGTACATTTTTGCTTAGAGGTAAATAAATGTCTTTGTGTTGCCAAAAGCCTCAGTTTTCCTCTGAGTGCCGAAAGTCCTCCCCGTATCACCCCCACTTGCTGAACTCGCAGCTTTCTCCCGTGAACAAGCTGTGTCCTCAGTGTGATGGACTGGTACATCTCAGAGACAAAACCTTACAACATATCCTTCCAGCAAGACGTGGCACTCAGTGCTGCTCGTTCTGCCTAGCCCAAACTTCCCATCGGAAGGACAAAGCTTGCCGCAGCTTTCAAGTTTATAGCAGCAGCTTTTCATGCAAGTGAGCGGCTTTCTACCACGGCTCACGTCAGCTGCCAGAGCACATGGGGCCTGGACTCTAACTGGTTCAAGAGCATTTGTTTGAGGAATTAGGTACCAGTGGTGTAGGAATATGTTCTTTTTTTTTAATTACCATTGTATTTAACTCTTCCAAGTAAATTAGCATTGGAACACTGGCATAAGGAGTATAGGCTTTTTTTTTTTTTTCCATGTGTGTGTGTGAAAAGAGGAATTAAATAGCCAGAAAGAAGCTTACCTTGTAATGCCAAATCTGCGTTAGATGGTGTGGGTAACAAACATTTAAACTATGCAAATCCGGGCTTAGCAGCTGTGAATCAGACCAGGCACTTCAGAGCATATGGGTTGCTTGTTTGATGGGGGAAGAGGGAAGGGGAGGGGGGAAAAGCAAACCTGAACAGAGTTTCAAGCAAGAGTTCTTGTTTACTGCATCGGTCATATGCTGTTACTGTGAAATGTTCCATTTTCAGAGCAAGGGGAAGCTGAGCTGTGTGCATGGCCCTTGCTTCCTTCCTAAATACCAACAAAAGCTTAGACTTGGAGGCTTGCCCAAAGGGGAAAATGATAAATAATTGAGCAGTGAAGGTTAGCTTTATTTAATGTCTGCTTATGAGCAGGCACAAGAAGATGAGAGGTCCCCTCCTGCTCTGTGTTGCTGGCTGTGGAAGCTGATCAGGAGCATCTTGATGAGCGTAGCTCTGGCTTGTGATCCAGCGATTTGCTTTGTAGGACTTGATGAGCACTTGGCTAAGAAATAGCTCGCGAGAACGCGTTTCATCACGCCATCTATTGCACCACTCATCGAGTGCCTAGGGCTCTTTCTGAGAAGACCACGTAGGTGGTTTCACTGCTACTGTCCTCATTTCCCCGGCGCAGCATTCTCCCATGGCCAGGTAAAGGGGCAGTCGCTTCTTTCCTCTTGTGAGTCCGATCCCCTCCAACACCATCGGTAACAACACGTAGCTTGCTCTTCCTGCCGGTGCTGTTAGTGTCACCGGCCGATTCATCCTCAGCCTCACAAGGCCAGCTGCCCTTACCCCACTTTGCTCCTTGCTCGGTTATCCCAGCTGCAGCGCTCTGTAGTCAGCGGCTCGAGTTTTCAGCTTTGTTCTCATTCGACAAACTCTTGCAAGTCATTTGCACTGTACTGTGACGTGATGTTCCTTCTCTGCTGTTACCTGCTTTGTAGGCATCCAAATAGCTAGCCGATTGCTTACGGTGCTGAGCCATTCATTGAAAATGTAAGTTGAGAGACTCAACAGCTGAGGAAATGTACTGTGAAAATGCTGTACCTGTCCATTTCTGGTTTCCGACAACTGCTGGTGCTCTGTTGTGGTGTCTGAAGGAGGCTGCCCTCATAAGAACGCTGATGTCAACTGTTGAAGAACCCTGCTTTACACTTTCCTTTTCCATCCGAAATTCTGACTTTTCTTAAAAAAATATATATATATAAAAAAATAAAAACAAAAAAATTACAGAAATATATATATATATTGCAGGAGGTTGATTCCTGAGCATCAGGCTTCCTGTAAAGGATGAGTGGGTGGGCTGGAATGCAGCATCAGTGTTTTTTGTCTTGAAAATAAAAACTACACAAACACTTTTGTACACAGATGATTTTTTAAATAAACACACATTTTAAAAGATGTTGATTTTCACTGGGAATGCTTAACAATAAATGCATGTTTCCCTGAAAGCAGTTTTCATTTTATTTCTGGGAATTTGAATTGTTCTGCTGTTACATGGTATACTGTTTCCATGTCAATAACAAGAGAGGAAGGATGAGAGTTGTCCTAATGCACATTGAAAACCTTGAGGAAGAAATTGTGTAAATATAATACATGTGATGGAAGAGTGTGGTGTTTCACCTAAGACAGTAGGAAATGTATTTACATAAAGAAATATATGCATACGTGCACAGTGTCTCCTTTTAAAAAGAAGTCTAAGGCTGTGTCTGAGGAAAGAAAAAATGTTATTTTGGTTTCATTACTACTCATGCTCATCTTGCCTTTGTACTTTCTATAAACTCCAGCTGCTTCCTATGGGGGAGGTGACGGCCTCCTGCCTGCTGGGGCAGCTGTAGGAGGATGGGGCAGATGGTGCAGTGCTGTGGCACCAGTACCTGCCACCACCATTTTGGCGTGTTTGGGGCACGGAGC
The DNA here is from genome assembly GCF_965140915.1 of Aythya marila. NCBI lineage: Eukaryota > Metazoa > Chordata > Aves > Anseriformes > Anatidae > Aythya > Aythya marila. Next base: position 52,934,577 of record NC_139045.1, on the reverse strand, counting down.
AAGGCCCTGTGGACGATGTTCTCTCTGTACCAAGGGCTTGGAGCAGTGAGCAGGGTGGGAGGCTCCTTGTCACACGGGTTTTGTTGCTGCTTCATCTCTGCAGGCCAGTGTTCGGCCCTGGGCAGGTTTTGCAGGCTCCACAGGAGGCGGTACTGAACTTGGTGTCACTGCACAGCGATGGTGTCAGAATTAGGATGGTGTGAGAATTAGAGGAGGGTCTCTTTTTGCTGTTGTCACAAGCTACTTACCTATTCCCTCATTCTTGTAGTTAGAGACTGCTGTGCCATGAGTAACTGAGCTGCTGTATACAGAAACCCTTGTGAAGTTGTCCTACAGCCGTGTAATTTCTCCCAGCACCCCAAAGCTGGAAGCACGTTTACAGTTGAACTGGACAAACAGTATCTCGCTGCCTCCTGTGTTTAGTTTTGTATTTCAGTAGCTGTAATGCTGACACCTTTTAGCTCTCAGCCAGGTAACTTTGATAATGCCTATGCAGCAAATTCAGGATTTAAAATTGTTTTAAGGTCAAGTCTGGGGCGGGAGCTGGAGCACCCATGTCTGGTATAATGTCAAATAAATTGCGTTGCTTCACTTAGTGGCTGCTTTGTGTTGAAATACATAAAGTTTGTAGGTGGTTTGTCCCAGCCCAGGGGGAAATTAAGGGTAATCAGCTGGCATTGTGAGGAAAAAATGAGCTTGGTGTTACTGGGTGGGGAAAAGTGGCTAAAAACAGCCCCATTTTCTTACAGAGGGGCAGGAGAAGGGGAATGGGATAGTGAGCACCTTGTTTTCCCTGCCCAGCTCCCTGCCTGGCTCCCCAGATGACGATGCTCACTGTGGGCAGCTTAAGAGAGAAGCTGTTGCTGAAAATACACGAGGCAGCGAGTAGTCAACTCCTGCCCATCCTGTTGGAGAGGTTTGGGAGGCTCCTGCAGCCGTGCTGTGTTACCTGGCTGCAGGGGCAGCCCCTGCGTGGCTCAGGGCAAAGCAGCTGCCCACGGCTGTGCTGCAGGAGCAGGTGTGGGGCTGGCTGCATGGCACTACACCAGTTGGAGCCCCGAAAATAAGCACCAGCCTGTCTCTGGGATGAATTTTGGTTCAATGAGCAGGCCTAGAACCGGCTGGGCCCATTTCACCCAGAAGGCGTGAGAGCTAACTACACATAAACCTGTCTGTTAACAAAGAGATAGCACCAGAAATTGTGCCACTGCTGCACCTTCAGCTTTCCCTGAGTACAAGGCTGAAGAACAAGCCCCGGTGGCAGAGCAGGTCGTGGCCGTTCCTCGTGATGGCCAACGCGGCTTCAGGTTGCTGCAAGGTGGTGACCACAAAGTGGCTTACGTGTGTAGAAAGTGATTTAAGTGGGATAAAGTTGTCAGTTTAAATGCAATGAAAAAGACTCATGTCTATGGCTATTGCCATTAAAAGGACAAAAATCTGGGAAATGAAGCGTGTATTAACTATCCAGAGGCGCATTACCAACCGGACGGGGCGTGGGGGAGGGATGCTCGCCCTCTCTGCTTGGCCTGCACATTCCCTTTAGAGCAATCTCCCACAGTCACGTCCTCAGCTGGTCTGAACCACATCAAAAATGCCAGGAGTGAAGTGGCTCTAGGCCATGCGTGTCAGAAGGGAGAGCTATTTAGAAGTAGACGTGCATGAACAAAGTAAGCACCAAAAAAGTCACCGAGTCAGATGATGCACATGAGGAAAAAGCCGAAAGGTTTGTAGGAACAAACAAGGACAGCATTGTTCCTCATATTGTTCGTTTGCCATTGTTCTCACCTAGGGCTGGGCCTTACCTGTGACTAGTCGCAGGAACTCATCAGTGTCTGTGAATGCCCAAAGGGAGGGTGTAAAGAAGATGGAGCCAGGCTCTTCTCAGTGGTGCCCGGTGCCAGGACAAGAGGCAGTGGCACAAACAGGAGCACAGGAGGTTCTCTGTGAGCAGCAGGCAGCCCTTCTGTGCTGGGCAGGCGACAGAGCCCTGGCACAGGCTGTACAGAGAGGCTGTGGGGGTCTCCTCCTTAGAGACCTTCAGCAGCTGCCTGGACGTGGTGCTGGGCACCCTGCTGGGGGTGTCCCTGCTGGAGCAGGGGCTGGGGCAGGGGCCTCCAGAGGGCCCTGCTGGCCTCACCAGCCTGTAGGTCTGTCCCAAACCTTGAATTTGCAGCTGTGTCACAGCTAGGTGTGCTACAGCAACTGGTAAGTTCACTTTCACAGGGCCGTGCTGACTCTGCTTTCAACTGCTCTGAGCTCACTGAATCTTTTCTGCAGCAAACCTCTGTGGTTTGGGCTGCTGCATAAATCACGGCTGCTATGTCTGTAGAGGCCTCTTGGAAACCACATCCAGTTGACAACGAAACAGTGCATAATGGGAGACAAAAAGCAATAGAGTTATAAATAAAACTGTGGTCTTGGGGGTGTGTGCATGCCCTCATGGCCAGGGTACCAGCAGCCCCCTTTCTGTGAGGGCAAAGTGGGGGCCCTGCGTGTGGCAGTTGCTGTTTTACACCTATTTGTTACTCAGTGACAGGTTTTTAGGCTGTTTGCTGTAGGCAAATTGCTTCTCTCCCCCCTCTTCCAGCTGGGCATGTGTGTGAGGGTGACCATGCCCAACAGGGCTGGGACCCACAGCCCTGGGTGCTCCTGAGGAGGCGACAGACAGACAGACAGACAGTACCACCAGGAGGTAGGGCAGGGGGATGGCCTGAATGCTGACTCAAATGAAACGCTGGTATAAGCGTAGGCACCTGCTCAAGGCCAAGTCCAAACCATGCTCATGGACAGTGCTGAGGCAGAAGCCCTCCTCCCTCCAGCAGCAGGGGGACAGAGAGGGCAAGAAGACGAGTGGTCTTGTGGAGGGAAGCAAGTATTGCCAGGGCTTCTAAGGCTGAAGAGCAACCACATAAGGAGCAGATGAGAACAAAATGGCAGGTCCAGCCTGGTAAACGCAGTAGGCCCTTGAGGTGCTCTGGGGCCCCTCCAGGCTCTGGCTGTGAAGCAGGTGGGCTCCTCTTGGCTGCCCGCATCTGGTTTGCCTTTTCTCAGCATGTAAACTCCATGGAGAGAAAGCACCGCTTAAAAATAACCTGAGTAGGAACTTGAGTGACTTGTACGAGACCTGGAGAGGGGCCAGGGGCAGCCAAGACCTGTCCCTGACCCTGAGGCCCCTCCCGGCCCTCTGCTCTCAGCCCCTGCCCTCATGGAGGGGGCAGTGGTGGCTCCACGCGTGGCTCAGCCACCCGCACAAAACCATTGCAGGCATTTATTGTTTAACACACAAAGAGAACAGCAAGTAATGCTGGGTGTAAGCTCCTGTGCCACCACAGCCCGCCCTGACCCATCTGGTGACACAGCCAAAACTGAGCACGGCCGTACTTCCCTTAGGCTTTGGGGGATGGACACTGCCTTTTTATGGGGCTTTGGCAGCTGAATGCAGTATGGTTCCTGTCAGAGAAACCTGCTGTCCCGCCTCTCGTGTGGGCCTTGCAATGTTCTTGAGCCATTTGAAAGATAAATGGGACTTTACGGAGGAGATTGCTCCTGTTTTGCTTGCCTAGCCGCCTGAAGGCTGCAGAAACCCCCAAGGCACTGAAGTGATCCCTGATCCCTGTTACCACAGACCAGCCAGCACCCATCTACTTGAGCTGGGATAGTTTCATGCTCCAAATGATGGCAAGGAACAAGTGTGGCTCTGTCACAGCCGGGAGGAACACGTCGAGTTTGGGGACGGCCTCCAGCTGAGGCCTACCCGGCGCTTCCAGCCTAACTCCCACAGACACCACTTTGCCTCTGGTTTCTGGAAAACCACCACAGAAATCAAAAGCGATTGCTGTTATACTGAAAGGAAACGTCACCATTAGCCTAGGATAACTTGCACTGACCTTAAAACCAGGGAGTCCAAACTCAGAGCAGGGATATTAAGTTAAGCTAAGCACATCTCTCCAACATCCAGCTGAGCATATGCAAAACACTGGTGTGAGAAATCAAAACTTTAAGCAAAAAAGTGTGTTTGGATCAAAATGACTAAAAACTGTACTGCAGTTTAAAAATACAAGATACTAAAGACATTAGATTTTCAGAGGTGCACAGGAAAATCATCTTTTTAAGTGACAGAAGCTCCACAGAATTTGCTTCTAATAGCGTTACTTATAGGCACAGAAGAGAAGGGAATGCTTGGAAGACCTGGATTAAATAAAATGTTTTCTAAGGGAAGCATTTTTATTATTTATAAAGTATCAGACAGTTTGGAGCATCACACACTACCAACCCTTCTGGGTGGATTGAGGCCTTGCCCAGTGCTTTGGGTGCCCGTGGTGCAAGGTGAGATGGAGCCGTCACTGCAGCTTGCAGGCACAGCACAGTGGTATCAAGTCCAGGCCTGCGTGTCACAGGCCCCCAAAATCTCAAGTTCACAGGCTTACATAAATCCATCTTAAATCTACTTCTCTTTTATGAAGTCCTTCCAAATATCTTTTGGTTAGATGGTTAGAAACCACCTCTTGATTTCTACTTTACCTATATCATGTTTCTGTGGTCTTTTACTGCTCTGTAAATCCCCAACCAGCCCCGTGAGCCCCAGCCTTTAACCTGAACACCGCTTGTGGGTCTGACTGAGATCACACTAGAGGCTGGAAAGGCTTTCAGTAACGAAGCAAAGAGATGTCAAAGTACAAGAATCAGCTTTATGCAGCAGCTATGCACAAGTGTACCAGAGAGAAACCTCCCCCAACCAGACAGGGTGGGAAAACACTGAAATCTGCTTCCCTGGAGATGCCAGTGTTACCCCAAAACATCCCAACTTTCCGTGGGGTAGAGTGCCAGGCTGTGAGCCAGCTGTCCAGCCAGACTGCCTCCACAACTATGCTGCACCAAGGAAAGAAATGAAATTATTGCTGATTAAATTTCTAGAGCAAACAGCAATGCCTACCTGCTGTGGAGCACTCAGACCCAGCACCAAAGCAACTCAGCTCATGTCTGGGACTGCTGTGATCGTAGGCCAGCTTTTGCTTCACAAGTTTTGGTGCATCTGGGTCAGCAAACATCAGTCTCGGCTTCCTGGGCAATGAGAGAAGAATTAAATGCCTGAACTTAAGGAGCAAAACGTGTCCTTCTTGTTCCGGAGCCCGCCTGCCTTGCAGCGTTATGAACACGCAGCTGGGCTCTTGTGGCTGCTGAAATAACAGTCTTGTCGTGGGTGGAGGACGCGCAGGGTATGCAAAGTTGTTTGGTCATGCTTCGTACCACAGCTGCCTTGTGCTGTGACTGCTGCCAGCATGACTTCTTGGTGAGTTACAGAGCAGCCCAGGTAACTCTGTGCTCCCACTGAAGAACAGACATCTCCTGGTGGCTGTCCCTCCTCCACAAGGACCCAACCATGCTGTTGGGGTTGCCCGTGGATGTCTCAGCTCTGCTGGCCATGGATCGAGCTGTGCGGCGATAAATCCACCGGGTTGAAAGTCAAGTGGCTTCTTGGCAAAGGTAGCGGTGTCACGGCAGGTCCCAACTCTGCCTCCTGTCGGCTGACAGCACCCAGCCTCTGTGCAGCTGGGTGGTTCAGAAGTTTGTCGTGTCCTTTGCCATGCAGAAACAGAGAAAAGTCATGCTGCTACAGGTGAGCAGGACCTTTCCACCAGGTCAAGCAGGAAGGCTTCTCCTGGAGCAACGCTAAAATGGCTTTACACTGCCCGGCACAGGCAGCAGCTCCCTGAGTTATGCAGCTTTAGTACGGTTTGCATCAAACACCTGTGAGCGACACCACAGCTCCGAGGAACACGGCCACATTGTCTTCAGGCAAATATGGCTCCAGCAGAGTTCAGGAATAGCTGCTTCTCCCAGTTCATGGGGTGAGTGTGCCTGCTGCTTTGGCTTTGTGGCCTGAGTGAAGGAAGTTATTTGAACTGGAACTGCCAGCCTCTTGCTGGGGTCCCCCTGGATCAGTTATTTCTTTACAAGCAGCCACAGTTGCCTAAAGCTTCACCGTTTCCTTCAGAACTGGATAAAATAAGGGACTCAGAGAAGAGTGGGAGATGTTTCTGATAAGTATTTAAAGCCAGATCTGAAAGCAGGCACTTTGTGGGTTCAAACATTGACTTGGTGCTGAAACATGACTGATGGAACCATGGGACTGGCCATCTTCAGTCTGAAACAGGAGATGCTCTGTAGCCAGATTAAAGCAAGAAAGGGGGTAACTCACCCTCTGTCTCTCATGTGGTAACAGCTACAGGAATATGAAGTTTTGCTCTTGAACAAAAGCCCTTGCTCCATCACGAGGAATCAGTGGGAAAGTAAGCACAGTACTGTAAAACCAGCTCTGAAAAGAACAGTAGCTGGAAAGCTAGAGAGATGCTAATGCAATTTCCAGAATGGCTTTGGCTGAAATAAAGTCGCACCATGCTTGAAACACATGAGGCAGATGTCTGGGTGTGTGGCTTAAGTTGAAAGGACGGCATAAGGTTGTAAATTTGAGCGTTTTTGCCAGGCTTTTAGTGCTGTACCCATGGATCCACTCGCCTGACCCAGGCCGTGCAGCAGGGGAGGAGAGGCTGTCGTCTCTGCTTCTGGAGCAGGACTTCCAAGTTCTCCTGCAGGAGTCTGATCTTGTTTGCTTCCTTCCAGGAACCAAGACAAATGGATCCAATCCAGGGAATACCATGCTTCAAAAGTCTTTAAAAAATGGGAGCTGTTACTAGTCTTTGAAGTTTAGGAGTATTTTCCTCCAAGAGAACATTCTTTTGGTTTGAATTTCCCTCTTACCCCTCGAGCACCCCAGGCAGCAAAGCAGGACGATTCTCTGTCAGAAACCTGAGGAGGAGAAGGCTTCCAGGGATGTACCAGGTGCTGCTGTACAGGAGAACTTGTTAAGCTGCTGTCGGACACCTTGCTGTTGGCAATGCATACTTGCTGCTGTACCGTGACACAATTCCTCTGGCTGAGACCAGCTGGTCTGTGAACAATTCTGGTTATCAGCTGTGCGTGCCTGGCGAGCAGGCCTTACAGTCCGACTGCTTTCAGCCATTTCCTTGAGCGCTGATTTGCGACTTGATTTCTGCACACAAACAAATAAACCTCTTACTGCTGATAACGTGACCAGGGAGCACACGAGCAGGTAAACGAGGATCGTCACGGTCCATTTCTTAAAGCATTTCTTAAAGTGTCCTGTGCACTGCAAACATTTGGTGATCCCAAATCTTCCTGGATCTTCACATGAGACAGTTCAGCTACCAGAGCCCCATCAGCCAACACGAGACTCCACAGCCAGTCTGACGTTGAACTTGGCCCAGTCATGTGTGCTAAGCATCTATTGGCTGAAGTACATCTTAGATAAGGATTTTAGATAAGGATTTGTTTTGTTGTTATATAGCAGTTCTAAAGCTTAAAGGCTTGACGCAGCACATGCTGAGAAGATTCATAATGCATATTATTCTTCCTGTGTAAGGAATACAGCAGGTTGCTCTAGAAATGTTATCATCTATACCAACTGCTCAGGTTCAGTTCTGTTGAGTGGTTCAGGTTTAGTTTGCTCCATTTATGGGGGATGGTCCCAGAGCAGCCTTACTCTCATTGCTCTGAGAGCCGTACAGGCTAGGAATCAGAGGAAACAAAGCCGCAGAAATAAATGTATGTCCGCTAAGAAACAAAGCCACACTTTTATGAAGATGGGAACTTAAAAGGTGATAACTTAGCTCTGGCTATGGAACTGAATGTGAAACCTCAACACCTCAGTCCTACCCTAGATAAAAGCCATAAGAACTATATTTTAATCGGTCTTCCTTTTATTCTTTATCACACATTAAAAGTGAAAAACCTCTGAGCATCAGCACTCTAATTATGATGAGACAATCCCCATTCTTACGTAAAATATTTTAAAGCTCGTGTGTGATCAACTACAAAATAAACATCTTCTTTGCAATAATTTGCCTTCAATCCCACAGCTCCACACTAACAAATTTTTATGTTTTAACTTCAGAAAGAGTATGAACAACGCATATATTTTGCATGTATAAAGCTGCGCCTGTACCTCCCTGGAACTGCTCTAAAGGCTGATGTTCACCCCGAGATAACTCTGAATTTTACCACGTGCACGCTCAGGAGTTTGGTGAGGAGCAGCAGGGGGCAGGCAGGGACATTCCGCACGTAGCCTTGCCTGTGGCAAGGTCCCGTAAGAAATCAGTGCACCCTTAGTAGACCTTTTCCTACAGCTTGTGTCCATTTTTGCTCAGCCAATTATACCCAGCCTGGTTTGCACTTCACAAAACTCATAGCTTTTGGAAACAATTCTGAGTATTTGCAAGATTTGTCAAGTCCAGGTTTCAAATCACTGTTAGAGGCACAACACCAGGTACCGGAGCTCATTTCTAAAATAGACAAAAAAGTTTAAAAATAGTTTTAAATCAACACAGCACATCGTCTGTCTCCATGAGGGAAGTATCTCACCAGAGCACCCAAAACTGTGTTATGATCTGTAAATCTAATTTGTAAAAATATTTCAGTTTTAGATGTCAAAACCCTGATGGATCAATGTGTAATTAAATGCTTTTCAAATCTCCCAGTCCCTCCTCAGTATTTAAAATAAAAAGAAGTATTTAATTAATAATAAGAAAGTATTTACAAAATAAGAAAGTATTTAAAATCCTTCAAGTCAAAGCATCTGCCTGCTTTAGGCACATTTCCACGCAAAGAGTTTATTTTCTCTGGTACAGAGAAAAAAATAAACTGTGACACCAATGAAATGCTGGATGAGGCAGCCTCAGTCACTGCTTCACAGCGCACAGCCACACCCGAGCCATTTCAGGACAGCAAGTAATCCCCCAAATGTCCAAAATACCCAACTCCTCTACAGTGCACCACGGGATTTCAAAACTATTTGCAAAAAAGCAACAGGGAACTGATGCACAGGGAAACAAAATGCACTGCTCACGGTTGCTCTGCAGACCGAGCCCCTTCCCATGCAACTTTACAAGATCAACTACCATAATTTCACCTCAAAATGTATCTTATAACTATACAGCTGTCTGCATTACAACTTATTTGCTCAATGTTTTATTTCTATGAATACCCAAGACCATGCATGGAAACAGAGCAAATCATTCTTTGAAGGAGAAATTACGAAAAGAAAAAAAAAAAAAAAGGAAGACTGCCACATGACACCTAGAAGCGTTTATTTTATGCAACAAACTTAAATATGATCGTGTGTACGTAAAAGTGTACACTTTATCTATGCTGAACAATGCCAGGAAACATAATATTGATGCAACAATCTTCTAAAATAAACATTAAAAAATGAGCCTGGACAGGAAGACAAAATGCAAAACAGACTTACTTCCAATCAGCACGATGCTTAAAATTGAGAGCAATCCTAAACATTTCCAACTTTCCTTACAAAGCTGCCAAAGTCCAACTATTTTTAAAAATCGATTTTTTTTTTCTTTACATCAATAATAAAAATCTGGTGACAAACATTATAAAATCAAATGCTGGACTGTCTTTACTCCTTTAAAATTTAGAATATTCCAACAGAACCGCAGGAGTAAAAACACTTAAAAGTGATATATGTTTTTATAAAACAAACATCAATATGTACATTTATTGCAAATTATATTAAACTAAAATGGAGGGAAAATTAAAAAATGAAATGTCTACTTGCGAATTAATAATAATTTTAAGTGATTACTTTCCCACTCTGATAAAAATCAGAAAGCAACATTTATAAAATTGCCACCACATGACTTTTCATAGCAGGGAACTGAAATCTGTACATCTTATTTTTGCAGAAAAGTAGGCAGGCAGAAAGAATTATACATAAAACAGTCTCCAAAAGTAAAGCAAAAAAAAAAATTTTGTGAATTTTTTTCCTTTAGTCTTGTTTAAAATCCATTCAGTAGACTTCTACTTTTTCTGTGAAACATGGGAATACCTGGCTCTAGGATCATGAATTTTCAATGTCAGTGTAAGGACCTCCTCTGACTTCCTTTAAAAAAAAATGCAGCATGAAAAATTAATGGTGTAAATACACTTTTAAACTCCAGAATGCAGGAACTGGAACCAAGTGTTAAGCAATTTGCTTAATTATTGACTTTTCATAAAAAAAGTCTCTGGGGAAATAAGTACAGATGCTTTTAGCCTCTTTCTCAAGAGTTTCTGCTTTACATTTCCATTGAGAAGGATTAATTTCACGTGAAAGGGAAGCATAGTTTTCCTTCTGTTTTCAGAGCTGAAAGCTGTGTGTTTTGAAGTAATTTCAGTTCCTGTACAGGAAATTTCTGAATCCTAGTTTTTGCAGAAGCTTGGAGCATGCCTTTATTTGGCCTTCATTTCCTCCCTTTTCGAGTGAGCTTTCTTTTTACCTTTTTGGGGGGAGAAAAGGAAATAAAAGTTAATTGTAAGGACAAGGAAATGACAACTGATCGTGAATCAAAATCCTACCTATATTGTTTACGTTTTAGCTTGTACATTCTTTCTTTATACTGTGAGTCTTCCAACTCTAACTTATCTTCTCAACTACTACGTAATTAATTCAATACAACTGAATTTCCATACGTATAGCATAACTTTCTGATAAACTTGAAAATACACAAGTTCAAGGATGATAATTTCATAAATTCTCTCATAAACAGAAATACATTTATTCATAGCTTTCACGTGATTCAAAGAATAATAAAGATAAGCTTGTTTTAATTTAATGTATGTAAATACCCACGTTCATAGAAAAAGCATTAATTTAAAAGCCAATATTACTTTGTTTTCAAATGTTTACACTAACTTGTACGTTTCTACATAAAAATATTTTTTATATACATTCTTCAAGAAATAAAAGACAAATTTATTTAATTCTCTACTGTTTAAGTAACAAGAGGATTGTCCTATGTAAGATGCCTGCTACACCTTAAGGAAGCCTCCCTCTGCTATCTCTGTATCCTCAATATCTTCCAGGCTGCTCTCACAGGCCTTAAAAAGATCCATTGTATTCTGGGAATATCCTGGACTTGAGTCTACCTCCAACAGTGAATCTCCATCACTTCCAAGCACCTGGCTTCTGAAAAACGTTAACACTGTTTTGGTATTTTTTCCAAGAAACATTGATGCATTGTGTATTTCAAAAAAGCTATCTTATACATGGGGCTTATGTAAGGCTACAGGTAGTGCAATTTTTTTTTAAAATGAAGATTTAAATAAATTTGACACATAAAACAAGCATTTCAAGGCAGTACACAAATATTATTCTTTTGAAAGACTGACCGATTTATTAGTATGGGAATTTTGCTGTGAAAGTGAAAGGGTAATTCGTTTTTGATCAAAGTGCTCTGCAACACTTTCAGTTTCACAAAATCTCTCTAGAAATCAATCAGCCCAATTATGCATACTTCCTTTAGATTAAATTGAGATTTCTTCCAGCATGCTGGTTTCCTGACCTCAACCCTTATTGCTCTACAACTTCGGACACTTTTTAATTAAAATGACAATTGTATCCGATTCAACTAAACAAGTTTCCTCAGTGTTTTTTCTGCATTTGTGGTTTGGTTATATTGGAAATCAAATTAACACGTTTCAACATTAGAAAACAGAAAATAAATTGTCATCCAAGAGCTGGTTTTTAGATTACAGTTTTAAATTCTGCTGTGGATTTACTTTATATATACATACATATATATATATATATGTATATATGATCCAAAATATCAGAAAATAATTACAGTTAGAATTACAATTTATTCTATTCATTAAAGATGGTCAGTTTTCACACCTTCGTTCCTGTATACCTGTTATTAATGAATGCACTAAAAGACCCTCAACTCTTGGTTCTTTTAAACAGCAATTCTGGTAAGCCGAACCAAGATGCAACATTCAAGAATTAAAATCTGGTGAAAACAGCTTATGTTATCCTACTCTGAGAGAACAACTTCAATTTCCTCTAATCCTAGATACCCTTTCACTTACAGTGAAAAAACAGAAGATAACTATGTTGAACCATGAAGCATGGTGTTTATAAATTACCGTGGTTTAGTTGTGCCCTTTAACATATGCTAGATCTGTTATAATTGTATAAATGTATAATTCACAGTCTACCTTGAAACATATTTTTAATTTTATTCATTTTTACCTTTGTAGATCAATTTGTCTCTGTGCTGCTGCTGGCTTTTTTGCTGTGTCTTGCTGTTTTGGTGCTTTGGCGTTACCTGCCTCTAAACTCCCTGGACTTTCTTGACTGACTGCTGCCCTTTTCCTTCCCCTGACAGGTGGTTTATTTGTTTCCTCATTTTTTGCAGTGGTACCCTGAGGTTCAGGTTTGGGTGGACGCCCTCTCCTGGTTTTTGCTGCGAGTGATGGTCCTGTTTCATCTGCATTTTTTTCTTCTGCTTTTTGATGAATATTCTCAGTTCCAGATGCCGTTGCTGTTCTTTTTTTCCCACGTTCAGTGCTGTTTCCTTGTGTAGCCTGATCAGAATTAATTTCCTAGAAAAGAAAAATCATTCATGTGAAGAAAGATTCCCAGAGGCAAACTCAAAGTGCTACCTCTGTCTGACAGAAACATGGATTTCTAAAACAAAGAAAGAATTCTTATAGAAACATATCACATAGGCTTAGATCTAGTAAAACATTTTACTAAACGGGGTTATAACATTAAACAAAAAGATTTTCTACACTGTGTGTTATGATAATCCTGTACTCAATGTATCTTTTAGTTGCTTGAAAGTGAGACTGCAGTAAGACTAATAATCACAGCTCCTCCCACGATGGTTTTTACTGGACAGGCTCCTTTAGTGCCTCTCTGCAGGAAGGAACTGAGGAGTGAAAGTCATGACGCTGGTACAGCAAATACTGCAATAAATACTTCAATAAATGCAAATTTTGAACACGAACTTCAGTGAAGGTGCAGACTACTAAAGCACCAAACACCATTAAAAAGAAAAAAATGTGGCTTGTGGGGAATAAAGGGATTAAGGCCTAGTCACATATGAAACTTTGTTAATTCTGTCGAGTTTAAATAGGCATGGCTCCAATACACTGAACAAAGTAGTGGAAGTGTTTTAGTTTCATGAAGCACCATCTGTATGTGAAGGACAGAAAGGCTGGTGGCAACGTAGGTCTCTGCACAGGAAACTATTCACATGGAAACAAAGATGAAGCAATTGGATGCTGGACCTTCATTTGGACACTGGCTTGGGAAACAGTTAGGAAGAGAGGCAGAAAAAAGGGTATTTAAGAAGCACAGCTGAGATGACTTAGCAATTTCAAACACACCAATTAAGTGTGTTTGAAATTGAGCGCCTCACTATTCAAAGTGCTGTGTATGAACCAAGGGCTTTTTTTTGTTAAATATTCTTCCATTATTATAAATGTTTAAATAAGTCTTTTTCGGTTTCTGTAATCCTTATTATTGTTCTAACAGATTCAAAAGAGACATTTATAATTGGTATTCACAGTAACAGATAACCACTCCTTGAAAATTTCAACTAAAGCCAGGTTTAAAGAACCTTGAAAGCATTTCAGACCTATTTCATAAATGCCTTGCCTCTTATCTAACTTTTCAGAAGACCTCTATTATGGCAAAGTAGTACTAAAAAGGTGAAAATAAGAAAAAAAGGAACCATCATACTGTTGAAATTTCTGGGAAAAAAATCTTCTTCATTAGCTCATAGGTGTGAATATCATGTGGATTTTATTTGAAAATATTATGAAACATTAACTTGTTTTATGATCCAAGTCCAAAACACCTGTTTATTACTCTGATTTAATCTAATTGAAAGTGACTGAGTAGATGCATAAATTCTTAAAATGCGTAGAGCATGAACCATCTCTACATTTCCCTACAGTATTTGAGAAAGCTGCTTTGATTTTAGAATCAGACTCATCTAGCTTGGAAGCGACTTCTGGAAATCATCTGGTCCAACCTTCTGTTGAAAGTAGGTGGTTATCCATCCTACCCTTGTCATGCCAGACCTTGAGCATCCCAGCGTCTAGTTTTCCTCACAACATATACTTTTGATACTATCCAGCTGAAATTTCCCCTGAACCAACTTCTGCCTGTAGCCTTTTGTCCTGTCACCATGCAGTGTTAAGAAAACCTCTAGCTCCTCTGTAAATACCTTCTAGGTATTGAAAGGCTGGTAAGAGGCCTCTCTTTTCTAAGCTGAAAAAGCCCAGTTCCTTGAACCTTTCTTCACGTAACAAATTCTCCAAGCCTTTAACATCTTGGTGGCCCTTTGCAAGACTCTAGCTTTTCTGTGTCTGTGTTGAACTGGGGAGGTCAAGGTATTCCAGGTGTGGTCTAAAGAATATGGTCTAAAGATATGGTAGGAAAAATCACATCCCTTGATCTGCTGACTATACCAACACAGCCCAGGACTCAGTTTGTCCTCATGACTGCCAACATGTGCTGCTGACTCGCACTCTGCTGGTTTGCCACTGTGATGGTCCCCCAAGTCCTTAGCAGACCCAGCCAAGCAGATCCCAGCCCGTTGCACTGTTGCCTGGGTTTAATCTATCCCAGATGCAGGACTTAACATCTACCTTTGTTAAACTTCATGTAGTTATATGCTTTATAAGTTAAAAAACCATTGTTATTTAGGCATGGCTACCTCTCTTTAGTAGAAGGGGAAGGAGGCATTCAAATCCTCCAAGTTTAAATAAATGTTTAGAGTTACATGTTCGTGCTAGAGGACCACTGGAAATTTTCTGGGCAGTATCTCTGGTTACTGGAAAAATAAAATGAAGGTGGAAATCTTTTGGTATTTTACAAAAAAAAGAACAAAGTACTTTCTGATTTTTCTGTGTTATTTTTGAGCAAGAGCTTTATTAATTACTCTGGATTACAGTTTTGAAAGTAGTTTTGAAAATAAAGTGTCTTTCACTGCGCTAAGAAAATGGAACAATTACCTGAAATGAAATCTGACGTTAACAATTCCTCAGAGAATATCCACAGTGATGTATACTGAATAAACCTCCAATGCCAAGCTAATTATAGAGATACAGTCCATAAAATCCCCAAACATACCTTGTTTTTCACAGGTTCTGTCTTTGCTGGTGTGACTGAAATAATTCTCACAGGGTTTTCATCATTTTCACTGACCCCAGTTTCTGATATATCTGAACTTTGTTCCCTTGTAGCAAAATTGAAGACAAAATAAAACCAAAATACACACACACACACACACAAAAAAAAAAGCAAACATTTTTAAATATCAACACAGGCTAATTTAAAAAAAATACAGTTGAATTTGCCTCACTCCATGCTCACACCCAGACTGAAAGGACTGGAAGGGATTGCCTAGTTACTGAGCCAAGTCCCTTATCACACACACACAGTGCCATATAATTATTTTCACAAACATAAGAACAGTGCTGTAAACAAGACTGTGTTCTTGTTTCAGATAGAAAAAGCTAATACTGGAAAGGATAGGGAGGAAAAATACAGACCAGCAATGCTCAAACTAATTTTCGCAAACATACAAGAGTTTTAAAAACAAAATAGATTGAAAAAAAATCAAGATAATTGCAGCATATATCACGCAGACATACAGAACACATTCAGAACTGAGTTGTACTTCCCTGTGGCTTTAAGAAATGTAGCAGCTAGAGTTAACTTTCTCTGCTTTCTTTAACTCTTTATCTTATATTTTATCCAGTTAATCATTTCCTAACAAATTAAACTTGATCTTAAAATTTGAAAGTGTAATCTGTTTCTCCAGATTTCTGATAAATTTAAAAGTGCTGGATTCATGTTAAAATAACTATTACTGGAAGAAAGACAGACTATTACAATTATATGTTACATCTTTTCACTGAGCTCCTAGTCCTCTTAAGCATGCTCTTTTCTATTATTCTTAATTAAGTTGAATATTTTAACTACATCAAAAATACTTATTACCAGTCAGGATTGATCCCAATTTATATATCACAAATGCGTGAGTTGCCAAAGCGTCCCTCCTGCTATATTACATGTGATTACAGACAGGCCACGCCTTACACACTTTAGTTAATTTTCATCTATTGAACATGAAGAAAAAGCAAATATAGCTATTTTATCTATAGGCACATACTGATGTTTATAAACACTGGACAAAGCAAGATATCCTTGTTGTTCAAAGATAGGCATGCAAACCCAATCAACTCCTGTACTAAAGCATGCAAGTATACTGGAGAACATGAAATAAAGAGATGATGAAAGAACTTTCAAAGTCCTGTACCTTGATCTGTTTCCTGCAGAAGAGCTCAGTTCAGAGTTTACACTGATATTGCTTCCAGTCTCTGATCCTGTAGTTCTAATATACGGTCTCCTTCCAGTTGCAGATAACGGTTTGTTTACTGTACCTAATACACCAGTTGGTTTTGGCTGAAAGAAAATGGTTTAATTTTAAAAGCAAGAACTTCAGATACTTATTTCATTTTTAAAGTATCTCCTTGAATATTTTAGAATACTTTTAATGGATTAACAATATCAGTCATGATGCCATCGGTTTAGAGCTACAGATCTCATCTTTACTTAACTAGCAGTCTATCATACTTTTGTTTCTCATCATTTAACAGCAGCTCATCAATGGCTTTGCTCTCCCTCCTGCTTTGAAGGGGTAGCGGCTAGAAAAGACTCAGCTAAAGATAGGTTAAATAATACCAGGTGACTGAACAACAGAGCAACCTCTTATATTTGCAAAGCAAAACATCTTTGGGAAAAAGCTTTCCAAAAGGTAATGCAGAATTAAGTTCATTGCAACAGCAGAACATGCATATGTTTTTGTTATATAGAAAGTAGGTGTACAGAATCAGAAAATAGCTGTAAGTGGAAGGGATCAACAAGGCACACTGAGTCCAACTCATGATTCCGCACAGGACTACTTAAAAATTAAACCTTATTTCTGAAGAGCGTTGTCCAAATGCTTCTTGAGCTCTGTCAGGCTCGGTGCTGTGCCCACTGCTCTGGGCAGCCTGTCCCAGTGCCCGGCCACCTCTGGGTGCAGAACCTTTCCCTAACCCCCAGCCTGACCCTCCCCTGTCCCAGCTCCATGCCGTTCCCTCAGGTCCTGTCGCTGTCACCAGAGAGCAGAGCTCAGCGCCTGCCCTTCCGCTCCCCTCGTGAGGGAGCTGCAGGCCGCCATGAGGCCTCCCCTCAGCCTGCTCTGCTCGGGGCTGAGCACACCAAGGGACCTCAGCCACTCCTCATACATCTTGCCCTTCAGACCTTTCACCTTCTTTGTAGCCCTCCTTTGGAGGCCCTGTAATAGTTTTTTGTCCTTCTTATATTGTGGCACCCAAAACTGCACACACTACTCAAGGTGAGGCTGCACCAGCACAGAGCAGAGCAGGACAATCCCTTCCCTCAACCGGCTATCGATGCCATGACTGACACAGCCAGACCTTTGGGCTGCCAAGGCACACTGTTGACTTGTATTGTTTCTTAAAACACCATCTATACTGAGGTTCTCTGAGACAATAACGATCTTTTTTGTCTTGCTACAGCTGGTGTCTGTTGACTGATCTGGTCAGGCTGAGGAGGCAGTAGGAAGTTGTTTTTTTTTTTTTGTGTCTCTTGAGAGAAGGCAAGGAAGTTTTCATGACTGGCATGTCACATTCTTTGTGCAATTTTACATTTCCTCAGAGAACAAGTTAATAAATTAACATTCTCACAAGAAAAATTAATTCCCATAAGTGGAAGCTGAGGGAGGAGGCAGGAAAGAGATACCACAAATGCTAGATAACATTTGGCGAGCAAAAAAGCAGTATCTCTGTAAAAACTGCCTGTTACTTTAGACGTGTTCAGTAGCTGCATCATCCCAGTGCTAATACCACACTTTTACTTAAACATATTATCCTTCTCACATGTTTTCTTTGCTCAATTTACTCAGTATTTTTATAAAGTAGGAAGTATTTGGTGCAACCCACGTGAGACAGAAAAGAAAGTAGTTCTTCACAACCATTGGGTTGTGAATTTCTGGCACATACTGCTGTAAGAGGTTGTGATAGCATGGTATCAGTAGGTTCAAAACAAGAGCAGATAAATTTGTGATCAAGTCCGTAAACAGATATCAAAACCAAAAGGCAGAGGTGTCTAGCATCCCATTGAAAGTTATGAAAGCTGGGAAATGTGCTGCAAGAAGTGGCTAGGCCTGCCTAATCATGTTGGTTTGGTCACTCTGGAAAGTGAATGAAAAGAACAAAACATAACTAAAAAATCCTGCTAATTTAAGATAAGACAATTTTAGCCTAATTTGCTGAATGCCTTGAAAAGAGAGATGCTTTAAGTTTATACAACCAACCAGAAATGCTTCTTTTATCATATTTGAATGTTGTCAAAGGTGAAACAATTACAGCAGTAGACATAAAACCACCAGCCTGGTACTGGCTGCTGCCAGAGAAGATAGTCTTCTGCCTGCCTCCTCTCTTCATAACATAATGCCAACACTTGCTAAATGAGCACACAACCATTTACATGCCCCCCCACCCCTATTTTCCTGTCAGTGTAACAAGCTCAACCAGCTCACTGAATAGCATGCAGGCTGGTGTCAAAGTGTGAACATGAAGCAAGGAGATGCAGGATTCTGCCAGCTTAGCAAACCTCACCCACATGAACTGCTCTGATAGCGGAAGTTTTTGTACAGAATGAAACACAGTGTGAGGAGCAGCAATTTTACATGATACGGCTATTTACATAGTGATCATCTGCCTCCACCCTTAAAATGAACAATTATCATAAGTTAGTTCTGTTCTTACTGGAAACTTTAGAAACTAATGCAGTAATAGTTTACTTAATGCAGAATATGAAAATTAATAAGTACATGTTGAATTTACATTGGAAATATGATTTATACTGTTCTCGGTGTTTTTTTTTTTGTTTTGTTTTGTTTTGTTTTTTTTACAGAAAAAGAGCCAGCATCGTTTCACTGAGCTTAAGGAAAAAAACCTGCTAGTTTTGTAAGCTATATAAAAAAACATTCCAACATACTTTAAATGGAACCT
This sequence comes from Aythya marila, assembly GCF_965140915.1. Taxonomy (NCBI): domain Eukaryota; kingdom Metazoa; phylum Chordata; class Aves; order Anseriformes; family Anatidae; genus Aythya; species Aythya marila. The sequence continues at coordinate 52,915,623 of NC_139045.1, read as the reverse complement.
CAGAAAGACAGTTTTCAAATCCCAAGAAAGGATGGCTGATGGAAAAAATGGAATAGACTGCTTATGGTGATTTAACAGCTATATTACAAGTATTAGGACTACAAATTTAAGACCTCCAATGCTAGCAATGTCATGGTTAAGCATGTGAATTGTAACTTTATGCCATACTTATCTGAATAAAAGAAAAACCTGTAATTACATGCCAAACTGTAGTTAATCAAGAACCTATGTCTCAGTACGAGATGGTGGGCTACACAAAGATAACAACCTTTGCGTTTTGTCCTCAACAAGTAATATGTGGAGTTACAGGCGTTAATTATTCCATCAAATAAAAGAATGTTAAATCATTGTACATGAAGTCTTCATACAATTTTTAAACTATTGCAGTCCACTTCATGATTTATAACAAAACTAAAAAGAACATTTAAAAATCACAAGTAATATTCAAATTAATTGTAACTTGTCAAAACATGCTACCTTTCCTGTCAAAAGAAGAACCCTTGTCTCTTCTGAAATGTAATTCCTGTCATTGCAGAAATCCTGTGTAAAAATAAATAAATAAATAAATAACAGTTTGTTTGATATCTCAGCCTTGCTGTTGTTTTTATATATTCACAATTGGTTTCTCAAATGTGATAGTATGATGTACTAGAGATCTTTTGTATTATGCAACCTTCTACTGATAAATGAATCAATCTAATAAAGATAGGTCAAACTAGTACTTTGGAGATCTGTAGTGAACATTATTGAATGACAGTACGCCATACATGGAAGTTGGGATTCTTTTTTTTTTCCTTAAATGACATGAATTGTTTGAATTGAAGAAAAACAACCACCCTATTGACCGAAGAGAGGAAAACAGTTGTGGTTTTCTCTAAACAAACTACCATCTTTGTCACTCTAGCTATAATCTATGGAGACTAAATCCAAATCACTGCGTATGAATGCAGGTAGCCTGTGACAGACACCAGCTTCCTGTCACCGTGGCACGTGCCATTTCAAAATTAAATAAACAAACTATATTTTCCTAAACAGACTCTGGAAAGGCAGTTAACAGTCTGTGATAGTGAAAAATATGAGATGTATCCTTCAGTATGATCAAAACTAGTCTGTACAATTACTTGGGTTCCACTTTTTAAAAGTATGTTTCTTAAATAATGCTATTGCTGACAGTACTGCTCTACTCACTAGGACTACTGCTGAGCAATAAGAGGACTGACTTGTGCAGCAAGCAAAATAGCCACAGTTATTGACAGCTACAAATATACCATGGATAACATCAAAAAATTTCCCTTTTTCTTTTTTTTGTCTGCTTTGCGTTCTAATTCAGATATACAGTTGGAATATGCATATATTCCCATTCATTCAGATGTACTTTTAAAATACTTTAATGAAATGATCTAGCCATACCTATTAACATGTTGATATTCTAATTAGCTCTCACTTTGTTATGCTAACGAGACATAGCTTATAATACAGCCAGTGTTAAAAAAATTATTACTGATGATAAAAAGTATACATTTTCCCACTCGTTACTTTATGTTTTGGAGATAACCTGCTCTCAGTTATAAAATCAAACTATTTCCCCCTATTAATAACAAGTTTACCTTTTCAGGTTGTGTAAAAAATTTGGTTGGCAATACAGGGTCCTTTGGTGAATCCGCATTGCATAAAGCACTTTTGCTGTTGATTACACACAATGCTACATCACATACTGTATAAAGTTTCTGAAGAAAAAAAAGAAAAGAAACATATGCTTTAGGAATTACTGTTTTTACAGGTGTACAGAAAATGTAGTTCTTTAAGAAGTTTTAACCTGTGCATGAAAATTACCAGCGCTGAGGATGTATTTTGTAATTATACAACATTAACCATACTGTTGGCTCTTCAGACATTTATAATATGAAAAACGTGGGCTTCTCTATTTAATAAGAACTAATAAAACTATACACGCCTAAGCTCTACAGAAAAAGCTCTTTCTGTAAGCAAATCAACACAAATGGTTTCTCATCTCTGCTGGAAACTAATAGTTTTAACAGTAGCAATATACTACAGCATTTCCCCCAACAACAGAAGATACTTATGTCGGGAAATTAGACATCTGAAGTTAAAACAAGCAGTTGGGCAGTAACAGGAACATTTAACAAATTTTGTTTATTAACTTCACTGGGCACAGTGTGCTAGCTAAGGTCAACATGGTTCTGAAAGAATGAGATTGGTGACATACAGACAATGCTCGCAATTAACACACTCTCTAAAAGACAATAAAAATGTCTGAGCTAATGCTTTCAAATTTCCTGCAAATCCTGTTCAGCAACTGCTTGTGAAACCCTTAGCCCATCACCCAACACTTATCTGAATTGCATTTCTTACTTCATTGGCCTTTGGCTCATCAGGAGACTGAGCATCTCGGGTAAGCTTGATGTTTTCTGCCATTTTTTTCATGAAGGCATGGCTATTGTTCTCATTCTTTGTCATTAAAACTTCAAGCATGAACCACAGGCACCTAAAAAGCCATAAAACCACAAGCAATTACATTCCAGCTTTTATACTGTAGCTCCCACTTACAGCAATATCTTATTATTTATTATTTCCAGCTCTACTAGGTTTTTCTTAAGCAACCACACTTAGTTTGAAGATAGCATAAACACATAACATCCAAAGACGTAAACAGAGTCTAGACCTTTAATATTACGGGTTTCAATCGTACTCTTGAGAATAAGCCTGCCAAATTAGTGTCCTTCTCTATTTTATCTGTAAATACTGCCCAAGCAATCAACATTTTTCTCTTCCAAATATGAATAGAAACAAGAATTCTGGTGCTACCAACTTGTACAAGAAATTCTGTAATCACTACCTCGGGGCTACGTCTATGATACCGTCAGCAATGTGCCATGACCACGCTCAAAACAGGTTTAAACAAACTATCCTGCTGCTAGACTGTTACCCACTGCATGGGAATACTAGAACTCCAGAGGATCCGAAGTGAACAGGTCAGATCTTGCCATTGCTCAATCTGGGAGGAGAAAGAACCCTTACAGATGGGATTAACTTTTCCATTTTTCTTTCTTTATATCTAATTTATTTATAGGGAGAAGCTATTATATTTTGACTAAATGCTTGTTTTAAGAATTTTTCATTTATGCTATAAAACTCATGTGGTCCAAGTTATGGTTTGCTGTCAAGCTGCAGACCTGCAAGTGGCTAGGAGGTCAACAACACTCATAATGTGGTAAAATACTGCTTAGCTGGGAAAGATATATGGGTGGGGTCTGAGAAGTGCAAACCTTGCCAGCAGCTCGTTTAATTCTCCATAAGAAAAATTACCTTGGAAAAAGAGGCTAAAAAAAAAAAAAAAAAAAAAAAAAAAGCTAGAAAAATTAGATGACCAAACGTTAGAATTCCCTGTCCACAAAAGGCCCAATCCTCTTTACTGATACAAGTTAAAGAGTGTAATGTAAGAGATGAAAGAATACTTCTCTCAAAAACTCAGAGGGTTGTACTTTATCAAAACATTTAAACAGACGTTTTAATTGAACATCAGCTAGCTACTTTCTGACTTGCATCCAAGAGCTACAAAGGATAAGTAAATAAATGCATTAGCTACCTTTACATCCACCTATTCACTATGCTCACTGTGCTGTTACCATACCACACCAACCAGCTCTTCAAAAACCCTGTTCTGTCCAAAGATTGCTACCGACGACGAATTTTACTCTGACAATGCCAGTTAACACACATTAATTTCAATAGATCGATTTCCAGAGTAAGTCAATAAATAAATAAATCAAACGTGAACAAGACCTTTCCAAAACAAGTAGGATTCAATGTAGAAAAGTATGCACCCAGAAGAACAGTCACACAAATAATGTTCACACTCTGTATGCGTTTCATTGTTTTTGGAATACAAATTCAGAAGGAAGAGACATTGTTCTCAAACAAAAAAATAAAACCAACCAACAATTCCATAGGACAAGCTTGAAAGACTCAATAAGTATCACAGATTATGACTAAATAATTTACTAAGCGTATTTTTACTTTATGTGACTGTACTTAGGCCGTATAAAACCCAAGATGAACTGAGGAGACAACTGCAGAACACGCTGCCAGTCTGTTTCCAAAAGTCTGCAAGCATCTATGTCAACACTTTAAAGTGAACACTCTGACTCTCAGAATTCTTGAAAGAAATTCTGTATTACATTGTATGAGAAAAATGTTTTGCATTTATCTCAGGAGACTCTTCGGAGAAGTATTCCTGCCAAAATTCCTGTACAGAGTATTTCTTTGTTTGGAGCAGTCCTCTCTCTGGCTAGTTCAACCAGCCGGTGACAAGCATGAGAGAGGAAATCTGACAACAAAGGAGAGCTATACAAGGGGTATCCAAAAAAGCTCTGTGCACTAGAAAACACTTCTCAGAGAAAGTATTAACTCAACAACTGCAAATCAGAACTTGTTCCTCACATTCTGGACAGAACAGTAAAGTACACATTGGAGTGCTTTCAGATGTTGCCAGGAACAGGGAGTCCCGGGACAAAATGTAGACTTGATGATTAGGTAAGAAATCTTCCCTGGCTTCAGGTTCTGACCAGGTGGGAGTCAAGTAACTCAGAAATCAGAACAAATCAAGTTTTTCATTTAAAGAATGAATCAGACTTGGCCTCTCACAGGTGAACGTGCAAAAAGAATTAAGATCTGAACTGGTCTATTTGTGCCAAGAATGTATTGCTTTTCTAATGAAGTGTAGGGTTAATTACTAATGTATTGCTTTTCTAATATTGTAGTATGTTGTTGTACATGCTGCTGCAGTACCAAAGCAACATCGCTTACAGTTCCACCTAAAATGAACACAAGAGAAAACCAGATCATCAAAACCAAACAGGCTGGGGGGAGAGGTGTGCCTCAACAATTAAAAATGTAAATTTAACAATTTCTAACAATTCATTACAAAACACTAAGGAAGACAAAAGTCATACTTTAGGTCTCAGAGATTTTTTGAGGCATACAAGAAGGTCTTAAACTGGAAACAGTACAGAAAGCACAGAACAAACTTCTGTATGGAACGCTGGTGTAAAATAATCTGTGCTGAATACATTCAACATTACTAAGGCTGTACTGTAGACGTACAGTGGACATGGCAAGTTAGCAGCAAATTGAGTACCAATTCTGGTAGGTTTGCATAAAGCAAAATAGTGAATTTCCAGTGAAGCAGGACTTCAAGCATCACTGGCATTACATTTTTTAGTTTTAAGTAAGCTCTGTATTTTATAAGTGTATATGTATTTATTTATACGTAATATATACACACACAACAAACACGCACACATTTGGACTGACATTACTTAGTATCACTATTGGGAATTTCTACAGATATTCCTAGGCACAAACAAAAGAATCTAAAATCAGTATTTCACTTTAAAAGAAGCCCACACAATTGACTAATCTGGTATACTGAGGTATGACCTGGAGGTTACCATTTGGGCTTTCAGAATATACTCCTAAGCAGTTTCTGCTTTCCTCCCTTTCTGAGGTAACTTTTTGCAAAATGCTGTTGATAAAACAAGAGTTCCTTGTTTTTGCCTAGTATTTTTTTTTTCCAAGCACAGAAAAATTCTCAGCAACAACAATTCTAGAGTCATTTGACACTTACTCTTTAACATCACGAAGCTGATCAACATCCTGAGGTTTTGTGAAATCTGGATCATGTGCCAGTAAGTGAATCATATATGGTACCACATATTCAGGCAACAATGATAGCAATTTTTCTACAGTAAGAAACAAAAAACATACATACACACATGCATCACAAGACACGCTGTTTCAGAGGATTACTTTTTCAAAAAAAGAATGTAAAACTTACACTTGCATTATTTTTGCTGAGAATTTTACTTCCAATAAATCATTAAAAATAAATAAATGAGTTTTACTACTACAAAACTATTTGCCCTCACTTCAGGAAGAGGTCATAAAAACATCAGAAAACAAAACTTTATTTTTCAAGTAAAACAGCTACCATAATAACAGCACTGTATTTTACATATATAATTCTCAGAAATGCATAGGAAAGTATTTTATAGTTAATGATAATGCTAAACTAAGTAAATTTAAATTTGAAAGTATTTAATATAAAAATGAGAAAACAAATTAAGCTTAGCATTTCTTTACAAAAGCAATTTGCTTAACTTTAATAATTACTACTTCCAGTTTAGTATTCAACTACTGTATTCTTAACAATTTTACTGAAATACTAACCGTTAGCCATAGGATTCTGCTTAATATATTCTCTTCGTATACTGATGTTTTTGAGCAAGCACTGTCTGGCATGTGCTCTTCTCTCTTTCACAGGATCTTTGGCACACAAAGCAAAGATTGCCATATATTCCAAAGGGAGAAGTAATTTCACAAGTGCCTTATGCAGTTTCTGGGCAAATATCTGCCTCACTTGGTAGCACTCATCCTATAGCAACATAAAACATAAGAGTGCAACCATAAAAATCTTGTTTAAAAAAAAAAAAAAAAAAAAAGGCAAAAACCATCAAGATGGAATTATGAGGAGAAATATTTTAAAAATATCAACAGATGCATCACAGTAAATATTTGAAGTTTCAAGAACTCTTTTGAAAGCTGCAGTGAGGAATAAAAAATACTAAATTTAGCAGCAACAAAAGCTCAAATGTTAGGACTCTGTACTTATTTAATTAAGAGTCACTTCAATTTAAATACAGTTACTTACATTAATGACAAGTGCACAGAGTTGGAACTGTTCTGGGGTAATTATTTCATGGTAACAGGGTTCCTGTGCAAGCTTCATTATTGCACTGCCAGCAGCTAATCGTAGTCGAGACATATCGGATTTACTACACAAACACAAGAGGGGAAAAAAAGAAAACCACAACTATCCTTAAATTACTTGTAAAAAGAAGAAATCATGATATGCAAGATCATTCAATGAGCAAGTAAGGTTTTTCTCTTTCAGATGAGATCACAGTTCTATCAGTTCAGATCGGGTTAAATTAACCCAACCAAATCTGTGAAGATAAGGTGTTTTGCTTTCCTCCTAGAAACTTGATTCCAGTAAAACAGTGAAATGAGAAGAGATAAATTTCTTGTCTGCATACCACAATGTAAATCAAAGCAACATATTTGTCACAGATTCTTTCCCTCACCCTCTGAATGGAGATGAAGTATAAAGTAACCTCACTGCTGGAATGAAGAAGCTCCACCCAAAATTGCCCTAGCTGCTAAAATGTGTTAAATCTGATCACCTGGTTGTTTACAAAGACACTCCTGAAGGTCTTTTTGTTTCTGGAAGGTCCTTTACTAGCAAGGTATCTAACAGTGTTCTCAGACAGATTATCAGTAAATTGCAAGAAAGAGGGAGTATCGAGTATCTTTTCCTATGTGCCATTCCACTCTAAATTTTAAATTCCAGTCAGATCCATTTTCTATCATCCCAATTATCCAACATGGTCTTCACCTTAAAATTCTTAAAAAGCTCTAAAGGAATTTATATTTACTGAAATTCTACAACAAAATTGATAGAAGCTTGAAAGTAAAATCTGACCTGATTCGTTTCTGTTCTGTCAAGTCTCCTTCACTGACAAGCATAGCTGATAATAACCGGAGTGTGGAATTTGCAGATTTTGATTGGTTATTTTTCATACCCAACAGCCAGCGTACCAAAAGCTTAATTGCTTGCACCTGTCAAAAATGAAAAATAAAAAAAAAAAGTTACTTTCTAAACTTGATAGTGAGTAAAACCTACTGTTGTCAATTTGAAATATCCAAAGACTTATTAAGAGTTGATATATTTTAAAAGGAACAAAATGAAGCAGTAAATATTTACAGAACGAAGAAGGAAGTATCAACTGTTGTTCAGAATCATCTCAACAAGTGCATCTATGATACTTGCCACATGATTAGAAACAAGACCAACTAGACAAATATTTCTAGAAATTAACACAATTAGCTTCACAGTGAATGACCTACGAAGCTGAATGAAGAAAATTAATCAATGTGTTTCAAATCTGTTTAGTCAGTAAAGTCAAATTACTTTTCTTATAAGAAAAACTACAACTTTTGAGTGTCTGAATTTTCTCAATATACTCAAGTGTAGTGAATGCCAGAAAATAATAGGAGGTTAAAAAAAAAATATAAGCGAAGACACCAAAACACATGGTTTCCACCAGTTCTGTAACTGTGTGTATAATCCCAAAAAACCCTCTAAAATAGTGCATATTCTAAAAAAACTAATACCAAAGTACTCAAAGGGATTTACTCTTATATTTTCCATTGCTTAACTTCAAAAAAGTAAGTTTTTAATCTTAAATATATACATTATTATTGAGAGCTGATCATTCACCTTTGCTAATACTTCTGGAGAAACCTCTTCATCTGGAGACCACAATTTTCCATTTTTCTCACCTGTTGACTACAGATACTCATGTAAGTTTAAGAACTGGTTTAACCCATATAGAAAATGTAGAGATAGAAATGAAGAAGAGTCATGGACTAAGCTTTCTTTCACACAAAAGATTTATTTTTATAATGCAGTATCACTGTACGAGCCATTTATAGAACATTCCTTTATTTAGGAATAAAGGAATTTATTCCTAAATAAATTTACAAGAAAACAGCTCTATTCCCCAGAGAGTTAATAGCAAGCACACAGAACAGCAAGGACTTATTAAACTAATAATAATAATAAATCAATCTTACCCTGTCATTCATTAGGAGATCTTTCACAATGAAATTTGCAACAACAGATTTCATTGGAGAAGCAAACTGGTCTGGGGCCAACATAGAAATATGACCCAGTGAGACTAATGGAGTTATAAGTTGCTCTGGTACATCAGCATTCAAACTTCTACTAAGAGGCTAAGGAAGAAGAGAAAAATCAAATTCAAAATGAGCTACAGATATGTAAATTACATGCCCCAAAATCACTTATTTTACTATTGGACTGCTGATGATTTTACGTTTTGTCCCTAAGAATTAATAACACTAGCCAAACGAAATGGAGAAAAAATGCAATTTCCCAATTAACAGAATAATCAAAAATCTCGCATGAGATACAGGCAAAACACTTATGATCTTTCCTGTTTTAACAGTGAAAACATTAAGTCTTGGGAGACATGGGAAAAACCCTCAGCTCTATTCTATTCATGACTTGTGAAAACCTTAATTTTTAACTACAAATGCCAGAAAATAATAGGAGGAAAAAAAAAAAAAAAAAAAAAAAACCTTGGAAGCAAACAGCGACACTTCTACTGGTGGTCAGTATTTCCCTTCCAGACAAGGGTTACAAGGATAATTCCATGCTGCTGTGTCACTCAGTACCTTTGCATTGTATCCTGATAGTAGCGAAGGGAACATGAATTTGCACTCTCATGTAAGTCTAAGCAGAGAGATCAAACTCTGTAATTCAAAGATTTTCACACTTCTGAATTATGTTCAAAGACAGCCAAGGTGGAGAATCTATATTTTACAAGTGCAGATTAATTAAGAGCTTACAGTGAAAAGTAATAACTTCTCTGTTCTGTATAATGTGAATCGCTTCACAATTTGTTTAAGTAGTGAGCAGTAAGTCATTGTCTGAGCCTAGGCAGTATCAGAGTACAGTTACTCTGCAGTAACTTTCGTAGGAAGAATGTGCTGTATGAGCAGAGACCTTAGAGCATGGTAACTCAATGCAGTTTGGAAGTAGACGATGTTATTACTCATTTAGTACCTACTACAGGTGCTCTCACGGGAGTTAGTGTGGATCATTCTGGCATATTTAGTTTATTTTCCCCCTACTTCTCCTATATAGACAAAAAGGAGTATCTTATGTATCAGAATATTACAAAATCAAGACTGTAACAAATAGAACATTAGTAATTTGTTATTGTGAAATTAATGACTTATCTCAACTACCATGTACCTTTAAGGCTTGCTGACCTTACAAATTGTTATCTGTTAATTAGATGTATGAATTAAAGAATAGTCTCAATTAAGAACAGAAACAAATCTTAAAAACAAAAAAGCAAGACATACCTCAAAGATCTGTGCAAGTTGCACTTCTTTGTTTGAAAATATGGCATGTATACAGTGAACAGCTTGTTTTGCCTGATGAGGAGTGCCTCTTTTTGCTTTCTGATGCAAAATCGGAATTAATGTTCTGTGAACATTAAATAATTTAAAATATAATTTGCAATCTACAAAACATAACACTTTTCACCTATACAGATATATCCCCATAGAACACAGCCCTACAAATCATGTGCCCCTTTGAAGCCTGTTTAGAAAAGATTGTAATCACGAATTGAAAAGTAAAATGAAATTTATTTATAGTATTACTTGTTGAACATCTATCTGTACACTGTTAAGCAGAAAAAAAGCCCCCAGGGAAAATCAAGCATGAAAAAAAAAAATCAAAATAAGATTAGCTAGAAGTAGCTGTTAAACAATAGTGGGTTTAGAGGCCTTTACTGCTTTAACTTTGGTCTTTAATTGCAATGTATACTCAGGTGAATACTCAGCTTTGAGTTTCTGCATTTCAGTACCCTAAAATCTATTTGCTGATCAGAGGTCACTGAGGGAAAGAGGAGGGCAAAAGCCACTGCAGGGACCACTCCTTAAAAGTGCGGGAAGGCAGGCCCATCACCTGAGATAACACTGCCTGAGACACTAACTCATGAGGTTTACCATGTAGCTCAGTCACTGAGATGGGAAAACAAAATCGTTTACAGAACATCCAACAAACATTTAAAAAAAAATCCTACTTTATGGAAAAGCTCACTAACAATACAGCATTCAGTATATGGATTATTTAGCATGCAAGCTTCACTAACAAATTCTACATAATCAGAAGTAGCAATAGAGATGAAAGAAAAGCTTGCAGGGTTGAAAGAAGCCTTGAAATTTTTTCCTCAAAAAAGCACAGAACCTGAAAACTAACAAATAATCAAAGACCCCTTGAAAAAACGTTAGCAGCATCCTAAGGTATGCAGAAGTGGCATACATTCGAGAGGCAGGAGACCTTTTCTCCATTAACACCAGTGACAGGACCCGCGGGAACGGGGTTAAGCTGAGGCAGGGGAAATTTAGGCTGGACGTCAGGAGGGGGTTCTTCACAGAGAAGGTGGTTGCACACTGGAACAGGCTCCCCAGGGAAGTGGTCACTGCACCGAGCCTGTCTGAATTTAAGAAGAGATTGGACTGTGCACTTAGGCACATGGTCTGAACTTTTGGGTAGACCTGTGCGGTGTCAAGAGTTGGACTTGATGATCCTTAAGGGTCCCTTCCAACTCAGGATATTCTATGATTCTATGAAGTCTCTTCTCAAGCCTGCTAAGATTCTGCAACTTGGATTAAGTAAGGAACAGAACACCACAGAATTCAGTGAAACTTACAGATAAAATAAGCATCAGTGCTCAACCTACAGTTTTAAAGTCTAACTGTATCTAGATTAAAGGGCCTTTGCCATGGGTTGATGCATCATTCACAAGCCATACCTCATCATATCCCAACTGAGGTAAATCTGCAAAAGGTAGAACTCAACGTGTTTAATGGCAGTTACATTTGTAAGTTGTTTGAAACCCAATCCTGACTATACTTCAGCAGTATCTGGATGAGATATAAAGCCAGAAGAAATGTCAGCAATATCAGCTCCTTTGACAGAAGATGATGTACCCCAGCAATGCACAGTCCTAGTTAAACTCTAGTAGCTTCTGGGAACTATACTGACAAATGGGTTGCTTGGCTTTTCCTTCTCTTCATGTACAAATGTTTTTGGAGGTGTCTTGTGTGTGAACTTGTAACATATTTCTTTTGCCCAGAATTTGATTCACACAATCATAGAGTGATCAAGGTTGGAAAAGACATTCAAGATCATCCAGTCCAACCATCTACTTGACCTACCAAGTCCCCTCACTAAGCCGTGCCCCTCAGTGCCTCGTCCACGCATCTCTGAAATACCTCCAGAGATGGGGACCTCACCGCTTGATCACCAAACTCCATGAAGAAATTCTTCCCAGTGTCCAATCTAAACCAGGTTTCCAATCTAGACCAGGTTTCTCAAAGAGAGTCCCATGGTCTAAAAAGCCAAATCCCTGGCTATAAATACGACCAGTTCTCCAACCACTCAAAGCCATACGAATCACTGAGGTTACTGCACTCTGTTGGTATGCACTGCTGCATGGTTGAGATGTTGTTTCAATATTTAAGAACTTGAAAACTTGACTTCATAGTTAGGTAGTAACTAATTATTTAGTAACTGTTATAACCAATACAAATATTATAAATAGTTAGTTACTGAATTAGTTACTAAAAGGCAAATTTTAAGGTTTTTGATGTCACCCACAAAATTTTGAAGTCTGCGAATACCTAGTAGATAATCAGCAGTTAAAGCACGTATTGTGTGATGACTTACAGACAGCCAATTAATCTTCGTTAGAAATTCATGCTTGCTTTTGGAACTTACTTCCCATTTTGTTTCATAACAAACAGAGCTGTTAAGCATCAGAGATTATATTTTCATTCCTCACAGATAGAAAATATTGTGCGAAGGAAAGATATGAGTGGAAATCATGCCAAGAAATTACATCTTCACCATGTTTTTGTTTTTGCTTGTTTTGTAACCTGGAAAACATACTACACTCTGGCTTTAATGCATCTATTACAAGACGACTTTCAAGAAGTACAAAACATCTTCAATAAATACACAAGAATTGAGAAAACACACAATTTAAAGATTTAAGAGACAGAAAGGTGGTGAAGGAATACAAAATGATGGAAAAGCTGCTGCTGCTATTTCTGGCTATAAAGTAACATTAGGGGCAATATATTGAACAAAATACAAAGAGCCAGAAGTCTAGGTATGAAAAGTAGTGTGTAGGAAATAACACTCACGATCTTATCTGTGGCAGGTCTGTTTCTATTTTGTGACCCGTGTTTCTGAAAATCTGTATGGCTGCCTCAGCTACTTTATCATCTTCCATCCTGAGGCACTGCAGCAGAGACTCATAGGTCTCCGCAGAGTGAAACGAGGTAGGATGTGTAAAGGACAGAACCTGTAGAGATACATATTAAAACAAAAGGTATATTTACCCATGGCAAATGAATCATCAGAAAAACATAATTATAGCTGTTTATGAGCCTTACCATCAACATAAATAGCTATTACCTGCTCTTACTAGATTATTAAATTCAATAACTGCATTTTGAAAAACTGATATAGGCATTTTCAAATACATTCATCTATGCTTTGTTTTCAGGACCTCTCCCCCAAACATTTTATAAAAATAATGAATTATTTGAGCATGGAAACATATCTATTAAAACAAATATTTATCCAGGAGTATTCATTTATATTCCAATCTACTTAAGACCATTTTTTTTTCTACATAATTTAAGTGAACTAAAATCTTAACTTCTCCAAAATCTATAGTCCTGGAGCAGAAAAGAAATCAAGAAGTTAAATATATACACAAAAACAAATCACAGATTACTGTCTTTTAATTTAAAACTAATGAAACAGCACATTCTTTTAAACAGAAGTAACATCAAATAAGAAATTAAGCATGCAGAAATTCAAGGCAGGATAAGAGAACAAACTGTTATCCTGAAGCAAAACTATATTAAGTATAGTAAAGTTCAGATAACATATGGTAGGGAGAACAACAAAAAAATGAATATATTTATGTATTTGGGGGGTTTATCTCATCTTGGTTTCTTTGATCAGAGTTGGCTACTTCTTGTGCGACTATCAATGTGTGAAATAACATTCTCAAAGGCATCCAAGTCACAGCAACAAAATCTTCAAACTTGTCAGCTTTCTTTTCTGAGCTACGTTACCAAACATTTCTTTCTTGTGTACTTCTGCGTAACTTTTTCTACCACACTGTTGCCATTACCAAACTTGGTGTGATGAACCTCCATAACCTCCAAGTTGTTCATTCACATTTCAGAAAAGTCTCACCTCAATTATGTGAACTTCCTATCCACACCCTCCTTGATATATTATACTGCTCTCTTTGTAACATATTGAAAATAAAGCCTCATTAGTAAACTGCCAAATCCAGAGATGTTTTCCAGATAATTCAAATCCTTACTTCTCCACCCAAGCATTTCTCACTCATCACCACTGATTTAAAAAATGAAATAAATTTCTCTACAAACTTGGGCTCTTGAATTTATTGCTCATTTTCCTTTCAGCCTCATTCAGGCACCAAAAACATGCCACCCTAATCTGTCCTTTTCTCTTCCTCCCACATAACCTCTGCAACTTCTTCTTTGACTTCCTTAAGCAGAAATCGATTTCTGCTTTCATGTGCATATTTCAATCCTTGGTGCCCTTTTCAAAACATACTTCTTCCAAAAACCCGTTTCTTTCATTCTTTTTTTCCTAAGTAAGTATTAGTAATCAAAACTTTGCTTTCATTAAAAAAAAAAAAAAAAAAGTTATCTAAACAATAACTATTAAAAACATGCAAATATTCATTCATTAGTCACACCACTTTAGTTTCTTCCTTTACAAACTACAGCTACTTTTTTTAGATTTAGATTACCTTGAGAAGTTCAAGTCCTGCACGAATAGCAGTGTCAGGACTTACACCCTCCTCTTCATCATCAGCTGTCCCCTCTATTGATTTATTCATCAGTTTTACTAGTGCACTAAAATAAGAGATGCAAAGGAAAAAAACAAATGAACTTGACAACATGGCTGGACACATCAGCAAGATTACTTGGTTTTGACAACAAGTAAAGGGATGGTGGTTTTTGTTTTTAAACCAAGCTATTTCAGCATTCTTTTCCTTCAGACTTAACTTACTGCAAATTTTAGTTCTTTAGGAAGAAAAAGACATGTTGGCAGCATTCAGATCAACACATAGTTGCATGCATTTCAGAATATAATTAGGTTGCCAGACAAGTCTCAAAAGAAATCCAAACATTCTCTTACTCAGTCCCACAAAAACTAATTAATTCATCTGTTATATGGAAGACTGTGCTGCAGTTAGCTATGTGAAAATTATGATCATCGTTTTCACCTTAAACCCCACAAATAGCAGTTTCACCGGGAGCAACTGCTAGAATTTTAAAATCATTTGTAGACTTAGCATTGCAAAGCAGTAGCTAAAACAAAAATCCTCATATTCTCTAGATTGCAAGAAAACTACATCTATATAAAATGGTTTTTTGTTTGTTTTTAATACCTATTTACTGTTATGACAGACTTATTTAAATCCCATGAAAATCACTTTGTCATTTAAATCATCTTTGTAATCATTCATGATTTAATAAGATCTTCCAAACTTACCTAATGGCTTCTGAGTCGATATGTACAGGGGCAATTCTTTCCAAAAGAAATTTGACCATTTCCAGAAAAGGATTTGTTGGCTGCTTAGGATTTGCAAGTTTCCGGGCTATCTCTCTCTACAAGAAACGTTACATTGCAAACAAGAATTATACTAATTTTAATTATTTCTTAAGCATGTTGAATAAGCCAAATAAAACCAGTTCTTTGAACTACAGAAATTGTGTATATAATCAATGAAATGTATTTTAAGGGGGACTGCTGTTATCCCCACAAAAGCAGGCATACAACAGTTAAAACTAAGACGTGTGTAGGCTTCTAATGAGAGACAGATTCAAAAAAGAACCAATGGAGAGCTAGCGTGCAACACAGAATTTAAATATCTATGTAGACAAGAGTAATCTGTAAATCTGTATATAACCCTCCTGCATGCTTCAGATTTCATAAGCAACAATAATTGCAGTAAAAGCCACACTACTGCAGATGCGCAGAAGCACTATGTGCTATTTGGGCTACAGTCGATGTTCAGACCCCACATTCTTGCCCATGAATGTCTTGGAATCAAAATCTCCCTTTCCCTTTCTGAATGCTTCAAGTGTAAAGAACATTAAATTCAGCTGCAAACCCAGCAGAAGGTGGTGGATATGATATTTTTGTTTTGAACAGAAGTCTCAAAATGTCCTAAAGAAAGGATTTCTCAACTTTTCTTCTCCTGAAGGGTTAGAAATTGTAGACCCTACACTGACTATGACATAGTCCTAACCATCACGCTATAGTATCTTCAGAAAGAGGGCAGAATCCTTCCTTCTAAAATTGCACCACTGTGCTCCCAAAGTGCAAAACTCACTAGTTTAGAAGGAGACGTATTCCGTACACTAGTGGTTAGGAACGTAATTCTGAAGGCCATTCTGATTTCTTCCCTGGACAATTATAGAGCCATTAGACAAACACCGGGAAACCTATGTTTTGTGATTTCTGTCAAGCAAATTGCTTGCTTTATTTTAGGACCAAAATGTCGGGGGGTGTCAAAAAAAACGTGATTGTTGACATTGTAAATCTCTGGAGTGGTTTTATTTAATATTAACGCGTGTATTTTCATAGCACAGTTAAATATATGAGAGAAAAATAAAGACTGATCTCAAAATAATGCAAGAAGAAAAATAAACGAACAGTAAGCAGACATTATTATATAATGATATAGCATTTGTATTGTTGGTACTTATATATATTATATATATGCTGGTATTTTATACATAATATGTGTCTTGATGGTTATTATGTAAGTTTAAACAGGGTCAGGGGATAGTTTAAGAACTTTACCATAAAAGAGACTCTTTAAAGACTAATTTCATTTTTTATTTCAAGTTTATATTTGATCCTCATAACCCCATAAGGAAATGAAACAAACATTTTCTTAGAAAGCAAGATGATAATCATAAGTTATATTATCAGTAATCTCTGCTGTTAATCAAAAAGGTATTTCATAGAATCATAAATGGTTTGGGTGGAAGGGACCTTAAAGATCACCTAATTCCAACCCCTCAGGCATGGGCAGGGACACCTCCCATGAGACCAGGTTGCTCTAAACCCCATCCAAACTGGCCTTGAACACCTCCAGGGGTGGGGCATCCACAGCTTCTCTGGGCAACTTGTGCCAGTGCCTCACCACCCTCAGACTAAAGAATTTCTTCCTTATATATAAACGTCATGAGAATAGGAAATACATTAAAAAAATCACATTAAGGTACCAAAACAGACTATTAACCTTGAATAACTGTTTTAATGCAAAAATATAAAGTTTGCTTTTCCATTTCCTTACCACACAGACATCTGCCTGTTTACACGAACACGTAGGGCTAATTAACAGTTCAAGCTGGGATCGAAGTTTTTCATCATCACCTAGAACCTGATTGAATTTCTTCACAAAATCTTGTGCTTTTCCAGGATCTGGTAGGTTTTCTGTATGATTAAACAGAATTTAACATTAAATAAATTTGCCACTTCAGTATGCCAAAATTCACAGAAATACAATTTCAAGGAACACTTTAACAGCAGTTTACTGAACTTATTAACACTTACTTGCTATGGTCATCAGCTTTCCAAACATGGCAGCACTGTTTGCTTCTGACTGGGGAGGACAGCAAATACAAATAAACAAACGAAGTCAGCATTATCTCCTTCAAAAAATAAAGTCTAAAAGCTTTATTATTATAAAATAAAGCTTTAAGCTTATCTGTCAGTTCTTCTCCAGCAGTTTGTTCTACTCTGTAATCTGGGTTTTAGGTTTTTAAGAATAAACACTGTCTTAAAAGCTGTTACACGGCAAAAAGGGGAAAAATCTTCTTGCAATACCAAAGAAATGCAAAAATTCACTAAACCTCGACAAATCAATTGTCTGTACTGTTGGAAAAGATCTAAAAAAATAAGCAAAAACAAACAAGCAAACACTCAATAGGCCAACTCCCCACACTAAATCCCCAGACCAACCACGAACTCCTATTAACAGCTTCTGCTAATTTGCTGATACACTTACAGGTAACATTCCAATATAAATACACCAAAACTTATGTCAGAGATTTTCCAAATGGAATATATTTTAAGTAGTTTATAAAGCAAAAATCAAAAAAGGTCTGTCAAAAATGGGAAAAAATCTTGGAAAATTTTCTTAACTTTTTCCAAAGTTATTGACTGGTAATAAAATATCGTGATAAACTTAAGGAGGCCAAGCATTACTTGCATTACCTGCAAACATTAACAAAGCAACTTTACTTAATGAGAACGGAACTTTGTCTACACATGGAAATCAACAGTCAACTGAACAATTAAAACAGTATTAAAAACCTATCAATTAGTCAAACAAATCTATTGGATAAAGTATTAATATTTTCAAAACCGTACTGTGGGCTGCTTATGCAAGTCTAGTAATTCGCGTACGTGACTCCTTAACATGTTCTGGCACTTCCACATCTCATTCAGCGCTCTGCAAAAATAATAAATAAATAAATAAAACAGAAAAGAAAGCTTACCAATTTGTTTATTGCAAGAACATGCTGGACACATTAGTAAACAAGATTATTTATTTATTTAACAAATGCAACATCCCAAACCTACTACATATTAAAAATAACCATTCGAAACAAGGTAGAACTATTCTCTTCTTGGATAACATCATTTTTCCTTTTTATTCAGTTACTTTTATCAGTTTCATATACGCAGGACAACCACAGTATGTCTTGTAACTGCACACTGTTCTCATTGGCTGAGAACAAATAGACAAAACCCTAAAACCACTATTCTCAAATATCAAGGTATCTTGTATAAAGGCCTTGTACAATTTGTATATAAACATTTAGATATCTAAAGGGAATGTTTTGAAATAATAATTGCAAATAGTGCTAAACATCAATTTTTTATGTTATTTAAATCCTGATAATATAAGCAGACAACAGATATGTTAGAAAAGACTGAAAAAGAGCAAGTATTTGCTGAATGCAAACTATACTCACTTGACAGCATTTGGATCCAAGCTAGCATACAAATAGTACAAGCACTTCATTCGCTCTTCTGTTTCCAAATTGTGTGGAACAAGATACTGAGCAAAGATTTTCTCTACTAGTAATCTGCAGGGAAAGAAGAGAGAAAAACCTCTTTGGGTCAAAAAGTGGTAATATCTTTTAGTCAAGCTGAAAGAACAAGAAATATCAGAAGTCACTGAAACTACTTTTTTCCAAACAGCGAAGAAAGAAAGTATTGGTCTTTTTCTTATCTGTAAAGATCCCTTCCACCATTAATAGAGATTAGCAAGCACTGCTTCTTGAGAGCTTTTACATTCATTTTCACCTTTAAGAGGGTGTAATTGCTTTATTTGTCACCATCTAAATCCTCCTTTTTCTCTAGGTTTTGAGAATCTACCTGTGTTCAATCTCATACATAAGAAGAAATGGATACAGACAGCAAAAATATCAAATAAAGGAGAAAGAATACAAGAATATATCTTAAAAAGGAGTAAAAGTAAAAAATCTGAAGTATCCTAGAGAGGAAGGGTAAGATAAAATTGTATTATTTAACAAAAGAACGATTGAAACACTCATGCTAACACAGAAACCATCGGCATTAAAAAAGGTGAAGACAAAGGAATACCAAAATGTATACAGCAAAAGGAGCAAAGGGGAAACTGAGGGCAAACCAAACAAGCAAAAACATTCTCCAATTATATCTTCTAAAAAAACAACAAATCAAATACAAGAATACATACTTAAGGTTTTAAATAAAATAAAAAATTGAGCTACTGTATAACTGTACAGATCATCTAATAATCTTCCCCTCCAATAAAAAAACATTCAGATATTAATTTAATCCATAGCAATGAGAGCTGTACACAATATCCAGCTACACAATTTCATATTTGTGGACAAATACTTTGTGTGCTTGAATTTACAGACTTTGTTTACTATGATTCCTAAAGGCACCCTAGGAGGGTCTTGTACAAAAGAGCAAAGAAGTCAGCACAGGTCACACACATCTTATTTCTACTTAAAGAAAATTCCAAGGGACATGATGCTGGGGCAGAGGAATGAAAGGATGACCACGAATATGGATAGTTACCTCAAGGCATCCCATCAATATTAAAGAAAACTTGGCTTTTTCCCTTTGGGCGTACATTTTTACTACTGATGACTCCAATGACTACATTACTTGGGGGACAGGATCTTCAGATCTCAGGAGATTGGAGCCATCACAGCTATCTACTTGACTAATTTCTGAACACTGCTGTAGCCCTTGTCTCCACAGATCCACTTTCCAAAAAAGCTGTCAATACAAACAGTGTAACTGTATTATGACTTCCCTGGCCCATGTCACTTAGGGTACATATTTACTAGTAGGTAACACCTCTGCAACACAGACTTTTCTCCCGTGAGGAAAGTCATTGGCTAATGTAAACAACAGGTCAGTGTGTAATGTGGTTATTTTGAGCCATTCCCTATGCATTGGTTGTAGAACATGGAATCTCAGAGCACACAGGTGATAAACTGCCCTTATGGCTTCAAGTTCTCAGTCCCGAGTACACAAACTCATCAATAGTTGAGTAACATCAAAACCAGGAGGAAGTGACAGAGTTAAGGATGTCTGGAGAAAATTTGTTCCACTCCACTTCATGCCCGAATACTGTACGATGCTGTGCTATTATCTTCTCAAAGAACTAGTGTTATTCCATGTGCACAACGGAAAATACTCCGAGGCTCAGACAGCTGTTCACCGTTATGTTTTATCCTCCTCCCTCATTACGGAAAGAAAACAGAACAGAGGTTGCTAATTTTGACTTATGCATGTGTGTTTAAAGGACTGGATTGACTGTGTCTTAAAGATAATGGCATTTCTATGGCTCTTCCAGTGCTTAAAGTACTAACTGTCTAATTTTGAATGATGATAACATTGAAGTACATTTACTTCTCCATTCTGAGCACATCAACCCAATGCAACTGAACAAGAAATTCATTGTCAACTTAAAAAACAGCAGAATTTGGATTAAAATTCAGGCTATCAAACAGAACTAGAGGAATGATGAGAATCAAACCACCAATCTTTCAGCAAACAGCTTACAATCAGTGCCTGCTCATGAAAAGGCTGGCTTAAATGGCTCAACAAGACTTTTAGAAGAAACCACATTAGAGAAAGAAACTCTGCTTTGATGACACAGTCCTTCCTTGTAATTCCTTGTCTTGGTCCCTTTACGGTATTCTGCGTTTCCAGTGAGCAGGAATACTGAACAGATCTGCCACATTCACTGCAGAACTTTGATTCATTCCTGGCTCGCTATGAAGCCTGTGTGCTGTACGAGACACGAACATACTAGAAAAAACGTGAATCTCTCCAGGCAAATTAAAGCATATTTGATGCATATGCGAAAGCAGAATTAGCTTTGTAGCTCTGTACGAACTATGTGGGGATTTCCTCATTTTCCCCCACTATTTAACACTTCTATCTCAGCAGACTTTCAGCATAATTTTTATGTGTAGGATCTTGCAACTGCATCTTTCTTCTTCCTTTTTTTTTTTTTTTTTTAAAGAAGGCAATGAATCAAATACGTAACTCTGACCCACTTATGAACAGCAAGATGAACAGAAGTGAGATCCTTCACCAGTTTTTTGTGACGCCATCTGTAAGAATTAACTACAATAACTGGAAACCAAAGAAGGCTGTTGGCTCATTTGATGCTAAGATGCTAAGAAACATTATAAAGAAGTGTCTGTTTTTCAAGTCTGCTGCATTAAACATCTAGGCTGAAATTCCATCTTTGTGTGATCTCATAGTTTGGCTTTTCTAGTGACAGACAAAGAATTAACAGTGAGAGCTGAAAACTATCTTCCAAAACCCAAGCCAAAATACTTTCCGCTAAGCCAAAATATTTCAAAAATTAAAGGGACCGAATGACAAAACAGTGAAAATTAGACAATGGTGGAAGCATCCTTGACATTTCTTCAGCTTTTGTTCTAACGAAAGGGTCAATTTCCATGTAGTGTAGCAAAAGGAGATGTTGCTGTGGTACATATATGTACAGTGCTCACAGGTTGATGATTTCAACATGCTAGCCTCTGGGAAGTAAAAGGCAAACAGGAATGGGGCATAGTAAAAGCAAAATTTGACCTTTGTTCTATGCAGAGATTAATGACAATTTACTATCATCACAGTTATGCTTCCATCAGCATATAGAATAAATATATGAACAGATAATGCCACTATCTCAAAGATCTTAGCACGTCTTAATAATTATTTAAATATATCATACTTAAAACCACAAATACAGAATGTACTACAACAGCTTTCTCAGGAAAAGCACATATTTTCATTTTCAGAGTATCTTTTATCACTATACAATTAAAATTAGGAAGGCTTAGGTTGACTCACTTGTCATCAATGCTATTTTGATAATATATGTGCAAAAGTTTATCCTTTATCCAGCTCACTTTCTCTGCAGCATCTTTTCCAGCCTCGGCGTGAAGACAGTACTTCTTGTATAGCTGGGCAAGACCCATCATAGCTTCTTTTCTTACTCGCCACTTGAGGGGGGAAGCAAAGGAGATGGGAAAGTGGTTTTGGTAAATAAATATCAAACATACACAAAATGCAGTAAATACATAGAAGCATGAAAGACAAAGTGGCCACATTCTGACCTCTTACATTTAGTCACTGCAGAAGCTGAAAAATGCATTTTAGAGCCTCTAAGTGAGAATTTGTAAAGCATACATAAGGTGTTTCCTCTCTGCAAAGTACAGAGTAAGACAGTGTTTCACTGTGATGAGCAAAGAAATTTTAATTGTCAGTCTACTTAAAAAAAAAAAAAAAAAAAAAAAAAAAAAAAAAAAAAGCTAAGTACAGCTTAACTGTACGTGCATGCCTGAGTTAAGTGCTGCCTTAAACCAGAATTTGGAAGACTTATCTATTCAGAAATGGGCACTGATCAGTTGTGGCAGCTTTTATTCACACAACAGCCTTACAATTGGCACACTTGTCCAGGAATAGAAGATCTAGACCTTAGGCATAGCTAAACTTGTCAGGACTTGAACTCTGAGGCCACTTTCCACAACAGTGGGAGAGGCCATCTTTGCCAAAGCCTTGAAGTAATCACTGGAAGACTCCAGGGATGTCAAAGGGAGGTTTGTTTCTTTTTCTTTTTTTTTTTTTTTTTTAAAGCAGCAATAAAATGCCTAACTGCAGCTTCCACAGATGGTGTTCCTAGGTTCTCATCCTTATTTTTGGTGGTCACTACTTTATCCAGTCATGTAAACAGGAAATCTCCCATTATTAAACACTTTAACAGACATGGCCCAAAAGCCCTCTCACACTGCCTTGCGGAAGAAGTCATACCAGAACAGATGGAGGATTAATTTAGAGAAAGAATAGTGTCTCCCATTGAATGGTTTACATAGGAAGCCTCAGAAGGAACTTACTTCCCTCACCATTCAAAAGAAATGCATGAATTGCAGACTGCAAGGGAGAATTCACTTCAGAACACAGCTAGATGACACCTTTGGTCTTGAACTCCGAAGACTAGTAATGTTCAAATTATTTCACCCTGATAAGCATAGATGTAGACACTGTTATTCACATTGTGCACAACTTCTTCAATCTCGTTAAACCAAACACTTGCTCTAACAGCACAGTGAGATATTGCACATTTAATTTCTTAATATCTCTGAGTGATTTCCTTTTCTAGAAAGGCAAAGAAAAGAAAAATCCTGAAGATGATATAGCTTTATGTCAGCACAACAGCCTGCTTAGCGTGAGATGATCAAGTTTTATCAACAAGATGATGGAGGAAAAAAACCTGCCTCTTCATATGTATTTCTTAAATATTAAACAAAAACACAAAAGATTGCATTGACTTTGACAATACAGCGCGTGAGATGTTTTTATGAAAATGAAAAGTTTTAGATATCAACAGAGGTTATTGTTCAACTTCTCTGCAGGGATTTGTTTATGCTTGTTGCACATCTATAGCACATTTTAAAGTGAAATCAAGGCGTGAAAGAGAAACACTTTCAGGTAAGTATTCTCATTCTGCATTCAGGTATAACCATCTAACACAATACTATTGCTTCATTAGATCTTCTATATAAGACAGCAAGGATGGCAAAGCTGTTGTCAAGACACAAAGGAGAAGGATTACAAGAAATGATTCTATAATATTTAAGCCTAAAATGAAAGCAGAGTACTTAACGAGGGATTGTAAGAAGGAAAGTTTGGACTGTCGGTAGATTCCTGATCCCTGAAACTGCTGCAGAGAGCAGAGGTTGGAGAAGACAGCAAGGCAGCTTTGGACAGAACACATGAGGCAGCGGACAGGCTGCTTAGAAAATACTTTGAAACATCGTGGAAGCAGTCACCCAACAGCAAACACAGGAAAAAATAAGGTGCTACTGAAAGTTGAAGAAACAGAGAGTAGGGTAAAAGATGAAGGCAAATAAAAAAAAGGGGAAAGTAACGATCACTTTCAAAGGTAGCAACTAACAGAAGTACTACCCCGATTTAATTAACATAAGAATTTTGATGATCTTAGCTTCCTTGGTTCACTAGCACAACCGAACTCCTTCACTGAAGACTGCAGGGCTGAGTTACAGAACTGTTAAAGTTCAAGATAACCCCTTAACTGTTGGAATCTGTGTCTTCAAGAGAGTTAAGAATAAAAAATATCTCAAATATTCCTCCTTCAGCTGACAAAAGCTGCAGTGTTTGTTAGTACCTATGGCAAACAAGGAGTCAGAACTAATTCACGCAGAAAGTCTTAAAGAGAACTAGAATAATAGCATAATTCCCATGAATAATTCCTATGGCTTCTTATTCCACAGCTTCTCCAAGCTGATGATGTGAAAGTCTGTTCACATTAATGGACTAAGTCTCTAGACCACAAAGACTGTTTGGGGAAATGGGAACATTAAGTCAGCTTTCAGAAACTCTCCTCTAATTCTTAGATTCTCGAGGTTATGCCAGAATAAAGGGAAGTATTTTATTTTTTAAGTCTCCTAAAACTATCTATTCCAAAAAGTGAAGGCACTAGAAAGACACCAGAGGTGGTGCTCTAATGGAAAAGAGAAAATTCCTCAGGACAATTCTTACCAAAGACCGGATTCCATTTTTTTTGAAAGTGTCTGTTTCCAGGGAAACTTTTTCAACTGGACCAATAAAAATTGATTTGAAAAACATGTGTTAGTCGTTGTTTTGTTGTTGTTATTTTATTTTATTTTTGTGGCTGTAACCATTGTGCAAATGCCCTTAGAGTTACCTAAGGCCACTTTATCAAAAATTAAGTAGTGTCTTTAAATCACAAATTTTTACCCCCCTACAAAAAATGCTATTAGGCTACCTCTATTAATAGTGTGACAATTAGAATATAGTCAGGAGAAAAAACAGATTGCATACATGATAACAGTTAGTATGCTTTAATTTTAAAGTGTTCTAAATTTCAGTGTTTTACAAAGGCACCACTGAAATGCGCACTGAAGTGCGTTTAAACAATCAGCATTTTACTTCAGCCTGTTTGATGAATACTGTTCTTATTGTAATATCTGTAACCGTTTGACAGATAACTGAAAATGAGATGAAGTCAAATTTATGAATCATCACATACAGGTTTGCAGTGATTTGTCAAACAGTAACCCGAATAAAAGACGTAAATGCAGTCAGCAGAGGATCAAGTTCTTAAAAGCAAAGGAATAATTAAAATAGGTATAATGCATTATGTCTGGAACTGAAAAAAATCCCATGGAAAAAAGGATGAAGACTCACAAGGATGTATCAATGCCCCTCTCCCAAACTGAAGGAAATAAATCTTTTAAAAAATTATATGCAGAAAGTTTACAAATGCTTGATATTCACTGTATAACACATTTCTACTTACAAAGAAATAGTATACTGTTACGGTTTACTTCAAATTGCTCAGCATCTGTAGTTATTTTTAGTTAATTTTCAACTTTTATTTTTCCTCGGGATGCAGTTTCACTAAAGTTCTCACCCAAGATTTTTATGAAAGAAACACAATCTAGAATTGAAGTTAGGTACCTGAACAGGCACCTAACCTCTTGAAATGCAGTATCATCAAACCTATGCCTGGTGTGAAATCGCCAAGACAAAATCACCAAGACAAGCATATCAGTAACATTAAAAAAAATACCACACTGGGTTTAAGGCTATGCAAATTGAACATTCCTAGCTCTATTACGATTGTAAAATTGACTGCCTGTCACTAAGTGAAGGATGGTAAAGGAAAACAGAGACACTATGTAGAAGACACTAACAATCATCCCAGCCTGAATAGGTAAAGTCCTGGTGGGTAGTGGTGGTTGGACTAAGAATTCTAAGATCTCAAAAGTTACTTTTTTGGGGGATATTTTTTTTGATGGCTGAAAAAGAAGAAAGTGATTTCTCTTAATCACTCCTGAAAAATGATTAATGTTAAGTGCCAGGTACAACTAATTGAAGATTTGCTTTATAATAATGAAAATAATATATTCAAAATTAGAATTTGTTTGTGCAAAGACAACAAATCCTTTTTCTCCAAATCTATTACAGTAAAATTCTCATTTAAAAAGGTGAATGTAAAAAAGAGAAAAATGTTTAAAAAGAAATAAAGATACTATCTAGAATGATGTGGTTTGGAGAAGGGACACCGTCTGCCAAAAAGGAACAACTACACACATTAAACTTGAACTAACTGGTGCAGGTGCCATGGACACCTATCATGTACAAACAGGTTCAAGAAAGAACTCAATAAATTCATAGGAGAAAGTTCCCTTGCAAGCTATGATGAATACTATCAAGGAGATTTAAGAAGTTGACAAATTGCTCTAAGCCAAAAACTGACCACTGTGAGAATTATTTTCGGCTATAGGGACCTTTGGCCTAAACCTATGTGGCTACTCCTGTGCTCTTACAGGATGACTGTATTCCTCAACACAATGAGTGTACTTGCTTGCCTACACTTGATTGGTGTCTCCACAATTGGCTCTCTTCATTAAGATGCTCTGGTAAGAAAATTTTCCCCACAGCATTCTAGTTAACAGGTAACTCTAAGATCTTCTATTTCTGGAGCTTTGGTAAAAGTAAAAACAAAAAAACAATTATATTAAAGGCAGACATTCCTGAAAATAAAATATTAACACTTACCCGTTTATCTAGTGTTCTTTCCCTTACAAAGCCAAGCAGCTGGTCATTAACTAAAGAAAGATCTCTCTTGCCCGCAGTAATAATTGTAACAATAACATCATGTCGAATAGCTTCCTCTGGGTCATGGGATCTAACTTTCAAATACTCTATTATGAATAGAAACAACGAAAGGTTTGGCTTTTTAATTTAGATATTATGAATTCTAATTTATTACTATTAATAATCACAAGTTAAATTTGCATATTTTGTCATATATCACAATTTTAGTATCTATTAAACATGGAACTGCCTATAAGAAACATCTATTTTACCATTTTCTACATTACATTAATATATATATAATCTTTTGATATTCATTTATAAAAGTGAATAGCTTTTACAATAACCTCATTTGCAATAGGCAATGATGTTAAATAAAACTGACTAGAATATATTGAAACTAAATACAGTTGGGAAGGAGAAAAAAAAGCAACTCATTCACAAAGACATAAGGTAAATAGTTTAAAAATATTGACAGTTGCTGAAGGTTATCTCATCAGAAAAGAAGGTATTTTCAGTTAAGCCTGAAATTCCGCTCATAGTTAGAATGATGGTGAACTAAAGGAAGAAACTTCATATTTTAGACCAGCACAATGGCTTCTTCTAAACTCAGTGTGTTCCCCAGTACTCTCTTCCACTTATTTTTGAAAATAATTCAGTACGTGTTACAAATACTTGCGCTTTGATGTGCCAAAGCTTTTATTGGAATCTGAAAATACTTTAAAATTCAAGCTGCAACAGGTAGCTCCTTAAACACTCGCTCTTACGAAGCCCACACAAAGTTGCACATTCCATGCGCAAGTGTGCTCCCTCTTGTGCTCTTGTCTTCATCAGAAAGCAATTACAAATTAGTTCGTTCTTCCATTCAGTATCATGCATTGGGTTTGATACATTTTGGAACTATACTGCTATGTACAGAAATAATTACATTTTTCCCTACTCATATCTTAAATTATTCTAAACACCAGTATTAGCATCTCACCAGTGAGGTCTTTTGCTAAGTCTGGATGGTTCATTAAACAATGACTGGCGAATTTCACACTCTCTAATCTCACAGGGACATGGATATCATTGAACCTAGAGAGATAGGAGATGATGAATGTTAATTTTTAATTAGCCTTGCAAATCGAGATTATTCTCTATGCAGTAACATGTGTTGAAAGTACGTTTCATTAATTATTAGAACACTTTCAGATGGCAAAATAATACATTAGAAATATTTTGAATTTGTTTCCATAATGTACCTCATACAAAAGTTTGTTATTATTTAAATTAGGACCACAATTAAAGAAAAAATATGCTACATACAGATGAAATGCTGACCCAAGGGTCATCATCCATTGCCATAAATCTCCACAGCTATCAGGTTGACCATCAATCATCACTATATATATACACACACACACACGTGTATATATAAAGTTATAAAAACCATATATACCCGTATAACATGTACCATTTGAAAACATTCATTATTTAATGTTGAATTTCTATGTTTACTTAAAAGGAAATATTGCTTCATTCAAAAGGTAAATGCCGAATAAAAGAAGGTACTGTCGCTGATATAGTTGAACAGTAAGTACAACAGCATTATGTGGAATTTCATATTGTGTAATTTCTGCTATGTATTTACTGTAGCTATCTATCTAATCTATATTCCTCTAACTGACAGCAACATAGCAGCATTCAGGTTAAAATACATTTTATTCTAAATTGTAACTGTATGCAATTCTCTGCTTCAAAGGTTGGTAAAAAAAAAAAAACAAACAAAAACAACAACAACAACAAAAAAAACACCACAATCACAAATAAAAATACAGTATTATTAGGAAAATTCATCACAAAAAGAATGTGAATTCAGAACTCTATCCTTATTTCTCTTACCGCCCAAGAAAGCACTGCCAAAGTGGACGATTTTGTGTAGCCAGATCAGAATCTTTAGAGCCAAAGAGTTTAGCCAGAAGTCGAACAACAGCCAAACGTTCTTCTCCATCATTGCTCTAAAAATCAAATAATGAAAAAGAAACTGTAATTTGTTACCTGTGATACCTTAATAATAATTTCTGGCTTCCTTTTCCTCCTGCTTTTATAAATTAGATTAAAAAGTCATTTTGAAATAATTTCTGATAATCTCCAGTCTCCCTAATTAATTAGATGAATATGATGAAAAACATACATACCTATTAATTTAATGTATTATAACCACCGATGGCTGTGCTTTGAAAATCCTTTCAGGAATAAAAAAAAACTATACACAGTAGTTTGAATAATGTATATCTAGCAATCTCAACAGTAAATGATCTTATTTTTGTTTTAAAACAAAGTCTTCTGTGCATGTGGAAAGAACACTAATTAAGATTTTCTATATAGATGGGCACTAAAAGGATGTAATTTGATTTATTTATTATTTGTATTTCTTTATTGCTTTTGTTTATTGTCACCATACCCTATGTGTACAAACACACACACACTTTTACATAATTATTTCCCTGTCCACTTACAATCTTATGAGTCATACAGTTTTAATTAAAACAGCACCAAAAAACCACAACCAGGATAAATGAACTATTTCAAAAGATTCAAAAACAGTCAGCTGACTTACTAGCTGATTACAAATCCAACAAAATATTTGGAAATAATTCCTCTATTATTAAAACATTCTTTTTGTGAAATAAATTCTGTAAATCGATATCGAAACTGACACTCTTGCATTCCATGAGTAAAGCCAACCACAGCCCAATTACCTTATAAATTTCAAATGAAATCCAAAGATTAAGTATGTACAACTTTTACATTAAATCATATGGATTTATGATTACAATGATTATATATGTTGTGTACATAACATTTGCAGCACAGAAACTACATAATTGTGCACAATGCTTCAGTACCCTTATTTTTAATAAATGTAATAATAAACAAAACTGAAAAATATAAGATTTCTATCACTCTAGCAGAGCACATTGAACCCACAGCACCTCATTCTTCAGTATCCATGTAAATTGTATTACTTGTCTCAAGCTACATTGTAACCTACCTTCAGTTTGAATTCAAGTTGTGGCATGACTGACAGCAGTAAGTGAGGATCTATGGCAAAAAGCTCTTGTATCAAGTCAAACACATGTTCTGATAAGTCACTTACTGAAGACTTTCCCAGTACCAGAACCTGGTTAAAAAACTAGAACGCAAATGTTACGGTTTAGAAGATTTGCCTTCATTAATGCAAATACTATTTTAACAAATTAGTTTAACCTAATATACCATTTATACTTCAATTCTACTGGAAAATATTCAATACACATTTTTGATTCCATCAAAGCATTTCAACCCTTACAGTTCTGGTTCATGCAAATTAGAGACAAACGTCCTTCAAAATTCAGTTCTACAACTTCTATCATATCAATGAATTCATAGAATCAAATTGGTTTGGGTTGGAAAAGCCCTTAAAGACCATCTAGTCCAACCCCCTGCCATGGGCAGGGCCACCTCCCACCAGACCAGGTGGAGCCTGGAGATCAGAAGGTTCCAGGGACCAGCCCCAGATCTCTCAGCTGGTCTTCATGGGAGACGTGCTCCATCCCTCTGATCATCTTCGTGGCCCTGCTCTGGACCTGCTCCAACAGGTCCATGTCCCTCTTTTGCTGGGGGCCTCAGAGCAAACGCAGCACTCCAGGTGGGGTCTCAGGAGAGCAGAACAGAGAGGGAAGATCACCTCCCTCACCCTGCTTCTTTTGATGCAGCCCAGGATATGGTCGATTTTCTGGGCTGGAAAATACGTCCTGCCAGCTTATGTCCGAACTTGATAAATTTGACAATAATATGATAAAATTTGATGGTAACTTCATAAAAATATACTAACTTGATCATTTAAAATATTACTATACCCCCAGCCAAATTAAAAGATAATACAAGAATTGTTTGTTTCAGATTGAAGTCCATTATAAGTTGAGAAATAAAGTTTATCTTAGTTTTGTTTTTCTTGTAATGTAAGGGCAATCCAAATTGAATATCATGATGTATTGAAAAATAAAGTTTATCTACTTTTAGTCCATTTTAAAGAATGATATATGACCATGATAGGTCTTGTGATATTTGATCATTACGATCAAATACATATGATTATGTATCTTGACCATTATTTGATGGTCAAGAATTCTTGGCATTCTAAGAGGGAAAAAAAGTAGCCTAACATAAGAATGATTTCCAATGGATTTGTTAACATGTTTGATATGCTTCCTACTAGGATGATAGTAGTATTTGAGTAATCCAAATGCTACAAAGCTTTTACACACTTGAGCAAGAACATAAGAATAATATTAAATCAACTCAAAGGTCACTCATCTACTATGCTGTTTTCAGCTATAGCTAATTACAAAAGCTTAAGGAAACATGGGAATTGGGAAGTGGTACTTGTTAGTGAGACTCCCTGAGCTTTTAAATACTTACTGATTAATCTTTCATGAATTTGCCTAATTCCCTTCTTAATCTACTCTGACTTTAAAGAATAGCACTGGCTTCAGCAAAAAGACAGACAACAGAATGGAACAAGCTACATCCCCCACAAGACTGTAGTAACTGTTTTAATAGTTACAACACACTATTGGTATTCATCAAAAGGAAACACAGTAGGAAATAGTAAAAAAACTCAAGTCTTAGTCCTTCTAACTAGAACAAGTTTAGGATAGACAAAATCTATTAAGAAGCTGGTAGTTTGAAGTGCTTCATCCTGCAGTTAGGCATAAAATGAGGATGTCTGGTTGCTGGACATACAAAGCACTAACTATTCCTTTTGTTGCAACAGGATTTTTTGGTGCTCAATAATGCTGAAAGACAGGTCACCTATTTTTGCAGCCTAGATTTCTATGCTTAAAACTGGGATGGATAAAAAATTATTTCTTCTTCACTTCTTTGAAACACCTCACTTTTTAATTAAGCAAAAAAATAATACCCTATTTGGAAAAAAAGTATTCTTCTAGCTCCATTAAGAAATGTTAATTTTATAAGCAATACTGTAAATAAACAAACCTCCAATAAGTCAGAACATTAACAAGAATACTTGTTAGTTATAGTAAACATGAATGAACTAATTGACATACATTGGCAATACACGGTTCAATGGTCTGGACGGTCCTCTTCAACAGGACTTTTGCAAGATCAAATGCTTGTTTATTAAGGTTCTGAAAAAAGGGGAAAAAAATAAAATTTTAAAGAGAGACAAGCTAATTCAGTTGACTTCACTTTTTCATCACAACTTTAAAATCCCATTATTTTAGTAAGGTATGTTTTGCCACCGATTTATTTATTTTCAAAGCAATCAAAATTCAGTTATATTAACTACACAACCACAGACTTACTAAAATCTTTAAATCATTTTTTCACATGCTTAAAAGAAATCTAAACCAAAAACATCACTTCCTGCACATTCTTCTAGAACTTTATCACTCCAGTTGTTACCTTTAACACTGTACTAGTATCTAGAAAATGTTTTTACTTGCAATCATATTAAAAATTTTGAAGAAGCATTGCCACACCTCCACACTTTAATAATTACCATGCACTACATTTGCCACACTGAGGAAAGATGAATTAATTAGTTGATCTTACTTTCTAAACTCCCCCAAACAGACACCCTGAGACCAAGTTCACCCTTCTCTAGATGGTAAAATTTTGCATTGAGTTCTATGTGGACTGTGCTGTGTGCTCAAAGATCGCCTACGGAGAGCACCTAAACTTGGGCAGAGCAATCTGCAACTTTTCCAAGTAAACATTTGATTGCAACATAACAAATCTGAACATTGTTTTCAGTAACCTCAAGCAAGATAAGGAATGTAAGAGCACATATGGAAACTGTGACTGCCCAGAAAATCAGCACAAAATACAATATGCAATATATCATCTCATCTAGGGATTAATGCAGCTTGGAGTGGAGAGGGGGAAAGGAGGAAGGAAGAGGGGGAGGGAAGGAGAGGAGGAGGGAGGGAGAAGGGTAGATTCACTGATTGCCCTGAAAATTGCCGACTACTGCAGACAAAACACAGATAAAGTCTAAGGAAGACCAATTCCTGGAAGATGGTATTTGGCAAGCCTACACTGAGAATGATTCCTCCTTGTTCTTCTAGCCGATAGGACAACAAAAATACTACTAAAAAAAAAACAAACCAAACCAAAAAAAACTCTCCTCCACTGGCAATAAAGAGAAAAAAATGGCCACAGGCTCAAACAAATACCTCTTTAGTCACAGTGGCACTAAATTGGTGACATATTATATAAGGCAGGCAAATATGTATAAAAACGTTCTCAAATTCTGACTACTATACAGCCTAAAACAAAACAGTTTCTCTCCAAACCAGACAAACCATCATAAAAATCATGTTCGTAGATATGCTTATATTAAACTAAAGGACTGAAAACTTCATACATAAAATATATTTTATTTGGATCTTCAATATAGTTTCAAAGAATTATTTTTGAGTATTTTTGGACACCCCAGATTGGTTCACCAGAGCTAAAAAGCCTAAATAAGCAAGTATATGTTGATAAAATAAACAAATAGTAGTATAAAAATAACCATTCTGTTAGGCACAGAAGCTCTGGATTGGCCAGGATGCAGAAAAAGACACTGAATTGAAGTACATAAAATATGTATTTTTAAAGAAATAACCTTAAAAAGAGCAGCACAAAGAAAAATATTCACTAAATAGACTGAAAGCTCTGGTTTTAAAGTTCAGAAGAAGGCCTACAGCTTGGTGCCATGGATCTTCTGAGCAAGGCATGACATACCATACCACTACTGAAATTCTGCATTTACTAGAGGGGAGAGCCACATTAGTGCACACAGAGAAGAACAATGT
This sequence comes from Aythya marila, assembly GCF_965140915.1. NCBI lineage: Eukaryota > Metazoa > Chordata > Aves > Anseriformes > Anatidae > Aythya > Aythya marila. Next base: position 52,881,780 of record NC_139045.1, on the reverse strand, counting down.
ATATTAAAATCACTTTACTGATAATGGAAATACAAATGAGCATCATTTAGATACTAAAATGGACTGTACTTCATGTTTAGGTATTGTTAAATCTATCTTTTTTTTTTTTTATTATTGCAGTATGGTCAATGCAGGAGAAGTTATTAAAAAAATGGAATAGACATCACCCAAAATACATATTTCAACTTTGTTATAAGGACGAAATTCCATCAACTGTAATAGTCCAGCCACACTGATATCGTTATTATGTCACAGCAGAGAATGACAACTCTTCAATTTCTTTGCATGGACATAAAAATATTGTTATTATATGTTCCTTACTAGAAAATAAACTATGCTTTTCATGGTATGGTGTTTCTGATTTTCATTAACTACAGACAAACAATTAATGGAATCACAGAACTCCCTAGCAGATCTGTGCAGGAAAAGAGAACATAATTACTACAGTCAAACTCTGCTAGGCAGAGAAAACAACAAAATGTCCTGATTTTTATTTACTGATTTTTTAAAAAAGTATCACATAAAGCAATAATTTAAATTCTGTTGTTACAGAAAACAAAAAAGTTAAAACAGATCAAAATATTGAGAAAAGGATGATACTGAACTCTGACTACAGCATATCACTTGTTCAGTCATGATAGCCAAGAGCCAGTGAGGACTGGAGAACAGTGATATAAAAGATATTAAACATGGAGTACGTCCCAGTATTTACTTAAATTTTACCTTCCTCTTATCAGTCATGAGAATTTCTTTCATTAAGCAAAATTATAGTGTTAAACTAACAATACTAATGATAAAGGACTGTGTTCATTCTTGCTTTGCCTACACCAAGAAGTCACAACACACTGTCCAACTGAACAAAGTTTATGAGGTCATTGCATCCTCAGAGCAAGCCCACCATCGTTAACAGCATCACCCAGCACCTGCCATACACACCTACACTCCACCATTTCCACTCTTGATCTCTACTGCCTGTAATTGTTAAAAACAACTTTGTGTATTTTCAAAAAGATTCTTCTATAGTTTTAAGAGGCCTCTCCTTCCATTAACAGTTCTAATAAGACATCATCTCATTACTGTCAATAAAAATGAACTGATAAAATGACACTGCCAACTCATGATCATGACAGACTGAAAGCAAACTGCCCTCAGACAACAGATATTTTTATATATCAGCTGCTGGCTTGCACAGGTAAATGACAATCACCACTGCTTAGTCACTCTTGTGCTATACGTTTCATGAATACATGAATTCTCTCTCCTTTTTTATGTAACCAAAGGAATAAATCTCTGCTTGTATGTGCTAATTTAACTTTAATTATGTAGTCATGGATGGAATTGTCTTAATTGTGTCATTATTTTAAATTAATAAACGAACAAGCAAAAACACATACTCAGCAATGAGAGTACAGCTCATTTACTGTAGCTCATCATTGAAACTTACTGTTCTCCGTACGGTTTTTAGCAAGAAGCAGGAGCAAGTGACAAGAGTCACTTATAGTTAGAGGGATGTTGAACTCCACAAAAGGTACAAAGATTATGGAACTCAAAAGTATATGGAACACTGAAAGCAGCCAACCAAACTATAACACTGCCACATAGCTTCAGGTATGAATAGGACTTAAGACAAAAGTTGAAGGGGAAGAAGACGGAAAAAAATAACAGAGAGGTGGAAGGGAGTCTGACAAGCTGAGGCAAGCAGCAAGTCTCCACAGAAAGTCTTTGGGAAATAATTTTGGTTTTGGTTTGTTTATTTGGTTTTGATTTTAAAGAACAAATACCCCACACCTTTTCAATTAAAAAAAATGCTTTCTTATTAGAATATTAAATTTGCATGAAGACACTTTGTTTCTGTTTAAGTACGTAGTTCTTGACGTTGCAAGTAAAAAGAATCTCTTGATATTGAGTAATCCAAACACAGCTAAAGAACAGCACCAAATAAATCCCAAAGACAATTTTCAATCCACTGTTATAAGGCTGGAAAAATTGCAGCAGTGATCAGTTCCCTGAAGTGTGTGGAGAAATAAACAAGGTAAAAGCAATTAAAAGCATTGTTATGACGGTATATTACTATCATAATTTTACTTTGCAGACCTTGTGTGCAGGAATGAGGTTAATCAAAATGGAGTCCAGCAGCTCCTGAGTTACTCCATCGCCTTCCATGATGATAGAACTCATCAAATCCAGCATATGCATTTGTACCTTCTGGTTGTGGCTATTACTAAGAAGATAAAAGACTTATCAGCACTACATTTTCAGCCACAGACAAATACTAACAGTGCTTTTAAGGAACAATGGGTTAATATCTAAGAATGTTCAGCTTGCACTTGCTTACATTCTCCATATCAGAAAACTCAAAACTATTTTGTCTTTCCTCTGTTCTAGAAAGTTTCAAAAATCTACAACACCCTAGCATTGCTTTAAGAAGGGAAACAAAACAAACAAGCAGCAAACATCCTGTCACAGAAATAAAAATGTATACAAGTCGGAGTGAAGTCTGCCACTGTAACACTGATATTTTCAGCAGTTAGTAATGTCTGCTTTCAGGAACGCACCTCTCTATACTGTCAATAATTTGTACTCAGTTGCTTTCCTTTTATCTCCTTGCTTGGAGGAATGAGGACTTGTTCTATTCACATCTATTCACTTGTAGGCTATGTAAGGATTCAGTCTATGCCCGAAACTGGTGATATTTTGACAGTTTAATATAATTGAAGTGATTCAACTTACTTGATAACTGAAAAAAGAGTCCTAAAAAGCTGAATAAAAATTTCATTGCAATCTTCCAACTCAAAGCAGATGTTGTAAGATTTAACCCAAGCTAAATTCTAAAACAAAAACAGGATATTCAGGGTATTACAACTTTGCAAATCACATCAATACAATTACATTAGTTATTTTTTTCTATTCAGAGAAGAATATCATACTATAAATCATAAACCCTTCACATATATATAGATCTTAAAACAAAGAGGCTTTCCAATATACATCCAGAAGAAAACTAAATAAAGAATAGTCTCATGTCTTAGGTATAAAAGGTGAGTGACAGAAAATGTTAACAAGGCTTTTTTTTGGATTCATGTTATGAAACAATGCTGTTTTAAAAAATTAGAAAGTATCTTGTTTGTAAACATTTTACTAAAAGCAAGCTGATAAAATCCCCATGCCTCTTGTTAAGAGTAGGTTTTGCTAATGTTTTTAAAACCAAAATCTCACTGTCCTCCCATCATCAATATACGGACATCTGCATTTTAATCAGCATTTCTATTTCTCCTTTGCCAATAATACCCTTAAGGGTGCACAGTATGAGAAACTGAAGGTCTAAAATTGTAAGACAAAGGCTAAACATTAATAAATACCAATCATTTTAACACATCCTCAACTATAGGCTGTATGATCTTATTAAATGCAAACGAAATTGTAACTGCTAAAGGAAGCAATTCATTGAACATTAAATTGTCTGGTATAATTGACAGCATGCACATCTGTAAAGCTGACATATCTGGAGAAAGGCTGATTACATTTGTAGACTCACATTGCAAATAGCATCTACTGAAAGTTGCAGTTAATATAATAATGTTACCTCTAACAAGTAAAAGTATCTGTTAAACTGGGGGCTCTTTGTGTCCTCCAGGCCTTTTAATTGTCTTGTAATAAACAAGAATATGTCCTGTCAAAAAAAAAACAAGCGTTTACAAGCTTGATTCTGCACAGAATAAAATTACAACCCTTTAGTACTGCCATCTACCCACTTTTACAAGTTCGTGGTATTAAAAACATTTAATTGTCAGTTTTAGGCAATGACAAATCTGTCACCAATACGGATACTGTTTATTTAGCAGTTCTTTACACATTTCTGGCCCTGAGAGTACTCCACTGACTCAAAGGACTAAAGCAACATCTCTAATAAATCTCGGTATTAATTAAATGTGATTGAACAATATTTGTTTATTTTTAATGCAACAAGAGAACAAGTGAGGGAGAAATCCTTTATTTCATGAAGTATTTTACCTTAAGTTTGTCATGGGAAGTATATGGAGCTTCAGGAGCATAGATACGAAAGATATCAGCCAAGCAACATGCTACAAGGAGGCGCACATCTTTATTGGGATTCCTGAGGAAGAATTCAGATGCAAGGTGCAAGGCTAATGGGAGATACTGCTGTTTCTCATCCTCCGAGTCCTGGTCCATATCCATGAAGGTTTTTACCACCATCTAGAAAATAAAGAAAAAAAACTCATTCAAGTGCTTTTGGTTTTTTATTCCAAATACTAAATGATACTTTCTAAACAGATGAAACATTATCAGTACATTTTAGACTACCTAGTTGCAGTAAGATTTTTTTGATTGTTTGGACAAGCATCAGAGAGAAGCATTCATCTGATACTAAAAGACTTACTGAACATGAACTTGGTATTTTCAATTAAGGCACTGAAAAATGCTTTGCAGCTGGGCTCGTTTTGCCAGTCCTAACCTGAGATACAGCACAGAAACTGCTTGCTACACACTGATGAGCTTGGAGGTGTGCAGCACCTCTGCAGCACAGCAGTCCTAAACCACTTTAGCGCGAGGACTTGCCTACTGCAGGCAGTATGAGGAACTGCAAGCCATCACAGCCAGCTGGCCTGGAATACAGACCATGGTACAGAGCAGCTGCTTGATCAGCCACACCAAAACTTAAGAGGAGCCTACAAGCAGGCAGTCTCACACTGGCTATGAGCTCACACACAAAATCCTTTCATCTTTATTAAATGAACTGGGTACCAGAGAAGAATTTCATCCCTCATGTAACACACTTCTAGTAATGTGGATCTACTCTCTCTGCATACTCAAAACTACATCCATAACGCTACCTATATAAGAAAAGATCAACTGTACATTGTTTCCTAGCATCTAGCACAGCTAAGAATTACTAATTCCTGTGAAATGCTACCAAAATTGTTTATTTAAAATATGTTTCATTTAATTGGGGTCATCTAATCTCAACATAATCTGTTGGCAATACTGAAAGTGAGAATTTAGTTTGAAGAAATAAAGAGCTGTAGGCTTAACTTTTGGAATAGGGGTCATTAAAGGCCAAAGGATGACGTCTAGGATACCAGTGCAGAACTGGAAGACGTGCCACAGATTCTTAGCATGACCTCAGTCACACTGGTCTGTGTCCTGTGTCCCATGTCCCCATGTACAAGTATCCTTAGAGCTAAAATGGTGAAGGAGAGCCATACTGATAGGATTTCTATACCCATTACACACACACCACACATACTAAAGAGATAGAGGAGAAAAAACAGAGTAAGTCAACAGCTCAACTTTTGCCTCTCAAATACAAACAGTAACACACAAGAGGAGATTGTCTATTAGAAAACCAATAAACACCTCTTTCATTACTGCAGTTATTTTATTTCTGTGTCACTCAAATGATAATAAGATTGTTCCTCCTTTACTAAACATGACACATTTCAATATGAAAATGTTGTCTTTTGGCTTTATTCCCTCCCTAAGTTTTGGAAATCAGTTTTAAACACAGTAGATCTTCTAATTAATATGTTTGACCACAACCTTTCCTGCAGTGTTACTTAACACTCCCCAATTTCTATAAATGTGTAAGTTCATTCCCTCATGAAGGAACATAGAGCAACATCAAAAATCAAGGGGGGTGACAAAGAAAAACCCACCGGAACGAAACAGAACTTAAAAGCCACCGCCCACAAAATTCCAAATTCTACCTACATTGGCCTGTTTCCCTCAAAACATCCTTCAGCTATACTTGGAAGCATTACTCGAAAGGATAAAAACAGAACTACAAAACTATTTCACCTCCCTCTACTGACAGCACAGGTGTCCCTGTTCCAGTGTCACAGACTGCCTGTCTTTTCTAGTTATTAAAGAAAAAGAAAAAAAGGATAACAGACTTCAAAACCTACCAGATCCGTTCAGTAAGGAAGGTAAAAGCCACCTCTTTGTCTGCTGGTGGCAGGACAAGAAATAATGGCCTTGACTTGCAGCATGGGAAGAGCCTGAATTGCACACAGGAGAACTGCAACCGTAGCTATTATTAAGCATTGATTCAGATAACTGTTACTGAAGGCTTAAAGAACAGGGTAGAAAGGACTAAAAAGATCCCTGGATTTGGAGGCTGGTGATAAACCGCATCTGTACCATGTAAACTTGTCGCACTAGGATTCCTTCCAGTCGATAAATTTATAGATAACCTATATAAAGAATCGTTTGATCTCTCCCATAAGCCCCATCTCCTCTCCCCATGTAGGTATCTTAAGCTTCACAACCAGAACACCCTTGTAGAATCAGATCCCTCTTAGGTTCTCATATTCATATAACAATATGCCGAAGTCTTGCCTAAACGCCTCCTCTGATATGCCAAAACCAGACAAGGTAAGGCAGCAAGGTGCTGTGAAGCTCAAACAACTTTCTCATTTGGTACCAAGGATATTCTGGGATTAAAATAATCAAACTGATCTCCAGCACTGCGTTACCTGCTGGAAAACACAACAGCCTCAGGGATTAATTACCCCGTGGTTCTCCTGTAGTCAGAAGGAACTGCCAGCAAACAGCCATAAACCTGATTCAGGTTTCCTGCAAAGCACTCCTTAATATTTCTTTTCTATTAGAAAACAACTATCAGGCAGTAATTGAGCCGTGGGCAAGCTGCAGCTGTTATTTAATGTACTGATCTATGTTTTCTCCATTGTTTCTTTTTAGTCCCATATCTGCTTGTATTTGTGAGTTGTCTTTTGTCTTGGTCTTTATGTAGGATCCTAGTTATCAAATCAATACAAATAAAGGATAATACGTATGGGCTATATAAAATAAATAGTATAAAACAAATAATGGAAGTAATATATGAACTCACTAAAAAGGGCAATACAACAGTTAGATGCAAATTCTTGCTAATATCAGGCACACAAGATTCTGGGAAAAGGTAATTAATATTTTTGAAGAGTTGTGTTTAAGTACACCCTATAGATTTGTTGGATTCTATCATCAGAGTTCAACAAAGTAATTCAGTAAGTTTCTTGAATGTATGCAATTAATGTATCTATAATCCTCCATCATCCTAGGAGAGTACTCTCTATAGCCACGCAACTGCTGGCGTTGATTAAGGTACTACACAGCAGAATGGCTTCCAAACACCTGCTAATCTACGCATGGCATTAGTTGTTAAAGTAGAAGGGAAAAAACAGTCCATACATTAAGTACAATACATGCTTAGCTCTTCACACTTGCTAGAAAGCCAAGAACTCACTCAGACCCTCACCAGTTACAAGGCTGGTACTCTTGTCCTCCAACACAACTGAAAATTAAGCAAGCAGTAATCAAGAGGGCAACTCAAGTCTTCGGAAATATAAAATATGGCACAATTGATTAAGTCATTTATTCGTAATAGAACTACACACAGCACCCTGGAGCACAAAACACTTGCCTTTCTGCAGCCATCTGCTGTCTTGTTTTCTCCAGAGCTAAGACAGGAACTACCTTCCTTTCCTTCCACAGTCTTGCACCACTTTAATGCAAAGTCCTGCTCTGTGACTATGGGTCACAAATACTTCCAGAACAGTGCGAAACAACATGACAACATATGGTAAGTTCCTTTCTGTTAAGGTCTGACCAAAAATAAATATATATATTTCTCCAACGAGCTAAAAATTCCAAATATCTTACTTTTCTTTTTTTTTTTTAAACATAAACTAGAAACCACTCCTGTAACTAGTGATATACATAAATGCAAGAATGAAGGAATATGACAAAGCAAGTGCAAAAAAAAAAAATCAAGGCTGTGATTAATATTTCATTGGACCACAGAGAAGAAGTACAACTGCAGACAGAAGAGATATGAATTGCTACTGCCAAACAGATTTTAGTATATTTATTTTTTTCCAAGAATATACATGACCAGTTACAGATATTCTTCTTTACTGAAGTTGTTCATATTGTAGGTTCTCTATGAAAGCATCCTAAGTGCCCTTGCTCTAATTGAAAAAAAAAAAAAGCCCAAAGCAAATAAAAATGCTCTCCAGTTTCTCTTTGTACGAAGGTTTACTTTTCAAGTCTAAAATGAGTTTCAATTTCCAGAATATTTGATTTAACTATTACACAAATACTTCCCTAGCAGAATGAAGTAGTTATTTCAGAGTTAAGTTATTTCAGAGTTATTATCATACTAAGCCAGTTTTTATTCTGATGAAACCACAACAGGAACTCACTCACTACTTTTTCAAATTGCAGTAGTTGTCTAACTGAAGTCTTGCCATACAATAGAAGCAACCCCAGCAAGAGCAGCAATACTCATTTATATAAAACCTAACAGACTTTTTAGCTCGCACCACAGATGACTGTCCTCTGTGCAGGAAGCAGGAGACAAAACAGGATTATCTGAACATATTAATGTGATATCATCCATTCTTTTCTGAACAATTAAGCACCCAATTTCCATACTAACTGCTAGCAAAGGTAAACAAAATACAGCTTCTCACATTTAAGATTAAATTCATTCTGTGCTGCTCTCAATTTAATATGTCTCCATTAAGTAAGTTATCACACACTGGCACTTCGGTTACCTTGTAAAAATAAGTGTTAAAGCTATTCTAGAAACTTTCATTATTGTTATTTTTACCACGGCACCTTGAAATTCTCATTATCAGCCTAAGATTTCACCCTCCCAGGCTCTGCACACATGGAAGTGAAACGCTCTGGTTATAACACGTGAGACAGCACAGAAATGCAAACGGTTTCATTCAGCTAGTGAGAAAGTTAAATTAACACCACTAAGTCACTCTTTACATGTTATGAACATATTGAAAATTGAAGAATTTCAAGCTTTCAGGGTGGTACTTTCCCATTTATGTAAAAAAAAACATGTTGTGCAAGCCAGTCACCCTGGGCTACCCTTTACACTGGCTGCAGAGAAATGAACAGATACCGCCTGAACTCAAGCATGGACGTCTGATGACATCTACAGACCTCAGCTCTACTTCCCCTGAAAGTGCCTAATTCTCTCCACTGACTACGAACGGAGTGCAGTGTGCCTAGATGAATGAAATAAGGTGAGGTGAACTCTACCTGCAGCTTCTTCTGAGGCTGTCAGCCTTTCAGTTGCATCGATTCTCTACAACCAGCGATTGCCAAATATTCTTCATCGTCTGCCCCCACCTCCTGCAGTTTACATGCATCCTTTTGTCAAAATCAGCACGGTAGCTTGCCCTTAAACATCTCAGCTGCTCTTGTGCAAGACTTGTACCTCAGATGTTAGCGAAACACTAAGTTTTGCTGTTTAGTCCCTGGTTCATGTTCGTTTACCACACCAAATTTCCATGCATAGCTTACTGGATCCAAAAGCCCAGCTATTGCTGGAATATACGGATCATTCTAATCCCATATGGAAGAGAGGTGCATAAACACAGAGAAAAGAGAGGGTAATTGGTGTAAATAAAAAAAAAAAAAAAAGTGATCCCCAATGGTGCTTGCATAGAAGAAATGGGCAGATCTAGGAAAGCTTTGCTGCAGCTGGCAGGGTAAACACAACTCCAGGCTCGTCACAGCACTGGGAAGATGCATGCAGGTTGCATTTGTTCTACTGTTCTTACAACAGCTTATTTGTAGCACTGCAAAGATGTAACATTTAACCACTCTTGGAGCAAAAAAAGGCTGGGGAAAGATGGACAGTTTGTTGTGTTTTTTTTTTTTTTTTTGTTGGTTTTTTTTTTTTTTTTTTATTTCACCTTGTGATCACCGAAAGAAGAAATTTAACAATTGGACAGGACTTACAGGAATAATATTAGACATGTACTGGAGCACTAACATTAAACACAAATATTTAGAAGCAGAACTTCTGAAACTGGTGTGAGCTTAGCTCCCTCTTGAAGAGCATGACTGGCTCAAGGAAAGAAACCAAGAAAGAGTCTGGATTCAAAGTCCACCAAAAAGCTGAAATTGTCAGTTCTGTCAGTGTCTTTACCTCACCTTACATGGTTTTAGCAACGTTATGGATGGCGTCTGCCATTAGCTTTTAACAGTCAGCGATGTTCTTTGACTAAGACCAACAGTAAAATCCACAGGTGTGTATCTGTGAGAAGTACTTCTCAACAGATACCGAATTAACGGTGCAGGTTTGGGATGAGAAATCTTGGTCTACCTCAGATATAGTTCTATCTATCAACTGGAACCACTGGACAAATATGGAAGCATGGAAATTACTGTATGGATAGAAACAAAACTGAAAGACCTCTAGACAGAGGGATTATTCAAATCAGGAGCAGATGATTTTTGTTTCAGGATTTATAAATACCCCCCAATGAAACCATGTGCTTCGTAACAGGTTGTTTGCTTTTATTTGAAATAGATCAAATGAGAATGGTACCACACAGCCAGAAAATAGCAAGTGTTTACCTAATAATGCAGAAAGGTGATTCAGCAACAAATCCAACAGGCTGACACCAACAGAATTTCATGATACAGACCTAAGCTGGAAAAGCTAAATAAACACAGAGGCTGAGAAAAGCACAGTAACACGTAAAAAGGGAGTTACAAGGTTACTTTGCTAACCTAGGAACCAACTTTCTAGAGAAGGCAGACTGTGATGGATGATTAGTCTGAGTGTCAAGAAGAGCATCACATTGAACCACGTGGAAATTGAGTTGGAGGAGACGGAGTTTAGTCCAACGGTGTAATTTCTCCTTAGCCATTTTCGAAAGTGTTAACTCAGAAGGACATACAGGACCTGAATGAACTTATTAGCAGAGAATGGCATTATAATTGACCCCATTTGCTATTTCCATAAACAACTGTGGCATAAGAAGTAGGAATGGAGGATAATGAAAACGGACAGCTAGGGACTGGCAGTAGAGGACAGGATATTACAGGAGAAGAATAGAATAACACAAATTCATCTACTAATACTAAACAGTCATGTGTCTAGTGCTTAAAAGCAACAATTTTTTGCTATGAAGAGCTTATCAGCTGGCAACAACAGAAGAGAAAGATGAGCATTTATTAAGCAACTGTAAGGAGATTATGAGCCAACACCAGGCTATGTGCATGCAAACAATGAACATGCAATTGCAGGATATGACAGAAGAGGTACTTCCAGGCAAGGAAAGGAAAAAACAGCAATACTACTCCTGAAATGCTAAAAATACTAAATGATGACTTCAAACACACCACTTAAATCTGATTATCCCCACTGATGAGAACACAATTCAAACCCAGAAAGGTACAGAAGATGGCTACTAAGGAGTTTTAAAAGCCTCTTCTTATATGGGGACACTGCAAGACTATGATTTGTTTTAATTTACGAAAACAGCCCAAAAAAATCAGTCTTCATATGCTTTAAAGACATGAGTGCTATGCTATTTTATGCTAAGGGAAAAGACATTTACTTCTCTTTTAAATGGGTGAGTAAATATGGATACAATTTGCCCAAAAGCATCTCCAGGCTGAGAAAGGGGACTGCTTTTTGATCACAAAGCATCCAAGCTGAAGCACCTTTGTTATGTTTTTACCACATGACAAAGAATTCCTTCTGAGAGCCCACATTCATCAGAGGCATAGCTTGACAGAAGCAGATATATAAATTAATCAAGGAGCATATGTGAACTGTAAAAAATTTCAATGTACAGGAGCTGATTTTTTTTTTTTTTTTTAAGGTAGTAACGAGAAGAGTAGTACTCCCTTCCTGGTACTGTTTGCAAGCCTTGAAGAATAAATTTATCTCCAATCTATACTCTCTGACACGACACTTTCTCTGAATAAGTCAGGGGAAAAGAAATTACACAAAATATTACCAAAGCACATTGTAAGCTCTTTGGGGCAAAGACTATTTGCTCCCTTCTCTATATGCTGCTCCCTCAGCTAAGCCAAAGACAAGGGTTTCTAGACATGACCACAGATATATAAGCGATGTAAGCTCATGCAGGAGCAGCAGTGGCAGCCTGCCCAGCACTGCCCCTGTGACTGGGCAAACAGCGTGACCGCCTCTCCTTCCCCTGCGAAGGGGGAAGGCCTTTCTGCGGAGGTTTGGCCAACTGCCTGATCACTAGCAAAGTAGCCTTAAACTTGCCATTTCCCACCATCTTCACATTGGTAGAGCAGTACAGTCCATAGTATTTTACTTACATCAAGAAAATCTAATGAGAATATTTCCTAGAAGCCCGGAAACTAATGTGACCTAAGAAAAAGCAAAGCAAACTGACTACTTACAGTAAAGCAAAACACTATGCAGTTCATTAATTATGTGAAGCAATTCTTTTGATACTTACTTTTTTTTAAAGTAAACACATAATGAATATAAATAAATAAAAATAAATTTTTAAAAAATGAACATCAGACACATATGATGTTGTAATCCAAACAGGACAAATTTTGCTACAAATGTGGAGGGCAAGAGATATTAAAATTATCTACATGTTATATTTCCGTAACTAAAAACAGACTTTAAGCTCTGCTGTAAATCTAGGTGATTCCTCAAGTCACACGAATGCTGAAGGTGGGCAGGGTGTTTCTGTGTAGGCAAATAAAATGAGAAAAATCAGATGCCTTGGTCCGCAGTGTCTTTCACAGCACAACTTAGATCGTGGTATTTCAATAGTGGTGGAATGTTTTGCCCTGCAAGATCAACCACTTAACTTTGATCTCTTGATTACAGTAACGTGTACGGACCACTGCAAGAAAAGGTTGTAAAAGAAGTATTCATTCCAAGATTATAACAGCACAAAAGGAAGTAAAATTGTGTCCTTCCTGCCCAGTGGAAGATAATCCTAGATAAGCCCAAGGGAAAAATCAGACTCCCAATGTGCAAAGAAAATATTCCATACCCTTCCTTATCAAAGTTAGACACAATACAGCATCTTAGTCAGAACTATTTCAGATACTATCATCAACATTTTGCTGCAGTAAGAACTGGAAGATCCAATACCATTTATACGGCATTGTCCCTTCCTCACATCCTCCACTGCTATATGTAATGATGATTTTTTTCTTCTCCAAGCCAAATGCTACTTTACAGCCAAGCCTATTTCTTTTGTCTTTAAGCAGAAACCACTATCCTTCACGTAAGAACATCCTGTAAATTCATTTAGAGCGACTGTCCTAACAATGAGATCTTTTTCATCTCTCCTCTGCTTTAAAATAAAGACCGTCTTAAACTTAAAATAAACAACTCCATCCTAACAGACCTCGCTTTTGTTTGTTCTAAAGATATCACAATTGGTCATTTAGGAAAAAGCAGTTTATAATCAGCATTAATGGCCAGGAATTTAAGAGAACTTCACTTGTAAGTGACTGACCCGAGGTAAAAATAAGCTTGGAGCTGGTCTTACTTCACCAGCCAGTGACTGACTCTGCTGATCTGACCTCTGTCAGGAGCACCCAGCACAGCTTTTACTGCCACGCTATCTTCTCTGCAGCTCTGTACATAGTGATAGGGTACGAAATACCGCAGGAAGACGAAGCACAGACAGAATTTCAGGCCCATTTGCCAAGCAGGAATCGCAGCAGTACACAGTCGAAACCCCTCTCCCAGTATTTATGGTTTTGGTTTCACATGCCACGGAGATCCAGTTCGGCTGCTCGCTGCCTCCACCTGCTCACCCCATCCTGCTGCTGGCCATGCAGTGCCACCCCGTATTTTACGCTGGCCCCAACACGTGTTGGATAATTCCATGAGGCAATGTAATTTATTGATCTGGCAGAAGACCTCGGGAAAAATCCTCGATAGTTTTGTGACAGGCATGGTTAGATCTTGGAAGGATCTGCTACGTCCCAGGGCTGGCAGAAGGGTAGGTCCTAGGTCTTCACCTGATAGTGACACAGACTCCTAGCCTCAACAAGGACAAGTACATGAAGCCTGAAATGGCAGCTCTATAGAAATCCTACTAATCCCCCCCAGAAGTTGTCTTTACCTCTATTCATTAGAAACCAACATAAGCATACGATGTGATCATTGATGATTTTTTTTTTTTTTTTGTCTCAGAAACATTCTGTAAATTTCGAAACTTGCATCTGACGCATCAATCCATTTATTAGTTTTAAATTTAATCATCTGTTTCCTGGTTTTGTACCATGACCCAAGACTGCAGAACCTCCCCATCACATCTCTACACCTTCACTTTTATTTTGTTTTCCTGGTCCTTATTATTCTCATCGCTTCCTCCTAAGGGTCACTACAACTGCAGTGTCACACACAGCATATTCACTGTTTTTAAACTAGCACAGATGCCCAATTTATATAAAGAAGGCCTACTATCCATGTTGTTTACAATTCTGCTCCTTACACAACGCCTATTCGCCTTTCTGGACAAAAGATGTTCAGTGAAAGATTTCACTGAGCAGCCTACACTGATGCATCAGTCTTCCCCAACTCCTTTAAAACAAGGAGTTTCCCCAACAGTCCTTTGAAACATCATAAATTCACCAAACAGTTCATTTTTTTTCTTGCTATTCCTTACCTCACTTTTATTAAGTCTAAAATGTTCATTGAATTAATCTCGTTCACTTAAATTGACTGAAACCCTTACAGAAACATGAGTTTTGTGACCAACCAAACCACCTCATCCCATTACGCTTCCTATTCCCCAAAGAGCTAAAGGAAGGTATCAAGCATGCAGAGTGAACTACGTAACCTTAGTTCACTGTACGGTTGGTCATTAACAAAAAATATTTCCTTAAATGATTTCTTGTTTATAATCAGCTTTTGAAGCATGACCATACTTGGCTATTCAACCCAAGACCTTTTAAAGTAATTCATTTTAAGAAACGTTGAGAAATACTGCTAGTTTGTCCTTACCACATTAAAATTCTGTAAGTATTTAATCCTAGTTTTAAAACTCTTTTGTCCAATTTGCTATGGCAGAAGCAGATCAAATCACAACTTTTAAATGTATGCGTATTTCTTCTCAGCTAATGGGAAGCAAGGGACAATGGATGTATTTATCAGCACGCTATCCTTCACACTCACACTGCTCACCACCTCCGAGACATCTGTGATTGGAGTGTGGTGCCACAGCACCCGTTTTATTTATTTACTTTGTCAAGCAATTCAGTCCTCAGCAGTATCTAGTCTTTATTAGCGGAAAGATTGGGAATACGATTCTTTCCAGCTTTCCCTGCCAAAGCCTAACAATTGTTTAAGTGCTCTAAAGAAGGTTAAGATTTTCATAAATTAAAACACTGAAAGTCTTCTAAGATGTCAGAAACTTTGCTTCCACATAACAAAAGAGTATTTGCAGAGGGACTAAAAAGAGACTATTCTTTAAACATTCTAATGATAATTCAAGACATCATCAGTTAGAAGCATTTCATTAAATAGTCCTTTTCCCCTAGGTACACTAGCAAGTGTTATATATGGCTGGGGCAAAACCAAAACGTTCTTAAAAGCATATTCCCCACGGTGAAGGAGTTTCTATTTCCATATGAAGTTTCCCAAGTACTTTGATAATAGCCTCCAGATGTGAAAGAGCGGATTCTTTATAACCAACTCACTGCTGTGTGATAATTCATTTCCTCTTCCAGAGGACAGAAGGTAGTGTTGGACAAGAAAAACAAAAGCATTTTAATTTCTACTGTGAATCGACTGCAAGGATTCCTTTTGAAGTGGATGTTTAGGCTCAATTCTCACAACAAAATCAACTTTTAGACTTTGACACCAAAACAAAACTAGAGGGCTACACTTTCCGTACTGGTGATGTTTTAAGGAATGTATCCATGGCTATTTCTACACCACAGTGCAGGTACATTCCATGGTGCATCATGCAGTCTTCCCAACTTAGGCATCCAGAAAGAGGATGCATAAAGCACGTCATGCTCTTTGCTGCTTGTGTTCCGACACAACAAATAAATGAGGCCAAAAAAAAAAAAAAAAAAGATTTTCTAAGAATATACAGTTCTTTTATTTCCACAATCTTGTAAATTATGGTGAATTGAAAATTTACTGTATCTACTGAAGCAGAAAATTATGCAAAATATTTGTACCTTGATCTTCTGCTCAGATTACACAGTCTGCAACAGCAGAAGAAGAAAGAAATTAGAAGTTCTTTCATGGAACTTGTTCAGTGATTGGCAATTACACATCTTACTGTCATATTCAGCAGCACACAAAGGTGTGAAGGTGAGCAAGAAAACATTCTTCAGCTGTGACATTCATTTTCTGGTTTCTTTAGGAGGCAGATTGCACTGAGCCTGAACGAACATTAGGAGCCAAATGATGCAGTGCCCTAGCGTGAACCTATACCCGGTGATAAAACTGTACTGAAGAATTTTGTCTGTGTGCCTGTTATCTGCTGGAGCCTCAATAAGGGACTCTCATTTTAACGGAGGTTATCTAGAATGCAGATGGTGAGTTTCCATTTCCATGAGAAATGGCTGGACAAAAATAAAATCTCTAAACTGTTAAAAGTTGGTATTTCACAATCAAAACTTATACTACAAATCAGAAACAGCACCAGACCCAAGCCCATGGCACTTAAAAGCAGAATCTGCTAACCAGAACTCGCCGCCTAAAGGGGCGTTCATGCCCATTGCGTCGCTGCAAACGTCAGCCAGCGGGAACAGTGGCTCTTGCACGAATCAAACCAGAGACGCTTCTGCAAAGAATTTCTATTCAGATAAATTATTCCCCAGTGAAGTACTATTTTACCAGAAAACTTTGCTACCCCATGAGCATCATAATCTATATTATTAGGAAAGAAAATAATATTTAGGCAGCCAACAAGCTCAAAGTGGAGTACTTTATTACTCTAAAATAGGCTGAAGGCAAAAATGAAGAAGTTCGCTTACAATGTGGTGGGATCATTGTATTTTTTTGGTAGCCCCATTAAAAAGATAAAGTTTCTGGAAATTCTGAAAGCACTGGAAAAAACAACGTTGCACGAATGGAGAACTGAAACATCTGCAGTGGTTTCCTCGCTGTACGTCTTATTTAAGTTTTATGAGGAATGAGGAAAAAAAGTGTGTGTAATTACTGCATGGAAACTGTTGTATTGGTAGAATTTATTAAAACCATCTAAATTATTTTACTCTGAATAATGACAAATATCCCTAGTCATAAAGGCTGATTTATGATATATATATTGAAAGAATAAAAGATGTTTAAAAGTTTTCCTAACATTTTTTAAACCCCCCACTCGTCACCTCCCCTAGAAAAGCACCACCTTTGCTGATAAAATGATACGAAAGTCCATCACACAGTACTCAGAAACAGGACGATGCTAAACACAGGATTCCTTTTCTAAGAAACAAGCCTGGAAAATGAATATGACATACCTACGTGTTTTATTACTATGCAGGTAGCAAGATGTAATAAGAAAAGCCTACAATAAATTCAAATTTATAGAATACTGCCATCATAATTGCCAACATTGGAAGTGTGGAAATATTTCAAATGGAATATAATATTTTGGAGGACTTTACATGACAACATTTAAAATGTTCTTTCTAATGGTTTTTCTCTTCATTTTATGATGCACTATTTTATACAAGAACCTAGATTTTTCCATTAGGAGTATGGGAATGGGGTGCGTTTGTATGTCTAAGGAGAAAATAAAAGGAAAGATTAGGAGACAGAGGGCAAGAGACAGAAAAGACAGAAAAAAGGGAGCCTTACCCATTCATGTCTCTGTCTCAAATTTATTTTTATGTATTGGATCTTGATGTCAATACCCAATCACCAGGCACAAGACTAAATTTTCACTTAGTTCAAATTGCTAAACATATTAAATTTATTTCCAGCTGAATAGCAATCTTGAGATGACTGAAAAAAACCCTCCCCAATTCAAAGCAATTATTCGTTTCCCCAAACTGAGACTTCTTTTTGCCAAGAAAATAAATTAAAAAAGAAAAAAGAAAAAGAAAAATCAACTTTCACAGAGCTCTACTATTCCTTCCTGCATTAGCAATGCTATCTAAGAGGATAGTATGTTACCTTCCAATGTGGTTGTGTTTTTGTTTATTTTCCACAGTTATTGCAATTTCAGGCTAACAATGCCTTGTCTGGGAACTCTTATCTAATGTTTTGAGAACTTTAAGTAACTCCTGATTCTTTCCATGAGAGTTCTGCAACTGTTTTGCTTATCTGTACCGTCAATTTTTTTTTTGCCTTGTGGCTAACTAGAATATGCCAGTAATTGCTGTACCTGTCCCTCAACATTCCTCATACGCAATCGCAGTTTAATAGCTGCTGATTTTACCGAGATAAGCAGCAGGCAATACACCAGAAACAAAATATTACTGCAAGGATTCCCTTTGGTAGGAGGCTTTCAAAACATGTCTTGACTGTTTCAAGTTACAGTTCAGGAGTCCTCTCGTACTAAAATTTTCTGTGAAATATGTGCAGAACACTGATGTCCCAAAAATCAGCGACCACTGCAGTTTTCTTTCTTTCCTAACACCAAACAGATGAAGGTATCATAGTCTGACCGTTCCCATTACAGCACTTTCCCATTTTAACCTCTACATTCACTTCTGTTTCATTTTGAAGCTCTCCACCTAATGTTACCATTTCATTACCCAAGCAAAGATATATTCTGGTATATACCATACAAGAAAGTACCGGAGTCAGACCAACTTCTCATGTTACAAAGGCTGAAAGGCCATTGCATACAATTTGTGACATTTTCCTGCATGAAAAAAAATACACTAGAAAAGTTTGGTTGCGTAATTAACCATGCTGAATTTAGATTAAAATAACGTTTATCTAAGCTATGCTGCTGAAATCAGCAATCTGCAAGTACTGAACACCATTTAAGCAGCTAGCAGCAGTGTTCTCATAAAGGATGACTGAAATAGGGATTGTCAAAAATTCTGAGAGGTGCATGACACTTAAAAAAGCACTGGAGAAAGAAGAGTTTTGTGTTTTCAAAATGCTTACGTTTCACGTATACCCAGAAAGCCTTTCATCTTACCCAACATTTGAGAAAGGTTAACCCTAAAAGTATGAAACAACGCAAGATTTGACCTGTTTCCTGAGGTTATAGCACTGTTGATATTTTGCCTTTTGTTTCTTTAAAACTACTTTAACATCTACTTTGAACAACGTTAGAAAACATATATATGCATACATATGTTTTAAAATTAATTTTCGAGTTTTTAAGAGGTCCACAGTACAAGTTTGCCACTGTTATGTGTTAAAGACACTGTTATGTCTTAAAACAGTGCTCAGATTGCAGCAGTGAGTGCTTCACTTGTGCCTCCGCTTGAAATAATGGACAGATGAAGATCAGACTCCTGACACAATACTAACACGTACTCCGGGCATGAACATAAGTTTGGTACCCATGGGCAGAGGATTTGGTCATTTCACACACGTCTGCATCTGTGACAAAGAGACAGTGACTAAGAGAAATCTGAGAAGCTTGCAGAGAAGGCAGCAAGTCTCAGCCTAAAGCATAATTACCCAGAAAACATAAGAAAGCGCACGCTTCATCAAGTGTACTGGCTTAAAGTGGCCTGAAGCTACACGCGAAATTAATGCCTCATTGTTTAAAAATGATCTTTG
The DNA here is from genome assembly GCF_965140915.1 of Aythya marila. NCBI lineage: Eukaryota > Metazoa > Chordata > Aves > Anseriformes > Anatidae > Aythya > Aythya marila. The sequence goes on along the minus strand of NC_139045.1, from coordinate 52,862,279 downwards.
GTTTGTTTCCCCGACTCAAAAATTGAACAGAGAACCAACTTCATTTGCTCAGCTGCAAAACCTCAGAATAGCAGCTCCCATGCATGTGCTGGATATACAAAAAGCAGTTAAAACATAAAAAACGTTATAAAAAACACTGACTGGGAAACTGAGAAGATGAGGGGAAAAGTTATCCACAAAAAGATACAACAGTTCTCTCTCACATACAAACTCTACAGGAAAACAATAACTAATTGACTCGTGGTGGTTAAAATAAATCATTTGATCTTTCCTAAGCATACCCAAGACATTTTTAAAGCCCAGAATTTAACTTTTCATAACTAAGACCATTCTGTCATGTATAGTAATTGCCTGCAGGGCCTGAATCCCATGTATACTTCTTAGCCTTGCATACAGAGCACTTAAAGTGCCATTGCTTTAGCTACTCTTCAAAAGCCAAGCCACAATGAAACTGAGCACTTTCATTCGTATTCTATAGGTATGTTTTGTCACTGCTGCAGATTTCTTTTTTAATCACGCTCATGATCACAGCACGCAGGTCAGCAGCATCCTGCAATGGTTTAAGCAGGTACTGTGGGATGCACCTTGCTGCTTGTTTCCCCACCTTCCCACCCTACAAAGAAAATCGCAGCCATGTCTTGTTTTATTCTGCTTCTTTGTGCTTAACTCCAAGTCAGAACATTCTGCAGAGCAGCTGCGTAGCATGACAGGAAGGAATTAGAAGTGCACCTTGGCCTACAGATCGCAGAGTTTTGCAACAGTCTCTAATAGCTACAGGAGTTAATTTAAAAGTCTAAAAATGCTGATGGCTGAGATTTATGATCAGGGAACAAAAGCTATCAACTATAATCTTCAGTGCCTAAAACTCGGGCATTGAGCAGAAATCCTTTAGCACCTTCAGGAAAAAGGCTGAGACGCAATGTTCGATGATTAATTTTATGGGAGACAAGAAGTTGCGGCCCAAGTAAGTCACATTGAGGAAAACGTTTCATTATTTCTATTAGCTATTCCCCAAATACAGCTACATTCGTGATGAGATTAATCACAGAACTCAAGGCCAGATGTTGAGAGCAGGCCTAATAACCAAACCGAGGAGAGGGCTCAAACTCCCTGCCAAGTAGACGGGCCAGGAGGTGTTACTCCCCTACAGGACTCTTGGCACTTTCCTCACTAGTGCTAAGAGCAGCCCTGTATTAAGGACAGAAAAGAAACACGTAGTACAGGGAAACATCCAGCAAAGGACACGAAAAGATGCAGAAAGCTACACCCTACTGCCCACCTGAACCCGCTGCCTTGCTCAGCTTTAACTTTTTGTCTTTTGCCAGAGCTGTGACTGCTCACCTGCAGGGTTATATCCGTAGTGGTTAAGTCGGGTGGCAGCACACAGCCCAGGTTGTGGGCCATCTGTACACGGCTGACACCAAGCCCGCAGCATCTGCTCTGAATTTGCTTAGGATCTGCTTTTACTTGTCAAAAGAAAGACTTCAGACAAGAGTTGGTTCTTGTGAGTCACGTATTGAGATTTGAAATATTCTCTTTCAGCTCAAGTGTTGTGGATTTCTGTCTAGTTATCACTCATCCTGCGTAAGAGAGCAGTACCTCCTGGTCGGCCATCCCAGAGAAGCCCAGGGAAATCAGAACAACTTTCCCCTTCATTTTCACTAAGACCGTTTTGCAGGCTTTCTGGTTCCAATTAAGACTGTGCGAAGTCAGTTTTCAGTATTAAAACTGGTACTGAATCGCATCTAGTTTCCCTCTGCAACAGGATTAACATCCAGAACCAACATATCCAAGTCGCTGTGTGTTGGCCACGCCACTGAACATTTGATCCCTTGGTCACGAATGGTATCAGTGACTCATAGCTTCTTCATATACCATCAGACATGGAATTTAGTTACAGATTTTGAACCGAGACTCATTTGAGGTCTCCAGAATTTCCTTATAAACAAAACAGACAGAACCCCGGGAATCCCAACTACTAACTGGTGAATATACGCAAGGCAGATCCACGCGCTCATTCCTTGTGCAGCTTTCTGAATTGAAGATTACAAAGAAAGATTTGCTTTAATAATAATATGAAATGAAACAACTAAAAAGAACAAGCCACAAACCCACTCAATAACATGAGTGGAAATCAAATTATTTTAAAGTGAGGATTTGTATAATCAAAATTATCCGTACCACTTTATCCTGCAGTTCCTGGCAACATTTTCATGCTGCTATTTTCATAAAAGTTTCCATATACAAATTACGAATGGAAAAACAGGTAAAATTGAGTTCTAACTTTGGCTAAAGTTTGGCAGCTACAGAACTTCAATGCATACAATGCTACAGGAGTGCAAGCTCTTTGCAAACAATGTCACTTCAAAGAATAAAAAAAATATATGCTTGAACACTTTTCAGTAGCAGACTGATTTTTACCCAATCAAGCATACCTTAATAAATTAGCTCGCATACTTTTCAGACCCTGAAGAGCATAAGAAATACAAGTTAAATGCCTAACATGTTAAAAAGTGTTTTCACTTTCTATGAATACTGGGGGAAGAGCCGTACAGTACAGTGCAACAGTAAACTCGTGGTCTATCTGCGCTATGAGCCCAGCAGAGTGTTACTAATGCTGGCTTTGGGTTGACACAGAAAAGATTTACTACTTGTACTCTAACAGCTCATACTTGGGGGGAAAAGAAACAAGCTATTTACGGTGCTTATCTTCAGGGTAGTACCTTTTTTTTTTTTTTCCAAAGTATGATTATTTACAAGTAAGATTCATTTCTCTGTATGATGTGTAAGTTAGTGCAAGTCTTTGTTTAAAGAACAATCAATTCCAGCAGGCATTAGGAGGGGGAAAAAAAGAATGAGAGCTGGCATGAAGACAAATCTGTTTGCAAGCACGGGCCTGTACCGCCTACTCTAGATCAAGTCACAGCTCAGGACTCAGTAGTTGGGACTGCAGAACAGGAAAAGACCAGTCTCAACATCAAAGACCACAACTTCTGATCATAATAGTAGTACAGAACTGGGAGCCACTCGGGCTTAGGATGGCTTGAAAAACACTGAAGCCTCAAATATTTCTTTTGTTCGTATAAATGAGAAAGACTATAACGGGAAATAAATAAATAAATAAATAAACAAGCACCCCTAGAGAAAGGAGAAGTGTAAGGGTCCCTCACTAGACATGACCCCACCGATTCCAAATTCCAATATAAAATCTATTTATTTTAAAAGCAATTGTGTGTTAGCATGAATGATATGATCTATTACAGCAGCCAAAAAAAATCATCGTGGATTCCAAAACATTCACTTTAGTTGAATATTACTGGCACCAGCGGGATTCACACATTTGTATATAAGCACAGCAGCGATTTAAATTGTTTCTAAGCAAATGACATTCTTCTCCTTATCATGGTTTCTTTTCCAGACAGGGAAGGGTAGCGCATCACTCACTGCACTTATATGTGCAGCTCTCTGAAATGAGAGACTTCAATTTTGCCTCAACAAATTGACAATACCTCATTTCGTCTCAACAAATTGGCAGGGGAGGGGGTTGCTGTACAATTTCTTAGGGGGCAATTTCACAGCAGCGCGAGTCAACCTGAATCTGTCAGTGCTATCCCTCCACTCCGCCAGCACTCGGGTGATGGATGAGTGGCACTACTGAAACACCGCTTTTTTGGCCAGGTTACTTTTCAGATAGATCTGCTTCCTGAACCGGCTCACTACGTGGCTGTAAACGTGCTACTGTCAGTACGAGGCAAAGGTCGCCCCGCAGGGGAGGGCGGAACTGCTTCAGTCCAATCCTAGGGTGCAGTTTAATGTATCTTTAAGTTGATCTAATAAGGTCTAACGCAACGAACAGGGTTCCAAATTAAGCTGTCACTGGAAGTAACAGTTCTACCAGCCCACGACTGTCACGCAGATTCTGCCAGCACAAGGAGGGGGCACCACAAGTCGTGTTGATCCAGATAAAAACTACCCTGGAAAGAAAAAAAAAAGTACTGTTTTGGATAGGCTCAGTTCCAGGACCCAGTATCCTGCAGGCCACAGACACACGTGGGCTGGCAGGTCGGAAAAGGATGGCCCACGAGCCAGTAGGACTGCTCCTCTGGCTCAAAGCGCTGCCTTGGTGTTGTGCTTCCACACATTCCAGCAGGGTGAGGCACCTTGATTAAGGGTAATCCTCCGGCTACTGGTGGAACAACTCCATGCTTTACAACTTGATCATTTCCCTGCCCCCTCCTCCAGTCACTACATACCTCTATTTTGCACTTTCTCCTCTTTCTCGTCACAAGCTTGATTTGTTTCTACAAATTTGGGAGAGCAGCTGACTCAAGGGTAAATGACTTGGAATTGGTATTCCCTCAACAGCAGTGGCAGCAGCTGCAAGGGTGAAAGACTGCTTCCTTCAGTAGCACTGTCACCTTAGAGCACTCAAAATAGTCAGGTACAGCACCGTCAGGATGACAAGTCTCCACATACAACTTTGGCACTATGTAAAGAGGACTTGCATTTTTTATTTTTAGATAAACTGACTTGCTTTTGGCTATGTTAAAATACCCGCTATGCAGGTCACCTTAGATTACCAAACTGACTCACAGCTCTCTGCAGAGCTAACCTGTCATTATTTACCCACCTGCCTTTCCACCTGCCTGCTGAAATTATTTTTGCCCCCAACTGGTTTTGTTGTTGGTTTTGTTTTTTGGTTTTTGTTTTTTTTTTTGAGATGATTAACAAAGATGTTGAAAAACGACAGGAAAATAATAAATACTTGAGAAATTCTACCAATTAGTATTATTTTAGTGGAGGTGATCAGCCGAATATAAAATCAATTTTATGTGGATATGGCATGACGCAGCCTTTTAACAATAATGCTGATAGGCATTAAATCACTTAGCATGCAGGAACTTTCATATCCATCTCAGCCCACACATGGGCCCAAGTAGGAATGACTCAGAAGAATTCAGTGTGCATTAGGGTGCAGTTCCACTGCACAATTTCTCAGGAGGAGAACCAGTGTAAGAGTCTTCGAAGAAGTCTCTCAAATCAGCTTTGCTGCTAGAGGAACTGTAGTGGAGTCCTGGAGAACATGAATACAGCTTCATCTGTGTAACAACTCCAAAGCAGACCAGAAGGCTCCAGGGAAGAACCAAAACTCTGATCAATAGGTAAAGATGTCAGAATGAAAGAAAATTCAAGGGCAGCCATTCTTTGTAATCTGGCTGAAGGTGTTTTAATCTTTATAGGGAAACAACGGCTGGGAGTGAAAGAGTAACTTTGGAAAATGTTACATGCTGCCCCCACCTCCCCCAGGTTTAGAAACAGACTTTAAATTGGTTTTCACTCCCAGTTCAGAGAGATTTAAAAAAAACCCTAAATATTAATATTTCAACTGACTTGTTTCAGATGTAGCAGAATGCATACCACGTGTATAAATTCTACAAAGACATAGTTTTAGTATTTGGTGAAACCTCCTATTTCCTAAAGCAAAATTCTAATGACTTACCAGCAGTCTGGACTACCCGTTGCAACTGGAACAAAACTGAAAGCTTATTTCCAGATTTCCCAGTTTCCCTTAGGCTACAGAGTTATGCCTACTTTCATATTCTATACATGCTTTCTAAGAAAAAATGTCACTAACAGCTCACAAATGCAACTCCTAGACCCTCATTTACTGACTTCACACAGGCAAAAATAGTTCTTCTCTTCTTGCCACTAGAATTTTCCTGTCGATAGCAGAAGTGGGAGCTTTGGAGAAGAGCTGTATTCAAAGTTTTCCAGAAATAGTGACACATATCATCTACATTTACAAAAGATGACTGAATAAGGTATTTAAATAAATGTATTTTTAGCAAAAATCTTTAAAATTTTCTTGCTTTTTCTTTTGCTTTGGTTTTTAAGCAATTGAATGTTAACTCTGCAGCAATTCATTGCTGAGAAAGAACCACCTGTCAAAGAAAATAAATAAATAAATAAACGAACTGTACCTACCTCTTCCACCTCTTCCCAGAATGCTGAATTCTGTTTCTGTCATCAGAAGTATGAAAAGTCTACTTTATCTCATTCTTATTACTGGAATAGTTTAAGAAGTAAAATTTCCTTTCACTTCAACTACAATACATTGCGACACTGTGTGAGAACAAAGGGCATAATTTCTAAATGATTCCTCTTTGGCTCTTCATGTAAACAAAGATGTTTTTAAAAAGTTACATCCTTTCTAATGAACTAGGACAAAAGCCCACAGTTATTTAGAGTTAAAGGACTGAGTATTGGGTTTCATTCTTTTAAATCACAAGAAGAGAACAATTTTCATACTCCTCAAAATCTAACTTTAAATAAATTCCCTACTAAATTATAACTATGGTTTCTTTAAGCTTCAATAATGAATTTATTATGGAGAAGTATTACTGCATTTTGGATAATTAAGTACATGCCTCTGTTTTCAAGCAGGAACAGAAGACAACGGTTAGAACAAAAATATAAAACAGGACTTACCCTGTTTTGACCACTATCTACCTGAAGGCAAAATAAAACTTTTAAGGGGAAAAAACCAACAGCATTTTCCTTCCATTAAAAAGGCAACACAAGGGGTTGTGTTTTTGTTTTGTTTGTTTTTTAAGCAATTTATTCCAAACTTCTGGAATAATCAGATAATCACAATGCTCAAACTATAGTTCTTCTTTATATTAAACACTTCCCAAAATCAACTATTTACTTTCATCTTTTTCAACTTGTGAGAGACTAATTCTCAGGCACTTAAAACTAGTAAGATTTTCACAGTAAGTAAAAGTTTCAAGTTGGCTCATTTCAATGGTCTTCAAAAGACTCCAGAAATATTTGATTACTGCAGATTCCTTTTAAAGTGTTGTCCTTAAATGTTTCTCCTTCTATGTATCAATTAAAAAAAGGGAATTTTTAAATAGAAAAGGCACACAAACTTTTTAATGCTTATGAATGTATTTTGCCAGTACAACATTTCTTTACTGCTTCATCAGTTTGATAAGTTTTGACAAATTTCCTGGAGATAGCTGTTAATTTCTACGACAAGATAATAAAAATCAGCTCCATCAGGTATGTACATACATCTGTCTCACATTAATAAAATATTTAGGATATCCCATGCAATCTAGGTAGCACAAAATTTTCAACCTTCATTTCTGTGCAGGAGCACACGTTGCACCCCTTCCATCCTTCTTTACCCTTAACAGCACTTCCTCATGCTTAAGACATCTTTGCAATAGCCAAATTCTGATGTCAGCACAGCAGTGGGAATACAGTTCATTAGTTTACTGCAGCTGCAGAGTCAGCAAACGCACACTGCTCCGAGTGACACCAATAATAAGCATGTGGTTTAGATTTCTAGGTAACAATGGTGATTAAGAAGATATTACAGTCTGGAAGAGCTTCATATGTGAAGAATGTTTAACGTGCATTGGGATCTAGACAGAAGTTTGGTTTCTTTAAGAACTAAAATGTCTCTAATATATCCTGTGTATATCCTGTGAACTAATGATCTGGGTTGGCTTTTTTTTTCCCTTTTTGGTAGCAGAAGACTCACATAGGCATTAAGCAGACAAAATAATAGGAATTGATTCAAGCAAACAAGGAATACAAGTAACCTCAGTTGATATTCTATTTCGTTGCCTATCAATCATCTCCATACTGCTGTCTGCAAACCAAGGGATAATCTCACACCAGTGCTATGAAGTGAAAGAAAAATTAACACTCCATTTATGAGACTTTGAGCACAGCTAAAAGTCAGCTTAAAAAAAAAAAAGTCTACTGCTGTTTTGCAAACTTATGCATACAACCCCCTCATAGGAATGCAGGGATATGTCAAGGATTTTATAACCAAACTTTGTTTAAAATATTTGAATACACCAGGAGTCTCCCACATTATACCATAAAAATACATACTGCCAGGCACACCCACCTAAAGTAAGTGATTTACATGATTAAAGCATGCTTCTTGTACAAACCACAGCCTAAGTTCAGCTCTGCTCTGCCGCAGTCTTCCAGGACGAGCCTGAGAAATAGCTAACCTTCAACAGTTTTTATGTTCAATTTCAGTTAATGATCTGTTTTTTTCATGGGGGGTGGTAAGGAACCAGAAATTTGTCATTTACTATCTGTCATTTCGTATGCTTTTAATACAATTCAGCTCTTTTCCAAGGTAAACAAACCCACGCTTATCAAACCTCTGTTCGAGCTCCTCAATCCTAACGTTAATATGGTATTTGCCAACTGATTACGTGCATTAAAAAAAAAAAAGCCCCAAAGTTAGAAGCCATTGCTTCTTACAGTCCACAGAAAGGACTTACTCTGTAGTTAATCAAGGTTGTTTACAAGAGGAGCTTATTGCCCAGCAGCCACTTTTCTTATTTATTGAAGCTGGAAGACCATAACTGAAGGAAAACAAGGCAGGAAAGCAGCATTTTGTGCCACGTGTCAAAACATTTGAGCCTGAAGACTATTGTATGCTATCCCATCACCCCTTACGAAGTTTCTGTATGATGCCTGTTAAACAACCTATAAAACTTTTCCTAGGAAAAAAAAACCTACTATTTTCTGGGTTCCTAAGCAGAAACGAGGAGGCCTGCTTTAAAGAAGTGCAAAGCGTTCAGTAATTGTAACTGAAATCCAAGGAACCTGTGTTCTGAACGGGATGTGCCACATCAGGCATACGAAGCCAGCTTGACTCCCTCCCCAGCAGCTCTTCCCTTCCCCACCTTTTAAGCCAGGGTTCCCATCCTGCCTTCACCTCACCAAAAAGCACGAAGCACAATAAAACTGGAGAATTCTTCAAGGTTTTGAGCGGAACAAACAAGGACACGAGGACTTCTGACCCAGTCTCTCCATTTCAGTGGTCTGTCATCACAAGTGAGCACGTCTCATTCGGCAAACTTTGTTTTTTTCCCCTCTCAAACTGGGGCTGCTTCTTTCGTAATGTATTTAGCTTTTTGTTGCCACGACACCGTTAGAAGAATATCGCGAACGTGAAGTTACCATTAATTACCAAAGTACTTGTAACAAAAGAAAATTACCAGATTAAAAAAACAAAAAACAAAAGGTCTCATCATCAACCAGCTTAAAATAAAAAGTAACATCTGGGTGAACCTCCACGGTCTATTTCTCCAAGGATTGATAAAATTGGGGCATTTACAAAGCAAACAGCTAACACTCCATTAGCAAAAAAAAAAAATCAGAACAAGATTTCTTCTTCTCTGACTAGTGGCCTGTCCTAGTTAATGAAAAACTTGATTGTTACAAGAGTCAAACTAATTAAAAAGATTAAACTACAAGCAAATTCAAATTAGAAATTTGGCTTTAGGCTTCTGTGGCCAGCAATAGCTCAAGAACACTGCAAACTGCAGTCTGCAGTTAAATACAATTAATGGAAGTTTAAGAAGTGTTAGAATAATTATCTGTGGATCGTTTCTGTAACCTGGCAATACGACCTCCACAAAACTACTTATCTTTCTTAAATTTAAGCACACATGTACATGCAAGTCAGAGGTCTCAGCCATGAAAATACCCATCATCTCTTATCAGCAGTTTATTAATACATTAATAAATATAATCCAATGTACAAGATGGATACTTTTCCCCTCTCAAACACAATGTTAAATAGAATTTCTTCTCTAATTTATATTTTTTAAAGTTTCCATCAAAATAACTACATAAGCATAGCCAGAGCAGATCAAAGGTCCTTTAGGCTTGTGTAGTGAAGTTAGAAGAACGGCCATATGCAGAAATATCAGGCGAGTACACAGCACCGTGGTATTTTCCCCTCTCACACACCTCCACAGCCTACTCCAGAACACGTAAATAGCAAAACAGCAACCTTTCTCAATTTGAAAATTCTGTAACAGATGCCTAAAAATTATCTGTGCATAAGAAATTATAAGCATTAACTGTTTCCAGTGATAATCTCCCAAAGATACGAACACACCAGGCTCAGCCACAAGAGGCCAGCTCCTAACAACCAGAGGAACACCCGGAAAGACAATGGGCAGGATGGAGAGCGCTCCTTCCACCCTGGCTCAAACCCAATAGCTTTAAAATGTCATGGGATGAGATAAGGAAGACTTCAAGGCGAGCTAGGAGTGCTGACTGCTCCAGCGGATCGCAAGCTAGGCCTTGGGGTGGGGCAGCAGGGGGAGATTTGGAGGGGTGGAATAAAAAGAAGCATTCGCTGAAAATACCTTGGCAGAACGTCACCATGGGAAAAGCAACAAGACCATGGGACTGGCTGCAACACCGCAGGAAGAGCACCCCCCCCAAAAAAATAAAAACAACTGCACTAAACAGAATGCTATCCGCAGCTGTGACAAAGAAATGCATCACCCTTGATCATTTCTGACCAACAGAACTCTGAATTTCACAAAAACTTTTTTAATACTGCCTTAAAGCTTTGTTAGAAATCTCTACCCTGAAACAAATCTATGAATCGACTCGTTTGGAAGGTTTCAGAAACTTTTGTTTGCGCTTCTGTATCTTTAGTGTCTGACTAAATGTGATTTTTACATATTTTATGAGTTAGCATTGCTTATACTGATATGTATATGTAAAACCAAGCACTCCACTGTAAATACTTTCCTTTTTTCCTACAGATCTGTCACACACTTTATCAAACTGCATCGTTATTGATACAAATCTATACTGGAACTCATCGTCACACATTATTTCTTGTACTGAAAAAAAGTAACATGCAAGATAAAAATGGGGACTTCTGTATAGTTTCTGCATAAGTATCTCAAAATACAGCCTTTGCAAACTTACACATTCAAAACTGACTCTGGAGTTTCTTCAACACTCTAAGGAAGGACTGCCACAAAAAAAGAAGTTGCCTTCTCCCCAGTGCCAGCACAGCCATTTGTGAGCTCTTGCAAAAAAAAAAAAAAAAAAAAAACAGGCAAGAAAATGATTCAGGCTAAAATTAACACAGATTTTTTTGTCCTAGGTTTTAACCCAAATCTGTTCACCCATCAGTTTTACCATGCAGCAAAACAAAATGCTTGCAAAGGGAGTAGAGAACGGAGGCAGGAGACACGCAGCAGAGAGCTGCATCTTTCAGTGGCAGCTCTTGCTTCGCCTACAAAGGCTCCGAGAAAGTCAGTCTCTGAGAAACTCTACATTTTGGATTGAGAGAGCTATTTTAAGTCTACATGACAATCAAGTATACTACCTTAATCTTGCTCACAATGATGACGTGGATATATATGAACTACATCAAAATATTATCTTGTAACCAAAAAAAGTACATCTGAAATTTGGTATTTTACTGGCAACAATATGCAAGTCTGAAGTTTGACAAGGCAGTAAAATAAATCCAATTTTGAAAATTTTCAATCATTACAATTTTTGAGTTGTAAAGAAGCTTTGCAGGACAGCGGACAGTGAGTTTCTAAAACTTCCTTCAACTATCTTAAAGGAAGAAATATAATACCGAGAGCACAATTGTTCTGAGCTTGTATTTAATTGCTGGTCTGATTTTAGACCTGAAGAATGACTATGGGGACTGAATGTTTGTTGTTTTCCATTTGTATTGCTCGGTTAAGTAAAAAAATACTGTTTCTCACCACAAACCTTACTAAATCGACAAACATTTTATTTACAGCACTGAAACCAATTGCTATCTAATGAACTGATGCATTGTAAAGCTGAACATTAGCCTAAAAAACCCTCATTTTACACCAGAAGTATGCAGCAGTAAGTTTTGACACGGCTACTTGCCAGCTGCCTACTTGGCTTAAACTTAATTGGATCCATGAAATGGACACTTGTCCACAGCCATCACACGATACAGTTAAAATCACTTCTTTAATACCTGAAATAATACATCGCATACTGCCTCACTCCAGGAAGGCACTGACCCATCAGTGTAACCTAACACACCAAAAAAAAAAAACACTTAGACACCATTAAGTACCTGAAGTCCTGGTGTTTCATTCAACACACATATGCAATTCAGAGGCTTTTCCTTTCTGCATCACTCAGAAGGTACGTGCTGATTTCCAAATTCTCAATACTTCCATTTTTGGGACAGCGCTAATGTTATCATACAGATGTATCAAAACACCGTAAATGAATCTGGCCTACATTTTTATTACCCACAACCCCAAGCAGAAGGAGGGAAAGGATAGAAAAACATTCTTTTAAAAAGTCCTTGGCACAAAAGCTGCTGCTCAGGCACTCTGGGACAGGTGCCCAGAATGTCTCAAGTTCCAATAATAAGAAAACCCTTCATTACGAGAAGAGGTCTGGACACAAAAATACAGATGTGATATCAGGAAAGTTGCTAATACAGACACAAATTTGTAACCAATTAGGTTGACCATGAATTTGTTAAGTTAGAGAACAAAAATTTGCATGAACTGACCCAAAGACTGGTCGTCAAAACACCAAGTTACATATGCATCTTCTAAAAAAGGACACACAGAGCATCTTTAGGTCATATATGGCCAAGGAAAAGGAGAAAAAAATAGTTGCAGGGATCAAAACATGCCTGAATTTGTACATCGTGCTAAAGCTGGCTTTTATCATTGTCATATTTAAAGCTCTGGAGAGCTATCTTTATATTGAACAAAACTTTTTCAAGCATTTCCATCTCAAGTACTACATCATAATAATATTCCATGTGCCAGTGTGACTTTTTTCTATAAATGAAGCTGATGTAAAGAAGCATGGATTTCTCACTCAAGGATTATACATGTCTATGCAAAAATGAAGAGCAACAGCATTTGTTGGTTTAGTTCTGAAACACAGCACTAGTACTTTCAATCCTCTTGATGATTCAGTAAAGTGAACATCTGATAAAAAAAAAAAAAATCCTCAAGCTAAGATTAAGCAGCACTAATATAAGAAAAATCTTTCTCTGTTGCTTCAGTAACAGTGGGGCCACTTGCAAAGTACTTGCTCCCATTTAAGGTTAGTCTACAGTTCTGAGGTCATCTGAATTCCTTACCAGCACTTAATTAAAAAATGACAGGAAATAAAAATCTTTTCTTAACCTGTATGTTACATCCAACACACAAACGTATGAATTCTGTGAAACGCATACGTATGACTTTGAGATGCTATTGTTTCTGTTATCTCGGATGGCATGGCCCACCATTACAAGTTCTCCAACTGGGACAAAATAAAAGAGTCATTTAGTCTCAAAACTGCGCTCCTCCCCCTTCCACACAAACTTTGATTCAAGGTCTCTGTCCAAACAAAGCTCTAGGTCCTTCTCCTGTAACTGGCAATATTCCACTGCAGCTCTGAAAATACCAGGTTAGACTCCTGCGTTCAACAGACAATTTTCAAAACTACAATTGGACAGCACGGCTCATTTTCCAAGTAACAACTGGCATACACCTCACTGCTTTGAGACAGCATCAGACAAAGCTTATCGTCTCTCCACATTTATAGTTAAGGCATATTTCAGGGTACTCAGTGACTAGCCAAGACCACAATTTCTATTTTTCAATCTTTGTGGGGTTACAGTTGTGATGGGAAACACATCATCATATGAGAGAATATTTCTGATCTCAGAAAAATCATTACTACATCTCCACCCTGGGCACAGGACCAAATCCCAGGTTACGACAACTTTCTGGTCCAAAGACCATGGCGTTAGCAAATGAGCTGTGCCAATATTAGAGAATAAAGTTAAGTGTTGATCAATCTTCAGCACAGAGTTAAGAAATAATACAATTGTATCATAATATTTCATGTTTCTAATGGAAAATCAGATCAAAAAAATTAAAAACAGAGGTAAGCCTCACAGTCCCCCAGGATGATGTCAAACAAGCAGAAAAAATGCTTTTATAACAATCCCTTTTGTTTATGAAAATTTAGCAACTTTGCCAAGCACCAGTTATACTGAATAGGAAAGACACACACAAGTTGAATCAAATTGCAGAATCTGAGGCATTTTTACACATGAAACAATTTCAAAAACTCTACCTACAAACTCCAGAAATTCACGTTTGCTGTCTGTAAACAGTGCTAGCTTTTTGGTCCATAACACCCTACACTGGATCGAGTTGTCTCCCCCACCCCACTGCATCTTGCTCTGCCGGAACCCACAGATACCTTCTAGCTTGACAGCGAGTATTTTTGGTAATATATCCTGAAATTGTTACTTAGGATTTTGCTTCAGACCTGTCTCCAGCACCACGGATGTATTTCATGCACAAATTAGCCGCATCGACTCCAGCTTTGAGTGAACACAGGGATACAGTCACAAATTACAAAAAAAAAAATAAAAGGACTTCTCCTCTTTAAGGAAAAGCAAGGGAGCAGCACTGCTGTGAGGGTCTGCAGGCAAGGAGCGGACATTTCAGCCACCACAAGAACCCCCTGGCAGCCCTCCTCTCCCGTGAGGAAACGTTTCCTTCGAGAAGAGAGCGTGGCGGGGCAGAGGGGTCGGGCTGGCTCACCTTTAACCGTTTCACCACCTCATCGTTGGTGATCTTGTCCGTGATCTCCTTCACCCCGGGCGGGTAGTAGATGATTTTACCGTCGGCGGCAGGTTTCGGCTGGGTAGCAGGGAAGTCCATCCTGGCGCCGCCGCTCAGAAACTTTCCCTCCGCGCAGTCCTCTACCGGCCTCTATCGGTCAGAAAACAAAAGTTCAGCGGAATGGGCACGACTTTCTAACCCTCTTTTTCCCATTTCTAACCCTCAATTCGCACAAGGCCCCGCTCCCCGCCGCGCCGGCCGAGCCCCCCGCCGCCTCCCCCCGCCGGGCCGGGCAGCGCCGGGGCCGGGCCGCCGCCTCCCCCCGCCGCCCCGGCCCCTCGGCTCCCCCCCGCCGCCTCCTTTCATCGCGGGGCTGCTCCAGCCCGACGCTCTCACTTCGGAGCCGAGGCTTTTACAATGAAATTTCGGCCCCCATCCGAGGATGCCCCGGCCCCGGGGCCCCGCCGCGAGCCCCGGAGGGAGGGGAGCGGGGGGGAACCGGCCCCGGCCCCGTCAGGGGGGGCTCCGGAGCCGGCCCCCCGCCGCCGGGAGCCGAGGCCTAAGCGCTTAGGCCTCAAAACTATCAGGAGGCAGAGAAACCAACGGCGGAGGGGGAGGGAGGCGGGGAGGGAGGCAGGGAGGCGGCGGCGATCGCAAACAAAACCCCCCCGGCGGCCCCCCCCGAGCCCCAGGGCCCCCCCCGGGCAGGGGGCCAGGCCGCTGCCCACTTTCCGTTTGTTCCCGCAACTTCACGGCCGCCCCCCCCGGCCCCCCGGCCCCTCCTCGCCGCCCCGCCGCCGCCCCTCACCCCAGCGGGGCCCACAAAGAGCCCCCCCCGGGCCCGGCCCCGCGCACCCCCGGCCCCCCTCGGAGGAGGAGGAGGAGGGGGAGGAGGGGGAGGAAGGAGGGGAGCGGGACGCGGAGCCGCCTTTACCTCATGCAGCTCCGGAAGGTGCAGCATTGAGCAGGCTCCGCGCCGGCTGCTCCTCTCCTCTCCTCTCCTCTCCTCGCCCCGCCGCCGCCGCCGCCCCCCCGCCGCCGGCCGCTGCCCTGCGCTCCTCGCCGCCTCCCTCCCTGCTCCGCGGTGCGGCGGCTCCTGCTCGGGGAACGGGGGAGGGGGAGCTGCTCGCTGCTGCTGCTGCTGGCGGCGGAGGAGGCAGGGGGAGACGGGGAGGCTCCGGCGGAGCGTGCGCCGCGGGGCCACAGTGCCGCTCTCCGACCGGCCGGGGAAGGGCAGCCGGGAGGAGGCTCCGCGCCGCCCCCTCCCCCGGCCTCCCCTCCCTCCTCCCGCCGCCCAGAAGGGATCCCCCCCTTCCCCGAGCCCGGCCCGGCACGGCTCCGGCCGCTGGGCAGCGGGGGGGAACCGGCCGGAGAGCGGCGTCCCCCCGCAGAGCCTCCCGCAGGGCGGCGGCGGGGCAGTACCGGGCAGTACCGGGCACGGCCGCCGCAGCGCTGCCTCACGCTTGGCGCCAAAAGCCCCGGAGCGGCCCCTCTGGGCTCCCCCTGGCCCCTCGGGGCTGGCTGCGGCCCCTCAGGGCTCCCCGCAGTCTCTCAGGGCTGTCCCTGGCTCTTCAGGGCTCCCTGAAGTCCTCAGGGCTGCCCCCAGCTCCTCAGAGTTAATCTCAGTACCCCAAGGCTACTCCCAACCCCTCAGGGTTAATCTCAGTACCCCAAGGCTGCTCCCAACCCCTCAGGGTTAATCTCAGTACCTCAAGGCTGCCCCCAGCCCCTCAGGGCTCCCTGCAGTCTCTCAGCACTCCCCGCAGTCTCTCAGGGCTGCCCCTGGCTCCTCAGGGCTCCCTGAAGTCCTCACGGCTTCCCCCAGACCATCAGGGTTAACCCCGGCCCCTAAGGGCTGCCCCCAGCCCCTCAGGGTTCCCCAAAGCCCTCAGTGCTGTCCCCCAGCCGAGCCCCGACCCTCAGGGGTCTCCTCCTTTGCCATGCGATGTGTGTGTGAGGACTGGGGGATGCAGAGGGGACTGGGACATGTTTGTCCCCACAGCACGTGCTCCCCACACCAAGGTGTGTGGTGCTGTTGGCAGTTTCTGTGGCGTTTTGTGGGCGCTGCTCAACCCCGTGTTTCCCTTTCAGCTTTTATTTCTTCCCCCGGTGATGGTGTTGAGGCCCAGCTGGTGTGATATATCATAAAATTTGTGGTAAATTGTGCACGATGGCACCAACAGCGTGAAGGCAGGTAAATAGCCCTTCCTCAAACAGATTGGGGATAGATCCACATCTACATATCAACATCTACATTTTTTGCCCTCGCTGTTGGCAGATGAGCATCTCAAACATTGGTTTCCTTATAAATCTTCAGCAGGAACTTGAAGGTGCAGATCGAAGGGGCCCTTGCCAGTAACCTCAGGAAGGCTTTCCCTGTGAAATGGCTCTGTAATGTAATATTCTTTCATCTTTCCAAGAGATGGAATATGTCTGGAAAGAAGGTCAGTAGCAAAGTAGGATGTATCTGTCCATTTTGAATCTGCAGTTCAGGTAATACGTGTCCGCGTACAGACACAAGTACTTATCCAGCTGCTTGCCCTGTCTCCAACGTTTTGGCTAATTGAACTGGCTGAAAGTATCGTTGTTCTCACTTTTGAACACCTCTAGTGTATTTTCTGCAGAGGCAATGTGAGGAAGACAGCTGGGGTCAGTGTGGCCAAAGGGGACAAGGAGCTGGCTGAGTGTACAGGAACTATGTGCAGCAGTGGTGCTGGCCTGGCCCTCAGGAGGGATGAGCCCTGCAGCTCGTGGGAAGGATGTCTGTGTCCAGGTTTACAAGAGCTGGGAGGAAAATGAAGACTGAGGAGCCCTCAGGTACTTCAGGCGTAATAACGTGTGGGTAGGAATTCTCTTTTCTATACCTGTATTCCCTATTTGCTTGCAGTGTTGTCCTGGAGGAGTTAAATGGAAAGCCTTGAGTGTCCGTAGCCTACGTGAAACCAGCTCAGAAGCGTGATAGTGGAAACGGCTGAGAGTTGCCAGAAATACACAGCGGATCCCAGATGCTGATTTGGGAATCTAGAATGATGCCAGGCAAAGGGTTTAGATCTGGTTGTAAATCCAAGGTTAGAAAAAAAGGGATTGTCGCCAGGCTTAAGGATCAGTGAATTGGGGCACTCACAATAGAAAGGTGACCATGGGAGGGAGATACAGGATTCAGTTTTAAGGAAGTTTTACTGATTGAAAAGAATAATTAATAATAAAAAGCCAACTTCAAATTACAGTGGCCATTTAGATTAGATTTGCCTTAGAGCTGAAGTACTCAGACTACCTGTCAACCCTTAGTTGTCATCAGTAACATATGAAAATGCATATTGTCAGAACTATTATACTTTTAAGGAACTTGTTTTTTTCTTTATCTTTACAATTCTTACATTAGGTACTTTGCTTCCCGATTCAAATGACTAATACGAGCACTTCATTTGATGTAGATTCCTCATTTTTAATATATTTTGAATTAACACAATAAATCAGAGACAAATCCTAAAAGATTATTCTGTTGCTAAAAAGGAAAAGTATATATCAAAAACCTATATGATCTGTCTTCAATTTAAATAGAAAAAGAGTGAATGGAAGTTAGTAAGTAAAAATGGTACGGGAAATAAAAGTGAAGTGAACCTTTATTGGATTTTTTTAATGACCTAAATATGAAGCCAAGAAGATGCTAAACAGACTTTGTTGGGCAGAACTGAAGTCACATAGGTGTCATATTCTAGAAATTTCACTATAATCTGTGAAGTTTCTGTTTTTAAATGTTTAAGTATTGTTGTATCCTTGAAAAGTGGTGTTTTATGTAAACTGTTAATATGAGCTGGTATAATAACATTTTCTTGTGATCTTGTAGTTACGAGTGTTTCACAAACTGACTCATCTTTACCTAGAAACCTTTGTACAGCAGGTCATGAAGTAAGGAAAAAAAAATGAAAGGGGAGAGGGCTGCTGTCCCACAGCTTGCTTTTAGTCTAAGTTAAGAACAAACACAGTGCAGAGCTCTAGCGTGCACTTCTCGTCATTTTTATTTTCCACTGAAGGATAAGATAAACTCTTGTATTATAAGATAAACATACACTATAACTAATACGTAGTTAGATGTGACAGTTAATAGATTTCACTTCAAAGTGCCAGCTAAGGTTGGCTCATTCAGTTAAAATTTTATTTCATCTTGAGCAAGCTGTTCATGAAGCCGTGCACTGGAGTGCTCTTGGTTGCATGGACCAAGATCTCTGCACCTTCTTGAAGACTTCAGATAAAAAGTGAAGTTAGTAATTACTATGGAATAATGTTTGAAGATTCTTAATTCTCAGGGTTTTGTTTCTGGAGTATACCAGAGAAAAAAATCCCCAGACACATCAGTAGAAATCTAAGTATTCAAGGAGAGGTTTACAGTAGATTTCTGCTTTCACGGACACAATTAGCCAGCAGTATGAAAAGTCTGGCCACTCCCCAGCACCAATGTTGCTGGAGTCCTGAGCTATTAAATGTGGATGCAGCTCTACTGGTGGATAATTCCATTCCTGGTAGGATTTGCTCCTCCTCTCTGCCTGTAGTTTCTGGTATCAGTACAAAGCACAACCTCACTGATGTACCCTGAGTCCACAGCAGGAGTATTTTGCCAGCGTGCTGGTGTAAAACTGTCAGAGGGCTCTTAGGGTAGCTATTAATTTAGATGCTGTTAGTCAGATATATGCTGTTTTGAATGAGTCTTAGACAAATCATGATCAGCTAAGTTGTTGAGAGAGAAGTAGGTGCAAATTCTGTAATCACGGGCTGATTAGGCAGTGGCCCGTCTCTCATCTCTCCGCAGCAGAGGCAGAAGGGAAGCAGCGGGATACACACTTCTGCACCATTTGAAATTCTAAAGGGCTAAAACAAAACGTGCGGTTCTGATATCAGACCCAATTAAGGGAGGTATGAATGAACCCTTAACTGCCAATTAGCAGGAATGCACGCATCAAGTTTTCCAAATGTGCAAACACAGAAGCTGCACATCATCTGACCTGTGGTGCTCGTAGTCTGAACGAAGAGACCTGAAATCTGCTCGCAGACATGACTGCAGCCGCTAGTGTCTGGTTTGTTGCCTTTGCTTATTTGACCTTCACCTTTCTAATTTCAGCGTGCAGCTGAGATCTGACTTGGACTCTGCTGCTTTTACAGCTGTAGCCAGGTTCACATGATCAGTTGGGGTTTAATGGATGGCTCTGACTAATAATAAGACCCAGTCCTTTAGTCTTTACTCGGATTTTATTGAGTTCCTACCTGGCCAAATTTCTATTGAAATTTATTTATTTTTAATCCTGTTATTTTCTTTGAAGTATATTTAATCCAATCTTTTTTTTTTTTTTTTTTTTTTTTTTTTTTTAAGTTTATTAATATATTTAATCTACCATTGCAAGTGGAATTTATAAACAGACTAAAACAAAGGGTGCTGTGCACTCTTGTGGGGCAAGTTTGTTCCACTTCTTTCTCTGCCATGTCAGGAGAGGTTAAAGGAAAGCAGCAGGAAAAGAGGAATGTTTTTTTCTGGTAGGGGAAATAATGCAGCACAAGATTCTCAGAACAAAACAGCTTTCAAGTGAAACAGAAGAGAGCATGGAGTGATAACTTTAAGCCCAGGGAATCCCTTAGCTCATGTTAAATTAAGCAACGTGCACTTAATGGTTGTCCTCAGGTCTTTGTTAGTACAGTAAGCACAGATAGTACAAGTGATCAAGAACGAAGAAGTCGTATCAAGACACTGCAGTGTATCACAAACTGCAGAGTAAGTCATATCTGTCAGTCAGCTGGGCAAACAAGTAAGAAATTCTATCTGGTGGGTTAGCAAAGCACTTGTCTTCCTAATAATAGCTATGCTCTTGAAAAGTCCTGCTTGGCAGAACCTCTCTGCAAAGGTGGAGTGTGGTCCTTCACTGTTGTATTTTTTAGGCAACAAATAGGTCAAGAGGAAACAAAACATCATTACTTGCTTTCAGCTCTAGTATTTAGCCAGATTTCAATATCTATCAGGTTGCTTTCAGGCAGGTTGCTTCCTAGTTATGAATGTGTTTTTTTTTTTTATTTTTTTAGTGAAAACCTATTTATTTTTTTCCATAATATTTTTTTTTTTCCTGCAATACACAAGTTCCTATGAACTCAGTAAAAGACAAGCCTTTGAATTTTATTTAATTTATTTATTTATTTGTCCTCAGTATTGCACAGAAGGTTTCTCCTTTAGCTTTCTGACTTTGGTATTAGTCCTTGCTCCTGTTCTTCTTTACTCTTTGTCTATCAGTTTGTTCTTTCACGTATGCATTTGCACACAGTGCCTCCAATTAAAATTATAGCCTCCAAGTGTGCTGTATTGGGTCTTCAGAAAAATCCTTGATGTTTCTAATTAAACTTTGCAGTGTAATATGTCTTGGAAAACAGCATCTAATTGTTTTAACTACCTCATTTTATATAGCAGTTGGTGCTATTTACATCTTCTGTAAATTGAAAATGGTGGTTACACTCAGCTCACCTGAGCTAAAGGTAGGTTTCTAAGCAATGTGTGCTGCTACAACAAAAGAGCTCCAAAATGCATCCCATTGTGGACGTTATTTGTAGTGAAATGACTCTCATCTAGGGATATATCAAGAAGTGGTGCTTTGTCCTTACTGTGGGGACTTAACGAGTGTGTTCCATGTTCTACATTGGCCAAGCAGAAAACAAAGCTAGGAAGAAAAGTCTTCCACATGTACGTGATAAAAACAAAGATGGCTTTGGAAGCAAGTTGCTTTAATCAAAGTAAAATCCATAAAAGCTTGGAGGGAAACTTGTGCGTGCTATCTCGTGAAGACAATCAGCTGGAGACAGAAAGGGCTTCCTTGGGAAAGAGAAGGGAGAATCCCACGACTCACTGAGGGCTCATGGAATACCACCCCTTCTGAAGTAAGGCAGAGACCACTGTATGGGTGGTGTTCTCCTTTCAAACTGATTTCTAGCCATAAGCTGTCTAATAAAAAAAAAATAAAAATAAAAAATCCTGGACAGTTTTCTGTTACAGTGTCTGAAACTGCCCTTATTTTGAATCACACTTGCCGAAAGGGCAGTTTTACTTGCAACCAGACTTTCATGATACAAAGTCACATTCAGAGAAAACAGGGATGGGTAAGCTAGGGTAAAAAAGCGTATACTTGCAAATACACTTACAATTTATAAAATACTGTATTGACAGAACAATTGTGGTTGTTTCCTTTGCTTGCAAGTTAAGTAAAATCAATTTATCAGCACCTGCATATTGGTGATATCATAGGAGAATTTTTAGAAGCCTCCTCAATCCATTGCTAGTTTTGGGCATTCACTACCTGAAGTCACAGCAATCTACTGCCTGCCATCTATCCACCTCCCTCCTAGCGGTTCTCTATTATGATGACTTGTCACCATTCACTCCGTAATTACATTTTCAAGGTTATTTCCATCTCTACTCCTGATGTCTCCAAAGCACATACATTCAGACCGATTCATTTCTGACAACCAAGTCTACTTTTCTCCAATAATATCTTTAATATGAGCATTTATCTTCTTTTCTGTCCAGGAGATATGCAAGAGTCTTTGCTTGCACCACATCTCAAAAGCTTCAATTTTCTTCCTGTCACTATTAATAATTTCCCAGGATTCACATTCATGAATTGCTACAGCAAAAAATTAAGTATTTCACTAGTCGAGTCTTTCTCCATTTTGAGGTGAAATGTTTTTTCAGGCTTATATAAGGAAAGCCATGGCTGAATTAACTATTTTTCAACATTTTCCAGTTTCTATTGGACAGGTTCTGATTGGATATATTTGATTCCAGGTAATTGAATTCACGAACAGTCTCTGTAGCTAGACCATTAAGCATAAAGTTAGCTCATATTCTATTTTTATTAATTAAGTATAGTTACTTTATTTATGGCACATTCAAGACTAGCTTGTATTTTCATTAACTTTTTATTGGCTCTCTGATACTTGCTGCACAGCACAAGCATTTGTGACAAAGAGCACTAAGTCATCAGCCTACGGTCACTTAAAAGGAGTCTATTGCAAATCCAACTTTTCAGTTCTGAAAAGTCCTTCACAGATTTATTTATATTTTTTCCCCAGCCAGGTTATGAGGAAATCTGCAGTTAGCTGCAGTTGCAACAGTAGCATATGGCTCTCTGTTTGCTCGATATTTTTTGAAAAACGAGATGGATTTGGGGAATTTCTGAGTGCATGGGACCACTCCTAGATGAAATACCACCAAGAAAACTGGGGAAGTTTAGTCATATATTTAGCCCACAGCAGCTGCCCACTTAAGGGGAGATGATAAGAACTCTTCCCCAGTTAGATGGGGACTGTTCTATGATGTGTTAAAAATAAGAACACGTGTGGTACTAAAGTTCTGATTAAGAGGCTTCTTCAGGAGAAGTATTGATTGTATTTGTAATGCTGCTGTTCCTCCTTCTTTCGCAAGTACAATGCCTGCTGCTTGCAGTAAAGAAAAGAATGATATGAAACTTTACAAATGAGTACAGATCGGGAATTTACCATTATGGTCAAAGAAAGACGTTTGATGAATGGATGCGAAATCTCAGAGCTGTAATGTAATGATGGGGTCCCTTCATCATGATGGATAGATATGTTGCGTACTCTTCAGAGCCTTAAAAAAAGGGTTGCTTTTATCATACTCAGGGAAGCATCAAAGTGTTTGGGTATGACTTGAAGCAATAGAATCATTACAATTTGCCTTTGAACAAAGTCAGGAAATGTATTGATCACATAGGTTTATGCTGCTAGAAAAGCAGCTAATGATGGCTCAGTCAATGTGTTCTGTGAACAGCTTGAGGGAATGTTCATTAAAACCTGACACCATGTATGCCACTACACCATTTGGGAACCTGAATGTAAAAGCTGGAATTTCAAACCCTTGCAAAGAACAATTTGAATTTACAAAATACAATAGGATGTGTGAATTCTGCAGTACGAGTCATTTCACCCTTACAATGCTTCTTTGGCTAATGCGTGGGATTTTTACATCCATGCAGGTTATGACAGCATGACAATGGAGCACGCTGACAACACAGTGATCATCAGCATGGAGCTTCCAGCGTCACTGGAAGAACACTTTCCTAAATTCAGGATGTGTGGTGAACCACAGCATGTATGCATTTAGTACAAAATTAATTCTCAATATGCTCTTTCACACATCTCTTCCTTCTGGTCCCTTGTCTAGAATACATGAGAACTGTATGACTTTTGTCCCAAATAGTGTGGTCAGAGGTGAAAGAGGAAAATACATCAGATGATGTCTGGAGTAAAAAGAACTCTCTTGTTTTCTCGAATGTGCTGGTGCATGGTGTTCAATAACAGCAATACTGGTCAATAGAGAAGGTGACTGAGTTTATCTGAGCCAGCGCCTGAATGGGTATTTAACAAAGTGGACCATGAATGTGTGTCTAAGGAGAGGACAAAATACTGGTTATTAAGCAGACAAAGCCAGAAGTAGGCTAGACAAGGCAAGAGCAAACACAGAAATGAGAAAAGCATAGTCTTGACAGGCATGAATGCTTAGCAATACAAAAGTTGTGCTCACAGTAGCAACATTACTAACCAAAAATTTGCTGTGTCCGAATATTGGAAAGTCCACGATGATATGGTCACAGAACATTGTGATATTGAATGCCAACAGAGAGATTCTTTTTGTAAAGTGGAGTGATATGTATCCACTTACAATTTTACCAACATCTAATAGCACTATTTATATCCTATCTGAATTTGGCAAGGCAGCTCATGTGTACTCTGTGTAATATACTGTAACTACACTGTATGAAGTGCATAAGCACTTGCTTTCTTGGTACTGTTCTTTTTATCTTCCAGACACGGCGTATTTATGCCTAGTCTTTTATATTTTCAGTTAAGCACATGCTAAAACTGTCAGCCTCCTTTATCTGACAGTATTAAGAAGGCAGACAAAGATTTTTAGCAGGCATGTGAACATTTTAAGCTGCTACTTTATATGTACTCATTTTTTGATTATGGGATTTATATTTGATCAATATTTTTTAAACTTCCTTCAAGATCTGCTCAGCAGCCATCTGTAATCTAGCACATGGAGAAAAAAACTTGAGTGAACCAGTTTCTTCATTAATTTTCAGTATCATTGAGTTATGACACTGCCTTGGTTCAATTAGTCAGGCTTCTATCCTTGCTTCAAAAACTGTAAGAGCATGTTCTCTCACAGAGCTTTATAGTAAAAAAGATTTAGATGGAAGAATAAGTTGATAAATCGAACAGATTCTGGATATAGTAAGAACAGAACAACATTACTTATAGGGGAAGAAAACGTTAGGTAACCTAACTCACAAGAGGTCCTTTAGCCCCCTAAGCAAGTAGCTTCATGTAGCAAGGAAGAAATAAGACTAAATAAGTACACATGTGCTGACATAATCTATGAATAAATAAATAAATAATAGTAAAAAAAGAGCTTTACAGTTTCCTGAATTCAAGCTAATTTGCAGTAATATTTAGTCTGCCGTACCAACCTGCAGTTTTGGGGTTTGTCTCTGTTTTCCTTTCTAAAAGGATTTTCCCATGGCCCATTGCCAGATATGAGAAGTGGGAACACAAGAAAACATATGAATGAGCAGGAGAAATGGTAGGAATTGAGATGAACACGTGGTAGAGAATCTGGAGCTGGCTGAGCATCAGGGAGATTCGTGTGAGTGAAAAAAAAAAAAAAAAAGTAGAGAGAGAGAGAAGGTGAAAAAAATAGCCCCGAGTGAATTGCAGGTATATTTTAAATATCATTGTTTATGATCAGTAAGTACACTGTTGCCAAATTCAGGCTGAACCGGAGAAGCCAAATTCTGCAAACAATACGATTAAATGCTCTCCTACATATCTTAAAACTAGTTACACCTACGGTTAATATTTACTTAATATCAACCTCCTTTCTAGTTTGATTTTGGCTTTGCATATTTGGAAGCTACAAAAAGTCTTCTCCGAAACTAGATGAAAGAACTTGCCATATTTTTACGAATCAGAGCATACTAGTAAAATCCAAAGTTAAAAAAGAGATTGTTGTGGATTTTTTCTCCCGTTTACATACGAAGGGGAGTTCCAGGTCAGCTGAAGAGCTGCATCAAAATATATAGGGAGTTTTTGTTTCTGCATGCCTGCTTGCTGTTTTGAGCCTCCCATGGCTAGTAAATGTCTTCTTGCTGAACCTGGGGAAGAACACGTATGTGACAGCAGCTGTAGTTGTCCTTGGGAGTGATACAGCCTGTCAGCCACAAAAGGGAGAACCTGACTGTTTAGACTGCTGACAGGTAAATTAAACAAACCTAACACAGAGAAATGTTGTTTCTCTTACACTTCATTTCTAATAATAGGTTTAAACATAATCCGGATAGAGATTTGCTTTGTATGTGCCTTTAATCACTGCTGATTTTGAAAAGTGGATGTGTAAGCAGCAATTAGGAGGGTCCAAAAAGATTCACCAGGAGTCATCAGAGGCATGAACTGCATAATGCTGGTGGGGAGAGTAACTGCTAACACAAGTATGGATGAGGGAAAATTTGTGATTTGTTTTTCTGACAAGTATTTAACCATTTTCAATTTCTACTCTTCAGTACTGTGTAGTATATATAGTTTATTTTTAGTATGTAGCAAACGGTCCTGTTCATAACAAAAAATTATGTGAAGATAAAATTCTTCTTTGTTTTCAAAGTGCCCATTGTTCTCTCCTAACCATCACCACTGCGTAGGAGAAATCACACCTTGGGACTGGAAGAAGTGCATGGAAGAAATGAATTAATCCTCTTTCAATGTTAAGTTACTGTGTTCTTTCTTCCAGGTTTTTGTGAGTGTAAACAAGAAGAGTCAAGTAATTGAAACAGTTCAGTGTTTGATTATCTATTTGGAGAAAGCTTAAACATGTTTTCATGCAAGTTGTATTAACAGTTTTGTTTTTTCTTTTTTTTTGGTTGTCTATTACAGATGGGCCCACATCCAAATTGCAACATCCTGAGTTGTGTGTGAGCTAAATCTGGTTACAGATACAGATCTGAATATCATGAGCAGGGTGGAGTGGAGCTTGTGTTATGATCTGACTCCCTCGGCCTGGTGACTTGGATTTGGCATGAGTTTGGCGTGTCCAGGCTAACACTCATTTTTTACCTAGCCCCCAAATAAATGGGAAACTGGAGGCTGTCCTGTAAATGAGTGACTGGTGTGTTATGTCTTTGAAACCATAGGGTGGTCCTTAGCTGCCTGCAGCACTCTACATTTCAGTTTCTTTTGTTGGTGGTGTTATTCACTGGGAAAGAATGTGGCCCCATTTCCAGTGACAGAGGGTGTGAAATGTTAAAAAGTAGAAGCGCTGAGTGGATTTTGAAGAGACAAAAAAAAAAAAGTCAGAATTTACAGGAAAGGAAAAAGCCCAGTAGTTCCCTATTCAGCAGTGACCAAAAAACCATGGAGCCAGTTTCCTATTTAAATAATTGAGGTACTGTCATGTGACAGTTACACAGAATCACATACTGAACAAAGAATTTCCTTAAAAAAAAAAAAAAAAAAAAAAAAAAAAGATGTAGTCTATGCAGCTGTTTTTAAATGCACAGCACTCCCTGCTCCCTTCCCCCCTGTCCTTGGCTTCTTGTCTCAGTGTAAGAAGTACAGCATACAAGTTATTCAAGTTTAGAAACTAGTTAGTGAAATTGAATTCATAAATGAGTGCTAGTGGTTTTAGACTATAAAATGTTTCCTAATTTATTTTTATAAGCAGCTGGAATATTTCTCTGATATTCATGATAGAGGTTAAGTTGAAGGTTTGCTGTAGACAGACTTTTTTTTTTTTTTTTGTAAGAATGGTGATTGAGGAACGTTGACACCACACAGGATACATTAAAGATGCCTGTGCTTATATAGCATGTATAGCATATGCTTATATCACGTCGAATTTTGACCTCAGAAAATTTTGTGAAATATGAAGGCCCAGGTCAGATCTGCAATTGAAGATAAGGCCTCTAAGAAACACTTTGCTGAAAGAAAGCAAATAGATTTTTGTATGTTTTTTAATCTCTTATTAGTTGAAGGGCAGTTGCTGTGAGGCAAACAGATTTATAAATGAGTAGTGATTGTCAAGAAATTAACTTCTGGTAAATGATTGGTACAGATCCTGGAGCCGAGTCTTTCTTGACAAGTAAAAGCATTTCATCATTCAAGTGGCATTAATAAATAAGTAACTGAAACTTGCCTGAAATTCAGGGTTGTACTTAACATTAGATTTACTTAGATATTCCATTCTGCAGCAAGGTCCAATGTATTAATATTTTAAAATCTCTGAATCAGAGCAGTAGAACAGTAGGTACCTCCAAACTTTCAGTAGAATGAAAATACTTTTTTTTTTCTTTTTCTTTTTTTTTTTTTTTTTTTAAATCTAGAGTCACTCAACGGTTTTTATGATTATTTTTTCAAGATTTTAGTAAGGTTAAATGGATGGATTAACATCAAAGAACAAACAAACAAACAAAAAAATATCCACCACCATAAAATATGAAAATACATAAACTATAAAAGCAGACAAATTTTTAGTTGAAAAGATATTGCATAATCAAAAGAAAACAGTAACTGATAGCTCTTTTTAACTTTGCTTTATAAAGCCAAATTTAAATTGTCTTTTTCAGTAAATGATTTTTTTTTTTTGAATGTTTAATTCTTCATCTCAAAATGACTTGATCGCATTAAGTGAACTTGGAGGTAATATATTTGGGGAAATGCACCTGTTTTATTCTAAGCAGAATGGTTATTTTTGGTGATACATAATACCTTAGTGTGCTGAAATCTTAATATGGGCAAGGTAGTTTGTAGTTTTTATATGCTATTGGAGTAAAGGCAAACAGGTAGGAATATAAAATGACTTTAACCCTCTGGTACCCATCACAGTACATTTTTTCCAGGTAAAAGATAAAAGCTTCCTTCCCTTTCTGCCTCTGTCCCTATTTTCCTTAGTGAAGACATGGTCCCAACATAGGATGATGTGGATTTAGCAGGTATGACTTATACTAGGGATCTGATTCTGAATAAGTTCAACTGCCCAAGAAAATAAAATGCTCAAGTTTCATACTGAAAATTTATTGAACGATGTTAGTTCTGTTTTCACGTAGAAAACTGTAACCCAGTTCCAAACCAGAGCAATTCCTTCTGCACCTCTGGCTACCATGGTGCAGCAGCTGCCCAACGCAGCTTCCCTGCAGGCTGAAGACCTGGAGATTTCCTGTCCCAGGGCAGAGTTCTTGCAGCTCTGGCTTTACCACTGAATGGAGATACTGGGATACTGTTCCTTAGAAATGTCTTCTTTCTTGGTCAGCATACACATTGTTTTGTGAAAAACAGTAAGTAAACATCCTGGTCTAATTGCAGTTCAGATAACAGCACTAGGCTTGCAGAGTTTCTGCAGTTTCAACTGGATTGCATATTTACGCCTATTAACCTGTTCTGTGGCATTGCATGATGTGGTGAAACAGCTGTTGCATTGTGTTTGAGAGGTGGGCTCAGCCAACCAAGGCATAAAATGGATCTCCTATGTTTTTTGTTTAAGGACGTGTTGTGGATGGTAAAAGTTACAGAAGTGTCAAACATTGTTCCTTTTTTCTTTTACCCAGGTATGCTTGGTCTAATTATTGCAGTGATATAAATGAAGTCTGATCTTCTAAATATTACAAATGTACAGTTTTACTCCTTGCCTTGTTCTTAGACCATGTCTTAAATATATTGGTCTCTAAGACCACAAATATTAAATTTGCTGTGGGATAGGATTGATGCAGTTTTCCAAAATAAAGTCAGTAATATCCAACAGATAAAAACATGACAGTTTCAATAACACCCGGCTTATTACTTTTTATCATACTTCAGGGGAGCATATTAAGCATAACTTGTTTTTCCTTTCCCCGGTTTCAACAGATCAGGATGGATTTTTGATATCTATGGAATTTGACATATCAGATTGATGAAAACAGCGCGGCAGAGAACATCCAATACATGAATCTGATTCATCACAAATCAAAACTGAAACGTGAGTTTATTCCAAACTCAGAAAGTCTTTGTGGCAGGGAGGCTTCTTTCGGCCATACAAGCATGATCTCACTCTTTGCCTGCAGAAAAGACACAATTAAGTATAATTCTTTACTTCTTGGATTACAGCATTTGTTTTCATCATCTCTCCCTATCTCCTTTCCAAAAACCCAAGCATCTTTGTACTTTGTATGTTCTTGCGATGTTTATCAGGTCTAATAAGCAAATTTTATTTATGTTCTGCAATATATCTAGAATCTCTCTTTAAAGTTCAAGTACTTTACTTGA
Source organism: Aythya marila (assembly GCF_965140915.1). Classification (NCBI taxonomy): domain Eukaryota; kingdom Metazoa; phylum Chordata; class Aves; order Anseriformes; family Anatidae; genus Aythya; species Aythya marila. The sequence goes on along the minus strand of NC_139045.1, from coordinate 52,832,496 downwards.
ATACTAGCAACGTGTTGCTTTAGAATGCCTTTTAAACACAAAATTGAAAACTCATACAACTACTAACTTTCAGCAGTGAACTCATACAATCCTTTGATAGTTTACTGATGGGTACATGAACCCATCATGAACAAGTGTTGACTTGTTAACTAACTTGTCAATTCATGATTCATTAGTGGTAATGCTGGAATTAGTCTGACCTGCTCACCTAAAATTTTGATCTTATTGAAGCCAGCTGAATTTTTGCTGTTGTCTTCAGTGGGGCAAACATTGCCCCACAATCTATTTTTTTGCTGCTTCTAAATAGTAATTTTTCCTCACTTAAAATAATGCTGAAATAGGACCCTGTATAAAAGGAATGAATGCATTGTTTCAATATAGGTGCAGAAAAACGTGTTATTTGGAATGAAACAAACGTATATGTGAATAAATTAACATTACTGCAGTGATTCTAACTGAACAGTTAATTTCTATGGTTAACTAAGGAGCCATTAGCTGTATGGAATAGAGGATCAGGGTACTTCAAGTACAGAAGTAAGATGTGGAGTCCCTTTATGGAGATAAAACACTGTAATTCACTATGCATTTGATATAAATCTGGAGAGGGCTGGAGGAGAAGAGACAGCTGTGTGACTTATTCTGCAAACATTTATTTATATAAAGCTTCTCTCTCTCCCCATTCTCTCTCTCTCTTTTTAAATTTTACTTGGAGAATTAAATTTCTACTTGAGAAATCAAATTTTGGCTGAGGGAAGAGTTATTTCTTGTAGGAACGCAAACTCCAAGATCATGGACAAAGTAATACTAACTGGAGACACAGACAATCCAAGAAGCCAAGGCCAAGTTAAACATCTTTAAATCAGCATTAAGTTAAATCTATTGGGAAAGAGAAAAAGGATAAGCTAACACCTTTTTTTCTCCCCAGTGTAAATGAAACCTAAAGGTGGCAACAGAATATGGAAGGATTCTTAGGAAGAGGGCAGTGTGTAGCATGGAGGGACCGAAACAATTTTTACATAAATATTTACTCTGGGAACTAGATACGAGATTTTTTTCATCTCTGCTTTCTCAAGGGTGGGAATAACACCATAATTTGGGGCTCTGTTCATACATATTAATAGCCCTATCTATCTATCTATCTATCTATCTATCTATCTATCTATCTATCTAAATAATGATGAAAATTATGCTGTAAGTTTCTGGAAAGATGTTTTATATATACTGTGGGCACACATGAATTTTTACGCACCCTGAGTTCTCAGGTGTTTCCCTGCAGTACTTATTATTGTGTATTTAATGTTACTGTAAGTAAAAATTAAAATCTTTAATGCTGACAGAGTTAGACATGTTTTACTTACCACATAAGAATGTTACTCAAACCTAAAGTCTAGCTGCAAATTGTCCATGCAAACCAAAATCTAATCTAATCACTTTTAACTATATACCCTCAAAGGCAATTTGACCATAGATGGAAGGGAGTGACAATTTGCTGAGTAGTCATAGGCTGTATATAACCAGAAACTTTAAAAGGGACTGACGTTTTCTTGTTTTTAGGGCCCAAATTGGGTAGTAATAATATTTTAATGTGAGTTATAACATAAGCAAGAACACAGTGCAGTATTTTCACTTGGAGAAGGCAGCACCGTAGAAACTGAAATGGAAAATCTGTTGTTAAAGCATCCAGTGAAGACCAGACTAAACACTTGTGCCAAACAGCACAGATTACACGCTGTATGTTCAAGCCATTCCAAGTAAAAACAAGCCAACTGTAGACATAAGGGGAGACAAAGGAATGGGAAAAACAATAGCGGATAATAAGTGATTACTGCGTTAAGTTTGAAAAACAGTTGTGTGAAAACTCAAAGAAAGGCACAGAGATAGTTGAAAGAAGTTCTATTACAGTGAGTATAATTATCTAGATACCAAACCACCTCCTGTTTAAACTGTTAACTGTGGTAGTGAGAAATCTGCCAGTACCCAAATTAGTCTGGCATTTTCATGGTGTCAAATACTGTAATATGTACAACTGGCAAAGAACAACATAGTTTCATGCATCAAGTGCCAGCAGCAACACCCCACGAGCAAGGCAGTTTCATGGAGGCTATCAGACTCGAGCATACCAAAACCCCTTCTCTTCCTCTTTTTGGCAACCTTAAAAATAAAAAGCACAGTCATTAGACTGGAATTTACATGACCTATTTTTCCAAACGTATGATTAACAGTTCACCAGCATCACACCCTTAAAAGCGAAAAGATTTTGTTTCTGATACTCGTCCAGTCACTGAACAAATGAAGTTAGGAAACTGTTCCTTGTACATGCATGAAATCATCACTTGACAACTGACACACACACACACACAAACACTGATCGATGGTTTTCCTTCGTATTTTGGGACATTTACAATATCGGGGTATTGAATAACTTTTAATTTTCGTTCTGTGAGTCGTGGCAAGTGACTGCTTTTTTGAAACTTAACAGGACATCCTGCGGATGAATGCATATAAGTATTGTATTAGAAATGTAAATGTTTGTCCTTATTTATTTAAATATCGCACGCCATATAACTAGGAGATAAGCACTGGAACAGCAAAGTTGACAGGCAAATTAGCAATGCTTAAATCAATCTAATCCCCCAAACATTAAATGTTTTGAATACTCTTCTCAATTTTAAACATTACTTGTATTGCAAAATATATATGAGCCTACGTACAAAATATTAATTTGCTTTTCAGTCGCTGTGCTATCAAACAGATGGCACCTGGGGGCTGTGATCCCCACACGCAGTAGAGAAGATCCTCTGAGCACCCTTGTGCGGATTTCACAAGAAAACCACAGTGAGCTACCCATACATAATTATTTCATCTTTGTGAGGAATGTTTTAGCAATTCGTGTCAATAAAGAGCTTGAAGAGAGGGAAACTCTCTCTTAATTTTGTGCCTGCTTTTTCTTTATGGACAGTAAAGTTACAGCTGTAATTGCAGGGGGAAACAACCTCCGGCCCCAAGGGAAGCCGCCGGAGCAGCACGAGTGACCGAGGGACAAAACTGGCCGTGACTCCCCTTGGGCTTTCTCGAGAGCCGTGTGAGATTTGGGGCTCGTAAGTAGCGCTTTAGCCTAAGTAGTCTGCTAAAGACCGCCTCTTGTTCCTCTCTTTGAAGGCAAAAGGACAAACGGGGCTTGGGGATGCCACCTTCTTCCCTGAATTGGCTGAATCACAATGCAAGTGATCTGTGGGCTGGGAGACGGCTTTACTGCCTCCGGGAAGAAATGGGTCTCGCCTTTCAGAAGAGAGCAATCCTTGCTCCTGGGCACTGGGGGAATCACAGCGGGACCCCCCCAGCTCGCTTCCCCCGGCGGCATTGTGCCACGGGGGGCAGAAGCTGAATGCGGGTGGTGGTGGGGGGCATCTCGAGACAAAGAGGTGTGGGGAAGGGACAAAGGGGGGCGTGAGGAACACCTGTCCCCGGCTTGGCACCGAGTGAAAGGGCAGGGAGGAGCCGAGCCTCTCCTGGTATGGAGGGGAGGCAGGAAGCCTGAGGCCTGTAATGGAGCGCCCTTCTTAGCAATCAGTAGCAGGTAAACTCCACCAGCGATTTCCCCATTGTATCTTAACGGCTGTTTGTTGAACCTCACATTTCTTAGATCATCAAACTCGTATAAAATCACAGTAAAGTTTCCCAGTAGAACCTCTTGAGTTTCTCTAAAGAGCTTCGTCCCTTTTGTTGATGCACCCAAAATTCCAGCTCGGGTGCTTGGCTCTCCTCACGGCGGTTCCAGTGTAAGCGGTGCTCCTCACCATCAGTCCGCCAGAAGCACGTCTCTCCTTATCAGCTTTCCATAATCTTCCATCATCCATCTCCTCCAAACATCCTTTGCTTGCTGCAGGTAACGAAAACCTCTCATCAGTTTCTCTTCTACTTCTCCCACAGCTCAGACCCTCCTCCACTGCAGTCACAGACGCCAGATCCCACCAGATTCCCCCATTTCCTCAAAAAAAAAACTTCTTGACACCATTCATCAGCCTGCGGAACCCCTCCCTCCTGCCAGGCTGCGGCCTTAGGAACTGCGTAGTGAAACCGGGCATCAGCAGCTAAACATTCGCTTTCTTTTTAATCAGAAATTAGGCGCCTGTCGCTACACGCCTCATAGATTTAACCCTCCTCAACCTCTTCAGACTCCGACGGCTCTCGGTAAGCCGGCCTGGGCGGTGCCGTGCCCTCTGTCGGGAGGGTTTTTGGTGAGTTTGGCCATAGCGGCGGGGCACGGGACAGCCGTGACAGAGCTACGAGCAGGACGAGCCCTGATGCCGGCAGGAGGCAGGGCCGGCCGGGGGGAGAGGGAGAGGGAGAGGGAGCGGGAGGGCGGCGCGGAGCCTCCTCCCGGCTGCCCTTCCCCGGCCGGTCGGAGAGCGGCACTGTGGCCCCGCGCCGCACGCTCCGCCGGAGCCTCCCCGGCTCTCCCCCTGCCTCCGCCGCCGCCGAGCAGCCCCGCAGCCCCAGCGGCCGGCCGGAGCCGGGGAGCCGAGCGGCGGGAGGTAACCGAGGGCCGCCGGGGTCCGGCGCCGAGCGGCGGGGCCGGGGAGGAGCCGCGCCCTCCCCCTGCCGCCGATAGGGCGCGGGGCTGCGCTGCTCCCCGCCGCCGCCGCCGCTCGGCCGCCATTTCGGGAGCGGGGAGGCTGCCGCGGGGGGCCCGGCTCCGGGTGGCCGGGACCGGGAGGGAGGCAGGCAGGGAGGGAGGAGGAGGAGGAGGTGGGAGCCGCCCGCTGGCCGCGGCTCGACGCTGCCGGGGAGGAAGGGGAAGGGGCCGGGTGCCCGGAGCGAGAGCCCCGGGGAGCGGTAATGGCGGCGGCTCCGCCTGCGGGATGCGGCCGCTGCCCCGGGGGCTCCGAGCGCCGCCGGCCCCCCGCGGGGAGACACCGACACGGGGAAGGGAAGGGCAGGGCAGGGCAGGGGCCGCCCCGGCCGCTGGAGAAAGGGGATCCCCCCGTGCCATGCAGCGTAGGCCATAAAGCAGCACCGAAATGCAGAGCCCGGCGAGTTAAATGAGTTAAATCCCCCCCCGTGCAAAAGGAAAGCAGAAGGTTTTGGGGATTTGGAAGGACTGCTTGTGCTGAACGCTTGGAAACTGCCAGGCTACGTTTATTGTGCGCTTATTAAATACACGTCCCGTGTAGCGCGGTGTGCCCAGGTGCTTTTTGGACGTTGTCTGCACTTCGCACCAAGTGCCGTAAGGTCACTGGGAATTCAGAGCAGCCCGGGTTAAAAGGACAGAAAAAAAAATACTGTTTTTCTGCACGTTACTTTTAAAAGTTCTGTTCTAAACGACTCAGAACAGTTTGACTCCAAGAGGTGCTTAAAACGCTTTGACACAAACTCCTGCCGAAGTTGAGCACCCACCTCAAGTTTAATGAAGCTTTCAGTAGGGCTATGCGGTTAAAAGATGAGAATAATTCATATGGAGCTTAAGCTCCAGCCCTCCAAAAGTTTTTGGAGATTTCCATCCCTTCGTCCATTTCACCGTTTGCTCAAATAAAAGCTGAAGGTACTTTGTCATAGGATGTGACTGGGGAGCCTGAGGTCAGGATGTAAACCTGAAGCAAATTGCAAAAGGGCAGAAAAAAAAACAACAAGCGTGGTATACAATTGTAATAACAGGTCTAGCCCTGATTCATGGGGTACAGTCACCATTAGGGCAGGGCTGGTGTGGGTCATGTGTTTGCAGCCCTTTCAAGTTGCAGTAATTCTTCGTGTTGTTGACTGGACCCACGTGATGAGCCAGCATCAAAGCACATCTGAAAAATCCTTTAATTTCTTCCTTATAGGCTTTTTTCCTGTCGTGTGTTCTTATTTACTTAATAAACTATGACATTTAGGTCTGTTTTTTTGTGGCTTTCTCCATACTAGTTTTAATTTTTAAAGGAGTCTTTCTCTGTTTTGATGTTGCAGGTTTTCAGCTGGGGAAGGCGCTGATGTAGGAGGGAAGTGAGATTCTTGGTGTTATAGATGTGAAAGTGCAGTAGTACATGACAAAAATGTTAGCCTAGGCATGGTGTTGGGGAACATCCATGGCTTGTTTGCAGCTGTTTTGTTTCATGGTGTAGGCGAGTCCTTAGCTGTGATCCTGTCAGTTTTACAAAAGGCACTCTTGTTGCTTTTCTTTGTGCGTAAATACATTAATAGGAACTTAGGGGGGGGGTTGGCCTTTCATGGTCTGTCATCTTTGACTCCTCCCCGCGTGCTGATCTGTAGCTAAATGGCTGAAATAATCAGTCTTAGTATTTTAAAAAAAAGTTTATCTGTGCATGAATTTAGTGCTGGTAAAAGTTGCTGAACTAACTAATTCTTGGGTTTTTCATTTTCTTGAGTGTTCTATGCTCAATTATTCTTGGGTTTTAGGAAGTTGCTGCCATCCTCTTTACTACAGAGGCTCTGCTACTATAAAAATGTCAGTAGGGTGTTAATTAGTCTTCAGTGACACTACCTCCCTTAATTAAATACGGCCATACACTGATATTTTCTCCTAAATCCAGCTGTGCTTGTGGAAGAAGCTAAGTTTGGTAGCTGCTTCTTCTCATGACTCTGCTGGGGATTTGATCTACTGGTAGGTTGATTTATGTAACTGATCTGTGTTCTGTCTCAAAAATGGTCTGTGTTAGCTCAACCCACTATTTAAATTGAATTGGCTGACGTTTTTCAGTCATATAAGGTGAACTTGTGAACTACTTTCTGAAGGTAAATCATAGGTTTAGGTCTCTGCCAAGGGAGTAGTGACACTCGTTGGGAGGCTGTAAGCTTCCAGTAGTGACAGTAGTTTGGAGGCTGTTGATGTACCTGGATGAGGTCATGTATCTGTGGGTTTACATTAAGCTGAAAATAGTCTTTATCTTTCTAATAGCTGCATAATGGCTGTGCATGTGCTGTGTTCAGCTGGCCTGGTGGCTCCCTCCAGAAATAGAAGTACACTAGAACATATGAAGAAGGTGTAATTGTACTGATGGAGCTGTGTAATGTAGTTTCCAGCTTAGGACCTGATGGGCTGGATTTCTTCTTGCCTAGAAAATGTTTAGGATGTCTTTGTGAATAAGCTGTTCTCATCCCTATCTTGCTTTCTTAATGTGGTTTGGCTTCTTGCTTTCTTTTTTTTTTTTTTTTAAGCTGTGATCTCATTGTGCACCTTGAATCGCTGTGAAGTGTGCTACAGGTCACTGTGGGATGTGTTGTTTGGGAAGTTACTCTGAAGTGGTACTCACGTTGCTGTCGTACGTGGGCCACCATCAGATTTCATAAACTGTTCTGCGCTTTTCTCCAACATCCCTAGTCAGCTTCTAGTTGTGGACTCTATTTTGTGAGGCTACTGGTTACTAGATAACACTTGGGTGATAAATCTGGCTGATGTTCCAGCACACCCTGTGCCCTGAGGCTCCAGCAGTCATGGTCTCATCTGTGCCCTGTTCTTGTAAATGCTTTCTTCAAACCTGAATGTATCTTTGTTTCTGAAGTCCAAAGACTTCTTGTGCTTCTGTTTTATCCCAGTGTGCAACAAACCTTCATTTGGAGTTGCAGAACTGGAATGTATGTATCCAATGGAAACTGTATGTATCCCTTACTCAGCTGTCGCACTGGGGGATCAGCAGAGTGCAGCACTGACTGCCACACAGACTTGAAGGACTTAAGTGGACCTTCGGGTAGCAAGAGAATATGTTGCAGGGAATTGATTGGATGGTACTAGTGATGACTTTTTCTGTGTAGTAGATGGAAGGGAAAGCTGTGGAGCTGAGAAGTCTTTGTATGTGGAAGCACCAGGAGCTGGTGACGTTGTGGAAACCCTGTTAGGTGCCTGCATAGGCCTGGAGACCTGTGCTCTGGAATCTGAATCTCTGTTAGCTGCTTCCTTTTTCCAGCAGCAACTAGAAATACTAATTAAACCCATCTTCATTTGCATCAATAGCTAAAGCAAGTCAAAATTTGGGGAAGTGGCATTTGCATTTGTTGCCAGTTCTGATTGCTGCCAGCACAGAAAACTCTAAATAAGTATGCTTTAAATGTTCTGCTTTCCATTCCTCCGTAAGGCCACCTGCATGTGTACACCAATAATAAGCAGCACCTGTGATCTTCAGCAGTACTTCTTGTTTCCAACACCATCTCATCCTGATGGAACCGGTCCTTACCCTTGCTGCTGCCCTTTCGCTGGTTCTCCAAGTACTAAAATAATGCTTATTGTTGGCCAGGTCTCAGAAATCTGGTTTCATCTAAAGAAATCCCTGACAGCAGGGGAAATACCAGTGAAAGAGGTGTATAAAGACTGTTGTTCTTAACAAGCAGATGTGCTGCTGGAAGACACGCCGGTGGCTGGGCCTGTCCCATGTCTCCTCATCCTGCTGTGCCCAGCTGGCCTTTGTGCTCACCTTTCGGTGGGCCTCTGGCAACAGCAGCTTTCCAGCTTCAAAGGACGCAGCATGATGTGGTGTTGGACAGCTTCTGTTGCCTGTTGAGCACTTTTGTTTCTTACTCGGAGCAAGATGCAGCTTCTGAGAAGAACCTGTCTGTGGTGCAGGCCACGTGCAAGGCTCAAAAATCACAGGAGCAGAGAAGACGCCCCAGCAGAGCAGCTCGTGTGAAGACTTAGGAGGCAGTGTCTTGCACTTGGGCTGAATTTTCTGAGAAAAGGAGGACCTTAGTTAAAACCTGAAGTAGATAAAGCCCTCTGAACATGTGGTGAAAATTACGCTGCGTGGGAAAAGCAAGAGAGCAGAAAAGATAGTTTTAAGTGTTTTTAAAAGCACTTTGGTCTCTAGCTGGGTATAGATTTTGACGTTAAATAACGAAGTGTTGGAGAGTCCTGTTCTGTTACTGGCTGCTGTCAGAAATGAAGGAATGCAGGAGGCTTACAAACCATCTCCTTTGCTACTCCTGGGCTTATTGAGAAAAATCAGCTGGCAGGCATTTCCTTTTCTTCATCCCTTTTCTACCTTGTTTTTCAACAGGGGACTGAACTTTGTCTGAAATGAAAAGTTTGGTGTTGTATAGACTGAATTAGAGAGTACAGTGGTTGGGTTTGATTTGATTAGCTACTTTTTTTGTCTTGTGCTTGTACTTAAATACTTGTTTTGCTCCATTAATGAGACTTAAGAATATAGAAAACGCAAGAGAACAAATCTGGAAGTAACCTTAATAACCTTTGCATTTTAGTGCATTTATTAGTGTGACCCGATAGAGAAAGCGGAAATGTGAGTAATGGAAACAACGTAGTGTTGCACTGCCATCAGGTACATTTTGGCCTTTCTGTTACCTTTCTAGACTGAATTTCTCTTCAATGAGAGCCGCAATGTTCTGTAAAATTGCTGAACAGTTTTTCAGTCCTTCCTGGAGTGGCTTTTGTAGTTTAGTGCAAATTGGGTGAAGCCAGGTGTTGGAGAGTGGGGTGAATAGTGTCTTCTGCCTCCAGCCTGCCGTTTGTTTTGTAAATTTGGATCAAAAGGATGAAAAAGGTCAAGGTGTTGCGTAGGTGAAGTGTTGTGTATGTTTTGATGACAGTTCTTAATGCTTTGGAGCACTGGAGTGTGGTTAAATGCAAAATGGGAGCTGAGTTGAGTTTCCCAGTCTCTTAAAAAGACTCCTACAAAGTCATTGAGCCATCCACCCATTGTATTAGGAGCACGACAGAGTATTTGTTTAAATTTCTATCAGTAGTTTAGCTAAGTATCCTCTTTTTTTTTTTTTTTTCCTTTTCTTTTTTCTTTTCGTTTTAATTGATTTTTTGTTTGGTTGGAAAACCTGGCTGCTGTTAGGTGCCCTAGGCTAATTTGTACACTGGAATTAAGTCAGGCTTTGAATAAACCTAACATCTTCAGTGTGGACCCAGTGCTTTAGGAGGTTTTAGGTGCTTTGACGAGCACCTAGCATTGGTGGAGCGTTGCAAATTAACAGTGTATCTAAAAGCAATGTATTCTGTTTTTGTTGTACTAGGTTTATGTTGCCTAATTCCCCACGTGATGGAACAAAGCTTTTCTTGACCAGCATGGATATATAAACACTTTCAAGATGGTTAAGAACTATTGTGAAGAACCAAATGGAATGACAAGTAAGGAAACTTACTTTTATTCCAAATTCATTCTGCTGTCATTATGTTATTTCCTTAACTGATGTAAGTCAGCTTTGTTAGGGTAAGAAATTAGTAACTGAAATTAGTAGGTGTTTCTGTCCTTGGCAAAACTTATATTTCAACTTGTCATGTTGTCATTTCAACTTATATTTCAACTTGTCATGCTGTGTACTTTACCAGTAAAATTCTAGGCATACTTAATCTATTAAAAAAAAAAAAAAAAAAAGTATTGCTCATTGTTAAAACTGCTTAAAGGTGCATGCTCTGTGAGCAAAATACCAATTTTAATTTGTATTCTGACGATTCCTTTGTCAGGAGGGAGCACCCACTTCTACTGATGCCTAATTTGTACATTTGACAGTATGGTTTCCTGACAGAAGAGTTTATTATATTTTTTTAAAAACTCCGAATCTTTATTAAATATGAAACCAGTGGTGGTTTTGGAAAGATGAGAAGGGACCCACTGCGGGGCAACTCGGTGAAGCTGAAAATGTAAGTTTTTATGGCATTATAATTTGATTCGAATTTAGTTTTTTTTTTTTTTTTCATTCTTAAGAATGTCAGTACCTGTGTGTGTTTTTCAAAGCCAGAAGATTCAAATGAACGTTGCATGATAAATATTCTATGCAGTTTGAAATTTAAATTTTTGTGGGGAAATAAGAAAACAAAACCAACCTTTGTTTATGTGTGTTAACTTCCTTAAAGTGATCAGAGAAATTTTAAATTTGTGTATGTTTTCAAAACATTCACAAATGGGCGGGTTTGGTCATTTTGGCTGAAAGTTGCCTTGTGTCAAGGTAGGAGGTTTCCTTTGGCCTTAAAAAAAGGCAGAGAAGTAATATTGATAGCTTATTTGTCATTTGAACTTGATCTCAGTCAAACCAGAAGCCATGCCGCTGAATTATTTTGGTAAATTTTGAGCAGTAGTTAGAATATTTTTCTGGTGTATCTGCTTCCAAAACAAATTCTTGTAATGACTTTGAAAAATTACATTTACTGCTGATTGTTTCTCAGTGCAGTATCTCTGATTTAAGGAGCTTTGCAAATAACTTGGTATCCACTGTCTAACTGACTTAAAATAGTTTAGTATATTTCTTCCTTCACTGTGCATCTTCTGTCGGTTGTTGAATACTACCTTTTTCCTTCACTTCCTATACTTGAGATTATACGTATAATATGACTTGCAGTCAGTCTGATGTTCTGAAGAATTTGGGCACATCTTGAAAATGCAAGCCACAGTGCATGGTTTCTAAGAAGACATCCAGGTATAAAAGAAGTATGAGAAATCTCAGGCCTCCTTCAGACCTTTCCTCAGCAATTGTATATTTACTTTCACATTACACTGAAAACTAGACAGTAATGCAAGTCTCAAGCCTTAGACTTCTCTTGCTTTCTCATAACTTTTAGTCAGATGCTGCTTGATACTGTTTTGTAATAGCTTTTGTTTGATTTTATAAAAATACTGTTCTTCAACAGTACATAGAAATTCCCCTCTGCTTTCTAAGAACTGCTAGCTTTTGCCGTGGAATTCAAATGAGCTTTAGCTGAACAAATTTAACGTAGCTTCAGTGTAAAAATTACTAGTATCTTTTAGCTTACTTCAGAAAATGCATTTGTAGCCTTAGCAATCTGATAGCTTCTGTAGGACAAGTCTATATTAGCACTTATTTCCTAGCGTAAATGAAATCTTACCTTACCTTTTTCTTTTTTTTTAAATAATATTTGTTTGTGAAGGGTCTTGGGGACTTTTTTCCGCTTAGATTTTTCTTTGGCTGGTTTTAAGGGTTTTGAGTTCTTTGGATTGAGTCATAAGAGAGAGTATATTTTGAATCTTTGAAGGAAAACTTAAAGTGAAGTTACCATTTGCTTTACCTGTGCTGGAACTTGGATTTCACCCTAAAGTGTCTGCTTATGACGAATCTACCTCTAAAATTTTCAGTATAAGCACTGTTTCTATTTTCATAGTCGTTCTACAGGTTGTTCACTCAGCTGCATTGTAGGAAAGGACTTCAATGACTCAAATGTTGTGATTCCCAGATATCTTTGTTGCCATTTAGCTGGAATTTACCTTTAATGCAGGAAACAAATCTTAGTGTCTAGCATAGCAGATAAAATCCCATGTGTTAATATGTGAAACTAAAAGTGCTAATAAGCTTTCATGCTCTAGAGTTTAAATGTCTTTATTTGAGCCAGTTTGGGCTAAATCCCTAAGCATGCTGATATTGACGTTTATTTAAAATGCACTGATGAGCATTTTGTGCTGCAAGCAGTCCCTGTAAGATTTTAAGTTTTGGACTTGGCCTGATGTTGTAAACAAAGTACTGACAATGCAGGAAGGCAGGTGTCTTCCCTGCAATAGCCAGCTGCTTTGTCCTCCTGGATTGCTGCTTTCTGCAGGAGCAACCACAAGGCTGGGAGGCCTCGAGGCCATGATTATGGAAAAAAACTTAAAACATTTCATAGTCAATTGTCTTTCATGAAGTAACTTCTCTTTCCTATTTTCATTTTATATCAGGAAGGCTGTTCTGGTATTAGTTTAACTTAGCTCTTTGTTTATTTAATCTCTTCTAATGCCTACTAGAGTTAAAAACAGTATGTTGAAAACATGTCATCCCCCCTCCTTCCCAATATGAGGAGTCTGGCCCAGATGACTGTTATGTTTCTGATAGTTTGGGTTATTTTTTTCTAGGGATGGTTGCATTAATGAAAATAAAATGGAACCTCGTGGAACATGTCTGCAAGGGAATTCCCTGTGCTGTGGTTGCAGTGATTTCAATTCACTCTGTGCTTTGTGGAAGAATTTTCTTAGGTATTTTCCTAAGACTTTAATACTTAGTTTATCAATTTTAGCATGAGAGTGGAAAAAAAATGGAGAGGGGAAAAAAAAATTAATATTTTTCCTCTTCTATATAGTGGTATTTACTGGAAACAGTGGTCATCTTACTGAGAATTACAAACATGTTCTTAAAGCTAGTTTAAGAAACTGTTGGTTTTCCTTTCCCTGGAAAAGAACATTGCTACTTGGACATTGGTATTGAGATTTGATGTTTTAGTCCATCCCCATGCTGTGCAAGGTTGGCCACTGCTCTGCACTTCGTTGTTCCACCTGTAAAACAAAAGGAAAAGGTGTGTTGTGTTAGGGTGATGACATCGGTGCTTGCCTGTGTTTGTAGTGACTGGTTTGCCTGTTGGTGGCTGCTGATCCTTGGCTGCGTGTATCTGTGCTTGAAAATGTCTCATGCATCTATCCAGCTCCTTAGGGGTAGAGGTGCTGAAACAGGCAACATCAGAGGCTCATAATCCGTGATTAAAAATAAATTCTGGACATCTAGAAAGATGATGATATTAAGGCACCCTGACAGGTCTACAGCATCTCTCTAGGGTTTGCACATCTTGTTTTGTAGAGAATGCTGGTGTCTTAATCTCTCTTTTGTTTGTAAGATTGCTTAATTAGGAAGGTAATTCTCATAGAAGCAGATTTGTATACAGTTCTGGTAGCTGGATTACGTTGAGAGGAGATCCTTAATGTCAGGAGATGTGTATTTCTGAAGAACTGTGAGTTGAGGACGTGCTTGTGAGTTTTTGTTTTGTTTTGTTTTTTGTAAAGGTGCAGTCGAGACTGCCACAGGAGTATTGTTCTTCATCAGTGCTGTAATGAAGCAGCTGTTTGCTTTAATTGGCTGCGTGTAGAAGGAGGTATCCAGAACTGCCTAGTGAACCACCGAGTGCATTGCAGCCTCTGGTTGACTGTCTGGAAACCTCTTTCAGTGTGTTCAGCACAGCCCTGCTCTTCTAAATCAATCTGGTATTACAACGGCATTTACATCTTGGGGAAAAAAGCCCCCATTCACAGCAAGCTACAAATTGTTTTATAATGTTAGCCAGAACCAACAAATGTAGCTGACCTGCAAGTCTGGCTATTGGGTTATTCAAAATTGTTTCCCCTTTCTTAGCTTTCAAAAAGAGAATCTTGAATATCTGAAAAGACAAGTCCTGTGATAAAATCCTTTTACAAGTTCAGGGCATGCTCTTAAAAACAAGTGAACAATTTTCCCTTCCAGTTGTGTGTAGCTGCGTCATCCCTTTTGTAATGAGCGCAGTGGGCTTTGTGTGTGCGCGGTCATCTATTTTTGTAGACTTTTATTATGCTTGGTAATATCAACAGGAGATATTGCCTGGGAATCTGTCCAGGAATTACATTGAAAATACAGTGGTAAACGAAGGGGAGTCTGTCAAAATATCTGATACTGTCCATGATGTTGTCCATAATACCTTATTTTAGCTTTTTTTTTTTTTTTTTTTTTTTTCCTTCTCTCATTTTACTGTAATAGTATTCAGGATTTGTGGTATTACTTTGAAAAGGTTTTTGAGATCTCTGGACCATGGCACCAGCAGTTTACTGTAAATGCAAGGATTATGCTCATAGCTCATGCAAACAAAGTCTCTTCCTATGAAACACAGCATCCTTTGTAGCGTACTGACAAAGGGAAAAAGTATTATTATTGTTGGAACAACAGATGAAGGTGATGGGAAGTATGTGATTAATTCTCAAAAGCATTTTTTTTCTGATTTAGATCGATGCAGACTGAAGCGTGGGGCTTTGTTGGATCATAAGAGTAAGGCATCCTGATAGATAGTGTGACACACAGCTGTTAAGCAGGCTGTGTGTTGGGAAGGCAATATCCTACAGTGAAGTAAGAGAATCGGTTGTTAGAAGTCCTAGCTAAAGAGCGTGTTTTTCAGCAGGACTGATCATTATAAGGGAGCTGAAATGAAACATTAACAACACTTGGAGTGCTCTGCTTAAAGTCTCCTGGTGTGCAGTAATGTCGAGGCGCATTAATAGCTTTCTCCCTTGCAGGGACTTTTCTTTGTCACTGAACCAGTTTTAGTGGGGAGCATTTTTTTTAGCACTGACTCCTTGCATGAAGTTAGGTCTCAGCCTGTTTTACAGGCTGGAGGATGAATCAAACAGAAAAACAAGTTTGAAAACCGTGACTCTTTTCTAATCGTTTTGTTTGATTTTTTTTTTTTTTTTGGTGTGTGTGACAGTAAAGAGCAGTGTAAAGATGGCTAATCAGAGAGAGAGAAATCAAAAAGAATAATGAAAAAAAATAATCTGCGATTGTCCCAGCTCAGTCTGGCTAGCTAGCATCTTCCAGGGTCATCTCCCCATTATTTTTTGGAATGCTGCCTCTGCCTTTTTGTGTGTATTGTCATGCCTTTCACACTTCCTCTTCATTGTTTCAGACATCCATTTATTTTTTCTAGCTGAAGTCCATAAACATACAGTAGAGACTCGTGGGATCCTGAAGTTGTTTTTCTTCCACTCTCAAGTCGTAAGAATTTATATAACAGTTTACCTCCTTTTAAATACTTCTCTGGTAGGGAAGCTATCACTAAATAGTGATTCTTTGCTGTAATTTACTTCAGATTCTCAGCCTTACCAACGTTTTCCACTCTACTGAATAACCCCTTTAAACATTATAAATGAGTTTGTTTTGAGCTTTGCTAGAACACAACAAAGCTTTAATGTTATTTGACATAAAGGAAGAACTGAGATCACACTATATGCTCTGCCTGGATTTCAATTAAGAGTTGCTTTCCTCTTCTACACAGGATTAGTGCAGTAATTGCAGTTATTATCAATGCCATCATGTTTTAACTAGAAACATTCGAAGGTTTCATGGAAGAAGTGGGGGAGGAGGACAGGAGCCTCTTCCCACTGCATGGCTCATAAAGCTGCAAAATGTTTTGAAAAGTTAAAAGCACCAACACCAACAAAAAAGCAACGCAAAATTGCTGAGGTTGGAAGGCAGCTCTGGACGTCATCTGGTTCAACCCACCTGCTCCGGTAGCGTCACCTAGAGCTGGTTGCTCAGCCCAGGCAGGTTTTGAAGATCTCCAGAGATGGCAACTCTGCAGCCTGTTTTCTGGTGTCTGAATACTGAAGAAAATCAACTGTTTACTCTTAAAATACCCAAAGTGGAAAAGGATAGTCATGTTCGGAAGGACTTGTGGAACATTTGGAAGTGTCTGCCATGTTTTCCAATAGTTTTGTCAGAGAAGCAAAGGCTCTGAATTTTTAACAGAATGTAAACTCTCCATAATGTTAACTGGTCATCAGTAGGTGTTAGCAGAGGAGTCCTTTTGAACTGTCTGCCTTGCATTGCCTCCCTTTTCTGGATTTTTCTTTTAAACTCAATTCTATTTGTCCTGTCTTCCAGACAAAGATTGGATAGCTATCTAGTTCGAAATAAGGTTGTCTAAGAAGAAAGGAATCCTTCTGGAAAATGCATTTCTGGACGCTTGTGTATTTTTTATCTTTTAGCTTTCTTAACAGGGGGCACGAAAACACGACCATATTAAAAGTTGTTGATTCTCTTCTTTCCAGGTCTGCTCTTCTTGTTGTGTACATCCTGGTTATGAGAGGTTTCTTGTGACTTCTAAGTTTGTTACCATTGACCTCATGTGAACAAAACAAAAAGCAAGCTGACTTTGGAAAACAAAATGCCACGGAGAAGGAAAACGGGTGGAAGTCCCTCTCGGAAGAATGGAACTGCTGTATTTCAAGGGGACCCAAGCCTCTCAGTGTCACAAGCAGCATACAGTGTCAATAAGGAAGAGCTTTTCAACAGCATGTCAGAAATGTTTTCTGACTTGGATCCTAGTGTGGTTTATATGGTTCTGTCTGAATGTGATTTTAAAGGTAAATAAAATACAGTTGGCGTTACAGTTTTGTTCCATGTACAGACAGTTCTTAAGTAGGGCAACACCAAAAAAGTTGGTGTGGGTGTTGCAAGTATATTTGTGAGTCTAGTTTTTAACGAGTAGGTGAGTCATAATATTTTGAAATTTTATAGCTCTTTGCATGCACAATTCTCCACGTTTGACAGTGTTTCTCTGAGACTGGTAATTTGCAGTACCAGTGTGCTTTAAAAAATGGGGGTACAGTTTAAGCAGCAACATCTGAGTTGTTTGGGCAGGGAATAACTATTGCTTGGAACATATTAATCAAGCTGTGTTCATATGGTCAGATGTGATTAGCTGATTTTTTTTCTAAGAATATTTGCAAAGAAGGTAGAGGTTGGCATTCTTCATGTGTGTGAAATTTAACCATTAAAAGGGCTGCTTTTATTGCTGTTTTTGTTACCTGAATTGTATAGAATTTATAACTTAATAGGTCAACTTAATATTTGTTGCTATGATCACTTTTCCTTGAAAAGTGGATTTGGTGTAGTTATTGATTCATGCTTTTGTGTAGTAAGATTTACACACTTAGTTTCAGTTTAAAAATTGAAAAAATAGATTTTTTTTTTTTGTATGAGTAACAGTAAGTTGCTCTCATATAGTAGAGAAGATAGAAGGACAAGGAAGGTTTTATATAACATGTACCTCTGTGTGCAGAGAGAGTTGGACTTGAACGGACTTGTTGCTACATTGTACTTCAGAAAAATAGAGGCTTAGTTTTAATTTTATGCTACTTGTGCCAGGTTTTCATTTTTGTTAACGTTAATCACAGGTAACCTGTGCTCCATTTAGTGGCTTTCCAAAGATTCAATGTGGATGCTGGATTTTTCAAGCTATTAGTTGTGACATTTTCACTTGAGCCTAGCCATAATGAAAGCAATTTTTATACTTGTATCTCTTTAGCTCTCAATAGTGTCTTTCAGTTCATTTCACACTGTTTCACTTGTACCATTTAGGTTAGAAATAAGGATCCATTTAAACATCCAGCTCTGACTTACTTGCTTTTTTTCCAGTTAAACATAGTCATTTTTAGACGCTGTTTCCTTAGTCATTTTAATGCTTATTATGTTATTATTTTGCAATATGTCTATTTTTAGTTCTGTCTTTTACCTCTAAAGAGATACAGGTCGAGAGTTGCAAAAGGTATGTCAATAGATGAATTGGTGAACTTTCCGTTGGTTGTCTTAGTTATTATGAATACTTCCTGAAGTAAAAAACTACATTCGCATCAGCTTGTGTTGCTCCGGTTGACCACACTTTATTTTCTTTATTCAACAGTAGAAAATGCTATGGATTATCTGCTAGAGCTGTCTACTCATGCCGAAGGAGCAGTATCTTCAAAAATCTCAGGTTTTGATACAGTAGTATCATCACTAGCTCTTGTTAATCAGCAAAGATCTGTTGCAAATCAAAGAACAGGGGGAAGTACTGCAGAACACAGTAATTCTGAAGAAGAAAAAGAAAAGGTCTTATCGCCTGATGTGCAGCTGACTGAAGAACTGGATTCCTTAATAGAAAATGCCTTTCAGAGATACAGCTTGAGTGATGAATTACCTAATTCTGCAAATGACCAAATTGTATGTGAACATGATGGCTTTAATGAATTTACTCAGTGGGAAGGATCTGATTCAGGTTGCAATGTCCTACATTTCCCACAGCAAATAGGGACAAATGATGAGGTTTTAGAAAACCTTTGCTGTTCTCAGCCACCAGTGAGCCAACTGAGCATCCAGACAAGCTCCCCAGCTGCATCAGACACTGTTGCACAAATATTGGAAGATTCTGGTTGGTCAGAAATGCAAGTTCACCATGATGTAGCTTCAGAAGCCTGTAAAAAATCAAGTGGAGAAATGTCATGTGGAAATTCTGATCAGGCACAAAATACTGTTCCAGATCATAAAAGTGAAACTGCTGCTTCTGGTGAGTCCTCCCAAAGACCTCTGGAACTTGGAGTAGCTGTCAATGAAAATCCTAATTCAAAGTGCATGGAACAGGACAAAGAGGTAATGACTGCCTGTAACAGCCACCAGAGCGCTTCTCTTCCAGAGGCATCTCTTGAAAGATCCAGTTTCAAAACACCAAAACTTGTAGATTTTGAGCAATCTCAGCAGGGTTATAACTCAAACTTTTCTATGCCGTCATGTCAAACTCATCAACAGTGGAACCTCCTGGCTCCTGCGTTTTATCCTTCCAGTGGAAACCACAGCTTTGTAACTCCTGTGGCTGCCAGTCCAGGGCAGTGGAGGCCTATTTCAGACTATAGGAATTTGGAAGAAGGACTTTTTTTTTCTTCTCCAGCGGTTTCAAATGCCTGGGATAGCAATCCTTCTCTGAAGGTATGGGGAAATCAAGATAGAAACTCAAAATTGAACCTCTCGCAAGCACAGCAACCATCTGTTTGTCACATGATGAGAAAAAAGATGCACCTTATAGGTCAAGTACTTGTTCTTCTCAGAGGTGTTCCAGGATCAGGAAAATCATATTTGGCAAGGTAGAACATCTATATTGTGAGCTTATAAAAGAAGTTGCTTAATTGTCTACAGGATTTAGGGCAGGCAAAGACTATTTTCTGACATTTTTAAATAGTTATGATTAAACCTTACTTGTCCTGCTGTATGTACAGCATCATGAGTAATAACAATTGGAGAGAACAGAGTCACTTCCAGCTCATTGATCTCTGGTGAAAATAAAAATAGGAGGGGTACGTTTGAATGTCCCTCACTGGCCTGAGGTCCAGAATAGAGTTACACCAGCAGAGTAAATCATCACAGTAATATTTAGCTCTGCTGTGTTTGTCTAATCCCTAATAATTTCCTGTATTTCCTTCCAATAACATTGTTGGAAATACAATAGGTAGAAATTTCCCTCCCACTGTCGGAATTCTTTTGAGAAAATTTGTGTAAGTAGTATGTGTTGAGTGTCTCAGGGTGATATCTTTTCTAACTCTCCGAAAGCCTAGATTACACATAAAGTCCTTTGGCTGGCGTCTGACATACTTGGTGCAATTAAAACTGCATGTTTATCTGGCAGTATGAATGTATGTCACTAGATAAAGATGGAAAAATATTTCTCTGATTTCTTGGAGTGAGACTTGTAGGGAAACTATCAGCTGTTTTCCCTAGATATACACAGCATTTGCAAAAGGAGGGAAATTGTTGTAGTTCATCTTTGCTTGGAGGATGATTCATCCTTTACCTGAATTTGCTGCTTATGTTCCAAATAATCAGCCATGCTGCTTTTGGACAAGAGACTGAAGATGTATATGTTAGTAAACAGCAGGGCTGGGGAGGAGAAGGGGAAAAACTACTTACTTCTTGATCTTTCACAGGACTTTGCTGGAGGATAATCCAGGTGGAGTCATTCTTAGTAGTGATGATTACTTTTATAAACATGGACAATACCATTATGATCCTGATTGCTTAGGGGAAGCACATGACTGGAACAGGAAACGAGGTGAGAAATAAATAAGGGACTAGCTTGCTTGTTTACACTTCAGTGCTTGTGTACTGTTGAAGAAGCTGCCTGTCTTGTAATGCTTGTGCCACAGGATCAGCATTTTTCCCATCCTGCAATTAGTTTTGAATGTGTATAGAAAAAGAGTATGAGCAAAAACTCAGAAATCACCTGTTCATTGTGTGTTTTGCAATCGAGAGCACCAGTTTTGTCAAAAGATTTTGTCCTCAAATATCATTGTGGTATGTATCTTGGGTTGTATCCCCCTGGAGTGGTGACCAGTGCTATCTCCTGGCAATATTTTTTTCTGATATTAAGCTGAATAATTATTTATCCATATACAATAAATAATGAGAACGTTGATACAAATAAAACACCTACACAGATATTTTCCTGCTCGTGGTTATTTTTTTCTCTCGAGCATTAAAATGTTGGCAAATTTAAAACATTTGTAAGATCAAGACAGAAACAATAATATTTTTCCATAATCAGTGTATTTTGTGATAGAGGCTCCCACTAAGCTCTCCATAGAAACAGCTCTTAAAGCATATGTTTGCTAAATTTGAATCATGATCACTTTTCTACTGTCAGATTTCTAACCTGTAGAAAAACGGATTAATAAGAAACATGATTCATTGATAACTTTGATTGTTCAGACTCATTGTAACATAGCTACAGAAACATGGTGCTGTGTCTCAAAGCTAGTAATTCTAAACATTTTATGACTATGTATTAAAAATTACAATAATTCTTTTGATTTTTCATATTTTATACAGTTTACAGAGTGGACTAATCTTAAGACTGTTATAAAGCCAAGAATTTTGTATGCAACAAAGAAGTCCACTTTAAGGTGATCATGTAGTTTTTTTTAGTTTGATTTATTGATTGATTAGTCATCTTGCCACATTTTACATCTGCATTTTCATTCCTTGATTATCATGCATTTATTAATTCAAAAGAATAATGTCATATCTCAGTAGCTTTACATATGGGGGGGAATTTCTAAAATAAGAGGGCCTTGGAACAGAGAGAATAAGTTGTGGCAAGAGTTTACTCAGTGGTTAATCATTGTGGATTATCTATTAAAAAAATTATTACGGATTTAGAGAAGTATAAGTGTTACATGTCCACGCTATTATCACGAAATTAACCATATCACATTCATTTATACACCTGTCTTTCAGCCAAAGAAGCATTTGAAAGGAGAATCTCTCCTATAATAATAGACAACACAAACATACAAGCATGGGAGATGAAGCCTTATGTTACATTGGTTAGTATCATAATTTCATGGATACAAAAAGGGATTACTGACCTTTATGTCAACGTGTTTTAAAATCAGATTATCTTCCTCAGTCTAGCTCTTGTATCGCAGGGAAGTCTGGAGTCAAGTGCTATATGGAATGATATTACCCAGTGCTGTGTTGTTTGTATGCCTGCGTGTTGAACTGGCCTGGTTTCCAGGTGACAAATCCGAGTGTTTTGTACTTAAAAGCAAAAATATATTTTTGTGTGGAAAATTGGATTATTTTCCTCTTCTATATTGTGAGGAAAAATACAAGCTACTTTTTAAAAATGTATGGTCTACTCGCATCAGTAGTGCAGATCATAAGGGCCATTTACTTGCTGCCTGCTCAGGTTTCCAGGATGTCAGGAAGGCTTTCCACTCTAGCTGTGTTAGTAGAGCTGAATTGCCTGTTTGGAACCAGCTGCATCTGGCCAGCTCTGAATGTCTGCGTGTAAGCATTGAGCTTTTCTGTATAAGAGGCTGTGTAGACACATGCATACCACACCTGGAGAGAGGCGATGCTCTGTGCTCTTGAGTCTGCTCTGACTCAGAGGAGGTAGAACATTAAAGGGATTATATCAAATAGAGATTTTTTTTTTTTTTATTGGGATAATGGCACAAACTTAATTTAAAAATCTCCATTTATATAATTAGAATTGAAACAGTGAAAGAAAATACATTATTCCAGATATTTAATTGGTTTTGAAAGAGATAAAAAAAAAAAAAAAAAAAAAAAAAACAGCTTTAAAGAAGCAGCCTATGCATGTACATTTTTTGTAGATGGATGATGTGTTTTTGTTCCGTTTTATATTTGTTTTATTCAGGCTCAGCAGTTCAAATACAAAGTCATGTTCCGCGAACCAGACACTTGGTGGAAGTTTAAACCAAAAGAACTTGAAAAGTAAGAATGTAAAGGAAAATTTCATGTTCTATTGAATACTTCTCATAGTCTGACTATGACTTTATTTTTTTCAATAATAAGTAGACTTTAATTTTTCATACAATAGTAACCTCTGTTAGATTTTATATACATTATATGTTTATATATATATATATGTAATTCTGTCACTTTGTTTTAATTAATACAAAAGATACTAGCAGCAATGCCATGTAACGTTTTCATGATTGCAGTTCTTTTGCATCAAAGAGCAGTGATTGCTCCTTTGGGTTCCTGAAGTTGTAAAAATGATCTTAGGTTGGGACTGGTTTTGCACCTGGTTGGTCTGTTGTCTTACTTGGAATGTCTTTGCTGCCATGTGGATTAAGACCATCAGCACCTTGTGGCCTCAGAGGGACAAACGCCTCTGTATCAGCCCCTGTGTATTTAACAGGACCTCTACACAGTCCTGTTACTTACGGTTTGTCTTGCCTATTTAGCTCTGTGTTAGTGGATAATAAGATATCTTAAAAATATATTGGTTGGATATATATCCAGCCAATATATTGGTAAGTTCAAAAGGTGTGCTCAGTTGTTCAAAGTCCAAGAAGTGGCTGATGTCCTTCTAGGATCAATTCTAAGGCCATTGCTATTTAATGTCCTTTTTATGACTTGGATGTTGGGACAGACTGTGCCTACATGAGCTTTGCAGATGATGCTGAATTGGGCAAGAACAGTTTATTTAGCCTTAAGAAGAAACGTTTAGGAGGGATTGTATTGCTGCCTTCAGCTACCTGTTGGGAGGTTACAGAGAAGACTAAAAGGATCTCTTCTGAGAATGGTGCAGGGATAGGATAAAACATAAACAAGTTGGATCTTGTGAAACTTTGATTACATAAAATAAAAAAGATGGTTGGGCACTGAAGGAGGTTGCCCAGAGTTTGTGGACATTCAGTCACTGGGTACACTGAAAACCTGACAGCCCGGCCTAGCTGTACCTTCTGAGTAGGAGGTTGTGCTGCATTTTCTCCAGAGGTCCCTTTCACATTAAATTATTCTGTGATTTCATAATATGTGTTGTCATCTGAATTTGCATGCTTAGCTTAAGGTTGGCCACTTTTTGAGGGAGGTAAGGTAGATTATTTTCTTACCTAACATACAACTTAAATGTGAGAAAACCCAGCAGAAACCAATGACCACCTGTGTCTCGTTGACTGTGACACTACCTTAACTTTTTAAGGAGCAGGAGCTTCTTGATACCAAGCCTAGATAAGACTCTGATGTCTCTGAATGAACTGAGAGGAGCTCAGATGGTTTAGTAACCAAACACCCATAGGTTGTTGGACAACTTTCAGCATAAATACCAGTTCCAGGCCCATGCAGACTTTGTTTTCAGAAAGCAGGAGCAAACAGGAGTCATTTTGGAATAAACTGTGGTTAGGTAGGAGGGAGGAAAGTCCTACTTTCTTTTACTAGAGATCAGTTGGTATTTTCTCCTGTACCTGTTTTGCCATCCTTGGCAGGTTTCACTTGTTCTAGGTATAATTGCTGCATTGGTGTTTAACAAAGCCACTGGAAATTCTGGACACCCAAAAAGTGTCTAGAATAATATGCAAATAAGCTTTCCTCAAGACTCAAGGAGTTGTTACGTTATGAAAGCCAGAGAAGAAAGACTGAACTCTGGAATCTTCCTTATCCACTTCGACTTCCTGCATCACTGTCTGGATCTGACGTGGTGTGTTTCTGATGCTTATTTGAAGACAACACATTATTGGTGCAGTCGTA
The DNA here is from genome assembly GCF_965140915.1 of Aythya marila. NCBI lineage: Eukaryota > Metazoa > Chordata > Aves > Anseriformes > Anatidae > Aythya > Aythya marila. The sequence goes on along the minus strand of NC_139045.1, from coordinate 52,808,241 downwards.
GATTTCAGTACTAAACAAAACATCTTGCAGAGCAGGGCAACCAGACAGGGTGAAGTCAAATAGAGCAGTAATTTGTCTGAGACTCCCTGTTTTGAATACTTTGGTGCACTGATATGGAATGAATTTCTATTTCAGTTTTTGCTGTGTCCTTATGAGTTCTCTGGTTAGTCTTGCTGTAACCATCAATTATGCTCTTCTCTTAGTCTGTTGTAATATGCAAATCTGAATATAAATATGTTTTTTAATTCATAGGCGGAATATTCATGGTGTATCTAAAGAAAAGATCAAGAGAATGTTGGAGCGGTATGAACGTTGCCTTAGTATTAGATCAATCTTGGATTCTTCAGTCCCAGACAAATCAGAAGTTGCTGCCTGGAGTGAAGATCCTCCTTGTCAGGAGGAAAGTAATAGGTTAGATTATTTTCCTAGCCTTGTAGTATCAAAAAAAAAAAAAGGCTAAAGAGTCAAACTTTATAGTAGTGTAACCTGGGTAGTGCTGTTGAACACTGAACATGTTTCAAACATTAATGAAATAATAACAAAGAAACACACTACAAAGTTTTCTTAGTTTTTAGGGATTACAAGACTGCTAGAAATGAGCAGTCAAGGGATATACCTTACCTGATAGATATGTGCTGTTGTATGTATAACACTTAAGTCCATAAAATGCTTTTCGCAAAAATGCAGCCTCAAATATGAGCAAATTACTATTCCTGAGTCTGTGCGCTGATATAAGATGACATTCATATAATAGTAGGAGTTACCTACTTGCTCTTGAATATGCATAATGTAGAATAGTCTAGATTTCTGTTGGTTATACACACCCAACATAGATAATTTTGTAGTGGCTAATCTGAATAAAGCTTAAATGCATCAATAAAATCTGATTTCCTGTGCGTTCTTATGTAGGTTGTTTGTTCCATGCTTAATATATTTGAAATTAAGTAGGGACTGATAATGAATGGAATGTAGTTGATTGTGAAAAGCAGAGTGATGTGAAATGGCAGGACCCTTACTAGTTAATTTCTGGACTCCTTTGTTTAGCATCTAGCAATCAGAAGGGAGAAGCAGTCATTAAACAGAAAAAGTTACCACCTTTGTGGCTATGAAGGAGGAAATTTGTGGCAACAGAGTGTTCCAGTACATAAGTGAATGAAGGGAATGGGTAAAGATAGACTCTTAGGAAAGTATTCTTAGTCCCTTGCTGAAATAAAATAGGGTTACTTACCAAAGAAAGTTCTGCTTTGCTTAGCTCATTACTTTTTATAACGGAGCGTTGAGGTTTGTGTTGTCATCTTAAATTTGTTTCCCTCTCGCTAAGGTTTTTCAGCTGCATGATTATAGTGTGTCCTCAAGGGTGGATTATGATCTGTAACTTTTACAATACCAAATAGCCAAGACAAAATTAAAAATGTGGAGAAGAACAGGTGCTTAAAGAAATTCTGAAATGGGTTTATCTTTCGTTGCATTTTGTCTTTCAGAGAAAGAGAGGCGCATTCTGATATAAAGGAAGAAAAAGCATTTGCTTCTGATGCTGTGCCTCTTGAATCAGCTGAAGATGATAAACATGTTTCCGGTTCTTCTCTAACTTTAGAAAGTAACTGTACTCCTGAACATTTTCAGAAAGAGGAAAACAAAATGGAAAATAACTCCATGGAACACAGTACTGAGAACAGCACTGTTCAAGGTGACTTGGATGTTGATTTGTCAGGTTGTGTAGAAAAAGAACTGCCCTTGGAGAAAAAAGAAGAAAAGGGAGAAGGAATGGAAAGAATTACTGAAACAGAAGTGGATGAGGTTGAGGTGACCGCAACTGAAGAGACCTTACACTTAGGAGGAGCTGAGGAACACAGCGATAACAACATTCTCAAAGTTCAGGCTGAAACTGAACAATGCAGTGAAAAATGTACGGAACCAGAATCAACACAGAGCAGTAACACAGTGGAACCAAGCAGCTCAGCTCTGGAGACATCAAGGAAACCAGAGCTACTAAACTTTCTGGGTGACTGGCCTGTACAACAAACAATGGGACAGAGAGTCAAAAGAGCTAGAAGACTAGAAAAGTCTTCTCTAAAGAATGATAGTGAAGGTAAAATCCCCAATCCTGAATTAAGTAAAGAACAAGCAGGCCTACCTGATACCTGTACTGTTGAAAAAGGACAGGGGGAAGAAAATTCATCCTCTAGCTCTTTCTCTGTCAGTTCAGATAAAGTTGTACCAGAACTGCAAATGTTAGGACATTGGCCTGTCTCCAGCTCATTAGAACAGAGACAACAGAGGCCAAGGAGAGTGAGAAAGACAAGTCTAAATCAGTCTGATGAAGGTAGAAGTACTGAAGGTGATGTTAATAAAAATGCTCTTGAGACTTTAGATGTGCTTCGTGGGATACCTGTGAACACTGCAGAACAGGAAGATACAAAAGTGTTGCATGTTCACCAACCTGAAACAGTAGCTAGTGAAACAGTTGGTGAGAAGAAAACCCAGCAAAGTAAGAGAACAAGGAAACATCACAAATTAGCCCTCACTTTTACAAACAACAATTTGCCCCATCCAAAAGAAGAGGAACAGTTGTCTATGCTTACTTCAGCAGAAGAGAAACGTGATGTGGGCTCATGTAGACAAATAAGTAGCCATTCACAAACCGAATCACACGATTTTGCTCTCCTGTGGAGATTAGAAAAGAAAATGCTTTTTCCTGAGACTGTCAAAGTACTGCATGGCAGACTAGATGGCTTTAAACCCAAAGATGTGGATAATACTTCAGGTTCTCAGGAAAAAATCCCCTACCGAGTTATGTACGATAAAAGCACATTTGTGGAAGAAAGTGAACTTATCAATATTGATGAGTCTGAAAAGCTAAATATGCTGTGTAAGCTCTTTGAGTCTTTTTCATTTGAAGCTCTGAAAGACCTGTATGAAAGATGTAACAAAGACATAGACTGGGCCACAGGTCTGCTGTTAGACTCTGATGAAAAATTGCACAAAGATCTTGATAGTGAGTACTTTCAAATAAGAGAAGCTGAGCCACTTGTTGCAGACCTTGATTTCAAGGAAAATACAAACTATGATGAGAATCTCAAAAATGGCAAACACACAGAGCAAATCATTGGGACTGTTGATATTTCTGAGCCTTCAGAAGTCAAGAACTCATCAACCAGTGTTGCAGAAAGCAGGAATACCAAGGCAATTGTGACAGACTCTGATGTGTCTGACTCATTTGCTGCTATCTCATTGAATGATTCAGTGGAAATGAAAAATTCCAGCAATAAAGCTCCTCGAGATGATGCAGACAGCTCTGCAGCAGGTATCATTGAGCATACCGTGTCAAGAAAGCAGACTACGGAGCATGTGAGCCCTGTTGAAGAAACACGAAATAAACTCTCAGCCTCAGAACTTGATGCAGGTTTATATGTACCCATGGATTCATCTCACGGTCTTGATGCAACTACCAATTTGAAATCCAAATTAAATAATGAAAGTGAAAGTAGTAACCCTTCAGAAAGCAATGCAGAGAATGCTGAAGGGACTGCTTTGTTACTGGAAATAGATCGTGTACCTCTGATCGGTCCTAAGAGTGATAAAGAACTGGAAACTGATAAAGAAATGCAGTGGAGTACCAGGGAGATTTATGGTAAAGAAGAAAGTGAAACTGCGTGCAGGGATGAAGATAAAACCAAGTTACAATGTCCTTCATCAGTATCACCTTCAGCCTTCAATATAGATAGCCTAGAACTAACATTGCCTCCTGAACTGGCACTCCAGTTGAAAGAAATATTTGGACCTGTTGGCATTGATGCAGGTATGGGCATAATCATTTCCATATTTTTATGGAAAAAAAAAATCTTGGCTAAAAAAAATCTTTCTTCCTTTGCTGGGGAATATATTTGCACAATTCCTCGTGATGCTGTTGCCTGCTTCTGTTGATCTAAAAATGGAACTGAAGCAAGCATGGCATAAAATACGAATGCAGTAGTGCTACTTTCTAACTGTGTCTTTTTACACATACTTCAAAAGCAGAAAAAAAAAATATTGGCTTATTTGCCTTCTGAGCCACAGGCCTTTGAGCGTATATTCAAACTGGAGGCTTATCATGATGGTGAGGAAGATGCAAATGATGACTGGTTAAGGAAACAAAAAGGAGAAAAAAGATTTTAGTCATCAGTTAAACTGGGGAAGAAGATGAATGGTTTAGAGGGAAAACAAAGGAAGGCTATACTTAGCGATGCAAACAAAATGAAAAACAAACTACGGTGAAGAAAGCCATAAGCAGTTTGAGCATGCATCAAAATACAAGAGTTAAAGACTGATAGAAAAGAGAAGGAAGGAAAACACAAGGAGGATAATTTATTTTCTCTCAGTTTTTTCTATTCTCTGAAAGATTACTTGATGTGAAACCCTGCATACCTGGTCTGTTGGTGGGTTTGGCTGCTCTCCTGCATTCCATGCCCACCCCCTCCAAAAAAGAAAAATTACTTGTTTTTGATAGCAGAAAAGTGTTTTATTTTGTCTTATGTCTGTCCCGGATTTTCATTTGACATATGTGTACTTCCTGACCTGTTATTTTTTTAAGGGTGGGAAATGTAACAATATTAGGACATTTTAGGGAAAGTACATACCATGATGATACCATGATAATTCCTGTTGTTTCCTTTGGAGTTAGAGGTGATACTTGTAGCTCAGCTTCTCTAAGTTTGTGAGTTTGGAAGGAGGGATATGAATACTATTGCACAGTGGCTAGTAATGCTTTATTATTTGAAAGCTGTTACATGTGGATTGCAATTAAACAGTGGAAGTCGTGTTTTCACAAATGATACTGGAGTTGTAAGTGAACAGTGGCTGTGGAAGAGAAGGTACTGCTTGAAAAAATAAAGAAGGAAGAATGTAGTTGTTCAGGTTATCATATTTCAGCAAGATACATTTAATATTAACTCATTTTTCTTAATCTGAATTTTTGAGCACTAGATAATGGATTCTGTGTGGCTTTTTTTTTTTTTTTTTTTTTTTTTTTTTTTAAGAAAAACTTGGCAGTTACTGAACATTTTTTTTTAGGCATTACAGTTTGTGCAAAACCTCCAGAATTCAACTTAGTAAGTACTAGGCTGTTGTACTTTGGTTGCTTGGATAAGCTTTTATAGAATGCTTTAATGAGTGTATTTTCTTTCTTCTGCAAGGATCACTGACTGCTGAGGATTGTGTGGTTCATATTGATCTGAATTTGGCAAAAGTGATTCATGAAAAATGGAAAGAATCTATTCTGGTAAGTAGATTTCTTATGGTATGATGATGTGCTATGTCAGTCCATTTGGCTCAATGTCTCGATCTGAAGGCGTTTGTAAGATGTAAATATCTTTGTGAGAACAATGATAAAATAGTCGTGCTTTGTGAAATATGTGGAGTATATCAGTATGCCATAATCATCAGAGCTGTTGAAAGACAGTTAAAGGGATGAGGAAACTGCATGTTACTGGTATGTCATCATGAAAATGAAATCCTTGAAAATGAAAGGTCATAGTGTAAAATTTCACTACAAAATTGATAAAAAAAATTCCACTGGACAAAAATTATTACTGGCCTTTTGACATTTAAGAGGAGCTCTTGTATGAATTATCGTGTATATGAAACATCACCATGTACATTAATTGAGAAAAGTTCTCTAACCTCCATTCTGCTGTATCTGTATGAAACTTGGACTGCATTTGGGCACAATTTTTGTTTGGTTCATTTCATTAAAGTTACGAAATCTTAGCAGTAGGGCATATTCCTCCCATTGGCGTGTTTGGAAATACAATTCTATCTTTTAAAATTAACTTGTAAAATAATTGTCTTAAGTATATTTCTTTTGAAAATCTAATATTTGAGAAATACCATGAAATATTATTTTGAAGCTAGGTAGGCTTATCTAGAAGCTAATACTTATAAACATAGCATTTCACAATGAAACTTTTTAGCTTATCAATGTTCATTTTTTTCCTGTCTTTATTTAGAAGCGTCGGAGGAGAGATGAATCAGGTAAGTTGTTTACAGAAGGTATGCCATGTATTTCTTTTCAGTGTAAAAAATACTTAATTCCTATTGTTAAAGTATTTAATTTTTTAAAACTTCAATAAGGTTGCAAATACTCTGGCTAGTGAAGGATGGATTCACTTATTAAGCTAACCTTTTTTTGTATTGGTCTTTGTACTATTTAGCGTTCCTTTACAGAGTTTTAAGGGGAAAAAAAAAAAAAGTGAATTATAAGCAATACCACTGATCCCAGGGAGATAAAATGAAAAAACATTGTTTTGTGTACTTGAGAGAATTTAAAGAGAAGCTCTGGCTGGAGTAAGACAGCTGTTTGATAGGATTTTTGTAATCTCTGTGGGAAGAAAAGCTGCAGCTAGTGAATTCCTAGCAGAGGAAGGCAAAAGAAAGAGGTCAGGCATACAACATGCACGCACTGCTGCCTGTTTTAGAGGATTTGGATAGGGCAGGAAGTATGTATGTCCTTGTTCCAAAATGTGTGTCCTTGTATGTTCCAATGCATGTCCTTGTTCCAAAAGTCCCTGACTATCTAGTTTCTAGTCACTCAACTGCCTCTGAAGAAATGTTCCTCTACAGTATAATCCCACTCATCTTGGATGGGTGGAGACTTGGATTGCAATGTAGGTGCTAAATCCCCACATGAATGGCCAAACAGTGCTGCTATCGTTAATTCCTAGAAATGTGACATCAGATTGTTAAGCATCTGTCAAGCAATAGAGGGAAGGCAGGTGAACGTGTAAATACATGTTGATAATCGTCTTGTAAAAGCATGTGTTTATGTATGTGCAGGGTAGTTTACAGTTTGGAAATTCTTGGTCCTTCAAAATTTGGTGAATCTGGGAAATCTGATTTTGCTTTTGTTTTAGAAAATAGGTGAAGATGATCAGGCAGTCTTTGGAAAATAGAAGCGAGGGAGGTTGCTTTCTGTTTTACCAATAATAACGTAGTTTTAACAAAGACCAAAACACCTAGGGTGAAAAACTTTAATTATTTTGGCTTTGCTTGTGTAATTAATCTAATAATTGTTTTGTCACCTCGTTTTTATTGCTTTTGAAGGTCCTACACTGATTCAGCAAATAGATATGAATGACTCAGAAATGCTGTTATCTCAAAATGTGGACAATAAAATGCAGAAGAAAAAAATGAACTGGCTTTCAAGCTCATCTAATGACATACAGTCTAAGAAAGCAACAACATCAGAAATTTTTCCTTTCATGGATCATTGGAATGCTCAGACTCAGAAAGTTTCTCTCAGGCAAATCATATCTGAAGAAATAGCTATGCAGGAGAAAGAGGACCTGGTATGGATATCACCATTTTTATGCAGTATAAATTCGTTACTGTTAATGAAACAGTATCTTATTTGGTGACTCATCTTTGTGCTGCTGATTACAGCCTGAATTCAAGAGATAAATGCATGCTAGTTAGTGTTACTGATTACAATGATACATACATTTGCTTGTGGTAGATTTTTTTTTCAAATCTCATTTAAAAATGTAATATTTTGATTGTTTCACAAACAGATCATGGTGCTTTTCACTCTACAGGTTAGCATTTGCATTTGTTTGAATTGTTTTTTTTTTATCGCTCACTTAAAAGTAGATGATTTCCTGCATTTTTTAATAGAAGCAATATCAAAAAAAAAGTTTTAAATTAGCTTCTTGCTTTGTTTATTTGGAAATGGATTGAATTTGTTTTAATATTTTTTTCCCAAGAAGAACCCACAACATTCCTAACAGATGAGACATTAAAATAAATATTTGAGAATCTCAAAGAATTTTCTATACTAACTTGTCAGAAAATAGGAATATTTTATAGATTCTTGTTAGTTTTTTATTTACCACACAATTCCCATACACTGGTTGGTGTATACATTACACTGCCCCCTATTGCAAGGCAATTGTTCAGAACAGGAGCTTTTGTTTGTAATTGTCTCTGATAAGTAGCTGTTTCTAAAGCTTTGTTTGTACTGCTAAAGAAAGCTAGATGTTATTGGCCTGATGTTACCAGTTTGAAAGAATGGCTTGTGGATTCTTTCCTTGAACTGCATGTATGTGGCTTACTGATAATGGTAATGTATTGTCCATGGATTTGGATTCTTGGAGCTTGGCTTTGTTCTGCCATTCCCTCCCCCCCCCCCCTTTTTTTTTTTGTAGTCTGAGTATTGGAATCATCAGCCTAGTTTATTGTAGGGTATAATTATTTGTTCTTTTCCACTTAACTTCACAAATGTGAATAGTTTTTACAGTATAGCTTCAGATAATAACCTACACCAAGACAAAATTGCTTCATCTACTTTCTAATAAAACATTGCTTCAACCCCAAGCCCTCAGTACCATTTTCCACAGATAACTGAGTAGAGAGGTGGACTTCATACAAGCTTAGCATTGGACTGGATAGACCAGCAGCAGAATGCATTTGTAAACTAAAATTCCTCCTAAACATCCTCCTTTTAAGTCCCTTCAAATGACTGCAGAGAACTGCACCAGTGTGTAATACAACTCACCTGTCCTTGCTTTCTTATCATCAGATCAATGTGGCAGGCTCAATGTGATACTGAAGTGTTGCCATTGCTACGGGTGCATAACTACTGAGTGGATGTTTTTTTTGAATCCTAACAAATAGCAGTATAATTGGGTTGGCTCCACTGATTTTGTTCTAATCATGAGCTTGCAATATTATTTCTTTGTCTTCTGGGTAGAAACGTGTTCCTTCTGTGGCTAGAAAAGACTGTGCTGCTAAACTGAAGGAGAAGCAACTTTTTGAGATGTTTCCAACAATTAATCAAAATTTCTTAATGGACGTCTTCAAGGACAACAAGTAAGAAATCTTTAAAGCTCTTTGTAAAACTGGTACTCAGTAATGCGCAGTTATTGCCTTAACTATCAACAATTAAGGCACAGCTAATTAATGGCTTTTTCCGAACTAGCACTTTGCATTTTGTAGGTTTAAATAAAGGCAAAAGTAACTGGTCTTAAAAGAAAAAAGGGTATGAAAACTACATGTGTACACCCGATTCTTGCTTTGAGGAATAGGCAGTTTCACTTACCAGAAGAATGTTTCTGGTTATTGACATCAGACTGTCAGTGGAACTGTGTGTTTGCTCTAGAGTCAAGGTGTACACAAAGTAGGAGAAATTAGTAGAGGATTTAACAGTATATGTACAGAAGATACCATCCAGCTTAAGAAGAAAACTATCACCTGGTGTTAGCTGCTAGTAGTCTCATGGTTACTATAGCAGCTCTGAAGGAAAGAGCCATCTCTTTATCTCTTCCTGCTTGTACTCTGTTTCTCTGTTCTGCATTATGTTTTTGGGGTGTGTGACTACCTTCTTAAATTGAAGTTCCAGTGAATTAAACTTCTTTTCAAGAGAAACTTTCCTTTTTCATCCTTGGCCAGTTGAATGTGTGTCTTGACATATGGGTTTGCATGCCTATTTGTCAGTTTTTCTGCTCGTCCAGATTGTTATCAAAACCTTTCCTTGTGGAATGTTTAAAGCAAGCTGTTTATCTACCTCTACACCTCTTTCACTGTTTTTCATATTCTAAATTCTTTTCATAGTGTTGCCTTTCCCAAAATCTGTCTTTACTTCTGATCAATCTTTCTCTTGTCTGCTTACTGAGCAGCAAGAAGAAGAAAGGGCATACTGAAAATCTGGTGGCAGCTGATCTCCTATTCCGTTAAACTTAACACAGAGATTTTCCTGCATAACAGTTCCAGAGAACTGAGCTGGTTTTAAACTAGATTGTACTATCTAATCCCATCCAGAGGAGATTTAAGATAAAGTAACTTATACAGCCCAGAAGACAGTGCTTCCTTCTAAACTGATGCCAGTGTTTTATTAAGATATGATGCAATTTCCTTTGGTATTTCATAGCCCTTTCAGTATTCAAGTGCCCCTTAATGACATCTCAGTCGACTAAGACTGCTTGTACATTAACGGCAGTAATGCAGTACAGTGAGTTGACAAACCCTTCTGTAAGATGGAAAATTCTATTCTAGTGCTTTATTTTCATAGGCAGTTATTTCTCTCACTCCATGAAGGTCTGTAGCATGTATTTTAGTAAATGTAGCAGCTATTAATATACTTGAAAAGTCACAAATCTTACCTATTATACTTTACAGCTATTCTTTAGAGCAGACTGAACAGTTTCTGAACTGTGTTCTGGAAGCAGATCCTGTAAAAACAGTTATAGCTCAAGAAAGTGTTCAGCAAAATGAAAGTGTTTCTTCCTACAGTGCTGCAAAGAACCGTGAGAAGAAGGTACTGTGTTTTTTTAATCATAATTACAAATAAATCCAAAACCATGTCAGTGAAAAGACCCTACAATACATACTTAAATTCAACATTGCAAATTCCTACAGGCAAAAAAAGCTAAGGAAGAGGATGATGTTTTGAGTGAAATATTTCAAGAATATGAGTATCCACAATATGATGATTTAAGAGCAGAAGCTTTTCATCACCAACAAAAGAGACAGGAATGCTTGAAAAAGGCTGGGGAGGCCTATCACATGGGAATGAAGTCTGTGGCAGCATTTTATGCACATCAGGTAAACTTAAATGTTGTGCTTTCTTTCTGAATTTAGAGGGACAGATACTAAATTGGAAGTGATAAAATTGTGCCTACTGCAGCTGATAAACTTGCTTAGTTACTGTTGCCTAAGTGTTAGTTTGAGAATCGTCTTAAAATGAAACTCACTTCCATTAGTAATGATGCTGACACAGGAAGCTACTGTAACCAAATTCAGTGTGAAATCTCATGAAAGATGATATTTAAGTGCTTAGTGAGATATGCTCATTTTCTTATAGATAGCACTCTCACATCTGCACGCTTGTAAGCACCAAGACTTGTGTCGATGTGGTCTGAATTCACTCATGCATTACATGGAGTGAAATGAACATCAGCTATGGAATCTTTTAAATGTCCTTTGGGTTCCTCTTAACTGGTGAGGAACTGTTTCTAGACACGTCTTTTGTACTTTTTAGGAATCAGGTATTAAGATATGATCTTCTCCCTCAGAATTATACTTATTTCATCCTCTGTAAATGTTGGACAGGAGCGCTGTTTGCTGTCTTTGTGTCCTTGTTTTGGATATCTTTATGGCTACAGCCTGTATTCCTGTTGGTATGAGGTGGTGTGGCATGCCGTGCTTTTTGCCATCCGTTTTTGGAGTTTAGATCTGCTGATCAGTCTTGTGTACTGTGGCCTTGGAGCACAAGCTATCTCGTCTTGATTCAAGCACAGCTCTTGGTATATACTAGTTCAATGCCTGTTCATAGAATGGCTCAGGTTGGAAGGGACCTTAAAGATTATGTAACTTCAACCCCCCTTCATCATTGCTGTTGATCATGTTCTTTGTTGTAAGTACAGACTGATTCTCTGTCCTTTCCTCTACATGTTTTTATTTGTGTCTTCACACAAGATACTTTAATTCATGCATCATTCAGACCACTCTTAAAATTATAAATCCCTAATTCTTTTTGAAGGCTGTAGCTTTCTTCTGATCTAATAGCATATAAAAGAAAAATTTGGCAAGAATTTCCATTATAGAACCATGTAATTCTAATCTATGAGTTGCATTAGGAGAGAATAAAAATGAAACAATGAGTTCCTTGAATTTGCTTGTTATCTTATAAAAGCTTTCATGTGGTAGGTATAAATGTTTGGATTGTTACTGTATATGTAGGAAATGCTGAATACTCGTGTCTTTATAACGATCTTGTTAATGTTCTCAGTCTGTGTATTCATGATGTTTGGGGAGGTTCTGAACAAAGCTCTGCATGATTTTAAATAAAAATGTAATTTCAAGTCCTCTCTTTTGTTCGTAGACCTAATGACAAGTAGAGTCTGGAAATTTATAATGTATTTTCTTTTAGGTAATAAAAAGGCAAACTAAAGTACCTTTATTCATGAAAAAGTACTTTATACTTGGTGGCCTTGGCCTGTCCTGGGAATCCTCTGCAAGTGAGAGTTATGGGGCTGGTGTCTCTGGTCTGACACTAATGTACTTCAGATGATCCATTTTAAGGCAGTGTAAGACAGTCTGTCACTTCTGTTCTCTTGAGCCCTTGTCAGTCCAGTACCTGGAGTTAAGACTTGCATTTCCTTTCAAACTGTGCTTACAGATCTTCAAAGACATAATTTGTTGCTTCAGTCTCTCAGATACGATCACTGCAAGGTTCGTGGGAAATAGTTGGTGTTTGTTCACTGTGTAATGTGAATAATCCTGTACTGCTCCTTGCCCCTAATTCCAATAGGGACTATACTGACATTGTCATAAAAGGTGTCACAATTATTGGGAGAGATAATAGGCAACTATCCAAAAAAAAAAAAAAGCAAAAGTGCTTAAGTGCTTGCTCTTCTTGGCTAGACTGATTTTCTGATTTTTAGGGAATGTGTTCAGAAGAACTAACCTCAAATATAATACTCAGTAGGTTTTTCCTACGCAATTAAGCAGTTTCTTTGATATTGTTTCATTAAAGTTTTAGTGAAATATTTTCAGACACTAAAATGCCATTGTTAGGATAATAAATCTGAAAATCATCATGAAGTGTAACTTTTTAGCTTATGTAATGATGTTATGTTCTCCTGACATCTATTTTTTTTTTTCCCTTTCTCATGAAGATTTTGTTTATAGTTTCTTCTTGGTGCCAGCTTTGAGTAGTTCTTAACAAACAAATTTCATGAAATCCCCTTGTGCGTAGGTCTCACTGAGCCTCTTCCAGAAATTGTGTTGTGATTATAAATTTCACTGCTTCAAACTGTGAGCTAAAAGCTCCCTGCCAGTAGTGTCGTTTTGAACCCAACAACCAGTGTGAAGCTTAGATTGTGTCTCGGAGTGTAATAGTCGATGTGCTTTTGCATAAAGGGTCGCCTTCACGAGCAGAAGATGAAAGAAGCCAACCATGCTGCCGCTGCGCAGATCTTTGAGAAAGTAAATACCTCCTTGCTGCCTCTGAATGTGTTGGATCTGCATGGGCTCCATGTGGATGAAGCTGTGAATCAGTTGTCCAGAGTGCTGCAGGAAAAATGTGAAGGTAGGAATGAGCTAATAATTCCTGTCCCCTAGAAGTTATCCTCTTCATTCTCTGCTAAGAAATCACTATATATGGCAGTGTCCGAGGGTCTGAGTGTAATCTAGTACTATGTGGAAACAGCTGGCTTCCGTGTTGTTTTATTTTCAAAGTTCCCCCATGGAAATTGTTTTCCTTGACAAGGCAATGATTCTTTTTGCTCAAAGCTGCCAACCTCCATACCCAGCACTTTGCTTCTTCTTTGTAAATCTTACTATTGCTTCTGTTTTACCCTCTCTTTATTTTTTTTTTGAAGACTTGATCTGTCCTTCATAGCATTTTTACAGAGGTGGTAATGCAAATATTTATGTCGTCTTTGCATTGCTTTGTCAGAACTATTTTGCTTTTTTTAATCTTTAAAGAAAAATTGGTATTTTGGAATACTAACCACAATGATTAGATTGTCTTCAAGTTTTACTTGAAATTGTGTGGTTTAAGCTGTCTTTCAGTAACTGTTGCATACATTTGCCAGTAGGATCTCTTGAGATCAGAATACTGCTGCTGCTTCCATAAATGACATTTTGTGCAGTTTTGCTTGAGGGCTTGTTTTTTCTCCCAGTGGAGTGAGTGCTCCAGTGATTCATGAGTGTTCTTGCTGTAAAAAGATACATTTTCTGCATTATTAGTTTACCCTATAAATCTAAGCACACTGGGAATGCTTTTGTAAGAAATACTTCTCATGCAAGGTACCACTGCACAAAACTTTTCCTTAATATACAACAGCTACTCCACACAGTAGAAGCATTAGCGTTCGGTAGGGCTCAGATAGTCCTTCTTTTTCCCCTTAATATAGGTCAGAGCTAATTAAATTGCATTATCTCATTCTACTCCTGAAATTACATTTGTATACTGTAAGCTGTAATCTAATGCTTTTTTGGAGTTTTGTGAAGCTACGCTTACATCGTGAGGTTTGGAATGATGGGAGGGGCTCATGGTTCAGTCCTAGTTCTTGAAAAGAATTCATCTTCATTAACATACATGGGAAAGGGATCAATCAATATGGACACCTAGCACTGGCAGAATTAAGAGTAAACTAACACTAAAAGGTTGAGAGAGAAAGAGAGTAGGTTAGGAAAGATGTCAATGTGAAGTGATAATCTTGAACTGACAAATTTTGGCTTGCGAGAATCCAACTTCATTTATATTTTTTCATCTTTTTTCTTAATCAATTTAGGCTGATGTGATCTCTAGGCTAAGAGCAATTTCATTTTGTATCATGGCTAGATAAACTAAGAAAGTTCATGATGTGCTGATCTACTGATTTCATATGCTCCAACATAGCAAAAATTACTGTCCAAATAAGTGTGACTTTAAAACCAGTTTTTGACATTTATATTTTCCTTTTTTTTTCCTTTCTTTATCCATTAAAATCTCATTTGTTTATATGCATTATTTTCACTTAAAAATTGGTGTATGACGTACCTCTTTTTTTAAAAATTTTGCAATTTAACTACATTCTCATGGGGTGCAAGTTCCAACTAAGGAATAGATGATAGAAGCAGTAAAGCTGCTATGAAATTAGAAGGATTTTCTGATGATTGCACCATGCGTGTTGCAAGCAATCTAGTTTTAAAAAACTTGACTATATTTTTCTTTCAGAGAATCTTTTTCAGAGGAAGGCAAATAGGACTTTTTATATAGGTGCATAGCTACCATGGGAAAACAAAGCTCTAGATCACTGGTGAAAGTTTTCAGAAAAATGGATGTAAAGGTTATGTTGAATGCCAAGTCTCAGCAGAGGGAGAATTTTAACCGTTACAATCCCTGCTATTACAGAGTACCAACAGACAGGTGGTAAACCTTATCTCTGTGTTATCACGGGAAGAGGAAGCCATAGTCAGGGAGGAGTTGCTCGCATCAAACCAGCAGCTATCAGATACCTCACAAGCCACAACTTCAGGTGAGTTTAGATTTTTGTTAGTGATTCATTTTTTCTTATCCCACATTTAACTAACTGAAATTGAAGTCTGTTTTAGAGTACTGCTAAACTACTAAACAGATCAACGCTGGTCTGCTGTTTCATAAGACCAGTGCCAATTGTATGACACACAACCATCTAATAAAGGATGCCTATTAAATTTTAGATCCTTTCCTCTATGGTAGATGAAAACAGTATGAATTATAGTTATCTAAACATAGCTTAATTATCTTTTTTTCCATTCAAGGTTGCTAGCTTTAATGTGAGGAGTTGTAAACCATGCTTTTTATTGGTCTCCAATATATGCTTCAGCTCGCAGCTTCTTACATGGGACAGCAGTTTAGCAAGTCTGGGTTGGTGTCATTGCGTTTGCTGCCTTTTCTTTACAGGAGTGTGAAGGTGGGACTCAGAGCAAAGACTTTTTTCCATTTCCCTCTCACTTTCTACAGAAAACAAGGGAGAAAATGTATTTTGAAAGAAGAGGGGATAAAAAGGGAGTGGGGAAAAAGGAGCAGAAAGAATATAACCAAGAATATTGGACGACCTTTTTGTTTTTTAAAACTCTTCCTCCCAGTTCCTGGTATTTCCAGCTGTTCGCTTCTCCAGACCTTTATAAAATCCTCCTTTGCTGTCATATCCAGAGGACACGATGCTGGTTTCCTGACTCCCACATGCATATATACTTGACTGAGAACCTTATCGCTTTCCATATGTTTGATGAGGGCTGCAGGAGATGGCATTGCATGTAGCGTTCATCTTGAAGCTTCATCTTTTCTCGTTTCACAGGTTCGCAGAAATAAAACCAGGCTGCCTGAAAGTCATGCTGAATTGAAGGGTTGTCAAGAAGAGATGAGGAATACAGAAACTGAGATGCCGGATTACAGCTAACAACTTTTTGAACAACTGCAATAATGTTTTGTAATCTGTTTTAAAGGATGGTGTTTTATCAGAAATGGTATCGATTTACAGCAAGTGGTCTTGTCAGTGTATTTCCAAGAAAACTTTCATGTCAGATGGATCTTCTTTTTGAATCTTCACAAAGAAGACAGGTTTTACAGGTTTTGGAGTCTTAGAAATGCAGATTAAAATTCTGATGAGCATTATTTAATGTTTTAAAGGGAAGTTAAGGTACAGTTTTAAAATGCAACTCTTAACATACCCAGCCTATTACTCTTTCTTCACCTTCATCCACTGAAATTGCAGTGGATTCTGTGCTTTTGAGATGTAGTACCTTGGACTTTTATGTTATGATGCAAAATTTTGTGCTAAACTCCTCAGAAGAGCACGAGGAGGTGGAAACTCAGCAACTACTGATATTTCAAATCCAGTTACCGTTGAATGATAAATACATCCAGATTTCTTCAAGAGTCTGATTTAGTATTTTTAGTGGTCATTTTGTGATGGCTTGACCAGTTCTGTTTTCCTTACTCCAATCTAAACTACTACTGACACTGATGGAAGTTACATATAAAGGACTCTGCATTAAGACCAGCTGTATGTTAAGTATTTTTTTTACAGACTTACTGTGATCCATTGAAGGGGAAAATACAACACAGTAGTTACATCTCTACTCACACATAAATAATACTGTAATTTCGGAAAAAACACTCAAAAAACAAAAAACCAACAACCTATTGGATGAAAAGTGTTTCTTCCTTTTATGTCTTTTGTAATAGAGCAAAATGAGTACTGTTTCATTTTACAGGTGTCTAATGGTGATGTCTTCATTCTGTGTGTATGAAATCTGGTGATTTTCTTGTAGTAAATTTGTTCATCTGTGAGGCATTTTAAATGTATTTTTTAACATCAAAATGAATGCTAATACTGCAGTAGTAATTGCCTAACTGGAAAGTCTAGGAATACAAAAGTTGCTCTGGTGGTGTTGCATCAGCATTTAAAAATACCTGTGTTTAAAAACAAAGATAAACAAAAACAACAACAACAACAAAAAACTGAAACACCTGTACTTTGTCAAGCATTTCCATTAAGCAATTGGATAAGAAAAAAAAGATTTTTCACTGAAATATTTTTTAGAATGCATTACAACTTACATCTTTGCCTCTTAAAAGGCGTAAGAATTCTTTAAACTATTTGATTTTTTTATGTAAGACTTTTTTTTTTTTCAGAACAGATATGAGTTGTGTGTTAGGAATAATATTAATAGGTTAAGGATTAATAGGAGAGTCTTTCATTTTAAAATTACTTCCCTAGAAAATTTTACCCAGGAACTGCATGCACATGGAATTTGTATATGAATCCATATGTGTGTGCAAGTTCTGCCATTTGTGTGCACGGGTAGTAGTAAGCAAGGAACTTCTGTGAGAAAAGCTGTGCACAGAAACAGGTTTCATTTCAAAATGTGTCTGTGCAAGTTGCTGACAAACTGAAAGACATGATGTTTCTTGAATATCCATATTTGCTGTAATATATACACAGTGAACACAATGTACAGTAGATCTAAAAATGAGTTTGTCATGCTTCAGCAGACACAGTTATCTTTTTATGGTGATTTCAAATGCAAGAATAGCTTGAATAATATTTAATCAAAGAGACTCGTACTGGAATAATAGATTGCTGTAAGTAATAAGTTTTATGTTTTTGTGGGTACTTAATTCATCCAAATTGTTTCCCTTGTCTTTTTCTCCTTGCTGGACTACTCTGGCAAGCAGTGTTTGAAATACAAAAGGTATGGGCCCCCCATACAGCTCTAGCAGGGCTGTTTAAGCTACTGCACGACATCCTGTGTGATCGGGCCCGTGCTGTGTCCTCCGTGACAGTGCCTAAAACGGACTGAGATGTCACAAGATAGCAGGTCAGCTTATCAGCTGTCCAGGGCTGCAGACCTTTGAATTGCTTAAATGGAGCTTGGATCATTCTTTTGAACAAAGAAATTTCCTCCTGCTTCTGAGCAGAGTGCCCTTACTGCTACTTTTTATAATGAATGGAGGTGCAGCTCATTGAGGCACAGGCCCTGTTGGTTGGCCTGGGCGCAGAGCTGCCCAGCAAAGGCCCTTCGTGTGCCCAAGGTGTCACGCCTCAAGCTGCTGGGTGCTGAAGCTCTGTGGTGATGTGCTTGTATGTGGGGAAGTGCCTGTGCCTCTTGGTGTTTTGGGAGGGGGCCCGATTCCCTCAGTACATCCGCACCGTTCCTGACATGGACAAAAACAGCGTAGATTTCAGCTCAAAAGATGAGCAGAAGAAGTTGTTGTCTTGCCCATCTGTTCGTCATAGCCTAGTTGTTGACGTGCTTACCCTGGAGGTGAGAAATGCAGCTTTTCACCTTCTTCTGGCTTAGCAGGGGGACGGCGATTGCACTCGACTCTCACTTCCCCAGAAAATACCATAACCAGTGGGGTTGGGGTATTGAAGTGCCGCTTCCTGAGCCTCTGCCAAACCTGCTCCTGCAAGCTAAAAATTCAAGATCAAGGGGGGTGAAAGAGATTAAACTATAGGAGTGTATAAACAGGCTCATGAGGAGGGCTAGGACTCTTAGAAAGAAGCTGTACCTGCTGAGCTTCAGTTCCCCTCCCTATAATTATTTTCTCTCTTTATTCCTGTTTGGTTAAATGCATAAAATATGTTCAAGGCAAAACCTCAGCTCCACCCCTACTGCAGAGTTTTCTCCCATCTGTCAGAGTCAGCAGAGAAGTGCATAGCTCAGGAGCAATTTGGAGTCCTTCTTTCTCTCCCTCTGTCCATTGTCCTTTTGGGTACAGGCATGGGTTCACTGAGGTACTCTGAATGCCTTACCTGGTTATAAGTTGGTCATTTTCCTAATTAAAAGTTGTTTGATTACAGGCTGAATTTTGATGTCAGATGATAGTTTAAAACTGTAACACAAGCAGAACCAGTCTTGCTTTTATTGAAGTGGGAGATAAAACCTCCCTCAGCTTCAGTGGCTCGGGATGAGGCACTGCAGTTCCAATTCAGAGAAAACATGATGAGCTCAGGCTTTTTCTTCCACGGGAGCTGAAGTGTGTGCTTAGAAGCTGTTCTGAGCTGAATGCAGAATGGAGGAAGATGGAGAAAGATGATCAGCGGAGAGAGAGAAAGTAGGGTTTTATTATTCAGGAACTCCATGCTTTCAAACACTTGCCAAACTGTCCTTAAAAACACACCGGAATCCTTGTATTTCTTTGATTGTTTGTATAATGGGATGAATATTTTATAGTGGGATGAATTATTTCAAATGTAGTTGTTTGAAAAGGGTATTTGAAAGTAGGCTACGTTTTACAACTTCCAGCCTTTCTGATGTCTTTTGCAGTTGCATTGGTGAGAGTCCTGAGGTATATCATGTACAAATCTTATACTTAATTAAAGTAGCACGTAGTATTGCCACCAGCACTCTGAAGTAACGTGCGACTTTTCAAATACCTATATTGTGTACCACTTTTTAATCTATTATTCAACAGCATGTGGTTGTGATGGCTGCTGTCCTCTTAATACATGACTTTTTGTTTCTTTTTCTATGAAACATGTCAATGTTTAGTCCAATTTTTAATTTAGGAAAACTTTTTTTTTTTCATGCAAAATTTAATGCTAGTGCCAGCATTGATGTATAATCCTACAGTAAAGAAGAGAAAGCAAGCTCACAAGTACAACAGAGATGGTTATTCTCTAAAGTAATGTGGGTGTTTAAAATATATTTCAGTCAATTATGAAAGCAGTGGGGCAAAAGTGATTTTTAAATGATACCTTGGTAATACTTGGATGAACTTGGATTCTATTTTTAATAGTATGTGGAACAGTTTTGTTTAAAATTAATGTTTTTATAGGCCTGTTGAAGGACACCTCAGGCAAAGTTTAACTTTTTTTTTGTGGCTGTGGGAAACCATTGCGACTCGGGAGTCCCCATTTTAGGCTATGTCCACATGCCCTAGTTTAACCTCGTTGTGAGCACGTGTGGTGTAGGGGGAGATCTGTAAAGATCGGCCGAACATGGACTCTGAATAAGGTTGTGCTTGAGGAAGTGAAGAGTAATCAAATCGTTATTTCATCTTGCCACAAAATACGGTTGGTATTTAAGAAAACAATTTTGTTGTTGATAATAGCAAAGCAGGATCGTCACTAATGTACTATGATAAATTATACATAGGCTCTCTGTTGCTCATGCTTATATCTTTGAATGCGTTTCTAGAATAATACTGCTCTCTTCACAGAGCTAGGGAGAGGATATAGCATGGACATGGACAAACAAGTGTTCATCACCACAGTTCCTGTGTATGACGATTACTTCCTTTTTTCTTGAATAAAAATATTTTTAGTAAAAAAGAACTCCAATGGAAACCCAACTGATCATACTATTTCAATGGTATTTCAGCTAAATACCCTGCTGAGCATTGAATGACGATGTGAATATGCATGTGAAAAGACCTAGTATTGCAGCTACCAGTTGTAAAAGCTGTTAGGACCAGTACATTGGAAAATATCAATGTCTATTTTTAAATTAAAATTAAAAAAAAATATTTTTTTTATTTGTATAAAGTTGTAATTTTGCTGTTAACTATAACTTTCATTTTTTACTGAAATACAATTTTGTAATTTGCATTTAGAATTTCTAATGTGAAAAGGACTTTACAAAATCTAGTTTAATAAAGAATTTTTGCCACAAGTATAGCCTTCTGTCTCTCCTTGGAAGACTGCGTTTCAGCTCGTATCAGATTTTGTCAAATAGTAGACTCAGAGTTCTGCATGAAAGCCACTTGTCCTGGCTTTGGGATACCATCTGTAGGGAGAGAAAGCAACCATCTGCAGGCGTAAAAAGGAACAGATTTGTGGCCTGATTTTAACTGATGTGAGTGGGAGCTGAATGCTCACATTACTGAAAATGAGGGTCATGGTTTCAGGTTTTTTTTTCTTTCTTTCTTTTTTTTTTTTTTTTTTTTTTTTTTTTTTTTTTTTTTCCCCCTGAAGTAGATGAAGAGAAGCTGCTTAGGCCTAGCTTATTGTGTAGGAGAGTGCGGGCAGTGGCATACATCAGAGGGGCAGGTAGGAGCACTGTAAAGATGGTTTATCAGTGGAGGAAAGTGCTGGGTAGGCCTCCTTTGGTGAGACCCCTTAGGTCAGAGGTAATAATCGGATGGATTCTGAGGAAGAGCAATTGCTGTGTGATTGTGGGTTTATAGCTAGCAGTCCTAGCTTTTCCCAAGGCTGCTTGGTGCAGATCGAGTGCGGGTATTGCTGTATCGTGTTCCTGCAGGGGTGGGCAGACACCTGAGAGCAGAGTGCTGGCTGGAGTCCAGCAGGTTTCAGTAGCTCTGGTTGGGGACAACTGACTTCAACGTGAGTTGGCTCCTGCAGACTTGTTCCTATGATTTCTTTGCCTTATAGCTTGGATACGCTGCAGAAACAAGCCAGGTTTGTGTGCATTTGTACAGCAAAGCCCCAACTAAAAAACTGATCAAGAGAGCAGGGAAAACAGGGTTTGGAAACATGAAAGCTTGTTAGAAGCTAGCTTTGATTTGACATGGCTGATTCAAAGGCACAGCTACATACCACGGCCTGAGTAATGTCTAGTTATTTTTTTTTGTCATTACTTACAGATTCCTGTTTCTGGCAGCAAGGGCCACCTTGGGGATTATTTTCTCAAACTGCAGTGTTTTAAAGTGGAGGTACTGCTACTCTCCGGAGGCAGGACAGCAGTGTTTGTACACAGTGCTGGACATGGAGACCCAGCGTGGTTCCTATCCTGGCTACAACAGTCTGTCCTGATCTGACAGCTGCTGATTTGGTTATGCCTTTAGTTCCCTGTGTGCTGGGCCACCTCTGAACTCCTCTCTGCTTACAGCTGGGAAACGTCTCCTTGTTGGTGCTCTGAGGATTTCTGAAAGTCCTTCTGCCTTCATCAATATGAGAGGTGGAGTACTCTAACTTGTCCTTACCTATGGAAATGGTTTGAATGTTACCATCAAAAATTAAAGGGTAATATTTTTTAAATTATTATTTTTACAGGCAAACAGTAAATTTCAGCCTGAATAATTAACATGCAATTAAAGGTGGTACGTGCTGGAGGAACACATCAGGTATTGTGACAATAGGTGGTGCCCTTGCTAATGACATAGAGCGGTGGTGGCAGCAGCTTTTGCTGTGCCCTTCCCTGAGCTGTTGTTTCCCCGTGAGGCGCACTGGAGGATGTTATTACACATCACGTGCTGTTTGTTTCTTCCCCAGAGGAAGAGTACTGTATTCAGAGTATTGTTTTGGCGACTTTTTTTTTTTTTCTTTCTTTGCGTATGGGTGGGGTTGGGCTTGTTTTCAAAAAGTTATTGCTGTTCTTTGCTGAAGATGTGCAAGACCCAGAAGTGCGTTTTGCGCTTAGATCTGGAGATGATAACGTTGGGTTTTCTCCTTCAGCTGCCCTGCGCTGCTCTTTGTAGCTTGGCTGTCTGGCTGCTGTTCAGGGCCTGGCAGGGAAAGAAGTGCTGTTCGGTGGAGTCCTGTGCCGCCGTGGGTGTTGCTGGTGGCGGAGTCATCCTGAAAGCTCATGGGGAAGGACTCTCTTGATTTTGTTTGACTTTATGTGTCACGGAGCCTGGCTGGGCTAGCTACGGCTTCTTATCTGTTGTCACCTGATAAAAGGTCCCCTTTTCCTTTAGGTTGCTTGGTTTCTACATGTCCTGGAGCTGGGAAGTGCTGTCTTTCGAGGATTTTCTCAGAAAGCCTTTCACATACACAGGGCATGTGTTTGTCTGGAGTGCCGGTTGGGAGCTTTAGCTTTTTAGGAGTGTGGTATTTAACAGCTCTCTTGTCTCATGACTCATTGCCCTGAGAAAGGGCCTTTCTTGCCAACCTCATGGTGCCCCTTTACCCTTTCCACCCTTCTGCCAGATCCAGGAGCCTTTTCCAACCTCGAGGTTGGTCTGTTCCGTGTTCCCAAGAGCTGGGGAGTACCTGGAGCACTTGGGATGCTGAGTCAGATCCCCAGCCTTTTTCTCCTACACCTCAATGGAAAATACATTGGGGGAAGCTACGGGACACAGAAATAGGTGAGTTGGGAGGACAGTAGATGCTAGGGCAGATCTGTAAGAACCGATAGGGAAGGGTGTCAGAGTCACAGAACGACTGGGGTTGGAAGGGACCTTGAAGGTCATCGATCGGTCATGGGTGGGTGGATAGCATGGAGGTGTCCAGGAGACCCTGGGGTGCTGCGGGATCATGCAGTAGGGTATCCTGAGTGGTTGGGGCACTACTGTCGGGGCAGCCCCATTCCTCCAGCCCCCACAGAGCAGCACTGACGTATCCAAAGCAGCAGCTCGAAGCAGACTGCTGCCAGGATGCGCCATTCAGAGGTTTTGCTGAATTAAATACATGTGGTAGGTAGGGCTCAACATCCTGTGAGTAGCGTGTTTTGTCCCACGGCCAGGTTCTGTTTTTGTTTGTTTTGCTTCTTGTTTTGTGTGTTCGCTTCATTTACGTAGCTTTCATGTTGTAAGAGGGCCACACATCTTCCTCTTGACTGAGATGAAAACTGTGCTGCCGATCCTGAGGAAGGGAAGGACTTGAAGTATTGGTAGCTTGTTGGTGGACAAATGGGGCTTTTGGCATCTATTCAGAGACAAGAATTTAGGCTCTCTCTGCCACTTCAGGGTTTGACAAAGGCAGCTGTGTATCCCCAGTGCCACCAGAGGTCCCCACGACCTGAGACCCTTGTGCTGTTGTGCTATCTGAACTTGCTACCCGAGCCGTGAAAACATAAAAGACTGAGGCAGCTTTGGAGTGGGGGCAAAGGATAAAAGACACCATTTTGCTTTCCTCCCTATTGTCCTAAGCTGTTTTGTATCCTCTGACGTGGTGTTGACTCTAAAACTACATTTGTGTCCTCCCTGTGAGTAGGAATGCTTTTCATACAGCTCAGGAGACATTTGACCTGACTTGCAGTGTGCTAAAATAATAGTAAAATATTAAACGCTGATGCATTTCCTCTGTCTGATCAGGATGTGATAGCTGCTACATTCTTTGGGCTGTAGGACATTTGAGTGTGGCAGTGCTTCCATGACAACAGTTGTTTTTAAAAGCTTTGTAAGCAACCACGTGGATCGTTATTATTTTTGTGTTATCTTGAGAAACGCTTACCTCCACTCCATGAAACACCGCCATAGCAGACACCGGACAGCACAGCGAACAATGGAAATCCTGTGCATGTGCCACAGATTTAATCGTTGTGTTTGATCTGTGAATGGGAGGAATGGTTGTATTGTCAGGTCAGGCTGTGGGAGCGTTACGTGTTTGCTTGACTTCTGCTAACTCAAAAGGCAATGCCTCCAACTCCCACCTATAAAGCAAGCTTCCTCACCTGTGCGTCATCCTTTCCATTCCAGATTGCCCTTTTTTACTGTGTCTACAGTGGCATGTAGACAAGCCACAGGGGAGCTCCCTGCCGTGACAGACCTCTTCTTCTTCACCGGGAGAATGGAAGAAGGAACCAGCGTTTCCTCAGTGCTTCTGGCCTCTTTCAGCTCTTTCTTCCCCTGCTTCTCTTTGCAGGGAAGCACCTCAGCTTTGTGGCCCTTGGGCAAGGCCAGGGTGGTGAGGGCAGGAAGCTGAACTGACCATGAAGGCATGAAGTCCCTCAGCTTGGGCACGATTTCACAGAGAAAACCACTGGAGCCTCCTCCATGGTTTCAGCAAAGCCACTAGGATCATCCTCATGGTAAAGCCAGATGGGGGGCAGGGAGTTCAGCTGTCCCTGGTGGCAGGGAATATTACAGAGGTCAGACAATTACAGAAACTGATGTGGGCTTGTGCTCACGCTAATCGGGCTGGTGGGTGGTTGGGGAATTAGGATGTCTACCTGATTCTGGGGAAGAATACTGAGTTTTGGGGAAGTAATGTGGTTGCTTTTGTGACAGACTGTTTTAAGACAAAATCTGGGGGGAATGAAGTAACCCTCAGTATGGTACCTAAGCATTCTTCCCTTTTAGGAAAGGGGAAGTAGATTTTCAAGTTACTCTAAAGGAGAGCACTTCCCATAAATTGTCCTGACTGCCACTTCCCTCCTGGCGTCACAGGAGGAATTATACCATGAAGTGATCGTCACTTTTCTGCTTGTCAGGTAACAAGAAAGGAAGGAGTGTAAACATTAGCTTCGCTGCATGGCATATGCCACTGACAGCCACATCTCGAGAGAAACATACCAAAGAAGTAGCTAATCTGTTCAAAAATTAAAGGCAGTAAAGAGTAATTTTGTTGTTAAGACTACAGAACACCGAGGTCTCAAACAGCAGGGAAATCTCTGTTTGCTGCAGCTCCACCAGTATATGGGTTCGTTGTATGGAACAGAGCTCGATTGGGCTTGAAAGGAGGCCGGATAACGATGTAGCTGCCCACACCCAAGTTCTAGAGCCAAACCCAAGCCTGGTCACCATTTGCACAACCTGGGGTTTTCCATGTTAGGCCTGAGAGGTCTGCACTCAGACGTGCCCAGTTCAGTGCCTCACACCCGTCTCAGCACTGCTGCACCCAGGCACTGGGTGGCCTAGGGCTTGATCCCTGGACAGGAGTAGCTGAGGGCTGCTCCACGGCCACCTGAAGTGTGGGACAAGCCTGGCGATGGAGGATGATGTTTCCATGTCACTGTGGGGACCGATCTCCTGTTTCAGGGCAGATGGAGGTGCTCCTTGGCCCTCCCTGCCCAGTGAGTATACTGCTGGTGGCTGTGGCCCAGGCTCCTTTGTAGCAGTGCAAAGCCTCTCCCTCCACACCGGAGCTGTGTTGGATCCTTTGGCACACCTCAGGGCAGAGGCAGAGCCTTGGAAGGCGCTCGACAGCTGAGGTTTGAGAACTGAGCTGAGGGTTAGCCTCAGGTCAGGGTTTGGCTTCTGTGTTACCACCACACGCTTCAGACCGTGCCACTGCAACACCAAGCTGAGGGGGGCCTAACCACTGTGTTAGCTTGCTTAGAAACCAAAGCCTTAACTCACCAAGGCAAAGTCATGATATATATTACCAAAATCCATGTAGGAGTTGCTTGTGAAACTGCATTTTCATTTCCTCTTTCAGATTTGGCTCTCTGACAATGAGTAATTCTGCAGACACTTCTACGCTGGGTCCATTTTAGAGACTTTTGTGATGCTCTCCTCCATGCTGCAAGGAGGTCCCCCTTTCTTTGAGGTATCTGCCCCTGAAAAGGGGATGTGCTCAGCCCCAGGTTGAAATGGGTCTGGGCAATGTACCTGTCTGGTACTGCTTAAGAACTCAAGAGAAAGCAAATAGCAGCATCCCAGTTCTCCAACGCGCTGCTGACACCTTGACTGCACACATTTTTTCCTGCTCCCCTTTGAAAATGATGATTTAAAACAACAACAAAAAAGTTTTTTATGAAGTAAACACACACCTTTTATGTTGTTTATAATTTTGGTGACGTGCCTAGATATAAACAACGATTGGCTTTATTTTGTGTAGCATAATGGTCACTTCGGACACAAGAAAGGCTCGTTGGAGCTAAATACAATGGGTATCAAGAGTGTCATGGTTTACTTCCTGAGCAAATCAGAGAACAACAAGGAAATCAGGCCAGGGTAACAGGAACAGCTTCCTTTCTTGATCTCAAATCCCTTCCCAACATCTGCTTCCCACTAATTTCTCCAAGTCAGACAGAATCAGTGGATCAAGGGACAAACTTGGCCTGTCATTGTAAACCACCCTAAGCCACGACAAAACCTTGGATAATGTTATTTTAGATTATTGGTAATAAATCCTCAGTTACTTGAGGTTTAAGACTATTTTTTTTGCTGTCAACTTAGTCTTCAATGCAAAGAAAAAAATAAAAATAAAAAAATAAAAAAATTTGCAACCCTCCACTCCACCCCCATAAATATTTTCCACAACAAAGTGTTTGTTTCTGAAAGTCCCAGTTAATGACTCATAGTGAGTTTAAAAAAAAGGAGAAGCAAGGTATTTTTGAATGTATTAACAATATTTTCTCACAGCCAGATGTTCCTCTTCGTTGCACAGTGTGAAGAGGTGAAAGCGGGCAGAAAAGCTGCAGCAAAAAATACGAGAACAATGTTAAAGAAAAAAATATATCAAGGAAAACATATCCATTAGGCTGAGATGTTGCACCTGACTTTGGAATTGTGCTTTGTGCAGTGGGTGTGGAGCTGGGGTGGTCCTCATGGCATTCCAGGTCACTAGGAAGTGAAGTCATGGAGCAAGTGCTACACAAAGCACGTGCATATCCATGAAAAGGCTCCAGAATTTATTCACAAACTCCCCCAAAATGAAGGTATTGATTAAAAAATCCACCCTGATGTTTAAATATTTTTAGGAAATTACTGGGTGAAGATGCTCCAGGAAGCATAGTGGAAGAAAACAGGCGGAAATCAAGGCATGTTATAACTTATTTCTTATTCTACAGTCTTGTTTTTCACAGAGCTCACGATTCAGAAGTTGTTTATGAAGTATTTCACAGATTGATGCGCTCTTTTTCCGAAATGCAGACTGCTTACCCAGATGGTCTCACATCTGGATTAGTCTGCAGAACAAAGCAGAAAAATATAGTTGCATTTAAAGTAGTTCTATCTGTAGCAGAGCTAAAAGACGTTTAGACTTCACCTAAGACATTTATATCAATATAATTTGCAAATGGTAGTTATTTCTCTACTTCTGACAAGCCACAGCATTTTAGTGGAAACATTTTTAAATGTTTGGGTGTCTGACTTTCTTTATCATGATCGCAATGGAAACTTATTGCCTGATTGCATGCACTGGTATTGGGAAACACAAACCTGGTTAAAAACAGAAGAATAAGTGTTTAATGTGAAAATTAAGTGACATGAGTTCTCACATAAGTTATTGAAGCCTCTTATTCAAAATTTTGTCTCAAATGAAAAGGAGTATTGAAGCATTTAGGATTAGACTATTCCAAAAATGTCTTCTGTGAACTACCTTTTACCTTCATCCCTACAGATAATTAACTGAATTCATTTATTTTCCCCAGCCTAACTGTGCAGCACTGTTCTGCAAGCTTCATCTCAGCATGTTTACAGCCTCTTTACACAGGTAATATTATTTCAGCAGCTATTTATATTTTTGGCACAAACTGCGTTTCATCTACACATAAATTATCATTTTGTTTCACATAAATTATCATTTTGTTTCCTTTCTGTTTTATCTTGTAATTTGTTGATTTTAAATCATTCTTGGAAGCAGTATAACTTTATATTGGAATGCATCATGCCAACATAACATTTATGTGGACAGATTCACTAGTTCTCTTCACCAAAGGCTTCTCCTCCTGCAATGAATACAAAAAGCATGGCTTTAGACCTGGATGAGGCAGCCCGATCTTGCTACTTCATAGCAAGAGATGGTCAAGAATGGCTTCAATGAAACCAAAATATTTTCTGGAAAGGTCTCAGGTTCCATTTTTCTGCCTCGGAGGCTGGTTGTGAAGCTGCTGGGCAACCCTGTGCTTGTGTATCTGGCTGAGGACCAGCCAGCCCCCTGCGCTGGTCAGGACTGGGGCCCCCAGCATTCAACTTGGGGGCCCCCATCCTGCTGTGCCAGGGCTCTCTGGCTGCTTCAGGAGTCTGGGACAGGGATGCCCTGATGGCAGCGCCATTGCCTGCTCGTCCAACGTGGGCAGCCTCTTGTAGTTCACTGACCAGTGCAGCCAGCTGTCCTCCCTATGGGAAGGGTGGCAAGGACAGAGGGAACCCCATACACACAGGGCTTGAGTCAGGAAGGAACATGCAGGGAGCTGGGAAATGGGAGCTGGGAAATGCTCATAGTTCCTGCTGTACAGACTGTAGACCAGGCACTTGAAATCCCAAAACTAGCATTGGAGCCTTGTGGCAGGAAGGCTGGAAGTGATGATAACCCGGCCCGCTCAAGCTGTCTGTACTGGGAAAGGCACACTCTGTGTTTTATTAAAAGCAGGGAGTCATTCCAGCTTGCACAAAAACATGCCAAGTGTTACCATACCATGTTACCAGCACGTGAATCATGTGCAGAACCACCGGGCAGCTGTGGCTCTGCTCCTCTTCTCCTGCTCGTGGGGCTGTGCTATGCCTCCAGCAGCCGGAGCAGAGGCGGCCGGAGGAGCAGCAGCCTGCAAAGAGAGAGCGTGCTGCAGGCTGCAGGCTCTGCCTCCCTCCCCCAGCTTCGAGGAGCGGGTTTTTACATGCCACCAAAGACATTAAGACATTCGCGCTCACACGCCAACCCACAACAAAACCCACACAGGCAGTGCCGAGGAGCTCTCACCAGGAAGCTGACTTACCCTAAACCACTCCGCTATTTCTCGTCATATTACATCTGGGTCCCCTGTCACTGCCGCTGCCGGATGAGTGACCCAGTCTCCGGGACTTATTTGGCCTGTAGGTGCAGAGGGCCCTGCTCACCACTTACTTTTTTTTTTTTTCCCCTCTTCTTTCTACATAATATATTTTTTCTAATCTGCTAAAAAAAAGTCTGCCTGAAAACCCAAGAACACAGGTCTTCATTCTTCTTTTTTTCTTCCCCTATCTCGCCCAGAATAGTTGACTTCCGTAACGTTTATTTTTCAACAGCCTCTTTCAGCTTCCTGCGCCTGGTAAGTTCTTTGTCTTTTTTTTTTTTTTTTCCTTTCTAAATGTTGTAAAGTGAATTTATATTCTGAATCAAATCCATTATCTTTAGTTTTACTTTTATTAATAACATTGTGAAATGGATTTACATAATTAGTTCTACGTAATTAGTTCTACTTTTAATACCATCCGTTAAATATTCAATATTGTGATATTCTGTTAAGCAGTTGTCTAATCCCAACCCAGGTCATGGATCTTCTGGAGTTTTGTTTCCACTTCAGCGTAAAAAGCCCTCATATAAAAGTAGAGAAAGTGGTGCGATGGGCTGGGCAATGCCAGTATTTTATATGTTAACTGACAGAAGAAAGAAGAGAGAAAACATGAATTATTCTAAAAATGGTGGGCCTGATTCCGATTCCCATTGCTGTTGTAAGAAACATGAATGCAGGAGCGATAGGCATGTTAAAACTCAGAGGATGGCTTTGTTCCTCCTTTGCGAAGTATTTCATCATTAGTGGGAAACTGTTCTGCTTCATCTTAAAAGTTTCCAAGCAAATTTAGTTGTAAGTTTTATTGTTTGAATTTGAGAAAAGTGACATTCAGGTTCTTAGGACTGAAGTGAGGTTTGAAATATGTGTAATTTGCCGACATCTCTGTCACGGGCTCCGGTTGCCGCCGCAGCCATGCCCCGTTGGGCGTTAACAGGCATCTCTCTCTGCCTTCCCCTGAGATGGAGGGGCTGTGCCTGCCATCCAAATGGCCGCGCGTGTAGCTCTTTGCTTTCATCTCACCCCCACAGCATCTTCTCGGCTGCTTTCTGAGCCAACCATGCCGTGATCATGGTGTGGGATCCCATTAGAGAGAAGTGTGTGCGCACGCACGTGTGCACGCCTGTGCACACACGTTGCTGGATCCTGCTCACTCCAACTGCGTCTGGCAGTAGGATGGTCTTGTCATATTGCCAATGAGAGACAGGTAATCTAAAAGGTGAATGAAGAGGGAGCTTACAGAGGCTGGAACCGTCCCTCTGGCACAGGTCCCTGTGAAAAATCAGAACCTAGCTTTAAGGCTTTCTAACATTCAGGCCTCCCATGACTGCCCGTGTAAGAGGACAGTCGCTATACCTACATGCAGCACAGCAAAACAGTGAAGATAGAACTATGCTTCCAGAAGGTTACTAAAAATACTTTTCCAGCCCGGTGACCAGCTTCCAGAAGAAAAAAAAAGGCTTTAAGACTTTCTAACTTTTTCTCGAAGCTGTGTTTCTCTTTGTGGATGGGGCGGGAGTGGGGCCATGGCGTCTGGAGGACGCCAGCTTGAGCGCAGGATTTACCCTGAGGAAAACACTTGTGTGGGGAAAGGTAGGTTAAGAGGGATTATTTGTTATCAAGCAGGTCTGCTGGCGTATTTTAATATCAAGTCACGCGCTTCTGAGTGAGGTGGGATTGTGCATTGCGCTGTGTGGCTTCATGTTTTACATCTCTAAAACCCGCCATTCGGATCAATGGGTGTTTGCAAACGTTCCGGTAGAAAAGACCACCCATATACACCTACGTGACGTTAGGCTGTGTTTTAATGTCAGTTTTTGAAGGCAGGTCTGAAGACGTATCAAATGAGTGAAACTGGGCACAGACTTGATGAGGATACCACGTTTGGGCCTTGGGTGGAAAAGCCCCATGTGCACTTGCTTCCTACTACACTGAGAGACAAGGCCTTGGTGAGGTCTAATGCCAAGTTATATATTCACTGGTTTGGGTGTCAGGAACCAGGAAAAAACGTAGTTCTGTACGCATAGAGAAATCATGTAACCTCTACTTGCTGTCTAAGGTCCAGAGCAAAGAGTTGTAACAGAAAAAATGGGCTTGACTCTCATGTATAGCAAGACACAAATTCATAGTCCATCAGCAGGGCAAAGTGGCTGTAAATTACTGCCACTTAATCCTATTTTAAGGGAATTACTGTGCCAAAGTAGATAGGCTCATGGCAGCGGAGAATCAGGCCTCCCATGACCGCCTGTGTCAGAGGACTATCATTGTACCTACATGCAGCACAGCAAAACCGTGAGGATAGAACTATACTTCCAGAAAGTTACTAAAATACTTTTCCAGCCCAGTGACCACCTTCCAGAAGAAAATGTTTATATGTAGAATTTAGCAGATCTTGGCTCAGCTGCTCCACTGGGAGTGTGAACTTGGGGATGAAAAGGAAGACCTCTCCCTGCTGTGTGGGCCCAGCAGTCTCAGGGGCTGGCCCTAAAGCAGCAGCATCTGATCACAGCTGCCAGTGGCAGTGATATCGGGGAGGAAATCGGTTACACAGCTAGATGTGAGCTGTATTAGTCCTCGGGGTGTACACGGACAATTCTCAGAGCACCCAGAGCCTGCAGGAAACGAGCACAACTTGTGCTGGCGGCCTTGCAGGCTGAGCCGCTGGCCCACCCTGTAGAGCTGCGGGGCTGCACCGGCGGAAGCGCCTGTGGCCTTTTTTGGTGGCACTTTCAGATAACCTGTCTGGAGGTTGCCTAGACAGAGAGATGAGAGTCTGCCCTTTCTCCTGCTGCTGTTTCTGTGCCTTTCTAAATACATAGCAGCAGCCGCTGTAACAGCTGTAAATGAAGAGGATTCTCACTGGAAAACACCTCTTCTCTCTAAAACAAACACCTCAATGTTCTTCGTAAAATGTTGGTGCTATGATTCTGTAGCTTTATTTAAAAAACAGGCGAATATTTCTGAACTCATGGTTCAGGTGATTAATTCAATTTGTATTTGATCACACAACAATTATAGTCTATTTTCTGTAATGCTTGAGAAGAAATAAAAGGAATAACTTGCCTGTTTCAAAGTCTTAACGTGACATTTCAGGCATCACAGCACACACCGTAACATCATTCCAAATTAACTTCTCACTTTCTGGCCAGTGGTGTGGTTTTATTAAATCAGCAATTTTCAACTGTTTCCTCAATATGGAAACAGCTAACACCTAACAACTGAACTATGGCTTGGGATAGCCACAGTGTAGTAATCAAGAAAGGAAGTTGGCTGCAGCTGTCTCAAGCCCACTGCTAAAGCATTATGCTTTAAAATCCTGCACAGGATCACACAAATATAACAAAGCACTGTAGCAACAAAATCTGTGGGCTTCTCCACAGCTCTTTGCAAAACCAAATGTGGTTTCATGTATATTTGGCAGAATTTAGTTGTGCTTCATTTCTGATGTCAGTGAAAAATTGGAAAACCTTCCTCATCTACCCAAAGATTTGATGACAGTGGAAGGAGAGATGTTCGGAGCCGGAAAATCCTCTGCAATGTAGCACTGAGTGTGAGCACTGGAATTCACTGGTTGAGGCCTTGGTGTATCGGGTCTAAAATGAGCAGCTGCCAGAGTAGTGTGGAGTAATTGTCCCAGCAAGCCTGGAGGCTGTGGTGACGGAGAGATAGGAACGCGGCCTCAGCACTCACTCTGTGCCCGTGTTTCTCCAACAGAATGGAGAGTTGTTCTTTTCACACGAGGAATCATATGCAGTCCTCACGCTCAGAAGCCACGGAGAAGAGTAAATTCCTCAATGGTGAAGGTGGTGTTGAGCTGGCATGCTTCCTTTATCTGATGTAATGACCAGCTGTATGACCCTTCTGGAAACCACAGGATTTTGCTCTGGCTTGTTTTTTTTTTTTTTTTTCTCCAAGGGGGGCCATGATGATACAACACGTAAGAAAGACCCAACGTGTGTCGGAAAGGGAACAAACACTTCGCCCGGCAGAAGTCAGCACGAAGGGCTGTGGTTTTTTACAGTGCTCCATGTCACTTGTCACACACAAACGTACAGTGGAGTGGTAGGCTCAACAACTGATGCTCACCCATTTGGGGTTGTTTTACCAGCTGGTCATACCTCTTTTCCTCATGAGTGACAGGCATTTGCTTTTGAAGGTTATCCTGGTTTATGTCAAAATAGAGGTAGCATTGGGTGTCCTACTGTACAAGTGTGAGAACAAGACCACCGCGTAGCTTAGCTGCTTGGTTATCTCCTGTGCACAGTCACTGAAATAACACGAAGCCTTTCCATCCAAAAAGAAAACCTTTTGTTCTTCTTTGTTGAAAGATGTCTTTGGACATGCAGTTTATTTGCAACTTGTTTCTTTTCTTTTTCTTTTTCTTTTTCTTTTTCTTTTTCTTTTTCTTTTTCTTTTTCTTTTTCTTTTTCTTTTTCTTTTTCTTTTTCTTTTTCTTTTTCTTTTTCTTTTTCTTTTTCTTTTTCTTCTTCTTCTTCTTTTTCTTCTTCTTCTTCTTCTTCTTCTTCTTCTTCTTCTTCTTCTTCTTCTTCTTCTTCTTCTTCTTCTTCTTTTTCTTTTTCTTTTTCTTCCACCAAATAACTGTGCTTAAAAAATGGAAAATTCTTTAGAGTTCAAAGTTATTGAATTAGCGACATATTTGAATATCTATTAACTTCCTCTCATCATCTGTGCACTTGTGGTTTTCTCACTACAAAAATATTTTATAAAACATGTATCGTAAAAATCCCTCATGTAATTTCTTTTGTTTTCATCAGTTTAAATGCAATGCAGGTTTTAAAATTCATGTATCTTTCAAGCGGAGTTTTAATTCTGGATGAAAAGCTGTTGTGTAAAATAGCTGAGTTTGAATCAAGTCTCCCAGGATTCAAAAATAAAGTATGGGAAATGTTTGCATAATGCTCAAATGTAGCTCTCCTAAAATATCTTTTCCTTTCATTTGTGAGATCATTTTCATGCAAAATATGTAAAAATTAAGGAAAAATGTAAAATGTTCCTTTCTATGCTTCCCTCTGAAAAACAGAAACTCTGCAGTAAGATTTATCAAAACGTGGGGATTTGCATCTTTAAACCAACGGAAAGCCAAATATATGTCAGCTTTAAGTATCTGAAATGGCTTCACAAAGTACTGAAGTGAAGAACAAGTGAGAAGGATTTATATATTACTTTTGGTGGCAGAGTCTTTTCTCCTTTTAACCTATTGCATATGACCCAGTGCTGTCTGCAGTATTATAAGTTTTATTATCTTATATAAAAGTGACAGGAGATTAAGTTTATACCGGAATCGGAGAAAAATGAAGGGAAACAGGCCCTGAAAGATATAGTCTGTTCTGGCATATGGTTGCTGTAAGATATAAATCAATGAACTGCCAGGTAAAATCTGTACCAATTCCAGGAAAAAAAAAAAAAAAAAAAAAGAGAACTCTTTAAAGGACAATTTCAATTGTTGTGTTCATAACCGAGCATAGGATGTAGGCAATTTATTGTAGGCAAGTAGGCATACCCATTTAATTTAATTTACTACAATTAAGGAATTCTAAGGAAGCTATTTAGCAAGAAAAATATTTTTCTACCTATCTCATAAAAATATATATTAACTCTGCTTTTATTCTTATGCCAGGTACAATGTAGGAATACTGAGTTGTGGGATAGACAGGGGAAGGCAACTGCTTTATCCTTTTAATTTGTTTTATAAATGAAAAAAGACCTTAAATCAACAAATGCAAGAAGAGTCGTGACAATCGCATGTTTTGTGTTGTGCCTTCTACCTGCAAAGTGATTGAAATTATTTCCAAGCAAGCACTCAAAATTTGTAACGTTTTAACATATGTGCACATACACATAAAATTTAAGAAATGAACTCAGAAGAATGGCACTTTCCCTCTGGCTGAAATCTAGACTATGGTTTTAAATAGTCTAATATGTACAGAGGCAAGAGAAACCTTTTTGTTGCTGGCTCTCCTTAGGGGAAAAGTTAAAAATTTCAGCCAGTTTCTCAGTGTTATAAAATAAAAAAACAATCAAATTACTGTTGCTTACTTCATCCTGGCTTTGCTCATTAACTCGAGAAGGTTAGCATTCATCAGGACAGGACTGAACAGTGACATGCAGTAAATACGTGTTCTTCCCAAGTAGTAAAATAATAATAATAATAAAAACCCACAAACAACATATTTTAACAAGAAGGCAATATTCTGAATTGTTTGATCAAATGATGCTTTATTATTTGCTGCTCAAAACCTGTATACATTCAATACATTTTATTCTTATCACAAAACATGCAAATCTTCTGTCAAACTTTGGATAATTCTGTTCTAACTAACATTTTCCTCTTCCACCTTGACCTCCCACTGAAATCAGTCTTATGCAAATACTGAACTTAATGAACACGGAGAACCTCCCGAGGTTAGGGGAGAAGATCTGGGCTTGAGAACCTCCTTACTTTGCTATAGGTAAAAACTGAGCAAAGTCAAACCCAAACAGACCTCGGAAAGTAACCTTGGCAATCTTGTGAGAGATCCGTGGAGGGCAGAGGAGAAATGGTGGGATGTTTTTTTTCATTTTTTTTTTTTCCAGCTCTTGAGAGGGTGTTATGCCACCTGTAGTGTTCATATATTAGCTGTTACTTATATTGCTAATGTTGATTACTTCGTAGTGTTTAAAGAACCTGGTCAAGAGGGTTGGGTACTGTGCAAGCAAGGGAGAGAAGCGCAGTCCTACCCCTGGTTAAAGCTGAAACACGTTGAAGGCAGCCCTCTCTGCTGCAGTGGGCTCGACATGGGCCCTGAGGGAGAAAAACCCCTTTCGCCTGTGAATGCAGGTGTGTATGTGGGGTTGGCGGTTGTTAGCTTTGGCATTTTACCACGCTACACATCTGCAGGAGTTTGTACAAATTGATGCATCTCCTTAACAACAAATTATCATTACAAATTGTAAAGATGTGTCTAAAAAATTTAACAGCTGCATATACAGTAGAAAAGTAATTATTTAAAATGTATTTCTATATATTTATTTGCACGTGAAAGACTCTATGATCTGTCAGTTATATCTATGTTAGTGCAGATCTAGTTATCCAGATCTAGCTGAGCAGTCATTTCTGTGTGTGTATACAAACACACATGCATACCTATATGTAGAAATAAGGTAATTTAAAGACCATGGTCTTTAAATTTTAATTTCAACTCATTTCGATAACACATCCATTGTTTGATGCAAAATGTACATGCAGGTTTTAAAATGAGGGTGAGATATCTTAAACTGAATGTACATGTATGTGTTTCGTATGCCGATCTATAGCAAAGTCTGCAATGAACAAATACCAGTGTACATGAACATACATATCTATGTAGATGTATCTAGATACATATGTAGATACACAAGCATGCATGCATATATAGACATAATATTTTGTATATGGATGTATAATTCATGGTTAATTTTTAAAAAATAGTTATTTTTTTTAAATATATGCTTTTTAAAATATATTTTTGCATATGTGTGTATACACTTTTGCATTCAGACATCAAATAATACATCATTATGCAAGAAATTACAATGCTTATTTTAAACTAATGAATATTAGTTATGTATGTATAGAAAATTGATACTTTATGACTATATCCAAATGTGCAGACGGTCAAAAATGTCCAAGCAGAAACAGAGAAAGGGCTACTCTTTCTGGAAAGAGATTGCAATCTTTGTTAGAGATTGTAAATAAAAGAATACTTCATATTTTATCAGCCAAAAAAAAAAAAAAAAAAACCAACACCAAACAACAAAAACAAAGCAAAACAAAAGAATCGAAGAGTTAAGCCTGCAAAAAAAATCTACAAAAATATGTTGTAAGTGCCCTTTTGATTTGTCTCAAACTTCAAGAAAGGTGAACTGTGTTAAAAGAGGATGTGGCATGAAAAATTTGAAGTGGTTTGGGGCCCAAAGCTGCAAACCTTTCCACATGTGAATAATTCTACACACACAGTAGTCTCATTGAAGTCAATTATCAAATTTTATGCAACCTAGAATATCGATCCATCAGCTCGGTCGCAGTGCAGTTAGGCTTGTGGGGGACATTTGCTTTATAACTGGGAGTCCATTCTGATACACCGGGTGGCTTTTCATGGGTACGGACAATAGCACTGTAGTCTGCATGTAGCGCTTTATCCATGTTCATCTCCAAGCATATCTGTATGTCCATCTGGACCCAAAAGTAGTTCTATACCAGTGGTGAATATATATACTTACATGTATATGTATATATATGTGTGTGTGTGTGTGTACCAAACCAGAGCTATGAGGGAATGCAGACGGACAGATGGTTGGCAAATGTCAATGCTCGAACACACACACACGTGTGACATTTGCACATCAGCTGCTCCGTTTCAGGCCGCATGTGTGCTGAGACTCAAGAATTTCTTCACTGTTTAAGAGCAGAGAAGAAAAGCTATCACAGAGGAGGGTGGGAAGGAAGGTGACATACCCCGTATCGTACAGATGGAAATGCTTGGTAAGTGCAAGAGCATGTGCAGCACGTTGGGCACGACATGCTGCTCCATTTCTGCTGACTTTGGAGGGTATTGGGCCAGGCTGAGGATGGCACATGGATCAGTTGGCTGTGAAGGGGTTAATTCCCTACAACAGGCTTACCCAAATTTTACTTTGGAGAGGATGCAACCTTTCTCCTGAAAATGGGTCAGTTTTTAAAAAGCCTTGTAGCACCTCGAATACTGCATAGTCTGTAATTTACTCTGTCATGCCATAAACACGGGAAAAAAAAAAGACTTCAGACTCATAGATTGAATTTTGCAGCAGGTACTTAACACAGCTGAATTGAATTCTGTTGGATTTAGGATCTCTGACTGATACAAGAGAGTCTTACAGAGTTTTTGATAATTTTTCGAGTAGTTCTAATTACTTATGTTCATGCCTAATCTGTAAGTAGCTGAATTAAGGTGTGATTAGTCACAAATAAAGGGCTCTTGAAGATAAAATAAGTATTTTCTTTATTTAATTGGTTAACTAAAATGAGAGTTGAATAGTTTTTCTCAGTGACTATAGTAAATTGAATAGATCTTCAGAAGAGTCATTATCCATTGCTTATATGTACTAATTATGGTACTGTTACTAAAGTAACGAACTACCAATTTTTAATTTAAACGACAACATTATGCAGCTTTATACTTATGTTCATCTTTGTAAGCAAGTGTGTAAATATGTACATTTACTTACAAGAAAAGCTTTCATCCATTTACTTGGACTTCATATATCATTCCAAATAGCATTGGTCTGACTTTGTCATTGTTTCATAGCAAGATTCCCCGGTCTCAATATGAGGGTTTTTCTTTTAAATCTGATGTCTTGTGTTCCCTGGTTAATAACAAAGTTGGCAACGTGACTGAATATTTGATCATAAAACCTTTTCTTCAGTTTCAGTTGTTAAAACTGCCAAACAAAGAAACTGAGGTTTTTATTTTCAGGTTTTGTATTGATCCAGCAGTGATTTTTGTAAAGGTTCCTAAGAAAGTGTTGGTCCATTCTTCAAATTTGATGAATTAGATTTTTTTTTTTTAGAATTTCAGTTTTACATTTTTTTTTTTCCAAAATAAAACATTGAAATTCTAAAAGAAGAACAGAATTTCAGTTTGGCGAATAAGGGAATGACAGAAAAATTTCTAGGTATTTATGACTGCAATTTTTTTTTATTTTTATTTTTTACTCTGGAAGAAAATTGTTTTTTGCGATGAGATGAGATGAGATGAGATGAGATGAGATGACATGACATGACATGACATGACAAGACATCCTGACTTTGACCATATGGACTCGTTGCATGTTGCTTGCTCTTCTAGCTTTAGGAAGCCACTGCGGGTACGATTGTACTTAGGGATAAAATATCTGTATAGCGGCTCTCATCCAAGCTTCTCTGCATCTTCATAATTCTTTAGAATAGAAAAACACATTGAGAGATAACCTGGCAGTTAATCTGTCTATATCATAAATACACCAGGTGACTGAAGCACCAGCAACCAAATAACCTGCTGTCTTGCTCTTGGGCCAGGGAATACGGATGGATGCTGCGGTTGTCTGCTTGGAAAGTGAGTGGGTTGAATGCAGATTTTTTTGATGGAGTAGTTTGGGGAAAATATGCAGCATCTTGCAAAGGTGTGGGCTGTGCGCCAGTTCCCCTTCATGGCAGCGGTACCACCACGGAATGGCACTGTGGACTGAAATGGTGACGCTGAGAAGATGAGAGGCTATTTCCTAGACTGACAAGGCCGGGGTTACTTAGTACTATAGACCAAAATCATTTTAAAATGGGGTCAAAATACAGGAGGTAGCTAACATGAATGTCAGAGCATCAGGTTAATGATTACATGACAGGAAACTGCAGCAAGGGGCCAGCGGCTTGCAGACCAGCAGCAGGCTCCAGGCAGGCCGCAGCTGATGTACGAGTCTGCAGCAGCCCTGGGCTGCGGCAGCACAGGCCCCTGCAGCAGTCTGGAGGTTTGTGTCTGAACAGAGCAAGTACAGTTTGCCCATGGAGTTGAAGACATGGTAGCATGATGTTGGTGACCTGGTGATCCAGACATTCCACAGTGTCCATGGGGACTTCGTAAGGGGGGCCAAATATCTCCCTGCTGCATCTTCTGGGTGCTGCCCCTCACAGTTTGTCTGACTTTTCTTGATTTTCTGTCAGACCTCCTCCTCCTTCCCCTTCTCCTCTTCCTTCTCTTCCTCCTCCTGCTCACGGGAGTTGCTCTCAGGCCCCACCTGCACCCTGCAGCACTCAGGGCACCCATGGAGGTGAAGGTATAAAGCCGTGCGCTGTTCTGGTCAGTGACAATAGTCTCCGTATCTCCTTCCTCTCCTTAAGGGCCTCTAAGCAAGAGACACACTTGAAGTTTTTACGTATCTGCAGTGCAGTTGGAATGAGCATTGATTATAACCAACACAGTGGAGATGTGCTGTAGACACGCTTCTGCAGACCCCATCTCCGTGTGAGGTGGGACTGCGCGAGGATTAATGCATGCAGGCAAAGCCAATATGTGCAATCGAGCATTGCACAGCCACTGGAAGTCTCTCCAGTGGTTTTCAACCTTTATTTTTTTTTATTAGTACAAATATTTTTACTTCCTTGCAACATCAGTTTTCTTCAAGAGCTACTGTACACAGTGTTCAAGATGAAAAATTAGCCTGCTTTCATCCTGATATCAACAGGAACTGTACTAAGACATAAATGTGGTAGGGACCGGATAATGACAATAATAGCATGTTAATTGCTTTAACTCTCTGAAGCATTTTGTGGCTGCCAGATCAGTGCAGTATCTGAGAAGCCTGTTGTGTTGCCTGCATGATTTTGATTCTGTATGAGCTCATCCCTTCCGAATCCCAGCCTACCTGGTGCTGCACAATACACAAGAGAGGGTTTTGAAATCAGGAGATCCTGACCCTTTAGCTTTTCTCCCATCATAAGGCATTGTCCGCTCCCTGCAGGTGTTTCACCACAGTGAGCCATGCTCACAGTAACCTTGTAGTAGAAGTCAGAAATGTTTCAGGCAGAAATTAAAATCCCATTTGGTTCAGCCAACACACTTACTCCTTCTGATACAAGCAGTCCTGCTTTTGTGCATTGGTAGATTTGTTTCAACAAACATTAGATTAGTGTTTTGCGGATGTATTTTCATGTGAATCCTCCACCCTCAAGGAGCCTGGAGCTGCTCTGCTCCTCCTCCCATACTGTCGCATCCCATATCATATTCATCCACGACCACATGTGAGGCATTTACCTGTGTGGGACTGCTGGGCTGAGCAAAGACAGCCAAATGCACAGCATCAGGACCAGGCCTGAGGCAGCTTGCTTGAAAGCAGTGAAACAGGACCTCGTGATAGGAATAAAATCCATGGGTACGAGCACTGCAGCATCGTGCTGTCCAGAGGGATCCCACAGAGCAGCTGTTGTGGGGCTCTGTCACGGCCCTGTGGTGCTGTCCGTGCTCTCAGGGAAGGACAGGCCACAACTCTGCTCTCTGCCTCCACCAGAAACCCCAACCCTGCAGGCTGTGAAGGGTTTTGGGGAGGTGGCTGCCTCTGCTGTGGGTGCCTGGGGTGATGCCTCTGTCATTACCTCAGGGCACTGTAACCTCACACCCGCGTGAGGCCCTCTGCTTCAGACAGAGGGCGAGAAAAATGGGAAAGCGAAGCAAAGCATTGCAGAGACATAGTTTCATAGACAATACGGTATCTTTGGAGAAACTGGGTTCTATCCGAAACTGTGCAAGAGTATGCTTCGAAGCTAATCCCCAAATACATAGGGTCGCTATTCATAATGACTGTATCAGAATTAGACATAAATTCTCACACTTGACATTATAAAAGCTCTCACCATATTATTTAAGTAAATTTTTTGTTTTTACAAGTGATGAAACCATACATCGAAATAGTGTAAAAGAAAATACACGTTTCTGGAATTACAACATAGACTTGATAAAATTGGTAAAATAAGGCAAACCAAAGTGTTGGAACAAATCCTGCAGTAGGTTAGACTCAACTGTCCATGATTAGAAGGTTTTGTGCAGTCTTTTAATGGGTGTAGTATGCTGGACTGTCAGAGCAGGATTGTCATATATAATATGAGAAAAGGGAACAAAAAGCTTTTGCAAATATTTACACAACCGGCTGTATACTGGTGCATAGCAGCGCCCTGTACTGGCCTGTCCTCTAAAGGACACAGTTTTCTACTGATGTCTCATCTAAAGGTTTTTCCACTAATTGAGATGAACTTGTATAATTATTTTAACTCATCCTCTCCTATCCTGAGGCTGTGTCAGTGACAGGCTATGTGCATAGTTTAGAATAGCTCTTCAGTATCCCAACAATACGAGCTGATGCCTGAACTCCAGCAAGCTGCGAACAAAAGCAAGATGGGGACCGCTGACTGCAGTCTGTCCTCTGGAGCAGAGTAGGTTATGTGCAGTGCATTTTTATAGACCCAAAACAATTTGCTTTGAAAACGTAGCCGCGCTGTCACGCTATTTCATCTTTTATGATTGCGTGTGTCGACTA
The DNA here is from genome assembly GCF_965140915.1 of Aythya marila. NCBI lineage: Eukaryota > Metazoa > Chordata > Aves > Anseriformes > Anatidae > Aythya > Aythya marila. Next base: position 52,765,875 of record NC_139045.1, on the reverse strand, counting down.
GCTATGTACACTAGCTCTCAAAACCCTTTTTTTCGGCTTTAATCATTTATATATTTTCTTTTCAAAATAGCTAACAAAATCAGGCCTGGTTATCTTCAAGCTGAGTAACAGAACAGTCTTTTTATCCATCTTCTTCTATTTTGGCTTTTATGAAATTTATGATTTGTCGGCATTTGTGAAAAGTCATGCTTCGGGCATTCCAACTTTTTCCCACATTCAAATATAAATAAAATAATGAGGCTAAAGGCATTAAAGACTACTTGCACCAAAGAAATGTTTGTTCCAAGGAGAAGACCTGGTACACGCTAACTCTCCTGTGAGCACATGCTTTTTTCTGAATCACACACTACCAGCTTGTGGTGAATGGTGGTGTTTTAAAACTGTACTGCTGACACAGTTTTGAAGTAGAATACCCCATAGGAAAGATGATGATGCACTTAAGTAGTTGGACCACATATCCTGTGCGTACTTTTTGAATTGTCATAGCTGGATTTTTTAAATACCTTCTCTAATTCCCTTGAGAGCTTGCTTGGGGAATGGAGTAGGGCTCAGATGAAGCATGAAAAGCGAATTTCCAGTGGCCGCCACCCCACCTTTAACTCACGGGGCAGCTCGTTTCCCAGCAGGCAGGAATGAATACCTGCCTCAGCCTCTATCCTGCTTCCCAGAAATGAGCTGAGATGACGAGCGTGTGGCCGTGCGCGCAGGCCAGGAAGCGCCGCCTGTCGCAATGTCTCCTGCAGATCCTCGTCACCCTGCCGAGCACAGAGCTGCCCCACAGCCTCGGCGCCGCCTCTATAAAGCAACGTGCTCCAGCCAGGCCCTCACACATCGTCTGTTGGCCGGGGTGTCGGGTGGGAGGAACGCGGGCACGCCGGCAGCACGGAAGGAGGTAGGAGGCCGCCTTGTTGCAAAATGGAAGGAGGGGAGTTGCCAGCAGCAGTTGTCAGCGCCTGTGCCATGTGCTCTCTAAGCTTGCCCAGCACTCTTCTCTTCTTTCCCTTTGTTTTTCCCCTCTGTGAAGTAAGACGAAACTCTGAGCGTACTCGAAATGTGCGGTGGTGGGGTTAAGGTGGCAAACCTGGAGAGCGTTACTGTAAGGTGGTGGAGATGCGTCTGGTGGCCCTCATTCATTTCTGTGCAAACAACCCACAGTCCGACTTCTCTGTCCATATGTGACAGAGACAGAAATATATTGCCTGTGTAACGCTAGCAGGAAATTTTGAAATTATCCAGCGATATTTTGTTTTAACCAGTTTTGTTGAGCAGAACTAATTTTCCTTCGGTTTTGCAGTTGGTGAATTTTGTAGCGTTTTGTGTGCAGCCCCGTGTGAGCAGCGAATCTTGCACACAGCCAGTGGGGAAGAGACAAATGCTTTCAAAATAGGAAAATTTTACTGAATGCTGGCAGGAGCTCAAAAGCAATTGCACACTACGAAGAGTTACTCTCAGTTTGGTTTTTCAAGAGACTAAATGTCAGGGCAGCTGCATCTCCTTCAGATGAAATTGTCTGACTGGGGCAACACTGGTGGTGTGGCTTGCTTTGGCTCGTGTTATCTTGCTTGTTGGAAGTGATTTGTAAGAAACATTTTGAACTTTTTTTGGTATTTTCGCTGCGCATCCCACATTTCTTTTGAAAACTGTTAAGGTTCATGTCAGTCAAGATCTGCATCTGAGGTCTTTCCTCGTCGCAAGCAGTTTGGCATCGCTGCTCATTATAGGATTGCTTACATAGTCAAATCAGTTCATGAAGTGATATTTTTTTCTTCTCATGGCTGTCTTTAGGGGCAGGGCTATATTTTCAAGGGAATCTGAACTGATGGGTTGGGAGGAATTCAGGATTTTTGCAGTCTCGATGAAATTCAGAGGCAGGAAATGTCTCACTAAAAGCAGCTCAGTAAGATTGTACCAAGTTAACTTGATTTTATTAGTTCTTTAGAAAACTGGAGGGAAAAAACAGCTGGTCTCAGTGCAGAACAGCAGGGGTGATAGGACTGTTATCCCTGTGAAGCATCAAAAAGGCAGCTACATACGCTGCCGGCTGGGAGGGACGGCAGGGTTCAGCGTCCTCCATGTGGGGTAATCCCCACGGCCGTCCAAGGATGTGTCCAAGGAACTTTATCTTGATGGAAAATAACCTGTTCACTGTGGGTTGCAAATGTTAAATTTTATTTTTACTCTTCCAGAAACATCGCTTGACTCACTGAAGAATTAAAACTGACAGCACCGCAGAGCCGTGTGGGAGAAAAGGGGATTTTAGACTCAAGTGACACAATCAAGTCTTGAGGAGTAAAGACATTTGGATGGGTTCTCACCAAATAGAAGTTATCTAGAGAGCCCCCAAGACCACTGCATCTCTGCATCGTGCTTCTGCTGTGCCGAGACAGTGCTCTTGGCCCTGGACGTTAACAAAATGCTGGATTCAATCAAGTGTGTGCTGGTGGGGGACTCTGCGGTGGGGAAAACATCTCTCTTGGTACGTTTCACCTCCGAGACTTTTCCAGATGCCTACAGACCCACTGTGTATGAAAATACCGGAGTGGATGTCTTCATGGATGGAGTACAGATTAGCCTCGGTCTCTGGGACACGTCTGGCAGCGATGCCTTCAAAGGCATTCGCCCCCTCTCCTACCAGCAGGCAGATGTGGTGCTAATGTGCTACTCGGTGGCGAACCACAGCTCCTTCCTAAACCTGAGGAACAAGTGGATCGGCGAGATCCGCAACCACTTGCCCCGCATCCCCGTGCTGGTGGTGGCCACTCAGACTGACCAGCGCGACACGGGGCCCTACCGCTCCTCCTGCATCAGCCCGATGGACGGGAAGCGGCTCGCCCAGGACGTGCGAGCCAAGGGCTACCTGGAGTGCTCTGCCCTCAGCAACCGCGGCGTGCAGCAGGTGTTCGAGTATGCCGTGCGGACAGCAGTCAACCAAGCCAAAAGGCAGAACAGGCGGAAGCTCTTCTCCATTAACGAGTGCAAGATCTTCTGAGGGCTGCCGGCGGTGGTTTCGCCTGCGTTCGTTCTCTCTGTCTTCTCACAGAGACACTGTGGCAGAGATAACGGGGGGTGAACCAAAGGAGGACTCCTGGCAGGACCACAGTGCAGGTGCCCCTGCTAAGACAGATGCGTGCTCTCTCTGATCTGTTCCCCCACCCAACACACACACGGGCACTATCTAAAAATGACGGGTGCAGGGGAATGCAGCCCTGTGCTTGGACTTTGCTGTCCTGGACTGGAGGATTTACGGACCATAGCCGTGCTGATTTTGTTACTGGTGTTCCTCAGTTGGTGGTTTGTTTGCATTTATTTAATGACAAACTTCTGCCTGGATCAGCCTCCCCTTGATATATCTATGTAGAGATTTTTTTTTTTACTCTAAGAACTTAACATATAAAACATGACCGTTGTATATCTATTTAAAAGAGTCTTGTTTTTGCTGTTGTAAAATCCTGACACTTTGTTTTCGTATTTTGGAAGTTCTTCCTCATATTTTGGAAGTTCTTCCTCTACCTAACCACAGAAGCAAATCATCCATACAATAAATGGCCTGCAGGCAAGCCGACCACTTCTTACACATGCCTTAGTTACTGCACAACAGTGACTGAGCCCAGCATGTCCAGCGTAGGAGCAATTAAAACGTATTTGGTAGATATTTGTTAGTTGTCCCATGGCCTTGTGAGATTTATATTGTTATCATAGTCCTCTTCCTAGGAAAATGGAGACCACCTCAGGTCAAAAACAGGATGAAACAGGAGGAACATAACTCAATTCTTCCTAGACCTGACCTAATTACAACCCCAGAAGGGCTGGCTTGCAGTCAGGGCTTGTTTAGACACATGGGTGGGGTGGCAGAGACAAATCTGTACTATCTTCACCTCTCATGTCTCCGACATAGTTTTGGAGGCAAACGATTTCATTCTCCAGGGATGAAAGGTATTTTTTCATGAGCACTAAAATTCTCACAATATTTTAGTACATTTTTTAATAAACTGTGGTTTTAGTGAAACCAGTGACCTACTATAGTAAAAAACTAAGTACGTGGCAATGTTGAACGTGCATATTTAGAAGGCTAAATAACATTTTTGGGGGGTTTGAATGGTAAGAGTAACTGCCTGGGTTCTATGAAGCAAAGCAGGTTTTGCACCCTGGGGAACTTGGCAGGTCTGAGCATCAAATCCTGGCATACCGGCTTGGGCCAAGCTACCCTCCTGCACAGAAAGCCAGGCTAAGGAGGTGGAAACTCCGGGTGTCTAAGAGGACTCTGCTGGAAGATGTAGGGGGTCAACCTGCCCTGTTGTACATTCCTTGTGAGCTGTGGTGCCCCCTTTTCCTCATGTTATCTGCACCAAACCCGCTGCCCCACATCATCCCTCGGATTTTGCAGACCTGTCTCATCTGTAAGGTTTCTGCTGCCCTCCCTGTTCTTCAGCTAGCTCAGAACTTCAACTAACTCAGAACTGGCCCTTGAGGGGCCTATAGCACACTGCCATGGAGGATGGTGTACAAAACCGTAGGATGATTCTCCTTCTCCGTGGGGAACCCAAGAGAACGAGCAGCATCTGTTCTGACTAAACCCTGACTCATGTGTTGCAACAGGAATGGATGCAATGGCTTTTCTAAGTCAAATCCAAGGTGGGAATTCAGGAGTTACCCTACTGAGAAAATAATCTATAGCTGGGTTCTAATTTACCTATAGTTTATCCCTAAAAAATCAGTTGTGTGCTCTTCTCCATGCTCTGTTATACCTCTGAGCTTCTCCATAAAGAGAAATTCCAAATGAAATCGTCCTCCTCCAAATCCTAGAGAAGATCTCATTTGTGATGTAGGTGAGCAAGTATCTGCATCATGATCACCTTGAATAGCAGTGGTGTGTAGGACACTTGAAGTTGTAGTCACGACAGCTCCCAGCCTGGTGAATGTTTACCACTCATCGACCTTATTCCAAGGGAGGCTTCTGGTCATTAAAACATGTTGGACTCATGTGAGGTGTCTATATCAGCTTCAAATCTTTGCAAGCTTCTGCATCTGAGTACACAAGATGAGGGCTCCCATCACAACCCATCTTTCCCGTACTCCTCTCTTTCTGACCCCTCTCTTTTTAAAACTTTAAGTGTATATTGCAAATCCTTTGCCCCCTGAAACACTAAAACTGACGTGTTTGTAAAAGAACCCGAACCGCCTGATAACTTATGCTGTGTTACGGAAGTAGCTAGGTATTTGCAGTCTTCAGTTAAAAATATTTTGGCTTTTGGAAGAAATGTTTCTATATCTCAATTCTTGTAATGCGTCTTCACCGAAAGTTTTTTTTTTCCCCTCAACCCTAATTTAAAAGTAGCCATTGTTACTGTTTGAACATTAAAGAACATGTGCAAAATATCACTCTTGTTATGGTCCCTTTTTCACTACCTGATTTAATGTCTGTTTTCATCAATGTGAAACATTTTTTGAAACATTTTTTGCCAGCATGTTCTATTATATGGTGGTGTGTGTGTGTGGTCTGTCTTTCTTTCTTTCTTTCTTTCTTTCTTTCTTTCTTTCTTTCTTTCTTTCTTTCTTTCTTTCTTTCTTTCTTTCTTTCTTTCTTTCTTTCTTTCTTTCTTTCTTTCTTTCTTTCTTTCTTTCTTTCTGTTAAGCTTTGCTTACAACAATTTATGCTGCTGTTTTTATGTGTTGACAAACAGTAACTGCTATGCCAGGATGCCCTGCTATGGTATCCATCACAGGATGCTGGGATTTGGGGAACAGAAAGCTCCAAAGAATTGTTGTGTCAGAAAAAGCTGGATGAAAATGTTCACACCATAATTCAAAATCCCATTCTATCTATATTGGCTTCACAAAGCTTGTGATAATATGTTATAAAATGATGAATTTTTCATTGCAACTTGCTGAAGCAAAATGGATGGGCCTCCCTGAGCTGGCAATATGGGATGCAGAGGGAATTCAGGAGTGGCTTGATATACTCTTCGCTGTGCATCCTAGAGCTGGTGTGAACCCACTGAAAGTTGGCTGAAATTTAAAATCAAATTGAAGAGAGCAACAGGGGGATTTGGAGTAACAGTCACAGAGGGATCTGGGTTTGGCATTATGCAAAAAAAAGAACTGTTTCCAATTTTCACAGCCTGCTTATTTTCAGGCTCTCAAAGCTAAAAGGCACTTTTCATTGGGAACAAACTGTGAGACACATTATTTCAGTGTCCATAATTATGCGGCTTTCGCTGGGCTGATGTGCTCAAAACGTGTGGCAGCTCAGAAGCAGAGTGACATCTGGACGTGGCAGATTCTGGCAGAAAACCCTGCTGGGTCCAGGCGGGCACTGCTCGTGCTGTAATAGCACCGCAGCCTGCATGGACCCGCGGACCCGCACAGCACCTTGCCCATGTCCACAGCCAGCCCTGCGGGAGGACAGACAGACAGACAGACAGATAGACCTGCTCTCTCCTCAGGCCTCATCCTGATCAGAGGCTGACCAAAGCCCTGCGATGCCAGGCTGAATGCTCCTGCCAAAAAAGCGCCGCCAGCGCAAATCACATAGCTGCTTCTCTTTATTTCTGAGAAATACTAATCTCTATTTGAGTGATTCAAGATGTTGGGCCACCTCCTGTTTTCTCTCTCTCTTTTTTCTTTAGATGAAAAGATATTTCCTTTCAACGCTCTGAATTATGCAAACTTGAAAATGTCACTCAATGTCCCCCGCCGGATTTGGCCGAGCAGCTCACTGGGGTGGAGCCAGCGCTTCTGCAACCGCGCCGTATATGCGGTGCGGATGGCAAGAGGCGGGATGGACAGCTTATAACTCCCCCAGAAAAACATACCAGGGTTATTTTGTCAGCGTCACTTGGGCAACGGGGTCCCTGGGTACAGCTCTGTGGTAAAAACCCAGTGCCAGTATTCAAAATACATTCAAATGACAGCTGGGCAAAAGCGTTTGGCTTCTGAAATGAGGTGCAGCCTGGTGGCTTGAGCTGCTCTGGCCAAGAGGAGGAACCTTGCCCAAAAGTTCCCTTTCTGACGTTTCAAACTTTTCACTTTATTACTACTTTGTTGCTAAATTAACTTTGTCTTACTATTAAAATAGGTTGAAAATAATGAAAACAAAAAAAGAGAGAAAATATTTGAAGCAAAATGAGAACAGCAACAGCACCGCTGTTTTCATTGCTATATGACTTCTCGTTTTGACAGAAAAAGATCCTTTTGGGTCACTATTTTTTTAATGCATTCTGCAAATTAGATAAAAAAGTTTAATAGATACACAATTATGATTAGAACTGGAAACTATTATTTTGCAAAGTATGGTAAGTATGGCCTACGTTAAATACAAATTTCACAGCCTTTTTGTACTTACTTGATCTATGTCATATGACATAAATATTTTTTAAGATTAAATAATTAAAATGTTTCATATCCCCCCAGTTTTATATGGGAAATTATTTGAGCTTGTTAGATGTAATTGCTTTTGTTTTGACAGTCCAATATTTGCAATTAATAGTTTGCAAATATTTCTGTAATTTTTAGGTGTACTCTGCAATTGCTAAGGTGTCTGACCACATACTAGCGAATGCTTGTGCTGCATTAACACCTGTTGTCTTTTTATACATGCTACCACCATGAAATAAATCACCACAGGGATCAGATGTGAAGAACAAAGAAATGTCAGCATCTGACATCTCAGCTTTCCCTGTATTACCATTGTATCCAAGTGAGTACAGCTATCAAAATAATTTCAAATAAATGGGGAAGTTCATGTCCCCTCACTCTTTCTCCTAATGCCTCTCTGACAGAGGGCCCAAGTGTTGGTGACAAGGATTAAAAATAAAACAAAACATTTCAGAAGATCAGAACAGCCTGTCCCTGCCTTTGTGAGTAAGTTAACCACTTCGACTTCATTAAAAGTCAGGTCAGCCTCTGGAAACAAGCCGGATATACATGCAGTTGGGTTATCTGGACAGCCTTGTTAGAAAACGCTCTCTAAACACTGTGATGAACTTTTTCCTCTGGACGTAAGGAAGCACGTTTTATGTCTCAGAGATCTCCCTCACAGCTGTAAGTGAGAAAAACCCAGGTGAGTTATCACGGTGCACCTGCTCTAACTGACCTCCTGCGTGTCCTTCACATTGCACTCTGAGCAGCCGGCTGTGCAGAACAAACTTCAGGGAGCAAACAACCCTTTTGCACATTTAGGTGTTTATGTTGCCGTAACTGCTTAACTGTAGCCATGGTGGCCAGCATGGTTCCTCCTGCCCGCGGGCACCAGGATGGTGAAGGAGCAGCACCACCGTAGGGCAGCCCTGCCTGCACAGCCAGGGGCAGGGAGATGGCCCTGGCCAAAATCTTCCCTTCATGGCATGTCCCTTTCTGGCACCTTCCTTGCAGAGTCCCAGGTTAGTAATTAGCAAAGAAACCAGAGCTGTTTTTGCCTTTCTAGTTATGAAAAAGTGAATGAGCGACGTCTTGCACCTTCCACAAGCAGCCTACATGAGGCTCACTGAGGATTTCTCTCACCGTTTCTCTCCCCCCGTGCAGAAGTCAGCATGATTCATGCCGGGGTGGAGCAGAAGGGCACAAGCATGTGTGTGTCAGTGGTTGTTTCTGTCTCTGGAAAAGAGGAAGGAAACGACGACCGATGCCTCTGCACGGTGTGAGGTGCTCGCCTGCCCGCACCGGCAGCATTTCCAAGAAGCCTCTGAGGGGGTGCCCCGGGCCTGCACCGTCCCCACAGAGCAGGACGGCGGCTCCTGGACATGAGGCATTTCCCCGTGGCCGGGGCTGCCTCCCCACAAAGTCCCATTGCTGTTTTTGTGCCAAAAAGGGAGAGGTTTTTGGAGGCTTTACTTCTGCTCACTGCCTGCTGCAGAGGCTTGTGGTTGGGCTCCGCTCGGGCTGTGCTGCCTCTCAGCTGTCAGGTCAGGTACAGGGAACGGGTGCTCATCAGCCTGTCCCATGAATTAATTATGTAGGAACAACTAGAAGGAGACTTCTGTGTCTTAACACTGATAACACTCAAGCAACTGCTGAATTTTCTCTTTCTCAGAATACTCTGCTCTTTTTATATATGAAATGCTAGCTGACTTTTTGGCTTTTGTTTGTCTGCCACCATAACATCAGGTCTGCTACTTAAAAGCCAGCGCCAGAGCCATGAATGATGCTGGGTTCAACACAGCATGCACCTGAGTAAGGGCTGAAGGTCACAGGATTACATAAGAGACTGGTTTAGGTTTCACATGGATCCTGGGCATTTAAATACACACATATATTTAATTATCATATGGTATATGGAATTTATACCAGTATTTGATCTGTCATAGAGCTGTTGAGCAGCTAAGCTAAAGCTGCAGTCTCAGCTCATGATTTGGGCATTGGATTAGACAACTAATGTTGCTGTTTAATCCCTCTCCCATCACCGCCTTCATAAAGCCAGGCCAAGTCCAGTTCAGTCAATGGAAAGCTTTTAAATGTAGCCAAGTTTTGGACTTGGTCTGTGCAAGACCGAACAAGCAACCTACAGAGATGCAAATCTGAACCAACTGTTGATGCAATCAGCCTGAATCAGGGATTAATTCAGGATCAGCTTGACCAGGTCCTAGTTCTGAAAAATGTTTCTGGTGATGACTTTGACCTGCAGAGTTTGCTCTGGATGGTTTTGTGACACAGCTGCACAGTACTGGGGCTCTGCAGTGCTTCAGTTAACTGCAGGCATAGGGAGGAGGACAGAAAGAGAAGGGACAGTATATACGATGCACTGACCCCTTTACTATTCTACCAGATTGTAATCACATCTGTCAACCTAATGCTCTTCTTAATTGCATAAAGCACAGGTAATGGGCTGAGCTAATGTCTCATTCATTAGAGACACGTTAGAAATCAAACTGAAGGAGTAATGCTGAGCATTGGGAGCAGGAAACAGAGGGAGCATCACTCCACCCTTACCCCTAAATGCTCTTTCTGGACCACACTCTTACAGCCTATAGGGGCTGCTGCTAGAGGCTTTGTGTGTGCTGCAGGGACAGTCTTACAGTAAGGTTGTAGTGACCAATCCATAGGTTTTACTGAAATCTGATCACCTTGAAAGTGGTTCAGTTCCCTTGTTGAGTGAACAAAAGGAATTCCACACAGCTGGAACAAAAATTTAGGTTTAGCAAGACTGGTGAGAGCAGCCATGAGGTCAACAACTATGACCTTCGCACTGTTAGAATTTAACCCTTCCATGATTAAAAAAAGGGAAAGAAATTACCAATGATGTTCTCTAAATTGTTCCACTGGGATAGGAAATATTTTTTTTTCTGTGGTGGGAACAGAGAGAGATACCCATACATAGTCTCAACCTCCCTATGTAGTGCAAAGCATAACTCAAGGAGATTAACTCAAGGAGAGGAGCTTCTGACTCTAGTCCACTTCTTCCACAGATTTCCACCTGGCTGCCAGGAGAACTGATGAGCTGCTCTTGCTCTGGAACATCACCAAGGTTTTGGCTCTGTAGTGTGCTGGGATTTAGCCTTTTTAGTTTTGCCTGACTACTCAGAGATATGTAAAGAAAATGAGCCACTTTCATCCAAGAAATTCCCCTCCTGCTTTCATAGTTGATGCATGGATGGCTGATGCATAGCTGACTCCCACTGCTGAAGGTGTCACAGTTTAACTTTTAATTTGCAGGCGAAAAAAATCCTATGAGCCTTGCCTCACAAAAAGAAGATTAGTTGGGATGTTGCTGTCCTCCCCTGAGATGAACTAGTTCTGGTGGACTCGATGTTTACAATAGGTGTCAGCCAGTGCTGGTGGAGTAAAGTAACCACATGGCAGAGATTGGAGGGTTATCACTGTATTGTCTATCAAATACACGAGCAGTCAGTAAGGCTTTAAGCAGAGAGTAAAAGCAGCACATGAAGACAGAGATGGGTTCTGAAAAGAGCTAAGCCAGAAGGGGCTGGTTAACTGGGTTTCTAAAAAGAGACTAATGTCTGACTGGGATTTGGGACAAATTACTCAGGGATGCTATTGAACTATCTGGTATTCATCAAGCAGAGGAGCTTGGGTTCCTGCAGGGTAGTGCTCTGACACCATGCATGTGGCAGAAGGAAGAAAAAAAAAAAGAGTGTGAAAACTGGAAATATTTACCTTTATGAAAATATCTACCTTCTGTTCCATTAAATTAGTTTGCAGAGCTGCGTGACTAACAAGAGGAGCTACAAGTGTGCCAGGTATGAAGCATGAGATGCAGGAGGAGCAGTGGACCCACCACTTCACAGGAGCCTGCAAGCACCAGGAGAACATACCTGGGGCAGGATGAGGAGAAGAGAAAGCCAGGGAGCTCAGAGGCATTCTTCATGAGCGCAGTGGACAAAGCAGCAACAGGAGATGAACAGACAAGTCAGCATGAATATGAGAGGAAATTACATTCATTTCTGTACAGGTCAGGGGTACGTAAGCGACTGCAGTGCTAAATAATTATGTAACACTTAAAAAAAATCCCTGAGCTGTGGAAAAAAAAGCTGTGCCAGGGTCTCTGAGGGCTTGCAGGTATATAAAAAGATAGGTTTTGTTAAAAATAAATAAATAAATAAAAAGCTGCTTTTGAAGGTTATGCTGTGCTTTTCTGAAGGAAAAAAGTGGTCACGGACAGTGGTGCCTCTGAACTGCTGGCACTGCCCAGGCAGGCACATGTTACAGAGAGATGGAAGCCCAAATGGATGGAGATGATGAATCAGCCATTTTGCTGAAAAGGTCTCAGAGAGACAGCAGATGAAAAGGCTGAGCTGCAGGACTCAGCATAACCAAAACAAAAGAGAAGAGTGGTGTTGATACCCAGGGTTGCAGTGATGGCAAAATGTGGAGCATCCTGGGGGCTGTGGGAGGGCAGCCCTGGCACCATCCCGGCATACTCTCACACTTCCCCTCCCTGTGTAGTGGTTTAATTTCATCTCCCCAGGCTTGCTCACAGACCTGCACACACCATCTTCTTGCACCTGCCTCAGTGTGGCTGCTACTTGCAGGCCGTTCTATGTGCCATGCTGAATAAATGTAGGCTCTGGGTCTGCAGTGCTGGATCCCACATCTCCAGGTACCACTAAGTTTCATGGGGTGCACTGGGCTTCAGGACTGGACTGCAAGATGATGAGAGTTGTTGGAGAATTTGCAAGAGAAACTTGCCAGGATAATACAGCAGCTGGAAGGAGGAGATGCCAAAAAAATAAAAAATAAAAAAAAAAAAAGACAAATTAATTGTGTGCCTCCAGTGTGTGCACAGCTTTACATGACAGCAAGCAGCTGTGAGGGGTTTTGCTTCCCTGCAAGGCAAGCATCTCCTGACCTGGCAGTCCCGTGGGGTGTGAGTGAATGAGCCACAGCTGGAGCAGGCAGTGACCACGATGGGCTGAGGTCTGCTGCTCCTTGTTTGCATGGATATTGTGCAGGACACAGGTGGAAGCAGAAGGCAAAACAGGAGTCAAGCAGGGTCAGGCTCAAGGCTGAAAAAAATAGGTTTTCAGCTGGTATTTCTTATGAACTTTTGCTGGCCATACAGAAACTATTGAAAGGCTCTGGTAATGATTTCAAATCATCAGCTCAGGAGATAGGACAGCCACTTACAGAGAGTGTGTAGGGACTCCATTTTTCTCCATGGACTGAGGATCAGACCTGTCTGGAGTCATCAAGAGGCAGGAGATGTGGAAAGTAGTGAAATACCTCATCAGACCAAACAGAGGTGAAAAGCATCCATGGTATTTGGCAGTGCAGTCATATTTCTGCTTCCCCACGAGGAACTGAGCTTGGCCAAGGGATCCAGCCTGCAGAAGCATGCTGCTCATTGACTGTGCCAGAAGCTTGGGGACCAAAAATACCTGGTGAATCCCCCTGTGCCTGTGTTCTGGAGGTTGCCTGGGACAAGACCTGTAGGAATGGCGAGTGTCACCTCCTGATTTGGTGACCACACTCTCAGGTCTAAACCCCCTGGTAGCCCCCTGAAGGAACTAGGGCCTGCCAGCTAGCAGATGTCAAAGCAGCAACACGTCTCTCTTGCTACTCCCTTTCTGGACTGTTTAGCAGAGCAGATCTCCATCTTTTTCAGCCCAGAGTCCTCCACTCTAGTTCTTCCCATGTGTGCAGTACAACCTTTGCAAAACCATTTTCTGTTTACAGGCTGAGTGTGCGTGCAGGACAGACCACCGCTACTGAGGCCTACACCGCATGCCTCCCCTGAACGTGGCCCCAGAGCATGGGGAGGCTCCCTGTCAATGCAGCGAGCACTGATTGAGCTGCAAAACCACTTGAATGACTGTGACAGAGGTGCTGCTTGAAAATAGCAAGGCAACTACCCTCAGACAGGTGTCCAAAAAAACCTCACCTCTACACAGTGCAAAGGGGGTTGGTGTCACAGAGTGAAAAATATTGTTGAACCAAGTCATGGAGACGATGAAGTTTGCAATAGCTGGCATCACCTGGATTTTGTGATCGGTGTTTCATGCTCTGTGTGGGCAAGTGCAAGTGTTGGTGCAAAGATAGTTCAGTCATGTACTGGTGCCTCCGTCAGCTCAGGTCTGAGTCAATTGCTGAGTGATTGACCAATGTGCACGTTCAGCATTAATGGTCACATTAAGCCCATGGTAAATGACACAAATTTGAATCATTTTATTCTTTCCCTGAACTGTCCAAAGTCCATTTGCTTAGCAAATTATTTCTACAGGACCACAAACCCCCTCTGAATTTCAAATTCAGGGAGAGCTCACACTTACCACAAGGACTAATGTACGTTTTTGAGGTGTGCGTGATGCAGTAAAGGGGAACTTAGTTCAAACGTGTGTAAAATACAGCTCACTGGGGTAGTCTGAACACCTGCGGAGAGGAACATCTGAAGAGCTGTTAAGGCTCAGAGCTGCCCTAGACCACTTGATCAAAACGTAGTGAGGAGTCGTGACAGCAGCACGGATGGCAGCGCTAACAATGAGAGGAACGTAAGGATGTGGTTTGCTCTCGAGAAGGTCTTGAAAGGAGGTAGGAGGGGGAAGGAGGAGAGAGAGGTGGGCTGCTGGTAAGCAGAACGGTAGGAGTTAAAGCGCAGTGAAAGGAAATAACTGAGGCTGTAAAAAGTGAAAAAGGTTACTGAGAATTGAAGAAATCAGAGAAAAGATGTGGCTGAACAGAACCTTGCCCGAGCTCCGAGCTCCTGGTTTCTGAAGCTGCTCACTCTGTGTGGTTTGCAGCAAGACAGGGTGCTTGGACATTTAGTCCTGATTCTTCTGCCATCAAACGTGACATGGTAAACGAGGGATTAACAGATCAACAACAGGAGGAATGGACTGCCTTTGGTGCTAAGTGGAAGGGTTCTTCTGCAAGGACAGCCTCTGCTATGTGGTAAAGTGGGCAAGGTGGCTGAGGCCATTCACTATCACGTGCTCTTAAAGGCAAAGTCTAATATGCTCCCTAAAAGAGCAAATTTGCTTTGTATCCACACTGCAGCAGGCTGTGACACCCAAACATGGCCACATGCTCACCTCCCCATCCATCCCCAAACCTTAGCAGGGCTGCAGTGCATGTCCTTGTCTCAGGGGAAAACGGAGCTGAGGATGGCTGTCCCACCAGGGATGGGGAGGCTGTCCCTCTGTCCCTTGGCCAGGAGAAGAAGGCTGAGCTCAGGAGTGAGGAGAAGGCATTTGTGTATGCCCTGGGCGCAGTGTGGCAGCAGATCTGTGACACCCAGTGACACCAAGTGGTAGCAGCCAGGGCGCAGCAGCAAATGTGGCACTGAAACCTAGGGCTGATGCTTTTCTTGGTGCTCTGGAGCCTGCATGGTTACTACAAACCTCACAACACTGGCAGGGAAACCCAAGGCCTGGTGACCTTTCTGTGGAGGTTCTAAAGAAAAGGTTTCCAAGAGAGTTTTGCATGTGACTCAGGGGCTTGTCACTCTGCTGGGACAAGAGCTGTGGCCCTGATCCTGCCCAGGTTTGCTGCAGCCTGCCAAGCATGCAGCACGTTGTACAAACAATCTCACTTGCCTTTTGGGTGACTGGGGTAAAAATCATCTTGTGTGCAAGGTGAAGTGACACAGAAAGCCTCTGGAGCATTCACTCTGCTGTGGCGTCCTGCATGCAGGTGGCCAGATGCCACAGAGACCGGGTGGCTTGCGATGACACGTGGCTCTCTTGGGATATCAGCTCTACGTACTGGTGGGTTTTGGTAGGGTTTGCTTTTGGAACAACACAACTGCCCCGAGCATAGCTGAGAGCATAGCTCCTGGCCCAGCAGCTGGTGTTTCAAAGCGTTTCAGATCCCCGTGCCCATCTGCGTGGCACTTCAGAAGAACTGTCAGGAAGGGAGAGTTCACAGAACTAAACAAAGACGAAAGACCAGCAATCGGCAGCGCCGGGTACCGCAGTCAAGGGCTGTGCTCTTCCTTCCTCGCCTTGCAGGAGCGTGCTCGCAGGCTCCATCGGCACCAGCAGTTTGCAGATGTGCAGCAGTGTGGGCAGGGGTCTGCTGCTTGGTGTGGAGCAGGCAGGTCTCCCAAAAAGCAAGCAGGCAGGAGCATAGAAGAGATAAATAGGCACACCCGACATAAGATTCACTTGGTCTATTCCAGGCACCAGTTATGTGAGCTGTGCCCCAGAAAGGCATGTTTCTTGGCTGTAAAAGGAGCCTAGGCAATGAACTCAGCCACAGGTGTCAATACGGTGACATCTGAAGATGCAGAGATTAATCCCACCCTCATCTACAGATACGGCACACGCTATCTGCAGCTGGCACGGCTTTGGGGACCTTGCCGTGCCCTTCCTGGCCCTGGTGGGGTGAGTCCTGCCACAGCTCTCACCACCACAGGGCTTGTTTGTCATAGCAGAACCGGTGGAGCAGTCTTCCTTGTGGCCCTGTGCCTCAAAGGTGGATGAGTTCAGCTCGCAGTGAGCACTGTATGATTATTTGCATGGATTTTTTTTAAGAACTGAGTATCTCCGGGGGTTTTGCTCCTCCATTGACGTTAATTGAAATTGCCAATGTATTAACAAGTTACCTAAGGGGAGAGGAACAAGCAGATAGCACTCATCCAATCCTTGTTTTCTTCTGGGTTCAGGCTACGAGAGTGATGACCATCTTATTTCTCAGGACAGTCTAATCCACAAGGGAAAAGTGTTTTCAAACAGATAGGGTATTCAGCTACACCATGCATGTGGTCAAGGTGCTGCTGTTGAAACTGTGAGTGTAACTGAGATGTAACAACACAGATTTCTACTTGCATTTAAACCTTCCATATTACAACTCCATGGAGAGGGATGGAGGCACTTGTCACAGGGGTTTCTCTTTATGAACTTAATTGCCTTGTAAAGGTGTTTTTCCCCACCTGTCACACCAGAGGCAGAACTAGAAACTGCCACAAACGGCTGTGCAAGAGAATGGCAGAGATGTATGACCACTGATATTTGATGTCAAAGCAAATTAAGCTCAGAGGAATTAGAGACAAGGTAATCTCACAGGCCTGAATGTCTGAAGATCAGATGCCGCATTGAGATTAAGACAGGGATGGACACTGATGGGGTGGGGGAGCCCTGCAGTGAGAATGCATAGCTTGATGCCAATGTGGGGGCTAGAGCCCTGCCTCTTCAGCCATCACCACTCATGAAGTAGTCCCCACTAACTTTGGTGCTGGAATTAAATCCGAGAGGTCATTTTGACCATGAAACTAATTGTGAAACACATCTGTACTTGGATTTTCAGCTAAGAAGCTTCCTGCCAAAGCAGATGTGGGTCAAACCTAACAATTTAGATGATATATTATTGATCAATTACTCTCCGAGGTTAAGACCTCAAAATCTCTCACTACGTGGCGGAGAGTGTTCCTGTGATCACACAGCACGAACGTGGCCCTCTTTCCTGAAGGGAATGGAAATTATTAAAGCGGGCACAGGTTGAGCGAGCTGCTGCATGGGAAGAGAGAGGGCTCTGACTCATCGACTCTGCAAACAACCGCATGAGACTGCAGTTTCACTTTTTGATGTGGTCTCATTACAGAAGCATATGCCAGCTCTATTATCACAATGAAATACTGTTCATTCCACCTGGCTAAGCACCGGGTGATTTCACTTTAGGTTCTGGGGAAAGAGAGCTGAAGCTACTGTAGTGGGCACTGTACCCTCAGCCCAAGGGAGAACTCAGTCCTTAGTGCATTCAGGGAGGAACGAAGACCTCCCACCCGTCCTCTTTATCACCTTCTTGGAGGAGAAAAGGGAGAGGCATGCAGAAAGGCCAGGATCTTGTCCTCTGAGGGCTGCGTATATAAGAAAATGCTCAAGGAGACTGCAATAAAATAATTAGGCCTCTGTTGTCTACGTGCCAGACAACATTTATTGTATAAAATGTTTGGCAAGATTAGGGAGTGCTCCTGTGTTTTATTATAATGACATAATAAGAAAAAACTTAAAGGGGAAGTTTTTGGATGTGTAATCCCTCCTTCAGTATCAGATAACCCTCCCTCTCCTGTACTGTGTACATCAGAAGAGCATTGCACTGTGCCATCACTGTGATTTGAAAATGCTCTTAAGCATAAGGAGTGTCAGTGCCTTTCCAGTGTGAATTTACATTAATTTTGGCATCTTTATTAAATATACCAAGAATCAACTAATGAGAGTCATTGGGCTCTGCCTCCTGGATGCCTTCTCTGTTCTGTGGTCTCCAGCCCTGTGTCCAGGTGAGGATGCACCATAGCCTCGTGCCAGTTTGGCTGTTTGGCTGGAAAGTTCTCAGCTTAGCTTGGTCAACTGCAAATGTAAAAGTCCAAATCTGAAGGTACAAGGAGAGCTCTTGGCCTTACTAACTCCTCTTCTGAATTTTAGATGCTGATTCCTACCTATGGAGAAGAGAAACACCGTCGTATAAATAAAACCACTAGATAATTATCTGAAACTCAGAGTCCTGAACTAACAAGAATTTGGTTACTGGGTCCTTTTATTTTCCTCGTAATGGGAGATAACATCTCCCACTCAATGGGAGCCTGAACAAGCTCCCATTTGAAAGCAGTTAAAATCTTTGTACAGAACATAAGTACGATTCCCCAAAACAGGGATGGATTATTTGATTAAAGCTTTATCTTTGCCAGGGAGCTAATTCTCTGGACTGAGAGACACCCCCATTGAACTAATAGTGTCTGGATGAGGCCAGAAACAGGACAAAGCTTGCTTTGGATCAAGCTACTTGGTTAAATACCTCTAGGGCCTGGATGAATGCTCGGTGTTCGTTGATGAAGCGTGAAGTCATTTACACCTTCTTACCTTGCATTTTGCTGAGTAGGAGTGTGTAGTTACCATGGAATAAATGACATGCTGTAAATTCACACCATCAATTAATTTCTTCATGTGCCCATGCTCTGAGGCAGAGGAACACCCTGTTTCGGGATGGTGGGTGAGGAGAGGCGTGAGGACACTGTCAAAACAAAGCTGCTGCTGTGCATATGTTGTAGGAAAATCAAGTGGCCAAGAAACCTTACGGCCACAGTGTGCCTGCAGGCTTCCCACAGCCCCGGCTGTCTCAGGCTGACCACCAGCAGCACACCAGCTCTGCCCTGCAGAACCACACGGGATTGCCTGCAGGAGCAGGAGCTGGAGCGGTCGAGGTGCCAATATCCCCATCAAAATTGGTGGGCATCCAAACTCCTTTCTGAGGGGTCCTTGTAGGCACAAGTAGAACAAGATGAAAGGTTCTGCAGGACAAGGTGGGGAAATCTTGTGGAAAACAAAAAAAAAATCTGAGCTTGCTTCAGTGTTTGTTGTATGTTTGAAGGAGCAGGGATAGGCATGCCCCCAGGGAGCCTTTGTTTCCTACACCCACCAGGAGCTTGGCTGTACTCTTCCCATGGCAGGACTACATGCGGTCCATCCCTGGATTTTTCAGCTTAATTTTCCTTTAAAAGCCTCTGGGGACTGCACAGGCCCTTTCTGTGGTGCCTATGCAGGCTCCTCTGCAGCACCCAGAGACTCACAGCTCAAGGCTGAGGTGGGACCCAGAGTGACCTGTGTGCTGTTTTTCCACAAAATTCCCATGTTTGAATCACTCATCAGATTCCCCGGCTGAAAGGATGAGGGCAGCATCACTTCCAGTTTGATAAGGGTGAACAAATCCAACAACTGCAATGCAAGGAAAGGGCCAGGCATGGCTGGGAGGCTTCTCCCCAGCACGGGAGCTGCTGGAAGGAACCCCAGCACCGCTGCCTTAGCCCAGCTCTTGCAGCTAAACCAAAAAGTATCATTTATTTATTTATTTGTTTATTTACCGATGTGTTAAAGTTACTTTCTCTGGGTAACATTAAGTTGTGAAGTTAGGGCTGGGTGTTAAAATGCTTTCCCGATTCTGGAGCTGTTCACAGGGGTGCAGATAACGCGGCGGAGCCACTCGTGCGCGGCGCTGGTTGGTGAGTGAGGTGAAGTGAACTGAGCGGCTTAACCACAGGGACCTGTTTTCTTTCTGCACCGGAAACACCTGCCAAAAGGGCTGCGTTCACCCGGGCTGCACCAAGAAAAGCCCCAAATGAAACTTCCATCCATACAGCGGCAGGTCGCGAGATGACACCAGGTACGCGGGCTTATATGAAGTGCAGTTTGCTTCAGTTTTTTATGGGGTGGACCATTTGGAACCACAGGGCAACCTGTGGCATGATGCAGCAGCAGCCCTTCTCCCAGCACAAGCCTTCGTGGAGGGGGTGGTAAGCTCTGGCTCCACACACAGCAGCTCCTCCATCAACACCGCTGCTGCAGCCCCAACCCTCTGAGCCCCTAGGGCAGTGGTACCGTGCCCTTTGCCAAAACGGTGACCTTGCTTTTCTGTAATCTGTCAACGGAGGGACGATGAAAGCTCCAGATGGTTCACGAAGGGGAGCAGTTGGCTGCTTCTGTCCTCTCTGCACCCTCTGACATGCGGTTTGCATGCTAAAAGCCCACGCGGGGTCAAAGCCAGCAGTGCGAGTCCTTTGTGCACGTGGAGCTCAGCCCGCAGAGGAGGAGCAGGCCGAAATGCCTGGCTGGAGAAGTGGGTAAAGGTTTTCGCCTCCTCCTTTTGGCATCTACCCGCTGTGCATGATCCGCTGCCCAGGCCCTGCTTGTCAGCTCTTCTCCTCCGGAGGCTTGCCAGCCTGGGGCATGTTTAAATGTCAAGAGCTGGGGAAAAGTCGTCCTGCCTATTTTCAGCTTTGCTAAAATAGGTTCAGTGAAAGCACAGGCAGCTTTTAGCAGACGGCATCTGGTACATTTTCCGTGCATGCTACTTGTCCTGTGCGCAGATGTAAGTTAGTCTCCATGGCTAGTTCCCTCCAGGTAGGGGTGCTGTGCTCAGCGTGTCCACCATGAAGCAATGGCTGAGGGACACATCTCCTAAATGTCTTTAAGCATTTTGGTTTGCAGCAGTGAAACTGCCAAAGCATGTAAAAAGTAGACGATCATGAGATTTGCACTGTGGCATGGACAATTTTTTTTTTTCTTGAATGGAACAAAATAGGTAACTGCTTTGGTGCTAACAGGGAAGGACACGGCACACGGATGGGTTGCTCTGCACCTGAAATAATTCTACATGCGTGCAAAATACATGTTCCATGGCCTCTCAGGATGTTTGGAAAACATGCCATTTTCCAGATGCTTTCAGTGTTATGTAGAGAGCTGGGTAATGTCCTCTCACAGCCACTGGCTTTTCCTTTTCATGACTGACTTCCTTACCTTTTTCTTCTCTCCCTTTTAAAACAGAGACAAAGTTCACCTTACTGTGAAATTTTCCTCATACACAATGCAGAGCACAACAAATATTACATGTGCACATTTATTCTATCCCATGACCAATGGTGCCATATCTTTGGTAGTTTACTCTATGATCTTTGTTGTTTAAGCCCCTAAAGGCTTTTATCCCAAGGACTGGTAGCAAGCAAACCTTGTGCCACATGCCTGTAGCGTGAGGACAGGAGAGCTCGTACTGTGAAGTGACAGTGGATGAGAGGACGGGGTGCAGCGTGGAGTGACAGGCTTATACAGGAAATTGGGGTACTGCCTGCATAATGCTATTGGAATTTGTAGCTAAAGGATTAGCTATCTTTATAAATACCCAATGCAGAATGCATGTGTGAAAGTAATGCAAAAAGCTTTAATAATTTTAAGGTCTGAGTTCTCTACAACCAAAGCTGGGAGGATGCAGTGCCTAAGGCTTGATCTCCATAAGGAGTTGCTTTCTACCTCTAGTCTTCGTATTCATTTATGTGGAATTTTTAAGGATCATGTTTACACAAGATTTTGCCTCACTCTTCTAGAGGCTGAGAATGGAAAAAGAGGAACGGGTATTTATCAGTAAAGTGGATCTATCTGGTCACACTCATAGGATATAATATGATTAAATTTGTCAGCTTAGGTAGCCAATTGATTTACTTTCATTAGGAAGTGGCTGCATCTTGGTGCCATTAGATTACACAATTTTTTATGCTATGATGCAAAACTTCATCGCTGTGATGAGCAAACACCTAGCAGCTGTGCAGTGAAACCTGCTTGGAAGTTTTAACAATACATCACTCAAAGACAATTTTGTTTTTCCTTGTCTGGCTTTGCTATCCACGAGTTGTTGCTGCAGTAACAGAGTCTCGGGATACACATCAATAACAGCTATTGGTGGGTGTACTGTAGGATGACTATTTCATCCTATATGTTTTTAGGATGTAATTTGATGAAAACCTTTGAAAACCTTTTATTTATTTATTTATTTTTTTAATATATATATTTTTGGCAGTAGTACCAACCTACATGTATGTGATTTTCTTACCAGACCTCAGCTGGGTCAGTACAGCATTCTGCTGGACTACATAATAAAGTTAATACAATTATTTTTAACCTGAGGTTGTTTTTATATTTGCTCCAGATTTAGCCAAACAAAGCATACTAGCTGAGGGAGACTCCACAGGGAGGGAATAAATAGCAAAACAAAAGGACACAAAGTGGTGTAAGCTGCTATTGCTGCTGAGCAAACACGTGAACCTGTAGGTTCAGCACAGCTTTTACACATATGTTCAGGAGCTCTTTTCCCCATCAGGAGTAACCTTTTGACACCTGGAACTTTACACAGCTGATAAGAAACCTTTCTGGGACAGCTGCTTTGTGCAGTTATTCAGCTGATTTTTGCAAGGTTCCTCCTCTGTAACTTTCTTCCCTGTTTCCTTGGCATCACTGAGGTCATCACCAGGGACATCCCAAGAGGCTTTCCTAACTTTGAATTGACCACAGTGAGCCCTAAATCCTCTCTAAAAAACATTTTTCTCACAGCTCTAACAGACTACCAGTTCGTATTTTGATTTTAACAGAGACCTGCTGGGTAAGGACAGAACATTCAACTGCACACCTGAGGACAGCCTCGAAGTCACTGTCCCCCATGCTGCCTTGGTTACCACCTGCTGTACTTGTGTGATGTCCATCAGTGCCTTCCTGGCCGCACAAGAGGCAGCAAAATGGGTCTTGCAGCCACTTTTCTCTGACTTGGAAATTCAGTATTACATTGGTTGTTCTCCCCAGAGCTAGCTGTCACCTAGGCAGCTCCTGAACACATGACACACTAGAAGATGCCATTACTTCAAACACCCTTGTTGTAACAGAAGGTGACATTCAACCTTATGATCCTGCTTCACAGATATAAGTGATTTAATCTGTATGAAATCTTAGAAGTGCCCCAATTAGAGGATGAGGGTTATTTATGTCATCTCTTACAGAATGTTCCCTGCTACAAGGGATCCTTGGAACCAAGCAAGGTCACCTGTGATAGTTTAGCTTCACTTCAATTTAAGGCTTCTTTTGGTCCTATATACCTTTTGAACAGGGCTCAGTGAAGGATTTTATGAATTTTCAAGGGTCAGGCCCATGTAGATAGACTGAGACAGCAGCAGCACCTGTTTGGGTTGAATATAGCTGCTATGGAACTGCAGCCTGGACAACACCAACATCCCTCTCAGTGTCACAGTGAGCTGCTGAACTCCCCCCTTATTCACAGCTGCCAGTCACCAGCCATCAGCTAGATTTTCTTCTCATCTCTTCTATGCAGAGTGCCCCCCAAAAAGCCACAATAAATAGGGCACGGAACAATACACACTCATAAGGAGAGCTACACACAGACTCCAGAGTCCCCAGGAGAGATCTCGGCACTTTGATAGTTACAGGAGAGCATTTATCCTTTGAAGGGCCAGCCCTATGTTTCAACTTGGATATCATATGACAGATATCAGATATCCTGAAGAGGATCAGGATGATCGACCATTCTGGAGATGAAGGACAGTCCTTCCATGTACATTATTACTTTTGCAGGAGGCAGATCCTGGGACTCCATGACAAACAAGAAGTCTCTCACTTGGTCCACTGGAATTGGCCAAACTGCAGGCAGAGCCATGCCTTCTCTAAAGGCAAGAAAATTCTTCAGGCCCTCATAGTATATTTGTCACTAGTGTCTATCTCCTGAGCACTCCAGTAACAGCAGAGTCCTCAGGGGCAAGAAGCCCAAGGGTTGCTTCTCAGGAACATGGCTGAGCTCATCTACTGAAACAAATCCACATTAGCAACAGCAAGCAAGTCAGTCTAAAAAGCAACAAACAGAAAAGAAGCTTCTTCCCTTTCAACACCCTTTGACTTTTGTTTGAACTTCTTTGGAAAATGAATAACTCTGTCCCTTATATTTTTATGACTCACCTGAACAGCCTCCAACAGACCGACCAGTGGTGAAGGATTAAGTTCTCAATAAGTGTAAGGACATACTGTTTTTTTTTTTTGTTTGTTTTTTTCCTCTTTAAAGCAATGCCTGAAGCCTGGCAACACACACAGTATGCTACAGCAAGGTTTTTGCAGTGCCACACCCCATGAATGCATGCAGGGGTCCAGAAGTGACAAAGCCACACACTAGGAATAAATCCATGACTACACAGAGGTTCCAACAGGCTTCCAGAGTATGGTCAGACCCCACATCAGAAGCCTACCAAGCTTCCACATGCCTCAACCATCCCATCATCCCCCATGCACATCCAAGCCCCCTCCCCACCCTTCTGGGAGCTGCTGGACCAGGAGCTGGGCATGGAGTGGCTGCAGCTGGGCCTCGTCAGCCAGGCGGATCCTCTGCTATCATGTGGGACTGTGGTGGTGGTGTCCTGGTGTTTCCCAGCAGTGTGGAGTTTGCAGTACGGTGGTGACTGGTGAGTGTGGCCATGATTTGTGAGGGGTAACAAGCATGTGTGGTGGCTTTTGGCCAGGGCAGTGGGCTGCTGAGGGGGATGAGTGGATCAGGAGTGTGCTCTGTGACCTTCTCAGTGTAGGCAACACTGGAAAGGCTGGCTCTTAAACCTTCTCTTCTCTGCTACCCCTCTGTAAGTTCCTGCAGTGCTCCCCTACCTAGTGCTGGAGATGTGTCAGGTGTGGGACTTGTAGCCTTTCACACCTGAAAAATATCTCAGCTTGTTAACAGCTCTGGGTGTAGCTGTGTGTGAAGCGAATATCTAGGCAGATAAACTACTAGAGCATTGTTTAGGTGTGTGTCACACCTAAAGTCACACATAAACACTCTCTTCATCACGCCTTGACTGGCATGCTTGTGCCTGTTGTCAGCATGTGCTAATATAGAGCTTGTCTCATAGGAAGGGAGTTTAGTCGTCCTTGGAAACGCTCTTTGGGACCTTGGTCTCTGAAGACATTGTCATTGTTGGAGTGCTCGGGGGATGTTAGGCTGTGGCAAGCCTACCTTGAAGGACTAAATAAATTCCTTGCCTTTAGGAAAGGCATGTGGATGCCTGCAGCCTGGCCCATTCCAGAGGATCAACTTAGAGGGTTTTTGGCTGTGGAGTCTCTTTACTCATCCTCAAAGACGTTGAAGTATGTGGCAGCACTGTCTTACTTGTCAAGACTGATCTGTAACCCCGATCCTCTGGAAGATGCTATAACCCATTGCATGGTGGGCTATAACCCATTGCAAGTGGGCATTCTGAGGGATAAATACACTCCTGTAACAACTGAGGTGTCACGCTCCCTCTTAGGAGCTCTGGAGTCTGTATGTATATCCCATTACGAATGCTTACTGTTTCGTGCCTTATTCACTGCAGCTTTTTTTGGGGCACTTCGAGTAGGAGAGGTGGTGGCAAAGCACCATGCTGCACTGCAGCCAGAACTGCTGCACTTGAGTGACACCCAGGTGACAGAAAGCAGAGTGGTGTTTCATTTGTGTATCTCTCCTTTTGGCCAGGAGAGACATACCATCAGCCTCGGGCTGTCTGAAGAGCCATGGGTGTGCCCTGTCCTGGCCCTCCAGAGCTATGTGATGCATTCACCACTCGAAGGGCTGCTCTTTGTGCACATGGATAATGTGCCAGTCATGAGGAGGGAATTTCTGACCATTCTCCGATGGGCCCTGAGGCTGCTGGGGCTTCTGGGGAGCAGTATGGCCTGCATTCCTTCTGGCTGGGGACTGTCATCACTGCCACATACTGCGGGTATCCCGGGGAGGACATCACCTGCCTGGCGAGGTGGCCCTGCATGATCCCAGAGAGGCCATAGCCATGGAGACTGGGGGGAAAACAGAAGCTCATCAATTCTTCTTTCTATGAAAGTTTAACCACATAGTTTCTAGTCAGCGGCAGTAACTTAAGTCCCAGTGTCTGCAATGATTTTTCTACCTCACACCACAACAGCTCCTGAAGTTCGCCTGCAGGCGCTGCTTACACTGTCTGCAGCCCCAAGGGTGGGTGTGTCAGACCTGCTGCGTGTGGACCTTGTCTGCCTTGACAGCAAGTCTACAGATGCTTTTATTTTGTGTAACTTGAATTAATAAATGCTTCCAGTTTTAAAACAGCCTATGCTTACTAGCAATATTATTTTTTATGCATTAGAAATTGTAGGCTCGGCTTTTTTAGAGTAATAAATGGCTAAAGTTTGGAAGCAAAACTTGAGAATTTAAGTTAATTACTGTAAGACAGCAGGTAGTTACACTTTTAAAAACCAAAATATATTACAATTTATGGCTATACAAAAAGTTGTCACTAAGGTCAAAAAGGAAATATAACCTACACAACTAGTTTAATAACAGACACCAAAGGTTGAATTAAAAAAACAAAAGCAAACAACAAACACTGATACTCATA
This sequence comes from Aythya marila, assembly GCF_965140915.1. Classification (NCBI taxonomy): domain Eukaryota; kingdom Metazoa; phylum Chordata; class Aves; order Anseriformes; family Anatidae; genus Aythya; species Aythya marila. Next base: position 52,739,780 of record NC_139045.1, on the reverse strand, counting down.
AGATGTGTTCAAAGCAATGTCTTCTGCTTAGATGGGGGGCTGAAACATTTTTGCGCAGCAAACACTAGCTCTGAAAATATTTAATTGAATCTGCTAGCCCCAGTTCTCTCTGAGCATAATTAGCCTGATCAGAATTTTAAATAGCTAAAATATCACACAGTTCACTTAACAGTTAATTATTTCCTTAGGATGTGTTACTTGTCCTTAATTCAGCCTGTTCTCTTTTTTCCTGAATTTTAAGGTGCTTTCTTAACTTCCTTAAATTGAGGAACCTTCAACCATAATTGTGAAGTTTGATGGCTAGAGTACTTCCAGTTTTGTAGTTACAGCACTTGCAGTGCCATGGGATAGAATATATTTTTTACCCTGTGGTCAAACTGGGAAGGGCTTTGATGGGTCAGCTGGACTCGTGGCACCTTCAGAGAACTGCAGCAAGCTGCCTGATCATCCTTGCTGCTATTGCTGCTCCAAACCTGGAACAACAGTGCTGCTAAATAGGGTAGCTTAGTATTTTACTCTGCCCTGCCTTCTAGCAAAGATGTGGGTTACAGCGTGGGAGCTGGCTGGAATTTAATGCTGGTGTGATTGCCATGGAAATAATTAGCCATGATTTCTCAAGCCTTCTGGTTACTGGAAGGTAACACTTTGCAGGGCACCACCAATCTGCTACTCCTTACTGTTACTCTTTCTTCTTTTTTACTATGAGAGCTGCATTGTGTTGAGCGTGGGACTTACTACAATGTGGCAAGACTTCAGTGGTTAGCACGGTATCTGAGATCTTTGTTTTTAACTGTGCTTCAGTTAAAAGCTGGCTTTGTTCACTGGAAATGCTTGTTTGAATAGTAACTCCTGCATAATGCCTAACCGTAAGTAATGTCTGACTGAGGTGCCGCTAATGGTGCATCTGCCAAGAGACTTCTCCTGAGGTTCTTACTGGTTGGGCTGAGCAGAGGCTTGCTGTATACCTGCGTAAGGAGCTGCTGCTTTATGTGCTTTCTGCAAGATTTCATAGGTGTCCAAGCTTTTTTTTTTTTTTTTTTTTTTTTTTTTTTTTTTTTTCTGTCCTTGGTGTATGTGATGTCTAACATCTATAGGAAGAGACAAGAGGCTGCCCGGTTTATCTTTTCTTTTCCACTACCAGATTGTTTTAACTGGCCATAAATTATGTTTTCTCAAGTTGTGTCTGTTTTTCCCACGGCAGTAATTAGGAGACCTCCCCATCTTTGTCCTGACCTGTGAGTGTTCTTGCTTCAATTCTTCCTGTCTTCTCCCCCTGTCTCACTGGCAAGGGGTTTGGCTCTAAGTCAGAGCTAACCCACTGCTTTCTGGTTAATCCGAGAAATCCCAGGATGGCTGCAAAGCACCATGGAGTAGGCAGCTCGGTTCAGCTACTCACATAAGTCACTGTGGCTCCTTCGTGAAGGTGAGGAGTTAGAAAAAGTCCTGGAAGTATTGTCATACCCCATGGCTTAAGGTAGGCTATTAAGAGAGCAGCTGATGTTTGAGTTAATACCCTGCTAGTCCAAAAAAAAAACAACCTGTTTTGCTTCCTGTGATGACCTTATCGCAGAAGCTGTTTCCAGCCCCTCTGAGGGATTAGCGGCCCTGTGCCACCAGGGAGATTGAGAGGCTGAGCTGGCTGCCCTGTGCCTTGAAGAAGGGCATGATTTTAGGCAGATCAAGGCTGACACAAGTGCATTTTCTTTTGGCTCCATTGACTGCTGGTTACGTCAATGCTTTTCCTGCAAGATTTGACAAGGGTTTTTAGTATAAATGGTAAACGTTTGATACATTTGCAGAAGTTGTATAGATGAGGATGACACAGAAAGATGCAAATCTTTCAAACAACAACAACAACAACCCACAACCAAAGCCTAGAGAAATACAGCTGAGGTTCCAGAATACAAAGGCTACTGTGGATTATTAATGCTTGTAATGTAAAATGGCGATTAGGAAGCTGTCTTTTTTTTTTTTTTGCCTTGAGAAGGAAAGACTTGCCAGAGGATGTCTTTAGCTGAACTGACTTATTTGATATAGAAAAAGTAGTTTGGCATTCAGCTTTGTGTTCATTGTGAGACTTCAGCAGAGAAGTAAACTAGTATTTTAGTTTTACTGCTGTCTGCTTTAGGGTGGCAGGAAAAACTGTGGTTGAAAATGAGTTGTTACTGTTTCCTAATGAGGTATTTGAAGGTGCAAAATGTACCTGTCTCCTTCCACAGTATATAAGCTCATCTCTTCCTCTCTGCCCCTCTTCCCCCCTACTTACTGACATAGTCCGCTGGAAGCATCTGAAAGCGAGAGCTTTCTGTTCAGCTGAGAACTGAATTCCAGTGGAAGAGTCTGACCTAAAATGCATGTTCCAGGGGAAGAAGAAAAGCCTCTAAGATTTTTGCCTTTTTTAAGTCAAAATGTGTTCAAGACAGGCAGAAATTGGTCAAGGCTTTTTAACAGCAGAAAACCATCTACTTGGACAAAGAACTTCCATCTACTTGGACAAAGTTCTTTGTCCAAGTAGATGGAAGTAGCTGGTGGAACTGGGAGGTATCAAAATAAACATGGTACAAGAACAGCTTGGTGGCTATGCCTCGCTGTTCTTACTAAGTACCAGGACTCTCCTATTTAATTGACCTCAGCAATAAACTGTGTTTCTCAGCTGGGGAGACAAGAAGATCTTGCAAATATTTTTAGAGTATAAATGGATACTTAAAACAGGAATGCCAGTATTGATCTTAGCCTCTTTCTTTTGTTGTGTATACTTTCTTTCTGAAACCTCAGAAATCTGTCTGGCTTCTGGGGAATCTGGTATTCTGCAAATAAATTCCACAATGATTGTTCTGCACTACTGGAAAAAAGGATGTCTGTTTTATATGTAATATTTGTCTTCAGTGCGATACTGATAGAAGAGGAAAAAATACCTCTGTTCTTATTTCTGTCTACATTCTGTAGCTGTCACCAGAGACTTTCATTTTGTACCCCTGAAATGGAAGTGAAGTCTAGGAAGTAGCTGAAGAGGTGATGAAGACTCAGCGATGATGTCAACTTTGCTGAATTCTCTGATCCCAGCACCAAGAAGCATGAAAATATGTTTAAGGTACAGCCATCATAGAGGTAATTAGTTTTTCCTGCTTACCTAAAAAGTCATCGTTTGATAGGCTGGCATATATTTTTCAGATAACAGGGTTATAAATGTAGTGCTTGATCTATAATTGCTGGAGCTATATGTTTGCTTTTGTGACAGTAAAACCAAGAACCTGTTTTCTCAAGAATGTTAGGAGTTTCATCGGCTTAGAATCCTAACATGGTTACTTCAGATTTTCAAATATTTTTTCCTTTTTTAACACTTTGATGTTGTAAAGATCCTGAATTCTTTCTTACAACGTTAATGATTTCACACTTTTTATCATGTTAAGTGTGAAAGGTTAAGCATACAGACTGCAGAAAGAGCTAAATTACTCTTGTACTAATCACTGTCTGCTGGAAGAAATTACTGTATTATGTATTACTGTTGAGATACTGGTGAATCAATATTAATGTAGAAGCCTGAACTCTTACAATTTCTACAATTTATAACTGTTGTATTTAATTAGACTCTTTTCAAGGGTAAAAGAAGTGATTAATTGTATTTTGTATCTTAAAAAGTCTTTGTACACCTGGCTGGCATGCTTTTCATTCTCCAGATTGTGATGCTTAGATAAAATATATATTCCTTAGAATGACAGAAATAATGTTGCCCTTTAATTAGTACAGCACTAATTAATTATCAAGTGTATGTACTTGAACAGTTAAATTTTTCATTGTTGAATTGTACCTCCAAGTTCATTTGTGTTCTTTGAGTAGACAAAATTTGCAAGAAAAGGCATCTTTCCATAACTATTGCAAGCAAAGTAGGAAATATAAGTTAGATATTTGTCAGGTTTCACACGAAGGTCCCTGAGTACTTCTTGTTCTTGTGGAATGAAAACATCCCCTGCTAGTCTGGCTCTACAACATACTGTGTCTTTTGATCCCAAAGGCCCAAGTCCAGAAAGCTAAGATAAATAGACAAATGCCTTTCAACTTAAGGTTTTCTCTTCAGGCTTTATATAAAGTATTATTCCTGCTATAAAAACTACTGAGGAGCTTTTATGAGGCTAATCTGCAAGTACAAGCAATTGCATGTTCCATATATTTTTCTTGTCTGCAACCAGCACCTGGGAAGAAGCTGGCAAAAGAAGACCTTAAAATAATGTTATACAAAAATAAGGGTTTCCATTGATTTGTTGCTTGAAATACCCCCCAAAGTGCCTCTTGTGTGTCTAGACTTATTATTATTATTATTGTTGTTGTTGTTGTTGTTATTATTATTATTTTTTTTTTTTTGTGACAGTGACTTCCTTTTATAACATACGTAGAAGTAAGATATAGTTGTGATATAACATCTGTACATCCAGCAGTTGAGATGTTTACTTCTATGCTGTGGAGACTTGCTTATTTCACTCCACAGCAAGGAGGACACCAGACCTTCTGCAGCAGCTGTAATAGCAGCACACAGGGCATGTCATGCCAGTGCTCTTGCTTTGTTTACCCTGCTCTGGCTTTCTGTTGAAGATGTCTTGTTTCATTTCACGTTCTCAGGACATACCTCCTCAGAGCTTTGTAATTGCTAAGGCTGCAGAGCTGGAAGCTGTAAGTAGGCATTAAAAGTACATTTATTTTAAAGTAACTAAAGGGAAAACAGTGCTTTTTGATCAAAACAGATAAAGAAGACTCTGTTTTGTGTTGTGATATGACATAATTTTGGCTAGAAGCATCAGTGTAGTGCTGAATCCACCAATCATTGCCAGCTCACTGGGTCATGCCTTCCAATGAGATGTTGTAACGATCTGCCAGCCCTTCCCTCAGGCTGGCTGTGTATTCACTGTTCACTGCAACACAGAGCTCAGCCATACCACTGTCATACTTACCACTAATTTTTAGGATTGCAGAAGATTACTGAAGGTATATAAGATTATTGGCAGAAAGGAAAGAATTAGAGAATGTGTACAAGAAATGAATGCTTTTTTTCCTTATTTATGGCTTCCCACCACCAAATCAACCAGAGTCAAGAGTCCAAATCAACCAAGTAAGACTCCAGACCTGAGCAGATATCAATGATTATTAATACCATTGAATTCAGAGCAGCTCTCTGAAATGGCAGTGTAATATGCTGCTTTTGCCTAGAGCCCAGGAGTAAAGTAAATAAGGAATTTGTTGCTAAAACTGTTCCAACTTCTAACAGTGTTCTTATGTTAGCTCTTTTATACTGGTTAGGGGAATTGCCTCTTGAAATTTCATACACATTTCCCAAAAGCAGGATGACTGTAGGATTGTCTGTCCTTTCATAGTTCTGCTACCTGTAGGCTGTGATGTAATGTCTCTTGCATTTTCCCCAACATCTTGGTTCTGTTCTATTTTAGAATAAAACACTCTTCATGCCCTTCATCCTGCTAAAAGGCAGCTGAGCAATTGGCAAAGATACTTCACGGCCCCCTGCCAATTGTTGTCAGACAAGCAGCAAATGTTTCCCAAAGTGCACAAACCAGCCAGGTATAATGTGTGATTATAGTAGCATATTATACTTTTATACATTCTGCTAGAACACACAATTTTGGTCTTAACTACTTTTATACCTCATAATCACCTTCTGTGGAACTTCAAACACAGCAGTTATTAAGCCCATAAGATTGAGATCAGTGTTGCAGGTTAACACTTCTGGATAGCAGATCTTTGATTTATGGGCAAAATGAAGTTTTTCAGCCAGTTAACCAAAGAAGTACTGAGCATTCATTACATTGCACTTGGTGTAGGTTGAAAAGGATGAAACATCTCGGTTTTAGATGACCACTTAGAACTTTACAGATGAAAACCAAAGGTATTCATACAGCCTTTCTTAAGTTTATTCTGCAGCCACTGTATTCACAGATGCTTAAGACAAGAGGTACTGTCTTCAGCTTGTGTTGGTGCTTTGTTCCCAAGATCTAAATGAGCCTGTTATGCCAGAATGAGCACAGTTACAGGCTTTTAGTAAAACTGCAGGTTTACTACTAATCTTGCTTAAGGAGAAATTTATCCTGGTCTATAGCATAACGTAGCTGTGTTCCTGCTAGAAGGTGCTTGCTGGAATGGCATACTGTTACTCTTAAGCTGGCAAAACTCAAAAGTGTAGCCTAAAATGGGTGTGCGTGGGAATCTATCCTGACAATATTGCCTAAAGTTTGAGGGACCTGTAGGGAGGCAATTTGTCCAGTCCAAAAATCTGAGCCTGTCTGGTTACAATGCTGCCTGTACCACTTCTGTGAGAAGTGCACAGCTAACTGGAGCATGACACTAGACAGTGAGATGCAAGAAATGTCTTTAATACTGTTCAGCCTCAGATGAAGTCTGTTCTAATTGTTGGCTTGTCTGTTCTTTCCCTCACAGGCTGTAGCATCTAGACCTAATGTTCTTGATGGTTTGCTTATTGTGGGCATCTGGTTTTGAGCTGGCGTCTGAGTGAGCTGAGCATGGCCAAGTTTTAGCACAAATGGCAGTGTGTTCTTGATGGTGCAGCTTGGTCAGATTCTGTAACAGGAAAAGAAAACTGGCAGAGTCTGCAAGGAAAAGGAGTGCATCCAGCTGTTATGCCTCTCTTACAAGAAGCTTCAAGTCCCTTGCTGTTAGAGATGAAGCCAGAGCTGCTTTCTTGGAGGTCAACATGATTTGCCATATCAGTGACTTAATGAACAATTTTTGGTTAGATGAGTAAGGCAGAGAGGTCTGTATCTCTTTTCTGTGGGGTCTCCTCTGTTTTCTGCCACTTCTGTCCTGTCAAGCTGCTTTCAAAAGGGACACTTAAGAAATCAATAGTGGTCGTATTAATATTAGTGCAAACCCAGAATAATTTCTCTGAAGGTAGAGTTGCTCTGGGTTTATGCTAGCATTCTTGTGATCAAAACTCACTTTTCAGAAAAGTAGCTAAAAAGGAAAGCCAACAAATTTTCCCAGCCTCAGATGCATCTTGGGAGGAAGCCTGAAGAATGAAAGTATGCACATACTATAAGATGCTTCAATAGCTAGAACTTATAAAAAGTTCTTTTCCCTCAAAGATGAGTAGTTAGTGCTTGTCTCATCCTATTTTGAAGTTTGTTATGCACAAATAAGGCTTTTGTATTGTGGTAATTTAGAGTTTTTTTTTTCTGAATATATATATAAGTAGACAACTTTGCAGTAGTTGTAAGCTTGGAAATTAGTTTAATGAGCTTAGAAAACCACTCTTGGAGTGGTTTGTCAAGGGAACTATCTATATTCTCAGTAAAGCAATTTTTTCTTCCTCTAAATCCTGGAAATGTGGAGAAATTCCCAGGGTGAACTGTTATGTATGATTAGATGGAGCTGAAATAATTAGGTAATGCCAAAATTTGTGACAAAAATGTCTGCTTAGTGTCTGTCTAGATGTGTTTTACAATGTAAGCAAAATTGTATGCAACACTGGCCAAGTAGCAGGTATGAATACTGCGGTAGCAGTCATCCTGCAATTGGAGTTCTGTTTAGATTGATACATTATGGTCTGGTTTCTTTCTTGACTTTATCTTTGGCATCCTGCCTTTGTGGCCAGCTGCTCTGTATTAGTACACAATATTAATCTTAGCTCTTTGCAGGGAACTTGGATAAGGATACAAATGTTTAGATTTAATTTAGTTTGTGTTGCAAGGTAGATGTGAGCTTACCAGGAAGGCATTTATCTTAGGGGGTGCTAGGGATTGCCTCTATGTAGATTCCCTCACGTATACAATGTTTTTGTACCTCTTTATAAGGATGTTACTTCTGACCCTCTCCTCCACTTTGAATTTTAACGATAAAATTTACCTCTGAGTTAGCATCTGAAATGATGTCTGCCCTTTAGTCGTCTTCAGTAAACTTCTGAGTTTGGTCAGTTTTTGTGAAGTCCACCTGAGCCGATGGAATTGTGTTCGGGGGATCCTACAGTTGTCATCTGCCTGTACAGCAGTACCTGGGGGGCTTCCTTCTACTTCTCAAGGCTGAGGTACTGTGTTGTCTTCCATGTCGCAAGAGCAATCAGGCAGAAGAAGATATTTGAGTCTCTCTACACTCTTGTAACAGGGTAAAAAATTTCTATAATAATCCAATTTGTTTTAGAGCATCAGACTGCCTGTCTTTGCGTAGAGCATAGATCCTGTGATCAGCCACTCAAAGGCATGATCTAAAGCTGGAAGTGACCCCAATGAGAGAGAGCTGTATATAAAATAGCTTTCTGACAGCTAAAGCTATAAAATAGCTTTGTTCTTAACCCTGACAGATACTGAATGCTTTGCAAGGACAGATAAAATACCCTGTCCTGGTGAAAAAGGATGAATGCACTGCAATTTAGATCTTACTAAACAATGCAAGGTTTCTCAGGACAAAAGGATCCTCTACTTCATGTGCTGCAAGGTGGTTGGTAGAGCTGTATGTGTAAGAGGACCAAAAATTAAATTTACTTTCAGGGAAAAAAAAAAAAAAAAAAAAAAAAGACTGACATTTAAATTAGGCTTTTCTGTTTCTGGAAAATGTGGCTAATATTCCACATCATCTCATGACCTAACATGCTGAACACTTCCTAGTGTATTTCCTATCTTGTGTGTATGACAGAAGAAGAAAATATGAATGAGTATGCTAGTTTCAGGTGGTAGGGGATTTTGAGAGAGAAGGAAGGAGGAAGCAGTAGGTGGGTTGAGAAAATGAGGTGGAGAGAAACACGCTGCATGTAAATGAAGTGCTGTGTTCTGCTTCTCCAGAGCAGGCACAGTAAGGCTGTTCTGCTGGCAAGAAGAGCTGTTGTTACCTGTGCTGTTAAGACTTTGTTTCGTCTAAGGAGAGGAGTCTTGACTCTGAGGAGTTAGTGTGCTGCTTGACCCCATCATAAGATAATATTCTGTAGCAAATGCTGTGAAGAATGTGAACACAACAGCTTCTGGGGAGAAAAATTGGCAGGAAGGCAAGTAGAAGCAGACTGTGAGACACTTCTTACAAACTGTGCTTAGAAACCAATCTGTTCTTCTTTATTGTTCTCTGATGAAGGGATGGATTATAAATGGTGCAGACAGCCTTGAGGCCTGTGATAATACAGTATCTGTAGCTTTTCCAGTTGGAGGCTTAAACTCTTAATGTTTTCCATGCAAAAAAGGTTGAAAATACATTTTTAAAAAAAGTCTGAACGTGTACATGTCAAAACCTCAGCTTCAGGAACAAATAATTATTTAGGCAGGAGAGTAAAGGTATCTTTAATTGAAAGAACAAACTTTTAAAATGTTTTTAAACTTCTTTCCTGCTTTGTTTGTGGTTTGTCCAAGATAAATATTTAAAACTGGAAGTTATTAATATGAAAATATCTCCCCCTGACTTTGGTCTGTCCTTAAGGTATATGCAAAGTCAAACTTACCTTACAAGGCAGTACACTGAATTCATTTTTTTGATGTTTTGATTGCAGCCTGTGCTTGTCCATACAACCATCAGAAGTTGCATGGCATGTGAGTGTTATACAGGTTCAGTGTACTGCTGAACGAATGGTACCCTGAATGTAAACATGAAAACAATGTTCTGCTCTGTTTATGGCCCATACGTGTACCCACAAAGTCAAATGTTTGAATAAAATCATACGCAACCAGGGTTGGATGTTGTGCCTTAACTGATCTCTGCCTCAGCAGAAGCAGCCTCTGCTCTAAATATGGTTTCACATTGTGCAGTTGTTGACAGTGATTTATGTTTGCTCGCACTGAGATCCTCCCGTGACTAGCCTGGTGTGTTAGGCAGATCCAAGAGCCAGATTCAGCCATTAAGTAGTTCTGTTCCTTCTGCTTATCTTCTTTAAAAGAACATATTTTCTTTGTTAATCTTGTATTAAATTTAAGGCAAATAATCAGAGAAATTAATCAAAGTAGATTAAAATGTGATGTGATTTTATGCAATAAACAAAGATTGTTTGGAGTGTCTGGGTAAACCGGTAGGCTGGCTTAACAGGGCCATCTGCTGGTGGACGCACTCTGAGGGAACTTCGGATTTCACTGGAAGCAAGTCTAGTTTGGGGAGAGGTTAATGATTTGATTCTGACTTGCAAACAACCATGACTCTGAAATTATCATTGTAAGCTGCTTTGTACTTGTGTCAGTTCCCGACTCTGTAGCAGAACTTATTACTGTAAAAACAGAGAACTGCTTGAGTATAAATTTATGCTCCATTCAAACGTTAAATGGGATGTTTCATCTGGGAGTTGTATTACCATAGATTAAGCCACAATTTAAAACTATATTGCAAGGAAGCGTGGGTTTGTAGATGAATCTCTCAGATCATTAAATAACAAATAATGTTAATACTCTACACAAAATGTCTACTTAAGGGACATTTGGTTTAAAATTACAGATTAAATTTCTTATAAAAAAGCTGAATGGTCTGGTGTACTGATAATTTTTTTTTTTTTTTAAACTCTAATATTGAGAAGGCTTTTGGATATTTTTTTTATAAGCACTGCAATTAATGTAGCATTGTAAGTGTCTTTTGTATGCAGACTCACTGCCTGCATGCCCTGTATGTGGCAACTCCTGGATATATTTGACTGGAAAGTACTGGTTATGATCTATTCCTTCACAAGTTTATAATGAATAAAATGAAACCCGTGCATAGGAATAAACTGAGTAATCAACACATGCAAGTATGCCTCATTTTCTTATTTTGAAAACCTGCAATTTTATTTGGAAAGGACACCTTAAAACAAAGGTTCAGGATTCTTTAATATGTGATCTTATGTGAGTTTCTGTGTATCAGGCTGTGCTACCCAGCACAGCTGTACTGCAGGTGTAACTGCTCACAGGATTGCCCACAGCCTGTGGCAAAGCAAACTTCATATCGGTTCCTGTGCACTTATAGCAGCACACTTAAAGCAATGCCCTGGTCATTCCCTTGTAATTAGTAAGAAGCAGTAGCTGCTTGCTGACAAAAATGATAAACTAGGCTCAAGGTATCACCTGAGAAAGCACTGATGTGACAGTATCCCCCCCAAACTCTTTGTCCCTAACTTTTGTCACCTGACAGCATACACTTTTTTACCCACAGGAAAAGCCAGTTAACATGCTGCCTAAGGGCTGCTCTGACCTTCTTGACTTCTAAACTGTTTTCCATTTTTTCCCCCCTTTTGACAAGAAACTGAAGGGAGGGAGATGGATTTCATTACAGGTGCTTTGATTGAAATTACTTAGTGCTTACCCATTGAACTTGGCCATAAATGTCACTGATTTACAGACCCCACTGAAGCGCAGACGTTATCCAGCGACTGGTACTTGTACTGCATTTATGTTACAAGGCTTTGGTAGGAGGGGGGCTGCAGGGGTGGCCTGTGTGAGCAGAGCCCAGCAGCTGCCCCACATCAGATCAGAGCCAGCTCCAGCTGGCTCCAAAAGGGACCTGCCACTGGCCTGAGCCAAGCCAGAGAGTGACGCTGGTTGGGCCTCTGGTGGAGCAGGTTTAAAAAGGTAAAATCTCCACAGTGCTCTTACATAGAAATTGTGTCTGTGAAGGGATCAGTTTCCTTTTAGCCAAGGGAATGCACAAGAGTAAAACAGTATTTTTTGTGTGTATCTGAACTGTTCTGGAACAATTTTTTACTGATAGTTCATTCTGCCTTTTCACCTGTCCATTTTAATGATTATTTTTCTACCTGTCCTAATAGGATGGCACTGCAGTATATGATGAGGGGCAGTGGTCTATGGGAAGGAGGAAGTCACCTCCTCTTGTTTGTGAGAAACCTGTAAGAAAATGCCTGCAATGTGAGGAAGCTAACTCAACTACGTGAGGAATACAGGCAGAGCTAACAATGAGCTGGCTATTGGGGTAAAGGGAGTCCAGCCATGGTATTGCTTTACAGTCACACTTCTCTCCTGTGAGTCTTTTTGCTAAATGCAAAAGCTGTTCCAGTAATTCTGTAATCATTTGTAAACCCTGGTTAAGCTCACCTGGGAAATTGTACTACATTGGGAAGTAGCATTTTATCTACAGAATCCAGTCCTGCTCCTGATTCCTGTGCCATGGACTGATCATGGAGTTGTCCGTGCCAGTGGAAGCTGTAGCTTGCACAGCTGTGTTGTGCTTCTGCAAACCTTGCCTGTGCTGCCAGGCCTGGCAGTTGCTGTAGCTGCGTATCTTACACGTGGTGTCACTTTGGTAGGTGGAAACACTTCTGTCCGTATGCGAGCAGGTAGGCTGTGGTTTTTGCTATGTGACACGTTGGATGTGTGGTACTCAGTGTAACCACACCAACTGAGGCAAATCTTACTGCTTTTTTTTTTTTTTTTTTTTTTTTTTTCTGGTGAGGGTTCATAGGTTCACTGGGCCGGTGTTGAGAAGCTATTGCTGAACATAAAGGCAGTAAGACTTGGCCCAATGAAGAAATGAGAAATGTCCGATCTGTGAAGAAACCAAATCTCACATTTGTAGTGAGAAATGCAATGGAATACAGTTTTCCAGCTGATATCCCATCTGTTTGTTGTCTTGCACAGCGTTAGCTTCAAGGAGGCAGCTCTCAGGTTACGGAGAGAGGGAGGGATCATCAGAGCCCCAGGCAGCTGCAGGAGCTGAGACCATCGCTCCAGGACACACAGCTGCTGAGGGAGCACCGAGTTGCTTCTAGCTGCTCATCAGTGCCACAGCAACTTTGTGTTGCTGTGCAACTTGTGTTTTGTTACACTTTTGCATGGTGAGAAGGTCTAGAAATGAAGAGAAAAATTCCATCCTCCTCTCATGTCTCTATCAGGTTGCTCTTCACAGCCGTGATGCTTCAAGGTGAGAAACACTTTTTGGTAGCTAAATGTTGTATTGGCATTTATTTTATTCAGGTAGGAGCTGGTGTCCTGATGCATCCTACATGGTTGAGCTCCAAAAATCCCCTTCATCTGTTTTTTTTTTTTTTTTTTTTTTGGTCTTACTGATGCATAGACAAAATTAATGATCGTGTACAACCAGATAGATCCAAATGCTCCTTGTGAAGCTTTGGTTTGTTAGGATTTCTTTTTCATCAGGAAGGTTAACTTTGAACTCTGGTAAGTCCAGGAAGTCACTGTGAGTCACCAAAGAGCAATGTCCTCCATAGCACTTGTTTCCTGTGTTGTGCCAGCTGGCATTCGCACAAGTCTTGTGAATGTTACTGTCCTTGTCCTTTGCCTGCAGAAATGTGTGAATTTGTCTAAAGGTAATGCAGACACTGCCTAGAGAAACAGCGATGCACAAAGCAGTGTGGAACAGCAGAAGTGTGGTAAATCTGAAATTTTAGTGGAATACCCATAGGAAGTCTGGATAGCAAGGAATACATGGTTTGGGAAAGATGTTAGTCCAAGGATGTGTTCATACCTCTTGTAGTTGTCAAATTGTGAAGAAAAGCAGCTTAGACTTCTTCCAAGTGCTGTATTTATTTTTTTTTAAGGGCAGAGGGAGGGTAAATTCTGAAAGTAGCATGAAAGTAGCAGTGTTGCATTTAAGGAGACATCACAAGCTATTAGCCTGGGAGCAGGTTCGACTTCAGGCTTGGCTTCTAATTTTAGCTTAGCAGATGTGTGACTCTAAGCCAATAATCTCTATGCCTATGAAAGAAATCAGTAAAATAGAGGTAATGACACTCAAAAATGGCAGGAATCTCTGGATAGAGATTTTTTTTTTTTCATCGGGTGTGAAAAGCTAAAGCTAGCTATTCATTTACTACAGGTGAATGCTGTCTTTATTTGAATAACTTCATCAGGTTTACTCTGTTTTTGCACTAAATGATAGTCTACAATATGTGAATGATAAATATAGCAAATGCTGTTTGAAGCTATAGAAAAAGGCTATCTTCTGATATTGCTCAGTGCTTAATCTGATGTACTGAACAAAAACGTGTTATCTAGCTGTAGAATCAGCCAAAGGAAAATATGCTCACATGCTGTTCAATGAACTGTTTGAAGACTATTCAAATGCTCTACGACCAGTGGAAGACACAGATAAAGTGCTGAATGTTACCCTTCAGATAACATTGTCCCAAATTAAAGACATGGTGAGTAAAAATGCAGTTCTGTTTTTTTCTGAATATATGCAGAAACATGCCAACCGTAAACTTGCTTGGAGTGGGAAAGCAACTTAAATTTTGTTGTGACGACTTCAGTAATGCTTCTTCACAAGGGTCTTGTTCTCTGGTTCTCAACAGAATCTTATCTGATTGCAATTCTAGGACTTCCATTGCATGTCTACAGACATAGCTGCTGAATTGCAAAGACTTTGTAGTTTTAGTTAGATGTTTGTATTGTAGCATCCAGGCAACTTTTGCTATTAAATAAAAAGAGCAAATGCTTTTTCTAGGAAGCAATTTCTCATAATCTCCCTATTTCAGCCTTTAACTTCTTATAAATTTGGTTCAGCCAGATACATTTTTAAGGCAAAAAAAATGTGTCTGTAAGGAGAATGGAAAAACACTTCTGATTTGTGAATCAACAAGCTTTCAGAGAGTTTTGGACTAAATTTTGTTTGGTATTCTGAAGCTGGCAAAAGAAAACTCATGAGATATTAAGAGCCTTAGACAGCTGTGATTAAAGCTTGGGAGGGTGCAGGGAGAAGAACCATCCTTTGGGGGAGAAAGGCTTGGACAAGAGAAAGATTGAATACATAAGACCCCTCTACACTGTATGGTATATGTACCTGTCTGAGAAGTGCTGCTGTGGCCTGTTAGTATTCTGGCCTGTTCCAAGCATTGCTTTAAAGTTACACAACAAATACTGCCAGACTGCCAGCATCTAAGATGTATGTATGTATGTATTTATTTATTTATTTTTAACAGTCAGTTAAAAATATTTTTATTTTTTATGCAGGATGAAAGGAACCAAATTTTGACAGCTTACTTATGGATTCGACAAAGCTGGTATGATGCGTACCTCAAATGGGACAAGGATAAATATGATGGGTTGGATTCTATCAGGATTCCAAGCAATTTGGTCTGGAGGCCAGATATTGTCCTATATAACAAGTGAGTGAGGCTGGAGAGAATTGGCTTGAATGTGTGTATGAAGGAGGGGGTAGAAGGAAAATGACCCATGGAGCCTGAACTTTCATCAATACACTTTGCCTTAGGAAGGGATATATTTTTGTCTTAATATTTGTTTCTGAACATCTGAATATTTAGAAAAAATCCATAGGATCGTTTGAATATTGATCCAGCTTCCTTGGTTGCATTGGGAGTTGAACACTTTCCCTCCCTGGTGATCTGAAGTGCTTTCTGTAGAAGCTGCTGGAGAGCTCTAGAAGATTGTGTTCACAAGAAGTGGGTATACAAAGGATCTATAACTTGTCTGCTCTCCCAGGCCAGTAATGAACAGCAGATTATAATGATTTTTGAATATCCTACTGTGTCAGTGGATACTGGTACTTGTAAATAATATAGTTAATAGTCAGTTCCTAATAAAAATTAGTGTAAATAATATGGTTTCAGAAGCATGCCTTTAATGGTGTAAAGCGAGGGTCTCCTCCTGACTCTCCCCAGCCTACACATTAAGTTGCTGCATGTCAATCCTGACTATCACTTTTCTGTCTTTTAGGGCAGATGATGACTTTTCAGAACCAGTGAATACTAATGTTGTGTTGAGATATGATGGAAAAATCACTTGGGATGCGCCTGCTATCACAAAGAGCTCATGTGTAGTGGATGTATCTTATTTTCCTTTTGACAGCCAGCAGTGCAACCTTACGTTTGGTTCCTGGACTTATAATGGTAATCAGGTAGACATCATCAATTCTCTTGATAGTGGTGACCTTTCTGACTTCGTAGAAGATGTGGAATGGGAGATTCATGGCATGCCAGCGGTTAAGAATGTAATCACTTACGGCTGCTGCTCTGAGCCTTATCCAGATGTAACATTCACACTGATTTTGAAAAGGAAGTCTTCTTTCTACATATTTAACCTTTTGCTTCCTTGCATTTTGATCTCTTTCCTCGCCCCACTGGGATTCTATCTCCCTGCAGACTCTGGAGAAAAAGTGTCTCTAGGCGTTACGGTTCTTCTTGCTCTGACTGTGTTTCAGCTTATGGTTGCAGAGATCATGCCTCCCTCTGAAAACGTACCTTTAATAGGTGAGCTTTATGTGCTTTAAATGTAGCTTTATATGCTTTAAACGTTTTTTACAATGCTTATTCAATAGTCACTCATCTGATAAAGGCATACCAGTAATGAGTGTGAGGTTTTACTTTAATGCTTTAATCAATATTCTTATACAGTAATTGTTATCTAAATACAGAGTATCAGGGTGATTAAAATTTGGTTTCACTTGCACTTATGCTTAGCATTATGTTGTCACATTATTTCTGCACTGATTTTTTTAGGGTAACATCTTTAATATCATTTTATTTTGTGTTCCAGGCAAGTATTACATAGCAACTATGACCATGATCACAGCTTCCACTGCACTGACGATCATTATCATGAACGTCCATCACTGTGGCTCAGAAGCAAAGCCTGTTCCACAATGGGCCAGGGTGGTTATCTTGGACTACATGTCAAAAATCTTTTTTGTGTATGATGTGGGTGAAAACTGTACAAGTCCGCAAAGAGAGAAGGAGCAAGAACATAAGTTAGAGGGGGATGATGTGTGTCCAGGGGGAGACAAAGAGGTAAGGAGTCAACTTTCCAATAGAAATGACGACAGTGATGTCAAGGAGAAGCTGAATGGAAATTTGAACAAAAGCTGTGGAGTTCATGGTGAAGATAGTAGGGAGAACGTTAACTGCTGTTCCTGTTACAAAATGCTGATAAAGAATATCGAGTACATTGCTAACTGTGTTCGAGACCATAAAGCAAACCGGGCCAAAGGAATTGAGTGGAAAAAAGTAGCAAAAGTGATGGACAGGTTTTTCATGTGGATTTTTTTTATCATGGTGTTTTTCATGAGTGTGCTAATCATTGGGAAAGCAGCTTAACTGCAGATGAACACATTCATTTTGTAGGTATGAATGTACTGGGTTAGCTCGTTTCAGTGGAGCTGTGGGGTAGGTGTGCTTCTGAGATCTTTGTGTCTTCTGTTCTGTAACAATAAACCAGCTCAGTAGGCTGCAACGGCATGTTGAGACATTGCTCAGTGGATGGCTTTATTAGTGGCTTTCATTGCGTTTTAATATGGGAGTGCAGCCCCGATGAGGCTGCTGGATGAGCAGTCTGTGCTCCGTCTTAATGAACGGTGGTCACGACTGCAGGCTGATCGGGGGAGCAATGCAGTGATGGAGCAGACAGCCTAGCAGGGAGCACTCTATTCAGAGGGCTGCACCTTGTAACTTGGCTGGCCTTTTCTCTCTGCCAGAACAAAAGTGGGGTATTTGTGAGATTGTGACAGTTCCTGGAATTTACTGCTTCATGGCACTGCCCTTTTTTCCTTTTTTAGCTTGCCTAAGTTAGCTTATTTTGTTAAGGGCTTTTTCTGGTTACTGTTCATGTCTGCTCATAGGCTCCACCTGCCTCTATCTTGCTCTCTGGTGTGCCTTTCACTTCTGCTACCACTGAGTATACCACTAAATATGACTGTACCTTGATTTTCCTTTTAATCATTTCCTGCTGCTAAATATTGCTCCATTGTTACTACAGGCACAGTAAGCCAGAATGACAGGACTTCTTCCTCACCAAGTCACAGGGCCTCTCCTCCTTTCTCTTCCTTCTGATTCTAACAGTAGGAAGGGCTTCTCATCCTCCCTAGATATTTCATTGCTCTGGACATTTGTTCAAAATGGGCCTTTAAATGTCACTTGTGAGACTGTTAAAATAGGCTGTGAGTGTCTAGTCTCTGCTCATTGTATTGATCTTGACCAATGCTCACCCCATGTGTCTGTTACCTGGTTTTGAATCACTAAGGTCAGAAGGGACCTCTGGAGACCATCTAGTCCAACCCCCCTGCTCAAGCAGGGTCACCTAGAGCAGGTCGCACAGGATCACGTCCAGGTGGGTTTTTTAATATCTCCAGGGGAGCAGACTCCACAACCTCTCTGGGCAACCCCTTCCAGTGTTCTGTCACTCTCACAGTACAGAAGTGTTTCCCCATATTCAGGTGGACCTTCCTGTGTTTCAGTTTGTGCCTGTTGCTTCCCTCTGGGCACCACCAAAGAGCCTGGCCCCATCATCTTGACACCCTTCCCTAAGATATTTATATGCACTAATGAGATCCCCTCTCAGTCTTCTCTTCTCCAGGCTAATGAGGCCCAGCTTTCTCAGCCTTTCCTCATATGAGAGATGCTTCAGTCCCCTAATCATCTTCACAGCCCTCTGCTGGACTCTCTCCAGGAGCTCCATGTCCCTCTTGTACTGGGGAACCCAGAACTGGACACAATACTCCAGGTGTGGCCTCCCCGGGCCTGTGCAGAGTGGGAGGATCACCTCTCAACCTGCTGGCAACACTTTTCCTAATGCACCCCAGGATACCATTGGCCTTCTTGGCCACAAGGGGACATTGCTGTCTCATGGTTTACCCGCTGTTCACTAGGGCTCCCAGTTTTTTTCCTGCAGAGCTGCTTTCCAGCAGGTCATCCCCCAACCTGTACTAGTGTACAGGGTTATTCCTCTCAGGTGCAGGACCCTGCAGTAGCTTTTGTTGAACCTCAGGAGGTTCCTCTCTGCCAAACTCTCCAGCCTGGCCGGGTCCCTCTGAATAGCAATGCAGCATTGTGGTGAATCAGTCACTCTTCCTGGTTTTGTATCAGCAGCAAACATGCTGAGGGTGCATCCTTATCCCTTCATCTGGTTCACTGGTGGGTAAGTTGGACAGGACTGAACCCAGCACAGACCCCTGGGGGACACAGCTACAGGCCTCCAGCTAGACCGTGGACACCCTCACACAACCCGCTGAGCTCTGCCATCCAGCCAGTTCTCAGTCCACCTCACTGTCTGCTCATCTAAATGTACTTAAATTATCAGCTGTCTAGAGGAATGCCAAGGTTGCTTTGCGCATTACTTAGCACAAAAGCATGATCTTACAGCACTATCATTAAAGTAGTGCCATAATCAACACGTTCCCTGTTCAACACCTTGCTACTTAAGTGTACATGAATGTGTTTGCTGACAACACTAAAAAGCCCTCTCCTCTGTGTTAATTTCTTTTAACTCCTCAGACAAAAGTTCCAGAAGATGTCTCACGGTAAAGTGAGAAGCTTAAAAGCCCAGGCATGCCCTTGGCAGATAAATTGCTTTTACAAAGCATCCTGAATTTTGAAACCATGATATTCTAGATGCAGTGGGAGAGGCAGAAGGACACTGTAATGGATCCCAGTCAAAAGTTCATGTGATAAAATGAGTTTTCGTAACTGTTGCAGTTAATAGGAGCACACCTGTGAAGCTGTAACTTAAGAGTGAGGAGTCAAAATGGCAAAGCGATGCAGTCGTCATGCCCAAATTTATTGAAAGAGAGGGATTTGTAGTTATTATTATTATGTAAATGATGCGTTGAATTCTCAATGCCAGGTTTTCTTTTGTGTGGAATAATTAATGCTGTAAGCTTATCTTGATTCTCATACATAATGCAAGCTTTAAAGTCCAGGTTCTAATGTAAAGATAAACTGGGTAGCTAGCCAAGAATAAACTCAGTATGTGGAAAAAGTCTCAAGTGTATTCCCTATATATTATCAGCTTCCAGTCAACTGGGGTAACTTTGAATATCTGCTTTAGAAACCAAGCTGTTCATTCTCCCTGTGCAGAAGAATGGTTGCAGACATTTGCCATGGTGCTCAGGGTTTGACATTTATACTGCCTCGTTTAGGAAACTGATTTGGTCTTTGTTGTGGAAAAAAGATACTGTCCCCAAAGCCTGGGGAGTAAAGTATTTAAAGATAAAGGTAAGGTATTCAGAACATGAGTCTTCACGGTGGAGAAAAAATGGCTAAGGGAGTGTTTGTCCAAGGCTTATGGGTGGTATAAAGAAAAGCGTTATTGTTTGCTCTCTCTTCTACTTTAGGAACCAGGTGCATCAAATATACTGCGAGGTAGTGGATGGGACTGACTATATACTGTGTGAGAAGGCTGAGGAACTCCTTGCAACAGAATCTGTGAATGCTAAAAGATTGTGTGGATTTAAAGAGCTGGGGGAAAATGGAAGAAAAATCTGTCAGGGTACAACTAAATACAGTCATGAAGAGTTGAAAGCTAGAGCAGTGTTTTTACGGATTCAATAGTGCCTATTCTTCTGTGCTCTTTATCCCATGTTTCAGGAATTCAGGTGTTACGTTATAAGCATGTTTCATCCTATGGTTAACAAAGCTTTGCTCTGACCCTGCCAGAAGTATGGGAAATATCTCAGAGCTGTTTCTCAAGAAATGCAGGAGTTTGGCAAGAACTCCTGATTATGCAGGTCTGTCCTCATTTGAGAAACAGAAGACCTGTAATTTGATTGTGTAGGAGATGGGAAGGGGAAAGCATGGGGTGAGGGAATTCCTTCATTTCCATTTAAAGCCAGGAAGAATCCATCTATTCTCTCATTTTAAAAATTTCTGTTACCTGTTGAAAATAATGTGGTGACTCTTGTTTTCGTTCTTAAAATCTTCTCATCAACAACAGGATATAAGACTGAAGGTGGCCTCTGTACTTTGTGTGCAACCACCTCTTTTGTACTTGCAGGCAGAGTGAATAACTTAGAGACAGTTTAAAGGAGCAGAACAAACTGAATATCTCTTTTCTCACCGACTGTGATGTCCACTAAGAAGTAGTCATTATTTTTTGTAGAGATAAATCCAGTTCAATTAAAGGAATGAGAGAGAGGGAGAGTTTCTCCTTTGTGTTTTACAAATTAAAACTTCATTGTGTCCAGATCCAATGCCTGTCAGTGTTCAACAGGCATTTGGACAACGCCCTCATGAATCTGCTTTAGCTTTTGGTTAGCCCTGTGGTGGTTGGACTACATGATCTTTGAAGGTCCCTTCCAACTGCGCTATATTCTCTTTTAAGATCTCCTTTCTGCAGAGTGGCAGTGAACAATTCTGTTTATATATTGCTTGCGGTAAGGAATAACTGAGATATCGACTGCCCCAGCTCAGGCTCTTTCTTGTTTGTTTCTTTCCAAATACTTTACAGTATTTAATTCCTAGTCCTTGGGCCACAGATGATCTGCAAGGCCAACAATGATACACTGCAATTGTTCCATTAGCTTAATGGAACTGTTTTAACCCATCCTCCCATTTGGCTACACTCAAGGATTTGTGAGACTGAGCTCTAAAAGCTGTCCAGTTCAGTCACTTGGGAACCATTTGATGGCAGTGGGCAGTGAACACTAAATAATAAAATATACAAATACATTTAAAAAAAGATGAAGGCATATTAATTTACATATTAACTTCTGGGAGCTGTCAGGAGTACAGTGTGTTAAGTTCAGCTACCACAAAGGTGAGTGTCAAGCAGTGCAGCCTGCCTTCTGCTTACCTGGGCTGCAGGGACTGACCTCACAGCAGGCTAGCAGTGCACTTAATCATATATTTTCTTGGTCATGTGTGGTCTTGTGTTCATTTGTCTGCCCACGACAGTGCTGCATCTCCAGCTGAAGTTCCAGCTATTGTGATTGAGAAGACAATCCAGGGATACCTTTGCAATAGGACAATAATATAAATATCCAAATACAGCTGTTGAGGGAGATAACAGTTGATGGGGAGCACAGCAGGGTGGAAAACATGGTTTAATTCCAGATGTACAGAACTGTTACGCCTCTGTCTGTTCTTGGGCACTTCTTCAGAGTAGAAAGCAAATCTAGTGAACATCTGGAAAGAACAAATCAAGATAAATGGCAGCTGCAGTTTTAAAGAGAAGAGTTTTTCATTCTACTTCCTGAAAATGTTTGTTTTAAATGTGATTCAGTTTAAATGTGATTCAGTACTTCTACCTTCTAAATAACCTACCTAGAACTGTGTTGATTTTTTTTTTTTTTTCTGAGTAATGCATATTGTCTGCTTTCTCTGCCATTCTGAATGTTTATTCTTTGCCAGGATATGTACCTTACAATGTTAGCATATCTACTCACATTTTTTTTTTCTGTTACAAAAGAACTTGAAACAATTTTTTCAATGCTATTATTTTTATTAGTCTTCACTGCAAATTATTTTATCTATGGTGTTGGGAGTTGCATGGGGACTCTATGCCAAAGACTGGCTTGTGTTCCCTTTGGTCTGTCACTATATTGGTTTGTGTTACTCTAAACGTAGTGACAGAGCTGGCAAAGGAAGAAGAGCATTGGAGCAAAAAATACATATATATTTTTATTGTTTAAATGTAACCCATATGATTGTAGGCAGAGCTTCAGTGAATAAAATGAGTAAATTAGGATTCACTGTATTTGCTTTCTATGTTTTACCACTAATAAAATTTGATTGATAGTGGTCTTAAATACTATGTAATAATAACGTATTCTGTTTCTGTTTGCTCATGCATTCTCCATTAACATGTTTAAGTGCATGTTAGCAGGAAATGATTGAGCCAGTATAATGTGAACAAATAAAGAAAGGCACTGTGATTAATGCATGCATGTATGGTTGTATCATTAGTGTACCACAGGCAAGTTGTACGTCTGGCTTCTTCATTCATTCTGTGTTTTTGGTTCTAGCTGAACGTTACCAAGCTGCTCACTGCATTTCAGTGACAGAGGAGTGGCTGTTAATGTTTTGTTAGTGTTATGCTTGTATGTCCAAGCTTGCAGCAGCTTGTGATGGAAAAGTGGGACCCCCTGAGGAGACACTGTCACCTCACACCATCTCACCCTGCCCCTCTGCATGGTTCCAGCAGGTAAGTGTGTCTAGGGGCCCTCACCTGCATGAAGATTTCTACTCACACCGTCTGGAAGGTTGACTTCTCTGGGGATACCTTACTGCCCTAAGTTCCCTCTAGCACCCATGTGTATTCAGACCCATTTTCTGTCCAGCTCATGGGCCTTTTCACAGGCACTTGGTAGATGTGCTTCCTCCACAAGACACTCGACTTGGTTCAGAGCTGTCCAAACGTGTCATGTGCTGCAGTTGGGTCTATTTTTGTTCAGCATGTTAATGGTTTAGGTGGCTGCCAGTAAGAGGTGAGTGAAACTTGTGTTGCTTTTACCTACTGTTCTTAACTCAGGGGCCTGGTGTTGAGATAAGGGCCACGCTGCGTGTAGCCACAGTCACCTTCAGGTGCATGGCCTTAATAGTGCTTTTGAATGCCATGTTCACTATCCTGCAGAGGTTGTTTGAATTGGATCAAAGAGCATTTCTAAACACCACGGTTCAAAGTGGAATGCGTAGGACGTGCACTCATTTGGCACCGCACTGTTGAACCCACAAATGACTCTGAGCAGTGCTTCTAGCCAGCAAGCTCTGTCACACCAGGAGCGTTACCCTGGGACCCTGGGCTCCTGAGTTGACAGCAGCAAAGCAGCCCAGAGCTCCTGCCCCATGTGCCTGTTCCTGGTTTGGGATGACACTGCTCTCAGTTGTGTGGGTTCAGCAGTTTTTGAGGCTGAAAATGGCAAGGCTGATGGCAAGGTTAAGAAGAAATGTAAAACAGCTGGGGCCAGCTGGGGTGAGGGGAGGAGAGGTGCAGGGTGACGGTGAAAATGTCTGGGGCCCAGGTGCCTGCCAAAGAAGTCAGCACCTTGCAAGAGCTCCTCTTGTGGAGACTTTTCCTCGCCTAACTCCTGAGACCTCTAGAGGTCACACGAGTGCTGTTCTTCTTGCCCGGGCACTTCAAGGCAGCACTAGTGGGCAATTTAAAAAATAAATGATTAAAAAACAAAAAACAACCTCAAAACACCTGCACTTAATCGTAGTTGTTTTCCTTTTTCTAAGAAGCAATGAGTAATGTAGACTTGGTGCCTTGTTAGCATTTCTCCTGCTGATAGCTTTTTATTAAGGTCTAGATAAATGAAGGAATGTATCCTATGGGACAGTGCAAAGGCTGCTGTTCTGAAAGGGCTGTTTCATCTCCTCAGAAGCTATGCCTTAATTTACAGACCCAGGGGCCAGTAGTATTATGAACAGAACTGTCTGGAGGTAGTCTGTTAGACTTCAGAGTACTGGGGAACAAAGACTTCATGAGCAGTCCAGACTGTGGTCCTACACCTGGTCGGGGCAGTCTGGCATAATGCTGAGACAAAGAGAAAACACCTGCCGAAGGCATTGGGATCAGGTCAGCAAAGATAGGTTAACTTACAGTTTCTGACCAATGTCAAGTAGCCTGGAAAAGCAGGTTTTGGGCAAACAGATTTCTTCCACTGATCTTTCTTGACTGGACTGTCTCACTCTTAGCTCCTCAGTACTTGTCCTTTAGTCCTTATATCTTCTTCTTATATTCTTCTGTGTGTGGAAAGAATCCTGTTATGGTATGGATATGGGCATAGGAATCAACTTTAGCCTTGTGGTACTGTTCCCTGCACCCTGTAAACGTGTCTCCTTGAGTTCAGTAATCATAAGTGGGGACTGGGTAGGGCAACATCTCTGACTTGGAAGAAAGAGTTTGTTTGCTCTTGCTATTGATTTGCAGCAAATCTCATGCTCAGCTCACTGCAAATGTAATATTAACATGAAAGGTCTCTTCTGTATATGAGACCATCTCCACGTACAGTTAGGCTGAGGAAAGGGAAATCATTGAGGCAGTTCAATATTTGGCTTTCACTTCAAGAGATGGAAGCACTGGTACGTGCCATTTGTAAATTCTGAAGAAGCCAGAAGAAATGGGGCAGGATGTGTCATACAGAGGTTCCTGATTGTTCCGGCAGGTTCACTGTGGTAATCTGAGCCTGCACTTGCTCCCAGAGATGAAGGTTCTTCTCAAAATGCTGATTTAACCTTTCACTTTTGCATCAGATTGCAATCCTACGTTGGAAGATAGCTGGAGAGCAGAGACTGTTCAACTCAAATGAGGTAGCAGGTATATTAAGACTGTTGGAGGTAATTTGGTCCAGTTCAAGTGGTCCTTGCTGGTGCTCTAACCTTCTTCCAGGACACTATTTCTAGCTACTCCCTGGAGGTGGTCATCCTGAACCCAGCTTGGTGGGTGATTCCTTCCCCTTCCCTCTTAGCTACAAATATTGGTTTGCACTAGCTGTCTCAGAGATGATTATTAGTACTGCACAGGCCTGGAAATGTTACTAAGCGCTAAGCCTAACAGGAGCTGCTGCTGGCAGGTCAGCTTGGGGAGCAGAACTTCTTTGTACAGCAGCAAAATGTACGTCACCATTCATTTCTGTTGCACTGCAGCTGCTGAATTGCTGTTTTATAGCATGTATTTTCTTTACAAACAAACAAACAAAACCTCCAAACACAAAAGACATCCAGACAGAACAACAAGGTAATTATGAACCACATTGGTATGAGTATTGGCTTAAATCCATTACATACACCAACCCTGCCTATAGTAAAGGAACATGGGGCAATTACTGACTTCGTAAATTCCTGTTCATACAGGACATCCAAAAGATTACAAGAGGGTGAACTTCAAAGAGAGCAGTATCACGGGACCTAAAATTGGAGAATTTGTATGTGGATAGTGGGGCTTTATCACAGACTGGTGACAGCCAAGGGGCAGAGTCACCGTGGTTTGACATCTCATTTTGATGAGATGTTTCAGGATATTAAAAACGAGGCACCTAAATATCATTATATATCTGTACCAAGATCCTGCTGCTGGTGGTCTGGCTGGGATTGAGGCCGCTGTTGTGGTTTGCCTTGCAGCAAGCACTCAGCAATTTTCTTGTAGTGTGTGTGTGTGAATAAACCACTCCAGAGGGAATACAAAAATACAACTTTGATGCTTTTTTGCTGTTGCCTGATACGTTTAGGGGGATGCTTAGCCAGGACAGTGTGTATCATGTTAGTAATTCCCCTACTTAACTACTAGAACTTTATTATTATTTTTTTATTATTTTATTTCCAGAGGTACTTTTTGATGGTTTAGAGAGATGACACATGTAGAAATAGAGCACTATGCTAGAATAGCTGCTTTGGCTAAGCTCAGGAGCCTGCAGAGAGGCTACCCACCTCTTTAAATCCAAATCCCGTCAGAGCTGGCACCTGTGGGTGGCTGGTGCCCTGGGGACAAGACCACCACTTTATAGAGGTGTTTGGGGCTATGCAGTTTTCACATATTCACCCTTCAGGTGCACTCAGGTGTTACTGCTAAATAACCAAAGGCAATTTGTATTACAGAGATTAAAAAAAAAAAAAAAAAAAAAAAGTAATTATATTACAATGAATGAAATCTGCAGGAAAAGGGAAAAGAGAGTTACTTTAATCCAGGAGGGGTTTGGGAGGGAGATGGGTGCCCAGCAAAATCCAGCTTTGTTAGAATTTCTTTACTGTTTACCTGGTACTTGACCTTCTTTCTTTCTTTCTTTCTTTTTTTTTTTTTTTTTTTTTTTTTTAATCACTCCTAAGGATTATGGTGTCTCACTGTAAGTATTATCTCTCCTCAGAACTTTATCTATAACAAGTAATTTACCTAATTGCATGCTATTGAGAGAAAAGAGTTTCATTCTGGTTCCAAGGTTCACTGTGAAACTGGGTGAAAAAGTATCTTATCAGGGATCTATACAGTCATTTGTAGTTTGCTCTTGTTCCCTTAAATACCGTCCAGCAACTCTAGGTCCTATTAAAAACTAGGTGACATTTTGCAAAATTCCTCCTACGAGAAGATCAATACTGATTCCTTTTGCTGCAGTCAGTGGCTGTAGCATAGCACTGTTGTTATACTGCATAACTTCTGTCGTGGTTCTTCTGTGTCAGCCTCCCTGAGTTTAATGCTGGAGATTTATTACATGCTTTCTATCTGGGTTAATTATTTTGGCCTCTGGATCTACTAATTGCCATTTGTAAATTTTCCTGGTTGTAAAGTTCACAAAGATAACTTGGCCTCTATGGCTTAAACTCTTGGTACTTTTCAGGTTATGAAAGGCAGTGCATATGTTTGCTGAGATTCAGTAAGAAGAAAGATTATTTTGCCTTTGTGCCTCTATTTTTTTTCATGACATCTCAAACAGCTCAGGTTAGGAACCTATAATTTCAGTAGGACAAAATCAGATGGTAGAAACAACTTTGCGTCAGACGTGAACCTGACCCTGAGCAGTCTGTTGTGTAGGATCCTCTTCTTGCTTCCTGAGGAACATGGAACATCTCCAGACCGATGAAATGGGAACAAAGTCTGGGAACAAGGCAATGGCGTTTCAGTGCCACACCAGTCAGTACTGAATGTTCGTTCCACCCCCTGTGGACAACGCATTCATGAAAGTAGGCCTTTGTGAAGGTCAGTTTTGTTTTCCAGAGCCCTACCAGTGTACAAAAGGGGATTTAGTGCCCCAAACCAACCTGTCTGAGGCAAACAGGAATGGCTGGCACCTCATAGGCATCCCATGAGGGGTGTCCTCACAGAAACCTTGGGTCACCCTGCCGCTTCCACCTGGCACTCCCACATAGCCTTTGCTCCCGTGAACTGAGGTGCACGGGGCTGTCCCTGCTGCTCTCCCTGGGCATCGTGCTGACAGAGTTCAGCAGGGCAGGTGAAGCTGAGTTAAACCCAAATCCTGCAGAAAGGCCAATCTTATAAGCTTCTCTAATGAAATCACCGATGGATGAGCAGTGGAGGTTGTCTCCTGGACTAAGGCCTTTGACATTGCCCCCACGAGGTCCTTGTTGAGAAGCTGTTGAAGTATGGGCTGACAGGGAGGTGGTCAGAGAACTGACCCAGTGGGCAGTGGTGCCAAGGCTGGTTGGAGGCCAGTAACAAGTGGAGTACCCCCGGGATCAGTACTGGTCCTGGTCCTGTTTGACATTTTCACCAGTAATCTGGGCAATGGGGCAGAGTGTGCCCTCAGTAAATTTGCAGATGACACAAAATTGGGGGGAGTGAATGACTCATCAGAGGGCCATGCAGCCATCCAGAGGGACATAACAGGCTGGAGAGGTGGGTTGACGAGGATCTCATGGAGTTCTCCAAGGAGGGGTGCAGAGCCTTGTGTCCCCCAGCAGGTTCTGGGGGCACCCAGCTGGAAAGCAGCTCTGCAGGAAAGGGCCTGGGGGACTGGGTGAGCACCAAGCTGAACATGGGCCAGCAGTGTGCCCTTGCCCCTAAGAAGTCTAATGGGACTATTGGCTGCGTTAGGCAATGTATTGCTAGAAGGTCAAGGGAGGTGATCCTTCCCCTCTGCACAGCACTGGTGAGGCCACACCTGAAGTACTGTGTCCAGTTCTGGGCTCCCCGGTGTGAGAGAGACCTGGGCATACTGGGAAGAGTCCAGCAGAGGGCCACCAAGATGATGAAGGGACTGGAGCACCTCTCCTGTGAGAGGAGGCTGAGAGGGCTGGGAACGTTCAGCATGGGGAAGAGGTTGCTCGGGGGGGACCTTGTCAATGTGTACAAATACCTGAAGGGAGGGTGCAAGGAGGACAGAGCCAGGCTCTTCTCAGTGGTGCCCAGTGCCAGGACAAGAGACAGTGGGCACAAACTGGAGCACAGGAGATACCTTTTGAACACCAGGCAGCACTTCTGTGCTGGGCAGGCGAGGGAGCTCCAGCACAGGTTGCTTAGGGAGGTTGTGGAGTCTCCCTCCTTGGAGATCTTCAAAAGCTATCCGGACGTGGCCCAGGGCAACCTGCTGGTTGAACCGGACAGCCTCCAAAGGTCCCTTCCAAACTCAACCAGTCTACAATTATGTGATTCTATGTTTTGTGAGCTGTTTGGTGCACTTTGGGGTGAGGTTGTGCAGAAGTGGCTATTTTCCCTGACCTTTTTTATGCTGTCCCCTTCAGCTCATCTGTGCTGAGGTGGTTGTGATTTATGGACAGCATCACCAGAGTAGCCTCACTGCTGTGGTGTGCTAGAGACTTACCTAGGTTTAACAAGCTCTCTATGGTAGCTGTAACGGAGAAGACCACTATTTGCAGTCAGCCCAGAGATGTGCGTGAGACTCAGCTGTCTCCTCTTTCTGCTCCAGGGTCCCTATCAGCTAGCATCCCATTCCAGCCTTGCCTTTCCTGCCAGCAGCACTGCCTTTTGGCAAGGGCATCTCTGAAGCAGTTGCAGCAAAGCCAGCATGCTACCTGTGAAATACCACTTGGGAGAATAAAACTAGGCTGCAAGGACTTTTAAGGCTACAGAATCAAGAGGCAAGATGCAATCTTTTGTATTAAATGGGAGAGTCCTGAAATGCTTATGAAGGTTCATTGAAGATAGGCAGCAATTAATGTGTTTGTAGTTTTTCCAAGCACTTTGTAGGTATTTACATACTTGCACTAATGAATTAGCTGCATGCTGATCTGTATCCCTGTGTTAGAGCTGTGCAGTACGAGTAGTGTGAATTGCTCAAGACTGCATGGATGTGTTACCATACCCACAGCTGCACTGCACATGCTTCACCAGGCTGCTGTGACTGCATCCCAGTGCCAAATGTCCCCAGGTGCATCTCCTCTGCAGGTCCAGGCCTGCAGGGGTTATGCAGAGCATATGGAGGAGGAACACGCGTGGCAGAACCTGTGTCCTGCTGTGCTGGGAATGCTGACTTCAGTGGTGTCCCTGCAGTGTGTGTCTGTTAGTCCCTTTGCTCGACTACGTTTTAGCACAGTGTGGATGCAAGGATCAGATATGCCTTAAAGCAGCTTTCCAGGTAGCACATGGTGGAAGCTAGGGTGACTTTAATAAAGAATGAGCTCCAAACAAGATTAGAGGCAACATCCATAATAATTCTTAAGAAAATGCATTTGCCTACCTTCCTTTTCTAGAACATGTCTAAGGGAGCCCCTCCAGCCCTCACAACTTCTCCATTTCTATGCTCTCGGTGAATATTGTTTTTCCAAAGCCCAACTTTACAGCTGCTCTGCTCCACCGTTTCCCATCTTGGAAATCATTTGCAGCACGTCCTAGGTAGATCCTGGATAAATGAGATTCCCAGGTGAAGCCAGCCTTCACTTCCCCTTGTGTACAGTGCATGAAACATACTGGATACATGATCACTGCTATGCTCCCCACGTCCATTTCCATTACATCTGCTCCATTTCTGCCAGCTTGTGGGCTATATTCCTAATCAGCACAGTGCTCAGGCATGATCTGAATAGCCTGAAAACTTATGGTAACCTCTGCCCCTGAAGATGCAGTCTAGCTGCCAATACAAATAGCTTGCTGCAATATTAGGTATGTTGTAAGCTTTAATTGTTCCTGTGGGCAGAGTGTGGCTGCTATTTCTCCATATGCTAATCTTGAGCTGCCTTGTGGAAAGTAGCTCTTTCATCCGTAATTCTCTCCATAAAATCAACAGTGAAATACCAACAAAAAAGCATGAAGACCAGATTTTCAAGGATGCGTTGCTCTGAACTGAGTGTAGTGCCTCAAAAAAGGTATTTTTGCTTCAGCACCAGAATGGGGGCTACATTTCCAGAACTGCTGAGCGGGTGCTGCTGGCTGGGGTCAGCACGTTGGGGTGCAGCACTGACTGTTTACTGTGCCATCCCTGAAGATGAATGCTGTCCCTGCTTTTTCAGTTTGCTCACTTCCTCTGCGTGTTGCTGAAAATATTGTTCTCATCCTATGTTTCGGGAACAGGAAAGTCATGTAGTTTAAAAGGAAGCAACCATGTGTTAGAAAGTAAGGGGAACATAGAAAATAGCTATGCAAAATAAATGGTGGGACATTCAGTTAAGTTTCCTTTAGTTTGATTTGAAGAGAGAGTACTTGGAAGAGAGATCTGTTGATAGTTACTAAATAAACAGAAAATGTGTTCACCTCGAGAAATCTGCTGTGGCTGGTTGAATACTTGGGCACTGTAGATAAACTTGCCCTGTTCTTACTCTTCCCTAGCTATTGACTTCTGCCATTGCTGGAGACAGCATATTGGTGGAGGTGGATGCTGCTTCTGAGTCAGCGCAGCTGCCCGTAATTTCTGGGTGTACAGCTGCTAAAAGATGCAAAGGCCTTCCTGGGGTGATGAGTTCCCTGACAGGTTGTGAATGATGCAGAAGAAAATGGATGCTGTGACTCCACTTCTACACTTTTAACCTTGGGCTACGTTGAAGCATCTTCTCTCCTAGCGTTCCTTGTAGTAGCAAGCAGGTTAGCTGAAACCAAGCTGCTCAGAAGTTGGGGCTTAGCAAGCGAGGAAATGCAAAAGCTTAACTAGGCAGAGTTGTCTCTCTTCTGTCAAAGAACGCGTGCTATGTTGGACCAAAACAGCTGTCACGTGAGGCTCATTATACTGGGAATGTCCAACCCAAATCAAAATTTCACTGCAAGCAGTCACTTTGGCAACAGACAGCCAGCAAGCTGTCATCCAGCAAGCTGCCAGGGCAAGTCTTCCTACCAAGGGGGAGGTGTTGGCAGCTCGAACTTGCGAGGCCCATCCTGCAGGAGCAGAAGTGAAGGGCCAGGACAGCAGGATGGAGAGGACACTGCAGCTGCCCCGTGCTGCACTGCTCCCTCGGTGTGTCTGCGTTTGTCCTGCTTGGGATTCAGCTCAAGTGGATGCACATGAACAGCTTTTTGGCAGAGATCTTGCACAGATTTGCCCAGCTTTATCATTTGCTAGTTCTTGTGTTGTTTCATGGTGATAGTGGCTCATCCTTAACACCGATCCTTTTATGTCTATTTAAACATAAATTAGTTTTGATCGGTTTGAGCCTCACATGTTACTGGAAAAAAATGTGGTTTTATTTTTTAATGTCAGTCATCAATTGCTCAGAAGTTGCTTTCTTAGCAGAAGATTGCAATTTATTTACTCTTCAATTATAGATATTAGCTCATTTGAACCTGGCTTTCATTTTTGATCAATACATCCCATAAGAGTCATCAAAAGCTTTTTGTCTGGCCTGATCCAAGCATAAAATTAAAATGTAGAGAATCACCTCCATTTTCCTTAGCAGTTCTTTGCTTTTTGAAAGGGAGGGCCCTGTTCCTTGTCTGCTCTCTTCTTTCATCCTTCCAACCTCATTTACTATTAGATCTTACATTTATCTTTCGTGTTCTTTGTCATTATCTTCTTGGTACAAGAAAAGCCCTAATTACCTTGAATTTCTGTGTTGAAAATGCCAGGCAGCAGGGCTGGTTAAATGCCTTAACCAGCCCTGCCATTTCTGGAGTGAAATAGCTGATTACATAAAGCTGCCCTTTGTTTCTTTTGTTGACCTCTTGCAGGTTTTTCCACTCTACCTTCATTTTTTCCCCCTTCTGGTTTCATTAAAAGAGCGGCTTTCATGTTTTGTTTTGGGAGGTGTGTGCTCCCACATGCACTTGTGTGTTGGCCCTTTCATTCTGCACCCACTTCCAACATGACAGAAGTGGAAAACTTGTGGGGAAAAGACCTTATAGTGGCAGCCTGTACCTAAAGGGGGCCTACAGGAAAGCTGGGCAGGGACTCTTTGTCAGGAAGTGGAGTGATAGGACAAGGGGGAAGGACTTTAGCCTAAAAGAGGGTTGATTTAGATTAGATATAAGGAAGAAATTCTTTACTCTGAGGGTGGTGAGGCACTGGCACAGGCTGCCTAGAGAAGCTGTGGATGCCCTATCCCTGGAGGCGTTCAAGGCCAGGCTGGATGGGGCTTTGGGCAACCTGGTCTGGTGGGAGGTGTCCCTGCCCATGGCAGGAGGGTGGTACTGGGTTGTCTTTAAGGTTTTTCAACCCAAGCCATTTTGTGATTCTATGACTCTGTGAAAAAACCTGAGTCCTCCAAGCCCAGTCCAGCCCCAGGTGATCTTCCTGCCCATCACATCACGATGGTAACATCCAACTCCAAAGAAAAGGATTCTGGAAGTGCACAGAGAGACAATTAGCACACTTTCTACTCACTATGGGATTTAAACCTTCTGGGGCGTATGGATTGACCCAATTAATGAATAAACAGGCAGCAATTAATACAAAAACAAAC
Organism: Aythya marila; assembly: GCF_965140915.1. NCBI lineage: Eukaryota > Metazoa > Chordata > Aves > Anseriformes > Anatidae > Aythya > Aythya marila. The sequence goes on along the minus strand of NC_139045.1, from coordinate 52,706,902 downwards.
AAAAAAATCCTGTTCTTATAAGCGTGGAATCAACAGTACAAAAATACTGAGGGGCTTGAGGAAAGCTTGCCAGGCACAATTTATAATAATGCTTTTAAATTTGTAATGAGCCATCAGAAGGCTATTCTGAAATATCTTTCATGTTCTCCTTTTTTCCAAGATAATGTGCGGTGTCGGGATGTTTTAGTTGTTTCTTCTTAAAGATCTTTCTGGAAATCTCCACTTGCATTGAATTATGAGTTTTAAGAGTATTGTGTGCATTATATGCCATTGCTTATCTTATGCAGGCCATTTCAGGGTGTTCTTAAGTTTTGTCAAAGTCAGATTTTGCACGGTCATTTTAAGATCAGATGAAAATATCTATCGTGGCTCGTGGTGGCCAAGTCAGCTCTCCATTCAGGTTTAGCTTTTTACACACATGAAAAATCATTTCTTGAGTTAACTGGAGTCAAACCTCTTGAGGGCTGATAAGGGTGATCACAGCATCTGTGGAAACAGCAGCAAAGCCAGAGGAGGTGGTGCTGGAGCTTTCTCAGAAGGGGAAAAGGCCTAAAACAATTGTATTTGCTGCCCTGGTGTGAGAAAGAGCTGCCAGTGCTGGGTCCTGCGTCTTCCTCTCAGTGACTGTGCTTGCCCACTGCCCTTCCTAAGCCTTGAGAAGGTGGGCAATGAAAGAAAAGAATGAGAAGAGTAAATGATCAGAGGCTGGCTGGGCAGGCTCTGGAGGAGATACAGCAGGGCTGCTAGCAGGCACGTGAGACTTCTCGTGCCCAGGAATTCTCTCCGGAAAAAAACTGCCAGCAAGAGTAAATGGGAGCAGCAGAGCTGGCAGTGGTGGGCATCCATGCTTAGTGTGTGAATTGAGCAGGTGCCTTCAGAGGTCCCTGCCAGCCTCACCATCCTGTGGTTTCACTGCTGCCCTGTGCCAGGGCAACGGTTTGCACGGGGATGTGGCAAACCGCACCAGAAAGCTGAGCCTGGTTAAACACAAGCCCTCGCTCCTCCCTTGTGACCCATCTCAGTGGCTGGCTTGGCCAGCACCAGCGCTGGCAGCAGCGTTTCTCTAAATGGTGGGTGAGCACCCCTGGGTGTGTGGGCATCACACTGTCACAGGGCTTGAGACACAAAAACAGCTTTGCCCGTGAGGATGCTTCACTAGCACATCCCAGGGGACAGCAGTGAATAGGAACTTTTCAGCCTTGGTTGTTATTGTGGTTATACCAAGGCTTCCTTGCATCCCAAACTGACCAGACTGTAGCAAAAAGCTGTTTAAACACTCAGACTAATGTTGCCATAAAGGAAATGCTGGTCTGTGTTAGCACATGAGAGTGCAGCCAGACAAGAAAAACAAAAGCACAGAGCTGGGGTTGTCAGAAGCCGAGCGTGCAGCCTCGCCTGTAGGGAGGACGGTCCTGGTGATGGGCACCCCTACCCCTGCCCTTTGCACCGGGAGTTGTTTGTGGGGCAGGTCTGCAAGCTAACAGGAAAAGGTCCACGTGCATACTGTGGGATACTGTAGGATGGGCCAAACAGAGTGAGTCACAGGCATGGTCTGCAAAGTTTCCTGCTTGTCTTATGTTTCTTCTAGTATTTCCCCAGCTGGCCTTCTCATCCCAGCTGGCTGACCACAGCCCTCAGCTGTGATGTTCCCACTTGCGACCCATCTCGTGTCCAGGTGTTTGGGCTGAACTGGCTTTCCCCATCCCAGCATCAAGCTTTTCTTTCAGAAGTTGATGGTGTTCTGGAGATGAAGAAAAACTGTAAAGGTTGCTGCTTTCTGGGGTAATACGGTGCTCACCAACTTCCCAGTTTGCTACCTGAGATTAATTGTTGTTGCTTGAACTCAAAGGGCAGATGCGAAAGCTAGGCTTTTGGAAAGTGGTTGTTAACACTCTGGTTGCAAAAGCAAGTGGTGAGCAATCCTCACCTGCAATGAGGTTACAGGACTGATTTCCTAAATGCCACAGCCAGGGTGAAAGAGTAAAGCTCACCGGGAGGGTTTTCAAGCTACAGCGCTTGGCCCTGAGCAGCTCCCCTTCCCCAGCCTTTCCCACTTCAAACCATTGTGTTTTTTTTCCCTCTTGTGGGCAAATCATTTACTGTAATTTAATGATCACAACCACATAAAATTCACTTCCTTGTGGTAAAAAAGAAAGGATTAAATGTCTCGGTTTATCTTTCCACGTGGGTCACGTGGCCAGGGCTGGTTGTAAAATGTGGGAGAACGGGTTTGAGGCGCAGCAGTGCCAAGTGCTGTACATTTCCGTATGCTCTCTACCCCGCGTATCACTCACAAAGACGCCACAGAAAGACGAGGAAGTTTGCTTTCTCAGGGAGTGGATTTTTTTTTTAAATGTAATGCATCATTTATTATTCCTAAATCTAATCTTTTAAGACCTCAGTGCTGTCCTAGTCCCAACCCCAAAGGGAACAAGCTGAGAGAAACTCCTGCTCAGCCATACAAAAGCCGAAATGTTGAACAAAATCAGATGGCAGGCTTGTAACAAAGCAATCAGCGTCTCAAAAAACCTCGTGAGCCACACAGATGGGATGCATATCTCAAAATCTCATACATCAATAAATGACCCCCCAGCTCTGAAGGAGCCCCTTGTGCAGCTGGTGACCTCTCATGCTAACAGCAGCACTAGGGGCTCGGGGGAAGGTGGTGGGGAAGGCCCACCTGGCTGGCATTTGGGAACGTGGCTGCTGGGTAGGGCGTGTTGGGTCAGAAGGAGTTTGGGACTCTGGGACTGTGCGGTGCCAAACAGGACTTGGTTCTCCTTGCCAATACAAATTGTAGAGGTTCATTTAAAGGATTCCTTTGTCCTTGGTGGGGCTCCTGCACTAGGCTGTAAGCAATTGAGCTTCTCTTACAAAGAGCCTTTTTCATTGTCACTTCCAAAGAGGCACTGGAATATGTAGGAAATGCTCTGTGCCCCCAGAGGAGGGGCAGTAGGCTCACGTCTGTCACACTTGAAGCAGATCCTGGGGCTTCAACCCTGTGGCTGGAGCTCACCTGAAGCCAGCCCCAGCAGTGGTGAGTGTCTATCCATTACTTCTGAGCGGCAGTGATGCTTGTGAATGCTGAAGACATGCTGACACCGTGCTCAGCCCCAGTCTTTCTTACCAGCAAAGCTTAAGATGAAGCACTTACTTGTGGGTGAATCCCAGCCCTGTTATGGGACACAGCCTGGGGTCTGTGCTCCATGGAAACTCTCTTTTGCTTCATATGAGGAAAGATTGAAACCAACAGGAAAAACACAATGCGAACTACAGTGTGTTGTAACTACTTTGTGTACACTACAACTGGCAACGCCTTGTTGGACAGGGTACGGACACTGTCTGGTTTTATGGAAAGCATGTGATGGGTTTTGAATGAGCCTCTGATGGTGCCTACAGGGAAGAAAGAACCATTTCCTAAATTGTGATGCACTTAACATTGCACCTTTGACAGCAGCGGTAATGATGTCTGTAATGATCCTACTGCTACTGATGGTGTTGGTCACCTTGCAGATACAGGACTGCTCAGCATCAGAGCCATTTAAAAAGCATCCCTCTTACTTCACTGGTGAATACAAAATCCTCATTTGAATTTCAGGCACTTTGCATACATGTATGTGGCTATTTCCATCTCTTGGAGTGAATCAGATTTCAGTATATTCCCCGGCATAAGAGAAATAAGCTTTTTGATCCAAAGAGACAGACAGAATTATTTCTTCCATTTATTTCTGTTTTGTGGGATCCTGTGAAAAAAAAAAAATCATGCCTCTGATGGAGCAGGAGGTCTCTCTAGGGAGGTCTGGCTTGAAGACTAACACAGGGTCTGTTGGCAGAAACAAGATCAGCCTTTCTGTGCATCTCCCTTCTGGGCTGCTAGGAGGAAAGAGGAGTGTGTGGCCAACACACCCATATCGCTGCCCTTCTCAGTGCTCAACAGAGAAAAACAGAAAAGACAAATTAAGACATTTTCCTGTTTTTTGTGGATGTTACCTGCTTGCCCAGCCAAAGTCCCGAGTCTGACAGGCCAGTGCTGGGTGCATTGGTGTGGAGGAGCTGCTCTGCACTCCCTCTGTGGGGGGACAGCTCCAGCAGGGAGGGATGTCTGTCCAAACTAAGGACATGAAATGATTTCTTCCCTGCCACAGTATGATGCCTATTCCCATCTGATCAGCTTTCCCCCAGACCAAAGCCTCAGGATGCCACCCCAATGTCAAGGTTCCCAGTTTGTCTTGATGATACCTGTGGTGAATTCTTCAGATGTGTCTCCTCTGGTCTCCCTCAAATGCCTCGCCTCATGACTCAGGCTGCAAGTCTGACTCAGACATCATGCTCTTCCCCACCTTTCATTTCTGATGTAGGGCAATCCTGACGTACTTCACCTCATGATTCCTGGGGCTACTCCACGGCACGAGGGCCATTGGGTGTGCTCCAGGTCCTGCTGCAGCACCATGGGGTCAGGGCATGGCCAACAGTGACACCGTGGGAGGAGGTGTGTCTGCACAGAGTGTGTGGCTTGGTGCAGCCTCCGCACGTTGTAGCACTCCTTTGGATGTTTTGTCTTTTGGAAGGGTTTGCTGTGACACTTCAGGTGGTAACAAGAAGCTCTCCAGCTGAAGGTAGCAGAGGTTTAGTGGAGGTAGCCTGGTTTGAAGAAGATGCTGGTTTGAAGAACCAGACTTTGTTGTTGTCCCAACAACTAATTGTAGGGGCCTACTGATGGTACATGTCATTCCTCCCACAAAGGAGAAAGTAAAAATGTTGCCCACAGAGGATGCTGCTTCCTTTCTTACTCTGTGGAGTTCTTGGAGGGGAAGCCTAGACCACTTACACAACAACAAAGGGCAAGGTGATCAGGTGTTTTCTTGCTTGGATATGTCCTTGGTGACATGATCATTGTTGATGTGCTGATGCCACCCCACATTTTGCCTACCAGAGCCCTGCCTGGGCGGCACAGGGCCCTCCCGTGCACCTTGCCGTGCCCTCAGCATCTACACTGCTCCTGCCTGGCGATCTCCAGGTGCCCCCATGGTGCAGCCTGGAGGCCAACCTTGCAGCTACTGGCTGTGGTGTGTCCCACACAAAAGCTGGTGAGCCGAGATGTCTGGCTGCCTGGAGTGGAGCCAGGCCTTGAGGGAATCCTTCACTTATCCACGTGGCTGGAAAACACTCTGGTAAGGGACAGCAGACGAAAAGTCACAGACTGGGGAAACTAAGGATGCCCTGTGTGCAGGCGTATAGGTTTAATAAGTAATCCCTTGTTATCGCATACCTTGTTGAGTGATTGCAAGATACCCTGCTCTGTAACCTGCAGATTTGCTACAGGAGTGAGAATTGCTTGCTGCAGTTATTGTTTCAAAGCTTTGGAACAAAGGAACTGCTGGTAAGTGTAGGCTGTTTTGCTTCTGACCAATTTAAATGCCTCTCTCTCTCAGCAAGCCAGCTTGAGGTCACTCCCGTGGCTTGTGTAGGCTGCTTGCAGTTTTTGTCACGCTTCAGTGAGATCGTTTGGTTAACTGTGGCTTCCCACTTCCCACAAGCAAGCGGACTGCAGGCAGAGGCCAAGCTGACACAGAACCTCAGTGACATTGCAAACACGTCCAAGGACAGGCTCAAAGAGCAGCCAGACCTGTTCACCTCTGGCAAAAATTAAATGTGGTGGTTTGGAGAGAGGTAAGAAAGAATGAACAAAAGCATATCGTGCTTCAAAGTAAAAGTACAGCCATGGACAACCAGGGCATGAAATGTGGTACTGCTTCTGTCTGGTGACCACCATACAACCTGGTCACATACAGAAGCATGGGAGCTGCCAGGGTAGGCGCAAACCCACAACCAAAGCAGAGGTTGTGATTTTACCTCTATGAATACCCTTGGGAATGACAGCAGAACTTTTTAACAGGGTGGGACAATCCACTGATCTTCCCTCAGGATGAAAGGTGGCTGTGGGTACACCTATGGGGACGGAGGAGCAGCCTCAGAGTCTGCCATGGGGCAGGGCATTGCCCAACACAGCCCATTCAGATGGAGATGTCTGTCACCATGTTGGAAAGATGGGGCTGTTTGGTGCAGGTGGGACAAGTCTGAGCACATTTGAGCTGTTTCCTGCACAGTTTTCTAATGAAGAGTTAGCCCTTGACTTGTCACCTCCTGCAAGCAGGATTTCTAGTTTTGCCCCATTAAGGACCTCAGGGCTGAGTTTCTGTCTTCTTTGGTTAGGAAACTGGCAAACACCAGTCCTGGCCTTCTGGCTGGAGGAAGAAATAATCTGATCTAATTCGTTGGCTTGACAGGAAATATTTTGTATGGAGATATTTCTACAGTCTGGTCTGTATCAAATTCCAGATTTTTTTTCCCCTCTTTAGCATCTTGAATGGCTATAATCTCATGGTGCCTGTCTTCGTGTTAAGAGAGGACTTGATGCACAAAACTGCCTTTTTTCTTTTCCTAACTTCCACTTTCTCCCTGCAACACCCTTCCTGCTGTTTCGTTTCCAGGCAGGACATAGCCCTGAAACTCAGTCAAGCGTGATTCAGCATTTAATTGACACACTGGTGTATAAAACCTGGCTCTGCTGACTTTCAGATGCACAGCAGAGGTAGTTTCCCCTGCGATGAGGTAGGTCTGGCCTTTATTTGTTTTACAGGTCAGCATGATGGGCCACTTTTGTGGCTGATACGCATCAAGGGAGCAGCAAGCTCTGCCAGTAGCTGCTGAGGACCCAGCCCAGAGATGCTACACGTGTAACATCAGTCACAGAGCAGAACATAGGATACTCTGCATGCCTTTTAGATGCACTGAAGATGTATTTTTCATATGCTGTGAGCTCTAGAGCTTATATAAATAAGATGTTGCAATATCAGAGTGGTGTTAATCCACTTGAATTTCTTGTTAATGTGTTTATATAGTCGCTGTGTCACAGAGGTATTAATGTGTGCTCTTTCCAGAAAAAAAAAAAGTCGAGGCTGCTTTTAGCACTTCAAGTTGATACCAACCAGAGAAGGGCATGTCTGCTCTTCAAGACCATCAAGAAATATGGTCAGAGAGGGAATGGGATCAACTTGGCAATGTTCTGAGTTGTCACGATGCCCAAGGCTCCTGACATTCCTGAGGCAGCAAGGTCATCTTAAAAGTACTGTTGCATTTCTCTGGCATTGTTTATGTTAATATCCTGAGAATGACTTGCATATTTGAACCTTATGATGGGTTAATCATTAATTACAGTATTACAACACTGAAATAAGAAACCAGCAATCTAGGAAAATAACAAATTCTCTTGTGAAGTGTCTGTTTAGAAAGAGCCAGAGCATGCTCTGTAGATTGATTTTAATTTAGGATAGCATGGATAAAGGGAAAGAGGAAAATTCCACTAAAACATTTTAGTGTGGCACAATTCTTCGTCTCACTTGGAAAAAGCTGATGTCTGTGGAGTGCGTGTCTGTGTAGCTCTGAACACCTGTAAGGGCTGTGGTTTTTGTTTCTTTCTCATCTCCAGATGGAGGTGGACCTCTAGGGAGTGGTAAGGTCAGCAAGGGACTGCAGGGAAAACATTAGTCTTCCTGTGTAACTTGGTGGTTTGCCCAACAGGTAAAGTCCTAATGTGACTATCTCTCCTTGAAAGCTGCTTGTAGCATTGTGATTACCCAGTCCCTGAACAAGATACATGTACAGTGACCTGGTTCTGGGGAGTTTTGCTGGGACATGCAGACTCCTTAAACCAAAGCTGCAAGGAAAACAGGTGGAATTAGGTGACTGTCTCCCACCTCCAAATCCTACTCTTCCAGAGCCTTTCAGTTTTCTAACACACACTCACAATTGAAAAAAAAAAAAAAAAAAAAAAAAAAAAAAAAAAAAAAGAGACAGTGAAGACAGGGAAACCTTTCATGATCCTTTCATGATTAGTATCTTCCAGCAAGCCCAAGGCATGTTATCATGAAATGCCTTGACCTGAAGGCACTGTGGGAAAAGATGGTTAAAGAAAGGAAGTTGCAGATACTTTTGCTTCCTAATGAGGGACATGGAAGGAAGTGCAATATTTGTTCTCTTCTCCTTCTCTTTCGGATTATTCCCTAACACTAATGCCTGATTTAGTCACTTCTGCCTTCCTTCTGCTTTGCCTCAGAGTTTAACTCTGCTCCCTCACACTGCTCTTCTACCAAGACTTGGTATCTGCAGCAAATTTTCTTCAGATGGACTTCGAGCAAGGAAGCAAACAGGTATTCTGGAGGACTGCAATGCTGCCGAGAGGTGCAGCCTAGTTATCTGTGCCTGAAAGGACTGCTTTTGAAGGCTAAAGTGAGCTGAGATGATAATGATGTGCTGTTTTCTCTCAACAGGGCACCTCAGTGCCAGCTCCCAGCACTTCTGGGAGCACAGTGGGGTTACAGAGGTTTTGTGCAGCTGGTGAATGGAAAGCATGAGGACACCAGCTTTGTCTCTTCCATTCATATCCAGGCATGGTCTTTAAACTGGATGTGAAAAGAGTCTGGGGCTGATCAGAGGCCGCTGGAAGAATGGTGAGGTGCCCCATACACATGTTGGGATGGGTCCTGTCCTCCAGGCCATCTCCCCTCCCCGAGGAGCCCATGAGGATGCAGGCTGTGGCACCCTGCTGCCCTCCTGCCCCAAGCACCCCCTCCCCAGCTGGGAGGTAGCATGTTGCCCACCAGGAAGCCTGCGCAGCATCAGGCTTCACCTGGCAGTGGGATGTCACAAAGAAATATCAGTCGCTCTTTTTAAAGAATGCTTTATTCACTACATCCTAGAAATGTACCGTAAATAGAGCAAGAACTAAATAAACTCAGAGGCTTCCGACAGTACAGAAAACAGAGATACAATAAAACACCTAAAATATCAGCTCTTTCAAGAATAAGGCACACTAGTTTTTTTTTCTTCCTTTTTTTTTTTTTAATAATATATATATATATTTCTTTGAATAGTTTGTTCTTAACCTAAAGATGTTCACATTTCAAGTTATCAGACTTACCTCAGTAGTAGTGTACATGAAATGGTTCAGAAGCAAGTGGAAAAGACGGGGGCAGGAGGCTATGGCCCCGCGTCCTGTCTCTCCTGCCTTGGTGTGGTGGCCTGGAGGCTCACCCTCTTTGGGTTCCTTTCTGTCCCTACTGCAAGCAGCAGGAACCAGTGGGGAGGGGATGGATGGGAGGGCAACCATCACCCTTCGTCCCTCCTCTGAGTTGGCTGTGGTTGTGGTGGAGGGGCTGGAAAGGGGACCGCAGAGCCCACTATGCCTGGAGGCCATTGAGATGTGCTGCAATCCGTGGTGGCATTTAGTGTTGAGCTGTACAAGGCCTTAGAGGGAACCCCCAGCATTTTTTGAGCATCCTTACCAGGGTATTTCTGGAAGGCCTTGCCCGCTTCACCTCCTCTCACCCTAAAAACAGGCAGGGCCTTCAGGTTTTGGGGCTAAGGGTTGCGTTTCCGAAAGATCTGGGACAGACAATAAAAGCCTCCGGGGAAGGGGCACAGAGGAGCAGAGTCCGACTTAATGGTTAACTTCCTCACAGTGCTTCTGATAGCAGTTGGACAGTTTTACATAGAGCTCAGCTTTGCTGAGTAAGAGCACCTAAAAAACAACCGCTCAATTTTGAGGCAAGAAAAATATGCATTAGAAGGTCACTTTACTGAGCTGGAGGTGATCTGGAAGTGGTTCAGTTGTCAAAACATACTTTATATGAAACCCCTTCAGTTGGTATTTATACCATAAAATGCAAAGCAAAATGGTTTACTCAGTCCCTGCTTCACACCTCCTTTCACTGGAGTAGTGTTTGCAGAGCTGACATTCTTCATCAAATGGGCAAGATATTTCTTTAACATTTTACTATACTTTACATTCACTGCACTACTAAATAAAAGCCTTTAAACAGGCCACAAAACACTGCAATAATATATTTACTTCTTAATAAAACAAACTTTTTTTTTATAACATCGAAATAAACTGCCTTTGTTTTGTGGCAAACCACATACCATGTAAATTTGCAACATAAAATGACTTTTAAAATGTGTATTTACAAGCTCTACATCTTTAAATCATCAGGTCCAATCCCTCCCATCCCTGATGTGCATGCGTAACTCCAGGTGCGGAGAACTGGAGTCGAGTGTGGAAGGGAGGCCGGGAGGGATGCCAGCCCTGCTGTATTAATTCCAGTATCACTACCACCCCTAGTACCTTGGAAATTTCTCACAGAACATGATGAAGCTATGGGTAAGCAGCACTGCACGTCCTGCTGGCAGGAGCAGGCGTGCTCTTGCCTACAACAGCATACATTCTCAGTCACTACAGCATTTACTTCAAAGAATAAAACAAAGAGCATTTAAAAAGAGCCTAGGTTTTATACTGGATGAAGATTGAAGTCAAGACACCTTGCACGAAATATCAGGTGCTCGTTTCTGCACGTGCTCCAAGGCTGAACTACAGGTAGCTTCAATAAATAGAAAATCCAGTTCTCAAGGAAAACTCAGAGCCTTTCCTTTGCTTATTATAAGCCTGCCAATCACACTGTGAAGAGGTCTGTGTGAGGAGGCTTTTTTTGTCTTCTTCTTTCCAAAAAACCAATATTAGTACTTTTGATTTCAAATGATAACAAACAGATTGTATTAATGCCAGCACAAAAATGCAGAGGTCTTGCACATTTTTCAAATTGCACTTTCCAGTATAACATTTTTTTAAATAAGATACTTGTTGTTTTTTATTTTCTTAAAAAAAAATCTAAGGTATGTATTCTTTAAATATTGAATATATTCTTCAAAATATATTGTTTAAACTTTCCCTAGCTGCTCAGGTGTGCTTTTTAATATATAGCAGATATATTATTAAAGGCACTACAAAATAGACATCTCTGGAGTGCAGAAGTTACTAAAAAATAACCTTCATACCACAAATATATTGAAAATATAACTGCTAAAAAAAAAAAGACCCTATGCAACCCCACTATGATGCGTATAAATGCACATAAGCGATGGGCTCAATGCACTGAGGTCGTTTAGAAATGTATGAATACAGGCGTGTTAAATTTTAAAAATAGCCTAAAAAAGTTAGTGAAAACTTCAAGCATAGAAAACATTTCAAACACGTTTTTTTCCATGACATTCTTCACTTGCAGGTTCTGCATCAGTTTACAGAGTCCAGACGTTACTGTTTTGCAGCAGGCACGTTCTTCATAAATAGTAAAGTGTTCCTTCAGTGTTTGTTTCTCTGCCGCCCTCCGTGCCGACAGTCTCAGTACGTCTGGTAGACGTCGTGGATGGGCACCTGGATGGTGGCAGCAGGGAATGCCGGAGGCATGTAGCCAGCGTACCCTCCGTAGGCAGCAGCGGCGGCAGCAGCGGCAGCGGCCGCATTCTTCTGTAGCGTGGCTATCGTCGCTGTTGCTGCGGCAGGCGCCGCGAATGGCACGTAACTTGTCCCGTAAATGCCGGCGGCGGGGATCCTCTGCACATTGGGGGCCATGGTGTACACCGGCGTTATGGGGCGGCCCTGGAATTGGAGTCGCAGAAAGTCCTGAGTTGGAGGGTACCCATGAGGGTCGCCCAGTCCAACTCCTGACTTCACACAGAGCAGCCTCAGTCAAACCTGGTATCTAAGAGCCCTGTCCACACGCTTCCTGACCACCCATGGCTTGGTGCCATGACCCTGGGGAGCCTGTCCCAGTGCCCGACCACCTCTGGGTGCAGAACCTTTCCCTAACCCCCAGCCTGACCCTCCCCTGTCCCAGCTCCATGCCGTTCCCTCGGGTCCTGTCGCTGTCCCCAGAGAGCAGAGCTCAGCACCTGCCCCTCCGCTCCCCTCGTGAGGGAGCTGCAGGCCGCCATGAGGCCTCCCCTCAGCCTGCTCTGCTCCGGGCTGAGCAAACCAAGGGACCACAGCTGCTCCTCATACGTTTTCTCCAACAGACCCTTCACCATCTTTGTTTCCCTCCTTTAGATACATTTTAATATTTTCATACCCTTCATATTTTTATAGCCTTATAATATACCCTTATATTTATATAAGGTGTAGCTCAGCTGCCAGATATAAGCTGCAGATGAGTCTCAAGTTACATGAGATGAATTTCTCTGTATGTCCTGGGCACATGGGACAAAATAACAGGAGCAGAAATCAGCCCTGAGCTGTACTGGGATGACCCTGAACTCACCTGGAAGGGGGGAGGCGTTGACACAGCCGGTATTACAGCTGCGGCTGCGGCTGCTGCAGCAGCTGCTGCACTGGCTGGGTCCTGCTGGACGGCAATAGGGTTGATGATGTGCTCAACTGCGTGGATCTTGCCATCTTCCATCATCTTGGCTGGTGGCGCGGCCTGAAACATGGAGTACTGGGCACTGATCGCAGGGATGGCCACTAGGAGAGACCAGAGACATCAGGTGTTTTGGGAGAGGGTCTCCAGAGCCTCATCTCAAAGAGCACACAGCCCTCCCTCCTGGCTATGCCAGCTTTCCCATGCTGCTTTCATCAGGACAGGTAGCCCCATGTGCCAGTGAGGGACGTGGGGCACCTCCACCCTCCCTGCAGGTCAGAGCACCACAAATGCTGTCAGGAGCTGTGCATGGTGATGGGCTTGGTGCTGCTTGCTCTTCCCAGTACTTGTCCCCTTGTCATGGGTGTCCCAGGGCCAGAACCCTGCCCTGGATCTACATAGCCCCTTCTGACCATCACCATCATCTCTCTGGTGAAGAGTGTGGCCTCAGTTCAGAGATGGGTGGGAGCACCTACTGCCCTGGTGAAGTCCCCGCTCCAGCTGCTGAGATTGACGGAAGTGTGGTTACTTCAGGAAAGAAAAGTGAAGTTTGTACTGCAGAACTTGCAGGCAGCAACTGGCCCAGCCTATATCCTGTCCTTTGGCCAACCCTGTGAAATACCAGCTGATTTACTACTGTATGTTTCCCAGGACTAACTTGGCTAAATACATTTTATCCCATCTTTCTGGTACAGCATCAATTTGTTTAATGGCACTAAAAAAGAAATTACTCTTAAGAGAATGCTCCTCATGCCAAAATTGGACAATGCAAAATAATTAGAGCTAAGGTCTTCCAGATAAAGGGAAAATGCTCTGAGCAGAATAACTGTGTTCAGAGGCAGTGAGTATGTGTGTGCTTCTAGGGGAGCTTCACTGCTTAGAGAAGAAATGTGCTTCGCTAGACATTCCCAATAACAACATTTGTAATTCCATCGTTGCCTCATAATGTGCTGTTCAGCCTTCAGCTCTGAAGCCTTTCTGCAGGACTTGTATTCGTAAGGAAAATGGGATAAGTAATAAAGATGGACTAAGAGGTGATGTTGGCAACTATGAGAGGGGCAGCCATTAAGCCAGAAATGAAGCCAAATTAGCACACAGCTTTGTTTCACTGGGATGAAACTTAGCAATATGGAAGTGTGCAATTCTGCCTGTGGGCAGGACAGGTCTCAGCAAGTAGTATTCTCGTTTTGATCACGGAGACTTCAACAAGGGATCTGATCATATATCTTTTAGGCAGAGGTGTTTCCACCTCCGGTGATGTCCCATTATCTCAAGCAGAGACTTCTGCCTGTGACTTTTTCCAGCCTTCCTTCTACACCAGTTCCACCTGGTCAGCTAAACCCAATTTTATCAGTGCTTTAAATAACCTGGATAATGTCCCACTGAAGAAAAGGCAAAAGCTCACGTGCTCCATTCTGCAGTAACTTCTGGCAGAAAAGCAGAAACAGGCAGCTGGGGTATTGGGGTGTTCTCTCAAAAGTTTCCTAACCATTTGTAAAGAAAAGAACTTTAAGATATTTCTAAATGGATGGAAACTGGAAACTGCAGAGTCTGTTCCTCTCTACTTCTCCATTCTGGTAGTGTGATTTCAGAGTAATTTCCTTTTGATAACAGAGGTAAGTCTCACACGTAGTTCCTTTTACCAGGTCAGCTGGTCTGGTTGGAGAAAAGAGACCAAGTGCTTCTGTGCTCACAGCTTGCGCTGGAACCACGTGAGATGGAAAGACCAGATAAAGAGATCTGAATCTGAACATGTTTCAAGTGAGAAACATTTAGACTTGAGATTCAGGTTTTGTTTGGTAGTTGAATTAATTACACAGACACCACTAATAAATACTAGGATAAAATCAAGCACGTGTTTCAAAAATCACTTTTCAAGCATCCTTTAGTAATACCTGGAATTCCTGAAGTATCTTTACAAACATACATAGTGGTAATATTTTCTACTTGCGAGTGGATAGTTTTCTCAGGAAGTCTCAGATCTTCCTTTGGAAATGGTCCTAATCTTTTAACAACATTCCTACTTCTCTAGACCTCTTCTCACATTATTTCATGCAGCTGTTGTGAAGAACTCTTCAGAGTTTTCATTAGATGCAGGTTGTAGTTTCCACTGACATTATGAAACACGTCCCGGTAAACCACTACAGCTTTAGTATTCAACACTGTTTAGGTCTGCAATTAAAATTTGCATGGGGAGAGGAGTGGAGAGAAAACCAGAGGACTTGTACAAGAGAGCTTGTACCTCTCACCCTCATCTCTTCCTTAGGCCTTAGGCTGCTTTAAAAAAAAAAAAAAAAAAAAAAAAAAAAAAAAAAAAGCAAAGGCTGGATATTCAGCTGAGGATGTGGCAGAAAAAGGCAAACCCTGCCCTGGCCCTTAGGCTGGCTCCCCGCAGCTCAGCAGAGCTCAGAGGTCTGCTGTAGGTTGCTTGGTGGCTGTGGGCAGGACACCTGCATTGCTCACACTGCTGATGGTGATCAAGGAGCTCTCCTTAACCAGGGACTTTCCTGCCATGGGAAAACCCCAGGTCCTTTTCCCAAATTCATGGAACTGGAGAAATAAGAACTGAGCAGGGGAGAGTTCTGGCCTGGCTGGAAATTTGGGAAGGCAATTGCCCAGGGTGAAATTAACAGAAAAGAAATTTGGGGAGAGGAAGTTTGCTCCTAGTTACCATGCTCTGGTGTACAAGACTAGACAAAGGGGAAAGTCTACTTCCTCCTGAGGAGGTGCAAAAGGGGACAGGAGGAGGCAGCTTCTGCTCTTTTTTCCTCTGGACTGAAGGGCTCCTAGATGCTCTTGTCACCTGTCCTACTGCATGTTTGCAGGAAGCCCAGCCAGAGCCAGACAAGGGACCATCTCCACCACCACATGGGCTGGTCTTAGACCAGAGCAGGAGCTCTCCAGCCACCTCTGTGTTCCCCCCCATCCTGCAGGCATACCCAACCCAACTGTTCACACTAACCTGCACCAGGCTTAATGGCCACTGGGTTGACAGCAGGTAATTCCAGGTTGGGCACCAGCTCGTATCCTTTTTCCTGCTGTTTTCCTTTGCCTTCATGGTATCTGCTGTATATGCCACGTCCGGCGGAGTACCCCCCCAGGTAGGAGCCCCGGGGGCCGGGGGCTCTGTTGCCAGCTGCACCTCGCCCTCTGCCTCGTATGCTGCCTGCTTATGATAAAAACATAGAAGAGGATGGTGAATAACAGACAGTAACAGCATCATGGGGAGTGCAAGCCACCTCAGACTTTGGGAAACCAGGAAGCATGTACTTAGAAATGAGGCTGCTGCTGTCAGTTTGATCTAAGTGACTTTGTTTATGAAAACAGAAGAGTTTGGCCTTAGATGCACCTAGTAAGACTATGAAAGTTTTGCTCTTGATCTTTCTGACTGTAAATTAACGGTTTATTTATGGTGATGCAACTCTTGTGGCCAGTTTTATGAGCGTTGTACAGTCAGCAGGGAGAGAGAGGCTCCTCCAGAGGCGATTTCTATGCAGCAGAAACAGCTTCTGCTCTCAGCTGTCCTCCAGAGGAAACAGCCTCTCAGCAATGGGGCCATGTAGTGGTGGCCCAAAGCTGTACCTGGCCTTTAATCAGCTTTGTCCCACCACTGAATATATTTTAAATAGAGCCTTTTGCTTTCTTTCTGTGTATGTGAATATTACACATCTCCAACAGTACTGCCTCTATTTATCTTAGCAGCACCACACACTTTAAAACAGTACTTTGGACATTGTGGTATTAATGTGCTCTGTGATGGCCTAATTGCACATTTAGGCTGTTGGTTAGCTCATCTGTGGTTCATGACAAGTACAGATCTGGAATTTGAGCTGAGGCTGTAATTCTTGATCAGCTAGAGTTAAAAATATTTATTGTTTTACGTGGGTGCCTGAATAATACATTCATGCTAAACTGCCTGTTGTATGGAAATGCACATTAAGTTTCAGGAAACTACAATTCCTGTAAGTACAGGATAACTGTAATTATTACACCAATTAAAACTGCTAGATTTTTTTTTTTTTAAATGAATAACTGATTTCCAGTTAATTTTGGTTGTAATGGTTGTAATCCATAACTAATTAAAGCATACATAATAAAAGAATCATTCTGCACTCATGTTATTCCTTCTGCTAATAGTTCTTAACAGACTTTATGAAGGACACATCACTTGCTGTCATCCTAATGCAGAGGGCAGATGACACCTGGAGAGTTTCCAACAGGCTTTCCCCGACACCCTTCCCTTTGGATGACCAGGTCTGCTGGGTGGCTCTCACCAGACCCACATCTCTAGGAGAAGGCAGAGGGAGCATCCTTTGTCATGATGTCTAATACTCAGGATAAAGCTGTTCAGGAGGAGGCATCAGAAGCTGAAGTCCTCGGACTGTCCATTTACCCAGACAGTACAACACTCATAAAAAAAAAGATCCCTCTCTTCTTTACCCCACGCTTCATCTGTTTGCTCATTCTTTTAGCATAGTTTTGATGCCTCCTTCAAACTGGCATGTACTTTAGCAATTATCTCTAGATAAACACACTCTGCGTAGTCATAACTTTAAATGAGATGGACCATACATATGATAAAAAGACTTATAAAAGAGTGTTTAAGAAAAAAGTGCCAAGCACCAGCTGTCCTTTGGCTCAGGCAGACCTTGGTTCACGTCAGCCTGAGATCAAGCCTGCCCATCACTTCCCCTAATTGTGCTTACTAACCTTTCACAAAGTAATCTCTGTTGGGCCCGATCAGGGCATTGTACGGATATCCATAATACGCTAGTGTGTACGGATCGCAAGAGTAAACATAATTAGGTTGCTGAGCTACTTCGGGTGTTGCTGCGGCCCCTCCTTTCGCTGCTTTCTGGTAGCGAGTGTACTGTTCCTTGTCCACCGGCTTGGCCAAGGTAACCTCCAGGCACGAGCCTTCCAGTTCGACACCATTGAGGTTGTTCATGGCGTGGATGGCATCTTCTCTGGTTGCAAAGTGCACAAAGGCGTAATCACGTATTTTTTTCACCCGCTCTACACAGCCGGGGTTAAACTGCCCAAAGACCTTTTTAATGGTGTCCTCTGTGGTCTCAATCATCAAGTTCCTCACATAGAGGATTTTAACAGTCTCCATGACATCTTCATCCACGTCGATCTCTGGTTCTGCCCAGTCAACAGCAATTTGGTGTCCCCACAGCTGGATCCTTCCCGGCATGAGCTTCCTCCTGGCCATCGCTGCTGCTCGGTGGCTCTCGTACTCCACAAAGGCGAAGCCTCTGTTCTTCATCTTGTCTGCAGCGCTCGCGTACACGATGACATCCAGCACGCCTTCTGTCACCTTGGCGATCTCCTCCAGGATCTCCTCTCTCTTCTTCATTTTGGGAATGCCTCCAATGAAGAGCCGGCAGTTGTCCACGCTGCAGCACACACCCAGCAGCCTGCCGGGGCGGATCTCGTAGTTGTTCAGCTCTCTGACGGCTCGCTTCGCCTCGTGCTTCTGTGTGTACATCACGAAGGCGTAGCCACGGTTCTTCCCGTCAAAGTCCATCATCAGGCGCATTTCATAGATGCGGCCGACAGACTCAAACACGGGGACGAGCTCGTCTTCATAGACGTCGCGAGGGATTTTGCCCACAAAGACTTCGCAGCCGCGAGGAGGGTGCAGGCCCTCCCAGCCGGGAGGAGGGCCGCCGTACTTGCGTTGCCCGTTCTCCTGGATCATGCTGTACCCGGTGCGCTCCATCAGCGCCAGCAGAGCCGCCTCGTTGGGCGCACCGGCTACGCCTTCGGGGACTTTTGTGGCAGCCACATTGGAGGAATCGTTGCTCATCCTTGCAGTGGAGTCTTCAGCGGTCATGATGTCAAACTCATTCAAAGCCCGATAAAACCTGGACACAGGAAGAAGCAGGACACTCGTTAGAAGGTGTTAGCTACCACCAGAAAGCCACCCTTCTCTCCTGGCCTCCTGCAAGCTCATTTTTTCAAGAGAAGCACCCATTCGGTACCATCCCCTGGCTCCTCTAGGCCTTCATAGGAACAGTCAAGTGGGAAATAATAAATACACTTTAGCATCAGGGGGAAACGATTCTCTTCATTCAAACCCAGACACAGGGCAGGAAATGCAGAAATACAGGAGGAGGTTGAAAATGCCACCTACTACAACTGCAAGGCATTGGGATCCCTCTCCAAGCACAATTAAAAGAAGACACTTTGGGGCTCAGAGTAGTTAATTTACTGACTTTTAAAGCTGGAAATGACCATCAGGTCATTTAATATGAGTGACTGTGGATGACATGGGCCATTACGTTTTATTATTATTGGCACATTGAGTCCTATAACATTTATCTGAGTAAATCACATCTTCCAGAAGGACATCCAGGAAATCCTTGATTTTAAGGCATCAAATTGCTGCAAACCCTAGCGCTTCCCTTTATGGATTGTTTGTTAATCATTCCCTCTGACAAGCAAGTGTATGCTGTTTCTCATGAGATTTGTCTGCCTTTTACTTCCAGCTAGCATTACATTAAACCTTTCTGAGTAAAGAGTCTTTCAATACCTCTGTTTTTACCTTATAATACTTAAGTTGTGTCATCAAGTCACAACTCTGTCTTCTTTTTAATAACTTTCGCAGGCTGAACTCTAATTCTTCACAATCAGTCATCTTTTCACCAGAATCATTTTTGTGTCTCTTTCCACAGTTCTCTAGACTTCCAGACTTTTTTCACCCTTGTGGTACACAGGGAGGAAGACCACCCTTCAGTCTTCTCCCCACTTCTCTGTCTCACCAAGGCCGTATGTGCTCAGCCATATCCCAGCTACCTTTTAAGTAGATCCTACCTACTGAGTGCCACAGAGTTGGTCTCTCCTCACTGATATTTACAACTCCATCAGCCTTTGCATCATCTCTGATTAATTAGCCATGCAGCCATTTCAAAAATATGGACAGTAGAGGGGAAGGCAGAGAAGATGGAGGGGCACTAATAGCAATGGTGATGCCCAGGCAGTATTTTTGCTTCAGAAAACATAATTTCTTTCAGAGCCAGATCTTTCACGACTGTGCGTCAGTTTTGAAAACTTCTCGTTTTAAAATGTTGTTTGTAAAACTGTTTCTCTGAGATTGAAATGTTCCCCCTTTTTAATGTGTCAGAGTCAGACATTTCGATTTTACTTCTGGGAATTATTTGACATCACTAGAAGAAATTAAAGTGGTGAAAAACATTTTCATTTTTCTCTTGACAATTTGTTCCTGAAGATGTTAAACTTGTTAAACAGACACTTTACTGGGGAATAATCATTACCTTTACACGGGCCACCTGTTGGCAAGTGAATTACTTAATGTCCCAGGTTTAGGTAAGTTTAAAAATGAGTCATTACCTTCAGTTTTAGGTCAGCTAACAAAATAAAAGTCTCTGTATTCTGTTATCTTCAGGGCTCAGGCACTGAGACTACAGCCTAGAAGGCTGCAGATGGTCACCGGGAGAGAGGAAAGATGGAGCAAAGCCTCCCCTCCCCAACAAAACCAGCCGGTATGATTCGGCTGGGGCCACCAGTGGCTGTCCAGGAACTGGCTCATTCTCCAACACTTTGCATTGCACCAGGTCTCACAGCCTCACTAAGATGATTTCTAATACCAGAAGTTGTAATTGAAGCTCCTGCTCGGTGCTGATGGCCACCTTAGCTGCAAACATTACCGTATTGGAGTAAAAAAATCACCCTGAACCTAAAATGTCTTTTATCATTCTGTAATTTATTGGGAATCAAGATTCACGATCAAATGAATTTATTTTTTCTGTGCAGCTTCACAGCCTGTGAAGGCCTACTTGATGTAGCTAAATATGCACCTGATAACAGTCACTGCCAACCAACACAGTGACACAATCAACACCTTCACAAGGCTCAGACATCACCCATTTTGATGAGAAGAAATGCAGGGTGTCTGGTCTGAGAGCTCCCTCCTCCTGTTGTTACTGCTTTACTGAAGGACTGCCGGCACAGCCTAACCTGTCCACCTGGAAAAGCAATCATTCTTGAGAAAACTGTTTTCAAAATTACCTATTTCTGAAGTGTTCAACACTACCAATGCCTTCTTTCAGTCCCCAGTAACCTAGTCATGAAAACTTGCTACCATGCATCTGGAGGTGCACAAGGCCCAGGAGCCAACACTGTGAGTCCAGTGGTCCTAATAAAGCCAGGCTGATTTCAGCACATCCCTGAGGTGTGATCAGTGTCAAGAGCAGAGGCAAAAGTTTTACATTAAAATGCAGTGTCTTGTGAAATATAAGAGCTTGGTTTCTAGCCTCCAAAGAGGAACGTACACCTGATCTCCATGGTAAAGATTCATAAAAGAGAGACAGGCATAAATATTAATTTCTGATCAGAAAGGTTGCCCTTTGGAGATGACCAAGTTTTAAATGAATAATTATCTGGACTGAAACAAGACTGGCTTTTTTTTTTTTTTTTTTTTTTTTTTTTTTTTTTTTTCTCTTAGAAAAAGGTAAAGTCTGCTGGATTTTTCAACACCTCATTAGGTGGATGCTAACTTCTGCCAGCATATCGAGAGACCTGCAAACCTTCTGGGTCAGCGTCTCTGCTTCAAGGCCTCTCTTTCACTTGCAGGTGAGCTCTCGGATGTACACGTTTCACTAAAACCATTCAAATTTCACTTCCTCCTGCTTATGAAACTCCTTCCCTGCTGCCAATCAGGCATGTGCAAATAGTTCTTGCCCTAAACATTAATTACCTTCTTTTTAACATTCTTTTTCTTTTTTTTTTTTCTTTCCTCACAGCTCAGACTATCAAATGGGAAACCTACTACATTGGCAGGGACTGACCTAAAGCACACTGTGAGCAGGCTGATTCACCATGGCAGACCTTTTATTAAATCAAAACACCACGCCTTGATTAACAACAATGCGGAGCCAAGAGCTGGTGTCTCGTGCCAGGATGAAGGTAGCTCGGGGCCCCAGCTGGAAGGCGATGCCCAAGGGCTTGCAGAAGAGCTGGCTGCTGTTGGGAGGGGAAGAAAAAAGTCTCCCCTGTCCCCACTGGGAGCAAGAGCTGTTCCCTCTCTGCTGTTGCTTTTTCTCTTTCCCATGGCTAAGAAGGGTTGGCTTTTGCATCTCTGGGGTGGCCTGTGCTGCTGGATTGAGGCCGAAGAAATCCAATTGCCTTCAAAGACATGACTCTAGGTCTGCAGACACAAGGAGCAGCAAGGAGAGTAACTTCTACATCTAGGACATGGTAGGCAGGCATAAAAAAAGGCCAGTTATGTACTGAGGAGATAGAGAAATATAAAAAGGGAAATAATTGCATGGTACAAAGTGAGGCAATCCCACCTGCTTTCCCAGAAAGCTTCATTGTTTGCTGAAGCAAAGAGGATTGCCTTAAAAAAAAGGCAGTCCCTATAGCATCTTATCTCTGGTCTTGTACAGTGCTCAGCATCGCCCCGTGAAGTTATGCATCCACCTGCACCTCTGCTGATCCATCTATGATAAAAGAGGCTTTTGCAAACACAGGGCCACAGCTGGTGTCCTTGTGGCTGCAGTCGCTTGTCAACTCCACTCTTGTTCCCTATAAAGGGTTTTACTCATGTTTGCTTTAATTCATCCCTCCAGTTTTGCATAGATTTGGTGGCATCATGTGTCCTTCTGTGGGCCAGCAGTCACACACCATGGGTGCTGGCCCCACAGCAGGCAGCAGGAGCACCAAGGGACACCCGTGGGCTGCAGACAACTTTGACATTTGCTCTGCTATCAGCCTAGACAGTGTGTGGAGCATCTCACACAGACCTTTCCCCAGAAGCAGGCTGGGGAGAAGGAAAAAAGGGCAGAGATTCACATGGATGCACGGGGGCACCTGCACCCCACCAGTAGGTGCAGCACCAGACCCCTAAATTCTGTGCCAGCTATCCTCCTGATGACAGTTTTGGGAGCTTTGGACTGTACAAATTCCTGCTGAGATTACACTACATGCCCTCACGGAAGCACGCCGGCCTGCTTGCCTTGGGAACCACCGCAGCTTTGCATTGCAAGCCGCAGCCCCTGCCGCTGCAGAGGGAAGGTCAGTCACCAACATTTTAACTAAATACACTGTGTTGACAGAGTGAAATACCAGCTACTGTTTTAAATGTGACCTTCCTACTTTTTTTTGGTTGCAATAATAAGGGCAAACAGTAATCCTGCTGCTGGCCTGCAGTAGCACCTCGAGAAGCACTGCTGCAGTTGAAGGTCTTTAAGTTGACTCTTTTCTAATGGCAACTTTACCTACATAAAATACACAAAACTACAACAACAGCTTACCAATAGTGACTGTGTAACTTTATGATAGACATTGGGTATCTACAGAAATGCTCTTGTTGAGAACAGTTTGCCTCTTTACAGATTTACCATCTGAACAGCAAAAGGAAAGGGCCAACGATCAGAAATAACATAGTGGCTCAAATATTGTTTCATGTGCCTGACTCCAAATTAACTTACATTTAAAGCATCAAACGCTACTCCTCAATACGGTTTTCAACAGAGGGCAGCAGGAGCTGGATCCCAGAGCTGGGAACCTGACCTGCTGTTGCTCACAAAATGCAAAAGTCTGAAGCTGAATCCTGTGCTGCATCGTGCAAGAGGGAGCACAGCATTTCAGCATGGATTTTTGGTCACGGAAATTTTTTGTAATTCATTCCTACCGGAAAGGGAAGATCACTAGGGAAAAGTCTGTGCTCAGCAGAGGGATGGATGATGAATGAAGGATGGACATTTAACAACAACAACAACAAAAAAACTTGAGGCCAATGGGCCATGACAACTGTCTGCAGTGTGTCAGACACACTGCTTTACCTGCAGCTGAGTGGGGTGGAAAAGTTGCCCCAGGCTAGCTTAAATGCTTCGAAAAGGTGGCTTTCCCAAGTCTGGGTCACTTAGGCACAACTCTAGAGAAAGTGGTTCACTTGATGAGCTGCTTGCTGTGAGCAGCTTGGGAAAGTAATCTCGTGGATCAGCCCTGTGCCAGGTATTGACAAGGACACGTCTGCCACGTGAGTTATCCTGCTGTTGGCACTGCTACAGTGCTGCACATTCCCATAGTTATGTGTGTGTCTGTGTTGCAGCAATCAGACATGCCCAAGTCACGCTGGGGTCACCAGGGAGGCACCTTTCGGCTCCGGTGATGTGGGGGACCCAAGGAGATGCACATGCAGCAGCGTTTGCTGCACCGCATCACCTCCTTTGTATGCTCAGACATGAACAGGCACAGCAGCAGCATATTTTCCTTCACACACAAAGTTTTCCGGGACAGTAGGATTTCTGACCTACTAAGTCCCTGGACTAGCTGATGACTTTTCCACTTCTGCTAACGACACCAACGATCCTGATCTGGTTCTTATCAGCAGGGGTCAGGTCACTAATTTCAGTGGAAGAGTTTGTATTTCAAGCTTAAACTCTGAATTTATTCTGGCCTTTTTTTCTGGCCTTTTTTTTTTTTTTTCTTGGTATGGAGTAGGTCAACCTTCTGGGCATGAGAAGCCATTTTCAGCATGGAGCTACAGCCAAGCAGGGGTCCATGCACTATTCTCAGTTGCTTAAATTTGTCCTAAGTGGCCCAAGCATGTTAGCAGTGGTTGGTTTCATTTAAAACACCCTAAAAGCTGTTGGCTTCATTTTTATTTATTTTTTTATTGTGTTGTTTGTGGCTGGTCCTGCTTCCTATTGGAACGTCTGAAAATGCACACAATTTAAAGAAACAAAAAATTAAGTGTGACATTTCCAAGAGTACTCAGCACCTAGCACTGCTCCCCCGATGTCATTTGTAGGACTCTAATGGCTTCAGTAGGGTTGTATTTAAGATACTGATGAGTACTACTGAAAACCCTGCCTTAAAATTCTTACAGGGACTGGTTATATCCTCCAGGCACCAATCACAGGCAATGCATTTGGTTAAAAATGATAGCAAAGTTATTTTAAGTCTATTATTTAATTTCTTGCTCCTTAGGAGGAAAACACCTGAAATTATTCCTTAAGTTAACACGCTGGAATTTCCCAGATTAAAACTTCAATGTTAATGACAGAGTTGAACACTGGATCTTTAGTCAACAATTGGCTACAACTTCAGACTAGGATTTGAAGGTTAAACTTCTCGTTTTCATCACCATCATTACAAAAGGTTAACTGTGACAGACCTTATTCTCTTAGCCATATTATAACACTTTCTGTGGTTTTATACACAATAAACATTTATACACAATAAACATTTTATACACAATAAACAAATGGAACTGAAATTACAATTCTCCTACAAAATAAGTTTGTATTGTGCCAGATTCTTGTCTACTTGGTTGCCAACCCTTTGTGCATCCTTCTAAGGCATATTTGATTTGGAAAGCAATCCTACAAAGTCTGTCAGATGTTCCACTTGCATTATCCATCAGTGCTATCAAAGCACAACTGTGAACATTCACAGGATGAAGGTCCCTCAACCATCTGACCTCCTGGCCTAAAAACTCCAAAAGTAGTATTCAAGCAAAAGAATCTAAGTTTTAATAATGATAACCTAAACAATATAATGAGAAAACTTTCCTCAGCCTGGGCTGTGCTTAATGTCATTGTATTTCTATGATCACAAGCACAAAGTCTGTTCATGTATATACAGTTTTACCAAGGTAAGAATGAAGCAATGCTGATGAAAAAAAAGTTACTAATATGCCAAAGCACCACCAATACCTACAGCATCTTACCCAAACAATTTTTATTTTCCCTGTTTCTGCAATATGCATTCCGGCAATGAAGCACACATTCTCTGAGTGTTTTTGATCTATTGCTGTGCAAAGTCAACCCTCTCGGTTTAAGCCACTTCTGAAGAAAGTTTGGGTAAGTGAAACCCAGTCTCCTCCTGTGTTGTATAATGCACTTTGCTGCAAGTCATTCAGAACTTTGTCCCAACAAGTTGTGTAACCTGTGTGTTGTACAGTTTGCCCCAGCTCCGTCTTTCAGCCAGTCCAACTCTAAATAATTATACAACTCTCAGATATTTCAATAGGACCGGTTGCTGGCTAAGCCTGAAGTTACTATCCTGCAAGATATTGAAGCCACATGTTGAGGGAAGCTGAGAAGATGAGAGATGGGTTGTGTAATCACTATTATCAGCTTACCAAATCAGGAAACACAACCCTTCCCTTCACCCCAGATTCCCATATTTCAATCTAGTCCACAAAGCCTCTTATTACTACTGTCAAGCAGGAATATATGTGACTTATAAATAAAGTGCAACATAATCACTTCATATATAACAAGTGTTTCCTATAGTAGATGAGCTAGACTTGATGGGAAACTTTTTGCCGAGTCTGTTTACCATGAAAGCAATTAAACAGTGCTCTCTGCAGAGATGCTGGTACAGATAAATGTGTCCTCCTCACCAATGGTCTGCTTTGAAAAGCATACTTCCCAGGAAAGGAAGAAGCGTTTCACCTTGTGTGGACTATAAGCTTGCGAGATTTTGCTGTCAGAAAGACAGTAAAAGAGAACTTTGACAGTTGAAAAGCAAAAACAAAAATAGAACCATCTGTTAATTGTTGTACAGGAAAGATACATTTGCCTATTCCGTTTCTTCTCTCTAAGGAGAAAAAAAAAAAAAAATATATATATATATATATATATATATATATATATATATATATATATATAAAAGAGAGTGATCCAAGTCATTCACTCACTTCAAATGCTTTCCTGAACTCTGAGGTGTAGGGATAGGTGTGTGCATGGTTGTTATTATTTTTTTGTTGTTGTTACTAAAATGTAGAACACTGTCTGTGTCTGTCTGTCTGTCTACCTATCTATCCATCTATCTATCTACCTATGCTAGCATCACTGCAACATGTTCCACTCTACAATGCAAGTGAGAACATCTAAAAAGTTTTATAAACTTTTTTATAAACATTTTCAGCTTTTCTGATCTATTTTTTTTCCATCCAGCTCCTGCAGAGATGCCAGAACGAAACACAGCCCACACGGCTTGTTCATACAAACTCTACTTGCTCAGTTGATTTTATAACAATTAAATAGCTTAAGACTTTTCAGTTCGCACTAATCTTTTGTGCTATTTTTATTGCTGCGTTCTCACAGTTTTTTGTTTACCACGTGAATGCCGCAACAACAAGAGGGGGGCCCAGCCTGCCACTCTGATTTCAGCAATGATTTAAAGGAAAGCTGAAAGTGGCCCAACTTGTTCCCTTCCCCTACGGTCACAGAAATGAAAATCAGCATGGAGCAAACCACAGAGTTGGATGTGAACGTTTGCCACCGAAAGTACATTAAACTCAAAGCATTTGGCTTAGTCAGTGACTGCATGTTTTTTTTTACTTTGTGCACTGACATTTGACCCCTTTTATAATATGCACCTTGCACCACTGAAACCCAGTTAGTTATTTATTAAACCCAGGTACCAATGGCTGGCTTGTACATATCACGCTTTTAACTGCCTGGCGTTGCCCGTGTGCAGAGGAGAGGGGGATGAAAGGCAATCGTCTTTGCTGTGAAATTCTGTCATATCGGCAGAATGGAGCTGCAAAGTGCAGCAATTTGTACCTGACCTCTGATCTAAGAAGTTTGTGCAAACCTTTGAACCTTGGGTTGAAATTGAGAAACAAGGTTTACAAGTACAAGGAAGAGATTTCCAGTACTCGTTACCCGTGCCCAGGGTTAATATTATAAATTTAAAAAAATGTTTAACCAAGGCAGGGACTCTCTCAGGAGGCACCCTTGCTGTTCTGAGTTAATTCAAAACAATTTAAATCTATTGAAATTATAGCTTTGTTGGAAATACCCATGGTTTAGAAAAGAAATCACTGTGCATTTCAGAAAAAGAATAGGATTTGAGACACCTCATTTGAAATTCACCTTCTGCTGACCTTAACTGTATGTTTTTTTCGTTTGTTTGTTTCGTTATTTTTTTTCAAATTAAAGGCTGAAGAAAGAAGACAAAAATCATCTGTTTTAATATCGATTCTTCAGCAAAGATTAGAACTGGAATAAAAAATTGAATATAAATGATTAAACAGTCTAGCAAAATGCCTCCTCTTTCATTAACTTTATATATTTTTATCCAATATGTTATCTAATCTCAGTTATACAGTACAGTGGTAAATGAGAAACCCATGGAAAAATAATCAAACCAGCAACATTACAACAAACTTTTGGTAGACGGTCCTGCAGACTTGTCTGGATGAGCAAGAAGGACAAATTCAGCAGGCCTGTTAGATTAACGGCATTAGCTTCATCTAATTAAAAATATTTCTCATGTCTTTCAGGCACCTGGCAAGGTCTTAGGATCAACATCATCAGCCAACACCAACATGGGTCACTGTGGATTGTGCTGAGTGTAAAGGCCTTTGGAGTTAACTGCGACTATACGACTGGAAGAGATGCAAGGGAGTATAGTAATGTGTTCCTGTGACATCCCTTGTACACGCTGAGTGCTGGCTCACCCATGGCAGGCTTGGGCATGCAAAGCTTGGTGGAGCACATTGCACATGGCTTCTGTCCCACCTAGCTTAGGGCAGGATGCTGTGATACACAACTGCTGTATCTGGTCCTCATGTGAGTGAACACTTTTGCCATTGGTTTAAGCTGGAGCACACCTGAACCTTACTGTTTCCGTTTCTTTAAAAAAAAAATAGAGCCAAGTGCTTTTTTTTTTCAGGTTTAAGTTCAAACTCTGCTGTTGTTATCAGCACTGACCCCAATAAAGCAATAAATGAGCAAATAAATAAATAAGGATGAACAGATTAACGTCACGTGTCCTGTGTCACAGACCCACCTTAAAAGTTTCACATGCTACTTAGGTACAATGTAAATAGAATAATGTCAGAACTTTGTTCTTCTAAAAAATTATCAAATACTCAGTACACAGAACGAGTTAAATAAATTCAATTATATTAATAATACTGGCATACATATTCAAACTTCTTAGCCATCCTCAGTCTATTTGCCACAAATTCTACACTTAAGGCTGATAACCCATTTCCAAAGCTCCATTTTGGTGTCAATCTCTTGAATAAGTACAGAACAAAGTAACAGTCAGCACAAAAGGACAACGGCAGAGCCAATCCCATTGAAAACAAAGCATATGACAGCTGTAAATGGCTACCTTTCACTTCAATAATTTGAATTATCAGAAAGGACCTTTCCGGAACCTGATTTGATTTGTTTTCTTCTGTATGACATATCATTATTTTGTTTTTTACGGTTCCAACATTTTCTGTGTGAGTTGCCATGTAGGTCCTGGTAGTTATTCATAAACTAAGCTCATAGCTCCAGCTCAGGAGTTGCTTCCTTCTCATACAACCTTTTAAGCCCGTCCAAAGGAGGGAAAAACCCCAATCCGATACCTCGCCGCTGACACACGATCTGTCCCAACAACCAGCTAGAGGAAAACTGGGCAGAAAGCCTTTACGGAACAAGCAGCATTTCCCTTACCACCCCAGTCCCGCGATCCAACTGCAATGGGTTAGGAGGGCTCGTGCCTTCGCCGGAGCAGCCTTCCTCCCTAATCGCACGAGCTGCACGACCCGGTTATGGAGTTTGTGCATTGCTTTATTGGTCAGCCAGTGCTAGCCATGTAAATTCCTCGGGAGTCATTTGTTAAGGGCTCTCGGGCCGAGGCCGAGTGGGTGGGACAGAAGGGAAAGGGGATGTGAGCGCTGCCAGATGCCGAGAGCTCTCAACAGTGGCTTGAAAATTAATAGGAAACCATCTGAAACGAATGGATTTCGGGAGGGCTGGGCCAAACCTTGAGGGAAGAATAGGCAAAAGAAACTTCAACATTGTCGCGGGTGGGGTGAAGACTGGGGGGGGGGCATTTGAACAGAAAGATTTCATTCAAAATTCAAAACTTGCAGAAAAGGGAGTGAAACATGTACAAACAACTCCTTCCTAGCACAAGGCGTTGTGCAAATAGCTTGAGTTACTCACAACAGATAAGATAAGAGAAGGGCATATTTTGCTTGACGGCACAAAGTTTTCAGTAAAACCTTTTTCTTCGTGTGTGTCTGGAAAAATTATTTTAAGGCTGAACTCGGCCCATTTATGCTTGACGAGAAATGGTCTGTGGCTCCTGGAGCGAGAAGCTCGTGCTGAACGCCTGGCGGATGCTGCTTCAGCCGCAAACACGGAACTCAAATGTGTTTGCTTGGAAGAAAAAAGCCTGGTGCAGAAGCAAAGGCAAAGGGGTGGTAAAACATGATTCATGACAGCAGAAATGGTCTGTACATAACAACGGGACATTAGGCCCCAGAAGCACTTAGGCAAAGCAAACAACACACCTTCTCGAGCGGTCAAGAGGAGGAACCAAACCAAAACACGCTTGGGATGGTGGATTCGCCAGTCTGGCAAGCAGCAAGCATAACAGGCCGGCGGGAGCAGAGGGAGCAGGGCATGCCTTGGGAGCCGACCAAATCCGGGGAAAGGGTGGCCTGCAGGGAAGGCAAAAAGCAGGAGCACAGCACCGGCAGATCATGGCCCCACTCAGCTTGGCTCTAGAAAGGGCCTCCACCTGGGCTGTGCTGTTTCCCATCCCTTTCTTCTGTCTCTTTTTTTGCCCAAGTAAAGCTTGGTCCAAAGCTCCGGCAAAGAAGCACAGAGCCAGCAACATCAGGACATCCCTGCGTGGAAGAAGTGTCTTAACCTCTCAATGACACTACGTGAGGGATGGATTCTGTGGAGAAAGTGCTGTCAGCTTGTATTAGTCTGTTCTTGGTAATGATTTGTTCTTGTCCTTAAAGTGGCTTAATCTGGGCAGGCAAACTTGGAGATGCCCTTATACTACAGATTCAGACACTGGTCAATGGAGAAAAGGAATAGGGGATTCAGAGGCTGCAGAGAGAACAACTCAAAAAAATTAGAAGTCTCCAAGCTGAAGAGAGAAATTTGGAGGATGGCAAGGACTGGAAAAAGAAACTTCATCGTGGTGGCTGCCGGGAGTGAACAGAAAGAGTTTCTGCTCTACTCACACTGCAAATCCAAATGGTGATTGTGTGTAGCCTGCTCCAACTTTTTAGACTTGTTTATCCACAACACTGTGGCCACGGTGTGTTAGGCACTGCACAAACACACCTGCAGCCCAGATCCTGGACCCAAAACTCCTGCAGCCCAAACCTGGTTCATCTCGTTTATCTTCAGAATTCCTCTCTGCAAAG
Source organism: Aythya marila (assembly GCF_965140915.1). Lineage (NCBI taxonomy): Eukaryota > Metazoa > Chordata > Aves > Anseriformes > Anatidae > Aythya > Aythya marila. Next base: position 52,676,497 of record NC_139045.1, on the reverse strand, counting down.
CTTAAATTGTTAGTCGTGAGAAGGCTGCAGAGAAGCAGGCGCTGCTCTGCAGGCAGGGAAGCCACATCATGGAAATACAGAGGTTTGCCCAAGACTGTAGAAAGAACCAGTCTCAAATCTGGGGTTAAAATCTAGGAGATTCTGCCAAAATCAGGCCCATCCTTCAATCTCACTTATCTATACAGGGAAGGGAGTATAAATGTTATTTAGCTGGTATAAACTCACAAAACTCCCACCAACCAGATTAATTAATATTTTAAATCAGAATCCTTCTCTTGACTTTGCATTTTTTTTCTGTTGGAAAACAAGCTAATCTTAACCTTTAACTGTAAGCGTTATGACATGAATCCTATCAGCTCACCTATCATGCACATATTTGAATGCACAGGGAAGAGTAGTCTGGTGTAAGCAGAATGAGAAAGCACTGCTGCTAGCAAGCTGATGAACTTGTGTGCAGTGTACTCATTTTTAGAAGGCTCTTCAGCATACCATGCGGATCAGGAACCCGTAGGGAGGCGGCTCAAACTCTTGGCTTTCATTTTGTACTTTCACTTTTAGCCCCAGCCTGTTGTTTGTTTCCAAGATATGCCCCATTATTGTTTAAAACAATGAACATCAGCAGATCAAGTTGTTGCATGACGTTCTGATGTGTTAGCATTCCCAATGGCAGGAATCAAAAATACATTATTTTGTCTTGCAGGCTGTGTTTTTAGAGGGAACCTAAGAAAGTTGGGCAGAATTCTGCAAGTTTTTTGTGTGTCCTCCAGTTTTCCCCGGCATTAGGCACCTACTTCCTGATTGGCTTCTTGCACAGTGCGTTACATAGTGATTATACAACTTTTCATGTCTCTTTATAAGGATGCTGGTATCATCCTAAAGAACAAGTCTTATGAAGAGCATCTGGGCAAGTTTAGCTTGGAGAAAAGAAGGCCTGGGGAGGCCTTATTGTACTTTACTCATAGAGTATCCCCAAGCTGCAGTAAGAATAGAAACACATCTTCTCTCCTGAGGTACAGCTTGACTGCAATCATGAAGTGTCACCCTCCACTACAATACTACCATAGATATGCAATTATTTCCTCTTTTTGATGATTGATAGCTAAGCAGGGGCCAAATCCCAAAAGATGTTTATGGGAACAGTGCAGAGATCTGTTTCCGTCCATGCTGGTTTCCCATAGATCTTCCATTTCCTCTTGTTCTTGCCTGCAGTGGGATTACACGTGAAAGGCCTTTCCTAAATAATTGTTCTGTTGAATACATTGAGAGAAAAGGCTGGATATTTGAAGAAAAAGTGAGATGCACTGGAATGTGCTAATGGGTATCAGCTAGGAACCTGCCCCCTGGTGCAGAAAAGGCTTTCAAGGAGATTGTAAGCTTCCTCTCACCTGTCCCTTCTAGAAACAGACACATGCTCTTGCTTCTGCTAATTATGTGGGCTCCACACAATGAAAACCTCTAAAAAAGCATTGTTAGTGCTTTCTGGGATTTTTCCAAAGATCAAACCCAAATGCTTTGGGACATCCAGAGGCTGATGGCAGGTGTATCATTTAGCTGGGGAGGGTCATTATCTGGATAAGAGCTAGTGTTTTTGATGAGCATGCTAGGAAACAGGCTGTCAGGAGGTATTCAGGTTGGCAGCATGGCATCCTGTGATGGTGCAGACGTGAGAAAATGAAAGGAGAAGGGAGCAGTGGGTTGGCTTTTATGGTCACATTTGGTCTTCAAAGACTACTGAGAGATTGTACTAGAATAAGAAGGGAATGTGCCAGCTAAAATATTTCACCAAAAGGACACATACATTTATGATTGACCTGCAAGGTCTCTGATTTCAAAAGTGTTTAGAGTTTATCAGTATATTTGCATATAAACCCCACCTCAGCCACGATACAGACACAAAAATTAGGATCTCATAATGTTAACACTGACAACTTTTTTTTTTCCCTTTTTCTTTTTTAATTTTCTTTCTTCTACTTCTCTTTTTAACAAAACCTTTTTGTGTTTGGTGAAACAGGTTCTCGCATGTTTGTAGAACCATTTTATTGCCTATTTGAATGTTTAAAGAGGCAACATCACTTTATTTAAATGAATAACATCCTATTTTACACCTGTTCTTATAAAATGTGAGCTAATACAGCACAGTTCTCAATTTCCTGACTTAAAGCTGGTGCAGACCAAAAATTGCTAAGACTATTCGGAGAAAGTACAGCCCCTTGTTTTGAGCACTAAAACTTTTTCTCTCTCTCTTTTTTTTTTTTTTTTTTTTCCCCCCTCTATGGATGGATAGTATGCAACGTATGATTAAAAAAATCTTAAAAAAGCTTTTACTATATGAGGTGTTCAGGCACCCAGGCAAGCACCCAAAACCAACAGTTTTCCAGGTTCTCTATGGCTGAAGCTGTCTCAGTGCGTAAGCCACGTCAGTGCTCTGGCCCTTATCTTGCCACATCACGGAGGATTCCCAGAAAACGCCCTCACAAAGGCAGACTCCCCTCCTGCCCTGCCAGCCCCAGCCACCTCCCATGCCCCTACCTGCAGAAGACAACGTCACAGCCCTGGAGGTGGAGTTCCACCAGGGGGAAAACTGGCTCTGATTTTAACTGGGAGCTTTTCCAGATCAAAACTGCAGTCCTGGAGGTGCTCCTAAATGCAGCGTCATCCCACACGAGCCTGCCAGGTTCACGGAGAGCAGCAGTCCTGCATCCTGCTGCTGCTGCGATAAGGTGCTGTGTGGGCACTGCAAGCTAGGGCTGGAGGTAGGGTTCCTCTAGGGACCTTCTGACCAGAGTCCTGCGGAGCTGTGCAGGTGGCCAAGGACACGGTGGGCTTTCACCTTCTGTGTTTTAATCTCAGGCTTCTCTGGTTCGTGGGCAGTCAGAGTTGCCCTGACAACCTTAACTGTCGCCATACAAAGTTTTTGTTTCATTTTAGCCAACCCTTTGCTGCCCTGCAATCTAAGTCAGCACAGAGGATCTCCTAGAGGGGAAGCTCAGTTTTTCAGTGCAAATTTCTGTGCTTTCATTTCAGCCTGAAAGCAAGCTTTAAGTTCCAAAGTTGAAGAAGATGGATACTGAATGAAACCATTGAGTGTAATGGGTTTTAATTAGGACATTAAAAAATAAAGAAGGACACCAGAAAAACCCAAAGAATTTTTATATAGACACAACCATTACATTTCTGTAGGATGTTTGCTTTCCAATTAATAAATACAGGTTGGGTTCTGGACAGACATATCTACAAGGGAGATTAATCTGATGGTTGCTTTTTGGTCCCTTGGTAAATAAAACATTCTAATTAGAGACGATTTAGCACTCCCTAGCCCGATGTGGCTGCTTAAGACCGATTTTTCGCACCACTTTTTCACAAATCTTGTTAACTGCCAAATTTAAGGTCCCACTCCACGCTCCCCACAGCCACCCCTTTGCACCCTTAGCTTATGCTGCCCCAAACATTATGCACCAGTGCTGGCCTGAAGCATTTGTCAGATTACTAGCATTGCACAAATTCAGGGAAAAACAAAGGAAAGTTTTCTTTAAATGCCTGATGAATCAGTTTTACTGATCGGCTCCTGCTCTGGGGAAGCTGATGAGATTTCACAGGAGGTAGACGAGGGCCTTTCTGCAGTACCAAGGAGCTCACTGAAACACCCAGTGAGATTAGTGGGTAGAACAGCAAGCTGCAACCTTTAAGAAGCTGCAGCGAGTGAATTTTAGTGCTGCAGGTCTCAAGAGGCTGAAGGTACTGGAGGACTTGAGGATGTAGGCACAGAGTGGTGGTGTCTGCTCCACAGTCACTGCAAGCCCATGGGAAGGAGGGGCAACCAGTGACCATATCCTGTGGTAGTGGGGGTGTCCAGCCAGCACAAGCCAACCATGTGCCAGCCAATTTGGGTGTCTGAGTGGTTCCCAGCACATAACATTCTCGCTCTTTCCCTTTGAGACCTTGCATCACAGGGTTTTGTGGTGCATGTTCAGAAGAGGCAGGATAAAGATAAAGACCTCCAAACTCTTACTGGCAGCAGGATGAAGGGAGGCTTCCAGACCCCAGGTATGAAAATGAGTGTGGTTAGCAGATGTAGGCACCATTTCCTCTCTTTCAGCAGTTGCTTTCCCCTGTACAGCTCACAGTGGATCATAGCAATATTTAGAGAAAGAGTTTTTCCTCCAGCTAACAGGTGTTGTCTTTGGTTAGGGCATACTCTTATCTATTTCAGTTCTCAACATCTTATTGAAAATAAGACATCACACACCACTTGGAAATCGTTTATAAAAAGAGGTAATCAGATAAGGAAACTGACAGTTCCCTTCAGGAAGACAAATTTATTTTTCTGTCTTCCAGTAACATGAAGGAAAAAATTTGATGAGAGAAGAAGACTGAACAAGCTGCAGGGGCGTATACAGCATCCATTAATTCCTGCCTTTTACATTGTGTTTTGCTACACATTCACAATTGACATGCCAGAGAATGCTGATTCATTGTCAGGATTACAAAATGTGGCTTTCTATGGATTAGGCAAAGTCTGTGCTGCCATCCGTAGTGAAGGCATCATTACTGAAGAAGTCTGAGTGTCAAGCAGATGAGCTTTCTACAAGGATATCACTGCCAGAATATCTGGGACTGGACTTCATATAGTAAAAAGCTGATGTGACAAGGTCCTGTTTAAAGCTAGTTTAGAGTTAAGGGATAATGACAGGCCCAGACACCTGTCCTCTGACATTAGGGCAGTGGGGAGGCTGAGAGGAGCATCCAGAGACAGAAGCATGGTCCCCCCTCCTGGCACCTCAGCCCGGTGCACTTTGTCCCCGTGGCCGAGTGGACGTGGGGACACACCCTCAGGAGCTCCTGCCTTGCCTCACCTCACCCCATCGCCCAGGCTCCTTCTGTCCACAGGTGGCCTCCTGCCTGCTCCCTCTCTAGGAGTACGGCTGCAAGCCTCCTTCAGCTTTTGTCTGCTTTTGTGGAGCTACATCAGAAACACCATTCCCAAGTTCATTCTGGTTTTAAGCAACACAAACAAAAGTGCTCTGCTGCCAAAATAAGACGAGCTTCCTCAGTGGAGGAAACAGGAGGGGCCCGATGCCCCTCTGTCAGCGTTTACTCCACCAAACCTGTTACATGCAGTCCTAGAGCCACCTCCATACAGAGCTCTTTCCGTGGCACAGAAAAACAAGTGTAACTCCTGCTATGAACTTTGCAACCCTGTGGTGAAACCACCCACCGTAACCAAACATGCTCAAACAGTAAAAGGGCACTTTCACCTCCATGGCTGCACCTGAGATGGGGCCCAACGCCTGCACGGGGCTTTCGGGCAGCAGTGGTGCCTCTGACAGCCAGACAGACCCCAGGTCACCTTGCCGGGTAGAGCTGCCCTAATTAAACTTGAAAACGCTCAAGGACAGTGTTAACGGTCAGCAGTCACAAAACCCCACAATACGGTGATTTTTTTTATGGGACCACACTTCTGCTATAAAACACTTTGCTCTCAAAGAAAGACCCGAGAGCATTGTTGACATAACTTTCCTCTACAGATATTTGACAAGATAAAACAGGCAAAGTGCCTGTGGTTTCAAGGCCAATAATAGCTGAAGTGTTTAAGAATGAGAAGAATGGTCTGAAAGGTGCAATTATTAAATCCATTAGTTAAATCACTCCTTCCCTTCATTGCTTAAGAAAATGTTTCTACTATGACCTAGAATGTGCTGCTCTTGTGCCACTCACAAAATTTAAGCTTGAGGCATGCCTCGTCCAGGGCACACCGAATCCCCACATTTCCTATCTCCTGTGGGAAGTCTGTGTTTTTAAGAGGACATTTCCAAACTGGCAATAACCAAACCCTTGAGGTTAGACTCAGAAGCTGCATGAGAAGGTCATTAGACAGGAATCATCCCTTCCTTTGTTTCAAGGAGGGGGTAGAGGCACAAAATGGACTCTACATCTACTCCCTCAGCTCTGCCCTGTTTGATGTCCCATAGTTCTCTGCAGGGCAGGTGCCTGTAGGCCCTGACCCATTCCCACATCCCTCCTGAGCCTCTACCCAGCCTCCTGGGGCACTGCCTATAGAGCTGGCTTTGGGACCAGGCAATTACTCACATCTTTTAATTGCCCATGTGCTTCTTGGTGGTGTTTTAGGCCCAAACAACCTGCACTGTCCTGACCACAGTCTCAAAGAGCATGGGCTAGGGGCTGCCAGATGTTGTGGGCAAATCCAGCTTGGTTTTTGGGGAAGGAGAAGACTTCATATAAAATACTGTGTGCTGTGCTGACTTTGGGTCCAGGGAAGAGAGCCTGGTATGCTTTATTCATTAATAGAGGTGTAACCAATGGGAACTACTGTCCTCAGTTGATGGGCATAAATAATGTTCACCACGCATCTGAGACCTTAGCTGTTTTCAAGGAAGCATTTACAATTAAACAGGAAATTGCAGTTAACCAGGTGACAGATGACCATAATACAGTGAGATACTCCCTTTTCTTGGGAGGAAAAAAAAAAAAAAAAAAAGCTAAATTTTTCTCAGGAACAAAAATATCAGCGACTCTTTACCCCTCACCCTTCTCAAAAACATGCAATGTAATTTTTTTACAGAAATGCATTTAATTGGTGAAAATACACATAGGTGCATTTTAAAGGCAAACGTTACCAAATATCTAGAGAAAGAGATGCTTCAGAGCAGTAAATTGGTTGAAATCTGATTTTTCTATGGGTGCATGCTATCTTCAGAGCACCACTGGAGGTAAGCAGAGACCTGCATTTGAAGGTGCTTCCCTTCCTGCTTTGTTACTGGAGATTTTTCCTAAAGAAAAAGGAAGGCATTTTTGTGCAGACTGTCTCAGTCTTACTCAGATTCGATGGCATGATTTAGCACATAATTTGTGAGTGTGGACACGTTGTCTAGTACACAGATTAACATAGCAGCAAGCAGGTTGTCACCCATGTGCCACCTATCCAAATACTTAGACTTCCATGTCACGCCTGAGGTCTGAATACCTCTCGTATATATTAAAATAAGTTTTAAAAAAAAACTATTTTCTATCTGTAGAAGAAATTACTTGCATAGTTGAGGAGTGAATGTGAAAAGCTGGTTGAATTTTTGTTGGTGGAAATTTTGTTAATATGAATTAAACCAATTCATTTGTAGAATCACAAAATCATTTAGGTTCGAAAAGACCTCTAAGACTACCATTAAACCATGTCCCTAAGCACCATATCTAGGCATGCTTTGACATGAATGTTACATCAAGGATTTAATTTTAATTGAATTTAATTTCTTACATGTTTCATGGTATGAAACTGGTGGCATGTACAAGACAGGGCATACCAGAAAGTACAGATAAAGTGATCAGGTGGTAAGGTTCCTTTGTTTTGATCATTGACCTTTGTAAATTCAAGCAAAATTTTACCCAGAGGATGTGCCACAAGAACAATGAAGAGAAGTAAGGTTATACTGGGGCTTGTGACTGCTTTTGCGTCATTATAATGGACATTCTTTGGAAATTCTCAGTTATTTTGGGAACAATTATTATTAAAAATGAAACCTAAGTGGATTAAAATTGCCTTGCATGTAATTTCCTAAGTACATTGATGATGCCAACAAAGCAAAAGTCATTTCCTTATGCAATCATTGAGGTACGTCATTTCAGACAGGAAAAAAGCGTACAATTTTGTATTCACACATTTATTTCTGAAAAGACCATTTTATACACATGAAAAGGTTACTTTGGTCTGCTATTGAAATCCTTAGAAGATTAAACGTAATATTCAATATTCAACATAATATGCAGTCACACAGTGTGATGGTTGCTACGTGGGCCATGGACCACTTGCAACCTGGAGCAAGGATAGAGTTAATGCTCCTACTTGTGTGAGGAAGAGGAGGACAGATGGTGGCTGGGGAGACACTCAGGGCTTGGACATGGCCCCTGAGAGCTACCACAGATGCTGGCTGGTGTGTGCTCCGACTCAGCATGTGCCCACTTCATGGGAAGAGGCAAGCCTGACAACATGTTGGCTCTGGATGTGATTCATTTCCCTATGCTTCAGCAACAGCATAACTGCAGTGCCTCCTGAAGCTGGAGGGTTGTAAATTTTAGACAAGTGAAGGAAATTATCCATCGTGGATCTTACTGCGACCACATACAACCAAGGGCAGGAACCTCTAAGTGATTGTCAGTTTCTAACAAAGATACTCAGTTGTACTCAGAGCATAGTCAGCTTCAAGAAAGAAAAGACCTTCATGTCTAAGGTGTAAGGCTGTCTGGTGAGGTCTTCTTAGGTCAACCATGGTGGGGTCTTCTTAGGTCACAGAAACAACAGAAATCATGCTTTGAAATGCTCTTCTAGTGAAATTATCAGGAGAACCTAAATCAATGCAAACCCTAAATGACAACCTGAGCTGATTAAGGGGCACTTTACAAAAGGTCCCTCCCTGGGTACACTATGATCATGTTTCACCAAGAGCAACCAGCTTCTCCTCCTACCCCAGCTGGCCAAAGGTCAGCATGTTGAAGGGAGCAAAGTCCAGCAGTAACTCATGGTGAAATGTCTAAAGCCACTCCAGATTACCACAGGCAGTCCAGAAGTAGAGCTTCTGTGAAACTCAAAGTTCACAGATGTAAACTACTTTGGACATTTAAGTTTGGAAGGGGAGGGAATGCATTTCTGCACAGTATTTGTCACTGTGACAGAGCAAATAGGTAATGAATAGACCTCGTTGTCTTTGCCTAGGAGTTGATTTCCCTGTTTGCATACAATTCCCAGGTCCTGCACACTTTTCCTGTTTGTGACGAACACTTGGTGCTCTCATCCTGGTTTCCTAAAAAAAAACGTGGTGTATGAAACCGTGCCATGGTGGCCAGCCCCATTCTACTCATTCATAACTTCTGAGCCTGCTGGCCAGCTTCAGGAAAACCAGGGCTGAATGAGAGAAATGGAATTTGTTTCTGCCTGAGGGTGAGGTGGTTATAGCCAGGCTTTTCCCTGCCCCAAGAAGCAGTGTTTGGCAGGGCTGAATGACCTGTGGCTGAGTGCATGTGCGCCCCAAACAGCCCCCAAACCTGCTCAGCCCAAAAGGAAGGGGGTGCAGAAAGGAGCAAGGGAGAAATACAAAGGTTGGAGCTGGAATTGCTCTGCATTCCTACAGTGGCACTGCAGAGAACCAGGCTTAATAAGTTCTGTTACTCATAGATCATCCGGTTATAATGATGTTAAATCCTCCAGTCCATGTCTGTCAAATTCACACTGAGATAAGTAGGAGCTAAGCATGATCAAGAGCCTTTGAAAACTGTGTAAGTGCCTAGGTATTGGCCTCGGGAGGTCTGACTTTAAATACCCATACCTTAAAATGACAACATATCAAAAAAACAAAAGTTCAGTCTTTCAGACACAAACTTTAATTGTTACATTGCTCAACTAGCAGGAACCTTAACAACAAAATTATGAAAAAAAAAAAAAGAAAAAAAAAAGTACGCAGTTACATTCTAACCCTGAGTAAAAATCAAATTTCCAAGGCTATGCTACATTTTCATTTTGTTAAGCATGTAACTTATTTTTAAATTAACACAGACTCTAGAAAGGGTCCTTCTTGCTCCAAAACCACTAAATTTAAGCTTTCTTAAGTATGCTACAGATACAAATGCAAAGTTACTGGGATGTCACAGAAGTAATGAAAACATCTAATGGTATGTCTTACAGCAGAGAGGTAAAATATTGGATTATTGCACTCATGAAAAGGAGAGATGTGTTTGGAAAACCCTACCTGCTGCTTTTCCTTTTTTCAGTTCATTAGCAGAATTATTGGCTGCAGAGAGAGCTCCTTTCCTTCCTTCCCTCCTTTCCTAGAAAGAGGGCAATGCACAGAAGGAACATAATGGTTGAAAGATAAATTGTTTTTCTCTTATTTTTCTCATCTTTCAGTTGCTCTTTATAACAATGGTTAATTTTGAGGCAATAATTGCAAAGGAGACATATTCAGAAAGAGCTGACCTAATAAAAACAGGCAACCAACACCTAAGACAGGTAGAAATCTAAAGAGTTAAAATCTCCTTTAATAAGGATGTATAAGGGAACAATCTCACTAGTTGTCTACCTGGTGGTTTGGAAACCCCTGAAAGCCAATGTACAGCACACTATTGTGTGCTTATTTCTGCAAAGGGAAAAGACAGATTATTTATTACCCCATTATTGGGCTTTGTTTCTGATGTTCTTACTCTCAAAAGCAGCAAAAGCCCCAAAACAATGTATTGTTTAATACCAAACAATGTTCTTGTTTTTCATCAGAACAGGGAAGGCAACAGTTGCTCAACTTTACAGCCAGAATGAATATAACAATAAATTTAGACTGGGCTTATCAAAGAGAATAAGGAACTGCAAGAAAGCAGGGAAAATCTGTAATAGCAGCAGGGAGAACCTATCACTACCTGGCAAGAGAGTCCCTAAATGCCTGTCAAGCTGGGAATGCAATGTTTTACCACCCCTGGTGTGAGTTCCTAGCTTGGAAAGAGGCACCCACGGCTGGAGATAAGGCTGGGGGAAGATGAATATGTTGCGTTTAGGTGGCAGAAGTGCATGCAAGAGTCCCATGACAAATGCTGCTGCTGGGGGTCTCACGTCTCAGGTTGGCTCTGTCCTCCTGGCTGCTGTGGAGTGGTTCTCTTGGTTTGGCCCAGAGATTACAGCCTAGACATGAATGTTTAATTGCAATTGTGATTCCTTCTGAACACTTTTGTTTCTAATCATGCGTGCTTTCCACTGAAACTATGTTTTGTTTTTAAAAAAATATCTCAACCAGCCATAACATAACCCCCTCCTTAGCTCTTGTCTCTTGTGGAGGAGCTGCACTGTGGATACTCCCTTCTGAAGGAGCATCATGTTTCGGGGAGTAGAGTACAGTGTGGGTCACGCTGTGCCCTTATGGAGTGAAGCACTGGAAAAGTAAGTAGCTTGTGGCTGTCCAAGAGCTCCTCCACCCCTAGCAGGAGGCTCAAGCCAGTTACACCCAGTGAAGCTTGCAGCAGGACTGATGTTTCACCAACCAGTGGAGGAAGGGCTGGATGCTACCTGTGCTGCACCTCCCTTTGGCCTGGAGAAGGGACACAGAGGAAGGCACATGTCCTTTCCATTGCCCCTGCTGAGGAAATGCTCTGCCTGCTTTGGTCCCTGGAGCAGCTCAGGGCAGTGCTGGGTGCACATCTGCACCGTGCAACAGCTTGCTTCCCCAAGTTATGCTCTGTCCTGGTCTGCTGAGCATCCACATCATATAAATGTCTGCTTTTAGGTCCTTGTTTGGACAGAGCCACCAGTTCTTCCTGAAACAAAGCCCAGACATGGTTCCATCGATGGACAAAACAGACCAGGCTGTGCTGCATGTGCTTGCCTGGACTGATGCAGCACGGCCTTCCCAGAGGATCCCTGCACCCACCAGAGCGAAAACTGCTGGTTATAAAAGATTCTCCAAACACAAATGATGATCAGTAGGATAAATAAATAAATTTTGAGATAGAATGTGCAAGCCACAAATGTTCATCTGTTGTATCTCAGAAGATTTGTGTGATTCTACTGAAACCTGCCTCCAGCTCAGCTGAGGAAAAGCTCGTTTTCCTTCTGGTTGCTTAGAAGTGAAGTAGTTATCTGAAATTCAGGCATATGGCTATAAGGTTATTTCACTTATAAACGCAGAGAAACTTGCACCTAACTATCCATCACTTGGTGTGATGTTCCCACGCACACACACTGTGCTCAAGGTAGCGCTGCCAAGCCAAGCACCCAGAGGATGGTTTGTCCTTTGGTACAGTGCCCCACCTTGCCCTGCCACTCCTGCTGAAAACCAACCCTGCAAAACCAAGAAACATACTGCAAAAATGCACGCGCGCGCGCGCGCGCACACACACACACACACACACACACACACACACATCTCACAGCACAGCCTGCTGCTGAGAGCGTCAAAGCACTGAACACCACGAATGAAATACTGTGCTATTACATCCAGCTTGTACAGAAAAACATCCTGCTGCTAGCAGGTGAATGGGAAAGTCGTATTTCACAGCCAGGCATAAGGAGGGGGTTCTGCAGGCTGTGCAGAAGAAATGGGCTATTTTTACAAATGCTCTGGAGTAGGAAGGAGAGAGCCATCTAACAAGCACGACAGCACAGCTGTGTTTGTGGGAACCTGGTCCCATCACCCAGCAAATACCTGGCTCGCAGATTTTGGGTGCAGTTAATGATTGAACATCTTGGCCCCAGCAAGAAACTGGAACACCCTGAGGAAAGATTTTGGCAGGGGCATATTAATAAGTGTCCTGTTACCTGGTCATGCGTTTTACACGTGGGGTGCTATGTTAATTGCCATCTAATGACCTGAGAAACTGCAGAGGTTGGAATGCTTCCTCTTCAGCACCAACCCATCCAACATGGGTAGTGTTTGTGCATCCTGATGTGTCCCCCCTCACAAATGGAAGGGACACGGGTACAGAGCCCCCCCTGCACTCCCAGGCCTCTGCTGCTCATATTCTCTTCTAGGCCCATGGAAGGGGCCACATCTTCCTGCTGTTTGGGTCTGCTCCTTTCCACATGAGCAGCAAAGGAATAAATGATGAATAGGGCACGAATCAGAAATAAATCCTGTTTGAAAGCTGACTTGAACAGATGCTCCAGACTGGTACATTCATTCTGGTGATGGTTTTCTTTAAAAAAAACTCCCAGCTTCTTTACCCAACCCCACATTAATTTTCTTATAAATAAATAAATAAATAAATAAAATGACCCTATTAATCTCTTGCTGACAGGAAATTTATAATCTCTGTAAGTTAGCTTTTTGACTAAAAACTGCTACTCCCAAATATTGGTGTAAGCAAGTAAGAAAATTAATTGCACATAAAAATACCACAATATAACGCTCACCTGATGCCTCAAAAAATGCCCTCATAGCTAAAATATTTAACATTTATAAAGTTGCTCTACTAAAAAAGTAGCTTTTTTAAAAATATTTTTTGATCAGGGGCAAGTTAGATCTGGAATAGCCATATGCCAGTTGCTGAACTATGTGCAAAGGCTCCTCTGTCGGGAACTGCCATAATCTCTGATATCAGAACTCCACCTGCAGATATTGGAGTATGGAGCATTAACTCTTGCCGAATCAAGGTGGTCCGCTGGGTTAAAGGGGAGAAGCACAGGGAAGTTGCCCTCACTGGCTTACTTGCAAATCTGTTTGTCGTATCACTGCAGATGCCCCTCCTCCCTTACGCAAACTTGTCGATCTTGCATGGTGATGGTCTGAAGGACACAGACCAGAGATTTTTTCAGTTTTTTACTTCCTTTAAAAAAGATGTGCCTGCTCTTTTAACATAGGAACTATTCTGTGAACTAGAAAATCCATTTCTTTTAAATGACTTGGACTTCAGTCACAAAAACACAATATTAACTACAAGTAATTTACCTAATTACAACTCTGGAAAACCCAAGTATAATCAAAATAGAAAACTCCCTTGAACCAGATTGGGCAAGCAGAAAAAGAAAAGAGAAGACACAGATCCTATCTCTCATAAGCTGGCATGTTAGCACAATTCCACTCCCAAAACACCATCAAATTTTGACTTCCTAAAACACTGTCAAAATTTGAGTTCTGCAAAAGAGTATATTCAAGAAGAAAACTACCAGGCCTCAAAGTTCATCTCTATGACAAACTTACATGCCAGTTAATAACTTGCCAAGCAGAGCAACCATGGACTCTGGACGCAAAGGCCAGTGAAGCTGCTGGAGATCTGCACCAAGCCCCCTCCATTCATCGGGAAGGACTTCAGGAAGGCTGGCTGCCTCCACGAGGGAAGAAAAGGAAGAGCTATTGAAAGCACAAGTTTGCCAGTTTTGCTAACGGCCACTAGAAATTCTAAGATTTGACTGAGAAACATAATTCTGTGTACATCTTTCAAGAGATTTTTTTCTTACTGTCTTCTTTTTAACCTAGTTCTTCTTTGGAGGTCTCTTCCAACCTATATGATTCTGTGATTCAGGTTTTCATAAAACAAATCTTCAACTAGACTACCAAGCCAGCAAAGCCTCTAAGCAAGTAAAAACAGCTTATATCACATTTATATTAACATGATCACAATGTGTTTAAAATTATAAATGTGCTGGCTGGTGTGGACCCTATATGCCTCTCCCCAAACACAGACAAAGATCCCGGTAACCTCCCTGTCATTACAACTAATACACAGGAGAGCTTTCATTGTGCTTTCACACTGACTTGAAGACACTCCCAAGTAATTCAAGGATTTCTTTATTGAAACTTCCTTGTATGAAATGCAAATGAAGAGCAGAGCTGGGACCACAGCGTTAAACGGACATACACTGAAACACATTTTTTTTCCCCTTAACCGGATTTAATTTCCGTTCCTTCCCTCTATTCTTCCATAAGGCAGACGTGTCATTAATTTAAAAACAAAGCTCTCTATGTATCCTGCTTCTGCTTGTGAAAGGCTGCTCACTCTTTTTTGTTTCTTTCTTTCTTTAAGTGACTAAAAAGAAACAGATTCTTCATTTAAAAAAGTCCTTTACATCTGTGCAGAAAGCAGTCAGTTTGCATGCCTTGTTTGCAAGCATGTACACTCCTCCAGTTAGTGACAGTCATTGTATTTGTATACAACATCATCATTAATTCGCCAGCAATTTAAATCAAAATATTCTGCAGCAGAAAACAGATTACTACCAAAAGAGCTGCACTGTATTATGGAGCTGTTCATGACTCTGGTCTTGAAATGGGCTATCTGTACTTATGGTGGTAGTAGGGAATCACAGGGATGTTTTTTATAATAAATCCTTCTGTTCAGACTTGTAAAATAGTTGTATGCACTCCCTACACTGGAAAGGAGAATAATAATTCCCAGTTAGGTATATTATCTTTTTTTAAAATTTGTTCTGTTAATCAAAATGTTATATTCCCAGCAGAAAGCAACTGATGACATTTCTTTGCAATTCACACATACAACACCAAGTCTTTGTTCTCTGTGACTTTATCCATTGACTTTCTTTTAATAGTTTCTTTTAGATTTTAGATTTTTGGTTCAGAAAAGTGTTGCACTTCTTTAAATGACCATTGGGTTCACTTCTAAAGTTTGATAGCCATGGTCACATCTCTCCTCACTTCTCCATTCTGAACAGAAAAGATCGAGGCCGGGAGCTCCCACTGCTGACGTCCCACTTCACAGTGCATCCTGTCCTCTCATGCACCTTCATGGACAGAGACAACAGCCTTCCTGAGAGGAGGATGGGAAAGCAACTGTATGGTGCAAAATGGAGCAGGAGGCACTTTGCAGATTTTAATTGAGGGTGAAAGCTCTCTTTGGGGTGTAATAAACCTCCAACACAGGCAGCCCCTCCAACTTCCAGACCTCCTCTCTACCTACTCCCCTCCACCTGTGCTGATGGTGCCCACCCACGGCATTGCACAGTTTCAAAGAGTCTCCTTTCTTAGGGACTTACACCCAACGGCTGATGCAGAGCTAAGCTTTATGCTTCAAGACTTGCTAGCAAGAAGTTTTAAGTAAAAATGAAGTAGTGGTAATACCTCCAGTAACCTCTGCTCCACCTACTGTCCTCCACCCATGGTGATGGTACCCACCACCAAGTCAAACAAGCTTTCCAAGCAGCAATTGCAGGCATTCATACTACATTTTCATGTAGCTGTGGTGTCTGAAGAGAGATAGAGAGGTTCTTAGACACATCCTATCACTTTCTGGTACTGCAGCCTGTTTTCTCCTGTCATCATTCATAGAATCGTGGAATCACAGAATGGTTTGGGTTGGAAGGAATCTTAAAGACCATCTAATTCCAACCCCCTGCTATAGGCAGGGACACCTCCCACTACACCAGGTTGCTTAAAGCCCCATCCAGCCTGGCCTTGAACACTTCCAGGAACGGGGCGTCCACAGCTTCTCTGGGCAACCTGTGCCAGTGCCTCACCACCCTCATAGCAAAGAATTTCCTCCATATATCTAATCTGTATCTACCCTCTTTTAGATTAAAACCATTACCCCTTGCCCTATCATTACACTCCCTGACCACGAGTCCCTCCCCAGCTTTCCTGTAGGCCCCTTTAGGCACTGGCAGGCCGCTGTAAGGTCTCCCCGGAGCCTTCTCTTCTCCAGGCTGAACACCCCCAGCTCTCTCAGCCTTTCTTCATAAGAGAGGTGCTCCAGCCCTGTGATCATCTTTGTGGCCTTCCTCTGGACTCATTCTAGTACTTGCATGCTCTTCTTGTGCTGGGGGCCCCAGAGCTGAATGCAGGGCTCCAGGTGAGGTCTCACAAGAGCAGAGCAGAGGGGGACAATTCCCTCCCTTGCCCTGCTGGCCACGCTGCTTTTGATGCAGCCCAGGATACAGTTGGCTTTCTGGGCTGCAGGCTCATATTGCTGGCTCACGTTGAGCTTCTCATCAACCAAAACCCCCAGGTCTCCATCTGCTCGCCATCCATTCTCTGCCCAGCCTGTGTTTGTGCTTGGGGTTGCCTCGTACCAGGTGCAGGGTCTTGCACTTGGCCTTGCTGAACCTCATGAGGTTCAATTCAGAGTCATCCCTTCTGTTATATCTAGTTCAGGACCCAGTCTGGTAGCACCCTGTCAGATCTAGTATTTACTCATAAGCATAGCCTGGTGAAGCCCCTTGGGCGTGCAGTAAGTAATGTTGATGTAGTTCCCAAGGATAATGTTAGCAGGAATGAACACTATGCAAGGTATAGAAGCGTTTGCAAAATAAAGATTTAGGCTATCAATCCCACTGATTAACACCAACAGATAGAGTAATCCCAATAAATTCAACCTGGAGCTGCCAATTCATCCACTTTCCAATGGCAAATCTTTAGTTTCAGCTTCATTTATAATATTGCATGCCTACACAGGGCTAACTACAGGTGTGGTCTGAGCATCTCAGCAAGCTGCTCAAGTGGAAGAACTTCACGATAAAGTGGCTGCCCTGAGTACTGCTTGGGGAAGTGCCATAAACCAGGCCAGAAAAAAATGTTTCTGTGCCTTACTGAATGTTAACATAGCAATCTTCCCTTCAAAGCATCTCCAATTTTTCAGGTGAAAGTATTCAGTTCAATAAGGCTTAGTTTGATCCCAGATTATGGTCTGTGTAAGGGCTGCTTCTGGGGCTGCTCTCAGTTGCAATAACAAAAGATGCCCAGAAGAAAAAAAGATCCAAGCAAGACATGCACTTTGACTGGTGACCATTATAAAAATACGTCACTGCTATAGAGCCACACTCTTTGTCTGACAATATCTTTGCAGGAGGTAGGAAGGACTGGAATAATGAGTGTTCCCTACAGCTCTTCAGAAAGGATGAAAAGCTAGGAGAGGCCTCGCATCTGGAAAACATGACTTCCTTCACTCAACAACCAAAAAGGTTTTAGTTTGAAAAATTTGGTTTCCTTTCTAAGTCAAATTTTATTAAATACACAAGAGGCAATCTGTAGACTTCTCAAGCTCAATTTGCTTCAAATACTAGAGTTAAATGGCATTGCAGCTTTTTCTCAGTGCCTTTTGTTTCACTCTCACGCCCTGGGAGATGCAGTGAAACTCTGAAGCAGACCAGTAAATCCACGTGAGTCTGGATCCTGCGGTATGAGAAGTAAGCTTTCTTTAAGTCAGGCATTCAGGAAAATATTTCTGCTGAAACTATTGGTTATTATTTCTACTTCTGTTTCTCAGTGTGTGAGCAAATACTGCTTGATGCTGACAGCTGCTGTTAAATATTGGGAGTAAAGAGAAGCACTGTGACCCAGCTCTGGGGAGGGGAGGGCAGGGCTGCCATTCATTTGGGTAGGTATGTTTAATCATCAACTATATTCTGCACTCTGATCTGTACAACATCTGACTTCTGATGAGATCAAAAGTTGTGAAAGTCATTACTGAGAGCAACAAATTGCAGAAAGAAGTATTCTCCTTGAAAGAGCACATTGCAGAGCAGAAAAACTAAATCAAGATCTAAGCATTCATTTCTCATTGACATCACTGGGAACTGCATATACATGCACTCAGCACAAAATAATTTTGGTAATTAAAATGATTAAAGTTACTTCTTTCCATGGAAATTATATTTCTTATTCAGCTGTAATTCATGGGTTAAGACTGCATTATTTTAGCAAAATTGAAAAGCTGAGGTTTCAATGAAGCACAAATCCTTATGCTCAGCTGGAAATGCACAAGGGTAAGTTTACATGCCTGTAATCATTGTCTTTTAAGGTTTGCACTTTACCTGATCATTTCATTCACCACAACAGAAAGAGGAAAAACGCTTTATTTACACAAAAATATGCTCTTGCAACTGGCTCTGGAAAAGTAAATAGTTCCCCTCAGAAAGCTCTTGCTTATATAAAAGGTAAAACTCCCTCAGTAAAATTCACACTTCTGCCTCCAGGAAACAAATGAATTAGATGCTAATGGTTTATGCTAATTGCTCACAAAGTAATGTGAAGGAGACAATCCTATCATGTGGGTGTTGTACAAGTGGACAGTTAGAGGAAAGCTTTTCCTACACTCATGGAGAGAAAAGTGCAGAGCCGCACTGCTGTAAAAGAAATGAAGAGACTTTCAGGCTACTTCTGCCTCAAGCCCAAAGCATCTGCAATTGCTTTATCCAGCTGCTGTATCAGGTGAAAAAAAAAATAAAAAATGATGATCTCTGGAAGGGGATGTCCTTAAAGAGGTCTGACACTGAGCAGAAGGCAGATGAGTACCTCCTGGTCCTTCCACGTCTGCCTGCTGAGCAGCTGAACACATTAGCGGCATGTGATTTTGTGACTGGGCTCATTTAAGAAAGATAATTTTAGGAGATAAATGGATGAGTTTTGTCACATATATTTATGCATCTGTAGTTCTGGTTATATGGAGTTTTGTGTTTGGCAGCACTCATTTTCTGCCATCGAAATGTTGTTCAACTCTGCTAAGAACGCATCACTCCTTGCCAAAAGTATATGAAAAAGAATATTCCAATGTTAATACATCCTTTTACTCTGCCTATTTATGGTTCAAATATAGATCTTTCTTCTTTCCCATGAAGGATAATCACAGTGCTAATTCAGAAAAGGGTCTCTGTAAGATCTGTGTGGAATCTACGATATTTTATTATGCATAGTTCTAGCAATAATGTCTGCCACAGGAACTCCCTTTAAGGGTGAAGACCAACGTCTTTTTAGCTAGCAGCTCTATAAACAGCCCAGGCTAAGCGTTAGTATCGGTCTTTTCCACCTTGTATACCCAGCAAAAATGTTTTGCAGACAAAGGCGTCCCTCATGATATCCGTGCAGCCCTGCTTTCAGCATATTTACACAAGTTTAACTAACCGAGTCCTGGTAAACAGCTCTGCTGGAAACACAGCCCATGAAATGAAATCTGCTCACTCCATTTTAGCAAATAATAATGTTATTATTTAGCGAAACAATCTAAGTTGCTCACAATATCCAGATTATCAGATCACCTGAAAGACAAATTAAACAAGTGCCCCAAAACCACTCACAGTAGAGAATAACTGCTGAGTAAGGGGCTCAGCTCCTTCTAGCACAGAATCTGCTTTGGATTTGGCAGTGCTGTTGATATCCTAGTAATAATTCCTCAGGCAAAACTAAAATTATTGTGGGATCAAACTAAAATTATTGTGGGACCAGTAACTGGTCCACAACTGACACAACTTACTTTGGTCATAAAGTATGGGCTGTACCACCTTTTCCTCAGTTGCCTTTAAATCGTTATGGCCCCCTTGCCCTGAAACCTGTCTGTCTGATAATGTTTCCCCTTGGCTCCTTGATTCAGAGATGGAAAAGGGTTGGAGCTGCTCTGAAAGCAGTCTGCAATACTGCAGACAAGACTCAGACTGAACAGGTTTTGTTAACTGTCCTATTCCTTCCATTTAAGCCACGTAAGCTTCCTTATAGTCACCAGCTAAAACCTTATCATTGTATGAAAACAGACAAGATAACATTGTCACCACTTTTGGCTTAGATTTTCTTTATTTTTTTTCTTTTTTCTTTCTCTCTCTCTCTCTCTTTTTTTTTTTTTTTTTTCATTCTCCGTAGGCTCTGAGATAACAGTTGACGTCTTTATTTCCTTATGAGAAAGAACTTCTACATCCGTCCAATTTACTGTCTAATATTGGAATCACCACTCCTGGAAGGAGAAGGCAAGCATCACACATTAGCTGTGACACACACAAAAATCACATCCTTCAATCAAAATTATGCTTTACCTTTAAGAATTCAGCAACAGACTGAAACTCTGGGGCAGCCTTCACCAGTTTTTTTACTTGAGTCATACTTCAGTTCTTTAAAGCAGATGCTTGTAGGAATCCAGTTGCTTTGTTCTCCGGTAATTTTTCCTTGCACTTTGCTCCACCAGTTTTAGTACTGCTAAGAACTGAAGCCACACTTAGCTTGGACTACTTTTAATAAAGTAAATGTGTTACCACACTTCAGTACTGCCTAACACCACCAGGCATTGACTAAGCATAAATAGCATGTCATGTGCAAGCCCAGTTAGCAAACAGATCAAGAAGATCTGTCACATCAGAAAGCAACCAGCAAGCACAGCCAGGACCCAGCACTGACTCTCTTTTCTTAAGAAGAAACTGGAAGCAAACAAATGAAAAAAAATATCTCTTTCCTTGCATTTTGTTTCACACTCAAACCACGCTGCAGTTAAATCGTGCATACTGAACAAACGTCACTCCCTTTACATAGAGCACTCAAAAAAAAAACACTTCAGGGTTACTTGATAGTCACCTGGGATGCCAAAAGTGATTTCTGGGGAGCCACCATGGGTATTTACATTAAAAAAATAATCCAAACTAGGAAATAACACACGGGGAATGGTTCCGGTATGAACAAGTAAGTTTCCTCTGGGTGGTAAACACATTCAGTCCCTGAGTAAACTTAAACCAATTCTTTGAATCTATTCAGCTTCACCTCTCAGTAACATACACATAATATTATACTGGGAACTTAAACACCAGTATTTTTTTCTGTATCTACGGTCTTGGAACATAGGAATTATAAGGGAAAAAGTCCTGGAAAAATTAGTCACTTTGTCTATTTTTGCAAAGCTCCTTCAACAATCAGCAAGTATTTTTCAGCATGAGTCACCAACCACATCCCTGCTGCAGTAATTAGATTACACATTTTCTTTAGAAACTGTGACTCCTTTTCGTACTCGCTGGTTAGAAGATGAGCAGAAGCCAGCTGTCCTGAATTTTATTAGAAAACCATGAATGAAGTATTCAAATGCAACTGTACATGATTTTCTTTGTAAATGAAAGCACAAGAAAACCAAAACAACTTAGCTGTTAATCAACCCGCACACTAGATAACACCACACAGCCAAACACAGCTGGCAAAACCGACCAACAAAGAGCGGCGCTGACCACTTTTCCCACCCCAAATTTCTACTGGGGGAACCTTTGGAAACCCTACTGTTGAGCACCGTCACCTTTCTGCCTCTGAAAGCCAAAGGAAGGGCAGCGGGAAACATTACCTGCGGAGAAGCTGGCGTACTCCTGTGGGTGCTGGTGGCCACCGGGCTCCTGCTGCTGCCTCCCCCGGGTGCCTGCAGGGCTTCTTGTGCTGGTCAATGTTTTACCAGGCAGCCCTCCGTCCCACCCTCCCTGCAAACATCGCATGGGGAACGCGGCGCCGGGGCAGGTGAACGCCAGGAAGGGGGCCCCGTGTCTGCTGCCCCTGTGCTCCACGGGGCAAGCAAAGCACAGAAGGGGAAACACGCTGAGAGGGGGGAAAACATGCCATGGAAAAAAAAGAAAAATCACACTACATAAATGGTGCTATTAATAGATAATTAGCGGCAGGTAAGTCATGATAACCTTTCTCCGTATTGTTCGAACGCTGCCTGCAAGCCCAGGCGTGCCTGGCTGAAAGCTGAGAGGGAACAGTTAATTTATGGGAGTACACAAATTTCCAAATTAATCTTCAGCGTTAGCAGAGCGGTCAGTCAAGCGACGGCTAAAACTTCAAAACCAAAATGGCAGCAAAAAGACTTTTTGCTGTGCCCTATAACTAACCACAGGATAAAACACTGTGGGAAGAGCCTGAAGAGAAAGAGGAGGAAAAGAAATCTCCCGTGGGTTACCTTGCAGGCAGAGACGCTGATCCCGTGCTTCAGCTGCTCGGGAGCGCCCCGAAGTTAAAGCTCTACCGGCACTAACCAGAGCTTTTACATTCCCAGCAAGTTAACAATTACAAGCAGAGGACACCAGAGCGCGGTGCTGACAAGGTGCCACTGCCACTCCCCGGGAGGAGAGAACAACTGCAGAGCCCAGGAAGGATCCAGGGACCTGCACCTGGTGGCTGCTCCCAGCCTGGGAGACCCTCATGGACATGGCAGGCAGATGTGTGCTCATGGGGACACGAGGGGAATACCTAGGCCACGGTGCGTGTCCTGGTTTTGTGATACTGCCTTGTCTGATATGTCTCATGTCCTGGGTTGAGAAACACTGATTCGTTTTGTCTCATCTAGGTTCTCTGAACTTGAGCAGAGAGTGTATTTTAATGGCATTTGCTTAAGAAGAAAATCTACATCATGGTTGCTCTAGCTGTCAAGATTAGCTACAATAACTGGCCACACAGGGCAACAAGAAGCATTTCCACGTGGTGGGCTTCCTGTGGTTAGGTGCCAGGCCCCTGGAGCTGGTGGTGACCAGGACCCCTGAGAAGGTTTCCCCAGGTGAGCCCAGAGGGGCTGAAGTGTGGCCAGCCATGGTGGCAAAGTGAGACCTGTGGCTGCAGCCCGTGCTGCTCACTGAGGTACACGCGAGCCGGCGCAGCTCTCCGTCGCACCACCACCACTTGCAGGTGTTTTCAGGTGTGGCACTCCCTCTGCCAGCCCGCACACACCTCCCCTCCCCTTCCGCCTGGGAAAGGAGAAGGGGAAGGGGAATCTCTCACACATTTGGTATTTAAGGCCACCATTGCTGTGACCCATGACTTCCTGGTAGGGCAGGCCCTTGGCACGAGCAGAAAAGCCTTATGGACCTCCCCGGAGCAGCTAGACACGTTGCCATAGGACAAACTGCAAGACCTGACCGTGGCTTTGCATATGCCTTATTAATTCCCAGCTGCCAACCTGTGGAAAACAAAACAAAACAAAACAAAACAAAACAAAAACACAGACTCAGAGCTGCTTTACAGCATCTGCTCCTGAGCTGTGAGGAAGAGCACGGTGAGTAAAATGGCAGGGCAGGGACAGACCCACCTTCTGCCGGCTTCTCCTCTGGCTTGCAGTACGATGCTTGCCAAACCGTGTCAGCCTATTGGTGCCGCACTGATCTCCCAAGTGCAGGTGGGAATAACAACAACCTGCTGCTCCACAGAGCTGTTTGGAGGCTCAGCTGTGGCTGTCAGCTGTGGGATCGCTGTGCAGAAAGTGGGGTTTTGTTTGAAAGAGCTTATCTGTGCTCGTGGCCCTGCCTAACCAGCTCTGGGGGAGCAGGAGCTGCTGGGAGCAGTGCTGCAGTGCTGTCTCTCTCTCCTGAATACTCAATATCTCCCATACCTTCCCAGTAACACCTAGGGGAATGGGACTACCTTTCTGCAGAGGCCTGCTTTTGGCAGCTTCGGCATTTCTGGGTTGTGGAAGTGTTTCACCAGAAGACCTTCGAGTGGTGCTGCCCACTCATCTGGACGAGACCTAGGGTTTATCACCATTGTGCTTTGTGTAGCAATGCTGCTGGCCCACTCTGCAGCAGGGTTGGAAACTGAGGCAGCAGCAATAAGATCTGGAAGTGGAAGAGAGGCACACTGGTACTGGGGTTTTTCCAAGGTGCTAATAGGTGCTCACTTTTCCAAGGTGCTAAATAGTTCTGCAATGCCTGCTAGCTCTTTGCAGGCTGAAGGGCCGCGCAGATTGTGCATAGTCTTGGCCCGTGCAGGCAAAAGGACTTCAGAGAAATTCAGTAACCAGTCGCAGCTGCCTGATGTAGCAACCACAGGAAAGTGATGGCTCTGCTATGATACAGCTAAAGCTGTATTTTGTCACCCTGGACAAACAGGATGGTGATAATAACTTGATGGGTCCTCCCACTAGATCTGCCCCTGTAGACAAGCTAATATAATACAACAGAAACTGAACTTTTTATTATTTCATTGTTGTGCAAGCAATAATAATAATAAGAAAAAAGTATTTTCCCTATGTACCTTTGTACAACTACCACCTTGTGAAAATGCAGTCTTTCATTCACGTAAGCTTGTGAAACCTTTTCTCTAGTTTTCAGAGATTAACCTCTGAATAAAAATCATCCAAAACCAAAGAGTTTTAAATTTCTTTGGAACAAAGTAAGAGCAGTAGTAGAATTTTTATAGAGTACTGGTCTGAAGGCAAGTTGCGAACATGAAGGACTGAAGTACCACTGCGAGGCATTTCCCTGAAGTGTTGATACCTTTGGATCTTCACAGACTTGGACAGGATGAGATAAAATAATGTCGCAAAGGTCACACAGCCTGCAATGAGACCTGCAGGTATACATTGCCTGTGTTCTCAAACAAATGCAGACGGCTTCTGGCCGACCTGAGTCTAACGTGTTTCTCCTTATTTTCCACTTTCAGGGTTTTTCACAACACTGGAGTTACTCCAGCACTCTGAGAGAGGTGGATGCTTCTCAGGAGGCTCAGTCTGCCTGTGTCATCTGGTCCAAAGTTCCCCACACCATGCTTTCACTGATAACCAGGGGCAAGTTTCTGATTAACGCACCACTGACAGAAGGAACTGTGACCCACAGAAAATTGGCATTTCATTCTCTCCTCGCTGTGCAACCTTTGTCACAGAGCATAGGTTTCAAGGGCACCATAACACTTGAATATTTACTTACCACAAAAAGAGGAGGTGCTGGATTGTACAACACGCGGACCGTAAAGTCAAACGTTAGTTTAGTACAGAAACCATACACCCTCAGGCTAACTTGGGAGCAACAAAAGTAAAAGAGATAGATATTAAAACTGAAAAAGCACCTAAATTTCACAAGCTTTTGGAAAAAAAGCATTTTCAATGAAACATCAATTTACTTGCAAAGTGTTAGCAGCCCTAACAACAGATCAAACAGCAAAACTATAATGTGGGGATCAGATAACAGAAGGGGAAATTTCTTCCCTACAGTACTCAGCGAATCTTAGGCAGGATTTAATTTTATTCCAGATCCCTTTCAACAGATGCATTTGTATTTCATCCTGCGTGGCAATGCTTGCTTTGGTAGACAGCACAGGCAGACCCAGAGGGGCTGCTGCAGAGGCTTTGAACAGTTTATATTCCCAGTAAAGAACCTCCTGTGTCTGAGCACACAGTACTGGGAGGAATATGTTCAGACCCATCCCTAACCTGCCTTACGAAACCACCTCCCCAGGAGATGCTGGAGCTGCACCGATTGCCTCTGACTAGAGCTGCATCCCCTCCTCTGGAGCAGAGGGACTGCCAATACCTGCTGCTAGAGAAATGGGTGGGAGGGGAAAAATAATCACTGCAAGTCTTGGAGAATCTTTATCGTACAGGAAAATGGCAGAGATACGAGGTGTGAGTTGAGAGGGCTTTTCAGCATTGTCCTGAAGGTGGCATGCATGAGGACACCTCTCCAGCTGTAGCTTTGGCTGGATGTCTATCCTACCTGGCCATGCCATACCTTCCCGTTGGTCCTTAATTTAGTGTTCTGGGCTGAGCTTTCAGAGCAAAATGCCCCGTAGGTCTTCATCTATTGCAGAATGAGACCTCAGTGCTGGCCAGACAAAGTCTCCCCCCAATGATAAGAGGAAAGAGATAGCAAGGGAACTATTTACAAAATGTCTCTGCTAGCTGATCACAGAGCTGTTTTGCTAGTGCTTTAACTGGGCAAGATTTCAGCCATCCCTATTCACTTGGAGGGAACAGGCCTTGCAAAGTTCACAAAATAGGTTAGAAAGCTTGCTTGTGGTTCACAGGAAAGCTAAACGTTGATAGGAAAAAATGTTTGCAAGCACTTTCAGTAGAGCTCATTTGTTAAATACCTGGCTAGCAAAGAATGAGGAATGCTTGTAGAAAATCATATAACACCAGGCTAATTCCCTAAAAACAAGTTGTTGTATTCAGAAAAACAGCTCTCTCCCCACAGTTGTTGTTCATTCCCTTGTTTGTAGCTTTTCTTTCTTTCTTTTGTTTTGTTTTGTTTTGTTTTGTTTTGTTTTGTTTGTAAAAATGGTATTTCAAACCCTTATCATCCATTTCTTGAGAGCTGCCTATTTTTACTTTATCGGTGTTTTGTACGAACACTCCATGCTAGTGATTTAGCAACTTCATACTGCAGACTAATATTTCAAAATATTCCCTTCTTTGTAGCTGTTCAACCGCTTTTACATGTATTGCTGCATTGCATGGTGCCACCCACAGTCACACTTAGGAAAGAACCATGCTAGAAAAGCAATGGCTCAAAAGCACAGACGTGTTCACCCTGGGTTTGATGTAAGTGCAAACATTCCCCAACTAAGCTGCTTCTGTTTTTTTCCCTGGTATAACTTACTGAACTAGGAGAACCTCAGTATCAGGCTTCAATGGTGCTGGTTGGCTGGGTTTCGTGCCAGGCAGTCAATCTGTGTGATTTGGGAAATGCTCCTGGCGCACCTCAGAGACCCTGTGCCTGCCCAAGCAGACCGAGAGCAAGCCAGTGGGGTGGCCCTGCTCCAGGGGAGATGCTGAATCCACGTGTAACACAGCAAACCCATGTTTTGCCAACCTGGCCCAGGGCCCTATGGTTTTGAAGTGTCAAAACGCCTGCAGCAAGCAGCATGGAGTCCGCAAGGATTCCCTCCCAGCAGGTGCTGTTTGCTCCAGGGATGTGCTCCCAGGCATGAAGGTAGAAAAAAAGAGTTTCAGGGCCAGAGTAGTTACAGATGTCTGTGACTGCTGCTTAGGAAGTGTAAAAGTTTGAAAAAATTAACAACCTTAATATCAGCATAGTGTTTTTATTAATATTCTCCTTAAAAGGGTAACACTAGGAAGACAGATTTCTTCCACTTACATATCAGTTAAGGATTTCATTAATTACTTTGTTAAATACAGTTATTATGCATATCAATGAAATAACTATAAGCTACAGGTTGGTACAGGACATTTCTTTTTCCCATATTTCTATTAATATAAAAATGAAATTGTTTACTTTTTAAAGGAGAATACTTGTATTTAAATGCATTTGCTGTCTGTCTGTCTGTCTATCTATCTATCTATCTATCTATCTATTTTTCTAGTTATGTAGCAGATTGGACTCTGTATGTGGAGCAAGAATTCATACTAAATGAGCAAAATATGTTGCTAACAATGCCTTAATTCTATTTTCTTGGGCTTTAACCTTGGCATTGAAACTAGCCTGTGCACATTTTAGTGGTGAGCAGTCTTCTTAGCATTGTCCCTAGCATCCATTGTTAAATTTGGGCAACTTTTGCCATCTAATTCTGCACCTAACGTTTGAATACATGGAACATTTTAATCAAACTCCATGAGTGCAGTTTGTTGCTTTGAATGAACCCCAGGAGATAAGTAATATTTCTATTTAAAAATAATGCTGAGGAAGATAGTGCATATGGAGATTTTATAGCTGAACGGAAAAGCTGGGACTGAATCAGCCTTTCCAGCACATACTGCCAAGCACATGAATGAAATATTTTTTGTTCTTATTTGCTTTGCTGAGAATCTCGACAGAGATATTGATACAGATCTCTGTGAGGACAGCTTCTGAGGACTGTGCTTAAATATTTGGAAGCTACTATTTAGCTCTTAAATCGCTCCAAGCAGGAAAAATAAATAAATAAATAAAAATATCTTCAGTAGACAGATGCTTCAGATGCTTCTTACAACACATCCACCTCATCACTGAATTTAAGGCAAAAGCAGAAGACGTTTGTGGATTACTGGGGAACCCCAAGGTGGAAGGAGGTTTCCTGGAGCAGAAACATCTCGAAGGCAGGATGGTACCTAGAGGCAGCAATGTGGCTACAGTGGTTTGATGGCCAACCATGAAAAGATGAGGAAGGTTTGGGAAGTTGGAGACAGGGACTCGATAACTGTCTGGAGAAAAATTAATAGGGAATCACAGAGATTTACAGGAGTGGCTCAGGAGGAATAGGAGTTGTGAATTGCTGACAGCGTGGTGGTAGTTGGAGAGGGAGGTGGAGCAGAGATGGGAAAACATCTTGTGTGGAGAAGAGATCAGAGGAAAACTGTAATTTCTGAGGAGAAGGACAGATAGCAAGGTGTAACCCAGCTCCTGGGGTGAAGTAAGGTGTTTTGGAAGGCCAACTAATGAAACGCAGCAGTGTTTGTGAGAAAGGAGAAACTGTGTGATCTACAAGGAGAAAATACCTCCTGAATGGCTATCGGATGGAGAAGGCAGTAAATGCAGAATTCACTGCCATGGGCTCCAAAGAAAAGTGAATAATTGTGTACTGAAAAGACATAGCAGAAACGACAATTAGTCCCTGGGTGTAGGAAGAATTGGTGTGTCACCTGCTCTCAACCCAGGCATTTGGCACCACTATTCTGGGTGCTGGAAGCCACAGAGAAGGGGAACAGAGCTGAGGTAAGAGACCAACAGAGCCAAGCACAGAAAAACAGGGAAGCTGGTAGAAAAACACTTGTGTGATGGAGCTGGGCCTGGGGCAAACTGGCAGGATGCAGATCATGCCAGAGGCTCTGCTGAAAGTGGTGAGAGGTTTAAAGATCAGAAAAGAAACTATGCCTAGGGGGAAGCAGCCCAGCTGAGGGCCGTGTTCGTGACCAGGGTAGCTCACAGAGGAGAACAGCAAGGATGAGAGGGCAGAAAGCTGATGGGCCTGTCTGTGGGACACTACTGAGAACTGGGACACTATGGGGACATCCAGAGAGAGCCCAAAGTCCAAATGTGAGGGGGGGAGGCAAATGGGGTGTGACACGTCTGCGGGGGCTGACCAGAGTGAGGAAAGAGAGGTGATGGTGGGTGCAGGGGGACGGGGACCCCACAGAGGAGGAGAACAAGGCTGATGACCTCCCACTGAGGAGGCAACAGGGAGGGCTGGGGGGGACCAAGACTCTCTCCTGCCAGGGCTGGAGGGGGAGCGGGACCTGGAGGGGTAACGGTTCAGCAAGAAAAATGAAACAATGAGCCTTTTTCCTGTTTGTGATAAAAATAGCCGAAGGCAGATTCTCTTACTAAAAATCTTCACATAAAAGGAGCCTAGGAGAACCAGCAATACCCTCTCTATGGAAGCTACATCACATGTGCAACAAAAGTATGTTGCTAAACTTGTTTTACTTTTTTTTTTTTTTCCCTGGGTAAGGGCTAAAAGCAGATATCATTTACTCCTATGCACACACAACCAGTAATGCTTTATGCTTGTAGTGTTCCCATCTATTGTATGAAAGCTGAAGGGCTGAATAACACAATGTTCTGTACCAGAAAGCTGCAGCATTTAGCCAGTGTATCAGTTTCCCAGAGTAGTTTTATGGTATTTCTACTTTTTTTAGATCTTCCATTAATGCTCAAAGTGACTCACTGGATCTGCTTTTCCATGAAAAAAAAAAAAAAAAAAAAAAAAAGATATTTTTTTAAAAAAGCATATTCATGCATTTTCTGAGAGCAGTGGTAAACTGCAACTTTTGCACCAAGTGATCTGTCCAATACATCTGCCCTGAGGATCACAGGATTCTGATTCAAGTTTTAAAATGCTTCTTGCTCCTAAGTTTATTTTTAGAATTCAAAAACCTTTCACCAGATTCTGCAAAATTCATGTCACAAACTTTCAGGTTATGCAGACGCTGTACTTTGAAAGCTGACATACAGAACCATCCTTGTTATTATGAAAGAGGGAGCTGCTCAATAAATTTATTTCAGAGGAAAAAATGCTTTCTGGTTTTAAGTACAGGTGCAGCTATTCGCGGTTGACTGGGTTTCAGTCCGGCTCACCTGCAGGCTAGAACTTACATTTGACAGGCTTGGATTTGATTTACATTAAAACTGGAACTACACAGTTTGCTCTCACTAATCTTTGCACATGACAGAGGGACGCTCAGATTCAGCTTGTTCTTGCAAGTCTTCTGCTTTGCTAGAACAAAACCTTTCTGAGAACAAGAGTCTGCATTTGAGTTGAGCTGCATCTGTACCAGAGCCAGATCCTTGGCTTTGCGGATTCAGAGCAGTCTCCTAACCAGTGAGGATTTAAATGCCTGAAATGAAAGGATGAATTGGATTAAACACAGCTCTATTTATTCCATGTGGATATAGGGTTATTTTTTTTAGGGTATTGAACTTTTGTCCATGTGGTTCATTCACAGCTGGGTCATTTTTGTGGCACTGCACATCACTCATGGGCAGCTAGATTTTTCTGTTTCTCAAACACGGGAAAATAGACGTATTGAAACCATCATTCTGAAATAACATACATTCAGAGGGCTAAATGGATGTTGCAGATAGTTGTAAAGAGAGATGACAAATCATATTTTAATGCTTGCCAACACTCCAAGCATCACTGGATTATGAGGAAGGTCTTAAAAGATGCCTTGGGAAAGATTACAAGGCAAGAGTCTGAGAGTTGCCCAGCACTAATAAAATATCCAATTCTGAAACTAAACAAAATGTTAACATTTTGGCAATGTCAACAAGTGTGAGAATGGTATTGCAAACTTGAAAATGAGATTTGTCATGATTGATTGCACTTTCCTTTTTCTTGTGCAATTTATCGTCTGAATCTAAACCCAAACTTGGTTGCTATTTTGGAATAATCCTGAAGTCTTGTGCAGTGATAGTATTTCAAATTACATTTACATACTTGTGGGCTTTTAAATGCTATTACTGGCTTATGCTTGCATTGCCTTTTCTTTGAAGGAATCCCAGCTCACTTGCTAAAGTATTTTCACATAGTATCTTCACCTCCCTTGATATGCAGTCAGCTCTGAAGGAGAACACAGTGTGAAATGATTAAAGTTAGATATTCAAATAATACTGGATTTTGCTAAGGTTTCTGTGAGTGTTTTGAGAGAGATAATGTGTTTATCTGACCTCTCACATTATCAGGCTACTCACTGGAAATGTTGGGGTGACACTTGGGAAGACGAACATCTTGGCAACTTTTAAAGATTTTGTTCTCAGTAAAGTACAGCACTGTCTCTAAGAGTACTAGCAGAAAGCACCATTAATCCTAGGAAAAGTCAGAAGGCCATCATCTATTTCATTATTAAAATAAAAAAGGGATCTAGGCCATACAGTGTTTCCATTCTGATTACTCAGATAGGAAGTGGAGAAATATGACTGATTGAAGGATGCTGGAGAATGGGTCCAGCACAACAAAGAGCAATGAGTCCACTACAGTTGTTTTGGGGTCTGTCGTATGCTGTGTCTGCCAATTTCCAGTTGGACACTTATTTTTTCTTCACTAAATAGTCTTATATTTAATATATATAATAAGTATATATATAATAAAATATTATTACTTTATCCCCCACTGGGCATTGGGTCTGGCAGAGCCTTGTTGAGGATGGTTATTGCCATGCTTTTTCCAGGTCCTGAGCATCTGTGTGAGGGCAGACTGAGGGCAGACATCCCCCTAGCCCAGCAGTTCTTCCTACTGTGGCCAGGAGGGAGACGGAAAAGCCCTTCACACATTTAGGGAAAAGGTGAGATGTTTCTTCATGCCAGGCTTCTTCTCTTGGGAGCGAAGGCAATGGCATGTTGGAACAATGTCACTCCTAGATGCAAAGAAGTGAAGGCAACCTATCCGAGATAAATAAGCAAATAAAAGCACAGAGGAAGGAAAAAATAAACCTCTTGGATTTGCTGCCATTCTTCATGTGCAATCTCTAGTTCTTGACTGATGCAACTTTATTGATAGATTGAATACAATTTCACTGGCTTGAGGTTAAGCAAATCATCAGTGTCAATCAACATTTTCTTATGGTGCTAAACCCCGTTCATGTGCATTCCTCAAGAAATGTGCGCCAGGCACAGTTGTGAGGGATCACACCATGTATTAGCTTGAAATTCCAGGATATGAATCAGTCTGCAGACCGTGCTGCAGAGCCTGCAGTGATCTTCTGCAAAAAAATGGCACGCGGATTAACACTTACAGAAACTTCGTTTTCATCAGCCTGTTAGTCAACTTTTTGGGTGTTAGCATGGCGCTGATTGTATTCTTTGTTAAAGAACAGAAAATAAACTGTTAGCTTGTAACTCCTTTGGTGTGCAGATCTCCCACCCACGATAATGTATCTTTGGTCTGACAGCAATGAGGGGGAGAAAGGAAGGAGAGACAGATTTGACATTCCAGAGCTGTACTGAAGAATTGCCACTGTTTAAACAAACCTGCCTCCATCCCTGCAGCATGGTGCTGCTGGTTATCAAGAGCTCTGCAAGCTCCTGGGCTTCTGCAGCCACTGGAGCTGCCCTTGGGTATTTGTACAGGATTTACCTCTAGTCAGCAAACAGTCTAACATGTCCTGTGCCCTGGGTTAGCATCACTGTCAAGCCCCATGCAGCGCCAAATGGGACAAGCTAGCACATCCCACATATCCCCGTGAAGCTTATTTTTAGAAATTAAATTTCCTATTGATTTTATCCCAGTCGAGTGAAGAAGGAAATGGTGAGACTCTATTATCAGTCTCTCAAAAAGAGGTTTCAACCCTTTGGTGTTGCTGTGGACATTCTGTTAAAACTTGTGCCTCCAGGGACTCTTTTCCCTTGTGACTAAGAAGGGGAAGCAATACCCAAGTTAAATGCCCCACATTTCTAATCTAAAAAAATAATTAAAAAAAAAAAAGATACAGTGCTCAATCATGCAAATTAATGTATCAGTCAGAACCCACCAAGCTGGGATATCAGATTATGATTCAAGACAGCTTCTCTTAACCTAACGAGCCTGCATTCTTCATTGAAGCAAATTAGCATAATTCCACTACAGACAACATAGCTGTACTATTTCAGATATGCTCTTATATTGTGCTTATCATTACAGCGTCTGAATTCTTTTCAGCAGAGCTTTAAGCAATGTGACTAATATCAGGAATAAGTTGCTTTATCCCCTCTGAGACAAAAGCTAAAAATGCTACAGCAGCTAATACAACTTAAAAAATGCAAATGCTATTTATAGAACTCTTTATAAGAGGCTGTATTGCCTGGCAGTACAGATGTGTACTGATCTCAAACAAAAGTCAGTATGAAAACTTACCCTAACTACTTGCAGCTACAGAAAGAAAACTCAAGGCTGATGACTGCATGCATTTGTGCAGGCATTTGACGCACTCTCATGCTTTTTGTGGATTCATGTATGCACAAAATCTGCAGTATCACATTTTTTGCTTTTTAAAAACAATCATTTCCTAAGCAGTGGGAACATCAGAGTGATTTTTCTTCCTCATTTCATAACATATATTTCTAGTACCATGCTGCATCATAGCATAGAGGTGCTCAGACTATAAACCTGCAAAATGTGGGCCAGAATGAGCTGCTCAAAGTCTCAGCACCTCACAGCTTCACACTTCATGGCAATGCAATTGCAGTGATGCAATATGCTTTGACGAAGTGCTAGCCATTGCTGCGGTATAAAAGAGGGAGATAAATAGAGTCTTTTTTTTTTTTTTTTTTTTTTTTCTGGTGGTCTGAAGATAAGCAAGTTAATTTAAACTATTGAGTATTATGTTTTCTGCTATATGTTCTCAAGCACAAGCGCAATACAAGTTGCACTCTATTGCTGTGAAAGGTGTTTTATTTATTGAGAGGAAAACAGAAGAACTTGGTGTCACCAGTTAACCCAGAACCTCTGCAAAAATTCTTGGTATAGCTGTGGGATCAACTTATTTCACTGTGGGTACTGCAGTACCACCACTTCCTGCAGTGCTTTCCCCTCCAGTTTAGCAGAAGACGGCACATGGAATCACCTGTCCAAGCCATGCTCATCTAGAATACCAGCAGAAATATTGTCCCCCATCCAAGCAAAAAGTGTTTTCAGATCTTTAGGGTCCCTGTACTAAGTAATCTGGGTAGTATAGCCCAGTAATCTGCAACAGCGACAACAAGCAACCCCTACAGAGATGAATGAGAGCAGGAAAAACATATATGCTCTTTCCTCCAAGTCCTCTTCCAGCCTCCAGCCATTTTCAACTCAGGGCACTCCTTGAGCCTGACGTTGTTTGCCCAGTAGTGAATCTTTCTTCAGTTGGAAGGAGGATTGCCCAATCTTCCCTTGAGTGCGTGCAAAACCTTTTGCAATTAGAACACCCTTTGGCAAAGAGTTTCACAGGTCTTGCTTGTGCTGCATGAAGAAATACCCCTGATCATTTTGAGAACAACTCCTACCAGCTTTGTTTAACAGTTGCTCCTTCTTGCTTTGGAAGACACCGTGAGCCCACCCCTATCCACCCTCTCCACGCCACTCAGGATTTTGTAGACCTGAACCAATTCACCCCCACGGTGGTCTCTTTTCCAGGCTGATGAGTCTGAGCCTGCTCAGCCAGAAGCTGAGCAATTACACATGTGCTTTGCTTGCTTGTTCCCAAGGGATTACGGAATTCAGTAAAAAGCTTTGCCCAGGCTCACTGCACATCTTCACTGCAGAACTTCATTTGTTGGTTGAATGTTGAGCATACCAAGCATTAACATTCACACAAAGCTTGTTATATGCCAGTGATCCCAAATATTTAATCACCAATGTGTCCATACTCTAGCAAGACATGTAGAAATCCACCCTCCTGCTTTGGCAGTCGGTGTCCGAGCCACCTACAACACAGGGAGCCTGATGTAATTTGACCACGCAGTGCAGCCCCTGCCCTCCATGGGCACATCCGCAGGCAGACCCACCCTGCATGAGTGCTCATTCGGGGGACTCAGGTTGCTAAACCAAAGCATGCAAGTGCCTAAAATTGACTGGAAATTTGGAAAAAAGTATATATTGTTTTGTCTTGGTCCAGTCTCAATTTTAGTTAATATCTCATGAATATTATATATTTTCTTCTTCCTGGTTATTGGATTCATTGAGCCTTAGCAGCCTTTGCACAGCTCTCAGCTAACTCATCTCCTTGACAATTTTTCCAAGGGTACTATTTTCACTGGCTTCGTTGTGAGTGCTGAATTCCCACAATTGCTCTCATCTTGGTACTCTGTGAAGTAGCAAAGATTTCGCTTTATTTGGTGTATTAAACTTGTGCTGTCAAAGCTAAGATCCCCTCATTGTTTAGATGCATTCATTAGTTTTCTGTCATACTACCTGACAACATGTCTCTCATCACATCATTCTGCCAGATTTTCATTTGGCTCATGTTTTACCTCCAGTTAGCTGTAAGAGACAGTGAGAAAGTTTTTTAATGGTTAGAGGTTTTTTAATGATGATATGAAATAATATAATATGAAAGTCACCAACACTGTGAGCATTCATATATTTAGTGTTATCTGCAAATGTCTGCAAACGATGCTACTGAGATAAATAATCCAACTGACCGGACTCTACAAGCTTTCCAGCTGCCCTCTGGCAGCTTAAATTTTAAGATGAGATCAGACTGCCTTTTGTTGTTGTTGTTGTTTATTTTTATTTTTTTAACCTGACTTGCTAAGGAAGAACTTCTGATGCTTCGTGGTTTTTCTTTGCTCTATGATTTGTAACAGAAATTCTGCCTGATCACGCAGCTCTTGTTCAAACAACATAACGTTGACTGATTTTACATCCATTCATCATAATGATTCATTTTAAAAATGATTTTATATCCAGCTAGAACATGACCGAAGATGTTTTAAGCCAAGTGCCCTGCATTTGCACTTGATCCTTGTGGCTACATGGTTTCCCTGCAGCAGCAGGATGGGAAGGCATTTTGTGTTGTTTACAAAAGGGGCAGCTCATCCCAGGTAGGACTGATAAAACAGCCTGGCCAGCCAGCTTTCTCGCAG
This sequence comes from Aythya marila, assembly GCF_965140915.1. Classification (NCBI taxonomy): domain Eukaryota; kingdom Metazoa; phylum Chordata; class Aves; order Anseriformes; family Anatidae; genus Aythya; species Aythya marila. The sequence goes on along the minus strand of NC_139045.1, from coordinate 52,640,601 downwards.
CTCTGTGTGTGCTGAGACATCGCTGGGTGCCTTGTGCTCTGCTCACCACAAAGGCTTTCCAGGCATCTGCTCCCCTGCCGAGGCAGGGCGATGCAGCTCTGAGATTTAGCACTGGCATCCTAAAGAGCAGCGTCTGGAGCCAGGAATGACTATGCAGAGAATGTGGGGACAAATGTATCAAATATCTGGGGTTAACTGGCAAACAACTAAAGCTGATGTCTAGGCGAGCTCAGAGAAAGTTGGGAAGTCAAGGTTGAAAGTGGCAGATGCCAAGGACTTGCCACTTGGCAACTTTAAAGGAAGTTAAGTGGAGTGTGCTGAGATTATTTCTCATTTATTTATGGATTTCTACTATTTTGTGGTGTTTTAAGATGTTCCAAAGAGTGTTTAAGAGGAGAACAGAGACTGAAAATAACTGCATGGTGACTTGCCCACTATCATTTCTGCTGGCAGCAGCCTTTTGAAAAGCTGACAGAGGAAGGTTTTACTCCTGGAAGGGTTCAACAAGCTTGACCTGCTAGCCACTACTCGCAGTCTTCCCCCCTAGTCTCAGACTATCACTCTCATTTTCTCCAAAGCCTTGCCTGCAAGGCAGTGATAACGCTTGGTGTAACTCCACAAGATCCCTGCCAAGGGATCCCTTCCCGGATCAGAGGATCCTTTCTGAGCACCTATGGGTGGGCCGTGCACAGCTGCAGCCCTTATCCTATGGCCAGCTCCTGCAGATTCGGGCTGGTGAGCCCCTTGGTGCTTTTATACACGTCTTTTGATCTGGGGAGATGGGGAGTACACGAATAAAAGCCACTGAGCTCTGTCATATCAATCTGGATCTAATTGTCCCTCCTGGAGTTTAACTCTGTCTCAAGTTAATAATTACTAGTTAATTGTTCAGCATGTTATGCAAGCACTCACTCGTGCGTTTTTTGCCAGTGTCCATGATTCCACTTTGCATTATCCACTCCTTTCCCTGATGGTTTTCAGGCACCACAGGAATACGGGTCCCAGCCCCACAGCGGTGACCCCGCACTTCCCGGGGTACAGCCTGCATGTTGCCTGAGCTACGCAGCCACTGAGACCAAGAGCCTTGTCGGTTCAACCCTCACCCTCTCTGCTCAGCCTGCAAACACATTTATTTGTCCCTGTCCCATTGGGTTTTTGGCAGTCCTACCAAACCCATGGGAAGAGATGGTTGAGAAACTCTCTCTCAGGAGCTGGATGGACTTTTCTGAGCACAAACCGAGGGGCTGCTTTGGGGGGTGAGCAGAGATAAGAGGCTAGCAAAGGACCATAAAAGGATGTTGCTAGCAGGCTACCATGGAAGAATGCTGCCCACTTATGCAGAAAAACTGGGTGCCAGTCACTCACCCACCCTGTTAGTCGAGTTTGGCAGCAAAGGTCTCCCAGAATGAGCTCTCTGAATCTGGCTGGGAGACACTTCTGATGTCTGAAACGGGTTTGCCTTGGGGTTGTTAAATGCCTGTTCCATGTGATCAGGCTAATTAAAAATTTTGAGCCAAATAAATCCCTGTTTGCGAAGGTATAAAAGCTAAGAGGATTAGCTGTTAGTTAAACTAGACATAACTGAGAAACAAAGTTGTTGCTGTTGGTTCTTACAAATGCTACCCTAGGACGTGTGGGTGAAACGAGTGGCTAATGAAAATTAATCTGTGAAAAAAAGTCTCAGATGGTAGTTAAATCAGCAGGCATATTCCACAGAAAAGCATCTTCCTTGGATGTAATGTTGCCGTGTAGCAGAGGATATTTTGTTCTCTGTACAGATGTTGCTGCTTTGAAAATTTTTAAATTTAATTGAATTGGGTTGATCTCCAACATTCTTGTTAAGGAAACGTACATATTTTATATTATTCTAGGAGTGTACTACCTCAATTCATTTGGGGGTACAGGTATATATACAAATAGCACCAAAATCTGGCTAAGGGCAGTGTAGCTCCAAAGTTTCATCAAAAGAATTGCAATCAGGTGGCCAAGTCTCACTCAGGCCATCCTGCCCAGCCGTGGAGTCAGTGGCTTTCGGCGCCTTCCCACCCTGCCCTTCCCGTGGGTCTCAGTTACATGGAGGCAGCTTGCTTTGTGTTTCCATGGGAATCACAAGTCAACTGTTTTCTTCCAGCCATAACGAACCGCTTGAAACAGCATCCCCAGTTGGGATAGATGCAGGCAAAATGGAATTTAGCCCTACAATATTTTTGTGCCTACGATATTTATGCCTTCCCTCCTACAAAACAACAGCAAAAGAGGCCGTTAGAGCCTCCAGACTCTTCCTCCCCTTCTGAAAACACATTCTTGTCTTATTCTTGCCCATAAATTCTTGACTTTATTCCCAGCGAGACAGTTCGTTTTGGCAGCAGCCGGCAGCTCTCAACATCAGCATCTGCTGCTACCTCTCTGCCTTGTTTCGCTGCTGCTTCCTGGGCAGGGATCCCACAGCTGCTAGGGTTTTATCTTGATCGTCCCATTCTCTTTCTGTGCAAACCTCATTCTATAACACTTGCTAATGCTGGTAGGACTAATTGTGCTTTTATTTGAATGAGAATACTTCGCTTGGGGACATAATCAGCATGCACCTGATCTTGGAGCCTCTGAAGGAAGAGCGTTCTGCTGATCGGTGCCAATAAGGAAGGCGGAGGTGTACAAACGACCCCGATGGGAGTAAATTAGTGTCAGTGAGCATTGCTGGGCACTGAAAACTGATTGTGCTGATTCCTAAGGTTCCTAAGGTGCCTGGCACAGCTCTGGTCCATGTCACTTAAATACCACTTGCCCAAACCAGAGGGCAAACACCTCTGGTTGGTGTGAGCTTCAGAGCAACCTTCACACATGGGTGCAGCCATTCAGTTTTGGCAGGGGAGGCAGCATCCTCCTCGGGAGGCTGGCAGCATCCATGCCAGAGAGCGGTTCTGGGCACGTTTAATTCACTAGCAGAGATGTACCAACAGGGAGCAGAGAAAGAAAACTGAGCTCCTTCTTTAGCAACCAAAATAAAGAAATCTTTTACATCTGGGAATATTGAGGGAGATGATCAAATAATTAGCACTGCAGCGAGTTTGTAGTGCCTGCAGCTAGAAGAACTGCTCTCTGTGGCAGCAGGAATGTGGTTGAGCCTGCAAAGTCGTGATAACAGATCTGCATCTAGTTTTTTGGATGGCCTATGTATGTCACAGGTACATTAAAACAGAGCTCAAAGAACCTGCAGGATTAAACTCCCATGTACAAACCTGATGGCCATCAAACGTTAATGCCACAGCTTTACTTGTACTGGGAAGGTGACAATAGAGGTGTGTAAACAGGCTTTATATATATATATATATACATACATACACACATATATATATTTCTATTATAAATTGACCCTAGAAACAAGGATAAAAAAGATACTTTTCTCTTTTTTTTTTTTTTAAATAAAAAATCTTTTTTTTTTTTCTTTTTCTTTTCTGATTTATTCATTTTTTCCTGTAGTTCTTCTTTAAAGTTTCCTACAGTTTCCACATCATGTGCTCCAAAATGAAAAGTGGAAATATGTTCCTTAGAATTTTTATTTTTATGCAGATCAGATTGTACTGCAAACTTGACCCAAACAGTTTCAATTTTACAAGAACTTCACTTTTTGGTAACTCTTTGTTTACACATTTTTTTTTCCCCCATTGGAATCCTGATGATTTTGCATATTGTAAGGGGGGAAAAAAAGTACAGATATGGATTTCCATGCTGATGTTTCATCACATGTGTAGGCTGATGCTGGCTATAACTACAAAATACAAATTTGGTGTATACCAATCTTGCTGATCTAGTAGGAGGATTATACACATCTTCTGGCCTTCTCACAGGAGCATGATTTAAGCAATACGTAGGTTCCTAGCTGCTGCACAAGATCACTGTCTGATCACACATGTATGATGGCATAAATAGATGAATAATAGCAACAGCATTTTCAGTCCCACCCACATTTCATCTTATTTTTTTAAAATCACATAACACCTACACACAACGCTTGGCTAAGACTGACAAACATGGAGTACCAGAAAATCAATGTCTTGTTTTCTGCGTGCGTGCATCTGAGGAGGAAATACTAGCTGGGATTTCTTCTATTTATTTATTTATTTTGAATTCTTTTAAGGAATGAACTCTGGGAACGCAGCAGGCAAGTGATAAAAGCCATTAGCTGCTATCGGATTTCAAAAAGTAAATCCTTGCACAAGCTCATGTGGGATTGGGCTCGGAGCAGGAGACAGCTGACCTCCCCTACAACACGGCCGTCTGCCTTCGGACTGGGCGAGGTAGGCTCCGGCGCTCGTTCTGACCTTGCTTCTTTTGAGAACTGGAAGAATATTGCCCTTGACTTGAATGGAAGGAGGATCGAGCCCTACCCAGAAAGTTTCATATGCTACGTGTCATCTGTGCATGCCAGCATTATGCAACAGGGTGAAAAATGAAAACCTGTCAGGCACATAACTGGTGCACTCAAGGACACACTGTTATTTGTTTTTCAGCTTTGCCACTCTAACAGGGATTAACAATGTACCATTGATAGCCACCGTGATAAAGTCAACCAAAATGCCTCGTTTTTAAACTTTCAAAACATGATCTCAACTTTTGAGGGTAATGGCTTGATTGGACTCAAGGTTTTATTAAAAAAATAAATAAATCACAAAACAACAACAACAAAAAGAGAGATAGCATTTGTTTCTTCCAGCTTTCTCCCTCCAATTGTCTTCTCCCTTGTCCCCCTGCTAACACAGCTACAGAAAAGCAGCAGATTGAATTCACCTCTTTATTTTTTTCCACCAAGTAGGCAGGTATTGTAAGTTGCCAGCCTTTGCTTTCTGGAAATTCTTTGGTGTATTACTGCATAGCAGAGTGGTGTGACAAGGATAAAGAGATTAGGAGTAATTTCATATAACTCCTTCTTCTGTCAAAATCTGCAGAGGGCTTTTACTTGTGAACGCCAGGCGCTGCTGAAATTCTTCATTAAAAATGTGCAATATATATGGGCAGGAAGTCTCTAAGCACTAAGAGGCAAAGTAACCAAAGCAGAAGGAGAGAAGGAATATTAAATTAAAAACCAAAGACAGAAAGGATACAAAGGGAAAGAAATGATCAAATACAACCCCAATAATGTAGGTTATATGCAGGTGATGCCAATTCAGCCTGGGAAGCCAGAAAACCACGTGGGTTTTCACCAGTTTCAAGTAATTAGTCATAACTGGTTCAGACACGGCTTGCCACCATCAGACAGCTGAGGCGGCAAGCTGCTGCGGGATGGCTCAAGTAAAATCCAGGCTGTGTTTCACCTGTGTGATGTACCCTACAGCCAATACATGCAAAATCTGGCCTGCAGTTTGCTCGGGCCCTCTGCCTCCCACTGAAATAGATCCTCCCTGAGGCAGGGAGTTTTGCCAGTACAGCCATGGATGCGTGGGAGCTTTTCCTACCTGAGGAAGGTGGTCAGGTATGACCCCTAGTTCAGTTGGTGCAGGAAAGCAGGGGGGTAGAAGAAGGAGAAAGAAGAACTGCGGTCTGGCCAACACAACTGGGCACATGAAAACTTGTACTGTAGACCTGACCACAGCTCTGAATATGAAAAGGAGCAGGCTTGCATTGTTTAAAAACGCCCCATTAAATGAACAGGAGAATGGGCAATGCCTGGTTAGGAGAAGGGTTTAAACATCATGTTGTCTATTGGAGAGGTGCAAACTCCTCCCCTTTTTGTTCTTTTTTTTTTTTTTTTTTCCTTTTCTCTGGCTGTGAATCATCCACCCACTAGTTGCCATAAGCATGTTCACAGCTCAGGCTTGCTCAATGAAAGCTGCAGCGTGATCCACTGCACTGCAGCCCCCTCAGGAGCAGTAGGTTTCACCCTTATCTTCAGCCACTTGTTGGGCAGGCTTCGTTTCTGCCTCTGGATTTCCTGTTTATTGAACAGAGGTTGCCTTTCCCTCTGCTGTCTGTGGTACCCAATGCAACAGGCATCTTTCATTTGTCCACTTCTGCTTTAGAAGAATGTAATAAAAGGACCTGTGCTGTCCATCCTTGTTTGCTCATACCAAAAAAAAAAATAATAATAATAAAAAAATGTAAATCCCACATGGCGGGGGCAGTCTGCGTGGTGCTGATGCGGCTCTGGGTACGTTTCTGCCAATGCACTTGCAGGCATTGAGGGAGGTGTAGAGGTGTAGATTTGCTTTGTTTAGAGTTGCCTACCCCAGTCTGGTCTCATCCACAGTGTGTGTTACAGGAATACGAGCAAGGGCCATGCTCCAAACGTCCTGTTCCTTGCCTGAGAACAGCTTAACTCCAGTCAGCTCTGAGGAAAAGGAGACCCAAACACCCCAGCAGCACAGGGTGGGTTTCTATACCTGATTCAAGCTTTTGCAAACCACTTTGATTAAGCAGACCTCTGGAAGAGTTATAATGCAGCAGTCAGAGGTGTGCTGGCCCTGTTCACTCCTGCCAGACCATGGTGTAGGTACTACGGCCTAGCAGTGCCCCTTCCCAGTGCAGAAGCTGTGGTGGTGAGGACACCTCTTCTTGCAATTTCTCCTCGTATCCCCAAGCCCCTGGGGCCACTTGTCCCCAGATGCACACCCCACACATGCTCCCCACAACAGATGCCCCAAGGAGCACCCAATATTTGGAACGTGGATGCTGCAAGCCAGATCCTGCACCACTGCAGCCCCTTGCAGTTGATGGTGGCCTCCTCCACGCACCGTGTGGAGCAGAGGGTGGACCTGCTTAGGTGGCCTCCATCCCCACCACCCCCCTGGGGATGCTCCAGGGGACACACCATGAGGAAGGGGAACTCACAGCCGAGGCAGATGAACTGGCTCACAATTAACTGCTTTCTGTCTTAGTGTTGCACCCAGTTCCTGTCTATCACTGGCCATGTCATTTAAGCCAAGCCTCATACAGATGGTCACCAACTGCTTGTTCCTTATTTTGGGGTGGGAACGTTTTCTGATCCGCAGTCCCTTGCAGAAGCAAAGAGTGCTGAGGGCTGTGAGTGATCTTGCTGGGAAACACGCTTCAAAAATGAGAGTCTTAAAACAAAACTAATTTTTCTGGAAAATAGAGTCATAAGGCGAGCAGTGTGACTGACTCACATTGCTAGCTGAAATGCACCAGGAAAAAAAAAAAAAAAAGGAGGAAATTTGTTTTGCCCAAATCAAACATTTCATTTCTGGATTCTCTACCCACTTCTTATTGTTAAATTCAGACAAATTTTTAAATGAAATATCATCCTAAAGCAACAGGAATGTAGTGGCCGCATTTGGGAATTGTTGAAATAACACATTTCAACTTATTGGAATATGTTTATTTTTGTTCACCCAAAATAACCTTTTAAACTTGACATAAATCTGTAGCTAGAGCTTGTTAATCCTAAAAAACATTTTCCAGTATAGAAGACATTTAACTAAGAAACTTCTCCCATGCCTGGCCATGACATCCTAATTTGTGCTCTCAGCATTATGGTAAACTTTTTAATTTACCTTCTGTGACTCCATTTTTATTTTTTTTAGTAAATCAATGTCAAATAGCTGTTGTGCAGAGTAGCTCATTACTATTTGTGAAGTAATTAAATGTAAAGAGGTGAACCCCATTTAAAAAGCCAAGGAATAATCATTCTCTTTATAGCTGGAAGCAGTGCAAGAGAACTAGCAACGTACACCCTGAACAGCAGGAAAAGGAAGTGTAAAGTAAACTGCTTGCTGACCACCCTCCTTCTCATGCACTTTGTAAGGCAAGAGCCCTGGAAAAAAAAAAAAAAAAACACAAAAAACCAAAACCAAACCACCACACAGCAGAAATAAATGTCAGAAGAGAATAATCACGCTATAAAAATACACCCCAGAAGGCAAATTAGGATTATGCAGACTATAAACCTGGTACTGTCTGAATTACACACTTTATACTTTTTCTGAGTAGGATGTATCTGTGCACTACTTCCAAAGCTTTTACGTTGGTGAGGTGTTTTTTTTTTGTTTGTTTGTTTGTTTTTTTTTTTTTTCCTGCAAACTTAAAAAAAAATCCATCATGTCGCATCCCACTGACGTCTGTGTCACACGGAGGGGTGGCACATGCGATTTACCACAGGCAGATTTCAGCTAGCTGAAGGAACTGACCAAATCACAGTGAGGAGGCAGCAGCCCAGCCTGGGGTTTGCTGGCAGCAGTGGGAATGGGTGAAAAACATAGGACCATGGGGCTTGCCCCAGCCGCATCCCTCTCCCATTGCCCCTGCTCAGCCAACACTTCACTTTTCCAGGCTTGTTGGCTGGAAAGCCCCAAGTTCACCATCCCAAATGCTCCCACCTGGGCTCCATTCACCTCCCCAGCCCCATCCCTGTCCCACCTGTGCCCCAAGCTCACCTCTGTCCCTCTAGTCCCTGGGGCCCCCTGCCCGGTGGGCTCCATTTGCAGCCCCCACGCTGGACCCTGTTACTGTAGCTGCTGTCTCTCTGCCCAGCCACCAATTCTAGGTCACCTCTATTTGAGTTATCTCACCAAGTCTCTTTCTATCAACTCCCCATCATCTTTTCCAGGCAGTCTCCTTCCCCTGCCAGCTCCCCTCCTCTCCTTCTTTCCTTCCCTTGCTCCTCCATCCAACCTGTCCTTCCCAGCCCCCAGCACCTTTTCCTTGGCTCTCTTTACCTTTAGATGCCCTAAACCCTGCTCTCCAGCTCAGCTGCAGGTAGCCTGGCAGCCTCCTACTGCCACAGCAATTGCAGTCTTGCTCAGTGTGAGCAGTATTTTCTGGGAGGTGGATGTTAGAAGTTGAAGTCTCCACTAAGTGCATGGAAATTTTCAGAGGTTTATATCCTGCTTAAATCTCTTTTTATTTTTCTTTTTGATTGTCACCTTCCTCCATCCCCAGGACTCTCCCAGCACAGCTGTCCAACCAACCCATCAAGACAATGGCTTAAAACAAGCAGAAAAAAAATAAATTACAGGCATAGGAAATACCCACAGCAACCAGCAAACTGGCCACACTGTTATTTACTCAGTCACACCATTTTTTGTGGTGGGGCAGGGACTTGCACCCAGGTTTCCCAAACCTCATGCTGGTGTTCTTCCTGCAGAACCAGTCATTTGTATGCTTTTCGTTTTCTTCTTGTCTGGCTTGTCCTACATCCAGTTGCACATATACGTACAATAGTACGCGTGAAGCGAGAGGAAAACTTTCTAATGGTGATTGACACTCTCAAGAGAACGCAATTATTTTGGCATCAGTTACTTTTCAGGTAAGGATTAGCAGCGAATTAGCAGACTGATAGCCTTTGTTCGGAGCAGGCCGTGTTTCAAAATGGAGGCCGCGCTCAGATTTTTGCAGAGATCATGCTTTGATTTGGAAATAGGGAAGCACAGCAAGGATTGCAACACAGAGCAGATAAGATTAGATGAAGAGGAAATGTGATAGAAATGGCTTGGATCTGTAGAAGAAGCAATAAAATGCTGCTCTCTCTTTGCTCATGTTACAGGGTTTGTTGCTGGATATGCGCTCCATTCTCAGAGGTAAGGCAGCTGCTGGGCCCTTTCTGCTCTTTGGCATCTCAGCTGGAACCCCGATTTGAACAGTATAGAAACACAGTGAAAATTACAGCCTGGCTCCTTCACCTGCCGTGTCACCCAGCATTCCCAGACCTGCTGGGGAGGAGGTTCACCCCTCTGCCTTTCCGTGGTGCCAGCAGCTCTGACCCAGCATGGCTGCGCCCACGCACCCCACAGACCATGGCTCATCAACCCCTTGCTTTGCATCACTGCCAACACCCATCCTGCTCCAGCCTGGGACCTGGGAGCCCAGCCATGGACCCAAGATCACTGAGGTACACAGGCAGAGCTGCTCAGCAGCGTGGTGGCCCCAAAAACTGGTGCCCGTGCCGGAAGGCAAAGGCGGACCTGGAAGGATGGGGAAGCGGTGAGTCAACTGTACGGGTTGCATGCTGGCTGCCCTGTTGCACGCCGTGGATGGAGTCCACCGAGGAGTTTCAGCCCTGTGGTTTTGTCTGAGTTTTGCTTTGAATCCAGAGCTCAGAAAGAAGCTTGCACAACAACGACTGCCAAGCTTATCTGATCCTCTTTGCGCCAGCCGTAGCTCTGGGAAGGGTTTGTCCGACCCTTTTGTGGGTACTCCTAGGGCACGACTGCACACAGGGGGGCAGATAGCCTTGTGGCCACCCTGTGGCAGCATGATTACGGCTCCCAAGCTACAGCAGGATCTTTTCTGATTACTTTGGAGTGCAATAAAAAGGAACATACAGTTGCCTGTGTATTAAAAACACAAAGGTGTGTCCAAAGATATGTAAACTTACACCCCAGTTTACAGCACACTGGCTGCCCTACGCAGTCTGTGCCTTGCATACTCACAGTATTCATGGTGAGCTCTCTCCTTTAGCTGATTTTCACTATTACTGGTAAGTTTTAGTGCAAATCTAAACTTCTAGGGCTTAACAAAAGACCTCTGGACACATGACATTTTTCATAAAACTAGGTTTATTACTCTGCCTATTGGTAAGTAGATTGCACAATCAGTGGTTTCACTTTCATTTTCTTTGGAGATCCTGTATCTTTACACAATGTACTTCTTTAAAAAAACTAAAATATCACCACTGTTTTTTGGAAAATTCACACTACTAGAAAATTCAGAGGGAGAGATGCTTCATGCCAGAGGCAGGTGTATTGTTATCATCTCTCACATACAAGCAGTGTGTTCTTTAACAGCTTGTCTCCTATAGTGTATAGTGTTTCAGAAAAGAAGAAAAAAATGTATTTCTGGTCTATTGGTGGGAAAACTACGGCACAGTGAGCAAAAGTGGTCCCCACAGGATCACCTCCCTCTAAACCAGAGACAAAGCTGGTAACCAAGCATTGACAGATGAAGGCCAGTGCTTTGGGAATTAAAAATACAACATCAAGACTCACCTGTTTTGATACTTCTTGTGCATATACAGAGAAGCCTACACCTGGTTAGAAGAAACGAGGTATTCCCCAAACAGCTGCAAAGCTAAATTTACCAAAGGCTTGTCCTCCTCACATACAGAGGTTACCAGAGTACTCTTGCTGAGTTCACTGAAGTCAGTGGTCATTGATACCAGCACGTAAGAAAGGCCACTGTTTGCACAAGGAAGCAGAAGAAATACCAAAAGAAATAGAGCATACTCCTCTTTTTATTCTTATTTGTTTTTGTCCTGTGATCTAGATGGCAATGCCAAGAATCAAAAAGCCACAGTAGAAATTCCAGATAACGCTATAGAGAGGGCAGAGAAAGGTCTGGAACTGCTCCATGAGCAAAACAGCTACTTTCCCTGGGCTTTTATGATGAGAAAGCCAAGACCACCTGTTTAACAATACCTAGGTGCACTTAGGGCAGCTCATTCTGCATCCCTGAAAGCTGTGGGGTTTGTACCTACTGTGCCCCTTACATCAAGCAGAGAGTGAGCTGATAAACTGTCCCAAGGCAGGTGGCCATGGGAATGGCCAGGAATTTCCACAGGAATTTCTGCAGGAATATTCTTACTTTGAGTCATACGGCTAGCAGACAGGAAAAACTAATATTGTTTGTCAGTCTGTCTTGCTGCTCACTGGGCACATGAGTTTGTAGAGGAGTACTGTTGGAAGTAAAAATAAAAATAAAAACAAAAGAATTTTCAAGAGAAGAAAAAAACAAACATGGGAAGACTTTGTCTTTGGTCTCCTCAGCATCTCAAAGAAGGACTTGCAAACACCAGTGGTAAAACGTGTTGGAGTAAAAACAAAGGGACAAAGCATGTCTGGTACATGGAGACCCTCTCCATGTACCAGACACCCCTGACACCTCTGTGGCGTCTGGGAAGATTTATTCTGTACATGTACAGCCTGACCTGGGATTCACACAGGTAAGATGATACTTGGTGCTTCAACCTGTGGAAAGAGCACAGAGAAGCCTTTTCGTTTAGGATTGCTCAATACAATTAGTTTGTATGGGAAGCTCTTCGTCTCTCTCTTCCTTGAAGGATGTAGGTATTGTGTTGAGCTCGCTGTGACCCAGGGCCGTCAGGGTGAAAAGACAGAGACAACTTTGTCAGCAGCATCTGCTGCCCTCTTTACCTCAAAAACACCTGGTAAGACGCAACACAGGGCAGCTACGATAGGTGCAGATCACCTCGACCCAACCTGAGGCACCTCCAGCTTCCCATCCACTGAGCACACATGGTCTGTTCGTGCCCACTCCCCAAAGCCAGGAAATAAAGGACAGAATCAGCCTTCAAGAGCAAAAACTTGTACTTCAGTCCCATCCATTTCAAGACACCTGCCCATCAAATTTCTCTCTGCTTGCAGCTTTACCTGCTGCAATGTTCCTGTGTGCTTCAGGCACCTTGTTAGTGTTATCTTTAATGGGAGCACTAATGACTGAAATGCTGCCTGTGAGGAGTACCATTCATGTTAGAATGCGGGTACCAGTGCATGAACTCTGGAGAAATTGCAGCATCCACAGCCAACAGGAATTTTACTGCCAAAAGCAGGCACAATGACGTGGACATGGCCTAAGGTCACGTTAATAATGTGAATATTTTATTAAGGTGAACTGAATGTGCTCTTTTACTGTAAAAACACTTCAAGAACATGCCCCTGCGTGTGCATTCGTGTTCACCTCTACCTTCCCTCTTTGCCTTCGGTGCCATATTTCCCCGCTCATGCTCTTCCTCCCTACCCAGCCTGGGAAGCTCCCACAGTCGCGCCCTGCCTGTCCTACAGCACACATTCCAGCTTTAAAGACCTCAGTTAGCCACAATCTCTTCATACTTCCTTCCCTCCAGGTCCCAAAACCTCCTCGTGGCTTCAACAGCAAGGCTTTCCAGCCTTAATGAAGCGTCTCCTTCTCAGATTTTCCCTGACTAGGGTCAGACTGTACCCTGTGGTTTGATCTTTTCCCTTGTCCTTCCTCTGTCTCTTTACAAGGATCCCTCATTTCTGACACCCTCCCTGCCCTGCAGACGCCTCCCGTTCACCTAGCTCCTCCACCTTCCTCCTTTGGTTTTGATTCTCCATTTTCCTTTTCTCACAAGCCTCTTTCTCACTGCTGCTGATTTATGCCGATGACCCATATCACCCCCTCATCATGTTATGTCCGTCTCACGTATTCCCTTCCTCTGCTGCCCTGATTCTTTTCTTTTGCTCATAAAAAGACTGTTTATTTGAGATGCAGTGCTCAGGCTGCACTGATGAATTTTCCCTGCACTAACCTTCAAGTGGTCCTATTCAGCACCATCCATTAGCCTCCCCCTTTATGTCCCACCATTCAGCCTTCCTGTGATTTCCACTCCATCAGCCCTGATGACTTCTCTTTTGCTTTCAACCCTCTTCTCTCTACCACGTTCAATTGCAAATTCTCCCCATAGTTCAATTTCTTTTGCTTTGCTTTCCCATCAATACCCAGCCCAGCTGATGTCCCTCACCCACTTTTTCTTCAGTCTGCTGAAAGCCTGGACACTTCCAAGCTCAACACACATAAAACAGTGTGCCAGGCACCCTCACTCTCAAGGGATACCCAAAATCTCTTCTCTCCTTTCCTCAGTGAGAATTACTGTCCTGTTGGCCGGCAGGGTGCAATTTTTTCTTAGGCAGCCTTTCCTTTCAAGGTACAGCTAAGACCTGTTGATGCTTTCTGTTTCCATGTCCAAGATGTTGCCTGTTCTACCCACCCTCATAGCTAAAACTCTTCTCCGGGGTCTAACCCTCTCATTATCTCAGTAGCACCAACATCCTTTTCTCTGACTTACATAACTGCGATCTCAACCTACTGCTTCATCTTCCAAATACTATTACAAAAGTCATTTTCATAGCCTTATGCCTGAGTAAGCTGCTCACCTTAGTGCTTCCATGTACCAGCTCTCCATTCGCTAAGAAATACAATATATTGCCTCCGTGCTGCTGAAATAACGCAGCAGCAGCCACACTTCACACCTGACTGACCCGTCTCACAATTTCCTTGTGCTCCACCCCATGCCGTACCCAGTTATTGTCCCTTGCTGGGTATTTCGCACAGAAACCCAGCACAGCAGTGGCAGTGTGGTTACACACGGGGCAGCAACACCCAGATCAGGAATCCCAGGCCTATGACCATGTAGTAATAGATGACATCTTTCCTTCTACCAGGAACTCAACTTACTGGGGCTGAACCTACACCCTGAGCCATGGTGGATATCACTAGGTTTCTTTGACAAAAGACAAAAATGCAGAGGCAGTATTTCATTTTATTTCAAGGTAAAACTCAAGCACATCCACTGGTTACTCGCAGGCCAAAACACAAATACAAACCCTGAACAATGTCACTTGGAGTGGTGCTTCTGCTTCCTGATGGTCCTTACGGTGGTGAATAGGACAGAGAGTGTTTCATTTTTCAGTGGTTGTTGAAGCCTTGCCTACTTTGGAAATAGCTGAAAGTTACTGTTTTCTCATGATTCTTTTATACCACATGGCAGAGGTTTCTCATGCATTTGTAGTTTCTTTCCAACCCATGCCTAATAAGCTCATCTATGCTGATTTAGTCTCTGCTTCCTGAGCTAGCTAGGTAAAAGATAACATCCAGCCTCTAAGCATGTTTTGTAAAACATTTGCTTTAAAAAAATATATATCAAAAACCCCTCTCTTCTTTTCAAATAAAAGCTTGCTTGTAATCATGGCAAATGAAAGACTGGAAAGGACAAAAATGCCCTCACATACCAGGTAGTCAGCTTTGCAGTTACTAAGAAGTTGCTTTGCTCTGTTGAGTTTACTGTGTCACCAAAACCCCAACAGCCATAGCTATACAAAGCCTACATTGTCTCTGCAAGGCTATGAGAAGATGTTCCTGATCTTGGCAAGAGCTAGGTGTACCCAGAAGCATTTTATTGAAAAAAAATAAATTACAACAACAGAAAGAGATATTATTTTAGGCCTCTCACTGGAGAGATAAAGGTCAGAGTCCTTTCTTCTGCTAAAATGGCATGCAAAAATGTCCTGCTCACAGGATCCGTTTTAGAAGCTGGAAAACTGGACCTAAAAATCCCCATGCAAAACAAGCTTCAAAGTGACTTGACAATATATGGAATTGTTTGTGGGTGTAGGTCATTGGTAATTTGGAGATCTAAACCTCTTGGCTAAGAAGACAGCTACATACACTGATACGCAGGCATGGAGGTTGTCCCCTCATGGCCATCAGATCAGATTTACTTCCCTGCTATGAAGCAAACCCAATCTTTACTTCCATCAAAGTCATTGATTTCTGTCATTTTCAGCAGGAAGTGAATCTGGCAACTTAGAGACCTATCACCATTTCTTCACAGACCGCGCATATATTACCCTATTAAATTTCTCAGTAAATCAGAGCATTGGTGATTTGGGAAATCATGCACAGATAACCAAGGGCAGTGGTCTGAATGAAAAAGTTGAGATATAATTATTGCTTCTCTCGTAAGAGTAACGTAACATCTGCTAGAGTTTGTCACTCAGTGTTGTGAGCTCCTACAGGGAACCAACACATTGGCCAACACAGGCCAAGCTGGGCCGCCAGGACCCCAAAAACATGGACAGCCCTGAAAGCAGAGCCTGGTGCAAACTCCAACTGAAGCACTACTCCCTACAGGCTCTGCTGCTTATATTAAATAATTGTATTCCAAGGTTTTTGATGTTTTTAAATATAGTTTATTGGAGGCAGCACATTCCTTTACTTTCTAAAACTTCAAACAAAGATTTCTCATCCCAGACCACCACAGGGACACACAGAAACAATTAGCGACTATTTACATGCCAGCCGACTCCAAACATTCCCTTAACAACACCTAGCGCACGGGGCTGGGTGTTTTGTCCATGTCTCAGGGCACGGCAATGCCTGGCAGTGCAGGGACAGCCCAGTCCCACCTCACGGGGATGAGAGCCATGAGCACCTGCCCTCAGCTCCGCCAGGAAAAAAATCCCTGTCCCGGGAAGAGAGCAGGCAGGGGAGTGGGGGAGAAAGAACAAACGCGCAAGGAGAGTGTTTGTCTCGTCGTTTATCTCCCAGACAGCAGTTTGTTAGCCTTTTAGCAGCTCTGGCATGTGCTGGCTGGACACGGACCGCAGCGTATTCCCGGCGTTATCTCCAGTTTCCCCCCAGTGAGCGCAGGCTGCCACTGCCTCGCAGGCCTGCAGCTCCCCGCCAGGCCTGGCGAGCATGAAGGCTGACCTCTCACCCTGCACCACAGCACCTGTGGCAGCCACGCTGCTGGTCTACCACTCAAAAAAGACCTGGGTTCCCCTCCACATCATGCAAACCCAGCCGTGCCCAAATTGCCCCTGCGAAGGCTCGAAGGCTCGCACAGGCACCGGCAGTCTGCTGGTGCTGGCCGCAAGCGGCTCTCTGCGGCCCCTTCTTATGCTCCTGCCCGCTGCGAGAGCACTCCCACTGTGCTGGGAACATTCAGGAGGGATTTTGCGGTCTGTTAGGTCCCGACCTGTCTTAGCACAAAGTTTGATTTTAAATTCCTACAGCGAAGTGAGCTGTGCAGCTTTCCCTCTGACACAAAACCCGAAAAACCCCTCACCAGCTATTTCTTATAACACGGATAAGGAGCCCCCGGCATGTCTCATCTAATCACCTACTTTCAGAGCAAAGGAGAGGCTTGACCTCCCGATTGATACATGTATTTCAAACGGTCATCAGAAACTTCTCCAAGATAAGATCCCATTCTTATGCTAATGGTGTGTAACAGGCTCCCAGACAGCAGCCTATCTCTGAGCCCATTTGACGTCTCTCAGGGCTGTGTCACCACTGCCTGCTGCACAAACTGCAGCATTTTGAGTGTTGAAAGTAAGAAACAGCCAAACAAATGAAATATTTCTTCTGAAATTTACTGCAAAGACATTAGGCACATCACGCTGTAATTTTGTGTTGATGCAGAGAAATGTACACCTTTCAATTAAAAGTTTCAAACCTGCAGATGACTTCTCACTCTTTCTTAGTTAATATTTGCTTCTGCCTCTCATCTGTCATCTGCTCGCAGAGCCGTGGCTTCAGCACACAAAAAAGCTCTCACTCGGAAAGGACCACCAAAACTTCACTCGCAATCCCTGCAGTCCTCTCGGTTTCATCCCCCACCCCCCAGAAAAAAAAAAAAGAAAAAAAAAAAAAGGTTCAAAATGTGTTTTCTGAGCAAACTTCTGTCCCATTACGCTGCCAACCCAATCGCAGAAGAACGAACCCTGGCAGAAGGACAGAGGGACAGCAGAGCAAACCAGAAGGGGATGGCACCTACCTGGAGCCCCGGTGCGCCCGCAGCTGCTCTCGGCACCATGCACGGAAAGGCCAAGCTTCGGGGCAGCGACCTAACGCATTTTTCCTCCTGCCCCACCGCTACGCGAGGAGGGTTGAGCAACTCCTCACGACGCTGCCACTCGGAGCAACCGCTCTCCGAGCCTTAACCTCCTCTCTTGGCTCTATGCAACTTTTTTTTTTTTTTTTTTTTTTTTTTTAAGAGTTTTTGAGAAGTCCGATGTGGGGAGAAAGCCGTGCGATTAGCAGTGGCTCAGCCAAAGCCTCTGCCCTAAGCCGCACATTCCTGCGCTGCGCTGCGCTTGCACGCCCCGCTTCCAGCCTGCAGCCCTGATAGCGCTGCCGGAGGTCAGCAGCACGCCGAAACTCCGAGAGAGGAAAAATTGGTATCTCCCCCCCAGTATGGGTCGGGTTTTTTTTTTTTCTTTTTGTCCCCCTTACCTCCTCCTCCTCCTCCTCCCTTTCTCCCTGCGCTCACAGTAGCAAGGTTGTCTCTTGGCTACTCCCTTGCCTTAAACTCACCGAACCAGATTTTTACTCCCAACACCTTCCCGTAAATCTGAACTGAAATTTTACCCTGCTCGCTGAGCCTTTGCTGGCGGAGGGCCAGTGCAGCATTCCTGTTGTTTTAGGAGGGCAGATAAAAAAAAAAAAAAGGAAGAAGGAAAAAAAAAAAAAAAAAGAAAAGAAAAGAGAGAGGGAAACCTGTAGAGATGCAAAGGCTGGAAGGAAGCAAACTTTTAGAGCAGCTTTACTAAAAATACTGTGGGAGGGAGCAATTCCCTTTTATCTTTAAAGGGCTAAGCCAGTGATTTTTTTATTTTATTTTTTCCACTAGTGTCGGGAAAGAGAAAATACCCTCCTCGGTCATCTGTGTCCTTGGGGTGGATGAGATTTGAAGGGAAAGCAAACCGTCTGTACTCACCTGAAGGACAGCATCGCTGGAGTTAGCATAGCAAGGGGTGAAGCCTACAGGTTTCTCCACTCCAGTCACCCCAAAGCAGCGGTCAAGCATGTGCCTCATTTTACCCTTTTCTGACCTAAAGTTACATCTGGTTTCTAGAAAAGGAACAAAGGGAAACTAGTTTATAAAAAAAGCAGCCAAGCCTTCGCCTTCTTTTAACCTCTGTCTGATCCCTCTGACCGTTGTCTTGAATACTTAGAGAAACAATGAAGCAGGCTGTAAACTTTCTCACCCCCTTTTACATTACCTGTCTGCGCCTGGCTATGGGCTTTGATGTATTGAAACAAAGCACAAGACCTGTTTATAGTAAATGAAACCAACCAACAGAGATATAATTCAGACGAGTGACTAAACAAACTGGAACAGGAAGCACACACCATCGGATTTTTTTAAAAGTAGTAATTCCTGCTTGCATTGTCATGCGAGGGAAAAAAAAAAAAAAAAAAAAAAAGGGTTTCAGCTTAGGTGACTTTTGTTCAAATAGAGTTCTTTTTGCTGTTGTTGGAAAGCCTAGCACAGACAATGTTTAATCGTATATATGCAAATACTTAACAGATCAACAGTTCCCATCAGCAGTGATCTTAAAATCTTCTTCATCTGCTTGTCTGCCTGTGGAGGACGTTTCTGCAGCTGTTTTGTCATTGTTGTTTCCCCCCAAGTTAATTTCTGTAATTTCTGACTGGACAGAGGATCTTAATCTAGGACAGCTGGACAAAGCAAGCTCCTAACAAACAGACTGAGAGTCCTGAAAGTTAAATCTTTAAAGAATCAATAAAAATGGGAATAAAAGCTAGTGAAATAAATTCATTCTTCATAATTCCGAATAATTTTAAAAATATTTCTTTTTATTCTTAACTAATTCTTATGAATTCTGAATTAAGGATTCTTCTTAATTCTTCTTAATTTTGAAAAGAAATATCCAGGGTTGAGTATACAATATATTGCTTTATTACTGTTCTGTAACCTAAATGTTGTTTTGAAAGGAGTTTGTCCTTCCAAACAGATATTTATCTAATTGTGCTCTGTTGTTTTTTTTTTTTTACAGTAGGGAAAAATCCCATTGGTTTTACCTGAGTGAACCACACTTGACTACCTAAGAGAGTTTCGCTTTAAGCAGGAACTGAAGAACCAAACCACTGTTGGTGTAAAGAAGCCAAAGAGCCAGATACTGCAAAGTTCAAGTTAGCAGCGTGTTCCCTCCAAACTATCATAAGTCAAAAGTTGCCAAAGGGATGCAATTCCAGATTTTGCAAATGCGGCAAGTATAAAAAAATCTTTCAGAATTTACCAGTATTGGTGAGCGAATAACCAGGAGGGAAATTGCCATCAAGTACTTTAATTGAAATGAGAATTCAACATTTGCCTCAAATATTTCATGCAGTTAAATTCTTTAAGGGAAAATAATCCAGAAAAGCAAACAGAGGGGCTCAGTGGTAGAAAAATCTCTAAAGTATTCTAGCATCACCATCCTTAAAAACAGGGCCCATTTGTCCAGAAGCAAGGCTTTTCTACAGTGTTTTCATTTGATAAATTTGCCCATAAATTCCCCTGGGAATACACCTCGTGTACAGACAGTTTATGCTCCATTTGCTCTGTTCAGAGGAGCAAAATAGGCATTACTGGCAGAAGTTCTTCTTCGCCAACATCTGCAGATTATTTCTTCTAAATGAGAGACTTTGTTTTAAATTAATCAATATTACAGAAAATGCAGCAAACGCTTTCCATTGACCCACGCAGGACTGCAAGGTCCTGCACATCTCCCTGCACACCTTGGCAGGTGCACAGGTGTCCACGACAGGTCTGCACACAGCTGTCTGAGGGGTTTCCAGGCCTTGCAATAACAACCATTTCTGAACTGCACAGCTGCCGGCAGAGCAGTAATGCCAAACCTCCACACAGATCCAGTGCTGGTGGTGACAGGTAGAGCATTTCTTACTGTACTCAGATCCACAGAGCCCAGTTCAAAGAAGCAGCAAGTGTTGCCCGGCAGTTCTTGAAGCTCACTTTTCTTTCTTAGTGTACATCATCCATCCAGATGACAGCAGCCATTCAGGAAAGCCTCTCCTTGACCACCAAGTGCTGGATCTATCACAAGGTGGGATGGGATGAAAGGATCCTTGATTTGAGTATCATCAGTTGTAGAGCTTGTTACCACTGGAGGTTTTAGGTCTAATCTAATTTTAGGTTTAATCTAAAATTAAACATCAGGTCTAATTGATCTAATTGATCTACCACCAGTCTGAGCCATTTTTACATCTGAGTAATTTTTCTCCCTCTCTGTTCAGCTGACAAAGTGTTTTAAATGGTTGTGAGCTCTTTACATAGGAAGGGAAGAGCCACAAATTGCTGCAGCACCTTCCAGACTGTGGGTTAAAACGAAAGAGCAGTCACAACCCTGGAGCACCCAGCAGAGATTTCCTGTTCCTCTGCCAAGCCATGGTGGGGTTTCTAACCGAAAGAAAAGAATTTAATGAGTCCATAGCAAAGCAAATTAAGCTAAGTGCAGTGTGATTAGGCCGCTAGCACTAATCTTTAAAGGCAACAGCATTTGATCAAGGAAGGTGTCCTCCAAAACTGATCTTAAAAAGGCAATCAAAAATTTCTGGCAATGAATAGCCAAAGTTGAGGGGTAGTGGTTTTGGGGGGGAGGTTATCCCAGTTGGTAATGTTTCCTTCTGAACAGGGCTTATTGTGGTATCAGCTGTGCAATAAATATTTTACAGTTTATCACCACTGCCAAGAGCTGATTTTGCTGCAGCAAGAAACCACTTGTTTAAAGTTTGGTGGCTGCAGTTTGTTCAGGAGTTTATGAACCCCCCTACAGGTTGTTTGTTTGTTTGTTTGTTTTACTAAGTGGGAAACCATGGAAAACACAAATGCAAGGTGTGTTACCCAGTAATGAAATGGTTCTAAAGAAGAGAAAACTGATTGGCGAGGTAAGGAATATCTATTATTGTGTAATAATAATAATTATTATTATTATAAGGTTAAAAAGCCTCTATTTCAATTCTATATTTTTGTTTTGGTACACAAAGTGTTTCCTAGTGTATGATTACAGGTTAAATATTTGTACACAATTCAGTAAGCAAACACAGTCTGCAATTAATACTGTATTTAATCCTGGAGGGTTTTGCTTTTTTTCCGAGTTAAAGCTGAAGGTTGGAGGACAAGCATGTTTGAAAATAGTCTGTGAAATATTGTGTTTTCCTATGTAAAAGATCTCAGTATGCCTGAGACACAGCAATATTTCTTCCAGAGAAGTCCAGCTTGGAAGCCCATAGACATTTTGTCTTCTGTCTAGGAGAAGCATTTATGTGGACAACACCAAATGTATATAGGCAAAGTAGATAGACAGGAGAGCAGACTACATTTTTTTTAGGTGAACGGGAGGTTCTTTACCTTGGTGATGCTGGAAGAAGAGAAGAAAGAGCTGTGGGAGCGAGGGAATACCCAATCCCACCTCTGGCCTCCAGAGCCTGGAGCCCTGGACAATTCCAGTGCTGCAGAGAGGTGCATCCTCCCGCACTTCCCTGGAACCCCATTTCTAGGGAAGAGAAGATGAGAATAGAGCTTGTGAGGAGGGCAGTGAAATGAAAGACAGAGCACAAGGAAACCCTCATGGATCTTTGGTCTCCTCCCGTGACCACCCTCTCTTCTGTCCCATCAGCTTGCTGAGCCCAGCATGGCCAGAAATCATCTACTTGCCAGCATGATTGAAAGACCTTGAGCTGTCTCTGCCTGCAGGTTTAGATGTCTCTTTTTGACAAAGATCCCAATACCATCAATGCTCAGCTCCTTCTCAAAACATATTTACAGGTTTTTTTTTTTTTTTTTTTTTTTTTTTTTTTTTTTTTTTTGCTACTGGTACCAGTCTAAAGTTATTTAACTAACTTCTATCACTTGGGATGTGCAGAGATGTCATGGCCTGGACACAATGCCCTTTGCTAACTAAACCAGCTGGCCTTCAAATCAGTTTCCAGTGTCCAAAAGAGTGTAATCTGAGAATGAATTTCCTTTCACAGGTCAAATCCAGACACATAATTTCATAAAAAACATCACAGACTTGCACAGAAGAGTCTGCTCAGAAATAGTTCATGGATAGGATAAAAGTCTCATCTCTTTTCCTCACGTAGGAGAGGAAAAGAGCTACAGCTAACCCCATGTTAACAAATGCATTCCCCAAGCTAAAAGTAAGAAAAGCTACAGGTGTCTTCTTAAATTCTTCACTGAGCAAGCTGCAGTGCCTTTGATAGGAGCAGCTCTATTTTATCTCTGACACAAGCCCTTCACCCCAGGGGAGTGGGCATGGCAGGTATGTGCTCCTGCTGCATTCAGCCACCAAATGCTCCTTGGGGGGCCCTGGAGCTGGAGAGGCACATTAGGGCATTTTAGTTCCCTAAAAGGACCCTGTGCATGGTACACCTCTGCTCCACATAAACATGCCCTTAGATAACCCTCGCTGCACCTCTAACCTCAGCCCCGGAGGGAGCTGCAGCACATGGCTGCTCCTTGTCCCTCCTGCTTTTAGTGGAGTTCCGGAGGGAAGGCAGCTCTCTACTTCCACAAACCTCTTCCAGCACAGAAATAAGAGTAATGCCCTTGCTGGTGTTTTTATGCTGAGCGCTCTCACATATGTGGAACATTTTTTTCAGTCCTTACAATAAAATGAGAGCCTGAAAATACTCCGATAAAAGCCTCTGAAGGTAGCATTGCTCCTCTTTCAATTTCCCAGATGAAAAGAGCAGGTAGTTTGCACAAAGGATCTTGGAGATTTATTCTGACTTGTGAAAAGCTGACCATACATAGCCTAAAACTTGGGCGCAGTCTTTAAAACTAATAAACCTTTCTCTAGCTTGAAGCTGGAAGCTGTAGCTGGTGAAATCAGGAGCTAGGTCAAATCACAAGGCAATGTGGTTAGATTTAACCCTGGTTAAGAGGCGTGCTGAGCACTGGTCTGGTGTTTACTCTGCAGTCACTTCTTTTTGAAGGGAAGTGAAACAGGCAAAGTGCAGCAGAAGCATTTCAGCAGGAAATTATCGTTATTTACTGAAGCAAGCTCTAAGAACAGAAAAAAAAAAATCAAGCCAAGAAGAATTCAGCCATTTATTAATCCCTGCAAAGGGGGAAAAGAAAACAAAAGAAGCTGCCTAATTTCACAATTTCTGTCTCCCAGAACAAGAGGCCCTGAGACAACTGCAGGTATTGCCACAGCACATGCACACACTTGTGTGCTCAGTGGGTGTGAGCTTGTGCAGAGGTCAGGGGAAGGAGGAGGAAGGTCTGCGCCTGTGGAGGCAGGGGGTGTTCACACACATCCCATAATAGTCACGGGTGGTTAGCAGAAAAAGTACAGGCAATTGACTCAGTGACTCAAAAATAACGAGAGCTGAACCCCTTCCACTCTTGGATGGAGAGAAGTGCTCCGGAACGGGGACACATCCTGCACACAGAGCCTGTGCGCACGCAGGCAGCAGGGCTGTACAGCAGGAAAACGGGCCCATGAAACAGGAAGGTCACCCAGATACAGGGGATATACATGTATATCCCACATGAACTTTATTAATATTTAAATATTTATTTAGTTAATATTTAAAGCTTTTTTTTTTTTTTTTTTTTTTTTTTTAATTAGCTTTTGTGATAAAGCTATTATTAGGAACATTTATTGCAATTCAGATTACTTGCAAGAATATAAAAATGCATGATTTCTCGGACAGGGGAGAAACCAAATGATCACAGAACTGTTTCTCCACTTGCAGCAAGAGATCATAGCACACCAGAAGGCCTCTTTGCAGGCTGTGGGTATGGCTGTCCACCTGCACTGCTGCACAGGGCAAAGTGTCTCCCTGTCTGTCCCGTGTATCAGCCCACAGCTCCTGAGCTGGGTGGTCTCCAGTCCACCCAAGCACCCTAGAATGACATTTGTATGAAGGACGTATGCCCAGAGATGAATTTCAGCAGGAAATTATCATTACCTTGGCTTTCAGCACAGTTCTGTGGTGATATTTAAATGTGGAACCTGCTCTTTTTTCTATTACCAGGCATCACGCGGGGATGAAAGCCTCTGATAACCACTTTCAAGAAAGAGTGGCAGGTGTCACACACCACCCTCCATGAAATCTAACTCCCTTTACAGTAATTCCTTCAAATATTCACATGGGGCACAGAAATCACACACTGGTCATGCAAGAGGGGAGGAGGAAGAGGAGGGAGCAGGCTGCTGGGAGAGCCAAGCATTAGCAGCAGGTATGGATGGAGTGACTAGACATGACAAAATATCCACACACCTTGATGCTAAGCAGGGACAGAAGGCTATATGACAGGGAAATTTTCAACCTCACTACAGTTTCTCTGTTCTCTTTTTTTTTTTTTTTTTCCTCCACAAAACAAACAAGAACTGCAAAAACAATATATATGACGTTGAAGAGCAAATTGTACCATGAGCCATTGTTAGAAATGGATTTGCACAGAACAAGCAAGCTGTCTCAAATCAGGTATAGCCCAGCTGAAAACACTCTGATTGCTTGTCAAGCCAGCTTGAAGCCTGGGGAGAGTGACTACCTCTGGCTGGGGTACTCTGAGGGGCACTGAAATCCTGCTTTGCTTTGCCTCCACCTACCCATAGAAAAATTCAAAGAAACAGTTTTCATCTGATTTTGAAATGTTTTGTACCTCCAGCTTCAGTCTCCAAACCATTTGATGGTAATTATTTTACAATTGAACATGTAAGAATATGCTGGTCATGATTATATCACAACAACATAGTGTGTCCTGTCCCAGCACTGAAAGAAGACCCCTAGCTCACCACCCCTGTACACCAAGATGAAAAGTACTACAGAGATATGTGACTTTATACAAAAAATGTTTTCCAGTTTATTTAACTTTTTTTTTGTAGCATCCTGCAGTTCGTTAATGATGAGCATCTGTACTTTTTTATTTTTTCCTCTTTTTCAGCATTTTCCAGCACCTATTCAGCTTAATCTGGGGGTTCAGACAAGACTCCTGTAAAGTGGAATTAAATCTTCTGTGGCTGAAAATGTATTAAAAATGTGTAGTATAAAAGTGAAATACACTCAGTGTGAAAACTGCAAGCTGTATATACATAAACAAAAACCACAGCCCATGAATACTCACACATTATTTTAGACTTGGTTACAATGTTCAAAGCAATTCACTGTCCTTTAATAAACCTGGAAGCAATGATGAGGATTGTATATATCAAATCATACATAATAATAATAATAAGATCAAAGTAAAAGTATTGATTACACATACGCAGTAACTGGAAGAATTTGTGGCACAGTCAGAAGCAGTGTCATGGACATCGTTGGTCTGACTTTTGTATACATGTAAATATTAACAAAAAAGGTAATTCTTCTTGTATAACACTTCCAGTCCAGTCAAGTACTCTGTCCTCAGGAAGACTGACAAAGGAAAAAGGCATTTTCTATTCAGAAGATAAAATCTATGGGGAAAAACATGGGATGTGATCCACATTTCGCAGCACGTTGCGTAGCACCCGATCCATGACCTAACGCCTCCGGCTCTCCTGCAGGACAAGCTCTATTAGGGATAATGATAACCATGAGCTTTTCTCTAGGTTTTCCCATCAGAAACCCTGAAAAAATATTTGACAGCATGATTAATGTGACTTTCTAGGAGAGAAAGCAGTCTTAGCAAGAGAAGGACAAATAAATTTGTGTGCCCTAAAATTGCCTGTTACCAATGAATGTGTGCTACTTTGGCAGAAGCATTGTTTCATACATTGTTCTTTTGGTCCTGGTGGTGAAGAGGTGCACCGCAGGCAGATGTATAGTGGATACACAGAGAAGATGATGAGGTCAAGGGGTTTACATTTAACCCAGCAGTTCAGAAAGAAGCCAGTACTAACTCATCTGTGATCATTCACCAGATTAGCATTTATATGTGTTCATTAAATCAACCAGAAAGAAACCTAGATCAGGAGGAATTGCTTCAGCTTAGTTATTGCAGTCCTAATACTAATCAAAGTGCTCAGTAGTTGAACATCTCCTTCATCTAGGAAATCAAACACAAATTAAAAACTACCTCTTATTATCTTGCCACGACCAATCTCCCAGCTCCCCTCCCAGCACAGTCCTGATGACTTACGCTGCTTGGAAGTGAGCCGGGAAGGTAATGGACTCCACCACCCCTGCCAAACTGCTCCTGCGAAAACAGAGAGTTTATATGAATTTTATAGGCCTTAATTGCTTTTTTAAACGGTATTAGCTTGGTAATTAGTGGTTTGTTAATAATAACTTTGACAAAGCCAAAACATCTACTGGCATTATAGACAGAATTTAAGCAAGAGAGACTGAGAGGAACGTGGGGCACCCTGAGTCAGAGGTGCCTCCGCTCACACCAGTGAGCATGGCAGTGTTGTTAGCAGCACTTACTACTACAATGCCCATGGTATTTTTGTTTTTCTTTGTTTCATTTTGTTTTATTTTTCCTTCTGAGATGTACTGTGCTTTCCTCTATTTCTTTCTTCTACTTCTGTAATTTGGACCATGTTTCATTTCCTTTTTTTTTTTTTCTTTTTCTTTTTTTTTTTTTTTTTCCCCAGACAGATCCATCTAGCCCCATTTTATCTCAAAATTCACTTGTTTAACTTGGAGGCAATGGAAATCATAGACCCTTTGCAGTGAAAACAGTAACAGACACTATGTGAGCAAGTGGAGACAACAAGATCTGGGCTTTGAGCATCCATGAAAGGCTGCAAACAGACAACACAAAAACCCAGAGAACTCCAAGAAGTACCTGTTCCTTCACCTCCTACCACGCCTGTAGTACAAGTTGAACTTTAGGCAACAGAGAAAATCATGTAAGCACTGCCAAATGCGGCTCAAGTAAAGTTTTTGAACTCAGCTTAAATAGCCCTTGATACTGCCAGGAGCAGCAGGGGAGGTATTGCCCCGACATCAAGGCACAGCACCCACCTGGGCACACACCTGACCATGCACACAAGGTGCTGCAGCAGCTCCAGCTTAGCACCATCACACTTCTGTTCATACTATCAGTAAGCAAAGTTTAATGGAGTGAAATACTTGTTTCTCCTTTAGAAATGAGGGTCTTTATTCAAAAATGAAATTTTCATTAAAGCATGTACTTGTTCTTAGTTTTCTTGTGGAAAATAGAAAGAAGAGTAATGCTGAAAATTGTTTTACCTAAATGTCTAGAATTTAATTCTTCTCTAACATGGATTTTCTTCCAATGAAGCACATAAGAAAATAATCATTTCACAGGGCATCATTGGGTTGAATTCTAACAAAACATTTTTTTTTTTCTCTAAACTAACAATGCAGAAGGACGGCTGCTGCCTTCCAGGCTCCAGTTCCAGGCTCATACATTACAGCTGTTACAAAAAAGCATTATCTTGAACAAGGAATCTGTCATTAGAAAAAAGCCTCACAGTTAAAGTAAAATGTGGTAATCCTTTGGAAGAAAATTGTTAAATATTTCTGAAAATTTGACATAAAGTGACAGCTTTGTTTGGGAGTACAGCAATGTGATTTTGCACACCTATCAATGAACTTTTCTTGCAGGCAGAAGGATGTTTTTTTCCTTAGCTGATATTTGGAGTCTTGCAAACAGCTGACTTAGAAAACCAAGCTGGGGTGCTTTTCTCCTCATGTTATCACATATTCAGAGTGCTGGAAGGGACTTTGGGAGATCATCCAGTGCATTCCCTGCCTAAAAAGAACACTGATTATTCACACAGTTTCTGACAGATACTTGCTCACTAGTCATTCCTGTTGATAATGATCCAGGAGACCGCCTTGTGCCCACAGTGCTCTCAATGGGGCTGTGCAGATGAATGTGATTAGGATTTATGAAACTCCTCCTGATGTGCAATACATAAGGAACAGGATCCAACCTCCTTACCTGTGTTGGCTCAGAAGAAGAAAGATATACAAAGGAGAGGGGAAGGAAACAATTATTTACACTAGCAAAGAACCAGGATTCTGAACACAAAGGTACTTTTTGTCTTTTTTTTTTTTTTTGCTAGGATCACAGTTTGTTATAGTGATCATGGGAGCAATACATGACACTTCCTAGAAGAAATTACACGAATTCCTTCAGAATTTCTGTAGTATGCAGTTCTTTTGAGCATAATTGGCTTATACCCACAAAATTGCTCCTTGAAAGCTATCAGGACCTATAGCAGAGAGATTGAGAGGCTCAGGAGGAAAAGTTGACTTGCTATGAGTTTGATTTCTGCTTCCAGAAAAACCCACTACCAAAAGCTCTGCCACAACCGTGTGTGCATGATGGGTCCAAGCAGGAGGTTTTGCCATACTCAGGTGGTGCTGCTGGGGACCTGTGTCCATCAGCATTGGTGGTGATGGTTCATGTACACGAGGTTCCTCGCTGGCAGCTAGGGGCAGCCAAACCAAGAGGTGTCTGCTGTTCTGAATAGTCCCAGGAGCTAACTATGCAGGAGAGTAAATGACAACATGAGTAGTGCAAGAAAGGTTGTCAGAGGTCTGAAGAAATGTCCTTTACAGAAACAGAAAACCTAGTGAGGGAGAGGAGGAAAGGAAGGAAGGTGAAGTGGCTTATTCAGCTTCTTCGGTCATTTTGGATAAGAAAAATATTTTTTGTGTCAAGTCAGCAAAAGCATTTCCTGACATCTTGCTCTGTTTGCTGCCTTTTTTTTTTTTTTTTTTTTTTTCCTACCCATCTGAAGAAGCTTTCTAGAAGCATTATAAATGTGGGTTCTGGTCAGGGGAACATGTTCAACAAACTGCATCCAGGCCTCATGGTGACTCCCTGTGCTTCCCCATGGCAATGGTGTCTCTGTGCAGAGGCTGAGATTTGCTTACACCAAACACCAGGGCAGGTGAGGGCACAGGGGGGAAGGAAATGCAGCCCCAGAGAACCCAGCAAGCTGGGAGCAGGAACAGAGGGCCTGCTGTGGGTGCCTGATTTAAATCTAAGCCTCCTCTTCTCCAGGCTGAACAGGCCCAGCTCTCTCAGCCATTCCTGACTGGAGAGACGCTCCAGTTCTTTGACCATCTTGGTGGTCCTTTGTTGGACTCTCTCCAGTATGTCCATGCTTCTCTTGTTCTGGGGAGCCCAGAATAGGGCCCTGCACTCAAGATGCAGCCACACCAGTGCTGAGCAGAGGGTAAGGACGGCCTCCCTCGACCTGCTGGACCTGCTACCACAGCCCATGATACCTTCTTTGCAGCAAGGGCACTTTGCAGGCTCACATTCAACTTGGTGCCCACCAGGACACCCAGGTCCTTCTCTGCTAGGCTTTCCATCAGGCATCCAAATCTGATTCACATTATGTGACTGGGTTGCAGAAGCAAGAGACTATACCAGCGCAGCCTGAACACATCGTGGCTTTCTATCTCAATAGTTATCCCTTGAGTGCGTATAGATGTCCATGCTACAAAACCCCCAGACAGCCAACAATAGCCAGCCCATAAAAGAAAGGCACAGCCTGGACCAATGGCCTGGCTGTCCCTGCTCCCACATTGATTCCTCTTCTTCAGGCCATCATAGACACTGGGTACAGCCCAGGGTCTGCTCACCACCATGTTTTAGATTCATTATCTCAGCATGAAGCAGCAGAGGAAATATTTCTAGGACTACACCAAGCAGCAAGAGTGAGATATGAGGCAGGATTTGCCTCTGCTGGTTCTGACATGGGAAAAGTAATTGGGGTTTCTCCAACACTGCACTGGGCATAGAAAACCTTAACCAGTTAGAGCTGATTTTTCTTCGATAGGACAAATTGTAAATCATTTCAAACTTTCCTGGTTATGCTTTTTACTATGTTTTCAGTGAGAACAGGTGAACTTTTGCAGTGCTGTTGCCTAAACTGACAAAATCTGTTTGCACAACTCCAAGAACTCTGGGAAAACAAGCTTAAGAAAAAACAGTAAATATTTTTAATTAATGTAAACTACTCCACTCACTGGTAAGGCTCAGGCCCAT
This sequence comes from Aythya marila, assembly GCF_965140915.1. Classification (NCBI taxonomy): domain Eukaryota; kingdom Metazoa; phylum Chordata; class Aves; order Anseriformes; family Anatidae; genus Aythya; species Aythya marila. The sequence continues at coordinate 52,610,390 of NC_139045.1, read as the reverse complement.
GGTTCATGCTTGTTCCATGGGCCACCCAAAGCTGAGGCCAGCGATGAGGCCAGTGCTGGGGGGGAGGCTGGAGGGCAGGGGGTGCATGGGGTGGCTGCTGAGGGCACCAGGAACCAGGCACAATGCTTTTCAGTGCTGCGTAGATATCAGCAGCATGTTGTTTGGACATGGCTAGCACTGACACACCTTTACAACCCTGCAGTGAAACCGCTGTCCCTGCATGCCCTGAGCCAGAGCAGTATTTCTAGTCTGGATTGCTAAGCAGTGAACATCCTCTCTACCTCCCCCACATGACAATTTATGCAATTATGTCCTATTAGGACACTCCAAACAGACAAATTATTATGAGCACATGCAGTGCCCTGGATGACCCAAGTGAAATCATCACAGCAGGCTTTTATTTTGTTTCTCAGGGGCGTTTAATACTCCTTCTAACACTGGACAGCAAATGGCAGCCACAGCAATTTTCACCCTGCTGCTGAAATACAGTATTGCTAATGCATGTTGTGCGACACACACCTTCCCAGGCTGATGCTGAACTTGGAGTGAACCTGGTTCAACCGCACCTTCATGCTTTATGTTATAAAAAAAATGCTAGGCAGCAGTGCCACATGACCTGGTGTTTAAAGGAGATGGCCATCAATGAAAAAGTCTAATGAAGAAAACAGCTTCCTCCAAATCTCTCCATTATGCGCTGTTTTTTTATGTTCTCAAACTATGTTTTTTTTCCCTCTTGCTAATGAGCACTTGAGAATTTGATTTAGCTCCCTGGAATGACTGCCACTCACCGCTAGAATGTTAATCTGCCTAAACCCATTCAGCTCCACTTACTTGGAAGTCAATCACCTGGAGCCTGCATTTCAAAGAGGTGCTGGCTAATGCAGTCACCGCAGTGGAGATGTTTTGGGACAACTCCTACAGTTGGGAGTAATCTCGGAGAGTTGAGGCTACTAGACAGTAAATAGATCTGTGTTGATTCCCCACGATAAACAGAACTGGAGTCATTACTGGTGGAGATTGGGAGCACGGGGAGACAAACACAGCACTGCCGGTCACAGAAGGGATGCTGCACTTACATGTTGCATCACCTCCGCTGGGGGACAATCTCTAGGTCATGGTGAAAATACACACAGGGAGGACGTAAACAAACAAGAACAGTGGAGATATGCTAGGCCATGGCCAGAGATGAAGCTTTAAGGTGTCAGAGGAGGAATCTGGCTTTCCAGAGGCATTTAGAGATCTGATTTATTTTGTCTTGTACTGGCCATTTTTTTAACCCTTGTTTAGAGGGGAAGAAAATGCTATCTTGCATAAAGCGTGTCATATAAACCAAGGGAAGAGATTTCCTGATGAAGAGACAAAAAGGCAATACAACAATTTAATAGGAATTGGTTGCTTTATTGTTGCTGTAGAGGAAACTGGGCAAGCGTGAGGAAGCACACTTGGGGAAAGAGGCAAATATTCAGAGTGGCTAGTTGCTCTTCGGGCAAAACTTTTAGTTCTTTCTAAATAAGGAATATATGTTTAGAAAATATCTCTAGAAACTTTGTAAATGAAAATATGCCAGGAAGGTGACAGCCTGTGTTCTGTCAGCATATAAAATCTTTCACAAAGACAGGCAGAAAGAGAGCTGTGCTTTATTCAGGTGCTTGGTTGGCCTGTTGTCGTATTTCTAAAATGGGAGAACGCATACAATTAAAAGTTGAAAATATTATTACTGATTTAGAAAAAAAAATGGAAGATTATGTACATAAAGCTTAGAAATGTCATCTATACTGTGACCTAATGTTATAATTTCTTACAAAAGAACTTTGAAAACAAATACGATTGGCCTTATACACTTGTTACGGAGTGTGATCAGAAGCTGTAGCCTGTAAGGCTGAAGTATGCAGGCACTGTAATTACCTGGTACCAATGTTTGGAAGTAAACTTTCTTAAAATTACTTATTAGTTAGCAAAAGCAATTTGAATTAGGATTAAGTGCAGCAATGGCAGCATGGTTTCATATCCTATTCCAAATATATATATATATATATGTAAATTTACTTATAATTTTCCACCAACTTCAGGAAGAAAAATTGTGAGAAGAGCAGTGTTTTTTCCTCTCTGTGCATTTCAAGAGAAAATGGTGGATTCAAGAGTTACCAGCAACTGCCAGGCCTGGGGGTAAGGCCTGGTGCACAGTAGCACCAGCAGCCTGCTAGGAGCAGGCCCAGCTGCCAGCGAACGGCCATTTTGTCCCCTTGGCTGCCAGGACAACTGCAAGAACAAAATGTCTCCAGGAGCGAGGCTTTGCTGGAAAAGAGAAAAAACATGAAGGGCAGCCACTACCTTGAGCTAATGGGGATTGCTGGCTTTATTTTGCAGAAGGCAGAAAAATCCACCCTTCGCAGTGTTGAGGCCATGCTTCCATTGCAGCAAAAAAGCAGTTCTTTCCTGTGAAGAAATGAATGCCTTCCCCATTCATTTATATCAGTTCTTGGTAAAGGGATGCAGAGATCATAAATACTTGCATAAATACACAAGTTTCCTAAACTCTGAACTACAGAAGTTTGTTTTTTTTTAGATTAATTTACCTTCAGCCCACAGGTCCCTCCCCATCAGTTCCTCTTGCAGCCACACTGCCAAGCAACGATCACACCACTAGTGTGGCCCTTCCATCAGAAAAAAAAAAAAAAAAAAAAGAGTTGGAAGTCCATCTACCTTTGGGTTATCTAAAACATGGCCATATTACAGCCAGCTTCAGTCAAACCATTTCCTTAAATAAGAAAATGAGGCCTATGTGCTACATTTTACTTGCAGATGCTTGGAACAAAGGCTGATTTTGGAGGATGGCATATTGCAAGGGCTACTAGGTATTCTGAATCATTTGCATCACTTTTTTTCCCCTCATATTCTCAGGATTTTCTGATGTTCCTGTTCTTTTAAGTAAGTACAGGCACAGATGGTGCTTAAAGCTCTTGACAGCTTAGCTATGTTGTAAAAAGTGCAAAATTAATGACTTACCCTGTGCAGGAAGAAGCCAGTTGGTTGGCAACGATACCAGCAAAAGAATTCTTTGCTGTCTATTAGACCATATACTATCTATAGACTGTTTTCCTCAGTTTATAAACTATGCCAGCAATGAAATATCCCAACTATTTCAAACTACATCAATAAGAGGATCTGCAACTCAACAAATGACTCTTTCCTCCTAACTCATGCAAGACCTCAGAGAGGAGGTGTTTAAACCATCACTCTGCAAGGATATTTGAGGTATCTAATTTTGAGGATCTTTAAAAAGTATGTCAGTCACAGACTTGATCTTTCAATATTATACACCAGCCTCATTCCCTGAAAAGTAGTCGTTTGTTGTTAATGATGGTTGTCAATGACTAGGGTTAAGCTGTAAGCTGATCTGGAATTTTTTTAATAAAGTGCCTATTATTTGTGGAAAACTGCTGAGTAAGGCAGTTCATTTATATAATGCCACCCTATATTTAAAAACATTATAATAATGAAGAGCTAGCCATGCATTTAACTGTGAGGTCTTGCAAAGGGCATGCACCAGTCAAACTCCAGCAAGCAGTACAGGTACAAATGGAACCTGTGGGGCTGGTACAAGAACTGAAAACCCAGTGCAGTCAAATGTGACCACTTGTAATTTGCACATATATTCTCCAACTCCAAGCAGTTTCTGATGTCTTGAAGAACAGAAAGATCCAGCAGTGCTGTCTCAACATTAAGTGTCTCAAAGTCTTCATATTGGGAAATTGTCTTCCTGAGTCTCAGCTGACTTACACATCCAGATGCAAACTCCTTCCAGCTGAACCTGATGTCTCCAACACAGACTACTCAGCTCTGGGCCTGTAGTCTTCTGCTTATACAAACCTCATGTTTGGAAGCTGACCTCACTTGTATTACCTAAAGAGAAAGGCATTTTGGAAAAAAAATAAAACAAAACAAAATCCAAACCAAACAAAAACAAAAACAAAACAAAACAAAATTGCTGCTATATTTTCCTTTTATGCATTCTAGCCTGGTGTTTTGAAGCTATTGGCCAAACACTAGCTATTACCTTTGTCAAGAAAAAAAAAAAAAAAAAAAAAAAAAAAAAAAAAAAAAAAAACAGAAAACCACACAGCCTTTCTGAAAAGTCTTATATTCTTCCTTGGGTTGCTCACCAAACTGTTACTAGCAGACATGAATGATGCTTGTTTAGGGATATAAAACTTCTGAAGGAAAGAAATACAAACAGAAATGGGTAAAATCAAGAGAGAAGGGAAAAGGCTTAGAGGGATACATAAAACCCTGGAAATTCCCTTATTCTAAATGTCCCTTGCTGGTGGCACATGCAGGAAGAGCACAGAGGTGTCCAGGCTCAAGCCCAGCCTAGAGAAGAAGGAATGGCAGATACAGCCCAGCTGGAGCAAGCCGAGAGTTGTGGGACATGTGAGGATGAGTTGTGGATGCAGGCCCACAGCCACCAAGGTCCCCAGTGCAACCTCCTCCTCTTGGTGGCATGTGTGACCAGCGTGGCCAGGGCCAGGAGGAGGCTGGCTGGGGGTTCCTGCAAAGCTACAGCTGCCAGGCACTAAGATAAGGAGTCTTTTTTTTTTTTGTTTGTTTGTTTTTTGTTTTTGTTTTTGTTTTGTTTTGTTTTTAAGTGTCTAAATATCCCCTCAAACCCTTTGGCAGGCCATGCAAAGTTTTTTCTGCTCTGGTGCTGTCCCAGGTGACCTCCCATGAACTCTGTGGTGTGATCGTAGGGAACAGTAGGACAAGCCTCTTGCTTTCCTTCTCTGAGGTGGAAAAAGCTGGCTGGGAAGAACTGGAAGGGAGAGATACAAAGTTAAAAGCTCTCTTTTCCTTTTCCCTACCCCATCTGATTTTCAAAGTGAATATTAGTACTGTTCTATTACTTCGATGGTATGGCAGAGCTGCTCAGAAGCAGCAGCTGCCTTTGTGAGTTCTCAGCAGAACATGAACTACATGAACACTGACAATGTAATGAAGAGGCCAGAGGACACCCTTCAAATTTATACTCTTTCTATTCAATACAAAACTGGTAAAAATTATTTGCATGGCTTTTTATGGCCTGTTAAGTTAGACTTACTAATGCTCTGCAGAAAAACAAAAACAAAACAAACAAACAAAAACAAACAACACATAGCTCACAAACTTCATGTTACAGGGAAGTAACCTTCTCTTCCTCATAATGAGCCATATCCCATAATAATGATATAACCCACTTAGGTGACAGTGTAATTGTAACCAAGAGTGGTATGTAATACGTAGTATTTTCTTTACATAAAGCTTTAAAATGATCATTCTTTGCTTTTTTCTGCAGAGTATACCCATAGCCAACCAGCCAATCTGATAAAGTACATGACTGACAGAAATATGGTTCTCATGAAGGACGAGAGACAAACAAAGCAGGTGAATGAAAGCTCAGCAGGGCCCTCTTTGGCCTGATAGCTCTGTTTATAGATAGACAGGCTTTTGTTTAGGTTCTTGGCATTTTGCAACGGAGTAAAAGAGATCTAATATATAGGAAATCTAGAAGGTGGGGTTTTCTTTCTCTCTGTCTTTCTTTTTTTAAAAAAAAACATTTTTAAAGCATTCCAAAGCATTGACCTGGGTATAGATCACCTCACCTACATCAAACAATGAAAACACAACCGCACAAAAAAATCCCTCATTGTAAAAAAACATTACTTTTCAGTGTTGCAACCACATAATTGTATTAAACAATAGTGTCAAATTCCCCAGCTAAAGAAAGCATTTGTAAAGTACTTGAGGAAGCCTCCGTAAAGAAAAACTTAAGACATACAAGACCTAGTCTATTAAGTTATTTCTCAGGGCTATAAAAAAATGTGCTGTTACTCTTTTCTTTTCTTTTTATCTCTCCCTTCTCTCTCTCTTTCTCTCTCTCTTTTTTTTTTTATTTTCTTTTTTTTTTTTTTTAAGCTATGGTTTTGCAGGCTGTAACCCTGCGCCTCAGACCGCTTCACTAGCTTTAGGCTATGTGCTCATTTTCACTGAACAATAGGGGAAACTTCTAACCAGCAGCATTACTTGGCTTCTTTCCTTTTGTGCTGATTGTTGAAAGATAGATGGTGAATGCAGACAAGCAAACTATTCAAAGACAGCTCTAGGACAGATTCCTCCAATCCAGGGGAGTAGCAAAGGTCTTATAGCACCTCCTGCATCATCCTACACAAATTCGGGAAGGTAAATATAGCTGGGGTTTAGTCTGATGGAAGAAGAGTGTGTGCTGGATCTAACAATGTCAGGCAAAATGAGGGCCCAAAAAATGCAGGTGAGACCATGTTCAGAAAACTGCATGTGTAAATGTGTCCAGTATACACAGGCAGGTGAGAGGTTTCCTGTCCCAAGGTGTCACTCCTGGTCACACACGGTCAATGGGAGTTTTGCTACACAAGTGCTTTCAGAGGTCCTTGAGCAAGTCAGGCAAGCTAACATTGCTTATTTACATACAGGCATAATGTTACTTTAACTAGTAGTATAACAGTCTTTCCTTGTTTATGGGGTTGTTATGTCATGAGGAAATTTTTGCCATAACATAATGTTGACCGAATATTCCTGAATTTTGACTTAAAGTGACTTAATTATTTTCAAGACCCCACCAGATTTAAAGAGCTGAAATGTCCCAAACACTGCAGTATTTCAGGGAATTTTGTGAAACTCTTTGTGGGGATGAGATGTAGTTTGCACCAGCACAAGTCACCAGGGGAAATGTTCTCAGAACCATGGCCTAAGGGATGACAAGATCTTTCTTTCACCTCTTTTTTGGGCTATGATAAACAGAATGTAAGCACTGACACCCCTTCACTTCCCTCTCTGCCTGACCACTTGCCTACCTGCTGGCTGAATCCAGAAGGAATATGTTTAAATGCAATGAGAAAATGAAATCTCTAAAATAACAGGTACCATCAAGCACAACTTTTTATAGCAGATGCCACATATCTGCAAAAAGTATATCTGAAATGAAGACTAGGTCTAATTCAAAATTTCTATTCCACTAGAGCTGTGCTGGGTTGATTCAGAATGAAAAATAAAAAATTTAAATGTAAAATTCAAAATATAAAATTTAACTTTCACTGTTTAGGTAATTCTGCCTTGCAACTGAATTTCAGAACTTTACTAGAAACACAGTTCTTACCAGGCATACACTACACTGGTGAAATAATACTAGTCCTCATCTTATTCTCTTTCTTTGTCAAGCCATGGCTTTTTTGTCTGATACTAGAATACTTAAATAAATTCATATTTTTAGATAAATCTTCCATAATCATGTAATATGGGTCTTCTACTTCACTATCAGCAGATCACAGACAATTTAAACAGATAGGAAATGAGGCCTGCAGATTTCTGAGCACAACGTCAGGTGCTTACATTTGGTTGTACAAGCTTACTGCACAGGTCTGCCTCGGTTCTCCAAATGAGAAGCCTCTCCTACTTCCTAAGGACACATCTGAAGGATGCATTGCATTAGAGCCTTCTTCATCACATCTCATTCAACCTCCTCATGAAATCGAGCAGTTACTAGCCCAAGGAAGCACAAACATCACGTCTTTCAACTTGCAAAGACTCTGTTGGCCTATGAGACTTCCACCTCTCAAATTGTTGAACTGTCTTCTAGCACCTTGATTGAATATGGCCCCAATAAGAGGTGTATGGATCATTTCCTTTTTATTAATTATTATTATTATTATTATTTATTTATTTATTTTTCTTGCAACCTTTTTTTCCCCCAGTTGGCTCTGGCCACTACCACTGGTTTCACAAACGCTCTTCTCTTCAGCAGAGGGGGTTACAGCTGGTTTACAGCTTCACATCTTCAGAGTAGTCTCTAACCACCTCCTCTTGATCTGGAGAGGAGGCTGGCTCTCCCTTCCTCAGGAATTCTCCGTTTGTGATGCCACCATCACTGGGGACCTCCAAAGTTAAAAGCTCAAACTACTACAATTTGGGCTATGGCAGCAGTGCTTACAGGGGCAGCTGCACATTTCTGGACACAGAGGAATGGATGCATAACTTCTTTTGGAAGCACAGTGGGTTATGCTGTATTGATTCATTCCTGATTATTAATGACTGCTTTGGGAAACCACTCCAAAGCCTGCCTTTCCTGCCACATCCAGATCACACTGCCCTGTATTGCAAGCTACCCCAAAGAACCCTGCAAGGCAGCGTTGTGCCTCTTACACAGCCGAGGTGGCTGGAGCATAAGTGAGGAGCTGCTGGCACCCAGCCCTACTGACAGAGGAGAAAGGGGAGCTGTAGGATTTTCTGAAGGGCACCGAGTTGCATGGCCACACGCAGCACATGTTACCTGTAAACAATTCATGGCAGAGGCACCACAAGCCTCTGGGGCACAGGGATGAAAACAGAGAACAGGGACAACAGCAGGAAGCTCCAGGCAGCACAGAAGGGAGAAAAAAAACTACCATACATCAAGCAAATCTATGGCTTTGCTTTGTGGGAATGTGAAACAAAGGAAAACGCTTTGATGCTCCGCTTTGTGTATCACTGAAAGCATCCTGGGAGTCACTGTAATTGTTCTCCCCAAGTTCCAACCACACAATTAGTGCTCTGCCTTCCCTTAATGTCAGCAAGGTGTGGCTCACTAGTTTCACAGCACAAAAATGAGGAGGCATGTTGATACAAACGATGCACAAAAAGTGCATCTGAAAGTTCAGTAGAGATTATTGTTTTTAGGCACATTTTAAAGTTGCATTTAAAAACAAGCGGCATTTCAATGACGCCTACTAAAGGAGCAAAGCCTTTTACCCTCATGGATGTGTGCACGTGTGCATGCATGTGAGTCTGCAATGATTTAAGGAATGGGTAAGTGATTTTGATAGTTTTCAAGGACATGGCTGTACTTTTGACAAAGACAGCATTGTGCTTCTTGTTACGTCAGAGCAAAAGTGCAAGTGCAAAAGGTTATGAGGCCAGATCACAAAACTAACTTTCTTGGTTAGCTACTTGAGTAGCCACCTAAATGCAATTCAGAAAAAAAATAGGATGCAGGAATTTTAATTGTGGTCCTTACTTAGAAAACATTAATGTTCAACTCAGCTTGAGAAGCCTGAAGGGTGATAACCTTGCTCTTAAGAATAACTTGGAAAGTCAGGTCAGGTACAGTCCAGATTGGCTACAATTCCCCAAGAGTAATGTTACAAATGAAAATAATCCCAAACCCAAATTTATTATTAATTACCTATCAATGAGTTAAAGGGCACGCAGTAAAGATAATGAAAAACTGCAATAAATACACAGTAGTAATTTATCATTTTCAGGGAAAAAAAAGGATTAGGGACTCTCTACCATTGAGCAGAGCATTGTCTTTCTTATTCTAGCAAAAAATGGTAGAATAAGACTCCATTACAGATGGAGGTACCCCTTCACTATTTGAATATGTATCAAAACAGAATAGTTTTGCTTTCTTTCACTCAGTATTAAATCCAAGCATTCCTGTTTTGTTATATCTAGACAGTTTGTTGCGAGCTTGGGGAACATAATGATATGTGTGTATATATATAATATATATAAATATATTTAGCAATGTTTATTCAGAAATTTGACACGGTTGACTTTGTAAATTCTCCCACTCCTACTGTACCTTAAAAAGATTCATATACTAATTCCTGAACAATATTACCCATCAATGATGATGAACATATATTTTATGGCTTTTATTTTGTGAAATTGAGCAAGATAGAAGCCAAATTCAGAGATCATCAGACATTCAATGATACATTTCTTACCTTTTAAATCTGACACCATATTACACTCACTTTTTTCTACATTTATTTTTATTAGCCGTGGAAAAAAATACTTTCCTGTTTACATCCACATCTACTTTATACAATTAGAACATCAGTGATGAACATACTTGTCGAAACCCTAGACATTTTTAGCCAGCAAATTTGTAATCCCTAGTCTTGATTGGGATCTTGCAATATAAAAAATTATATTATAAAGATGGGTAATTACTGACTGCAGACCTTTCAAAGCTACCTATACTGAATCTAAATCCACGAAGCAGGATTGCTGTTCTCACTAGATGCTAAAGCATGCTCTGTAGTGCTCTCAGTGGAAGCCTAGAGCTATACTCAGATGAAGACACAAACTTATCCCAGCTTTCAAGCTGGAGATAAGGTGGTAGTTCAAAAAATGCAAGTGATGAAAGGGGAAGGAAAATCAATTTCTTTGTAGTCTGAACAGGGTGGCAGATAAGTTTTGTTTCAGGAGTGAGTAAACAAAGGAAGGGCTCTCAGAAAAAGAGCATGAGGAAGATAATGGCTCACATTCACCTCTGAGTTTCAACTGGACTTTGAAGTAGGACCAAGTCCCTGCATTTCCTGATGGCACATTAGCTCAGGCACAGAACCTGGAAAAAGTCAAGTTGCCCTGACTTAAAAAAAACTGCAGATACAAGGTGATCTCTAAAAGCAGTGCAACTCTTTCCTTCACAGTGGTATCAAATGTAGATCCACAAATTTAGATCCACATATATATATTTTTCATATTTTCAAATACCTGCATTTCAACACCTGGTCTCTTTGTGTGCCTGCAGTTATCAGGGTGCAACTGCACTGTATTTATGCCTCAAGCTTCACCTTTCTGTTTACAACCAAAGATTCGTGCTTGAAGGTGATCAGAAATGTTCCCCCCAAAAGATGCCATAACCACCAGACGTGCAATTTCCTACTGAAACACAAATATCCCAAACAGCTTTATGGTGTTTTACATATATCAGAAACATGGGCAGAACATGGGCAGACAGACATTGGGGAGTTCCTAGAAACCCTTCAGCATGACATTTCTGAGCCATGGTCTCCATACATCAGCTCCTGGTGCAAAAGCTTGGTGATTCTGCCTGGTGAGGCTGAGGTAGACACGACCCAGCCTCCATTTTCTTCCTTTTCAGTTCCAGACTTGCACAGCTCTGCAAAGATTGCTTGTGGGCTTGCTCTGCTTGTGGTTATCCTGTGTGACTGTCTCCCATTCCCACTTGATCGAGTAGCTCTAAACAAATAAACATGTTCACAGTGACACATGCTAAAAGTCCATCCTTTTGATTAAAGGAAGCAGAGGGTCTAATGTTATCACCAAGTATGGCATGGGAAGCTTCCAGGATAAGCTTCTGGCCTTTCCTCACCTATTCTTTGCATGGAGATTTCTCTGCCCCAATCTGACCGGAACAATTCCTGACTGTGTGTGGCAAGACCCACATAAATTTATCACCAGTCAAGTGGTTGCTAAAGCATCTTTTGATGATACGATGAAGTAGGCAGAGAAGAAGACAAATTTCATCTCAGTAAAATTATTTTTCACCTGGATTTAGGAACGTGCCAGGCTGATATAACCAATAGACAGGACAGTATAGCTGGAAATTAATATATACTGCTGATTGGCACTTTGAGTCTTATGTCCATGTCCCTGGAGCTTTGAAGAAGTATTGGGCAAACCACCTGGAAAAAAAAAAAAAAAAAAAAAAAAAAAAAAAAAAAAAGTATATTTCAAAGGAAGCATTAACTGTAAAATTCTGGATCCCTATCTTAACCCAAACTTTGCTAAAATACAGATTTGTGTATTTTGTATTTGGCCTTGGGGCTTCTTCTGATCTACGGTTTAGATACGCACCTAACGAGGGAGCTCGTAGTATAACACCTGACCCAGAATTAGAAGACCTACCAGAGCTGCACATCACTTGGCCATAAAAGGCATTCAGGCAAAAAGTGTAAGTATCCGGTCACAGTGGGCCTCAAATCAATTTATATTCATTCCTTGTGCACGAATGTCAAATGCTTTTAGGAGCTGGACAGTTATTTTATTGTTTACTAGGGTGCCCAGCTTGCTGAATGAAAAATAAGCCTTGGTCTTACAAACACTTAATGAGGGAGGGAAAAAAGACCAGTGTGACACTGCACAGTTAGGGATAGAGTCATGAGGAACAAAGATAACAACCAAACCAGCCAGCAAAAACTAGCCAGAGGGAAGTTATTGGATAAACCTGATAAGAATAAGACCCACATCCTGCAGAGAGCTTTGTACTTACTAACTTAAAGCAAGTAAGTTGCCTTTTTGCTGCCCTTGTTTCTTAGGTCTACTCGCATTCCTAACACCCCAGAAGTACAAAAGCATTGGCAGGTAGAGGTGTAGGACTGAAATAAAACCCACATAGACAACTTGTTGCAGGATCTGATCCCGACAGAGTACTACCATAAGATAAATGAACAGTAAGAAACAAACGTCCATGAAGGAGATCAAGGGTAGAGGCCAAGATATAACAATAGAATTAATACATTTTAGTCATGAAATGGACCAATATACAGATAAGGTAGGGGAAAAATGTATGCTGATGTCTTCTAGATTATTGATAGTAAATATCTATTGCCATACACCGGCAATGATTTTAAGCTGCCGTTTTAAATACCTTTGTTTATGGCACGCTATTCTCTTTGTTTCAAAATACTCCAATAAATAAGTAAAAGATAAACAAAATTAAACCTTCCTTTCAACCATATTCATAACATCAAGTCTCTTGCACCTGGATTGCACAGATGTCATGTACAGAGTTGCTGATGATTGAAAGCAAAAGCAACAACAACAAAAAATAGTACCCATGAGTACTGGAAAATACTAAGTTCACAATGTATCTTGTAATCCTCAGCAAAACTGAGAATAAATCAGCAGACAGTAAATGAGTGTCTCATAAATGTCCTATATTTGAACTATTGTATAGTACCTTAGAAAAAGGGGAACTCGCTTTACTAATAACTGCAGGTGTTTTTCTTGAGGATTAAGCCTGGGAGAAATTGGCTGTGTTGTTCCTACAACTCCCCTTGCTGGACGAGCTGTAGAGATGCAGGGTCAAAAAAAAGGTAAAAGAGAGGCGGTTGATTCTTGCTTTCTGTACTGTAAGCAACAAACAAGACAAGTCATTTTCCAGCTTCCAGCTGAAGGAACCCTTTCATCATTTAATAAAGGGAAATGCCTGAAAATATACGCTGCCATAATGCAGAGTTAAAATAGTGTGGTTATATGCCTCAGTCCTTCTGGCAGAAATATGTTGCCTTCTGGCTGCAAGCTTGCTAAATACTAGGAGATGATACTATGGCAAGAAAAAATACTGAAATGAATTGATAATTACATTGATATATACATTCATCAGTACCAGACAAAACATTTAGTTTCACAGTACTCAGATAAGTTTAAAAAACAGCTCAGAAGTCATCATCCATAAAACAACTATTCACATCACAATAATTTTCCAATGATCAGTGGGACTCTGGATGTTGAATTGTTTACCCATTGAGGTCTTTAAATCTAGTTAAATTTAAGTTCATGACCCGCATCCAGGAAGAAACAATGTCTGAGAAGTTTGACTCTCAATTAGCATTGTGATTTCTGCTCTATTTCAGAAATAGTAGACCCATAGGTGTCTTTTACATTTAAAGTGTGCTTAATGAAAAGGTGGTGAAAAGTGCTGAGCTGCCACTCCTGAAGACTGACATATAGCATTTACCCAGAGGAAAAAAAAAGCTTCCAAAAATGAGCTTTAGCTTTGCCATAATACATTAAAAAAATTTCAATAAATTAGTTTTTACTTTGGGAAACTGTGTATGAAGCTACTGATGTAGGAATTCTAAAATGCTGCCCTAAGTTCAGGTCTCTTTTTCTATCTTAGTATGTTTGCATAAGGTGTTCAAATACATAAAGACCCTCAGCATGCCTTCTAGTTTGAAGTCCTCACATAAGCACTCTTTCTGTGATAGAGTTTGCAACGCTTCTTCCTCCAGTGTAGTAAGGCCATGGGAAATTATCTTCTCTTCCAGAATGCTGCCTAGATGATGAGTTTCTCTGCTGCCAGGGTATCTTTTGGCCTCTATTGCCTTCTTCTTCACATGTCTACAAAATGTAATTTAAAAATCTAATTAAACAGCCTCTCTGCTGTTGTAAAACTGGGCATATTCATCCAACTGGAGACACAGAAGAAAGGCTACATAATGGCAACCACAATATTTTTCTACTGGTTTTGTTGTATTTATTAACTACTCAGCACTTTAATGTTTTGATATATTTCTGAGATTTAAATAGAAAATGCATCTGTAAAACTGTAAGGGGAAATGCATTTGCCAAACTTAATGTTAAAATGTTTCATACCCAGTAAGTCGAGGAAGACTCAAACAAAACGGTAAGTCTTTTGCTCTACTTTAAATGAGACTGAGCTCTGTGCATACTTCTGTTAAAAGACCCTAGGGAAAAGGGCCATACCGAAAGACAAGGTGGAAATCAGACAGAAAATAGTCACAGAAAAAAGTGTCAAGAGATTCACAGTGCTATGGCTCCCAGCTGTATGTTGCCCTCTCTGAACGTATTCTGCTGACTGAAGAGAACACATGGCCATTCCTGTGCATCCATGCAAAACCATGCAGTGTAGCTTGAACCACCTTCCACAACAGATAAAGCTATGCCACCAGACTTTGTCCTGATGTGGCTGAGGAGTGTTCACTCGTGTGATCCCACAAGGGGTATCTGGTGGAGCAGCGATAATAAATCCTGGGTGAGAGGTGTGATACGGCATTAGCTCTAACTCATTTGTCAAACATAAATCTAAGCCTAGCTTTACTTCTGTGCAGGACGCGGGGTGTGTCCCCACCACATACTGGTTATATAGGGGAGTGGGACAGACGGTAAAGCAGGGGCAAGAAAAAGGAGGCTGTAGACCACTTCCCATTTGTCTTAGGTGCTAGAGAACAAACACTGAATTTTGCATCGCGCTTGAAGTCGACGCACACGGAACACCTTAGCAGCCTTCCCTGCAGGGTAGCAATACGGCACACACCACAGCAACCCCCTGGCAGTGGGTCAGGAAATGGCCGCCCTGGCGCAGGCCGGGCCGCCCCGGCTGGTGCCCGGCAGCCGCCGGCAGGTGGCACCGCAGCCACGGCCGCGGCCTGCGGCCTGCGCCAGCTCCAGGGGAGGCCGCAGCGCCCGGCTCGCAGCCGAGCTGATGGCAGCGAGAACCAGGCACGACTGCGAGTCCAGTAGTGAACATTACCAGCAGGAATCACGCCATTAATTAATTCAGTTTCATGCAAAGCTCGGACTTACGAGTTGGCCCCTAACTCTGCCGTTACCATGTGCTATGTCTCCAGTCATATTTTCTGAACAGCGAGATACAGCTTACCAAAACACGTGCTTTTTTACTCTCTGAGATCACAGCTGTCATTCATTCCTTTGATCCAAAGATTTCAAAGAGTTAGGGAAATTTTCTTATTTGACTCCAGGGCTTGGATTTCAACAGGGAGAGATATAAAGACAGAACAAGGAGAATTTGGATACGTAGCATTAATGCAATCAGATAACTGAGCTGTCTGATCAAACATTGCCAAATTGACCGTGTCCTCTGTTGAATTTTTATATATATTATGTGTAGGAAATTTAGTGCAATGTTACAGAATTGTGTTATAAAGTTTATTATTAAAAAATAAATCTGTATTAATCTGGCAAAACTCAGTTTGGGAATAATGTTATTTATATGTTATTATATATATATATATATATAATATATATATATATATCCCTCTGGGATTTCTTTTTATGCTAAACCATATCAGGTAGTATATTTCCATTTACAGATGCTTCAGTTCAGGTATCAGGATGTAACTGTGACTCTAGCTCTGCAAAGTAAGCTTGAAGAGCTTGAATAATGCCTGGGAGTACCAGAAACATCAAAAACTCAGCATCACATAGAATGTGATTTTAGCTACCTCTACCTGTTCTCTTGGTTGAAATGAAATTACAACACAACCCATTTCTATAAATCTTTCAGACCAGGAGGCTAACTCCCTACTGACCTCTCCACACATGGGGGGAGCTTTCACATCAGTGGGGGTTATTGCCAAGTATCAGAGCTTCAAACCGCTAAAGGAACACGAGAAAATTTGCCCAAAGTTCTGAATCTGTCATCTGACTGTTCATGCTGTGAACTTTAAAGACAAACTTGAGACACTAAACCTGGAAGGTTTCTCAAGAGCAACGTGATGCCTGTTTAGAAGGTTCAGGCTAATCACTGGAATATCACTGAAATTAACCTCGTTGTAATTATTTCTCATTTTTACTGGTAGACCTCAAGTTACAAGTTGCACTAATTAAGTGGCATGAAACTGCTGGGTGAATATCCTCAGGCCAAAGTAAAATGCTTTTCATTTGCTATAGCAACATTTATCAATTTTCGTAAATGCCAGTCATCTCAATGAATAAATTAAGAAATGGCTCGATTTCATGTAACAAGGACATGTTTAATTCAGACCTTTAGCTAATACAGTTTTAGCTCAAACTGGGTGAGCTAATGCAGTATTTTGTCTGTCCAGGGCTTGCAATGATCAGTAATATGCTGCTGAAACCAAGGGGAGGTGATCTGAATGGACAAGATAGGGATTTAATAAATTAGAAAAGAAAGATTACAAAATGGAGGTCTTGTTCTATAATTTAGGTATAAACTTATTTAAGATCTTGTTTCAGAAAAAAAAAATAGTGCCTAGACTTGCATGCTTTTATTTTCCTTTCACTGAGGTTTTATAGAGAAGGGGAAATTCAGAGGCGCATATAAAACTGCTGTTAAGAACAAAACCTTCAAATTAACAATAAATAAGTAAATATCAAACAGATTCATTTCATCATCAAAGTCGAAACTCAGAGACCTGCAGTCCTTCTATTATCATTAATACCATCACTGAGCTTTTTAACAATGGAAAGAATAGAACAGCAACAGTTTTCTATGTATTTTTACAAGTTCATGTTATGATATCCTTCACTAGTGTAATGGAACGAGCTCTTCACCAAGAATTTGGTAGAGGCAAAGTTTTGGAAAAAGGAGATGGATGGTAACTGTGCACTATGCTCAATCTTTTATTTTCTTTCTTTTTGTTTAGTATTTTCCTTCTAGTTTCCTTGCGGTACTTTGAATAAAACCATTTTTTTCCCATCAAAATTCTGATTTTAATAGCCTCTATGGGAACACGTAATGTTCAAGAGTGGTTACTCAGTTGTGACATGCTCATGCACACAGTGTTCTTTTGCTTGAACCAGATCAGTGTTCAGATGCAGAATCAGTGAAATTTTACATGAAGCCAAAACAATGTAGTTGTTTTGATTTAGGACAGATAAGCACACTGCTATTTCTGTTCAGGAAAGTTTTGTTCAGAGAGCTAATATGATCACAGTGGTATGCAATGGGATTCAGCAGCCCTAGCTAATAATGCTAATGAATTAACTGCTCAGAAAATGCAGCCTTATCACCAACATCAACTGAGTAATACAAAAAAGCAAATATAACACGAAGTGCAAGGTTCTATACACAGGCCAGTCCATAATAAGAACAGCAAGAGACCAACAGTGTAAAAATTTTTATGCTAAAATCACAGGCAAGAAAATTGTCTTCTTCACTGCATGTTGGCCAACCTGATACTGCAGTGATGACTTTGGCCTGCATAGAACCAACTGAAACCTGAAAATCTGAAATCAGCAGCTTGTAAATAAGCTCAGTTTTCTGAGCTTATCTCTATGTCTTTGTACTTCAACAGTGTGGTCACTTACATGTTTGTGGCACGTATACTATTCCTTGCCTACAAGGCTACTATTAGATGCATGAAAGCAGTTGGAAGGTTGTGTCTTCTACACCTGCCTTATTTTGCAGAGTACTTAAACATTGCAGGATAGAGCCTAAGGAAGTGCCAGACTTTCTGTCAGGCCTCTGCTGTGCTCTGTTCCTTGAAATAAACTAGTTTTACAGTGAGGAATATGAAGAGAGGAAAGGATAGGCACTGTGAAGACAGGCTCCAACCCTTAGCAGCATCTATCCTAGACAACAAGAAGCCAAGTGTGAAAGTCATTGGGGTATGCAGGTTACCTGTTTCTCTGGCAGTATGTCTAAAAAGAGACACTAATCTGAGCTATGTCAGAAGGCACCCAGTGACAAGTTTCATATAATTTCAGGTTATATCCTGAACAACACTGAACTCCAGCAAAAGGCCAGAGAACAAACTGTGATCCCCAAACCCTGCGCTTCCTCTTCCCAACTTTGATGAACACTCTTATGCTGCCTCTGCTTGTTGAGTGAATTATTTTCTTTTCATCTCTGGTTGGGAGAACTATTTCATTTTTGTTCACTCAGGAACATGAAAATGCAGCTGTGACTTGTCAGGACAAAGAATGTGCATTTTCGTTATCACTGTTTGCTAGGTGTTGGTGAAAGTACTTATCAGAATGCAATAGACATATTAAAAAACTTGTCGATTCATGTTATTAATGGAGTATTTTGTTGTTATTGCTCGAAAACTGTGACAAATAATTTATAAGGGAAAAATCCCATGCAAGAGCACTTCAAGTGAGCTGCAAATGGTAAAAAGCAACAAGCAGTAGCACAGTGTGTTTCTTATTCCAATGACTGCGTAATAGATCAAGCAACCTCATTCCCAGCCAAAGATTTGATAATGCATATGCACTGCCACAATAGCTGCATTGAAATTGTATTGCTCAAGAAACGGTTTTCACAAATCTGTTTCATATAAAATACATTTGAGAGGTAACTGAATGATCTTGTGAATAGGGCTGAGTTAAGTTAATTCTGAGACTTAAAATGGCTGGCATTATTCCAAGGAGAGTTGGACTCATGGCCTTCTCTAAAATATTGTTATCTGCAGAGCAGTGCCAGAGATTTCTGAAACAGGGCTCAGCTTCCTCACCAGAGAAAAATATGTACAGGCACCACGATGAACACTCTTAATCAGGAAGATAGTCTATAACAAAGATGCCCTGTATCTTAAGTGGCAAAGTCAGCATGTTGACATTCAACTGAGACTTAGCTCTTCAAAGAATAATTTCCAGTAGGCAAAGAAAGCAAGAAAATCATGACAAAGATGCCCATTTTCTGCCTTAGTTGATAGTTGAGAGCCTGATCCCGTGAAGTCTACTGGATTGCAAGAGGGTTTCTTACAATAATGTGCCAAACTAGTTGAGGGTTTAAGCCCAGAAAATATGAATCTCCATGGTTTTAAGCTTCACAGATTTGTTTTATAACACTTCCTAATATATGACAAACTTTTAAAAGACACATGAAAATAGCCTTGGCTGAAATATGTGAAAAGTATGTTGCTGAATGGTAGTGAGTCACAGGGAAGATCACTGGAAAGCACATCTGCTAAATCGTCCCAACATCAGGCATGGGTGCCCTGGACAAACAGACAAAGTTGTTTGATCTGGCAGACAGGTCCTCCTAGTATTCTACGTAAAAGGCTGGAGCCTCAGCTGAAGATGGAAGGAATTTGAAAAATTATTTGGGACAAATGCCACAACGCACTAAGGATCTCAAAGCTGACATAATTGGTGGACATTAACTGGGCAGAAGCAGGAGGCAAGAGTCTTGATCCTGTATCACTGAATTTGGTAGGAATGTTTAAATTCAGCTCAATGGATGCAGGTTGTGAGAGGGAAAGCTGCCAGGACCCCACTAGCTGAAATCTGTTCTGACTTCTATTAGTACCGCTGTGGGGTACTAGAGAAGAACAAAGGGGTCCACTTCTGTACATCTGCTCTGTTTGTTCTAGACACTTGAGGATTGTCTCTGAACCTGAATTATAGGAGAAAGGAGCACAACAGACAAAGTGTTGTGCACCACATTAAACACATTCCACAAAAATTTTACTAACAAGGCAGGTTATAATTTTATTTGCAATTGTAGTAACACGAACAAATCTTTTGAGCTTCAGTTCTTCATGCATTTATAGCTTCAGGGCCTTCCATTCTGTATAGATGTGCTTGCCATTGTACAAGAAGAAAATTAAATGAGTTGTTTATGTCACTAAAACCTGAACATGTTGTCCCTGACAGGTGAAAGAATGTTCTCTCTTATACCTTGCCAAACCACACGACCGCTCCTTTTTGGTGTCAAATTATCTGACTGTGCTTTACTTCTCTTTACTGGATCTCCTTTATGTTCCTGGCTGGCATCTTTGCAATTTTATTAGCATATACATAAATCAATATTGTCTTGCACAAATGGTTTCTATGGAATGTATGCAATGCTTTTGTTTTTCATGATAAACTATGAATGTTGGCAATTGATGTGACACAGATTATATCTGTATTTTTGAGCTGTAATTAGATTACGGGAAGAAATATTTCACAGGTTGGAAGAGACCTCAAGATCATCGAGTCCAACCTCTGACCTAACACTAACAAGTCCTCCACTAAACCATATCGCTAAGTTCAACATCTAAACATCTTTTAAAGACCTCCAGGGATGGTGACTCCACCACTTCCCTGGGCAGCCCATTCCAATGCCTCACAACCCTCTCAGTAAAGAAGTTCTTCCTAATACCCAACCTAAAACACCCCTGGCGCAACTTTAGCCCGTTCCCCCTCGTCCTGTCACCAGGCACGTGGGAGAACAGACCAACCCCCACCTCTCTACAGCTTCTTTTAATGTACTTATAAAGAGCAATAAAGTCACCCCTGAGCCTTCTCTTCTCCAGGCTGAACAAGCCCAGCTCCCTCAGCCGCTCCTCGTAGGACTTGTTCTCCAGACCCCTCACCAGTTTTGTTGCCCTTCTCTGGACTCTTTTGAGCACCTCAATGTCCTTCTTGTAGTGAGGGGCCCAAAACTGAACACAGTACTTGAGGTGCGGCCTCACCAGAGCCGAGTACAGGGGGACAATCACCTCCCTAGCCCTGCCGGCCACACTACTTCTTATGCAAGCCAGGATGCCGTTGGCCTTCTTGGCCACCTGAGCGCACTGCTGGCTCATATTCAGCCGACTATCAACCATCACTCCCAGGTCCTTCTCTGCCTGGCAGCTTTCCAACCACTCATCTCCCAGCCTGTAGCTCTGCTTGGGGTTATTGCGCCCCAGGTGCAGGACCCGGCACTTGGTCTTGTTGAACTTCATGCAGTTGACCTCAGCCCATCGGTGCAGCCTATCCAGATCCTCCTGCAGAGCCTTCCTACCCTAGAGCAGATCGACATACGCACCTAACTTGGTGTCATCTGCGAACTTACTGAGGGTGCACTCGATGCCCTCGTCCAGATCATCGATGAAGATATTAAAGAGGCCCAGCCCCAGTACCGAGCCCTGGGGAACGCCACTAGTGACCCGCAGTATGAGTACTGCGTGATGACACTCAAGATAATCTACTCCCTGGCACTGAGGTCAAACTGACAGGCCTATAGTTTCCTGGGTCTGCCCTCCGGCCCTTCTTGTAGATGGGCATCATGTTTGCTAGCCGCCAGTCGACATTGCCTTCTCTCCCAGCCTTGCCATTGTTCCCCCTGGCACAGCTCTAACAAGCCTTGTTTCAGCCCTGTTCCCCTTCTCACCTAGGTTAAAGCCCTCTCAAAGAGTCCCGACAGCTCTTGGCCTAGGATCCGTTTTTCCCTTAGAGATAGGGACCTGTCTGTGGCCATCGGGCCAGGTGCCAAGTAAAGCGCCCAATGGTCAAAAAAACCAAAACTTCTGTGTTGGCACCAGCCTCTGAGCCACGTGTTTATCAGGTGGGCTTTCCGTGTCCTCCCTGTACCCCTCCCTGCCACCGTAGGGATGGACGAAAACACCACCTGTACTCCCACTCCATCCACTAACCGTCCCAGTCCCCTCAAGTCCCATTTGATGGTCTTCAGGCTTCTCTCTTCAATGTCATCACTGGACTATTAAAAGAGGATAATGGTCAGAGGGATGGACCAGGTTGGGAAGCTTTCTGGAAATGTCCCTGACCCTGGCCCCAGGGAGGCAGCAGACTTCCCTACGGGTAGGGTCAGGCGACAAATAGGTCCCTCTGTTCCCCTGAGAAGGGAGTCGCCCACAACAATCACCCTTCTTTCTGTCCTGGTGGAGGCAGTCCTGAGGCGTGGAGTCGACTTCCTCGCCCTAGGCATCCTCCTGGGTAGACTTTCTACCTCTTCCTCAGCTACCGGTCTCTCAAGCTGCAGGGCCTCAAACCTGTTGCGTAAGGGCACCTGGGAAGGTGGGGCCAGTGGGGAAGGGCATCTCCTGCGATGTCGAGCAGGGACCTGTTTCCATTCCTCCTCAACTCCTAGGTCCCCTGCCTCTGCCCGACAGCAACAGGGCAGGGGGTCCACCCCCATCTGGGGTGTCTCACCCCAGCACCTGTCCTTCAGGCCGCTCAGGGAGTTGCTCCACAAGTCTATCTCCCGCTCACACTCCCTGATATCCCTCAACCTCTCGACCTCCTCCTTAAGTTCTGCCACTGGCGGACCAGGTTGTCCACCTGCTCGCACCTCACACACAGTCTCTTTGCCCCCTGCAGGTGATAGCAGCAGGCTCAGGCACTCCCTGCACCCGGAGACCTGAACTGCCGCAGTTTTGAGCGGGCAGTCGGTCTGGGTATGTACAGACTTCCTGGAGAGCGCACTGTGCCTGGTGTACACCATTGCAGCTGAGCTAGCGGTAGACCACCGTTAGAGGAGGTGTTCGTATGGGCGGGGGGGAGCGCTCTGTCCTGCCTGCTCACCCTGCCTGCGCGAACTGCCGCGCCACTCCCTTCTGATGCGCCACGCCCTGTTTGCCCGTCCTGTTCGCCATATTCCTGGTTGTGGCTCCGCCTACGCCTCGTTCTCGCCTCCTTCACCTCCCTCATGAGGCCTGCTGGGTCCTGGTGGCTCCCTCGAGTGGGCTCGGTGCCAGAAAAATTAGCCCTGCCTGTTCGATGCCCCGCTTCACTGCAGAACACGTCTGCCCCGGAGCCGATCGCCTCATCTGTACTGGTTATTTTTTTTCTGTTCTTTACTTCAAGGAATATTATTGTAAATGTAGCTACATTTATTTTAAGCACAACTCAAAAGGGGTTTTTTTGTTTGTTTGTTTTGTTTTTGTTTTTTTGAAGGATAAGCCAAAGTTCAGATTTGTTACATGAAATTATGATGAGAATTGTCCACTTATGCCAACAGGAGTTCTTGCCTGTGATGGAAATGTTTCTTAAAAGTATCTATGAGTAGAAAATCACTGTTGAATCCTAACATTAGCAGCAACGATTGCCATATTAGTTAAAGGTCATAACCATCAGAAACAAGGAACATAACCTTACATTTTTCTTGGTAAATAACACTTACCTAACTTATAGACCAATGAAATTAAAGAAGATTGTTTTATGAATACTCTGACTACAGTGTTTCTACCAAAAATCTTAATCATAGCCTTTGAAGACTTGGAAAGCTAAGGTCACTAGTGCCAGAATACATTAATCACTACTGCAATTACGGCCATTTTACCATGTTTCTTTCTGACTGGAAGCTGTGCTATTCTTCTCTGCTCCTTTTTCGATGGCCTCTGGATAGCAACTTTGGCTCTATTTCTCTCTTACTCCTGTTGCCCTGAAGCAGTTCACGTTCCTCTTGTCCAAGCACTCCTTTTCTAAGCCTCTACACATCTTATTAACAGCAACTATTCTGGTGTTTCACGTTCAGATTTCTTTCTGAGACCTCAAAATCAGCTTTCCCTTGTCCTTCATGCTTCAAATTTCTAAAATAATGTTTTATTAATACTACTGTTTAGTAGCAGGATATTCGTAAATCTTAAGCCTTTTCATTGTTCTTACTGATTTACGGCCAAGGTCCTCCAAGCTGTAAAAGAAATGGTTGGAAGAGTGAATGGGGAAAATTATGATGTTCTGGATCAAACTAAACTTTTTTTTAATATCATAAAACATAATCCAAGATTCTTGTAATCATTATAACAACAACAACAACAACAACAACAACAAAAAGTAAATGAAAGCACAGTTGTTGAGTAAAGAACATACATGTATCTGGGCAACCATTTCAGTGAGCAGTTGATCATTCTGAAGCTGGTAGCAATTTTTGGACTCATTTGGCCATTAGCTTAAAAAAAAAATCCAGACAAACTGAATGTCAAAAATTGTTTTGACATTTTTAAAATGAACCTCTAAGATATTTTGGCTGGATTTGCAAGTAGGCTAGAAAAGCAAGGGAGGAAGATTTGTTTTATCACCTTTCTTTTCTCAGTCCTATATTCTCAGCTTAGTTTGGAGGCCAGGAATTAGTTTTTGTATGGTTGAATGGTATTTAAGGTTGAAGTTATTATACTATATTCAGATTAACTTCTAACTCTAATGAAATACTGACTTTCTGCTCCAGTACTTAAATCTTCTGAGGCAGGAGACCTGACCCTAATCAAAATACCAAAGAATATTTCAGAAATTTATAGTAAGTGTAATGCATCAACATGAAGGAATGGCATACAAGAAAAAATGGAATTTAAAGTAGTTCTCATATGTCTTTTCCCACAGTATCTCCTTGAAGGCTTTAAATTTAAGACACAGTTCTTGTTAAATGCTTTAAAAGCAAAACAAAGACATCTTTGAGCCACCAAAACATTACAGTGACTCTCAGTTTTGAACCATCATATTTCTGAAAAATTCTGCAACAAAACTTGCTTTCAAATTCAGATCTATTAAACCATGGTTAACTCACACAGAAATTAACAAGAGAAAAAACCCTTGATGTCTTTGTTCTGTTACTAACTTTCTGTTGCTATATAAATAGATCTATTTACAGATAAATTTTGCAACCTGTGTTGGGTCAGATAAAAATGGTATCGTTCCTCATAGGTTTAATCTAGTATGTCTGACAGAGCCACCACAACAGAGCAACAACACAAAGGGTCAAGAACATGATGCTAAATGCAGACGTCTATATTACACATGGCACTCTGGTAGCTAACATTAACAATGTCTTATTTACTTCAAGTAAATTATATATTGATCACTCATTATGAACAAGTTCACAGCCTATTAAATGCAAGTTCTTGTGAGTGAAAAGTCATGAAAAATCTCTTCTAGCAGGTGAAAGACTTGGATGATAGGAAAGTCACATGAACAGGTATCTTAGGTTTTGATACGTTCGTTGTCTGCACCTGCCATTTCATTTGAAAAATCAAATGTTTGGGGTTTCTTGATTTCTTTGGGAAATTCAACATTTCACAAATCGGCAACGACAAGAAGTCTGTGGGCATTAGCCTTATTGGCAGATTTGGGTCTTTTTGCCTTTCTATATTTTACCATATTTGGACTGTAATTTCAAAACAATGGGGATAAAAATGTCCCTGCATGGAAGAATGATTGATGAGAAGATAGGAAGGGAAGCTGTAATGGGAAGTCACCAGTGGAATTCTCCAGTAATTCACATTGGCATTTTCTTTTGTGTTCAGCAACTACCTGGAAAGGGAGAGAAGCAATGAGATAAAATAGTTTGCTTATATATGAAGACATTCAGAGTAGTGAGGATGAGGGAAGGTGTTAGAAATGAGGTCAGAAAGACCTTGTAAGACTGAGTGACCAGTCAATAAAATGGCAGATAAAATCAGTGCAGGTAAATGATGCACACAGGAAAAAGAGTCCTTGTTTCAAACACAGGCAGATTGACTCTGAGCTGGCATGTGCCACTCAGGAGCAAGGCCTTGTTCCCCATTATTGACAGTTTCCATAAAAGTATCCATTCAATGCATAGCATTCAATAAATAAATAAATAAATAAATAAATAAATAAATAAATGAAAAAGCAGGAAGGAGTAAAAAACTAAAACTTCCATGCCACTGGTTCCATGGTTTCCCAACATCGTTAAAACTATGTTTCTAATTCCCCCCATCTCCAAAAGTATACAATATGGGAGGAACACAATAAAACAAGCACATGTATATAATAGGACTTTCTATCCTGGAAAAAATAAGTCTTAGTGGAGATGCAAGGTCTCCAAAATCACCACAGGCATAGGCATAGTGTTTAGAGACTAATAACCTAACAGACTAAATTGTCTATTGCGATAGAAAGGAATGTGAGGAACCTACATCAGACGGAAGAGGCTCAAAGCAAATAAATTGCTCTTCAGACAATATGAAGAATCTTTGCTGTAGATGCTGGTGTATGTTAAAAGTTTCCATGGGTTTAAGCAGAGTTTGGAATAATTCTTGGAATAGAAGTCCAATGAGAAGTATGTCACATAAAATACCACGGGTGGCTCAAAGAGTCCTGAGCTGCAAATGGCTTGAATAGCAGGAAGGTACCTAGGGGAGGTATTATGTGCTTGTCCTATTTTTATTCTGTTCTCTAGACAACTGCTTTTTGCTGCTGTTGGGTACAGAACAGTGGAGCAGATGAACCTTTGGTCTGATCCTGGGCAGCTATTCTTCTGATTTTAGCATTGTTGCCCCATTTTTGACCTGTGCGGTAAAGATGAAGTTTGGAGTCTCCTGTGTATATTTTCTGCAGTTTTGTTATGAGCTGAAATTGATGATGGAGAGATTTTTTAATGCAATTTTGCCTACTCATAGGTATGTATAAAATCTTGTTTCCCCACCTAGTTCTCTTGTTCAGAGCACCAAGATTCTTAAAACCAAAGCCCCCGCAGGATCAGTTTGGGAAGGATGGCATCCCATGGGAGCGACTCCACAGCACAGAGGACAAGAGTGACCAAGAAGGAGCAGTGAATGAAGTGCCATAGACTGACCACAGCCCCCATTCCCCTGCGCCGCTTGGGGGGGAGGAGGTGGAAGAGGGTGGATGGCATTTTGGGGTTCTTTCCTTTGTTTCTCACTTCTCTAGCTTGTTAGGAATAGGCAATAAATGTGACTGTCTCCCTACTCTGTTTTGCCTGTCACGATAATTGTTGAGCAATCTCCCCATCCTTATCTCAACCCTCAAGCCCTTTGCATCCTCTTTCCTCCCTGTTCCTCTTTGAGGAGGGGGAGTGAGAGAGCGGTTGTAGTGGAGCTCAGCTGCCCACCCGAGTAAAACCATCCCAGAAGCACATGTTGAGAACTGCTTTTGAGAGCAGTTTTCCAAAGATGCCCAAGATGAGTTCCTGGAATGTGCAAAGGGTGCAAAGGGCGCTTTAGTGAAACCTGGGGGAAAAAGTTAAGATCCAGGTTATAGTAGTATACGTTCTCTGCGCTTCTCATGAAATGTACACGTTGGGA
Source organism: Aythya marila (assembly GCF_965140915.1). Classification (NCBI taxonomy): domain Eukaryota; kingdom Metazoa; phylum Chordata; class Aves; order Anseriformes; family Anatidae; genus Aythya; species Aythya marila. The sequence goes on along the minus strand of NC_139045.1, from coordinate 52,583,367 downwards.
ACAGAAGTGGCAAGCAGTTTCTTTTTAAGGGAAGTTAAGGAAGTTAAGTTTCTTTTTAAGGGAAGAAACCAATTTGGAGGGGCGACGTTTGCTTTCTCCCGTTTGTCAGCAGCCTCTCCTGATCGTGGTGACGTTTGATGGATAATCCTGGGAGGCCTCACAGTTAGGTCCACCAACTCCTTCAGAATCCATTTGTGCATCCTGCCAGGCTTTTCCCCACAGGCCCCAACGTGCCCCCCGGCCCTACAAAAAAGACCCTTTGTCCACAGAGGGGAGGCCACGTTGAGTTGGATTTCCCCAAGGACACAGCGAGCGGTGAGACCACGTACATGTACAGAGTTTTATTGCCAAAGCGTGCCACAGTCACAGAGGGCCTTGTCTGCCTTCTCCGTACTCGGGTGTCCTCAGTGCTGCTCAGGCCCCGGAAAGCTGCAACAAGACAGACAGAGCTGTGAGCAGCCAGCCCAGGCAGCTGTGCCCCCTGCCACCCTGGAGCTGCTCCCCCCTGGCTGGCCGGCCCCTGGTGCTGGGCATTTGCCGGGCTGCTTCTGGGCTCTGACCTCTGCCCAGCCCCACGGATCCGGAGCTCAGCCCCATGTGAAGCAACCTGCTCTCTGACGGAGCCTCATTTCCTTCTTCTCCTTGCCAGGATGGCAGCTAAAGTACAGAGCAAAGAGGCAACCATCAGAGCACCGCTCCACAGCCCTGGCTTCCAGCCCTGCCCTCCAGCTGGGACACATGCTTGGGGAGCCACTGTGCAAGGCTCTTCAGATCACTCCTTGATGGTTGCTCAAGCTTTTGAAGGAACTTGGAGGCAGGTTGCAAGGCAAAGCCCTGCGTCCCTGTCTACCCCATCTTCAGCCCATGGGACACAGCACGGTGTCTGCCCTGTTCTGCAAAGGCAGGGCCCGGAGGAAAGAGGACAGAGAAAGCAGAGGCCCCTACAGCTCTCTGGTCAGGAAAGGGAGTGGTAAGTTCCAGTGCGGGCTCTCACCAAGGGTTTCGAAGGTCGATGGGTGCAGCCTTTGCCCGTTCTCTAGGCAGCCTCTCCTGGCTACGGTACGGAGCCTCTCCAACATGGGGGGGGCGTTTCTGGCCTAGGGCAAGACAGGAAAGCACAAGTTCACGGGGGTCCAAAAAGATGCCTTCTGTTGCCCCTCAGCCAGCTGGGGCAGGGGGAAGGGGAGAGGCAGTGGGTGGCCAGGAGGGATGGCCATGTCCCAGTCCCGGCCAGCCCCACGTGCATCACCGCACGCTCCCCTGAGGGAGCCAGGGCAGGGCCGCAGGGCCCTGACGTCTCGCTGGAGCACAACTTACTTACCAGGTAACTGCAGAGCGCATCCTGCAGCTTTCGTGCACCCAGCCTCTCGGAGAGATAGATGATCTCCTGCGGCCGACTCAGCCCCATAAATGGAACACAGAGACTGAAGGTGATCTTGCACATCTGGAAAAGAGAGTTGTGCCATCATTCCTCCTCCAGCAGCATCTGGGACCTGCCCAGGGAGCTCAGCCAGCCATGTGCTGCTGAGCTCCACCTGGTGGGGTCTGCCCGAGGGGCACTCGCTGGCACTGGCGGCAGCAGAGGGGACCTGCTGCATCCCTTAGGCTGGCACCCGACCCAGTCCTGATGCCTGGCGGCCGAATCCGTGGGCTTGCTCCCCACTGCCCGCTCCCAGGGGAGCACCAGCTCCGGGAGGCAAAGGCAGGCACGAAGGCACGTGGCCAGCAAAAGGGCCCAGAGGCCTGAGATGGTCCTGCCAGCGATGCTGGCAAGACTGCCCTGGGCAGCACAGCGGAAGGCTTGCTGGAACACTTTTAGGGGGGATCTGCAGAGACGCCCGGCAGCCGCTGAGCAGGCAGGAGTGGCAGAACGCCTTGGCCGTGGCCACGCAGCTTTCTGGGCTTTGGGAGCAAGCTCCAAGGGCACTTACGCTGGCAACTGCAAAGTCGGGATCCCGGAGGTGCAGGAAAAGGCTGACCCATGTTTCCGCCACTTCTCCGGCAAAGAACGACCGCTTGCTCGAGGCTGAGGAGGCCAGGACTGAATAGAGGCGCAAGGCCGAGTAGCGAAGGCACTCTTCTTCCTGCAACCAGAAAGCTGTTTGTCAGCTGGGTAACGAGGCCGAAGCAGACACTCAGCCAGCAGAGGCCGTCCAGGCGGCGCGTGCAGGCCCCTGCCCACCCCACGCTTCTCAGAGCAGCGGCAGGAAGAGCTGGGTTCACTCACAGACTCGAAGAACATCTTGGTGGACCTGGCAATGTCTTCAAAGGCTGATCCCAAGTTCACCGCCTGCAGCACCCTCACGAGCTCAGCTAGCGCCAGCATGCTTTCTGCAGCCACCTCGGGACAGGCAGTGTCCGCCAGGCTCTGTTGCAGCACCTGGACAAATTGTCTCCCGTGCTTCCGCACCTGCAAAGCCACAGACATGCACAGACTTAGGGCTCTCCCTGCCTCCAAGGGCTGCTCTTTCTTTCCGTGGCTGACAGCTCTGTTCCAAAGCACTGTTCCTCTGACATTTGGCACCCAATTTTCCCTCGGCAGCCCTGCTGGCATCAGGGAAAGGAGCGTGGCCTTAGGAAGGAGCCCTGCTTTTGCCTTTGCTGCTCTGTCCAGGCCCTTGAAGCAGCTCTCCCCCGGGGTCTTGCTAGGGAGGGGAATATCCCTGCAGTCAGAGCGCAGGGAAATCCGTCTCACCTCCACGGGCATGCTGCCGGCTGCGTTGCCCAGAGCTCTCGCTGCCAGCTGCCTTATGGTGCTGCTTCGGTGGTGTGCTTTCTCAGCCAAGACACGCAGAGTCTTCAGGATGTTCCTCTTCTCAAGAGGCGGCTCCTTCATCAGCTGCAACAGAGCAACACAGCCACGAGAGTCAGGACACAACCTCAGCCCAGGCACAGCACACAAGCAGGCTTCGGACAAAGGAGCTTTCGGACAACGGAGTCTCGATGGGGACGCTTTCTTCTCATCTCTCCCCACAGCAAGAGGCAGCCCAAGCAGCAATCTCTTTCAGAAAAGCCCTCGGGAACCCCCCTGCCCTCCTACTGCCTCACCTCAGCAAAGAACGCCATGGCCGTCAGCTGCAGGTTTGCTGATGGCCAGCGCAGCCACTGGGAGAAGATCTCAATCAGCTCCCGGGAGATGAGCTTGGCACGGACCAGGACACTGCACAAAGAGCACAAGGGGCAACGCCCGGTCAAGTGGGAAGGCTGCAGGCTGCCACCGCGGACTTCCCCTCCTCCAGCACAGGCGCTGCTCTGCCCTGCACAGAGCTCCCCGAGCACGCAGGAAAGGGCCCCGGCAGCCGTTCCCCTGGGCGCAGCTACCGAGAGGAAGGCGAGATGCTGCCCTGGGGCTCTCACCTTGTCAGGAGGCACATGCCCTCGGCATAAGTGCGGGGGCTCTCCAGCAGCGCTGACATTTGCTGCCTCCAGAACGGCGTCAGCCAGTTCTTCTCAGCGCATTTGCTCAGCACTGACATGAGAGTCTCACAAAAAGGCCTGGGGAAAGAGCAAGAGCCAGAGAAGTCTCAGATCAGAGCAGTGTTCCGCAGGGGAAGACTTAGCAGAGCAAGAATGCTCAGCAGCTTTACGAGCCGCTTCTTCACTCATCCCAAGCTCCAAACAAACAGGGATGGGAGGAAAAAAGCAAATCTGCAGCCTCGAGTGGCCTCCCGCCTAGGAAGCAGGACAGGAAACAACCAACCATGCTTGGCTAGGCAATTCAAGCCCCCCTTGCCCTGCCCCTCCTGCTCCTGACCTGCACACGTTGCCCTCTTGCCGCTGATGCTCAGCGTGCCCTCTCCAGGGGCTGAGGGGCGCAAACAGCATCTCTTCCCCCAGCGCCTTGCTGAGCTGCAGCAGGAGCCCAGGGAGGAGAGAGGGAAGCAAGCTCTGGACCCCCTCCTTGGACTGCACGGACACCATTTCGGAGATGGCACAGGTGACCTGCAGGGAAATGAGACCACCCGAGAAGCACCCGTTAAACAAGAGCTTTGCCACCAGCCCCGGCCCGCTGGCTGCCTGGGGCACTTCTACTGCCTGCACGCCCCGTCTCCAGGACAGCCTTGCAGCCTGGGAGCAGCGGCTGTCCCGGCCGTCCCGAGCTGCTGAGACACTGCAGCAGTGTCCTGGCGGTGTCCAGAGACGCTTGCAAAGGGCACCCAACGCCTTGCCCTCGCACTGGGAGTGGGGGAGCAGACACAAAGCCTCTGCCACTGAACGTACAATCAAGGACTCCGGAGAAGGCTGCTGGGCGTGCAAGCTGCGACTGGACGAGCTGGGCTGGGAGCTGTTGTCTCCCACTCTCCTCAGCTTCCTCGCTAAGCACTTCAGCACACCGATGCCAATGCTGTCTCTCCCCAGAGTCCTCCACAGCTCCAGTGTGTTTCTGCCAAGAGATGTGCAGCCGTGAGCCCGTATGCTCTGTGACCTGGGATGCCTTCACCTCACGCTTCTTCAGCAGCCGGGCTGAAGATGCCCGGTTCCTCCCAGTGGTACCAGCACACCTTCGACATTTGGGTGGAGGAGAAGGAGCTGCTGCTTCCCTTGGATCGCTCTAGGGGAGGGGAGGCAAGCTACGGCTCTCTGAGCCCAGCAGGAAAGGGAGGAGCGCATGTACCTGTCCATAGGCACAAACTTCTGGAGGATGACGTTCATCGTGAGCTGCTGGTGATGGCGGGCCAGGATCAGCACCGCATGGCGCACGAAGTACATGAACGAGGGCTCCAGCATGGACTCTGTGCAGGTGTGCAGGACAGAGAGGATTCCTTGCACCTGAAAGAAGCAGGGGAGAAAGAACGTCTTGGCACGTCCTCGCTTCTCTGGGAACATGGACGTTCAGCCCATGAGCCACGCCTGCTCCCTTGCCACGCTTTCACGCTCTAAGGCGAAATTTCACCCCAGCACCCTGCCCGAGCCCTGACTCTGCACCGAGAGCTTCTTTAGCACACAAACGGCAAGATGTGTGGTGCGACAGCCAAAGCAAGAAAGTCCAAGGCATGGCAAAATGTCTCTTACGTCTGGACCAATGTCCTTGCCACATGTTTCCAGAAAGGTGAGCATCCAGTTGCCTGCAGCATGCACGCGGCTTCCTCTGGCATGCCGGAAGGGCTCCTGGATGGCATTCATGAAGTGTGCGGCCTGCTCTTTGGGGAAGTTTCTGCAAACGATCTGGAAAGATGCAAGAACCCGGAGAGATCCCATCACGGCTCTGCTCCAGCTCTTCTGAACATAATGCAAGCTTGAGGGCACTCTTTACCTCTGCGATTCGGATGGAGGTCTGGAGCTGCTGAGAGGTGTCGCTGCGAGCACTCAGCCCCTCACACAAGCTCACAGGGTCGTCTGTCTCCAACACCCTGTTCGTGGCCTTGGCTGGAACGAGCACGGGGAGAAAAGGGGAGTCCCACTTAGGGCAACTGAACTTCCCTTCCCAGCCTTTGCTGAAGGGGCCAGGGGAGTCAGTCTTGAACTCGGTGCAGCAGGATGGCCCTTGCCAGGTTCTGAGTGCCCCCGGCTGCAGGAAACGCTGCTGGCAGGTGGCACTGGGTGGCCCTCTGCCAGGATCCCTCCCCAGGTGCCTGGGGAGGTGGAGGACAAACAGGGTGGGGACAGGACAGCAGCCGAGCACCGTGCCTCTCCTCTCCCTCCTGGCGGGATCCCGGTAGGGCCAGGCGGGGCAGAGGGCCGGCAGGCGCCTGCTCTACTCACACTCACCTTGGATGTGGAGAAGGGAGCTGAGGCAGGCAGCGGCCAGCTGGCGAGAGCTGGTCGTGGGCTCACAGGTCAGAGGCCCCAGCAATCCCGCCAAGGCGCCAAACGGCAGGTAGGCACCTCTTGTCTGCAGGGGCGAGAGGAAGAACAAGGGCTGGAGGTGGCCCCAGCACTCCCTTGCGTCTCCCACCTGCGCCCTGCTCAGGCCAGGACTGGGCAGAGGGGCCACCCCAGAGCGCTGCGCTGGGGGACCCCACAGCCCGTGCACAGCTGGGCAGAGCTGCCCTGCCAGGCCCTTGCAGGTGGTTGGGGAGGGAGCAGGGGGCACACGGTGGGCATCCTTCCTCACCTGAAAAGCGACTCCATCTCTGCAGTCCTCCAGCAGCTGGGCGCAGACCTGCAGGGCCCTCTTGCACTCCCACGGATTGTCCGAGGAGAGCCAGAACCACAGGACCTGGGGCAGAGCAGCTCTGTCTGCCAAGGGGCATCTTTCCCTGCCCGCCATCCCTCTCCATTTCCCTCCCTTCCTGGCACTTTCCCTGAGGGCCTGCCCTGCGGCACTGCCCCACTCTCTTCAGACGCACCTGCTCCCACCCAGGAGCTTTTCCCTGCAGCCAGCCAGGGGCTGCCTCTTGGCTTTCCCCCCTGCAGGGCCCACTTCTTGGCCTCCCCGAGCTCACAAAAACCTGGTGTGGCAGCAGGAGGTTCCTGCTCCTCTGCTAACTCCCCAGGGTCCCCACTGGTGGCAGGAGGGATGCTTGCCCCGTCACCCCATGGATACTCACCTCGGCGATGTCTACGAAGTGGACAGGGCTCGGCTTTGTCTTGAGCAGGACTGCCATGAGCCGGCCCAGAGCCTTCGTGGCCATGTGCAGAGACTGAAAGCGGAGGAGAGGGACGGAGATGCAGGATCACGGCTGCTGCCAGCACACAGCTTGTGCTGGGGAGGGGTCCTGACCGAGAGGTGGGCAGGGAAGGGACAGCAAGTTACCTGGAGCTGCAGCACTGCCTCCTCTGCGTTCCTGATCTCCCCAATCTGCTCAGCCGCTGAAGGAAGTGGCAGGATGGCCCGGCAGCAATCAGACAGCAGGCTGCAAATTTCCTTGCTGCTGAACGAGATCTCCAGCTTGCTGGCAAGGGGAAAAAGGAAGATGAGGGAAAACAATAAAAAAGAGGAGTTACTAGCGCTGTCCAGAGAGGGTCGCATGGCATCTGGGCTTGTCCTCATCGACAGCCCCAAATCCAACCAGCCTAGGCTGTGGCAGGGAGAGCTGCTCTTCGGGAGCTCCCCGACAGGAGGAACGTCATCCCGCCTCACAGCCCCCGCAGCTCCTCGCTCTTACCTCCACTGCTCCAGGGCCAGAATCACCTTCAGGTGCAGTGACGCTGCTGGGAAGTCCCAGAGAGTCGTCTTCAGCAAGTTCTGCAAGAGAAATTTGCCAAGTGGGCATTGGGCACAGGAGAGCTCTCGCACCCTGCCCGGGGATGGGCACTACTGCCAGACACTGGCTGCAGCGCTCCCGCAGCTCCCACAGGGGCGCTGTAGGATGGAGCAGCTCCCCAGCAGCTGCCCAGCCATGGCCACGGACTGCCAGCACCCAAGGGCCCAGCTGGGGACACGGCTGTAGGAGCTCAGGAGGGAGACCTTCCTGCCCCCTGGCATGGCCCCAAACTCCCCTGCAAGGCAGCCCTGGCTCTGGGCACTCACCTGCAGGATCAGCAGCAGCTTGTGCTTCAGGACAGGATGGAAGCTGCCCAAGTTCCCCACAGCTTGGATGGCACAGCCGACCTCAAGGATGCTCTGCACCAGAGCAAGATTGGTCTGCAAGTTCTGGGGCCCAAGAGAGAAGAAAACCCTTTGAACTGGAGGAAGGGCTACGGGCTGCGAGAGGAACATGTGCACACGGGGGAAATCTAGGGGAAGGGCTTGGATCTTCCTGCTGGGACAAACCGTTCCTCAGGGCACCTTTAGAAAGAGACGGCCTGGCTCAGGATGCCCTAGCACGGAGGGCTTGGAGCTGGGGCACCCAGCAGCCCTGCCTCTGCACTCCCCGAGCTCTCACCTGGCTGCTGGAGATGGAGAGCAGCAGGATGTTGCCCGCGATGTCTGCCTCCACGTGGGCGAGCAGTTGTTCCTTGGAGGCACGCAGTGCCATGCTGCTGTGGGCGAGCATGACAGCACTGCAAGTGGCCTCAGCTCTCCTGCTGGCCTGGGTCGTCTGCGTTGTGAGAGATGCTGTGAGACGTCCGCCCGATGGCCCCCCACAGCCCACGATGAAAAGCAGGTGGAAGAAAGCCAGGGAGTGAAACCCCAAACACCTCACCTTCCTGTGTCTGGAAACCCTCAAGCTCCGGACACTGCACGAGGTGGCAGCAAATGTTGTCAGTGTCTCCAAGACCAGGCCGAAGTGGCTGTCGGCGGCTTGGCAGACGAGAGAAATGATTCCCTGCAACAAAAGAGCGAGGGGCAGTTGGCACAGGCCCAGCCGTTCAGACATGGCCAGCCACAGTGGTGGGCAGCGATGAGGAGCTGGAAAAGGCCTGGAGCAGGGCCCAGGGACAGAGCAGGGAAGCTCACCTGGGCCTCAGATGGCTGCTCAGGTTGTGCTCTCGTCAGATGTTGCAGCAGGTTCTCTTGGACGTGTGGGAGTTCCTGACAAGCTCCCAGCGTTGTCCCAAGAGCCTTGTACAGGAAAGCCTGCAAGGGAAAAAGCCGAGCCCGAGATGCAGCAACAGCCTGGCGTGCTGCAACGGGGCCAGAGCAGGACAGGCGCCAGCGCACGGGGAGCAGCCGAGCCCGGACGCAGGGATGGGCTTTCGCCAGCCCCGCTCAGCACGGAGGGAAAGGCCGCGGGGGGCAAGGGCCGGGGAAGCAGCGCAGACAGCCCTCGTGGGCAGAGCACTGCCTGCAGCCCCAGCCCCAGCCCCGCACGTGGGCAGGGGCCCCGTGGCTGCGCTGCCAGGAGAGAGCCGGGCAGGGAACCGACCTTCTCCCCAGAGCTGCTGGGAGAGCTGTCCAGCCGCTGGCTCAGCGCACAGCTCAGGCGCTTGGTCCAGGCGTCATCCCCGATGGTTTCCAGGGATGCCCTCAGGAACTGCAGGAGAGAACAGGAGAGGAAGCGAATGGTTCTTGGCCTTTGACAAGCAGGAAGAGGCAGTGCCAAGGCACACGGCCACGCCAGGGTGGCCTTCCACGAGAGCTGTGGCCCGTGTGAGAAGGGAGAGACTCCTCTAGGCAGGCGGGCACCTGCTGCAGGAGGAGGCGTGGGGTGCCTGGGAAACACCCCTGCCAGCTGGGGAAGGCCACCTCTATATGCTACGCCTCCCAAGGCTGCAGTACCTGAAGCAGACGGCGCTCCCACTCAGCAGCATCTGGGATGTTCCCCTTTCCTCCTAGAAAGTAGGAAGAAGACAAAAATCCTTGCTTGGGACCAAGCCACAAAAGAAGAGCTGCTGCAAAGCTGGCCTGGCCCAGGGAAGCTGGTGGCTGCACTCGCTCCAGAGGCAGCCGTCCGTCCCTCCCCACAAGCACTGCCCCAGCAGGGCCATGGAGGTGCTGCCAGGACCAACATGCTGTCCAAGGGGACAGGAAGGGCCCCATGCATGCACCGGGATGAATGGATCGCTGTGGGACTGCTTCCCCCAGCTTCAGTGCTGGCTCCCCGGAAGGGAAACGAAACAGCAGCAGAACAAGCACTGGGCACCAGGCGGGGATTCCCCTTAGCCATGCTGGGAAGCTGACTTGCCATGCCCTCCCTCCCCTTCCCCTCCCCAGCAGCACTTTACCTTGGAGGTACTGCAGCAGCAGGGGAATCTCGGTGTTCCACGTGGCCCCCACAGCTCCATGGATCCTGCTGTGGAGGCTCTGCATCACCAGCAAGGCAGCAGCTTGGAGTTCACTGCCCGCAAAAGGAGACCCCGCCACCACCAGCAGGCGAGCCAGCAAGTTGTGCGGAGTCAGCATTGTCTCTGCGGGGAGAAAGAAATGCTGGGTGAGATGCCGAGCCACACCGTGCCCTGCCGCGCTGCCGTCCCTGCAGGACGCAGACCCAGAGGTCAGCAGAGCTCACTGGGGGAGTTGCTACTCCTACCTTGCAACAGGGAGCTGAGGACATCGGGATCCAGTTCGTGATGCTCGTGCCCTGCTGTCAGCTCATTGCTCTCAGCCAGGGCGCGGAGACAGCGCGAGAGGGGGATCAGCATGCCCGTGTACTTGGCTGGCATCACATAGATCAGCAGCCTCGGCCACAGGAGCTGTAGGCAATGAGACAATTCAGCCCGTCAGCATTTCTGCCTCAGCTCAGAGCTGGGGAGGATGGTGTGCATCTCCCGGAGCACTTCAGAGCATGCTGGGGGGGAGCTCTCAGGTGTGCAAAGGGGGCTAGGAACAAATGGCCTGAAGGAGAGGAGAGGAGAGGAGCAGCAGCAGCAGGACAGAGGAGGACTTACTTTGGCCATCCCTCTCACAGAGATGTCCAGTGACCCCAGGACGTCCATGCACAGCCCTTGGAGACCTCCTTCTTCCTGGGCTTCCTGGGCAGACAGGAGTCCTGCAGCCTGCAAGACAACATTGGGAACACCCCGCCCCGGTTGCTCTCAGTTCCTGCCCCAGCAGGCTCCCATGCCAGCCTCCTGGCAGCAGATCTCCCAAGGGCAGATGTTGCACGCTGTCCTTACCCTTCTGCTCGAGCTCTGGCTGAACTCACTGAAGATGTAGCCCACAACGTCCCACGCTGAGCAGCTCTGGGCATTGGCACCGAGCAGCTCCCTGATGAAGTGCAGAACTGCCCTCCTCACCTGCCAGGGGTCAAGTGTGGTTAGCACAGGGGCACGGGGACCTGCCCTTGCTGGCAGCGGCATCACCTCTGGCCTCCCTCCGGTAAACACGAAGGAGCGGGGCAATGGCTGTCTAGGTCAGAGCCCTTCTAGTCCAGCCTTGCCAGGCTCTGCCTCTGCCCTGAGGGAAAAGGTTTCTCTCCCACCCCGACCCTGACCCCGATGGCACAGTCCCTTCCCAAAGCAGCTCACCTGGATGCTGGGGTCCCTGCACACACACTTGACAGCCTCCACGACCTGGGGCAGCTTCTCTGCCATCGCGGGCTCTGCAAGAGATCCAGTGAGGCATGCGTGGAGGCACAGCCCAGAGGGCGGAAGAGAGCCCTCCAAGCCCTGACCCCGCAGTACTGACCGTCACAGCGTGCCAGAGCACCGAGCAGACCCAGGGCTGCCACGCGCACGGCCTCCCTCTCGTGGCCCAGCTGGGACTCCAGGAACAGGATCGTCTCCTCTGGGCAGATCCGAGCTGTGGGGAGGAAATCCCATCCTGCATTAGCAAGCAGCTTATCCCCATTTCTGAGCTTTGGGAGAGAGCTGCTGGGACACCACGGGGCATCGCCACAGCTCCTCTCCTTACCTTGCAGCAGGATGCACTGGCTCAGCTCTGCCTTATGGTCCTGGCTGTGCTCTTTGGTGTCGTCAGTGAGCTGTGGGAACAAGGTCCCACATGGTGGAGAAAGTCCCAGCAGCATTGAGAGGGCCCGAAAAGAAACGGCGCTGCCAGCTCTCATCTCCCTGGGCACTTGTGGCAAGAGGACCCCCAGCCAAAACCCAGCCCACCCCACAGCGTCCCCAGGGACACACGCACAGGTCTGGAGCACCCAGGAGCCACCCAGGAGCCAAGGCTGAGCAGCATTCAAAGACTCAGGGCTCTGGAGTCCTCCCGAGACTCAGCCAAGAGGGAATTGCTGTGGCTGTGTGGGTGCAGGCTCCCCTTACCTCGCTGTACACGACGCTGTTAATGGCAAGACACTTGCCCTTGGGGACGGGGATTTGAACTTGCTCCAGGGCCTCCAGGAAATAAAGGAGGCTCTGCAAGAGAACAGGAGAGGAAGAAAGGGCCGAAGCCATGTCAAGCCACTTGCGAATGGAGAAACTGTGCACAGCAACAGAGCTCCCCGTGCAAACAGCCCCCAGGGAGGTGGGAGCAAAGCCTCCCATCTCCCAGAGGTGGGCCCCACTGCCTCTTGGCTCCCTCCTGGCCCCATCATGGTTGCTCTTCCCTTGCCTGAAGAGCCGAGGGAGCCTCGCATCTCCATTGACCTCCCTGTTGCACGTTTCTCTAAGGGGAGCTCCCTGGCTCCTCCCTGCATGCCACAGATCCCTGAGCCCTTGTGCCACTTGCACAGACCCCACAGCCGTGCCAGGCCCTGCGCCACACCTCACCTTGGTCACCCTGGAGGCGTCTTGGACCGTCCGATACTGGTGCAGGAGCCAGAGGAGCTGCTCCCAGACATGCTCCCGGTGCTCCTCCTTGTGCAGAAGTACACGCATCAAGGGAGTCATGGCCCCGATGACAGCTTGCTTGTCCTGGAGACGAACCGGGGAGGCCCAGCGTCAAAGGCTGAAGGTCTGCCCTGCCCACAGAGGTCTTCCCCTTGCCCTTTTTCCTTCCCTCTCCCTCTCCCTCTCCCTCTCCCTCTCCCTCTAACTCTCTCTCTCCCTCTAACTCTCCCTCTCCCTCCCCCTCCCCCTTTCCCTTCTGCCCTGCAGGAGATGGGCTTGCTCTGGAGGGCAGAGAGGTTTTCCCCACCCTTCACCCCCTGCCCTGCCTGCCCAAATGCCCTGGGCTTCAGCTGCTTCCCCGCAGGGAGCCCCCAGCCCCAGGCACAGAGCCAGTCTGGGGCCTCTTGCAGCCAGCCCGCTGGGCACAGACAGAGGCACAGGCGGGGACATCCCTGCTGCCATCCCCAGCTGGGAAAGCAGCACTTCTCACCTCTTCCTCCTGGCAGTCCAGCCAGTTTCTTGCCACAGAGCAGAACACCTGGGAAAGGTTTTCATACAGCTGCTCCTTCTCCGTAGCAGGCAAGGAGCATCCTTTCCAGGTGCAGATGTAAACGTTGACCACTTTGGCCCACTGCTCCAGAGCTGCACCAAGAGAAGAGAAAAAGGAGCCTGGAGCAGGGAAGGGAGCAGCACCCCCCGCCAGCCTGCTGGAAGCACAGTTCATTCAGCTCAGGAGCAGATCTAGGTTCGAGGGCAAGTTGTGTGCTCGAGGTGTCTCAATGACAATGCCACACCGTTTCTGTCCTCCACATGACACCGTCTCCTCACAGGCTCCAGCATTTTCCTCTGCAGCCTTCCTCTGTCCTTCCCTTCCCCAAGTTTTGCCCATCAGGGCACATGAACCCGGTGGGAAAGCCCAGGAAGGCAGCAAAGGGACCCAGGAGTTCCTGGGCACCTTCACCTCCAGCCCACAGAAACCTTCACCCACCCTTTCCAGGGGCCCCCGATGCTTTGGGATGGCTCAGGGCTGGCAGCACTGTGGGCTCAGGCCCACCATGCCCGCTCTGAGACCAGAGCGAGGTGCCAGGGGCTGCCCTGCCCCTGCCCCTGCCCCTCCCCAGGGTCCACTCACCACCGCAGGCAGCACGCAGGATCCGGCCGCTCCCTAACTGGCCCACCACGGTGCGCAGCCCCAACAGCACCACGCGCATGAAGGGGATGCACTGCAGGGCTGCGAAGAGAACGGAGAGTGGCCACGGTCAGAGCCCCCAGCCGGCACTGGCAGCGAGGGAGGAGGCGCTGCAGCCACGGTGCCCCCCAGCTCAGCACGGCTGGCGTGGAGAGGGGAAGGATCCCTTTCTATCCCAGCTCTCCCAGCCTGGACCAAAGCGGGAGGGAAGGAGGGAGGGAGGATGGTGGTGCTGGACCATACCGTTGGTGCTGAGGAGTTTGCCCACAGCGATGAGCACAAACTCCTTGGAGATCTGCCCTGGGGCATTCAGCTGGGCCAGGAGCTCAGCTAGCACAAAGCTGAAGTGGGAGCGGGCCAGAGCCACCAGGACATCGCTGGCAGCCACCTTCGTGTCTTCTGTCACGCCCTGAAAAAGAGGCTCAGGTTGGCTCAAGAGCCTCTGTGGGGCCCCAAGGCCAGAAAAACCTGTCTGTGCTGCTCCACATTGCCCTCCAATGCCTGGCAGGCTGCTCCCATCGCCTTCCAAGAGCACCGTCTCACCTGGTCAGCTGTCAGGTCCCAGGACACCTCTGCTAGCAGCCGGTTCACGACACCGCACTGCAGGCAGCTGTCATCTCCCCACAAGACGGTCTCGAGCTCGCAGTAAGTCTGCGCTCTGTCACCCTGGGGACAGACCACCATAGGGATCAGTTGCACTTGCTTTGCTCCTCTTCCCAGCGTGCTACCAGCTGCCCGCCCTCGCTCTGCAGAGCCTAGGGATGTGCTGCTGGGGCTGGGAAGCTGCAATAGGGACACAAAGCCCCTGGCCTCTGGGCTTGGGCAGCCATGGGACCTTGGGATGGGGCCCGGGCAAATGACTGCTCCTTGAGAAGCTCCAGGCTGGGCACTGCCCTGTGCCGGGGCTTCTGAACGAGAAAACCAGGAGGGCAAAGGTGCCGCCAGGCACAGTCTCCCCCTGCTCCCCCAGGGAACCCCGCTGCATCATGGTGGGGAGCCCCCAGCTCACCTCCTCGTCTTGCAGGTGCTCTAGCAAAGTCACAACAGTGGCAGAGGTCGGGGCTGCTTCAGGGACAGGCCCTGGCACCCTGCCTCTGCCCTGGCGACGTTTACGTCTGGGCCAGCAGCCCACACCTGGAAGGAAGGAAAGAACTGAGCAGGTGGCATCGGTGCTGCTGGCTGCAGGGGGCTGGAGCTGGTAGGGACGAGGATCTTGGCCAGTTGGGAGAGAAATCTCCGCAGGAGGTGCAGCCCCAAGCAGCCTGCTGGGAAGGGTCCTGCTTCAGCCCCCAACCTCCCTCCCGCTGCCCCTCACCGCTAAGGGCTCTCAGCCTCTCCATCGCAGCAGGATGTCCCCAGATAGACACAATGCTCTCTCTGGGTCCTCCTCCTACAGGCCCCACAAGCAACTGGGCCACAGCTAGCACCCACGGCAGAGGGACATAGGAGGGATACAGGAGGGATACGCTGTGACATCACCACCAGGGCCTGTTACCACACAGAGGGCCGTCCCTAGCTCATGGCTGAAGTAGACTCGAGGAGGAAACTTGAAATCCATCCTGGCAAACCTACCGTATCTTGGTCTGGTTGTCACCTTTCACCACTTCTCCACTGGGGTCATAGAATCACAGAATGTCCTGAGTTGGAAGGGACCCATGAGGATCGCTGAGTCCAACTCCTGAGTCTCCAAAGGACCACCCAAAAAATCAGAGCCTGTGTCCAAGAGCATTGTCCAAACGCTTCTTGAACTCTGGCAGGCTTGGTGCTGTGACCACTGCCCTGGGGAGCCTTTTCCAGAGCCCGACCACCCTCTCGGTGCAGCACCTTTTCCTCACAGCCAGCCTGAGCCACCCCTGTCCCAGAATCCCAGAATCACGGAACGGCTGAGGCTGGAAGGGACCTCCAGAGATCCTCTAGTCCAATCCCCCTGAATAGTCTTCGTTATAAATGAAGTCTCATCTCAATCTGAATTTTGTAATATTTATAAAAGGTATAAAAGGCAAGGAAACAGCACTGGGTGTGTGGGGAGGTTATGCTCCACCAACACACACACGAACATCAAACATTCTAAATATACAGAACATTGCTTTACATACTAAACCCAAGTATGCCTATACAATCAGAAAAGGTAACAAACAATCCTTGAAGTTCCATGACTTAACAGTCTCCATTTTTCATTCCTTGTCTTAATTGCAAACAAGTCTTCATTTTCCATTCCTTTTGAACAATATGTCTCGCTTTAAGTTGTCAAGCAACTCGGTCTTCGGGCCTTATGTATCCTAATCTTCCCAGATCGAATAAAAACATACCAGTCTCCTTTTCAAGGCCAATAGTCCAGGGTCAAAAGGCACGTCCAGGTCAGCAGGGGGCGTAACAGCAAAAGCCTTCGATGGCTGTGGCAGCAGAGGGGCCGATGGCATAGCAGTCAGATCAGTAAACGAGCCTGCAGCTCCCTCACTGTCTGGCAAACCACACGTTTCTGACTGTGGTCCCACAGGGCTCTTTAAGGCCTCAGAGATTGCTTGCCAGGTGCTGAGCAGTCCCACTGCAACCTTGTTGTCTTTAGTAGCAGAGTCCCACACCTTGACCTCAATTTGGTCCCATGTTCCAGGATCATAAACTGTCCGATTGTTAAAAAGGAGAATAAGCTGTAAGGTTACCAGGACAGTTTGTTTCTAAGGACGTATGATTCCCCACAATGTGCAGCTGCTTACCAGCGAGGGGCAGCTGTGTGCACAGCTCCGCTTCTCTCAGCTTGAGCTTCTCTCCAGCTCTGGTGTGCCATTCCCAGCGACTTTCTGTGCGAGCTTCTCTGAGCGGTTTGCTGAGTCTGGCTGAACCCATCTTCATGAGGCAATCAATGTGCCTGTTCTTGTCCTGGTCCCTGTTCTGCTAGCCTGTTCCTCTTCATTCCTTCTTTCTGCTTCTTTATTGATGACATAACTTCATTGTGTTGCCTTCTTTATCTTGAGGGCAGACTCCCCTCATATACCCTTCTCCCCACAGCAGTCCTTTTCAAAAACAACCTTTCATTGGTCAAACAACTTTGAATATAACAGCAACAGCAAACACCCAGAAACTTCCATGCCTTAACGGAGAACAAGAAACCGGAGACTGCATGAAGTCTCCTGTATCACCCTTTCTTGTTCCCTCTAAACTCTTTTACATTCCTGATGGCCTCATCGTTAAGAGTCTGATGTTACCATCAAACATGGGGCTCGCTGACCCCCATGGCCACACTCCCACATCTCCCCCTTCTTTATTAATATCAACCATTTTCTCGACACGAATTACCACTCCATATATAACATTCCCCAAAAGGTCTGGGGCCTCAATTTCTAAAAATGTGTGTGTGCTATATTTGTGCTAAGCCTCACTAAACATACTGCCAACCTAGCCCCTGATCCTGGTTAGTCAGTTTTTGAGCAGTCCTACTGCAGAAGCGAGTCTAAAGAACTTAACTTTCTAGGACTTCTGCATGTGGCAGATGCTCAGGCAACATGCAGGAAAGGACATGCTGTCAGGCATCGTAGATTTTAACTGAATCACGGGGGATTTTACTGTTTTCCTTTATTCAGCAGAATTTAAGCATTGCCCATAACAGGATGTAACAGGAACAAGGTTTATGGGGATGAAGTAGATTTTTGACAAGGTGATGGCTCAGCTATTAGGAATAGTGTCAAAAACTGTTTGTAAACCATTAAAAAGCCTGGAAGTAAATAAAGGCCTGATCCATTTATGTGTATCAAGATGGAATAAAAAACGAGATTGAAGTGGTTAAAACGCTCTCAGAGCACCTTGTTAATTTCAAGTGCAAATGAACAGTGAGTGCCTTGTCTGGGTGGGTAACCGGTGTTACGCGTCGATATCCAGCAATTTCCAGCCCCGCAACTGGAGGTGGTTTTGATGGAGTAAAATATGTGTGTATGAAAGATTTATAATTTAAAAGGAGACGTTGAGTTTACAAGAATTCGTGCCGTATGGGGATGTAAACGTTGAAAACAAAGCAAAACAAAGAAACCACCACCACCGAAAACAAAACAAAACCAAACCAAACACTAAGCCCCAAAACCAGGAAGGGGCACGGGGTGAGCTCTCGCTGCCCAGAAATGGGGCTTTTCCTCCGAGGTCCCGTCACGGGCTCACGGCGCGCACAGATCCACCCCCGCCGTTGCCAGGGCGGGCTCCATGGCGGCTGCAATCCCTCAGGCGGCCCGGGGAGGACCCGGGCTTTAAGGGCGGCTCAGCCCGGCCCCTGCAGCCCCCTCCCGGCCGGCCCAGGCCCCGCAGGGCACCCCCAGCACCCCGGCTCCCTGCTGCTGAGGAGCGGCGAGCCCCGGCCCGAGCCCAACGGCCCCGGGGCACCCGGGGGAGCTCGGTGCCCGCCGCCCGGGGCAGGGGCCGGCATAGGGCTCATGGGGCACCCCGGGGAGCCCGTGGGGTGGGTGTGCAGGTGGGTAGCGCCCTGCTGGGTGGGTCCCTGCTTCCTGGCTCGGCATGTTTGCTGTTAAAGGGGTGCTGGGGGGTGTGCTTGGGGCTGGCGTCGGTGGTTTTTAACTCGTCTTCCTTCACCTCCAGCTTCGTTAATGGAGATTGGGACTGCGGGAAGCTTGGCAGTCTGTAGGAGCTCTGGGACAGACGGTCACGGCTGATGTTAGCAGGTATGGTTGTGTGTACCCATGCGATTACCAGGGTAAACTACAGTAGGGAGCTGCCAAGGCTTTTCCCTTGATGTATAAGGAACCCCGTCCATGCCCACAGCCGCTCTGCATCAATTCCTGTTAGCGTGAATTCCCATTAATGCGAACAGGTGGCCAGCCTGCCTTACCTGGCATAACCCAAATGCTGAGGGGTTGCTTATTGCCTTTTCTGAATCTAGTTGTGGTAGAGGCTTCCAAAAGTAGGTGATAACTGACAAAATAGTGAGTATATTTGAGTCTATAGTGAGTAAATGTCATAGTTCTGTTCACTTGAGTTCATAAAGTTAAAGCTGGAGCCATCCTAAAAGCCATCTGTTTATGTTAGTTGACTTAAATCTAAGTGAAGTTACATATAAACTGGAAGCATTTGTTTTTCTGACTTGCTCTTCATATCGATCTATATTGTGTGCCAGAAATAGTGCATTTGTCTAGTGCTGTTAATTCAGTTTGTAATTGCAAGACTGCATGGGTTGTGGGCAGCTTTGCTTGAAACAGCATTCAAATAAATGAACACAATTTTTCTTCACTGGTAAACCTCGTGCTGGAAAGGGTGGTGCACCTCTGGTGTTGGGAAGTGATAACTGAAAAATCTCTCAATGATTTAGACCTGATGGCCTTGAGACAGTTGTATTTGGTGGATATCCTGTGAGGATACTTGGCAGACGTTTGGTGTATCATTCTTTCCCAAATGGTTTAGAGACTGAGGGCAAAGACCACCCCAAGCTTGTTGTTCAAGAGATTGAACATAAAGGCTTTATTCCCTGTCACCCACATTCTCTTTATGTGCTGTTCCTGGGACTTTCCTGTAGTCTTATAGATGTTGAACCCTCCAAATATTTGCTGAGACCTCTACTCAATCACTGGGAAAAAAAAAGGAAAAAAAAATGTTATTCCTCCACTGTGAACACCCTGAAGCCTCTTAAGATGCACTGCCTGGCAGAAAGGTTATGTAGCTCGGTTCCCCAGCTGCCTTATTGCTCAGTGCTTGCCACGTTCCTACTCTACTAATGGAAACCTGCAGTCTTCTTATCTTCATTGCTATTGTTTGTACTTAGATAACAGTAATTTGTGTTACAGGAGTCTGCCAGCTTCCATAATACAGATGTTTTCAGAAGAGAGATGTTTACATCCCTTTGCACAGGTAATGGACACAATCAACTCCACTTTTGCCTTGTGATGCTACTGGTAGTACTCATTGAACTGTTGTGCTAACAGTGGGCTTCTTGATCATTGTTACTGCTTTAGTGGATTATGACTTGGAACCAGAAGTGAGGAGATACTTTCCTGCCTGTTTTCAGTGCTTTGGGATCTTTGGGATCTCGACGGTTTGTTTTTTCTTTCCCCTCAACTGAGTAATCTGTTTGAGATTCATTTCTTCCATAGATAAATGGAATGGGTCTTTTCTCTCCCCTCTACTTCCTCCCAGCAGAGCTTCCTATTAATCAAGCTTGGTGTTCTCTGCTTGGCACACAGTTCAGTAATCCAAGCTATGATTAACAGTACTGCAACAATGCAGTGTGTCTGCACAGGGTAGAGCACTGTCATCTCATCTTTATTAAGATGACATTTGTCTTTGGGGAAAGCATATTCATTGAATCATCTTAATAGCAGTGTCAGTAAAGGCAGCTTGTCAAAGAATTTACAAACAATCAGGAATTCTACAAGGCTTGAAAGTCCTGACACTACAAAAATTGGTTCACTTTATTCTCAAAATAAATATTTTGTGTTCAGCTGGAGGAGGGGTTTGAGCTCCAGGTCCATGTTAGGTGCTGTCCTCATTTCTGCAAAATGAGGGATATCTGTCCTCAGATCGAATTAGTACAAAGTAACTTGACAGCATTTAAAATTTTTCTTCATTCAAAACATACAAGTTCTGGTTTCATTTAGGTAATCTGAAACTCTACTCTAGCAAAGAGTCACAGTTTTCTTCTGGTAGAACTACTTGCTAGGTTTCAATATGACATCGTAAAATAAATTTACATTCGCTCCATGGATCCATCTGTGCTGCACCTAACACTAGGCACACTGGTGCTTGACTCTCAACAGAAGAAGACATTTGTCTGACCACAGCATCTTCTCCCAAGCACCAAGTGGTAAGACAAGAGGAAATGGCCTCAAGTTGCAGCAGGGGAGGTTTAGGTTGGATATTAGGAAAATTTTCTTCACTGAAATTTTCTTCAACTGAAAGGGTTGTGAAGTAGGCTGCCCAGGGAGGTAGTTGAGTCAACATCCCTGGGGGGCTTCAAAGCACATGTAGATGTAGAGCTTAGTGACATGGTTTAGTGGTGGACTTGTCAGTGCTAGGTTAAAGGTTGGACCAGATTATCTTGGGGGTCTTCTCCAACCTAAATGCTTCTCTGATTCTATGACAGACTTACGCAAGTATATATGTATTTGCAGAATTAGAGCCTAGAAACAAATTCTATGGAAAATCTGAAAATGAAGGTAAAAGAGTGTTCTAGTAACAGAAAATGTCATAATTCAATGCAAACTTTGTTTTTTTTGCAGAGGCAGCAAGCCTGTGACTTGCACTTGCCCAATCAAGGACTGGAAGAATGCCACGTTCTAAAAGTAAATCGGTGTCTTTTCATGAGGATGTTACAAATGATACTTTTCACTTGAGTGAAATGAAAATTTCGGATGTAAAAGGATCTGCTGAGAAAAGAACAATGACTCTGATTGGGAAGAATGTCTGTCACGACTCTGTCTACATAAACGCCGCTAAGATTTTTCAAGGCATTCGTAATAAAAAACCTAAAGATAAGATGTTAGTGCGGTATGGCGATGACTCAGTATCTCCTGCGCTAACTTTTGAAGATGAGTATTCCCAGCGTGTGTCTTACGAACTAGCTTTCAATGCTCTGAAATGTAAGTACAAAACTTTTTTCAAAGAATTGCCAACAGAAGTGATGTAGCAGGGAAAAGTGTATAAAATCTAAGTGATTAGTTTCAGCTTGGCAGCAGAGATTTGGGTAAGTTTTTGCAAATGAAGTAGTAGGTTACTACTAGACGAATACTATCCCTCAAATGTTTAAATATATCTAAGTGTTGGTAGTGTTTTGTGGAATCAAGCATTTAAAATCTATGTTTTTTCATGTAAGATAATTATGCATAGAGTTGTTACTGTTTGTGGGTGAACTTGGCTTTAATTTTCATGATACAAACTTCCAGGCTTTTTTCTAGTAGTTGATAAGTTTTTATTTTTCTTGCATATAGTCTTGTATTTCATAGTATAACTTGTGAATATTTTTTTTTTCCAGATCAAGAGCTTCTTGAAGAAATACTGCTAGACAGTTGTGTTTACCCTTGTCAGTCAATAGTAAGTGAACATTTTTTTTAAGGAAACATATTTTGTATTTTCTGAGTTGATGTAATCAGAATCTTTCCGGAGGATCCTGACTGGATGGTAGCCTGAGTCTGAAATATTGCCGTCTTTTTTTAGTTATTTGCCTAAAGCATTCATCTCGAAGCTACTAGATGAGTGTTGTACCCTGATGCTGGGAATTAAAAGCTTCAAAGAAAGAAACTAGGAGAGTGAACCATAATGCTTACTGCAGTGATGATGCTTACTGCTCTGTGATGTTGTCCGTGAGCCAGGAAAAGAATACTAGAGATTATGGTGCTTGACCAGGAAGTTTGACTCCTGGGTTGCGTGTATTTGTTGTTATGAGGCAGTTCAAACTCATGTGCCACTTCCCAGGAGCATCCTGAGTAGTCCTGCAGGCAAGGGTCCTTTTCTTCCTCTTAGTGTGATGCTGCCTGTTGAATGCAATGTGCAGCTTGTCCAGTCTTAGTGGGTATAAAAGCAAGGCTGGTCCAAGTACAGAAATCAGGGTTTCTGAAGGGAAAACTTCTGGATTCTGTTTTGGTTTCCCGTTGTTTTTATATTAAACATGCTTTCAGTAAAATAAATAACTTCCCTTTGTGCTTTCCTTCCCACCTGTGTCCCCTTGTGAGAGGAGAGCATAGAGTAAACCCTACCAGACAAAAGAAAGCACTGAACCCAAGTGTAATTTCCTGGACAAACTGCATTGTGTACAACCATTGTACTTGTTCTGGCAACAGTAGGTCCAGCTTACTCTGTCATCATACTTCCCTGCTGTAATGAGAAAAGAAAATCTAGAGGTGGCTGAATAATCTGCTATTCCTTCTAGTTTAGTCTCTGATGCCTTTTGAAAATTATAAGATGAATTTGAACTGATGTTAATCACCAAGATTGATGTGAGTAGGCAAATGATCTAACGCTAATGTTTGATTTTCAGCTTATGCTTGTAAGGAAATGAGACTTAGGTAATGACATGTTATGTTTCACGTGTGTCCCTAGTAACTTGAGTTTTCTAGCTTGTTTCAGTCATGTTTGTGAGAAAGTAAGATGCAACTGAAATTCTTGTAACTAGTGTCTTTAAGGAAATGCTGCCTTATTCCGACATTTAGACATGGGAAAGAAATTTTACATTTGTCCCAACTGCAGAGTTGTTTGAGCTCATGAGTTGCTATATATCAAAGAATCCTACAAGAGACAAATTGCTAGGAAGTTTTTGTTACCTTAGCTACTGAGGGAACTACTTTATGAGAAGAAAATAACTTGCAAGTTTAAATTCTGAGAACAGTTAAAGTTCTTAAGATATCCTACATTATCTGTGTGTATAAAGAATGTTTTTAAGTTCTGATAAGCTAAATAATATTATATTTTGTTGTTTTTAAATTTTTTTTTGGTAGTTTACTAATTTTACGAATTCTTCATGAGGAATTATTTACATATTCTCAGAAAGAAGTGTTTCATTGGAGGTTTTTATGCTTCTTATGTGGGAGACTGCTGTCTGATATGGATCTCTTTGCAGAAGTAAGACAAGCTTTGTGCCATGTTCTTTATCCAGTTGTTTTTCTGTTGCAGCCAGATGAATTAACCAGCTTGCTTGTTGTGATGCTTTATGACCTCCAAGACCGAAAGTTTGAAGCACGAGAGATTTTTGATGAAGAGGAACCTGTAGCAGAAGTTAGGAAGATAGAACATTTTCTATACAGGTATGCATGCTAAGAATTTCTTTTTTTGTGTGTGTGTTACATATTAGCAGAAACAGATTTTTATAGCCACTGCCTTTTTTTAATTTGTGAATATCACAGACGCCTTTCATCTTGAAATTTTGTGGACTTTGTTTTTAATTTTTGATGAGAAAGTGATTTGAAGGGAAAGTTTCATATTCTTATAGCTAAGAAAAATATTGCTAACAAACTATACTTCACTAGATTATTTTACTAGAAAAAAAGTTATGTTATTGTGGAGTTGTTGAACTTCTTTTTCATGCAATTTTAGGAAAGAAGAAATATTTAGTAAACATTCATATTTATGAAAGTAGCAGAGTTTAGAGCCTAAGTGTTGTGTAATGGAATAACATACATTTATTTAGCTATGCTGCTGTTTTGGAACTTTGATAATATGTATTTATTTTAAGTAATGACAGGTAAAAAAACAATAGGTACAATAAACATTTTAAATAGTATTCAAGTATTTGTTTCCTAAGTCTGAAGAAATCAACTGGTATTTGGTAGACACAATTGTCTTGCTGCTAGCTACAGAGTAGCCCCAAAAGTTTGTGAACATCCTAAACGCAAGGTATTCCTGCAAGGCAGTAAGCAATGTATCTTAATATTTGAAGTAGCTCACCAGTGATTTTTATTTGGTTTGAAGTATCATGTATCGAGATTAGGCCTAAAGCTTTTAGGAGGAAAAGACCAGGAATATTTCATCTGACATTTCATGTAACGGAGAAGTTGTGGATGTCTCATCCCTAGAAGTGTCTAAGGCTGGGTTGGATCCCCATCCCCCTTTGAACAACCTGGTCTAGGGCAAAGTTTCCCGGCCCATGGCAGGGGGGTTGAAACTACCTGGTCTTTAAGGTCCTTTCCAACCCAAACCATTCTATGATTGTATGCTAACAAAACTGATTCCCGATTTCCATCATAATTCTATTGTTTCTGCATATGTTTAGAGGTCAGCTTTTTTCAGATGCTCATTCTGCAAATGCATGTGTTTATGTCATTAAATACCTAACAAAAATGTGGTTATATTCCACAGATTGCAGTTCTAATACATATTTGCCTTGTTCTTTCAAAGGTGAGAAAATTGACTTGTGGAGTCAGTTGTCAGAATTCCAGTCCCGTGTGTATTCAAATAAAATAGTTTCAGCTATACCAGTATATAGTAAAATACCTCTCACTATGTATATAGTAAAATACCTCTATGTATTTTCTGTAACAGCTTGCAAAGCACAGTATCGCTGTTGGTTTCTGAGCAAGACACTATTGTAATGGAATTGTTGCATGTCAGTAGTTGGTGCAAACATTGGTAGAAACGTATTAAACCTGTGACTATGTTTTGTAGTTTTAGGATCAAATTGGCAGCTGCACTAGCAAGATATCGCATTAAACATGATGCTCTTTCAGTTGAATACATCCTACCAGAAACCATACGGAAGCATGAACAAAGGGCTTCTGCCTTACCTTTGTGTGTCTGGATAAATACGTTTAAGACCAGGTAACATCTTAAAAGTATCACATAACTTTTTTTTTTTTTTTTTTTTTTTTTTTTTTTTTTTTTTTTACATATGCCATCACATAGGTCCCATACACTTGTTTTGGAATTTCCAGGTTATATTATTACCAGGAACTTAAGTTTCTTATAGTAAATACTGCTTAGTACAGTAACATTGCCTTATGCTTTTTGGAAGTTTTTATATATTGCAGTAATGGTATTCATAAACTGTAAATGAAAGATAGAGTTTGTTATATTCTGTTGTTTTAGAAAGTTAAAAAGAACTATGTGGATGAAAAACTCTTAAAAAGTGGGTGTATTGCTGTAAGTGATAACGTCGGCCAAGGGTGCAGAGACAGGTGCAATACTTAAAATTGGTGTTTATTCTGTAAGGGTAGCATAAATGTGAAATTAAAATACACTTTTAAAAATCATTAATCTGTGTATCACTCCATATGAACACTAGTGCTCCCAGTCCCACGGTGATAAGTTAAACCATACTGGGTTATTTTGTTATGCATTTTGTTATACAGATAATGCATTTTATCTTGTTTTAAACATTTTAATACTTTTGTTTTGGATCAGTGTTTTGTGCTTACATTACGGGCTTTTTAAGATAAAGGTGTTTTACACCAGTTGTAATTTTGTAAAGTTTAGCTAAGATTAGTCTGAAAGCTGCAGTGTTGGCTCTGCATTTAAAGTACTATATAAGTTTATAGCACTATCTAAAACTGCATTTCAACAAACAAGTCTTGGTGTATATACCTTTAAATCTTCATTATATTCGAATTGCAAACCTCAGCATTTCTAACTTCATTATGTTTACAGAAGGATTACTTCAGATATTAGCTGTTAAATTCATTGGTGAGCTGAACTACTTTGAAAGCAATTGAAAGAACCAAGCTATTTCAGCAGTAAATTTGCTACAGGGTCTCCAGAGCACATGGACAGTTGCATATTGATGCTTTGAATCATCCTCTGGAGACACATGCCTCTTTCTTTATTTCTGTTATCAGACTTACTCAGACTTAGTAACTTAAGTGTTTTGAAATGGAACTTAGATGTCTTAAATAGTGTGAATTCTCCTCCTGCATTAGGCAGTATTACAATTTTATGTTTTTATATTTGTTTGTGTGTTTAGTCTGTAAAAATATGTGTTTTAGATACACATACAATAAATGTTTTACGTGCCTGCAGAGGTGTGTGTACATACACATTAAAGAAATCAGTCTAAAGGCAACACCCACTAAGAAATCACTAAAGGCAACAATCCAGGTCATCGATATCAACGTGAATTATACTGCTTAAATAAGCACTGTATATTTAATGGTCAGGGCTGTATGTTAACAGCCTTCAAGATGTCGTCAGAGATCTGAAGAATAAGGGATTCACAGAAGTTGAATCTGTGTCAGACTTCAACCGTTACACTTACTGTATGGACCAGCATTGCCACGATGTATTGTTTTTTCCTTCCTCTCTTAAAGAAGAACTGCTGAATTCAGATCTTTTTGCAGATTGCAAACTCTTATTACAGGTGAGTTGATGTCACCCTTAAGTGAGTGATACTAATCTGCAAACTAAAATAATATAATATTAGGATGAAGTTACATATTGTGTGACCGTCCTATTCAGTTGTTCAGGCATAAACATGCTCTCAATAGGTTATGGAAGCAAATTCTGAATGTTACTATTTAAAAATTTTCGAAGTGAGGAAACAGAACCCTGAAAAGCTCCATTTCTCTCTAGTGGGACAAGGTGGTTCTTGACTGATGTGTATATAGAGATACTAATGTGAACTTAGTGCTGCTCTCCCACCCCTAACATAAGTGTTTGCCAGATTTTGTCCAAAAGTTTGCACCTGTGCTTCATATCTTCACTCTGCCATTTCAAGGAATTTGATAGAGATGTTTGATATATGTCACTTTTTCCTCTTCAGTATCTGTAGTGTGAGATGATTTACACGTGTTGTCTATACTTTCTGTGTGCAAATCTGTCACTGTGTTGTCCGAACTTAAGCAAAATACTACTTTTTAATCTGTAAGTGCTTCATTTCGCCTATATCGCTCTCCTTCTGGAGCTGTGTGAATAGCTTTACTTTTCCTTGATAAGCTGCACCTGAGGATGAATTTTGCATGTTATGTACCATGTTTGTCTTTCCTGGAACTGTCATTAAGAGTCCCCTCTTAAGGGGATAATACGCACACATTTCTTTTCACGTATAGATACTATGTTCCATTAAGCATTAAACTATTTAAATTTAGTGAGTTTGACTTCAGATGTTCGAGTCTGTATTTTTTTTTAAATCCTATATTAGCTATATCTGATTAATTTTTCTTCTCCCCTCTTTCCTGTTTGTCATGAAAACAGTGAAATAACTTCCTAATTTGGAAAAGGGTGGTATTGTGAGAAACCAAATTAGTTGGTTGTATTTAATTTTTTGTGTCATTATTTTGTAGGATAAGTCCCGCAGTCTTGCTGTACACTCTGTACAGGCGCTGCTGAATATGGATGGCGACGTTATAGTGGCTCATGTAGGTTCCCATCTGACCATCGCCCATATGTCAGCGCTGAGAAATCGCAGCATGTCCAGAGTTTTTGTTTGTGGTGTAAAATCTTCAGCAAAAGCAGATGAACTGAGGAGCTTGTTCAATCATATGGGATGTGAAAGTATGTGTTTAAACAGGTGATTTGCATAAGGTATTGTTATGTAGGTGTGGTATCTCTATAGATGTGAGATCAGTATATGTTACATGTTTGTGATATCTATAAATACGATAATTCTATCAGAATTTAGTATCACTTGTTTGAGGGTTTGGGAGGGTAGTAACAACTTATTTTTTGTTACAAGGTGAACTGAGAACTCTTCATTTACACTCAAGCTTATCAAGTTTGCAGATTAATCGTGTCATAGATTCAGACTCCTGATAGGTCATGCCGAAGTTCTCCACATAAGTAGTTAATATATTAATGGTTGGTGTCTGGGAACTTTGGAATCAGTGTATTTGGTGCCTTGGCTGTTGCTTTCAGGTTGATTTATACCTGTTTGTAAGAACATTAATCCAAAATCCATGCATTCATCCAGCTTACTCAGAGGACGTGATCAGAACAGACTGTAACAAGACTGGCACCCCATTATCAGTCTCTTCAGAGGAAGTCTGTAAGGCCTAATCCTTCTGGCTGTTTGAAATCAGCGGGACATACTTTAGAGGATCTGGTCTAGCAGGCTGTAGCTCTATGGCAATTTGTGGAACACCATTGTTTCTTCAACCTTACCACATTAAAATTGGGCAGGCTTGCCTTCTTGTGGAACCACCGAGTTTCCTCCCTCCCACTCTATTTTTGTTTTCTTTCAGATATTCAGTTGTTATATGAAGATTTTACTGAGATTCGACCAACAGATCCCAGACTTCAAAACGCGAAAGTGATTTTGTTGATACCACAATGCTCTGGACTGGGTTTCAGTAATCCAATAGATTTTATTCTAAGTGAACATGGAGGTAACTTTTGATACTTTTTTAAATAAACTTTTTCATTGTAACTTTTTTTTTAAAAAAACAAAACACCCCTTTCCCTAAAAACTTCCTTTTAGAATTCTAACTACTATAAAACTTACATTACATGACTTGCATAAATCTGTGTGTATAATGGATTTCCACAGTAGTCTACTTGTGCAAAAGAGAATAATGTAAAATCAATTACGATTTTTCTACATAAAATGAGTGGGAGTGTATTTGGCCTAGCTTAGGATTCTCAATAAGAAAAAAAAAAATCTTTCTGTGTGGCACTGAAGGATTAAGAGCATTTTGTAAAAGCAATTTCAAGTCAATAGTGTGAAGTTTGGGGTTGTTCTGGGTGGCAGCTTGTGTGTGTATCTATCTATATATATAAAAAAAAGATAGATATATATAGATATATCTCTATATATCTATGTGTATATATATATACATATGTATATATACATATATATATACATATACATATATACACATAGATATATAGAGATATATCTATCTATAGAATATGATATATCATATTCTATATGATATAGAATATATTCATATGGAATATGAATAGACTTACATAAAGTCAATAAAGGAACGTGATTAATGGAAAACTGTATACTCACTGGTATATTGAATGATATTTTTCTGCCTATAGTCTTTTTACTTTAGGAAAAGATATATAGATAGATATATCTATATATATCTATGTGTATATATATATATACACACACACATATATAGATATATAGATATATCTATATATATCTGTGTATATATATATACACATAGATATATATAGATATATCTATATATATCTGTGTATATATATATCTGTGTATATATATATACACATAGATATATATAGATATATCTATATATATCTGTGTATATATATATCTGTGTATATATATATACACATAGATATATATAGATATATCTATATATATCTGTGTATATATATATATCTGTGTATATATATATATACACAGATATATATAGATATATCTATATATCTATATATGTGTGTGTGTATATATATATATATACACATAGATATATATAGATATATCTATCTATATATCTTTTCCTAAAGTAAAAAGACTATAGGCAGAAAAATATCATTCAATATACCAGTGAGTATACAGTTTTCCATTAATCACGTTCCTTTATTGACTTTATGTAAGTCTATTCATTGTCCAATTCTCATTAAACAGAAACAAAGAAGAGGCAGTAGTAATCAGAAGTAAACTTAAGAAAGAAAGAATTGTTTAGGTACTCCTTAGTATTGTAATTCATAAAGCCTACCTTCCCACTGCACCAGTAATGATAGTTTGTTACCAAAGCTTTTTCTGCTAAGAACTGAATTTTAAGACGCTAATAACAGGAGTATTAATAAATTTACAACTCTTTGTATTTAGATGCAGGATTGCTAAGAGACCTTTTACAAGGATCTGTGTCCAAGGATAAACTCTGTCGTCTTGCTGAGCGGCAGCTTACCGAGTTGATGCATGCAATGAGATGTGAGTGTGCTGCCTCTTAGGCTTCTGAGAACACCTGGTACTATCAGCTTCACTGTACTACAACCAGTTGTAGTATTGTTCAAGACATGCTGATTATTAACAGCAAGTGTGTAACCAAAAGCTCTAAATAATGATCCTCACAACACTAAGGGTATTTCTGTGCTGTAATATTCACCAGCCATTAATACAATTATCTTCAGGTTTGTGTGGAGAATGGGCTGAGTCTTACTTGGTTCTGACTCCATGTTCATGCTGCTACTTTCTTCACCCCCCTCCCATTAGCAGCTGTGTGAAAAGACTGGATGCAGCCCTGAATTTGTGCTGAAATCTGCAAATATTTGAAAAGGTTTTGATTATCCTCCTGCACATAAGTTTTTTAATATACTTTATTGGTAAAAGTGACATACAAGCATAAGTTTTATGCTGCTTTTGGTTCTTACTAAACCACTGTGTGTAGGAAGAATTTTAGCACTTATATATATATATATGTTTTTATTTTTGTAGTTAAAGTACAAGCTATTGTTTACTGCACTTCTTCAGTTTACCCAGAAGAGAATGAACTAGTAGTGAAAAAAGCACTGGAATCTGGTGTGGAAGGACATAAACTAAAACAATTTAGGTATGAAATGAGTAGTTCTGTCTATGGACAACTTAAAGTATAAGTTTAAATTGTAGCATAATTCTTATCCTAGATTGTTCTGTCTCTTCTATTACATTAACATTTACAATGTTTTTTTTTGCTGCCTCTGATTCTGTTCCTTTTGATGCTCTGAGTACTAAGTAGTATGCAACTTTTTCATCTATTGCTTTCACCGTGTAAGTAGCTTAAAGGAGAAAGAAGCTAGTTTAAGATAAAATGAGACTAGAATTCAATGAGCCTGCTAGTGTGCTCTCAGCTTCTGACCTAGAATGATCAGTTCTAGGAAAAAGGAAAAGGAGAAAGAAGATAAGTCTTAAAATGTCATAATATAGAATGAGAACCTCTGCTGCTCAGCAGTTTGTGCCTGTATTCAGATGAATGGACTTCTGAGGGGGAACATGTTATAGTTACAGAGCATCCTGTGTAATCATAATAGATGCGAATATATATAGATGAAGAAAGTATGTGTGTTTGTGTGTATACTGTATATGTAGTTAAAACATGTCAGCTGTCATCCTTGTCAGCTAAAGAAGTTGTTAGAAGTCTGATGGATGTTTTGATTTTCCTTGTAGTCAGTTGCATAAATGCAAACAGTTGGTACTTGCTCGCCCATAGATAAAACAATTGATTACAGGATGCAGGTTAAGAGTTTTTGTTGCATGAGAGAATAATACAGTATTTTTTGATTTATTTATTTATTTATTTTTAACCTATCCTAGATTAAGTGAATGACTTGCCTATCTTGGGGAAAGGTAGCATTCAGTGTATTTACATTTTGTATGATTAAAACGTTAAATATTAGCTATGACCAACCCAAAGACTTTAAAAAGAAAGATGTTACACGTACTAAGATACAGTGCAATAAAATGCATCTTTCTTTCAAGTCACCAGTAGAAAAGAGCAACCTGCTGGAAACTTTACTCCAAATGGTATGAATGAAAGCAGGGCATGTCTTGTCAGTGGTGCTGTGCTAGTCCCAAAGTGTTTGTAGCCTCCTACTCTAAATTATCTTTTCCTTTAGGATTTGAAATTCTGTTAGTCTG
This sequence comes from Aythya marila, assembly GCF_965140915.1. Lineage (NCBI taxonomy): Eukaryota > Metazoa > Chordata > Aves > Anseriformes > Anatidae > Aythya > Aythya marila. The sequence goes on along the minus strand of NC_139045.1, from coordinate 52,552,252 downwards.
TCATGTCTTGAAGTCTATGCAGCTATTACTGCAGGTGAATTATGAGGACCTTGGAACACAAAGGTCTCTGAATTATTTGAACATAAATAGTACATAGTTTTGTTATATAAATAATGAATTTAATACTTATTTAAAAAAAAAAAAAAAGAAAAAAGAAAAAACAGGATTTTTTTCATGAGCTTTGACTTTTTCAGGAAAAAATCCCCCTCACCCAAATTTTTCCCCAAAGTCAAAAACAGATTCTGTGTTTTACAGCAATGTTATGAAACTTGTCGTACCACCAAATTATACTTTTACTTTCAAATCTCAGATGGTAGGAAAGGGAAGGTGAAATTACATTAGAATTTTTGCAGACCTGAGCAAATTTGTGAGTGAAGACTGCTGGAACTTCCTAAATGCCAACTCCAGAATCCTTCATTGTCACGCACAGATCTTGGACTTTTTCCATGCATAGTTGTTGCTGTAATAAAGCTGCTGGTAGCCAGTGTAAACAGAGCAGTAACAGAATGCTGTAAATAAAATACGTAGTGGGATGATACTTGTCTTAAGGTGAAAGCTGGAGCTGTTTATTACTTATGACAGTTCCTTAGGCACCTTCCTTAGAATTAGCTAACGTTTGACTAAAATAATGCAGAATAGAATGAAAAACTGTCACATAACTACTGGCACCTGTGCTGGGAGTAGTGGCTTTGAGAGAAACAGGTTATCCCAATACAACACCCTGTGTGATCATCACACATCTACTTAGTACTAGTTTGGTTTTCCAAGAAAATGGAGGACTCTCAGGAAACTCTCGGGCCAGTTGCACTTAATGTGTGTTAGGTGTTTTGGAATTATTCTGCATTGCTGGAGTGGTGTCAAACAAAATGGTAAGGCCATGCTGGAGTTTGCGGTCAAACAGCCAGTCTTATGGCTGTGAAAATGTCAAGGGCATTTTCAAATGTGTACCCACTTTTCACGCTGAGCTTTCTTTAAGGATATAGTTCATTGCAAAGGCTCTACCTTACATAAGAGTACACACTGCAAACAGGTGTATGGAGGAGAGACTCCAAACCATTCATGGCTTTTCTTTTGGCCATATCAAATTTAAGTTAAATTCTGCATTAATTTTCAGGGTCAGCTCATCCATTAAATAGACTCATGGTAACAGTGACCTGTATATAGCAATCAGACTAAGGATTAGCATTTTAGCATTTGGTGGTTAATATGATTAATTGAGTTCTCATGTTTGTCTTGAGTTGCCTTTTTTTTTTTTTTTTTTTAAAGTGAAAATAGGCTTCATAAAACTGTCATTGCAAGATATAATTTGGAAATTGCTCTTAATATATCATTTACCCTCTTTTATATCCTTAAATAATATCTATTGGTCATTTCTTTATTTTCTGTAGGCTTATTCCTCCTGTTTTTCCTACATGCTCCAATCCAGAGTCCTGCACTGACTTCTTTTTCAGAACAGAACTATCAGAAATTTCCAGTGGCTGTTTCCTAGCTATTATAGCAAGAGAGGTAAGCTAAGAAAATTACAATTTAAAAGCGCTACACAGAAAAAGAATATTGTCATTTTCCACAAAAGAATATATAAAATGGAACAGTTTAAAAATACACGTGCGCGCACACACACACAAAAACCTTGCCCATCTTTGGATGTCTCAAAAAGACCAAATATCAGGGGAGCAATGCTGCAGATTTTCTAGAGATAATTAATTGAAATGTGCAACTCCTAGGGTTTTATGTTTAGCACATCTTTCCAACATGCTTTTTATGTCAGAGCAGTTTGTGGTCAGAGCAGTCACTTAATCTAGGTCTGTGTGAGGAACATTTTTAGAGGAAATACACTGTTGTCACACCTTGGAATAGAATATGCAGTTTGATTGAGAATCATGATAAATGGTGTCTAGGGAAGTTATACGTTAGGTCTGTATGTATCACCAAGCCTTGCCAGTATCAAAGCAGGCAATGTCAGCAGTAGGGATTAAAACTTCATTATAATTTTACTAAAATAGGTATGAACGTTTCTTTCCAAAACTAAGGCATATGCAGATCTGGGTTGAAAAGCAGAAGGCTTTTGCTGGCTAAATGTAAAAGTCTGAGGAAAGGCCTTGTAGGGATGGTTTGTACCCCTTAGCATCAAGCTTTTCATCTTGTGGCTGAGGAAAGTCGGACTTTCTTCACCAAAAGAAGAAAGCAGGAGGAGCTAATCAGAAATTCCACTGAAAATTAAAGATACAAGATCTTATTTGGTTATTTGTATCACTTTCTGTCATACTCCCAATTCCAGTGCCTGAAAGAAGCTTGTGTGTCCTGGGGAGAATTAAAAGGGGAATATTTTTTGAGAGTAAGAGGATCACACTTGAAAAGCCTTTCAGGTTATCTATTATTGACCTCTTTCTTTTCCATATAGAATATTTTCAAACCTGGCTTTCTGAGCTAGTAAGTTTTAGTTAATCATGGTGTGTACATATGTCTACCCTATTCTCTCCAATCAGAGAAAGAAACACTTGTTTTAGGTAATTGATTTGAACCATTTTTCAGTGAAACTCTACTGCACAGAACCAATTGCTCCTAATTGCATCAGTGATCAGATTTTAGGAGACTCTAGAAATTGGGATTTTCTAACAAAACTTACCCTGAAAAGTTAAACTGCAGCCTCTTTTTCAGGTATCTACCCTTTTTGTGTAGTTTTAAATGATTTCTTCCCCCTTGCTTCTCTTCCAGTGTTTGGCTATTGACCTAGTTCCTAGTTAATATAGTTTGCATTCTTTGCTTATGTATTATGAACAGAGATTTTCAGTATCATGAAAATCAGTCATGCTTGACATTATTATTAATAATTCTGTATTTTAGTAATTATTTCTCTCTCACACACAGTGTTATAGATATGTTACAAAGCAAATCAATAAGGGAGATGCATTAAAAAGTCCAGAATTCATTTCTACTTTTCAGGGCAAAGTCTGTGAAGAGCAACTGTGCAGATACCACTTTACCCAACAGCCATATTATGTATTTCTTGAATAAATAGTTACTGTTTATCAAATGTGACTGAAGTATTTCTGCTAGAGTCTGCCATACTTTTCTTGTGGGTAAATTCTGAGGAATCGGATCAATGTGATGAGTTTACAGCTGTGGCGTAGATGTATTATTGTTTCCTTTGAAATTTTCAGAAAGATTCTTCTGAAAATGTGTCCGTTCAAGACATTTTGGCTCGTGCTGCATCTAAAGGACTACTGGGCAGCACTGCAGAAGAAACAAAGGACGATGAAAAAAAGCAATGGAAAGTGACAGAACATGGAAATGGTGTTACTGCTAGTGGTACAAAGCCAGGGAGGGCTGAGTTCCATCACCATAAAGTTCCATCACCATCTAATATTAATACTGCAGTTTCAGTATCTAAAGCAGTAACTAAACTGAGAAAAAAGAACGTCAGCCAACCAGTCAGTTATGTTCAACTGAAGAAACCTGTCAGCCCAGCTGCAGGCACAGGTCTTCCTCGAGTGCTGAAACACACAGCTCATTTGCCATCCATTGGCAAGGTGCACGGAAGACAGATGCTTGCCAGAAAGGCACGCGCAGAACGTAAGAAGGTTGTGTTGAAGCCTGTGGAAATTGTTTTTCCTCCAGTGATATCACCATATGGACGTCCCCAACCCGGGATGCCAACTTCCAGTTCCTATTTTGATCGGACTGGAGCAAAGAGCATGAGTGACAGGGTGCTTCCACCACCTCTGCCTAAAAGTCGTCAAACCAACCGTGCTAAGGAATCGGCCGTGGCTTTAAGGGTCCTTAAACTTTCCTCCAGATTTACAGAAAAGGTAAGGATTCCTGAATATATTCATTTACACACTTGCATTACAGTTTATCATTATTCAGGATAATCTAACTATGGGAAACATACTATGGGATACCTGGATGGAAATAGCCATGTTAATCACGTAAAATCTGTAATTACATTTTAAAGTGAATGCAGTCTAGATGTATAAGTCTGGTAGACCACTGGGGGAGTGAGGTAAAAAAAATACTACAGCTTCTTGCTCTACACTTTAAAATGACTAGTTAAAGCATAGCTTTCTTTTTGCCTATGACCTGCATACATCTGTATGAACATTTAATATATATTCACATATTTGAGTGAACCTACATTTAGTAAATGATTGTTTGTGTTTACAAGTGCTAGAAAACATTTTTGTAAATTACGTTTTAGACTGTGACACATGGAAACTAAGCCTTGCACAGTAAGCCAGGTAGCTCAGCTATATTTCTGACTGGGTGTGAAATTTTGTACAGCATCTGGCCAAACACATGGTTTGCTTTCTAATACTTATTCCTTCAATTTTTACCCCCAAGTGCTTAAAAACTATCATCAGTGGAAACTAGATAGTCTGATACTAAAAATAATGAATAGTCATAATAATGTAATGTCAGACAATGCCACAACTCATCTGAGTTGAAAAGAGGCGTTACTGTCAAAGTAGGTTATTTTTATAAATAGTATTGCTAATCATCTGAATAATGACTAAGCACAGAGTAGTTTGTCTTTCTTTAGAAATTAGCTGTGGGATTCTAACCTGCTCCCTGCTGCAAGCAAATGAAGAGTAACTGGTAAATACCTACACTTGTTTTATAGTCTGAGCATAGCATGAAAGGGACACACACTTTTAATAACTGATTTATTGTTAAATGTGGCAATGTAAGTATGAAAATGGCAAACTGACAAAACGACTGTAAGAGGTAATTTGGGGATTGTTAGGATTTAGACCTATCCAGAGAAAATGTTTTAACACGTGTATGTTTTCCCTTAGCACCAGTCAATGTAGCTGGATGAGCTTTAGGAAAAAAGGATGTATTACACCACCAGTGTAGACAGCTGCCTCGTGTTCATCACGTAAATATCAGTGCCTCACCAAATCAGTGAACACTTCTCTTAGTGTTTTTAATCCTCACCAGCTGTTGTACTTAATCATCACTCACCTGCTGTATATCCTTGTGTACCCGTGCTCCTTACCTGTTCCAAGAAAAGGATAAGCTCTGTTTCTGGAGAAACTCTAAGGATGTATCTAGACCTGCATGCTTCTAATGGATAGAACTGAAAAGAAATCCCCATTTTGTTTCAAAACCATCTTAAAGGAGGATTCAACGCTAGACAAAAGGAAAGGAAAGTAAGGAGTGTGTTTTTTTAAATACTGTTGTTAAATGCCTTAAAAATAACAGATTTTGTAGTTACAGAAATGAACTCAAATTAAAAAAATATATGTATCAAAATTGGTGTCACTCATTTATTAGTTGTTATTGAAATGACTTCAAGATGAACACATACTTGTCTGATGACAGCTATGCAGGGCTACTTACATAACAAACATCACGGTGTTCCACCATTGGCCTTATCTTGCTTGGCGAGGTTCGAGTCTCTGAAACGTTGTGGAGGCTAAACCAGTTATGAACTTAACAAAAATATCAAAGAGCCCTAGTGAAGAACTTGATTGTGCAGGTCACCAGCTTACTCTGCAAGCACCAAACATCGCATGGTGGCGATATCTAGGGCTAACTTCAGCTGTCTTGTAGATAGAAGCCTGAGTACTCAAACACTTTAAAAGTGATTTTTTTACAGTAACATTGTATCTTTCATAACTAAGTGGCAGAAAACTAGTTGCATATTTGTAACTTTCATCTAGAAACTGTTAATTCAGCTTTCCAGATGCAAAAAGCTCCATTGACTCTAAACAACCAGTATGTTTTTCCCTCCCAATTTGAAGAAAAAAAAAAAAAAAAAAGAATTTTCCAGTTCCATGGCCCAGTAACAGTTGAGACAATCATTTTATGCAGCTAAATTTATTCTCAGAACAGATTACATTTAAATGTGCAGAAGTGGTCAACAGCAGGGAAAATTATCCTTTTCAGTGTCAATTCGGTGCTTTGTGCAAGACTGAGCTCTGCTAATAAACAGTGGCTGTTTCCTTCTTTCTTAATGCTGTTAAAATAAATCCAACTTGCTTCTGCTGATTGTACAGCACAAGTTTTAGTAACGTACTGACCTGCCTGAGGAAGGAATCACGGCATTACTGGTAACACTGTAAAGGCTGAGCCCCGATTAGCTGCTGAAATAAAGTTCTGTTTTCTGTGGGTGCTTTACTAACAATTTTAGATCCCTAATCAAACAATGACCTATGAAATGCTTGATAAAATTAAAAGGGATGTCAAACTCTCAGTAAATTACACAGAACTGGCCTAAGCTATTAGATACTCCCCAGCTTTTCTTCCTATCACAGAGGGGCCTCTTGTTTCAAGAGGTAGAGGTGGCTCTGCACATAATGTTTATCACTAAGAACTCATTTTATTGTGAGTGGATTCTATGCCCCTTCCATGCAATTTTTGTTACTCCCACTTAACCCCCCTGTAGGTGGCCTCTGTGGCCTTACATCTCCCGCATCCCATTTTCCCCCTTCAAATGAAAGTAAGTGGCTTAAATAAAACCTACAGCCAGCACTGCAGATTTCAAAAGAAAGGCTTTTATCTCTAGTTTCCGACTGTGAATATAAATCTCCTTGCTTCTGCAAGGGAGCACATTAATGACATGACTGACATGTGATACTTACCTCTAACTTACTACTTGCATTGAAAAAATTAAGAAATTAGCTTTGCTTTACATGATTTTTCTACAGGCTTCAATAAAAATGTGACTACAAATAATTACAAGGCTTGCCTTTTTTAGGCAACCTATAGTATACAGAGTAGAGAATGTTACAAGATCACGTCCAGTAAAGACAATACATCAACATAATAATGCAGAATATTTCAGTAAAAATAGAATAAATAAAATAAAAATATTTTAAGCTGTATTTAACAGGTTAATTTAAAATATGGCATCAGACATACAAGGCATACTGAACATGGCTGCCTGCCTACAGAATCACTAGGTATTATAAAAAAATGCATAGATAACTGAAGAGTTGCTAGAACATCAACTAAAACAGTGACAATTACTCAAACGCACGTATGGCATACATACATTTTTGGCCATGGTGAAAGTGTCTTGATAGATTGTTTAACAAAAGGTAATGGGCTTTGCAAAATAGTTCTGATTCTGCAAACACCTGGGTGTGTTTAATTTTTTTGAAAATAAGGAGTTCTGCTGCAGCAAAAGGGCCAAATGTATTCAGACCATTTGGCACACTGCTTAAATATTTGCAAAATCAACAGCATTTTGGTAACGGACACAAAACTCAAAACATGTATTGGCAAGTGACTACAGCTTTTCAAATACCTGTCTTCTCCTTCAGCCCTTCCTGCAGCTGCACGTTTTGCTAGTGAAAGCTAACTAGATGTTCTAGCCTTGATGACATGGATGTGTAAAGGTTCTTCGCCCAGGTTCTTACCTTTACACTGCTGTTTCTTAAGTGGGGGTTTAGTTTAAACACAGAGTCTGTATCTCTCTTGGGGAGACTCAGCACTGTGTAGGTACAACTACCAAACTGGATTATACTGCTTAAAATTCTTTGTAGAACAGCTGCAAATCCAAATCCTGAATGGGGTGGGTTTGCCTTCCATCACCTCCAGCTTTCCCTGCCTGCTTGGCATAACCTGTCATCCGCACAGCCAAGTAGCCAACTGGATCACATTCAGAGACCTGGCTGATTTCTCTAAGTTTCTTCACATTAGGCTGATCTGACTTCGCTTCCAACTGTATGAACAACAGATCTGGTCCAAAGGAGGCAGCAGGAAAGGAAAGAATTGCTCCACTGCCATGGGTGCAGACTCCCTGTCATGCAGAGATCAGAGGAGGCTCAGCTCCTCCAGTTTAGATGTCCACAGTTGCATAGCTAGCCTTCACCTACACCTGCTCATACCTTAGGCTGAGTTTACTCTAATAGTTCTACATTTTCCATGCAGAAATGTCTTGAATCATAATTATTTTCCCCTTTATTCTCAATTTGCTTTGCCCAGGTATTGCTGTTGATTTCTTCCAATATGAAAAAAAAATAAAATTATTTGTTTAGAACAATCTAGTAGAGTAAAATAAAAAGTCCTTGTAAAAAACAGCATTGGCAATGTTCTTTTAGAATTACGTTGTGACCAAATTTACAGACTTCAGAGACAGATACAGTTTGGAACATACCTGTAAGTGGAGGCAAAACATTTTTAATGCTAGTTTAAAATGTCTTCAATTTTCCATTTCCAAAATTTGTACCAACCTGCAGGTCTAAAGAGAAGATGGCGAAGGGAGAAACTAAAGATATGTAACTGCAGTTGAAGATTAGCATTAAGTACAATTTCAAGGGGCAATACTGTGCTGACTTTGTCAGGATCTGCACTACTGTGTGGATCAAGGCAATTACAGGAGGCCTTTGGAGCAAAAGCACTGAAATTAAGTTGTCCCACTTGAAGCACTGCCCTGTTAGAAAACATCTCTCACATTATTCTGTCACAGAGCATTAAAAGTAAAAGAAATTTCATTGAATTGTGCAAATAAAAAATATGATTGTTCTTTTTGTGACAGCCTAAGTATTCAGCAACAAACTGAAGGGAAGGGGGAGTTGTGCAACCAGAAAATTAATTAAACATACAATCAAATACTCATATGGAAAAGATAGGCAACATTTTAGTCTCTGTAAGAGTTTTAAGAGGGTAAAACTACCGATTCTTTCTTATTCCTGGTTGGTATGAGCTCTGTGTGGAACAAATTGTATTTCTGACGGATTAATGACAGATTCGGGACAATGAGTTTAACTGCCAACATTTGCATTTATACGTTTAAAAATGAAAAGCTTCAGTGGGTCACCCTGTACTCAATTACTGAAAATACTCCTTGATTTTTCAGCATTGGTTTGGTATCAGACGTGATTCTTCTTTACAACCATAATGTAGAAACAGGCGATCAAATGACGCAATGATTCAAAAGCACGTCAGGGAGATGCTGCAGTGATTGCTAGACCAATGCTGACAAACAATTTAAAACTAACAGGTGTAGTTCAGTAAAAAATAAAACTTGGTATTTAATCTACAGTAATTCAACGGCAGCTGATCCTTGGTACCTACTCCAGTGTTGAAAACCGAGCAAAGTGCGGTAGGATTTAAGATTGGTTTGTGGCAAATCCAGCTCGGGACGGTGAACCTATCAACTCTGGCATCACTCATTCCAAGGACTTTAGCATGAGTTCACTGGGAAGGACGTGGCCATATTCTTTTTTTGTGTGAGTTTCGGTAATGTTCATGTATTTACAGTCAAGCAGACCTTCCATTGCTCATGGTGTAACTCACTGACAGCAAAAAATTATTCATGCTTCTTTTCATATCACACGATGGTGGCAAGAACGAGAGAACATGCTTGTCTAACATTGTTTTGATAAGGATAAATTCTCTGAAGACAAAGCATCAGCAATTTGAAATGGAAGGCCAAACGTTGTCAGTTCATTTTCCTTAGTGTAGCTACTGTTATCTGCAGTTAAACGTTAGGAGAATCTTCTCTTGTACGCAGCTAGGGCATCTCGGTGACGGGGCGTTTCTGTTTCAAAGTGTCAATGAGGGATAACACTCCTCTTTTTACGTTAGTTGTAACTCTTCTTGTCACCGAATCTGCAGGAGGTGGGGGTGGCCGAACTTTCTGTGAAGGTGGTCTGGCTACTAAGCACTTCTGATACCGTAACTGCAACAAAGCAAAAGCATTCTGCAATCCTCACTGTGTCCAACACTTTCAGAGCATTTTAAATACATTTTTAATATTTTCTCATGAAATACAGTCAAACCTCCATTTTAACTGTGACAAACAACCCTACTGAAGTCAATGGGACGTGGGTCTGTCAGTCTCTACTTTAGCACATGACGGATGTGCTATACTAAGTCATAGGAACAACCCTTTGTAAATTGAAAAATAAGTTTTCTGGATTCATCTGTTCTTGAACAGGAATTATTTTTCAGTGCTCTGTCACTGCATTGTATAACACAGCTCTAAGCACAGTGTTTTTCCAGCATTAGGTAACTTCTGTAACAAAGGAAGAGATCTCTACCTTACACAGGTGTTGAAACATTGGTGGAGGTAAGACGTTAAAGGGGCATTGCTCACTAAATTGACATTTCAAACTCATTAAATAGATCAGAATCCCAATTACTAGCTTTGTGTGTTCCTTCTATCTCAGAAAATTAATATAATTGCAAATTTGGAAATACGTTTATTGAGGTAGCGGAAAATCTTACGTACTGTTAGGTGCCTTTTGAAGGTCACTTACCATACAAGCAGCCTGAACAGCTTCTGATACGTTGGCTGCATTTGGCTCACACCAAAAAACATGGCACTCAAAATGCTGGTTTCCTGTATCCATAATGAAGGCGAATGTGTGAACATCCTTGCCGACTCCCATGAAGGACAGGAACCGTACACGACATTCCACCATGATTTCCTCTTCATTCTGGTTATGAATAAAATGAATGTGCATTACTACGGGGTATTTTACAGAACTTTACTACCAACTTTAGGTTGAATAAACAGGGAGGGAACACTGATGCAGTACTGTGGAATTCCTTTTATCTATCTACGTATACCCGGTGTCCAAAGGCCTGTGCTGGATCTCTCCTTCTCAGCTATCAGCAGAACACAAGGGCTTGGAGCATCACCACTGAGCACCTTGTGCATCTTTAAGTACTGCATGTTTAAAACTGATGTAGTAATTTTGTGAAGAATGCATGGCTATTGTGACTTCAAAAGATATTCCCCTATCACTGGTGTATAGAAATGTTGCTTTAGCATGTCATCAACAGATGTAGATAAAAGGACAGGATGTGAAACAAATTGTAGTATTACCTTTGGCTTCAATACCAAGAATAAAGTTGGATTGCTGCTTAGGGCTTATCCTGCAATATTTTAGGCTCAAAACTTCTAGAAAGGATAACACTGAATTTAAGTATCTAATGAATACTTATAATTTATATTTCTGAGAATATGCTTGGAATGGTAAATAAAGCCAAAGCTGAAACAAGCAGTAACAGCCTCTATAAAACACATATGTGTGCAGACTCACAGCCCTGGAAAGAAATAAAATGTAAAGTAAGTAAATGAATTCTAGTAAAAACGAACACTTTCTTCTAGAGCTTGTATGTTCCCGGCTTTCAACACTCATGTTAAATATGTTTTAAACAAGACAGTCTGCCTTACTCTTTCATTGATGACTGTGACAGTAGCGTCGGCAACATTCATGGTAACTGGCATCCAGTCCTCCTGGCTAGAGGAAGCCATCAGACTTTCAATAGCACTGTTCAGAGTATCCATCCCTGAAACAGAAGAAAATGCATGTAAGTGAACAGTAACAATTCTATTTGCACATAGGAGTACAGAAAACACATTGTTTTGGAATCATTAAAAAGAATTTGATGATGGGTTGTGAAGTTAGTTTTCTTCATCTGCAAAAGCAAAACAGGTGTCTCTGGCTTAGAAAAAAAAAGTGTTTAGCTGCTGCACCATTTCAGTTCTCTAAGGCCCTTCTCATTAGTAGCAGAGCTCATATTCAGAGAAAGAAGTATAAAGAAAATGCTTTCTTAGCAGCTCCCAAAATACCCTGGTTGCAAAACACACATTTACATGAAGTGTTGAACACTAAGACGTCTTCAAGTCTGGCTGTTATGACTGACGTTCAAGAAGTGCTACCCTTTGAAAATCATGCATTTACACTTGGCGAGCCAGAATCCAGTCCTTAGAGTTTATGGAAGTTACCTTTGAAGTCAGAAGTCACAGTGGTACATACCCACAGGTTTAGCTACAGGCAGCATGCCCAGGTACTGGACGTGGAACTTCTGCACCAGTTCTGTCTTTGGTGTTGGGAAATCTACTGCATGGGAGCAAAGATAGATTTCTGTTTATCACTACTCACGGCTGGGAAAAAGACTTTTATTTCATCAATAACATAAAATAGTTTACCTAGTCATTATACTCTGCAGATATTGTATTGATTAAAACAAATCGACACTTCCTCTGACAAGAATAATGACAAATAATTTCTAAGAGAATTAGAATGTTGCATCATCTAATTCTTCACTTCAATTCTTCTTCATTTACGCTAAAAATAGGGTCACATTGTATTGCTGACACATTAAAAAAAAACAACAAGGAATATAAATGAACATGCCTCTGAGACATACAGACCTGAGTTTCATTGCATAACCATGTAAAGTCTGGAAACTGTTTTAATACCATCCCTGTTAATGTGTTAAGCACAGGCTACAAGTAATCAATACTTCTGCCTGAGCAGAAAATTACACATGTTGATGGATTAAGGGTAAGCTCTTTAGTATGAACTGGTGGATCTAAAAGCATGTATTTTCTTGTAAGCTCGCACATAGTACATTTGTTCTCCGGGAATACTTTCAAAACAGCAGCTATTCAGCTAGAACCAACAAAGGCATGCAAAGGCAACTTGCTTTTACCATGCAGTAGAGTGTGTAAAGAAGACCCTTAGGTTGGATGGCAACCCACTTGCACCTCTTGCCTTGGAAGCTGCTAAAATTGATGATAAAACCTAGGGGGAGGTGTCCTACAGCTCCTCTGAATCTATGTGGTTAACTGGAGCGTAGTGTGCTCTTAGGGCATATTTGGCCAACTTGTGCAGTCTAAAGTCAGGAGTATTTTGATGTGGGCAGGATATACGTGCAAGTAGCCATAAGTAAGATTTTGTGTTTGCAAAATTCGTATTTTGGAATGCACAAGCTGTCATGACTGCATTACTATAAACATGACCAAGAATTAGAAATGTTTCATACAATACCAGCTTACCAGATTCAGTAGTTAAAACAGGATTACACTCCCAAACTCTCCACCCATTTTGGTCAAAAGCAGCAGCAGCAATGAAACATATCTAAAATACCACAATCCCAAGGATTTAAGCTGTAATGTATAGTACCTTGCAGAGGAACATCAAGGGTGACGTTACTCCTCTCTTGTAGTGAGCTGCAAGCCATAGCTTTAGCATTCTTCCGTTCAGCCATAATCTGAGTAAGACAGTGATAACGTGACATTTTTTCAAAAATGTAGTGCAGTAGTATCTCCAAGTATAACTTTACTCCTATTACAACCCTCATTCCAGAAATTAGTCAGGAATTACATAACTAAACAGGTTATACTTTGTAAAGAACTTTAATTTGCTGCCAGTTTATTCATCATTCTTTATCTACATTACGAGCCTAAGAGACGCCCAAGCCTAGGTAAGAGACAAATGGAAGAGGAAAATAAATAAATTAAAAAAAACACAGCCATTTTTATCAACAGAAAAATTGCAGGGAGGAGTAACAAAGCAAGAAATATAAATATTTAATGTACAAAGAAGTGTGTTCATTATTTATGTTCCTCTGATCTATCTTCTGCTACGTGTCATTTTTTCCTCCATTTTTATGTTTCTTCCGGAATTAAAAATCCCACGCAAAATGGAACGTGTTCCTCCCCAAAATGTACAATACTAGCACTAGAAGAAAACACATCAAAATAGGCACTTTGGATGATTATTCCCTAAAAATGTGTGACTGAGGAGGGACCCAGGGAAGCTAAAGGAGGTTTTCCAAAGCTCATGTATGAAACATTTTTATCTACTTCTTCACACTGATGACTATCAATTGTAATTAAGCTACAGAGATAACTAGTGTTCCAGCAGACAACGCTTGGTCTGAAGATACTTCTGGCAAACTTCTTTCTTTTTTTTCCTTCTAGGTTTCATATTTGTAAGTATTTTCTGTTACAGGGACATATGACAGTACTTCCCCCGAGGATGAAAAATGATATGCACTAGCTTAGGGATAAGCCCTGACTCAGCAAAGGGGTCCGGTGTGCCAGAGAGCACATGCCAAGAGCTGGCTGAATCAGGGTTATACCTATTGCTGAACTACGAAGGAACAGGCTCTGCCTAACAGCACAACCCTATTTCATTCCGTGTTACACTTAGCTATGGCTGAAAACGCTCAGTTGCTCTCTGATCCCAAATTATTGCTGGGAGTTTCATGCCACAATTACACACGTGACAGCTCTGCTGCCTTGCTGACAGCACAGATACCCCTGTGTATAGCCGCCGTGGCATTTCCTAGATGCTGCGCTGGCTGGGTAGAAGCAGCTGTGGCAGGGCCCACATAGCACGTTTTTCCCTGCTAGACTTGCTAGAAACACCTGCGAGAACTGAAAGCTGGAGGACGAGGGACACAGCAGGTCCAGGCTTCGCCAGCCTCAGCCCCTGCGGCTAGGGAGCCGAGCGTGTCCCCGGGCAGCTTTGCACAAGGACAACCTTCTGCTGCTGCCTCGGGCAAACCCTGCTGCCAGGAAGGTCACAGTAATAAATACAGGGTAAATTTGCACTTTGTTGGTGTGAAACATCACGAATTCAGTAGCCCTGTCTGCAGTGTTGTAAAAATTAAACATTTTTAGACTATACAGCTGGCTACAGAGAGGAACTTGACATCTCTGACCTTCACTCACTAACATGAACACAAAATGTAAAAAGGAAACAAGCACAGGCATAAAATAAATCAGCAGAATTTTAAAACCCAAGGGTTTAATAATGAGCTTTTCTGGAAGAGCTGTGACTCATGAGGAGGACAAGTTACACAGGGAGAACTGATCGTGTTCTTCTGTCCCCACTGTCCCCTCTTCCTCTGGTGCAATGTGACATGTTTTAACAAAAACCAGAATGAGCAGTGTAATATTTTTAAAAAAGCAAATATAGTCTCAAGTTCACCACAGCTCAGTAAGAGAATTCAAAATAGTTTCAAGCAGTCTGTTTTAAGTTTCTTGCTATAAAGCCTTTCAAACAGATTTTCCTGCTGTAAAGGATGTGCTGCCTTAACACTGCATGAAATGACCGTACAGGGGACACTCATGAGCTGACCATTCATGAAAACCAAAATTAATAACCAGGGAATGGCGACAGATATGTAGGGTGAAAGGACAGAAAAGAACAGTCCTCTCCAGCATTACAGACTGAACTACTACAGGTACCAAGATCCTTCATTTATTTGTAACTACAGTAGCTTAACTCCTTCCATCTCACTGTTTTTTTTTTAATTGGGCACTATCATGTTAGCAACTGTTTTCATGCTTGAAGATTACCATTCAAACAAGGTCTGATACGAAGTTTCATATCACATTTCACTGTCATTGAAACTGCATGTTCTTTTTCCATTTTGAACCCAGATCTTTATGCTCACCCTCCCACCATGCCCATTCGTGTCCTTTCCTTTAGCAATTCTCTACACCATTTCCTATTGCCAGAGAGAAAAAATAAACCAATGGTGCGTAAGATCACTGATCATGCATTGTGCTCAGGGATCTCCCAGCAGACTAATGCAGCTGCCTTTAAATCTACTTGCCTTTGAACAGATTTCGTGTAAACTTGTGGCGATGGCTTTTGCTGGTGTGTCACATCGAAACACATGACATTTCAGAATTCTTGTGTCCTTGTCTCTTGCCACATAAGCAAAGTCTCTGCACAGACAAAACGAATTAACACGTTAGAAACAGTAGTACCTGCAAAACAGTAAATCCTGCTTTAATTTAACAAGTGTTACGTCTCAGCTGCCAGACAATAAAGCATGCCTTAGACAAAGCAAATCTACAAAATTAATAAACTGCATACCCTAAAACATAGCTAAGGTTTGATGCTTAACCTATACAATTAAAGAGCTCGTTACAGTTTCATAACACTGGCGATTCATTGAACTTACAACCTGTAATTCCAACTGCATTTGTAAATACACCAAAAAAATTTACTCAAATATTTTATTGAAGACAAAGGAGAGGAGAGAACTGCAGAATAAGACAAAAAAGAAAACATGCGAAGCTCTTAAATGATAGAAAAGCTGAGAAACAGCATACAGCATTAGGTAGAGAACAATGTATTTCAAAGGACTGTAAAAAGTGTTTAAAATATGCAGATAATAATTAGAGATCTGGTTGCATAAGGGAGATGTGAACCTGCTGAGCTTTGCTCACATTAATTGGCCTAAATTTCTGACCTTCTTTTTTCAAAAGTTAAATAAGGATGCCCTACAAAAGAGATAATTTGCACTGTACCAACCAGTCACCACAAGTTGAGTGCAGACACTGCACTCTCTGGTTTTGCACCTCTGCCTTTTCATGTCCTCTGAGCAGCCACCGCCCCATCCTACTTTGGGACCCTTGTGCTGTCTGCAGATTTCTTTGTGACTCTGCTTCTCTAGCAGAGTGGTGGTGAGTTGCTAACTGGAATTAGAACTGACCAGGGAAGCAGAAGCCCCCAGCAGCCTGCTACACCCGAAGCCCCTTTCACTGCCTTTCCTCTTTACATGTAACCAATTGCCAGCAATACCCTAACTGTTGAAGAAATTGGAGGGATATCCCATGTGGACAAAAAGAACCATAACGTCCCCCTTCCCTCCTAAACCATGTGATTTGTATATAGGAATATTTCAAAAAATATGTAAAGTCTGTAAATATCCCTAGCAGGGTTCAACTTAGCATGGATTGCCAAGTTCTTCATTCACTGTAGAAGCTAATTGAGTTGAAGATGTTTGTCCTGAAGTCACTGTGGAAAACCAGAGACTGTGGTTTAGTCCAGTGTAATAGTCCAGGAAGGTGCTGTCTATTAAGGAGGATGCCTGGAGGTTTCCTAGCTCCAGCTTCATGCTTGAGTACTTCAGCCACAATCCACAAGAGCCTCCCAGCAACTTCTTCCCTTGCACTGCACTGCAAGCTCACTGAGGCATTGAGTGTCCTGGAAAAAGATGGTGCTTCTTTGCTTCTCCGCACGTGTGCCAAGCCTTGCTTTAAAAGGGCTTCTTTCCTCCTAGCTGAATGGTTCAAAAGCAAAATGAAGATTCCCAGCTGGAATCACACACACGCCAAACTTGCTGGCAGTGACCATCGCTGCAGGCTAACAAAGATGCAGAGACAGGGAGCCTGCTGCACACACCTCACTGCTGGAACAAGCCTGTTCTTTCAGAGGGCAGATGTAAGAGCTGAAACCAGTGCTCACATTAACTTAAACAGCACTGAAAGTCATCTGTGGTACCATTAGTTGCATGGCTATTTATTACCATTTATGAGCATTAACCTCAAATCAGTAATACTCCTTTGAGGACACGTAAATGAGTGATTTATGTGTTCCTTAACAAGACGATCCCAGGAGCAGTAGCCTGTGCTGTTTTGCTGAATTGCTCATGCTGTGCAACCCACTTAACGAAGCAGCAACCTGCCCAGCCCCTGGAGCACTGTGCGGTACCAGGATTAGACAAAGCCATCACCTCTGAGGGGCTGCACAAACACAGATGATAACTCGCACCTTCTGGTAGCCAGAAAGCTATCGGAAACATATTGTTATTAAAAAACAAGATGGGGCAAAGCCACCAAAGCAAGTCACAGGGGCTTGGAAGATGTAATGCACTGCCAGCAACTCAAGTTTTAACAGCCTCAGAGACTGACTGTGACTGCCACAACCAACTACACAGGACACCAGGACAGGCAGGGCTCTGGCTCTGTGCCACCCAGCCCTTATGGGTTTTGCTGACCAGCCCCCATAGCCACGTGAAATCTCACCCTGCAGCGAGATTCCCTGAGGCCTAGAATCAGATGTGAGGATTTCAGGCCTTAAGGGAGTCTGTAAAGTAACACTACATGCATTTAGCCAGCACCTCACCTCCCTGTGAAACGCTCCAAGGATTGTAGAGATAAAAATCAGTTGAATGATGAAAATGGTGTTAAAGACTGAGTTCTGTCAGGATCAAAGACAAGATTTCAGTCACGATTAAACAACACTCACAACTATGCCCTGTAAGTTGGAAACACCTTAGGCGAGAGTATTTTCAGCAGGCCTTTAAAGGGAGAGGCATGGACTCAGGGCAGCCCGCTGAGCCTCACTTCTCTCACAAGCATAAATTCAGTTTTCTGACCAAAGGAGAGCCATGTGGAAGGAGGACAGCACTGGCACTTAATGAGCATGCCTGCTTTTCAGGCAGAGGCGACATTCCTCTGTCCCTGCAGGCCTAACAGCAGCCAAGGGACCAAGTCACCATAGTCATGGCGAGGGGCCCACCTCCCTCTCTGCTCCTGTTGTCCCTGTTAGAGGAGGATGACAGCAGTCCTGATGAGAGCTCTGCACTTGCCAAAGGGCAAATACTGCCCACAAAAATGTTCCTTTTAGTCAAAACGCATCGCTTTCATTTTCTGACAGAGCTGGTAGCAACCCCAGGTCACCTAACACTCTCCACCACGGATGTCTTGAAGAAGTGTTAATGCCTCTCTCCTGTTTGGCCTGTTAAGCCCCCTAAGCTGTGAGAAACATCTTTTCTTTGTCCTGTGAAATCTCACTCACACTCTGTCAACCTAAGGAAGTGCAAAAAGCAGCAGTTCCTGATGTGGGTACTGCCGGTGGGTGCTGGGATGGAGCTGCCAGGAGGGCCCTGGACCCCTCGGCTCAGCCAACGTGGCCTCAACACAAACACCTCTCACAAGCACCTCCCGACTCTGGCGTTTGGTCCTGCTGCTTCTGTAAATATTTCTGTGTGTAACAGCATGCATGTGCAAACAAGGCGGTATGAAATTACAGCACCGTTACAGCAGCGAATGAAACACCAGCTACTACATCAATTTTGACTGAGCTAATAAAGCCCGCAGAGCGGTGTTTCAGGCGCACACGCCAGTGTTTCACTTTAAGTACCTGAACAGCTTGAACAAAGTAAATCAGCTAATTACATATGGTAATTGTGAATATGCATAAACCTTTAGATGATCAGGGCCCACGTCTATAAATCTGCTGAGACAGAGGAGGAAATGTGAGTTCCTCGAAACTGGCGGCAGTGCATCATCCCCAGCCCTGCCAGCACCATCTGCTTTCAAGTCATCAATCAAAATTAGCTAGCAAGCCACCCTCTCCCATTTTGACAGCGTGCAAACAATACTTCCAATTTCCTTAATTCCTGAAGTCACCCCGATGCCACGCTCCCAGGAGCACCCCCACAGGGCAGGCCAGCAGCAGGCACCTGGAGAAGGCTGAGCAGGCTGGTGGCTCCTCCATCCCCAGCAGCAGCCTTGCTTCAGGCATTTCTGTGTGCAGGGACAACAAAGCTTTCCTGGCAAAGGGCATGGCTCTGAGCACTCCACAGCATCTGTCCCAGCATCATCAGTAACAGAATAAAACTTGGGAGAAGCCTTATTTCCTTACATAGGACCAGAAGGCAACTAACAATCTGCCCAGAGCCTCGAGTACCGAGCAAGCCCTAAGACTGCTCTCCGATGCTTCTTTTGCTTCAGGTCCCTTCTGGGTCGCTTACTCTTTCATTCTATGGCAGCTCACTTGAAGCTGATTAACATTTAAGTGAGATTTATGTGCAACCAGCCCCTTTGATAATGAAGAAGTGCCAAGTAACGTGTTTGTAATAGAAATTTATGGAAAAGGGCAAATGCCTCCTCTGACCGTTCTCCTGCCTTTACACCTTGCTGGGAGAACAAGGGAGAGAAGAAAATGAAAAGCCTTTATAAAACCCATCGCTGGATACAGATTACAGCACAGGATTAATAGATCACATCTCATCCAGCTGGAGTCTTACCCATCTCAAAAAGATGTGTGCACCTGTGAAATTTGTAGGCTTTGAACCACAGCTCCTGGTAAAATTCCCTTCAGCAAGGAGAACAGGGGAGTTTAATGGGAGAATAATGTATTTCATTGCAGCAAAAAGCTTTATATTTACTGAAAGTTTACAACACAAACACACCAGCTCTGTTGGTACAGGATTATAGAGAAGGAGACTGCATAGATTGGATTATGTTTTAATCACTTGCAAGTGTAGTACAAGATCCACCAGTATCTTTCAGGATACAGGAGCTGGGTGTAAATCAGTACTCTGGAAAAAAAGCCAGAAAACCAGAAAAGTAGGTGAGAAATTTATTTTGCTGCACAAGACTAATGGGCAAGACTGGCTCTGCTGAATAGTTAAAAAATACAGCAGAAATTTCTTAATTTTTCATAGAGTGCAGTGCTACCAAGAGACATTTTAAAAAGCAATTTAGAGAACTGCAAGGGCAATGTAAGGTGCTAAGTAGAAACGAATTTCATTTTTATTTGCTCTTTTACCCTCCTTAATTGTTGAATGTCTACAGTAATTGTCTGCAACTTAGATAGCCATACCTATTTAACACCTGGCTAGGCATCACTTAGATGCTTAACCCTGGATGAATATAATCACATTAAATGTGATTTATGCTAATGCTGTCCTGTCTGAGTGGCAGTCACGGCCATTTGCCATTATTACGCTGAAGTCCTAGGAGACATCCCAATTAGGTACGGCCTGAAAGAGCAGCACATCCTCCATTGCCTTCTCAATATAAATTTACTTTTCCAAAGGTGTGTAGAACTGCATTAACCCTTTTTTTTTCTCTTGTTGTTTAATAATAATAATAATAATAAAGCCAACAGCCTAGTCTTGAACCCTGAAATTTTTACTTGTATCAATCAAAATTGAGTGGTGTCTATTTTAAACAACTGTGTTAAAATGATACCTGTGCAAAAAATTTAAATTGCTTTGCAGATTTATGTATTACAAACTGTAACAAGAATCCTCAGAGCAGAAAATGATATTCTCTGGGCTTGGCTTAAAATTCATTCCAATTCACCCAAAAGAGCCTACAGAAAATGACTGTTGATTTCTATGTCCTGATGCACACCACACACGCACCCATGAGTGTGGGGCCACAAAGCACAAGATCACGCTCATTAGGTTTTTCTGTGACACACAAATATTCCAGTATCACGAACCACAGAGACGTTGAGGAGCAAGAAGCTGTGCAGTAATACATATGACAACAACTAGAAGGCTTCTGGATTAATGCTTTAAATCTTTTACCAAGACTGCTGTTTCACACAGGAGGAAGGGAAATGGTTTGTAACTGAAACAAGTGTGGGATGCTGCTCAGGCCAGTTGTTTTTAGCAGGCTCACATCAAGTAGTTTGCAATGTTGGGGAGAAAAATCCAAAGGCAAGAAACCAGAACTAGATGAAACAACATTCACACAAGCTGCAAAATCTCTTTGGAGAAGATTTACTGAGGACCTTTCAACTTGCATTTCACCTGCCAGATATCAGACACTGAATGAGACCATTGCTTTCCTTCCACTCCCTTCAAAGGAAACTCATAACCCTCTTCACCAATTAACTATCTCATCCACTGTGGAATAAAATCCTGCAGGAGAAGGAAAAAAAATCCCCACTCATGAGTCTTCTCCTTCCCATTTCCCCCAGACAGTCTCTCTGCATTTAACCACATATATTCCTCTCTAATCAATGATTAGAGTTGGAAAAATTGTGGGAGAAAAGGAATTTTCCCAAAGTTTCTGATAGTTGCTGGCAATCCTAAAAATGTACAAAAGCCGTGCAATTTCTCTTCACTCCAGCCTACAGAGCTCCTGTGCTGTTTGGCTGCTCCCCAGTTGCAACCTAGTATGGCAAGCTTCTCCACCATTACAGGCCCTGGGCATTCAGTTTTGGCCGAGGTAGTTAAGCAAGCAGAGACTTCTTATTTCAATACTCATACAACTTAAAAAAAAAAAAAAAGAAAAAAAGAAAAAAATGGGGTTTCCTTGAAGCAAAACATCAGTTCTGCACTTATTAAATTCTCCTCAAAGGGTCTGGCGCTGACAGAGTGTAGCTTGTTTTTCTAATTCATGCATAAAATGTGCAGTGCAAATTATCCCCTGCTGGAAGGCTGAGTTCGCTTCGTTCCTTGGTAACGTCACTCGCCAGCTCTCGAGGAGGAGCCGTGGCTACTTTGTGCGATACTCAGAGGCTTTCATCTGGCAGCCCTAAAACACACAGCCTGCCGCTTGCTCTTTGATGTCTTATCGTTGCCACTGTTCTGCGCCCTTCCAAGTCAGTTTGTTAAAACCCTCATGGAGCTGATATACGTCTGATACCCAGCTCGGCCCTCTGGAGCCCAGCGCTTCCAAGCCTGGAAGCATTTGCACGACTTTCACTCCGTTTTCTTTCTGGCACATTGAACCACACAAAGCTGCAGAAGCTGTTCCCCAAGATGTGTTCCCACATCTCCAGGCTGGCTGCCACCTCCTCTCGGTCAGGGCTCCCCTTAGACTTACTGCCACTGCCTCCCCAGCCAGAGGATGGCTCTGAGATGTTACAATCCCTTCTCTTTTTACTACCAAGGGCTGCGGAGGACCAGAGATTTACATAAACAGAGCCGTGCCAAGGTGCAACGTTATATATGAGCTCTCCAGATCCCTCAGCTGTGCCAACACAGGAGCAGCAACACACCTCGTAGAGCTACGATTCCTGTTCCATGCTGGTTTTCCTTCCCAACCTCACCTCACACTCAAACAGCTGAAGCACTGCCTTCATGGGCAAGGCGAGGAGGATTGCCTATCAGCTGTGCTCACCACCAAGGCTGCCCCGGAGACTCCATCTCATAGTGCTGGCAGCGTGCTGGTGAGGGCAAGCACCAGGGTGTCCATGCACCTCCACCAGAGCATGGAGGACCCCCATACCATGTGCCTGCAGGTGGCCACCAGTGTCCCACATTGGGCTCGGGGGGCAGGTGGGGCTCACTGCTACTCTCCTGCTGCTGGATAGACAGGGCAGGCTGGCAAGCAGCAGTTCAGGCATCCCCTGGTTTTTAAAACAAATGTAAATGAAGACAGAACTTCAGGGGTAGATCCTACGAAAACTGGTGGAGACAATGACTCTTGACATTGTATTTTATCTTTCAAGGTGATTTTTTTTAATTGCTTCACAGCGTTTATGAAATATGCATGGGCAGGGGGCTGCCTTCCGACCCCGTGCAGCGTGGCTCAGGGAAAGCACACAAATGAGGAAACTTGTCAGGCCCACTGCAGCTGCTGCTTCCCTTTTGTAGCAACACAAACTGTTGGTTTAAGTCCTTGGGACGGCTGGTCTATCATATTTCATGGATGCTGTATTTCCTTAAAATAGATGAACGTGTTGTTATGCCTATGAACCACCAAACAGCCTTTGTGCAATCGATCCTGTAAATTTGATTTTAACAAATTAGTACTTAGACATTTCTGACAATGCTTCCGTCTTCCAGATCTAATTGGAAGATGTAGGCCGCTGTTTACAGGGAATATTTAACGATTTTATAAAGAAATACATCAAGTTGAGACGCTCAAAGCAGCGCTGCGCATTTAAGCGAAGACGGCAGACTCCACCAGAGCAGCTAATGTCTCCACTGAGAATCGTTTTATAAGCGATGCTCACTGGTTCCCCTTGCTCTTTGTTATGCAGACAGAGAACACCGCAGTCATGCACAGACACTACCCCCGAATCTGCTTGCAGCACACTTCTGCCCGTGTTCGTCCGGGAGGATGCTCGCTTCCCGCATGCATGAAGCCTGCATTAGATTGCAAAGCCATCATCAGGAAAGTTCAAACATTTCCCTAGGCCAGCGCTGCCTGAAGAACTGATTAAAAACCAGCCAAGCCTGGAAAGCGTCCTCATTACATTCCACAAAGCAAACCTGAGCAACCGCTTGCATCTCTAAACCACTCTTCCTCCACCCGGTCCCAGCATCAAGTCTTTGCAATTTAGAAGGGCAAATAAAACCCACATCTCATCCGTGGGATACGATTCCAGCAGCAGGAGACTTTGGCGTGGCTGCAGCCCTTGTGCTGCAAAGCACGGGACTACAATGCCTCGCTGTGTGCGCTCCCACACACGGGCAGCATTGTCCGGGGTCCCAAACGGTCCCTTTGTATGGCCGAACAAACCCAACGCACCGGTGAGAACTTTTCGTCCCGCTCAAAGGACGAGCGAGCAGCCCAGCTGCAACCAAAACGAATGCAAAAAATGGGAAATAAGGGATCAACATTTCCAGCTGCCACTATAATTAGCTCCTCTAGCCCCCTGCTCTTAACATCACACTTTTTAAAAATGAAAGATGGTATTTTAATATAACTTTTCTGCATTTCAGATTACAGAGAACAGCAATATCTACACCAGAAGCCAACATCACAACCCTCTGTATTGCATGGCTTTAAACTGTGCTAAAACTTGAGGGTCTGGGTCCTGGAAAAGAAAGAAATAGTCAATTCAACTCGGCAGTGCAGTTAATAGCAAGCTGAGAAGGTGACAGACACGTGAATTCACCTGGCTGAACTTTAGCTTCTGTAGGACAGTGTTCACAAGCAAACTGATACAAGCACTGTTTGGTGCATGCCAGGAGGATAAACAGAGAAAAATGGGAAAATGAAAATCATTTACCTCTCTCTGAATCCAGGAAAGCATGAAGAAAGAGAAAGAGCAAGTTAGAAAGCACTCACACAGACAGATCTCCAGCATACGATGAGACAGGGTGGCTGTAAAGTGCTGTACATTTCGTATTCACTACTTGTTTGTAGCACAGCGTATCCAAGTGTCCTGCAACTATTTCCTTCCAGCGCTTATTTTGGTTGAATCCTGTTGCTCTGAAGTTCGTATTTTTGGAAACATGCAATGAAGCCAACAGGCATCAGCTGAATTTAGAGAGGCAGCACAGACATATCAACACGGGGAGGTAATGAAGCTTAAAATACCACACACAAACAGGGGAAGTAGTACGCGGTAAGCAAAAATGGACTGACAAAGTGCACAAACCCTCCTTCTTCTAAAATAACTCTACTTAGAGCAGACACTGACAAAACAAACAATTGTTCAGGCTGTGAAAACCTTACAGTTGTTTAAACTGCAGGAGCATATAGATCTGCATGAGCACGTTGAGTGCCTTTTCCACAAGCTCCTGCTCTGAGGTCACTCGGGCTGCCCCAGAAGGCACACGCTGCAGAAGTCACAGCCTGGGGAACCACCTCGCACAGGCACTGAGCTGACGGCAGGAGCACAAAATCCCTGCACGCCTTCATTCCTGAGGAACTCAGGACTGTGCAGACACCAACACTTTGTATACCCCTTCCTAAAGATGGGCAGGACAGGGCCAGGACTGTGTCCTTGTAGGGGTGCCACGTGCAGAAAGCAGCTGTTTTCACCTGACATTTCCACAAAGCTAGGTGGGTTGCTGCCTGCTTCTCCCCACCTCTCCCTGAGAACAGGACAGAGCTTCCTGCGACGCACAGTGCCACTGCATAGATAACAACTTTAGCCTGTGGAGGTGGGAGCTGCTTTCTGCTCCTCTAGACGTCAGGGAAAGCCAGGCTGAGGAGCCACATTCTGCAAAGCACAACCATGTATCCAGCTTTCCAACAGGTCCTCGCAAACAAGTCTCCATGGGCTATGCAGTCCTGCCCTCCACCCCCATGCACCACAGACCTCAGGTCTTTTAAGGACTCATCTGAGCAAGATTCACGCAAAGCACAAGAACTGTGGGACTCTACATCACCCTGGTTAGTTCTGCCTCTGAGAAACGAGTAGTGGAGTGGAAAAGTCACCCCGCGTACTTAAGGGTAGGATTAGAGACAGAACACGCTGAAGGGAAGGGATCCAATTCCCATTAGACATCTCACTTTAGCAAGCTTGTGAAGCTTACACGGGTATCTGTTGCTTAGAAATGGCTTAGGGAGTAGATCTGGAATAAACAGAGGCTTTCTAAGCCAGGTTTTAAGTAAATGTGCATATGGTTAACGAATGCGCCCATCCAACATGGGGGTGCGAGCACACATGGGTGCATATGTCCAGAGCTGGAGGTTTAATTGCAGGATACGACTCCACGAGCCTTCTGCACAGCTTGCTGTGGCACTTATATAATGTTTAAAGGAACTGTTGGATTTGATTTTAAAGCCACATTTTAAAAAGACGAGAAACACCCTTTAAATGTCATAGCCTGGAATTTAAAACTTCAGGCTTACAACAAGCACACAGAAGTCTGCTTCAGCAATGACTTGAGACGAGCCAGTGGCAATACCTATGCAAAAAGGACCTCTACAGATCCCATCTTCTGCACCTGGCAAATCTCAAACTATAAAGCATGAAGTTCTACTAAGATTTCATATTCATGCCTCAGAAACAAAGCACACGCATTCGTGTCCTTTAAAGCTAATGTTTTATATCATAAATGAAGCATTCAGTACATCTGAGTACTGAAGCAGTTTATCCTTGTTTTTGCCTAAAGAACAAATCCATTTTACCAATGTAGTACCCAGATTGCTTGAGAAAAACAAATACACTCGATCTCCTTAGATACCCCAGAACAAAATTTGTTAAAAAACAAACAAAAAGCTTGTCTGGTGCAGTTCCTAATGCTTGACCTTAAGAACTGTTGAAACTCTAGATGTTCCAATTCTCACCCTCCCTCACCTAAGTTTATTTCCATTATTTTACTCACTTCTGTCATCACAACGGCGAACACAGGTAGCTGACAGAAGTAACATCCTTGACAAAAGGATTCTGACTTACTGCTTAGATCATGAATATCCCCCAGTTTTACCAGGACAGCACAGCAACATCCACAAATCCTAGTACGTTAACTCTCTCCCCAGATCAGTTTCTTCTCATTCCTTAATATTTTCTTTCTTCATGTGCAGGACCTGGTTTCTGATCTCTCTATTTAAGAACAAATCCAGGCTTCATTTTTCTCCTGGACTCATTCATTCCGTTTTGTGCAGAGGGCCAAGGTGCCAGTACAAAGAAAGGCAGCAACTCCTTGAGCTGCTGGCATACAGTTGCTGTTAGAACACAATGCAGCCCTGACCTATTTTCCTTGTCAAAAGAGTACAGAGGCTGCTCCTGAGAGGAGCTGATGACAAATTGCTCTATAAAGGCTTGATTCAGGCATTTAAATAATTGTTATGGTTACTTTTTGATCCTGTAATGGATTTTTTTTTCTATTTATAGACTCCTTCATCTTAGTATTACTGATTTCAGCATAAGCAGAGTAGTGGTGTGCTTTCCATTGTCCAAAACACTCCACAGCGTGGCTAGTGAAAGCAGCCAAGCTGGACACAAGATCCATATTTATGAACGTAGCAGACATTCCCAGAAATGGTACGGTGGAAGCACGGGCCGTAGTCCGGTTGTAAAGAAGAAATAATACGGGGCCCTCTACTCTGCTTCTTTCCAGGTGGTGAACTTGGGAGTTCCCCCTTTTTGACATCCAGTGGTGACCAGTGGAGATGTCCTCAACCAAAACCCCACTCACACCTTCGCTCCAGCTCCACAGGCTTTCAGCTGGGCTGGAAAGGATTTCACCAGGCTGCCAGCATGCAATAGACCAAGAGGTTAAAAGTAGATCTCTGTACTGTGAATACTGAAAGCTTTTTGAGCACAGACAGCCCTGATTCTTTATCTCAATGTCAACTTGAAAATACAAATAAAAAAAGAGTATGATTTGTACTTTCCAGGAGAATAGAGTCAATGTTTCCAAGCAGTATGCGCAGCAGAACAGGGATCATCATCTCCACATGTTAATCACTGGCTTTATATGAAGTGGACATGGAGTGATTACCTCTCCCAACAAAGCTTTACATTGGAAATATCTTCCAGCAGTTTAGACACAATGTACTAGGGAATGGAAAAAAGAACTAGAAGAAGTTATGCCTTGGATCTAGCAGGTTTTGAATGTAGTACAGTTAAACACAAGCCATGACCTGCTGGTGCAGACTCTCGAAGGGAAATCTATTAATTTTCCCGTCACTGTGCAATATGCACTTGTACAGAACAAGCACATCACAGCTGCAAGTGCAGACAAACAAAACAATAAAAAAACAAAAAACCAGAGAAGGAAATTCAGGAAGGTGAGAAAAACACAAGCAGTCAGGCTGCCGGACTTCCCCAGGCAGCGAATGGGGCTCCGGCTGTGGGATTCTCACACATCCAGCAGGGCTGCATCCCGCTTTTAATCAGTTAATTACAGCTTCCAAATTAATCCAGTAGCTCTTCACAGAGTGCCTTGTAATTAATGAATTAATTTCATACAGAAGACTACTTGCCTGTGTTCCTTTCATATTCCAGTAGCTCAAATACAGTTGAATCATTTACCTTTAAAATAAAAAAAGGAAAAAAAAAAAAAAAAGAACAAAATGCACCCCAAGGATAGAAAGCAGCCATGGAAAGTTTTCAGTTTCCTGGCAGATTTTATTGATGGCTCTAAGTGCCAGAAATGCCATGAGAGCAGCTGTGCAAGTTCCTCAGTGCAGCGCTCTATATATTCTTTTCCAAGCTGACTGAGTTAAAAGGGGTCAAGCCAGAGCCTGCCTATATTGGGAAGATGATACCTAGAAAATACTGCCAGGGCTGCTATGCAGCATTTGAGATTCATTTCTGAGGGGAAAAGGCCAAGTCCTGTGCGGAAAACAGCCTGTTACCTCCCAGCCTGCGGGGATGTGAGCAAGGAGCATCCCTGCCAGGGACAGCCCCCAGGGGATGCTTCCTCCCCGGGAAGGAGGTGATGATCTCTGCCAGGCCCATTTATTCTGGGTTGTTTTCTGACTTCCAAGCACATTGCAGTTATGCCAGGGTCGCCTACTTCCCCCAATCACCCCCCTTCATCCTCTCTCCTTTCGCAGAGCGAACAGCACAATGTGTCCTTGTCCTCGCCCCTGTCCCAGGAGAGCAGAAGTGCATCAACCCACAGCCTCTGTGGAGTCTCCTACTTCAACAAAGCAGAGCCACTGTGCAATGGAAAATAAACCGCAGCGAGAAACTTGGCAGGTTTTGCTCTTGCTGGCACCTCTGGCAAGTTACTAAAGAAGCAGGGTAACGCTGCTCTGCTCGAGTAATGCTTTGATGGTCACTGTGCTGCACGTGAGAGCATTAGGAGCCTCCCTCCCTGTGCCCGGCAGGTGAATTTAAACACAGCCTGGCCACCTGGGTGTCTGACACACTCAGCTAACAGGGTGAAGAGGTTAGCATTTGACACATCTTCATTCCCGTAGCTTCCCCCGGAGTCTGGCTGACTGCAGCTCCCCCAGTTATCTTGTTTGAGCAGATCAGAAGGAAACCAGGCTGCCACATGTCGCCTACACCACGCGCAAGTGCAGGGGTCTGCCCTCTGACCTCCACAGCCCTCAGACATCTCCACGTGGGGCTACACAAGGCACAATCTGCTCTGGCCATCTCTCAGTGATAATGACTAACTGAATTTTCTTTGCTTTCAATTACTGGAAGATTTTATTTCCAGGCACATTTTACTTGGTTAAAAACACTGATGCGTGGCACCTTATTTACAGCTGTAAGTCCCCGCCCAGGAGTACCCTCTGAGGCCCTGCTCTGGTTTTCTAATTTGTAATTACAAAGTGTAGGAGCACTTTATGCAGCAAAATGTTTACGTAAAATGTACTTACACCTCAATATCATAACATGATCAAATAAACGACCTTCATTTCCATGCAGCTGAAGTTCCTCTGTTGCTTAGAGGGTGATTATGTTCTTCCGCCTATGTATGCCATTAGAAAAATATATTTGTTTTCGCTGAATGTAAAATGTAAAAGCTTACAGTATTCTAAGGGTTCAGTAGCTCCTTAACCTTTTTTTTTTTTTTTTTGTAAATGATCCTTAGGCTTTCTGTCTTCCAAAAAGTATCAGACTATTCCAACAAGCTGTGGCCTTGTGTTTCTGGGCCCCTCTCACCACCAGCACGGAGACTGAGCTGAAGCACAGCCCAGCCCTACAGCAGAAAGTCCCTGTTCACCGTGGGCCAGATTGTGCCATCAATTTTTAAGCAATTCACTACTGGTAGGAAAGAAGGTTTCTGCTTAAAAATTGATGGCTTGATCTAGCCTTCTGCTGCTAATCATATATTATGAAGACTGCAATAACCTAGTCGGGTTCTATTTTTAAAAGAAAAAGAAAATACGAGGCAGCTTGCCACATCAAATGAACCCACGTTTTGTAATGGCTGAACTCTGCTCTTATGACCAGAGGCTCTGAATCTGTAAGTCCCACTGATGGTTTGGGTGCTAGACATTACATTGGCATCTGACAGGCAAGATGGGTCCTTGTTACTCCTCAAGCCCAGACCAAAAATAAGCACGGAGCAACCCCAGGTTACTTCACCACATCTTCAGGGCTTCCCTCACCTGTGCACAGCGACTGACGCCCTGAGATGAAAGAGATGCTGCCCTTACAGACCCCTGAAGCTCACGGATACCCCGGGCACTCGCTCACCTGATGTAAGCCTACATTGAAGGGCTTTCCTTACCCGCTGCAGACCACTGCTTTCCCTCTCCTTGGGAAACGTTATGCTTGGCTTGTTAGGAACCTGGCAGCATGAAAAGAACTTTGAACAGCAGGTCAGTGTTCCCAGTGATTCCCTGTTTTAATTTTTTATAGAATTACTGAATTCAGCCAAAAAGATATTGCAGCACATCAGTTTGGAAACTTGATAAAACACATAGAGAAGAATTTAATATTAAATCAAAATACTGTAAGAAAAATGGGTATTTTTTTTTTTTGGCAGACACCAAACCAAATGCAGTGACATGCCACTTATTTTCTAAAACAAGGACATGAAGCTGAGCACTTATTACTGAATTGATATTCCCTGATTTAAGTTTTTGACCTGGATTAACTTCACCCAGAGAATGAGGGCATTTCAACCTATCTCAAACTCCACTGGAGCAAAACCTGCACTCGATTGCTAATTAAAGGCCTAGAGAGCATTGAATCAATATTAGCGCTCCTATCAATTAGATCAGAGTGGTGTCCACAGTAACACAGACTTTTCACGTCATGAAACACAGGAAAGTCTGCACGGCAAACCACAACGGCCTGCTGCACAGGACACCCAACAGACTGTCCCAGTGCAGAGGCATCCAACAGACACGCCGCTTCCTCACCCAAAATACTAACTCACACCGTCTGTATTTCAGCTGAGTGGTGTTTAAAATAACTTCATACAGAGAGTCTTGAAACGATTTATATACATCCACTCTTGTAAAAGGGAAAACTAATCTGTACTTTAACAAATCTAACTTGCATTACATAAGAAAGCCACACTATCTTTCTTCTAAATCCTCATGAAAATAAACAAGCCATTTTTTACTGAGAAATGCTCCAGGGCTAAATAACATCCTTCTCCTCACTCACAAGTTGTTATATTTACATTAACTGTGAGGCAACAGCTACACAACCGTAATTAAAGCCATGGTTTTAAGAGATTAAACAGTTCATATATTTCACTAATAAATATCAAGACTTCACAGTGTTCAGTATCCTTTAAGGAAGCAAAGCCTACTGCCCAGAACAGGGAGCGCAACAAAGCTCTGTAAGGTGTGAGAGACCTAATTTAAGAGTGAAGCTGCTGAGTTTAAAGAAAAAGATTAATGTGCTTGTCTCTCTTCCCTCCCCTCTGCACCCAACGTAACGAGGATTCAAAGCTATATATCAATTAACAAATCAATGAAATTTCTCCTGCTGCAAATTCTTTATGAATACAGATAGGATTAAGCAAGCCCAGAGACCTCAAGGCAATACATTACATTTAAATCACGAAGTTTCCTCGTCTGTCAAAAGAGCCATTAACCATTTCACTTCAACTACACATATTTTTACATGCATGTATCCCTACACACAGTGTGACACTTCTGCCTGCAAAATGTTTAATTCTTTTGGACTGCCACAGATCGAATGATGCCCATTGACAAGTATGGGCTGAAGGAAGAAAGCCCAGACTAGCTGGCTAGAAGTTATCTGGGAATGACACAAAAATCATTATGTACACACTGAATGTTTGAGTTAAAACAGAGAGGTTTCTTCTTTTTCAGTACACAAGGTTCTTGCTATTCACAACTACAGCACCTATTTGCCCATTAATGCAACATTAGCAGTGAAAACAAATCATGATTATCCTCTACAGACTCCAGCTGGTCAATATGCATCCAGTAACTGCAGCTGGCTCAGGAACAATTAATTTTGAACTGAATACAGACCCCCCCAAGCCCCTTAAACATCAAGGTCCATTACTTACTGCTTACTGCTCAAATGAGCGCATCTGAAGGGAGAGCAGCATCAAACACTCACTGCTTTCCACACAGCCCAGCATTTCTGCTACAGCGCTCTCCCAAAGGCTGTTAAGCGGCAGCTCTTGGAGAAAAGAGATCTGACTTGCCTTTGTCACACCAGGAGCCGCAATTTGCCTCGCAGGCATCCACACAGAGGCTTTAGGCTAATGGACCACGGCTTTGAAAATACAGCTAGAGACAAAGGCTCCTACCAACATGAGACTGTTGTCTGTGAGGGGGTGGGGATAGGGATGGGGCATGAGGATTTTTCCTGCCACTTTCTAAGTTTCTTACCTTGTTCTTGCAGCGAGCAGGAGTGTAACTCCAGGCAGGTGGCACGCCAACACCCAACGCAACGCTCTGCCCGCAGCGTGCGTCCCGGCACCAGATGATGCACGCCACGCACAGGCTCTCCATCAGTGGGGGCTGACTGCCCCCGAGCACAGCAGCTCATTCATTTTGCAGCGAGCACCACACACCACACAGGCTCCCCCTCTCCTGACAGACTGGGCGCGCTTCTGTTCGCCTGCTCCAGCTGCGAGCCGGCGGCGCTTCCCCCAAAGGGCTCTGCTCTTCTTCTCCCTTCCCGTTGGCTTTACCATGGGCTCCGAGTGGCTGGAGAAGCCCCTCTCCACCCCCTGCACCACGTTTCCAGCCCGTGAACTTGCCAGGCGATGTGCTCTGACAGCAGAGATCTTCTGCGGGATGCCGAGGTGTGCAGGGACTCTTCCCCCGCAGTTTCCCCGACCCCGTGCAGCGTGTTCACAACGTGACTGCAACCGGCTGCGACGGGGAAAGTCTCTTGAACAGGCTGCCGAGATGTACTGCCAAACCCGAGGAGTCAGGCAGAAGTACAACCGTGTTTACTCCAGTGGAATTACACCTGCTCATGCTCGGAGTGGGATTGATCCCTGAGCCGTAAAAACAAACACGCCAAATAATTTGATTTCCCGAACTGCCACATGCGGCAATAGGAAATCTAATTTAGAGGGGCTGCTTTGCTCTAAAGGTGACAGGAAAACCAGCCTCCTGCAGCTCCCATTTTTATTCTCTTTTGGGAAACCTCAGAGAGAAAAGTGGGTGCCTCTGGGTGCCGGGGGGACGAATGGCTGAACACGAGTGCCAGCAGGGCAAGGAACACAACCAGGGGTGTTCCCCCCCGCAGATAGAAGGGTGAAAAGCATCCAAGGACGGCTTGCTGGCAGGTGCTCCTTCCAGCCACCCGGATCTTTCTGGAGCAGGATGTTTGTTCACAGCCTAAAAATACCCTGAGAGTCTACAGAGGTTCCTTCCTTCCTTCCTGTGTGCCATCAACAAGGTTTGGCAGGCTGAATTATGCAACCTGTGCCATCCCGAAAGCTTTCTGTTGATTTCCGTGGGAATAACAGGTTGGAATTTAATAAACAAAGCTGTCAATGCTGCCTACGAAGAAACAGATCCAGCGCTTTCTTTCTTGGACGTGCTGGATGCCCAGCACTAGCAAGAATTCAAGACCATATAATAATGTTGACTCTTTCAGCATAGCTCATTTAAGCTTGAAAATGACGACAATTAACCTGACAGCGATAAGAACTGCCCTCTCTCTCTGCTGCTGTTCCCCTCCTTCACTCTCAGCAAGTACAGCACTTACAGGCCATGGTGGTTTTCCAGCTGGCCAAACGACAGCGCTTGTGAGAACAACGTTAGACACCAACTTGAAAGGCTCCTAAGGAGAGAAGCCAAACTTTGCTGTTTTAATATGCTGAAACAGTTTGTGGGAGAGAACCACTGTTCCTTGAACACTGGAAATGTGTAAAAATTAGCCTAATGAAACATCCCAGGTTTCAACTTTCTAGCTGGCTATCCAGTAAATGAACTGGGACCGAATTCTAATCCCTTGTTGGTTTTGTTATTTTGGTACACGATACTTGTGGTCTGTGCACCTTTGAGTAAAGATATGGCTGGGTAGGAGCATGCTGGCTCCACTACTGAGCCCTGCTGTCAGCCTTTCAGCTTCCCTTCCCCTACCCCACGCTCTCTGCTCTACGTTTGTGCCTTCTAGTTACAGAAAGAGCAATGGGTTTACCTCTGCCGTCAGCAAGAGGAAAATCTCCCAGGGCTTGGCCAGCCGGCAGTTCCCAAAAATGAGAAAGCAATTTGGGCCCAGCATCTTCCATTTTGTGCACATACAACTTGCTTAGGAACCACAGCCATAATTCATACTCACAGCTCTGGCAAAACTTAACTTTGCCAGTCCTCAGCCCAACCCAAAATTGTGCAGTGGCTAACCTTGGACATGCATTTAAAATTCTGTATACAGGCTATATCTAGGGAGCTATCACAAACACTTCTAGCACAAACTGCACCAAGTCCAGTTCCCCAGTGCCAGCCAGAGGTGGGAGCTCACACCCGAACCCCTCATCAGGAAGCGGGAGGGCTGTCAGTGGTGCACTTTCCCTACAGGCAGCAGAAAAATTGAGCTTGCAGGACAAAATGGGCCAACATGTTCCCCACTGCCAAGCCCTGACAAGGTGAACACTTCCCAGGAGAGCTCTCAGCACCCAACAAGTTCAACTCCTGCACTGATAGATGTGCTGAATTCAAGGCAGCAGGGATGTTTTGGGGCCTGCCTGGTATGTGAACTCAACACATGTCGTTCCAGCCTCTCCCAGCTATCACGTGCCCCCTTTCCTGGGTCTCCAGCTGGGTTATATATCCCCAGGCTGCTCTGTTCCTCACTGGAGATAAGGTTCAGCCAAGCTAACAGTGAGGGAATGGATATTTAACAGGGAAGAATCTGGGCAGGTCTCCATGCACTTGGTGCTGAGCCCAGCTCCCCGGTTAAACTGGCAGAGAACAGCAGGGCAACCGAGCAAACGAACCTAGCTTATGCTGTAGGCACGGGGATGGGAGCACATCCTCCCCAGATTCATCAAATATTCCTCTTGCACAGCCAGAAGCTGATTTAACTCGGAGCAAAACACCACACATCCCAACACACAGCCCTGTAATGCCAGCAGAGCCGTGGCTGGGCTACAGAAAGGTGAACACCACCAGCAGCCGAGATCCTCGCTGCACCCACCCTGGAGGTACTGGCAGATCTTCAGAAGACTGTGGATTGAAGAAGTGGATTTGGGGAGTGTTGCTGAAACACACGGATGCAAATCCAAAGCATGGTGGATCTGGAGTCCCATTCTTGCACATCCTCTCTATCTAGTTTCATCACAAATTATCAAGAAGCCACAGCACTGCCAAATCTTCTGATTTATCTGAAATTTCATATTATTTTCAAAAAGAGCAGGGAGAAAGTGAGGGAACATTTCATAAAGTTTAAATCCTGGATTCGGACAGGGATCTAAGAATCTCCATACACACTGCAGAACACACTTCCAGCATCTGTGGATGGGTGAGGGAAGTTTGAAATCCTACCTTTACCCCTAAAGGTTCTAATGTGACAAAATGATTACCATTTCTGAACGCCTCAGTTGGCAATATCCCATAAGGGCTTTGTTTGCTTTTTTACACTCAGCCCCCTGAAGCCATGTACGTACTTCAGAAATGAATAGAGGCCACGAGCAAGCGTTCAGTTTGCTTTGCCTAATTCATCTCATTATGCTGCTGTTGGAAGTTGAGCGATAGCAGAGATTAAAAGCAATTTTCCTAATTAAATACACACGGTGCCAAAAAAAAAATCTTTCTTAGTGCATCTGTTCTTGTGGGTTTGGGTACTTTTTATATCAAATGTGTATCTACATTTTGGAGACATACACGTAAGGTTTATTTAGACTCTTCAGACTGCACCAAAAGGAACAGGCAGAAGATAAAACTTCTCAAGCAATAAAGGCTGATGATACACAGCTACAAAGCAAAAGCAATTCAATATATCCATAGCTAACTGACCTAGACCTGCTATTGGCTTGCCCAAAGACCTACACCATTAAGAGACTGTCTGCAAATGCAGAGGAAAGGCCATAAGGACCCAGGTAGACCCTTCCAGTTGGAGCTACTGAAAAATTATTCCTCAAGTAATCTACAATTCCTCTTTATGCATCTTCTTGCCAAACACAGCATCACCCCAAACACGGCCGTGTATCAGTAACAGGCATCCCAGAACAAAGGCAAGCTCAATATCACAGGAGCTTGGCTAAAACAGAAAAAATCACTGACTTCAGCCACGATAAACATAAAGTCAGCAGGATACCAGGTCAGGTACTGATGCCAGCCATCCTTCCTGACCTTGCAGACCTCAAACTCCTTTGTACTCTTTTTAAGATTCATCGTTTGCTGCTTTCTTTTTCACCAGTTATTTTCGGCTATTACAAGAACCACCCTAGCCCTGCTGGGGAATAACAGCTGAACTATCCTGCTGCTCCCCGAGGTCTTACACGATTGTACTCAGCAATGCCCAGGGTTTCCAGCCCTGCACCTGTAAGTTATGGACTAACCCAACCCATGCTGAAGGTAATGAAAGACTTCCCATTAATTAAAAGGGGAATTTGGTCAGACCCAGAGGGCACAAGAGCCTACTTCTAGCCAGCTTTGAAATTTGTCACAGTGCAGAAAGGAGAACTTCAAGCAATAAATTTTAGAGGCAATTGAGTTCTGTATTTAATGCATCATTCAAATTATAAATTTAACTTATTTTTACAGCATTAAGTTGAATTAAGATGAATAGCATTTATGTGAGATATGAAAGATATAATGCACAGATTTTTCAGTGTCATCAAATTTTCAGTGTCATCAAGCACAAGTTTCTTCCTGCAAAACTACAGACGTTCACGTAACACTTAACACAAAACCAAGTCAGTCAGTAAAAAAAAAAACCCTAAACGTTTAAGACACGTGAAGCATCTGTTGAAAAAAAAATCTTTCAGTTTACTCAAATTAGTGTTTAAGTTTCTGCTAATCAATTTGCACATATCAAAGAGACTTCAGGAGGCTACCTGTCTCCATGGCCGGAGGGCGAACTGTGCTGAATACCACAGCCAAACAAAGGCCCTTCCCCTGTGGAGCCAACATCAGGAACCAAGCCAACGCATCGCTCGCAGAATTATGAGCCTGGAGTGAAAACGGTTTCTAAGCACACATAATGGTTAAGGCTGTACACGCTCTGATTTCCATAAAGACATCCTGCATATAAATATTTGAATCTTAATCATCTAGTAGTGAACAGGGAAAGGGATCCTGAGGCAGACACAGCATTTAAATAATTGAAGTGGGGAGCTGAGAGCAAGCTCATCCCCTTGTGTTTTAGAGGCATGTTCCAAATGACTAGAGCGGTGCACTTCAGTCAAGTTTGTGACAGAGCTCAGAGAGAGACAGCACAACCCTGAGAGCTTATTTTACTCTAGCACATGTTGAATTTCAGAAGACCTTCAGTGGTTTACAAATACACAGGCATCTCACAAGTGCCCTTGATATCAGAGTATAACACTGATGCAAAGTGTTTACGTAGGTTGGATGTAAATATTTACACGGTGAAGGCACATATAGAAACATCCCATCTATAACTCTCCAGCACCGCACATGAACTGCCTGAGGAGAAGGAAAAACAAGAGATGGATCATTTTCTGGCTGCACTTTTGCTTTTTAATTTGCTGTATTAGCAAGTCATGAATGCCCCACATTTCATTAAGTAGTGTAACACAGAGATAATCAAATTAAACCCTTTCTACTGCCCAGGAAGTTTTCTCCTCTGAATTACTTTACCAGAAATGACTTGCCCAGTCCAGTAATCATTTGTAGGAAGTCAAGTTTTTGCCTACCACACAAAACAATGAGCGAAGTAAATATGTCTTACAAAACGTTGACCTTTCCAAATAAGCTCCCGCATGACAGAGCGTCTGTTACTGCTCACACAGACATGCTGTAATCAAGGTAACTGGGAGCTGTGTCGGGCATTTCAGCCAGCATGGGGCTTTTAAGTATTCTTAGCATGATTTTTCTTTAAACACTGCTTGTTTCTTTGGTGACCTGTGCTCTCTGTGCCTTTTCTGGTCAGGTTTTCACATGCCCATCTTATTGGTAACTGAACAGCTTCAGAGGGAGGATGCTATTTTTTAGTGCAGTCTCTGCATGCGCAACTGATTGCACGTGCACCCATGTGCATGACAAGGCAAAGTAAATAAATTAATTTGAAATCACCTTTCATTGGCACTTAAGACCCAAGCTTCTAGTTGGTGTTGAAAACAAGGGGGCTTGCAGAGAGCTTGGGAGTGGGACATTTGCTGTCCCAGCAGGAAAGCAGCTGCCTTTTGCATCACTTGCATCAGTGTTTTGCCATGAAGTTAAAGCAGGTAAATACAGGAGCTCAGCCTGCATGCAGCACCTGTTTGATTAACATACAGTGGAAAGAATAACAGAAGCATCAGATTTCTACCCTACAACAGCAGACAGTAGCTCTCCTGTGCCACAGACACTTTTCACAGGCAGTCCAGCTATTATCAAGGGACCTGAGAATTTGAGTGGCTATCACACAGATTACCCTAGTTGTATCCTAAATCCTTTAACAGCTGGATTCCCAGGGAGTGTACGGAGATTTTCTAGCACAAATCTGTACAAACACACTAAGCCTTACTAAGTCATTATGCCATCTTTTCTACTAATTGAGATAACCCGGCAGCATCACTGTGGTTATTTGTAGTCCAGGCTCAGATATACAATTTGACTTAACTGTGAGAAAGAATCCCCTGTTGTCACATGTAATCATTTTTCATCCCATTAGTGGAACTGGGCAGAAGGGATATTAGAGATGCTGCCCTAACGTGGTGTAAACCACTACTGATACAAAACCATACATTAGAGGAAAACTAGAGATGCTTATTTCAAGTTAGTATGGCCCTGTTTCAACTCACCTTCAACGTACTATGTCTTTTAGGCTAAAACTCTGAAACTAAAACACACCACTTTTGTTAACCAAAATAAGAATGCACACATACAGCTTTTTGCACCCACTTAACCACATTTCTTTGAAAATACATTTCTCCCTTCACAGCTGCAGTGTTTCATTACTCCTTACTACACACTGCACCTGCAAATGGGCATGTCAGGCCTTATGGGCATGAACTGAAGTTTTGTACAGAAAATCATCTAAACTATTGTTTAGTGAGAGGAAAATGCTATCAAAATATATCAAAAAGGATATTCAGGTACAATTGGCTTAGGGAAAAGGAGAAAAGAAGAGATTACTTACAAAAGCCAGCAAAGTATATGGGTGAGAAAAGCCAGAGCAAGCCTTTTCCCCTGTGTAATCCCTCACCTGTGCCCTATTACCTGATTCCTAACTGCACGCTTTGTCCTCATTCCAAGGTTACAAGGCCCGAGGGGAATAGGCAATATTGATTCACGGCATCTCTGAGTTTGAAGAGTTCAGCTGGAATTACACGTGCTTTGAAGGGTGTTATCTCCTTAGAAGAGCAGGTGCATGCACCATCTCGGTTTTAATTTATTTTATTTTCAGCTTTTCTTGACCATGTCTCTTTATGCGGAAGAGAAAGTTTATTACTTGTTATCTCGCCCAGCTCGATAAGCTTCTCACACAGAATTGGAGAAAGGCTCGACCTCAGAGCACATTCAGGGTTTCAATCACCACCTTAAAGGGAAGGCAAATCTAAAAGGCCTTCAACACCTCCCTGAACAATGCAATTATAAGTCACACTACATCACCGAAGCCTGATGTTGTGTTGCTTGTACACAGAATATTTTCTGAAAGGGGGAATGATAAATTACAGATACCCCAGGCACACTAAACTTATCTTTATTGTACACACTTAGCTTTAAATTACCTAATTAAGGCCAGGTATCCCTCCCCAAATCTGATGCCTATATGATAGATGTGCAGTGGGGTTCAAGACAGGTAGTTCATGTAAATACACAGTCTCAGCCAGGAAATAGGGGTTATAACTCCACGAGACAGCCACCCTACCTGCTGCACAGCCTCCAGATTCCCCACCCTCCCCCTCCTCTCCTCTAACAAACCAATTCTTTTGCCAAGCCTTTCTTCATCCCTCTTACCTTGACATGCACTCACAATTAAAAACAAAATGCTTAACCTGCTGTAGCAATGCTGTTCAAGTGAAAACCTCCAAATCTGGCTGTCCAGAGAAAAGTAGTTCCTGGTTTGCTGAGACTTTCTTCTCCTCCAGCCTTACAGGATTATTCCCATCTGACTTGGGGCATTCATTCATTTTGCTGCCTACCTCCCACCCTGTGGCTGACTGCCTCATTTTCAGTGTGTGCATCGTGCCACTTTCTCCAGCATTGTCCTCCCCTCTGCCCCTTTTTGATTGCCAGCCTCATTTTAGTCCTGATATCTAAGGGAGCAATGAACCACGAGCAGTCCAAAGAAATGGGAGTATGGACATCCACACAGCTGCAGAGATCCTCACCACCACCACCTGCCCAAACGGGTGGTGTTAGGGCAGAGGAGGGAGCACAACACTTTGGCACTGTCTGTTCAGGGATTGTGAGACCATGAAGCCCCAGTGAGAGAATCTCCCCCATTTAAGAGCCAAGAACAACTGCCCTCCATTCTCTGCCTCCACAGAAACACACAAACCATACCAAAAAAACAAACTCATGAAAGAGGTTTTAAAAGTTGAGCTGGGCTTTGCATTGGTGGAAGAGCAATGAAGATAGAGGAGGATTTAAGGGATGTGCTAACAGAAACTCTTGTACAAAACTCGATGATCTTGAGGTCTCTTCCAACCTAGAAATTCTGTGATTCTGTGTGAAAATGGATGGGCCATTACCTCCCTTACTAGTTAGAGCTGCTCAGAAAGCAAAGGGCATGCACCAGCAGCTGAGAAGGAGTCACAAAACCCAACCAAAAGCATGATTAATGTACAGTCCTGCAGCTCACAACTGAAGAGAACAACCCTGGCACAGCTTCAGTAAAGCTGATCTTTTCCACGATGCTTTTAATGCCCAGAAAAGAACACGTCATGGCCTACTTGTTAAGAAGGGACTGCAGCTCCACAAATGATGCTGGTACCCCTGTGATACCACCCGTCACACAGTTTAACTGAGTGCCAGGATTTTTCTCATATTTAAGAAATAATAAACGAAGTATCATGATCTTTTTGGTAAAGGCAACAAAATGCAATGGCTTTCACTCTTAAAAAGTCACAAGATGTCGCCTAAGAAACACAGACTCTGCCAAAAAGGATGGCCAGGTACAGTATATTTTATTTTCCTTCATTGCCCATACATGCATATCAAACACAGGAGCTCAGAGTCTATGCATACAGCCATGCATGCATAACCTCCAGCTTAGCTTCTCTGGTGGGAACCTGCTTTTGTTCACGATTTTATGAAGGCACTCTGGTCTTTCCTAAGGTCAAACACACTGTACTAAGTGATTAATTTGAAACAAAGGATGCTCCTTTTCAAAACACAGAATCACCACACAGCTTAGGTCAACAAAATGATGGAGTCTTTGCTTATCACACAACTATTTTGTGTGTATGTTTTTTTTCTCTCTCTCTTTTTTTTTTATGGTAACTCTAGAGGTCAAGATAACAGTGCAATGTATGGAGAGAATTATTACAGCCTCCCAGTAGATGTTTCTGCCTGAGGTGAGCTAGCTGACATATCCTTAGATTAAACTTTCATCAGCAAATCGCTGTATTTCATCAATCTTTCATTATGGCGTT
Organism: Aythya marila; assembly: GCF_965140915.1. NCBI lineage: Eukaryota > Metazoa > Chordata > Aves > Anseriformes > Anatidae > Aythya > Aythya marila. The sequence continues at coordinate 52,510,747 of NC_139045.1, read as the reverse complement.
GCTTAGAAAATCATCCGGTCAGGTGTCATTAGAAAACCTTTTCATCTTGCAAAGCCAGATCTACCCAAAAAAACTACTACAAGGAAAATGCAGTTAAAAATGAGGGCTAGTGGGTCATTATGCATTTCAAGAAGGTCAAAAGAGAAGAAAACATGCATTTCTACAGTATTTAAACACTGTCTTTCAGAACAAACCCAGTTGATTTTATTATATGGACTCTTGGAACACGAAATGTAGCTAATGATCAACTTCCATGTGCAACAACTTCTGGGCAAGTTTCATGCCAGAAAGTGGGATTTTGTCACCATATCACACAGTTAATCCACTACAAACAGCAAGGCGTTCCCCTTTCTTTTCTCTAATGATGACAAACTCATCGTCAGGGAAAGCTGCGGTTGCAGTTATTGCATGACTCTGGTGTTTCTTACCTCAGGACCACAGCTAATTTTACCAGAATGAACCCAAGGTCTGCATGCAAATGCGTACATGAAAAGAGATACAATGCAATTTCCTTTCCAAGTCAGCAGTGAGGTTTTCTTCTACTCCCAAACAGCAAACCAAATGCTGAGATGATAGGCTCTCTTTTGGCCTTCCATCACAGCTCAGGTTCTTGTCACCTGAAGCGTTTTTCTTGTGTGCTGGCGCTTGTTGAGCAAATGTTACATCATTTATGCTACCCTCCAGAGTGCATTTCCTACACTGACCCTCTCTATATGCAGAACACGTTGTACGTCTGACTGCTCAGTCACAAGTTTGTAACTTTCTGCTTGTCTTTTGGATCTTCTATCTGTTAACTAACATCACGTGCAGTCTGAGTTTACTTACAAATAATGTACACTCTGTTTTTCCAACTATCTTTTTTTTTTTTTTTTTTTTAATGGGTTAATAAAATGTTAAATAAATTGCATTTCAAAAAGCATGGGCTCCAGTCCCAAAAGCCATACTGGACACACAATATACATTGAAGAATCCATCAAAATTCTTGAAGGAGTAAGAATCTGAAATCAAACTTACTCTGGTGAAAAAAAAAAACACAACGCAAACACAGCAAATGCCAGTAAAAATAGTATGTTCTGTCTCAAACATGACCACAAAAGGCAGCAACGCTTTAGCATGACTCAATCCTTACTACCCAGGATGGGTTCTGCCTGAAGATCCTGGAATTGCTCTATGTGAGTGGAAATATTCTGTATAGGTAAGAAAGCTCAGTGGGACAAGGAAACAGCTCGCTATCCTGCTCTAAATAAGTTACCTTCACAATCCTGTTTCCATAGCAGATAGAGCATGGAAAAGGATGCTCCCAAAAGATCAATCAGGAATGAGAGCTAATGCAAGACAGGCTCCTGTTCAGGAAAGCCTTTACACACACATTGAGGGTTGCTCCCTAGGGCAGCTTGAGCTCACCATCAGTCACGTGTTAGTGAAAAAACTCACTTTTCTGCAACACGCTTTGGAATTTTCTTGCATCAGAAGCTTTAAGCAATAGTCATGGAGTAAAACTATTACTTTTCCCTCAGTCAAATCAAACATGCCAAGAAAGCGGAAACAAATGCACACACTCATGGAAAAATAAGGAGCACAGTTATTTTGCAGCAGCAGGAAGAATTGCTTTCACACAGCCAGGAGAACTACATTATGGGCCATATTTGAAAACATGGTTTGATATGAAATGGTATTAAATACACAAACAAAACAAAACAAAGTTGCATGTCCCGTTTGATGTGCCTAGCTGAATTCATTTGAAATGTTTCCTCAACACAGGTTTAGCAAAACAGGATACAAGCGATATGCTACGAAAAGCAGAGATTAAAAAAAAAACGTACCACGAGTAAGAAAAAAAAATTACCTATTCTCTCATCATCCCAGGTCACAATTACCCAACCAAATGGATGGTTTTGATACCTAACTCACTCCAGATATACCCACACTCCTGTATGTGTATGTGGCAAGACATAGGAAGCACCAGGTCAGTAGGAACAAGGAGAGTGCAGACTCACCGGCCGTTGTCACGCCCCACGCCCCACACTCTGATGCTCACGATGGGCTGCGAGTGAAGAACTGTGCGATCCATGGGGTCGATCAGGTTCAGCATGTCGTTCTCCAGGATCAGGTACATGTCCTTGCCCTGCAACTCCAGAAAAGGTACAGTTACAGAGTACGTCCCCCTCTCAAAACTGGGATCAAGGCGTTATGCCTTCATCTTCTTGGGACAAACTGAAACTCAAAGTTTGTCCCACTGAAACTCAAAGTTTCAATTTGTCCCAAGAACAATATAGAACAAGCTTGTTCACTTCTAGTGTGAAAAAGATAAAAGATAGCATTTTGTTACTCCTATATTTTTGAATTATCCCAATTACAAAAACCTTTGATATCTTTTAAACGCAACTGTTTGACTCATTCAACCGCAATTTGTTGAGTAACTCAATAGCTTATTTTGCTTATCCTATCTCTAGTAAATTCTTCTAAATATAGCAGAAGAACTGTGTTAATAGTAAAGGCTTGCATCAACCTCTCTATACTCTTAGGGAAGAGTTCCCTCCTTCAAACAATACGTGCTTTGTTTCCATAAACTTTAGCCAGTGGGTCATGGGAACAGACAGCAATTTGTATGTGCCAGAGGATTTATAGGATACTCATTGAAGAAAGATTAATTAAAGGGAAAAAAATAGCATTAAGGCATGAATGCAAATTCTGCCAGTGACTGCAGAATCCTGGAGCCAGGATTTCTCCCTAATTTTTCTGGCATGTAAGAACAGGGAGAATTCTTTTTCCCTTTAGAGGAAATAAATTTATGGGCAATTTTCCTTTGGATGCTAATTCAGAAGTGTTAATCTTCCTCCTATTGCTAGCATCTGCAGAAAGGCTGTTGCTTCTTCTGCCACATTTAATAGCTCTCTTCCCAGAGGCTGCAGACTGTGGGATCCCATGGAAATGATCCCGGACTTATTGCCAGAGACATACGACAAGCTCCTGCTGATAAGAAGGTGGGAACTATCAGCTAAATATAGAGTAATTTGTTTCCCCTCTATTGTGCCAGAGTCTATAAATGAACAGAAAGAATGGAAAGGGTCTGACTTCCCACTGACAAGTATTTCAGAAATGACCTTTTTCTTCACCTCAATGACACAGAAAGCCTCTCCCTGCCTGGTTACAGTGGCTCAAGTTTTAATGATGTCTAATTTTGTGTTTGTATGTGACATATACTGATGTCACCCTGCCCCCAGGGTTTCAAGGCCAGGCAGCGAGGGGCAGGCACTGCCCACTGATGGGGGAAGGTGGTGAACCACAGGGACCCCAGCCTAAACCTTCTGCCCTATGTGGGTCCAACCACCTCTCCCCCCCAAAATCCCCTAATGAGCATCCAAACTGTGACACAGAGCTGGCAACGTGAGCTCTGAGAGGGGCATGGGAGAGGAGAGGGAGGCAGGCTGCTATACCTGGTGTCTGCACAAAAACATCATTTAGCCCCATAACCATGCATGTAAATGGGGCAAAACCATGGGAAATAAAGGACAGAAGCCAGGATAGCATAGGTAGACCGGGAGGATGGAGGAAACAAAACTGAGAACATATTCACCATAAAGAAAAAAGGGTGAGAAATGTGCTTGGAGGTCTGAAGCAGTAAGTAGTTTGTGTAAAAAATGTTACCAAGTGCCACAAGATTGCTTTTCTGACCCATTTTCTACGTATGTATTTATTCCAGAAGAAAATTATTACACGAAGGTAAAATCTGTTCATCATGCAAAATACGCTGGGATTAAGGTAATAAAACTAAATCCAAATTAGCTGGAGAAGATTGGAAAAATGGACAGATAAAGAACATAAGTCACAGGAAATTATCCTTGCAATGCTCGAGGGACGGCTTGGCTGCAGCCAGAAGCGATATATTTTGCTACGTTTTGTTGCTTTATTATACAAAAGCTATTTTAAAGATGGAAATACCACAATGGGCATGGAGAAAGGATTTAGACACACGCGGAACCTGATCGTCTCGGATGGCTGAAGAGCTGCAGGGACCTGATGCTCCAAGGAGGAGGGCTCTCGCAGGAAGGACCACGAAGGGAAAGGGAATAAAGGAAAGTCTCAGACCCAAAGGCATTTCAGGGAGGTGTTAGGTATGGTGGTATAGAGGCCAATGGCATCAGTACATCTTCACTGAAGTGATTTTGGAAGGTAAAGGGATATAATGCACGGCAAAGTAGTGATACAAACAGGTGAGTTGCTTTTATTTTTTCCCTTAGATTCTAGAGAACTGTGAAAGTTAGAAATTTACAGGGAATTTGTGTTGGGAGGAGGTGTGAAAGCCTGTACCAAAGCCAGTGACAAAGCTTCTGTAGGGTCAGAATTTTATTCAGGGTGGTTTGTTTTTCTGTTTCTTTATTTTTTATTCATGAAAATTTGGGGATAGTCCTAGTCCCAATTTCACTTTCATTACATTCTAGCTAAAATAAATCTCGAGGCAATCTTAAAACCCCTATCTGCAGCCATCAGTTCCAGCTTCGTAATAGATTTCTGCTGTACGAGCTCTGTTATGACAATGACAACCACATTTTTCAGATTCCTCTCTAAACCATGCCTCTTCCAATCACTCTCAAAACACTACATTGCCAGCAGAAAAACGTGGTTGTAATGATTTCTTTTTAAATCAAGAAGACAATTTACTTCAGGAGCCACCTACTCAAGCACAGCATCTCTATTGTTTTGTCGTGCTCATTTTTATTTTATTTTTTATGAATATCACGATGAATTAAAAATTCTTTTCCAGGGGACCAAAACTTGTCACCAGTTTGGCTTGAAAACTGGCAAGAGTTTTGAACAAAGAACAATGGGATTGACAGAGGGGAATAAGGACAAATCTGAACATTAAATTTTAAACAATATAAAACATATGATTTCAAAGGAAGCATTTCAAGCTCATCAAAGTTCTGTTTTCTTAAAAATAGATGGGATTACACACATTTGAAGAGAATGGTGTTTTTTTTTTCACCCCTGCCAGGAACAACAGTAAGTCCAAAGTCTACAACTGAGTCATCTCTATCTGCTTGTCTAGGTATGCTAACTGAATAAAACCATTTCCAGAAGTAAGGAAAAGGCAGACCGGTTATCTTGCTTATTTGTATGCATAATACACACTTCTTACATTAAAAAAAACACCTTCTGAAATTACTTTCTATAGATGGAGCACTTCAAATGTGTGCCCCCAGAAACATTATTTTCATTTTTAAACAGGTTCTTCCTCCCAGCTGCTCCTCTGAAGGGTCTCTGCGTTGCTGTGGTTGAGCCACGACTGAGAACATAAGCCACAGACTGTAGAGAATGAAGGATTTTTCCCCAATTTATTTCTTTATTTAACCTAAACAGGCAATTCTCTTCTTTTGGTAGTGCTGTTTCGCTACGATAAATACCAATGAAGCTAACAACATTCACTCTTGCAGCACTTTTTCATTCAGGTCTTGTGCAGTATCCACATTAGTGTAACTCCCCTGAAAACAGGCCAGGAAAGTGGTTGAAGATGAGATGTAACTGAAGTTTAAGGATGTTGTTTCATGAACAATCAAACAATGAAGACTGATTTCCTGTGGGTTTGTCTCGTGTCCTCTGTACATCCCACCACTATAACACCAGTTTTTCCTGTCTTATTTCATCTACTGATTCCTCCACACCTTCGGCTCTTTCATTGTCCCCAGCACACCTGCTCTCCACACCACACCACCTCTGCCTGCCTTCATGTCTGCACCTTAGCTCCCACCGTGTTACTCTGTATTTGCTGCCACTCCAGAAATACAGCACGGACCTTGCAGCATTCAGGCTGATGAGGGCGCACTGCCCTCTGCACTCTGATTTTCCTTCAGTTTGTGGGAATCTGACACCCTTCACAACTGAACAACACTGGTCAATGCATTCAAGAACTATTGGAGAGGAACCAACAGACAGACTGATGAAATTCATTTCTTTCTGAAAGACTGATAAAATAATCATCTTAAAATACGCCATCTGTCCATCACTCTCAACCTTCTCACCCATGTTAGAAGCACAGGTCACGCCAGCCAGGGTTTCCTTAAAGCCCTGTTGTCCCTGGGAAACATGTGAAGATGCTGTTCCAAAGCATCACATTAAAACCTCTGGCCAAGAGAAGGATTTCAACAGTTTTGCTTGCGTGTCCCCAACTCTGATATTGCACAGGTGTGTACTAGTAAAGACGTAAATGTTAAGGTGAGGTCTTTGGGGCCCCTGCAGTTTGGAACAAAACTATGTCAGCACTGTCCTTGAACCCTTTCATATTTTCTAGCAGGATCAGCTGGGATAGAGATATCCCAAACATAGAACATGGATATATTTGCCTTAGAGCTCTTCTTTCGAGCTGTTTTAAAACATGAGAGGGATGTTCCAAGAGGAGGACAAGTTTATCTGTTCTTACCTCTCCCCAGATGCCAACGGTGTCTCTGATGTCGTTTTTACAGTAAGAGAGTTGTCTGATGCAATTGTTCACAGCAACACTGCTTTTTCCAGGAGCAAGATCTTCTTCAGCCATTTCTACCCAGCCCAGAGAGCGCACAGCAAAGCACTAGAAAAGAAACCAGAAAATATCTGAACATGGATCATAGTGCACAACACAGTGACTGCCGCGACACAAACACAGACACACACAGAGTGAAAAAGGAAAAAGCCCAGATACAATAGAAGGAAATTTTAGCAAGTATCTTGAGCTCTACTTGACAAGAAAGAAAATACTATTGGATTAAGTCTGTTGTGAAATTCATGCTCATAGTATATCTCACTGCCTGGCTTCTATCTGGATTTTTTTTTGTGGATTACAGCAATCATTTTTTACAGTAAGTTTAAGGTAGCCAGCAATAACAAAGTTAAAGGACTGACAAAATGATAAGCTAGCGTAAGAGGAAGGCAGGATTTTCCTAGAAGAAATTAAAAATGACCTTTAAAACAAAACAAGTTAATTATACAGTTTTTTAAGCAGAAGGATGTTTAGCCAACCAGAGCACGGAGTTGGCAGAACAATCTATGGTGGCAATGCTTTACACATATGGTGCTTTCTGCAAACAAAACAAAATGAGAGAAATTGAAGGGAAGTATTTTTACCCTACATTTACCAGGGCAGAGATTAAAAAAACAAACACCAACTTTTGAAAAAGAAATACCAAACCACACCATATTTGCTCTCAAGGTTTTACAGCAGGTGAAATACAGACTGCACAGTAAAGCAATGGGAGCTTGTCTGTGAGACTAAGATTTAACCAGAGAACATCACGAGCATCTCGTTCTTGTGTCGCACCACACTGCCAGCAAAGGATGCACAACAGACACACCAAACTTTTACGATGGTCCCAAAAGGTTCAACAATAATAGTTCCTGAGCCACCCCGCATACAATTCCTGCTCCCTTCTAGGCATATAATATGGCAATGGGCATCAAACAGTGCTAAATCAAATCCCATCCCATCTCTGCACTCCAGTTTTGCTAGAATAACATGAAGAAACTGTTTATTTAAGTCAGGAGTGCCTCAGGACTGACCCTGCGCTCATTCCCTGCACTCAAATCCTCGTTGCCAGCCTCACTGCCACCTGTGGAGGTGCAGGATTTGGCAGGCACAAGTTACAGAAGCAAAAGTGGGACAAGGAAGAATTATTCACTGAAAACCTGCCACTGTCCATCATCGTTGTTCTTTCAGCCTCGGCCTCCTCTTTCCAAAGTGGGTCAAGGATCGGTGTTAATCAGCACTGAGCCTTCTCATCGAAGGCAGAAGACAACAAACACCCTGTGCAAAAGCCTCCCGTGCCTCCACGTTTTTCTTGGCTTTTATTATTTTTGCCTCAAAAAGAAGGAAACCAATACGCAAATTCTCCTACACCGCCTGCTGCCTGGCCCGGCTCTGCAGGAAGCCACAGAGGTGCTGCCTTCCAGCTGCACAGAGAGACGAGGAAGAAGGTGAAAGAGGAAACAGTGGAGGAGTCACCACTGAGGGGGTCCTCTTCACTTCAGGGCTATACAAGCTATCAGCCCCCCCCCCCCCCTTTTTTTTAAGCCATTATTAAGCTCATCTAATCTTAAAATTGCAGGATTAGTTTTGGCACATCAGATGCTCATGAATCTTGCTGAAAGTGCTGTGATGCCCATGCAGGTATTAAATATTTATCTTTGCAAGCTTTTTAAATACAGATTTTTTTTTTTTTACTGGGCCGGAAGGCTTTTTTATTCTGTTTTGGCTTGGGTTTTAATACAAATATTTCAATATTGCACTGGGTATAGGATACTAGCAGTGAGAATAATTTCCTAAATTGGCTGAGGAGAAATGAAAAGCTAAATGTATGTAACAAGCATATTGCTTCCTCATTATTCTTCATATCTCATCAACATCTGCAATTTGTTAGCTGATTTCCAAACACTGAGAGAAATCCAGTCCTTGCACTGAACGGAGTATATACCTTAAGGCCAACAACTGGTGAAAAGCAATCAGCTCAAGTTGACAGCAGGCACAGCTCTGATTAGTAACGAAGGTGTGCATGGTGAACTGGTGTTTTTGCTTTTTTTCCTTCTCTTACACATCATTATTCTGTGTTTTAAATTCACCAGTGGTGGCACCTGCTGCATTTCTTTCCCTTTGTAGCCCACTATCATGACAGCGCAGCGAGCTGAAGAGGATGCTCTGCTGTCCGTCCCACACGTTCCCCTTCACAGGGGGAGCCTGGCATCCTTCCTCACCTCCAGCCCCTCAGTGCTTCCACGACAGGTAGACGAAAGAAAACCAGGCAGCTTCTGGCACCTGGCAATTTTTTTTTGTGTGGCTTAACTGAATACCTGTGCTGGTCTGACTTGGAGGTAGGGACAGACTTTTGAGCAGATTTCTGCTCTAATTAATATGATTAACATGAGATAGATACTATGGTTTATTTTTCATGAGTATAATAGATAACAGAAGTACATATACATGCACTTGTACAAGGGGGAGGGCAGTAGAAGTGTGTTCGTGCATGCTGCATGCCCCTCTTGTGCATTGCCAGTAATTGTAGAAAACTTACAGAAGATCCACTTCATGTTTTCTCATTGGTGTTTTTTTGTTTTCTTAATTATCTCGCTGAGAAGTACTTTTTAAAACAAAAGAAACAAAGCACAGCATAAGCAACCCACCCAGTCTCTCCAGTTAGGTACGACCTAGTTGTTACATCAGGGTTAGCTGAGCTGGCCACGGCAGCAGAAGTGCTTCACTAGCTGGCAGAGCATCACGGCATCACGGTTCCCAGCTCCATCCAACCACACTCACAAGCTAAGAAAGTGCTTCCTTGAGCTGAGCGAGCTCTGCTCATGCAGCCTCCTCTCTCCTGGAACTAACACGTGGAGTCAAAACCAGCCACACTGGAAACCAGAGTGCAGCCCTCCTTGACTAAGAGCTTAGGAGCTTGTTAAAACAGACACCCCTGGTAATGCCAGCTGGTTAAGTCCCTCTGCTCAAGGCTCACAGCTAATTATTGGCAAACGATCATTTCAAGGTAATCCAGATGCCAACTTTAAGCCTACAGAAGTCTACCTCATTATAATTTCCCCCCCTCCCTTAGGGCGTAAACAAACTGTCGTTTGTTTGTTGTACCTTTATGTCATGTTAGACGTTTTCACCACTAACGTACAAAACAAAATCTTAGCTTTTTGTGCCTGGTTAGGACTCTCTGCATTATCTCAATATCAAGTCCCTAAAAAGGATGGTTTAGAAAAATGTATCTGAATAAATGAAGCATGATTTTCCTGCTTGCTTGAATCTAATGTCCCCAGACTCTTTCCAAGTTTTCCAAGTGCTGGCAAAGACAGCTAGGTCTGAAGCAAACCAAAGAACACATACATAGGAAGAACGACAGGTTTAAGAAGGGTGTACTGCATTGGAAGCATTTGGACATTACTGTTTGGGATGGGGAGAAATTAAAGATACGGAATGAAAAGGCAGGTATCCCCGTTCAGTTTTCCAGTTGCAGAGAGCATTTGTTTGCCTAGCTGCAAATCCAATTACTGTTTAAGAGTTAATGGTCTGCAGTCAAAGAACCCAACTCATAAATGCTGCAATCCAAACCCTGTAAAAGGCTGTAAATCTCTCTCACAGTGCAATTCAGACTTAAAGTATCACATAAAGCTGAGTAGTTTTAGAGGTTTGAATGAATTTGGCGAATCATGGTTTGCTCTCCTGCTCTTTAGTGTCACAAATGCCTTCCCAACAGGGAATGGTCCCGCTCTGCGAGAACTTTTCCAAGAGAATCATCAGCAGGAGCTTTTCCAGCAATGTAGGACTCCAATATCTCTGCATGAAAGCAAGTACCACGTTCTAGCTGTTGCCTCATGTAGTGCTACACAGGTAGCGTTAGAAAAAAAAATAATTAAAAACCCAAAGCAAATGCAATCCCCTGCTAGGCAGAGGGCAATTACACAAGACTGAAATCAGAGCAGTACTGGAAACTGGGTGGATCGTAAGGACACGGGTAGACAAGACCCCATGACAAGGAAAAATTGCTTTAGGACATCAGCTTGAGTACAATGAACTAAGGAACATGCTAAAAACACAGACTGACTGCTTTTAGGTCACACAGCTGCTGGTACCTACTACAAACGATCACATTTGGGTATGTGTTCCTTGGTGATTTATACATATGCTACTGATTTCTTCTCTACTTCTACAGGACTTTAATTTGAGCTTATTTTCTTCATTTCCCTTTATGTTTTTCCTTTTTAAAGGCTGTATCTGTCAGCAGATATACGTAAATCACTACAGTGTTCAATAGGGCCTTTTATCACAGGCCACTGAGCAGACTTGTGCCTGGGATGCAGCATGTAGGTCACATTATTAATCGCTCCTTATGCAGCCAGCACAATCTTGAAAATTCCAATTACTTTGTCTTTAATGGCTTCAAAATAAAACAACCCATCTCCTTGCTTTATGTTTTGGAAGTACCATAAAATACAGCTGCTGCATCCGAGGAAAGAAATACGTCCCAATATGTTTGCCTGCATCCATCAATTTGCATCGATTTCAGATGAAAATATTGGAGATGATCAAAGCCAAACCGAGTAACAAAAGAATAAAGAGATGCTGCTATGCAATTAACCAACAAACACTTCCATTTAATTGCTGCGAACAGACATCATTGCATCCATTTTCTCATAGAAACGCTCAGTTGTCACATAAAACTTCTTAATTAACAAAATTCGAAATGCAGAAACAAACCCATACTAATAAGATTTTTCACCATTTCCAGCTTTCTGTTGCAGTTCATGTTGTATTATCTGAACTGCTGAGAATGTGTAGATCATACACAAATTTGCACACAGATGCTCAAGTCACAACAGGATTCAGAAATCCACTAGTAATTGCTATTGCAAGGAGGGGGTTATAAATTCAGCTCTTGCGGAGTAGAATGTGAGGGCTTTACAAATACTGTAAATTAACTTTTTAAATAAATTATATCTCTAGGGCAGGTCAATATTGAACTCTCTGCTTTGTCAGTCCCTCGCTCATTCTCCAAGACACTACAGCCTCATTTTTTCCAGACTCTCAGACTCCGGTGCGTGGGATGACAGAAGTGGCTCTCTTCTTTTCAGTTTAATACTTGTCTCAGTGGTGCCTACTGGCTCACAGCCAGAGGTCAAATCCACTCTATCAAGACAAGAAAGCCTTGCAGGACCATTGTGCTGGTTCAAGATTTTTATGAATCCCATTTTTTTTATTCATTACTACATTTCTGATCAAGTAAAAAGCCTACTCAGTTGAGCAAAATGGAATGGATGCTATTATTCTCAACTGATACCCATTTGGTAAATACAGTTCTGAAGAAGAAATTAAAATTGCCTTTTCTCTGGTCTTCTCAGTAAAGAATAGGCTTTGATTTCAGATGCTTTGCAGGTACCTTAACTTCATACCCTAAAAGGCTGGGGTTATGGACTTTGCTTTGAGCTACAAATGGTGTTTTGGTTTTCATTTTAATATAGTGAAATAAAAAATATGCTTCCTCTGTGCAGAAAAGGCAGTCACTTTGTTCACCAGAAACTAACAAAGGATGATTGTTACAATAATGCTCAAGTGAGGGTCTATCTTGCAGAATAACTGACCTGTAGGATAACTGAACCAGGTTTTGTTATTCTGCTATGCACAAAAAAGACACTAGGAAACACATATTTGCATTGCCAGTGAAGACAAGCCCTGCAGGAGTTCACAGGTTATGGAAGAATGTATGTTCATTTTTAAAAAACTGATGCTCTGCAGTTGTTATCCTTAACCTTAAGTGAAATATAGCCATTTTTCTGATGAGGGCTCTTGTGCAAGCTGATGGATGTAAGAGGTTCTAACGGAGCCAGAAGTACTTCATTCAGTACTGTTGTATGCAATTTCAAAGGTAGTATGTATGACATCCAACTAAAAAAATAAAAATAAAAAAAATAAGTCTTTAGGTGAACTCTCAACCTTAATGAAACAATGGCAAAAAAACCTGCCTTCAGTACAGTCAGGATTTCAGGTCTCTTTAGAAGCAACGTTGTTAAGAGTAATTTGTTTTGTGCAGTGATTATATTTAGGACAGGATATAAAAGTCAGTGAAGTTCAATCACTGCTGATTGATTTCACTCTTTTATTTGAAAGTGACCGAAATGAACGTGAATCCCAAGTCCAGAAATCTTGATTCCCAAACCCTGGTGGGCTTCCCATGTCTGAGGACCCATTCACTGTCCCACTGCCTCCCTGCAGCACTGCAGAGCTATCATCTTAAAGCATATGGAATATTGCATACCTGAAAACGTAGCAACATGGCGCCACAATGTATTGCATATCTCATGCTTTTACAACTCCTAAGTGGTAAATATTGCCTCCTACTCCCTTTTCTCTTTGCTGAAATGCAAGAAATGTTGGCACCCAAGACCTCCGCTCCTTTAAAGTACCATCTAGAGCTAGAACTAATACCAAAATAAAAATGCACACAAGTTAGAACTATCTAAATATTGCTGTCATTCAACACAATGTTGCATTTAAATTGATTTTTAAATTAACTTCCTCCATAAATCTAGCTTTCAGCAAGCCCACTATAGACAAATAACCCACCAAAGTTTTACCATGCTGTTTTCAAACTGTGTATAAATAATATATATTGTGTATATACATAACATACATAAATATGTAATGCATATGGATATATAGTATCTCAATATGCACTCTGTGTTTTTTCATTAAAAATCTATGCAACATAGTGATAAAGTTTGTGACACTGCAGACAAGCACGGGCTGCTTTCCCTGAGCCGCCCTCAACTGGCAAGCTAATATAAATAATTGAAGAGAAGCACAAAAATATCATCTGGTCAGTTCATTTTGTAGCAGCAACATGATGAACAGATATTCCAGAGGCAGTTCATGATCAACAGTCTCTTCTAAAACTGGAGCTGGTGGAGGCTATATATTGTTTTAGAGGTAAAATAATCGGTCTCCAGTGGGGAGTATGAAGGGCTGCAAGCTGTGATTACTTCAGCAGTGTATTAACAAAGCAATACCAGCAGAGGCTGAGCTAAACAGGGAGCTTCCTGCACACCAAATCCATTGATCTGCAGAACAGCAAGAGGAGCTTTCTGCCATGGGACATAAGTGTGACGAACATTGCTTCTTCCCCCAGTTTCTGCCCATTCCCAAGGACTCCTTATCAGTCACGCATACAGCACTGCTGGCCCAGGAAGAGTTGATACTGTGCTGAGCCACAGAGCACTGAGCAAACTGTGATTAATTAAAGATAAGATAAAATAAGAAACATTAAAATAAAACCCACAACACTTATGTCATTGCATCAAGGGAAAAGTATAATTTGAGACAAAAGGGTTCTCGTATTTTATCTTCTCTTTTCCCACTCCTGTAGAAATCCAGCAGCCTATAGTGCAAACCTTTTGTCCATTGTATCTCAATAAATAAAACACTGATAATGTCCCCAAATTCAAGACATTATTATTGCTCTACAAACCTGGAGACTTACGGTAGATTTTAAAGCATCTTCCATTCTTGCTCCCATGAGGAATGGCTTTGTGAAACCTTTTTCTAAGAAAGGTTTCAAGAAAATCTTTCCCTGCATATCTCTTCTGCTGCTCAGTCACCCATGTCCTGATCTGCCACAGCAGACTCGTATCTAATTAGATCTCAGAGAGAAGCTGGATTTCTAGGAGTGAAAGACATGCAATATTTTTGCAGGATCTAACAATAAATCTCATAATCTTGAAGGGCTCAAGTAATTAAATTATATTATCCCAGATATTTATATTATACATATATTATAATAAATAAGCAGATTGTAGCTATGTATACCACTAACAAGCCAGTCAATGAGATTTGGGTACAACCTCTTGTTGTACCCAAACACCTCTGTCTTCCTCTGTCTGTACCTCTGTCTTCCTCTTTCTTGGGCTAATTTTTGTGTTTGATTATAACTAACACCCCATTTAGGGACAAGATGGAAGAAAATATTCTACAGATGGAAATCCATATTATGATGGATGCCACATCATAACATTATCACTTATAACATCACCTAATGACACAGTAGATGTTAGTAGTATTTATTAAGACTTCATTTCCACATTACCATTCTTCCCACTGAAAGTCTAAAATAGGCCAATACCAAAAGGAAAAAAAAATGAAAGTACTTAAATCTTATTCTAGTTCTTCTGATTTAAAACATTCCCAAATATCACTTAAGGAAGATCCATGAGCACCGAATATAATCTTTTTTCCTGCATTTTGAGCAACTATTTTTATGCTGTTTCATGAACAACATGAAAAACAAAACAAAACAAAACAAAACACCTGCCTTTCAGCCTTTTCAAAGACGTCCTTAGGTGTTCTTTGGGCTAACCACCCAAACAGAAATTTCTGCTGTTCACAAGAAAATTTCAGCTGCTAGCAAAAATACTTGAAAAAATAAGGCTCCCCCCCACGCCCAAGTGATATTGAAATCCAGAACTTTTTTTTCCATTGCCTCATCTGACAATCACTTATAAATACTGCCTGTAATTATGGCTTAAGTTGCAAGGAAAGGGATTACAGGCAGAAGCTGAAAAAGTAAATGGAATTGCATATCAAGAATTTTCCAGTAGGGAGGGTGGCTATTTTAGATCTCCTCTACAAGGTATTGGAAAAAAGTCCATCCAAAGTTACAAACCTGATCAGCTGTACTTAAAGGCAGCAGCTCTTTGTTTTCTACAATGCTCAAAGAAACAAGCGCTCATATTATAGGGAGATAGCAACCCCAGATTTTAGTTGAGATGGACTAAATCAAAGCTTTTTGTAGAGTTTCATGTGCTCACAAGAAGTTTATATACAGGACTGTGGAACTACTGGAAAAGCACTGAATGCTCCCTGTTTGTACCAACAATTTTAGAAGCCACTCTGAATTTGAGAGAGAATTACAGACTTTAAAGTGGAAAGATTATCCTTTCTTCTAATTACTTGACAGGACAGAAACTACTGTTCTCTGGTTAAGTCTTCACTTGGATGAGAAATCAGACTCATCTCCATCGTTAAGGAGACAGGCTGACTGCTAAAAGTCCTGTGTCTAGCCAGGATGTTTGCTTTTGGAAAAGATGGGAATCAAACGAAAACAGGGTGTCTCCAAGCCACATGTACCTACCTCCACAGCAAGAGAAGCAGCACAGAGATGGAAATTAATTCCTTGGGGGCCACTTAGTATTTTGTAAAGAATATTTCAATTATACCACTTACAGGCTGCTTTCAGGACAGCCACAAGTAGCATGACAAGACACCTAGTCAGAAACGTCCCTTGCATCACTGCGTAAGGCCCAACTGGTTAATCCTTAGTGCTCAGGAAATGCATAGGAATTCATCACCAA
Source organism: Aythya marila (assembly GCF_965140915.1). NCBI lineage: Eukaryota > Metazoa > Chordata > Aves > Anseriformes > Anatidae > Aythya > Aythya marila. The sequence goes on along the minus strand of NC_139045.1, from coordinate 52,494,886 downwards.
CTCATTTTCTGGATCTTCAACTGAATTGTCATTCACCTGCAGATAAGTCATCAAATTTAAATACCTGACATCAGCATCTCCTACCTCCACCCAACTTAGAAATGACGTCCTTTTCCTTTCTTTTGAGACACTGAACATTTACTGATTTCTAAATTAGAAAACAGACTTTTGGAGCAATTGCTTAGTACTTCAGCAGATATAAATACGTCTTCCATTTCTTAGACATCAATACAGAGCTACTCTAAAATGGCAAAGCTGGAAAGCAGAGCCCTGCTGAACAAGCTAACGTAGACTGGGAATTTGAAAATCCATACAGAAAGACTACATTAAGCCTAAGCAGAAAACCACATTTGAATGGAAAAAAAAAAAGCAAGTCCAAATGTCAGGCCAATTCTGTTCAGATTTCAGGGAAATCGAGTCCCACTGCTCTTCCATGTTTCAGCCCCTCCCTGGAGATGGAGACAGATTTCCCAGGAGGTTCAGTTTCTGTGCACCACCACAAGGAAAAAATTTAGCATCTTTCTACTCTTTTACACACAGCCATCATATTTTACAGCACTGTAAAAAGAGACAAGCCAGAGAAGTTTACAGTCCAGGACTGGGAAAAGTATCTTTTTACATCCCTTGAAACTCAATTAGGAAGGCACAGGTTTCTCTATAAATTAACTAGGAAGGTTATGATCTGTCTCCTGGGAAGCACCAATTCAAAATTCATTTCCAGTTGTGCATGTTTCACATGCAGAATTAGTATCCCTGTCAAGCGCAATGAGCCATCTCTTCAAGAAATTCCTACCAAAATAAATCACTGAAATTGAGAAGCTCGATGTAATCATCCTCCCCTTCCTCCCCCTTCCCCTTCTCTTTTATGGTCTTGTGCAGACAACCTGCACCAAATGCCAAGGATCTGAAGCTGAGAACTGTACCTTGAACGCGTGATATACAGGGAAATGTTTGTTTATGCACAATTTTGAATGCCTGACTGCATCACTGCATAAATCCTTTTTCTTACGGGATCTATGTGAATTCTCTGACATACTTTTCTTAACACTGACATTTTTGCAGTGCTAAAATCTTTAGTCTCTAGGGAAGGTAACTACCTAAGCTTTCCACAAGGTGGCACAGTTCCCTTTGCTGAAAGACAGCATTACTCAGTGCCACTGAGGGAATTTAATAATTTATTTATTTATTTATTTTTAAAATGTACTGGCCATTACCATGAATAGGTTTAAAATCTCCAAAATCTCTCTAACAAGGATCATTTTAACAAATTCTTCCAATAGAGAGTTTAATGAGTTAAAAAAGCTTCCTTCTAGGCTGTAATGAAAGAAAAAAAAATCTGTGCTTGCTGCCACACAAGAGCAGGCTTTGAACAAATACAGTTAAGGCAAGCCACGTGGCAGAGGAGAGGCTAAAATTCTGCATTATACAAGTGTCAGGGCACCCGTTTCAAATCTTATCACACTTTTACTCACAGTATTTCGGGTACAATGGGCTAAGCAAGGAATTCACCTACCACACACACCCTTACCATCCGCGTGAGCACTGAAGATCCCACAGGTAATGGGATCTCCCTCTAGTTTCCTGACCATCTCCCATCCCTGCCAAGTACGGCTGTGCAGCAGCTGCTTGTCTTTGAGTCAAGAGATTTAGAAAAACATAAAATACATGTGTAATTCCTCCTCTATTTCTCGTCTTGCTCCTCTCAGTCACTTCTCCTGTGAATGCTTCAGTGTTCAGCTATTACTCATGTAAGTGTCATCAGCATGGTTTGGCCTAAACAGGAGAAACAAACAGCTGATACAGACAAGCTTTTGGCTTCAACCAATTTCACAGATACTGGATGGGTGTCAGTTCCATAACTCTTGGAGTTAAAGAGCTAGCCAGACAGGGTGGGAGATGCTGACACAAGTATTCCTTGTCCACACAAACACTGCCACAGTCCTCCATGCAGGAGGGGCTCCCTAATCCTACCTAGCACCTGGTAAAGAATCAGACCTAGCAAAATACTGTCTCCCTGCAATGCTTTCCACACCCTCAGACTTATCTTTTAAGGGACAGCTTCCTGGTTCTGAGAACTGCTACCTAACGCTCATCACTCCCCCACTCCATTACCGTGCCCGTCATTATAAGGAGCGCAGCTGAAACCTTGCTTTTTAACTGCCAGCCTGCCGAGCGGAGCACGCTTATTTACATCTGATTTAAACATCACAAGCCAAATAATCAAGATGACAAAGACGTTTAAGTGCCCTGATCAATCTGTTTTCTCTCTTAAAATATATCATTAATGCTATTATAATTATTAAATCTGTTGCATACTGTCTTTCTGCATATAAGCAGCTTCTGCTCCTGTCAGTCACTGCAGTTACATGGCACAGCCAAAACACTTATTGAAATTACTTGGATTTCCAATTATAGCAATTCACATACATCCTTAAAAATGGATGCAAGCACATGGCAAAACTGTCAACAAGACAAATCTGGAGATATGTATGCAAGCACTCAAGACCTTCTGCTACTTCTTTCCCCTCAAAAACTTTAGATTACATCAGTAAAGGCCCTGATTTAATTATGGTACTTGCTCACATAGTGGTCTCATTTTTCTTCACAAATTTTATCCTCAAACTAAATTGCATTCTCTGTTCTCTAAAATACAAAGTTCCTTGTTTTAAAAAAGCAGATACCCTGTTACTAGCTGAGAATTTGAGAAGCCACATGAACAAGGGTATTTAAAAGGGGGATAGACTTCAGAATACAGAACAAATGCTGTCATGGAAAGCCCCAGGAAGCTATCCAGCCACGACAAACTACAGATCCCTCTCGTATTTAGGACAGAAGACTTGCTTGGTTGTGCAAGGGGTCATTTCTTACTTCTGGACAGTAGAATCTCCAGCTGTAACACTGTCACATTTTCCTGGCCAAACTGAATGAAACAAATCTGCAAATTTCTTTGATGGAGTAAGTCTTGAGTGGTCAATCTACATTGTGCCAAAAGGAGGAGTGTATTTAACTTCGCAACCAAGGAGACATTCTGCAGCATGCAAGTTATGTTCACAATTGCAAATTTTTAATCATGATGCCATTTTGTGTATCTTGTTACAGACCTTGGCTTCTGGATCGCTGTTGATGCTACAAGAATCATCATCATCAGACTGAGGAGCATTTCTGTTACAGAAAAAAAATAAAAATCAACCTTAAAATCACAAAAAAAAATAAATTACAGCAAAGCATGAGATGGATCTGGTCATTCCAGAGACTTCTGAAGTCACTGTACCTGAGCTTCAAGGAGGCATAGCGCAACGTTGCTCCTTCAAACTCCTTCAGACTTGGGTCTGGGTTCACAGTGGCTGCATGCAGATCCTAGAGATAAAGGTAGCATTGTCAGCGTAGTATTAAGGACACCACCACGTTAGTTCTTATTTCAAAGGGAAATTAAATCCTCCCTGCAAAGAAGCGATAGTATTTCTGGCTGAAGTTGAAAAGAGGCATGCATACATAGTCTCAAGCTGCATTTCATTCAGTGCAGGCATCTTATTCATTACTTATGGCAGTTGCCCTGCAAGTTTAGACTGAATCCATTCCAAGTGGAAAGATCAGAAAAAGCAGCATGTTTGTGAGCTAGACATCCCTAGCAGTACCCCCATTCACTTCAGCCTAGGTTATGAATGACATTCATGGAAAAATAAAAGGGGAAAAAACAGCCACTGCCATGCAAAAAACAAGGGTAATAGTATTAAAGGTTCTAAAATCTGACAATATACTTGCCTTCCAAATGTCACTATTAATCTTTCCCCCATTCAGTACAGCAAAATCACTCCATGGCTGTTTCTAGACACATAATTATTCACACAGGAAGAAGCACATTGATAAAAAAAAAAAAAAAAAAGAAAAAAGAAAAAGAAAAAAAACACAAGACACTGTTGTTAGCATTGATATTTACAGGATGGGTTAGGGAACAGATCACCTCAAACTTCAGCTAATTACTGTATCGTGGCATTTGGAGGAAAGGGGAGAGAAGACATGCCTCTAACAGTTACTTACCAAAACAAATGATTGAAACAAGGGAAGTTAATATAAATTAGGAACGGACAATGAAATTACTCTTTAACTATGATCTTAAAAAGCAAGCAAAATGAATCTGAATATGAATGTTGGCCACAGCTGCTACAGCCTTTGATAAACAGCAATTAAGGGGAAACATTAGGATTTCCATTTGATTGGCACATTTGTTAAAAGACTAACACTACTGGAACTAGGTATACACAACGATATATACAAGGATAAGGTACATACAAGGTAAAGATCAAATACTTTCTAGAGAAAAAGCACAAGAAATGGACAGCGAAGGGAAGGAGGATTAGTAAGGAGTACAGAGAGATGTCTGGCTGAAGAAATAGTTTTGTAAAGTCTACCAGCCTTTAAAAACAAAAACAGAACCAGTAAAAAACAAGCAAAAAAGAAACAAACCACCCACCCTTTCATTTTCCATTCAACTTTCTAAAAGGTTTTGGAGGCCTTCACTGGTGCAGTCAAGAGAGAGGAGTGGGTTTAGCCCTACAGCAACCTGAGGTTTGTCCTCTGCAAAGCCTGGCAGGAGCAGCTGGTGGTGGAGCTGTCCCTCTGCTTCCCCATAGGGACAGGGACCCCATAGTCCTGAACAAGAGCCAGGTGGGACAGGAGATTTGGGTGCTGAGACGCCCCTCTTGGCAGCTCCCCAAACCCCCAGCTACTCACTGCTTTAAACCCTCTCAAGATGAGCCCTCCAGGTTGCCCAGCTCTGAGCCTCTCACCTTGGAAGTGTTTTCAGGATATTCCCACTGGAGCAATTATTTGTGAAAAACAATTCCCATCAGTAACTCTGCCTGAGCACAACTCTGAATTGCTTAACAGCTGTTAGCTTTTCCTACCAATCCCCTCATTTTTAATTATTAGCTGCTAGCAGCTACGTTACCTACAGAAGAGCTCCTACAGGTGATGCAGGCCTGTGATGAGTCAGCCTTTAAGAAGACACAGCTACCATCACCAAATGGGGCCGGGACCTCAAAGAAGCTCTTACTGGATTACCACATGTGTCAAAGGAAGCAAAGTTTCTGTTTGTCATATCATTTGAGAGACAGGGACATGAAGTTCAAAATAAAAATAAAAAATAAAAAGAAGGAACAAGACAAAGGGTGAAAATAACATTAGCCTGGGGGAAAAAAAAAATAATAATAAAGAAGTGTTTCTAAATGTTTATTTGACAAACCCAGAAGCTGAAATAGCCCAAATAAACTCATCTCAGCTCTAGCACGTGATGTTTCACAGAAAAATGTGAAAAGGATAAAAAGACTTTTAGGGACTCATGGAAGCCTGCTGGGACAGGTAAGAAGCACCACCCATGCTTCGATCCTAGATTATACTCTTCCATCCCTCTAACACCTCAGTTTCCCCAGCCTTTTCAGAAGACAACAACACAAATACCAGCACATGGGAACGAGCTACAACAGCCCTCCCAAAGCACAGGCTTCCAACAGCTCTGTGGGAAGCAGCCGAGCACAGCTCCCGCGTGCTCCAGCTTGGAGCTGGAGCCTGTCCACCACCGCTGCTGCTGCCAGTGGCAGCACCAGGATAAAGATGCTTGGGAGCCCCTATTCTAGACCAAAATCCACATGTTTTGTGACGTGTCAGATTGGCCAGACCACAGATTTCCAGATTAATCCTATCAGTCTGCTGGAATTTTAGGGCAATGTTATCTTTGTAATGGCTAAGTCAAAATAAAATAAATCAGTATTATTTAAATAATGGTATGTTAGAAGCTTATAGATGAATGCAAAACCCTCAAGAGACAAATGCTTCAGCCTATACCTACAATTTAAATAGCCATATGATATTATCATATTAATATAAGTATTAGAGACTTGCTTATTTTCTGCATCATCTTTTAAACTGCAGTGTATGGTTTTGATGCTGCCAAAGATCTGCAAATGCGTACATCGTGGCTGGATCTGATTCTCCAGTGCATTAGCACTTCCACATCAAAACCTAAATGGGCCTATTATGTACTTGCACATACCACATTTTAGAATAACTCCTCAAATGCATTATTTTATGCATCTGCACTGTATTAAAACCTATGTTGTTACAATGCCTACATTTCATACTCTTGATGGTAATGCTGGGAATTATCATTATTTATAGTGACAAACTCTTCTCTTTTTAAAGCAAACAGAATAATAAAAGGTTAAAGGTGCATCTGCCACATTACTAGCAGGTCTGACATTTTCCTTGTAGAGACATTTTAAGCCGGGGTAGAAAAATACTTCAAATGAATATATGCATTCTGTCTCTGCAGTTCTGCCAACTAAACTGATTTCTGGGGGCTCCTGAAAGACATCTCTAACTTACTGTAATTGAAGCCCTGTTGTCCATATCCTAGAGTACAAGAAAGTGGTGAAGTGGTGAAGTTATATCCCTCACTTAAACATTCCAGGAATTTATACTGGAAGAATGTGCAGCACTTTACTTTCAGCATTTCTGAGTATTTTTCTTGTTTTCTACATGACTGATACAAATTGTTGTCTTTCTCCATGAATCTCTCTCAGAAATAATTTCCGATGTGTTTGGTGCACAGTGCATTCCACAGGAGCTCGACTGTGAACTGTAACTGAGATGTTGTGGTTGTTTGTAACCTTATGACTAACATTTATGAACATGTGGGAGCATTCCTTCTGAAATAAGGAACAAGAAGGTACATGTTTAAGCCTATCTGGGATAAGGGTCAAGACTATAATACACACTTGGATGTCCTTAACTGCTCTTAGCTTTCATTTAAGTTATTCCGGTTCACGTATCAACAAAATCAAGAACAGAAGAAACGTCATATCTAAATACAATTAAAAATAAATAAAGATCAAGCATTGCCTGATCCAAAAACCAAAGCTAGTACAAAGACTTCCATTGATTCTGTAAAAACTGTGCACATTCTTCTGAAAGATTAGTTCAAAAAAGATTACATTTCAAAATGATTTGATAGTGTTAGTACTCCAGCCCACAAAAATCTTCCCAACTTATAAAACTAAAACGATAGCACTTTTTGAAGCACACTCTTCTTTCTGAGGATTTATTTTATATTTCTACATATATGACATCAATCAACCTTCTGGATGGTGCCTACAAGGATTATTTTAAGAGGCTGTATCATCTATTGCTCTTTCAGCCCATGTGGAAGAAAAGAGCGTGTTTCTTTCTGTTTTTAGTTAAAGACTGACTGCAACACAGTGATCCACTTGTGCAGATATTTTGTACTCATGGGAGTTAAGAGGCTTATACTTCAGAATATTTGCTGTTTAGTTAATAGAAGCTACCCTGTAAAGGAACTGGTGTCTCAAATGATGACTCAGGTTATCTTTGTGTGCTACTCCAACCACGTGAAACAGAAAGATGCAATTACAAAGAGTCTAACAAAAAAAGAAAAAGATTGCTACAATGTGCAAAAATTTTACGTATCCTGTACCTGTATAATGGAGTAGTGCTTCAGCACATGCTAGAGAACTACAATCATTTCACATCAATCACACACTAAGTAATTTATGTGAGATGTCTGATTTCATCCTACGCATCCAAGGTCTAGGATGCTCCATGAGGCACAGCTAGTACAAAATATACATCAATATATCAACAAATAGCTATGCTTTGGGATAATATCAGGCCCTGTGTTCTAAAGCTTACTTTAGGTAATGAACTGCTACTTCAAAAACTTATATCAATATTTTTTTATGCAGTATGCAGCACATAACAGGACAGTGTGTTACCTCAGTTTCTGGAGTAGGGGATGGAGTAATGGAGCCAAGGGATCCTTTCCGTGAGCCCTGGAGATCTGTTGGAATGGACACTGGACGTTGCCATTGAGTTGTTCCTGTTGGTATGTGCCAGTAGTAGATCCCAGCAATGTCAGTGATCTTTTTCCAGCCAGGTGGTAAGTCTGGGTCTGTCTGAAACGATTGATCACTCCATATATCTGCTGGGAACAGAGAAAGAAAAAGAAAAAAGAAAAAAGAATCAATGCTATGAAGATATGAGCAGTTTTTTCATGGGCTTTCTCCGTGATACAAGCAATGCACAGCAGGTACTGCTGATGTACTGCTCTTGTGAAAATGAACACCAGAAAAACTCACTGAATTATTGAGTCTCACAATATGGTAACAAAACCTGCATGGCTTCAATTAGCCTACAAAGAGAGGGAAATCTTACCAAAGAGCCCTTCCAATATGGAGGTTTCCTAATGCCATCAGATAAACTAGTTCTTCTAATAAGGTTTAGCTTCAACAACAAAACAACAAATAAAACAATAAAACAATCGGAGAACCTGCACTGGCTTTACTTGCAACATCCAAGAGACTGCTTGCTCAAAACCATGTGAATAAAAGAACAGACTGATCATTTTACATACAACCATGACTGTCACAAACATACTGGTTTGAATTGGCTTTATAGTGGGGTAGGAAAAAAACAAAACTCACCAACAGTGCTAACACAGGGATGATAAGCTGGCTCTTCTGGTGAACCTCCTGTTAACTTAAGAACATGCCAGCAATACATATCAAAACCAGAGACATTCCCAGAATAATATGTGATTACAGATGCATGTAAGAGATGACACCAGTGGAAAAAACAGTGATTTTTAGAAAGGCAGGGGTATTGCCTGTGTGCACACCACAGGGACAATTGTCTTCTGAGGGCTATGTGCTCTTCAGAGGCTGGGAAGGGAGCCAGTGCTCTTCTAAACCTCACTGCTAAACTGCTTTGGAGGTGTCATTATGTTCAGCGCTATCAACCAGCTGCTATGCTGTACTCCAAGAACTGCCAAGATGCAGGGAAAGATGAGTACCCTCCTGGACATTTCACCAGCACTCAAGCAGACATGACGAGAACTGATCCTGGCACTCTGAACTGAGCTATTGCGAGAAGAAAAAAAAAAAAAGAAAGAAAAAGAAAGAAAGCACTATACCAAGGAGCAGCGGCTCATCTACTCCTGCAACTTTTCCAACCTTCAAAGACAGTCCTCAAAACACACAGAGCGGAGGGCAGATGAATAACCTGACCAGGGGAAGATGTCCACCCCATCAGAAACGCTGGAATTTGTTTAGGAAATTGTTCTGAAGCTGATAGGATAAACACTCCATTATTGTGACTTGTATGAAATTAATGGAAGCTCAATAATTTGGAAGCTCAAATGGAAGGTCAATAATTTGAAACTGATGGACAACACATTTTACAGAGGGTTTTCTTACATTATTGTGAAAAAGAGCCAACAGGAAAAGACAACAGAACATCTTAACATCTTGATTTATACAGTTTTATTTCTCTTCCATGTCTTTTTTGAATTAAAAGTTTCTTGTTAATCTGACCTCAAGTCTCTTAAGTGCTTTAGCACTTCTGTTGCCCATTGAATCCCTCTCATTTCTGCTATCCATATTTATGCACCTGCATGCACACAAACGGCATAACTTGATCTGATTCTCACTTTAGGACACAACCCAGGTTATTTCTCCCACAAAGCCACTCACAGTTCTTAAGTCACTGATTTATGACTTCAAGACTAATCTGAGAAAGCTCTGCTGAGAAGAAACACGACAGCATCATTACACTTAAATTCAATAATGAGCCTCACAGACCACAATTCGTGGCCCAGTATCTGAAAACAGTGACATTCAAATAATCAACTCCAAAAACTCCCAAGTACAGTGAACACCCACTTCTATATGCCCCCCCTCTATATTCTCTACTGCCTTCACCCACGTAGTTCTTGACTCCAAGGTCTTACGTGCTCTAAAGCCCCATTCACCTTCAGTCTTGCATGTTTTATTTTTCCAGTCCAACAACTTACCTGCACTTTTCCCAACCACAAAAAAATAAAACAAAAGCAAAAGACTTTCAATAATTTGATCACATCAGGCAAAAAGTGACAGGTACAAATACTGAATATGTCTAAATATCACACTGAAGTCTGTGCGGTGACATCTGCAAGTCCATGTACACGTGGGTAAATGTAAATAACCGGTTCATGGAATTACAAAACATCACAATAATGCCAGTGTTCACAAAACACATATCAGGCCTTTCCGTGCATGCTGGAACAGGAAAATAATAAGCCTTTGTTATATAGAGAAGAGAATTTCAGACTAGTTCAGGTTCATGCAGTTTATGGTATTAAACAATCATACTTCAGCATTGCCATGACATGAAATGCCTTCTCCTCACTTTAAGGTAGACACTGCTTCTGTCCCTGGTATACAGACACGTGTGCACACGTATTTACATATACAGTTAGCAAAGTGTTACGCTATGGCTGCACTGCATTATTTCTTTCAAACCAATCAACCAAGGATGCAGAGGACACAACAAACTTGTTACAATAATTGTGCCAGAAAGACCTAAACAAAACTATTTCAATTACTACAGCCCAGGACATTCAAAGAGCTGTATTTCCCACACAAAACCAGGATGCATGTCCGTGGGTGAGACACCTGGTGCTCGTGTTGGGGTACTCCTCGTGCAGAGGTACTGGGCTGGGACCATGCAATGAACACAGCTGAACAGGACGAAGCCAGACCTGATGTGCTCACACTGAAACACCATTTGCCAAAGCAGTCAGTTAAAGGAATAAAAACACAGACTAGAAAGCCTGCCTACTTCACTGCCTGCTCTCGGAGATGAAAGCATTCATCGTGCAAGTCAAAGGCAATGAACCATTGCAAGAGATACAGCACACAAGAGCTGAAAGTAAGAGTCAACATACAAATACAATCTGACAGGGCACTGTGGCACCAGAGACCTACTACAGGACACCCACACGTTTTCTTTCCTTCAATATAGAATTATAGGTAGTAAAATATTTTTTTTTTCTCTGAAACTAAAGGACGTTGTTAAATAGCATGACATGGAGTCAGAAAGCCTACTGTTTGTTGCACGGGCCACTGTAAGGATGGTTCCTTACCAGGGCACAGGGAACATGAAGGCACCCTACTGATACCCTCCTACACCCAATGGTCCCTTCAGTTCCAATTTTCTTCAAAAGGGAAAGTGCCAGCCACAAGACGAGGGAGAAGGGAAGCAGGCATCTCTATCTACGCAAGCCAATTCTGTTCACTTTGCACCAGACAACCTGCATGTAACGAACCCAAGAGAAAATATAACTGAACACCTTGGACTTCATCTCAAATTAAGAACTCCTCTTTTATGTCTCCAAGGTTTTGGAGCTTAAAATATTACATGGAAGTGGCTCTTTCTAGTCTGTGGATGACCGAGACATACAGGCTTCCTCAGTGGCAGATGATTTATGGCCATCAGGAACTCTCCTGCAATTCCTCCCCAGTCATTCCCAGGACGTAAAGTTCTGCCTGGCATCTCCTGGCCTTTTCCGTGCCCTTCACTGATTTGCTGATGAAATAGTTCTAGCTGTGACTCCGTGTAGACTGCCGGTATGAACTCTTATATCCTGATGACATACGGTACAATCATGCCTTCCAAAAGGCAGATGTGAGGCCAGGAAAGGTGGATGCACTCCCTCTAGAAAGACTTTTTGTGAAACTAATAACTGAAAAATTTCTGTACAACAGAAGCAGGCCTATCACAGTGAGAAACCAAAAGCACAGACAGGCTCAAAGAAACAGGCCTGTGTGTGCTTTTTGGAAATTGTTGTTGTTCTGATAATATGAAAAGCATGGCTTACAAAACAAAATTAGGACATAATTCAAAAAAAAATGTGTATCCGTTTGTACTATGGTTGGTTTATTTACCACGCATATTACAGAAGGCCAGGGTCTCCTGGAAGGCTATACTAGAAGAGGTTTCTTGCATGAAATGCATAAAGCAACAGGACTAAGAAAAGCAATTCTGAAATAGAGTACAATAAAACCACTGTATCTGAACTGCAGGAAAAAAAAAAAAAGACATTGAGATTAAGAACCTGGCTTCATATTACCTCTAGAGCTTATCTCTCTACAGCAAGAAAGATTCAGATTCTGATCAGTGGAAAAGACCACTGCACAACCACACAAAAGGATGAGCTCTAAGCCATGCAGGTTCCCACAAGGCTGCAGATCTTTGAAAGCCAGTTTTTCTGGAGCACTTGGTACATAGGGGTGACTCCTCTGCCTGCATGCACACAGGTGATGAAGTCCAGTGTCAGCCCCAAAGGCAGGGGGCTAGAAGCTCCACGTGCACAGCTCAGCACAGCAGCAAGGCTGCAGCTCACCCTTCACCTCCTCTTACTGCACTGCCTGAGCACGAGGTGTGGAAGGGCCACCAGAAGCAAGGCTGGATGGCTCTGCCCCCACAGCTCCACAGGTCTCATGGGTGAACCACCTCCTGGACAGCTGGACTGTCACCACACAGCTTACGTGGAGACTCAGCACCACAGGGATGATAGGATCATTTCTAAAAGAAGGGGAAAGGGATGATAAAAAAGAAAAAATCAGAAGTAGGAGCCCACAATGAAGGCAGTGCCTGAAAGGCTTTACCATCCCCTTTTAAAACCAAATGGGGAATTCGTGTTAGTCATTTCTCTTTAAAGATGAAAATAGAAAGAACTAACCCAAAAAGCATGTAGTAAAGTTTTAGAAAAGTACCTATTTTTTTTGTTTGTTTGTTTTTTTAAGGGATAAATAGATGCTTCCATTTTTAATAAACGTGCAAAGGAGTAAAACAGTCTGAAAAGACTTGTTCTCTTGCTGCAACTGTCTTGTCTAGTTTCACTCAAATAAATGCTTGTGTCTGAATTTTTGTCTGAATGGCTGAAGCAAGCAGCCTGTAATGAAAAAAAAAAAACCACCACCACCTAATACAGCCTTCATCCTGGTATCACTGTAACTGAGGAGTTCAGTAAAAACTTCAAAAATACCAGGAAAATAAAGCCTGGTACACAAAAGGAAACTGCTACTTCTCTCTTTTGAAAGAACTAGCAGGCACAAACCTCCATAAAGACAAACACATTTAGCTGGTAATTCAGGCTAGGACAGCTTTGTGAACACATTTTGCATTCTGAAGAAGATCCCATAAAGCCCATACAGTGTACCATACTGCTGCTTGTAACTCCCTTTCCCAAATGTCAGCCTCTGCCAGCTACCTGACGGTGTGCACTCAAATTCCATGCTGTAGCTACGGATCAGGTACTAAGCCTGGCACAGCAACTAGAGAAGTTAGGAATTACATTGTTATTTCGAAGTAAAACTATTTTATGATCTGGTGCTGATCTAGGAAAACTGTTACGATACTGAAAAGAGATGGTAACAATATATTTTACTGAAGAGCACATGTGATTGGTGAGGAGGTTCTTTTGCAAAAGTAGGACTTCGATCATTTATTTCACTGCTGTTTCAGGGGAAGAAAGAATACTAATCAACTTGCTGCCACTACGAATCACTCTTTAGCCCTCATTCAATTACCGCAGCATTCAGAGCAAACATGTGCAGTATGCGAGGCCATCTATTTCTCCATCCTTTTACAATGCCACAGACATGACCGTTCCCTCACAGCAGTCACCCTGTGTCACTCCAGGGCAGTGCTCACCGAGTGCAGGCCTTATCGGTGGCACCACGACAGCTGCAAACAGTGCGCCCTGAACCTAAACACAGCAGCCTTCCAGCTGCTGCTCCGGACTGTTTGCTGTCGGTGTGTCATTTGTGGATGTTTCACAATTAGAGAGGCCAAGTGCCATGCAGCGGGAGCGGCCTGTTCAGGCCTTCTTCTGCAGGCAGAGCTAGAAACCACTGCCAGGGGAGACCCAGGCCAGTCACTCAGAAAAAACACAGACTGGAAGAAATTGGCCAGAGCTCTGCAGGAAATTTCCAGAAGAGCAGGAATGCAAAGGTGCAACACAGTATTTGTTAATTAAAGAGTAAGTTGCATTGAAGTTTTCATTTTATATATATATATATCTAGGGGAACATTAGCTATACACTTGATTTCCTATGGACCAAATTCTGCTACCCCATAATCCAGTATCTCCGCTGTCCCTTGTAAAATCGGTATTTATCAGCATAAAACAAGCCAAACACCCCACCCACCAATGTCGTCAGTTGATTTATCACCAGTCCAGTACTGAAAATCAGGCTGTATGGCACTGTGTTTGTGCTAAATTAAATAAACCTGGATCTCTTCTTGACAAAGGCTAGAAATCCCACCTCATTTCAGTAGCAAATCTCAACACTCTTGGCTGGAAAAAAAACAATCTAGCTCCTTCCCTTTGCAGAGATAAGGTAGAGGAAGATGCCTGGTGTATTTACAGGTTGCTTAGGCCTGGAAGAAAAAGATCATATTTTGTGATACAAAGAAAACCTGATAATTGATACCTCAGGGAAAAATGCACTAGCACGGGAACCGTACATGAACATAAAAAATAATTTAAAATAGACTAGAAGCACCTTTTCTGTTTTCCTTTAGATAAACTAATCATAGACTGATAAAAGCAGCAGCTTGGTGTTATCTCCACTTCAGTGAGAACCTGGTGGTGATGACAAACACGGCGCAGTGGATGGAGACAAAAGTCGGTGACTAAATTTTTTTAAGGGATTCGCTTCCATGGCCATCATTGCTTGTACTTGGAAGCAGCTGATGATGTAAATGCAGTCTCCAGCTGATGCAAATGCAGCTCCGCTGGAATCACGGGAAGGGCCTGATTTTCTGTCAGTCCTTTCACTGTGTGGCAGCTGAATGACCAAGTGAGACTGCTTGCCAGCAAGACCCAACAATACCTGCAAGCACTTGATCCTCATTATCTAAATAGGTTAGGAAATAAAATACCCATACTGTGCGAAGATAAAGATGAGAGATCTCACTTTTCTCCTTTCAGAAAGTAGGTACGCTTGGTTTAGCTCTCTCAATTCTTGTTTTGTGTCTGCTCTTCCTAAAATAATCTTCCAAACAAAAGGGATACCATCCAACTGCAGGACTTGATCTAGACTTTGATTCTCTCAAAAGCATATTTCCACATCGAGAAGTTAATTGAAAAGAAAAGGAGCATTCAGTGTCCAGGCTGGAAGCACAATGGTCCAAAGAGGGACATGCTCAGATTCCTCCAAATCGAGAAAAGTAATCCGGCCATCAGTAAATCCACAAATCCATTTTTTCAGTCTCTGGCCCTTCCATTGCTCACATCCCAGCAAATACATTGTACACGAAGGAATTTAAACTATTAAAGCTCATTTTAAAGTACAGGATCTGCAGTAAAGTTCCTAATGAGAAAAATTGCAAACAATGGGCTGGTGACAGGATCCAAGAGCATGCTGTCCCAGGTTTCAGGCAGCAGTGGGAAACCACTACATAAAACCTGATGGCTTCCTTCATTGCTGGCGTGAAAGCATAAGGAAAGAGCAGACTCATAATGTGATGTATTTGTTGTAGATATTGTTCTTCTGGGCACACAAGGAGAAGATGGGAAGGGGGAAAGAAAGGTTTTATTAAAAATGATAGAACGGATAGAAAGGATTTATTAAAAATGAGGGGGGTAGGGTGGGGGAAAGCATTTCTTCCTCTTCAGAGCCCTTAGGATCTTGAAATAAAAAATGTTTTCCTTCTATCTCCTGGGCCTAAACAAAAAAACAAACAAACAAACAAAAAAAAAACACCAAACAAAAATCACAAACTGATTTTTCTTGAGAAGATCCCACTGATTTCAACAGATTTGGCATTTGACCCTAAAGGGAATGTATTCCCCCCTCTGCCTACCTCATACTCACACTGAAGATCAAGAAAGGCATGAGAAGGGACAGGAAGACAAATTAATGAGTGCAGGCAAAAATAAACAAGCACCCTCCATTAAACAGCGCGACACAAAGAGCACTGACCCCGAATGTTTTTATCCCATTCATTTCCAGCAGCGGGCTCAGTGCACGAGGTCCAGCTGCCGGGGTGTGCCAACCAAACACACCCAGAAGACAAATTTTCTCCTCACTCCTCATGCCTTACAGCACTGCTGATGGTACCGCCCCTCCTCGTAATTCAGAGCAGCGATGGGCAGCAGGTAGCCTCTCCGAGCATCTCAGAAATAAAGGCAGCAGAGCCACAAGTCACCGGGATGGGTGATTATAAATCAAGCAAGCCTGCCTAATGTGGGGAGCGCTGCTTGAGGAGGAGTGACAAACAGGCAGAAGCCGGCCATTCGGTGTCACCTTTCCTCACAGAACAGCAGGCAGCTGGTTGGCATGACAACCCCATCCTCCTCCTCCTCCTCACGGGGCTGCTGAGCCAGCTGCCTGCATTTCTTTTTGGGAGCTCGGAGGAGGGAGATCTCCAAATGGGTCCGGGAAACAGTGCTGCAGCGTGGTGTGGACGGGCATAGCCCTACCCGGCACCACCCGTGCCAAAAGGAGCTGCCATTTTGGCCACCTGTGATATAAGGCATTACCGGAAAAGCCTGATGACTTGCAAATCCTACAGAAGCTTGGGATGAAGTGCTTGTGCTGTTCTCTCTTAATAGGTTTTTTAAAAGACAATGTGATCTTTGCCCTGCTATGTAAATAATGAGCTACTACAGGCACACAAGGCGTTCAAGCAGAGATGACTAATCTGAGGGAAGAGAGAGGAAAGCAGATTAGTCAACATTCAGAGGGAAGAAAAAAAGCATTAAACCCACTTGTTTGCAGGTCCTGCCTGGCACCTTCTCCCTTTCAACCACCAAAACCCAAGCTGTTGACATAGGAACCAAAGCAGCAGCACAATAACAGAAGAAAACCAAGGGCAAGTGACTTGAGGAGAGAAAAAGCTACACTTTCCCAAGAGGGATGGAGATAGGCTTGGGGAATTATTGCTCAGAAACAGTTTTCCTGTTTAACAGGAGCCCATGAAACCACGGGGCAAGAAAGCCCCAACCTACAGCATCAGAGGATGTGCGTGCTCAGCCTGCAGGATCATGGAAGGATCAGGGGGAAAAAAGCTTTGGGGTCCTTGAGATACCTGTTGATGGTGGCTCTGGATGAGTATCCAGAACAGTACCGCCTGTCCTGAGTAAAAGGGAGATTTCGGGGGCTCTGTGAGGTCTCTGCGGAGAGGGAACACAGCCTGAGGACCAGAGGTGAAGCTGAGAAACCAGCCCCTCTGCTTGTGCTTGCAGGAGTTGTTACTAACAGCAGGAGCAGGGAAAAGTGCCTCAGAGACACCGCAAGGAAACGTCCACGTGCTCCCTCCAGGAAAACAGACCAAAATAGGTAAGAATGGGAGGACTAACCCATTTGTTAACAAGAAATAGCCAGCCACAAAACACACAAAGTCTGGCAAAGGTAAGAAATGAGACTTGGGGGTGCCCTGCAGGGCTCTTGTGACAGAATCTGTGGTCCAGGAAGAAGCAAGCCATGATCTGGGAAGGCTCACCCCACCTGCAGGAAGGAGGAGGAGGAGGACAGAGTGATGGTGGCACAGCAAGAGCACTGGGAATCAAGTGGCATGAGGATGGAGCACCTCAGCAAACGCTGATGAATCATTGCTTGTAGGTGCCGTAGTGGGTTGCAGAAACTTCTGCATCACTTGATTCATTGCTTTCCTTCACTTGTTAAACTGTGTTCATCCTGAGAGAGCAGCACACAAACAAACACCCTTTCTTCACCATCTTAAATGAGACACAGCCCTAAATAACACGTGAACAAAATGCACCATCACCTCAGAAGATTTCTGCTTCTAAATTCCAAGTGAAATCAGAATAATCTGCTCCTGTTCTAGCGAGTGACCCATGCGTGTAAACACACTTTGTATATGACCAGGGTGAGGGGGTTTCTTGCTTAGCTGAAGTGCTAGTTTTTTTCCACTAGGTGGCAAAAGCTTTTGCTTGAAAAAATAACAATAGGTCAGCACACAGCAGAGCCTACCTCTAGCTTGCTCCAAACCCATGGTGAGCGTGCATTGTGCTGTGCCTCGAGAGATAAAAAGCAACTAAATTCATCCAGACCAATACCTTCTTCCTCAGTAGCAAACCAGTAAGTGTGGTTTCGTGACTTAGCTTGCAGGGCTACAACAATCCGGCAGCAGCAGTTTGCATCTGCTTTTCTGATTTTTGGCACCATCTCTCTCCTTCCTGTACCTTTCCCCACAAGATTGCTGCATGTGCTCCAGTGTTTTGGGTTTATATCTTACTTAACCGCTTTGCATTGTTTAAGAAGGGGGATTTGCTTGATCTAAAGGCAAAAAACCCAACAGCCATGTGAGAGAAGGGACTGCAGTCCTCAGGCAGCAGGGTCCCCACAGGCCCTGCCGCCCCAGCAGGCACCCTGCCCAGCACACCCCAGCACAGGGAGAGCAATTCATGCACGCAGTGCCCAGCCTCTCCCACCCCCAGAAAATTCGTCTGTCTCAGCAACGGCAGCCAACTCTTTGGCAGAAAAAGCAGGGAAACATCAGCGTGGTGGCACCTCTGAATTTATGTGCTTCTCTGCTAAAATACAGAGCCTGACTCTGTCTGATCAATGTGAATCCATATGTTAGCGTGCAGCTGTTCAGAGAAGAAACCATTAACGATTTAATTTTGGGCAACGAACAAATACAATCCGGGCTAAATTCAGGCTGTAAGTGCTGACACAAAGAGCAGTTTTACACTGATGCCTTTCTGACTGCGAGAGGGGAAGCAGGCGCTGTTCAGAGGGACTGTGCGTGCTGCAGGCAGGGCAGCAGGCTCAGACGCCACAATTTTACAGATTTATTCCAGCTGAGGAAGGCAAGGAGCCTCGAGTTTAAATCTGGTGGCATTAGCACATCTCTTCAATCTGAATGACAGTAAGAGCATGGAAGAAGGGATCCGCCACAGTCAGCACTTTTTTCCCATTAGAATACGAACTGCAGAGAATAAAAAATGGCCTAAGAAGTGAGGTGCCAGGCAACCGATCATTTTCTTAATGTAAAATACGAGGAAGCCTGCCGAATTCAGGGGGGAACAAGGTGCAGAGCCAAAGGCAGGACTGCACTTCTCTGGAGAACGTATTGAATAAACACACTGACAGCCTGAAATTTTAAAGAAGCTCTCATTAGTGGGTTTTGTGCCTATCATTGGCTAATTAAGAGCCAGTGAAGTTGGCCACTGGTGCAGACACAGTTCAGCTTGGCTAAAACCACCTTCCTTTGACGGCTTCATTCATAGCCCTGTGCAAATGCCTTCGAAAACCCTCTTTTTCTGAATTTAATGATTCAATGAAAACAGAACATAAAATTGAATTACAAGCGTGTTACTCTCTGAAATTAAATGTTTCTCTTGAAGAAAAAAGTAAAACCTGCAAGAAGAGCCGTTTCCTTCCTCTGGCACAAGGTCTGCACATAGCTCAGTCAACGTGGGTGCGTGGCAAAGCACAGTGGTTGTTCTGGGGCACCACAAAGCATTGTATGAATGAATTTATCTTCATAGCAGCAGAGAGTGAGCTCCACTTTAAACACAGTGAGCAGAGGTAGGAGGAGAGGTCTGAGATACATGAAATAGCTTGCCCAGAGCCATGCCCAGGGCTTTGTATGCCCAGCTGGGCAGCTGAGCTCCACCACAACCTCTCGCTCACTACCTCTCCTCAATGTGAAAGGGAGAAAAAATACCATGGAAAGGGCTCAAGGATTGAGATAAGGACAGGGAGACCACTCAACAATTATCTCTGCTCCTTCACAGTCACTCTCTGCCCTGCTTCCCATGGGGTCCCTCCCATGGGATGCCGTCCTTCCCCAACTGAGCCTGGGGGGCTTCCCACAGGCAGCAGCTCCTCAAGCACTTCTCCCACACGGCTCCGTCCTACGGGGTCCATCCCCCAGGAGCAAACTGCTCCAGCACGGGTCCCCCATGGGTGACAGCTCCCCCCAGACCCCCTGCTCCTGCGTGGGCTCCTCTCCACGGGCTGCAGCTCTGGCCCGGGGCCTGCTCCTGTGGGGGCTCTCCATGGGCCGCAGCCTCCTCCAGGCCAGAGGGAAGCCCGCTGGTGGAGCAAACGGGGCTACCACAGCCCGGAGGTTTAAGTATTTCCCCTCTCTACATCATTATAAGATTTCTATTAAAACTTTATTCATAGCATCCAGGTATCTTTAGGCATTACAGCAAACTCAGAGAGATAAATCATCTCTGAAAGCATCCACCCAGCACAAACAAATTCATTATTTGCATTCTTGTATCTATTTCATGTCACCCCAGCGCTATAATTTTGTATTTATTTTTCATAGGGATGGATTTATGGACATAATTGAAGCTAGATTCAGAAATCCAGATTTAAGGAGACAGAACTAGTATCAGCGAGATAACCACCACCAAGAATTAGAAGAAAATTCAGGAAAATAACTTGTGTCACAGACTGTCCTGGCAAGTCTAACAAGAAATGGAAGCCAGGAACAAAACTAGCACATCAGCTGGAGTCTTATGCTGGACAAGCATTTGAGATGGGAAAAAAAAGGGTGAATTCTGCAGAATCACAACAGAATTTCACTTGCAATTTGCACCTCCTGTTTTCTTGCTCGATGCAAGGTTTATCATCAAAACTCACTTTGAAAAACTGAGGACAAACTCCTTAAAGCTGCATATACCCAGACCATAACAACCATCAAAAGTCCTCTTTATTATGAACCCTGAGCTAGAATCTCCTATCTTGCAAGAATGTGAGAATGCCAAGATCCAGTAAAAACAATACACAAAATATCTCTAGCATATGACATACCACAAGCCATTGAGACCTATTAGCACTATGGAAAAAAACACAGCTGTCACCCAAAGTTGTCACAAACCATGAAAGATCGAGATATGTATAAGGAATAGTGTGGTCCTTCCCCAGCTGAAAACATCACCTGATCTTTGGTGGAAATGCTGTAATTTGTGGATGTGCCAAAGGGCTGCAGGGGCTCTAGGGAAAGCCGTGGTTGCGTAGGATGAGAAGTTTTCCCCTTCTGGATTTGTATTTACCTGGTTGATATAGAAAAACAAAAGACTGCCAAAAGGCCCTCCAGGACTAGGACACGCATGGCTTCAAGAGCAGCTTTTCCAATGCGCAGCCTTCAGTTTCCCGACCAGATGGATTTCCAGGTCCTGGTTTTTATTAATTTCTCAAAGTTCCTTTACTGTTACCGTTCTGTTCTGCTCCTTAAACTGCTCACATGCAGTGACAGGCAGTCAGTTACCTTCTGCCACTTGGAAGGACCAAGGTCACTGACAAGCTCTCCGAAAAGAGCAGCGTGACTCTACGTTAGGAAGGAAGAGCAAGACAAAACCCTTATGCCTGCGCTTTTAATGTGGAGAGGCACTATCACGGGACTAGTGCACACATGTCCACACAGCCCATTATAAAAATGGGCACAGCAGAATGGGAAAAGCCATAAAGAGAGAGAAATATAAAACTGCTTCTGCAGGCAGAGCCATGGAGCGTGGTAGGAGCCTGGAGGGACGGTGGGAGGAGGGCAGGATGTCACAGGAATCTGTAAAGCCACGAATGGTGTGAAGAAGGCAAGGATGGAAAGGAAATGAACAGTCGCTGTTATTTACTGCTTCCTACAGCAGTAAAGCAGGGGGCACCTAACGAAATTACCAGAGAGCAATTTTATAAGAGAGGGAAGTACTTCTTCATGCACCACGTAATTAAATTGCGGGACTCCTGGTCACAGGATGTTGTGTATGCCAGAAATACAAATGAGATCAAAAATGATTAAATAAATTCATGTTAGAAAGGTCTATCAAGAACAATTAAAGAAGATAATGTGAATGGCATACCAAGTCTGAAAGCCCTAAATCCACCGACTGCTAAAAGTGGAAAGGATATAACAGGGGGAGGACTGCTGTAGTTAGCCCTGTTTTTTCTTGTTTTTAGTCTTTTTTTTCCTCATAAATTTGTGCTACTGACCCCTGTAAGAAGCAATCCATGAAGAACTGAGTCTAAGGTCTGCTGGATACGGCTATTCCTACAAGCTGATGTACCCACTGAGGTACAGACCTGACCCGTAGCCCCTGTAACCTTCATAAGCAAGCTCGAGCTTCAAGTCAGCACAGGGTTTGCATTGGAAACAGTGGATTTAACAACAGGACTGAAAGATTTTGATAGCAGTAACCACAACAATTACACCGTGTCAGATTAAAAAGCCACATCTGATACGAGATTCTTCAAACTGCTTTATCATACCCAAGCTTCCTCTGAGGGGTAATACATTCCCAGAAGGAAAATGCACCAAAAAATTGTTCTCATAAAGGTACACAATGACTTGATATGACAGCAGCAGCACAGGAGTTACGGGACTGAATATCATTATCCCTACACATTTTTCACCTTCAATTTTCTATTAGCACATATTTAAAAGGACAACGTTACTACATTAAATTGTACAGAGCCATTTAATGCATGGGAATGTCTTCACAAGCAAATACATTTACCTGGTTTCAATACCTTGATGAATATGGAAAGAGGAATGTATCAGAAGCGCCATGAAGTACAGGCACTGTGAGTAGCTCTGATCTAGTGATTAGCGTAGAGCCCATTGCTCTTGAGAGACATATTTAGGTGTTTGGTGGAGAGGGGGAGCTTAACCTCAACTATTTTCCTTTACCTGACTGCAATTAATGTCATTAGATGCTTAAACTACAAGCTTCTGCATAACACCATTATTATTGTTCAAGAGAGCTCTGTCAGTAAATGTTTATAGGCTTGTGTCTCACATTATTTGTATTCCACGAGAATTAAGAGATAGAAGGGAGAGATGACAGCAACATACATGTGAGATGCTAGCTAGGAATTCACTGTTCCTGCACCGAGTCATTTCCCAGTGAATCCTGTCACCTTCTGCAAACAGTTAGCCTAGATAAAATACCTCGGGCAGCACAACACGCAGCACTAGCACAGGATTTGTAAAGCGATAAACCAAAAGAAAAATAACTGAAGTCAAAAGAACTAGATGTGGTGGCCTTTAAACTGACCCATTTGCAACAGCTTTAATAGAAGAAGAGAGTTTTCTGTCTTCCAGACATGGACCACCACCTTGCCCATCAGCAAGTCACAAAATACAAAAGCATGTCCCACTGACACGCTTTAGTCTGTTACCAAGTGAAGTTCCAGATTTGTTCATCAGTGCAGAACTGAAGCTGCAAGGCTTTCAGAAACTTTACTTTTAAAACAATAAATAACAATAAACAGAAAAGAAATACTCCACTCATGAATGTATGCTTATTTTCAATGCTTTGACAGACTTTATTTATTTTTATAATTTTATATTGCGTTTTGTGATGTTTGGTATTTAAGTCCCCAACTTCTGGAATTAAGAGAAAATCTGAAGATAGCCCACAACAAAGGACAAGTTTCACTAAAAACCATAGAAACTTCCACGTTTACCAAAAAAATGAAAAAATGAAATTAGAATAAAATCTTAATCTAATTAGAATAAAATTAGAATTAATTAGAATAAAATCTTAATCTAAAAGATAAACAATGACCTACATTCAATTCTTGTTTTTGAAGACAAATACTTTTTAGACTACTGCTTGGGGCCTGGGTGTATTTATTTTAAGAGAAAAGTTAAAGCTCTGCTTTCATGTTATTTTTAACTGGTTTCTTGGTGTAAATTGAAACAACCATTCTTATTCATCTGTACTAACAAACAGCCTTTATAAATGCAAGATACCAATAAGCATTCTTTTATAATTAAAGAGAGGATGTAAAATAATTGTACAGTTAATAAAAACTTTTAGATCAGTGGTAGATTTTCTTTTTCCTCCTTTTTTAAAATACCATCAAGTACTTATTATAGTGAAGTTACCAAAATTTGGAAGTAGTGGTTGGTCAAGCATGTAGATAGCATCTCCTCGTATTCCTGGCAGAGACACTTCAGAAACAACCCTCCCGTCAGCACCACTCTTGGGAAACCACCATTCTTTCTGAGGCACAGCCCACGCATTTATTTGGGATTGCTATAGCTGAAGCTTGTCACAGACTAAGAAGAGTCACTCCCAAGTTAGAAGCTCCGGAACAGCCAGGCAGTTTTCCTCTGGGAAGCATTAAGCGCGCTGAACTGTGCACCCCTGATTTCTGGATCAGCTCCTTGAAACTAGAACCACAGAAAGTGGACGTGGACAGAAGTCACTGAAAGGAACAGAGAATGGGGCAACTTCCATGGCACTCTGCTCCCTGAGAAGCCTTCTTAAGAAACTGCGCTTTCCCTGTGAAGCAATTTTAGAGTTGGATAATCTCAGGGTGGAGAAACTTCCGATAAAGTTATACACTTAGTATATTTAATGTACAGAAGTCTGGCGTACAGTTATGAAATCAGAGTTCCACTATGACATGGAATCAAGAGAAATACAGAAAAGACACTTGCTATTAATGATCCCACATTCATTTTGATCGTTGTTAAAGGGACTTATTTCTTAATGTATCCAGAATGCAATTTTACAAAGCCTGACACACCCATTTCAGAAAACAAAACACCATGGAACTCTAAATCCACCCTACTCCCCCCCTCAAAAAAAAACACCACCAAGTCACCAACACTTCATGAAATAAAAAAGTCAAATAAAATTCATGCTCTGTGCAAGTAAAAGCTTAGTCCTAAAATCTCTATTTTTCATATGTATTCTTCCTTCTCGTTAGGTCTCTGTTAGCAAAGCGTTGGCTATATTTGAGCACAATTAACCAAAGGAAATTTGTGTAGCCAGGAGACTAAAAAGTTCCTTAGTCAATCTACTGAAAGGCTCCAGGGGCAAAAAAAAAAAAAAATGGAGCCTCATTATTCTGGTTTGGTTAGGCACGAAAGAAAACAAGGCAATTTAAGCTTAACAAGAAATATTATCTGAAAACCTGCCATGGCTACATAGTGTGACAAGTGATGTTGGCTTACCTACAAAAAAAGAATTGAATTTGAAATGATTTTTACAAACACCAAAACAGAACACTATTTCTTATTGCTCGGTTTTGGAAGGAGCAAATACAGTTACATTATTTAATTACAATTCCACAAACGAAGACAAAAAAAAAACTGTTTACAGTAAGGTTTTGTGTGGACCAGCTTCCTGACCAAAGATCATTTTTCTGAGCCAGCCAAACTGATTGATTTAGGACTGGCAAAACTGGTGGTCACTAAAAACAGACAAAAAAAGTTTCCAAGATGTCAGTCAACACTCTTTGACAGATACCTATCAAATAGTAGCTGTAAACCAGCTCACCCTTGTAACCCCCCAAAGCTCACTCGGTATATCAAAAGTTGCTTTACCTTGAACTTCAGGGAACAACTGCAGGTACTGCTCTAGCCAGATTTCCCCCACGCACCCCTCCCTCGGCTGCATTAAATAAAGCAGTCCCAGGGGAGGCATTTGTGACACGTGAAGGAGAAAATAAAAGTCCAATTCACAATGGATTTCCAACCTATGTAAAAACCTTCACGCTCTATGGATCACAAATCTAAAACATCACTTGTCAATTCACTCCTTAAGTGACAAGCCAAGCATCCAGAAATGACACCTTTACAGTATTTACTCTGCACCATGCACGCTGCCTTTGTCACATATCAGCTGATCTTCCACTGCTCCATTTTTATTAACAAATGAATTAACTGTATTCAACACCCAGAGCTAAGAGGCACTATAAACCATAGCTTGGAAGAAGTAGAATAAAAAAGAAAGCGTTACTTACAGTTACCAGATGCTCCCATATAGTTCAACACGTACTGATCTGCTACCAGCATCCTTAAAGTTTGCTCTGTGCATGTCCCAACAGCTTCATATTCTCCTTCTGGGTTGTACCTCCAAATCAGTTTCCAGCTCAAATATGGGAAAACACACTGCTATGCTTAAACAGACACTTACTTAATTAGTCTAACGAGGAATGGTGCTTTGGGTGGGAGAAAGGACAAGCCACCCCTATTCCACTGACGGTAGATATAACAGAGGAAACACCACATGTTGACCATATAAATGACTGCATTTTCTAGGAAGCCAAGAAAAACTGAGAGAGCTTGCTACAGAGGAATTGCAGCAGTGTGTGCATACAGTGTATTCTCTACTGAATTGATTCCAGCTTGCAAGACATTGATTTGATATATTTTCTGACTGACTCTGCTCAGGAGACAAGCTTTTGAAACAGTACTTTCAGCCCACAAGCCCCTGGATATCAATCACATCAAGATTTAATCAGCTCAACTTTGGACCAGAACAGCCCCTCACCCTGCAAATCAACCCCGGAAATATACTTGTGGTGTTTTTCTCTCTCTCTCTCTTTTTTTTTTTTTTTTTTTTTTTTTTTTTTTTCCCCTTAGCTGCCTGTATAAACATGAGAAGGTTTAGAAAAACGTATGGCAAATATCCACTCTTTGAGGACAAAATTCTTCTTAAGGCTGCTAACCTCTAACTCCCCGGAGGTGCATTGCAGCAATGGTAGAAATTGATTTAGTGAAAGGCTTCTATTAGCAGGAGCGCTGTTCTCATCACAAAGTCCCTCCCCTTGTTATAATCAATAATTTAAGCAAAGCCAAGAATCATGTCAGCCAAAATGACCAGGATAACTGACTTTCTCTTTCTTGCAGAGTAAAAGTAAAAATTAAATTAAGGCCTGAATGGGAATATATTCTAATTCAAAAGCTAATTTGGACAATTTGAGACATGCATTCTCAAATTGGCTTTCATTTTGAGATGGGGAGGAGGAAGGGCTCTTCTCTTCCTTATCAAGAACTTCTCAGGTTCATGGAAAGCCAAAATCTACTTCCTTCCCTTTTTAGAAGCTATAACCTTAGATTTAGAGTATTTTATCCTGTGGTGCTTGCTTACACACAAACAAGAAATGCACCCTACAGTTTTACAACTGTTATTTGAGTATTATGACAGTGCTACTGTGCCCATGTCAGTTCATTGCAACTACCTCTGAGATAATAATGGAAGAAGGGCTTAATTTTTAAATTTAGCCCTGCAGAATCTGAATTGAAAAGCTATTAAAAAGAAAATAATTGGAAGAATTAGTTGAATTAATGTTAAATTATGACACTGTTTAGGGAAAAAAAACAACAATTTAAGACAGTTTCTTGAACAGTTCTAAGACTGACTACTTGATATTAAGTTATAAATTAGTCCAGAATACCAAGTGATGTGCGTATATAATGCCTACATAACAAGTAGTGGTTAAAAACAACCCCTGTATCATAATACGGTATAAAAACAGATTTAAGCTTCAAATGCCCCAGACACAGAGAGCAGGCAGAAAAAACACACCCATGGGATCTGGAGCTGTTCTTCCCCTCAGCTTGAGGATTTCTCGTCTCTGAGTATCATGGATAGATTCACTGTGCAAAATGAAGGGCATACTCTGCTGGCTTTAGAAATCCCAATCTCAGACCCTACAGGAAACCCACGTAATGTCATTACCCTAGGCTCTGTGGCATCCTGGTACTGGACATTTACGGCCTAATGCTGAGCACCCAGGGGCTCCACACATCTTGATATCACAGAATCACAGAATTTCTAGGTTGGAAGAGACCTCAAGGTCATCGAGTCCAACCTCTGACCTAACGCTAACAGTCCCCACTAAACCATATCCCTAAGCTCTACATCTAAACGTCTCTTAAAGACTTCCAGGGATGGTGACTCCACCACTTCCCTGGGCAGCCTGTTCCAATGCCTCACAACCCTTTCAGTAAAGAAGTTCTTCCTAACATCCAACCTAAAACTCCCCTGGCTCAACTTAAGCCCATTCCCCCTCGTCCTGTCACCAGGAAATATCAAGCAATTGAGTTTTAATGGCAAATGTACATGTTTTCATGGGACTGCTTAAAAAAGGCTTCACGTCCCTTAGGGCAGGGAGCAAATACCCACTCTCAAGCGAAGCCTGAGTTCAGAGCCAGTTCTGTGAGGCATGCCAAGGCCCACCACACAAATCCTCTCCCGAATTCAATTTCAGTCACTGAAAGCTGAACGGTGTGAGAGGTATGCATGTAAGGAACCGGTGCACTGAAAGATTGGGGTCTGAATGAGCCATGAACTTGGGGAGATGAAGAGAGAGGCCTCCAGGTGTGGATACAGCAGGGCAGGAGCTCCCCCAGGTTAGGTCTGTGCTCCTCACTGCACTTACATCTCCTTTACCACAGCCTGAACCCAACCCTCAGCAAGGATTTCGTTTTCTCTTAAAGGTACTTCAGGATTGAAAAAGACTTTCATCCAAAGCTCCTCTGGTTTTGCCTGCTGTGAGTTTTCACGACTTCTATAAGAAACTTTACTTTTCTGTAAGAAAGCGCAAGTTTAAGTGACTCCTGTAGGCCCAGCTTGAAGCACATGGAAAGCAACAGGACCAAAGCATCGGCTCTTCCTGACATCCCTCAGTGGAGTAACTGGGGCAGACTGCTGAGTTCTGTGAAATCCAGGAATAAAGGGGGCTTAGATGCTTTTTGCCCAGGTTCATACAGGCATCAATAGATGCCCCCACCCGAGTGCCAACACCATTCCTTTATCGCACCTACTGCAGCTGAGGCACAGGAGCACCTCAGGTGGCAAACCAGGACCTGGCCTGCTCCAGCGTGCCAGGGCAGCACACACAACACACCCAGCCCACCCTTCTCTGCTGTCAGCTACTCTTAAATATTCATTTTGCCTTAAGGAACAGTGGTCTGCAGGTTAAGAGCCTTTCCAAAGGTAGCTATGGGTCTTCCTTCCCTCCCCTGCAGATTTCAGCACCCATTTCAAAAGCATCAGTCAGGCGGAATGAAATTCGGTCTGGGTTTTATGCACCATTCAGAAGTGCTGAGGCAGAGGTTTGCTGGATCAATTTTGGTCTTAATAAGCTATTACTTTTACAGCTTTATGAACTGATTTTTATTTTTTTTTTATAAAAGAAAAAAGAAAGACTGTTAGTCTGCTATTAGTGGTGGATTTTCTTCTGCACAGCCTCCTTCCTTAACATCCTTCTGAAAGGGCCATTAGGATCCTGACTTTTTCCCATTACCTCCTCTGAATTCCTTCTGTGAGGTTGTTTTCACTTCCCTTTTCCGTGGTAATGTGTCTGACTGAAACTGAACTCCTTTCCATAATCTCAGATGAGAGAGACTTGTACACCCCTGGAACAACAGAAGCTTGAAAAGCCCCCAGAAATCATTTGTCAAGTAAGAAACATGAAGCTACCCATCCATCACTCCTGGAACCCAAGTTTTCCCTACAGATGCTCAGAAGCCTCTTCTATACAATGAGCCCTGAGAGGCAAATCCAAATGTCCCTTGGCACCACAAAACAATGTAATTTACACAGTCAGGGAAAACTTTTGGATCTGAAGATCTTGCAAACCACGCTCTAGCTTCCACTCTGGTGGTAGTACAATGCCAACATTCACTTTCCTACATCGTCTCACCACAACCTCCAGCTACATAGGCATTAATTACCCCACAGCCATATATTTTACTGAGTGAAAATGCTGATTTTAAAACAACTCACAACCATAGCACAGCACTTAAAGCAGCGCTCTGCTTTCATCCAGACCAGGAATTGTGTGCTTTGCTACACCACCAAGTAAGACATCCACAAAAAGACCAGCAGTGTACAAGAAGTGATGCATCACAGGCAAAATAAGACAGCTTCTTAAACTCCTATCGAGTGGTCAGAAGTTCAGGCAGAAAAAAAAAAATAAATCAAAATTAATGAAGCAATGTCAGCTAGGATGCGCTAGGATGGGTCTGTATTTGACGTTATTTTGGGCAAAGCACTGAGCTGGCACGGTGTTGGTAGCCAATGCACGGCCACTAGAAGACAACTGTCAGCTCGATGTCCTCTGGCCCCAGAGCACTCAGAGATGTCACGCTGCAGAGAGCTGTGTTTGCAAAGAATATGACACAAACATCCCCGACCCCACAGGCACCATGTCGCAGAGGTTACCAGGGAGCGATGTTTAAAGCAAAGCCAGGCCCAGGAAAGGAACAAATTTCTTTTCTGCGCTGCAGGGTAGATGTTGCAGGCTCTCTCCAGCTGGTTAATACGCTCTGTGAGTGCTATCTGATGCGTGTCTTGCTTAGCCTGCAGTCGATCCTCCACAGCTCAAGCCCTCGTTTCTGCCTCTGTGCTCACCTGGGACACTGCCAGGCACCTCGGGGACAGGAGGCAGGCAGCTGGATCAAGCCTCCCAGGGGAGGGAAATCAATGGCTCTGACAAAACAAAGAACCCTTCTGTATCTGTCTGGTAAACAGCAAGGATGAAACTACAGCTGTGACTACACAACGTGTCCTGTATAGCCCCAAATCCCTGGTGCTGGTAACAGTTTGGGAGAGGATGTTCATCGCTGCTGTGTAAAACATCTGTTCTCCAATTCCTGAATTTATGCATGTTAATTCAATTTATATACCTATTTTTATGAAGTGTCCAAATGCAAAAGGGTGCTGATCACCCCTCTTCACCTTGAAAACTTCGTGTTTCAAGGCAGAGCACTTCTCTGAGAACAGAAGCTGAGGATTTAAGAACCCCAGGAAGGCTGACCTGGCTGCCCCTGGGCAGCTCCGGGTAACCGACAGCCGCAGCGGGTGCCCAAGAGGCACCTCTCAAGTTCAATTTTCTACCAACTTCCATTTATTTTATGGCCTCCCACCAGTAGGCCCTGAACGCTGATCATTATTGTGGACGTCGTACAAATAACCACATTGCCCTCCTGAAAGTCAGTGAAAATGGGGTGTTTACTTGGAATCCTATAACTGTTAGGTGACAGTATATTCTGTCCCCGGCTTTACAGGACTTGGGTTTAGCCCAAGTGTAATTGACTGGATTCCTACCACCATAAATCTTTTTCCACACTCAGGAGCAGAGAAAACATGTTCTGTAGTAAATAACATACTTGTTGTCTGTATCAGATAGGTACTGCAGAGGAAAACGGGCGCTTTTAAAGGACATTCATTTTAATTTTGTCAAAGACGCTGGTTAAAATCAGGGGCAGGACTGACCATTGGTATAAATCTTTCTGACTAGTTCATGATTTGCTGCAATTTTTATTGTATTAGGGGGCTATTCCAGCCAGACACACTATTACTTCAGCATAGCAGGATCTATTTACAAGATTCAAACTCCCAATCCCCAAGGGCCAGTCTCATTGCTGTCATTTCTGCACGGGGCTGAACTTGTTTGTTTGTAACCAGCTATTAAGCTGCCATCCTGCATTTGCTGGGAGAGCAGCAGCAGGCAGGCGTTCAGCGTATGGCACTCACATCCAGCAGCAGCGCTGCCTGAAAGGAGGAAAATTGCACTTTTGACTCCCCTTTGATTGATATTTTCATCCAGGGAGAAACAGCACGCTGCGTGAGCCAAGGGCTGAGAAGCTGGGCAGCGGGGGGAGGCTGCTGTCCCTGCTCAGCCGCAAAAAAAAATAAAAATAAAATAAAGCTGTAGCTGTACAGACCCCAAGGGCCTTCCTCCTCATGGATCAGGGGTTCTTAGTCTCCTTCCCCATCTTCAGGAGGCTTCAAACGATGATGAAACAGGAAGCAAAATTAAATTCCAGTATTTTTCTTGGGTTTTGGGCAAACAAATTATTTCTTCCCCCACTGTGGGGGCTGAGGGCAGCAGGGGAAAGCTCGCCTGCTCGGGGAGGGCCACCTGCAGTGCTGGGAGAGAATCAGCTCTGGGAAAGGCTGCACGAAACCCATTCGGGCTTGACTCTTGCTAAGCACCTCTAGCAAAGTATTGGTTTGCTGTCCACAGCTCTTTCCTGCTTCTCAAATCAGCCTGGACACTTTCTTTTCTGCAGCACTGAATCTCAGTAAGACGGTCAGAAAACTGTAAGACCTCATAAAAACCTCTGACGGCTGAAGTCAGTGCTCTTCTTGTCCAGCTGTGGATACAGAGAACTTCTTTGGAAGAGAAAGGAGCATCCTCAAGCCACAACCCTAACAGCGTACCATACTGTGCTTGTCATTAATTGGCTCCATTACATTTGTTTAACAGTATTACTAATTAACCGCATTAATGTCTGTTTAATATCCAGCCAGTCGTTGACCAGAAGTTGTTTTGCTTCCTGAACTTGGGCGGTGTTATGTTTGCCTCCTGACTCAGAAAAAGAGGCCAGTCTCCTGAAAACACCTTCTCACGAGATCACAAAGACGAGCCTCCTGCCTGAAAAACAGCTCAGGAGGACGTTGTCTAAGCAGTGATGCATCCCCAGCGCACGCAGTTAAACTTGAGAGTAAATTCTTCAGGGTTGTTGAATTCCATACCTCCAAAAACAAGTAAAAGGAAATAAACCACGAAAACCCCCAGACATTCAGTTAACCAAGATAGGAAAGTTGTGTGAGAGAGATGAGAATGCCAAAACGATCCAACAGACCTGAAAGCAGCATATTGCAATTTTCATCCACGTACTGCAAAGTACCCGGTATCTCTGGCTTGGACATTAATAATTCTCCAGGCATCTCCTCTCACTATTTAATGGATTAACTGTTCTTGAAACTGCATCTTTTTTCCCTTCCCAGAAGCCATATAACTAAAACTGTCTGCTTTTGCAGATTTTTCTCCTGGATGCCCTTCTCCCTTTGGTCGCTGCCGTTAATTGCTGAGGCACGAGCACAAGGGTTGGAGGACCACATGCAGTGCACTCCTCCTGCCCAGGTGCAGGGGCAGAGAGGAGCCCTGGTGGTACCCGTCCTATCAAGCATTAGCAAAGCTGCCAGCCCCTAAACATAGCCCAGAAAATCCTCTTTGCTGAGTGCTGAAAGAGCCTGGACGTGACACAGGGGCAATACACAGCTTGGAAGAAAAAAATTAAACACGTTAATTAACAGAAAGAGAGACAAAACTTACACCAGCTCATCCTAGGTGACCCTTATTTAATTAAGTTACTTGGAATTATTCTCATTTAGTTTTCACTGCATGTAAATCTTCTACCCACATTTCTGCCCCCAAGCCTGCGGCAAGCACAAAGGCAGAGCTGACACACTCAGCATTGTTATCTAAAAACCTCCTACTGATGTTTTCTCCAGCAAATGCCATCAGTGCTGCCACACACCTTGAATTCACATTATTGCTCAGGACACACAGGCAGCAATCTCAGTCAACTGAAAACAAATTTCATTTTGCACACGAAGAGATGACTGCACAAACGTTCTCTGAACAGCAAAAGGTTTGTTACGCGTCAGAAAAGATCAGAGGATCCAGTGTGTGTCACGTAGTGGGTGGGGACTTCTTGCTGTGTGTAGCAAAAAACACACTAAAAAATCAAACTCACTATTTGTTGTAATCACACACAACTGAGACTGCCACAAATGCTATAGACGTGTAATGAAGCTGTGAATTTGGATCACTGCAACCTACAAACAGTACAACAACTCTACACTGTAATAAATGAAGTCACTTAAATACAAACAACATGCGACACATTTGTTTAGCCACACATCACCTTGAGAATCGCACTGCCTGCCCTCATTTTGACAGTCGTATCTTTTTTTTTTTTATATCCAAGTCTATCTACAAAGTCCATGAACCAGAATAAATGAGATCTCTGCTGTTTAAAAACAATACAGACGTGTTGTAAATCACAACAAAGCCCGTGCAGAAGTCACCATTACTGCTCAAATAATTAATGAGCCCAGGCTTTCAAAAAATGACACGCCACGATTTCAGCTTCTGAATTACTGCATGGAGCTGCTGCATAAAAAAATCAAACACATTAGTTAAATGACCCAAGTTAAATGGGTCTTGAAAAGTATATAAAAGTATATCAAGTGACTGGGAGTGGAGTGGGGATGCTCACAGAGTCAAAATAGAAAACTAAAATCTCTGTGCCTGGAAATCCTTGCTCAAAAGCAACAGTTCTTACTCAGAACGGTTTCTGCTTGCCATCTGTAGGCAAATATAAGGCAATGATGCCTATTAATTACCAGGCACCTCCAGACAGTTAGGTACATCTCATAACAACTACCCACCAAGCAGTGAAGCAATCACAAACTAGCAATGGTGAGCTCATCTATTAGTGATGGTGTTGAGGCAGTTAGGAATTACTGCGAAAATTAAGGTCTCTTGATTTTTAGGGCCCTGAATACAGCAGCTGACAGCGCCCTTCCTAAAGGGAAAGGCAAGTCACTATGACCAAACAGGAGGCTGCCAAGCATTCCCTGAAGGATGGGGAGCTGTATGGTGGCCCAGCATTTGTCTTTCAACCCCTTCCCCACTAAAAGCAGTGCTGAGTCGCCTCATTCCTTCCAGCCACCAGCTGAGAAGACTCAGCAACATGTTCCCAAAACTACAAGCAGTTTTTGCTCGCCTACCTGTCTCGTCGGGTGAGCTCGGCGAAGCGCTGTCCTGGGACAGTGTGGTCCAGCTGGAGTCCTCGTCGCTCGGAGCCAGGTTTTGAATCCTGTGGAGCGCACAGTCCGTTTTGGCCCCCGTTTTCGGGTGGTCTTTCTTAGTCTCAGGGCTCGAAGACACCGTGGCAGTTTGGCCATCCTCTGGGCTTGACTGCTTGTTTTGTTTCCGGGGCAGGGCCTCCCCATTGACAATAATGGTAGAAGCCTGGCTGTTGCTTTGGGCAGATTTATCCTCCATCGCCACAAAGCTCTGCTCTAGCTCTCTAGTGGATGTCTCCAGGTCTGCATAGTAATTCAGGAAGCTCTTGGTCCTCCTGGGCTGCATGGGTAATATTTCACAGCCGGAGGAATCCTGCGGGGCTGGCTCTTTACCTTCAAACTTCTCAGAAGTTACGTTCATGCCTGCCGTGGTAGTGAGGTTTCTGTTGGGATCCTGCTGTCCCTGCTCTGCCGCTTTCCTCAGCTGGTTTTCTCCGTTCTTCACTAGCTTTATGTTGGCAGAGCTGCTCCCCAGAAGGGGCTGCGCTGCAGGGTCGGAAAGGCCCATGGCCGTCTGAATGTTCGTCAGGGCGTATTTCTTCCTGCATTTGGGGGGGGTGCTGTTCCTGGCCTCGGCGTGCCTGATCTCCGCGTTCAGCAGCTCGTTGTGAGAGGAGCGCAGGTGGAGGGTGGTCGGCGGGGTGGCGGGGTTATTGCGATTCACGGCGTCAGGTGTGCTGCTGCTTGCCATAAACACCGCCAGCGCGTCCACACCGGAATCGACTGCAAGAGCAAAAAAGGAGCAGCCATGAAACACATTCGTTACGGAGTATTTTGCCAGGGCTTCTGGTGAAGGGATGCGGCACTTTACGTATTCGCTTTACAGTAGGAAAATGACCACAACCTAAGCGGGTAAGAGAATAGACAACTTAGCTTATTTAATAAGGAAAAACAGAGGCAGAAAAACAGGGAGAGATCAGGACTGTGAAGCTGAGAAACGAGCAGAAAGCTTGACCCTATATAATGGATGCAGGTTTTTTTCTGTCGGAGTTTCTGTGGCCCAAGGGGACTGCAGGGGATAGGAGAGGAGCCCATGGCAAACACCTCGGAGTCCAAGCACTGCCCAGGTTGTCGCTTTATTTTAGTTCTGCACCACTACCACCTCAGAGGAGGAAGAGGGTAAGGACCCCGTTATTCTGCTTCCTAGTGACAAGCCATATTTGAGAAATTTGTGAACAGACTGCAGGCAGATGTTGCTCCTTTCTCACTGACTGCTAACTGTCAGCCTGGCTGGCCAGCCTGCTCCTGCCTCTTAACATCAGAAATTTCTCTGCCATTTCTTTATTTTCTTTATTCTCTTTTTGTGGGAAGGAGGGATGAGGGTCAGAAAGCAGAGAGGAGAGACAGGGAAGACAAAAAGAGGAGGAAGCAACCTGGATGCTTTGCTAGACACAGCACTGTGTTACACAAAACTGTACTCGATTTCTGGGAGGGGGGGAGATAGTTATCAAAAATCACTCCATAATGTCCTGCTCTAGTTCAATCCACTTAAAAGGAGACTACTCCAGAGATGAAGATGGGTCACTATTTCTACAGCTCACAAACTTCAAGCTTAAGGATGTGACATACATCCTAAGACTACACGTCACAGTTAAATAAAACCAGTCTTCTCTTTGTGGACAAGTTTCTGATTTTAATTAGCTGGGGTACAGCTCACACTCTGAAAAATACAGTTTCTTGAGGGAATACATTTTTAGACTCTGAAGAAATGATTTTTAAGAAATATCACATGTTCCTCTGCTGTCTGTTCACGGCTCCCACTAATCTGCACAAACACTCCCTGAGCACCTCCACCTGCACGCTGCAGTGCTCACAGTGCTTTGATAGCTGGCAACCACAGAAGAGGCCAATTGATAAATGGCTCCCACCTGGCACAGCACAGAACACCCTTTCTGTTGGTACCAATTCTCAGCTATCACTGACTGCTCACACTGCACCAGGGAACATGCTTGGGGCTTCCCCTGGAATGAGAAGCTCTAAGCTGAGCTAGCTGATGAGAGAGACTTCCAGCCGAGCTGTGCTGCATCCTTGTGTGTTTGATATCGGATGGAATGGACTGCTGTATAGATTTACAAGAGGTTAAACATATGGGTTTTAAACAAATATCTATGTAAACACGCAGTGAAAAGGAGCACTTCACAGCATTAATAACCAAAGGCACAGTCACTCATATTCCCTGCTCTTTCATGGGCTTGCAAAGCCACGTGCTCCCAACCATCACTCCACTCCATTTAAAACCAAGCAGACCAAATTTCATCTTTCTTCTTTGAATCACCCACCTAGAATAACTTCTAAAGCTTGTTCAAAACAGAATTTAAACTAAGTTTTACAAGTTCACACTTCTGATATTTCCTCAAATACCTCTCTATCAGTATAGACCAACTGCAAGTTCTTCAGAGGATGGACCA
This sequence comes from Aythya marila, assembly GCF_965140915.1. Taxonomy (NCBI): domain Eukaryota; kingdom Metazoa; phylum Chordata; class Aves; order Anseriformes; family Anatidae; genus Aythya; species Aythya marila. Next base: position 52,458,247 of record NC_139045.1, on the reverse strand, counting down.
TCCGTGCACACTGTGCACCAGCCTGTGTCACTTCACCTAACAGTTAACAAACACCCTATTGACAATTCCAGTTTCAGTCATGGAAGACTTCTAAAACACAATCATCACATAATTTAAAGCCAGTTTTAAAGCGTACATCCCATAAATACATAATAGATGTTGCTTCCTGAATCTTGCCTAAAAACAATTAAGTCCAGCGCAAGCAAGGTCACGTCTGATCCAACTTAATTTTACCAAAGCACATTTTAATCTAAAAAACATTAAAAAAAACACACAACTGTTTATAGACTGATGCTTTGTGTTTTTTTCTGAATCAGTTCAAGTCTGACAATTTGGAAGTTGCATATAAAAATAAATGTACAGGGCAGAGTAAGTTTCATCCATTGCCTGACCTTTGCAGTTTGTGGAACTGCACGATATCTGCGGATTTCACTAGATTAAGTTTTCCTTTACATTTCAGGAAATTAAAAGAAGCATTTATTTTTTCATCAATAAATACAACTGCCACAATCTGAAACAAGACCAAAGTTATTCCTGTCCTTTGTCGAGTTGCTGCATTACCGTGTTTGCCACTATTTTCTACCACTGAACAAGTTTCTTTAAAAAAAATAATAATCCTCCCTGATAAAGCTTAAGTATCCGCCTGCCGGATTATCTTCAGCCAACATCCTGCAGCTGGAAGTTCACATATCAGAAATACTGTAAGAATAAGCCCGGAGAGACACAGAAACAAGATTCACTATCTTCTGCTAATCTACTTGATGAAGCTGCCCAGTTGATTTACGACTAACACTGGCACGCGGACCGATGACTGAAGCAAAGCCTCCAGAGGCTCCACGTGATGCCTTGGCCACCACCGAGCAATGCTGATAAGCTGGGCACCGAATTGGGCTGCTCGTAGTGTGATTGTTTGCAGAAAAATGTCAGTGTGAACCTTTTGTTGGGTACCACCTCCCCTCCCGAGCTTGTGCAAACAAGCAGGACTGGGAGGTGCGTACAGAGGAGCACCCTGCCCTCTTGCTGGACGTCAGCTCGCGAGCCAGGCCAGGCTCTGCAAGAGGCACAGCCAGCACCGTCCTCTCTCAATCATGAATAAAGCTGGGAAGAAGAGAAGCAACAACAGAGGCGAAAAAAAAGAAGAAAAACAAATGGCAAGGATAGGTTTTGGGTTTCAAGGTCAGAAGTTGCTACCAACCCAGGATTAAATGAAGGGCTGGAAAAATATTTGAATGCAAGGAAATGCTTAAATACACAAAAGAAAGCCTAAATTGCTTGCACAACAGAACAGCATGAGGAAAGAAAAAGGTAGCCTGCCCCACCTCCTTTATACAGGACACCACGATGCTCAAAACACATCTTTATTCCCAAAGGAAGCCCATCCCAGCTATTCCCAAAGGAAGCCCATCCCAGATATCAGCAAAATGCAGGTGCTTTAAGACAGCACTGAAGTAGGTAGAGGATCTGTCATAGCAATTCATTAATGATTCTAGCTTGCTTACTATTAAAAAGAAATCAGTCTCAGCTGCATACGTCTGCTATATACACACATAGCTATAGATAGATTAATACACTCTCACCAGCATAACGTGCTGAACAGGAAAAAGCCCCAGTTTTCTAAGCATCATAATAATATAAATAACACTATTACTTGAATGGCTTTTATTGATGTTTCTCAATCATGTCATAAACGCTACAGAGCTGGGAGGAGGAGAGAGAAAATGTCATTACAAACAGAAACAACATTAGTGCATGACTGATTTAGCTTTAACTGAAATAAGAGTTTTTTGCATCATGTAATCTATAGGAATAGGTTTTAAAAAGCTGAATAGAATTTATTCAAAAAGGCAGTGTTAAAAAGAAATGAAAATCCTTGCTCTTTTTTCATTTTTTTTAAGTGCAGAATGAAAGCGAAAAATGGGCCTGGGAAGAAGAAGAAAAAATAGAAAGTTTCATATATTTGCATAGCAGAATCTTTTAAAGGGCATCTGACCTTGAAGTACTTCTGACATGGCTCACAGGGCGTCAGCAATGCATCAGGAAATAGATTATAATTTGAAATCTGAAAAGAGGGATCATGTAAGAATTAAAACCAAAGGAAAACACAAAATAAAATATTTAAGTATTCTAAACAAACCCTGATAATATAACAGTGATGATCTACTGAGCTTTCAAATCTATCTGACAATCAAAGTGTGGTAGTCACTGGTCTACAACTAATGAGAACAAGTAATTAAAACTAACACAGACATCATTTTCTTAATGTATGATTTATTAAGAGCAGAAGTTCAACAATATTCTCCAGTTTTATACAACATACTGCAGCAAAAACATCAGGAGGTTAGCAAATCTGTTTTTGTCCCCCCCCCCTCCCCAATTACTCTCCTATAGCTTACTCATGAAACTACACCAGCACTGGTAAAATAAACCCAGCAGTAAGGCATATTCACGTGCACAATTTGCAGAATGACATCCAGCATATGAAACTAGTAAATGCAGTCTGCAGAGCAGATCCAACCAGAGGGAATCACTAAAAGCAAACTATGCAGCTGCCTCCTGTACAGGTCCCTCTTATAGCCATCTTTTTGGAGCTAAGCCACTTTTGCTGTAGTCTCTGGTTTGGATGCAAGCAATGCATACGCTGGAAGCCAAGGCATTTCTGTGTGCCTATGAGTACTGCTGCTGTCGTGTCGAGGGAACATAGAAAAGAAATAATACAAACCTTTCATAAAGTAGATTTCCCTTCTGCAAGGCTCTCTGCTGAAGACAAGATGTTTAATGACCAAATCAAGCTGTGGGGCTACGCCCACAGGCCCTGCAGACTTCACCTCATTGAAGCCTAAGCAGGTGGAGAGAATGGTTCCAGCTTGGCACTAGCTAATCCCCCAGCTTCAAAGGGTAAATGGCAATGTTAAAACATTAATTCACAATTAAGTATCCTAGCACCATCTTCTCACATCTCCATTTTTCTTCCATTAAAACCAGCTAAATGGTAATAAACAGATTTCAGCTGAAAACCTCCTAATGAAGTCTGGGCTTACATTAACGCAGCTGAAATCAGAACGGAGACTAAAAGACTCAAATCAAGGGCTCCTTTTAGCCCATGTACCTACACAAATTCCAGGGGATATAAAATATTTTCAGAAGGGAAAAGGAGAGGGAAAAACACTTGGATGAAATGCTGTGGTAAACAACGGCAACCAAGGGTGTTCCTACAGCCAGTGGCTTTCTTCCCACGGCTCCCTCCGGCAATGACATCTCTGCTGGACCAAGCCTGGAGGCTGGGGGGAGAAAGCTCAGCAAAGCCAGCAAAGCAAGCTAAGCCCTAGACTCTGAAAGGGCACAGAGCAGCTTGGGGATCACAAGAGCAGGAAAGGAGCAGGGTTGCAAGCAGCTTGCACATGTGTCCTCACACTTGTGTGCAGACTCCTCCACACAGACCTCTGAGCTGCTGAGGATCAGAGGGATCTCTTGAGGCCACTTAGTCAAGCTCAAGCAGGGCATCATCACCGCTTTCTCCACCCACCCTGGCTCTGCCCTCACACCCAACAAAATCACCTCCCCGACCTGCTTGTGAATGCAGCTTCTCCCATTTCCAGCCCCTTCTGCCCACGTAGCCCCACTGAAACCACCACCCAGCGACCAGCTTCCCCTCCTGGCTTCCGTTTCCCCGCCTGCCAGCCGCTGCTGCCACAAAATCACATTTCTCCCTTCAGAGCTAACCACGCTGCCAACTGACTGCACCAGCCCAGCAGCAGGGTTGTGTTCTCCTGATGCGCTTATTAATGGAAATCCATAATGTTGATCTGCCTTTCGATGAGGTTTTTAAGGAAAAGACAACGTAAGGTCTTGCAAAGAGTTATGGCATTTTGGTGGAGCACACCCTCTCGTTTGCCATTTTCTCCTTCCTCCGTCCCATCCTTCCAGTCCAATTCCTCACCGAGCAAGAAGCGAGGTACAAAATATCTCACAAAACAGATTCTAGCAGCTATAAAGGGAAAAATAATCAAGAAATATGCTAAATATACTGCTTCTTTCCTTATAATGTTATTAAGCTTGACGCATGTAAGTGAGCGGTAGAGATTTGGCCATGACAAACGCCGTGCTGCCGACCACCCCAGCTCATCTCACGCTGCTCGGAGTGTCCTGCAGCCAAGTGACCACAGGAAACAAGGAGCAGCGCTGCCATTTACAGAAGGCGTCACCATGACACGCCATCGGGATTAAGCCAGCATTTACTAAAGGGAAAAACAAGGTACCAAGTCTTCTCCAAATTTGATTTTCTTCCCTTAATCAGATTTTCACCCCTATGCAGAATGGAAAAGTCTGGCAGGCAAAACCAGGGTTGTCACGGCAAGGAGACGGAGCGTGTTTTATCTTTTGGCTACTGGAAAGCAAATATATTAAGACCTTCTGCCATCTGATCCACGCGTTTTCAGACATTTATTAACTGAACTTCAGCCTTATTTTTTATTCTATTGTGTAAATTTAACTTCTGAGCCTTAGGCTCTTTTATTTATTTTATTATTACAGGTATTAACCACTGAATCTCTGCAAATAAAGATAATATCTCAGACTAGTTAATTACAAATAAACAACTCTAGTTTAAATGCATGCTTCACTCTAGAGAGCAAGCATTCATTTCATTCTCTCTTACAGAGACTAACTCAGAAATAGTAACTGAAGTTTCTGCAGTTGAGACTGACAAAGTAAGGAGGACTTGGTCCTCTAAATCCTGCAACTTCAGTCTCAAGTGCCTCCCCAAAGCATTTACAAATTCTGAAGGTAAATAAGATGTAATCAGACCTGATCAGAATTACGAAAACCAAAGCAACCAAAATGCTGTGCAGGACAGGCAGTCCTTCCGGGTGCTTAATAAAACAACAGTAGGGAATCGGTGGTCACAGGTTTGGCACACAAAATGACTTAGACTGATTCAGGCTGAATGCAGACCAGGGAATTTTGAGCCTCCACATAAATTTAACTTAGATCATCTGACAACCCCATAACCAGGAAGCAGCTCTATTAGAAAGATGACTGATTCCTGACCAGGACTAAAGAGGTTGGCAGGATCCAGCGCAACACCAGCGTTCCACCTGCTCGCGATGGCACCAACTCAGCAGCACCAGCCTCTTGGGTCAGGAGACACAGGCAACAAAAGCAAAGATTTAGCACAGGTGACAGCATTATTAACAGAAGGAGCAAAAAAAAAAAAAAAATTTAACTGACCCCCTGTCAGATGTGATGGATGAGCTCAGTTCCAGCACAGCATCTGTGCTGAACAAGAAATAAAAAAATTACGATTATCATTATCCACCTCTCACACATCTCGTCTGCAAGCCTGCTGTTTGCAGTTTGCAAACACTTCACTATTCCCACAAAGCCTACAAAGCCTACTGCATATGCCTGAGCACAAACAGCTTCTCCAGGAACAACTATGTGTATATACAGATACACAGACAGTTCAGGTTTGCCTTTTAAAAGAATATATTTTAGCAATTAAGTTCCTGGTGGCCTGGAATCAGGATTTCACCTGCAACAAACTTCAGTTGCCCTCTGAATTACATATAATAAATTTATGGCTAGTTACACATTAAGCTCTTATAAGGTTATCCAGAAATGTTTTTACCCTCAAATTACCCAGACTGGTAGTAATAGTTCTGAGCCAGCAATTACCTCATAGCTGATAACTCAAAATACATTTGAAAGAGCATGGTACACCTGCACTGTTTTCTTGTTACTATAAGATTGTACTTAATGTCAGGTTGGGCTCTACACATGTTAATCTGAAAACCAAATGAATGGGACAACCTTTCAGAAAACTCTCTATATGAAAAGAAAATGAAAGAAAATATATGAAAGAAAATGAAAGAAAATGAAATGTATATATTTTTAGACTCAATATAAAGAATCAAACCTCCTAATTTAATTTATTCATGGTGTTTTCATTTCAAAATCATTTCAAACTGCAAACAGTAAATTGAGACAAGTGAGCAAAAAAAAAGTACAAGTCTTAGAACACAATTAAATTGATTGCCAGGTTTTGTAAAAGGAGATGATCAGGACTATTAAGGAGAGGGAACTACAGATTTTTCACATTGACAACATTCATTCTGTTCCACGTATATTAAAAACATTTTGTATCTATGCTAAGCAAGGTGATTGTATGTACACATCTGCTAAAACTGTCTTAAAGTTGGACCCGTGTCCTCCCCACATATCCCTTTCTCCCAGTAATGGAGTAAGATGTATTTCAGAGCAGAGGGTGCATCAAACCAGAAATCATGTCCACATTTTTAGTTTGCAATTTGTTCTTCCATTAAAAGCCAAACTTAAAATAAGGCTCATTACGCAAAGAACAATTTCAGCCAGACTCAACATTTGCCAGTGAAACTACGTATTGTCCTCAACCAAACCTTAATGGGACAACCAGGAAATACTTCACCACACAGGAACAGTTTATATACCAATTGCTGCAGTACTGCTTAAGCTGACAGGCAGCTGCGAGATGATTAAGAGGCCCATATCCCATAGTAACTCCCCTAAGTGTTTCTGTGCTACTAGAATACAGAGATAACTTTAATTTTGGCCTACTGAAGCAAGTAAAGCTCCTTGAGAATGCTGCTGTACTGCAGTGAGAAACTTTTACCCACAGAACTCTTATATAAAACAAAAGGGCATGCTTATAAATAAAATCAATGCTTTATTGCATGCCTATTTTCTTTATGGTCCCCATAAACTAAACAGATCAATCCATAATAAAGTGGAAGGAGAACATAATAAAAAAAGCAACAGCACTTACTGACATTTATATTCCTCTAAAGTGTGGCTAAAAGTGTGTTCAGTTTCAACAAACTTGGCTGTGAAAGTCTTCAAACAAGTGGCAAAGAACAAGCTGCTAGCGTTACTGGCCTAGATTTCAGCAAGGAGTCTTAAGGTCTCGATGTGCTAGCTAAAATACTCCTTTCTCTTGTGCTGTCACCACCTACAACTCAGACCTTTACAAGGTGCTTTTACACTGAGGGAACCAAAGTGCACACACTGCACAGCCCCATAAGGTGGTGGTTGTCCATGAACGTGTGGCAGAGCTACTGGGAAACCTTCAGCTTCAGGGCACTCTTCTCCAGTTTTATCGTTGAGAAGAAGTGGACCTGTCAGGGAGCTGGTGTATTGCAATGACCTGCAAGTATTTAACTGTATTAAGAAATAAAGAGAAGTGTCAATATGCATCCATGGTTTGTAAAGGAAGCTTTTTCTCCACAGGCTCCCAGTGAGCTGGCAAAGGAGGTCAGCGCTACAGACTTGACTTCTTATCTGTGGGATCCAGCACCTGTCCTGGGGCTTTGCCAGGATTTCCCAAGGGACCTTGATGAAGCTGTCATGAAAGACTCCAGAGAGACTGGAAAAGGTAGAAACCTAAACCTAGGAAAGGTAGAAACCTAAACAAGAGAGGCTCTAAGGGGGAGAGCAACATATGTGCCATTGGGTACCTTTGTAAATTGTACTCCTTGTATTCCTGGCTTTTCCTCATCTAAGATATAATGATTTTATGCAGCTTGTCAGCAACTTTATGAGAACTGCACCTCCTGAGCATGACCCAAGCAGTGCTGATACCTGAGTCTCACACTAAGATCTCTTTACACCGAAGTCTGGAAAGGCCAGAAGATACAGGGCAGGAAACTGCAGATTGAATCAAAGAGTTGCTCAGGGCGACTTACGCAAGGCAGACGTGGTGCTGTCTTCTGCAGAAGGAAAGGATGAAGACGGAGCTGCAGGCACAAGCACGTCCCTTCCAGCGAGTGCCAGTGTGGGACTGTGCCTCCGCCCTGGCATACTCCAAAGGTCAGCAAGTACTGAAACTACCTCCCAGAAATTCCTGCATTTCCTCGCTTCTCAGGTCTTCTGAGAACAAAATGGTACTGAAACCAACTTCAATTTTTCAGAAATTCTTTGCTTCAACTTCAGTAACTAACACAAATTAATTATTCTGGGGACAGACTATGTACAGGCATCACATCAGAAAGCTGTATCAGACATACAGAAGCCTTTTGCTCTGGTGTGGAGAACCAAAATTTTAGCCAGTGTGAAAGAAAATTTGAGGCTACCTAAACAACACAACTCTTGTGTTTCCAAGTGGGTCGCTGCAGAAAAGTAGGTTTTACAGGCAAATATTAGAAGAGATAAAAGTATGAATGAAGCTTACAAGAAATTCATGAAGGAGAAGTCTGTTTACAAAACGTAGCTTCTCAGTAGCTGGAGATTTTCCATTGTTAAGCCTATAATTTTCAGAAGAAAAACACAGAAAAAAACACCACCACCAAAACAGCACACAAGGGAGGCTCTGTTTAGTATGAAGTCAAGACAAGCAGTGTTAAGTAGAGACAAGGAAACACCCAAGACTGTTTTCTTCATAGTAGTAATCAAGAGACATCACTTCTCTTTAATTACACGTTTAAAAAGTCTAAACTAGCAGGCACCTGTTAAATTCACCACTCTCAATTTTACATTTTAAACATCTTGCTTCTTCTATGCCTTCAGCACCTGTATTTCAAATGTATTTCCTAGCACTGGACTGCAAATAAGCTGTTTTCTATTTAAACTGTTACGTTTCCTTGCATATAAAAACTTCTGCTCCTTTCCTAAGACTACGCAATACGACATTTGCTAAATTCATGAAATAATTCAACAAAGCAGTCAGTGCCATAAATGACTGAAAGGTCATCTTACCAACAAAGGAGCAATACAACTGGCATACTCCGCACACACCTAGTTCTTCCCCTCACAGAATTAATTTATTTACATAAGGGTGGTTATCTATATCCATGCAGACAGACAAAAGAAAAGTCAGAGACAAAGGCTTAAGACTGCACCAAGTCCTTAACAGTGCAACAGGAAGATCAGAAAATGAGGGTAAAGCAATTCCTGTATTTGCAACAACTGTGATGCCTGAAATACAATAACTGAGATGCTGCAATTACTCATCACTTACACAAAGAAAACAAAAACAAAATGATGTATTTTGCCAGTACTTTCACTAGGACCTATTCTGCTATCAGAGATGTATCTCCCAAAGACTGGGCAATTTCAATGCCATTACTGTTGGATGCCCAAAGCCCTTATTATGCCAGGCACCAGGAAGTCGCACAAATCATACAGCAGCAAAACCAAAAGAAGAAAGCAAATTTCCTGGCTTAGAGACCACAACAGGTTAAAGGAAGGGAAAACTTGGATAAACTAAAGAATAAAGCAACCATGAAGCAGACGTTTTGCTATCCCTGTCCTCAGACAGGAGCTCTGGCATCAGTTGTTCCTGACACTAACCTCTGACTTGGCAGATGACAGAACAGAACAGTTCACTTGGAAGGGACTTTCAAGGATCATCCAGTCCAACCGCCTGACTGCTTTAGGGCTAGAAGTTAAAACATACCATTGAGGACTCTGTCCAAGTGCCTCTTGCACACTGACAGGCACGGGACATCAACCACCTTGCTAGGAAGCCTGTCCAGTGTTTGACTGCCCGTGAGGAACCCCAGAGAAGAAGCCCACCTTCCCCAGGCAAACAATTCCAGTTCATGCAGCACTTGAAGGGGAAGCAGGCGATCAGGCCCAGTCAGCATGGCTTTATGAAAGGCAGGTCATGCCTGACGAACCTGATCTCCTTCTATGACAGAGTGACGCGCTGGGTGGACGAGGGAAAGGCTGTGGATGTGGTCTACCTTGACTTCAGCAAGGCTTTTGACACCGTCTCCCACAGCATTCTCCTCAAGAAACTGGCTGCTCTTGGCTTGGACTGGCGCACGCTTCGTTGGGTTAGAAACTGGCTGGATAGCCGGGCCCAAAGAGTCGTGGTGAATGGAGCCAAGTCCAGTTGGAGGCCAGTCACTAGTGGCGTCCCCCAGGGCTCGGTGCTGGGGCCGGTCCTCTTTAATATCTTCATCGATGATCTGGACGAGGGCATCGAGTGCACCCTCAGTAAGTTTGCAGATGACACCAAGTTAGGTGCGTGTGTCGATCTGCTTGAGGGTAGGAAAGCTCTGCAGGAGGATCTGGATAGGCTGCACCGATGGGCTGAGGTCAACTGCATGAAGTTCAACAAGGCCAAGTGCCGGGTCCTGCACCTGGGGCGCAATAACCCCAAGCAGAGCTACAGACTGGGAGAGGAATGGTTGGAAAGCTGCCAGGCAGAGAAGGACCTGGGAGTGATGGTGGACAGTCGGCTGAATATGAGCCAGCAGTGTGCTCAGGTGGCCAAGAAGGCCAACGGCATCCTGGCTTGTATCAGGAACAGCGTGACCAGCAGGGCTAGGGAGGTGATCGTCCCCCTGTACTCAGCTCTGGTGAGGCCGCACCTCGAGTACTGTGTTCAGTTTTGGGCCCCTCGCTACAAGAAGGACATGGAGGTGCTTGAGCGGGTCCAGAGAAGGGCGACGAAGCTGGTGAGGGGCCTGGAGAACAAGTCCTACGAGGAGCGGCTGAGGGAGCTGGGCTTGTTCAGCCTGGAGAAGAGGAGGCTCAGGGGCGACCTTATCGCTCTTTTTAGGTACCTCAAGGGAGGCTGTAGCGAGGTGGGGGTTGGCCTGTTCTCCCACGTGCCTGGTGACAGGACGAGGGGGAATGGGTTTAAGTTGAGCCAGGGGAGTTTTAGGCTAGATGTTAGGAAGAACTTCTTCACTGAAAGGGTTGTGAGGCACTGGAACAGGCTGCCCAGGGAAGTGGTGGAGTCACCATCCCTGGAAGTCTTCAAAAGACGTTTAGATGTAGAGCTTAGGGATATGGTTTAGTGGAGGGCTGTTAGCGTTAGGTTGAAGGTTGGACTCGATGACCTTGAGGTCTCTTCCAACCTAGAAATTCTGTGATTCTGTGATCACTGTCTGCAGCTATTAAAATAGACAATAGGAAAAACATCCTAGGCTCTTCTGGCAATAATGTAATGCCCATTACTTGTTCTGTCTAGGTAGAAATGGGATAGACTATCTACCATTACAAAAGATCATTGTAAAGCTCTGAGCTTCAAGCCTGGGCTGGGACACGGATATCATGTCTTGCAGGATGCATGAGAGGCCAGGCTTGAAGGCCACTTCCTAGATATAAGATCAAGTGGTTCAAACATATCAAGACATATCAAAGCTGTACCAGCCATTTCTTCTCCCAGTTCTAGCATTGACAATATCCCAATGTTCATATCCAAGGCAAACTCTTTGCTAAAGTACCATCTAAAATGTTTCTAACGAACCATTTTAACATATTCCTTCATGACACCTATAACTAGTCTGCAGCAGAGAGTAAAAATGTTTTCCAAGATTTAGCCTTGGGGTTAAGAAAAACTTCACAAAATCACGTTCTACTGGACCTGACCATCAGTTCCACCCTCTTGATGGCAAAGGACCCCCTAGGAAGCGCCGCTTTCACAGAAGACACCCTTCAGTACAAGATAGCTTAATATAATCTAGGAGGATACAATTCAGAGAAAATACAGAGTGAATGGTATTGACCTCAAACACATCAATAGCCAAAACTGGTGCTGTTAGTTGCAGTTATAAGCAATTAAAGCAATAGTGCACTGTGACGCTTTAGGATAGGCTCAAGCTGTCTGTTAACTTGAAGGTACGCGCTGCTAAAAATTTGGGATGGGAGTGAGAAGGAATAGCAGCTAAACTTTTGAACCCTGTAATAAATGAATCATGGACACAGAACACAGCACACGGCTGTAGACTTGGTCCAGTCAAACTGTACGTTGTTTTTTTGTTTGTTTGTTTGTTTTATTTATTTCCAAAGTTCTCAAAAATGCCTTTGCAGTTTGAACATAAATCCATATACTTACCATTTGGGTATACACACGGGAGAGCTGCATGTATTGATTAGAGTGTGTCAGCATCCTTTCACAAATACTATTTCAAAAAAAAATTATAAACTTAGCCGTCTTCCAAATTAATAAAGTGACAAATAAATTAGACCAAGTGCATACGTACATGAGCTGCTTGGCTGATAGTGAGCCCCCGGGTACCGCCTGCCCATAGTGCCAGTCAGCACATCACCGCACGCCGTCCGCTGCTCTCCCAGTACGGATCGAAACGCTTAGCTGGGGGAGGAGAAAAAAATGAGTGAAGATTTAGTGCAACAGCTGTATCTTTTTCATTAAAATGCTAATGACCCCTACAAATTTCAGGATAACTATGTGTATAAATTATTCATGGTCATGTTGTCAGAGTAGATGAACTGTTGTGCTATACATGCAGCATAAATTTATTATTAGTGCTTGGCCTCCATTAATAAGCTTACATAAATTTTGAGGCACACAGAAGTCTCGGGTCATACAGCAGTTTAATTTGGCCCTCAATACCAACAGAAAAACAAACATTGAGAAAGAAAGAGTATGCTTTTAGCTTTAAGTACAGGCAGCAGGTGAGACCAAACATCTTAATTTTTGTGAAGCGATCAGTAAGCAACAAGTTGGTGAACAGATCACTATGGAAGCAGAACTTATCCGTACAACAACAGGGTATAATTGCTTTGAATCTGCCTCTAAAACCATTACTGGCTTTACACGAATGCAGTCTTAATACTAGTGCAGCACTTTTCTTTAAGTATCAAAACCCCCATCTGACCCAAGAATTGTACAACACGTATCAGGGTCAGCCTGGAATAAAAAAATCACAAATCACAAATTCAAAATCTTAACTGAAATGCTCCTAAACTTGTCAAATACCAAGTATAAAATCTTTTAGCCTAAAAACAAGAAGTCCCATTGTTTCTATCTTCAGTGCAAGATTTAGTACAAAATCTGAAAGTTAATTTTCAGCTTTCCCCTTTTCTCAGACTACCTGAACAACCTTCACGTTCCCAGATGTCTCCCAATACCCACTACCCATCAACCACATGATTTATAAAGATACTTTTATTTTGATTTCATTCTCTCCCTTCCAGCTGTTGCTCTGTATCAGCTTTCAGTCAACCCAAATCCAGCCCCCCTGCTACCCCCCACTTCTTCCTCCCACTGCCATTGGCATCCCTGCACTTCCCTGGTGATCTGGCCTTCCCTCCCTAGCAGGACAGCATTGGAGGGGGCCGTCTGCATCACATCATTAAATAAATAAAAACTCCCAATCCCCATAACTATGCTCTTAAACAACTGAATTCCACTAGAATAAGGATTTCCTAAAGAAGCATGGCCACAACGGGAACAAATAACTCTTAGGAGAGGCCAGGTAGGGACACAGATGTACAGCTGTTTTAAAATATGACATTTTAACAATCCCCAAATCTCTGAAAAAGACAACATGAAGATACATTCTCAGTAAAGCAGAGGTTTTATTAGTTTCTGTATAAAATGAGACCAGCAGAAATTTAGAACCTGGATGAAAGCCGACCTATCAGAAGTCAATTTGGAAACAAGTGCCACACAGACAGGGTAAGGCAACTGTCCTGGGAAACAACACTGTTACTGGCTGGGCTGTACCTGCCAGCAGGAACACACCAGAATTAAGATAAATGAAGCAGCAGCTTGGCTTTTTGTTCTTTTTCAAGAATTATCTTTTAATTGTGAGCAGAATGAACATACCTTTCAAAGTAGGATAGAGGCAGATTTGTTTATTCAATGTACACCACCCAGCTATCCACCTGCACACGGATCTGAGGTAAGCCTGAGTGTACCTAACGCATCAGGTCAGGTCTTCAAAGTATGAGTTTTTAATCTGTTTTTTATTGTTGTTGTTGTTTGTTTTTTAACAGCTGTTTATTTTATTTTATTCTATTGCAAAACCACATTAAGTCATGCTTTATAGTAACTTTTACATCATTGTAGTTAAATGAAAAACTACATATATATATATATACACACACATGCACATATAGTCTAATGATTTTTCTCCAAGAAGTGTTTTAATTTGACTCTGCCTGAAGAATTATTTTGGTCCTTCTCGATGATCTTCCATGATTTCTCTCCGAGGTGAAGGCACGGAGAAGCCCAGCACTGCGAGCACTTGCAGACAGCCATCACACAAAGCCTGCACAGCACCTTCTCATCCCCAAAACCAGCATCCACCTCACCTGATGCCCTCACATTTCTGATAGCTGCAGTGCCAGACCTTACAGCCACTCGTCACCATGCGTAAATGAGGGCATAAATCACCTTGCAGAGAAGTCTGCTCTGACTTTCTGCTGAGGCTGTCACCTTCCTAAATCATCTTCTTTACAGGGCTTGTCGCAGCTCTTCTACGTTTCTTAGTGTTTATAACCACTGCATAATAGTTTCGTTTGACTTGTACGAATCTGACACTAGTGAAAAATAAATACAACTCTGTTTTTTTCTGTTTATTTGTTTTAAATGTGTATCAAGAAGTTATGTCCAAACACTGGGTGGATAGGATCATTTGCTTCACTTAATTCTGTAGCACAACCAACTCATAATCTAAGTGCCATGCATGTAGAAGACATTAAACCTTTTTTTTTTTTTTTTTACTTGAATTTGTTCAAGTACGCTGCTGCTTATGAGAGTATTAAATGGCCAGCTGACTCCTTCACCTTCCCTGGATCCCCTCCATCAATATTTGCTATAAATTACACCTGCATTCAAACAATCTACAAGGTTCTGGTGGCCAGTGCGTATGTACAATAGGTTGCCAGCAGATGCCCAAGAAAAAGGATATGAAAAAAGACAAAAGGCTGCAAATTACCTACAGAAGTCACCCAAGCGTGACTGACTCCATCATTCAGCAGCCACGAAGAACAGCTACACACAGCAGGGAAGGGAGAACGCCATTGCAAGTAGTTTCTCAAGGGACACCTACTCAAAAAAAAATAAAATCACATTGCAGTGCTCTCTGGGTGATGTTCTGACAAAATGCACCATCCTTCCTTTAACGTCTGGCTTTGAACAGCAGGAAATAATTCTGCTAGGGGATGTGCAAGGGGAATGCCTTCCATAAAAATAAATAAAAATAGTAAAAAAACACAGCTTTCCCAGCCAGCTGCTTTTCAATCTGCCTGCACGCGAGGCTCAGAGGGCAGTGACCATGGTGTGTCTGCACGCAGACCTCATTGCATGGAGCAATCATCATCAGCTACCACCGATCTTCCAACAAAGACCAAAACAAGGGGGGTTACAATATTTGGGGTTACAGTGGCAATTTCTGAATCTCATTTGCACTAAGATCAGAGAACAGCATTTTTCAGAGCTGACTGGCAGTAATTCTGCACGAGAAGGCGTCTGTTCCTTCTGCAGCTGCAGATGCCACTCTGTTTTGTTTTCCACGGGAAGCTTTTCAAGCACAACCGGGACTTCTGTCACAGCATTTCAGCACTACTATGCCACCTTTTCCCTGTATATTGTAGGAACGAACACAATGTTGCTGCTGTCCTTCTAGGAACGGATGCAAAACTTGGAAGTGGAGAAAAATAGTACTAGAAACATCAGAAAATGTCTTCATTTCTGTGCTTGCCAGCTCTCAATTAACTAATGGCATTAGCTACAATTTCTTTCTTCAAACTGATGCATCTGCTAAACCCAAAATGTTCATTAACTGCTCAAATGGGACAAGGCCCAAATGACCACATTTCTCATTTTGTTGGTATCCTCCATTAAGCACTGAAACACAGCAAAGAGAATGACTGTGTTTTATTACTTGAGACTATCTCCCAGTTCATTCATCCACCTTACCCATTAGCAGCCATGTTAGCATTAGAGCCTAAGAGGCTCTCCCTGCATTTCACCCTTACAAAGGCATTAGGGAGCAAGCGGATCCCATACACTGCCAGAAGAGCAGGACTTCAAGCCAGGGCTGTTTCCAACTCCCATGGTTACAAGAAAGCCCTCAAAAGACAAGCTGGACATAAGATGAAGCTGAACTCAGATGGTTTCCAGAGTGCGAGGACAGAAAAGCAGCAATGTAAACCAAAACAAAAAATGGTTTCTTTAGACAGCTCCTTCTGGAGTAGTCGTCCCACTACCAGCCACCACAGATACCTCCTGCAACTTCCCTTGTCGCTGTCCCAAGCTGCCACTCTCTTTCTACCTTTGAAATGAAACACCAAAATAAAGCCACAAGAGTTCTGTTCGATTCTTATTACTCATTCCTCCTGTCACCAGACTTTCAACTCCTATTGCTATCTAAGTTAACGCATTACATCCCCAGTCTGCAATGCACCAGAGCCCCAGCACTGGCTGGTGCTGCTGCTTGGGGACCTGGTGGTAGCAAATGCAAACAAATGCAGTGAAGGTTGTGTTTCAAAACCTCAGGGCAGGGATTCCTCTCAAAAAAGTGGAGCCCTATCACATATTAATCTATATGGATCACATCACATCCATATAGATATATACAGGCACAACTGTCTAAAATACAATTTATAATTCAAAGCAGAGGACTGACGTTGGAACAAAATTATTTTAACAAACTATTATTTCACTTGTGGCAATGGAAGACATTAGCACAGGCTTTCTTCATACTTGATTTTGATCTCACACATACAAACTTCAGCTGCCCAGACAAGCCCAGGCAGCTTCTTGAAGCGTATTTTTCAAAGACCATAAAAAAAATACTTAGTGAATGGACAATTATCAAAGGTATTGAAGAACTCTCATGCATGGAGGGAAGCACAAAATGTTTACCTCAGAGGAGGTAACAAGGCTGAACTCAAAGAAAGGTCCCAAAAAATGGTTCAGTGGAAGAAAACTGGGAACTTCTGGCCATCCTGTGCCACAATCAACGGGGAAAGGAAATACAAGTCATAGGGAAGAGCTGAAAGTATTGGATGTTGAAAGAAAATTGCTATTTGTATTATCATTAATGACTTTGTCATAAAAGGTGTTAGTGAAATCTGCTGGTGGCACAAATACGGAAGCTCTTCTGCAAGGAGAAAGCTGCAATCACCAGAAGGAAAGCTGAAGCCTGGGAAAGGAATGTAATAGAAAAGTAATGAAGTGAAATGACAGAGCACAAGGTCAGTCATTCAGGGAACTGCTAAGAAATTCTGCTATCAGTGCTGGGCCACGATGGAAGGAAGAGACCCAGGTACATCAGCAGGGCACTGACCTACGCTGTTTTTGGTGCGATGCACTCACAGGGAAGGAAAATGTGCTGTCAGGTGCCAGCCCCCTGCAGAGCATTTGTACAAGGCAATGCCCAGGCCTCATCCCAGCAGCGCAGCAGCATCTGGTCCCTCACACACCAGAGTGATTAATGGAAAACACGGGAAATTGGAAGATAATCAAGGTAACAGATTTTTGTCTTGTACGTGGATATTAGGAGTTTGGCTTGCAGCAAAATGACGGCTGAGAGAAGCACCAAAAAAACTGTAATGTTGGCACAAGAAGAAAGAGCACCTAAAGCAGTCATTACTAAATTTAGGCTGGAAATTAGAACACAGCTAACATCAGAGAGATGTGGTCCAAGAACAGCCTTCTGAAGGGTGTAATAATTAGCTAACAACAAGCTAATGGGGCTTCATCGTAAAAGTCACGAACTGGGTAACATGATGGGGTTAAGCGTCTCAAAAGGAGATGCTTCCTAGTGGTTTAGTCCTCTTAGGTGATTTTTTTTTAAACCCACTGTCCGCAATTTGTCTGTGGAATTCACCAAGAGGTGAACAAGAACCTAAACCACAATCTCGGGACTAGAATTCAGCAGGGTTATAAAACTGCAAAATTACCGAATAACAAACATATCTGGAACACAAAGTTAAAAAGAGATAACTAAGATTTGGGGTATCAAGTTTCAAAGCATAAAACGACTTTCATCTAGTAGAAATCTGGATGAAACTTTGTAAACAGGCTACTCAATCTGCCTTCTGCATTTTTTCTCTGACTTCTTACTGCTCTGAAGCAGCTGAAACCAGCAATGACTGAAAACAGATGAACCATTTCTGAAGCACGATTCAGGATAATATTTACACTTTTTTTTTTTTTTAAGCTCTTTTGTTATTGCTTTGTTTGTATTTGAGGGGGGATTGGTGTACGTGTGTCTTTTTTTTCCCTCCTCACAGAGATGTGAAAGAATAAGAAATGGAAAGTCATGAGGAACTTACACAGAACAGCACTGTAGAATCCAAATCAAGTACACACAAAATAAAACTCTCCTTTGTTTCCAGTTTTGACAGGTTTTATGAATGAGACATTATATACTTTCATATAACATCAAGACCAGGCTGGATGGGGCTCTGAGCAACCTGGTCTAGTGGGAGCTGTCCCTACCCCTGGCAGGGGGTTGTAATTAGGTGACCTTTAAGGTCCTTCCCAACCCAAACCATTCTTCTGTATGTTTGAACATTTCTATTGACTTCACAGCTGTACATCAGCCATACAATCTGCAGCATTTTAGTAATAAAGTAATATTTTTCCAGTGATGCTGCAGAAATTACTCCTAATATTTAAGACTAGTTAATGAAATAAGGAAAGAAAAAGTTGTGTTTTTAACATACTTCTAGAAGAAAGCTACAGAAACTACCCCCATAGTTCTACAACAAAACTTCATGATTTACGTAGCAATGTTGTAATGAAATACTTTGGAAGAAGCTTACCAAATAGTAACTATACTGAAAACAATAGAGGAGTTTTTGCCAACGTGCTTCTTTAACCTGACCATCTCTCAAAAATGATGACTACAAGAGACAACCAAACCATAGCATGTTGGATTTGTAGTTTCATTTAACTAAATGCCTATTCAAAACCCATAGCTGGTATATTGACAAAAACCACTTGGTAATCCTTTTTTGGATGTTGCATTACGCAGTGGACATGATCCTCTCTGCCTGTTGCTCCAGCTCCGTACTGCCGTCAGTTGCTGCAATCACACGCGTGAACAACCAAACAGTGGCTGTGAGACAGGCCCTCATTTGGGGCTCTTTGATTCTTTCCTCAAAGATAACGAGGAAATGCTTTTAGAATAAGGTTAGCACATTCCTGGGCACCTCTTCTCTTTCCTCTTCCATTCACATCCCATATTATACTGACAGATGTTGCAGTAAAGCGTAAGTTGTTCCTAGGTTGACAGGCCACGTGCCACGTTTCTCTGCCACCATGCAGTGGAAAGGATTCTCAGCGTTCAAAAGGGAAAAATTATTACCTGAGACACAAGTCAAGATATGGTTTATTACCCTCAGTTATCACATAAAAACTTCCACCTTTCCTGAGTCTGATGGAAGAACTTATTATTAGGAAATTTTTTTAAAAAATTAATAATCTGTCTGAATAATCAGAATTGAGTTTTGTGTTGTGTCTGATGCTTCCGAATCCTGAGCCAGGAACAATGTTGTTAAGTAACACAATACTCCATTAAAAATAATAATAATAATAAAAAAACCAAAAACAACAAAGGATTCTCTTTAAACATGCTTTAAAAAAAATACTGTACATTTCTACCTCACGGTACTAATTTACTTTATTTGACAAAGCAGATGAGTCTGGTGAAAAAAAGCAACAAACCACCAGCTCAGACTCAATTTTTTTTCCAGGTCTCTCCACTCCACGATGCCCTCCCCCAAGGCAAGAGCTGTGTCCTTGGTTTGCAAGGACAATTGCCATCGATATAGCACGAAATTTATTTCTTTTTGGAAGTATGATATACCAAGGTTGTAAAAATGGCTGAACCATGTCCTGCACTACCCCCTACTACATCTTCTGCTGCCATTACCAGTGGCAAAAGGCGACAATAAACAATGACAGCACAAGCACAGCCCATGCCATGCACCTGCTGCAGTCTGAGGAGTTCCCCAGGGCTTCCTTCCCACCCTACTGCACAGCGCTGCTGTTAGGAGCCACATTGGGCACCAGGGAAGCAGCCTGACTTTGTGAATAGCATCTTCCACAACCAAGAAGCTATTCTTTCCAGTCTTAAGTGAAGATAACATACAGCAGAAGCTTTCTGATAGCTTCTTATGCCATGGAAAAAGGCTTGCAGGGCCCAACTGGGGAGCTACCACATTTGCCAAGCAACAAATGTTCCAGGTCATCCCCTGAGGTTCCAGCTCCTCTGCTGGAAGGGCAGAGACAGGCCAAAAGGAGGTCAATCACAATGGGACACAAACCTCCCCGTGAAACACCACCAAGTATGTGTGTTTTGGGCCACACTTGGTCAGACTCCACCAACTGCATGGCTTCGTACCCAATAGTCTGAAATGTCTCACAATAAGAAACTGTTGAAGTAAAAAGGGGTCACCAAGTACAGCCTGAGGTGGCAGCAACCACTGATTTTCTACTAAGCCTACAAAACTAATGATTCTGGGTCAGCCCTTAACATAGAGGCCCGCACATTACAGAAATTAATGTCTCAGCAGAACTGCAGCCATGGAAACTGAACTCATTCACTGGGCCATGGAGGAAGATGCTGATGCACCTGAAAGACAACCTGAGCTACTGCTGTGTCCACACACAGTTTGTTCTTGGCATGGACTTTGATCCTTAAAGCATGTTCCACAGACACGTTAAACGCGTATTTTGCTTTTTAATAACCACAGAGAACCATATTCAACACAGATATTATATATACACATGCGGTAAACACAAGACGTTGTGGTTACAGGGTGTTTTATCAGAAGATGAAGTGCCTGGGAGTAAAGCTCATAGCATCATGTGAAGCTGATCAGAACTGCTGTGTGTTAGGTTACGTGATAAAAAGCTTATCTCCACACACAAAGAAGTTCAGTGGCAAGTGAGGGAATCCCAATTACCCCACAGACACTAACCCAGCCCCTGCCAGGGCTGTCCCAGGGGAACCTCAACCCCATGGGGGCTGGATGTGACCTCAGATGAGTCAAGGGCAGCAGCTCTCCAGGTCAGCCCTTCAGAATGAAGATGGTCACTGCCTACAGGAGTAGGGAACTCACACACACAGCTTGGCTTCACCTATTCAACTTGCCCTTGACCCACCAAGGCTTCTCACCTTTACACTTCTCCATCCTGCTGGGGGAAAGTGGGCAAGCAACTGGCATGTTTCAACATACATGTTTCAGCCTCACCTTCCCGAGAAGAATCAGGTGCTTCTGGCCATTCCCTACATCCTTTGCCTCTATACCCCTCTAATTCCTTCTTTAAAACTCAACTGCACCCTGCAAATACCATAAATAGCACACGTGGTGTATGTGTAAATATTACCAACAGCACACACAGCTGCACAACCCTCCAGCTGGGGATCCGGACACATTCCTGGGGTGCTTGTGGCCTGCCCTGACCCCAGGGACGTGCTCCTATTTCCCATTAACAGCTCTCCTCCTGGTCTGCCCAAGAGGGGCCTGGGCGAGGGCACTAGCTGTGTTTGTGCTTGCACAACTGCTGAGTGTTCCTGCCTGTGTTGATTTCTGCAGCCAGATGAGTGTGTTTGGTTGGCTGTGCTCCTGTGGGACTACGTGCTCAGTCTTGCTCCTGGTTGGACCTGGGGTCACGGAGCTGCAGGCCCACAGAGGCTCTGAAGGCCTCCATCAGGCTGCTGGAATCTGCAGTGCTGCAATCAACAAAGTCAAAAGTCAGTAATCTGGGGAAGTACAGACATTCGAGCACTCCCTTTGGCAGCAAAACCACACAAATGCTCCAAGGTAACACAAAAAACTTGATGTGAGGCAGAAAAGGGAGCTCAACAGCTCCAAATCCCAGCACCTCCTCGTTAGATCATCACGAGAATTTGACCACAGTAACATTATCAGCTAATAAGACCAGAGGTAGACAGACTGCTGCCCAGCTCCTATTTCCTCCCTTTTCTTTGTCTGAAAGCATTCATTAGCAAGGAGGAACTCCAAGAACATTTACTGACCAAATTAATCATGACTCCCTTAATAGTTTCCTAGCTGTTAGAAAAAGAACCAAATTATCTCAAAACTCAAAAAAAAAAAAAAAAGTTAGACCAGGCAAGAACCAGCTAAACAAAACACTGTTCTCCAAATTATTAAAATCACATGGCCAGGTCTTTCCTCTCTGCCTGGAATAAGGGGGCACAAATAACCACTGTGCCCCAGCAGGAAATTGCAACCTCAGCTGCTTCACCTCCTCTGGAGACCCACTTACCCCTGGATTCAGCAGCATCATCCCCCCACACAACGGGGATCAGTTCGTGACTATTTGCTTTGGTCAAAAAAGCAACATGACTTCTGCCACTGGATGTGACAAAGGCAGGATTCCTACGATTTGTGCCTTCCAGCTCTTCCTCCCGTTCTGCTACTGAATGTGCCAAGCGCAAGTCTTTGGCTCATAAATGCCAAAACTCCCCTACTTAGGGTTACCTTCATTAGGAAAGTACAGCATGTAACCAGGAAGCCATCAGCCAGGGCTTGCACACCAGGCTCCCAGAGCCAGATTCCATCCTTTCCCAACTGAAGAAGACCATAACCCAGGCAAAGCTTACAACCAGCACAGCGTGAGAGAGACAGCATGCAGCGTACTACAACTCCAGCAGGTTACTCAGCGCCCAGGGACAGCTGGGAACATGGTTTGACGTAGTGAGTACATGACTTAGTGAGTAAATAATCCAAATACACACATAATTATAGTCTATAACTGCTGTACACTGAAACCTGAGGGGGGCAGCAATGGCAGTATGACATGACAGTCAGATGTCAGATTCTGAACACAGGGCTTGTGAAGAACAAAGGAGAAAGCTCCGTTTTGAAAGAAGTTCACAAGAGCCAGTATTCTCAAAGCAGATTTCCTGGGCTTCTTATGGGGAAAAAAATCAGGCACCTTTATAGCTCTAACTCCAGCAATAATTAAAGACATAAAGGGAGTCCAGACCTACACGCTTAGCCCAAGCCTCCCAGCTATCAGCACTCTTTATGGATAGACAATGCCAGACCTCTCAAACACCTTCCTTCTGAGGATGGGAAGCCCCATGGCTTGCCAGGTGTGGGGAAGCACACCCAGCCTGTCAGGTTGCTGCAGTGGAAGGGAAAGCCACGGTGCCAGAGGCTTCTAAGTCCCTTCACGTAGATAGCCTCAGCCAGTAACACAAAGCAGCTGATGCTGGCTCTCTCCCACTTCAAAGCACACCCTGAACTGTTGAACACATCACAGGAAGCCACACTCCTGCTATAAAGTACACTGAAATCTACCAGGGGTGTCCACGTTAGCAGATTTACTGGTACCACAGAGGAAGAGCACTACTACAACACACCTTTGTTGCATACAACCCTTTCTCAAGTGAGGAGGCAAAGCTGCAGTGCTTTGTTGCACAAACAGCTGAAAAAACCTACAATATGCAAGACTAATTAATTACTGTTCTTGCTAGAGTCGCAGAGGAGCTGGAACATCTTTGTTAAGAAATGTCACGATAACAATGTGAGCGATACGTAGAAACACAGGCACCTCCTGGCTGTGCTGGAAGAGGTCTGAGAGCTCAGTGCCTGAGATGTGAGATATGAGAGGGTCAGAAGGAGCTCCCCCACCCCAGCAGGCCCCTGGACCCACAGCAGATGACTTACCCTCCCCAGCTCGCTGGTGGGAAGTCCGCACTGGAGTACTAAGTCCTCGAGACCTCGGCACCAACACCCTCTCAGGTCACAATGAAGAAACGAGGAAAGCTGCAAAACAAAAGTGTGGCATATTAGGGCTTTTGTTTATGAGGAGCCAAGGAGGGATTAATGAGAACTGCTGAGCTGCTGGAGGTCAGGGTTAATGGAACAAATGCTCACAGCCACCCTCCACTGCACCAGAGGCGACACAAGGCTGGGAACCAGAAAAGCCGTGCAAGTGACCAAGTAACTCCAACATCATCTCTAGTTAGCCCCATAAAATCTACCACAGCATTCTGCAATGCATTCTCAGGAGAAGTAAAAGCAGAACAGAGGCAGAGACCCCTGGATCCTTATATTATGGCGCAGGGATCTTCACAAACCAGGCGGATGTCATAAGCTGATGTTGGACGATGGCATGCATAAACACTGAATATTGGTGAGAAAGTGCCTTTAGATGAAGAAGAGCCCTAAATTACTAAAAAAGCAGCAAGAAGTCCTCACTAAACAGCACATTCATAACCTGCTTCAGAAAATAAAGTCAAAAATCTTCACCGTTAAGCCTGTGTTCAGCAGACACCAAGTACATCATTCATTTTTGCAGTCTGTACACTACAACACAGTCAGACCTCAGCCTTCCTGCCCTCTGGTAAACGATTACGTTAATGCTGTGGATTTTGGTATTGAAAAATATATTGGAATTGTTGCCACATAGTGATAGAAGCGAGGTTATCTCCCCATCAGGAGATGCTCCGTCAGTGGCAGCAGATCTGTCAAACCACGCTCTAGGATTCAAGGTATTATTCAGCTTCATATTTCTCTCCCCATCTGGAGGAAATAAATATGCAAGACTGCAGATACAAATCTCATCTGCTGTAAAGCTTCAAATTTATTTTATTTTTTTTATTAAAGCAAAAGCCAGTCTAAACCAAGCCAAACTATATTCCATTTTAAGAGAGCTGTTCTTTCCTGTCCTTGTTCTAAAAGGAATTCAAGAACTCTAAATCCCAGTTAAGTGATCTGTTTTGTCTTGGTACTTAAGAGATAAAAACGCTCTCTTTAAAATTGGATTTGTCATTTGGAGGCTTAAAAGTTGAAACTTTTGTAAACAAATGAAAAATAATTTTAAAATTTAAAGCTTTTTGAAGGAATCGAGAAAATATACTCATTTTTATTGCAATAATGAAGCAGATTAAAAAAACCTGCCACCTCTTCCAGTGGGCAGGAAGGAAGCAGAACAATGCTTCGTGCTCATTAGCCTAATGTTCTAACCCAATTTAATGGGCACAGTTGTGT
The DNA here is from genome assembly GCF_965140915.1 of Aythya marila. NCBI lineage: Eukaryota > Metazoa > Chordata > Aves > Anseriformes > Anatidae > Aythya > Aythya marila. Next base: position 52,433,530 of record NC_139045.1, on the reverse strand, counting down.
GGACTTTTGTACCAGACGATCAGATTTCACTGAGGGACAGAACATGCTATGTGAACACCCTCGTGCCAGCAAAGCCAAGCAAGCAGGCACTTACTTCTGTTTGAGATTCACAGGGTTCATATGAACAAACCTTCCTGGGGTAAGCCTTAAGACCCCAACCTTCTGCACAGACCGGGCACACAGGCTAGGTTTTTTCCTCCCTAATAATTCTAAGGGTTTCTTCCTGAGATAAACAGATGCTGGTGTGGCCGTTGTTATAATTAACACTCTTCATCCTATATCTGAAACCTAATTTGCTTTAGACCAAGCCTAGTGTAATAGCAGCAGAAGCAGTGGCTAATTCAATAAAAACCAGACAACTCAAAAGGAATTTTATGCCTGGAAGGAGACAAATTCTCTTCTTGCCTTCCCTTTGCAAGACGCAGGAGGAAGACGATGGCTAAATCACAGCTTCCCCAGCACAGGGGATCTGTGACTGTGCCTTTAAAGACTCCTTGGGAAATTCTTCAATAACTCTTTGTAGGAAAGTGCAAAACAAAGTTTCAACAACTTCAGATCCAAGGAGACATTGCTGCTGCCATCAGCTCCTGCCACAGGGCTGCTGCACCCCCAGGATTTTTTATTTCCCAGCTGAGGATGCTCACCCAGCCCAGCCCTCCCCAGCTCTCCACGTCCCGCACAACACGTCCACCTCCCCACCCACACTCTCACCACGCTGCCTGCCTTGAAAACTGGCAGATTGGAGAACAACGACTGGGGGATGAAGACAGGACCTGTTGTGTTTTGTTTTTTTCCCCCCTTCCTACTTACATAACTTAATGTTTCAAAGAAAACCTCAGACAGCCAACAGCGCAGCAAGCTGTCTCCCAAACCTATACGAACGAGAATAATTAATTTAGGACTTGATTAAAAGCGGTAAATTGGAAGGCAGATAACATGCAAGCATGGAGAGCATCCTTCAGAAATGAATCAGCAGATGCTTAACGCCCACAAAGGACAAAGGAGGCACACACTGTTTCAATTAGTGAAATAAACAACTGGCTGCTTGAGGCAGCTCTAGGTGCAAGTGCAGAAAACCAAATAGTCCCCATCTCCCTCCTCTGCAAAGACGGAGTGACAGCTATGTACACTTGAAACAGAATTAGATGTTGCTGGATTTCCATGGGACACAGACCTGCAGTTCACTCCTCAGCTAGCCTCACAGGTGCCACCACGCAGCACAGCCTCGTGCACATGACAGCACCTGAGTTAGAAATAAAAAAAACAAGCAGGAAACACCAGCTGGCAAGGAAGGGATCAGGGAGCTATCACCCTTGTTGAGATGCTAGCACAAACCTCACTTTGTTTTGAGAGAGCTGTAGAAGTAACATCTAGCTGATGAAGACTCCCCGTGAGCTTCAGCATCAGACCAAAGCCACCTTCCTGAGGCTAAGCAGGTCTTCGTGAGCAAGGAACCACCGCAGCTCCCCCCCGTGCCCCACTGCAGGCCACATGCGTGGCATGGAATTGAAACACACATTAATTTATGTATGGAGACTGAAAATATATATTACGTATGTACGGTATTCATCTCATAGTGATGAATGAACTGTATCACTACAAACCCTGTACCAGGTATCGTGCTCCAGCCTGCCCCCTGCACACGCAGACACGCTGCAGCTGGGTTATCAGACTGGGAGCTCTGCCTTAGGCGTCTTTTAAACAGGGAGTGAAGGATCTCACTTCTTGAAATTTCCACCTCTTTCCCCCAGTTTAAAAATACTGGAATAGGAAGAGTCCAGCACAACATCAATATTTAATAAGTACAACGTGGTCATCTATTTTAGGGATGGATTATTCTCTTTCCTTCCAGAAAGCCAATTACCAGTGCCTAACTCCAGACCATTAGCCCGCCGGTAAGTCACCTGCAACCACCCCACAAACACAGGCTGCTGGAGGTTCTCAAAAAGAAAAAGAGAAGGAGGAGCTGAGTTTTGTTCTGCTGTTTCTAGGGCCCTTAGCGTGGAAATAGTTAAAAAACAAGCAAACACAGATTACTATTTTCTTAAAGCAAGGAAAGTGCCAGTTGAATTAACAAGTTGTGCTTCAGTCTGACACGAGTGAAGGATGCTGATGACACGCTGAAGGGTAAAAGAGTCATTAAGAAGGGGGTAGGGGAGAAAGCTGCCGTCACTGCCTCAAGATTTTCCTGACGTTTTTAGTATCTACCTTCCTTTGTCTGCAAAGAAATCTTACCTTCTTTGACAGCAGATTTTTCCAAATCCATAGAAGGGAGCATCTTATACATTAATTCACTGAGTGCCCTAGAGGGCTGCAAGTAAGAGAGCATCATTTAGATGGCATTTTACCTTCCCAAGTTTTTGAAGGTCAGGAAGATGCATTGGGAGGGAAGACTTTCACTTATCCCATCATACCTCAGCGCATTCAGGAGCATTTCTTTCACAATTAGTGGCTACAAGTGAAACTTGTGTGGCGCTGCATTAATTATGAGCTCTGAGAAGTGCAACAAAAATGAAGAGATTTGGTAATCCATTATTTGCAGGAGGGGCCCCACCCTTCCCCTTCCTGGTTAGAAAAACATTCTGGGCAATGACCTTCTAATCCTACCTGTAGGAATTATGAGACTTTTTGAAATATAAGCTCTACATTACGTGCCGGGGCTGCAAGCCAGCTCTCACCCACCCAGATGAGCAACCCATCACCAAGCTCCCTCCGCAGGGAGGGCTCCAGCAGCCCCCTGTGCCATGCCACAGGGCCAGGACATGCTCGTGGAAAGGGCAGAGAGGAAGGTAAGGTCCTGCTGGGCCAGGACTGAACGAGGGGATGGGTCTCCTGCCTCCCCACAAGGCATGTCAACCACGGAAGGGACAAGGAGAAGAGAAGGGCTTGATATCCGTGACAGATACCCAGCTCCATCTCCTCCATTTGAGTGAATCTTTCTATGAAAAACGTCTGAAGTGGAAGTTGGAAGGTGGTTTTGGCTTTTCCTTTTTAGAGTTTTGCACAAAGGGACAAGGGGAATAAAGGGCAGACTAACAAACTTGCCTTTCACGCTGCTCTGGACCGAATCTGTATCCTCATTTTGGCAACTGCCAGATGTGCTTCGCATCCTGCCCAGGGCAAAGGACGAGTCTGCTGCTCAAATAGCTGCCTCTCAGCGTGCTCCAGCTCCAGCACGAGCTGCTCCTTATATTTCTTCCCATGTTTACTTTAAGCTTCTTACCCAGAACTTCCTTGCCTACCTTGTGCTCTTCCTTCACGCCTCTAAAATAAAACCACCAGTTGTTTTCCAGGCAGCACTGCGGCTCTGTCCACATGAAGGTGATGCTGCCTGAGGGGCTGCACCATGCCCTACAGCAGGGACTTCACCCTCCAGGCAAAACCCAGGGAATCCTGCACACCAAGGAGGTGCAATCTAGTCATGCAGACCCGTTGGTGGGGGAAGGAGAGCCCAGAAGTGTCCCGCACACAATTCCTATGCCCTGAGATGGGTTTGCAGTGCACACAGCATCCCCCCAGGCAGCATGAACCCTTCTCTCCCAACTTTCCGTCCCCAAACCCATCCCTTTCCTCCACCTTTCAGCATTGCTACAGCCACGACTGCTGCTCAGCCTGCAGCAGAACCCAGACAGAAGAGACAAGTGGCTGCTATCATGAAACTGTCTGAGGAAACATCTGGGCTGAGGCTGGCGGTCCTGGGTTATGATGCCAAGAAGCACAGCACGATCCCCACAGGGTACACGTGTAGTGCTCCACGGCGACTGGCAGGGCACAGCCCCAGCACCACTGCAGCCTCTGTCTTCCCCCCGGTGGATGGCAATCAGGTTGTGTTTTCTGTTCTCTTATCTCTCCTGACCCAAGCTTTACAATTGACAGAGGCCACATGTTTGATTTGCTGCTAACACTTAAGCAGCAACATGAGTGTGCTTTGAAAATGCTTAAGCTGGAGGAGCTGAAGAGAAGGGGAAAAAATAAAAGTGGAAATAAATCTTATTCAGTATTCAAGCAAAGGAGCCTGGAACTCCTCTCAGAGATCTTACCCTTAACCCTCCATACAATGGGTGCAACTTACTTAGCTGAGCATTCTTCCATCTACACGTTAAGAAGCCAACTTACTTTTATGGAGACATCAAATTTTAAGGAAGGACTTGAAAGCCTGAGAATTCATGCCGATATATGGGACAGAGGGTAAACCACGAGGTTAGAGGCAACTAAAGATGTTTGTCCAGAAGCTACTGGAGAGAAAAACATTTCCAAACAATTCAACTTCTCAGCAGACATACCAGCCTGGAGACCAGGTCTTATCTGTCACTTGGAGAAAGACCTGAGGGCGATGAGCATTCAGGTCACACACACCTTTTCTGCAGCAACCCACAGCACTGCTATTCATGTGATAAATACCCACGGCACAGCAGGAGCCAGTGGCGATGAATAATGCAGGAGATGCAGTCACTCCACCACATATCATCCCCATGGGACACGGAGGCAGCATTTTAGCCTAAGCCATCCTTTCCCCCCTCAGGGCACACCACGTTTTTTCATTATTTTCTCTCCCCTTCCCATTCCACGCATCCATTCACAGGTCAAACCCAGCAAAACAGGATGGGCTGTTGGGGAAGAGCCGGAGACACAAGCAGGATGCACTGTACCCTCTCACCAGGTGATGTTTAATACTACATCTGCTCAACGCAGGAGCTCCACGAGCCAGAAACACATTTTTCCCAACCAGGTACTCCTCAGTCCACGTTTCCCAAGAGATGTGCTTCACCACGAGGCACTTAGCAATGCCAGCCTGGCTCCTCTGCAACTTTCTGCCTTTCCACATCTTGCTTGGCCAGGCCCTCTGCCAGTACTGCTGGCCTTTGCTGTTTTCACATCAGCCTGGGCATCCACTCACTCCACATATTTATTATGCCATTAGAAGAGCGTCTTTGTCTCACATCTGCATTATTTCATGCTGTTTCTTTTACATTTATTTTCATATATTCAAGAAATCTATATAGGCAAATCTGCCCAAGAGGAGACTTGAGAAAGTTCAGGCAGACTCTCAGACTGTGCACTTCGAATGAGCACAATGAAAAAATGCAAAATAAAAGGTTCAGGTCTCTCTCCCGTTTTAGTCATAATCAATGTTAATGATGCTGTTACAAGCCCTCCTGAATTTGGCTTCAAAGCCAGCCAGCAGCCAATACAGAACCCTTAACTGCAACTTCTGCAGTGTGCTAACAGAAACCATACTGAGTCTGCGTGCTAGGACAGCACGTCCAGAACTTCTTGCCGAGGAGCTTTCAGCTGCAAAAGGGGATCTTCTCTTCTCTTTACAAGCCCTGGCCATTTCTGTTCAGGAGGAATGGGGAGAAGACATCACATTTTTTCTACACCATAAAAGATCTTCTGCGAGGCTATGAAGGATTTGGGATGCATCACTTATCCATGTGCTCAGTGGAATTAAGGCAGAACTGCTGTTAGAATTAACTACCAGACCTGTCCCACCTCCATTACCTCAAATAAAACAACCGATTTTAATTTGAAAAATAAAACAAAAGCCAACAAAACAGGGTCAGCGAGTACTGGGAATATTTCTTCCTCAGAATAGCTTGTGGTTAATAGGAAAGTCCTTATTTAGCTTATTGCTCGATTAATCATTTTTGCTAGCGAGCTGACTCACCATCCAGGGTTGATCTCTCCAGGAAGTAAAGCAGATAAAAAAAAATACAGCAGCTGTGATTTCACAATTCTGACCAAGATAAATATATTTAGATTTATTTATTTATTTATTTTTAGTTAAGGCCACAGGTCTAGTGCTCTGAAGTACATGCTCAATTCCTTATCTCTGACAGGGAGATCTATCAGTGGAACAACAGCCTGAGGAAAAGAAAGGTCAACCTTTTGATCACCTACAAAAAAAAAAAAACAAACAATCATCTTATTGCATCATAGGATCTGCTCTGACACTGAAACCTCTTCACTAGTGTATGCTTTTAGGTTTTATTTGTTTGCTGATTTTAAATATACCAACTGGAGGCCACTGGTAGAAACACTGCAGAAACACTGACCAACTCCTGTAGCACCACCAGGAGAAAATACGCTTTCCATAGAAGAGAAATTAGGAAGACGAAAGATACAAAAGCATCAGCTACAAAAGAAAGTCATGAAAACCAATGCCTAAAGAGTAAACTGCAAGATGACAGAAATTTGGTACTTAATGGAGACATTATTTGTGCATAGTGCGCTTGCTTCCTGTTTAGACAACGACTTGGCATTGAGCTTAGGATTACTTCTGACTTGAGGAGAGCGTTCACGAAGCTTTTGCCATAAATTATACAAAGTTTTCCTTAATCCTACAGGCTTCAGAAGTTTATTCCCTTAAATTTAGCCAAGTTGCATTGTGTAACACGCAATTTCTTAATTCATCTGAAAGACAACGCATGATATTCAAAGAACGACGTGCTGCAGGCCTGCATTCAGTGCTTCTGCCTTGTTACCAAAAATTAACACTTCTCAGTAATGACTTCTGCTGGTGTATGATACGGACAAAAAACACAATGTGTGCTCACAAGTCAGGATATACCAACTAGGGACCAGACTAAAAAAAAAATAAATCTTTTTATTTATTCAAAAGAGTAGGAATGAAGTTGCTTACTTTGGAAGCTCTTTCAAAAGACAAGCACTACCAATGCCTTTAACAAGTTAACAACAGTAAGGCTGCAGATTAATTAGATTTATACTATGCCCAAAGTGTGCTCATTTTGGTTCTTTTCAGGTTCTCCATTCCTAAGGTCTCAAGACCTAGATTTCATTAGCAAATGGTGCATGGTGGGGTATTTTTAACTAAAATCCCACGGACACAAGGCGGCTACGTCTTCATTACAGCAAAAGTCTCTAAATGAACTTCCTCTTGAAGGGGAAGGAAGTTTTCCCACAGGACATTACACACACACTGCCACATGGTTATAGTTACACTTCAGGTCTATTCCAAAAAGTGGAACGTCAGAATTAATACGTTGCTGCAATATTGTTGTGTCTCCAGTAAAATGCCCTGCACACTGCTACAACCGCTTTCATTAAAACAGAGGAAATACCACGTCAGGACAGACCTGACAGCAGCTAATACCACGTGCTCCAGAAGGAAGCTACAATAAAAAGAATATTAAATTCACCCAGATCATGTTCCTTCACCCTTGCTCCCTTCTCGCAGCCAGAAAGGATTAAAATCTCCTGCCACCCCCTTGTTTTTAATAAGGCCTTGATTAGCACTCACCTCAAGATTTCCAATTCATGCAAAGCCATCCAAGCCCATATGAAACCAAAGAGCATCACTCATAACCACAGCAAGAAGGATCTCACCTACCAATGCAGTGCTCCACAGTAAATTCAACTGATTTTTTTCCAAATAAAGGATTTTCCTGGGTGCACACTGCCGTGCTGTGCCCTAGCACCCACCGACTGACAGCACACCCATTTGTGCCGCACGAGGAATGCGAACTATGTTCAGCATCTTGCTTGGAGGTGCTGCAGGAATTTAGGGTCAGCAGCAGCCAGGGGCTGTAAAATTTACTCAAAACGGTTAAGTTAATCAATATTGCAAAAATGTGACCTCTACACCAGAGGCAGAGGGGCCAGACTCATTAAACAAGTACCAATAACAACCAGAAGCACGAGAACAATGCAGGTTTTGACAGGGAGCTTTCTGCGTATTGATCTTCAGGCTAAACTGTGACAAAGATGCCAAGTATTATGAAATAAAAAATTAAAAAGAAGCTGCTCTACAACAAGAAAAAAAAAAAAACATGTAATATATAAAACTAATTGAGCTGATGTACTAATGCAGAAGTCTGAGGAAGGCTCCCGTAAAACAACTGGAGTTTAGCCACTAATTTCACAGAACCCAGACAGATTTCACAGAATCTCCATGAGGTCTTGCCAGAACTGAAAAATCAGATTTGAAATCCTGTTGGCTTAGGAGTATTTTCCCCTCAGCCATGGCACCTCCAAGAGGTACTCTGGTGGGTTCAGAGACAAGTGCAGGATCGCACCTTTAGGAAGAAAGTCCCTGGCCACAGCAGCACCGAGACTTAAGAGAGGTGGCTGTAAGTCAAAACATCACAACTCTGTACCAGACACTTAAAAAAAAAAAAAAAAAAAAAAAAAAAAAAAAAAAAAACCCTAAAGCTGCCAGGAAACATTATGAGAATGAGCAGCCTCAGCTGAAGCCCTCAGCAGCCAGGAGGAAGAGCTCCCATTGTTCGCAGTTTACCCAACGAGGAATACTGAGCACAGCCAGCTTCCTACAACAGAGCCAGTGGCTCCAAGACTTCCTTCTGAAAGCAAGGATGTGTGTTTGCAGGACTACAAATGTACGTACAGATATGTGCATGGACCTGCACACACATTTTAGATGCCTGCAAGGACACCCAACTTTGAATCTTCATGTAAAAATCAACTTACTCCTACAGTCAAGTAAAGACAGGGGAAGTTAGTATAGCTTTTAAGTTTATGCTCAGCTTACTACATGCATAAATAAAAGCTGGAAATATGATGGAATAATTCTGCCTACGTGAAGTAGGCAGAATTTAAATGGAATAAAGAGTGCCGGACCCAACAACGCGAACTCTGAGTACGACCATGTGGTGCTCACCTCAGCTTCAGGGATCGTTTCACAGACCTTCAGCTGCACGAAGTGAATGCTGCTGTTCCACAGCCAGCCAAGTCAAATGCTTCACGCCATGGTAGGGTTTCACATCCACGCTGATTTAAGCCACCTGTCCCTCCCAGCAGCAGCTGGCTTTGGAGCAGCTCAGCTGTCTCACCGCAGTGACACCGCCAGAAGGATGCTGGCTGCGGCTGCTTCAAGTCCAAGCACCACCACCCCCAGCCTGCCCGCCCCTGTGCTCTTCCCCTCTTGCTGGCAATCCCTCTCCCTGCTCCAGGCAGGAGATTTCAAAGCGATGCCTTGTCCAGAGCTGGGCTGTGGTGATGGTTTTTCGTGGGGACAGAGCAGGCCGTGCAGGAATCCAATAGTTTCTTAAGGGTCAACCTCCCGACTTGTGCTGGCTCCAGGGCTCCCATGATGGGTTGGATCCACGTTGGGCAAGACCAAAAGCTCTCCTCTTCTCTGAGGGGTTAGTTTTCAGCTGGGTCATCAAACCACTCAGCTTGTACAGGAGGCCACGAGGGTGCAAGGGACAAGGAGCAGGTGTGCTGTAGCAGCGTGAAGAACAGGGACAGCCTTCACCAGCTGCTGTCGGTAACAGCCGTAACGCTGACTTTGGAGCAGGCTGAAGCGATGTGAAACCGTGCCCGTAATCTTTCACCACGCCTTTAAACCTTACTGAAAGATGTCAGACCTAACGCCAGGGACAGGCCAAGAGCAGCATCAGCACAGTGACTCAGATGACACACGTAACCTCACCACCGCGCCTGACTCACATCCTGGCCAACCGCGCTTCCATCATTCATTAGTGATTTAATGAACTGCAGGGGGGATTCTCACTGCAGCCTTCCCCGAAGCTCACAGGAACACACAGAGGGGCTTGAATAAATACCAGACAGCGTTCAGAGAAAGGCAGTGAGGAACCTGACCTAACTTCAGCACAGCAGAACAGGTCCTCGTCCTCTGAAGGTCCAGACGGAGGACACAGCAGCTGCCACAGACAGCCCTGCTCACACGGGAAGGGTGACCCCAACATCTGCCTAAGCAAAAGAGCAAAAGCCCTCCAAAAGAAACTAGCATGCACAGCCCGTGGTAACAAGCTGCAAAGAAGCATTTGTTAGAGAGAGACCTTATGTCAGAAGCATCAGCTGGGCAATGCCCAGAAGTCCTGCGGTCTTCAGCAGGTGCAGGAGGTGGAGTGCAGCAGGCAGCAATGGGGTTTTGCTTAGAGAAGCATCACAGGAGTCCCTGTACACTGGATACCTGGTCAGAAAAATGCTTACCTGGCAAAGAGGTGACAGTGCTACTGCAAGTTGAATAGCTGATGCAACAGTCCCTACAGTATTAGAGTCAAAATGTAGATAAAGTTGATGAAGGCACCAACACTGCAGTTCAAAGACAGCCAAAGATTAAAAAACATAACAGAGACCAGGGAGTTCTGCATCCCTTCCCGAGGGAATTAAAAAGCACTACTGGCAGAGGGATTTTCCATCACACTGATTTAAGCATGGTCTCAAATCAGCGCAGAGTGCTTTGGTACAAGCCAGAGGAGGAACCTCTTTGCAGCAGCAATTAGCAGACAAAATCTGTGCCTAGTGAAACCAGTGGGTTCTGCCCGTTGCTTCCACCACTAACACCAGTGGTGTTTGTTACATTTCTTTTCAATTCTGTGCACACAAGCTATCAAATCTGTAGAGAAGTCAATGCACTAAATGGATTTAAAAAACCCACAACAGACCCTACATATAACACACCGAGATAGATGTGTGTTTAAAAACCTGGTTTGAGAGAACACCTTCATGTTCTCAGGACATTCCTGCCAGGAGCCATCTGCCACCTGCCCCCTGGGGTGCTACTGACCATCCTTCTAATTAATCCTGCTTCTGCCTCTGCTTCTAGAGGAAGCTTAGGGATATGGTTTAGTGGGGACTGTTAGTGTTAGGTCAGAGGTTGGACTCGATGATCTTGAGGTCTCTTCTAACCTAGAAGTTCTGTGATTCTGTGATTCTAACTTCAAAACAGAATATTAAAAGAAATAAAATATCGAGCCTATTTCCAGTTAGAAAATAATCCATAACTACTCCAGGACAAGCACTCTGCTCTACGATTAAACCTTAAGCCTCAGCTGAGGACACAGCAGCCCACCTCACATCTAATGTAGGTCGGCCACAGCAGCTTGCCTCAGGCTGAAAAAGCACTTGGAGAGTAGACAGACCAAAAAGCAGAAGCAGCAGCAGCTTCTCTTCCCACTTCTGTGCAAGAAATTCACAATGAAAAGAACAGTTAAAAAATAAAAATAAAAAAAAATACACACACCACACAAGCACTTGCCTTCTTTTTCACTAGCAGGTTTGTAATGGCCCAAAAACGTAACTAGGCTAATTCTGTGAATCCTGACAGCTAGGAAAGGAAGTGACTCTGCTTTGTGTAAGCCAAGCAAAGATTTCTATTTTGATGGCTTAAATAAAACAGGCCCCAGGAGAGGAAATAAATATGAAGTGAGTCATCTGGCACGTTACCTCTGTTGCAGGTGAGGCAGAGAGCAGCACTCCCATCTCTGCACTCGGTAGCGGATGAAGTGCCCAGACAAAAGCACGCCTTGCCAGGGTAGCAAGAGAAGATAGCGGTGAAAAATGACCCAAAACATTACCTTTCTTCAGTAATTTTGGGGCAGATTATTGCTGACTTTGCAATAGTCTAGAAGACTTCTGAAGGGATACCTTTTAAAGAAAGTGACGTTCTTGGTTTTCTTCAAGTTGGGCTGTTCTCCGCAGTTCCTGCGAAGTTCACTCCCAGCCAGCTCATTTGCCAGACGTGACGCCAGGCACTCTCACTGGCCAAGGTTGCAGTTTTCTAGCCTTTTTAAGCCCCAGTGCCATTCAACAAGTTACAAGCCAAACTGTTCTTATACTGTAGGTAGTCTAGCCACCAGCAACCCACGTATTAATCACTTTGTTAGGGTCAAAAACATAGGGGAAAAAAAAAAAACAAGAAATTGTAGGTCATTCAACAGGAAAATAAGAATTAGAATTCACAGAGGACTAAAAATCATGCCATCTATTTCGTGTTTTTTTTCTGTCAGAGCTGCCAATTACCATAGATATTATAGATACTCTGCACTGCTGACATGGGGGCTCGCTGCCACAGTCACAGACTAGACTGTATGTTGTGCTGCATCTTCCAAGAACCATGGATATAAAGTAAAACACAAGGCGAAATCTCAGTACAAAACCTGTTTCAAAACTTGTTCTTGGAGAGTTTAACCTACATTGAAACAGGAGGCATCTGCTCAGAAACACAGTGCATCGGCATGCTTTTTCCAAACATGCCATGTTTCCTCTCCAGCTACGAGGTCATGTTTAAAATGTCAACTAGAAATTTTGTCATCTACGGTTTTCCATTAAGAAGGTACAACTGTTACTTGGAAATTAACAAATTGCACAAAACACAACTGATGGTGTCATCTATCCCAACTTAGAAAAAGCCCCTCTCTTCCTGATGAAGATATGAGGCACCAGAAAAAATTAAGATACTCTACTGCCTTTGTTTACAACAAATTTACAACATTTACAACAAATGCGGTTTCTTTGCAAATAACTGTTGAAGACAAAACATGGTTTCAGTGAGGAAACATGGGAACAGTGGTTACAGTTGGGAAAAAAAAAGAGAGCTACTATAGAGGTCTTAAAACAATTGAATTTATTTCACCTGAGAGCACGAGAAGATCAAACTCTTCTTTTGCACTTAAAATTTGTTTCTAAAGACTCCGTTGTTTCTTCAGAGACGCAGTTTAACAGCAATAATACATTTCCTTTAATCTCCCCAAACATAAAGGGAGGACATGGTAATTCCTGCAAGCCTCAGCCTTCCTTAAGCTGAACTGCTCTCAAGTACAGCGGGAGGTAAATATCTACAACCGTGCAGCTGTGCAAGCTGTGCTCCTACTAGTTAGCTGCAACTGCCGGGTACTTACAGGCACCTAAACTTCTTTTTGGATCCAGCTGAACTAGTACCACTTCAAGAGATTTCTTTAAATATTAGGTCAATGAAAAATGGTAACTGAGGCCAAACACAAAGTGAGAGCTCAGAACTGGAAGACCAAGGATTTTCTTTCACTATTAACAGTGAGAGTAGCCTTGTACAAACTGTCCATGCTTGCTGTCAAATGGGCAAGACGCCTACTAAAACACACAAGCACCACAAATAGCACCTGTGGCTTCTTGACAGATGTGATAAGACAATCTGGAAGAGATAACACCTAACATCCTTTAAATAACTCTTTTGGACACTGCTTATGGACCCTCCATTTAGATTTGCCCTGTACATAAGAAACAGAATTGAGTTCTCTCCACAATTTTCCACCCAGAGGACAACAGCAGGGTACAACAAAGTGATAACCAAGCAAATGGGATATGGTACAAGCCACAGAAAAACAAAGGCACCTACTGCTCACAAGCAAGAAAGCCTCAGCAGGCAGTCAGAGGAGCCGCAGACTGACAACTCTCACACCAAACCCCTGCAAGATCAGAAGCATCTTCAGGACTTCAGCCAGACCTGCCCACAAGGCAGGGAAGCTGAGCCAAATGCCTGCTGTCACCTCCCCCTGTAATGCGACTTGCTGCCTAGAAATGCACAGCTTCTGGTGCTCTTAACCCCTAACTTACAGGACGAGATAAGCTGCTGGAAGCCCACATGACATCTCCAGATCCACTGATAAAACACAACACACAAGTAGATATCATTAGTAAACATAAGCTACACATTTTTTGTTCTTAAGGTTTCCTTCATTTCAGGTCCAGGTAAGGCACTTTATATCAAAAAAAGCTATATAAAGATTGTTTTGTTTTATCATGAAGCCCTAATTAGTGTGTAATTTATGTGCAGTTTTACTTGTATCCCTTGGAAGGTTAGGAGGTAATAAATTTGGCTCCATTTGAGTGGAGCACAAAGCTTCCATTAATTTTACTCACAGCAAACCCAGGTGCCTATAAATGGTTGCAACAAGAGCAGCTCTTCCCAAGCGGCCCATTTAGCTGCTGTTTGGTGGAACGACTGGTAACAACAATAAACTGGAGACTGAGCAAAACTGCAGGCTGAGGAGTAACACGTACCACAGCCTATGACTGAAGAGTGTAAGAAGCTTCCACCTCCCTTACAGGGCACGTGTTTCAAGAAACTGCTGCACCAGCTCATTAGTGTGAGCACTGCAATCGACAGAAGCCATTCCCAGCAGCCAGATGTCTGAGGACGGGGCAGTTTGATCCTCAAATCCTTACTGGGTTATGCTCAAGCTGTGGGCAAACACACAGCAAATTAGCTCAACTTCTTGCTTTAGGTCCGGAAAAATTGCTGAATCCTGATCAATTGTTAAGACATCAAGAATCACAATCTTCCCTCAGCAATTCCAGGAAGCGATGCGCAGCGTCCTACAGGATATAACCAGGGCCTTTCAGGACAACATCTGCAAGAACTAAATAAAACCACGAAGATGCATTTACTTAGACCATCTGAAAAACCTGTACAACACTGCTGCAGTTGCACAAGTCTTACAGCTGCGAGAGCTGGCTGCAGAAGTGCTGTCAAATGCAGTGATTGATTCAGAGCTGACAGCAGCCACAGCACTGCACAGCACAAAAGCTTACACTCACGCCTGGCCCTTGCACAAGAGAAGCTTTAGTAACATTGATTCTCAAAATCCATCCACATTTTGCAACACTTTCTTTTCTGGCAGATTTCTGCAGTAACAAGTACATATTTGATGTCTGCAACACTCAGGGCCAGTCTGGTACCAAAGGTCCTTGAGCTGGTGGTGGGAGAGAACTGCTGCAATTTACAGTGACTGAGGGAATGGCACAGTGCAATCAGCGTGGTGGTAATCAGCGTGTATTTGTCTTCCTCTGACAAAGTAAACAGCTTCAGTGAAAAAGGCTCGATAGCCACTTTGCTGCTGGGGAGGGGGTTAGGTGCACAGAGGGGGTTAGGTGCACAGAGCAGATTTCTCTTCCTGACAGGGACGCAGGTAGGAGGCACTGAAGGCAAACCCGGCTGCTCTGGGTACCTCTGGGAATCCACACCAGCGGCACAGGTGTGAAACACAGCAGGGCTACCAGCCACCCAGCAGCACAGATCACGAGCAGCAGCAATACGCTGCAAGACACTAAGGATTCAAGGGCAAAAAGCTTCCTTTTTACCTACTGCAAAGCGTACGAGATGAGCATCCATTGCATTTCAATGTCTTTGCTCAATTCCAGCTCTCAGGAGCCCTGACAGACCACTCTTGCAGCATCCCAAGAAACTCGTGATATTTCTGAAAAAATGAAATCCAATGCACCCCAAATCTGAAGCAGCTGTGCCCAGTGAAAGAATTGTATGAGCTTCTGTATCCATTTCATTGTACAGGGTCCTACACAGGGAAATAAGCCACCAGAACCCCAAGGGATAAGGAGTAGGACAAACCCTGATGGTGTATTTAATTCCTAGCGTTGAATCAAAAAAAAAGTGCCAGCGCTGGCAGAAACAAGGAGGCAGGGCCACATCACACAACGTGCACAGGGAAATAAGAATAAATAAATAAAATAAGGATAGCCCCTTTCAGCAGTAACCTACCAGCTTTGCTATAACATTAGTTTTCCTCCCACACAAAGGTATTTGGCTAAAAGGATGTTCTTAATTCTGTGAGAACTCCTTTCCCAGAGAGCCTTCTGTACCAATATGCACTCACTCTCTCTCTCTTTGTAATTAAAGTTGAAGCATTTCAGTGGAAGCCCTTATTTCTGCAGCGCTCAGAACCGCACAGCTTGCACAACCACGTGCACTTCTTACAACCAAGTGGCTGCATAGTTCAGTGATTGCACGTAACACTTCAATTTATAATAATTAAAAAAGAAACAAATACAGGAAAAAAATGGTATTGTATCTCGGAAGGCAGCACAACTCCACCTCCCCATTCCTCAGCATCACGTTAAGTCAGTTCTGTGTTTCTCATGGACACGGCTCATGAGTTTTGGAGGCAGAGCTTGCATTGACCTCCCTCCTTTCATTTAAGTCAGAAGCTGGGGACTTAAAATGTTCATCTTTGTTCTCCAGCCTTTGGCTTAGCACTTCTGCACTGTTTTGCGAATCTCAGTTCCTTTGAAGAGAGAAACAGGCAGAGCCCCTGACCTCAGAAACATTTGATCTTAGATAACTGAAGAAGAAACTGAAAAATAAATAGTAAATGTATTAAATATTAAATGTTAAATTCCTTTATTGTGTGGAGGGAAAGAAAAATAGCCACTAGCTACACGCAGACCAACAAACGCCACGTGCAGGCCTTAAGTAAAAAAAATAAAAAAAATAGTAGTTTATAGCTGAGATTATTTCAAATGCAATTAAACATATAAACAAGCAAGATTTATATTAGTGCACAAGTGCTAGCCTGTAATTAGTTGGCAGCGTTATATCTAAATTCAACTTTTCTTTATCACGTTAATCTTTAATGAGAACTGCCTTCAATTTTGATGACTTGGTGGAGGAAAAGAAGTGCAACCCCATATTAGCACAGATCTAAGGAGAGAAGTGCTTAGCTCAATTCTACCATCTACTATTTTTTGCAAGCATTTAAAAACACAGCCACTAGGCAACTACTGTAATAGCTGCTAGATTTACTGAGCTGGCTGTTTTAGAGAGCAGGACAAGAAAAAAAAAGTGTAATTGTAGATCAATTAAAAAAACACAGCGGAGTTCAGATCAGCTTCTTCCTCATCACAGAGGTTGGGTAAAATTGCAAGTGAAACAACTATTTCTCTTTTGGCAGAATGTCAAGAAGATGGACTCAAAACACCACCAATTGCATCCTGTTAAAAAAGAAAATGTCCCCCAGATCCTTTTGCCCTCAAAAAGCAAGGATCTCAGCCCTGTGACTTATGCCTACAGGGCTGACAATCTTCAAGGGGAGAGCACAGTGCAGGCATCAGGATAAATACAAGAGCCAGGTTTTGGCCTTACCTGAGCCTTTGAAGCAACCTGAAGCCTCTGGAACCATAAAACAGGATCAGAAAGGGAAGAAAACAGTTTGAAGGAAGAGCGATGGAAAAAGCATTCAGACAAAGCACAGCCAAAGTGAATTTTGAAGCCTGCTGAAATCCTGCTCAATTAAACCTTCCCAGTGTCAAGTTATAAAACAAATGTAGAAAAATTAGTCATCATCTCCCATTTGTCCTTATGCAATATCACCCCACTCATTAGAAAGGTGTCTGCTTTTCTGGACCACAGGACAAATGCAGCAAAACTGGAAAAAAACAAACAAACAAACAAACACCCTGCAAAAGCCTTGTCTCTCCCCAGACAAGAAGTCCCAACCACTTCATCCAGACAGAGTTGCTAGGACAAGGTGATGAGCACAAGCTGCAAAAAGAAAAAAAAATAAAAAAAAGGAAGGAATTCCAGAAAGCATCAATACCCTGCCAGTCCAGAATTACTGCCTGGTTTTCTCCAAACCTATGCCAGGGTGTTAAGTAGCAATGGAAGCGTCAACACCCAAGGAAGCACTGCACAGAATTATCCGACCTAACACTTGAACCTGATGTAGACCTAGGAACTGTAATTTGTTTTAATTAGAGATGACTGGTAAAGCTAATTAAGAAGCTTGCAAGAGCACAGCATCTTAGGAGTACCTCCACACTGCTCAGAGAGCAGCAAAAAGCTGTATCAGCTCTGATTTTTCTATATATAAAAAAAAAAGCCACATTTGCCCATCCATCATATGGTGCAGATGCTTTTTGGACTCCCAGCTGTGTGCTAGTGTAAGGGCACAGCTCAGTTATCTAGCTCTGCAAATCAGTAAATTTCCATTTTGCTTTTCAGATCCAATTTTTAATTATCAGGAGGGTAAAAAAAAAAAAATCCTCCACTTTGTAAAAATGCAAAACATTTTTATTCCTGTTACAAAGCCAAAAACAACACCAGATGGAAACTCATTTAAAATTCTTACATGCTTAGCTGCCTTTCTACAAGGAGGTTCCTACTACCATCCAGACAGCCCTAGGAAAAAAGAAAAAAAAAATCAATGGAATATGAAAGTGATTTACATGATATCAGATGACTGAAAGCACATGAAGACTGCTGAAATCAGTGACTGCTTTCAGAAAACGCCTTCATATTTACTTTGATAACAATGAAAAGTGATGAGAATACCACGCTGCCACAGGTAGATGGACAGGATTTGCTCTTGCAGCAAATCTTCTCGCAGCACTTCTGAGCACACAGCAGTTCCCACCAGAGGAGACACGCACCACACGTGTTCCTCAGGGCAGGGGGAAAACCTGGCGCAGCTCTCCTCTCCTAACAATGCTGGGTCACAAGCCAGCGTGTCTGAGATCAGATCAGACTGAGGACTGCCATGCCACTTGCAGAGCACAAAGCAGCCCAAATCCAAATTCAACTCCCTCCTTTTTCCCCTCTGGAGCTGTACAACGAGTGCTGTGAGAGCAGGGGAGGGTCTGAGAGGTGCCCAGAAAAGCAGGCACTTCCAGGCTTCTAATATCCTGAATTTCTGGCTGCAATTTTAAGCTCCTCTGCATGTCACCAGGTCTCATTTCCCACTGGAACTACAGGACCAGCTCTGTAAGTGACTCATTCACAATCCACACAATCTTGAGTGCTTTGCAACTCTATAAAAGAGCACAAAGCATCCTTTCTGGTCTCTTTTATCACTGCTAATCTCAACAGCAAACTGATATGAAAATCAGAAACAGAAAAGTTTTCTAATATTGAAAATACTTTGCAAATAGTGTTAACGCAGCATTTCTACAGCACTTTTATTCTGAATACATGCAATGGCCCTTACCTGATCCACTCCTACAGAAATCTGAGCAGTGGCATGTCTTTTTAAGAAAGTGAGAGCTGTTAAAGTGCTATATTTACACTATTTGCAAAGCACTCTTTATTTAGATTTCTATGGTAACTGGTGAGAGGACTGCAGTTCGTATTTCGAATGTTTTCATTCCCCATGGTCTGAAACAGTAGAATCACTAAAAAAGAAAGAGAGTTGTAAAGTAATAAGAAAAGACTTGACTTAAATAGAGCCAAGTCTTTACTGAACCATGAGTTCTCAATTGTATTGGAGAACAATGATGTTCTCCAACACGGTAACAGCATACTCATGTAAGTTACCCTGTTCAGTGAGACTTACTACAAGAACTAGAGCCAGGTATGCATTACACACCAAGCAAAATGCATAAGAATTGCATTTCTGCTTTGACATCATCTCACCTATTTGTTGAAATACAGCTTGTGCAGAGGAAACAGGCTCAAGCTTGTTCTCCCATAAGGGATCAAGGACTGGATACACTGTGGGGAACCAGTACCTGCTGCAGGAGTACCGCTACCATCATGGGGAGCACTGTTCATTATTAAACACCGCTAATTAATCTGGGAAGAGCTGCAACAGGGTGCTGCTGCTAGGAACACTGCAGCTCCGGAACAGCCTTTGGCTAGGCTGGCTCCCTTGCAGCTCCTGCCTCCTGTAAGCACCACAGGCCTGCAGGGAGCATCTCCAACTATTGAAGTCTAATACACTAAGATATATGTTACACATCCTTTTCCAAAGAGGACACCAGCCCCAGGCACTAACTAGTCTTTAGCCTCAAATACCAGAGACTAACTTCCCAGACTATCAGAGAAATTATTTCAGAGTCAACTGCAGCTGGTTTTTATAGGCTATTTCTCTCCCACTTTCCCCCCTGCAGCAACTCTCCCCGTGGCCTTTAGTCTGCTAGAGGCTGTACAAAACCCATTCCCCCTGGGAGGCCACAAGCAAGCCTGCAGCAGGATGAGTTTTGCCCAGCACATTGAGTCAAGCTTCTGGGAATTCTGATTCCTCCTTAGGCTACAGGCTATTTTTAACAGGGAGAGAGGAAATCCTCCCCCTTTCTGCTGCAAGCTTTATAATACATTCACAATTCCCAAGTGAAACTAAACAGGACCTTGAGAACTACCCAAGTCCAGCAAGAATACTTGACGGTTTACCTCGTAGCAAGACAGCCCTAAAGCAACCAGAGGAAAGCAAACCCTGAGCATAGCACAGCACGAACCCCACAGCACCACATTCCCCTTCTCCATGCCCAGAGGCCAGATGGCGCAGAAGGCAGCCAAGGCACCCTTGCTCAGTCACACCTGAGGGCTGCTCTGTCTTTGAAATCATCTTTTGCCATGCCAGCTCAAACTATTCACCACAGGACACAAGCCTTCTGCCACAAAAGCTTGATCGACACAGGACCAGCCTGGATGGGCTGCAGGGGGACAAGCAGCCCCAAGATGGCGAGGAAGCCGCCTGAGGTACCTCAGGCTCAACCACGCAAAACACCCTTGAGCACTGAGAGCCAGCAGCTTTCAGCAACTCAAGCGATTCACAGAGCCAAGAAAAATCAAGCAGTGAGAGACCTGGGAAGGTATTCACTAGCAGGGCCCCATCAATGGGGACCATTTTGCCCCGTTCCTCCTGGGGCCTGCAAGCACCAGCCGCCCACTTCCTCCCACCGATTCCCACTCCAAAACGGCACCGTCTGAGCGGGGACAAAGGCACGCTGTGTTACCTCACCGCTGGATGTGGAGAGCATGAAACGGCAATACTGGGAAACAGTCCAAAAAAATAAGGGAAACGGGAGTTCTGTGGAACAGAAAACACTTGCAAAGCACCAGGTTTCTGTGGGCTGTCGAGGCCAGTGAATGAGCACTCAGTTTTGCTAAAATGCTTACTTCAGACTTGTAAAGAGTAACATTACACAGTAGAATAATTTCTTTAAATAAGAGCTTGTGAGATACAGCAAGACTGGAATATGTTCTGTCCACGTATAGCAACCTTAATCCAGCAGTAAGCAGCAGATGGGTCTCCCAGGATCACAGCAGTAGAAAGGTCACCATCACTACTAACACAACAGGATCTCCCTGCTTTTAGCTCTTCCTCTGGTCTTCACACTGTGCTTCACTAACTGGAAGGTACAAATGTCAGTGAAGCGTCTTTAGCAATCCACCATCATATACATTAAAAGGAAAAAGCACTCCGTTTCTGTCCAGACACTCACAAGCCAACCTTCTGTTGCACGAAATATTGTAGTGCGATAAACCTATGCAAGGACATAGGCTTTTGAACACAAGAGATGATGGTAAAAAAGGGGAGATGATGATTCCTGTCCTCATTTTACAGCACAGAAAGCTCTCCATAAGATGAAAGACTGCACGTGCATAGCAAAAGAGTGGCCAGCTGTCACCCTGCCCATCTTGAGCAGTTACGCCAGCCTGGTACTTAGCTCTTTATGCCATGGGAGTTACTCTGAAAGAAATGCTGTCAGCTGCAAAATGCTTAGATGAGCATCACAAGTCCTGTCATCTTCTTCCTCGGCTCTTGTTCAAAGCGGCTGTAAAAGAACTAAGTCCTTTAAAAACAAATCCCTTCCCACTTTTCAGTTTGCAGCATACTTTAGCTAGCGTCTTCATTTGTTTGGTTTGCTTGTGCCAATGCTCCTCTCTTTGCTCCAACAACTTCATTCCTGAACTGCTCAGAACTCCTCCTAACACAGAGTTAATGTCACTGCTAACCAGTGGCTCAGAGTATTTAGAAATCACTTGGACACACCGAAAATCCCTGCACAGTTCAAACTGCTCCACATCAAAAAATGGCCCCAAAACCCCTCAGAAAATATCTCTAGCTTACAGCTGCAATGAAAGGAGAGCACATGTACGCACACTTTAGCTGTCCCAGCTAACAAACGTCAAGTTGCTTTACGTGAAAAAAAGGCAAGGCCAATTTTAATCAACCACAGAAAACCCAGGCTGAGACCTTAAAAATGAATAAATAAATATCAGTGCATGAGCAGGGCTATTCACGAGGAACACCACACCAACGTTTTGGTGCATTGTTCTCTACTAGGGGTTTGGATGCAGAGGTTGTAGTGGTCCCTCTGTGCTTCTGCTGGCCTTGCAAACAACGCAAGCCAGCTGTAAGCAGTGTGAAGGCACTAGAGCCATACATTTGCATTACAGGAATTTAGATTCTTCTAACCTCTGAGATAATGTTTGAAATGTAGCAGCAGGTCCAGAATCCACCACACGGCCTGATGCTCTGCAGGGAAACAAACCACATTCAGACAATTCTCAGAAGCATTTCATAAGCCACATACCTCGGGTGCCCAGCTTCTTCGCAGCACAAGCAGGAACAGGGAGTCTTCCTTGCTTCCCAGCACCAACCTGAACAGTCAGGCTCCGTTTTGTATTATCAGATAAGAACCAGCTTTTGGAAAGTTAAAGAGTCTGACAGCTAATCAAGGAAATTCACCCTGGGGAACTGAACACTTAGCTTCTCCAGAAGCCGTGAAACACGTCCAGTTGCTCCCAGCACACAAGTCTAACCCGGCAGCAGCCCGCAGTGCTAAGGCTGTAGCCTAACGCTCGCAGCTTGCCCACAAGGCATCCTCGCCACAAGCGCCAGCTTACGCTGGTGTGCACTGCTGTGAACAACGCTGTAAAATCTCAACCTAACAGAAAGAAAAGTACCCCTGCAAACTGCCAAGAAGAGACATACGTGTCAAACCTTAAAAAGGTATGAGCAAATGCTCTTGTAGACAAGGCTTTCACAGCACTGACCAGTGACAAGACCGAAGAGCAAGGAACGCAGCGGGGGTATTCTCTGAGTTCACAGGGCTACCACCAAAAATGCAAAAAGGCCTCCAGAAAACCCCTGCTTAGACCTAGCCAGAAAGGCATACCACACAAGCACTGTTGTTCCACTAACAAAGCAGCCTTTGGGGTGGTTTTGTTTATGCACTGATTAAGCTGTTAAAAGCATTCAAAGGTACCCCACCTATACAAGAGTGCATTCCTCAGGGTGTGCAGAAACAAAAAAAGCCCTCTTTCACTGGAGGTCTCTAAAACTGTAACAGAGAACAGATTGTTCCCTAACATCTTTCACATCCTCCTGTTGGTGTTTCTAGAACTCCAACACGCAGCTGAGGAGACTTAGCTTCCTCCTCACCTTAATCCCTTAGATTCACTGAATATATCAGCAGTTTTCCCCCCCACAGAAACCCAAAGTGAATTTATAAAACAGCAAGGCTTAAAGACCTTCAGGCATAGTGCCATAAAATAATACTATCGTAGAGTCCAAGTGTTGTTTACATACATTACAACTTTATTTGCCTTATAAAAATGAAAAGGATAGAAAGCCTGGACAAGTGACTCGTTACAAGTGATTATTATTATTTTTTTTTTTTTTAACATATAAACCCTTTTCTTTTAAACAGTCTCTTAAATGCAAAAAGGAGAAATAATGCAAGAGACATCAACTAGGGTACAGGATCACATTAGAAACACCAGTGAGGCTGATTCCAAAGCACAGATGCACCCTGCCACAGCATCAGCCCAGACTGATGAAGTTGCTTGTTGCTGATGATTATTAAACAAATAAAAGCTGTGAGTTCCTAATTCTTACTTCAGCGTACCAGCTTCATGAAATGAAACATATCCTGTAGCGAGGCAAGGGAAGAAAGCGCACACACCTCTTCAGACAGCTGGCAGCCTGCACGTGGTACATAGGTGGGTTATTGACCAGCAATAAGGGCATTGCAAAAAGTGACGGAGGTTTGTTAGTTTCTCCCTGTATTCCCCTTTAGAAAAAAAAAAAAAAAAAAAAACACAAAAAAACACATTTTGGATTGTCAGGATATGACAGGCCCTCTGGATCCAACACCAGCAGCTCATAATGCAGCAAGAGGCACTCCTGCAGAGATGGGGCAAGGCACAAGGAATGGCAGGCAAGCAGCACACGTGGAAGCAGCACTGCCTGCCCTGCATCCCCTGCATCGCTGGCCAAGACTAGAAACTGTGTGAAAGCCCAATGCTACTCAAGTCAGTGCAATTTTGTCACCCACCCAGAGCACAGGTTCGGTTCAACCAGCTCAGGTGTCCTAACCTAGATCCCCATTTACTACATTGCACTGCTCTTCCATTCTTGCATTTAAAACCTTTAAAACGATCCGTGCCTGAGCACAACCTTTAAAAACAGAAAAACCACACTCTGGAACCATGCTCTCAGGAGAAGACGCTGAGATAGGGCATACTCAGAACTGTAACTGTTCTCGTCTCCAGTGGGGCCAAATTCAAAGTGCTGTTTGGAAATGTTATACAGCCCTGCAATAATTTCAGCCAGGGGGCTACTGCTGTGCTTGCTTGTATCCAGATGCAAAGTCAGGAACACAAGCTGCTGGCATTGCTGTGTTTCTGTATCTTGCTGCCTGAAGTCTTCTTGCTTTACTTCCCAACAAATAAAGCCTACATCAGAAATTACACTAATTTACATATCTAATACTAATGACCCTCACTTTTTTTTTTTTTTTTTAACCCTTCCTAATTCCCTCACCCTTGTTAAAGTTTGGGTTTAATTTCTTCCCTTCCCACACTTCTGCTGTGTGTTGGCTCTAATTTCCCAGAAACACATCCTACCCATAGCATTGTAGCTGTGCGTTTGGGGAGATTTGGGAAGTTGACCTACAGCTTCTCAAGAAGAAAGTGCAGACTGGGCTTCAGCTTTGAAAACTCAGAGTAAAGGTATTCCAGAGCAAGAGTCTGCTTGCAGGATTCCTCTTCACTTTTCTCACTTAGCATACATTATTATAACAAAAATTGCCATGATGCTCTTTTTCCAGACACCTTCATCTGTACTGTGCAGCACCAAATGCCAAACAGGCGATTTTCAAGCACTGCAAAGGAAAGAAATAACTGTCCTATCCTAAATGACCACCTCACAACCGCACAGGGAGAATCACAAACACAAGCCAGGACGATGTTCATGCAACACACCATGTTTTCAATGCTTCTGAAGTAATTGGCATTGACTGTCCTAAGAAAAGACGACTTAAATTAGAAAGAAAGTGGCTACTGTCTTGGAAAGCACAAAAATAATGGGTACGATCAGCACACCATATACAGAAACAACTCAAGAGCATATACTTGACCCACACGTATAGAATTACTGACTAATGCTCAATCACCATTTAATCCCAGCAGTGTGCTCACACGTTGCTTGATAAAACTTCCCCAAATTAACACACATGCCATTACCTGGGCTAATCTTCCAATTTTCCATCAACTCAAGTAATTTTTACAGAGAGCATCCTTTTTTTTTGACTGCTTGCTCTTTCTTACTAACTCATTTTTTTTTCTCTGTCCATATAAGCACTGAGATGTTAATGTGTGGAAGGATAAGCCTTTTATACCCATTTTATATAAAAATGGGTGACAGAAACCTCAAATTCTGGCTGTCATTTAAAAAAAAAGGTAATCATGCTGAAGGTGTTTTGTTTGTTTGTTTGTTTTGGTTGGTTGGTTTTTAGTTGTTTTCTTTTGTTGTTATTGTTATTTTGTTTGTTTGTTTGTTTGTTTGTTTTTAAAGTGTTATAATGCTTCCTTGCCTTCACATTCTGGCTAAAATCATAAGTAGAAATGACACAAGAAAGGGTGTTTTTTTAACACCATTAATTTTAAGCCAGAACAGAAGCAGGAAGCACAGGAAGTTTAACAGGAAAGCCAGTCAGTTTAATTTTATTGTTGGAAGCTACCCCAAAATATCTTTTAACATTTGAATACAGAAGAAATAAGAACCTTCAAAAACTAAGGCTCGTACCCACCAAAACCAGAGCTACATGTCAAGTGATGCTTTCATCAAGCCAAACTCTAACCAGCGTAACACCACATTCACCACATGTGTATGGATTCTGATGTGATGTTTTATTTAATAGAACCATAAAGCCTTGTTTCCTCAGGATAGGGAGCACACATTTTGAGATAAAAATGCCATTGTGGGTCAATAAAAAGTAACACAACTATCTCCACAGCACTCATGAAAATTTGGACTACAGCACAGAGAAATGCTCGTAAAGCTGTATTTCAAAGCATGTGCTTTTCCGTCAGCTATCTAAAGATACTGAAGTCATAACGAGCAATTTTGGACCAGGGGATGGGAACCAGCACCGTGCTGGAAACCTGAGCTGAACACTCCCATTTTGCAGCTCTGAGTGTTCGCCAGCATCTGCCCAGTGCCCAGCTGTGCAGCCACATCTCACTGCACATCAGACCCACGCTCCAGAAATTTCAACTAATACAAGTTTTTACACCATGGAATTAACCACACGCTTTCATCGTTACTGATTAGTGTTAATTCTAAATAGAGGCTTTTTAGAAGTTAATAGTATATAGGCACATGTATATAAGAGGTGGACTAAAAATGAAAGGAAATAGAGTTCTCACATCTGAGTCACCAGAGTTGATGTATTTCTTGGCATAAAGCTAAGTAAAGACGGAAAAGGAAGAAGAAAGGCTTGAAAGATGAGGTTGGAACACACCCAAGCTTTCCATGTTTCTAAAGCAATTGACATTTACTGGCCAAAGACAAAAAATAAGTTAATCTCAGTTAAAACATTTATATTAAATTATTATTTTTCATAGTTCTTAAATAACTAGTCACTAAGGTAAGACTCTGGACTACTTGCCTGAATTGCTCCTTGTTCTTTGACCTACCACATTACACACACAATTATCAATACAGATGTATTTTACAAAAAGAATTAAAAGCACAAATGAACCCATACTGGACTGGCTCTGGGAATACCACCAAGACCTGGCAAGCGAGCCCAAATTTTTCTGGTCACTACATTAAAAGACCCTGGCCAACCACAACACAGCGATTTTTGAGAGCAGCTTTGAGATTTGGTATTTCCTGAAGCGTTTTGAACAAGATGTGCTTTGTGTTGCCTACCCAGTCAAGAGAGGATGGAAACAGGGATTACCACTTGTGCTTTCCCAGGTGATGGATGGGTAGAGGGATGCACACATACTAAACCCTGGTTAGGAAATCACCAGCAACAGTGAGAAAATAAAGGCTTAATGTGAACAGCAGCAAAGGTTTGCAGCAGCCTGCCTCCCATGCCCTTGTGTTTTAAAGTATTTCATAGTTCAATGAACTGAAAGCAAGGATGGAGGAGTGAGAGGTTAAGG
The DNA here is from genome assembly GCF_965140915.1 of Aythya marila. NCBI lineage: Eukaryota > Metazoa > Chordata > Aves > Anseriformes > Anatidae > Aythya > Aythya marila. Next base: position 52,406,853 of record NC_139045.1, on the reverse strand, counting down.
GCAGTAACATCAGCAGCTGACATGCTGAAAGGCAATATCTGAAGGGACTATCCGTTCTCAGAGAGAATTAAGCGATATGGATGGACAAGGAATAACAGCAGTGAAATTCAGTAGTGACAAATGCAAATTAATACACACCAAATGCAAACTTGTACATTTCATTATAAAACCTCTTATGATTTTTAAATAAACCATTAACTCTAGAAAGGAACTTGGAATGGCTCAGCAGAAATCCATATTCAAGATGCAGCCATGGTTTAAAAGAACAAAAAAAATGAACCACAAATTCCATAGCCTTGCATGAACAGAACTGAGATAATGAATGATGTTATTCTAACTATTGTCTTCCAGAAGACAATAGTGCAGGCTCTTCTAGAATACCATGCTGTGCTAGCCACCCCAACAGATGCTGCTAAAGCCAACATGTTTTCAGGAATAGACAACGTGTCTGGCTCTGGAAATGGAAAAAGAAGTAAGGACCTTCTAAGGAAGATGCAGTGCCAAGATCCAGAAAGAAGACCATACAGTCAACCTTAAAATGCAAGCTTTTAGATCGGAGAGTCTGTGGCTTAGTGTTTGTTCACTGCGCAGCCCACTGGAGCCTCTGACACTCATAGAAGTGGGGAAGACACCCCACACAAACAGCACCCAAGAGCTGCTCAGAGCAAGTTAGCTTTGCTTTGAGTGCTGTCTGATCTCAGACTCACCTCTTACATAGCTCTAGAATACGGACTTCGATGATGCTTTAGTGCATCTCCTATCCATTGATTTGACAGACCTTTTTGGAAGCCATCTACCCCAGCCACAGAGCTCTCCTCCTCCTTTTGTTGCTCCACAGAAAAAGGACGCAACAGGACACTCCACATAAATTGCCCAAAGCTTAAATTGTTCTGAGAATTAGATATTAAGCACTGGAGAATGTACAGTTTCCTTAATGATTATCTCAGTAGTGCATGTGTTGCTAAAGACAACTCAACCCTTTCACCTCAGGAAGTATATATTTAGAGCCATGCGTGGGCAAAGATCTATTTTCTCAGAGAACTTAATGTCCTGGCTTGAAGTTTAGATAAATCAATACCCCATAGATTAAAGCACCTCACTGCCCTCTGAGAGGAAACCAGAAGAATTTATTTCCCACTGAAGAAAAATGAAGGCTTTATGCATTTCATAAGCTAGGGAAATACAATCAGCTCTGAACACAGAGAAAGTAATTAAGTTGTCTTTGGAGGCTAAGAATTTAGCCATCGAGATTTGTTATGCTTCTGAAGCGAGCCTCGTGTCCTCGGGTTTCACCAGGCAGAGCAGCACAGCCATCAACCTCCAGCCTCCACTCCTCCAGGCTGCGAACCCTGCAGTTTTCCAGCTGCTGTCACTGTGGAGACACATGGAGCCGTCGAGAATTTGGGCCTATGCACGTCTCCTTCTAGGAAACTGTGACACCAGCTGACTAAAGCAAGGCTTAGTGGCAACTGCTTCAAAACAGTTTTTCTACCCAAAGGGATCACTACAGAGCCAGGATATACGAAAAACCTTACTTTGCATTATGCAGTATTTAACATTCATGTTAGGCCCAAGTATCTGCCTTCCTGTCCTAGGAGAGCAACCGTCACTGCTGTCCAAGTCCCTGCTTTTCCAGGCTGTTACCTTCTGAAGTGGGTAACCTCCAGATCGTTCAAATCCCATCTTCTTCCCAGGATCTCCTTTTAAAAGTCCCCTTGACCTGAGACATCAGCTCAGGAAATGTAACCCATTGGACTCTGGGTGGGCCTCCTCATTTTCTTGCATGACTAAAGACCCAGTTATTATCTGAGTGCCAACTGCAAGATGACGACCAGGTCTTCTCACTCTCCTGTTACCAATTCCATTGAACTGAAGTCCTTCAGTATGATGAAAGCCACTCCATATTTTGGAAAAATGCTCAGTGGCTACCTTCCAATAATCCACCAAGCAGCGCTAAGACAATCCCTCATGGGGGATGGAACATCAACAAGTAAATAATTCAACACCAATTATTTCAGTATAGATGCTAGAAGTGCAATGCCATCAACAAGACTGTTATGTACATAAAATAGCTTGCAATTTCCTTCCTTTTTTCCTGCATAACAGTGAATTACCAACACTCAACAGGTCTGCCTGGCTGGAAGACACAAGTGTCATCAGTGAAGGAGACACAACTGGAAATCCTCCACTGTTTCCTCTGGAAGCTCATCAGCTCCAGTCACAGAAAGCATGTCACCACTCGCTGCTCCCAGTTACACTCACCTCTTGGCAGTGTTAGATTTTAAGGCCAGGTTGGAGGTATCCCTGCCCACGGCAGAGGGGTTGCAATTTGATGAGCTTTAAGGTCCCTTCCAACACAAACCATTCCATAACTCTAAAGGAGAACATTTCAACGTGCCTGAAATCCCAGCCATTGTAAGGACCTGAGGCACGGGCAGATCCCACTCCACTGCAGTGCCTCATTAGTCCTGTCCAGAAACAAACTATTTGCTCTTCCCACTACAGCAGGGTGACAGTGGCCCTTACACAGCTGTCTTGGGCAGAAGCTAGGGGTCAACGCTCCCATTCAGGCACCAGCCGTGCTGTGGAGGCAGGGCTCCATCGGAAACTAACAGCAGAGATCCCTGAGGTGTGCATGTGTGTACTAACCCAGTTCCAAAGTTAAAAACTGAGGACTTTTGCCAGTTTTGCCTGTATGCTTTACTCAATCAAAACAAAAATAACTTCCAGTGGGGATCCATTTATTATTCTCTCTGCTATCGTAATTGGGTAGCCTAACTCCTCAGCAGATTAATTATTCCAGTGATTCAATTGCACTGCAATACAAATAAAGATATCTGCATAAAGTAGGCTGCAACGTACTAAAAATTAAGACCTAATTAATTATACATTTGTGCAGCATTGCCCTCTATTAGAGTTTAGAAGACTGAAGGCAACATGCTATTATACATCATGTGCTATTATTCACAGAAGTGTCTAAATTACAGAGTTTGGGAGATAGTAGTTACAAGCTTATTAAAAAGCCATTTAATTCACCATATAATACACAGACTCTGCTAGAGATTGAAATAGGAAACATAAAAGAAGCATCTGAATAGCAAGTCTCAATCAGAAATTATTTCTGCTGCCATAATGACAGCTTTTCCCTCCAGAATTTGGTTTCCCTTCTCATGCATAGACAGCAGGCGCTGGAGAAACGCTTCTGGAGTCTGATTCATGCACTTCACATCTACCTTCTTTAAAAAAAATTTAAAAAGAAAAGCATGCTGAGTACAAACTGTGAGGGGAGTTCACAACTCCTCAGGCAGCTGATGTAAATCAGATAAGGACAAAGTTAAAGGATCTGAAGAAACCACATTTAGTCTGAATGCATAGACCAGAAACTACTGGGGAATGAGGTGGAAAAACACCGACATTGGAGAGAGCAGCGATACAGGTCAGGTTATTTTCGAAGCAGAGAATGTCCCTGGATGTGCAAATAGTTAAATGTGGGGATAAAAGTCAATTCCATATGTGCAACCTATGCTATGGATGCTTTTGGCACAGCTTGCTCACACACAAATGAAGGTGCTGAGTAGCTGTCAATCACATGGCCCTTAATAAGTCCCTGCCGATTCTAGAAGCCCAGCTATTGCCTTTTGTATTTCTTTCCCATCCTTTTTGCCTTGTGACTAATTGATTACAAGCTCCACTAGCACTGGAATTTGTTCAGCTTGGTGGCACACTGGGCAGGAGGGGAGCTCTGGGGATGGGTTTCAGCTGAGTGGCCAGCCCTGGGCCAGGTGGCAGCATCCTGCCAGTCCCACCTCCAGCAGAGCAGGGCTGGGGACCAATGCCAGAGCCTGATGGGCTCCCCAGACCTGTGCATGCCTCCCCTGGCCCTGCACGGACCACTGACTTCTAAATTAAACCATTCCCGTCCTGCGAACGCAAACTCCCAAAAGGCAAATTCAAGGTTTTATGCACTCAGCATTTCTGAAGCCCTTTAATGTCAGAAATAGCTTTCTGAACACTCCCTTCCTTTCCTCTCAAAGGACTTCACACAGCATCAGGAAGAGTGAAGAAAACTTCCTCTCGGAATTTGAAGTATTTTTAAATGTAAATACATAATCAAAACAGGCTCAAAATATTTAAAAGAATTCCTAAACTGTGGTTTGATTCATGTGAAGGGATTTATGTGCCTTTATCACAGAAACCGCAGCTGCTAAGTTAAAACAGTATCTAACATTCCATTTTTCCTCTCATCATTATTCCTTCAGCAGCAATTCAGACTTATCACAGTGTATCTTTTATCTTAACAGTTGATAAGATTTTCAGAAACACAAATTTATACAACTTATGTTTGAGCTAAGAAGGCTACTACCATCTTCACGTCCAAGACGGATTAAACCGCAGCTGCCCCACCACTGCACAACACAAAAGTGACATAAGCAACACCCTTCCCAAATTGCTAATCACTCAGTATACATGCCCTCAGTTAGCAGCCCCAAGCAGAAAGGAGTCCCGCTCCACAATCTGCTTTTATACAGGCCATATATATTTTGTAACAGTAAGAGGTGGCACTGAATTCATCACTATCTGCAATGCATATATATTTGTATTTATCATATACATATTTATAAACTATAAATGTGTCTCATGAGTCTGCTATTATACTAAATTACATTTTGGCTTCACCTCCTCCTGCACTTCCTAGGTGCTGTGCAACTATCCCTGCCAAGTTTGGCCAAAAAAAGTGGAAATGGGTAACAGGAGTTGTACCACTTTCATCACGTTCTACTCTGCTCTAACAACATACACATTATTGTTCGTTTCTTTTCTCCACATATTCTTTCTGCTTGTTCTCAGTGATGTGCAATAAAAGCTCTTGAAAAGAAGCAGCATGAATATAAAATTATATTTAGCCTGAATGTGGTCTTTGAAGGTTTCCAAACCTGCCTTTTTTTGGATTCAACTACTAACTCTTGGAAGAGCTAACAGCAGCACCTTCCTTGTATCCTTGCAGATGAGATGGCCATAACTACTGCTGTTCTGCTGTTGCCTAAACCTTTGCCTTAAAACCTCAAGTCTGGTTTCTCTGTAGAAAAAAAAAAAAAAAAAAAGGAAAAAAACACTACTACCCTCTTCCCCCCCCCAAAAAAAAAAAAAGTCTGGAGAAAAAAAGTCTAAAAATTCCCTTCCAAATTGTTTGCCCTTGTTTTGACCTGTCTTACTGTAAATTAATTTAAAACTATGAGTGCAGTTGTCAAGGCATGAAAAAAAACACCAGAACTGAACTTTTCCATTAAGGAGAGGAAAGAGCTCTGGAACCAAGTAGCTGAATATCAATGCTTTTAAAGAACTGAACAGGAAACTTATGAAATGCAGCCCTTAGCCACAAACATTGTTTTGTTCTCATTTAATCATACTGATGCATCACAGCTTTGACCAAACTTTTAACTGCACATATTTTAGGGAATCAGGCAAGTCTCAAAAGCACCTAACTTACATTTCCAAGAAAATCTTCCCGTTTCAACTTGGAGAGCCCCAGCTCATCAGAGTGCCAGAAGCAGTCCTCCAGAACAGTGCAGCTGCTTGGGTTGCAAACAAGCTGGTGGGCTTTGCCTTCCGCTCTGACCAAAGTGATCACTGAAGGGGAAAAAGAAAAAAACACTTATGATTAAACATTTAAAGATTAAACACTTGATTAAACACAAAATGATTAAACACTTAAACAACTTCAAGCAGGGCCTAGACAGCTCTTTCTGTCGGTGACTCCAGGTCACTTATGAAGTCTTTTCTCATCTTAAAGAGAAAGATTCTCTACAAAAAAAAGGGATGAACTGCAAGTAACCAGCCAGACAAATTTCAGTTGTGCCAACTCCTGGATGTCAGACCACATCCATGGATATATCCACCAATGTGCAAGTTATCATCTACACGACCAGCAGCTGCCATTTCTAACAGCAATGCTGGCACCCACAGCACTTACAGCTTCCATCTGAAAGCCAAAACTGAAGCCAGGTTAACAGATCAAACTACCACCCAGGTAACTGTGGAAGGGGGGTGTGCACAGCACCACAAAAAGCATCCTTGGCAGCAGCCAGGCAGGAGCTGAGACAGGAATTCACCCCTCCAAGGTTCTGAAGGGATGGAGGTGGAGAAATCTCCCCAGAGGCTATGGAAAATGAAGCCGTGGGACGCCTACATCTCCCATCCCGCTGTGACTCAGGAAGAAAAGGCAGATGCATATCGAGCTTACCGCCGACTGCACAGCATTACTCAAGCCGCCTCCCAAAACGCATCAGCGCAGTTACCAACTATTTAATATATGCAGGAATCCTGGCATAAACCAGACATTAGAGCACGTCTTGAATTCCCCAGCACCACCAACATCCACAGGCCCTCTCGTGATGAAACACAATTACACAGTTACGTGGGGAACTGGAGACGGGCACCTTCGTGGCACAACCCCCAACACCCATGTTGTTCTGATGTCTCATAAGGTGAAACACAGTTGCCTTCACAACATAAATCTTCTCATTGGTCATTTTTAATATTATCTGTCACTCTTTTTTAATATTATGTTAAAAGTGTTTGACAAAGTGTTTTCCTAAATATAAAACTTTCCCCAAACAACACTAAGAATACAAGGTAGGCAGTTGGATACAACCAGATGAATTAAGAAAGAAAATCAAAGGGCATTTAATAGCAAGCTTGAATTATTTGTTTTTACAAAAACATTTAAAAAAATCAGAACATCAGCCACACTGAACTTTCCTATGCACTTCACCTTGGAGGGGGAAAAAAAAAGGTGCAGCTGGAAAGCCTTTATTAATCTTTTCCTATACTTGTGCTCACGCAGGGACACAAGCGGTGCTGCAAAAGGTTACCCATGGCAAGGGAGATGTTCCATCATGATCACAGTCAAAAGGTATGTCTGCACAGAAAAGAAAACTCTGCAGGTTTAAGTTTTCCTTGGCAGGGAGCACAATCTGCAGGGGGAGATGGAGGAGAGAAGTTTATGGCCCAACCCTCCAGGAAAGGCTGAACGAGAGCCAAATGGCACACGTGCTGGTGCCTCCTCTGCTCTGTGCCACCTCTTCCATGCCTCTGCCCATGTTTAATCATGTACAGAGCCATCAGTAACCTTCCCCAGCTGTGCTGCTGCTTTCCACGCAAAGCCACGTGGCTTCTGAATGCTGCTCTGCATCAAGTGCTGCAGTCAGTAAGCAGACGCTGGGCACTTGAGTCCAAATACAGCCATCCTCCTCCACAGAGCACTAGAGCCCTTTTCGGAAAAAAAATTAAAAAAAAAATCTAAGAGTCAATAAATCTTTGGCTTCCGGTAATTTTGCCTCATGTTCTGCAGTTTCTTTATGGCAAGAAGACACACTACTTGTCAAAGCTAACGAGAAAATATTTGCAACCAAAGAGTATCCTGACCTCAATCCTTCGGCAGCCTAATTCAGCCCCCAGACACACAGTTTGACTTAGCTCTTGGATACACATCAATTTTAAAGAAGTACCAGCTGAGCCATTAGGCCTAAAAGCACACATCTGTAAAACAATATCCTCAAACTACAAAGGTCACCCTGTCTGCCAGGAGAGGCTGTCCAAAAGGCGCTCCAACCCGGCTGGTGCTCAGGCACCGTCAGCCCACAGCCAAACCAAGACCCTGATGCTGCCTCATGAGCTAAGTAAAATGAACAAAGTCGTTTTCTGGCAGGTAAAAACATCTTCCCAGACCATCAAAATCCCTGTGGTAACTGAATAGCAGCATCCTAAACCGTTCAGACCCATAGGTCTGAGGATATTGGAGACAACATCTCTTACAGAATTAAGCAGGAGGAGGGCTCAAACTGACCTCCAAACACTGCTCCTAGGACTGCTCATCCTTCCCCGGTGCTATGTTTAAAGATAAAATCACTTGCACAGAAGTAGGGCTGTGCTGACATTTAAAAATCAAGGAAGGAAGATTGTGTGTGTTATTTTTATATTTATTTATTACGACAGACAACTATAAAGCACAAGCTAAGCCTGAAACCCAATGGGGCTTCAGGTCACTCACAGTCTACTTTAGTTCACAGTCAAATACACCATTTAATTAATAGAAACGTATGAGGTAACCGCCTGCATTTAATGTCCTGTTACTATAATCACATAAGCAGTCAAGTCCTTCCTCAAGTCTTTGCGTTGAAGCAAGCAGGGAAAAGCCAGAGCTCTACCAACGCCTTGTGAATCCACCTCACGGCAAGGTATGAGAGGCCACATCAGAAGCTGCATCCTCAGCCTGGGAAAATATGGAGCCACAGGCAGTCCAAAGACCAAATATTTGGATTATAGACACCTTATATATAGACCTTGACATATACAAACGTATAGAGAGAGCCCTTACACATAGGCCTTTGGGTTATAGACTTATAGAGACTTTAATCTTTGGATTATAGGCCTTATAGAGGTCCTTCCCTTTCCCAGGCCGAGTAAAGCAGCCCAAGTTACCCTGAGTGCTGCTTCCAAAGCCCATTAGCACAGTCTAGCTTCAACCAGCTTTCCGGGATCCTGAGCATAGCAGGGTACTGTGCTACTTTGTGAAGAGAAAGTGTGATAAACCAAGGCAAACTGAGGCAGAGCCGGAAAGGAAACTGGGGAAGACCTGAGAAAACATGAGACGAGAAAGCTCAGAGCATCTCCCCCTGAAAAGCTGGGTACCACTTGGGCCAAAGCCAATGAACGTGTTCAGTACGAGGAGCTGCCTTCACACAGAATCTCAAATCATCTTTCTCACTATCAATATGATTCACTTCTTCCTAGACGAGACCCCAGCAGCACGCTACATAGCGGCTCGATACATCGCCATGCCTACAAACATCTCGCTGAATACCAGCAAGATTAACACGTCTTCTGCACGTTCCTAACTTCTGGTTGCCAAAGCTCTTGTGAAGATATCCCAGCACGAGTCCTCCTCCAGCCAAGGCGGCTCCTTTGCTCTTCAGCCTCCTCTTTCCCCTTTAACCAGGCCTTTCATCACCTTAGCACCCGTGGCTCAGCGTTTTCCTCTTCATGCCATAACAAATGTTTCCTTATAGACCAGATAAACGTAACACACTTAACCCAACTCACAGCTCAAGGTACAAAGAAATAAAAGTCATTTACTCTGGCACAGCCTCGCTATGGATAAACGTATGTTGCAATTTTTCCCATTTCCCTTCATGTTTTTAGTTATTCTTTCCTTCGATATTTGTTTTAAAACTTTACGTATTACCAGACTGTTTGTTCTGTAAACACACAACACCTCGCTGCAAACACACCGAGGCTGCTACCATTTAAGCAAATAAATAACTTGTGCACTGGTTCATGTTCTATTAGAACCAAAACCAAGAAATAGCAAAGAATAAATAAAATAGTAATAATAATACTTCAATGTGCAGGGTGGAAGTTTAAAAACTCTTTCAAGGCTGAAAAAAAAAAAAAAAAGCAAAACACTGAAAACCCACAAAATTCTCTACAAATAGGGCTGATGTACGAGTGGAAAACAAACAACTTGTGCTTAAGTCACACAAACCTTTTCTAGAGCAGGGAAGCGATGCCCTGCCATGAGGCTCTGGAAGAGGCACTGAACTGCCCCGTGCTGGGGAAGGGGCACGTGGGGCATCCTCCTCTCAGCTCCCCTCGGCACGCCACACTCCTCAGCACTTCCACATGCCTGTCCCAGGGTGACCCAAGCATGTGTTTGTGCAAAGTGGTCACCGACATGAAATCAAACCGAAAGGTTTAAGCCAGTTTTGATACCCGAGAGCATGAGAACGCATCCAGCATAGTGAAGTTCTCCGGGGCTTATGTGCCAAGCTTATCGGGAGAAGCAACTATAGGCTTCCACCTAAAAGCTCATCTTAAGAGCAGCAGCTCAGAAATTCACAGAAAAAATAAACAACAAAACTGGCAGTGCTGTACACAGCCAGGGGACATCACACACAATTCAAACACCAAGAGTTCCTCAGCAGTCATATGATCCCAAAGCTGGTGGTTGCTCACAGAAGAGCAACTAGTGATTTACACAGAAACAGGATGCAGGCTAAAGGTAAGATTAGTTAAATCAAGACAAAAGGAGCTAAGTGATAACACTCACCAGCAAACATCTAGCCTAACAGATCCCTTTTGCTAAAAGCAATCTTGAAGAAACTTGTGTGCTACCATCACTCCTGAGCCCTAGTTTTATCCAACATCTCTTCGCTTTGTATTTAAAGCACGTAATTAAAAGACATTAACCCCATGCTAACAGTGGGAATGCTTTGCTCTCTATCTTGTAAGGAAAAAAGGTGTTTTCAACACAAATTGTTACACCATGAGATGTGCAATAGTAGCCCAGAGATCACACCTGCTCTGAGGCGAGAAAGCAAGTATCCTGAGCTTGGTTGTTACAGAGAGCTTTCTACAACAACAGTTCAATTTCTGAAGCCATTTCTGGTGTTTTTTAAGACAACAGTGTAGAATTAGGCTACTCAGTAGTGGCTCTGGGTTGTCCCAATACTTGTTCCCCACTGGAGGGGATCGGGACCATGCTGTTATTTCAGGGCAATGGTTTGTGTCCATCAGCCTCCTGCAGCTCAGTGACACCAACCTGCTCCAGCTGCATTGCTCCCACCTTGCAAAACAGAGAGGTTCTCCATCACTGAAGTTCCTTTAAAGTAACTGTTTTGCTTCAAGTTTAAGCATTTCGTTGAGCTTAAGATACTGCGGTGCTTTCAAGTTATGGCTAACAAATAGGGAAATACTCACTTCAAAAGCGCAGGTAATGTTACTACCAATTTCCATATGGCAAGCAGATACTTCCAGTATCACGTTATAGAAAGCTTCTCTGTAAGAGCCAAGTTTCAACACGTGTACTGCTCTGCTGTAAAAAAAAAAAAAAAAAGGTTCTTTCATGAAAAGCTTTTGAGGAAGGCAGAACTGCTGCTCGTCCCTGAGCCTGTCACATCCAAATGACATCTTGTTGGAAAATGCCTGGTTTTGTTTTCATTTTTACCATCCAGCTGTGGCCGTTTTGCTAGCTTTATACTGAATCTCTCAAGGCCTTTTAGAATTTCCTGTTGTGCTGTGACAGCAGTTGAGTTATCTAGCACTTCTGAATTAAAAGTGATAAATAAAAGTTACGGACACCACACTACGCTAGGAATTGCCAAGAAACCGCAAAGGAGCATAGCTTAAAACTCCCAGACCCAAACTTAGTTTCTGTGAAACAAATCAGCTTTATTCTCAAATTTAGATAATTTTAGAATCTTTCAGAACAAATCTAGGCCTTAAAACAAGTAAGGAGAGGGGAAAAAATAAAATAAGCCTAGAAAACATTTTTAGGCGTGTTTATGTTATACTTGGTACAGAGCATTCCTCCCCACTGCTCCATGGTGGAGTGCTATTTCCAGGTTGGTGCCTAATGCTGCCCAAGAGATTTAGGCGTATTTTGCTCCTGGGTTTTGCAGCCGGTTTCATCATCTAGCTCCGCTGTGTAATTAAAATTCTTGTCAATCTATTTATATGCTAGCTGCTGCCTCCACCTGAGCTCACTGGCACGAGCCTTTCCTGAGCCATTGTTTGGAAGCATCGATACCTTCGATTTAGATTCACAGGGTATGCGCATCACTATCCTTAGATATCCTTACCTCCATCAGTTTTTAAAATCTAAGCAAATTCAGCTTAAGCCTCTCTCTTGAGAGATCTAGAATTTCCACACCTCCTCCTGCTTGGAGGCTTCATATCCTGCCATAGCAACACATTGCATTCACCTACGCCAAAACCATTTTCTTGCAGTCTCGATTCAAAAAGCAACCCCAAAACTGGGAAAGCCCAGTTTCCTGCTTGAGGAAGCTCTGTAACACTTCCACTCAGCAGCAGGGAGAGCCCAGGAGGTGCTAATGCCCACCCACCAAGCAAGAACTCCACAGGAGAGCCAGAGAGGGACACCACCACCAAGCGAGGAGCACGCTTGCAGCCCCTATTTCCCTGCCCAGCAGAGTACACCAAATGAAAAGTGTGCAACTTTCAGCCTCGATGGCCAAGGGGCAGGCAAGCAAGCCTGAACTCAACAGCTTCAGCATCTTCATCCCTCCACAGAAGCATTCCTGGCAGGGCACACAACGCAGTTATCAAATATAAAGAAAAGGATCCTTCAGTGGGCAACTTGGCTTCATAAGGTCATCCTTGAGTGTTTTTAATCAAGAATACTAATGATACTAGTGAAAAAATAGGCATAGTGAATTTTCTGTCCCTGTACAGCAGGCTAGCAAAAGCAGTCCAGGCAGCAGGAGTTAAAGTTGAACGCTAGGTAGGTCTGAAGTTGGATAGGTCGCTCGGTGTCTCCTGCATTGATTCCACACCATCCACTCCTGGTTTTACAGCTGGCGTGTCCCGTGCATTAGCAGTCTTATTTTAAACCTTGGCACAGGTGGAACTTAAATAATCCATGGATTTAAAACATCCTTAGCACTTACTGAGATGAACCTTAACAGCTTTCTGGGAGTAATAGGATTTATCAGGCCAAAAATTAAGGGGTTACAAACCCAAATTTTTGATTTATAGCATAAGCTCGTATTTCTTAATTTAAGTCCTAATGTGAGCCACAATATTGTCAGCCAGCTCAAATGTTATTTTTTCCAGCGCTGTATTTACAGTTCAAGGATTATTCAGAAGCACACAGCAGAAGCAGAGAAGCAGGCCAAATCCCTCAAAGTGAATCTTCCAGGAAGGGTTCAGAGAAGCCCAGGTTATCTGTCTTCAGAGGGGTTTTCAAAGTGGCACAGATTTAGCCATCCACGGGAACTCACGGAAGGAGAATCCAGGCTTTAAATCTAGGATAATAATCATTTTACCTTGTATATTCGCAAAACCTTGGGCACGCGTTAGGAGGAAGACGGGTTTCTCTTCCACTGGAAGGCTGAACAAGGCACAGCTGAAGAATTTCGGTCTCCCTCCTGTTCAACCCGCTATGGATTTGGACAGATCCCACAAAATGTCTTTCTTTCACACCGGCAGCACTCCTACCTGCTGGGCTGGGACAGCAGCGAGACGCACTGTGCTGCAGGGTGGCAAGCGGCCAGGCGCCGGCTCCTGTGTCTTCTCAGGCACTTGCAGGGTGGCTGGGCTCATTACAGCATGCAGGTTACCACGAGGCAAGGCCCAGGAGCTCCCAGCACCACCACAGTGGCTGCTACCAGAGGAAATCTTCCACACAGCGCCCACCGGCAAGGTCGGCCGCAGCGGTAGGGACGTGCACGCAGATGTAGCACAACCAGGCCATGGCAGAGCTGGCTGATTCTCAGCTTAAAGCAAGCTGGGAAACTACAAAAGCTTGACTCCCACCTGAGGGACAAAGCTGGTACAAATGCTCTGATGTTCCCACTCCTCCTGGTCCTCCTCAGAAGCGAGCCTCACCGTAGTGGTGACATCCCCGGGAGCCTCCTGGTTCTCCCTCCAGATCCTCCTTCCCCACACAGATCCCTCACTGCCACACCTGAGCTTTCTGTCATTATTTTCAGTTCCCTGAACAGCCTTCCATCACACATCTTTCAACGTGAGGGCACCGAGGTATCAGCATGCTGTCAGGCTGCAAAGAACCTTCCCCAGGACCATGGATGTGACTACCCTGACCAACAGCACCCAGCTTTGTCACCTTCAGATACATCTACTTTCGTCTTCAAAAGAGACCTACTGACCTCTAAATGCCCACACGTCTCCACCAGTCAACTTTCTGGATACTGTTTTGGCATATATAATATCTCGACCATTAAGTTTATTCATTTTTTTTCCCCACTTTGTTTTTTTCCCCAATTTGTTCTTGCATCAGTTGAAAACATACAGGATATTTTACTGAAAAGAGTTTAGAATTGCCAAGAATTGGTGAAAACAAAACAAAACAAAAAACAACCAACAAACAGATAAATGCTGATGTAACAGCATGCAAAGATTATAAAAATAAGGTTAAAATACATGTATATAGTCAAGCATTGTTTGCTAGCAGTTCTCGCGCATGTTTAAATAACAGCACATGTTTGAAGCAAATACTGTCTTGTCACCAAGTTATTTTAATCTCCTTGGGTAGTCATCTTATCAGCCCACAAACTTATATAACAACAAATCCAATCCCAAATACTTCTGAAGAACAAAGATGGAACGAACTGAAGCTATTTTGCTTTGTTAATGCTCCAGTTTCCATATACACAGGTACCAAACATTTTCCTTACGCATGCATTACACAGTTATCTTCATAACCTTTCCCTTTACCCACCCACCAGTATGTATGCTATTTCTATTGTATTTTTAAGCTGACTTTTATGTCTGTACCTTTGGGAAAAACTAGTATAAAAATGAAATTTAATTTCTTAAAGGGCACAGGGTTTTTGGTCCCAAGCTTCCCCACTGCAGAGCCTCTCCCCGTGCCCCACCTCAGCCCGGTTGCAGGGGTCAGGCCCACGCAGCTCTTCGAGGGGCTGTGCCGCCAAAAACACCCTCAGTGCTGCACACACCCAGGGAAAAACGCCCAGCTAGGCACTTTGGGGAAAAAACAGCAAGAGACACTTGCAGAAATGGCTTTTCTTTTCCTGGATACACCCTGCGACTCCCTTTCATCTCCCACAGGCACACAGGTCAATACCTCGCTGAGAAGCATCCCTTCCTCGCAATAATCCTCCCCTCAAACAGAATTAGTTAGGCAAATGTAAACACCTTAGCCATGAATTAGTTGCCACATTTACCCAAACTACTGCTTCCAGGTCCTTACAGTGAATTTCTATACCGCATACATGGGATGGCTTCACGTCAAGCTCCGAATTTTCTAAGCCAGGCAGCTGGCCAGCAAGCGCCCTGCAGCATCTCCCTCCATCCCATTTGAGAAATTACACTTAAGAGGTTCCCGATAAAGGCTTCACTAAATCCTGCCAATATTAGTCACACCAAATTATTGTAATTTGGTAACTGTTTGGAGTGCTTTCTACCCTGAAAATGCTACAAAGAAATGGCATGTTTCTACAAATAGACAACAACAAAAATATGTAAAATTTCTGGTGGGTTATTCTGCTCCAACAAGTTGATTCATAACGGTAGGGAACATTTTGTTCCTGCTGTTTTCATTCCCTTTGGAACCAGGAAACCTCCCCCCACAGCCAGCTAATAAACATAAGAAAAATTAGTCCTGACTGAGCTACGTTTAGTGCCTGTATCCAGCCCTTGGGGTGTGGTGTTTTTTTGTTTCAAACACCCATTCTCCGTGGATATCTGCAGAAGTTTAGAAATACTCCTCTTGGTGCCTTTGAAAATTAAGCTATATTTGCATTAAAAGAAAAACAAAACAAAACAAAAAAAAAAAAAAAAAAACCCTTCAACAAAGGAACTCAACATGGCTTAAGAGCGTGTCATTGCAGAGCAAGCCTCGTGCTTCCAGGAGGCTTTTCCCCAGGGCAGGCAGGGCTGATGCTTGTCTGCCGGGATACATTACCTGGGGAGCAACACAACCCGGCCAGGAAGACAAAGGAGAGAGAAAGATTTCTGCAGGGAAAAAAAGGACAGCCAAACAATAAGGGCTAGGAGACTACATCAGCAGGTTATTACTCGGTTTTGGCCACGTTGGAGAGGGACACCGCTGAGATTTCTGCAGAGGTTTTTGGAGTCGTGAAGTCCAAAAGATTAAGCTGTCAATAAGAGGTCTGCCAGAAATTTGCAGAGCAGTACTTTAACAGCAGCAGCACTATTCACAAGGTAAAATAAACCACAACTACAGACACCGGCTATCCCATATTGAGATCAGAAGCAAAAATTTACATGTTTTGATTTCGTAGCAACCCTTCTCTGTCACATATTGTTACTCTTAATGTGCTACGACTGAAGTTGATCGTTTACATTCCCGAGGAAATATCCTCAAGTAAATCGCACCTGACTCCATTCAGCTGAGATCCACGGCAGGTTTCTAAGCGCACCACACATGCAGCACGCAGACTACTGATAAAAGCAGGAATCTGCATCTTTTTAATCACCCTAATTGTTACGCAGAATACTTTAAAGGCACTCATCAGTGTAACACACAGATGCAAAGTTTCTTCAGCAGTAAAAAAAATAAAAAATGAAAATATCTAAGCAGTTGCCTATGCGAATGACATATTTTCAAGGGAGAAGACAGAAGCTCAGCATAATTTAGTTTAAGAAAAAAAAGGATTTGACTGCAGAAGACAGAATTAGAGATCCACCTTGGATCCTATGCAGCAGGGGAAAGGAAAGTGGCAAAAGGCGAGGATTTCAGCAGGGCTTCAGGGAAGCATGAACTGCACGGCCAAGCACCTCTACTGGGCTCAAAATGAGCTTAACAGATGCTGGTAATAAAGGGACAGAGTTTTGGAAAAGTCCACAGTTTCAGGAGGAGTAGCCCTGCTTTATAAGTGTTTCAGAGTTGGTACCAAACGTGGGATATATCCATTTGTTTCCATCTCCTTGAGTTTCCAAAAGGGCTTACCATCAGGTATTGGGCTCCTCATGGGAACTAAGCCGAGAGAGGTAAGAGAAGAGGTTTCACGTGGACATGCAGAGGGTGGAAAAACAGAAGCAGGGTAAGGATAAAGGTAAACAGTCTCTCTTGGAGCAACCAGAAGTCACCAGTGAAGTTCAGCAGCAACCTGTGCTCAGACTCGGGCTGCCTGAGATGCTCACATGAGACCTGGAAAGGGCACGGAGCAACGGGCCGAGGAAGTTTGCTGATGAAACATTATTCGGGCGGCAAGGACAGGATGTGAAGGATTCCAGACAATCCTGCGAGACTGAGTCAACAGCACAGAGATGAGAACTAATGCAAATAAACACAGCAGATGGAAGGACACGGACATGGGAAAGGCACAACCGCAACTTTACGTGGCTGATAGGCCCCAAAATGATCGTACGCTGGAGCAACATCGCGAGGTTACGACTGCACGCATCCATGAAATGAGCTCATCAGCAGCCCCAAAAGCTCATCAAACGTTATAAATCGCTACGAAAACAAAGCACGGTTATGTCACTGCACAGCCCCAGAGCTCACCTACTTGCTGAAAACTGCATGCAGTCCCGATCCTCCCACCCTAAAAGGATCTTTAGAGGTAGAAAGGACTCCTGGAAAGGGCACTCAAACTCAGGGACAGCCTCTGTTCAAAGAACAGCTGAGTAAGCAGCTCTTCAGTCAGGTAAAACTACAAATGGAGGAGGAAGACAGAGGACTACAAAGTTATAAATGTCATAATGCAGGATCTCTCACTGCCTCTGCCACATGGGAGCTACGAGCCACCAGAGAAAGGAATCCAGCAGAGAAGAAACAGGAGGAGGGAGTTCTTACACAACCAGAAGCAGGCCTGCAGACAAGCTGTGCTCCTGGGCAAAGGCCGTGGAGGCTGCAATACAGTCCCGGGGGGCTGCAGACAGATCAGATGAGGATTTGGAACAGAAGGAGGCTGAAGGTGAAGGAGTTGTTTGTTTATTTTAAGAAGGAAGCTAAAGCAGAACAGTACACAGAGCACTCCCAACTCCTCACAGCTACGGGGCAGCAGCCAGCAGTGCTCACCCACAGAGAGACGAGGACAGTGACACGGGTCCAGAGGTGCTGGGATGCTGCCCATCAGGGCTGGGGGCCATCAGCCCATCGAGCTGCAGAAGCATTTGGAGACACCTGGGAGGTGCTGCTCAGAGATGAAGCCAGCTGAGTGCCACGTGGCTGGGTCGAGCCCCAGCTGGCTACCAGGGCAGACAGGTGAGGCCTTGGCCCACCACTGCTGCTCTTCCTTTTTTATATTTATTGCATCTTCTGGAAGCTGTCACGTACTTCTGACAGTCACAGGACCTATTACGCAGGATCTGCAGCTGGTTGTGTTTTGTGCTGCACACCATATTTTTAGAATGGCCTACAGACTTCTCTACGAGTTGGACTGCTATAACCACCACTCAAGATAACTCTCAGCTGTTCTGCCTAACAGTAAATGAAACAAACCTGCAGACAACTACATAAACTAGACTTGTCTTCAAAGTTACTTTCAAGCCCTCCAGTCGCAGCGTAGCTGGGAACACTGGTCTCAATTCACACCATCTGGATCAGCTGTCCCCTTCCAACTCCTGCTTTTACAGGATTTAACAATTTCTTCAATCAAGAAACACTTTTTCTGCGGTTTATTTTGTAACCTGAAGAATAAACTCAAACTGCTGTGATACACAAACTAAAAAATAGTCTTTTGCACAATTTTCACAATGAAAAATAGACATTTCCCCATAATCAGATACTGCTGCAAGCCAATACAACGTTTTGGAGGAAAGAAAACCTAAACTTGTAAAATATTTCAGGAAGCAGCCACTAAGCACATCACAATCCTTTCTAAGCAGTGATACAAACCGTAAAGTGAGCAGTTTATTCTGATGTCAGTTCTGAATGTCAGATTTTTAAAATAAGAAACATTAACAC
This sequence comes from Aythya marila, assembly GCF_965140915.1. NCBI lineage: Eukaryota > Metazoa > Chordata > Aves > Anseriformes > Anatidae > Aythya > Aythya marila. The sequence goes on along the minus strand of NC_139045.1, from coordinate 52,388,417 downwards.
AGAAAATCTATACTTGGTTAACTCACACGTACAGAAAAGGTTTCCCTGAGTCACCGAGCCTCAGCTCTTAATGCCACAGAGCCAGGCACATGATACAAACTTCCTCAATATATCTTTAAGAGCCAGCCAGGGGTCTTGCTCCCACTTCTCCCCTTTGAAGGTCATTCCAGAACCTCACTCCATTTAGGGAAGAAACGAAATTCCAGCCGAAGTTTATTCATGCCAGTTTACATCCATTTGTTCTCGTGCCAACATTGTTCTTTAGTTTAAATAGCTCCTCTCTGTTTCTACTGTTTATATCCCTGCTGTATCTGCAGATTGCAATTGTATCCCCTCTCAGGCCTCATTTCCTAGGCTAGACGAGCCAGGCTTTCCTTGTCTCCTCTGGTGCGATTGTTTCTTTACCCCAGCCACTCTCTGCACCTGCTCCACCAGAAGCACAAGTGACAAGATGTGCCCGATAACCCCCGGAGCTCCCACCCATCCCACCAGTCCTTCCTGCCAGTCTCCTGCCCAACACGCCCCATCATTTGTCACCTTCTCCATGGCAGCAGGACAGCAGCAGTTTAGCAAGTAAGGAGCTAATGTGCCCTGCACATCTCCTTCTGCTCTGGTGTTCCCAGCAGCTGAGTTCCTTGCTTACAGCACAGGACAGAGGCAAACCCTTGTCTTCTACCCAAAGGAGCCATACGGGTGGTATAGTCTCTTTTCAGCATGGATTTCAAGTGGGATTGCACATCCTAGGTCAGAGCTTCTGTAAAACACAGATCTGCCATCTTATGGAGATGCAATCAGTTGATTACCTACCATCACCTACCAACTACCAGGATTCATTGTGGCCTTCTCCCAGCCCCTGGTAAGAAATCCTTACAGCAGGCAATCTCAAGCACTCACATTCCTCCTAACCAGCTCCTCAAGTCACAACTCTCTTCAGCTCCAACACTGCACCAGTCCTCACTACACACCCCCAAGCATTTCCTAAGCACGTCACTCTCCCTTCTGACCAAGGGAACAGCAGAATCCACCCAGTGCCCCACCAAAATTGATCATTTTTGCTCACTGGCTCCTTAGCTGCAAAATTGAAAACAACAACAATAACCCAGGCTTGCAAGTTGTGCATCCCCTCTGCTAAGAAATGGCTCCCACACCGCTGTGACCCACTGCTTAGACCTTCTCCTTCATCACAGAGGATGAAGTTCACTTGGGCTGCCTCAGTGTTAAGAACAGTCATAAATTTCTGGTAACATGCAACAAAACTTGTATTCTTCTTGAAGAGTCCTCTCCAAATCTTGATTTCCCTTAAACAACCAGAAAAAAAAAGAAAAGCCCTAAAGTGCTCCATCGCACGCTCATTGCTGCAAGGGAAGAGTCAAAACACCCGTGCTTAGCTTGGCTGCTTTCAGGAAAGAAGTTAACCAGCCAAGATTTTGCCACAAGGTCACCGCACGAGGATGTCTCCCCCTCCGAGTGCTCCAGCATCCGCACACCCTCCAGCTGAACCTAGGCAGAAAACACTTTCAACCGCAAGGCAGCCAACTCGCTGGGGCTTTTGGAAAGCACCAGAGCATCAGGCAGCAGGGTGGTGGCGTGTGGGCTGCAGAAGGAGCCGGAGGGACCCGGTGAGAAGCCGGAGGGCACGGCACGCCCGGAGCTGGCCCCCGGGGCAGCGCCGCGCAGCGCAGCGCATCCTGCCCGGCTCCCAGCCCGCTGCGGGCAGTGCCCTGCACAGCCTGCGGCACGGCAGCAGCACAACTGCGCCCTGCAGGCGGTGTGCGCTGCAATATTTGGTGCTGGAGGGGCAGAGCCACAAGGCTGAGCCCCAGCAGGACACCGCCATCAAGCCCCCCCGCACCGCCCGACATTAACGCGGCTCCGCGCTGCGCCCCGAGGGCTGCTCCCCCCCGGCTCCCACCCGCACGGCCCCCGAGCAGCAGTAACCAGCGCTGAAATCGCGGGAAGCCCCGAAACCCACCCAAATCTCCCCGGGGGAAGGCTCCGGGGCTGCCCGGGAGCCCCGCACCGCCCCGTCCCCGCCGCGGGGAGCGCGCACCTGCCCTGCCCGCAGCACCGCACCGCACCGCGCCGCTCCCGAGGCGCCCGGAGCCCGCTGCGGGATGCAGCCAGCCCTCCGGAAACGCTTCCCAGCCTTACCCAGGAAACGATTCCGGCCGCCGGCCGCCACCGCCGCCCCTCCTCTTCTCTCCTCTCCTCTCTCCTCCCGGCTCCTCTCCCTCCTCCCTGGCCGCCGCCCAGCGCCGCGGCCCGCAGGGGGCCGGCCGGGCGGGGCGGCGGCGGCGGAGGGCGCACAACATGGCGCCGCCGGTGCCTCGGGGCGGCCGGCTCCCACCTGCGGCTCCGGGAGCGGCTCCCGGCCGCCAAGGAGCTTCCCTCCGGGGCTGAGGTGGCTTCCAGGGCAGGTTTCCCGACCCCCAGGGGCTAGGGGTTGTGTGGGGAGGCAGCGGTGGTTTGTGCTGCCCCCCGGGAGGAGGGAGAGGCAGGCGGCTGCTTGACAAAGGGAGCGCGCTGGGGGTGCTCCAGGCAGCCCTGTGGTGGTGGGGGGGCTCCAAAGGCACCCAGCCCGCACAGGGGGGAAAGGTCCAGGGTGTGCTCCCAAACGTGGAAAATGAGCAAAAGGAGCAGTCCTGGAAACCTCGAGGCTTTAAGGCACCTGCAGAACAACAGGAGCAGGTTGCGAGTGAAGCCCTGGGTGCATCTGGAGAGGAAGGAGCAGGGGATCACAGCGACGTTGTGGGGAGTTAGTAGCGAGGCTTAAAAGAGCACACCTATGAGAAGCTCCTTCTGTTTAAAGCCTTACCAAATACTTGGGGTTCTGTCCTTTCAACGTAAGCTTTTGAGGTTACAGGGGAAAAAAATACTCATTACTGAGGCAAAAAAAAATAAAATGACATAGTAGTTGAGTGGCAACTGCAAGCAGATCTTTCATTCTTCCACCTAACAATCTTACAAAGACTGGAAAAGCAGGTGCAAAACAATCACTAATAAAATACAGTGCCACATCAGAGTAACCAAAGATGCCCTAGGAGGTCAAAGAAGACAGTTACAATAATGAAATGGCCAGGCTGATTTTTCTCTTAAATTAAAACACATTCAGCAATCCTATTAAGAGTGCCCAAGACCATTTCAAAATTTATTGCACCATTTCTAATGGTGAATCTATTAATCTAGAAGGGATGTTTTTTTTCTTTGCATTTCCAGAACCTTCACTATTTTGTTTTCTGGGTTTATGCCCCTAACAGCAGAACTTGGATGGACTGACTATAATTATAGGGACAATTAAGATGAATAGGAATATAACATCTTTAATTAGAAATATTCGTGTTTTTAGCAGGTCATACTGACATCCATCAGCCTAAAGAACAGGAAAAAAAAAAAAAAGCAATTATGAGCACTACTGTGATGAACAAGAAGAAGCGACAATTAGACAAAGATGTCATAGTTCAGAGCAAAGCACTTGGAAATTATACTTAATCACTTAACACTTACTCCTAAATTTATTCTTCTTGTTTACAGTGGTACTTGCATTTTTCTCAAATGTGGACATGAGTTAGTCAAGATTTGTATAAAAAGAACAACACTTCCTTATGCTAAGACTCACATTTTAATTCACTCTTTCAGATCCAGAACTATGGTGGACATCCAAAGAAAACCCTCCAAATAGTCCTAATTATCTGTGATAGAAATGTATCATCTTGATCAGCTCAGGAAGGACTGATGACCTCCTGAGACATCCAAAGGTGATTCATCGAATTCCAATGTCTGCAAATCAGGGTGCATTCCTCTCCAAGAAAGCACATCGTCCAGCAGCAGGGAAAGCCTTTATGCAGAGACTTTGAAGGCATAATGGAGCAGAACTCTCTCTGGAATTTGCACTTCATCTATCGGAGAGATGCAAGGCAACTGTTGGGTTACCCAAGATTATGAGTGAATAGCCTATTAATATGTTCTCCTGACATCAGTGGCCAAGCAAGACGGTCATAAATTCACATTCCTTTGATGAGAAGTGTAAAAGCACTGCATTGTGGTTTTTGCTATGTGGTTAAAAATATGATTAACATTTAGTTATATGGTCCATATAATGCACTTTGGTTTGCAGTATAGTAAGCAGAGTCATAAAAATGAAGTGTTGAGGAAACTAAATAAGGAATTTCATATACATCCTAAATGGACAGCAGCTCAATACACTCAGACTTCTCTGAAACGTTTCCATGTGGATATACTGCTTGCATAGGCTCGGCCAGTCTCATCAAATATAGATCTCTTGTTTTAGAGCAATCTGATGTGTTAACTTTCCGAGTACAATGAAATGGCTCCTGCAGTTGCGGGCTAAAGGTACTGATACGAAGCCCTTACTACCTCTTTTTGTAAGCCACAAACATCCACTGAAACAATACTTCTAAACATTACAAATAATAAGAGGAGAGGCCTTTCTATATTACCAGTTCATAACCAAATCATTTCATCATCATCTTGCTGTCCCAATGTTTGAACTACGAATGCAAATTGCAAATTTATTTTGGTCAATGTCCATCTGACTTTGCAACAAGGAATGAGCGACCATCTGAGCTTCCAGTGGCAAATAGCTGCCTGCACACTAGCTTCCTCAGTGCAGCATGGGTTTACAGATCCTACTCTGAGATTGACTGTGCCTCTGATTGCCCTCTCAGGAGAAGTTAATACAGTTTCTTCCTCTGCCTTATTTTATATCCCAGCTTTTTACTTAAGGGTTATTCCCTGTAGGGGGATAGTTAAAGTACGCACCAATCCTGTCTCATGAGAAACGGTTTCTCTCTGCAGATGAAAGTAGAAAAGCGGTGAATATGGAATAAGCAAGACTACCATCTAGCGGTGCAATCGTGGTTTAATATTTCAGAGGAACCTACACCATCAAATAACCTTTCACTGAATATATTATTCCAAAAACTGAGCTTAACATAGAAACTTAATGAGGAAAATTCAGTTATAGCAGAACAGTAATTTGCTTTGGAACTGAGTCTCTAACATTTTCACACTGATCACTGTATTATCAAGTCTCCATCTCAAAATGCTAAATCAAATAAATTTCCCCAAATAAAGAACACCACCACACGCACATACAGCTAGAAGATTCAAGAATTAGACTCACAGGATATCTCTCTTCATTACAGGCTTATGATCTTTGAGATATTTTACTAGATGGAATTCTCTGATCCATCCTTTCCCTGTCTGTTGTACAGTGGTATACAGGGATTTCCTGACAGTGAGGTGAAGGAAAGGCGACCAACCACTCATCAAGTCTGGAGCAGCTCCATTTTTTATCATTACAAGTTTTGGGGGAGGCAAGCAGGATGATGGTGTTGGCTTGAAAACTATAGCAATATTTGAAACAAACAAACAAAAAACCCACACATTTAAAATGGAAGAACCAGAAGACTTTCAGCATCTGATCACTGCAGGAAAACAACCCATTTTGGACTTCCTTCTAGCTAGAGCAACCAAGTGAGGGAAAACTAAGAAAAGATGCAGAATTTTTAAATCCTACAACAGCTGCTTAGGCACTGGGATGGAAGGGCTGACTTTTCAGCAAGCTCCATTTACTGTTTTTTGTGTCTCTGGCACACAAAAAAATATTCCAAAGTCCTAAGAAAGCAAGGGCTGTAATTAGTCAAATAAAGAAAATAGCTCAAATTTGCAAAGCTAAAAGGTATCTAGTCTTGCCTTGGATGCTTAAAACGAATGCAAGAAATATAGCTCTGCTTTGTGATGGCCACTGACACATGTGATTTACAATACTTTTTTATATCTGAAAAGTGAGTACAAGACAAAGATTTGGGAGTGCTGCTTGCCTTTCAGACTACATTTTTTCCTTATTTTGAGAATACGCCAGCAGCTGCTGGCTTTCAGCCCCGGCCCTCTCACACCTTGGAACTTTTGCTGGAAGTGCTGCTGGTTCCGCTCCCGATGGACATCCAAGGTGGTGCAGCAGGGTAGCTCCCAGCGAGGCCATCAGCAAACCCAGGTCTCAGGTCAGAATGGCTATCCCACTCATTTTCCATATATATGGCTGTTTACACATTCACATCCACTAATAAACACGAATTAAGTGGTGAAAAAGCTAAGACAAAGATGGAAACAGTAAGCTTACTAACAGGAGAGCTTTGTCTCTGAAGCAAGAGACAAAAGTCCAGTGTCTAGTGCGCTAAATACAGCCAGAAAAACCCAGGCTGCAAATGCACTCGATGGGAATTTTGCCCTGTGTGTACAAACATACCCTGGAAAGAGTGGCATGTTTTGCATTTGTATTTACAGCTGCAGAATGCGATACAGTCCCGTTGTTTTTCTGATCCATGCTGCAGTTCCCCTCACCATGTAAATATTTTTCTCCACTGAGACAGGGATGTGTTTCTGCATGCACATTCCTAAACCAAACACCTCCACTGAAACGAGTAAGGCTTGAGGGCCAACGATGGTGTTCTTCATCCTTACATGCGGCCTCGGTAAGCATTTCAAAACAGTGCTTGTTAGACTGATCTTCAGGAAAACCCTTTCTCCATCAGCAACAAACACGAAACATTTCTCTTGAAGGTGGGGGGTTGGAATCGATCTCCTCCTTGAAGAATGTGGAAAAATTCCTGGAACAGAGAGGACAAAAAGCCTCCCTCTGCTCCCCACTGCTGATGCTCTGAGGTAGATGCAAAGGTGGCACCACAGATTTCTGCTCTGAGAGCAGCTCAGAGCAAAGGCAGGCCTACAAGGGACAACTGGGCTGGTTTCGCTGTGTTTTAATGCTCCTCGCTTGCAGTTGAACCATCCACAGCCAATAACTTTCCTCCAGTGGCATGCCCTGGGGAGACAGAGTGGTAGGGCCCCGGCGCTGCCGTGTCCCCCAGCCGGTGAAAGCTCCACGTCCAGCACAACTGCTTTCCATTAGCAGTTCCCTGGGTGGTCACCATCTGTAGAAGACTTTGCGACAGAATTAAAGCTGAACCAAAGGGGTATGATCTGCCAGATGTACTTCTGGAAAGTGGTTGTAAACATGGGGTTAAGTCTCTTGCTCTTACATATTTTGAAATCAAAGCCGTGTCTTATAAGTACAAGTGAATAGCTACTGTTAATTTGTAATTAACACGGGAGCTGGTTCCGTTTAGCAGATCAGAAGAACAGCGCAGATCTAGGCCTGCGAGGCTTTGCATCTGCTGCAGTCACACTGAGAAAGCCTCAGAGCTGTGCTGCTCTGAGTCATTCCCAAGCCAGCAGCCCCCCAGAGCGGCACACCAAAAATACCTGTGTATTTCTGTGGCTGGGAGCTCTAAGATATGCCACGGGCCTTAGGAGTGATGAAGAGGAGGTAGCTGGGGCTGGCTTAGATGCAGAAAATGAACTCACATTGGAACTCACAACTGGTCTGTGCCTGAAGATTTAATTCGGGGTGCTTCCCTTATTAAAAACAAAATCCTTGGACTTCCCAAGAGTGACATATAGGTCAGGAGTCAATACTTACTGTGGTGTGTCCCCGTTGATGTACAGAATGGTAGTGAGACTTGTACTACCTGAGACAATTTTGTTACTGAAGCACAGCTTTCAGCAGAACATGTTGAGCTGAGCACACCTTGCTTCAGAATTTATATGTGGCAGTAAATATATATATATGTACATGTATAAAACAGATGGAAATGTTTCACCAGAAAACTACTTATAAGATCCAGCAGGAACACAGAACTGTGCCAGATGCCTGGAACAAAGCAGGCATCTTTCAGGATACTGTGACCGAGTTAAGCTGAATGGCTTTTTTATGATGTGGCTTTGTTGCTCACTTATTCCCATTGTCAGCTACTTCAACATCCTGCTAAAGGTCTCCATTGGTGTGAAAAGATGGGTTGTAGGACTGCCTTTTCTATCTGGATTAATCCCCATCACTAGCCCCTCTTGCCCCCAGGAAAATAAATAAATAAATAAGAAAAGAAAAAAAAGAGAGAGAGAAGAAAAGAAAGAAAAATCTGAGCTCCAGGACACAATGGAAGATGCTTTGTGCTGCTGAACTGGCGGAGTAACAACATTTCAGAATAAAACCCCTTCATATGAGAGGCACTGGGTGGATGAAAAAATAAGTAGTGACACAGGTGCCTATCACAGATATCATCCAACCTTTACATCAAAACTGGAATTCGTTATTATTACCTATTTTATGTATTACACAAAAACATCACACAAAATGAGGTCCTCTTATTTGAGATGTGTAATTGGCATCTCCAGATAAAGAATCCTAATCCCGAGAATGTATAGATTACCTAAACAAAGACCGAGGAAGGAGAGAGAGATTGTTCTCCCCTACAGACTGGAAAGATGGGTTGTTCTTGCCTACAGAGGAAGACGGGTAGCTTGCTAATGTCACCCAAAGAAAGCATGTAAGAAAAATGAGACATAACTGCCCATGTGTCTTCCTCATCTGTTGAAAGCCCAGCAAGCCTTCATACCAAGTAAAAACAGATAGTGTATCATCTGGTTGGAACTAAGAAACCCTTGTCAGCAGTTATTTCCCTTCTGCCTTTCCTTGCGGAGAGAGAAAGGAGTCACTCCTTGTTCGTCCTGCTTCGACCAGGAAACAAAGCATCCTATAAAGCACCATCGCCTGTGGTGGACACAACTTTGCAGAGGAGCAAGGTGAAGAATCTCGAGCATCCTGCCAGACAAATCCGAATCCTGGAAAATCACAGCCACACTCTTCAGAGCTGAAATGCTGAAGGCAGGCCTTTAAAGCTACATTTTAGCACCTCAGGGAACACTTCCACCTACAGATTTCCAGAAGAGCTATTGCATTCTGTGGAGGCATTTTTTACATGCTAGAGGACTTGGCTGCAGTGACTGCAGAATCATTGCTGGCAGTCGATATGCACAGAGGTAGTCCTTGGCAGAGCAGCCTCACCATCCTAACCCTTTTATCTGCAGAGCTTCAGTGCTGCCTGCCTCCAGTTACCAGATGCCTCCTTCATCATATATTCAACCAAGAATTCATATGCTTCAGCAGGTCGCCACCTCAGCAGTCCCTACTCATTCCACCTCCTGGCCAGAACATCTCCTGAGTCACTGAGAATCCTCGCACAAGTGTTTAAATGAAGCTGACTGCAACTCAGCAATGCAAACACACACCTCTGGTCCTGCTCGAAGCTTTCATGGACACAGGCCCTTTATGATAACAGTCTTCTGTGCTTTCATTATTGATCTCTCTGATCTTCTAAGGGCTGAGGCACTAATACAGAGGAATTACTGCTGCGGTTCATGCAATTTACCAGAAGAAAAGGGAGATGTTACTACCTTACACAGCCCCCAGATGCCCACTGTCCCTGTTATGGCCTCAGAAATATTTGCCATGTTTTATGTCTGGCACCTTATGGCATAGTGTACTAGGTCTGGCTGGGATGGAGTTAATTTTTTCCACCTCAGCTCATAAAATGTTGTGTTTTGGATCTGGGACCAAAACAGTGCTGATAGGCACCCATGCTTCAGCTGTTGCTGAGCAGTGCTTCCCAGCCTCAAGGCCTTCTCTGTTTCCCACTCTACCCCCGCAGCCAGGAGCCTGGGGGTGCACAGGTTGCTGTGAGGGGACACAGCTGCTCCCAGCTGACCAAGGGCATATTCCATACCGTGTAACATTGAGCTTAGCAATAAAATCTTGGTGGGGGGAGTTTCCCAGGAGACTGCTGTTCAGGGGTTGGCTGCCTGTCAGACAGTTGGCGGTGATTGCTTTTTGCATCATTTGTTCTTTGTTGTTATTTTTTATCTTTTATTTTATTTTATTTTTTTTAAGGCCTTAACTTATTAAACCATCTTCATCTCAGCCTACAGCTTTTCTCACTTTTGCCCTTCTGATTCTCTCTGGGGGGTGGTGAGCAAGCTGTGCGGGGCTCAGCTGCCCACCAGGGTTTACGTACCAGAAAGGGGCTTTCCCCACCATCGAATCTGGGAGAAAGGCTTTCTTCAGCACATCCCAGCTTTTCATTTTTGGAAAGCTATACACATTTTGTGGTATAGCTGGAATGGTGATACACAGAATATAACGTGTGCTTGGTGGAACCTGTATGCAAACGCAGTTGCAATTCCCTTACATCTGTCCTTCACAACGATGCAGCCATTGACATGTGGAGATACCCTGACAGGGAAAAAGATAGTGGTGGAAAATAAGACTGTGTTTTATTAGCTTTCCAATCACCTACTGCATACTTGTTGCTAAGTGATAGGAACTTGTCTTGTTTCACAGCCACTTACCTACCAGGCTAAAAGCCTCTCATGCTTTCAGTAAGTTGTGCATGTGGAGTCCTTGCAAATCTCGTCTTGCCTCAGCAGGCTTATGGCAGTCCTGCTGACTTTTGGGAAATTCCAAACCAGAAATAAAGTCTGTCCTTGCTATATGTCATAATGCATGCTCAATCATACATTATCATAACATTAGCTATGGCAAGCTACAAGGATTTGCTAATATCCAGGCAGATAAGGTTGGATTCATCCATCTAAAAGTCACCTGAGCTGGGTCCCACAGATCCCCTTTATTATTAAGGGAAAGAAACTGGTGTTTCTAGAGCAGTTTGTCTCTGCCCAAAGCTAACATCTCCATTTGGTCCACTGAGTTATACTCTCAGATTTCTTCTTCTTGCTGTTAATTATGAAGGGATCCTAAATGCCCCTATGATAATAGGAAGGGTATCAACATAGCTGTGCTACGAGTTATGTCGACACTGGCCTTAGTAAAAGTAGTCCAAGCAACTCTTCAAGGATGCTGCATTTCTGTATAGGGCAACCTCTCCCTCAAGCACACTACTATGATATAACTGAGCTGTAATAACTGCTCTCAGGCAGGCTTTTACCCCAGCCCAATAAATGACTTACAACAGATAATCACAGTGATTCCGATGCTTTCAGCACATTGCAGTGTAAGTGCATATGGGCAGGTGCCGAGAAATTGCTGACCTGCAGCAATGGGTTCCTGTGGGATGCAGCGGTGCACAGCTCCTCCTGCCCTGGGCCCAACCGGCAAGCCAAGGATACGATTTGTCTGTTTGGGAGGTAGGGAGTTTAGATTTCCAGAAATGGGTTTGGGGTCCTTCTTTTGGGAAGTGAATAATATCACAGGAAAACAAAGGAAGGCACAGGTCTGAGGTGTTTGGTAGGGAGGTGTGGATAATGCAGCTGAAGGTAGGGACTTGGAAGGTCTCAGGGCTTAGCTTCTGGCAGAGGAAATAGGAAAATGATCTTCTAAAGCAGTTTATGACCTCAGTTTCCACATCAGGGGCTCTGCATTGCATAAGACCAGCTCCATCTCCCACACCACCCTGCTTGTCATAGTCACTCCTGTTAGGAGAGCTTCTGAACTCGGAAAAGGCCCTTAAATTTAGGTCTAGATCTTCCTTGTGTAAACCTTAAACTGAAACACAGGGAGAAAGTAAATATTACCACTGGGCCCTATATTTAGGAGAAAGAAATCTGCCCAAAGACTATATATGTAGTGAAGATTCTTCCTTCCAGATTAGGCATCTGAGTGAAAGCTTTACTCACAGGCAGTGTTAAACACCACAAGTATTACTATATTTGGACAATGCAAAATGTTTACAAATATTTCCAGTCAATTTTTCTGGTGATCTGATTTTATTGCAATGATGGGAAAGAATTGGGTTAAATTTGCCATATGCATCTACCTGCACTGAGGGAAGATGGTACAGAGACTTCCTCTTTGCAAGGAGGTAGATGGGTACTGGATATGACACAGCACTCACTTTTACGTGGCTTCCCAGAGGCAGGCATCTTTATGCAACTGCAGCAGATTTTTACCAGTTACATTTACTGTTTATTTAAGTGTAATGTACTGATAGATTTGGCAGATCATCCCTTAGAAATGCTATGGCCCTTGTGTGCTGCTTGCACAGATGTAGTGGCCATCCCAAGGATGACAGTAACCCAGAGATCTGAGCGCTGCTACTACTCCGAGGCAGGCTGGAGTTATAACCACCATTTGCCACTGAGCAATTCAGAAGCAGGATTTTTCTTGCCATTTATAGCCTTCCCTTTTCTGGGCTGCAAGACTTGTCATCCTCTCAGAGGAGCTGCGTGCAGTCTTCTACATATGTATCAGCAATCGTTAGCTTCATACTTGTTGATTCAAGTTTTTGGGATACTTGCATCTTCCAGCACAGGCAGAGTAGATCACAAAAAGTATGGTAGTCAAAGGTACTGTGTACCCAACAGACATGTTGGGCTTTCTGATGGGTGTCAATGCTTTCAGCTAAAACCTAAGGGGAAAAGACAGAAATAAATGATGCTGTCGTTTCCTGTGACATCTTCCACCCCCCCAAAAAAGAAATCTTTGGTGTTGATCGGTGTATACTGCTTTGCCTTTACTGTGACAGGAGGAATCGCAGGATGCCTCGGGTTGGAAGGGCTCTTAGGATGTCTCCATGCCAAGCTCCTGCTCACAGCAGAGGGGTTGCTCAGCTGAGATCAGGACAGGTTGTGTGGCAGAGCCTGGGTTTGTTGCTGTGCTCACACCCGAGGCCAGAATGGAGAAGCTGTCAGTCATGAATAAAAGATAAAAAGCCCGGTGTTTTATAATTAGCTGCAGAGGGCTCGACTCGAAGGCAGGAATTGAGCCGAGCTGCAGCGATGCAACCAGCAGGCTGACGACGACGGGTTTTGTTGCATTTATTATCTTTTTTTTTTTTTTTTTTTTGTCGTATTATTGTTTCAACAGCACGTACTGCCTGTATTGAACACCTTTAAGCCACAGAGGGAGCACCTGCCCCATGCTGGCCCTGGGGACAGCGACAGCCCCGCTGGGTGGCAGGGCGGGACGAGGGGCCCCTTCTAGCACCTTCCCCCCCGCCTCACCACACCACAGGGGCCGGGGTCTCCCCCTCCTCCCCCCGCCTTGGTCTCGCCCCGCTCCTCCCTCCCTCGCTCCCCCCCCACCGCGGCGCCGCGTGGTCCGTCCCGCCGCTATATAAGGGCCGGGGTGGGCGGCTCCGCGCCACAGCGCTGAGGGCGGCGGCGAGGTGCGGGCGGTGCTGCTGCCGCTACCGGGGGACATCGCCGCGTGAGGGGACATCGCCTCCTGCCTGCAGCCATGGCGTGGCAGCCCATGGAGATCAACCCTGAGGTGCGCGCGGGGGGCCGGGCGGTGAGTTGAGGGGAGGGGAGGGGAGGCGAGGCGTTGAGCTTCCACTCAGCCCCCGTCTCCCCCTCGTTGTCTTGCAGATGCTGAACAAAGTGAGTGCGCGGCGCCTTCCTCCTCCTCCTCCTCTTCCTTGTTCCCTGTGTCACCGCGGCGGGTGGCGGGGCCCTGAGGGGCTGCGGCCGTGCCACCCGCCCGCTGTGCCCCGCAGGTGCTGGCCCGCCTGGGTGTGAGCCCCGGCTGGCGCTTCGTGGACGTGCTGGGCTTCGAGGAGGAGGCGCTGGGCGCCGTGCCCAGCCCGGCCTGCGCCCTGCTGCTGCTCTTCCCCCTCACCGAGCAGGTAGGTGGGGCCCTGAGCCGTGCCGAGGGCTGCCGGGCACCCCCTGCCCATCCCCTCGCTGGTGGCAGGGTGAGCTGCCAGCCTGCAGCTCGCCCTGGTGCTTGCACAGCAGGCAGTGCTCTGTGGGGTTTCTGCAGGCTGGGTTGTGCCTAAAATGAAATAAAAAAACAAGCTGGCAGCCTATAACCTTCCTGTTTAGTAAGGGTACCTTTCCCGGTTGGTAGGGATGCTGTCTGGGCAGGCAGTGGTCAGATATTGCGGAGTGGGTGTGGTCTGGTGGGTGCCTGTGCTCAGCACTCGCCTCCAAACAGCTTGAGCTGAGGGAAAACAAGCCAGAAAATAAGGCTGCTTGCTCCGATACACCTCCTGTGCTTCGGTTTGTGTGCCCAGCTGAAGAAAATGCCGCCTTGAGTGTGGGGAATGGTGGTTCAGCCATCATGCTGAATCATTGCTCGGGAAGGCCTAAACCACTCCTGGGTGATTAAGGTGCTTTGTCCGGCCGATGCTGAAGAACTGAATGAGGAGGTGGTCTTTGAAACAAAAGATGCTTGATGTTAATTAACTGAAAGGTTATAACCTTTCAGTAGCAATGGGTTTTACACTGGTCTATACATCCTGCTGATAGGGAGGGGTTTGTGAAGGGAGGTAACCTAACGGTACAAAAGCGGAGACATGCTGAGTAGTCTCATTAAATAGGCAAAACAATTGAGAGGATAAAAGAGCCTGTCCATTATGACTTCCCCCTCAAGCTATTTCCAGTGTACGACACAGATGGAGAGGCCAAGAGCAATGCTTTTGGATATGACTGAGTCATGCAGGTAGTCCATTAAGGCTTGGCCTGCATCCAGAGTAGGCATTACAATGCTTTACTGGACCCATGCCATGAAGATGACTCTCTGTGCGAGTCTTTTCTGTCTAGACCTGGTATTGGTTCTCCTGCATATCTGTCTGTGTGGCAATTTGCATAATAAAAAGGTAACGCTATAGTGAAATGTTTGAAATGATTACGTGTTTACAGCATGAGAACTTCAGGAAACAACAGACTGAGAAAATAAAGGACCAAGAAATCAGTTCCAAGGTGTATTTCCTGAAGCAGACTGTCAGTAACTCGTGTGGGACAATTGGTCTGATACACGCAGTTGCTAATAACAAAGACAAGGTGAAACTTGGTGAGTATGAATGTTCTGGAGTGCTTGAATTTCCAGTGTTCTTCACAACAGAGGAAGGCTAAGTGGGTGTGAGCTGTAGTAGACATGTTGTGCTGCTGCTGGTAAGTGGGCTTTGTATATGTTGGAGAGAAGCACAAATTGCAGAAGTGAATGTCTTGACTCTGGTGACTGCAGAGGTACCCTAGTGAGTATCGTAGGGTGGGGGAGGATGCACGGCAGGACTGGCCAATGTATCTGTAACTTGGAAGCATCATGTTCAGAAGTGGCCACTGTCACTGGTGTTGATGTCAACTGAACAGATAAAATTCATAATGACAGTTATGTCTGTCATAGATTTGCTCAGGGTAGTCCATAAATCAATTTAAATTGTTCATTTTTCTGTAGGAAAGTAATACAGGATGATATGGGTGTGGAAATAAACTTCCTATAAAGGATGGGTTTGATTGGTTCCCTTTCTATAGGAAAAGATACAAAACTGGCCTAGGTAACAGGTGACTGGAGCCTTCCATTTCCTAGCAAGCAGGCTTACAAGTTCTTGAAAAGAAAGGCTTGTCACTGGGTCAAAAAGTACCTTCCTGTTCAAACTGCAAAATACAGCAACTTCTTGTCACTGTCCCTTGAACTTGAAATCCCACATGACCCAAGGGGTTCTTACACCAAGGAAAAGGATGTGTGGAAGGCAAGATTCAGACCAGCTTTGCTTTATGCTCCTTGAAAGGTGTCTCTGAGATAGCACCCCTGAGTGCTATGGCATCTTTTTCAGGTAAGACTAGGAATTCAGTGTGTCCTAGTACTGCACTACTAGTTCATGCTCTGGGAAGACAAAATAAGCCTAGCATAACCAAGAGCTATATTCATCTGCAGAGTCTCAAAGGACAGAACTTAAATATCAGTTGACAGAATATGGATAGATAAAACTGCATTCTTGCCACTGGTACCGTTCTTTAAGACACATGAAGCTGGTAAGCTTCTGCCAAGTCTGCAGGGAAAATCAGGAATGCCAAGTCCCAGTTGAAAGTCTGTTTTGAGATGAGTCTTCAGAGTATCCTGAGGCACTGGAACTCTGGCTGTTTGTGTAGATTGTCATCAATAGCTTCTGGATAAATAGTTTACTTCCACTTTAAGTGGTAGTTGTAATATGTTTATGCTGGAGATGGTTCCAGGCTGAATACAATTACTCCTAGTTAGCACAATGAGCATTGAGTGTTGTAAGCTGTCTGGTCTCTACCTATGCTGAACAAAATCTTTTATCTTGTGCAGATGAGGGGTCTGCCCTGAAGAAATTCCTTGATGAAACAGCTGATCTCTCTCCTGAAGAGAGAGCCAAGCACTTTGCAAGTAATAAGGTACATGAACTATACAAGTAGCTGATGGCTATCACCACTTACAGATGTAGTAACCTGTATCTGCTTTCTTTTTCAGGCTATACAAGAAGTCCACAACTCTGTTGCACAAGAAGGACAGTGTCGGGTAAGATCCGAATAGGTAAAATCCTGGGAGAAGAGAATATAGAAGGTGGTAGAGCACTGCATGCTTTTGTCTGGCAGATAACTCTTATGGCTCATGAGGCAGGAGAAACAAATGACTTCCAGGTGAATGTGCAGGATTTCTTCCTCAAATGGGCTAGAAATTTAGGTTCAGACTTCCTAAAGTGTTAGTGTTAGGGCTTTTGGGATTTTACCTTTTAGAAGCCTTGCAGAGGCCTCTTCAGCTGGTTTGTTAGTTCTCTGGTGTTTTTTCTTGCTGATGCTGTCATTGTCTTGTAGTCACAGGTAGGATTCATAGTAGTAAGCTTTTTTCAGTCTAACTACTGTATCTAATGGTCTGTCCTAAGGTTGATGACAACAGCGTGAACTTCCACTTCATCCTGTTTGCCAACGTGGATGGACATCTGTATGAGCTGGGTAAGGTCCTGAGAGCTCTAGAGTTGGAGTGTGCCTGCTTCACGCTGTACAGCAGAGCTGGTGGATCGGGCTAGAAGCTTGCTGCTAGTCAAGCTGTTTACTGACATCCTCAAAGCCAATTCATAGTTTTCACTTTTAGATTTTTAATAGAAGGTGAGTTGCACTGAACACCTACATTCTCTTGGAAAGCATGTCATCTCCTGTAGAGCTGGGAATACTTGGTCCCCTTATCATTTGGGCATGTATTGACAACTTATTCTGACCTTCTCCAGAGACCTTTATATACTTGTTTTTTGGGCTTGCTGTGCTGAGTTCTATTCTTACAGAAGTAGTAAGCACACTGAGTGATAGCACTTTCTTTTACAGATGGGCGCATGCCATTTCCTGTGAACCATGGCACAAGCTCAGATGACTTGCTCTTGAAGGTAAGACTTCCCAGTCTGTCTCATTCCCTGAAAATGAGGCTTCTAAAAGGCTGAAGGGTGTGCTTGCAGGATATAGTTTCTGTACTTGCTGTGGAAACTACTCCTTACACCATGGTAATAAGGTCATACAGACCTAGATATCTGTAAGTATATTTATTAGCTGGTGCTGTTAGTAATTTCTCTGTGGGGACTTGGAGGAGCCACAGACTTCCCTAGAGCCTCTACAGCAAGTGTGTGTCCCAATCATCTAAACCTTGTTTTTCTTTTTAAGGATTCTGCTAAGATCTGCAGGCAATTTACAGAACGTGAGAAAGGAGAAGTTCGTTTTTCTGCTGTGGCTTTCTGCAAGTCTGCCTGAGACTCTGAAGAGGCGCAAGGAAAACAGTCTAATAGCACACAGTAAATGCAGTCTAAACTCCAGTGCTTCAGTACTTGTTAAACACAGCTGTTCTGGTAACTTAAATTGTTTCCACCCTTTGCTATACACAGGAGCAACATCAGTTGAGCTTATGTTAAAGGATGAGCTCAAGTTTTAACGTGAACAGTTTAGACACATTGGATGTCTTTAGACTCTGTTTTTTCACATGTTAAGTAGAAAATGCTTAACAGGGCTTGTTTAATCTGTGTCTGTTAATTGAGCTGTTGGTTGATATTTCCATGTCCTTAATGAGAATAAAACTTTCTGCTGGAAGACTAAGTGGAGTTCAGTGTTCATGTCCTTTCTCCAGAGTTGCATGTGACACCGTATAAATACTGCTTTCAAGGGACCCTCAAAGTCCTTCTCTTGAGTTAAATAATACCTGCCTCAGGTGGGTAGGGCAGTTGCTGCTTTTCCTTTGAAGGCCTTTGGGGATGGGGATGGAGATGCCTTAGTGTCTGGATAACATGTTTCAGAGCTGCACTACTTTTCTGCTCGAGCTCTTAAGTTGCAATTTGACATCACATTTATTTCAATTTCAGGTGAGGTGGGATAAATGAACACTCAGATGTAGGCCTGAGGTGTCTGCTTTTTACAGGAAGGCCATTTGTACTGTCAGCACAAGTGAACAGCATGCCCAGTGAATTGATTGATGTCCCACTTCACCTTCTGATAGAAGGTGGTACTAGAATGTTTTTTTTCTACCTGTGGCAAAAAATCTGGCTGTGGAACACAATTTTCAGCTAGCTAGTGGGGGCTTATTTACTTGTTACTATGTTTGGGAGATCCTTCAAAGGTCATATCACACTTCTTCCACAATAACCTTAAAATGGGGGAAACCCCACATGAATTTTGAATTGCAGGAAGAAACTTCATGTTGAATGAGTGCAAAGGAAGCGGTAGGGAAGTTTTAAGATGAAATACACACTCATTGGCCTCAAGCAACTGACCTTCAGTAGGAAGTATTTTTCTTACCAGCATCTAGCTGCTGTTTATCTGTACCTCTCTGCCCATACTACAGCTGGCTGTAACAAAGGTTAAAGTGCCCTTCAGCTAAGGCCTTCTAAACACCTTGTTCTAGCTGGTGCCAGCCAGCCCAGTAGGTTTCTGTGCTGTGTGGTGCCTGGTACCTTCATAACTTCTGTGGTGGCTGCTGCTACCTGTATGCTGCAACATTCCTGGCTTTGAAGGTAATTCAAAATACGAATTTTGCCTGAAGCCATGCCTAGTGTTCTGTATTGGACCTTACAGTCACCTGGTGGCTGAAGCTAGCAGGGGCTCACAATGCTTTTTAATAAATTCAGATTCTGGGGCTTAACAAAAAGATCATGGTACTTCAATTCTAAACATCAGTCTGATGGTTAACAGGAGGGTGAAAGCTTCCTGCCAAGGAGAGAGCTGTTGTGCGTCCCTGTCCTACAACAGCAGCTCCCCCTGAAGCTGATGAGAAGTGGAGGGAGGCCTCCTGTGGCATCTGCTGCAGCCTCCCCCTTGGAGCAATCTCCTCACTGCTGCCCCTGCAGCTCAGGCAGCCTGGCAACGCAGTCTGAGGAGGGAAGCTGCCTGTGGTGTGAGCACGGGAGGCTGGAAGGAGCAAAACCAAAACCAGGTGCGCTAGGAGGGAGAGCAGAGCCCCAACAGCTGTGTGCTGTACCTGGGGGAAGGTGCTTTTGTTCTGCAGGGACTGCTCTGCTGTTAGGTGTTGCCTAGGGCACGTGCTGAAGCTTTGCCTGTGGACAGTCACACAGGTAATATTAAAGGCACCTGAAACCATCTTCGAGTTCCTACTGTATTTCTGAGTCATTGCACCAATGTTTTTTTAACCTAACAGTACAAATCCAGTGCTAGTGAAATTATTCTATCATCTCAAATATTTTTCACTGTTCAGTTCAAGCTTCTGAATTCAAAATCACCTGAAAGGCAAATATATGAATAATTTTGGCTCTGTGGAAAAGCAGGTGAAGGGTTGTGGCAGCCTTTTCTGTTATCTCGCCCTCTGGTCCCAGGTACAGTTTCACAGGATGGAAGTAAAGAGAACAACTAAGGAGTGGGTGTCATCTATCCACTCATGCACAAGACCAGCAAGGCTGTTTTCCCTTACTAAAATTAGAACAAGTGCTTGGCAAGCAGCTGGGCTTTCTTCTAAACAACCTGGTTAGAGGAGGATGAATTGCTGGGGATGGCCAAGGTTTTGGGAGCTGGGATAGAGTTGCCTCTGGTGAAGGAGGTAAGGAACGGGTAAGAAAAAATGGATGAGGATCTGAAAGCTGAATTGATCATAACTGGCAATATTAGCTGTGCAGCTGTTCCTGGTGTGTCCCTGGGTTTTCATTGTGACAATCACTGAAGCAGGCAGGTAGCTTTTGAGGCCTGTTAGTGTTTCATGCCCCCCTCTGACAGAAATTGGTGACTGGTTGCTGCTGCTCTTCCAGGTACGTCAGGAGTTTACTGAGCAGCTTGCTAAATTTGAGTAAACAGGTTGCTGCGGCTTTTGTGCAGCCTTCTAGGGGTGGACTCCCAACACAATGAACTGGGAATTTCTCAGTGGGGAATTTTCCTGGGACATGCTTGAGAAATACTTAAGAATCTCAGGTAGGATTTCAGGTTCATCTGTTTAGGACTGAACATTGTGCACTGTCAGTGCTGGATGGGGTTTGAAGATTGCAATCATTTTCCTACCAGCTCTTTGCTGTGTGTTGAAAGCTGTAGGTAGCCGGTTCTGTAGGTGGCAGCATTGGGAAACTTTCGGCTCCGAGTCTGATTTAGGAGCCACCAACGACGGAGCAGATCCAGCAGCACTTTTATTTGAACGGGTACATAACGTGAAGTCCACACCTAGCCCTGCTGCTTTCAGTGGGACCGCTCACATGCTAAAGCACATTTCTGATCGCAGAGCTCAATACCCAATCCTCAATTTAGCCAACTGTTAACTTCGGCGTGATGTAACGTCCGAAGCCTCCTATGCATTTCAATAGCCTTTGGCTCAGGTCCGTGGGTTATTTGCAGCTGATACAACACCCTCTGCGTCTTCAACCGCCGTACAATCCCCGCAGTGTTGTTTCCTTGTTAGGTTTCTTCCTTCTGGGAGTAAGGAAAGAGGCTGATGACAGGAGTGCAGCTCAGTGAGACTGTGGACTGAGTGGGAACAGGCAAGCACTTGGGAAAACGCAGCCCAGGCTGGGAGTCACGCTGGCAGGAGCGAGGCCGGCAGGAGGAGGAAAGTTGTTATCCACCTCCACGTGGCACCAGCAAGGCTGTACCTGCAGCGATGGTGTAGAGGAGACCAGAATTTAACAACCAGCGTTGAATGAGGTGCTGGAGAAAGGCAGAGAAAACTTGATGGAGAAAATGGGACAAGGAGAGAATTCCTGCTCATTTCTAAAGGGTTTTCCTTCCAGCAGCATCATGATAAGGTGATTTAATGACATTTCCCAGATCCTTAAAAAAGTGCATGCATCATAAATGTAGTTGTAGGTGAAGCCCAACGTAAGGATAACAAGCAAGGTGCAGCTGATGTGAACATTTCTTATGTACTTTTTGCCGAGGTGAGTTTCAGATGTGGTTAGCTGGTGTTGCAAGGCCTGTAGCAAGACGTGAGGAGAAGCAATCCTACATTAGTAGCATAGTAGCAAGCAGTGTGAGGAGATCTGCATCGTGTTTGAGGAACAAGATGGGGCAAATGTGTTTCAGTAGGTTTGGCATTTCAAGCACAGCCCCATAAAACACAAAACAAGACAAAACAAAAAACAAGCAAACAAACAACAACAACAACAAAAAAAAACACAAGACAGTTATTGCTTAAGATCATTCAATATCAAGCTGAGAGGCACAACTACTTATAACACTATGGGAAGACCAAATTGCATTTTCTTTTCAAGTCTTTATGCATGCTAAAACCTTACCAGAACAGCTCCCACTCTTAATGTGTTCAGAGAGGGAGAAGTGGGGTTTTACTATTCCCATTTTGCAGGTAAGGAACTAAGACATAGATTCAGTGATTTACCTAAGGTGATGCATGAAGTTGATGGCAGAGCTGGAACTACAACTACCTATATCTTGTTTTGTTTTTGAGGCAGGTTTATATTTACACCAGTTTGGCTTTTGGCCTAAATTACTATTCTCTACCTCTTAGTGTGGCTTATTAGCTAAGCTCAGAGTTAGGCTAGCCACAGCTCAACTGACCTGGAGAACAGTCAGGTGAACTTATGTTCACCTTCAAAAGAGGGTCTGTATTGACATATTGACATTATATTGACATATAATCCCCTGAATCCCTTTTAATACCTCAATACATTTCTCCCACAGACTTCTATCGCAATATATCATAATTCAAGAAATAATACTTTCTTCTTCTTTTTTCCCCTCCCATCCCAAAGAAAGTTTAGGTCCACGATGAAGTTGAAGAGTATTCATAAACCCAAATTTGCATATTATTATATATATAAAAAAGGGTTGGTTGCAGTACTGAGGCTGACAAACAGAGGATTTAGGTGGTAAAGCCGTGACCATGTTCCTGGTGGTTTTACAGAATGAAGAAGTGCTGATGAAGGAACAAGGTCATTGAGAAAATACCACTATCTGGCTGCCTTGATGCTTCGTCTGACCTTACCAACCATTCTTTCTCCCTTCACTGAACAATGAAACTGAAGGTCAGGTCACGCCATTTATTGTGACAGGATCAATTCTTACTGAACAAAGCTAGAGAAGGGTTGGATACCGGAGAGTTATTTTTTACCTATTTCAGAAAAAAAGCTCTTAGAGGTTCCTGTTGCAGCCCAGTGCTACATGCAGAGGTGGACACGGTCTCCCTTAGCTATAAGGCACAGCTGAGGACTTGGCTTTCAATTCTCTGTATCCCAACAAGACTGTGGCA
The DNA here is from genome assembly GCF_965140915.1 of Aythya marila. Classification (NCBI taxonomy): domain Eukaryota; kingdom Metazoa; phylum Chordata; class Aves; order Anseriformes; family Anatidae; genus Aythya; species Aythya marila. The sequence continues at coordinate 52,366,135 of NC_139045.1, read as the reverse complement.
ACAAGCCATGAAGTAACCTCTGCTGCGTTTTGGGAAGCAAGTGGCACAGACAGCAGCCCTGACAAACTTTCTTGTAAAACATCATGCAAATCTTTTATAATAGGTGCAAAGCCCTCTGTTTGACACAAATTGATCCAATGCATGTTCCTGGATGAGGCTGTGAGGGTTTACAAAAAGTTTTTATGTGGGTGCACAGCTGCTCTTTGGGAAAGTGCAGTATTCCAGGGCAACAAAATAGTGCTGTTTAAGCAGGTCTTGCACAACACGTTTTACGAGCATTGCCTCATTTCTATGGCCTGCTATGCCATGGCTGCTTGCAAGGATACCTGCCTCTCAGAAGACTGCTTCAGTCCTTTGCTTAGCCCCTGCCTGGATGTTTGTAGCTCATGGCTGTCCCCACTGAGGTTTGCAACCAGAGGGAGTCCTAGGAGAGCGCCGTGCCCACTGCCTGCAGGGAATAATACACTTGCTGTGAGCAGAGCACTCACAGACAGGCTGAAAAGCATGGGAGGAATGGAGTTTAAAATCTCTTTCATTTAAAAAAAAAAAAAATAATAATCCTGAGATATTCATCCCAGCAGCAGCTAACAATATGCATTTTTATGTATGGATTTATTTATTTATTAATTAAAACTTTTTTTTCCCTATAAGCTTAGGTGGTATATCTGAAAGGTAAACCCACTGTCCTGCTGGGCCCCTGTGAGGTGCAATCACATGGGGACACTCACTCCCCATGCGTGCGGGGTCAAGAAGTGTCATTTTATCACTTTGGCAATAGACTCTATGACATTTGGTGGGGTTATAGTGCAGGGAAATGTCCTCTGCTCAAACACTGAGCAGCTCAGTTCATCTCGTGGGGTGCAACAGGAGCAATTACTTCTAATTTCTGTGTTGCTCAGGCTCTGATCTTACAGAGCACCTCAGCTTTCAGCTACTCCGTGATTTCTGCTGACTTCGCTTGGGCTTAAGCACAGCTGAAGCCGTGTATAGGCTGAGGTGATTTCCTGAGCCAGACACTTGATGGTATTTCCACTGCTGCTTACAGTTGGAGCCGGAGCCCGTCCTGTTAGGAGGGCAAAAATCCATTTGCTTTCGAGTGGCAGCCCCTCACTTGGTATTTTTCACTCTGGATCGGACAGAAAGTGAGCAAACTGCCAATCCTTCTTACAAAACTCTCCAAATTCTGCTACATTGAGTGGGACAGCTTTCTTTCCTTAGGACAATTAAACTTTTCCAAGATTTCATAACCTCACTCATCAGACTCCATTTACAACAGGAAATTACAGCTAAGCTCTATGAAGACTTTCCCTGACTAAATCCAGTGTTTATAAATCATATCCAGGCAGAAAACGTGAATCTCCACAATGTAACCATAGTCTGAAGTGTAAGTGTTCACAAGTTCAACTGCTTCTCAAAATATTTTTTGCTGCAGCAGTAACATGAGTTTGTATAAATAAAGTATACATTTTTAACATATTTGCAGGCTGCAATATAATAGATAAAGCTTGTGTGCATTAGGAGAGAGCAAACCTGTGTGGGCTTTCTGCCTTCCTTCTCAGACAGAAGATTTTTAGGCTTTTCATCAGCAGTGGCCACCAACAGAGCAACTTCCCTCTCTGTATCTTTTTTTTTTTTTTTTCATAAGAATGCTGCTGGAAAGCTTCTTAAGAAATAAGCTCTATAAGGCTCCTTAAGAAACAAAACAATAACAAGTTGGATATGGTTTATCCAGTCCCACACTATTCTTTGTGTTTATGGCAAGACCTCAATATTTCTCCTTCCAGTGCTTCAGCACTCAGGCCAAAGTGTGCTTCTTGTTATAGCCGTGTAATAGCTTCATACAGAGAATATGTGCCAACGGGTGGAGAAAAAACTCTGTGTAGAGAGGAGAGCAGCACTGATGGCAGTGAGGGACAGCACCAGTCACATCGTTTATCTTCAGGTTTTCTTGTACTGTCCAGAAGAAATTGTTGACTGGACCAGTTTCATTATTTCCTCTTAGGTAACAGATTTAATACCATGGCCACACTGTAAAATACACAGCATGCAACATGGATCATTGTAATAAATAATAATAACAACAACAATAATAACAATAATAAAAGACACCTTTCAGACTAAATAAGAATCATAAAACCTAAAGAGAGTCAATAGCTCCTGCATGGCATTTCTCCAAAATGCTTGAGATAGAGCTACTTTTCAGAAGCATATTCACCTGTAAAAATATTTATTTGCAACAAAAAGAAAATCAGTCACTGCATTGAATTTAGGGAAAGTTGATCGTGCTTAAATTAGGCTCTTCAGTTAGATAATTAAGGTTGGGTGCAGTGAGTCTGGACTCTGGTTGAGCTCTTCCTTATGGCTGATTGAAGTGACCCCTCCAGGTATCCCTTTAGTACTCTGGCAGAGTCACTTAATAACACCATCAGCTGTGAATGTGCAGGGTGGAGAGCCTAAACCGGGGGATTTTGACCTGTGGGCTGATGCTTGGGTGTACTGAGGTCAGTGGCCAGCCCCTCATGGCAATGACCTTGACTCTACGTGGAACCAAAACCAGTTAAAGCAGGCGTGACACTCAGAATTCCCATTTAGGACCAGCTTTAGAAAGGAAAATAGCCCCACTGCGCACTGGCAAACTCAGCTTGATTGCAAATGTTAGCACCCAGGAGAATTCTGGCCTATGACCCAGAAAATACATAGGCAAACCATTGTGTGACTGCAGTATTTCTATAGTAAATGTAGCACTGCTGTCAGCAGTCTGCAAAAATGCCCATTTCCAAAGCAAGCGTTCACTGAAGCTTTCAGACTGACTTCTGCTTTAGAAAGGAAAGAGGAGATGCAGGAACTATAGAAAGGGCTTCCAACCCCTGCTTGCTTGTGTATTTATATTCACTCTTGTCTGGAGCAAAATAAATGCTTGTGCATATCTTATTTGCAAGTAAATATTAACAGTGAAATCCACCACAAAGCAAAAGGGTGTGCAGCAGCAGTGCCCTTAAGAATCCATCCCATGTACCTAAGATAACTAACTGGGGGAAACCTCTACAAATACTATGAAACATGCATACACTTTGTAAGCTCTAAAAAGAAAGAAATCACCCATAATGTAACCAAATGCTATGAAACTCATGTAATTTATTGTAAGGACTTGTAGTTGACCTTTCTGCATGGAAAAAGGCTTCCAGACCTACAGCTAGTGCACGCTGACAGTATTCAGCCATGCAACCACCGTCCACAGCACAGACGGACAGGCCTCTCATTTCGTGGTTCATTTACAACTCTGGCTAATCTGAAAAATATTTGCAGTCTGGACAGGTCTTTGTATTTAGAAATGTACAGTGCTCCAACACAGAGAATTTGTACTTGAATCAGTAATGAGTTTCACTGATGTCTCGTGGCCCAGATGCACTCGTTTTAACACAGCTTTAAGTCTGCTCGTCGGGGAAGCCTTCCGGATGAGACACACCAGGCGGACAGAAGCAACCCAGGTCTGCATTCCTTCACAGCAGCCACACAGCGTGATGTATGCTGCAGGATGGCTGGCGGGCAGTCATCTGGGGATTGTTTTCCAGAGCGGCGTCTCTCTTAGGACACCCCACTTTTCCCACCACACATCTAAGGGTGACCACGTTGGCATTGGCAAAACCCACCCTCGACTGTACCTCTGCCCAAGCAAGTTTGTGTAACTTCAAATCCTCAGCTTGGATTGCATTTTTCACTTCCATAAAGATCAGACCACGCTGTAAAGTATGGTGCCAGCTTTAGCTTCCAGAGTCCCATAGCCTGTACCCTCACTCTTGTGGTGTACCATCTTACTCCACCACTGAGCTTATCTCTTTTAAGACTTAAGATTTTTCTGTAAATTCCAAGTAAATGTAAAAAGTAGTTTTCAGTAGTGAAAGATTTCAAACAGTTTCTTCTAAAAATGTCAGTGCATTTTTTTTTTTTTTCCTAAGAGTTGTTTTGCAAGTAGATATTTAGATATTTTCCAGTGTGGAAAATGGAAGTGCACTGTGTTCAGGTAGACGCAAGAAATTCAGCTGCAGAGTGAACTCTTTTTTTTTCTTCTTTTTTTTTTTTTTCTTCCTTTCTTCCTTCCTCTTTTTTTTTTCTTCTTTCTTCCTTTCATTTTTTTTTTCTCCTTTCTTTTCTTTCTTTTCTTTCTTTCTTCTTCTTCTTATTTATTTTTTCTTTTTTGTTTCCTTTTTTTTTTTTTTTTTTTTTTTTTGTTCTTATGTCCTCCAGATTCAGGGTCTGAATGAATCAAGGTTGGGCAAGATGACTTTATAGAAGTAACTGGAGTTAATCTTGTCTTTCATTCGGCTTAAGAACAGTTCATCCAGTTTCTTCAGGGTCACAAAACCAAGTCAGGCTAGCTCACCAGCACCTTGTGCTGAACACCCAGCTCTGCTGCCAGCTTTCATGAGCACACCCTGCAGGGCTGCTTAATCATGATGGCAAAAGGGAGGTGGTTATTTCTGCTTAATGCTCTCACTGTGGCAGACTGTCCTAATGATAGAGGCATAGGCCAGTCAGCCCTTCGGAAGGAGAGGGGGACAAAATACACAACAGACAGCCTTGGGTTAGGCCCTTTCTCTGGCTCGACTTTTTCCCCGATCTACAGTCAAAACATGGATTGAAGCCCCCAGTGTTAAGTTTAACTACTTCACTTTAGTGGAGGACTTGTTAGTGTTAGGTCAGAGGTTGGACTCGATGATCTTGAGGTCTCTTCCAACCTAAACAATTCTGTGATTCCGTGATTCTGTGACTATTTGGTGCTTTGTGGTGAATGGGTCTCCCACTTTCTTCCTGCAGCTGCTCTCTGCATACGAGCAGTAAAATATCTGCTGGAACAGGGACTCGTACCTGACTCTTCCACACCAGTTTCTAACTGCTCATCATGAAGTCACCATCCCTCTTTGGCTTAACATATACCCAGTTTCTTTATCCCAGTGGTAATTCAGAGAGCTGCACAATTCTAAGCACCCTCTATAGTGCATCAATTCGAGCTGATGGTTAAAACTGTAATCTGGCTATTGAAGGTGCACAACGAGGTTGTTGAAGGCAATGAGACCTGAGTTTGCAGGCTGGTGCTGTGTTCCTTCCATAGATGGCACTGTAAGTTACCAAATGGCCCCTTCCCTGCCCATAATTTTTGTGATGCTATCAGCATTGTGCCATCTCAGAGAAGCATGCTGATGGTAAGAAAAAAATCAAAAACATCAGTACATCATGATGTACCTCAATCTCTAGTGTGATTTCTGATCTCAAGAAAATTACAGCATTATACAGAATCCGATCAAAAAGCACCGAACCTCTGTGAATGGCCAGTGGCATGACCCTGGGGTAGAATATAAGAGGAGAATGAACCCATAGTTGTATGCTCTTACGAACTGTACCAGCTTACAAGGAGCTGGAGAGATGCCATGAGGCAGATGTGGTATCTTCGTATTTCATATCCCTTAATGGATTTTTCTTCAGTGGATTTCTTCAATTGCTTTTGCACTCATGTAAACTTGAAACATCCACAGCAAACCAGATGGTCCTGTTGGAAATATAGCTTCTGTTTTGTTTTTCTTTTTCCTTTTTCAGAGGAACATAAATCCGAATGCAATGTAAGAGATTCAAATCAATTAATGTGCAAATGATTATTGTTACGAGCAGGAGCTAACTAAAAACAACCACTTACAAATGACAAGTCATACATGGTTTCCTCCATTATCTTTCCCTTTGCACATAACTTCTGCTTGATAAAGACTTTTCTATCTTAACAGCCCCATGTATAAATGGCACTGTCAGCACCCTCGGTGCACTCCCTGGTAGTTCAGCAAACACTGTTCTCAGTAACACCAGGACCAATACCAGATCACTTAATTCCAGTTGTAAACAGAAAACATTTCCAAAATAAAGTCATTAAGAACACCCTCCAGGACAGGACTTGTTAGTTGATCAAATTTTACATGAGTATCAGCAAATTACCTTGGTTCACAGAGTCAAAACCTTTTGTGAAATGCACACAGACAACCCAAGAGTCTGGCTTTTTCTTGGGGCATTATGTTCACGTTACAGCAAAATGGGCTTTGTAATATTTCAGATAGAAAGATACCTCAACACAACCATCTACCTTGTGCCTGAAAGCAACATAACATGTAGTGACATGTGTCCCAGATCCTACACAGCCTGTGCATGAAGATGTAAACCCCACTCCTTTTCAAAGCACAACAAAAGGTGTATTTCTATATAACACAGCTGTTTCAGCAGTGCCCCAAAATACTGTATGTTCTTTCTTCAACAAGGTCTATCTCTCTAAATATAAATATAAAGGTTCTATAAGTGGTATCAATATTCTTCTTCCAATTCAACTAACTAAACTAAGTGCAAACTAAAGTCGCACAGATAATTTTAAGATAAATTGCCATCAAATACCTTCCTTTCCAACGATATCCCGCTATTATTGACCAGAGCTAGTAACTTGTAGATATCTACAAAAAAAAAAAGTGAATCCCTTTATCTTTAGGAAATTTATAGAAGTATTCTTCAAAAGTAAATACACAGATAGTAAAATGTATACAATAACTGAGCCAGATTTATGAGTACGATTATGGCGAAATAGGCCATGGTTTATGCCTGATAAGAATAGTGCATTTATTCTGGGGAGAGTGAAAGATTTATTATGTGTTTAAGCATTCATTTCCTTATTTTTGTGCATGTTTTCTGTAAAGGACGTGTTAACTATATTATGATCACTTGAGAACTTAAACGGATTTGGAAATTCAGTGCTAAGTTTCGCAATCACTCAACATGTTTTAAACTAAGGATATCTGTTGATGTAAACATCTCTTTCCATACTTCTGAACGGTGTTTCTGCAAGAAGAAATCAGTCATGGGATGGCTTTTGTATTATCACAAGCTTTGAAATGCAGAGTGTTCCAATAAAGTCATTACAATTCATGCACCGAGGGCCAGAAGTTTAAGAGGAAGATAAGAAATGAATCCTGGAAGTTATTATGTGTTCTTCCCACTTTATAGCCTCCTCTTTGGGACTCCGGCATTCCTGTGGAAGCAGACAGGTTTCATAAACCCCATCTTTCTTTCTCTTTTCTGGAGGTTTGACAGTCTTGAGCACTGAAAGATACAAATATAAATGTATATAAATATGACCTTCTAAATGGAAAGTCAATGTGCTCTTGCCAAGCTCATGATGGGGGTGCACCAGAATTAGTAAAAAACAGCAGAGGTCAGCATCCATATTCTCACCTGCCCAAGGGCTGCAGAGTTTTCTTGACATCTTTCATTTCCCCTGCATTGCTCCTGGAGTCCCCAGCACTTTCAAGGCCTCAGAAAGCAAGAGCCCTACAGTTTTTGAGAAGAGCAGCTCTAAGAACTGGCAGGCTTAGCAGAGAATATGTACAGCTCTTACACTTATCCACAGCACAGCACCTCCAGCATGTGCATATGCACACCACAATGGTTTCCAGCTGGGTTCTCCTATGCTGTGAGTGCCTTCTGCTGCTTTCAGCAGTCTGTATTCAGAGCATCTCATGAAATTAACTGCTGCAGAAAGGGAGAGGGAAGACTGTAGCAACCTGGTGATGCTGGGATGTGCCCACAGATTACCATAATGCATGCCTTGAAGAACCATTGTTTCTCTATGAGGAGATGCTCTCTACATCTGACCCTCCATTTTTCTTGCCTCTCCCCTAGGTTTAGATCATGAATATCTGAGCACTGCCAAGCTATCCTGAAGTGCAAAGGCAGCACTGGTTCCTAGGAAGACAGCAAAAAGACAGAGTTTCACATTACAAGAGCTCCCACAGGCAAGAGCCCAGTCACCCTCTGGTGCTGGAAAATCCACTCTGTAGAACCTGTTGCATGCCTTTCCTTACCCACTGGGATGAAGATCCCACAGGTCTTGATTGCCAACAACGTTTAAGAGTCTTTATCCCTGATGGGCTCATGATTTCCCAGTTTCACTGAGGCATGGAAGATGCTGACTAATCTCACGAGGTACTCCCACAGTTGTCTGTCCCTCCTTTTCAACAATCTTTACTACATTCTGTTTGCAATGTGGTCTACAAGGAAAAGGATTTAAGATGAAGCTTGCCTGAAGTGCAGCAGACACAAATCTGGTCTAGTGGAAGGTGTCCCTGCCTGCTGCAGAGGTGGGTGGAATGACAGGATCTTTATGGTCCCTTCCAGCCCAAGCAATTATTTGATTCTATGACATAAACTGGTCTAATTCAGCACTGAAAAGCAATTAAGACAATCATTTTCAGAGAAACACATCATCACAGAAAATGTCTAAAGTTAACAGGAGGCCCTCTGTCCAAGTTTGCCAAATGATGGATGGTGCCAGCATTCCCTGCACTGGCCTTGGAGCTGTGACTTCTGCAAGGTTTTCGTGAAGCTAGAGCTCCAACCTCTTATAGGTCCATTTTCATTTTGATCTTTTGCTGACCTGCTAGCACACTGAGCAAACATGGTGTCACTGGTGTCTTAGGAATGGATTTTTTTAAGGCATGGATAGGACTTAGGTGCTTGATCCCATTAATTAAAAAATGAGATCTGAACATCTAGTGCCTTTAAAGTCTTACAAAAATCCCAAAAATCCCCATCCAGTTGCCTGAGCATGGATCATCAATGCAGTGAGGAGAGAATACATTAATACTATATTTTAAGAAGAAAGATACTCAGTAAATATTGTTCTTTTGGAAAACAATGATTAATGAAAAAAAAGTAGATATACTCCAAAGTGTTGCCTTGGATCAGCTGCAGGTGTGACAGCTCTGCAAGCTCTAGATTGCCTGTCCTTTCCTCAGTTAGAGCAGGAGCTCAGGTGACAGGCAGCCCCATCAGCAGCCAAAAAGAGACAGAGACTCAACAGGTACTGGAAATCAATTCACTGACATGGATTATCAACTCCGAGAAAGTGCCTTCCATTCCCTTTAATGAGCAGTGAAGTTTTCTTGACCTTTGGGCTTCCTTTAAAGGCTCACAGAGGAGCACTGGGGCCTCTAAACTGGGAAAAACTCCAGGCATTTTTGCTGGCCAGACAGAAAGACATAATTAAAAAAGCAATAATAAGAGAAACTTATGAAAATAACTTATAAAGGATTTTTTTTCTATTTTGCTTTTTTTTTTTTTTTTTTTTTTTTTTTTTTTTTTTTTAAGGGGAGAACTCATGAACTGTTTTGGCTTTACAGTCAAGAGCAGTGATTTCTTGGCAACCTCATCAGCCCCACGTTCGTCTGGGTGGGCAGCTCTTGTGTAATAAATCATCCAGTGTTTCAGACAGAGATTCAACACGGTGTAATAGTCTTCTCGTCCCTGACAGTTCGTCAGCATGGACTTAAATAGGAAATATGCCCACATGGTCTGACAGACAGACCTGTGTCACCGCATCCATTCCTACAGCAGGCTGGAGGAGAGCCAGCTTGGCTCCAAAGTCTGCCCCGCGGTACTTGGGCTTGAGTGAACACGTCCTGCTTGTTAAGTCGGGGCCAGCAGAGCAGTAATGTCATTGCTGGGTTGGAGTTGGCTCCTCTCTGACCACGCTCTTGTAGGATAGCACCTTCTACACTCAGGAAAGCTCCCAGGGCTTTCAGGAAAGTCAGGTTTGACCCCCAAGGCAGCAGAAGAAGCAGTTCTCAGGAAGCACTGAAGGGTTATAGGAAGGCCCAACAAGTACTTGTTGTCCTGCCTACATGCTTCACATACATGGGGAAGTATTCAGTTTCCATCAGTATCTCCAGCAAATGAGTTTTTACCTGCTGTCTGTGTGCAAATGGAGAAGTAATATCAATAAGATTTAACAACCTGTTGGTACTCACAGTTTAAGGATGTGTTGCTGTCTGGGGAGATGCCTGCAGCTCCTCCTAACTCCCAGACTTATTCAGTCAGGGTTGTAAATAGTACTCTGTCCTTTGGAACAGGGGATGAGAAAAATAAAGACAACATCAAGAGTCTTTATTTCAAGCTTGGACTGGTGGCTGGCTGTGATGTCCTGACTCTTATGGATATGTATGTGACCATCCATGCCTGAGACGACATGACGAGTGCTGTCTGTCCCAGAAATGGTTCGTGTTGCACCAAAGCACCTCCACAGGCTTTGATGAGTGTCTTGTTCTGCGAGGACTGTCAGACTGGAGGAGATCACCGAGCAAGACGGCCTGCCTTCAGGGAACAAGCTCACCCACAGCCTACACTACCCTGCTTTCTCTTGCTTCCAGTCAAGCACAACCCTTGCTAAATGTCATCCTTTAGAAATTCAACACGCAGGAAAAAAAATATCCTGTGTCATGGAACTAAGTTATAATGCTGCTAAATAAAATAAATTGTTGCCCTGCATGAAGTCACTGTTTTTCTTACTCACTTTTTTTCTTGCCTTTTTTTTTTCTTTCTTTTTTTTTTTTTTTTTTTTTTTCCCCTCTGTTTCTCTTCTTCTTCTCCATTTTCCACTTCTAGCTGCCTGTTTCTTTATTTTGAGTAAATGAATATTTGAATTCACTGTGAATCAGCTAATATCCCAAACAAGTCTGGATACTCCAGGCATAGGTTTCCTCTTTTTATCTGCACCACAGAGAAACCTACTGAGAGAAGAGATGGGAAGATACCATTCTGCAGTTCCTTCTAGATGATGCAGCCTGTTCCAATACTTCACAACCCTTTCAGTAAAGAAATTTCTCCTAATATCCAAGCTAAACTTCTCCCAGTGTAACTCAAAGCCATTCCCTCCTGTCTTATCATTGGTGCCTGGGAGAAGAGACTGATCCTTACCTTGCTATAGCCTGCTTTAGGGTAGATTTGGCCTATTTTTTATTTTTATTTTTTTCTTTCTGCAGGTTATTCGTGAGGTAGCAGTGATTTGCAAGATTGATTATACATTGTTTTGGGGATATAGGAATTTCTCACACCAGAGGAAAGGCAGGGCTTGATGAGAACAATATTACGAAGGAAGGAAGTGCTTGTTTGGGTGAGTGGGAGCATTGAGCACAGCCGTGGATTAAAGGAGAAGCTGAGCCAGGCTCTGTGCAATCAGCAGAGCCATCAGTGTGGGAGCTGGAGGCCTTGAGAAGAGGGAGAACCAAGTGCCAAAGCCAGAGAGGAGGGCTGGGCAGGGAAAAACCCACACCTAAAAGCATATCAGCATTCAGACCAGAGAGATATTGATCAGGGATTTGCGCAGGGAACGGAGAGGATGGAGAAAGCCCAAACAATTATGCTTTGAAAGCGATGTTCGACTTGAATATTTACGGGCGTTTATGGGCACGATCGCTCATTCTGAATGGCCTGCACACTGATTCATGAGGCTCAGAGCTAGCTGAAGAGCATTGTGGCATATCAGACCCCGAATAGCCAACAGCTTTTTAAGTCTGAGCAATTAATTAAATGCAAAGACAGACAAATAGGAAAGTGTTAAATAGTGATCAGCTAGCAGGTAAAAATTGAATGCATTAACTTTCAAAACTCAATCTCAAATTTCCAATTAGAGAAAAAATGCTCTGCAAAAGGCTTTGTGCTGTCTCCTGGGACAAGGTGAGAAGGGACAACGCTGCTTTTCTCCAGGGAAAAAGCAAGCCTGGATGATCCAGCCACCCCTGTACTCCTCAGAATGACTCAGATCCTTGATGCCAAGTCTGACAATATGTTGCTGAGTGAGTGGTAGCAGGGAGAAAGTGACTGTGATAGAAGGCAGCACGGCAGGAATAAACAAACAGGTGCTGACGGCCAAGTGCTGAACACTGCAAATGTCCCCCAGCAGATGCCCCAATTAAATAAAATGTGAAGTCACAGCATCCGCCCGAGTGACTGAGCAATCCGACATGCACTCGTCATCTCAGGATGCTTGATGTTCATGGGAAATAACAACTAAAGCACCCGTGTTACTCTGCTTTTAGCTTGTGTGTTTTAAAACAAATAATGAATAAATAAGTAAATAAATAAACTCCTGAATGTGAACAGTCTTCCTCTGAATCATTTCTCAAAATTGATGTTTTCTCTTGCTTCTGAGAAGATACCTTTACCAGCCTGCCCTCAGAGACTGTCAAACTGTTTTAGAATCTAGTTTTATCAATGAAGAAAATGCTTATTTTTTGGTGAAGATTCCTCCTACTGCTCTCCTCTGCTTTGACAGATGCTGCTGTAAGGGTTCCTCTCGCCTGCAGGCTCAGCCCACCTCTCTGCTCAGCTTTTCATACACAACAGGCTGTGAAAGCACACAGCCTGCCCGTGGTAGTCAGTAGAAAAATCTCCAAATATTCTCCAGCAGGATTAATACCAGTTGAGAAGCAGTCATGCTAAGGATGCTTTATGTCAGGGTTGTCCAACTTCCACAGCCCCACCAGGCATCATTTGTGTCACTCTTTGCAGGTGGGCGAGTCCAGTGGTGGCACTCAGATCATGGGGAGGTGATGCAGAGCTGTGCTGGATGCGACTACCCTTACTTTATACCCTAGAGAATGAAGGCATTCAAAGCAGTATTTTTACAATAAATATCATTCAGCCTCAAGTTCTCCTCGTGACATTCAGTGGTTTGCCAAAGGGACGAGAAAGCAGCAAAATGGGTACAAGTCCTCAAGCAAACAGCCGAGAAGCTATTTAGTTGGGGCAGCCCGCTTACAGCTGAGCTCAGATTTTTCCTAAACCTGGCCAGAGATTATGCAGGATGCTCAGCTGTGCCTGCGATGGGGGAAGCGGCAGGGCTCGGAGTGCCAGTCAGGGCCGACAGATTGCTGAGCAGATCAGGAGGCAGCAAAGCCCCAGGGCCAGCAGGATAGCAGCCTCTCTCCACCAGCCGAGGGGCCTCAGGCATGTTTGTAGCAGCTCACAAAGAAAAGAGCAGCAACCCAGGAGGATTCTCTGCTGCTTCACCCCTTTGCTCATTGTGCAACATGTTTAGGGTAAAAGAGTATTTTTTTTTCAGAGCAGAGGGAGCCTGTATTCCAGGGTGCACGCTGTGGGAGGCACTCCTTGAAGAAGAAGGCTTGGCATCAGGTGCACACAAGCAGAAGGAGCCTAAGAGCTGCTGGCCACAAAGACCAGAGCTGAAGACAGATGAAGACCACTGAAGACCAGAATTGAAGATTCATCGAAGACCTGACCCCTTCCTTCAGGGAGATGTATCGCCACGGCACACACTGCCCATGGCACAGTTTCCCTCATGCAAGCTATTTCTTGGGATAAAATCAGGCCTGCCATGACACAAACCAGGCCTTACTAACCCCCTGCTCCTTTTAAAGATACTACATTTTCCGTTGAAAGTCATAGGACAGCTCCTCTTCCCAGCAGAGCAAACCAACTGGGGAGAAGAACAAACCAGCCGATACAAGTGGAGCCCCCTTTGTACCCCAAACCGTATCTTCATTAACATCTCTGTTTTTCCTTCTGATCATGGCAGCAGAGAGATTCCTGTTAATCAGAGACCCTCATCCTCTGCTTGTAACTTCTCCTCACCCTCTGCATTACACATTTTTCCACATCTGGTGTACACAGTTACTTTACCTGCCCATGGGCACAGTCTCCTTTCGGGCAGGGGGAATGCACCTGCAGTAAGGTACGGAGCTTGGCACAGATGTCTGCTCTTGCAAAGGCTTTTCCCTGTCTGATAAGTGCAGATGCAGATCTGTGATAAGGCGATGAGGGCTGCTGAGATATTAGCCTGAGTTTTACAGGGAAGAAAAACAGAGAAGCTGAACTGAGGCATTTGTTTTAAAACAAGACACTTCTGCAAACAGCTACAAGGGAACTTAACCTATTTTGTTGCTCTTCCAAAGTCCATTTGCTGCCCAATTTTAACAGAGAGGCTTTTAAAAGAGAGGCTGGCTGTATTTCTGGTAATGCTGCTGGTCAAGGCTAGCAAAGTGACATTAGGAAAACCTTCCTGGAGCTCCTAAGGTGCTTGCTTTCATATTTTGCCTCTTGTACCAGTAACCAGCATGGATGCAAAAGGGAAAGAAAAACCTTTGCAAAAATCTGTAACTGGTATTCCAGGGGTTTACAGAAAGCCCTACTGCTTCCCAGGCAGATGGTGGCTTAAAAAATAAATAAATAAATAAATAAAAAGCTGGGCTGATGCTAGCACTGTGTTTCCATGGGAACAGGGAGGTGAGGATGATGCATCGGATTTGACCAGATGAGAAGCAGGTTCAGGATTAGGATTAGGGAAGAAGTGGCCAGATTCCTGCTGCCACTCAGGGCTTCTCTTACACCACTAAACACAGGACAGGGCTCTTCAAAGGACTGCACTAGCTCTGCATCCACCTGTCTTCATGTAAACTTCATCGATTTAAAAAGAAATCAGTGCCTGAATGCGTGTATGAGTGTTGGGGCACATGAGCTTCAGCAACCCTTGCAAAGTGATGGTATAAATGAAAATTGGATGTGCAGCTCTCAATTTAAGACCAGGTACATGGTGGTGATGGTCGTCCTTGCCCCGAACTTGTGCCCTGAGCAGTACGATGGCCACCCCATAACTTGTTCTCCTACTTCCCAGTGAGTCGATGCTGAGATCACCAGACAGCAAAATCATACATTTGATATTGCAGAGTAATAATAATAAAAAAAAGCAGGATAATTATTTTAAATTGTTAGTCTTCCACTGCCCCAGGAAAACAAATCTAATTGATGTCTGATATACATCGGTGGTATTTAAATATTACAAGAATCAGAATATAGTTTGTGTTAGCACAGGCATTTTAAATATACTTATTATTCTCTTGAGATGGTTGAGATTAGATTGCCAAAAATGGCGTTTTCATCTAGTTGGTGTTCTCAGGAAAATCCCTGTGAACCTCACCTGCTGCTTTTCAGGTACCTCGCAGCTTCAAACCATAAATAAGGTTCAAAGTGAAATGTAGACAACCATAAAGGTAAAATGGAATGGAAATGGAGCTGGGTATATGAATTTTGGTGATTTGAGGAGTTCTGATTTGAAGAGCTAGCACATTTGGCTGGTTTCTGACAACAAGCAGGATGCAGAAGTTTTGGATCGAGGCCAATTCACAGCTCCAAGGAGGCAGTGCTGCAGAGTCGGTCCTGCAGCTTGCTTCCCATCAGTTTGCTGAAACCCAGCAAGCCACCAGCTCTGACGAGGCACCCCTCTCAACAAAACCCCGTAGCAATTGGGGTCAGCACTCGCATGCCTGTGTTCCCAGCTTGCAGACACCCCTCTGAGCTGGGACAAGCACCGCTGGCTCACCCTTCACACCCGAACAGCTGAATGCCATAGTTTTTGGGGTTTGGCTCTAAGAAGGCCTTGCCATTTTATCCTTCTAGAAACTTCTCTGCTTAACCTCAGGCTCGGGAGCCCACCTGCCCCAGCCGGGGCTCCTCACCCACCGCAGCCGAGGCGTGCGAGCCTCCGCAGGAGGCGGCGGCTGCGTTTTCTCCCCCTGCACGCAAAACCACCCAACCCCACGCCCCCCCCCCCCCCGGTGCAGCCGGCTCTCAGCACGCCCTGGCAGGGGCTGCAGCCCCCCGGCACGGCTCTGACCCCCCGGCTTTCCTCCCCTCGGGCCCGAAGGCACGGGCGCCGTCGCCCTCCCGGTTTATTTTTAGCTGGCGGCGCGGCGGGGCGGGCGGGGCGGCCGGGGGAGGACCGGGGGAGGACCGGAGGAGGGAGGGAGGACCGGGGGAGGACGGAGGGAGGACGGAGGGAGGACCGAGCCCCGAGCCCCGAGCCTCGGCGGCGACCCGAGTGCGGGCGAGCAGCGCCGCCGGGGGGAGGGAGGGAGCTCGGAGGGAGGAGAAGCGGCGGGGCTGCGGGCACCTCAAAAAATCAGAGCCATCCTCCCGACGGCCATCCACGGCCCCGCTGCGGGGCGGCGAGCCGGGGGCCCGCAGATGGCCAGCCCCGGGCTGGAGCTGGCGGCAGAGGGTCAGCCCCAGCCCGAGCCGGCCTTCGGCGAGGCGCAAAAGTGGATCGAGGTAAGGAGCGGGCGGGATGCGGGTGCTGCTTCCTCCTCCTCCTCCTCCTCCTCCGCCGCCGCCGGCTCAATCCCTTAATCGCATTTCCCCTCCCCGGCCCTAAGCAGGAGCGGGAGGCAGGTGCGGGGAGGCCGCGACCCCCAGCGGGGGGCTTCCTTGGGCTATGGGGGGGGGGGGGCAGGCTGCGGGCCCCCCCCCCGGCACACTGCGGGGACATGGCGCTCCCGCAGCCTCCAGCCCCGCAACCTGCAGCCCCGCAACCTTCAGCCTCCATCCCCGCAGCCTCCATCCCCGCAGCCCCCGCCGGGGGAGGCCGCACAGGTACCGCGGGCGCGCATCGGGGCGGCCGGGGGCGCGCATCGGGGTGCCCCCATCCCCGTGCCCCCCTCGCTCCGGGCCGTGCCCACCCCGCGGGGCCGCCTCGCCGCTCGGCTGCGGTGATAAAACGTGGAAAACAGCCGGCTTGGGGGGCGAAACGAAAGGGTTAAATATTTTGGCGTGGGGTAATAGAGGAGCTGGGAATAGCCCGTGGTCCGGTTGCGGGTCGGGAACACGCGTGAGGGTGGTATCGGCCGAGATGGCAGGGGAATAGCTGCCGGCAGCTGCGGGCTTTGCGTTTAATCTGCAGCTTTCCGTAAGCCGCAGGAGATGCCGGGTTCCTGGCGAGGCTAGGCGAATTCGCCTGGAAATCGCTGCAACTTCAAGATTGCCTAAACCCCGGGTGGACACTGCAGGCGGGTCGGGCACAGGGTCTGGAGTCTGTCGGGATGCAGGGTTCACCCCGACGCCAGCCGAAAAGGTAATGCTGTGTCAGGCTTGGGGGAGTTTGCACCGACACAGTTGGCTGGCTGCTGCAGGACCGGAGGCAGCAAAGCAGTGAGGACCGGGGAGAGATGGGGTTTTGTGCCTGTGGGAGGTGAGTGGGCTGCCTGGGAGAGGAAAAGGGGAGCGCAAATGAACGCTGGTTGTCTTGGGAAGACGAACCCATAGCTGTACATCCCGCTTTGTAGCAGGGGGAGGCACATGACCCTGCCATACATGCGGTACGCGAAATACCTTGTGACCGCGAGTGCTGCTGGCGGCTGACAGAGCCAGGCACTCAACGGCAGAGCAGTCCTCTGTAGGTAACGAGGCTGCCAGCAATTACCCCGGGCATGATAATAATTAAGGGAGTGTAAGCCTTCCTGTCTCAGAGCAGAAACTTCTGGGTCAGGCGGAAACATCCCTCCTGGGCAGTTTGGCCGTGATGGGAGGTCTCACACCCATCCTTGTGTTATCCAGGGCCCCATAGGCAGGGTGCGAGGGCTTGCAATGCCTCATGCACTTGATGCAGGTCCAAAGGACCCACACACATATAAAGGAAGCCGTATATGGTTTCTTGTGCTTCGTCCATTGCTGTCTTTAATCTTCTGGGTGTGCGGAAGGCAGGGTGAGATGTGCGAGGTGGGACTGTTACTCTTGGTACCTTCCTCCTGCTGGGGAGCGTGGCAGGAGCCGGGGGCACTGCTGTGGCCGTGGGGCTGGGGGGAGCGTCTGCCTCTACGGCAGCACCCACAGCGGGTGCTCCTGCTATGGGAAGGGAGGAAGGAGCCGCCTGTGAAGTGAATGTGGTTTAATTTGCCTCAAGAATGATATTTCCTTCTAATCACAGCCCGGTGTAAGCTCTGGGGCATGAGGGTTATTACCTCTTGCAAAAATGTGGTCAGCATTCCCCCGATGGCTTGGACTGAGCAATTAGGCAGAACTTGACATATTAGTCCAAAGTTACTGAAAAGCGGCAGCAGTCTTAACATTCCCAAGATTTTATTTGTTTATTATGGGTATCTACATTCAGTGTGCTAACCCTATTGATCTGGGCAAAAACCAGAAACAGGGTTCATGCTGTGTCCAGCCCCTGAGTCCATCGGCTCCAGTCGGCTCCGTGGTCGTCTCTCACCAGTGTATTTGTTGGCCTAGAGGTGTTAGCAAACATCCAGTTGTGGCTTCTAACTCTGCTCTGGATGTTTAAAGTGAAGTGAAATCTCAAAGGAAAATAAAATAAACAGTAGCTGTTGTAAGCAGGGCTGCTGAACCTGCCTCGTACGGAGAAGACAGACTTAGTGGGGGCGTCAGCAGTGGGAGACAGCTTAAAACCTGCCTTAGACTGTGAAACAGAGCTGCACAAGGAAATGGGGGCAGAAATGGGCAGATCTGAAACTCTGAGCTGGCTGTGCATTTTTATTTCTACAGAGTAAGTTGTGTGGCTGGCGGGCTGGATTCTCATCTGGTTTGAATAGTCGTATGAGCGCTGTCACCATTGTGCAGCGCTGACAGGAATCCGCCCTGTGGTCGGCACTGCATTTCTCCTCTGGCGGGGCTGGGAAGGGCGGCTGTCCTCTTTCACAGATGGAGAGCCAAGGCACAAAGTGGTGAATGTCTAAATCTTCAAGGACTGAGGTACTTCCCTTCCTCCAGGCAGAAGGTCTCAGAGGCCTTTATTTACTCCTGGAGCATCTGATGTTTCACCAGAGCACGTCTCCGGGGTGCCAGGAGTTTTCTTTTCCCTCCGTCAGAGTTACTTCACAGAATAGGGCAGCCCAAGTTGCACTGAAGTTTGGGTGGTTCCTCGTAACAATCCTTTCTCTTTTGTGTCTCCCTGGAGCTCTGAGCCAGAAGCGCCAAGGTGAACACCTGAGCAGGCCAAGGGGCCTGAGCTCTGATTTCAAGTGGTGTTAGACTTGATGTGAGCTGTGCGTTGCCCAAGGTGGCATTTGGGGACTCTGTGGGCTTTCCGCTTTGATCGTGAGACACTTTTGGTAGGAGGTTGGAGTTCAGCCTTAATCACATATTTAATTCTGCATAAATAGCAACCGCACTTCCCTCTGTGTTAGAGTAAACCGGTTCTATTATTTTAATTTAGCTTGGCATGCACTACTTAAGTAAAGAATGCCCTCTTAATGATAAAATGTACCATATAAGTAGCACTCAGAAGACTTAAAATAAAGGCACCTGATGAAAAACCCTGTGAGACAGCTACATTGGTCTGCATTATTAAAGGTGCAGTATCTCATTTCAATTAGTGCATCTCAGTTTCACTGAAAGAATATATCAGCCTTGTAAAGTGTAGTGGCTTACTAAAGCGAAATAACAAATCTAATTTAATCTACTGGCCTGTAATTTTAAAATGTCAAGGTTCCCAGTGTGTGTGCTTAAACTAGAATAACTGATGGCTGAAAGAACATCTGTATAAACAGAGTTATTCTTGCTGCACAGACTCAAGAGCAATACAGTAATAAAGTCGCATTTAATACTGGTGCAACTCCTCAGGGTATTGTTATCTCATCATCGCACCTCCTATCCTTGCCTCATTAATATGCTCCATCCTCATTGTTGAGACTTGGTTCAATTAGGGATGGCTTTTCCATAGACTTGTATTCCTTAGTAAGTTTGCCAGCTGATAAGAAAGCTTCCTTTATAGTTGTATGGTAATAATAAACAAGGCATGTTTTCTGTTCCCCGTAGTCAGCATTTGACTTTGCCATTCCCTCTAGATGTGTATGGGCTAAAATGCAGCAACTTACAAGTCTGTCACTTTTCTCTTATATGTATTCCCCTACAGAGTCCTCTTGTTATGGAGAAATCCCCCAGACAGAAGGGTTTGTTGGTTCTGAATTTTTCTCCTTACCACTGTCAGATTTCTGCATTGAAGGCAGCAGTTTTAATTTGGTAACAGTGGCCATGCTTCTAGAAGTGGGACCCGGTGTGTTATTTACTATTTCTGGATGCATCAGGTTGCACAGCAAAATAGACAGGTCACTTCTACACCACCCTAGCTGTGAAACGATGCAAGGGGTATAAAACCAGCAATTCAGCCAAGTAAACCATGTTATTGTCTTTTTACTGTCTTGAAACAACATTTCTTTAGGGCATCTCTCCCTCTTGTGCTGGAGAAGTTCTAGAGAGCTGAGGCTTATGTCTTCCATTGCAAAAATGGGACTTAAATGGAGATAGAAGTAGTTCATTGACAAGATCTTTTCTGTGTGGGGAAGGGACTGGATCGGATAATCTGCTGGAGGGGTCTGGAACTTAAGTAATTTACAAGCTGGTTTATATGGCCTTGGAAATGTGGTATGATGCTGACTATAGTGCCCCGACTTTGAGGAACATCAGAGATAAAGCTCTTTTTATTGAAAGTATTGGTTAAGAGCATTGATTGGCTATGCCTATGAGTAACCTACATCCTGCAAGAGGTTTCAGGTTGCTACTGCAGTAGTGTTTCCCAAGTATGCATAGACATCTAGTCTACCTTTGCTTTCAAGCAAACTTTAAGGTGCTTGAACAGGGACTCTAGTCCTAGAATGGTGGTTCCTCTAGCCAACTGGGACCTTCAGCTGCCACTGCAGTCTCACAGTTACTTGGACAGAAATCCAACAGACACTTTTCAACAGAGAGATTCTCAGTTACCTCAGTGGGCTTTCAATAAGGGCCTCATGCTTTGGAAGGGAGTTTTGGCTGATGGGTTTGACAGTGCCCTAACTTTCCAGCTGATCTGTCTGTACTAATCTCAAGTCTCTCATCTTGGTGGGAGAGATGAGGGTGTTCCTCAGACTAGAAGGAATCTATGCAAATAGCTGCCTGATTTGTGGACAACTAAAGTTAGGCTAGATGAATATTTCCCACAACGTGGGAGCTATAAAGAGTCAAAAGGTGGCTGACTTCTGGTCCAAGATGGATGTGAATTCAGAATAATTTTACTGTGGTTATTGTGACTGGACTTGGAGAGGAATTCTTCTCTTCTTTCTCTACATCTCCAGGGCAGCATTTAGTGGCTGCAGATGGGGTTGATGTGATGCTCTTCGTTCTGGCTGAATTAGTCATTCAGTGGAATGAAAAATAGATTGTTCTAAAGGGGTGGAAGAACCTGCCCAAACTCTCTGACCTGACAGACTATCATCTTATAGAAATGTTTTCTTCTCCCAGTTGCCTGGCAGCTGACCTTGTGTCCTGTGTACATGGACCCAATTCCCTTGTCATGAGATCCATTTAAGCCACGTTACAAGTAGCTCTTAGCACAAGAGTGGGAGTAGTGGGAACAACAATGCTATTGATAAAGGGATAATGTCAAGGAAATGCAGGATTGAGTTGTTAATTGTCTTAAAACTGAATTAATTTCTCCTTTCATTGCTAAAATTTTAAAATAGGTAAAAGATCTGCCCTTAAGACCAAAGTCTGGAATGTCATTATGTGGTTGGTGGTAAAGACCTGTTGAACACAGCTATTAAACCTCATTACATTTGTTCTGCTAGTGTGAACTACATCTAAAAAAAAATAATAAAATAAAATAAAATAAAATAAAATAAAATAAAATAAAATAAAATAAAATAAAATAAAGGAAAGTGTTTATCGTCTCGAAAGGAAGGTGGAATCTTTCCAAGTATGGAGAATTAACTAGATGAGCAATGTGGTAGACTCGTTTTCTAGCCTCTAAAATGTGTTGGCCAATCTAGGTAGTGTTACTTTGCCACAGGTTATAAAAACGATATTATCTTTCATTTGGAAAAGCTACCAGTCTAGGAGCTCTTCATCCACAGATGGTCACTTTCATGTATTGATTCTCTGTAAGTATCCCAACAAGACCAGTTGTGGAAGAATGCCACAAAGAAAGCAAGATTTATGGGAGTGAAAGTGCCATTTGAAAGGGCAGTTGATACAGCTGCATAGGGGGAAGGTGCGAGCATTTTGGCATGCAGGCTCTGAAGATCTAACTTTCCATCCCTCCAACATGTCATTTAAGAAAGAAACTACTGTGTTCCCTTGCCTCACTTGGTCTCTTCGGTTGCGATGATTACAACAGTGCTACTATGGTACCAGTAACATAGCATCAAAATTAATAGCTGAAACTTCTTGCAGCTATGCTAAGAACAGTATCAGGTGAAAGGGCTGCATATGTCCTAGGGACAGACTTGTAAGAATGTGATGAACTAGAACACACCCCAGCTGAAACTGGAAAAAAACCCTGCCCATTACTGCCTCTTATTTATTAAACAGAAATGTACTTGCTGTACCTGGGACAGGCTGACCATCCCCTTGCTGCAGCACAGGGTGGGGAGTGACTGCCTGGGGGGCAGCTCTGCTGGAGAGGGCCGGGGGGGACCAGCTGACAAGGCAGCAGTGTCCTGGCAGCAGGAAAGGTCAGCTCGTCATGGATTTTCTGGAGCCAGTGAGTTGATGGAGGTGGTTGTTTGCTTCTGCTTGGTGCTTGCTGGGCCATACCTGCAATACTGTGTGTGGTTTTGGGTCCCACAGTACAGGAAGGACATTGATAAGCATTGATAAGGAGTGAGCTCAGCAGAGAGCCCCCAGGCTGTCTGGGGCTGGAGCACGTGTCCTGGGAGATGGGCTGGAGAAGAGGTGGATTTGTGGGGACCTGGCAGCACCCCCTGTATGTATGGGCAGGTTACTGGGGGGACAGAGCCATGGCCTTCACAGGGGCCTGGGCCAGGAGCGTGTGATACTTGTCATAAACTAAAACGGGGAGGTTCTGACTTGGCGTGAAGAAAAGCTTCTTCATCACAGGGGCAGTTGAGCATTGGTGCAGGCTGCTCAGAGAGGCTGGGAAACCACCATCCTTGGTGGGTTCGTGCCCAAATGAACAAAGCTCACAAGAACCTGGACTGGCCTAGAGCTGCCCTTGCTTGAGCAGGATGTCAAACTAGGGGCCCCCCTAAGGTCCCTACCAGCCTGAATTATTCTGTGAATCTGTGGTTTCTTGAAAGTGGGTGGGTGAATATCCCTTAATTTTACTTTTGATCCTACTTTACTGGTTGTTTATATTAATGTCACGTTTAAGCACCAATTCGCATGAACAAGATCCTTCTCCACACAAAGGCAAAGCTCCTTCGGCTTTCAACAGGCACTTCCAGGGTACACTACTGAGTTTCCCTTTTCCCTTGTGGAAACTCCTCAAGGCAGCATAAAATGTGTTTGTCTTCCAATCCAACTATTTCTACTAAGCCTATTTTTTCATTTTGGAAAACTGAAAACATGATTGATTGCCTTTGGTTGGTAAGATTTATTTAATTCATTTTACACTGCTCTTATTGCCCAATAAGGAATTTAAATTATTCCCCTTGCTTTTCAGGTCTTGAGATGATGTGCAAGTTTAGTTATTGAGAATTAAATTCTTAAGTGGTTCTTTGTTCTTGGTATTAGTTGGTTAGAATGATCCTCTACCTTCGTAGTCAATCTGCTCAGTTCTAGTATAACTCACTCAAAACTGTTAACTAGTTTCTTTTGATTATGTGTGTATATACAATGACTGCTGCTAGTAATCCTTGTCACAGAATGGCTCGCTTAATGATGGAGTTATTAATAGAGCTTGCTCCTGATGTTAAAGTTGATTTAAAATAGTCTAGGGACTTCTTGGTCAGTGGGGAAAGCAGAGAACTCTCTTCATCTGGCTGTTTGAAGAGAAGCCTTGTTTCGCTAGGTTCTGCTCTTTGGAGATCTCATGCTTCGTGTCAAAGATGGTTCGATTTTGAAATCAACTTTGACAAGCTAAGATTTTGAAAAATAATATTGCCATGGCTTTTTGGCTCTAGCATTGTTGTCAATGATTCATGGAGCACTTCACAGGCTAAGGAGCAGCATGGTGGAGGGAGAGAAAGCAATTCCTTAATTCAGCTTTCTACAGCTGAATGCGTAATGTAAAAGGGAAATGATCTCCATTAATCTTTCCTTCACAGACGTTTCTCCATGATCCTGGTTCATGCTGGAAACAGGACTGGGATTCTTCCATTATGCGATCCATAGCGAGTTTCAGGAACAGCACAAAAGGAAAAATTCTCTGTGATGTCTCTTCCAGCCTCCAAGATCGCCCCCACTTCATCCCACCCCTGTTGTTGTTTACAAGCTATACGGAAAGTGGCTGTATATACTCAGTGTGCTGAGAAAACAGGAAAAAAAAAAAAAAAGAGTCCTCGTCCTGAGACTAAATATCTTCCAGTTGTTTTCCTTCCTGTAGACATTGGTAGATGTTTAGTTCAGTATTACAATCATGAGCACTAAAGTCTCTGGATGGATTAAAGGAACATTTAAAAAATAAATTCGGCACATTACATGTGCCTAATTATATTCAACTATATTCTTACAAGTCAATTCTTACATTCAAGTTTTTCTCCCCAGCAGTGAGGGGCTGAAATCTGTAAAAGGTAATACACCTGCCATTTCCAGGGGTGGCAGAGTTGAAGGAAAAAAGCCCCAAACAACCTTTCCATTTGTATTTCAACAACAGGCCACAGACCAGCACAAATAATTGTAACCTTTACTCTGACTTGAGAAGCAGCCGTTCTTTTGCGTAAGAGGAGGCTGATGCCCATAAATAACTGATTTCAAGTGGGAGCAGAATGTTTGTGTGGCTACAGAGGACACTGGACTGAGATTAAAATCTCTTCTCGGTGCTTTGCGAGCAGTGTTTTCTGTGAACTCACAGGGCTACATTATGTCCTTGTAGTCCCAGCAGGTTGTGGTTCTGGCACAAGGGTTGCTACAACATCCTAAAACAAATACAATAGGTATGGATTTGGGGGTTATATTTTATTTTTCTTTCCCTTTTTCTCTTTCTCTCTTTTTTTCTTTTTCTCTTTCTCTCCTTCTCTCTCTCTTTTATTAAAAAAAAAAAAAAAAAGCAAATATATAAATATTTTTTGTTTATTGTTTTCCTGACTCTGATGAGTTGGTTTTTAAAGTTGTGGTTTGGAAAAAAAGGAAGTCCTTATTTGGGAGCATGCATGTGCAGTGTGTGTCTTCTGTCAGTGTTTGGATCAATTAAAGATAGCCAAGAAAATAAACTGCTTTCCAGAAAAATGGAACTAATGAGAAAAAGGAAATTTCAGAATCAGTGAGTCATAAAGGTGACTCTCTCCTGAGTTGAAAGAAATGGTACAAAAGCATAGCCTAACATCCTACCTCTCCCAAAACCAATTCTTATTTTGACAAGGGGGCCTTCGGTTTTGGAAAAACATGAAAAAAAGTCATAAATCAACAAAGTTCAAGCGACTCAAATTATCTTTTATTAGAAACAGCTTGCCTTTTCTAAAGAGAAGCAAAAATACCCTCCAAACATTTTAATTACGACCATGCAGATCTTCGATCTTGCCGGGGCCTGATTTTCTCCTTCTCTCAGCTCAGTGCTGCCCTGCCCATGTTGCTGCTCTGCCAAGTGTGCTGGACTGATGGCCGCTTGTGTGGAGAGCGAGGACGTTGCCTGCTGGAGGTACAGGGTGCAGGGAATGCCACGCTGCTCCCCTGGAACAGCCCAGGCACACGGCCCCTTCTGAAAACGGAGGTGGCGGCTGTTGCATCGTGGTTCCTGGCATCCAGCGCGCCTTGGATTGGCACAGCACAGCTGCGGGGTCAGAAATTCCCTGCGAGAAGGCGAGTGTAAAGGGAGACGGATGTTAAAAATAAAGCTGGTGAGGCTTCGCCTCCCTCGCTTATCTTTCAATGATTATTTCTCCCGGGGAGAAGTGAGCAGTCAGATTTGAAGAGGCTCACTTGGTATGGGTGCTCTCTCAAGATGAGCATCGAATGGAATTTATTCCAGCTGCCTTTAGGAGGGATGTGCTGCACTTGGTGCTAGAGGCACCTCAGAGTATCCCAAACAAAAAGATTTTTCATTTAAAAATGTACCTCAGTAATAAATGCTTTGGTACTTCACTCCTTTCCATCATATTGCTTCTCATGAGTAACTTCAGGGGAGAAAGAAAGCAAAACTGTTGTGGGCAGCTGTGTAGGGTAGGGTGTAACTTGATGAAAATGCACAGAGTTAGCTCTCAGATGACATTCCAGTCACATTTAGTAGAAAACTTGTCTACCAGTGCTGTGGGATTTTAAACATTAGTTTCCATTCATTGTAGTTTGCTAGTGTCTCTGAAGTAGTAATGCTGTGTAATAGTTTTAATTCTTTATTTTGCATTTTTGGATTTCAACCAAGGCTCCTGATTGCATGTTCTGGTTTTGGGCAGGTCTGGTATTGTGGTTCCCTCACCCCCCCTTCCATGTTTGTTGGTTTTTCAGTGCTGTACTTGATCCTACAATGCCATACTGGCTTTTCTTTTTATTTTAGAGCTGTGTGGAGAAAACTTGCTTTTCAGCTTCCCACATGAAGGGCCTTGAAATCAATAGATCAAAGCCAGAGCAGACTACTTGGAAGCGGCACAGTCTCAAACTGTGCTGAAAGCTTTTGTTTTCTGCCTTTTTCCTGTCCCTTGGTATCTCCCGAGAGAAGGGAGGACACAAGGGGGATGGATGTCTGTGCAGAGGAAGGGGAGTACCCCATCGCTGTGTGCCATGGGCACAGGGCTGCATGCAGCACACCAAGAGGAGCTGACTTCCAGAATTAGCAGTGGGGGCAGCCTTTGTGCAGGGTGGGGAGCTCTTATATGAAACATCAACGTGCCACATTCCCGTGGCTTGAGCTGGGCTCCAGTGCTACTAGGGAATAGGTGGTGGTGGGAAAGGGGCTGGTGGGGAATGGGGTGCTGGTGCTATCTATGGGCAGTGAGCATTTCCAGTACATGCTTAGGGCAGGGGGCTTCAAACAGAAGTGAAGCTTCAGGGTGGGAAATGGGTAGATGTCAGTACTTGCTGAGAAAGGACCCGAGCTCTAAGGAACTACTCAATGAAGAGAATGAAAAGTTTGAGGTTTTCTTTAAAGATCGTGAGGGATGAGGCGTATATCTGAAACACCAGATGGAGTGGAGTGAATGAGCAAAACAAGCTTCTATTTTTGCATTTGGTGGGGAGGAGGGGGCCCTCAGATTTAGCTACAACTGCATACAAGGCGTAAGTGGTTGGTACAGCAAACATGACAGTGATTGTAAAGCTGAGGTGCCTGGCAGAAACATGTTGGTACTCAGTGTTTACTTTGATTATGAAGAAAATCTTTCTTCAACGAAAAGTGTGTTAGAAGAATTACTCTTCTACAATGTAGAAAGCTTTTGGTAAGGGGAGGTCACTTCAGCTGTGTATACTCATGCCCCTTCTTTTCTGTGAGTGCATCGTAACAGTTTTCCTTAGGATGCAGCCTGACAATTTCCCCACATGCATCTGCATTTGTGGATCTGAAAATTTCTTGTAAAAAAACACACTCAAAGCAGTGTTTGTTGGCCTGTGCAAATGTCCTGCTCCTCAGCACTGTGATTTCTTCCTACCAGAAGTCTGATGAGGCTCAGGGAAAGAGTATATTTGAGAATTTCTGGAGTGGGGTAAGTATAGCTTTCACTCCCAGTGCAGTGGCAGAGTATTTGGACTAGCGCAACTGAGAGAATTAAGACTTTGCTCTTGCTAATAAAGCAGAACGCCTCCTCCTTGCTCATCAAAGCCCATCGGACTTCAGATCTGACTTTCGGGTGGCTAGGGTGCTCTGGGCCATTCTGCTTGCTGTTTGCGTGGGCAAGGTTGGGGGATTTTGTTTTCCATAAACGACTGCCAAGTAATCCATCAGTTAATACGGAGCAGATGAGGTGGCAAAAGGTGCTCACTTGATGCATCTTTGTCACGTGGATGCTGCCAGCTGTCTGCATGCTTTGTGCCCTAAGTGTTTTAGGTGGCTTAGGTGGGGAAAATGACTATTACAAGCTCACTCAAATAACTTCTGTGTAATTCATCATCTGTCCTCCCTGTGTCTTCTGGTGCATATAGCTTCAAGGCTTTTCTTCTTCTTCCTGGGTTTCTGCTTGGGCCCTTCTTTTTTGTGTTACTGGAAGGACTGATAAAGCTGCACTGCCACTTGAAGCACTATCACAGCAACCAGAGTATGTTTTTTAGGTAAGACTTTTGGTATCTCTTATTTCCCATACTGTCTGTTGGCTCGTAACCGAGTGGGTAAGGTCTTGGCTCAGAGCAGCTGCTATGCCTTGAGTGTCCGATGAATGCATTTGAAATTATCTCTGTCCTCTTTCACCATTTGGACAACACCAGTCCAAATCTGATGCAGAGAAAAAAAAAAAAAGAAGAAATGTAGTTGAGTAAAGGGAAGAGATGGGGAGGAGTGGAATTTGGATAAAGAGCATGAAGAGAAGGCAACCTGTAACAGATGGGCCCTTCAGAGAATATAAGCTAGATCAGGCATTTGCAATCCAGTGTAAATATATATATTGTCCATACACACACTTTGGGGAGCCCTGGCTGGACTCAGAACTGCAGGCGTGCTGCAGGGGAGGTGCAGGTTGTTCTACAGGAAGTATGAGCTAGCAATCCTGCTTTCGGTAAGGTGCTCACTGAGTCTAACATAGCTTCTCTGGTACGTAGTTTCTGTGAAGTTGTTTCTTTTCTTAACAGTTCTTCTGTGCCAGCACGTAGTATCCCTTTCCACTTCACTGGAAAGTGAGAAGCATTGAGCACAGATATGTACTGACTTGCCACATCTTCTTTTTGAAAGAGACTTGGACAACTCTCAAATTTGTTCCAGAGTTACGCTGCTGCTTCTGAAGAGAACAGTTGCTTGTTTCCTCTGTTGGTTCTGCTTTCTTCCCTCACACTCCCATTTTTAAGGTAGAAGGTAGTGGTGGCAGGTGTTGGTTAAATGGTGGTGTTAGTTCCTGCTCTTTGTTTGGAGGCTGTGCTGAATGTGTTGCTTTCTGACCCTAAGCAGTTGTTTGTCTATTCAGCTTGAGCAGCATAGCATCCTGACAGCTGTTTTGCTGACATTATTCCCAGTTAGTAATTCACTTGGATTAAGGGCTTTCTGCTGCCAGAACTCTACCGGGAGCGTGCTGTCACTTGGCAGACCCATTAAACCAGTAATTCTGGGCTGCTTAAAAAATTTAACTTGTCCTGCATCCTTCGTATTTGGAGTTCTAGTTTCTTTGCCCTGTGGGCAAAGGGTAAAGGCTTACCATCAATACTCTCTTTTTTTTCCACCTTTTCCCTTCCCCGCAATATTTTGAAGCCAAAACCTTAAAAGCCAGACCTTGTTCAGCTTTGCTTGTTCTCGGGGCATGCAGATACTGCATGTATGCTTGGGGCTCTGTATACAGCCCTTCCCCAAACACTTGGTGAAGTCTATAAGCAACAAGGTCTCCCTCAGTTTGTTTGTGGTGCTCACTCCCTGGAGATGATTGCTGTAGTTTCCCAATTTAGGCACGTAGGTAGCACAGTCCTGGGAATAAAGTTATTGTAATGGTGGCACCGGTGCCTTCTCTCTCATGGTGCTGATGCTGCAGGTCATGTCTCCCCAGCCTTCTCTCAAGGGTTTTTGGGACCCTTGGTATTCGAACAGTCATTCTTCTCGCTTTTCTGCTGCTTAGCAGTCACCTGGAGGCTACTTGTATGCCGTGGTTTGGGAGCTCCAGTTTTGAGCTCCTCCTGTGATTAAAATCAAGAATTGGTAGTTTAGTTGGACCTGGCACAGGTCCAGGCTGCATCAAGAGGCTTTGTTTCCTTATGCTTGTTGTTTTGCTGCCGATAAGCAGGTAAAAAGAAGAACTCGGTGCTCCCCCAACATCTGCTTCTTTTCTAATGCATTTCTCACCGGCTTTGGATCTCTTGCATGATGAAGAGAATGCTAAGAAGACGTATCGGTCTCTGATGATCTGCGTCTGACTTCAGCTCTAGTGACACCTATTCACACATTGTGTCTATAATATCCTGTGCAATTCTAGAAAGGATTGTGATAACGCCTTTAATTTTTATCATACGAATATGCTTTCCCTGGGCTCATCAATTTGTCCTGATTTATCTGCTGCCTGAGTGCACAGGATGAATTTCATGTGCTTCTGGTGAGCAATTCTCTCATGGGCTAAACCATAGGTGTGAAAGGAGAAAAACAAAGGTGGTTTTCATTAAGAGAAAGAACAACACTATGAATAGAAGGGCAAAAGAACTAATGGCTCTTTCAACAGGAGATAAGTTTCTAATACTCTGTTCAGCTGATGTATGTTGTATTTTTAGACTTGAGTGACTTTGGTTTAAGACACTGCTAATATAAAATATCAGCACATGTTATATTTGGAAAATATGTGGAAAAGAAGGTGTGTGTTCATGAATATGATCTGACACAACAGAATTCATTCTCTAGAAGGAAAGAATAATGTTAAATCCTATTTAAAACAATAATTCCTGCTACCATGTCTGTAATAGAAGGTACATCTTCTTGAAACTGAAGACTATAGAAACAAAACTGACTTGCTTACTTGGATTTCATGAGCAGAAACATTTACTAGGTAAGTTCAGAGAAATGGATGGAACATGGCTTTCTGGGCCTTTTATCTTTTGCAATTAAAGTTAAAAACCACCAGCATTGCCCCACAAACCCCAAAGTAGTCTGCAACACCCTATTTTTATACATTTAAATGGGAGGTGTCCCTTATAACAACCATTCATTTTCTCTTGCTATCCAAATATTTCTAGCCTTGGGATGCTTGGCTAGATCGTTCGGAAGATGCACATCCCCTTAGGGGTGCTGGCCAGGCCAGGCCATGCATCCAGGCTGAGGATGCATCTCCTCCTGCCATGAGAGCTATTTTCTGGGACTGCCAGGGAGGGTGGGTGAGCTGCAGCTGGCAGGTGCTGTCCAGGTCGATCCTGCTTCTGGAGCAAGCAATAATGCAGGCAGGGACTGGGTGCAGGGGTAGGTAGGTGTTGGCACTTCTTGCACTGGGTTTGTGCTTATTTGGGAAGAATTTTTTCTGGTTACCTTTATAAAGTTACTTTTTGAATTTTTATTTTTCCTTTGAAGAGGTGACTCCTCAGAAGGCTGGTAAATATTTTCAGGGAATTCTTCAGAAGGGGCAGCCAAAAGGTGCAGAGAAAGTGGCTGCTGAAGACCAGCACCTCCCTCTCCCCTTCCCCTCCTCAGGACATCACAGAGACCAGTAAGGTCGCCTCTCAGCCCCCTGGTGCAACACCCAGGATTTACCTTTGTTGGGTTTGTGTGCTGAAGCCTACAGAGATTCCCAGCACCACCTGGAGTTTGACAGCCTTGGCAGTGCTCCAGGCTGGAGAATGAGATTCCAGCTGAAGATGACTTCTTTAATTATTCAGTCCTTGATGGAGTGATTTCACAAGTGTGTGTCGTGAAAGACCATGTTTTGTGCGTTTCCATTGTTGGTAATGGGGTCTCATGTCCCTGTTTAGTCCAGACACTCACTAGTTTTGTCCTCTACCCCACAGATACTGTTTTTTTGTAAATTGCGAGAGTGACTCCTGGTTTCTTGGTGGTGGTGGTTTGTTATGGTAAGGTTACACCCTTAAACTTGTACAGGAGATGTCTGCTTTAGAATTTTGACATGTTTTTTAAGAGTAACTTGGCCTTGCCCAGTTTGTTGTCTTTTGTTGAGGCTTTAAGTTAAATAACAGAAACAAATTCTATAACACAAAACATAAACAACCAACTGTTTGGCACAGGAAAATAAATGACTTGCATTTCTTAGGTATATTGATTTTATTATTATTTTTTTTAATCTATTACAGTGACCTCTATTACCGTACAGATCAGTTGGTTTAATAAAGAGTTGAAGAAGTTTCAGTGAATTTGTCTTAGAATACATAGCTTTCTACACCAACAGAGCTTTCATGGGTACAGTACCAGAAAATCCAGCTTGATGCCCTCATGAACAGCGGAGCATTTAAGAAAACGAGTGAATACCAATGCCAATGATGGTTTCCTTGGACTTACTTTTTTTTTTTTTTTCCCCTGTTATTTTTCATTTGAGTGTACACTTTGACTGTTCAGCCTTTTGGCAGTTTATCTCCTGTCCTGTATTTGCAGCTTTTGTGAGACTAAATTGCACATAGAAACATAAAAAACAGAAAATTACCAAGATTACAGCGTGCTGTATTCCTGCTGGGGAAATAGGTGGGATTTTTTCACTCATGCAATACCCAGCATCTTACAACCTGCATTCACTGAAGACTGCTAAACACCAGTGAAGTAAGAGCTATTTGAATAATTACATGTGTAAGTTTCTGTCTTCAGTCTTGGAGAACGTGATGAAATTTGCAGGGTCAAGCCTGCTAAAAGAATAGAATAGTGTTGTCTCTGCAAGCTATTCTCTGCAATTCTCCTTCGTGGACATGCATATTAAATACATGGTCACTGCTGTGTTTCTTCTGAGTATCTCTTTAGTGCACAGAATGAATAGTGCAGCTCTTAATGAGCAGCTATTCAGTGTTTCACTTTCTCCTCACTGTTCAACATGCAGTCCTATGCCATGTTTACTATGTGCTATTCAAACCCAATCCCAAGGACAGAATCACTGGCTTTCTCAGCCTCTCGTGGTGCTCATCACTACAGCATCTTTGCAAAAAAGTTCTTTGCAATCATGAATCTAATTTCATGTCATTGCTGCAAGTACTGGGACTGTGGTTCAGGGAAAATAGACTCAAGACTGTATGCTAATTTGAGACTCCAGACCCTGCATTCTTTGCAGTGTACTTAGCATTCAGTAGCATTATAGAGGCGCAGCTATAGCTCTCTTCCATGCGCGGGGATGCCAGGCACTCACGGTAAATGAGCAACGTGTGACTAGCAATCAGCTATCAAAACCTCAGTATAAAGGACTTGGTTAGAAACACAACTGAGCGCTGTGGCACAAGCCAGGGCAGTAGTCAAATCTCAGAGCAAGAAATGTAATTACCTGAAATATAAAATCATCTCTCCAGCTCCCTGCTATTCCTTCCTATTTGTGCTACCTACATACGCATTATACAAGCAAGGAAATGTCATTTTCCTTGCTTGAACTGTTTCTCTCTGAGGCTTTCAATCTGTCTCCTGTGATGTGACACTAAGTGACCTAATGAATTTTTCTTGCTTTAGTATCAGCTCTTTGCTCTTGGATGCTCTCAGGCAGTTTCCTTGTCTCCTGTTTTCTTAGTGCCATTGTTCCCATACCTCACCGGACTGTGTTCTTTAAAGCTGGCCCTGGCCTAAATGATAGAGCAGTGTGGGTGCTGTGGGGTCAGGAGATTTGTGTGCCACCCTTACAGGTTCTAATGGGAAGGAAGCAGAGCTGAAATGCCCTTAGTTAGATAGTTAGATTTTTAATTTATTTATTTTTTAATTCCACCAAGATGGAATCCTAGTGATTAATTTCCCTTACTCATAAATTATAAGCTGCTATATTTGTACTCTTTTGATGAACATAGTAGACCTTCTTTCTTCACCTTCCTGGATAAAACCCATCAAAGACATTGTTCAGCATGAATTTTCTGACTTACTGTAGACAATTCAACTGGAATAAATCATTCGTCGTGTTTATGATCTCTTTCCGGAAATAAGAAGTCATGATGAATTAGGAGTCCATACATTAGGAATTTTGAAATGACCATTATTAATAGAGAGGTCTGGGACAGACTAGTCAGTAACATCTGTGCTGTTGTGTGGAATTGTGTATTCCTTGGTATGCAGGTTGTCTGAAATCTTTGGCTGAAATTCAGAATGTGGAGGTTAATAGATCAAAACTTCTCTGCCGTAAAGGCCGTAGAAGTTTACTCTGTCTATTTGTCGTGGTAGTGGATCTGCTTGATATCAGCTGGCTATTCTAAATCTGCTTTATCTCAATAACATCTTCACTAACTTCTGTAGTTAAGAATGGAAAGTCAAACTGAAATATTTCATTTGATACCCAGTATTCTCAGGGTTGTGCTTTTTTTCCTTTGAAATCCAAAATGTCTTGTGGCAGATTTGAAGTAGGGATCTATTTTTAGTTTAAAAATCTACAAATTTCACTTACCTTTTTTGAACCAACTACTAGGTGTAAAAACTGCATAAGGCTGTTAGGTACATTGAACCAGAACAGATACATGTCTTTTTTTGTAGTGGTGGAAGAAGAAATTTAAGGAATTCTCCTTAATACAGGATTCATAATAAGTTTGACTAGCAACCACGGTAAACTTCATCCTGGTAATCAACGAATCAGCTTAGTATTATGAAAGGAGTATGAGTTAGAGTCCAAGTGGCATGTCTGGTATGACCCACAATAGGTTAACAGCAGTGGGCATTCAACAAAATAAAGGATTCCTAAAAGTATATTGTGTGGAACTGGGTTCAATCTAGATCAGTATACTTGTCTTGACATACAACCTTTTGGTTACAAAATACATTGAGTATTATTGATGCAATCTGTTGATAAACTCAAGTCCTGCCGGCCGGTGATTCTGTTCCATCATGACACTGGGATGTCTAAAGAGAAGGAGTGCACTAAGGGTGTATGTGTATCCACACCCATACACCAACCATAGATTTAAAATTATGTTACCTTTCACTGCAGCTAATTTTTGGAATGCTCTGGGGAGAGCAAAGTGGTAGTGTCCAATTCAGGTCAAAGGTATATTTCTTAAAGAATCAGTCTTGCCTTGGTTACTCTTCAGGTTCTACAACATTTTGGCTATGTAGAAAGTACGTGGTGACCCTCTAAAAGTTATGATAAAAGCTTGCTTTTCTATCTGCTTTTGTACTGTGACTGTAACATGAGCTTATCTCAAATGAAAGCTTCAGGGAATTGGGAAAGCTATATATTTAAGTTAAGTTTTAGGATTCCATTGTAAGACCATTTTTGTAAGATGTGTTGATTAGAAAGGAAATCTTACCTGTCTGGCTTTGAAGCATAAAGGTCTACATCATACTAGTATCTTCTGGTGTGTTGGCATGAAATCACCTCACAGAACAATAGCTGCACTATGACAGTGGGCAGAAGTAGAGGATAGGATCCCAAATGGGGGCATAAGTAAGCAGAATAAAAGTTTTGGCTGGAACCCTGGGAAAATGCTTGCAGCTAGTGTCTCTTGTGGAAATGAGGAGAAACTTGAGATTTTAGCACAAGGTAGCTTTGTGCAGGTTTCTGTTGATGGCAAGGAGAATGTGGAAAGTTGCATGGCAGACACTTGATAACCAGGCACCAAGAAAAATACCTTTTTATATTAAATCCTGTAGGTGCTTTCTGAAAACCTAAGAACATACCCTTTTTCCGTGAAGTAGGTGACCTTGAAGTAAGGGGAGAGCTGACGAAATTAAGCTAACCAAAGAGGATTAAGTAAAAGATTTTTGAAGCTGGAGTGTGCCTACTGCACTAACTTGATCCAGACTTTATTTCATGCTGACTTTCAGAAAAGCCCCAAATACAGTAAAGAAGGTAGCTATATCCTGTTGGCGTGAGCATGAGCATCACAAATGGGTCTTGTTTCACTCCCAGTCCTTCATATATGTGAGCACCATCAGCTTTCCACCTCTGAAAATCAGACTTTTGTTCTCTAAAGAGTGGAAGAAAGCTGCTGGCTAACTCTCGGTGTAATTTCTTGAGTGCTATTGCAGAAAGCCTTGGAGAAGACAGGCACAATTTATTGGTCTGTATATAGTTAACCTCAACCCTCATATTTATGGGTATGGACAATAGGGTAGGATATGTTTTTTTAGGCTCATTAGTAGCCTTTTAACAGTGTTTTCTCAAAACTGGTTTTCTCAAAAGCAGATAATTGGCTCACTTGAGCTAAATATCTGAACTTTATATAAACTATTTTTTTGGTATATTGATTTTTTTTGGCTGGGGTAAGATGGTGTGAAAGCTTAAACTTGTTCTGAAAATTGAGTTACTGTGGAGAATTCAGTGACTGTCAGAATGAAGAGCATCACCATCTTTATTTCAGGGGAAAATGAATTGCAACATAACAATGTTATGACATACTCTGTTGAAGTTCCTTTTACAAATGTTCACATGCATTTACGAGTCAAAGCAGTATGACACACATCGTCTGAAGTAGGATTTTGATTGTCAGGCCTCTAATGGCTTTTATTGCATCTGGCTGTACAAACAATGTTGAATATGTGGGTATAGGACACGTATTCTTTTCATCTCACCCCCTTTGGTTCAGTTAAGGGGTCAAAGTTTGAAGACTGGACATGGTGGCCAGCTTCACACAGTTGGAGGCAGCTGATGGTGCCTGCTCATCTGCTCCTTAACACTAGACAAAAGACCACCCATCCATAGCATGGATTTCACTATGAAGTGAAGCTGGTTGAGCAGTGTCCTTTTCCATTGTACCTGGCTGATGTGCCAGGAAATAGCTTGTTTGTGGATTCTTTTTTAATCCAGTAGTTCTTCACTGGTTGGTCCTTCACGTGAAGGAGGGTGCATATGCCTACTCTTCACACCCTGTTGTGATTTAACCTGTCCGGCAGCTAAATACCCAGATAAAATTGCATAGAAGCTTGTCCCAGATCCTTTGTGCAAAAACTTACTGTCCTGTCTGGGTCTCCAGCAAACTGAGCGACTGATTTTTTTTTCTACAGCTTGCCTCACATGGTAAAACTTTAAAATTCTTTTAATACACGTTGTATACTTCCCTCTAGGTTGATGGCTGTATCTGCCTCTTGATGTACTGAAGAGTAAGACTAGTTCACTCATGCTAAATGCCCCAAAAGATAGTGCAGTTTGGGGAGTGTGGGCTTTTCTTGGTGTATTTTTTTTTTCCTTGAGCTCCCTGGTTTAAAAGTAACTGCTTGTGTTTCTGACATCCTGTAGTAATGTGTCCCATGAATACAACTTATCCAGCTGACCATATGCAAAATGCAGGAGCTGTGGCCTGACCTGGTGCTGCGGCAGCTACCTCTGACATTCTGCTGCTGAGGTATTCTCCGTGCTGTTCTCCATTGAGTGTGGAGTTGATGGTGAGGACCGAGACACTGCAGACCATCCTTCGCCTTCTTTCTTTGGGATTCCAGGAGCTCTGGTGAGGCCAGGCCAGTCCTCCTTCAACATTTAGATGCAATGTCTGCCTCTAGTTTGGTTGTTGTGTGGGTCAATGAGCATTGTCTCCAGATGGACCTAGGAACAAGCTTTTTGAACTGGGAGGGCTGAACTGAGGCATAATGTAGTTAGCCATCTCTAGTGCATGTCCTACCCTGAAAATGTTCTGTAATAGATGGTGATGCCCGAATGCCTTCAGTGAAGCACCTTTCCTGTCAGCTTTATGCACTGCAGCCTATTTGTTGTAGAAGGCAATGTGCCAGCCCATTAACGGGCTCATCCAGCTGTATCACTGATGGCAGTGAACTTGGAAAACTCAAAAAGGGGAAGGCCGTTGCAAGAGCACAGCTTGTCTGATGCTTGTGGCCATCTTTAAGCATGCCATTCCTTTTTAAAACATACACTGAAACCAGATATCTCCAATGTGGCCAGCTGTTCCTGGAATTCCTTCTCCCTGCTCCCCTCAGACATCACTGTCTGGGGACATCCTGATACCCTCCCTCCTCTTCTGTCTTGCCAAAAAGGTTTGCTGGCCTAAAAGCTACTAGTAAGTCGGTGTCAGCCACTCTTTCTGACCATAAGACTTGCAGAGTTTCCGCTCATTTTTTTAAGTGCCAAGCAGACCCCACTCTGCCTGCAGAAGGGATGCCATGGAGATAAGCCTGCTGTCTCTGGTGTACCTTTTGAGCCCAACTGGGACCCATTCTAGTGCTGGGTTGATGCACTAACATGGTGAGAAGGCCATTATCAGGAAGGAAGTCTTAACTAGAAACCTAATAGATTAAAATGTGCCAGAATGTAGATTTAATGTTAATTTATACAGCAACTAATATATAGCATTGATTGTTATCCCTGCCATAACTCAATCCAGTAAGGAGGGAATATTCTGGACACAATTACCGACCAGGCCTCTAGTTTACACCATTTATTTAAGCCCATTGCACCCATGAATAAATTTATATTTTCCAAGTGTCTTTGTATTCAAGTTAAGCCAAAAATATGGTCCCGGTCTGCCTTTGGTCCACTCTGTTGCTGTCTTAGTGTTGCTGCTACATTGTCCTGCGTCTCCTTCCCTCTCCTCCCTTCCTGCCCGGATCATGGGGAAATCCTGCATGCCCGGAGCCAGCAGGTGGCTGCACATGGCTGGAGCCAAAAGGCTGCCCATGGTTCTGCATATGTGCTGCTAGTTTTTGGTTGGAGGAGGCTGCTGTCTGGTAGAAAATGTGTAGAAGGCCAGGAATGCAGTGAAAAAAGTAGCCTCAAATCCACAGCCTAAATAACCCAGTGCTTTGTCTTCGTGTGGTTCTAGCTCAGTGCCTAGGTTTCCAATGACAGTGGAGTCAAGCTTTCGTGTGAATAATGTTTACAGATGGTTTGCAGTATTTTTAAGGAGTATTACTTCAGTTCTGGCCAGGCCCTAACACTGCTGTGCAGAGGTGAGGGGCTGACAAGTGTCTTCCTGCTCCCATGGCCTGTGCCTCCTCTTGTCTGTTCAGCCCATCCTCTTCTACAGGGTCATCCCCACTTCCTCCTCCTCCTCTGCACTTCTCATGTCAAATCACCATGCTTTTGGGCCTGGCTAAGTATGCTTTTCACCCTGGTCTTGAGGAGAGGGTCTGTACCCAGGTTGAGGTCTGTGGAGGTGACTACGTGGCATAGGTCCCCAAGGCACCTCCTGGGGAGTCACACCAGCTGCATGGTGCCAAAGGCTGCTGGGCTTGGCCTCAGGCAACCTTGGTGACCCTGAGGTGGTCTCTGCCCTGCATGGGGTGGTCCCCAGCACCCACACCGCCATCCCCTGCTTTGCTCCGGCCAGGAGGCTCCTGTGGAACAGGAGGGGTGCTTTGGCAACACTAGGAGATGCTGAGTCCACTCAAAGATAAAAGTTATCTTTAATTTCCCATGTGCCCTCTTTTATTGTCGGTCTCCTGAAAAATGGTGTTCTGTTGCTGGTTTTGGAGCTGCAGCAGATGCCTGGTTAAAGGCAATGCGGCTTCTCAGTACCACAACTCGGTGCATCCCACCGCCCTCTGAAATCCAGGGGCTGATTTTCAGCTGCGGCTGAGGTGCTGAGCTCAAGTGCAGGAGTTCCCATCCACTCGTGTGGCCAGCAAAAAATCCCACACTTTTTCTGTTTAGTTCAAAGATGAGAACAAATTAGCTGGCTGGGGAAGCAAACAAACAAGTAAAAGGGCTGCAGGAATATGATTAATATACACAGATCTTAAAGTGCAGTTTGAAAACTACTGCTTTGTCTTCTCAAATGTATTCTTTCACGGAAACTAAAGACAACTCCATCCTTTTCTTCTGAACATGAGTCATTTAGAGGCAATATATATTCAGAGAATAAAATTTTGAAATGAAGTGAGCTCCTGTCATGGCCTCAGCAGATGCCAGACAGATGCTCTGCCTGGTCAGGGTGCTTAGGAATTCTTGGGTTTGCCCCTCCTATCCTCCCCCATCCACTTCTTTTTCTTTCTGTCTTCTCTCTCTCTCATTTTTTATTTTATTTTTTTTACCATTTCTCGAAGCTGTGTTTGTGTGTGGCTTTTTCCTTTTTTTCTTTTCCTTTAATTTTTTTTCCCCCTTTAAGGGGCAGTTATGAAACTCTGAAACTCCGAGTGTCTGGGTGTTCTTATTTTCCTTCTTGCAGTTGATGTGTGTGGCTTATTTTCATCACCAAATGGGAAAGCAGAAGGATAGGTTGAGTCTGCTATATCTGCCTAAGTTAATTTCAGAACAGGTTTGTCTTTTGAATCTATCTGGGTAAAATAAAAGTATCTCAGATTTCTTTTGATTGCCTGTTGCTTGCTGGTACACGCATGTGTGTATATATAGATATATTAACGTGTGTGTATGTGTGCTTGTGTGTGTGTATATACGTATATAGATGTGTATATGTATATATGTATGTATAGATATATTCATTAAGCTATCTGAACAGTCCCTGGGAGGGCAGCTGAGGTAGTCCTGCTGGGTGCCAAGCCCAGCACTGTGCTTTTATTGTGATGTTGCTTTCAGCTGTTGGGCTGAACTGTCTCAATTACCTGTGGAATTAATTTGGTAGCAAAGGCCTTTAATTTTTTTTTCTTTTTCCTTTTTTTTTTTTTTTTTCCTTTTGCCCTGGACATTGTCAAAATAGCTCATGTCTGGAACTTCTGACTGTATCATTTTTTTCTGTCCTCTAACTGTAAGGCTTTGCAACAGGTCCAAATGGCTTCTTCCTTTTGGACAAATTTAGGAACTGCTATCATGTTGCTTGTAGCTTGTGGCATGCAGTAACTGGTAGAACCGGGAACAAATGTCTGTGCAATGATATATTTGATACCATTTGATCTATGGAATGCCATACTCCACCCTCACCCCCCAGTTTATTTCTCCATTTCCCATCCCCCTCACTCTTATGGAGCTGCCTAATAGTTTAAAATTCTGACAGCTTTTAAGAGTGACAAAATCCAAATGTTCCAAAAGATGGAGAAAACATTCTATTTGTAGAACATGACGCTAAAACCTTTATTACAAAAAGCCAAGTCCTTCACAAATTCAAAATACTCAGGTTATAAATCAGGCTTTTGCAGTAAAGCGGAGTTTTTAGTGGGCATGCACGTTGAGTCTGTGATGCGAAAAACCACTGTGAAACTCAGTTACTTAAACCTTACCGCACTGTGCTGTCTTGCTTTCCTGTGGGGCACTGGTAGCTTTCATGGCTAAGTAACTTCTTCCTCCATGGCTGATACTGTGATCCTTCTGCTTTATAACACTTGCAATTTAAGCAAGGGGGAAATATAAACTCTTGTTCACAGCTTTACCGTCCCAAAGAATTCATTTTAGCAAGGGGTCCCTCTTTTCTTCCACCCCCCTTTTTTTTTCTTCCCATTCTCTGTCTGTATTGGTATTAGCAATGTGTTCAAAGCAAGTGTTTCTACCTTATGGCCTAAGGAGATACAGGTGCCAGCTGTGACACCCAAGTTGTCACTCAGTAATTTAGGAATTCTTAGTAGACTCTTACTTACTTCAAAAGTATGGCTTTCGCACTCAGCTTTATATGGCTTACCAACAAAATGGTAGACATAATGGTAAGCCAGCAACGAGGTGGAGGGTGGCCGCATTTGACAGGTAGGTGTGTGCTAACTCATGGGAAGGCTTGAGTGGTCTCCAAGGGGAGGAGGCCCCAGGAAATGGAAAATAGCTGTTCTTCTTTGGAGACATCTGCTGTATGAAATGCTGGGAGAGGATGTTGTTTGAGAATGGACGACACTTGGAGAATGTTCTGCAAATGGCTCTCGGGAATCCTTCAGAAGATTTTCTTTTTCTTTTGATGTTTCACTGCTCTTCGTGTTTCACTCTGGTCCTATCATGAAGGATCTCTTGCAGTGTACTATGTGATCTCTTACAGGAATGGCTTCTGGGAGTTCAAGACTTGAAAAAATGTAAGACTTGTGGGGGATAGCACAGCAGTGAAGGTGTCTGATGTTAGAAGCTGGACAGCTGGGGAAAGGGCAGCCAAATAATAAACAATGGATTTATGTTTGGTCTCTGACTGCAAATTAAAACAATTCTTTTAAGCTGGTCTAGTGCTGAGGTTTGACTTTCCATAAGTCATAATCTCATCAGTATTTGCCAGCATTTCTGGCCAGATGCAACACAATGGCTTAAGTCCTCTGGAACAGAATTTGGAGGCCTATATACTTGGACACTTCACTTATTACTGGCTGCTATGAAATGTCATCATCAAATTTATGCTGGTGCATTAATTTTTTTTCAGCCCTACAGGTCAGAACACACATTGGCAGGAAGGTTTCCGGGGATAGGGGACAGGAAATTACACTGGACAGGAAAAATGGCATTGTTGATAAAGGCGTGATTTCAGTGTAGGTCTTGGTTGTCAAGCATTGGGCTTGGAAAGGTGGCTTTTGGTTTGTATTAAATGATATTATGATAAAGGACCTGGACGAGAATGTCCTATTTAGACTAGTCATGCAAAATAACTTCTGTGCAGAGTCGGTTTGAGTATTTTGTGTGAGAGCGTTTCAAGTGATAGGTTGAAGTTGCGCACTTTTTTCCTTACTATAAAATCATCCTTGTTTATGCACTTAAATATTTACAGTACGGTAAGTACATACAAATGTACAGATGCTCTGCTCCCGTTCCCTGCTTGTAATATTGATTAGCACCTTCAAACAAGAAACAGGAATAAAGTTTGAAGAAGGGATTTGTATTGTACTAAAGAAAACATCATTACATGGAAAAAATCAGCAGCTAGTTGTTCTCCATAGCAGCTTAAGACGACATATTTATCATGGAGATAACATTTTGTTGCAGTTGATATCATCTCTGTTTGAAGATAAACCACCTGACATCGTTTGAAGAGGTCAATACTAGGAATCATTATTCAACTTTCAGCAGCTTTACAAGGCTGCTTCTTCAGTATTTTAAGTGTTCTGTATGAAACTACATCTATGGATGGGAAAATGCAGAATGTTTGGGAAAATTCAGAAGAAAACTCAGTGGCAAATAACTTAAAAGTCACTTGACTCTTAGCATGTCATATATACTGATGTGCTGTTGCTGTCATTATCCTAAAAGGCTTGTATGAGGCATGAAAAGATCTAGGGGAGGAGGAGTGTTGTCCTGCCAGGAAAACTCTAACAATTAAAACTGTTTCACAAGAGCAAATGACTGAGAAAGTATTTTTATTTTTTTTTGTGCCTGTAGAATTCCAGTAGCCTTGCAGATTTCTACTATTCCTTATTTCATTTATAAATTCCCTCCCAAGTAGTTTATGGTGTTCATTAAAATCCATTTTGAGTTTGACCTGGCATAGAAGTTCTCCATGAAGGATAACTGCAGAGATGGGAAGATTTAACTATGCTAAATCCAGTGCTAATACAGCTGTCAACTAGCCAAAGACATGGGGTATCAATAGATGTGGAGTACTGCTTTTTTGTAGAAACCTGTTATTTGTCTTCTAAAACATTTTTTTTTCCAACTGAGTGATTTAAAATATCACTTCTATAGGTGGTTTAAACCCTCCTTCGGACCCATAGATGCTGCTTCAGAACCAGAAGTGGAGTAGGAATGCAAAAGTCTAAGTGTAAATAGAGCTAGGAGAGCTGTCTGGCCCAATTTTCATTACAAAATTATGTTTTATAGAGTCAGAAAGTTAAGAAGGAGGCCTCCCTTTTGCAGGACACATAAAGAAATGAAACTGGCTGTGACTTTCAGAGCATCTACCCAAAGTCTCCTGTAACAGCTGTAGATAGGATGCTGTCACCACCAAGGTTCTTACGGGACTAAAGTAGAAAGCAGTCTCCAGCTTGTGGGTTGCTTGTGATCAAAGCAGTTATTTCTTTTGCAGCTTGGTATTAAGAGACATTTATAGGCACTGCTTTTGCCCTGGTTGATTTAACCACTGCTTGAATCACCTTTGTAGTATGACTTAGTGCCTCTGGAGACACTCTGCGTAGAGCAGAGCCCTGCCAGGTGGATTAGAGCTGGGAACTGCTCTCATCATTAGTCCCTGGGAATACATTGCCACTTGAACTTGAATTAGCTCATTATATGACGCAGGATTCAGTGAATGGAGAAAGCGTAGAGTACATTATAGCTTTTTCTAGACCTTAACCTTTCAAGGAATATAGTTGGCCTCCCTTACTCCCCACACCTGTTTGCATATTGCAGTCACACAGCTGTATATAGAAAATCAGATCTCCTTGCTTATTGCAGATCTACAGCAAGTTAATCAGATTTAAGAGAGGATCACACTTGCCTTCACTGGAGACGGGTATAATATGTCTCAGCTTTGAGTTGTTTCTCAAAAGCTGGTATGACACCACTTGGTAATTCCTACTAAGAATACCTGTCTGTTGTATTTTTCATACTCACTGGTTTCATTTTCTAAACCAAACTTCTACTGACACTTTAATTAAAGTGCAAAGCAATCCTGATATTTAATGACTCGTTTTCTCAGTTCCCTTTGTGAAAGGAAGGAAAAGTTCTTCTTTTTACATTCTTTCTGTCTCTTTCACAGTTTGGTTCAGGTTGTAGTTAAAGACATTTAATGTGTCTACTGTGTAGGATTTCCACAGCGTAGTGATTGAAAGCAGATGTGTGAATACACACACGCACACTCTCCCATACTCACATACATGCACACGGAGCTAATGAATTTTGACTGAGCCACAGCTGATGCAATAAATCTATATGGCAGGTTTGGGAGTGTTGCCACTTGTAGATATGTGCATACATTACATCCACTTTTCTTTCTGTTGTCCCCTTTCCCTGGTACTACATGTATCTAAACAAAGGTATCAGTATGACCCCTGGGCCATTCAATGAACATACAATTTTTTATTTTGTAACTTTAAAAAAAAAGTTTAGACCAACTCTATCTGGTTTTATTTATTAACTTTTTTGCACAGTTCATGACAGAAGCTGGCTGATTTTCTTGCCATTAGCACTACTCTACCATCCCTTAACATTTTATTATGATATAGAATGAGAGCAATGTATAAGACTTTGTGGATGGCACTGGTTTTGGTTTTGAAGTGGAGGATTTCAGGAGAGCAATGCATGGAATCAGAGCTCTGAAGGATTTGATTCATTAGAGTTCTGTATTGAAACAAAAACAACCTCCCTAGCAGTAAACCTTAAAGTGACATAATCTTATGTATTACTCATTTCTGTTAGGTTCATCCTTTATGTAATACTTCTGCTATGGACAAAATC
Organism: Aythya marila; assembly: GCF_965140915.1. NCBI lineage: Eukaryota > Metazoa > Chordata > Aves > Anseriformes > Anatidae > Aythya > Aythya marila. Next base: position 52,321,760 of record NC_139045.1, on the reverse strand, counting down.
ACTGGTGACTCTGTAGGGATAGCAAATTATGCTCTCCTGTTGAGCAAGGAGAGGAAAAACCCTTTAGAAAGCAAGTTGTTTTTACCCTGGGATTCCCATCCCAGGATCCTTGCTGTGTTTAGGTCTCACAGTGTCTGAGCTGTGCAGGTTGTATTCTTCACAGTTAGCACTGCTGCAGTGGAGCAGGGTAGGGAAACTGCAAGCCAAGAAAATGCTGATCGAGAATTGACTTGGGACTTTGTTGTGGGTGAGGACCGTGATGAACAGTTTGGCTATCTGGAAATCTTTCAGATAATTAATGAGTCATACCATGTAGGGTCCCCTGTCTAACTCCCACCCACAAGCTGATGGGAGAAACATGCTGTAATTAAGTGTGACGAGTCCAGGCGTATTCGCTGCGAAGCTGCTGTCCATTGCCAGCCAGCGCTGACTGGGGGATTTCAAGGGGTGGATACCAGAAAATGCATTTACTGATACTGCTGCTGCTGTAGTAGTCCATGAACTTTGAGGTTTTGCTTTAACCTTGCACTGCTAGAATGTTTAGGGCATGGTTTCTCTTGACTTTTAATTGTTTTAAGTACAGTTTGGTATGCAATGCATCTTACACCTTAAGGGAGACAGAGTACAATTAAGAGCATGAAAAGCTGTCAGAGTTTTTCTTTGAGTTTCTGTTGATCTTCAGGACTTTATTGAAGTCCTGCAGCTAGCAAAGAGTAGATGAGGAATTTGAAGTGTTTATTAAAGTGTTTTATTTAAGTCGTATTACATTGAATAGACTGTCTTTAGCATCTGATAAAGCATAATTGGTGATTGGTGTTACAAATGTGGCTGAGAGGCTTTAACAATATAAAAAGCCTATATATATCATCCCCCAATGCAAATTTGTTCTTGAGCTGACTGAACAAAAACATATTAAGTGAATGATTTAACCACAAAGCTAATAATTTCATGTTAACTTCACTCTCTAAAATTGTTTCACTTTTCCCACTTTCTGGACCCTGACTGTTGACACATATTTGTGATGACTTCTGGAAAAGGTGCCTGCGGCATAAGAACCAGGTAGGTAGCTAGTTATGTGATTTCAAGTCTCCTGATGCATTGGGAGACTAATATAAGCAAATTAATATGCTTCTTATTAAATTAATATGAGCAAAACAAAAACTTTCCAGAATTCCACCTAGGTTCTCAGTGGCAGATGGCAGGAAAAAAATGCCTGGCTTGTTGAATAGTTGACTGATAGCACGTTTTCTGCTGGAGAAGATAGAAGGTAGGTATGCTGGAAAGTGGTATAGGAATCGCTAAGACTGTAGGTGAGACCGCCTCTTTTTAACCCAAGTATTTAGCTGAGAAAACCAAGTAGGCCTTGTGAATTCTCTTAAAGTTGGTCAGTAACTGGAAGTGGCAGCGTCTGCTTCATGTCTAGTGCTAATTGCTAAAGCTTACAGAGAACAAAAACTTTGGTAGCAATTACTCTGGGGGCTGTTACAGCCGGAGTTTGCCGATTACAGCACGTGTAATACTGTAATAATGCTTTAAACAAACGTCTTTTCTAGTAATACAGCAAGGTAGCCCTCTGCCCCCTGAGAACCTTGCCCACATGCTGCGTGGTCTGCTTCTTTGCTGCCCATTTCCCTACTGACCTGAGATATTCAAACAAAGATGCTCTAAGCTTAATACAACGGGGCTAGTCAGCCGTGGGAACAGCTCAAAAAGTCTTGCTAAACTGTCGCAACCTGAAATCTCATTAATAGTGTTGGCTATAACATGAGCAACAAGTATGTCCATCGCTGAAGCTTAATTTTTGATCCCCCTGCCTTTGGTGGTGGTTTTATAGTTAGAGAAAGGAGAAAACCTGAATCCCATAGACCTTCAGGAAGACTTACATATGCATCCCTGGCTTGCAGCCTGCACCTGTGGTTTTGGAGGCTGTGTGGACATTCAGATATGGCCAAGTTTTCTCCAGAACAGCTGTTCTTATAAGATTTAGAACAAGAAGAGGAAATCTCCCAAGAACTGCTGATTGTTGTGAAACTCCTTGCCCTTTTGGCAGAGAACTTGCTTAAAAAATTAAGGACAGAACCTGAAGTGCTTAAGCTCATAAGTAACTTTACACACCCGAGTAGTTGTACTGCACTCAGAGGACCTCCATCTCTATGCATAAAACTGCTGCTGCGCTTGAGTGCTTGCAGGTTCAGGATTGAGTAGGACTTTGTTGATGAGCATCATGTTCTTGAAACCTCAATCCACAGATGGAAGACATGTAGGCAGGAGTTTTCATGTCATGGGAAAGGCAGAGGCTGAAACACAGTGTAAAACTAGATCTTGAGAGCATTTGTATACAGACATATGGGCATCGATACTGTTCTGGTCTTAAAATTGGGGAGAGAAGAATGAAAACGGTACTATTAGATGCTGTAAGTTATATGGAGCATCAAGAAATGGAGGGAATTAGTGTTCTTCGGTGCCTGTAAGTCAATGTGGCCCTTTAAGTAGAGATCCTGGTGGAAAAACCTTTTAAATGAGGTGTCAAAGTCGGTTGGTAGGAATCACCTTTCTTGCCAAGTGTGAAAACTCAGACAGTGTAGTCAACACGGAGAGGATACAACTCTCAGGGATGGCAGAAGCCAGGTTCAGCCATTATTTTAGGTGGCTGCACTACAAAGTGAGCTGTAGTGGTCCATCAAAATAAGTAAAGTGGGAAAGTGACTTCTTACGCCAGGTGATCGTAAAAAGTAAAAGCAGGAAAGGCAGTTAAGTATCTGTGGTGGTTCTGAGACAGGTGCCTTTCTTCTGCTTCTGAAATTGGAAAAGCTCGGTTTCTTCTTCGTGATCTACATGGGGCTGGATTCAAGGAGAACTGCCCATAATGGTTGGGCTAAAGCAGATCTCAAGCAACAATAAACCAAGTCAACTATATGCTGAAGGTATATCACATATGCTGTTTGTTCAGTGGATATACCACGTATGATCAATTTGTAATTGCACTACTAGTTACTCTGATGCTTGGGATCATCTGTTTTGCATAGAAGTTCATAAGAGAAAGATCTGTGATAATTTTTACTGGTGCTGAGATGTTAGGATAGGCCAGCTTGGGGCAATTTCTCTGTCTCTTCTTTTTTTTTTTTTTAATGAAAGATCCTTCCTTCTTCCCACACAATGTACAGGCACATTTCCAAAACACTGTACTAATGAATGCACTAATTTAACAGCATGCAGTCTGTAGTGCTGGATTTGGGAACTTTCTATGCACAGATGGAATTTCCCCCTCTCCCCTACAATGAACAGATGAAGTGAGAGACAAGACAGGCTTCTTGGATTTCCCTGGGGTTTTCATTGGTAAGAAGCTGAAGCCCATCTTTTGTAGGGGTAGACTGTGCTTTCCTGTCAAACTTCTGTGTTTGAGTTCAGAGTAGTCTGTGGTCAAGTCAAGTCTGTGACTGGCTTTAGGAGTTCACTTTCTGAATATGCGTGGCTTCCTACTGCAGGCTTGCAGTTAAAAAAAAATAAAAAATAAAAAATGCTTTTTAAAATGTGAAATGCTTGCAGCTAAAGCCAACTTGCGGAATTGCTTTGAAATGAGACAGTTTAACTGCTCAGAGCTGGGAGATGGAGTCACTACTTTCGTGCAGCTCCTTGCAGTCATTGCGGGACTACTTTAGTCCAAGGTATTTAACTTTCCAAGCCAGTGAAATTTACTGCAGGAGTTACAGGTTATTGCTTCATTTGGCTGCCCCGTTCACATCTTAGTTACTAAATTTTGTAGGGATGTCAGCAGAGAATCTCCTGAGATGAGGACACCAGATCGACAGATGGAGTGGAAATGCTTAACCAGTTTTAACAGGGTAGATGGTAGGCAAGGCAGGAGGAGCCTTTTCCAGAGACAGCGCTCTGTTAAAGCAGAGGAATACTTTTACATTAGTACACAGGATCTAGGAGCTAGTGGGAATCACTTCATTTCAGTACTGCAGTTACTCTGCAGATGTGGTTCGCTGGGATTTTGCAAGCTTCTTTCCAAAATGAATCTGGCTGCTTTGGTTTTTAAAGGATTTTTTTTTTCTTTTGTCTGCAAAAACATGTGGTATCAACTCAAAAAAAAAAAGGGAGAAAAAACAAAAAACACCAAAAAAAACTTTACTGCATATTGCCTTTAGCAGTAAATGGTTACCAACTGTATAAACAATAAAAAACTTTATGAAAGTCTCAGTTTGCATACGTCTTAGCGTGTAGCATGTCTTCAAGTCTCTTAGCTTTGAGTTACATGAACTGAGACTGTTATATGGGTGTCAGGAAGTTCTGGTCTGGTCAAATTGAAATATGTTTCTGTTGTTGCCCAAGTTAATTTTGTATGGGTTTACGCTATAGCTGATGCAAACCTATTTTATCTGAAACATTTTCCAGTCCTTTTGCATTGTGATGGGGGCAGAGCTTTGTCTGCAGATTAATTCTGTGCTTTGGGGTCTCAGACACTTTATGAAATTCATAGTTTCTTATTCCTAAATAACATTTTAACGTTGAAATGTCATACATGCAGTGTACTGACTTTGAATTGAGTAGCACATCCCATTTTTGAGGCACTGAGAGTCTTGGAAGTTCATTTGAACCTTTCTCTTGAGCTTTTTTATCTGCAGTGCACGCTTGCTGAGTCTGTTTTTTCTGTATTTTAGCTGCAGTGAAGTGGAAGAAAAGCAGGGGTCAGCCAGTCATCTCATCTGGGTGCCGCCTAGGGTGCTGGCTCAGCGAGACTGATTGTAGCGCTGGATCTGGTGGATGGGGCAAAGAGGTGCTCTCTGGAGTTGTGGGCAGCAGACAGCTAATTTAGAAAATTAGAATAGTGGAATCAGAGAATGGTTTGGTTTGGAAGGAACCTTTAAAGATCATCTAGTTCCAACCCCTCTGCCATGGGGTGGGGTACCCACAGCTTCTCTGGGCAAGCGTTCCAGTGCCTCACCACCCTCTTAGTGAAGAATTTCTTCCTTATATCTAATCTAAATCTACTTTCTTTTAACTTAAAACCATTGCCCTTGTCCTGTCACTACAAGCTGGTAAAGAGTCTCTGTCCGTTTTTATTGCAAGCCCCCTTTAAGTATTGGAAAGCAGCAATAAGGTGTCCCTGGAGCCTTCTCTTCTCCAAGCTGAACAACCCCAGCTCTCTCAGCCTGTCTTCATAAGACAGGTGCTGTAGTACACTGAACATACTCACTGCCCTTCTCTGGACCTGCTCCAACAGGTCCAAGCGTGGACCCACCTTTCAAGCCTGTCAGGATCCCTCTGGATGGCATCCCATCCTTCAACAGCATCAACTGCATGCTCATCTTTGTGTCATCCACAAACCTGCTGAGGGCACACCCCATTCCTCTGTCTATGTCACCAGTGAAGTTACTAACAGTACCAATTCTAATAGGGACTCATGAGGGACACGACCCATCACTGGTCTCCAGAGATTGGGCCATTGACTGCAGCTCAACGGATGTGGCCATTTAGCCATTTCCTTACCCACTGAATCATCCATCCATCCATCCATCCATCCATCCATCCATCCATCCATCCATCCATCCATCCATCCATCCAATTTGTGGGTTCCCAATTTAGAGAACAGGGTCTTGTGTGGGACCTTAGTAAACACTCTGCACAAGTTAAAGTATCTGAAGGAGCTTTCATTGGGTAGGAAGAGCTCATCAAGAAAAGGTGAGTACCACTAGCATGTCAAACTCTTTCCTAGAAAAACCTGAAAAAGAGGTCAGGGTTTTGGGAGCCATCAGGATTGCATGTATGTTGTTGGAAACGATTTATGACTTTTACTCTAAAGTGAATATTTTACTCTCACCCTATCAAATCCAAATTAGCATCTTCTATTTTAATTTTCCATTGCTTTTTGCTTAGGCTGTTTGAGGTTGTGTAGGTGTTGGCATAGCTTGTATCTGCCGCTTTATATAAACTGCTGTGGCTACTGGACAGGTGCGTTTCCATTGCTAGCCATCAAAAGATTTTAGCAACCTTTTCTCTAAATATTGTACATGATTTAGTGAGTAGAGTTCAGATGGTTCTTTACTGAAGTGCTATATTCAGTGGCTTACTGTATTTTAGCTTTGGAGTTTTATTTCTGTCTCTTAAAGTAATGGTGAGTGACTGGGAGATCACTAAACCTGTTTTCTTCTGAGACTGCTTTAGATTCGTTATTTTTGAGTGGTGTTATGTGAATTTCATTACTTAAATTTTCTTGTAGTCTTAATGCGTGTACATTAAGCCTTCTCTTGTGCCATGTGTAATGTGTACATTTTGGTAACAGCAAATTCAAGACTTTCTCTTTTTGGTTGTTTTTAACTAAATGAAAATAAACAGGCAGCTGGCTATGTAATGACATCAGCAAGCCCACATAAGCCAGGAAAATGTTACACTCACAGCTAAATTGAAAAGATGCTCTCACAAAATTCTGTTCTGATGGAAGAAACAATCCTTCCACCTAGGAAAGGAAACTGCAACATAGCTGTGTCGCATTTTGTTTTTTAAACTGGAGTCCTCATAGGCTTAAATAGTAATGGAAAGAGTTTTCAGTATTAGCTTAAGTAGAACTCCTCTTTCTCTTGATTGTGAATGTTTAATTCTGTCCAAAGGTATGAGTGGTTTAACACTGCAGAGTGAATACAGGTGAAGTTGACAGATTAAAGCATGATTCCTAAGGTAAAATACCATTAAATATGTTTTCTTTCGGTTTATATATCAGCAATCAGTGATAACAGCTGTTTCTTATCTGGTCCAAAAATTCTCCCTATGTTTGCACAAGTATCAGTAAGGGGAAACTTTAAAATAAAGTTCCTTTCTCTTTGGGTAGACTTTTGACTCCCCTTGATGCCTTTTCATCAATCCCAGTATGGATTCTGTGGGAGTTTTATGGTTGCGCTTTTATTTGCAAGATTAATTATGCTTTTAAATGGGTCTGGAAAGTTTTGCAGACTATTTGCTAATACTACATGCTAGAGATAGAGAATACACACATATTGTTTTGAGATAAGGGCCTAAGAACCATCACTAGGGAAAAGTAAGGCCACCTCTTTCCATTCTTCCTTGTGCAAAGGTGCTGCTGAGGAAGGAAGCTGTGTGTGGGTCGTGCTACGTACCCTCTGAACAGAACGGTGTTGTCATGAATATAGATGGACCTTCACAGATGCTCAGAGCTTTGTCTCTTATAGTCTATGACCTTAATGATAACTCTTCCCACATGTGCGGTGTTGAAAGGGGGAAGGGGAATATAAGTTGCAGTCTAGCTCTGTCCTAGAGGAAGGTATTATTAGTTTCACAAAACAAAGAGCAAGGGCACGTAGAAGTGCTATGACATGCCGAGATGTTTGTAAGGTGTCTGTGTTAAAAATCTTGCCAGCTCTGCACAATAATAATTATATTGATGCCGGGCTGTGCTGCAGTCTAGCTGAATTATTGGGCATCTTACTGATGAGAAGCTTTCCAATAATTTCTTCTGTTCTTTCAGTGCTGTTTCTTTTCTTTTTTTTTTTTTTTTTTTTTTTTTTTTTTCTTCCTATTACACTTCTTTTCCTGAGTTGCACCCAAATTGTAGGGATTCTGTGGGCCTGACAGAACACTTCTAATGCTATGGTATGCTTGGTGAGAGTAGAAAACAGGGACAATCATTATTCCCACAGCAATTTTGCAAATGCAGATCAGATGACTAAAGTTCCCTATTTATTTATTTTTAAGCCTCTTTGGCATGGATTTACAGGTCTTAGTACTAACAACTATTTTGCCAGGTGTCAGTAAAGATTATGCATTCTTGAAATTCTCAGTATTTTTCACTGCTATCTGTGCAATCTGCTTTCAACTTAAAGTTGGACCGTAAGTGTGGAGTGACTTTGGGCAGCAGGAAGGTAGCTTGGGAAATAGCAAAAGACTTCATACTGTAAAAGATTGTTCCTGTGCATAGCTGCTCCAAAGTCCTCTTACAGAGTGTGTGTGTGTTGGGTCTGCTTCTTCAAGCTGGAGGATTCTGAGCTTTCCTACTGTTTCATAGTGAGTATGGTATGAAGTTTCATTTCTCACCTTTATATTGACTCTACTGCAGCTCTCTTACTTGGAGAGTAAGCTCTAGGTATGGCCGGGGCTGCCAATACATACTTGGGAAGGTCATTGAAAAATAGTCTTGGCAAAAGTCTCTTCAGAAGAGTTTTTACTGTAGACTAGCAGAAGTGCAGATACAGAGCCTGATTGAAAAAAGCCATAGTGAGGATGTCTTCTAACAGCTGCTCCAAGCTAAGAGTAAGATGGTTTTGCAGAGAGCAAAAACATAGGAAACTGGAAAGTGTTGTCCACGAAGGCCAAAACCGAAGCAAATTAATAGGTAGCTATCTAAAAAGCTGCAGCCTTCTGGAGGCTCTTTGAACTATTGCTGTATGACCCATGGTGGTAAGAGCAACCAAGCAGATGAGATAGCTTGTCAGGGGGGATTTCATAACTCAGCCATTTGAAAAGCCTGAAAGAAAGGATTCCTGGTTTAAAATAAATAAACAAAAATAAAAATTCTGCTCACAGAAGAACAGGAGATGACCTTCATGTCTAACCCTTCCTTGATCCATGCTTGACCTTAGAAAGAATCAAGCAAATACAAACACACTTGAACATTAGTCTAGCCCTAGAGCAGGTTATTTGTATTCTGCAGCTTTTCAGAGATCTTTCTTTTGTCCAAATCCAAACATTCACACAGCTATCTCATCAGACAACAGTATTTCAGAACTCAAACAGAACATAAATGCACCAGACTTCTTTCACTGATTCCTCAACAACTGCACACAGGCTCTGTTATTTGAGTATTGGACATCTGGACTCTGTTTCCCTTCGTGACAGTCAAATCCTTCTGAAAATTCCATGTATGCCGGAGATCAAGATCCTCAAAACGATAAACAAAGACTATGTTGTCAAATTCTATGACTGCCTCTTTCATTTCTTCCTTTCCCATTTTCTTAAGAGTACTGAAAAGCTAGGCTGACATCAGTGCATATTCCTGGTGTGCTTAAGCTCTTCAGCTTCCTAGGAATTCAGATGGTTGCTGGAGGTACCTCGGACCTCTCTGGAAGTCACGCTGGAAGCTGTGCCCTGGAAATTCCGTGGGTTTGATCCTCTGTGTTCTAAACAATTGGTTGTTCTTGCCTTGCGTGAGAAGAACAACACCAGAGCACTTATTTTTGGTTGTGCTTTTTGACTGTCAGCTCACTCCGTCTTTACAGATACAGTCGTATATCTGCATATATCCTCTATGGTGACATTGTGCACTGCCTGGGAGCTGCAGCCCGCACCCCTAATAGTTGCTTCCCAATCTTTTGACACAGGTGCTGGACAAACTGACAAGCAGAGCGGTTCTGCAGGAATGAGGAAGAATGGGTTTGGGATGCGGTAGCTGGTGACAGCTTTTGCAGCAGCAAGTGTCAGATGGTGACATTTAAAATTATCAGGGAAGGCTAAAAGTAGAGGAACCCCCTTGGACTTGAGGAAAGCAGACATCAGCTTCTTCAGGAAACTGGTAGGAGGTATCCTATAGGAGGCTGCTCTGAAGGAGAGCGTCCCAAGAGAGTTGGTTGCTCTTCAGGGGCAGTCTCCTCAACTCCATTTCTCAGTTTCTTCCACTCTGAGTGCAGGAAGTCAGGCAGCTGCCAGTAAGCAAGGAATGCAAAGAGCAGGGAAGGTGAAAATAACAATAAGCAGGCTGTCTGGGAGGGATACAGCAACCTTACCTGGGCACGCAGGGACCAAACTGGGAAGGCCAAAACTGAGCTGGAGCTGAGATGCGTGGGGGATGTGAACAGCAACAAAAAGGTCTTCTGCAGTACATTGGCAGTGGAAGGAAGATTACTTTCTGTCACTGAGGGGTCATGGCAACTGGGAGAACTCCATGATGGCTGCAACTGGGAAATGTCAGGCCAGTCTTCACGAAGGGCCAGTTGGAGACCTGCAGAAGTCAGCCTCACCTTAGTCCCCAGGAAAGTTACGGCAGAAATAGATCCTGGAAGCTGTTCACAGGCATACAGAGAAAAGAGAAGTGATTTGGAATAGACAGCCTCAATTTTCGAAGGACACATTGTGGCTGAGCAACCTGGTTACCTTCTGTGGTGAGGTAACTGGCTCAATGGCTGAGAGGAGTGCTGTGGATGTAGTTTGCCTTGACTTTTGACGTGCTCTCCCTCAGTGTTCTTCAGTACAAATTGGAGAGAGATCAGCAGAGTGGGAGGTCTGGTGGAGAACAGTCTGGACTCAAGAGCCAGTGATCTGTAGTTTTATGTCACTTACTAACAGTGTTCCTCTATAGATCAATACTGGGACTAAGGCTAATTTTTTGTGTACAAGTTCTTTGTATCTTTCTGGAGGCATTTAAGAAAGTTTCGGCTATGTAGGTTTCTCTGAGGCAGCTTGCGGGCTTTCAGGCTGGCTCATCACCATCCACCTCGCCACATACAAATACGCTTATACTGTTTCTTCTGAGATCCCACGCCTATTCTTCTTTCCTTACAGCTGCTGGCAGTCATCCAGCTTCCTCCACATGAGGCATTTAGAGCGTAGGACTTTGCACTCTACTCCACTGCACATCATGCAAGTGTGCACAACCCTTCATGTAGTGGTGTCCATAACATTGCATGCTAGTTCTGATGTCCACAGACAAGACATCATGTATTTTGCAAAGCTGGCTGTGGTTGTGTGGCAGTGTTTTTTCCTTCTTCTTCTTTTCTTTTCTTTTCTTTTCTTTTCTTTTTTTTTTTTTTTTTTAATGCAGGGGTAGATGTGCATAATGCATCTAATATTGTGCAGGGCTGAATGGAAGGCCACATGGGACTGCATCCTGGCTTGCTCAGGTCATTAACTTCATGCTCTGCGTTATCGCTATCATTAGCTGAGTTTGTGTAAGCTCCACAGCTACTCTGCACATCTTGGTGCTCTTAGGGACACCTGCCTGGGGAGGCAGAAGGCAAAGATGAGAGAGAACACAGAGACCAGAACATGGATTCTCTGGCTTCTGTCCACACGAGCCTTTAGGAGGCACTGAGGGAGAGACAGCTGGCTGAAGGCGTCAAGTACCCGTAATTGTCAGTTTTTTAATAGAACCCCAGAAAAAGGAACTAAGAGGAGAATGCTTTCCTTTTAAGGAGGGTTATTGCTTCCTTGTGAAGAAAACCTCTCCGTTTAGGGCTAATATTGTTTTTGGATCATGCTGTAGTGAGGTCTGCAACACAGGTATGAAAAGTCTTACATATGGAAAACTGGGAACTATTTCTGTGGTCAATATGTGTCGTAAGAGGCACGAGTGCCAGAGCTCTGGCTGTATTCCGTGCTTAGGCTTCTTTGATGCCTGACATTTAAAACTATTATTGGTTCTGTGGCAGGTGAGCTGTGATGGCCAGTGATGGTTTTCATTACAAATCAAAAGAAATCTTTATGTTCAGTGCAAAGCTCTGTTTATCCAGCTGCTGCATATGTTAGATGATGACTGGTGCACTAGCAGGAACTAGTGAGAGACACAAGATTTTCTTCAAGCGCTGGAGTAGTGCACTCTTACCATCAATGCAGACATCTGAGAGACAAGGCTACAGAGTTCTTCTGTGAGCTGGACGGTGCAGCTTTGGAACAGAGCCTTTCCTTCGTCCAACTACATCAGTCTTTTGGTCAGGAGCTCTTTGTCTCTCTAGTGATCTTCCTGTCAAAATTTTAGGGGATGCAGTAACTCTCTGCTCTTTGTCTCTCCCCTGTGGAAGAGGCCCAAAGTATTTAAAAGCAGAGAGACTGTGGTGCCTACTGTAATCTGGCTCTGTAAAGTGTGGAAGTGATTTCATATGCTGAGTGATCCATAAATTGGTTTATTTGTTATAAAATGGGACATAAAGTGCATTGAAGGTATGTACTTCCTCAGCTATTCTTTCCACCGCCACTTGCCTGAAGCACAACCTTGTTTTATCAACTTATAAAGCTGCGTCTTGAGCTTCACTCAGCGTGCACACCATTTCTGGTCCTTTTATATAAAGCCCCAAGTCAACTCATTAGAGTTGCCTGGAGCAGGATTTTTCTGAACAATTTATTCTATAAAGTTTTGATATCTGAGATCTGGCAGTGTAGGCTGTTTTCGCATCCCCCTTCCAAATGGCACTTCTGTCCTTCATGAAACAAAACAGATGTACAATTGATGACTTCCCTGGTAGTTTGTATATACTTGTTTCAATATCTAAACTACCTGCCTCTTCTAGGAAAGGATTTTTCACCTTGAATTTCAGAACAACCCTAAAGGTTTTTCTTGAAACTAGGAGCACTCCACACTGAAATAATTTGGGGAACTGTTTAGGAACTGCTCTCAAACATAGTACAGAGAATTAATCATTTTCCTAATTTAGCTTGCAGTTATTAGGGCTTATTGAATTTCTGGGCATGATAGCAGCTAAAACAGAAATAAATACAAAACTTTAGATTTCTGTGTGCAAATTCTACCATGGTTCAAACAAGATCCAGCAATATTTGGTTGTGGACATAACAATAAGACGTCACAGCTATTGCATTCCTCTGAGGGCTAATATTCAGTATTCGTACATGAATTGTAATACTAATAAAAATAGTTTTTAAGAATGTAGAGGCAGTTTGAAGATAAACACTCAAAAGTTGGTGTTGGTATTTAGGTGACCTTTCCAGTCTTCTTTCTAAGATGCAGCATAGGTTGTGATCTTTACTTACATGATTGCAGACTTTCTCCAGCAGTCTGTTTCTTTCAATGCCCAAGATGCCCTTCAGTGCACAAGGGCAGCTGTTCAGTATTGATCTTGTTTGTTGTGTGGCATTGCTCCAGGCTTACTGCACGATATCTAAACATGGCACTGAAAACAGCTTTGTTAATTCTTTGTTTTGAGTTTTCATCCTTGCCTTTTTAAACATTTCAGTGCCCTTGGACAGTTATGTGAAATAAAGCTGCTCCAGAACAAAAATAACTGCTGCTTGTCATTTGGGGGACTGGTCATATTCTTAGCATATCAAACCTGTTAGACCTTCTTCTGCAGTGGATTTGGCTGTTCTTCACTACCTAGTTCTGGCACAGGAACTGTAGAATTCTAGCATGGTACCCTCACTCAGTTACACTTGTGCTGGGATTAGGTTCTCCAGATTCCAGTCTTGAAATCCCACCAGTGAAAGTCAGCATGTTGCACTTCAGAGATTGCGTACATGCTTACAGCAGGAAAAAGATGAAGATATTAAAAAAGCTGAATTCAGCTGAAACAAGCACACAAAAGAGCGCTGTTGTGAGAAGTTTATTGTTATGGATGTGACCAAAATCTCATCTGCTGTCAGCACTAGAATAGTTTTAGGAAAAGAGGATACCTGCTGCAGCACAGAAGCCATAGGATACAGGACTAGAGAAGATGATGTTGTGTGGAAACCCTCACTGTTACAGGCAACTGGGGCATGTAATCCTAGAAAAAAAAAAAGATGGCCAAACCTCATCTTAGAAGTAATAATGAACAGTGAAGCAATGTGGTTATGAAGATTTCGTTGAGTAGCATTTGAGTATTTCCATGGTTAGAAACACAAGTTTTCAACCTAGACACAGCTATGACTGATGTATACCTGCTTGTTCTTGTGCTAGCATTGTCTTTTGACTTAAATAACTTTCCCAGTTCCAAATGTATCTCACTCTTCAGTATTGTCACATAGCTCTTCAGTCGCAACAACAGGAGACTGAATGGGGTAGAATAGAAATCTTTTCTCTGGGTGAGGTGGTAGTTTGGAAGTGAGCATTGCCATGGGATTTTCTGATAAAGAATGAAAACAAAAACTGGCAGCAAAACAGAACTCACAAGTGTATGTATAGGTTATTATCATTGTCATGTAGGAAGAGGGGACATCTTAGCCCCAGACTCATTAAAGCATTATTAGCACCAGTTCCAATGGGAAGACAGAAATAGTCCACCTCTGATATATCATTGAAAATATACAGGCATTAAAGATATTATGTATATGTAAAAATTGATTGAATACCGTTTCAACTCAGATTTTATGGATTGATTGATTGTGAAACTACGTTTCAAGGGGGCTTTCTTTTCAATTTCTTCTTGTGGATGATAGCCTTATAAACACTTCATTTCCTGACTCTTTACAGGGCAAGACTTTTCAGTGGCTGGTCAGCTGGCTTGTGATTGTTGAGGGGTGAAGTTACCTTTTCCTTTATGTTTCACGTTTACTTGTTACCACTGTAAGTTCTAAAAACAGCATTTTCTGCCTCACAACTGTGCTTTTGTCTCCCAGAGTGTGATTGTTGCCTGCCACACACACAGACCTCTCTTTGCTTTTGTTTCCCCAGTGTGCAAGTGGCTGCGTTAGATGATGAGCCAATTTGCTTTTAGTGTGGATCAGAAAGACCTGTCTGAAGCTACATATGGAGGAGCTGTGGGGAAGATTTGCTTCTTCATGGGTTAATGATGTGGAATTTCACACATAATGCAAAATGATTATGCTGTATGCATTCTCTGTGAATTTTCTCACTGATCACAAAAGACTTTTGTTTGGTGTGCTAGAATGGTCCATAGACTAAATGTACCCTGTTCTTTTAATTGGATAGAAAATAACTCTGCTAATTGGAGAAAACTGAATAAAGCAGTTGGTGCTACATGCCAAATGACAAGCCTTTTACAAGAAATATGGCTTGTCCTTTATATGCATCAGCAGAGTTCTAGTATAAATGTGTAATACAGAATGAACCCGACTTACGCAGAATCAATTTCATCCTTTTGCAAAGACTTGCAGTTTTAGAAAGCACCCTCACCTGAGATGTGCTAGTGTTTGCTCTGCAAGCTAAGGCAGGAGCACAAGATTGACTTTGTCTAAGAGAATGATGTGATGGAGTGCTTGATGAGAACAATGGCATTTCTTTAGCATTCCTCCAGCAGAAAAGTCTCTAATGTGGAAAAGAGCAACGCATTCCCCCCCGCCCCCAGTCTGCATGGTGAAGAGATGAGATGGATGCCCTTTGAATAATGACCAAGTGCTAGATATGGAGGATCATGGACTTTTAAAGTCACGTCCCTAGCTTGTACGATATTGGCAAGAGCAGCTGGCATTGTACCCTACTATAAAGGATGATTAATCTCGTTAATGAAGGAGGCTCAGAAAGATGAAAATGCCCTTCTAGCATAGCTTTATTCCTTTTATACTGCTGTTGAGGAAATAAATATCACAGCTGATGATTCCTAGGTAACTCGACGTCTTGCTAAAATCCCCTAATCCTTTTAGCTTTGCTCTGTATTGTGAAAAGCAGGTTGATGGTGACAGAGTACATCTTGCAGTGCTGCCTTCTGTGTTAAATATTTTGGAGAGGACAGGACATGCCCAGCCAGGCTGAGACCTTGTGTGTGAGATGTGAAGTTCTGAAGTGTTTTACACTGTGCGCGCCTAGTAATGGAACAAAAAGATGCTGTCAGAACACAAATTGTGCGAAATTGGTTGCAAAAAGTACATTTACTAACCTGATAGTTTGAGAGGATGGTGCAAAGACAGTTATTCTTTGCTTGGAATTGTAAATTGGCCTATGGCTTCCGTGTTCTGCAGCTGACTACTTGGTATGTCTCTGCTAAGGAGCACTATCAGACAGCTACCATCACGAATTTGTGAGAGCTAGTGTTTAAATGGATGTGAGTGGATTAAGTGCTGGCTTGTCTTCCAGCAATATTTGTGGTATCATAAATACCTGAAATCACATTGGTGAGAAAAATAAAATTAAAATGTAAAAAACAACAACAACAATCTAAGATAAGGAGGAGAGGACTAAGGACACTTAAATGGATATCAGCAACTCTGCCTTAAATGTGGTAGAATTACTTATCTTTTCAAGATGAACAGAACAATGAGACATCATGGAGTCACTGAAATTGTAGATATGTGTTTATGTGGTAGGGTTTTGTCTGATCTAGAATAAGCAGACTGCATAGGCAGACGTTTCCTCTGTGAACAGGTGTGTAGCCTTGTTTTCTTCAGCCATAAGGACTGTTCTCCTGTATCATGGAGTTTGCACCTGCAAGGTTTGTGTGACTTCATTTGGAAGCACAGACCAGTGAAATTCAACCTCTAAGCATATATCGAGGGACAGGAGGAAACAGACAGCAACTTGCACATATTTCAGTTTTTAAAAGCTGCTTTCTTAGAATCTTAGAATCACTAAGGTCGGAAAAGACCTTCGGGATCATCTGATCCAACCATCCCCCAACCACCAATGTCACCCACTAAACCATGTCCCTAAGCACCACATCCAACCTTTCCTTTATTTGTTTGTGTAGTTGTAGGGAACATATGGATAATTACCCAATTTTCAGAAGTTACTTATTTTTAATGAAGAGCACATTTGAGGAAGTTTAGCATCTGGTCTTACAGAACTATTAGCCTGATCCTTGTGTGTGTGTGTCCTACTTATATGACAGTTGTGAGCAGTTTTTCCCTGTAAAAAAGTGCTTCCATCTCTAATATACAAGTACCTGCGCCTTCAAATTGGGTGCCCTTATTTGTGCAAAGTAACTGTATTAAGTGAGAGACTGGTCCACAGAAATAATTAGATTTTAAAGGCTGGTGAGAGGTGCATTGCTTTATAAAACAATATGCTGATTAAATAGCTAACCTCAAAGATAACGTTCATAAAAAAAGTCTGCATATGGAGAGAGAGAGAGAGATTCCTGGCCCAGTTGCTGGGTTTGTATGATTCATTTGATTCGTTGATTTTTTTTTTTTGTCTCAGCTAAGCAGCTGATGGCTGAGCTGCAAGCCAGACCGGTACCTGCCTTTAAGTGTCACAACTCCGGGAGAACTTGTTTTGGTAGTCATGCTTGTCCTTTTCCTCCCACTGGCTTTCACATTTCTCAAGAATTCACTGAGGACCCTCAAAGTCATCCAGGGAGTGACTGCAAAATGTTTTCCAGCAGCTGGTGGTGATGCTGGGAGGAGGAGCAGTGGTGGCAACGTGGCCAAGGTCTCCATCCAGCAGGACATGAGGCTGAGCTGGGGTGGCTGAACAGTGACCAAGAGGGCTGCTGTGGTGCAGGTGCAGGCATCTGTCTCAGACTGAGTGTGACAGGGAATTCCCTGTTTCCAACTATGCATCAGATAGCTGTTTTTATCTCATGCCTTGGCTATATGAATAACTGGGGCAGGAGAGGGGGGCATAGCCTACCCGAAGCATGCATGCATTTGATGTGGCTCTGTGTAGATTACAAGTTGCACAGCTGGGTATTTCTACACTTTACTTACAGAAAAGAATTTTTGCCCTCTGTCCCAATAGCAAAAAGACTGAATTCTGAGCCCAGTGGGAAACAGAGAAAAAGTATTAGTTGCAGGAAGCATTGTTTTCATCTGAATTTCATAGATACGTGTTTAGCAAGTCTGACCTTTGGCTGGTTTTTGTTTCTGGGCTGTTTGCTGAAGAAGAGTTAGATATTTAAAGCCTATTAGCTCCTTTTCAAAAAATAAATTAAACTCTTAAGCAGAATTTTGAGATGAAGCTTTGGCATCTGTTTGTTGAATCAAATGAATATTAAAAAATTCCTAGCAAACCACAAATAGTTACATGGGAAATACTAAAAAGAAAAGCAGCTGAAATGTTTCCAAACACATTTTTAAAATTTAAATTTGTTTTTATTTTGCAGCTTCCTTCAAAAATATTCTGTGTGGCTTATGCTCAATGTTCAAAACCAATCAACTTCATCAGAATTTTTTGCTTTATTTGCCACCCGATTTTTTAAGAGTGAGCGAATATGAAAATAATACGGAATGTTTGTAGTTATCATCATTTAACACAGCTGAGAGGTGGCAGCCACTGATACCAATGAGACTTATGTTTGATTCAAGCCAGCTGTGTGCCAGTGTGCATCCGGACCTGCTTAGTGCACACACATCACAGACACGAATGCAGGCTGCTAGGTTTGTTAGCAGCGTAATCTAATTGTTTCATTAATGCGTACAGATAGTTTGCAGACGATAGTGGTGGAACAGGCTGTGAAACCATTGCCCTTTCCCTTTCCACTTCCTCTCCTCTCACATCCTCAGCCTTTACATGGGGAGCTGGTGCCAGTATTTCTCATCTCCCTCCTAATCTCTGGGGTTGCAGTTAGCCAAAGAGCTGGCAGGTTTACTGCTGATGGTTTTTTTTTTTTTTTTTTTTTTTTTTTTTTTTTGTTCTTTTTTCTTTTTTTTTTTCACAAGCTAATTACAAACAGCTTCATAAGTGTCTTGTTCTGTGACTTTGTCAAATTATGATTTTTTTTTTTTCATTCTGCAAGGTACTAGCATTGAGTCCTTTATTAGGCACTGATCACCTGTCATTAAGGCAACCAAGCAGGAATCCAAGCTGTGCTGTCTTCCTGAGAATCTGGAGATAGTGCTGACTTCTGAAGTATGGGAAACATAATTTTGGTGGCATTTGTTTATGTTAATGCTGCAGTCAGCACACACCTTGTTTTGTTTACTAAGTATCTTCTAAGGACTGATGATTTTGTTTGTTTTGATTGTGAGACATGTAAGTGTTAGTCCCTGTGTGGCTGCTCTGTGAATTTGCAAACTGATAAAACCTGTAAAATGTGTTAGCTGGAAAGATCCTCTAATCTGGTGAAATGTTAGATGTATGTTTATGTTAAATGTTTAGCTGTTGAATGAATGCACATCTACAATATGAAGATTTAAAAGCCCTTTACAGGGATAGTTACAAAAATAATAGATTGTAGATAAATGCAGAAATGATGGTGTGCATAAGGTCATTGAGAAGTTGTGTAAGATACAGCGATGAGTAGGAGAAAAACAGCTGTTCATAATAAAATTGATATAATCAGGAAAACCTTTGGTTGATTTTTCCCATCTGGTCACTCCTGTTACTACAAGGGGAAGGAACAAAGAAAGGATTTTGTTTATCTGAGGGCACTTACAGAAGAAGCAAAGCTCAACCTTCTTGGAGTGCAGGGGAGTTGCTAGCTGCAGGCAGTAGCACCTTCAACTCTAGTGTAGAAAGGACCTGCACAGGGCTGCGCTGGTTCAGGCAAAGCTAGTTCCCTATCAAGAGCTGAGTGGCTTAGTTTACACTAATTTGAGTAGCTGTTGGGGTGGTTATTATTGCCTTTAAATCAAGTAATACATGCTTAACTGAAAATGAATGAGAAACCGAACTAGAAGCTCAGGAGATATTTAGCTAGACATTAGTTTCTGCTCCTGAGTGGAAATACTTATTCTTAGTGTACAAAATTGGGTAAATCACTGTAAATGTGCTATTATGACTATAACAGCAACATGGTCAGCACTGAGAGGAGATGGTACGTTGGGGGCAGCAGCAAACCGGAGGTGTTTGAAGGGAGGTAGCGAAGATGAAAGGACTGTTAGCTAACATTAAGCATAAAAAAACAAACATTGTATATGCTCTTTTAGTTTCATCTCCTTCACACAGCATTGTGACAGCTCACCTAAATGCATCAGCTTGGATTTCTGTTGTTTACATTTGTGTTTTTATTTCCTCATTTTCCACATGTGGTTTATTTCATCAGAGTAAATCACCCACAGGAGTTTATGGGTACTGTGTTGTCACGTGTTTCACTGACTTTCCCTGGACAAGTCTTTAAAAAGACCTTACCTTTCATGTTAGTAAACACCTCTGCTCAGCTTGCCCAACTTCTAAAAGGTTATCTTGCAAATTGTTATAGAAGAAACTAATGGCAGATTTGGGCACCTAGGGGTAATGGCCTGCTTTTAGTTAAGAGCTCTGCAAAAGACATTACCATCTGTTGGTGATGTAGCAAGGGACAAGCGTATTTTTTATTCAGTTTGCCTGTTCAATATCACTTCTTAACTTTGGCTTTAGACAGGGCCATTCCATTTCCTCCTCCTCCTGCACAAAGCTGGAATGAACATTGTTATCTGAAGAGCCAAAAAGAATGCCACTAAAATGTGAAAATCTGTGGTATTAACACAATTACTCTGCAGTTATGTCTCTACAGGATCTCGCTTCAGGCCCCTTAAAAGTGGCCCAAATCAGTTTTCTCATATGGCACTAAGCTTTAGAGGATGAGGGAGAAAATGGCACAACTGAATGAGGACAGGATGTGGTTTTGTGGAGCAGTTCAAGAAGCAATTCAAGCCTAGATGGAGGGTGTCCTAAACAGTATTCAAAAACAGGTTTCAGTTGTCCAAATTTTCATTTTCATTTGCTGTCTGGTTTAAACTGTAAGCCTTGATACATAAAAACAAAGTTTTAAAGTAACGTATCTGGTTTTAGACCAGTAACCAAAGACCACAAAGTAACTTACTTTTATTAGTCTTGGAGAAAATTCTAGTGTTTGCTGGCTTGTGGTTTGGACGTGAAATGTACAAAAATATTATTTTTTTCTGATGTTGAATCTGTATTTTCATGTTAATAGACATCCAATTTAGTTCCATTATATAATGGTTCTTCAGATCAGCAGTAAGAAGACACAGCTAGCTAGAGACATAGTTTAGTTATCCCGCTTAATTTGTATTAATGCAAATGCCTCAAGTAGTTTTACAGTGTCAGCTCATGAAGATAGAAAAGGAACAACTAGAATAAATGTTTTGAGCCCTCTTCTTGTGTTCCTAATGTTTGGACAAACACGGGTTTTGTAATTTTTGGACTCAGCAGCTGTGCTTCTCTGTCAGGAGATAACCTGCATCAACAGGATTTATGTGTTGCTCCTAATGGCTAAAGGACTTTTCTGTCTGCAGCTTCATTTTTATCCTCATGTCTCCTCGTGTTTTAGCCCAAGTCAAATTTTGAGGGAGCAGAGAAAGTTCATGCCCAGACTTCAGCTGAAAGTGATAAGCACAAAATGGATGTGATGCAATGATGTGCAACGAAGTCACCTGACCCTGCTTGCCCTCCATTCCTTCTTTCCCGTTTACACCTTTCCAGCCATCCACCATGTGAAGCAGCAACAGGATTATCCTTCTCTCTTTTAACATGCCTTTATTAAATTCCTTTGCTCCATGTAGGTGTTTGGTTTATTAAATATTTGTACCCACTACTGTTGTGTGGCTGAGGGAAAAATACCTCCTTTTATTAATGACAGGTAAAAATCTTGTTATAAAAGGCAAAGCAGGGTGAGAATAAGGAAATACTGCTTCAAGCTAACGGGGAGAAAACCTCTAGCAGTTCTCTAAAGCGTGGAGTCAGAGTGCAGAATGTGCAAAAGGCTACAAATGTGCTGGACTTACAATTATTTGGCCAACCTTTGCAGCGGATGATAAAAGCAGATGGTTGGAGAGTGTGCTGGTATTCCTGTCTTGGCTAAAAAGAGCCAGCTCAGATACCTGGTGCCTCTCGTCATGTACCAAAACAGTAATGGTAGGACTGATACCAGAAGAAAAATTAGCTTTTAAGACAGATTAACTGGCATAGCTAAGTCAGGTGGTGGCTGCAAGTGTATCAGCAGATCGGGCTTGGCAAAGTAACATTGGTTTTCCAGTGGCTTCTCCAGCTCCATGTAAACACTTTCATATTCTACTCATAGCCATGGAGTGAAAAGCTAGGAGGTGCATTCACAAACACTTCAGAAAGTGTATTGTCTTTCTCTGTAAGGGGTTGTTTTCGTGAAATCAGGAACATTATGTGTTTTTTTTCCCCTTCTCATGTAAAGTCTTAAACTCTTGCCCTTAATTCCAGATGACAGGTTGTTATCAGACAGCTGTTCCTGGTAGATTGCCACAGGTGACTGCTTCTTGCAGCCTAGGCTGGGCAATATTTAGAAAAAGGGGCTTAGAATTTGCACCTATCAGGGTCAGCTGGTTATGAGAGAAAATTTTAATTTTAGCCAGAGAGAAAGAAGCTTTGAATTCTTCCTGAGTTTTGGCTTTTAAAACATCACGAGGGGGTTTTATTTTAGATTTTAATGTGACTTTGGTGCACTTATAAACGGGCAGGATTGAACAGACTATATGAGTATTCGAACTGAACAACAAAACTCCTGCTGTCATGCAAATACCTTTTCACAATAAAGTACAAGGGGAGAGAAATACGATTTCCTATAAGTGAACGCCTTCCCAAAAGAATGTTTTGCAGTGTTGTCCAAAAAATGTTGGCTGATACACGGGATATCTGTATTACTTAAATGTGTAGTAGTCTTGGTTTCTTTTTCTTCTTTTTCTCTCTCTCTTTTTTTTTTTTTTTTTGTTTTTGTTTTTGTTTTTTTTCTTTCTGAATGTTACTTATAATTTTGCTTGTAGACTAGGCAAGGATTCTTGTTCTGGCAGGTGAGGTTATTAATTGCTCTGACCCTCTTTGAAGAGTTTTGGCTCATTTTGCTCTTTGTAAAGCAGTAATGCTACTCCACATTTAGAAGTAAAATACTACTGAAGAGTGCCACATAATGTTGTCAATACCCTTGTGCTTTTTAAAAGTAATAAAGTTGAGGATATTTACTCATCTTTAATTTCATTTGCTATTTGAATAATATGTGAAAGTTGAAAACGGTCTGATTTAATCAAAGTAGTTAAGTAACCTAAAGCAATTTTATTTTCCTTTTTATATAGTTGTATGAGGAGTGAATTAATGAATAGTTTCAAGATCCTTAGGTGTTTTTTTTAATTTCAGATTTGGGAAAGGTTGCTGTCTGGATGTGAATTTCCGGAGTTATTTGGAAAACCAATCTGGGGACAAAGAACTTTAATCAGTCAGGCTTTTTCCTTTCTTTTTGACAGCTGAAAGTTGTGAATTCATTCTAAAAGTGCTTTGCTTTCTAGCACTTACCATTTAAAGATACCTTTCAATGTTGGGTCCTGACAATGCTGCAGGTTTATTGTAGCATTGGAGTTGCCTCTGGAGGCGATGGTGTGGGAGAAGCATGAAAATGTTCGTGGGACAAGCCTGATGTCTGACGGGAAAGTGGCCAACTCCAAAGATTTTTAGAATTCTAGAAAGGTAGCAAATGTTTTGAGACTTGCAGTTCTTACTGTTTAGATTGGAAATGTTAAGCATGTTTTTAATAGTCTCCTTTTCCACTACTAAAGCATTACAGTGAAATAATTACATTCCTTTCAATCCATTTAAGACCTTACATGGCTTCCACTAAGAGTAAAAATAAAAGTAACAGCAATTAAAATAGTTGTTGGGTTTTCTTCTCTCTTCAGGAATTTATTTACTACAAGGCTAAATTGACAAACTTTGTTGAAGGCAATTTCATTTATTCCTGTATTTGAACCAGATGCTTAATCTAATTCTTCCTAGCATCCGTTTCATACAGCACTAAACAGGGAAGAGACTGAGTGCTCGGGTAGACTGTTTGTTTGATAACATGAGGTTGCTTGATCCATTCCTTGCTCCTTGGTCAGGTTTGTCGTGGCCTCAGTGCTTCGGGAGCCATCGCTGCTGGCGTGCTGCATAATGGATGAGCCTGAACTGATGGAGGCAGCAGGTGTTCTCGCCATAGAAAAGAGCAGTGTTTGTTATTGTTGTAAGCATCATCAATCCTCCTCCCTTTCTCGCTCTGTTCTCAATGTCCTCCAAACAAAGACTCCCTGTATCTGGAGCAGCAGGGGAGAAAACAGGAGCAATCTACCCTGCGAAGCCTTGCTGTTTTGTATCTCAGGGGCAGCCTTGTAAATGGATCTTGATTTGATGCTCTTGATCTCTAAGTGGTGTGTTTATCATTGCAGGGGGACAACGATACTGATTTATGAATTACGTTTACCAGAAAACCCTATCAGTATCTACGTGGAGCTGCCCTATTCCAGCTAAACAGCTAAACAGGATGAATGAAAAATGTCTTTCAATTCTAGTGCTCATTACACACTGCAAGATGGCCATCTCCTGTGGGAGCAATCTGCTGAAAGATAGGTCTAAATGGTCTTCAGCTGGGGAAAAAAAGTAATGGTGGGGGGTTGGGAGAGGAGGAGAGAGAAGTAAATGTTGCAGAAGGGGGGAAAAAGGAGGCTCTCTTTTTTAGTTTTGTCTAAGCTGGCCACTGCTCTAGAAAGTGCATTTTGAAGAGCACTCTGTCATTTGAAATCTTGAAGTACTTTATTTTCTATTTAAGGCAGCCAAGTCTACTAATGAATCACGTCCACTTTGAAAGAGACTTGATCAAAAACATTAGTTGACTCTAGCTGTTCTTAACTGTTTCTCTAGTCTGGAGAAGTAATGGCAGCTGTCATTTCCTTCTGCAGGGTTTCTCGGGGTGTAGGGCACTGGAGGCATGGAGCAGATTTGGGGAGAACAGAAAAAAAAGTTTTCTTTACTAAAGGCTGCAGTAGGCTTTCCATTTGGATTGTAATGCCTTTGTACTTTGGAGAGAAATGGCTGTTCTGTTTCACCATACCTTTCTATTCCTTTATTTTATCATTTTTGCTTCTTCCCTTATGGTAGCATTCTCTTTGTGGATGTGTCACCCTCTCCAGTTTTCATATAGGGTGTGAGGGGAGAAGAAAAGGGGTTTTCCATTGCTATATGATACGTAAAGTGAATCAGAGGGTCTTTGAGAACCAATTAATGCCTGTGGGTTGCAGTATTACCATCTCTGCTAGCATCTGGAGATGTGGAGTAGCCTGTCATAGAGGTGGCATTTGCAGTGCAAGCCCTCTGGCCGTGGCCACTCTGTCCCACTTGATGTAGCCACTCTTAGTGGAGCCTGACTTAGGGCCATGTTTTGCTTTCTGCAGGACAGCTCAAGGGTTCACTGAATGCTCAGTGACTGCTGTGGGTCTTTCTCTGGATGAACTTTAGACCCATGCTGTGGCTGTGTCCCCAGTCCTGTCTCTGGCCCTGTCTCGCTTTGATCCTGACTGGACTCCAGGCGTAGACCCTGGACCTAGATCATCAATTTGCCACATCAGGTGCTGTGGCCTTGGTATGACACACATCTTTGCCTGCCATGCTCAGGCCCCATTGGGGAGGACACGGACTGCGCTGGGGCCATCCCCGGCTGCTGCATGCCCTGAGGGAGCAGCAGGCCCTCGCTGCTCTGCACAGCACTGGGAACGTAGCTCCACCCTTGCTCGGTGGCCAAATGGTGTTTAAAAACTGGCTTAGCTGGAAAAGCTTTCAAAGCCTAAATGCCTTCCCTTAGCTCGTCTCTATAGAGGCAGGAACAAAAGCACACTTAGATTAATAACAAATCTACTTCCAGAGTGCTACTAATGAAGGCCTTGAAATTGTATGCCTGAATTAAGGTCAGCCTTCTTTCTGCAGGAAAATGGATCCTTTTTCTGCATTCCACGGTTTTTGAAATGCACATTTTTTTTCCTGTTTAGAAGCTGGTAGTTCTGTGGTTTTGTTTGCAAGTGATTGAAAAATTATGGCACGCAGCTCTGTTCCTGCTGGAGATGCCAAGTGATGACCCAGAGTTTGGAGGGAACATCCAAGGAGCTCAGATCCTGCCCTCAGAAGTGTTGTTTTTCCCCTTTCCCTTTCCTTTGGAAGGACCAGTGTTTTGCAGTGCACTGACAGTAGATTAAGCTAAGCTTTCCAGTGCTGTCAATATAAAATGACTTATTTCCCACAGACAGTTTCTTGCTTTGCTTGCTCTGGGCTTCCGGGCCTATTGTCAAGAGAATCAGGTCAGATCTTAAAATGTCTTGCTAAGCTGTACTTTTATCTATATATTTAAATTACAGACTGTAAATGGGACACTTTACATATGGAATTGTCTTGATATGACTTTAAATTTAAAAGCTTCAAGGTAGGCTGGTGCCTAGTGATGCTCATCAGTGGCAATTGAGAGGCTCCTCTGAGACCTAAAGACATAAAGTGTCATCTGTAAATGGTTGGTTAAATTCAGTAATGGTTGGCTCAGGTGAACATCTGATTTCTTCAAAAAGGGAAGCTGGTGTCTCCTGGCAGACATTTTTCATTGCGACTGCTCAGTAATTACTGAGCTCTGGTAGACTGTGTGTTGACAGAGGTTAATGACAAGCTGAAGTGGTTCTGGTGTTGGGCCTCTGTACTTGCAGCTTCTTGTGTTCCTGTCTCTGTCCAGCTTTAAATGTGCGCAGTCTTGAAGTTGTCTGCCAAGATGCACGTTCCCAACTCAAAGCAGTGCACTGGCATCAAAAAACTTGCTTGTCCAAAAAGTAGCAGAATGGTTTTGTAACACATACATGCAGCAATAATATAAAATAGGTTAGAGCTGTGTGAAGGGGCAATTAACAAATCTGGATACTGCAGTGATCCCTTCATCTCCTACAGAGCTGTTGATCTCTTCATTGCTTTGAGGCAGAGACAAGACGTTGAGCTCAGTGAGGAAGCTGCTACTTGTGCTCCATCTCTGCAGCTGTAATTAGTTGACACACAGTCCTGAATCGGAAGTGTTTAAAGCCCTAAATTCTCTAAAGCTGGAGGAGAGAAAATAGAGGGTTTTATTAGCAGCTGTTTCAGTTTCAACATGTAAATGATGCAATGTAGCATACATTTTGGAGGAGTGGTTTTTCAAGTGTCTGTGAATTTGCTCCTGTGAGATGCTGCAGGCGGAAAAGGGCGTTACGATGGGTTGGAGTGGGTTGGAGTTTTGTCTGTTAGCTCCTTGCCCTTTCAGCAATGCCCAGAAACCTGATTTCCTGTTTTGTTGGACAGTTGCTAGTGGAATCAACGTGAAACAAAGGAAAAATTCTTCAGGCATTTTCTAAAAAAGCTTTAACTTTATTAAAAAAAAAAAAAAAAAAAAGGGGGGGGGGGGGAGACGGGCATTTTAGGCTGCCAGCTACACTGATTTTGGTAGCCAAAACTTGAGTTCTCTATTAGAACCAATTCCACCTTTAAGAAACATCATGCTAGGGAAACAATAAAGGCTAAATCAATAGCTCTTGCTTTGGAGAGTAGCTCACTATACAGACTTTTTTCTGCATGCATTGAAAGAAGGACAGTAGGAAGGCAGTGCAGGTGTTTGTACATGGCAAGTCCTAGGGAATCATAATAAAGAAGCTAGAAAATTCGTTGTAACTTCTCTCAGCCTTTCAGTTTTCAATGAGCAGACTGTTTAGCCTGGTTGGGTAAGAAAATAACAAGACCTTGGGGAAAGGTAAGCCTGGAAGGTGTTCATGAGAGCTAGTAATTATTAGTCATCTGCTCCTCTTCCCTTCAAAGGTGCAGCTAGGAGCTTCCAGGAAGGACTGGTTCACCCTGAAGTGGAATGGGCAGTGCAGTAGTAAAAGGGGATTCAATTTACCTAGTCGGCCGCCAAAAAGATGACTCCTCCAGACGTTGAAGTGGAGTGAGGCCAGGCTCTGTGGGAACGGCCAGGATTGGCTTAAAGAGTGCCTTGGATGAAAGAGGTGCATCCTGCATTGCTGTCATGTGTGTGTTGCACTTGTGTCTACGTGGTATGTACTCCTCCCAGTCTCTGCTCCTCTGACCTGCGTGAGGTTGCGTGCTTAAAGAAAGCAGCACAGAGCTAAAGAACGTATCATTGTGGTACCATTATGCTACCATCAAATAGAAATTATTTCCCTGAAATAACACTTCATTCCTCCTTATTCTCCCAAATAGAGGAGGAGGATAAACGACAAACATCTGACTGGTAAATCTATGTGCGAGAGCCTGCAACCCCCCTTCTTTAATTCATGTTAAAACTAAGGAAGAAATGATGGATCCCACAACACAGGAAATAAGTTTTTTCCTGTAGATGCCTCATTTTTTTTCTTCTTTTAGGTAATAAAAAGAATCCTAAACTGAACCACTGATTGAAACCAGGTATCTTGGGGTGTTCTGTCATATCTGTCATCTGGTATCTAATTTTGATAATACTGCTTGAAGTACAGATAAGAAGCTGGTTACCCGTAAGACAATGATGCACTAGCAATTTACTGACTGTCAAATACAAATTTGATGTAACAGATGACCTGCTGGTAGGTGAAGCTTTTGGGAATTGTGCTGCAGCCAAGAGAAGTCTGATGGAAGTAGCTTTTAAGTTTATTCTTGCTGCTCTTTGCTCTCCACAAAACATTCAGCCTTTAATGAAATGTTTTCTGTCCCACCCTGCCCCTAAGGGAAGGCTGCTATGTTTGGCAGCACACCTGGGCATGTATACAAACAGAGTTAGGGAGGGGAGATTAAAAAGAAGACTGATTTACTCTATCGTGAAATTTTAACACTCCTTAGCAGTTTGCCAGCCAGCTGGGATTATACTACCAGATGTCCTGGCAGAGACGCGCGCGGCTCTGTGTGATCATAAATCCAAACAATGTATGGCAACACCATATGTATAATGCTGCTGTTACCAGTGCAGAATTTTCATGCGGAAAGCTCTGGTGACGGGCAGGATTAGTGAGAGCAAAACCTTCCCAGATTTAACTTTAAAGCTTTGGGTAGGTAATACTTGCTGATGGCAGTGGTGCGTTAAAAGGGAATCGTGAAGCCTGTGCTTTATCAGCAGCAATAAGCCTCCTCTGCCTGCAGTCATCTTCTGTCCACATTTCTTGGCCGTTCAGCAGGCAGAGCTATAGTGCAGGTGCTCGGAGGCAGATCTCTTCTCTCCGTTGGTGAGTTACGAAGCAGCGAGGGGGGATTGTCAGCAGCCCACTAAGCTCCAGGCCGAGTCAACAAAGCAATGCTGCTCTGTAGCCTTCTGATTTGTCTGGGGTGTAAGTGGAGCTCTGTTGTCTTCCTCTCAGGGAAAAATTGTTTAATAGGAGGAATGGGGATGGAATGGGAGTTTGGTGCAATTATTTTACTCCTCTTTCTGTATTTTCTTTGTCAGGTTTACTAAATTAAGTGCTAAGTGGATCTGTTCTTTTTAGTGTACGCATTAAATATAAATACATGCCATTCTTAGTATTGTTTGCTCACTAAACTAGGCAAAGGGCATGAAAAATTAGCTGTGGTGGCTTTTAGTTGTCTCTCCCTTCGTGGAAAAGGCACTGATTATCATCCTGTAGCAAAGAAATCATTCTGTGTGAGGACTTAGAATTGTGTCCATCAAAGGGGCTGGGGGCATGTTTGTGTCAGTGGCATCGTTCTCCCATGCTACATGTTGACACCAAACTGTCAGCTAACCCAGCTGACAGTGTGGTAGTGGCAGAAGGGATTTTAGAGCAAAGAGAGGCAATATGATATCCTGTATTTTATGCTATTGTTGCTAAGGAAAAATGGAGTTCCTATGAAGTGTGATAAAGAGCAAGTCAGCTCTGTGTCACTTCAAAGAATAGGATGAGGGTAAACAGCAGGAGGAAGAAGAGAACAAAGGAGACTTCAGCACGGCTAGTTAACTTCGCAAATTGCACTTGAAGTTAAATAACCAGTATGTGAAAGATCTAAAGATAAATAATATTAAGTGCTTTCTTTACAGATTAATCTTGCTACCCAAGTGTGAAATCTCTCCCCTTACTCCCATGCATTCTTTACATTTTCCAGCTCTGCAGCACAAAAAATTCAGGTGGTTCATTGGTGGCTACATTGGGCAATCTGAGCCTATGCTGTTTTTGTCCTTGATAACAGAAATTCACGCCGTGATTCTGTGCTAGATCCTAGTTTCCTAATGTGTACAATATGACTGTTCAGGGCTGGGTTATATTGATAGAAGTTTACGAGTTTAAATCCTGTTGTAAAAGCATCAAACGCAGGATCCAGTGAAGGCTCTCCCAGTTCGCTGCAGTCCTTGTCCACCATTGTAAAGCAGACTTGAACCTCATCAGTGTTGTTTAGTTCAGAAATCTCTTGTCTCTGCTATGTGAAAAAGGAATTTAATTGGCATATTTGTGTTATTAGCTCAAAAGTAATCTTGGAAGTTGGAAAGTAGGAGTTTGTTACTCTTAAAGTGCCCAAACCTGATGTCCTAAAATCTGTCCTACATCATCTTTTGGTGGCTCGTGTTGTCTGTTATTTATATGGTCCGGTGCTTCCTATTTACATACATGTGATTATTATGGGTTAAGCCTTACTTTTACAACTCCCTGAAGTAGAGTAAAGGTAGTATGTTTTCTAGTTTTGTAGTGGGTTGGACTTACTCATTTAAGTAAAAGTTGACATGGGATGGTGAAGTGATTGCACAAAATTGAAATGCAGCATACCTATATATAAAGAAATGAACAGCCTACCAAATTTATTGAAAATCTTCCCTTTTTTTTTTTTTTTTTTTTTTTTTTTTTTCCTGACATGCTTCACAAGCCCTCCAAAATGTGTAATGGGTAACAAAGACCTCTCCCTGCTGTGTCTATATTTTTGTTTGCTGCTTTACGTGCTATTTTCAGATGTGCATCCAGCAAATCAGGCTAGCTGTTCTCAAAGTGTTGTCCCTGATGGCCTAATGTTTATTCATCTACTTGTAGCTTGTTGGCTGAGATAAATTTCACCTGAGGACAGCATCTGCTCACTAATTTGTCACCTTTTCTTTTTCATGCCCTTAAGCTGTTTTTCCACCAGAGGCTTTGCAAGCTCAGTCTCATGAAGCACCAGCAGCAACACAAAATGCAAGGAAAACAAAGCGGACTGACGCTTGGTGAAAATAGGGTTGTGTAATGTGGCACTGGTTAGTGGCTGGATGACAGCCACGCGTGATGACATAGATGTAGTGGCATGCGTAACTGCAAGGAACAAAGGAGTTAATCAGCAACAATACTGTATAGAAGAAGTGTTACTGTGTATAAATACTTATTAGAGCCCTTGCCATAAGCTTGTCATGGAGGGTCAGTGTGCTGCGGTTTAGTCTCCTAATATTCCTTTTATTACTCATTTTAGCTTTAGTTTTCTGGGTTGCCAAGTGGTAGTGAAACTGAGAAACACATCCGGCAGTGAAATAATTGCTCTGGATGAAGACGTTTGCAGCTTTTTAGAGAAGAAAATGTCATCCAGATGATGAATAAAAATCAATTCCTTCTTACGTAAATGAAACACAATAATAAATTGTGTTTATTATTAGTGAAACTTTGTGTTTCACTTCTGTTCTCTATTTTTGCATTGCAGTATGACATGGAAAAACAACTCTTTTCCTATCAGCTTTATAAAACACTGAAGAAGTGGCAGGCTTTTTTGTTTTTTAGAAATCATTAGCAGGATACAGCTGTGTTTTTCCTTTAAGATGCTTACCTCTAACTTGTGGGCCCCTGTGCTACAGTGTGCTGACACTGCAGAAGTGAATAGGTAACTCTTCAGCATACCTTGCTTTCTCCTAGACTGCCAAAATGTGTTGTCTATACTGGTGACATGGCTCAGGTCTGAATACCACTCCTCTATAGTACGAGAGCTGATGGGCTAGAGATCTGCTCCCCCCACTTTCCAGTTTTCTGTACCTGGCTGCAGATTTACAGCTCTCTTTTGTCCAGTGAAGCTCAGTAGTAAAGCGCAGCAGCATAAACAATGCCCTCTGCATGCCAGTGTTTTCAGAATATTGTGCAGTCACTGGAGGCTTGTTCCCAGATATGTGAGAAGATGAACTGGTGGGCACAGAACCATGCTCAGATCGTATTCATAGCATAGGCCTGTGAAACACACAACAGTTTTGTGATACCATAATTAAACATGTATTTTCCATGTGTAAGCATGCATATAGCTGTGTGTATGTGCCAAGAAACGGAGCTTTAAGTTCCTCTTGGAAAAAATGGGTCCAGCTGCTTGCTCCTCCCTGCACACTTTCTTTTTTTTTTTTTTTATCTTTGACGTTTATAATGTCATCTTCAGTCTTATTTTTAGTTTCAAGCCTTTCTCTGATGCACTTTTCATACATTTTAATTGGCTAAATCAGGAGACTTGTAGCTGACGAATGCTTCCCCTCTGCAGCTGCAGCATCTAGAATAGGCACAAACCTTTCCATGCCTCATTTACTTCCAGTTCCTTTTTAAACAGACACGCACTGTTTCTAGACCTTCCTGTCTTTCCTCACCTGCTGTCAGTTCTTGTTGTACCTCTTACTAGATGAATTGTTGTTCCAGCTGTGTATTTGCATTTCATGATGTTATTCTTGCAGCAAGATATTATGTATGCAGCCTTCCTACACCAGCAGTAATGACAGCAATACCCATGGGAGAGCTTTTGGCAGGTCGATTCTTACTTCAATTGTGTTCACAGTTTTGGTACTGCTCCCTGGTGAATGCAGATGTTCAACAAACACATGAAAAGATTGACTTCCACAGCTACAACGTTTGATGTTGCTTTAGGTGGAGGAGGGAAATAAAATTATTGTCATCTTCTTTTTTTCCTGCACAGAGCTCTTCCCCTGTGAGTCAAGTCTTTATGAAATAGCTCTTCCTATTCCTTTCTATTACCATACTGTGGATGAAATAAATGTCAATTTTGATGTGCTGAGTCTATTATTCATCCCAAATGCTAATGGTTATGTTGTCATGATTACCCTCTCTCCCAGCCGATCAAGATTAGAGATGATTCTCTATGATTAGAAGTAGTTTAGAGGATCAGAGATCATTTCCTTCTGGCAAATTGTGTCTGGTTTCTGCTGAAGCGTGAGGGCAACCCAGTGCCTTGTTCTACTTCATATGCATTTGAATAAAATCTGACTTTTGACTTTGAGAATATGGGGGGGGGGTTAAGTTTTGTGAACTGTTTGTGGGAGAAGCTCCTTCATATTGAAAAAACAATATGCTTACAATTAAATGGGGGATTAGGTTTTAGGCTTCTTACTTGCATTTTAATTCCAACAAAGTGTTGTCATCTGTCTAAGGCTGTGTGTAGCTACAACCAGCGTTTGCGAAGCTAGTGCAGCCACTAATCCCGTGGGAAAGTGCCAAACTTGTCAGGTTTTATAAATTGCTGTCTTTATGACAGGAAACTGGGAGGGGAAGGGTCTTGTCTCTGAATGGAACAGCAAGGAGAGAACTGGTACGTAAGGACAGATGTGTCCCCAGTCCACTATTCTTCTGTGGTGGAAGCAACGCCCAGAGCAAGGGTCTTGCTGAAAGATTGGATGCAAGCCATGAGAACTCTGTAAGCATCCGGTCAATGTTTTGGCTGGGCGAGGAGAAGACCTCCTGGAGGACAATTGAAAACAAGGCAGGCCTTTTGTTTTGGTTTGGTTTGTTTCTGTTCAGTTCTCTCTAAACATAACTATTTTTACATATTTGTTGGTGGTAATACCTTTAGCTGAGCACATCATCTGTTGAGAATGATTTGAGGATGAGAGGCAAGCCATTGTCAACAGGGCAATGAGTCATGGACAGGGCTTCGGTCATGCCTCTAGCATCCAGCACCCTCAGGCAGGATTAGGATTCCTAGATGGTTCCTTCGTGGTCCATCTCCAAGAGGAGAGCTTAAGAGCTTGTAATGCAGAATGTACTGCCTGGTCCCAGCATCCCTGAGAGGGTTGTGTATGTGCCAGAACCTGAGCTTCCTCCAAGTTTGTGTTCATGCTCACAGTTGACTTCATGATGAGAAATGTCATTTCATATGGCAAGGAGTATGGTGGTGTGTGGCTGAAGGGCAAGTGCTTCCGGCTCGATTTGCTTATTCTGGGAAGGTGAGAGGTTAAAGGCAAAAGTTCAAACCCAATACTAGATTTTTAATAAGCTGCAAAAAATATCTCTGTTTGATGGGTTAAATAGCTCAATGAAACAGGAAGAAGAACCTTGTTGAGGTACACAACTTAGTTCTTCGGCAATGCCATAAAATTTGGATGTTTCATTTGCAGTAGATGCTTTAACTGTTTGCTATGAATTGCTCTTGAAAAGCACACCTTCTAACGTATGCCGCTCTTTTGTTTCCCCCTACTTTTTTACAGCAAGTGACAGGCAGAAGTTTTGGTGAGAAAGACTTCCGTTCTGGGTTAGAAAACGGCATTCTTCTGTGTGAGTAAGTAACACTTATGGTTTTGAGCCTTGAATATGTTCTTGACTATGGATGAAATGAATTTTAATGAGTATGTCTGTTAGTTTCCTTTTGCAAGCTTTGACGTTGTGCACACTGGTATTTGACAGCAGCATCCTTTCAGTGCCGATGCTATTGTTATGGTGAGGATTGAAATGTGGCTTAAAGAAAACAGGCTTTGCAGAGTGCTTCCCTCACTCCACCCCAGCTCCTTAGCTGAGTTATGTGAAGTGAAAACGATGTTTGCTTTTTGGTTTCCTTTTATTTAAAGATGTTAACCACAGATTGGCGAATGGTGTTCCACACCTGCCTATAGATGTCTCCACTGCAGTGAAGTGTTTTGGAGCAACTCCAGGTCCAAGAGTCTTGGACCTGTCAAGAGTTAACCATCTGAACACCATCAATACTCAGCTGCTTTTATAGTTTCTGGAAAGTTTAGACATCCTCCAAATTTTACCTAAAGGTGTATTTGAATGATGTGTTTTGTAATTTTTGGACAAGAGATGCAAGTTAACTTTTGCATGTTTCTCTCTGTGGTTTTAACAGTGGGTTTTTGGCAAGAGTCTTCCAAAAGCACGTTGTGGCCTTGGATGCCAAAGCTGGTGACTTTTAAGAGAAATTTGTAAGTGTGCCCTAATGCCCCATGTTCTTTGAAAATCCCATGCAGGATGTCAAGAGTTTGGGGGAATCTGCTGACCTGAATCGTCTGTATGGACGGATTTCTTTCCCTGGGCAGGCAGGGTTGTCCCTGAAGTAGGTAACAGCTGTCTTTGCACACCAGAAGGATGACGCTTGTGCAGAACTGAATGCATATTGCAATTTATGAATGAGATCTCCTGAGATGTTTAGCTGGAACATTGCAGCTATTGTTTGTTTTATACTAGGAAAGGTGCTGGAACTCAGAGTCTGTTTTCAGCAGTATGGTTGAGCTAATATCCTGTAAGTCAACTGTAGGTAGTTTACAATAGCTTTGAAACTTACTTGTGTAAATACCGCTGTATATCTCACTTGTGTCATTAATCAGATACCTTGAACTTTAGCTGTTAAAGTGGAAAAAAGCATAAAGGAAGTGATACGATCTTGTTTGATTGTAGTTGCATGTCTTTGCTGAGGAGTGGCTTTGGGAGGAGGGAAGTAGTTGTTATTGTTGTTCAAATGTTGTGTAACTCGGAAGGAGCGTGGCGTTTACCTCTCTGTATGCAAGGGTTGCCTCTTGCTCAAGATCTCACTCCTCTGCGTGTTCAATTGAAGTACTGAGTGCTGAGTCACTTCACAGTGCTCTTTAAATGTTAAGGTTGAATTGTGTTGCATGAAAAGTAAGGGATGTGTATTTCAAGATTAGATTCTAATCTTATCTGCAAGTACACAGATGTAGTCTGATTTAAATGCTGTAGATGGAAAGCTTAACTAATGATTTGGTAAAAAAAAAAAAAAAAAGTGTGAATATGTCTTTCTTAGGAGGCTGTAAGCTCCAGTAGCATGCAGGTGAAGGGACAACACTTGGTTATACTGCTAACTTGTTCTATGGTGTTGGGCAAACTGCTCGTCCTTGCTCACCCTTGTGGATCTGTGCAAACCAGTCTGAAGGGACCTGTCTCCTCAACCTCTGACCTGAGAGGTCCGTATTACATGCGGCATCTGGCAGCCGTGGTTGGTGGATGAAATTCTAGTAGGCTGCATAGCATCAACCAGAGCCACCACTTAGGCCTTCAAGTCTGGCTTTCTGATGATGAAGAATTTATGACACCAACAATAAAAGTTTGTTCCTCGCTGCATCCAAGTCTGCTGTAAGAACTCAGTAGAAATTTGGAGGTGTAACACAGAGCTCTTAATGCATCTTTGAAAAGTACAAGCTTTGGCAGATGAAGCATTGATAGTTATTTTTTATATCTCTTGCTCAGTGAAGCACTGGTGGTAAAGCTACCACAGGCAATATTGACTTTGTAGATAGGAGTTTTCTGTTTTGTCAGAGACCTCACCGGGGTACCTACCTTATGAACAAAATCTACCAGTATTCAAGCTCTCTCTTCCAATCTGTTGAGCTTTTGTCACGACTCAACAAAGTAGATGAAAACTGCATCTTAAAATCTCTGATAAGCTAGAGAATGCAAGAAAGGAATTAGAGGTTTCTTAGGTTTCTTAAAATGGAAGAAGACATTACCTTTGGTCTGGTTTATCTGATTTGTTGCTTGAAAGTTTTAGGAAAAAGCCAAACTTGCCTCAGTTTGTCTCCACAGTAATTGCTAGTGTCATTAGCTGACAACTCACAGTCAGGCACTTTTGCGGGTGATGTTCATGTGAGCATGGACTGGGGCTTACTTTCAGATGGGTGTTTCAGTGTTCTTGTTGTCTGTTGTAGTTTGAGATGAGGACTGAACGTGAACTTGGGTCCTGAGGGATCCCAGCAGCTACAAGACTGGGAACTGATGTCAGCAGGTGGACACAGCCACTTTGCCCTCAGTCTCCTAAACAGGTCTCAAGCTGCCCTTGGACCATGCAGGCTTTTTGCCCCAAAATGGGAGGAGGTAGGCACCATAGAATCACAGAATGGTTGGGGTCGGAAGGGACCTTAAATACCACCCAGTTCCAACCCCCTGCCATGGGCAGGGATGCCTCCCACTAGATCAGGTTGCCCACAGCCTCATCCAGCCTGGCCTTGAACACCTCCAGGGATGGGGTCCAGTCTGCTAACAGCCAGACTAGCCGCGTGCAAAATGACACAGGGGAAATGTTTGTCTGCAGCAGGTTGTTGGAGCCTTTCACACAGTAATGCCAGGCCTCCCTCCAGCTGATTGCAATGCTTATGGCCTACACTTTGTCAGGTGTAGGTTCCTGTTTCAGCAAGGCGGTAACAGGAGCTTTCCCTTTTCTCTCTTATCTGCTCCTTCAAGGGATATTTCAGAACCTGTAGTGACGCTCGCCTTTTCCTGCAACGCTTTTGCTGCATTTCTCTTCCCTGCTGACAGACACTTGACTCATAAATCTCTCCTAGCTGCGGCTCTGGTAATTAGCAGACTACTGAGATGTGAACGCTTGAGGTACTGCTGTAGCACTCCACTGCAAACTCAGGCAGACGTCACTACACTGGTTACAGATCATTCATTCACATCCAGCAGCTATGCACATATTTCAGTACATGAAAAAAACTACACCATGCCAAAAGCTCAGGCTCTTGGGAGGGACGTGTTGTACACCAGCAGCCTGACTAGTGGGGAAGCCTTATGCTCCTGAGCTAGCCACAGGCACCTGCAAGTCCTTGTGCCTGCTTCCCTGGGAGTGTTTGCTCGGTCACTGGCATCTCGATCAGCCTCATTATGACTCTTTCCTAGCTCACCGGGCTCAGCTCAGGAACATATTTAAACAATGCAGGATGCCATCAAGTTGTATGCTGACAGATGAGAGTAACACAAGCCCTTCCTTCTTGCCGGCTTTGAAAGCCCACTTGTGCAGCTTCCCTGACAGTACCAGCTCTGGCTGTTCACCCAGCTGTGCTTAGAAGCCAATGACTACTACTTCTGTTTTTCTGAAATGATTTCATGGCTTTTTAGCATAGCTGCCTGACATCGGTGCAAATGGCAATTTCAGCAAGGGACATCAGACACAGCTAAACAGAGGCAGTTATTGCTCTGTTCTTGCTTTGTGTATTAAATTGTTGTATGGAAAGACTGAGGAGCTTCCTGGCTACGCTGCTGCATGTGTGGACAAATATGCCTTCCTGGGGACAAGACAGAAATCTGTGTGAGGAAGGAATGCAACATCAACAGCAGCAAATATCTCTAGAAATTCCCAGTTTGTGCTCCAGCATACTCCCCTTTCCCCTTTCCCCTTTCCCCTTTCCCCTTTTTTTTTTTTTACATAGCTTTAATAGTTAGGTTTTACCTAGATATTCTCTAGATTCAGACATCTGAATGAAGGTTGATTGCAACAGGAAAAAGTTCATGCTGTCTGCCCCTACCTGCCCCACTGATATGGTTAGTTCAGCTTTACTGAAACAGTAGGTAAGGGAATAGAAGTTGCTTTTATTTCTAATCATGCAACAACTGTTATTAGTAAGTTTAAAATCATTACATGAAGGCAAAGACGAATACAACTTCTTGTAACCTTGCCCGGTTGTTAATTGCTCTAATACTCTTGGAGGTGTTTTTAAGGAGAGAAGTTCCTTTCTGTTCTCCCTGCTGCCTGCCTCCCCTCCTTGCCCTGCACTGCTGCTGCAGATTCTCGCCTGTCACGTTGGGCATTCAGCAGTTAGAAAGGTCTGTGGGGATGTGAGACTTGAAAATCCAAGTTATTTACTTGATATGACTATCAAAGGGTTGAAGGTGCCTAGTGAGTAGGGAAATGCACCTGTAAGCATTTAGGAGAAGCAATTGGAATCATATCTTCTCTCGAGCTTTCTCAGCAATCAAGCTGCCCCACCACTCTGAAAGTTTGCAGTAATGTTAATGAGATTGTAATGTCAGGAATAGGACCAAAACATAGCGTTATTAAAAAGTAACAACAGCTGGGATGTGGACCTTAAACCAAATCCAGATTCAGATATCAGCACAAATGAGTTGGCCTTGCAGTGCAGTACAGGAGTGTCGTGATAGTGTGAATGCCATGGGTTCCATATGTAGAACAGTTTTTTTGCGTGTCTGCTATATGTTTGTATGTAAATCAATTTATAGCAGTAAATGCAACCATAATAAATCTTTGATTTCACTCAAATGTGAAAGTTCTAACAAATACTGTTGGGAAGCCATGGCATAAATACGGTGAAAGAGTAATAACCATATGTGATTAAAGACAGATGTCACTTGCATATGCAGTTCTGGATACTAGATTATGAACGTTTTCCTAATTTTTTTTTTTTTTCCCCCAAGGTATTTATTTTCTAGATTAGCACGTGGTGTTATATAAGTTACTAAAGTGTCCAAAAACAGTGATTAATGTTTGTAATCAGCATTCTTTGACTCTGCTCTTTACTCTATTTTTTGAAAGAGCAAATACAAAGGGGGTTTGTTGCTTTTAACTGAACTTGGTAAAATTGGCCATGTACAGTTAAGGGAAAAGTTTTACCCTTTTCATATGCAGAAAAATTTCTAGGAAAGGCACTTCCCTTCAGTCATGCATGTTAGGGATATATGCACTTAAAAAATAAAACTTGCAATCTTTATTGTACTTTTAAGTGTGAGAAAAGACATGAGGAGTTATTCATGGATACTGATTGTTTTAACAGTATTTAAAGAAAAGCATGAAGTGGGGCTATAAATCTACGTGAGCTGAAAGTGATTGTGATCAAGAATTACTTAAAGGAATTTATCATTTATTCTGTCATGAGAATCATTTTCTTCTATAAATAAGAGATCTCCTTGGCTTGTGTTCTTTATGTCTCTGGTGATGAATGAGCTGCTTATTCTCGGAGAGCAGAGTTTCTTTGGGCTTGCATCATGGTTGCAGTGCATCTGACCAAGCTTTGGGCTGACATGAATGCTGTTTTCAGTGAGGGCTGGATATGTGCCAGATCAGTGCAAGTATAATGCTATGGGATAGTTAAACTTTGTCTTCTGCATCAGTGGTACTGCTAAGTGTGGAACTAGACTTCAGAACAGCTTTAATTATCTATAGGGTATTTCAGTTGTTTGGCTGTTTAAAAATCTGTTTGGTTTTGCAAGTTAATGTCATTTACTTAAAATTGCCTTGCCACTTGGGGAGAGCTGGTAGGGGAAAACAAGTATGCAGTCATTGTAGATTGTTGGATTTGTATATGTTATTTTACTTATCTGTCAGTGGTGTGGCCCTGGTATCAATTCAGCACTTGTCCCTGCACTGTACATCACACAGCCTCTTGTCTTGCCAGATACCTCACTGGCGAAGTTAGTGGCTGCTTAGCCCCTTATGCTTAATTAAGCTTTGTTTGAATTTGCTATTCCTGGAAACTAAGAAGGTATTTGAGTTTCATAGACATACTTGAAGTTTTGAATGTGACCCATGCCTTGAGGTAAGAAGGGATTGGTGTTCTGTGGTTTTCAGGCTGTGTATTGTAAAGCCAAAACATTATCGGCATCATGGATTTGGCATGTCTCCAGTTTAGAGAGACGGGCCCCAAGGCTCATTAAGCATTAAGATTTAGGTTCATGTGAGGACATCTGAAACAGTTTTATATGAACCCAGAGTTTTTAATCTTTAAGTTTTATTACCGTGTTAAAATGAAGAGCTATTTATTTGTGTGGTTTAGGTGAGGGGTCAAGGGTAACGTAAACCATAGTGCTCAGCTGTGTGCATGAGAAGGGGAGAAGGACCATGCTTGAGCACAACTAGAATGGCCTGTCTTTGTATTTATGTCAAAAAAAAAGAAATATGCATCTCAGCAGACTAAATAGTAGGGTTTTTCCAGCGTAGGTTGGTGATTGACAGAGCAAGAGACTACGGAACACTGATCCATTCAAACTGAGTTTTGCTGAAGTGCAAAGCAAGGCAATCCTGTGAGAGGTTTCGGCTTTCCAAGAGTTTATGTTTAAGAAATTGTTTTGGATAAATACTTTGGGTAATTATCCACACTTATTGCTGCTCCCTGTAAAGCTGAGAGCTGTAAATCTACAGGTACATGAGACAGTCTGCGTGTCTACATTGTGGCAGTAGGTTCTGTATAAAT
Source organism: Aythya marila (assembly GCF_965140915.1). Lineage (NCBI taxonomy): Eukaryota > Metazoa > Chordata > Aves > Anseriformes > Anatidae > Aythya > Aythya marila. The sequence goes on along the minus strand of NC_139045.1, from coordinate 52,281,393 downwards.
AGTCCTCGTGAAGGCACAATCTTCCCTCTTGCCTTTCTTGAGCTGTTTTGCAAAGCCTCTATCTCGTTCGTATTTTTAGTCTTTGGCAGAGCAAGGCCCATGCAATGCTGTGTTTGGCTGACTTGTTTTCTCAGTCCTACAGGTTTGCGTAGTTCTGTATTCTCCTTTTACTTATTAGACGGGACTGTGAGCCTTTTATATGACAAAGTCAGTTCTGTTTCGCATGTTAAAAAAGCACCTTGTTCATCTGACCCTACATAAATAATAACAGGGGCATCATTAGCAATCACTCAAGAATGTTTTCCCAAAAATATTTTTGTGACCTCAGGAACATCTCGATATTTTGAAACTTCTTTGACACTTCCTTTGCAACAAAAATCTATTGACTTTTGTTGTCTGTGTTGTTTCAATACGATTTGCCTGTATTTAAGATTAATAGTGGGTTTTCCTAGCCTTTTCAACTACTTTTGGGCTTTTTGGAGCTGCCACTATGTAGCATAAGGTAAAAATATGTAGATACTGAAACGGGTTGGATTAATAATTGTCAAGTGCTGAGAGGCTGCTTGTTAGAATATAAATCTGTAAAAATTAAAAAAGATAAATGTCTTCTTGAAGGCTTATTGTGGATTGAATTTCCTGAACTCTCAAATATGAAACGCCTTCTTACTTTAAGTTCAGGTCACTAGGAAGCTTTTCTTTTTAGGAATATGATCTGCTATTTGAGCGAAGAACTCTGTTGGATACATATCCATCCAGGCTGGAATCATCTGTGAATGGCACATCATCTCAACCTTTCTTTCTTTTTCTTTCTTTTTCTTTTTTCTTTTTTTTTTTTTTTTTTTTTTTCATTTCTGAAGCTTATTCTCTGAAAGTGCTTCTGTTCTATTTCCTCTTAGAAACAAGGTCTTCTTAGAGGCTGGGTTTTGGCAACCATCCTCCGAATATTTTCTTAACTGACGCTTTCTTGCAAGAATTTCATGTGCAGTTGTCTTGGTGCTTTTCATTAGATCTTTTATCAGCTGTTGCCTGAAACGCCTTCTCTTCCTGGCAGAGGTTTTTCAAATTCTTAACTGCTGATAAACAACCCCAGGAAGGTCTCATAGGTTAGTCACACAGTGGCTAGTCCTGATTTCAGCCTGGCAGTCCTTCTGCAGAGATACTTTATCTTCTGGAATTTCAAGCCTTGGGGACGGTACCAAATAGAGCAATTGATTCTTCCCATACCTACCAGAGTTGTTTTGCAGGGGGAAGGAAATGACCTAGCTTCTCCCTATAAGAGGGGGAATGGATCAGCTTTCCAGTGCCATTGTGCCCTGATGTTTCCATAAGGTAAGGCAGCTCTCAGGTTTTATCTACTGTGCAGAGTCTTACCAGCAACATGTAGCAGCCAACTACCAAAGGATCTAAGCCAGGATCTGGCCAGGGGAAGGGGTGGATGGATGTGTGAATATTGCACTGGAAGTGGGTGAGAACTTTAAGGAGAGAAGTGAAGAACAGAGGACTAACCTGACTCAGGGCAGGTGCGTAAATGCCAGAGGGGTTGGACAGAAATCCTTGCTAAGAGCCTGAAGGATCTTGCGAATGGGTCAGGCATATGTGTAGAGACTCATGTTTTACAGATGGAACCTGAAGAGCTTTGATTTTACCCTGTGTTGGGTTGCTGCCTTTTGGGGGTTTGGTAGGATTGCTTTTTTTTTTTTTGCCTTCATCATACTGTATTTTAGTCCTTTAAAGAACTGTTTTATCTTGTCTTTGCTTCATTTTGCTATGTCGTTGCTTCTTTTACTGATAAAATGTTTCATTGTCGTATGTTCTTTTTGGTTATGTCAGAGAAATGCAGATTATATCAGGTACTAAAACAGCCTCAATAGAAGTACTGAAGTCTTTATATTATTATTTTTTTCTTTTTTTTCCTCGCCATATCATTTAACAAAAGTAACTGTTAAGAGTAACTGTTAAGAAACCGTTAATCTCCAAAATGTTTTCTGTAAGAAGCAAGTTGCTTGAAAGCTGAAGCTTTTTAAGAGTCCTGCCTAACCTTGTTTTACCAGCTGTCTCCAAAATGCCTGTTGGTCACCAAACCCCTGCTATCAAAAAGGGCCAAGCTTGGAGACTATACTTACAGTCTCCTTTTGAGAACAGTACCAAAGGACATTGTTTTATGGTTTGTTGCCACCACTGTTCCCTCACCATGTGATATGAGACCTTAAATAAGCAATATCTTACTGGAGAGGAAGGGAAAATAGAAAAATCATGGAAGATTTAAAATAATTCTGTTTTTTCTTCACTCAGGACTGCTTGGTTGGATTTGTCCCATTGACATCTGGTTTCCTAGATTCCTAGTTGCAGGAATATGAAAAGTAGTACCTTTTAAAAACAAAACAAAGAAACAAACAAAAAAGACACTTCTATTCCAACTTCAGCACTCAGCTCTGACCATTTATACACTATCTCACGTAAGAGAATGTGATACACAGTGGTGTAAAGGTTTTGTTGTGTTTTTTAGAAGATGAGCATCCATTTGTGGATTTTCTCTATTCGAAGAATACAACTGTACAAATATGTAAACTAAATGTATGCTTGGGAAAACCTGAGCTTGCAACTGGTGGATCTTAATTTGGGGGATGGGAAAGGGGGCTCCTAATTTACATTTAGGAGCAAACAGTGCATTTGCCTTTGTTGTCCTCACAACAAAGGATATCTACCTGAATATACCTGAGCTCTGATGATTTTTACTGCGCAAGAAAAAGGACTACTTCTGTGGAGGAGAGAGGGTCAGTAGGAGATAGGAGGTACTCAGAGAAATGAGTGATCATTCCAAGTCTCAGGACAAGTGGGTATCCATTTGTCCCAAACCCTCTATCAGCACCTGCCAGTAGACACCTTAGTGCCTTCACTAGATGGCCAGCATTGCTAAAATGGCCACCCCGATCAGGTGTTTGAGGTGGAGGATTGTAATATGTCATCAACTAGGTGTGTGTTTTTGAGCAGATGCCTTCAAGTGTCTTCCTACTGCAGGAACAGGAGAGTGAATACTGCCACAGTATTTTCCATACCTTTCTCAGGAGTTGCAGAAATACAAAGGTATTTTTAAAGACATAATTTAATGTACTAGAATGATCTGCTCAGCAGTGCTTCTGATGCTTTAAGTTATCAAAGATAGGATTCAAGAAGTATGTGAATTTGTCTTCTCTCTTTTTTTTTGGGTGGTGGGAGGGGTGTAGTCTCAAAAAATTCTCAGAGATAACCCACAAGATTGGAAAACAGACTCGAATTGTTCCCCTGTCCATTTTTGCATATGGTGCTGTTATCTAGCCTTGCTGTGCAGTTAAGTGCAGAAAAAATAGCTGCTTCTGGTTGTGGTCACGCTGTCTCTTCTCTGCTGCCTGTACTATGTTAGCTAGCACAGTTCTCTGCCGGGTACTGGTTGCTAATGTTTCTGAATGGTACCGCTTGTTTCTTACAAGACATTTTTTGAGTGGTGCAGAAAAGTGACAGCTGATGTTTATGAACACCCTGCTGTAGTCAACACACCCTGCTGTGGTTGGGGGGCCGGTGCCATGGGGCCAGAGGAAGGCTGCAGAGTTTGTCTCCTCCGTTCACTTGTTCGCAGGCCTCATGTCTGAGGGTCTTCTCCTCTGAAGGAGCCCAGGGTTAGGGTTGTGAGAGTCACATAGCCTGGAGCTTTTTGGCCAGGTTGGTGGCCGAGCCAGCTTGCAACACTTGGCATTTTGGCATCTGGACTGTTGCTGGAGATGAGGCAATGGTTTGGAAGCAGCCAGTCGACTCTGGAAGAAAGCTGCCTTTGGCACGTTCTTCAGTGAGCCAGTCCTGAAGGTTTTTAGTGCCAGACTGTTTAGAGATGTTTCCAACAGGAGGTAAACATTTTAATAATAGAGACCTTTCTTCCACAGGCTTTTCCATCTTGCCCTGTCCCATTTCCTCCCTCTTCAGACTCCAAGCCGTGATCTAAAGTGTTGTTTATTCCCTGATCTTTTCTTTCGTTTTATCCCTCTCCCTTATTTCACAGGGAAGCCTGTACAAGGCACTTTGATGATTTATTTAGAATGGGCTTTGACTTCTGGGGTTTCCATTAAGAGCTCTTTATTTTACTTTCTGTTATTGTCTATGGCATTTGATGTGCTTCTGCAGTATTGGTTATTGTGTCTGATTTATTCGCATTTTAGTAATAAAGAAAATGGGATGCTTTACTTAATACTTTTTTTTTTTTCCTTGAGTCAGAATAGGCACTGTGACAAAACTAGAGTATTCAGTAAGAAGTGCTTTAAAGAAAAAGAAATCGTTAGTTGACTTTTGCAGCAGCTAAATGAAAAATATTAGTTTATATTGCTTGCTGTGCAAGTCTGAAAAATAAGTTTGTGCCTTTGGGAAAAATAAAGTAGTTTTTGTTTGCAAAAAACCGTGAAATAAAATGATGACTCTAGGAAAAGAGTGGCTCTTTTCTTCCCATTTCATTGTTTCTAGGACATATTAGTTTTAGATGTTAGCATAAGCAGAAGGCAGGAATAGTACCGCAGTCTGTATGAGGCTGGATTGCACAGTTTTTCACTGCAAGATGATTAAAAAGAAAAAAGTCCCCCCAGCTCCCCAAAACCTGGTTCACATTGTGTTCATTGCCATGTGTGGTTATGGTAGGCTGCTGGAAGGGGTAGTTCCTGAACGGAGACTGCCTGCACCAAGTGAGATACCTCTCTTTCATTGTAGACACTCTAATTTTTAGAGTTTTAAACTACCATAGGCCTCTTTTTTGATTTCTTTCAAGATCTTGAATTTGAAATGAGTGTCTTGATCTGATGATTTTCTTTCCAGTGGTTGGGACTGAATTTTTGGCCTTTGCATAAAAAGCACAATAAGGTTTTCTCTTGGGGGAAGGGTGGTAGAGAAACACAGTTTGTTGCAAGAGGATTTTGTGATGAAAATTCCTCACCCTGCAGCACAGAAACTGCTGGACTGTTCTTTCTGAGCTGTGGTGATACCCAGATACCCTCAGGGTTTCTGCTCTCAGTTCCTTCCAGACATGCCTTGCCCCTAGGCAGGGGAGGCAGACTGATGTGACAACATTTTCCCACAGCCTGTCAAGACTGATGTGATCTACATCAATTTGGGAGATGAAGGAAATATTGTTGGGATTCTGTGCTGTGGATATTTTTCCTTCTTTTCAATTTCTTCATTTCAGTGATGAAGCTTTGGGTACGCGCATTTTTGGGAGGGGAAAATGGGGAGAATCTCCACAGCCATAATAAAATGCTTATACGCTGGGCACAAGTGTTTGATAATTTGCATTTTGTGACTTAGCACTCATAAATACTCCTTTCTCATGACAGGTTGCTGAATGCAATAAAGCCGGGATTGATAAAAAAGATCAATAGACTACCGACCCCCATTGCAGGTTTGGTGAGTATATCAAATGGAGAAAAATCTTGGTTTTGTGACTGTGTGATTTAGATAGCAATTATTTTTGTAATTTGAACTCTTCTAACTTACTGAACTCAGACAGTCCTGCTGAAATCTGAACAGTGCAGACATCTGAAGACCTTCCAGTCTATTTTTTTTTAGAAGGGGGCCGTATTCAGGAGGGAGTGTATTTTTAGAGGAAAAATATCTTCTTGGTTATATACTGTCTGAGAGTTTCGGCTCTAGCTCCCTAAGAACTCAATTGTATACTTTTCAAGCTGTGACCGCAAAAAGATAGCTTTTTGGAAAGAAAAAAAAATGTATTTGTATATTTTGTCTCATTTGCCTTTTCCTCGGAACACCACAGTCTGCAGATAACATTCATTGCAGGACTATCTGGGGAACCATTTCGTGTTGACTTTACGGGCAGAGCAGAAGTTGGCCATAATCTGTCATGAGCAAGGAAGACCACAGAGGACCACTTACAGCCTGTGGGCTGAACCTGACCCTTGAGACAGTTTTCTCCAACTCTTTGGAGTGCTGGTGTTCAGAGGGTCACCTCAAGGGGGTGGCACGGTCTTGTGCCTGCTGCTGGGACGGACAGTGTGGGTATGAATGGGTGCTGGGTGTAGGGTATGTGAGACAGAAATCTGGCTGTATTGATTTTGTTTTGTTTTGTTTTGTTTTTGGCCTCAAGATGTGGCTAAGAATAAAAGGGCCTCTTGGGTGTGTGGAGGGTGACCATCCTCAATTTAGACTAATGATACACTTGCATACATAGTTCTTTTCTCTTACGACACTACTGATGTTTTAACTTAGTTTTGCAAGATTCTGAATGTATTAGCTGCTGATAGTTGAGGTCAACCTTCCTTTATTATCCAGCATTAAAAAGTTTCAATGTGTTCAGAAACCGTGCTACATTCATTTTTAAATTGGTTCCGTAATGTAATTACCTAGCTGTAGATTGACAGGCCCATTTCTGCATGAATACCACATAGTTTTAGAATTTCATTTGTGATCCCTACCACCCCGTTTGTGATGCTTCCCTGTGTGCTTTTGTTTTGCCTCTAAAACCCATCTAGCTTATTCCTACCCAAGCCTAATTGAAAGGTGTACTTGGAATAAGCTGCTGCAAAAGATGCCAGTAGTGTAATTCTCATTTCCTTGTACCCCATTCATAAAAGATTCCATTTTTGTTATGACTGTTTTTAGAAGATGATATTAAATTACATTGTGTTGTTGTTGTTTTTTTTTTTTTTTCTTATTCATGTGTAAAATCCCAAAGGTAAGTTGATTGTAGAAGGAAGGACGTGGAAACATTAATTGTGTGCGTGTTCTCATTTTTTGAGATAAAGCTCTCACTTGCCAGATGTATGTCTACAAAGCAGTAAGAAAAAAAAATGTTTTTCAAGCTATTAATAATACAGCAGCTTGTTGTTGGTTTTTTTTTTTTTTTGTCTTGGAAGGTGACTTTTTTTTTTTTTTTTTTTTTTTTTTTTACTTCTGTACCCATGTCCTTTAGTTACCTTAAGTAATTATTTTTCTAAATATTTTTCCTAATACAGTAGTAGACTGTTTAAAAGTTCACTGGCACTTCTGGCTTTTTGAATGTTGCTAATGGGTGTTTTTACCTACTATGCTGTAAATAGATCATTCCAAACTAAGCAAGCCTTCCAACAGAGACGTGCTTTGAAACATGTCTAGTGCTGTACCTGTTGACTTTTGTTGCCATTTTTACTTAGTGGTGAGCGATTGCCTCAAGGATTGTGTGCAAATTTAAAATTATTGAGTACGATTGTCTGTTAGCATGAATTTATGGCATAATATTTTAAGGTACAGACATCACTACTGTGTTTGAGCACATAGTGTATCTTTTTCTTCTCTCACACCTGTACCATGTCCATATGCCTTAAAAAAAAAAAAAAAAAAAAAAATTAACATTACTTTCCAGAAACAGTCAGAACTCCTCGATGGTTGACTGCATGTGAGGGACATTCCTTTATTTATTGCTGATTTCTCTTTATTATCTTAGCTTTGGTTGGCTTGACATAGTATATAGTAACTTTTCCAGTTATTTCACCTCAGTGTGTGTGATTTCCTCCAGTACTCATGGAAATACCATGGAAGCATAACTACCTCTTTTGCTTTGAGTGAAATGTGTGCTTTTGAACTCCTAAATATTGCTTCTGCCTAAAAAGTGTAACTTAATCACTCTACCTTAATTTCTTCCCTATAGCTGATAAAATAAGTATATAATTCACTAGTAGAGGCAACAGGTAGGTTTTCTGTTTTAGGAAATTGCAGCTAAAAGTTATGAGTAATGGTAAAGTACTCACTTTTGTTTCATCATTAACCTCTAGAGGCATAAACAGTCATGTATTATGTAGCTCTACAAAATGTCTACTTGAGTCTACTTTATTTCTCCAAATGATGGTCTATTTTGCTCCTTTGTTATTATAAGGACAAATGAAGAAGTACGCTTTAGTGAAGGAAATTAACACTAAACTGTAGGCCTCTACTGGGGATATGCTGAGATATTCATCTGGAATTATTATCAACTCTAAAAATTTTGCCTATATTTGGTGTTTGAGTGATTTTTTATAACATTGCTGTGAAGTATTATGTGCAACTGCTCTACTGTTGACAGATTGAATTCTTCAAACTTCTCCTGGTGTTTGAAGCTAGATGAACCTGCAGTTACTCTGAAATTCTTACTGGTGATTTCCTCATGCGGTTTAAGAGAGAATGGCTTATTTGCAGACCTTTTGTATACCAGAACAGCAATCATGTAATCATGTAAGCAAAATTTATTGTTTCATGGCATGGCAGTGTTAGAGTAAGGACTCAGGGTTTTGCACACCACTCTATTAAGTGCAGGCTGTATAAATGGACAAAGATGATCTTTGTCTGGTTGCAGGCCTAAGTCAGGATGTGGATTGTATGCAACATTACATATAGAATTACATATGCTCAGCGTGGCAGGCCTGTTTGTAATTTGCTTTCATCTCTGGAAGTGCCGACTGGTTCTGTTATCACAGCAGAGATGATGCATTGCTTTAATGAAATAAAACGTAGGACCAATGGCTTGGTATTCAGACTTGCAGTGAGTATGAAGTTTGATGAAATGCTTTCTTATTCTTGTTCATTATACATTAATCCAGATAGCTAATACTCCCACCAAAAAGCAAATTCACAAAACATCCAAGGAACATATTAAACACATGCAGGATTAACAGGCTTTGCTGAAAGAGCCACGTTTCCAGGAGAAATTTTCTCATGCTAGAAGTTGATACTGAACATCTTTGTTTTAAAGCTGTTAGCTTTCCAGAAGTATCATTTCATGTATTTAATTGTGCAAGCCTGGAAAAGTATTTTGGCTGAGTTTTTAATTAAAAGACCACAATGATGGATGAGTAAAGTACATTGAATATAAGTGATTTTTACAAAACCAACAATTTTTCAGTGAGTTGCTGTTGGTTTCCTTCATTGGGTATGATGTTCAGAGTGGGCACAACTTATTTTTAAGGTTCCTACAATTTTGTACAACTATATCATTATATATTTAATTCTATAAAAATAACACATCTGCAGCACCCTAGGTAAGCAATGCTCTATAATGCTAACCACTATATGTCAACTATCTTTTTCCTTTAAAAATATTCTAGTTCTTGCTTCCTGTCCCTGAATAATGTCACTCTGTGAGAAAATAAAAGGTTTCTGCCTTATCTTTTGTTTGACAGAGTTTAGGAGAGTTTATAGCATTACTTCAGTTCCTTGAACAATCCCCACAGGAGCTTAGACACTTACTTCAGAGACTGTGTGAAAGACTCTCACATATAATAGTAGGAAGTAGCCAAGACAAAGTTAAAGGGCTGAACTTTAGCTTGTATCTTGGCTCATATTTCAACACTACTGAATAAAAATCTGTTTACGATGGTATCCAGTTTTCAGCTTGTGCATGGTCCTCATCTTTGTATGTGTGATATTTGTATGACTTAGCAATGCAAAAAATAGCCCAGTGAAAGTCACCTGGTTGCATAGTTATTGCACTGAGGTGAGCAGAACTGTAACTTACTGTTTAAAAAAAAAGCTTCTTCCTTTGAAAGCAAGATATTTTTTTCAGTGATTATTTTCCTAGGAAGTTTCTCTTGGCAAAATGTTCTCTGGGAACTTGCTATGAACCTTATCAAGAATAGCTACCTGTCTGTTGGTGCTGGTAATTTGCTTTTATGCTGTCCTGTTGCATAAACTCCAATGTTTTTTGATGTCATATGATGTCTCAACAGTATTTCAGCATTGTATTCATTAGCTTTCAGGAATTTGTACCTCTAATTAAGTTCAGCAAATTAAATGATTTTTCTTCATGATATGAGCCTGAAAATGTAATTATAAGACACAAGTATAGTGAAGACACAAATATAATGTCACAGAATTAAAAATAATTTAAGGAGATAGAAAAATACATGGACCTTTAATTGATGTATATTGTTTTTTATTAATCTTTCTAACTCGTACTTCCATGTTGTTATGTTTTTGTTGAAGGAAGAATGAGAAAATATATTTTTTTTAGTTTCCCACTCTCCCTCTAATTCCATATAGCACTTTCTGGAAAGAGCCAGCTTCTACTGAAATGTCTAGATCCATAAACCATGATAATTTGTTTCCTTAATTTGTGCTTCTTATTTCTGCTGCACAAATTCATTTACCAGCACAATTGTATCCATAAAGAAGTCCTGCTGTGTGAGGTGTGGTACATGTGAAGTAAACAGAAGCAAGATTTCCTCACTGTCTAACAGGAGTAAGTTCTTGGCACTCACATCCCACAAGCATTTTTGGGAATGTTGGTGGAAAACAAAGCATCAAACAGCAGAGCAAAATCCCATGCAAACCATTCTGTCATGGTTTCTGTGGATCTTCTTAGTAGTAATTGGTTTCTTTATACCTCCTGTGCATGCCTTCAGTTCTGGTATGTGAATGTTTGACTAGAACAATACTTACTGTCTGGCCAGTGGTTTGGAACAGCACTGTGTGCTTTGGCTCATCCTGTACTGTAATGTAAATGGACACTACAACAATAATGTCCTTGGGAAAGGGAGGAAAAAAAAAGTTTGCGTTTGCAGTGTTTCTGTATGCTTATTTTTTTCCTGAAAGTTCACTTTATTTTTCCTTTGAATTAATTTTTCGTTTAGATTTTCCTGTTTATTTGATTTGGTGTCATCTTAGCCAGACAGATTTTACCTTGTAACATTCCTGTGTAATGAATTCAGCTGTATGCTGTACACACAAAGATGTCAAAGTTTTATGAAGAATACAAAAATAAACTAACAGGTGTTTCTTAACCAGGGTGTTTGTAAACAGGGCCCGCATGGAACAATCTACAGGGACAGTGGAGTTAATTTGTCAGACGACGAAAACAGCCATCAGCTCAAATTTGGCAGGAAGCACAGAGCGAGTGGCCTGTTGTTTTAGACTGAATTGAAAGTTTTTATTGCTCCAAATTAACCATGCAAATACTGTCCAGAAAGCATCGTTCTCCTCCCATTTAAATAAAAAACAGTGCAAAACACAATGCTGGCATTTTGTTTAATATTTTATTGGTTGAAATGATTGTACTTGCCATGCTGTTGAATTTGGCTCAGAAACGCACATACTTTTGATGCTGGAAACTAATCATCCATCTGACAGTATCGTATGTACCAAAGACTTATTCCATGGCTGCACTTGGCTTTGTTGCCCAGACCTCCAAGTTTGGGCTTTAACCTGGTGTACAGATGTGAGAGAGGCTGAAATCATAGGAAATTAATAAGAAGTGAGCCATCAAAAAGCAAACAAACAAACACTGGAGGTAAATGAGCCAACCTGGTATTTGCCTTTGACTGTTGGAGCTGAGTTTAGCTACAAATACCAGCTCGCAGTAGTCTTTGTGTCCTGCAGTCTGGCTGATGAGCTGACCTTAATATCCAGGAGAGTGCCTTCTGTCTTTAGCTGCCAGCAGAGCTGGATGGCTGTAGGCAAAGCCTGGGGCAAGGGACACCTTGCGTGGTTCTGAAATTGAAAGTTTTTCAAGTTTCTGTGTGCTTTGTACACCTCTGGTCCCAGCCAGCACTCACAGCCAGAGCTTCTGCAGCCCAACCTCAGTGCTGTCTTCAGGTCCCTCCCTGCGGGTGCTTCCCTGGCTGCAGTGCTTGCGGTGCCCTCGGTGAGCAAAGCTGTTTTTGGCAGGGACCCCTGCTTGCCATGCTCAGGGGACTGTCCCTTTCTGCCATGCTTCTTGCCAGTGCCCAGCAGCATTTCCCTCATTACCAGGTGAAGTCTGTCATACAGGACCCAGGCACCATGCACGGTTTCCTCGTTGGCCAGGATGGCAGCAGCCAACGTCTGTGAAGGTTTGTAGGGTGCGTGCTGTGCACCACAGCTATGGGTGGATGCAAACTGTCACATTGTCATGGCCTCTTCCCAAACCAGATGAGTTAGGGTTCAATGGTGCAGCTTCACAGTCAGCTTAAACTGTGCCCTGAGCCTGCTGAGCATTGCCACTGAGAGTGTCGTGACTTGCTTTGGCCAAGAGCTAATAATATGTGTAAGCTCTTTGTGGGAAGGATCATCTGCTGGTCTGTTTTTGTCTAACACCTCACCCCATGAGTCCTGCACCACGGCCAGGACTCCTAGACGGTATGTTAATACAAATAATAAATAACACTTACAAAAATATCGCAGGCATTCCTGTGTCATTCACAGCCTGTTTTTAGACTGCACTCCCCACTACAGTTTTCAACCACGGCTTTAATTAATAGATTTATAATTAACTTCATTCACATTGAATGATTTTAAATGTTAATATGTAATTCTGAGGTAAGGAGAACTTTTTTCTGTGTGCAAAACCGAGAGGATGGTCACAGTGGAGCAGTTCCTTTCTGATTTTTTTTTTCTATTTTATTTTTCTTCTGTTTCGCACAGTTTTATTGCCTGGCCTCGAGAAGGGTTAGCTACCTACCACCCTTTAGAAAAAAAGTGCTCAAGTAAAAGCAAGGAACCTACCTGTTGGGGCAGGAAGACAACTGACTTCCGAAGATGCTATTTAAAAACTATACAAATAAAGGCTTTGTGTAGTGATTATTTACACTTTTTTTTTTTTTTTTTTTGACATAGGAGGCTTAATAAAGTGAAGGATTGTAGGGATAACATTTGAAAATGGCAAAAAGAAAAACATTGCCGCTGCTGAAAACCTAATGCTAGGCAGCTGAAATGTGAACTTGCCCTTATCACAGCATTAACCTTTACTATAAATGACAGAGTCCTTCCTGGGGCTGGGGAGGGCAGCTGGTTTCCAGCAGGAGCTCACTTTGCACCTGTGGAAAATGCAGATTGACCCCTCAATTAATTTTTAGATTAGTTAGCTTTTAGATCATAAAGTCTCCAAGTTCAGCCATGATTTTTATTATGTTGGTTTACTGACTCTGGTCAAGTGATATTTCAGAAATGGCAAGCTTTTGAAGAACAAGGTCTTAATTCATGGAAGTACCAGAAAAATCATAGTTTTGCAAACAAAATGCCATTCTCTGGGTTGCACTTAACTGAAGTAAAGAAGCCAGTGCTGCCTCCAGCCGTTGCCTTAGAAATGAAAGGCCTCCTGAGCAGGATGTCTCCAGCATCTGCAGGCCAACTCCTGCTGCCAACACTTCTCTCAACAGCTGGGCATTTCCAGGAGTTTTCGTGGAGGAATTACATGCCCTGAGCATGAGTGTGCTGCCTGTGATGAGTGCAGCACTGCTAGGGTTATGTCCAGGCAATCTTTGTGTGACTTCTGGTGCAAAATTGATCAGTGTGGCAATGTGGATGAAAGAAGAAAAGAGCTGGTGTGCTGCGTGTGTAGCCCAGCACACTCAAAATCAGCAGGGCTATGACTTCCCATGTCTTGAGGCTAAAAAGTAGCTGTCGGCTGTATTTTCAGGTTTTCTCCTTAACAAGGAAAACTAGACCTGTGGCTATGGTTGCTTTCAGCTAATCCAAATGTGAGTTTCCTACACCCTCTGCCATGCCAGCACTAGTGCTCATATGGCTGTTAGCTGGAGCAGACAACTGTGAGATGCCTGAAAACCACCCTTCTCCTTCATCACAGAGCTGTAGCATGCAACTGTGTGAGCAGGAAGGAAGGGACCAGCTCGCTGTGGCAGGGAAGGAGCTGCCATTCCTGCTGGCACCAGAATGAACTTCCATCAGCACTAAGCAGCCGTGAAGCTGTAGCTAGGGAGTTTAGACTTGGATGCAATTCTTAAGTTATTGGCCAAACTCAAAGGAGATGGGGATCTGGGAAAGTCTTACCCCAAAATTCCCAGTTTAAAGGCTGTGTTTAAAACTGCACTTAGGGCGCTCACTGCTTCATTCTGGAAAGCCTCTCACAGGTTGGAGCCTGTGGGTCTGTGCTATAAATACTGCCTTATCCTCAACTGTCTTTTTCAGTGACATGTAGCCTCTGCTCCGGGGGACAGCTCGATCCCGGTATTTGTTTGACAGAGAGAGAGCTAACTGCAGTGGAAATGGCACTGACTGGCATGAGAATATTTGCTGTATTTGCTGCTACCCTGCGTTCTCACAGCATCTGTGGTGCTGCTATAAAATCCTTGTGATCCTGGAGAATTTGGACAGCTGGGCAACTCTTGAGATGTGAGAGGGGAGGGTGCCTTCCAGGCAGCTCTTAACCTGAGCGGTCCCCTCCAGGCGAGCGGGAACAAAAGTTTCCACGCTGTTGTCAGACCGACAGATCTGCAAACTCGAAATGGGCCAGCGGGGCCCAGGCTTCCTATTACCAAACCCTTTTGTGACAAGAGAGCAAGCGCAAGCTAGCAACAGCCTGGTGGGACCCCAGCCCATGCACGGCTGATGGTAGAGGAAGAATGCTGCTCCTAATCTCCTGCTGGCTGTGGCTCAGCTCAGTGAATTCTCTTGCCGTTTACGTCTGCTAGCAACTGTTGGTACTGTTTCCATGCAGAAAACCTTTCCGGGCGGCGCGAGTGGCTTTCTGTCAGATGATGTGCGTGTCACCAGCAGCAGCGTACGTGCTGAATGCAGATGACGGGACGTGTCTCCCTCCAAAGATCACACTGCAGTTGTTTCCCTGGCTTAAAACGAACGAGCAAAAGGGGAAACTAGCAGAGTACGTCCCAGTTGCCTTAAAGACCAACGTGCAGTGATTTCTCTGCTTGAAGAGTCTGGAGAAATTGTGCAGTCTGGTGCCGTGGTCAAGAGTTCACAGAGGCTGAAATATCTGACACTGAAGTCTCCTTGCCTTTTGCATTCCTCAGTGCTCCTGGATTAAAGCCACTCACTTCCTTCTTGGCACAGGACTTCCCAATTGTAATGCGCTTCCTTTTAAATGTCCAGAGGTCTAATGATACTATTGTAAACCTGTTAAAATTAATGCTGCAAAGGAAGCGGCTTAGTTAATTGCTTGTGCAAAAATGCGGCGGTAGGCTGAGTTGTCTGACAGAGGTACATCAACACCACTGTTAACCTCTTGAAGTCTGCGTGGCCTTGTGCTACGGTGTGGAAACCCACCCCACGGCTTACTAGGGAGGATCACACATTCATTTTTGGACAAGCCAGATAAATAATAGCCTAGAAAGTTACTACTGCGGTACAGAGACAGTCCTTATGTGTTCGGAGTGGCGTCCTGCTCGAGTCCTCACCATATTGCCACTTTTGTTTGCTTCTGCCCCTAATCCTCATGCAGGCAGTGCTGTCGCTGGGGTGGGGACTGTCTGCTGCTGTGTGGGGCCGGAGTGGGCGCTGATTTATTGCTGGGAGACGCCTGAAAGGGAGCTCTCTTTTCAGGCTTGTAAATAAGTATTGAACTTGCTAAATGTGTGCATGCATGCGGGTGTCTGCTGAGCTCAAGGCAACATGTTTCAGACTGTGCTGTACGCTGCTTTGCCACGTTGGCTTCTCTCTTTGTACGAGTTCTCCTGCAGAATTTAGAGTTGTGTTTCCCCTTCCAGCCAAGGGTAAACATGCTTCCCCCCAGCTCCCCTTCTCATCCTTTTCTCCAGTACTGATGTTGGTATTGTTGGGAGGCAGCTGGACTGAATGCCAGGTGTGAATCTCACCCTTGCACCTGTCTTGGTGTGACGAACTTCAGGCCATAAATTGATAGCCCAGGCTGCTGCTGCCCTGCTTGCTTCCTGCCATATATAACTGAGGAGCTGGTTGTGTGTTGGGTGGCCTGGCTGCCCCGCCAGCAAATCCCACTGGCGTTTCCAAGCAGCCCTGGTTGCTGCTAATAACCTCTCATAGTGAAAGCTGCCTCATCACTCCTGTCCCTTCAGATACTGTTTTTAGTTCGGTCAGAAGGAGGCTTGCTGGCTTTTTCCAAAACCGATCCTAACTTTACCACCCCTACCTAGCAACAGTGTCTGTCCTTCCGACCTTCTGCCCCACAGCCATGAGTAGGACAATTTCCATGAACTACATCTGCGTTTTGGTCCTGGTTTCCAGACCGGAGCCAGCAGGCCTGCTAGATGAGAAGTCACAGAATCACAGAATCACAGAATTTCTAGGTTGGAAGAGACCTCAAGGTCATCGAGTCCAACCTCCAACCTAACGCTAACAGCCCTCCACTAAACCACTAAGTGTGACGTTTCTGTATAAATTTCTGGAGTTACAGGGATCAGCTACAAAGTATTAGCACCACCACACAGTATGTCCTCTGTTATTTAAAAGGGAGGACGGTGAATAGGATCAGTTATTTGAGGTTTCAAGTAATCCAGGGTAATTTTCAGCGTAATTAATACATGTCAGGAATTTGACCCTTGCTGGGATAACAAGAAGATCTGGATAACTGAGGCGATACTGTACAAGTTGTGAAAATAGTGCCAGAAAACTGTCCGCACAGGTCAGTAGCACAAGCTAATAAAACTCTCTCAACTGCTGATGTAGACAAACAATTTATACAGCTTTTACCTGACATGCAGAAATAGAAAAACCCTTTCTCATTGTACAGTTCTCGGATGTTTTCTTTCATTAAGTTTCTCCTGTTATCCCTGAAGAGGTCAGGCAGTAGTTGCTTCTTAAACCACAACAATTTCATGAAAAGCCTAACTTGAAATGTCCCGAGAACACCACACACATCTGACACAGGCATGCTGTTTTGCTGTACTGTTTGTTTTCAGATAAAATATAAGCAAATTTTGCCAAATATAAGCCAGTGCAGGCTTGGTAGTATATATTGGACACAATGTATATTCTTCCATAAAACAAATTATGAACAAATGCAGGAATTGCATTAATCATTGGCAAAATCAGTTGCAAACTTGTAAATCATATGGCACATTCCTCAGAGAGTGCTGTCTGAACCTTTGTAAAAGCCTCCAAAGAGGCCAGTAGAAATAAATAAATAGATGCTTTCTTGTGCACCAGACGGGCAGGTAAAATTTGCTACAAAGTCAGTGTTTAGGAACAAACTTATGGAAAAAAGAAACCTGATAGTTTGTCTTTGGGGACTGGATTTTTTTTTTTTTCTGTTTGTTTTATTTGAGAAATGGGATGAGGCTAGCTTCATCTTCCTTCTTAGCATGTGTGCCTGTATTTTATTTTTACAGTGCTGAAGAGTGGCTGAGTGGAATTTAATATTTCAGTGGACAAGAATTTTAGACGAGGAATAAGTGAGGTTATTACATCCTCTCAGAGAAGCATTGCAGACAAATATTTGAGTAAGCAGGGTATTAGCAGAATTGTCTCAGAGTGGGTGATACTTTATCTCCAGAATACAACACCAGTTGTTGCTTGTTCTTACATTCTGTCTAAAACAACCAACAGAGAAAAAGTCAATCCCATATAATTATTAGTTTGAAGAAGCTTAGGAGCTGTATCTTCAGAATGCTTGGCCTTGATTTCTGAGCATCTCAGATCTTTGAATGGTACAGTCAACAGTGATCAAAATACGTTTTCCAGCAAAGTATAAAGCTTACTGGTAGGAATCTCTCCATCCCTTTTACACGAGATGCTGTATGGTATTTGAAAACCACAGTCTATGACCTCAGAAGCTTGTAATTTAGAAACAACACATAGATATTGTGAGAAAGGTAACGGTGAAACAAGACATTTGTCAGCATAGCATTATCAGCAAGCCTGGGGTCTAAATGTCGCTAGCTTTTCATAAGCATGACTACAGTGCAGATTTCTGGGGAGAATCATGGAGTGGCTCTACTTTAATTTAGAGGAAGCTACTCATAAGCATGAGGTCTGTGTGAGAAAGTATAAATTCCCAAATCTGCCTGGAGTCAGCACCCATAGTATTAGGGTAAGCTGGCTGGTTTCCAGGCGTGCTTGAGACCTTAAATGCTCTTTAGTCCTTACTCTCTAGTTGATCACAGATTAATCACTTGCTTTTTTAAATACTATTACCCAATCTTTTGAGCCACCCAATCCTGATTAAAATTTACTTTCTAAAATACGATTTTAGAGAACTGAAACTGCTTGAATTCTAGGCTTTTGGATACGTTTGAAGAACTGTGTCATTGCAGTTGTACTTGGTGTTGTCCCAGTACTTGCATAAGAATTCTTGCAGATAGTTTTATCTTCCCAACAGTTCACATTACTTATTCTATTCTTTTGGCTGAAATTTAGTGAGAAGTGTTAGAAATCCAGCGCTTAGTCCTGTGTACAAACTGTTACGTAAGCAAATTGCAGAACAAAAAACTTCAGACTGCGGTCAGTATTCTCCTTCTTAGTATCTATTATTCTACTATTATTCTACAGTATGAATTATTCTACTGTATAGCAGTACACAAATACTCTTTATATACTGCATATAACCTTGTCCTTTGGGTATACCAGACAATGGAAGCTCAGCATGGCCTCAGGACAGCCCTTGTATGATTGCTGCTTGAGTCCAGGACCTTTTGCCTGTCCTGGGGGTGAGTGGCCCAAAGCTGTGAAATCAGCTTCGTGGCAAAGAAGGGCACACCTTGGGGTTTGCAGGTATTCAAAGCCCCAGAAATTGGGCACTACCTGTGTGCCCAGGCTCTCCACAGTCATGTGCAGGGTCATGGAGTCATTGAATCATAGAATGGCTCGGATTGGAAGGCACCTTAAAGTGCCTTCATCCTGTTCGAGCCCCCAAATGAGGATTTGGGGAATGCTGAACTTGCTGAAACCCCTCTACAGATCCAGGCTGGCTTGCTCAAACACAAAGAGCACTGCTGCTGCATTTCAGGCAGTGTCCCCATATCACACAAAGTGGTTGCATAGCTCTGTAACCCCTTTTTTTAGAGGGGCTACATCTGATGACCTCGTAAGTCCCAGGTGGCTCTGTAGTAGGGTCTCCAGCCTGTAGGCCTGCTTAGCTTGAGCACAGTGCAGAGCCTGATCTGGTTGCATGCGTTCAGGCAAGGCAGTGCTGTGCCTGATGGATACTGCCCAGGCCCTAGGAAGGGCAGTGTTGAGGTTCTTGCCAAAGCCAATACGTCCTGCTGGCCGTGAGCTGATTTTGGGTAGCTGTGTGTAACATTCGCCTTCTCCAGAAAAATGCGTTTGCGGGAGCGGTTTGGAGACATGTGAGCTGGCTTGGGACTGGGGCTCTGCAGGGCTTTAACTCAGCTAAATTGCTGGCGGTTTGTTGTTGGCTCTGGAGCTAGTACAGCTGCTTTCATGGCCCTTGAAGCCTGGCCTAATAATCTTGCTAGGTTCTGTGCTCTAGGTACACCTCTCTCTGATGGACCAGCTGTAGTCTGAGTCCCTCTGTTGAGTAAAGGAATACATGGTAATTGCTTTAAGCTTACCCTTTTCCTTTATACATGCTTATCAGTTAAGCTGTATCTACTCGTATAATGTGGATTTAAATTGTAAGGTTTTCAGAAACAGTTGGTGAGGAGTTGGAAGAATGCATGAACATCTCTGCTGGCCTTACTCATGACTGAAGTGTAAGCATGGTTTGGTTGTTTTCCTCTATAAACAAAAGGAGATCTGAAGTCTAGTTAGGAGGGCAGGTAGGATATATGCTGAAATGATAGGAATGATTTATCACTGAGAGCTGATTTATTTCCCCTTTCTTTTCCCACCGCCAACAGAACAAGCTATTTCTGCCATTCTCACCCCATAGCTTGTGTTCATAAGACTCGGTGCGATGCCTGTGGTCATCTCCCTACCCTTGTAGCGTTCTGCATTTTCAGGAGGTAGGATGTAGCCCTACATCCCAAATACATCTCCAGCCTGTTTACAGTAAGTGGAAGTACAGGAATATCTGTTCTGTAGGAGGAAAGATCCTTTTCTGTCTTATTTTTCACTGCCCAGAAGAACCAGAACCATTCTGCAAGAGCTGGGAGAAAGCCTTGCAATAGGAACACCCTGCATTAAAGAAGAGTTCCTTTCTTTCCCTCTTGTTTTAACCATTGATTTTGTGCCCATAAACTTAAGGCAAGTCTTAAAAACATTATATTATTATACTACTTTTCATTCTTCCTGAAAGCTTAGCATTCAGAACTGTAAACCACGCTGCCATCCAAATTTAATCCATGAATCCTGCTTTCCAAGTGGCCCTACAAAGGTGTATTTGCACAATGTCTGTAGACTAGATT
Source organism: Aythya marila (assembly GCF_965140915.1). NCBI lineage: Eukaryota > Metazoa > Chordata > Aves > Anseriformes > Anatidae > Aythya > Aythya marila. Next base: position 52,261,408 of record NC_139045.1, on the reverse strand, counting down.
ACTACTAGATTACTACAACAGAAGTAATTTAGGTTGGCTATTTGGTGTAGTCCACCTAAGTTTGCAGCTGCCATAGCTTCATGAATAATTGCGTTAGTTCTTGAATTGCATCTGGGGAGTGCTTTGCTGGTAGTTGAATATGGATGGAAAATAAATTGCCGCCAACCTGTTGGGTGGCTCATCTTGCCTTGGGTATTTACTGTTAAAAATCTGAAACTGGAGATATTCAAGGTGACTGGACACCACACACATGTTTTCAAATCTGAGAAAGAAACATCATATATATAGGTTGAGTGTTGTGATAGTCAGTGATTTAGGAAGTTAAAATCTATATGGTCAAAGTTAGAATAGGCACTGACTTACTTTACAGCTTTTTGCACAGATATTTTGGTTGTCTATAAAATCTACTTGTAACAAACTAAATTATTTTCTTCCCCTTTCTTTCCTCACTGAAATTGTTCTAGACATCTACATGTGAAATTATTTTTTTAAGCTGAAAATAGAAACAATAATGTAGGTTTTCCAAATGGAATGTGCTGGAACTTCATTCAGTATAAAAAGCCAATTAAAAATAAATAAATTGGTGGGTTTTGGACTTGAACGGCTTCTTTTAGAAGTATTTGCAAGGAAACCCCAACCTGTACGTTAAAGAAGTCCAGTATGTTTTATGTAATGTTGGCATGAAAATGCAAAGCTGTGAGTGGGGGGAAAATGTATTTCAGGTGTCATGTAACAGCAGCAAAGAGATTTCTGATGTTTATCAAACCTTGAACACCCCAGATTATTAAAACATATTCCTTGGCAATAAAGAGTAGATGTTTAATTTGAAAGGAGAAAAGGAATTTGTTGCTTTTTTTGCGGAGGTCACGAACTGAGCAGGAATGAGTCCTCCTTGGCTGTTTCACTATTTTGCTGTTTGCCTTCGGGAATAGAGATTTGGTCTGATTTTAACAGCTACTGCCAGGCCTTCAGCCCCCCCAGGCAGCCTCCTTGCATCTTTTGAGGCCCACCTACAGCAGCTGTATGGGATATCGGGACACAGAGGCCCCCCAACTGCTTTGGCTATGCAGTATCCTGATCCTCGTGTGGCTGATTGCTGTCTGCTGAGAGAAGTCGGAGTGCTGGCCAACTCCTCCTGCTCATTGGCTTTAAACAACAGATAGCTTTGCTTAATATACCTTGTAAAAGAAAGGGATGAGAAAGTAAAGTCATCTTAACTGTTGCTGTAATTAGGAGACGCATTACGAGGCTGCCAGGTTGTGGTCATGCATTCACCTTCGGAGGTTTCACGTCACTTTGATTTCAATTTTAGATACCAGTTTCTTTTGTACCTTTGCAGTTTCAAAGTGATCTGCCTCTGTGTCTGAGTAGGAAGACAGCTGATAAATGACAGGGGGAAGATAGGAATTAAGGCTGTAACTCCAATATAGCTTTGCTTATATGATTGATCAGTTTGTAGATTGATCAGATTGATCAGCGAAGTGGCAGGTTTAAATCTCTCTGCTGCTCATTTCCAGTTACTCTTTGTGTCCTTGCTATCTGCTTTGCTTCCAGTGAGAGAGAAAAACTAGGAATAGTACAGTGATTGCAGGTTGAGAAGTATTTTTTCAGATGTGCTTTAGGTTTCTTATACTGGTTTGTAATGGATTATGCTAGGCAAGTAACTCATGACCCTCAGACACACCTTTTTAGGTGGAGAAATTTTTCTTTCCTTGAAAATAAGGTTATTTTCTCAACAGTCAAGTCAAAATAAAGAGAGCAGGCATAGGGTAACAGTGCCCTGAGATGTCAAATGTGATAAAATGATCCTATGAAGCCTGGAATCTGGAGGCAGAGAAAGGGAGGTAGGCTATGTGAGAAAAGGTAGTATTTTGTAATTGATCTACAAATATATTTAAAGAAAACATGGTCAAAATCTAGCACATAGGCTTGCTTCACATAAGTAATCTTCATTACATGCACAGTACAATGTCTTAGCAGGAACATGTATATAAATAGCTTTTGAGAAACATCTGTTGTGCTATGGCTTAACACACAATTGCCTTGATAGCAGTCAGGAGAGGTAAAGGTTTGTTCAGCAGCATTTGGCTGTAGCTGATTGCTGTATGTAAAGTGTAAAAGACACGTTTGTGTTGCAGCATAAGTGGTTTGCAGTGTTCCTTGGGATTACCCCTAGGGAGTACTTATTGGGTATATAACTCAGGAGGTAATTCAACTTCATTCATTTATGAATTCCTTCATTTTTATTTATTTATTTTTAACGCAGACTGATAAGCTTTCACAGTGTGATATAATAGTTACAATTTATAACTCTAGATTTAAAGTCTATGTATTTTAGTTTACTTGAAGCAGTTTGTTTGGGATGACTGTCTTTGAGATCTTCCAAGCAGGTAGTCATACTGAGTGCTTTCCTTGACACTTCATCATGCCCTGGTAGTAAATCACACAAAGAAACCAAACTCAGAAAACAGTATTTTCTTCGTAGCTGTGAATTTATTGCCCATTTTTCTATTTCATTGTAGATCTCAGTTGCGGGGAGCTGCCACAGGGATGCACTCAGAATGGAGAATATCCAGTTTCCCCAGAAGAGAAATGGTGTGGCACTAAGCCTTGTTTCAGAGTCCCTTGAAATCTCTGTTTAGGATAGTCATGCTCCCAGCACTCCTAATGCAATACCTAAAAATGTGAGTGCAAACAAAGGTCAGATTTGTCTTCATGACTTTTTTTCACCCTTCTTCACATAGCACAAATATTGCCAGGAGGATGGGTGAGATGGGGTGCACGCCGCAGATGCTGAACGCTGGTTGCACTGAGAACACTGCTGTCCTGATGTTTCATTCTCTTCTTTTTTTGTAGCTCTTTCCCCAACACATTCTCCATAGCCCAACCAACAGGACAAAGCATCGTAAATAACAGTCCTTTCCATCACAGCAAAAGGAACCAGGTTTAAGTTGTTTGCTTGTTGGTTTGTGTCTTTGCTATGGTGTTTTCCCCTCTCCTGGTGTTTTTACCCATCGGACTCTGGATTTAAAAGTTGATTTCCCAGCAACGTCTAGGAGGCTGCACTGCGATGCATGTGTTTTTTGTTATTTATTTATTTATTTATTTATTTATTTATTTATTTATTTTAACCCTGCTCTCGATGGGCTTTATTCATCAAAAATATGAAAAGTGGGTAACAGAAGAAGCAATGACAATGGGGTGCAAACCCTCGCATGCCAAGCACTGTGATCTAAACAGCTGTGGAGAACAGGCTGAAAGGAAACCTTCACCTCTTCCCTGGCTATAGTGTGGCTGTTACCATAGGATATGGCATCAGATAGGCACCACTTCTCCAAGATTGGGTGGATGCTGACATCTGGCTATGATTTCATCAGTATCAGAGCCAGTGAATAGCCTGAAAATGATGTGGGCTTTTTTTCGCCTTTGTTCTGTCTCCATTGCTGTAAACAAAGCCATCTCTGGGTGTATCTTGGGTCTGGCAAATTGGAGGGAATACACGTCATCTGATTGCTCTCTTCCCCCAAAGACTAGGATGTTTGCTGAGCCCCCATTTGTATAATGTTTTATTTGTGCCTTCAGGGATAATGAACTGATGCAGCAAGGAGAAATCTCAGGACCTGCTTAGCTAGTGACTCATAGGGTCTGCTGTGTGCTCCTGCTGCGCGCACCCCTCCCACCCCCCCGTGGTTTGCTTTTGCCTGTTGAGTTGAAAGCTGCTCTTGCTTATGTTCTTTCTTCCTCCATTTATATCATACAGAGCTGCAGAGATTTTGAGCTCATGTTAAAAATTTGCAGAAATAAGATACATCATCCATTTCATTCAACACCCAGGTTGCTCCCCATACCCAGCATGAACTTTTCACTACCTGCCCAAGACATGCAATGTCATTTTATATTTTGTGTTTGCCTTTTGTTATGAATACGACCATTCCTTTGGGGGGACTTTCGTTACAACCATCATAATGCCCTGGGTCACCTAAGAAACTTACAGATGTGTTTGAAATTTGTTAAAGGGCAAAGATTCCAAAAAAGAAAATCACCCGGTGGTGAAGGACAGATTTAGGAAAACAACAAAGGATTTCTTAAGACTGAGTACTGCTGCTGGACTTCTGATTTTCTCAAAGAATTGCAAGCTTTTAGTTTTAAACAATGTGCTTTTTGATAGCTGAAGGACAAGTGTACTCACAACTTGGTCTGTGTAATGCTGTTCATCTGTTTTGTGCTTGTTTTTAGATTCCCCCTGCCAAGTCTCATGGCATGGTTTTGTTTTGTTTGAATTACTATTTTCGGTTGAAATACTTCATTAATGTACATTGAATGTGCTTCTAATGATTGGAACTATCAGCAAAAGATGTTGCTAGATGCCAAAATTGCTAAGAGCAGCTCTGGAAAGATAAATGGAGCATCTTCCTGATCTAGGCACCTGTAGCTTTTAAGTATGGTTGGAAGCAGCAGGGTTTAAGCACCTTGATGGGAATTTGGTACTTCCAGCTACATCTTCAGGGTCTGGTATAGAATGTGTCCTAGCAGTCCTAGGTATTGCTTCAAGATTGCTTAGAGCCACCTTTGGGGTTTCTGCTATGTTTTGTGTAGGTGCAGCCTGCTCCCAACAGACCCACTTTCTTCACGGAGCTTTTATTTTTTTTTTTTTTCCTTTTTGGAGAGAATGGAGCAGGGCTTGAGGAGACACATCCTTTCCTTGTCGACTGCCCAAACAGAAGCAGAAAAAGGCTGGCTTTTCTTTGCCAAGACCGTCTGTGTTGTCTTTTTCTGAGCTCTTAGAGGTACTGTTGCTGCTGGCGCTCCAGGCAAACTTGGCCCTCTTCCCTGCTGTTCCTGTAGCCCTGCCTTCAGAGGCGTACAACTTCACCTTCTGCCACTGTGTTATTCTTCTCATTTTAATCTAATCATCACTGTATTTATTCTCTGGCCCTATTTTTTTCTCCCAGGGGCTCACATGATCGCACACGGTAATCATTTTCCCCTTTGCCCTTCTCCTGTTTTCTGTCTGTCTGGGTGTGCTGCTCTGAGGAGGGAGAAGAGCTGCAGTACAACAGCCCACTCCTTCTGTTTCCAGTTGCCTTTCTACCATCCTTTTGCCATCTTTGGGGTGGTATCTGGGGCCGAGATGAGGTGGTGAACTGTAGTGGGGTTTTTGCAAGTGCCTGCTCGCCTGGCCATTAGTGCTGCCACTGCAGATCCTGCTGCCCTGGGTCAGACGGGTGGTAGGGACGTTCTTCTTTCCCTCCTTGCTCCAGGGTCACCCTCTGTTCTTCCCCACCTTGCTTTTAATGCTGGCTACTTGAGGCAAAAATCCTGTGGGGGTTTATGTAGCCTTAAACCCGCACCCTGTAACACTACTGTGGGGTTTTTCTTCAGTGCTGGTGTGGTGAGGCCTTTACCTACAGGCTTCTAAAGGGATGCAGCCTGGCTTGGAGGGCATCGCTGCCAGCCCACTAACTTGAAATCTCACAGAAAGTGGTGTTTTGTGAATGTGTTGTTCACAGGAAACATTTTCCTGTATGCAGGAAAGCATACTCTATATACAGTAAAATATACATAGACGTTCTCAGCCCTTCTCATAGAAGGTCTTCCCTGGTGGACACGAACGTTTCATTCAGGCTGTGAATCGGTCGGGACCCAGTGCTTTTACGAAAATAAGCGCTCATCATTAATTATTTACATAAAATGGAAAAATGAGGGAATTAGGAAGAAATGCTGAGAGTAAACACAAGGCTTTTAAGAGCCTGAATTCAAAATTGCTCTGAAAAGTGGTTTGGAAATAGATATTTTTAGAAATATCCAATTTATTCTGGAACAGGGAAAATTTCAGCATTCCAGAGATGAAACATGCCACCTGGTTGTCTGCAGCTGTCCTGCCAGGCAGCTCGGGAGACCGCAAACTTTGGGCTGTGACATGCATTCAACACAGACGTATAGCTGGGGTTTCTTTTGTTTGCCCTGCGTCTATCTGGGTATCTAATCCGGGCCGTGTTGTGGTACATCTGACGACCGATCATTCCACAGCGATAAGCCGCGCTTCTGATCTGCAGCATGGATCCAGCGAGAATACGTAGTGCGCTATTGTGGCAGATGAAAGCGGTGGAAGTGGGCCAAATTCAAGCTGTTTTCCATTGCATCTGATCAGCAGATCCTATGGAGGGAATTTGCCTGCTGTGAATATTTGATTCTCGCTAGCTTGAACTATCTTGTGTGCTGGCAGTGCTACTGTGTGAATTTGCGGTGGCTTTCCAGGGTGTCTGTCCTACACAACTGCCAATTTCTGTTGTTTTTTATGGGATTTAGGATTTTGTGCTCCACTTTGTGTGCAAGGAAAATAACCCAAAACTATACAATGAACATTTTTTTCAATCTATACGTTATATACATTACCCATCTTTTAAAAAACAACCCCAAATATTGTAAGTGAGTATCGTAATCTCCCTCCCTGCACCTTTATGGGGGTGCAGTCCCTCTACCTCCATTCCCGTATGCATTATCTATGGTTGGTTATGCATTATGCTGAAAGGGTTTTGTAGAGGTGAGGTTGTACGTTGCACACCCATGCAAGTTGCACCCTCATGTGAGTTGCACACCGGCGTGTATGGCCAAGTGATGGTGTTGCAATGCAGCATGAGAGCAGAAGCAAACTGGGGGCATGTTCAGGCTTTTATTCCCTTCTTCCCAGGGTCGGGGCTGAGCTTCATGCTCCCTGCTGACCCCGGGAGCCAGTGCTCTGCACTTCTGATTGTCTATCCTACCTCCTTCCCATCCCTTCCTGCTGGGCCATGGCAGTCTTTGCCTGTGAAAACTCGTTGTCTTTTGTGTTGGTTAATTTTTCTGTTCTGAAATCATGATAGCAAAACATTTTAATTGATAAATTTTGCATTTCCAACATTTGTGAGTAAGTTTCATTGCTTTTACAGTGCTGACCTAATAGCAACTGTCAGGGCTCTGCTTAGGCAAGCACAAATCATTTAGTTTTCAACTTGTCAGTGTATCCTGTGCTTTAGCCAGTGTGTCCTTTATCTGTCACTACACTGGAGCATTTGTCTTCTGTAAGCAACCTGTTTATAGCTTAGGTTATTTTACAGATAAAAGCTGCTTTTCTGTTCTAAAATCTTGTACAGCTTGCAAAAGAAATTTAGGCTGTAATCTTTAACTCAGTCTTCCTCTGGGTATACAAAGGACAAAACGAGAAGATGCTTGATTGAAGTGAGTCACTGACTAGTGGTGTGAACCAAAACCACAAGAAGGCAGCAGGAGACAGTTGTGGGTCCCCCGGGCATGAAGGATATGATGTGCTGACCAAGCAACTGATCCTCCATCTGCTCCAGCTCTGTGACTGCAGCCAGTAACCGCTCAGAGAAAGGCATTATCATCTCCCTGTAAGGTATTAAGAAAATCGTGTGTTACTGCCTTGTAGGAGGGACCGAATTCTGGTCCTGTGCCCATATGTGTATGGGGCAGGGAGTGTTGTTGTCTTTGAGCCCACTGTAAAAGACACCGCCCTGCTAACTGAGGCAGCCCAGCTGACTGGGCTGTGATCCTCGCCACTGCACTGTGACCCACTTGCGTGACCCATTTAACTTTGCCAAGTTGTACGGAGCTGGACATGCACGCTAGCTGTGTGTTTTCAGTCCTTTATTGAAGGTAAAAAGGGATATTTTAGACACATCGCTGCTTGTGTGCAGCATCGTGTTTTTTTTTTCCCTTTTTAGTTACTTCAACAGCAGCAAAGAAGCGCTGCTTTACAATAGGCGATTACAAAAAGTGAGCAGGTAGCGCTCACAGATAAGGAACTGTATTTTCTCTCAAAAAATGCAAAAAAAATCTTCTGAGAACTGAAGAAACCAGGACTTGGCCAGTGAACGGTGTAGTAATCCAGAGAGAAGGCTTTCCTGGGAGTGGGGTGGTAATGATAAGACTCCTTTCCCCTTTTAGTGATTTAAGAGTGCTGTTCTCCAGTGTCTTAATGGAAGTGACAAACAGAAGTTTCAACTGTACCGAAGCAAACCAGGAAAAACTTTTATAGTATTATGAGGTACATTTTGGCTTGGCAATAGGCAGGATAGACAGGTCTACCTGAATATCTACCACTTGACAACGGTTGTTGTTGTTGTTGTTTTATCCTTTTAAATAAATTGCCATTTTTAGGACCATTGAGAAATAAATACTCTGAGACTCTTAACAGAAGTGAAAACTTCTTTCTGTGTTCAGTGATTGCATCTTGTTGACATGCTTGGTTATTTGTGCCAATAATAAGGGGCCAGCTTCCGAAGGGCTATGGTGTTAGTGACTGCTGGCAAATGTTATTTTTATGATGACCATCAAAATGAAAGCACGTACAAAAGCAGGCATAAGGTTGTGACACTGTGATTTTTATTTTGAGAAGCGGACATTTGTTCATCAGCAGAAGAACTGAGAGCCCAAAGTAAATTGCTGCCAAATCACTGATATTTTCGTTCCTGCTTATCATAACTTGGATGTGAACTTTTTGGCATACGGATGGGTGCAATTAGTTATCCCCAGAGTTTCCCCTCCCTTGATTGTTTTCTGAACCTATTCGGTTACTGTGTCCTGTATGTCCTCTGTATTTTTGTTAGGAAATGTTGTTGGGAACTTCTTTTTTCAAATGCTTTTGCATTTTTATTAGATTTACACATCGCTCCACCCACCATTTGGAAATGACCAGAACTGTCCGCCTTCAAAGGCTAAACACAAGAGTTATTCATGTTGCAGTTGGAAATACTGCAGAAAAATTATCATGCAAACAGTAAGCCAGATGGAGAATTTTACAAGCATCTTTTCATGTCATGAATGATGCTGTCTCTCTAGGTTATGGGCTTTCTGCTCTCCCGACTGCTGTTCCTTTCCCTCTGGCTCCCCTCCAGAGCTGTTAAGTTTCAGCCAGGGAAGAAAGGGAGATTTGGACTCCTCTAAATTTCCAGGTCCGTATTTTTTTTGCGGGGTGGCTGGTGACAGCAAGCTTTGTGTGCGAGGCTACTGGCACGCAGGGAACCCTCACGATTAGCATGCTGATGGCTGCGCCCTGGCAGCGTAAAGGGGGCTGCGTCAGGGGCACACCAACAAAAGCCTGGCAGCAGACGTGGGGACAGCTCTGGGCTCCTGCTGCACGCAGGGGTAGCCGGGAGCTGAGAGCTGCCCGGTCTCTTCAGGCCTTTGCTTCCCAAGTTTTATACAGGTGGGAGTCTGTCCTTCAGGTGTCCGCCACACACTGTGGGGCTTCTCCTCCTAACTGCTCACAGGGCAGGTCACCTCCTGCTGGAGGTTTTAGATGAGAGGCCCTAGAGGATATCAAGCTGTACATTATATGTCCACACCTGTCCACACACGTACCATTGCAGCTGCTGAGATAGCAGTGTACACATCTGGTAACTTGTTCACTTGATCTTCAGCTCTTATCTACATACATGTAAGATAGCTTCACTAGTTCCGTAAAGGGGTGGTGATGTATGTGCAAATGTGTAAGTATAAAAACACCTGCGCACACATACAGATTTAATCCCTCTGCACAAACCCATGTGCCATCAGCCCTCTTTGGTTTGAAAGAGGCTTGCATCAGCTTGGGCTTAATTTCAGTTATTGATTAAGGCAACAGTAAGTCAAACATCAGTAAGTTTGATTATTGATCATTGATTAATGCAACAGTAAGTGTAAATCCTCCATGAATGGTATTACAAAGTTGATGTTGCTTCTGCTTACAGACACTGGTTATCTAAAGTATAACTTTAAAATTCTTATTTGTGGAGGGAGTACCTGCCTCTTTTCCCAAAGAGATTTTTCTGACAGCTTAAGGTCAGAGGGGCAAGGAAATGTTTGTGGGAAATAGTAGTAACTGGCTTGTGTTTGTATTGACATGCAGAACGCTTTCTGAACAAACTGTTTGCTTAATTGGTGAAAGGACGTTCATGTTCCATACCTGCCTTTCCCACTTGTTTCAGAAATCCAGACATTTCTTTTCTGCCTTGTAACATGCTCGACTTCTGTTGGCAGCCTACAGCAGTAGGTGGGGAAATTATCAGGGCCTTTTCATGTAAAGAAGTTGCCAACATCTGGGTTTGGAAAGAGAAAATTCAACAAACTTGTTGCTGTTAGTATATATATAGTTTGATTTCACATTTATCTGGTTTTCAAGCACAACATATACTGTCTTACTGAATTATGTGACTGGCAATGGCTTTAGTTCTTCGTCTAGCTAATGATGCGACTCAGTGAGCTGTTACTGAATTAGGGAGATACTGGTTCAGTAAGATTACCTTTTCAAATGAAGAAAAGTTAGAAGTAACTTTTTTTGTGCCTTGTTTCAGGACAACATCATCTTATTCTTAAGAGGCTGCAAAGAGCTGGGACTTAAAGAATCTCAGCTGTTTGATCCTGGTGACCTGCAGGACACATCGAACAGAGTGACTGTCAAGTAAGTACAACAGCAGTTTGTGTTGAGCATGTTACACTCTCAGATGCATGTGACTAGATGATAAATATTTGAGGATGAGCAAATAAGGTACAGAACTGTCACATGTATAAAGCAAATAAGCTGAGATTTTTGAAACTTCCAGTGCTGGGAAGAATACATCATTCTCTTCAACAGTTTTTGTCTACGTGTTATTTTTCCCAAAGAGATCAACCACAGTTCTTTTAAAATACTGATTTAGTTCAAACAAAGAGACTGTGTGGGACTTACAGGGTTTGTGAGTTTAAATTGATAGCATTTTTAGTCTACCCAATTTATGAACAATGTAGGCTGTGGAAAAAAAACACTGCTTTATTATCACAGATTAAACTGTTTTGAAGATGCATTATAAGACATTTATAGGTCTCAGACTCAACAAGGTGCAGACAATGAGCATGGTCTGTTAATTTTCTATCAAGAACAATAGGTTGTGACACGGTATTTGGGCTGAGGATTTCTGTCCAAACTTCATGAACTGGAAACGCCACAGTTTAGATTTTATTTTTTTTTACCAAAACCACACACCTACTGCCACACAGATTACCACACACATATCAAGAGTTTTTTCTTGCTAATAACTAATCTAATAACTAATTAATAACTAATTCACTCTTTCTTTCTTTCTTTCTTTCTTTCTTTCTTTCTTTCTTTCTTTCTTTGAAATGATTTTAAAAAATTTCTAGCTCCAAAATTAATAGCTTTTTGCCATGGTTTATACACATCCCTTATAGCGAGGTGCTCAGACTCTAGTGCTTGTATTTTCAGCATTTTATACTACAAAGTGATGTGAAGTATGGATATGAAATTGGCAGAGAAAGAATTACTGACTAGCTTAAGTTTTCAGAGAGCAGGCTTCAGTCGAAGTCTGTGCAGTCATGGAGGTCTTAAACGGAAAATGATCCTTTCAGGGAAGATGTTGCCATCGTGTAGGAACAGTCAAACTCCTTTTTTTACTCATTTATACAAGTGCCAGTCAAGTTCCTCACCCCCAAAAAGCAAGAGCACCCACTGTGTTTCATAAAATTAACAAGATTTTTAGTTGTTTTTGTCATGAAGTTTTCATGAATTCTTCAGGTCTGTCATGTTATACTAAAAAGTTATTGCTCCACAGACAAGCAAATACTGCTGAGTTGATTGAATGGCCTTGGTTCATTTGGCCAGAAAGATTTGGCCAAAAAAAATCACTAATGAAATCCTGGTCAGACATATCCATTTTAGCAAAGTATATGGAAACAATTTACTGAATTTCAGCGGCATTCTAGTTTTTTTTTTCCCTTCTGGCACTGAAAGCTGGGCAAGTTTTCTTGGTGTTCAGCACTGTCTGGGAAAATTCAAAGGTTCTGAAAAATCAAACTGGCCACTTTCCTTGCTTTGAGGAATAGTCTCCCGTTTTTTGCTCCTTTCCAAGTTTCTGGCTCCAAGTCTGAGGCACTTCTTGCATGTACATACCAGTAGAGTACACAGCACCAGAGGGGACCGTGTAATGAGCCTGCAACGAGATTTTCCCAGCCTAGTTCTAAATCTGGTAATCCTGCCATGAAGGAGGTTCCTCGTCACGTCCTGTAAAATCATGGCGAGTGGCTGGAGAGAGCTGCAAAACAACCCCTAATCTCCATACAAAACCAGAGATAAATGGTTGTTATAAGAAGCTGGATCTTTTGGAGGTGAGGAGAGCAGAGCAGCTCGGAGGAAGCAGGTTGGAGGCTGGGGCTCGCATGCAGCTCCAAGGAGAGCTGTCCAGCATGTAAGCAACTTCCACCAGGAGTAATAAACTGCAGAGCTACCTTGGCCCTCAGCTGTGTACGATGCTCGATAGATGTGAAGTGTCTCACTGGCATGGATTTTTTTCTCCCATCAGCTCTTCAGAGAAAGCAGCTGTGGAAATGAGCCAAATGTTTTTCTAGTACTGTCCAAGTTCATGCTGAGTAACCGAGAGAGGTGTACAAGCCAAGTCCATGACTTTTGTAGAGAAATATGTTCAAGACTGTCTTCTGCTAGCTAGATCTCAAGTATGAAGGTGATTTTTCCCTCTTCAAAGACTTTTTTTTTTTTTAACACAGTAAAAAAGGTATTTGTCCAGTGGTAAAGGACAAATATGACATTATTGCACATGATTAATGTAATGACAGTTCTTAACCTTTTTTCATATAGGTGCTAATTGAAGTAGGTATTAGATCTATTTTCTTTGGATCATTCAGCTTATAAAGGTTATGAGCTAATGCTGTAAGGAATTTCTTCTTGACTTGTTAAACAAGACCTTTTTCCACTGCTATTTTATTAAGAAAAAATAGTACTTTTTTTTTTTAGCATGTAGGTATTGATGGATAAAATTTTGGCTTGAAAAAGATATCAAAAGTTCTTCATTTATGTGTTGGCCTGTATTTAAGTTTTTGTTATTCTCACAGATTTAAGTACATTTATTTTTGTTTTTGTCAGCTAACCTTTAATATTGACGTAATGTTATAGTAGACAGCAATTCCGTTATACAATAATCAGGAGACAATCTGTACTAAATCTGAAATACTCATTTATTTTTTAGCATCTAAATGTGATACACATTTCCTTCATTCTTTTTTTTTAACGGTTTCTCTGCTGAATTTTGAAACGTTGTTTATGTTTGTGCAAACATTCTGCTGTGTTGTTTCTAACAAACTTACTCCCTTTTTGATAAATGTTAGTAAAAAATAAATTGAGAAGGATGCCCATGTTGAGTCTGAGTGCTCGAGTATACAGTCAGACAGTAGAATATGCTTTCCTCAGCAGGCTCTGTTGTAAGTGGCAGGATCTTTATTGCTTCGCGTATCTGCTTTGTTCTTTGTGGTGCTTGTTTCTACAGAAACACCTGCTATATTTCATTAATGCTTGGTGTTGATTTCCTTGGAGTCATATGCATGTTCAGTTGCTTTCAGAATCTGTATGGGTTGCATGATTTACCACGGAGCAGAACCTGACTATTGGATTACTGCAGAGTGGATTTTAGCAGTGAGGTCTTTGGTCTTCTTTTTTGAACAAATCAGCACCTCTGTTTAAAGGAAATATTCTTGGCTCTGTCCTACTTTACTGTGGGACCATTACAAACTCATTTTCTTTTGTACTTCCAGAATTATAATTTAATGATTGAAGTAATGGTGACAAAATACTCCCACGTTATGAATAAATGAATGTGTGAACTACATCTTCTTAGCTTTCCTGTGTTTCCAGCCAGCAGAAGCATTCTGCAGACTTTTGTTAGGGAAAACATGATCTGCTGCGTACATGCTCTTGAAAAGTGTGTCTGTTTTCTGATTTTTTTTTTCCTCTTTCTTTTTTGTGTGTGTGTGTGTGTGCAACCAGGAACATTGACTATAGTAGGAAGCTGAAAAATGTAAGTACATGACCTGGAGTATTTTTTTTTGGTCTGGTTTACCTTGTATTTGTCCTGAGCTAGAACAGCAAAAACCCTGTATAGCTGAGTATCGCTGAGAGGTCCTGAATACAAATCTAACTGGGTTGTTCTGGAAACATAGGTAGAGCGGCTATGGCAAAGCAGCCTTACAGGAGAAATAAAACAGAGAATGTCTGCTTAGATAAAGAAATAAGCAAACTTATCTCTGTGCTGTCTACTGTGGGACAACTTTCAGTGGGAATGGCCTGACTCGCCCATGAAGCTACTGCTTTGAAACCTTTCATGGCTATATAGACATAAAGTGAATTTGCACAAAGGATTTAAAATGAAGCAAATTACCTTTCCATCTGCATACAAATTTTCTATGAGATTTGCTAGCTTTCTTGTTTTTCTTCCAAATAAATGTTTTCCCTGAAAGGCTAATTCCATTTAACTTTAATTTCTTGCTGATTTGAACTAATGGCAATGGTAATGGATTCTGTAATTGTTAAGTGGAAAATAAAATGGCTAAACTTTGCTGGACTCAGAGTTAGGTATTCTTCTAAAGCCTAGCAAGCACTAGCTCCTTAGTCAGCTGTAAACTGCTATAAATTCAATTTTATATTTGGCTTACATCCCTATAAACTGCTAGGAAATTCCAAGACCTTTTCCTAATAACTTCGCAAGCCAGTAATCATGACTGCAGGTTGAAAAGAAAAGAAAAGAAAAGAAAAGAAAAGAAAAGAAAAGAAAAGAAAAGAAAAGAAAAGAAAAGAAAAGAAAAGAAAAGAAAAGAAAAGAAAAGAAAAACTATTTTGTTCTGTCTTTCCCACCATCATTAAAGTAATATCTTCTGCATCTGACATGCAAAGTTGTAGGGGAAGAGTTCAGCTTTCAGCATTTTAGCACACTTCTGGGTGCTGGCTATGTGTATTTGTATAGATGTGTCATTGCAAAGGTAAGGTTTCAAAAGTGTTCTCCACAGTGTGTTTGCGGGCAATGTGTACTTTCCAGGTGCACAGTACTGCAATCTCGGCTTGCAGCCAATTGGAATTGCTTGCAAATGTGTCATTATTTTGGGGGAAAAAAAAACAACAAAAAGCATGGATAAAGAAAGGCAGAAGATAGAAGGTGACCAAATGCTAGCAGAAGTAAATAAAAATCCCACAACCTTCATCAGAGAACGGAATGGCTGAATGAATTGGCCAGCTTCCTCGTTGCTAGGAGTGCTAGATTGGCAAGTGTTTCCACTTAACTTGAGAACATGTACAGTAAGGGATCTTTACATAAATTTGATGTTCTGTGTTGAGTAGTGATGGTTGAAGGAAAATTGTTCAGATACTTATTTTTTTCAAGACAAAAAAATGAATATTGACAAAACCACCTTGTTTTCCTCAGCACAGTAGTATCAATTTGGATATAATCTTAAAAATGAGGAAAAAAAATTTGAACTGTATAAAAAACTCTATGCAATTAATTTAATGGCATATATATTATTTATATTATGCACCACGGTTGTGTTTTTAAACAATCTGCATGCCACATGCAGTATTTTCTGGCAGGGCCTCAGCTGAAGTGCTGTGTGTGACTTTGGATATCACACTTGTAGGAAGGACAGAGATGGTAGAGAAAGTTGGTTGAAAAAGGATAATCAGGAGCCTAGTATATGTGACTGAGGAGGGAGTACTGAAGGAATTGAGTGCATGTTTTAGGGAAAGGTCTGGCAGAGATGCCTGTCCTCACCACCCCCAAAGGTTTTCTTGTAGCCCTATTTCTTTAATTCGCTTTATAGTATAAACTATATGGGCTTGTCCCATCAGTACATAAAGTAATGTACTTCCATTTATTTCACTTTATAAGATGATTAATGGCAGCTATTAAAGGCAATTATCATTTATTATTGTTTGCACATCTTTTCCACATCAAACTATTTCCTGATTGTTCTGCAGTTAAATACTTTGCTATGTCATGGAATAGCCAGAAGTAACGAGCACTACATGAGAAAATGCCATAAGTTCTGAGGTGGTGCTTTGATATTTTTAACCAGTGCAAAACACAGACATGAATTTCCTTAGATGAACAGTTTCCAATCCAAGTTGCTACTGCACAGGTACCTTTAAAGATATTGCAGCTAGATAAGTGGAGACACATGTGGGTCTAGAGGACTGTTTGCTTTCCTTGCGTGACCTCAATATTGGTGCTTTTGGAGGTGTTGGATGTGACCATCCTGAGCCTCTTAATTTCTCCTTCCCTAAAACAACTGCAGACCCAGCCATGTCAGATCAGATTTCTTTGCTACCTAAAGGAGTGAGAGGGTATATAAACATTTGCAAGTGCAATTCTTGGCTTGTCTTCTGTGCTAGTTTTGAATTGACTTTGGAATTACGGATAGACATCGTCAGAACTTGAATGCAACCACTAACTCTTTCCAGTTTAGTGTAATGGAAACAATCAGATGCTCGTGGTTTTTGATTAATCTTGGGCTGAGCATTTTTTTAAGCTAACAGATCGCTGGGAATAAATGTTCCTGTATCAATTGATAAACTATGTTAAGATGATTAAAAATGGAATTACCTTTTCTTTACTTGAAATAGAGGCAAACATATTCTATTTCTGGTGTTTGCTTTCCAGGCAGACATGACAGTTCCATTTTTTATAAAAACAATACCAGGAATATAACGTGTTAAGTTACATGATTAAATTTTCATAGTTGCCTGATGTATTTATGCTTAGCCATTGACAGACACTTCCCTTTCAATGGAGGTTTATAACAAAGTCTTGTACTACTGTGTGGTTTAGAATAAATGAGAAATGCTTAAGGGAAGTAAATTAAGCTAAGTAACTGTGAGGATGGCTTCAATTAATTCCTATTAACTTCTGCAGGTATTAGTCACCATTTATTGGCTAGGGAAAGCGGCAAACAGCTGCACGTCATATAGTGGATCAACCCTGAACCTGAAGGAGTTTGAAGGTTTGCTGGCACAAATGAGAAAGGTATTGTTTTGTTACATTTTGGGAATGGGGATTTAGTTGAAATTGTTATTCCCGTGAATAACCTGTTCCGTACTAAGTATAAGAGAGATGTTGGGCTGGAGTACAAATTACTTAGCAAACCCCTGCCTCCTTTGAAAATGTGTCTGACTCTTCCACGCCATAAACATGACTTTCTTTGGCAGCCAGCTTGGTGGTGATATTAATGATGCAGCACTTGATGTGAAACAGGGCTTTAGAATTGTCATGTGTCTCTGTTGTCTTCATTTCCTTAGTTTTTGGTTTGAATTATTTTCATTTATGAATTTATGACACAGAGTTTCAAGCTAGAGGAGTTAAGACTCAAAAGTAAGCTGGCAGGACTTATAGGAGCAGATTTCTTTTCTTTAAAACATTCATTCTCATGTTCTCATGGGTAGCTTTTTTTTTTTTTTTTTTTTTTTGAGTTGCAACATAAAGCATGAAACCGAAATATCTAAATAAAGCTGACGGATAGAAGGAAGAGATGATGTTTTACAAAGGGCATAGTGGTTTCTGACAAGCTGAACTCTGTTGGAAAGGAAAAGTTGTCATTGCTGTAGAGTGGTCTGGGGATTTGTGGTTGAGTGGTGGAGCATGGTTGCAACCTGGGACTCTTAACCTCAGTAGTGGTTAGCGTTGGTATCTAAGCATTCATTTACTGGGGGTGACAGCAGCAAGGAGTGGGCACGTAAGAAGATGGAAGCACCCAGTATTGTGTGTCTTGGACAAACAGCTTGTGAAATGATGTGAGATACGTTCTGCAGCTCCCAAACCGCTTCATGCCTGCCACTCCTTCCCCATCTCATGTACCTGCTGAATCACCATGGGCAGTAGGTCCGGGGACAAAACCTCTTCGCTCATTACTGTCCACAAGCTGTGTGCTCCTACATCTATCTGCACCAGCTGCAGCTCTTCACTCAGGGGTCTCAGAGGGCCAGCAATGAGCTGCCACTAGACAGGAAGAAATATTTGGCTGACTGATAGCAGTTTCTACATCCTAGTGTGACAAGAGAACCCTAATTAGACTGATAAAATCACTGTTTGTGAGCCCAGTTTCTGTGGGGGGAAAAAAAAAAAAAAAAAAAAAGGAAATAGGGAGAGAAGGGAACTTCCTGCTTCTCTGTAGAGATTTATTTTGTTCTTCATTTGACAAGGCCTGCACTGATCACTCGGGACTTTGCCATGTGAGTGATATCGCTGAGACTAAGCAATAAAGAAATTAAGTTTATACTTGAGTTGTTTCCAAATAGAAGGTGCAAGAAGGAGCAGTTGCCCCTCCAAAGTCTGAAACCTGAAAGGTGAAACAAAGGTGGGCAGTGGAGCTACGGCAGAAGTGCAAGTTTTTATAATGTTAGTGCTATGGCATCATAGTTTCTTTTTTAATTTTTTATCTCACAGCATCAGGCTCCTTTTTCTTCAGGTCATATCTATGCACCTAATTATCCATTAGACACTTTTGGAGGTCTCCTTGAGCCCTTTTGTGGGATGAAGAAGGCTGGCCCCACAAGGCAGGGTTCTCCGCAGAGCTGACAGCGGAGCGCCTGGCCGGCAGAGCTGAGTGCTGCAGGTTGAAGACAAAAGGAAGAGTCTGGGGCTTGATTTGTTGCAGATGTTGGAACGGGGAGCGGAGCAGAGATCCCATAAAAGCTGGAAGCTACATACTCCTTTAATGTAAAAACAGAGCTCTTCGAAGTCCTGAAAAGTCTGCTCAGGTGGTGCTGATACGAGGGCCACTGGCGACTCATTTCAAGCTCACCTCTCTACTCTGTGCCCCTGTGGTATTCCACTTTGGCTCTTGTGGCCTTCTCTGTTACTGAATTTGAAGAGGATTTGGTCGTAAAATAGAACATGTTAATCATGCTGTGTAACGCTCTGATGTTCTTTATAGCTGAGCTTGAGTGATGAAAAGACACTTTATCACATTCTCTACTGGCGTTTTTTTCCACAGAATTTAATAATTAAATCTACCATAAATTCAGCCTGTTTTAGTTCTTCTGCTATAAATCCTCCCTGCCCTTCTTTTTTAATAAGCAAATCAAAAGAGCTCAGATGTAAGTTGTCTTGGCTTCATCTTTTTCTACTTCTCATACTGAAAGGGCTATTCATTTCTAATTTTATTCCTGCTACTCTGTTTTTAATTTTATTAACCATTTGGATACACGTTCCTCTTTGCTTTCCAACTGGAAGTTCCCAATGACAAAACATCCATGGCTTTTGATTATATTTAACGGGGGGAAGTTCCTGCAGAAACGCATCTGACATTTGGCAGTCCTGCTTTTGCTACCACACAGCGACGTGCCATGTTTTGAATTAGCTAATGTGAAAGGCTGGTTGTGCGCTGTCGGGCCTGCAGATAACCACCTTCTTTTTTCCCACTGATAACATTTGGGAGATGGCGTTTGTGCAGAGCAGGACAAGTACCCATCTGGCAGGCGGTGTTTGGTGGGGAGGGTGGTTTGCCAAGGGGAAGGCCGTAAAGAGCATGTTTGCAGAAGTCTCGGCCACCATCCTGGTGCCTGCCTCCTAATTCCTGGTGAGCCGCACACAGAATTAGCATAAACAGGCCTTTGAAAGGAGGGTCTGCAGAACTCATTAGTTCACAATTGGACTGTTTTCAAACTCTGGAAGATAGCAAACACAGGATGGGGCTTTTTCTTGCCTGAGTTTTAAGTCCTGTAGCCGCTGAGCATTTCTGTGTCACTCACATAATGGTAATTTAGGAAAATGGAAGTGTGCCTGAGGATCGGGAATAGCTGGTTGGTGTGAAGAGATGAGGGGATTTAGGGAATTTGGATTTTAAAAGGATTTTGGATCGTGCCACAAACAGGGCTTTGATAGGATTTTATTTTTGTTCTTGGATCTGTGTAACTCATGCAGATTGCAAGGAGACAGAGCTTTGTTCCCTGGCATTTCTGTCAGTATTGTAGCTCATGCACTAAGCAGGATGGGGAGGGAAATGGTGTAGGATTCGATTACTACTTTGATAGATACATTTTGTTTTTAGAAACACTTCAGTTTGCAGGGAGCCTGCTCACCGACATTACCACAGTTCAGCTTGGCCTTAGGGAACCTTTCCTGCTGTCCTTAGCGTGGTGTTTTGGCAGCATAGCAGTGCGTGGCACTAATTAAGCCTTCTCCCTGAGAAGTTTGCAGGACGTTGGGTCTGACGTCTCCGTCTCGCTTCGAGCCTCCCTGCCTTCCTCCGTGAAGGCTTTTGTTGCAGTGCTCTCCTCCCGCAGTCGCTTCTCCAGCAAACGTGCTTTGTTGCGGAGGTGGCCTGCCAGGGCACACGGGGATGTTGGGGACGGACCTCGTCATTGGCAGCACGGTCACGGGTAAAACCTCAGCCATCAGGGACAGAGGGAGCCGAGCTGAACGTAGCCATTGTGCTCCGGCTAGCGGTAACCAGGGGGTGCTTCTTAATTAGGAATTAATATTCAAGTGCTGCTGGAAGGAGAGGGGAAAAAAACACATTCCAGTCTCTTCGGGTAGCAAAATGTCAGTCTGATAATGGCACCCACACTTCTGACTTTACTTACTGTCGGGGGAGAAAAAAAACAGGTTTATCTTTGAATGAAAGTAGTTATTTTTGTTTTTCTCCGCCTGTGCTATTGTAATTAATGTTAAGACACTCTCTAAAACAAGGGATTTATTATAATGCAAGGGTGAGGATGGCTTCTATTGACCTTTTCCTCTGCTGGAGTTTCAGTGTTTTAGTATGTGCTGCTTGCACTGGAAAGAATTTATAATCACAGGGCTGTCAAAGACAACCATTGTTCTCCCTGCTCTGAACATGTGGGTCAGCTACAAGTGCTTTCATATCCCCCAGAGCCAGGAGCTGGCAAAGAGTAAAGAGCACAACTGAATTCTTCTGAGGCATCAGGAAAAGCGTTTTGCATATTTTTCATTGCTGATTGCTTCAGAAAGACATCCCTCTTTCATAACAGGAATTTCTCTTCAAGGTAGAGGGAGGCTGGGGCACACTGCTTCATTATTTTGCCGAGCTGAAGCAGCAACAACAAATGCTGTCTGCTGGTGTCCCAGCCAGATACAATAGATAGGCAAGGGGCGGGGGGAATCCTTTGGAAGGCAGCAGACTTAAACCTGATGCAGGCATGATGTTAAAATGCTAGTGCTTTTGTCGGTGCTATGGACTGTGGACGACAAGTCAAGTTTCAGGTTTCTCTCGGTTTTGATCACTTTATTAACTCGGTTGTTGCAACTTTTTCTCAGTTCATCGTGCTAATCTAATAACATGCCTCGCTCTTGGTCAGCATAAAATGGGGTTTTATTGCAAGCTCGCACTTTCATTTTGAAGGGGAGAAGGGGCAGAAAGCAAGGAAATCCTTTTTTGGGGGAAAGAGATTTTTAGCACTCTGCAAGATGCTTTGTTACCTGATGTGTAATGAATCTCATTGGTATGTCAGTGGCTTCTTTATGAAGAGCTACCTGCTGTACTCCCATGTAGGAAACAGAGGATATTGAGAGTCCAAAGCGCAGCATTCGTGACAGCGGTTATATAGACTGCTGGGACTCCGAGCGCAGCGATTCCCTCTCCCCACCGCGCCACGGCAGAGATGATTCCTTCGACAGCCTGGACTCCTTTGGCTCCCGCTCGCAGCAGACACCGTCTCCAGATGTAGTGCTCAGAGGAAGCAGTGATGGTAAGTGCTGGTCGCAGGGAGGCATACGTGTTGCTGGAGCAAATGTGCCATTCAGAAGCTGGACGCAGCCTCTGAATCACTAATCCAGCGGGATAGCTGCTCTGTGAATGCTGATTTGTGCTCCCTGAGGTTTAGATGACTTTGCCAACAGCTTACTTGAAGTCTGTCTCAGTTAGGCTAGCGTAGCATTGGAAAATGAGTTACATCATTGCAGTGTAATTTTATTATTGGGATAGTGCTTTTCTGGGTTACGGTGTAAGAGGATGTTGTGCAGACTCATTTTAACTTTTGAACTAGGCTGGAGCAAGAAATAAAAGCGTAGGAACAGGGGAAATATTGAAGTGAACAGAATGCTGCCTAGATAAACCCTAGCCAGATAAATGACATGGAAATATCTGATACTTGTCAGAATTTTCAGGTCTGATATAAAACATGTCACCAAGTACCATGTTTGTTTTTGTGGTATTTAGGAAATTGGGCAACAGACTAGCTCCCACATTCAGAGCCATGTCTATCTTTGTACACCTTTGAGTCAGGACACGCAGTTCTTGGCTTACAGAAGGGGATCTGCTTTTCTGCCTTCCTTGTCTTTCTTTCAGAGGCTTTCTGAGGCTTGTAAACACAGCATGCTGCATGAGGAAGGATTTGCCAAGGGGCAGGTGTAGAGCACGCATTTAGGTTACCTGTCTTGAGCAGGATTCCAGGTCAGAACAAAAGGACACTTGATTCAGGCTCCGTCCGCTTGGTTACATTCACGATACACGAATGAGTCAGTTGAACTTCATCATGAAGTTATATTCCACACATGAATCACTTCTCCTTAGTAATGTTATTTATTTAATAAAAAAGGAAGGGCAGAAAGACTTTTTGGTAGGAACCAGATGTTCGTACTGCTTTTGGCAGTGCGAAGGAAACTGGTGCTAATCATAACCGGACGCCTGAGAGATTTCCTGAGGTGATGGGGAACTCCTTAAAACTGGAAAGCTGGCAGGGAGAGCTGGTATCACAGATGAATTGTAAAGGAGCTGAGGGTAGAGTAGAGTTAACCTCTGCTGTGCTGCTGCCTGGCTGTTTAGAGTGGCATGTCTTACTGGGACTGATTCTGGTCAACCATCCAGAACCATGTGCTGGGGCTGATTCCTTGGAACAGCCTTATGCCCCCTAAGACACTGAACTGAAGATAGTCTCCATGTTACAAAGCATTTTTCTGCCTTTTACAATGACACAAAAGGCAAATACGCGTATCTCACGTGGCCTAATTGAGATGTGTTGCCCTGTCCTGGCTGCTTGAAGAAGTGTCCGAGGTCCCTGCCTGTTTGCTGGGCAGTCACTTACACCAGTCTGTAGCTGCTTCCCATCAGCTTCTGCTGCATTAGCAGATTTTAGTAAGGTTTTGTGGTTGCTTGTTTGCCACAGCTAAGACATACTATCTTGTCACATTCTTGAGTCCACGACAAGCACAAAATAAGATGCAAGCATGGAGAGCTTGTTCTTAAAAATTGATTTTTAACCGTATCCAGACTGGGGGTGCACGCAGATGTAGTTTGCATATGTATGACTTGTCTTGCAAATCCTTTCTAATATGTCCCATTTTCCCTGCTTGCTGCTGCCTTAACTTCACAGCTGACTCCTCCAAGAGTTGCAGCTGAGGTGTAGCTTGGCTCACCTCTTCCCTGCCTGACCTATTTCTGTGGCCCCAAGAGGCTGGTGTTTCACTCAGCTGCATGTACTTGTTGATAGAAATACTATCTATGCAAAGCTGGATGGAGGAAAAGGTTTTGCTTGCTTTGCTTCTCTCTCAGCTCAGATAGCATCTTTAAAAACCCAAGAATGTGATACGGAATAAAATTATGATTCCTTGTACTCCTAGAAAAAAAAATAATGGATGGAGGTCATGTAAGTGATCGTAAAGTGATGACAAGTTTAGTTAGAAGCATTAAGTGATATGAGCTTCACTAAGCCACCTGCAGTCCCTATCTCTGTTCAGGGACTGCTCTGGTGTCCTACCTGGGCCCTGTCACTTGGCACAAAGCAAACAAAAGCAGTGATGGAGCAGAACAGTTCATTTAAAGCAGTAGAACTACAGTCTGACCTGCATAGAGCCACAAATGAACGTATTTGGGAATGCATAAATCCTCTGCTTGGCTGGCAGTTGTGTGTGGTGCCTTTTATGAACTCGTGTAGGCCCCTTGACACTCTGTTGTGTACAAGTCTGTAGTATATAACTGCTTGTTAGGGGTTGTGGAAACTGGCTGTTTCTTCTTCTACTTGGAAATGCAGAAGAACAAAATTAATATTATAAATGTAGAACACAGCTGCATCTTCCATTCAGTGCTCTGGCCTCAAGTGATTCAAGTGATTTTTTTTTTTTCAAATTTGAGCTGAAAATAATTTTATGAGTAAAATATGAATAATTAAATAAGCTGTTTTTCTTTGAAGTACTCAGCTTGGATGTACTTGTAGGCACATAAGTAATGAGGGAGAGGAATCTGTTACAGTTCTGCTGCCGCTGTGGTTATCTGCTCCAGCATTTCTGTCTGCTTGTTCAAGACTAGTTTTCATGCAGTACAAAAATAAACACCAGAACAAAGTCAAGAGCAAATAGGATAGCAAATAACATGAAGGGATCTTTTCACTTTCTTTTAAGCTGGCCCTGCTTAGTTTAATGGTGTTACAGCTCTTCAAACCTCTGCTGTCCTCAGACACTTGATTTTTTGGTTGTATCTTCACTTTCTGTTGAGCTACAGACTGAGGTTACCAATCACATTGTTAGTTTTCATATGGTCTTTACCAAAATTGTCCAAGCTAAACATTACTGGCAAAAAGTACATTGTGAATTTTGTCTCACTCATTTCCATTATGTCTTGTCTTGTCTTACTGTTCCCTTTCCCTCTTCATCTCTCTCCGTGCAAACATTGAATCATGCAATCTGCTTCAAAAGCTCTTTGCAAAAAAACATTCCTAACATATTTGGACCTCTTTTCCTCCCCCCTACTTTGAATTATACAAAGCTACTTGTGATTTTTTATGACTTCATTGTTTTCAGTTTTTCATGAGGTAGCTCAGCGAATTAGCTAGTAATTTATTAGCAGAGTGAATTAGCAAGAGGACACAACCTGGGTGGCTTCCCCCTCACCCCAGGGAGGGAGAACAACTATTGCATATGCAAGTGTTGCAAAGAGGCCAACTGCTGGAGAGACAACACTCCAAAGCTGGGAGAAGTTTTGAATGCTGATCGAAGAATTGGTTGAGTATTGCACTCATCAAACCAGGGCCTGTGATGATGAGAGAGAACTATTTATATGGCTTCTTTGTGAATTACTTAAAAAGGCTCATGATGGTGCAGGGAATCCAGTGAATGTCTGTGAAGTGTATTCCCAAATGGCTGTGAGGGCAGTTCCACTGCAAATGCCCTTTCATGTAATTGTCCCACCATTTGGGAGTCTTATTTTCAACTGTATATTCAATCTGGAATAGTCTTTGCTAAGCTTTTGTGAATGTGATTTTTAAATGGGTTGTAAATATCAGGAGGCTTAGTTCATTTGTACAAAACAAAGTGGCTGCTCAGCTCTGTTCATCTCCCATCTTATTCTCTGCAACTTCTTGATTTTCCTCTCTCACTGGATATCTTTGTCAACAAGTATTCTTCAGTCTTTGCAGCACCGATCTAACCCATAAATGCTGCAGATTGCCCCTTCCCATCTGAGGATGAAGTTTCCTTGTCTGTTTGCACTGAACTGGAGACAAACTGACCAGGCAGCTGAAGAGACTGAAGACAGTCCATCTGAGTCTCACAGTTTATAGCAGCTGATGATATATAGGAATTTATATTCTTAGGTTATGACCAAAGCTGATGCTGTGTGCATTCGAGGTACAGTTAATACGTGTCTCCAGAAACATGCATATTCATGCTGTTCTGATAAAAATGCAGTATGAAGCCCTTTTTTACTGAGCTTGTGATACGGAAGTGTAAGTGTAGGTTCAGCAGTGTGAACCAGGTCAAACATACCCAAACATACAACTAGGAGTCAGTTAGCCAAATAAGCTTCTCTAGCTGTTCTCTGTGAGTGACAAATCTGGCTTAATCTGACCCCGAGTTTGTCAGAACATCCTGTATCATGAGCTGTGGCTGAAGTTTGTCAGGGGTACAAAATAAGGATTGATAGAAAAACTGTTTACTGTCTGTGTAGATACTGCAGCTACTACATCGTGTCTGATTTTAAAATATAAATACAGGTAAAAATGAGTTCATTTCTTGATACTCACATTCTAATTTTTTTTTTTTTTGGTGGCGTCTTCTCTGATTTATAATTTTAAAAAACCTGGATGGAAATGAAAAGAAGGACTTTTTTCTCCTTCCTCACTAGGGAGAGGAAGTGACTCAGAAACTGACCTGCCACACAGAAAGATGCCAGATGTGAAAAAAGATGATATGTTGGCAAGGCGGACCTCACACGGTGAACCTAAATCAGCTGTGCCTTTTAACCAGTACCTCCCGAACAAGAGTAATCAGACTTTCTATGTACCTGCTCCCCTTCGGAAAAAGAAAGCTGAGCGAGAAGAGTATCGGAAGAGCTGGAGCACCGCGACTTCACCGCTAGGAGACAGACCTTTCAGGTAAGACTGGCCTGTCTAACTTTTCCCTTCCTCACTGACCATGCTATAAACAGCTGATTATTGTTCTTTTCATGAGATGTATGGAGCACCTTCTGCTGTAATAAATCGCTTGCTGAGGTGGTACTGATCAATTGTAGCAATTAGTGAAGATGGTAGAAAAGCAACGAGAAACTCATTGTCTTTATATCATTATTGTTTACCATACAATGCATTGTATTGCTTGTGTTTGACACAATGTTGGTTACTATAACCACCATGGTGGATAACTCAACCCAAGGCTGGACAACATTGCTCTGGATGACCTCTCTCAGTTCTCAAGACAATTACTCACTGACAGATGATACTTAAAAGCAACATTTGTTGTATTTAATCAAAATAGGTAATGTTTTTTCCTGCATTTTAAATTAATTTATATGTATGTTATGTATTAGTATGGTTTATGTAACTGTGGCTATATGTGTTTCTGGGTGCTGGCTTTGTCAACAGATATTTCACTTCTGATTTGGCCTCAGAGCAACTTCCGTTAAAAAGCATAACTATCTTCCTGCGCCATCCATCAGAATATCCTTTGACATCTTGATATCAACAAAATTTGCTTATAATAAATAAGTATTTATGTATCAGGCACAACATACATTAAACCACCTTGTATAATTCAATAGCAAACCTGAAACCATAGAAGAAGAACAGAATGAAACGTCAGAACTGTGTGAAAAGGAGAAAATGGGCTCTGTGGCTCCTGAGGAAAGCCCTGTTAAACATCAAGTAGGTTTCAGTCAAAGAGAAGGAAACTCCATAGAACAGTCTCTTTCATGTAGTGCAAAAGAAACATCAGCACCTGAGGGGGAAGATGCAGAAGAGATCAGAAAGTTACGAAGACTGGAACAAGCTGGCATTAAGGTCATGTCAGCAGCCCAGCGCTATGGCAGGTTAGCCCAAGAGTGTGAAAAATTGTGCACGCTTCATATTTTTAGGATTGGCTGAAGTGTGGGCTTCCTCAATCCACTGTGACTTCACTTCTAACAAAAATCCAGCCTGCTAAGCACTCACAATGGCTAGCCTTTTAGTGAAGGTCGTGGTATGAAAAAGCTTGTGAAGTGGCAGTTGTGCATTGGAGAGCTGTATGATGCTAACTGAATTTGTGTTGAGCAATTGTATTGTGTTACAGCATACAACAAACTCCAAGGAAACTACTACACAAACTACATGTCACTTCCCACTTAATGCTTTCTTGCATTTTAATAAAAAATACATAGAAATGTGTATTAAAAATGCCTTCTTAAGGCAAAAGTTTCAGATATATACTTGTTGGCGATGGGGTGTTTTAGTTTACTGACTCACAGTTTTTATGTGGTTAATGTTTTTAGCCGTGTTAATAAATGATGCATTTATTTTTAAAGGCAGGAACTATAAAAGTATAAAGTGCTTGTTAACACATGTACCAGTTCAAATGTGGAGGCATAGTTCTGCAATCACCATTTGACTGACTTTGGCATGGAGTATCAGTAGTTTTTCACTTATTACCTGTGTTACTTATTTTTGGATATGGTTCAA
The DNA here is from genome assembly GCF_965140915.1 of Aythya marila. Taxonomy (NCBI): domain Eukaryota; kingdom Metazoa; phylum Chordata; class Aves; order Anseriformes; family Anatidae; genus Aythya; species Aythya marila. Next base: position 52,233,720 of record NC_139045.1, on the reverse strand, counting down.
TTTGGTTATTTCCTGTTCTTTAACTAACAAGCTGACTGATGCGTAGGCTCACTGCCATGCCTTTCCGTGATCAGATACCAAGTCCTCATGAAATATTTGCTTTGCGGGCCATCCGCATGAGAGAGATTTTTAACCACTGTGCCTGCAGACTAGGCTCTTATAGATGATCAAAATGATTTGGCTAAAGGGTAAGTGTCCAAATGTCCTTCCATCTAAAACATTTTCCTTTGGATTATTGAGGAAAATACTCACCGCATTTCTATTCTGACTAAGGCAGCTTCTTGAGATGTGAATTTGGTAAATCATGGGGTGAAATCTTGACAGTGGGTAATTTAGCAGATGCGGGTCTATGGACTGGGTTTGGAGGGTGGTAGAAGCTGAAAGTACAGCTCTTATGTTATACAGCTTGCTTACACATAAATTAAGCTGGTCTACAGCCATGTGCACATATATCATGTGCAAATAAAAGTCACACTCTTTACACATCGTATGTCCTTTTCCTAGGTCACTCAGAAGCTGTCAAGAACCAGTGTTTGCATGTGGTTGTGGAGTACCACTTTACAAAGCCCTAATAAAGAAGGACTGTCAGTCAGAAATTAGTCCTTCAGGTTCAGCTAGTGTGCTCATTGATCAGGAACCCATAAACCAGTAGGATATGAGCATAATTGTGTTCTGAGTCCAAGGCTGGTATTCATGGTGATACATAGTAATAGCTTGTGTTTAGCAGTGCAGCAAACAACTAATGGCACTGCCTGCATTTGCATTTGGAAGGTATTATCCTAGAGCCCCTTTTCCAACCCTGTGTTTGACCCACTTACTTGTTCTTCAGGAGTGAAGCATATCTGGGCAAGTGTTTGGCCCTTTAGCATGAAATTGGGTCTCCTCTTTCCTTGGACAATCTGTTGTCCTGACAGGGCTGAAGGGGAGAAGGGAGTGGATATAACCAGCCATGGTCCCTCCTTGCTCTCAGCAGACACAACTCCTGGAATGTGGCAGCTGGAGGAAGCTGCTGGTTTTCTGCCCAAGCTGAGGGTCAAAGAACTGAGCTTTGTATCCCAAGCTTCACTGTAGTGTAGTAGCAGCCTGCTCCTGGGAATCATAGGAAGACACAGCAGAAGGTGTATCGGGGACATGGGTCTGTAAGGAAGGTTCTGTGTTTGTGGAAGTATAGCGAGTGAGGAGAAGGGAAGAATTTGGTGTCGATGCTTCAGGATACAGTAGAGCATTTGATCATCTTTCTTAACGTCTCATTCTCATTCCCTGGACTTAGAACCTCTCAATTTTCTCTTTTTTCCTTGAAATCAAATTCATATTTCTGTGCACTAGTGGCGTTGAACAATTCTCAGTCCCACTTGGTTCTGTATTCTGATCTTTTTTTTTTCTTTTTCCTTTTGCCCCTCCTCTTTGAACTTTTTCCTACACTGTCAGCCTCTCTCCTTTCACCTGAGGTTCTCAGTTGTTTTCCACTCGCTCTGAGTTGTTTACAGGCATTTTCCTCTCGACATTTTGACCTCTGGATGACACCCACTGTGACTTTGAGTTCTACAAGGCATCTAATTGTTCCTAAAGCTGAAACTCAGTGGGGACATTTCTGGGTCTGGCACAGGAAGGATTTGAACTTGTATGCAAATGCATTTTTTGTTTGGAATCTAAGTGCTTATCTCCATTGCTGTAGCATGTTCTCGGAAAGGACTCCACTGAACTAGCTGCTGTACGACTGCATGCCAAAAAGCATTCACCCTTCCCAAAGGAGTATATTGTCTCTTTATAACACGGTGTTTTATTGACGTATGGTCCTTCATGCTTGCTTGTTGTATGCATCTGTCTCTTGTTTACACTATTGTATTTGAGAGATACGCATCAGATTCATAGAGACTCCCTAAAAAGAGGAGAAGAATTATGTCTGTTCTAATAGATGATGCAGAAAGGGAGGGTAAGAGAAATGTGAGCAAACCAAGAATTCTTGGCACATTCTCTGTGAAAGGGATGTGGACTCTTATCTTGATGGTGCAGAAGCATGCAAAACCCTCTCATTGTTCTGAAACGCAACAGACAGATCCACAAGCCTGTACGAGACCCTACTTCATTCAGCACAAACACCCAGGGTCTGATGCTCTGCAAGGCAGCACCTACTGTAGCAGCATGGATGTGTATGGTGTTTCTGCAAGGGCTGGGGCTGGGTGTACAGGAGCGATTGGCAAATATGCAGTGCAAGCTTCACATCTACACTCTTTGCTATCTCTGTGGTAAATTGACCTTAAAAGGCACTTCTAAAACTGTCACACAGTGAATTCAGGAGACCCCAAAACATCACAGCTTATCTCTGACTCCAGTAAAAACAGAATGGAAATGAATGGAAAATATTCTTAACCTAGAAACATTTGTGGAAGTCTAGTTACATACTAAAAGCCCTAAGTTCTTCAGTTATTCATCACAGTGACTCATAGTTGTTCTTTTGAATATTTTAAGGCCCTATTTCTTTGTAGCTGAAAACACCCATCTCAGAAATAGTGTGTTTGATGCTCAGTAGCATTGATAGACATGAGACTGGAAAAATCATTAGTTTTTACTGAATAATCACTTGCTTATACATAATTCTTAGAAACTGAAAGTACAAAACAATACCCCCAACCTTACCAGACAAAAAATTACGGATCTTCATTGAAGAAGTAAATATAAACATGATTTAATGGAGTACTACGTGATTTTACACGTCCTCTTTATGGCCGGAGTTCTGAAAATTATTTCCAGATTATTAGTTTTCAGAAAAGAGTAATGGTACCTGTAGTAAGGTCTGGTTAAAAATGAATCAAGTTAATCATATTCCCTGGCTTATTTGGCAGAACAGGTCCCAGTGCATATGACTTCTAGGTACCTGTTCTCTTGTGCCTAAAACTTTAGGAAGAGTTCAGCTGCTTTAGATCAGTATATTTTCTCTAAAGCTTGTTTAGCAATACTTTGAAAGGGCAGCTGAAGCCATGAAAGAAGTGGTGTGTACAAGGAGTGTGTAGGAGTTTATACTGTTTAGAAACACAGTTAATTATAACTGTACTGTTTTCTAAAATAGAGGAGAGACTTGACAACAACCTGTAAGCTGTTTAGATTTACTTTCTTCATGTCAGTTTGTTTAATCTGACGTGATACCTTTTTATTCCTTTGTATAGCACAGTGTGCTGTAAGAAAGAGGAAAAGTTAGATATTTGCAGCCTACAAAAGTGCTACACAGAACATTCTAATATTCAATATCCAACTTCCAAAATATCATTGAATACAATTTGGTTTTCAAACGTGAGATTGGCCTAACTCTTGCCATCTGTCTCTTCAGTTTACTTAAGAATATTGACTGTTGCAAGTTAAATAAGCTTAGTCTTTCTTGGCACCAGCTGTCAAGGGTCTTTATCAATTGTAATCTTCAGGGGCACCAAGGTTGTGTTGGTGTTGCTGTCATTTGTGACCAAGGCAGATAGCACTGTGTGCCAGCACGCTACTATCTCTAGCAGACTCAACACCCTATTGTATGTCAGCATCAGCACAGAGAGCTTATTCTGGGGTTCTGGGGGAAAGAATCGAGCACAAATGTGCATGGAAAAAAAAAAAAAAAAAAAAAAAAAAACCACCAGTTAAGAATATTAGGGCATGCAGCCTCAGTGATTACTCAGGTTTCCCTCTCTCTCTCAGAAAAAAAAAAAAAAAAAAAAAAAAAGCAGAGCCATTAAGATGAACGTGTACCAGATATTAGCTGGTATTTCAGGATTCAGCATTGGCCAGGGATCAGGTATTTGCATCAAATCTTTCTTTCTTTGAAGTGTTGAAGAAGTTTCACACTGCCATGTACAGTACTACATTCACATAGTATGGTAAACAAATTCTTCCTTTTTCTTCTAGCTGTCACTAAAATAAGTAAAGATCCAACATTATTGATTTCCATGTGAAGTCCTTGCAGATCTGTTACTTGTATGATTCCTTTTTTTTTTTTTTTAATAACAAGTCATTGCCAAATCTAACAGTAGCCTGGAACGTATTTGATTAACTCCGCTTGGTTTATGACCTGGAGGTGTGTGTTGCTGCTCCACTCTCCCTCCCCTCATGCATCAAGAGCTCTCTTTACTTTTGCTCTGTATCAGTAAAATGCAAGCATGTGAAGACAATGGAAGCACCCCAGACATCATCCTTCGCAAGGAGAACCCCTTCATGACACGTTACCAAAGGAAGGATTCTGGTTCAGAAGATGAAGCAGCGAGTAGAGTGCCTGATTTAGAGAAGGATGACTTTGCTACCCGGAGAGCCAGAATGAATCAGCCCAAACACATAGTTCCATTTAACTCCTTTATAATTGGACCCTACACAAATAAAGATAAAGGTAAACTGGAAGACAGTAAAAAGCCATTGCAGGTGGAAAAGCAGGAACATGCAAGGTGTGCATTCATGGTCTTTCTTTTTCTATTACAATGCTTAATTTCATGTTGCTTTGTAGGGCTAAAGTTGTCTGGAGTACAAAAAATTTTCTGGGTAAAGTAATGCAAATGTTTTATCATAAAGTGAACAAAAAAAAAATAATCTAGATTAATTACTGGAAGTTTTTGTTAGAGTATCAGGACCGTGAGCTTAAATTGACAGTGTAAAATAACAACAACCAGACAATTTCTTTGTCCAAGTAGAGGCAGCTCATGAGTGTGAGTAACGGAAAATAAACTTTGAAGATATGTTTGCACATCAGTTCCCTCTTTTGCTGAACGTTTTAGAAGCATGTGTTTGGATAAAATTTTTTCATCTAATACCCTTTTAATACCCTGCATAAATCATGGACTCAGATCTAAGTCATTGGTTAATGCTCTGAATACCTGTGCTTGCTATACTGCACTGAATTGTTGCACATAAAGCTAATGTTTCTTACATAGTATTGTTTTTAGAAATGGAGTATGGCTTACAACATTTTGGCCTAAAAAATCTTTCTTCAACTCAGTGATACAGACCTTTAGGAAACTGCTGAATATAGGTATCTGCTAGGAATGCACCATTTTCAGGAAACAACTTTTTTTAAATTTATTTGTGCAAAGAGAAGTGATCCTAGATAAAACCACTACATACACGTTACATGGGATCTTGAATGTAATTACTGATACATTGAGAAATTTTCTTTGAATATCTAGTAGCTCTTTTCAGTAATGCATAACTTGCCTTTTGGTTGCTGCTAATTTGATTACATTAACATTTTGTAATGAGTAGTCTGGCACAGCATCTGAAGAACACATAACCAAATTTTAATATTCTAATGCTATTGACATGACTCTAAGATCAAAGAAACTCTGTAGTATGTTTGTGAGCAAAACTTGAATTCACTTCACTAATATTATGGAAATGAGATATTTGTAACTATTTAAGGGAAGGCTTATTGCAGAAATGCTTGATATAGGAATAACTCCAAGGCTTTTGTTGCTCATGGTAGGAACAGAAGTCATACAATGAAGTGGTCTCAATACTGCATGAGCGGGATACTGTAGGTGGAATCACTTTATGTCAGAACTTCTCATGTTTACTTCCTAAAATTAATGTAAAATAATCTGCTTATAAATTCAGTTTTATCTTCTTGTGCTCTGAACCTCTTCTAATGACACTGATTTATCATTGCTCCCTCGAAATGTCTTCTCTTCCTGAAACGGAATGTGTGTTAAATTAGAGGAAGCCAGGTGCACGTGGCAGCAGCGAGGCAACTAGTGACACACAAGGAGAACACACTTCTGAAAACTGAGAAGAGTAAGTCAGAGGAGGAGGAAGAAGTGAAAGTACCTGATACTGAGAGAGACGATTTGGCTAAACGGAAATCTCAGAGTGTCCTTCCTCAGCCTCAAGAAGATACGTTTTTTGTGAATGCATCTATAACAAAAGCAGATTTGGAGACCTGGAAAAGATTGAAACTGTCAGGGGAGCCCAGGTATAGTGTCATCCTGTGCTTCCTGTGGACAGGATGGGCACCCTAAGAAGCATGTTTATTTTGTCACAATTCATTTGTGTCTGCTTGTGTTTTTAACCTTGCAGAATGCCTTGATGACAGCAAGTCTTTACCTACTTAGATTTTCAGGAGGAGTCCAAAAATCTATGTAGGGATGCTGTCTATCGTGAAATGGAAGTGTGTCCATTGTGAAGAAAAATGCAGTTTCGTAGTAGCTCTGCCTTTGGATGCTTTTGCTGTCATCCCAGGAAGGTTCCTTTTGTCTTGTGGATCAATCTGCTGTGAAGCTGCTGGAGGCTGACCAGCAGAAAGGTCCATGTAGTGCTGCTAACTGAGCTATCTGCAGGACTTGGGGCATTATATTCTGGGGGCTTTATGAGGATCAGCATCTCCTTGCATTAATGTGCCTCTACTGCTTTTGAGACCTGAGCTAATATATCTGCATGGTATTTTACTGTGCCGAGTAAATATACCAGCGCTATCTTTCACTAAAGCGGAGGTTGCAGGAGCCTCATTGTATGGTGTAGAGATGCTTGTGTTGTAAACTAACCCTCCACAAAGGGAGCTGGTATAAAGCCGTTATTCTAGGCTATTTCCCTGTGGAGATGAACTCTAATGAAGGCAGGTGATTTGTGACTCCAATAGGAAAGGGTAACAACTCCTGGCTTTCCTGTTTAGGCGCATGCCATTTTCCAATTAGAGGTCGCCATCTGTTCAGGCGCTCTCCAAACAATGTGGTTACTGTGTGGAATTTCAGCTCTAATACAAACCACCGAGAATCAATCACTCTCTCGTCTCAAAAATATTATAGTTTCCCCGTTACTTTGGAGGTGAATTATTAAAGGCAACCTTCAAATCAAGATTCAGTGCCCCCTTTGGAGGGTAAGTGAGTTGCCTTTCCTGGTGCTCTCATGCCACCGGCACCCCACACTACAAGTGGGGTGTACTGGTGCTGCACGGTCCCATGTAGCACATGGCCTGGGTCTGCATCAGGGAACCATGGCTTTTTTTAGGGTAAAGTATTAATTCTGGAACTATTTTTATGCTATGGTCCTTCCTCTAAGGAAGGACTTTCATAGATGTTTTCCTAGCAGGTAAACAGTATCTTTGGTCCTTGGTAACTTTGGATTTTATTTGTCAGGCCACAGTGTGCCCTACCTCTCTGTACCTGTGTCCTTGCATTTTAAAATAAAGCCCCTTTTTAAACTTAGAAGCATTTAATTTGCTTTATTCTGGGGTCTCATCTGGGGGGGGACTCTTTTATTCCTCATTCTGACTAGTGAAGAAGATCTCAAATGTCCCAGTGACACTCTTCCACCAGTTGAAGTCACAGTGAAAGCAGCAGCCCATGACGATTTTGCTGTCCGCAAAGCCAGAGCAAACAAAAAGGCTGGTGGCCCCAAGCAGAAGTTCGTGCATTTTGGGCCAGTAACTGAGATCGATCAGCAGAAATGGGACAGGCTCAGCATTGGCAGAGCTTCCCGCAGGGGTGAAGCAGAAGAGGCAAGCAGCAAAGACAGCGTGGAGATCCCCTCTGGTGTTGAAAGCTCTCCTTCAGCCACTGGCAGGCTCCATTTCGATGCAGCATCCAAGCCACAGAGCAAGCCCAGGTACTGGTGTGGTGTAGGAAGCACCGCTGAGCTGGAAGCGAGCCCTGGTCTCGCAAGAGGCCGCTCTGCATGGGGGTGGACTGTGGCACACACCTCAGAGCTGTTGACACGCACGGCCTTGCTCAGAAGTCATCTGACGCTTCCACAGTCCCTTAATGTGTTTAGGCTTGTGCAAAACAACGCTGTGCGTATGCTTTCTGACAGCTTACCTCAACATTTCTGGCTATCAGTGAAACCACTGGTATCTCAGAACCTGAGCTATCTTTAAAGCCCTCTGCTTCTTGAACTCCCGCAGCTTTTCTCCGTCTGCTTTCAATACATTAGGGATTTGGCATTCAGCTTTCTGGCCTTAGTGGTGTTCAAAACATGTTTTCTTCAGTCCTAATGGATTTACTTGCTTTTTGAAGATGTAATGCTGAAACCAAGGCGCTCTGTGTTTCTGGTGTTCATCTGGAAGAGAATTGCAGCTCTGGGAAGTTAACATATTAATAGAGCTTACGTTTATTTGGCTTTTCTTTAATTGCTTAGTCTGTGGCTGTAGCAAGAGTTTTTGATGAGTGCATTTAGCAAGCAATTCATTCAGTTAAGTTTGTGTGTTTATAAAACGTCTGCAAACTGAGCTGAAGGGCTTCTCTTATGCCTCATTTGACCTGGGAATGTTTTGTCTGTCTCACCCCTCCTCACCACCTCTTTGCCAGTGAGGCAGCACAGTCAGGTACAGATGAATGTCGCAGGAGAACGCTGTCACCCGCCCCTGCCACTTCCATCGGCTCTGAGAAGCAAGCCCTGTGCGGTTCAAACAAACAGCAAGAAAGTGCCGAGGAAGAATGCGATGAGCATTTGCCAGACATTGAGAGAGATGATATGTTGGTTAGGAGGTTGGGGACCTTTCAGAGGCGTACCACGAGCCCCGTTCATATGTATTGTCCTCCCCTGCCAGTAACTCCTCACCTGCTGCAGCAGCGGCCAGGGGAGGCAGTAGCTCGTGAGAAGGATTTGAAGACTCCACGGGAAGCAGAAAGGTCAGAGAACAGAAGCAGATCCCTCTGAGCTTCATGCCTGGTTTGTGTGTGGTGTGAGCTGAGATCAGTCAGCAATGTTATTCCATTCTTCGCGCAGCCTTTAAAGATGTGTTTTACTCATTCATCATGGCATGTGCTCTGTTTTATGAAATTACTTACAAGAATGTATCCTATGAACATAAAACAGTCTGTTTTCTTTCATAATATTTAAGTACTTCAATTGTTAATTGCCGTCCAGCATGAAAACAGTCTTTCATCTTTTGGGGGGATTTCTTTTGCAATCTCCAGACTTTAATGCCAGCTTCTAAGCAAACAATTCCTTGCATATATTTTTAATCAATCCCCACCTTCTAACATATCTCCTACATAAGCGTGGCACTCGATTTAGTTTCCTCTTGCTCTCATTCCCTGCGCTGTAGCTAAAAATGCCTACTTGTCCATCACGCTGCAGCTGTGTTTTGAGTACCAGTACCCCACGTTGCCTCAGCAGCTGCTGGCCTGGGGGCTGTACCAGTGAGCATTATCACGGAACAGTGTCACTTGTCTCTCTGAGCAGCACTGTAACACGAGAAGAGAGCCAAGAACAGCTTGAAATCCCTCATCAGCAGAGTGGTGGAACAGAAAACAAAGTGAAATTTCCAGACCCGCAAAGAGATGACATGTTGGCCAGAAGAACTGGAGCTTTTCTCAAACAGCCGGGGCCAAGTGTTAAACAGTTCCTTCCCATGCCGTTTTCAAAGCAGCAGACTAAGCAGGGCACAGCTAGAGAACTTGAAAAGAAAACTGTGAGGTAAGGAAGTTGCTTCTCTCTTTCCCTCTAGTGAGTCCTGTGGACTGTTTGTCTGGATCTCTTGATCTGGAAGAGTTGCTGTTGGCCCAGCAGAGGTTTATTCCATACTGGTCCTTAAATTGTGCTGACTCTTCCTGCTCAAACAGCTCTGATAGGCAGCACAGGTTTTCTGGCCCTTTTGGTAGAGCTGTCTAAAACTCAGACCAGAGATCTAGCAGATGCAAAGCTCTAATTGTGTGTGACAATAGATAGACATAGCAAGATTGTGTTATATTTGAAGAGTTTCCTGATTGAATATGAGCTAATCATTAAAAATATTTCCAGCACGAAAGTCGTGCTGGATATGGTAGATTAGATGCTTGTCTAGAACGTAGCCAGTGCCAGTGACCCCCAGACAGGAAAAGAAGACTCTGAAACTAGCTCCCCCTCATAAGCTTTGGTGTCTTTGCTCAGATGAGCAGGGCTATGCAGGGAAGTTGGAGGTGTAAACCTCTGAACAGAGTTGTGCATTGGCTGGTTGAGCCACATGCAAGCAAGACTGGAAAGTTCTCACTCCTCAGCCTTTTCAAAGTACATGCGAAGCATGTACATGTGCACCTGTGCATATGCAGATGAAAAATTGATGTGTAGCTTATCCGGGAGAAGAAAAACGCTGTCACCTACTGTAGAATTGAACAGTGGTTTGATGTTGAAGTGACCTTAGATTGAATATGTACATAAAGCTTTAATCTTTTGGGGTGTCCAGGGAAATATATGTTACTGGCATGGAAAAATAGAAGTACAAGCATTTGACTCTGTTATAATTAAGTTTTATGCACCTATCTCATTTAGCTTGTCAGCTATTTCGGTTTGTGAGTTTTTTGTTAAATTACAGCTATTATTTTCATTATGTATATGTGATTTTTCAAATGTTGCTTAATACATTTCTTTGCACTGCTGCCTTTGGCTCACTCAGGCCTGAAAAATGTCCTCAAGTCTGCGGTACTAGCTCTGGAAAACCTGTAATGCTACCTCAACAAGAGCAGCAAGGGCAGGAAAGATGCGATCTCCCTCCTGCTGGACAAGACGATACTATTTGTACTGCCCAAGTGGGTGAACATAGCCTTAATGAAGTCCACCCTGATCAAATGTCTAAGCTTCAGGAGGTTCCTGAGGAAAACAAAAATGAAACATTGTCAGCCAAGGATGAGCATCTGCAAACGTGAGCTCTGTATGGTGTGAACCACGCAGCTTGTACACCCCTTGCTCTCCTACTGTGTGCACACTTCAGAATTCAGATTTTGCTTTGCTTGGTGTGTTTTCAGTCCAAACTAAAATATTGTATGCCAGTACACACTTCTGAGAAACAAAAAGAATATCTGTATAATGTATTGTTTTCTTTTCTACAGCTAATGAAAGCAAATATTTGATTGCATTGTTTATGTGAATAAAAAAAAAATTGCTTATGAGTAGCAGAGGTTCAACTGGACTCTGCTGGGCATCTCTAGACATGTGTGTCTTGCTTCTCCGTGATTAGAAAATGCTGCAGTGTCAACTTTTGTATTTTATTTTCTTTCATGATAAATCCCAGATACAAACATGTCATTTGCATGACTCTAAACAAGACAGGCACTTTGGTGAATGATGCACTGACATATGTATTACCAGTACCTTTGTTTCAGCTTCACAAAAAACAAACAAACAAACAAAAATATTACCCTACTATAATGGTGACTTGAGCACTACTGTGGAATGTAACTGTTAAGTTTTGTCTCCATTTATTGCATGTGAGCCACTTAATGTAAATGTCAATATATTGTCTATTTTCATTAACTCATTTCTAAACCCAGTTTAGGTATACCATAGCACATTTTTATAACTGGGGCATTAGTCAGGGAGGGATGGGCAGTTTTCTTAGGCAGTTTGACCATCAGATGATTAGGTAAGTTTTGTGTATTGAATACATTATCTCTGAACAGCATGATTGGTTCTCTTTTGGTATGCTTTAGTAGTAGAGGTTGGATGTTCAACGAAACATTACCCAAATCAGATGGGTCCAGTTGCAATTACTATTTACTGTATTTACCAACACTCTAATTTTGTATTTGGTCTTGTAGATTCGGCCCCAGAACTGCTGTGTCTGATGACGCAGAGTAAGTTGTCTTGTGTTCACAAGATTCTGTTTTAAACAACTTACACTGCATGCTTTCCAGTCTTTCTACTAATTTAAAATGCAGTTGATGCCTCATTATTATTTTGCAGTGTTCCAGCAAATAAATTTTTCAGAAAAGCACTGAAAAATTGAATGCAATATGGCTTACATTGCAGCTAAAAATAATTTATATATAAAAGCCCATAAAAACTGAGCATAACACTAATATGCAGCTGTTGCTTAAAGCCTTATTCTTTTTTTTCTTATTTTCCTTCCTTTATTTTTTTTTTCTTTTCTTTTGTATTTCTTCTGAATTTCCATTGCCTCTAATCAGTTATGGGTAAGGACAACTGGGTTGAATCTGGGCTGGGTACTGGGAAAAAAACCACAAAGTATGACCTGTACAACTCAACCAGGAAGAAAAAGGAAAATGCAAAGTACAATAAAATTCATTGTGATCTTCAGAATAATTATCAGGAAAATATATCTTTAGCTGTTCCTTTATTGTATTTTTAAATCTTTCTTTTGAATCCCTTCTACGTTGGGAGTAATTTAATAATATACTAAACTTAATTTTTAAGCACTTCACCTCAATGTTTTACATTTTGCAAAAGTAGTAGGACTGGGACATTTATTGCATTTAAACATTTTTATTGTGTGTGGATGCATGTGAACTGTAGTTCAGAATAATATGCAATGTCATTTAAACAGCTCAGTGAATGTGTTAGCTATTCTCACTTACAAAGCGCAGTCATTTAGAAGCAAAGAAATAGTTGGGGACTACCCACATAATAGTGTCTTTAATATCCTTCTGTTCACAGAAATGCATATGACCTTCTCTGTCTCCTGGATTAAATCACAAAGTAGAAATGGCGGAGAGGGTTTTCTTATTTCATTTTAATGACAAGTGTATGCAGAGACTCATATATATTTTTCAACCTTTCCTCTAATGATAAAGGCTAGAATCACGGACTGAATATTCTTTACAAGACCTGTACTATGCAGATGTATTTCCTTTATGCTGTGCACAGCCTGTGTCCTCTGCCCATAGAGTAAATGTGATCATTTTCAAGTAGAAATCTTTTCAATGAAATCAAGAGATGAGGTATAACTCGCATAGCAACACAGCAATATTATACTTCACAGTGGAGTCTTTCCTGCCATTTCATAAAGCATTACCTGTATGATTGATCTGTTCACATTTCCCACAGTTTTGCACGTCTGTATCAAATGCAAACATTTTAGAAAGTACATGGAGATGCCTTCAAAGAGGCATCACAATGTGTTTGGCTGTATAATGTGAGAGTAGCAAGGATGTGAACAAATCACATTGTTTATTGCACATCGATTCCAATTTTGTTTTAAAAGGCAAAATAATAAATGTTCAAGCCTTATTATCATCCTTGCCAGATGTGCTATAGAACAACTACTTCCTAAATTGTCTTTAAATTTCTTATAAATGTAAGATCGTGTTTTTCCTCTTGAAGATGAAGTACTTAGGAAGAATCTAATAAAATGTGTCTCACGAGTAGGAAAAATAAATTGAACTGACACTTAAAATGCTTCCAAAATGTTTGTCAAGTCTCCTTTGAAAACCATGCCTTGAACTGAGCCCTAGACTCAGTGCTATTTATTCTAGCAGCAGAACCTAGAAACCCCCTTGTTAGGCTGACAGTGTTCCCCTTGCTGGTTAGTGACCATCAGATCATGTCAGCAGCCCAGGGCTGTCTCCAGCTCCTGTAAAAGCAATATTCAGTGTAATTTGGAAGAAAAGAGACAACCCTGGCTAGGCACTGTGATTGCTTGGAGACTCCCCAGACATAATTAAAGGCTTAGTACAACAACGTGAGCACTGCATAAGATAATAGTTCTCTGCTGGGGGGCAGCAAGAGGTTGCTCATGGTTCCCTCTTCTCTTTCTCCACTCCCCAGGCTTTCCTGTGGCCCTCTGTCAGGTTTCCAGTTCCTGTCACTTTCCAATTCCTGTTATGTTCTCCCCAGTATAGACGTGGGAGCCATTTTAGACCTGGCAGGGACTGCACTGTTATCCTGGGGCATCTTCATTTCTCTCCAGATTTCGAAAAATGCAGAGCAAAAAATACAGAGTGGTGTAGCTGGGCATGCTGTTATGTGGTAAAGTGTTGGCAATATGGTCTCTTCTGAAGCGGGAGAGGCACAAGAAGGTTAACTCGATGTGGTTGAAATGCAGTGCATCTCTCTCTTCCCCTTGCAGTTGCCTTCCCTATAGCTAACGTGTTGCTGCTGACCAGTCCCTCACCTCCCTAGGAGTTGGGATGAATTCTGGTGGCAGTGTGACAACCCAGTGTTCATTTAGGCTTATGCTTTATACTTTAAGCTCAACAATTGAATTATAGTGGTCTGAGAAATTTGAGTATTTGTTTACTAGAGTCTGATTCTTTAGCCAGCCTGTCTCTTTTTTATGTTTTGTTGGGGTTTCTTAAGTCTTAGTATGTTTATAAGTGGTAATGCAGCCACATAATAAATGCTTTGCATAAGGATTTTAACATATTCTCATAAAAGAGATTTTTTACCATAGATCAGACTCTTAAATTAAATGGTCTGAACACTCAAGCCTATGAAGACGTTTTTATCTCATACTTCAGATTTTTTAAAAGTATTACTGTATTATAATTCTAACAAAAACAACTGTAATTTGCAAGAATATAGTAGTGTAACTTAAAAATTCACATCATCCCAAAGACCTAGCCTTTCAAAATAGGTTGGTCTGCACAGTGTTTTTTTTTTTCCCAGACCTTTGTTAAAGCAGCAGATGTGGTACGCTGGTCACCAGAAGGGCCTGTCGCTTCCAGAGTTTGGATGCAATCCCCTTAGCCTTGCTCAAGGCAGAAAATTCATATTCAGGAATTCTGTACTGTTACATCTCCCACCTGTGTGCCTGTGACCCAGCAGTTTAAGGAAGATGTAAATCTAGCTCTGTTCATGCAGGTGATGGTTGCAGACTGGAGTCATCTGTAGCTTATGGAAGAAAGAAAGTGGAAGAAATGATGTCAGACTCATAGTGAAAGTGTCTTCTGACAGAAGCCCAGAGAGTTCTGGCCTCAATTTTCTTCTAAGGATGAATGTGTCAGGCAGAGAAACCAACATAGGCCTTTCAGGTGGCCTTTTCCATGTCCTGAGGAAATGAGGTGGATCTCGATAATGCCTGTTATATGCTGCTCAGAGCGGAGAACAGTGCTTTGAGTTGACTCCTTCAGATTGCTCTCTTGCCAGATGTACACAATAACCTGTTACTGCAGAGCTGACGTTAGGCTGACGGCAGGTTGAACCCATCTGGTAGCTTATCCATGGCAATGAAGGGTGAGCAGCGTGAGGTGATGATTAGAATAGAAGGTTCATGTGGGCTTGTAGTGCATGGTTTCAGTCCTGTTGTAGGTTGAAGCCTTTTCCAGAGTGCCTTTTTTATTGCATTAATAGCCATAAAACCTTTGTTTTGCCATTTTTGTGTACCCTGAGTGAATGCAGGGAAAACATACTAGCCTTTCATTAGGAGGTCAGGACTCCTACTTGAAAGTATCTTTATTCTCCCACCCCAAATGACCAAGGACTAGTCCTCATGCACTAGAACCAGTTATCAGCATTTTGGGTCTTCTGCTTTCTTCTACTTTAAGTGAAAGAAATACTCTTTGACATGAGGGAAAGGTACAAGAAGGTACACAACCAGTTAGACCCAGCAAGCAAATAGCTAACACTAAAGGCTTTTCTTACTAAGTTTCAAAAGCACTTAAGCTGGAAAAAAAAAACAGCAACAGTGTCTTTATTATGCTATTTGTCTCCCAACCTACCTCAGCAGTCTGCAAAATATGGCTGGTATGGAAATGTTCATTAGTAGGCTTTTAGTTTTAAAAACAACAGCAAAACTTGCTCTCTCTTCTGTTATTTGAGAGTGCTCCAATCCAATCCTGAGTAATGCAACCTGTAAATTACCCACAGAGAATCCCAAAGTACCCCTCCTCAGCACTCTGTGTAAGGGATGAAGCATGGTAATATGCTCACTGTTCATGCTTAAAGGCAGTAGGGTGTGTGTTCTGTCATTTATTTCTGTATAAACGCCTACTAATGGGATGGGAACTGTGCATGTCCTTTTCCATCCACTGTCCAGGCCTTTCAGTTTTTCCTATAAAGTGGGTCGCTCACATCTTTGCTTGCCTGAATAAGATGACAGCTAAATATGTATATGCACAGCTTTCCACGTGTATTCACTTTAATTACTGCGTACACAGTTGCCTACAAATTTGTCTTCATTTGGTGCTTCTCCTGCTAGTCAGCTCACCTAAAGCTACAGATGATCATTTGAAGACTGCAGTGAAATTACCTCATGTGGAGCTGCATGGCTTTTTTCTTTTTGCTTTTTTGCTTTTAATGGCACAACTGAGGTCATGTCTTACTAATAATAGGTAGTACGGGGGAGTAGTAAGTCCATTATCTACATGTGGAGATCTTTAAATAATGTGAATGGCTGTATAATCTCAAACCATGACCTTTTTTTCCTTTAGCTTTCCAAAGGTCAGGGACAGAAATAGCATGTGTATGAAGAAACTGTTCTGTCCTGATTACGGTTGTTTGTTGTACAGTTGGCTTTGCCTTTGTTAGGTTGGCTGGATTAATAAGTTGGTGCTGATAGCATTGAGCTCCTTCGAGGCAGGGAAGGGAGAGGAGGAAGCAACATGCTGTTTGTGTTGCATGGACTTCTCTGGGCAGGCTCTCCAGGTTTCTGTAGCATTTAGCCAGCCATGCTACCTGCAGTGTACTTCTCAAGCCTCTCTTGTTTTACAGTAAAATGGAAGCTGCTGTCTGCAGTATAATTGGAGGGGTCAGTGAAAGCTCAGTGGGAAACATCTTCAAAAAGTTAAATACTCTGAACTCAGCTCTGAATACAGTGATTTTAACAACTACTGAGTGTTGGTGGTAACGCTTCGCTTCGTAGTGAGAAATAAAGGTGCTGCTGGCTAATGAAAACAAGAGAGAATTGAGGAGTATAGTGCCTGAAGTGCTGCGTGGAAGTCATATGGCTGCTGACTGGGCCTTTTAGGGGACTGCTGCTTTTGGGAGCTTCGTAATGGTGCAGGTGTCTGATTCTGCTGTAGCACCCTCATGTGGCTTTAGCTCTAAGAAAGTTGAGGGAACATAAGCTTGCAAATAACACTGCCCTTCTTGTTATTCCCTCATCATTTAGGAGTGTGAGCATGTTCGACATGAGATGTGAAGAAGAAGCTGTGTCTCAGCCTCACAGCAAAGCTCGCCATGAAAAACTGCAGAACATACACAACCAGCTGAAAGAGGATGAGACCAGATGGCAAGATGTGAGTGTACAACATTGTCTGCAACACTGGCGCTGAAGCCTGCTAGCTGGGCAAAAAAGTAAACAAGTAAACCTGCTAAACCTACAGTTGCCCTGTAATAAAAACAGGATCTTATTTTTTTTATTTATTTTTTTTTTCATTTTCCAATAGGTTGTTGCTAAAAGCATAGAAGGTCATAATTGGGTGTACTTTATACAACACACAGGTGCACTCGGTATTTTTCTTTTTAATAAAATGTAATTAAACTGTAGGTAAAAATGGAAGCAGAACAGTTTATATTCACTGATTTCTCCAAGTTTCTAATTAGCAATTGCCCGAAGTGACAAAATATAGGAATAAGTAGGGTGATAAATGTATAGGTTGGATTTGACTTTAATAAATTGAATAGATACAGAAAATGCTAATATTTTCCATCTTATCCAAGCAAACAAATTACCCTTCAAGTTAGGTACACCCTGCTTGCGTTACAAACTGTTCCCAAACCCTCCTTTTTATTTTTGCATTATCTTCAGCAAATCAACAGGGACACAAAAACATTGTTCATGATTTGCTGGTAGGTTAGTACCAGGAGTTTCAGTATCAGTCTTGTTCATTCCTAAAGACTGATTTTCAATGAGGACTGTCTGAGTTGTGTTATTTTTAAATCTCTTCAAGCAGCTAGTACAGTGATTTCCAATTATAAGGACAGCTGCTACAAAACATCTTAGAGACATTTTTATAGAAAATTCAGAAGAAGCCCCCAAAAGAACAGTATACACAACTAATAAATAACTTTTTGTAGAACAATGAAGGATTTCAACTGAGTGGTCTGTATGTGTGGGAAGCCTTAATTTCCCAGCAGAGATAAGAATGAGTCCAAAGGAATTCAAGAGGTTTGAGGACTCTTCGCTGCTGAATGGAAAATCCTCTGAGCTAAAGTGTGCAAGTTTTCCAGGCCCTCAGCACCTTACACGCCAAACTAAAAGTTCTGAAGAGCTACTAAAAATTCCTGTACTGGAATGTCCTTGGCATTCAGAGGGCTTTGTAGAGACAACACCACATTCATGGTCTCATATTTGTTATATGCCCATGCTGTAAATTTGCCAACAATTAACAGTTTCATAGCTTGTTTTATTATTATTGTTTTTCTAAAGCAGCAGAGCTGGAAAAGATAAACGTCTGGTTTTTAATTGCAAAAAGAGGAGGAGGGCTTATGTTATGAAATTTGCTAATGAAAAACTAATTTCCAAACAATAGGCAATAGTGGGAGTAGCTGAATAAAGAAATGCTTTTGTACTTCAATGCGAATAATTAGTAACTGAAGAAAATGAAAGGCCATGTTTCAAGAAGGGGATTATGGACTGATATATGTAGGTCATGAGAAGAAATACTTTAATGAGCATTCCCTTGAGTGTAACGTCAATAATTTGTGGTTTTAAGCTAAATTAAAAGTGACAAGGTTTGTTCCTGGTTTTAATAAAATAAGTTATGCTTGCAGTACCTTCTGCTGTTTACCAATAAAAATGCAATTAAAATATTTGGAAAACCATGTAATTAATGAAATAGCCTTTGAATTAAGTGTGTGTACAGAATCTCTGGTTTTTATTAAAACCAGAATTTGTTAGAGTGTGCGAAATACTGTCTGTATCCCAATCTCCTAATGTTGTAAAGTTAATGACAAACATGCCCCTACAGTTTCCTATGAAGTTATTTTTATTGCAAAAGTTCTGCAGAGGGTATTTTTTACATGTAAAATTTTGTTCCTTTCCTGGTTGGTTGCAGCGAAATCTTACAGCTTAGAAACACTTGTTTGCTGCAGTATTTTACTGTGAAACAAATTTTGTCTTTCTACACTCTGATATTTGTGAATTCATAACACAAGCAGGATGCAGGATGTAGGTGCCCATAGCAGGTATCCCCCATGGCTTTCTGTGTCTTAGTATCAAGTTGGTTTCACATAAGAAGTGAAGAACCAGAATCGCTGGGTCCTCTGGACAATTGTAGACAAGCAGCTTCCAAACAGAATAAAATCATTACTTCAACAAGAATGCGTCTACATAGCTGGATACAAACCACAGTCTTATTTCTCTCTCATATCTCAAGCCAACCAAGCGCGTTGCAGAGCTTTGCTGACTGGGTTCATTGATTTCTTATGGCCAGTTTTTAGTTGTTTGCAAGTCTGCATTCAGCTGCCTTCCTTCTCCCGCAGGACCTGGCTCGGTGGAAGAGTCGTCGAAGGAGTGCTTCCCAGGATTTAATAAAAAAAGAAGCTGAGAGAAAGAAAATGGAAAGGTTATTGTCTGGAGATGGATCAAATGAGCGCAGAAAAAGCATCAAAACCTACCGAGAAATTGTGGAAGAGAAGTATGTATTTTACTGAAGTGCGGCGGTATGTCTGAAATTGTGGTGTGCTTCTTCGGTGATAGGTAGCTGTGGGCAGCCAGGCCTGCAGGACTAGAGTGGGGGAGAGGGAAGGATATCAATGGAGCAGAGGAAGCAGGAATGATTTGCAGTGTTAATTTTAATGTGATGGTCTTTCTTGTATTCTCCCATGCAGAGAGAGAAGAGAGCGGGAGCTTCATGAGGCGTACAAGAACGCCAAGTCCCAGGAGGAGGCTGAGAGCATCCTCCAGCAGTACATCGAAAGGTTCACCATTAGCGAAGCTGTCCTCGAGCGTCTGCAGATGCCAAAAATCCTGGAAAGAAGTCATTCAGTGGAGCCAGATTCCCCACTGAAAGACCCGAATCCTCTGAGATACTTAAGGCAACAGTCGCTGCCTGCTCCAAAATTCACTGCCACCATTGAAGCAACCATTGTGCCCACCGCTGAGTTAGAGCCCAGCGGTTCGACAGGCCGCACATCTCCCAGCAAAAGTGTTGTCTCCAAGGCTGTGCCTATGCTGACACCCAAGCCTTACTCTCAGCCCAAAAATACACAGGAAGTTTTAAAGAACTTTAAGGTAGGATATGTTGCACTCCTCAGAGTCAAATGGGAGGCAAAAAAAAGTCCTGAGTAAATCATCTCAGCATGTAAATGTTTAATGCAATATAAGTAAAAAATCGTAGCAACATTCTGATGTTAAAAAATTCAGCCTCATGCACTGTGCTTTCCAGCCTAGTGGTCTTCTCTTGGCTACCATCCTTCTGAGGAACTTGATCCTGGAGTATTTGTGCTGGTCATTTTCCATCAGTCTACATTTGTTTGGGGGAAAAAGAGAGAAATGGGGGGCCTCTAGGATAAAAGCAAGGCATTTTGTGAGAAAGAGGTTAGGGAAGAGTATGTTGTCATGTTTTTTGTTTGTTTGTGTTTATAACAAAAGGACAGGGGTGGGGTCCCTGGAGGCCTTGATGTTTGGAGCAATACCTGAACTGGCTTTTGTGTCAAAGATCTGATTTTGCCACACCCAGACAAGTCTGTCCCAATCAGCCAAGTCACAAGCCTTTGAAACACTGTAGTCTGCATCTATTTCAGAGAGTCACTACTTCTTCAGGGTTAAGAAACAGCTTGCCCAGAGATGCTCTTTGTCCTAAGCGTGCTTCTCACTAGGGATTAATGGGGAAAGCTGCTTCACTGGAGTAAAGAAGGCATACAGGGTGCCCATGCACATTGAGGGAAAACAGATTGGTACTGGGGCAGTGATGTCACTGGGAACTGCTGGTGAGAGAGGTGGGGTGGCTGCACTAGGTTGCAAGAATTAGAGAAAGATTATGGGAATAAAAGAAGAGAATTTGGACAAAATTGGGGCTGCCTTGAATGAGGACCCAGATACAGGCTTTGGAGTGTTGGCCGGGAGGGTTCAGAGAATACTGAAACTAGGATATAAAACCTTGGGAGTATATCCTTGGACTGGGTGGATATGGAGAATGGAAGTAGGATTCCCTTCCCTTCCCTTCCCTTCCCTTCCCTTCCCTTCCCTTCCCTTCCCTTCCCTTCCCTTCCCTTCCCTTCCCTTCCCTTCCCTTCCCTTCCCTTCCCTTCCCTTCCCTTCCCTTCCCTTCCCTTCCCTTCCCTTCCCTTCCCTTCCCTTCCCTTCCCTTCCCTTCCCTTCCCTTCCCTTCCCTTCCCTTCCCTTCCCTTCCCTTCCCTTTTTTTTTCTCACAGGTCCAAGACCTGTATGCATCACATTTATGTTAATCCACACATAGTTCACATATACAGGGAGAAACTAACACGTGGATGCTTCTCCACCCTAGCCACCACTGAACGTCTGTCTAGATCTTGATGTGGAGGAGTGAGATTTGTCTTAGTAAGAACCATTCCCTATACACGTATATCCTAATATTCCCTGTTATGTAGCTGTAGCATTATTTTGCCCCGAATCACCAGTCTGTCGATGATTCTCAGCTCCAGTGACAATGTGTTGACTTGCTCCAGATCAGGAGAGGAGTATGTTTGTTTAACTCTGCAGCTGGGGCATCTGTCCTGATCATTCAAACATTTGGTTTTCCTCCCTAATATAAATAGAGAAATGTCTTAGTCTAAACAGAGACATTAAAATCGATGGTGTGGCCTGCCAGTGTTTTTCTGGCTTTTATATTTCTGAGGTCTTTCATGACCCACCTCTCTAGCAGATAATCCAGCACACAATCCCAGAAGACTTGGGGCTCAGCTTCTGCCCACACTTGCAGTTGGAAATAAACCAAGGATTGTGCAGTGTGGCTGAAGGCAGTGAGGAAAGGGAGCGAACTTTCCATCTGAAAAGCAGTCAGGACGGGTGAAACACATGTAGAGCATGGGAGCTGGCTGTGTGAGGTGCTAGCTGCCCGCACCTCCCTGCCCTCCTGTCAGAGCTGAGGATGCCCAGCGCCCTGGAGATGGCCTCTCAGTACTCATCCTCAGATGAAGAGCAGGTCTCTGGACATATACAAGACATTAACAGGAGGGGTTTGCCCTTAGCACAGCACCAATCACATATACTAAGTTGGAGTGCTGCTTTTGAGGTATCTAAGCTGTTTACTCAATAAGCAGAGTATTGGAGATAAGTGAATAGTGAACAGAGGAGCGGGGCAGGGAGGATGAACTGGCAAGGACTTCTCTTAAACCATGTCTCAGTTTGGTAAAGCAGTTTTGACACTTGTTGCATATTTTTTCAATAGCAATGAAGTAAGCCAAAAGTTCCCACAGAAAGCCAGACCTCGGAGCTTGTTTTTACACGTTTTTTGTTTATGCAGTACCTGTGGAGAGCCCTGACATGACTCATCACCACATATATCCCGATGGCTTCCCTAAGAAATCACGGGTCTCTGCTGTTACTCCCCCAAAGTCCAATTAGTGGCAGAGCAGTCTCTCTGTACTTTCTCCATCACCTTCGTGTTGTCTCCTGTGATGATCCTTTTGCAAGGAAGGATCTCTGTGCAGAGTAGCAAAGCTCTTCTCCAAAACTCAGCCCTGCTGACAATCCTATAAACCTTTCTGCTGTAGCTAGGCAGGAGCTATATGGTGCTACTGATACCTTGTGCTCTTCTGGTCCCTCTGCAGATCCCAGCTGGGCTCTTACTGTGACTGTCACACGAGTTTTTTGAAGCGGGACTTTCTCTGTGTATATACCTGGACTTCTACAAACAGCTTGCCAAACTGAAGGGACTTTCTAAGTGCTGTGCCCATCCAAAACATATTGATGAGAGAAAGCTGTGTCAGTGCAAAGGAAGAAGCTAGAGCTTATTATGTATTTTCTTCCTTGCTTAGGAGTTCCTCAAGGGGAATATAAGCCCTCCAAGGAGCAGGCTTAACCTTGAGAACAAAGTAGTTAAACTGTTTCTGCTCTCTCATCTCCATGATGACTGCATAAAATCATTTTCTGGGAAAGTGTCTATTTATTTTATAACCTCATGGAGAAGGTGGAATGCCCAATTTTATTTGTTGGTTCCTCACTTCCCTGTTATGAAAAGTACAGAAACAAATGGATATATTCTGCTGCTCCTGAGCCTTCAGAGTTCACCCAGCAGTGCTTCAGAAAGCATGTGCTAGTAATGCTGTGGTGAGCTTGCCAGACTGCACAGCAGCTCGCTGGTGTAACTAATCCTGGAGGACCAGCTGGCTTCTTGCACGACACGATGCAAAACCCCAAAATTTCAGTCTAAGTATAGCTTAAAGCATCGTTCTTTTAAAATCCACTGTGTATGTGATGTGCATAAAGGGTACATGTAAGTTACTGGGAGAGCGAAATGTGGGAAACTGGGAAATCCAGGAATATCCTGAACTTCTGTCTGTATTTTATGACCCCACAGACTGGGGTTTTCTTCTATCTTGGCCTGTTGAAATGTGTGCTTGGCTCTGTCCTGCACTGATGGTGTAGACTGTGTTAACAGCAATAGTAATGTTGTGTTGAAGTCCTAATTTCCTAAATTTCTCTGAATGCTAATTTCCTCCATGTATTTATTTAACTGTATTCTGCAGGTAGATGGAAAAGTCAGCGTGAATGGAGAGAATTTCAACGGAGTTGAAGAAAAGGATAAAGAGTGTACAACAGTAATATTTACTCAATCGCCAAGCAAATCTCTGAAATTTGATGGAGTAGCCAGAGGGGACAGGCCCTCGGTAGAGTTGAAGAAGGACCCCACAAGTGTTGAGCTCAGTTTACAGAGGCCTGCCACTCAGAGTGTGCACAAAGAGCCAACAGTAAGAGCAACACGAACAAACCAGCCTTACTTTCTCTGCCAATTTTCTGTCTCGTAATGTATTTAATCACTAACTAATGAAACCCAAGTGGTTATGTTTGTTTTATTTCAAGAGGGTGTGCCCAGACCAGGAAAAAAAATCCTTTGTAAATTAAAGGTTTCTTCCTCTGGGATGTGGGTAGAGAAATGGGAAGGGAAGGTTCAAAAACTTTTTGCAGCCAACGTTTCTTTTTTTTTTTTTTGGATGGCATGCAGCTGATAAGCATGCTTTAAATGTGCTGGGCCAGGGAGAAATTGACTCTGTGTCCCAGCTATTGTGCACGCTTATTCAGCTCTTCTCCTGATGTTAGCTGATTAGATCAGCAACATAATTGGACTGTGTGAGCCATTATAATTAGTCTCAGTTTTCAATTTTCAAATGAGGATGTGGATGTGCTGGCAGTTTTGAGCATTCAGCTTTTATTCCCCTCTCAGAAATATTAGAGAAGGGGATAAGTTATTGAAATACTCCAAGGGGCCAATGTGCTTCTTAACTGCCTTATCAAAGAAACAAATTAATTTTACCTTTTCATCTCTCTCCCCCACCTCCCCAGAGAGAAAGGCAGAAAAAAAAAAAACTGGAGCATATCACAGCAGGAATCTAGATGCTACAAAACTATCACAGAAGTAGATGGTTAAAAACAAAACAAGAAATAAGGACTGGACTACTAATAAAGTATGTTAAAGGATTGCAACTAGTGGCAGGACAGGGAGTTTTAGCCATTCTTTTTTGTGTAACAACAAAGAGAATCAGAGATGCAGTGAAATGTGGATTATGATAATTTTTTCCTTTCATCTCAGATTTCTTCCAAGTATCGGCCAGGTGGATAACAGGGAGTGGGCAGGGAGGGATGGTTCATTCATGCCAAAGGGCTTGTGTCTTATCTTACTTCCCTGCTTCATGGCAGTCTTTGGCCACAGACAGATGGGCTTTGAAGTCTACTTGCTGCAGAGTAGCTGGGAGCTGGGATGTGCGCTGAGCACAGACTTGATCTTGTCAGGGGGAATTGGTGTATAGGCAAGAGTGAATGATTTGCAGGATGGCAGAGCAAAGATTTCTTGCTTCAGAATTAATTGGTCCCAAAGGAGAAGCCAGGTAGGCATTGCATCTGGTCTGGGAGAGCTGGGAAGGGGAACCTTTGGAGGGCAGAGAGGGGCCACAGCTTGCTATAGATTAGAAGCAATAACAATGGTGATCAGAAAATTAGCAAAACATAAATATTACTGTCTCCGTTTTTAGGAGTTGTGGAAGAGTTGAGAGAAAATTCAGCAGTAGCAGCCACTGTTAGGGGCTCTTTGTACCTGTTTGATGGGCCTCTTTGTACCTGATTGATGCCCTTCCCTTTTCTTTCTATAGTCTTGGTGATGATGTGGCCAGCTGAATTCTAATTTTTCTGCTTTCAGTGTCTTAGCCCTCACGGTGATTTTGGCAAACAGGCAGAACTGCTTGAATTCCCAGATTCTTTGCAAATCTGATGTTTGCAGAATAACCTCCTGGTTTGTAAACTTGAGCGTGCTTAATGGTGAAGTCGTCTGGAGAGAATGAGCATGCACCCAAATGGTGCTATTTCTCCATTCCAACAAAGGATTTTTTATCATTAGCTTCATAATTTGATCATTAATGTGACTGGGTAGTGCAAATCACTACAATTACTCCAGGCACTTCAGCCTCAAACAAAGGTGTGTGTGTCAGGCATGTCAAGGGCAAAGCACGGTGAGGAGGTTGCTTTGAGGGAGTCTACCGCAGGCAAACAAGTGGAATGCACTGAGCATGATGGGGGCAGAGAGAGGGAGATCTGCCTGTGGCTGGAAGCAAATTTGCTAGCCTGAGATAAGATTCACTGATTTGTTTCCTTCTAAATACTTGCTTCTCTGTACCCAGATGCTTAGTTTTAATTTTCCAGGCAGCAACTTAGCTCAGTCAAGTGTACAGGAATGCCCTAGTTCATGGATGGGAAGGGCTGAGGTGCCAGGCCACAGAGATGGAGCATGGGACCGACACTTGGCTTCCTCACTGGTGTGGGGGCACAGGCTGGCCCTGCCAGACATCTCCATATAGATGCCATCAGGCTGGGGCCAGCTTACCTGCTGGAATTGGGCAGCTACCTGGAGTCACTTTACTCAGCCTTCCCCCTGTCCCTGTTTTACTTTGGTTTGTGAACAACTGATAACAGTGATGTCAGCCAGCATCTGCGGTCTGGAGTATTGAGCTCATCTCGGAAGATACAGCCTCTCCTAGGAAGGCTGGGAATCCAAGCCTGGAAAGAAAAGAGCCATCTGGGCTTGTCGCACTCCTCATAAAACACCTTCTTGGAAGTAAGACCTCTGAAGCTGCCACTTTTATCACCTCCAGCTGCAAGAAACCTGTGCAAGGCTGAAGTAAAGACTGTCTTCTAGCTAGTGGTGATGTTGTTACGATCTTTCATGAGGCAACAGCTCAGTTGGCCGCTACAGCTTTTTATGAGACTGGTGTAGCATTTTTCACAAGAAAAGTTTTTCTTTGTAGGGGCTTGGTTAAGCATGTGTTTAGTTTGACCCACTCAGAAAGTTTCTGTCTGATGTTTAACCCTACTGAACTTTTAGGAGAAGAGGAGAAGATGCAAACAGGGATAGGAGGCAGCCAAGATGAAGAAGCAGAGCTGTCTGAAGTGGAAGAAGCAACTACATTTCTGCTAAGAAAAAAAATACAAACAGATGCAATGGAGCACGTTTCAAAGTCTTTTCTAAACTTGCTTTCACTGCCTTTGTTTGCACACTTTCCTTTATTTATACAGTTTAGAGACTTGTTAGCTCTGTCCTTCCCTGGCTTGGATTAAGATTCACAGGCACCAGTTCCTCTGTCTATTAAGAGATGCTCTTTCTAGTTTTTGTTGCTTTGTTTTTGTTTTCCTCTAGTTGCTCCTAGCTTAGTTTTCTTTATGTATTTTATTAGCTCACTTTCTGCCCAGACTCTCTTGCTGTGAAAGTTCATATTCCTTTTCATATAGATATTACCTTTGGCCCTTCTGTCCTCCTCATCTGATTCTCTTCCTGTTCTTTGCATGCCCCTTCCTCCTCCATCCCTCTTATGGCTGCTTCCCTGCTGTTTCAGTTCAGTTGTCAAATTGACCGGTCCTGTCTTCTCTCTGCCTGGCAGCCTTCCCTTTGAAGCTGTGTAGCCCTGCTCTAAATCTGTCCGGCTGGCCTCAGGCGTTGTCTGCAATACGGGAAGATGCTGTGCAGCTGTACTTCAACAGCTCTCTTGGCCTGAATTTTGGAAAAAAGTTTAATCAAGTTGTACCACTTGAAATGCTAGTGTGATTTTTTGGGAGCTAGAGAAGCGTAAGAACCGTTTTGTATGGGTTACTCCATACCTCAATGTAGGTTGTCTTTCAGACAAAAAAGAACCCCCACATACATGCGAACCCTGTAATGATTGGTGACCAGCGACTGATTGGGAAATATTAATAACTCCTGTCTGGATTCACTATGAAATGGGATGCAAAAAGCTGCAGCAGGTGGGAAGCATGGTAAAGAAGAATATTTTCCAAAAACTGGGCTTGTGTCTGTATCGTGTATACAAAGTACTTAGATTTTGGGGGGATTTTACAGGAGACATACCTTTATTCAAAGTAGTTATATTTTGCCTCTGATTCAAGGCTGACTTTGCTAGGAGGGGTAAATTTGGCCTATGAGTAGGATGGAAGTATCCCACTGGTGCTTGTGGAACAATGTGCAGCTAGGAGAGGTGGCAGGTAAAGCACACCTCTTTTTTATTTTTTTTCCCCTGCAAAAACTGGGGCAGAGGCCCAAAGACTGACATGCTCAAAATCCTCTGATCAGTCAGAGGCAATGCCAGGAACAACGTGAAAATCATCTCCTCACTTCAGTCCTGTCTTTCAGCCATTAGGCTGTGTTTTCTTTCTATCATACATAGCAGTTATGCACATTACAAATACTGAGAAGTTGTATCCTCTTACTCTTTGAATTAGAAGTTGGCAAAGTACATGTTTTGTTTTAAAACAATATTTGTGCAGATTTTAGTGTAGGGGGATTAATTTGTCAGTGTGTAACACCACTTTATTTTAACTAATCTTTGTATGGCCATTTAGAAATTACTGGCTTGTTATAGCTCTAATTATAGCTTTGCTCTGATCAACCAAAAAATAAATAAATATAGACAGCAACTTTAAAAAGATCGGGGTGGGGTGGTGGTGGTGGGGAGATTTGGGCTTTCTTTTAATTTTTAGTTAGCCAGCTTAAACTTGTCCGTTTCTACTCACTGCATGCTTGGCACAAAAGAAACATTTTTTTTTTCTATATCCAAGTAACACTCTCCTTCATCTTCAAAAATCCACTGATTGAACTGAGATTAAAGTATAAGCTTTCTTGTGGTTGGGGATTGTTGGCCAAACTACAAGCGAGCAGGACTGAAATCCTGATTTGTACATATCTGGTAAGACAAGTCTTTGTTCTTTGATTCATTACAAGAAACACTTGCAGAGTAAGGTATATATATTCCAGATTGACAGCTTTTCCTTAACCATACATGGGAAGATGCAGGGCGGGCTGGACTACCTGAAGGGAAAAAGGGTTAGAGTGAGAAATAAGAACAACAAAACTTCAAAGTGGGTAGAACAGAACTCTGCTTGCGATGTGGTTATGAATTTAGCATCCATATCTCCCATCACGCAGACCCCCATCTGATTTTCAGTGTCTGCAAGTGATAGGAGATTATTTTTTGCCCAATTGAGCAGTGATAACGAGCAAAAATGACTCTAACAAGAATTCTTAACACTATTTCTTGCAGCACTTTAAAGGCTTCTCTGTCAATTACTGATCCACCCTGGTCTTTGGCTGTAATAGCTGATCTGATTATAGCATTATCTAGCTGCCAGTGAAAGGGGCAGATGATTTAACATGTCAGAGCAGTGTCTGGCTGCACCACTGCACTGGCATAGCATGCAAGGCACTTACCTGGGGCAGCCCAAGGTCATTTCAGCGTTACCACTCGCAACAGAATAAGCTAGCTTCAATTAGAAAATCATTGTATGACATTTTAAAGGCTTTGAGTATAACCTGTAAAATGCTGATACATATACAATTTCCATCATAGAAGTTTAAAGGATGCATTGGGTAATTTGTACATGTGGCTATTGATACTGCAACCAATTTCATTCCTGAGTGACTTTACGGAATTCACACTGTAGTTCTCACCTGGTTCTTCCAGCTCTCTGCATTCTTGCTGGTTCCAGACAGCTTGTTTTGTCATGTTTTCATAGAAAATACAGTATTACCATTCTATGTGATTTTGTGTACAAGTAGTGTTAACTGACCTGCAGTTTGACTTAATTTACAATAAGGGCTAATAAAGTTCTGCTGTAACTTCCTTTGGAGTTTGAATTCTTGTAGCAGTTGTGAAGTTCAGTGTTTCAGAGTTCCTAGCTAGTGTATTTTTAGGGTTTTGTAAGAAAGGTTCTGCCACAGCAGTAGGCAATGGGGCTGTTTCTGGCTTATAGGATCATAGCTCAAGAAATACCTGGATTGATATCCTAGTCCATGGGATAAAAGATCCTGTCGGCCACAAACTGAGCTGATATATTGCCATGCCGAACAGGAGTTTGATAACACTTCACAAGAGCTTCCCTCTTAGGTACCCTCAGCAGAGGCAGTGATGCCTCTTCCCACATGAATGCTGTGGTGTGGACAGGCTGCATGGGTCCTACATCCCAAAGTCTCAGATCTGCTCTGAAATGCCCAAGGAACATTACTCACTAAGGTGTTTTTCAGTGCCCATGTCAAAATACAATCTTCCCAAGTGCAATTGAATGTTTTAATGGCTTTTTTATATTCAGTGGTAACATTGTGCTTTGATTACAAAATGTTTATGAAATGCAAGTGGTAGTCTGTGGTAGAAAAGACATTTTACTGGCTCCATCAGTACATGATTTTTTTACAATGTATCTTATAGCTGCGGATAAAATACTAGATAATATTACATTACTTGGTATTACAAATAGAATTAGATACACTGGGAATGAGAGTTCCCCGGTGAAGTTCACTTAATCTTTTTTTGTAAATTACTTACTAATCAGTTTTATATTTTTAGCTTTATGTTGCTAACATTTAATTACTCAGCAGAGGGAGGAGAAAGAGTCAAGTCTCGTGAGCAGGAGCAGGGCTTCTGCAGTATGTCATTTCCAAAATCAATTCTCCTGCAGCAAGCAGTAGCTCTTCCTTTTTTTTTTTTTTTTTTTTTTTTTTTACTCCTCTTTGAAAGAATTTCTATAAATAACATCTATATCTATAACTAGCTCAACCTCCATACTGGATAGTAAGATCATAGTTGGATTTAGTTGAGATTTCACTTACGCAGGATAGCAGCGTGGCCCAACACCAAGTGTGGGTTCCTGAGGTAACTCCAGAACTGGAGGAGATAAGGTAGTATTGGCTCCATGTGTTTGCTGAGCCTTTTAATTTCTCAGTTTTAGCAGTTGCTTTTTGAGAGTGGAGGGTGAGTTCCGTTGCTTTACATAATAATAATATAAATATTAATAATTGAAACATGAAACAATTTCATTGGAAGGCTTGTACTTTGGAATGATGAATAGAGCTATCAGGTAGGTACCTTTTGCCTTTCCAGTGAAAATGTACTTTGTAGAGGGCAAACAGTGAGCTTTTGGTAATAGCTATTTGTTTAGTTTTAACGGAGGACTGCAGGTTGTAGAATCACAGAATAATTCAGGTTGTAGGTCTCCAGCAGGGTCTTCTGGTCAAAGCAGGATTGGTTATAGGAGCTGACCAGGTTGCTAAGTCCTTAATCATTTGAGTCTTTAAAACCTCCAAGGGTGGAGATGGCAGCCTGTTACACTGCCTGGTTGTCCTCGTGGAGGAAGAAATACTTATTTCTGCATTGCACAAGGGTGGGAGTGAACAGAAGATTCCCAGTAGTAGTTGCTGTCCTGTCAGGAGCCAGAACTGAGGTTGAAGGAGACATCTTTAGGTGTGGTATTTTTTTGCTGGGGTAGAGGAAGGGGCAGAAGCTTTCACTGAAACACAGGCTGGTATCAAGGTGAGCTGGGGAAGGGCGAGGTAGGTTATACAGAAGAAGAGAGCAGCAGAATGACAAGGGGAAAACCTATTGCATTTGTCTGGGTTTGCCACCTGCACCTTGCCTGGAGCAGAGGACTTGGGTGGGCAGAGGTGAGGGTGCAGGGAAGGCACCAGGCACTGAGGAGAAAGCCCTGTCTGGGGCAGCCATCCCCAGCAGGTGCCAGAGGGGATACACTGCCACTTCCAGCCGCTCACCACTGTCACTTGGTGCCTGTCCTGCCTCCCAACACTGCCCCTGGCCACAGCCCCGTACCAGGACTGGTCTCAGGGAGTTGTCCCAGACACGTTCCCTGCCCCTCGCCACAGCACGCTTCCCTCCAGAGAGGAGCAGAGACGCAGGGGTTTGCTCCCACTGCTAACAGCAAAGCTCTTTGAAGTCAAAGTGTGCCCACAAGGTGCCTGCTGGCACTGGCATCCTGCTGGCACTGCCACCAGACGTCCCGGTGACACGGCAGGGGGAGCCCAGGCCTGCTGCCCGTGGGGCCTGCGTGGATGCGGGCCATAGGCTCACGGCCGTCTGTGGGGAGGGGAGGCAGCGTCTGCGCAGAGGGCAGAGGTGTGAATCCTGCCCCCAGAAAAGAGGAAATTTCAGCACATTTCCTCTCTCGCAGCTGTTAATAAGATTGAGGAACAGGAAAGGGAGTCTACAAAGATCGCTTCTGAAATGCGTTGCTTTTCATTTCTAAACATACTCTGCTTCTTTTTTTTTTTTCCTTCCTCAGTTGGATGCGCCATCTTCTAGCTCTCTCATGTGCTAGAGGCACCGCGCGGTAGCTCATTGATTTGCTGCATTTTTTTTTCCTGATTTGCCTACCAGGAAAGCAGATATAAAGGGGAAGCTGCTGAATAAATCAGCTGAAATGCTACTGCTGTTTTGATGGTGTGGTTTAGCTCTGCAACAGGCTTGTCCTGGGTCAGGAAGCTGGCTTTTCAAAACGATTTGGATTATTCACTTGATATGGTCTCACCATTTTTTTTCAGTCCTTTCCCAATAACATTTCAAGTATTTCATTACCTTTATTACCAACTCTGCCTTTTCCCTTCAGATAACTGATTGTTTAGACAACCGTGAAATAAAGGAAGTATTTAATTACTTTGCCACTTTTAAAGCCCTTGAATGTGCTGGGTATTCACTGATGCATACGTTTTTGTGTTATTCTGGAAGAGAAAACCAGGGGTGAAATGTATGCTTATCTCCAGCTAACACAATTCAAGATATCCTCCAATTTTAAAAGCTTGCATGAGCTATTCCAAAGCAACTGCATAATGGCTGCTTGCTGAACGCTTAGAAAAGGAGATTAAAGCCCAGTGACTCGGTGCCAGAGCAGCACATACCGCTCAGAGACTCGCTCCCCAGTGCACAGCTCCCTACCGAGCTCTAAAACAGCCTGGTCCCAACACATTACGAAGCAGCAGCGAGCACTGCTCTACAGAATTAACCCATACTTTTATTTCCAGTGCACTCACTGCGTTTCCATCCTCTGCAGGCCTCCCCGGGGGAAGCGGATCCGGCAGCCAGCCAGCAGACCGAGGGCAGCCCCGGCGGAGCAGGACCCGGGAGCCGTTTGGGCGCATCCCCAGGTGGGTGGCTGCTGCCCTGACCCCTGTCCTGGCCCACCGCTGGTCTGGGCTTGATGCCCACCCTACAGCAGCTGCAGCCCAGTAAGTGCATCTGCAGCGGCACCAAGAGGGTTTATTAGACAGTGCAGAAGAAGGCAGAAATGACATTCACGGTTGCACACTGCTCCAGGTGCAAGGTGACAATGTTGTGCACAGCCTTGATTTTCTGCTTTAAAGGCTCTATGCACAATCCCTAATCTGGGGAAATGAATTTACTCGTAAAATTTGAAAGCGCTATCCTCAGAATGGTGTTTCTGAAATATTACCTTTGAGCATGCATTTTATCTACTGCCTGCTATCATACTAAGCTCATGGTCTTTTTCTGTTTGTTTTTTTGAAATGGGTCTATTAAAGTTCAGCTTGGTAGAGGTAAGTAAAAGGGACTGTTTACAGTAGGTATTTAAAGGAAATCTCTGCCTGTAATTGGTATATAAATATGCTGCTCCAATTTGCTGAAAATAAATGTGACTTAAGTAATTGAGCTTGCCTCTCAAA
The DNA here is from genome assembly GCF_965140915.1 of Aythya marila. NCBI lineage: Eukaryota > Metazoa > Chordata > Aves > Anseriformes > Anatidae > Aythya > Aythya marila. The sequence continues at coordinate 52,201,033 of NC_139045.1, read as the reverse complement.
CATCAATGGAGTACCATCCTCCAAGATTAGAAGCACATCCAGACTTTTCTTGATGTGCGGCACAACTATGACGCACATGTACTGCTAGTGACAGCTCATCAGCTGGCTTAATTACTTTGTCTCATAGTTAGAAATAGGCTAGACTTCCGGGTAGAAAAAAATCACTTCATAGCAGCACAGAGTGTAACAATCTGGAATTGCAGCTGGCAAGTAATGTAGAGATTGCAGGTGTGGAATGAATCAACCAAATCCTCTTCTCAACAGTCAGCAGTGAGGAGCTCCACACCTGTGAGAAATGCTAAACATTAAGTATTGGTAGCAAAGGTTAATATGGTCTGCCAAAGAAAGCTGGGAGAACACCTTGAGAAAGCTGCGATGGTAAAACAACGTGGATTTTCAGCGTCTGCTTTGGAGGGATAGATGTGGTCCAAGCTGTGTGACAGACAACCTCATCTGCTGTTCAGTACAAGCCAGATACTTCCATGCTGTGACCCCTAAGCCACTAATGGTGTGGGAACTGCTCCAAAGTGGTGTGCATCTGCCAGGCAGCAGGAACAGCTCTTGTGTCTGCTGGTGTGGGCGTTCTTAGTGCAGCTTTGGGGTGCCTCCCTTTCTTAGCTCCCTCTCCTAGCTTGTCAAAGAGGTACCTGTTGGAGGGGGAACAGGATGAGAAGCTGAGATTGTGTTCCAGGATGTTTAAGAGATGTGTGGGTGCTTGTGCACTGCCTGGGATGGCAGAAACTGCTCCATGGTGGTGCCAGCTAGCAGCCACTGGGTTTTCACAGACCTCAGCTGTGGGCCCTTGTGCTCCTGGTCCCTGGTCCTTGTAAACCAGCATCATTTTTTTTTTTGTTTGTTTGTTTGTTTGTGTGTGGGTGTTGTTGGTTTGCTCTTTTTCTTTTTTTTAAGAACTGAGTCCCAACCTGGTTATTCCAGTCCAAGGCTTCCTTTTACCACAATTTCTTTGCTTTCTGATGCCTGGCTGACTTGGTTCAGTGGAAACAGCCAAGCTGGCATATCTTCCAGTGCTGACAGTGAGACCATGTTAACTGTTGTAGAGCTGCTTGTCCAGGTAGCACCTTAGAATAGGATTCCTAGAGCTGTGTTCATCACACAGCTCTAGGAATGCGCACTACAGAGATCTGTACCTCAGTAGATGTGTTAATAGGTTACAGCTCATTTCAGACAAGAGAAGTGTCTGAAATTGTTTGTGCAATCCTTCTCAAAGGAGTGCCTTTCTGCCTTTTTTAACCATGAAGGGTGTCCCATAGTGACCAACTCAAATGTTAGCATCTACATTTCATCAGGTGAAATTCATCTTTCAAGTTGTGTCTTTTCTGAGAGATTAATTTTGCCAGTGTTGAAGAAAGAAGATATGAAATAAGTCTACATTGTATCTGGAAAAAATATCTTAACCTTGTGACATTCTCTCTTGTTTGTGTGGATTAGGTTCAGATCAAAAGCAATTCAAGTCAACTGCAGCTTGTGCCAGCCCTGTTGTGAAGAGCTTAGAGTTTCCTCCAAGTCCTGTCCCTTCCAAGGACATTGCTCCAAGTCAAAAAGATGTGAAGAAACCTGAAATGGAGCAGCAGAAGGAAATAGTGCTCCCTGCTACGCAGGAGGTATGTATGGGCAAGAAAGAAAGGGAATGGAAAATGAAACAAAGAAGACCTCACAAGGAAATGGATATTGTGCAAATATCTGGTTGGTATTTTCTCTCTGTATAATGTCATAACAGGATTTCATTCAAAATATGTCAGGGAATGACCCTGAAAGATGTTTTCTGTGCCAAATCCAATGATTATAAGAGAGTTCCTCCTCCAAAGAAACTCCCCGGTGTCTGCTTGGAGCATTTGAATCTGTAAACTGGCTGTAGCAGAAAAGAGAACTCAACCTGCAAAGCCCAGTCCCTCCACACACTGTGAGAGCAGAGTATCCAAAAGGTGTAGACAGTGGATTTTGTGTATGTGGCAGGGGTAACAAATGGCCATCACCATATTGCTCTGTCAGGTACACTAGATGATGGTCCTGGGTTAGGATGAGCTTGGGTGTGCAGTGTATCAAGAACAAACAACTGATGGTTATTTTCATTGCTTCAATATTGCAAGTTCATATTGCAATTCTGGAGATAGAGGCTTATTAAACTTTGATAACGTTGTTTTAGAAATTAATAGAAAGGGTTTAAGTTAATCTTTGATTGTACCTCGTGATTTTTGAATGCAGTTTTCTGTTCCCAAACATCTCAACAGGTAATAAAACCGAAGGCCCTGGAACAAGAAGGGAGTATAGTATTGCCATTTTTAAAGAAGCTGCCTGAGACCAGCCAGGTCACTCTGCAGAATTCTGATCGACAAGGTGAGCAGAAAGAGAGGTTGGGAGCTGCAGAGAATTCAGCTGGACGTATGCATGTCCGTCGTAGTCAAGGGGGAATGCCTAATCAATGGCCTGGAAGGTTTGGAAGATAATATGTTTAATTTCTAGTTGCATCTGACTGATACTGGTAGTGTGGCTTCTGTGATGCGAGGGACGCTTCTTGCTGTTCCCCTTAACCACAGCAGCAGAATTGTGACACAAAGGAGGGGGCCAGGCCTAACAATTAAAGCTGTATTATGTCCATGAGTATTATATTTCATTAGTATGTTGCTCACAGATGAAAATGGCTTAATAATTGGGTTTATCTCACAGTAAAAACTCCTGGAGACAATTCCTCACTCAGCTGCTTGTGTGTAGCTCCTCTTTATAGATGACCAACACGCATATCTGGCCACATCCCCCAGTTTGACCTCTGCGCATCACAAGCTCTTGCAAAGCAGAACTTACTTTTCTTGCGTTCATGACAAAGTATTGCTTGAGATTGGTAATATTTAGTAGTTTTATTTTATATTGATTTTAGAGATGCATATATGTGGGTATTGTGAAAGAAAGAGAGAGAGGGAGACAGAGGGAGAAAGGGAAGTTTTCTTCCCCCTGTGAACTTGCGAGGTTGTCAGCTTATATATAGGTAATATAATGATTTATCCCTGCATTTCACTGAAGGTAATCCACTGTGGAAAACAGGAATGTCAGTAAAGGAATGAGAAGTCTTACTTGTTTTAGGTGGGAAGGTACTTTCCAAACAGGCTTTGCCAACAGTATTGTTTTGTTTCAAGCACAAATCAGTCCAAATACGGAGTGACAGATTGTAGGTGTCTCTAGTATTTTCTAAATGATGCTGAAACACTTGGCTGCTCTCTAGTGTTCACAGCATGTATACCATGAAAAAGATCAGATAATCCTTTAAAATATGCATGTACAACAGAAACAAATGCGAGAGTGTATTAGCATTTCTGTGCTAGAGCTCTCATATAGGGTTAGGTGCCATGCTGCAAAAGTAGCATTTAAATTTGGGTAGTCCTTGTGATCTGCAAGGCCTTTAAAACCTTTTGAGCTTGTTACAAAGCTGCTGTAATAAAAACCCCACTGGTGGCCGAGTAGGCCAGGGTCTGAGCCTCACCACCACCTTTTGACCGCCCTGTTTCTTGTTTTGTCTCTGTGCCGTCCCCTGCAGAGCCGCCCCGCGGGGCCGCGGTTCCGCTTAGGGTGCGGAACGACTGGCGGCGCTCACGGTTTTTCTCACAGCCAGGTAAATGCAGCACTAAGAGCAGCTTCATCCCTTGCGCTGCCTCGAGTCCTAGGTGTCTTCAGCTGTGGGACTGGGGCGAAAGCTGACGATCCCGGGGACTTTTTCTGCCTCTCACTTCCGTAGAAAGCATCTATTCCTGCTGCACAGTTGACAAAGAGCTGTTGGGTTACGCATTGCTGTGATGCTCTGGCTTCAGGCACCAAATGAAATCACCTGCCTCTAAATACCTTTTCCTTATTTCTTTACATCAGCCTGAAGACATGAATAGAGAATGGCAACGGTCCTCTTCGTAACTGTGGCTCTTGAATAGTGTAGTCCCACCCTTGTAGCTTTGCTATGCTTTTTCCTTCCTTGCACTGAACCACGAAGGGAAAAGTAAATCAAAGTAGGTAGTGCTCAGTGTTCAAACACTGCTAATGGCTGTGGCCAGAAGTAGACAGCAGTAGCTAGTGGTAGAGTAGAACCTGGTGTTAGTTAAAGTTGTGCTTCTCTGTACCCAAATTAGAAGTAGCTTTGTTGGTGATGGGTGTAGTCTATTTTTCTGGTTTGTTTGCTTGCAATTTGTCCTTGCATTTGGTTGTGGGAACAAATAGAAAACTAACGTGAGGCTTTTTTATACAGAAACAACATAGCTTTAATTGCAGGCTAAGCACTTTTTGCTGTTTTGTCTTGTTAAGTTTAATTTTTCCTTTTTCCTTTTTTTTTTTTTTCTCTAGCTGATTCTGATAGTGGTGACAAATCAAATGTAAGTACCATTTTTGCATTGTCGTTTTGGTTTAGATATATGTGTTTAACAAAAGTGATTTTTTTTATTTTTTTTTTAATGCAAACTGCCTTGTAACATCCCTAAATCAGACTGAGAGAGAAAAAACAGAATCCAAGCCAAAACATGGCCTAGATCTGTGATTGAAGTGTTCTTCCCTGGATAAAAATTTAAAGTGAGGCTTTAGGCTGTTGTGCTGGCAGACATATGAAATGAGAGAATATATTTCACATTCGCAAATTTCTTTGCATGTTGCACAGAAGATTACAGAGAAGAAAAATAGAAGTTTTCCTTAAATTTGGGCACCTGGAGGCATCTTTGTTCAGTGCTGCTTAGAGCTTTCTTTCAGGTCTTTTTCTTTTTGTTCCCTCCAGTTGAAGTTTCCCAAGCCTTTCTTTGCAAACCAAATGATTATTCTCTCATTTGGATACCTGTGGGAAAACCCAAGTGTCAGTGAAGCTCAGGATATGGTCTGCTAACTAAGAATACCATTATCTGGTTCTGAGTTTCCCATTTTAACATCACTGCCGGGGGCAGGCCAGAGGGGGTGCAGCCTTCTGGTAGCCTTGTGAAGAATTAAAGTCTAATAGCTTGGTTTTCCTTCACACAAGCGCTTCAATTTCTGGTCCTGGGATCCAGAAGAAGAGCGGAAGCGTCAGGAAAGGTGGCAGCATGAGCAAGAACGCTTGCTTCAGGTAAGGAAGATGCTACATTTCTTCCACCATGTGCTTCAGATGTTTCCAGCTCCTTTAGACAAAAGTCAAGTATTTCATGTCATGTCTTCCACACCCTCTGTGGATGCTTTAGAGAGTTCTGTAGCATACGAATGAACCAAATACTCTCTGTGGTTTATGTAGTATTACTTCTCCCTTCCCCACACCCTGGGTGGACTGAAAGGATTTAGTTCTGCATTCCAATGCAGAGTTCAACCAGATGTTGATCCTCAACTATATTTAAAGTATGTTGAGCATAAACTGTGAGACTCTTAATTACTTAGAGCCTCTTTCTTGAGACTAATATTTTCCTAACCCTGATGCTTGTGCAACTCTTCTTTAAAGTGATGGTCTTAGTAGCTTTTTGTAGATTTCTGCTGTGTTTGCATGTTCTTGTTGGAAAACATCAAACTAAATTTGTACACAAAGGTGGTGTTTTTTTTTGTTTGTTTGTTTGTTTGGTTTGGTTTGGTTGTTTTGTTTTGCTTTGTTTTGTTTTGTGAGGGGGAGAACCCTCCTCAAAACAACCACTGCTTTTGCTTGGTGGTATAGAGTATTCTATAAAAGGTTTGGGTTTGTGTCGTTGGAAGAAATGCAACAGCCCTGAGAACTTGAATTTCCCCTGCGCTTAGTAGTGTCTTTTGATATTACTCAGTATCAAAGTAGTCAGTGAGTAGTATCTTTTGATCCTGGTTAGGTTTGATTGGTCCCAAAGAAGTCATATGTTTCCTCCATGCAACACAAGAGCACCAAACCGTCCAAGGATGAAGAACAGTAAAATGGAGTCTTTTCATCTTGTACAACTACTTGTGTGTCTCTGTGCTGCTTTCTTAGGTTTATTTCTTTTTAGCTAGTACGTTTATTTCCTCTTGGAATGGTGTAAAGTTCTCGTCATGGTTTTTCTGACAAATGCAGGTGTTCTTTTGACAGTAAATGCATTTATTTTGGATTAGGCAGATGTGGTTTCTAATTTGAACAGAAGTTGGAACTGTTGTAAAAGGCATATAGAAGTCACCATTCTTCCCCATATTCAAACCAGTTCTGTCACACAATTATGAAGATCTCTTTAAGGTAATTTTTCATATAAAACTGTGTGAAATTAATTCTCAAAAAATGATCCCATCAAGGAGGAAAATGAACTGCTTAGCAATTATGAGCTTACCTTCATCAAACCTTTGCAAACTATTTATTTATCTTTTAAATTTGCACAATTATTCATCATCCATTATATTGTACCGACATCTCTCTTGAATTAGTTCCAAAACCAGCATCTGCAAAACCTGTTTGTTTGTATTCTGCTTAGCTGTAATTATTAATGCAAAATCCATGCTTAAATGTTTTCAGGTGTGTGATATCTTTTTACAACTCTTAAAACTATATGATAAACAAGGAATTATTGAAATTGTTTAGAATAAATTTAATTTCTGTCTAAGCACATAAAAACTTCTAACAGGTTAAACTTCTTGTAGTATGCTAAAAGTTCCATATGGTTTGAAGGTCTTAATTGTAAGAGATAGAAGCAAGTGGGAAAAGGAGGAAAGGAAGCTTTTTTGACACCCATGGATGTTTCTAATTTTTACCTTTCTGTTTCATCCTGTTTCTGATTGAGCCATTTTTAACAGGTTCATTTTCACTGTAGAGATACCACAGACTTTACTCCCAATATGATATGCTCTGAATTCACCTCTATTTGTATCCTCCTACAGGAGAAGTATCAGAAGGAACAAGACAAGCTGAAAGAGGAATGGGAAAAGGCACAGAGAGAAGTTGAAGAGGAGGAGCGTAGATACTACGAGGAGGTATAAGGCTGAAAGGAGGAGGTTTATTGACTTTCTTGTATTTAAATGCACCCACTTATGTAACCAAAAGAAAACCCATACCTAAATTATTTAATGAAAGACTTCTCAAGGCTGAATTCTCAGGAGGATTGCTTCTCTTAAACACTACCATAGGCACTGAGGAAAACTACTTAAATATTTAGACAGGTATCCTCAGCGTCTCTGCAGAGGTGGAGGTGCCTAATTGCCATGCAAGGCTGGGTGAGTCAAAAGGGTTGTGTCTGGGCGCGCTCAGGCTTCCCTGCAGAGTGAAAGTCTTTTGTGCTTTGGCATATACTTGATGTCTGGACTTGGTGGAATTCCAGATGAAGTTATTGTCCGCCTTGGGCTTCATCATGTAGATGTTTTGTAATCTAGCCTGTTTAAAAAAAAAAAAAAAAAGTCATAGGAAATGTCCAAAGCTTCCAGTTGTAGTATATTTACAATATAGACAATAGTGTTTTTATTCTGTCATATATGGGTCGTTTTTGCAGAAACGTGGAAAATATCAATGTTGTTAGTCTGACTAGTAGTACCTTATGCAAATTGATGTATTATCAGCTGTGCTTGAGAGCCATGCTTGTAATCTTAAGAAAAAGGTTTTTTTTTCAGCTTTTGAAATAGGTTTCTTGTGTACTAGGTGTAATTTCTTATTTTTTTATGTAATTTAATTGACCAATGTTGTGAGAAGCAGTGGTGCCATCCCAAGTGGAATACTTTTTTCAGTTTGGAAATGGACATCCCGTCTCAAAGATGGTAATGGTGAAAGGTGGGGGATTTTAAAATGTTGCAGCAAATTAAAAGTTGAGGTATTACCGTTATTCTTGGTAACATAAGTTCTTTCCTAGACATATAAATATGAACATGTAACCAAACTTTACACTTCTAATTTTTAAGCATGTAGTTATAATTCTGTTTTTTAACTCCCACTCTCTCCTGGTCCTCTCTTTTTTATTTTTTTTTTATTTTTTTTAATTTTTTTAGGAACGTAAGATAATTGAGGATACTGTAGTTCCATTCATCGTTTCTTCAAACTCTGCTGATCTCCTCTCCTCTTCTTCCTCTACCACTGAAGGAAATAAAACAGAGGTGAGTTTCTTGTGGAATCCTAAGGCAATAAAGTCAAAGCCATCTTCAGTGCAGAGTTTCACTCTTTGCTAAAGGCTAGCGAAGTCTGGGAACAATGAGAGGAGTATTTCCTGGAGTATTTCCTGGATACCTTCCATAACTGGCAATACCTCAAAGTGCTGTAACCTGTATATTTTCACAAGTGAAGAGATGTACTCCTAAATCAACTGGCATTGTCCCATTTTGGACTGGAGCAGAGGGTTAAACTTTCTTTTTTTGCAGCTACTTCTCTTCTTTGACTGGTGCTGTGAAAAAAGTCCCCTGTTTCTGTTTGTTTTACCTACCCTCTCAAAGCCAACAAAATCTGAAGTTATTTCCCTGCATGCGAAACCTTGACTGTCAGACAGTGCTTTAAGCATATCTGAGTTGGGGTTGAATCTTACCTTCCTGCTTTTCCACCTTTTCTGTCCTGCCATCCCTTCCAGAAAACAGCAAAGCAAATGGAGGAATGTTCACTCTCTGATTCTCTTCTTGCATATGCTGCACAAAATGTTTAACTTCGTGCATCTAACATATAACTAAGTGTTTGCCAGAGAACAGACCCCCCCAGGTGACACCAATACAATAAATGTGGGATTCCCAGACTTAAATTTTCTCCTGCCCAAGGCAGCCACACTGAAGAAGTCATCTGCCTTTTTCCATTTAACTTCAGGATTAGATGTCCTGTATCATCTGCTTCTTCTTGCATTCTTCCTAGCTCATCTTGTCACTCATCCTCAGACAGGGTCATCAGCCACAGCCCTTTGTCCCTATGGCTGTATAGTGGTAACTGTAACTCCTGTGTGGAGTTGCTTGTTCAGGGCAGTGACTACACCTAGAAGTGAAAGGTCCCATGCCATGGCTCACACAAGCTGCTCCACTCAGGTATCACCCACTCCAGTACATTTTGAACGTAGTACTGGGGGTACCTTGTGCTTTGCTCATGTGCATGCTGATGCTGAGTTCAAGAGAAGCTCCTTGTTCCCTCCCCTGCTGTCTTCTAGAACACAACTGATTCAAACAGCTCTCCAGAGGAAGGCAAACAAAATGAAGTTACAAGGCAGAAAAAAATGCTCTGGGAGCAGGACAGTATTCCAGCTCTGAAAAGCAAGGAAAATGAACGCTGGCAAGAAAAGAGGAGGTATGGATCAAGCCTAGGCATTTCTTAGCCCTTTGGAGTTTTGTGTTCTGTATAGTTCTGGGACATCACATTTGCCAATGATTGATGCTGGAACATCAGCATCTGACCATGAGGCTGTGATAACTGCACGTCTCAAGGTGGTGGTTCCAGTGGTGCGACAACTACTAGAGGAGGAAATAAAGTGCATTTGGTCTTAGTCTTCTCATTTCATTGGCGTGGTGATAGGTGTAATACATCCTGATCAGGCTTATGTATATATGGCCATGCGTGGTGCTAGCTGGCCATGTCAGAAGGCTTACTTTTTCAGCATATGACTTCTCTGAGAGGTTGTTACATCAACCAGATCAAAATCAGATCTTAGCCTGGACATCTGTGTATGTCACTGCACTGTGTTCTGCTTACAAGTTTCACAAGCCTTTGGGATGAATAAAGGAGAAGGAGCCATTTTCACTCAGAAGCAATGTGAGATTGCCTGTCTGTCTCGGAAGTGCCATACCCAAGCTTGCCAAATGGTGTTCAAAGTACTGGTCTTTTGTCAAACTGGTAATCACAGCTTTCACAAAGCATCTGATGATGCTGAACGCTGTATAGAGAACACTGAAAGAAGCTGTTTCTCTACCAAGTAAACCATTTTCCACAAATCCAGAGTGGTCTCTAGTGCATGTAAGTGGCTGTGTGTGAGGTAAGAAGGAACACCTGGCACGTTTGGAGTCAGACTTGTTAACTCATGGCTTTTACCCATTGGTTTGTCAGTGCTGACACATATAACAAAACTTCTGTTGCACATAATAAGTGTACATTTTTGCACTTACATTCAAAAATCTGATTTTACCATTAGACTCTAGTTGGATTTTTTCCTCACTTTATTTATACAATGTGACTTATTTTTGTTGGCAGTGGAAATAAAGTGCTCTCAGGACACCCAGAGACGGGTATCTTGAAAGGAGGTGAACAGGAGCACCAGGTGTCAATGATGGAGCGCAGCTCACCTGCCCGGCTGAATCTGCCATTGACTCAGGGTGAGAATCAAGACCTTCATACGCATGTATTCTTACCCAGATAGAAATCTTGCAGGTATTTATAGTGGCTTGCAATTTAACTCAGAGAATTTTGGAAATTAACAGCACACTTACTTCTTCAAAATTTGAATATCTCAGATTCAAAAGTTGTTTTCTGTTAGTAAAGAGAAATAAGGTAAAATTTAAAATCATATTTACATCAGCAATTAATGTTTTGGCTGCAAGTAGAAATCTAATTTACAGTAATGTCATAGTTATCTTCCGTCTGTTACATTACCCAGTATACATTCAGGATTTGTCTTGATACAACTTGATAGAATTTTAAAGATCCCATAAATATTGCTTGCTTGATAATGTAGAAACTTCCCCAAAGCATTTCTGTCAACAGGGTCACCCTCAAAAAAGGGAGATTCACTAATTTAGTATCACTGTCTAATGTAAGTGAACAGTGGAGAGTTAATAAATGGAGAGTAAATAAGTAGGACTAAGGAATTGTAGATTTTAAAAACAAATTTTAGATCTTCGTTTTCAATCTAACATTAAAATTAATGATTATAAATAATGAACCACCCATGGATAATAAAGGTTTCAGAGTTATTAGTGTATTATTACTTGTGCATTATTACTTGTGTATTATTATTGTATTGTTTCCTGTTCCAAATGCAAATGCAGTTTATTTAGTTTAGCAGGTTTGCTCACCCTGTCACAATTTTATTGTGTTCTTAGCTCTTTGATAAAGGTTACTCGAGTAAAGAAAGCAAAAGATGCTGCCAAGTAAACCAACCTTGAGGATGTGTAGTAGTGATTAAGCAAACTTAAGAGATTTGACAGTTTTAATTCCTGCTAATAACGCTTTTCTGGTTTCTCTTCAACAGCTTGTTCTACTTCTGGCAGCTCCTTTCTTGCCCCTTGACACATCACATCCTTGCTCTTTCCTTAAGATCTTAAATAGTCAGGACTAGTTTTTTTTTTTGACCTTGATGATATAAAAAATACGTAATATGCTTTTCATAGACCCCAGTAAAAATTTGCTTCTCCTCTAAACCAGTTAGTTGATGCTTTGAAAGGTAAGGTCCTTCCTGACCAGTGAGCCACAAAATTTGTCTGGAAGGATCCATGTAGTGTGCTCTGTCCGATGGGCAGGATGGTTGGTTGCCTGGGCACCACAGTTCATTGCATAGTGCTGAGAGGTTGGTGTTGTCACCAGGCCTTAGGCACTCATCTGAAACATAAAAGGAAATTACAAAGGAAGGAAATTGTTTATTGATAAGCTCATGGAGAACTGTGAGTGTACCACCTTTCTATCAACTCTACATACTATTATGTGTAAGGGAAGGGAATGCAGCAGGACTTTACCCCATCTGATGCAGCAGAGCCCATCTCTGATTTCGTGTTGGTTTTCTGAGAATTTGTTTTTAAGTGACAGTACTTTCAAAGGGGTACAAGCTATCCGAGGAGAGGGCTGGGGATGTGAAAACACAGCACTGTATGTAACTGAAAGCTTCTGGTGTTTCCTTACAACGGTCAAGGTGGTCATCTTTGCCTAATTCTGACTTTCATGTCTGTTGTCTGCTTTATGGTGCATCCACAAGTTTTGTTGGCTAATCAGTACTGACAAAAGCATTTTGTCCTAAGTATTGAGATGTCCCCACCTCCCATTTCAGATGTCTCATGGAACCAGCAGTTGCTGACGAAACAGTCCCTGCATTGCTCCGAGGACATTCGGCAAAGATCTTTCCTGGGTCAGAGTGTGGGACAGAAACCGAACTCCACAGGGGAAGGAAGGAGGTGAGAACATAAAATAAGAGTTACTGCAGAGTGTGCGAATTCATGCTGACTCTCTCCTCCCCTATATCCCTGCTCAGCATTCTCTGTAGGTTAGGTTTCACTGGCACGCTGAAGTTTGCCTCACTGAAGTTAGTATCTGAGAGCTTCATTCCCTGGCTTCTAAAGACACATCGCTTATTCCACTCCACTGGAATAGTTCTTTAAGAATTATGGCATTTAAAAGAGGATATTTACAGATTAATGTTTTCTTTCTGCTAGAAACTTTGCATATATTTTTTTCTTCTCTGATGCTTTGCTGTGTACTAAAAGGTAATGCCATTTCTTTCAGTAAACAGGGTATACATTTACCTAATATTTGCAAAAAGTGTATCTGTAATGAGGAAGCAACATCAGTTTTCTGTAGTGTATATACGAACAGTCTCCTTGCAAACTATGTCACCTCTATAAAGCTTGTACATGTATATTGTCTAAACTAATGTAGATTGAGGTTTGGTTACCTAATCCTCATAACAAACTACTCATGTGTTTGAAAAAAAAAATCTAATCTGTTAGCAACTTCATGCAGTGAGAGATTGAATCAATCCTATGATTGCTGATAACAGAAAGCGTGCATGTTTTTCCTCACCAAATTTTTGCAAGATAGAATGGATGCAGATAGGAATAGTCCGCTTTTCAGTGTTGACAGCTTTGTTTTTACCCAGTGAAGGGCACAGACCCTCCATCAGTGACCCCCTGTCTGCTCTACCAGTGTGCCTCTGTGCACATTCCCTTGGCAAGATGTTGTGCCTTGCCTTGACCCTTCTTCATCAAGCTACGTTGTGTTGGTAGGAGTCAGCACGTGGGTAATTACTTCGTGAGTTATTTTATTGAGCAATAGCAAGCAGATCAAGACTCTGAACCAAAATATGCATGCTGGTTGTTTGTTTTGTGTCAAAATGGCAGTAGACATCAGATTTATGCCTTGTGATGTACCCTTCTCAGGATAAAACCTCTGTTATTTTCAGCTGTAGTAATGCATTTTCTCTCCTGTATTTTAGGGCAGGCTGTCACGAGAACTTCCGATCCGGGCCATTGTCTCCCTGCTCTCCTGCTGCGCCGAGTCAGTCACCCAACAGGTACAAAAGGTCAATTGAGGAATTTTGCAGACTGAATATGTCTTGTGGGCACTGGTGAACGGCTGCAGTATAAATCGCATTAGTATTATGCAGATGCATTATTTATTCTTCTAAATGTGGCAATTCATAACCGTCCACATAATAAACATGTAGCTCCCTCTTCCATATTTCCTGCCTGCTTCAGCAGTATCGTTGTGTTTTAAAATAACACAGTTCGGAAGGCAGCTATAGGACTGCTTGATCATTGAAATTTCAATGAAATTGAAATAGGATAATATAAGCTCCAGTCAAAGCAAGCACTAAAGCATGAGCTCAGAGCATTTAAGTCAAAGGATGTTGTCTTTATAGTGAAAAGTCACATGCTCAGGACTAAGATGTGTTCCTGGAGATTTGATTCTGTCTGTCAATGAGCTGTGCAGTTTTTAGTGAGATAGATGTTCCAACTCTAAATAAATAGGAACTGCAGCCTGACTGAATCACCAATAATTTGGGATATATTAAAATCAGTTAGCTTATTAAGTAGGGCAATCATACAACACAGAAACCATAGCAAAACTTTGTTATATTTAAATAACATTTTTCTTCAGGTTTGATAGCAAAGCTTTCTTTCCAATGCCATTTGCATTGTCATGAAACTATTGGGATTTTTTTTATGTGAACAACTTCTCCTATTTTTGCTAATAATAGCTGCAATTTTGATGATATTGCAAATCATTTATCACTACACGTAACTATTCTTGATAGCTACGTCATATCATTTAGCAGCTGTAACCTGATCTGAGTCCCTTTTCCATGATCTTCTTCTGAAATAAATCTTAGTTTTGAAAATAATGGATAAGATGTAATCAATCCTTCCAGTAAAACATTAGAAAACTTCTCAAAAAAATTCTCAAAGCACTTTATTCTTTGATTCTTCTATTGTCCATATAATAAATCTGATAGTGGAGAAGAAGTGGAAACAAATCTGGACTCTAGGATAATGTAAAAAGGGATGGGAGCAGAAGGGTTATGGTTGTAGGTGAGGAGAAGAATCCAATGAAGTTATTCTAAAAGTAGTAACAAGAATGAAACAAGAAAAGACACTGACTGCCTGTGCTGCCAATGTACATGGTAGGATAGAAAATGATGTGCTCAATAGTGACAGAGATTAGATGGAGGCAAGAACAGTTTTTGGTTGTGATGACTCTTTGTGCTGCTTCTGTGTCTTCTGAAAAAAAAAAAAAAAAGAAAAAAAAAAAAAGCTTTTTAATCATAATGCAGCCCATATCTGTCTCTTCTGGTGGCTTATTAGGTTGTTGCACCAAAAACATGAAGTGAGATATTGTAAATTTGCGTACAATTTCATCAAACCATCTTTTCAAAACACTTGACATATCCTGAAGTTTCTCTCCTGGTTTCAGCCCTGGCTCTAAAAAGCGTGGATGACACATAATGACAGGGGATCCCATTCGTTCTCAGGCTCATCTCACTAGATGAACACCACTTCTGACAGGCTGGCAGATAGGTGAGAAGGGAAGAGCGTGAAGCACATATAAGTGTATACCTGCACTGCCGTTAAAAACATTATGAAAAAGAGTACCTGGGGCCCAGCTGTTATCAAACAGCTGATTTATTAGAAATGTCTAGACAGGACTGAATCTTAGAGTGAGAGCTGAAGTATTTTTGCAGTACAGATGAAGGTCTGATTTCAGCTTTTATCTAAACTAACTGGAGTATAACAGGCATGTATTTGCAGCAACATAGGCTAAACTGAGTTAGTAAGTGCCTGATTCCTGGTCTGTGCTACTGCAGTTATGTTGCTGCTTGAACTTAGCCAGCTCATTTGGGTGTAAGAGCAGCATTCCTGCCTTCTGACCTGCAGTAAGCAAACCCATGTGCAAACAAATAGAGAAAACTCCAGACTGAGAATCCGAGTCAGGTAATGTATGTGAGTATCTGCTTTGATTGCTGCGTCATTGGCTGGGTCCTGGTCATCCACAGGCATGATTCCCATCCATCCGGGCCTCTGCTAAAGGGCTTGCATCTCCCTTGATGTAGCACAGCAGACTGGCAAGGAAATGGGTCCGAGCTTCTGTGCATTCAAGCATTTGAACTCCTCTGCTTGGATGGCAGATGTGCATCTGTGTGGCAGGTGTGCAGGCTGATTCAGCAAAAGCCTGCTTTAGCCCCAGGGCTCAGTCAGAAGCCCTCCTTATTTCAGACAAAGTTTTGAATCATACATGTCTTGTGTTAAACTGTCTTCAAGTAGAAAATGTCCTAATGGTTGAAGGGCCAACTTGCATTTCTGATGTGAAACCCCCCCAGCACTCCCTTCTCCCATCATTTCCCTCCCCCTAAACCTGTGCAAATATTTGTTTGGGTTTTAGTTACTGCTCTTTTTTTCTTACAACAATGTTTGTCTCCTAGGTCTGTCAGTGGAAAGAAGCTTTGTTCCACCTGTGGGCTTCCTCTTGGAAAGGGAGCTGCCATGATTATTGAAACACTTGGTCTTTACTTCCATATTCAGTGCTTCCGGGTACGTCTCTTATTGTGCCCACCTGCAGAAAATCTCAGGTCATCATCCTGTGTGAGGAGAGAGTGTATTAAGGTCTAGATGTGTCACTGGAAATGAGATGACCAGGGATTTGCATGCTTATTATGTTTGTTTGTGGATAAGTGAAAGTAATACTGCTATACAGTCTATTGTCAGATGTTAGATGAACTAAAATCTGTAACTTAGCAAGTAAACTTAGCTTCCTAACTTACAGAGGGAGGAATCATGTAACTTTCCGGTTGTACTTGTTTTCTAAATATAAAATTAGATATCTTGTGATTTTTTTTTTCCTTGAATCTGGTCAGTTTGTAAGCTCTCTGACCCATGGCTGGAAAGCTTCGACTGTGGAAAATCATCCAAAAATATTGCAAGATTTTATATTCTGAAGATTTTCTCAGCATTTCTATGTATATCCTGGCTTTCACCAGAGTTCTAAACAGAAATACTTTTGTCTCTGTTTTTGAATGTCTCAGGAAATGACTAAAGACAGTGTTATCTAGAGAACTCAGAGTGTCCATCTGCATTATCCCGGCCCTAGTTGGTATTAGGTGTTTATGTAGATTTATTTATTTATTTATTTTGACATTTACTCAAACTAAACCTCTGGCCTCTAGAAGATTTTCCTGTGCAAACAGGCTGGCTCTAGAGTGCAACATCAAAATCAAGTGTCTCTTAAAACCACTTAAACTTTACCTCTGTATGAGTACTGACTGCTGAAATCCAGTCCTAAATGCTGTTGGCTCTGAAAAAAAAAATAAAAAAAAATGTTACTGATATGCAGTACTCCACAAGATTATGGGCTGGGTTCTGGGGGGTTATTTTTTCTCACTGTTCCAAAAAATATTGAAACAAAAGTCAAAATTTTGGGAGAGTTGTGACAGATACTGGGGCATGACCTGTCATACTTTGTGCTTCAATTGACAGTGTGGCATTTGCAAGGGACAGCTGGGAGATGCAGCAAGTGGAACAGATGTCAGGATTAGAAATGGTCTTCTCAACTGCAATGATTGTTACATCCGATCCAGAAGTAAGTATCAAATCCTGTCCTAAGGTGGATGTGTATTTTTGTCTGATTTCATGGTGAACTCTAACAGCACTGTTACCATCCTTTTAACTGACGGGCTCTTCTCCTCCTGGAAAAAAGTGTTGTGCCAAAATGGCTTTGCAACTTAGGCATAGCTTTGCTATAGAAAGGGGAGCCTTCCCATCTCATTTTAGTCATCCTCTTGTATGAAAAAGACTTCCAAGCTCATTAAATCTTGCACAAAGGATCTTTGTTCAGCAATACTAGGCTATAAGGCAGTTCTTCTGCATAAATATAAACTTCTACAGAGTGCACACACATTGCATGTCCTGAAGGCTTGAATCTGTTACTTCACACAAGTCAGTATAGCTGCCTCCACTAGATCTAGGATCCTGGGCCTTATTTTGAGAAGTTTTTGTTTTGGTTTGGTTTTTGTTTGTTTTGTTTTTGTTTTTGTTTTTGTTTTTGTTTTTGTTTTGTTATGTCTCCAGGCATCTATTTGCAGAGAAAAGGGTGAAGGAAAATATTAGGAACTTAATGTAACTTACCACAACGAATCCTTGTGGTGGGATCCTCAGACATGTGCTAATATGTTGCTGGCTACAAGTTTGGAAGAATGAGCCAGACAATTGCATGTCAAAGAAATCTCAATGCACTTTTCCTGCCTTACGTTAGATCACCTGAAAATCCTAGTGCTGGATACCAAATTGCTAGAGCATTTCAGAAGGCACGGAAGAAATCCATGGGAGTAATCATTGCCTTTTTGTCACATGTTCGTGTTCAGTATACTCACTGCCTACAGCTGTAACTGATGGGCAGGGATATAGAGCACTTTTATCTTGTTATTTCTCCTCCTCTACCTCAAAAGCAATAGAAATCCAGGAGTAGGAAAGATACCTCCCCACCTTTGCTAGTAGAACAGATTCTTTTTCCTCTGCTATTTCAGGTCAGAGATATTTACCCATCAGCAGAGCTAGAGGGTGCTGTCGTATAACTATTTCTGTGGTGATTTTTATTTATTTATTTATTTTTTAATTCTGGTAAGAAATGCTAGCAACTCGTTGTATTAATTATTTAACCTAACACATTCAGAAATAGATTATCCTCTTCAGGCTTGATACCATAAAACTGCCTCATGTGGTTGAAGTCCTGACCTTTATAATGCATGTTTGGACATCTATCTTTATACAAAAAGGAAGAGAAGGTGATAAGTCTTCTTTCTTTCTTTCTTTCTTTCTTTCTTTCTTTCTTTCTTTCTTTCTTTCTTTCTTTCTTTCTTTCTTTCTTTCTTTCTTTCTTTCTTTCTTTCTTTCTTTCTTTCTTTCTTTCTTTCTCTTTTTTCTTTTCTTTTTAATCCTTTTTGCTTAAACAAGAATTGAGGTTCAGTAGGCTCAGTAAAACTGTATATCAGTCTATATGCTGCTGTAGGCTCGATCTTCTACCACTGTAGTGCTAGAAAATGCAGTACAGAACTGTGTGCAGTGTTTTGTGCTGTAAGGTTTTGCATTTGTGCATATCAAGCACAATGGGAACTGTGTTGATGACCGTGGGAATAGGTTTTGTGGAAACGTATGGTTTCTGAAAAATAATAATGGGAAGGTTTTGTCTTTTTCCTACAAATTGTCTCTTCCTGTTGTGTCCACTCCTCGTGCAAAATCTCAAAATATGGGCCATGTAAATTTAAATTACACCTTTTTTTTTTTTGACAATTTCAAAAGGACTTTGAAATTTTGATGTGACAAAACTGCAAACACAGTTAGTCACTCATTTTAAACTAAAATTTGACAGACTCCACATCTGAACTGAAGAACAAAGGGGCACAATACTAGTGTTTTGCCTTCCAGTTCCGGGAAGTCTGATGCTAAATACAAAGTCAGTTGCCTGATTTCACAGCTCTTCCCTGCCTCCATCCTTGCCTATGTCTGAATACCTACACAGCAGTGCACACAACTGATGTTCTCTGACAAACCCAGGATTAATCAGTATTGCTTTAAGATGCTTAGGGACATCTCAGTGAGATATTTTTGCTGCAGAAACTTGTTTATTTGAAACTGTGGGGGATTTTGTTTCAAAATCAACTACCAAAAAACTTAAGGGAGAAACACATTAAAGATTATGTAGTAGTCCAGAGTATATTTCTACTTTTAAATAAAAGTGGATGGGATTTTATTGGTAGGTTATTTCTCAACAACAAAATCTCACAATCCTAGTTACTGAGGGAGCTCACTATTCCGTGCCAAAAATGCAAAGAGTTAGAGATTTGTGAATGTTGAAATCAAAGGCAAGCAGTAAATTCAAGAGATTCCCTGTATGGCCAGATAACACAAGGGCTCTGTATTACCACGTAACACAAACCAGGCACAGCTGAAGATGACTCATCAGTCCTCTGCTTTACTGTTTTGCCACTGCAGAGCCTAATAGTAAGTACACCCACAAGTACTTTCCGAGTAAATTAAATAAAAGTGCATGCAGAATGCAAACAGCACAAAACCCTTCTTTGCAGTTAGTGCCCCAACTTTGCAGGAAGGAAGAGATGCAGGGCACCAATGACACATATTTCCAGATGCGTTTTTTTTAAAATGATAAGGCTCATATCAGGAAAATCCTATGTACTCCATTGGTTCAGGAGGAACGTTTGTTAAAATTTGTAAACCAATGACTGAATTCTGTTTGTTTCTTTCTTTCCAGCTGCTGGACAGCCAACTACATTGTGACATGACTTTCGGTCCTAATTACTTTGAAGAAGGAACTCTCTTCTCATATGTATCGGCTGCCTCCAGACAATCATTTCTAAGAGCTTGAATCATGGACATCGTGGCCCTCATCTCATTTTGAAAAACTCATAAAAGCACTGCACCTGCTCCTTTAAAATGCAATATGTTGTTTTGCCCTTTCTTAAGAAATTTGCGACATATATATGACCATATTTGGTAAGGCAATGCCTAAGTACTATAAAAAAATCCCACATTTTCAGGTGTGTCTATGATTTTCAGTCTGTTACTTTGTCCTCCTGAAAGTAATAAGGAAATAAACATGCAATAAAGCTGTTTTGTGTTAATATTTCTAGGAATTAAAATTTTGAGTTTACAGAACCTTTATAGAATATGCCAAGTTGAGATGAGAAGTAATTTTAAGGTAGTACCTAATCAGTGCATTTGAAAAACTAAGCATCACAGCACATGACTTCTCTGTTATAACTGAAGCTATAACTTTTTTTATACAGAGACTAGTTTGATAATACATCCTGTAATTCTGAAACATTTGTGTTTATATTACCTTCAGTGGAGGGTAGGAGTTATACAAATAAATTATTGCACCTTTAGTGATAGGATTTTTTGTTTGTGTACCTCAAGTAATGTTCATGACTATAGCTCAATATTCTCTCAAATAAAGATTTCTTCATTAAACCTAAAGACTGCATACCATTAACGACTGCAAGATTCCTGTCAGGAGCAATCCTTCTTTCTAAGTTCAGCAGCTGATGTTGTCATTGAATTTGGTGAAAGGGTGATGTGGGGGAGAGGCAGCGGCGTGGGTAGACGCAACTGCGAGCCTGCAAGCTGCAGTGTGATGGTTACAGTGAAGCTGTTCTGTCTGGCGTGGTGCTTTCCCACTGACAGTCTGAGTTGTTTTGGGATCTGCTCTTTCCCTTGCAATCATTACGTTTGGTTGAAGTCTCGTGGGGAGAAATATGTGTGGTTTGGGTCCCCTCCAGAATCATCACACGAGTTAAGGATGAATTATGCAGCCAGGAACCTGTGTTCCTCCAGACATCCACCCCAACAAGATAAGCAAAGCCTGTGAGCCTGGAAGGGAGGCAGGAAGGAGGCTGATGGCAGTAGGCGAAAGCTTCCCCCCATTTGGGCAAGTTTTCCTTTATGCCTTTTGGTTAAGCCTTTGCTCCTCACTGAAGTGTTCCAGCAGCTCATGGAAGCAATGGCCAGAGCTGTGTGAGTTTATCAGAGTACACAGACAAGTTCAGGGGATGTGTTACAGTTGTAAAATTTTATAGCACAGTTTGGTAAAGGAAATGGTTATTTAAGATATCCCACTTTAGCTCTTCAAGATGCAACTTAAAATGGAGGGAAAAAGTTACTTATCCTGCCTTAAAACTGTAATAAATTAAAAGATTTGTTTTATGTCTGTGTACATCCATTGTCTTTTGATGTGTTGGTAAATGGAAATTAAGTCGTTATTAGGGAAGCAATAATTTTGAGTTGTAATATAGCTAGCAACTATTGGTTTAAACATTAGACAATTGCTTGCATGTGAGTTACATGCGCATGCAGAACTGCGTGTCATTGGCAACACATGTACAATGCTGTCATGTGAGGAGATTGTGGAGATCTGCTGGAAAGTTACATGTTACTTCCTTCAATTTGTGCCTTAGAAACTGCAAAGCTATTGCACACAGTCAGTGCTGACTTATGGATGCAATAAATCAAAAAAAAAAATGAAGTCCTTCACGGACTTCACCTGGGGAATATTTTTAAAAAATTAATCAAAAATCAGAAAAAATGTTTTGGAAATGAAACAGTGAGTCCAATATTTGGATTAACCGATTGCATGACTTACTGCTGAAAGGTTTTGATAACCAGGAGGTTTACACTTTGCATGTGGACATCACAGCATTTTCCTGCAAATAACGCGTAACATGGAAATTCAGAAGCAGATTTTATAAACTACTTTGTGCATCTGTGCAATTCCATGGGCTGCATTAAGGGTATGCGAACAAATGATGCCTGGGCCTAATTTCTAACCAAGACCTTTAATGCATGCTCATACATCTGTTTGGTGTGAGTCACTGCTTCCCCGTGTGACGTGGTTTAGATGTGCAGACTGCTCACAAGTGTACAAAAGGGTTGGTTGTCACAGAGGCTAGATCCGCTTCTCAATAACTTGATGCTAAGAGCCCAGGCTGTGTAGGAGCATGGCTGGGACTCAAATGCATGAGCAAGGGCTGGGGAGGGGGTGTGCATAGCGCTGCAGGCACACGGCTGCATCCCTGAAGCTGCTTAGTTTGTCCCAGTGTCTATCCCTTCGTTTCATATATGCATGTTTTGGTGACGTTGGTTGTATGTAAAGCAAAATGAAGCAGCATCTTCAGACTACAGCTTTTCCCCCCAGGAAGCATCTGTTCACCAGCACAGAATAATTTTCAGCAGTTTTCTAAATTGTACTTGCCAACTGCTGATGTTTGATTTACATTTCCTTTGGAATCTTATACGGCAAATTCATTCAGTCTAAAATCTTCCTTCCTTTTCCCTCCTTTTCCTTTCTTTTCCTTCCTTTTCCTTCTTTTTCCTTCCTTCAGGTTAAACACACAAGTATGATACATTTCTTACCAGGAACTTTAAGCACAGAAACAGAAAGAACGCTTTACTACATTTGAACTACCATGTAAATGTATTTGTTGCAAAAATGATTTATTATTGCTAAGCAAGTACAATATATGTAATGGATTTTAGATGTTTCAGAATTTATTTAGCCTCTTACTCCTTCAACAAGTGTCATAACCCATCTGTATTTCACTACCCCACTTGCCATGGTGTATTTTTCCTTACTCTTGCTATGTAGTAGTGTTATTGATGCAGTACATCTGTAGTTTTCAGTGAATGTCCTAAAGGTTGGTGAACCAGAAGGGGACCATCCTTCTGTGCATGTCCACTTGAGGACAAGGATCGCTGTCCTGGCTGGGGCTGATGTTGAATACCAATTGCGCTAATCTTTCCTTGATTTTATTTATTCTAAAATGCCTCTGGAAATTAGGAAAACTTGTCTAAAATGCAACAGCTTTTATAGTAAATGTATGTTTATAAATAAAACATTGATTACCTTTGGTGGTGTTGATTTTACTTATTAACAATCAGCTTCTTGCATTGCATGCAATGTGTCTGAGATGGGATTGTGGAGCACGAACATCCCATTGGTAAAAGTTGCTGCTTTACTTACTTTGTGTACTTTTTCTTCCCTTTAATTCTGGTATGGTATCTTGTGGTGAATATTACTGTGGTGATAATCATTTTCTGGTGAATGCAACCTGGCAGCCCCAACCCAATCAGAGCCACTTGTGATGTGAAAAGGGCACCAGTGGGTGCGCAGCCCCCAGCAGGTATTTATTGCTGCAGTAATCCAGTAGACTGTATAAAATGTCTATATGTTGCCTGCTTGCCTCACCAACACCGTAACCTGCTCACGTGCCCGGGTGACAAAATGCCCCACTTCAGGGACACAACTGCACAGAGGGGTGCTGCACACCAGGCCCAATCAGGTTGCCGACCCTCGTCTGGAAAAAAAAAAAAAAAGATACCGGAAAAAAAATAAATACATCTCTTGTAAAGGCAAGCAGGGCTCCTGTATACCTCTAAAAGCCTCCGGTGGGAATGTAATTTCATCTGAATTTCCTGATAAGGGGAAATGACTGAACTGGAAGCCGCTCAAGTTTTGCAAGCAATAAGAGCCCAAAACAGAGATGGAAAGTACAGCCTGGGCTGCAACTGTCCTCACAGCATTGTGTGGGGTTGGTATTTTGGGGATTTTAGTTTTCTTGGTCATTTGTTTTATAAAATGCCATGTGAGCTAAACAAGCAGGAGGAAGGCTTACACCTCCGCAGGGCTCCAGCTGCTGCTCTGTGGGCCTTACTAAAGACTCCGTGCTCCGCAAAGATAACTGCTGGAGCTCTCCTCCCCATGGCATATGGGTTTTTAAGTCATTTAGGGGGAAAAAAATCCATTATTTGAGACAATTTTATGAGTCATTGCTAACTCATCCGCAGAGTCCATCTGCTTCGCCACACGTGACGTGCAGCAAACTCTCCTGGCAAACACCACCGCTGTGGGTCGCAGCTGCAGGTTTCCAAGCAGGTAGCCTGCTGCCTTACACCTCCTGCAGCCATTCACAGGGCTGTAGGAACCGAAGAAAAATTAATAGAAAGGCAAATCTTTCCTTTTCTCTGTCGCCTCTGACTACAGGTAACGTATTGCTCTGATAACGAGCACAGGAGCTAAGACGTGCCCCCACTCCTCTGGAAACTCTGTGGCACTTTCCATGCTGAGTGTGAGAGTGGAATAAGGCCCAAGGGACAGAAAATATCCCAGATGGTTGGGTCAAGCCTCTGCTTCCAGAAAGACGGTCACTGACACCTGATAGCAAACAGTGCTCGTGTGAGGCGTGGTGTCTCTTAAAAGGAATCTTTTGCCTAGTGTCTGGTTTTTGGGAGCTCACTGAAACATGCTTTCTGTATGGCACATCTGGCTCCTGTGAAAAGGTGCCACCTTCCTGCGAAAAGGCAACGAGCCTCTCTGCCAAGACTGCACCTCCAGCACGGGGCACCTGTGGGAAGGACTGGTGCTCTCCGCAGTGCACCCAGACGTAGAGGCTCCTAGATTTTTTTGCATGACCCTAAATATAATTACCTATATAAAAAAAAATAATAATAAAACAAAATAAAAACTATATAAAAATATTTTAAAAACAAGAACTGACCTATGCTTTCAGGGCATTCACAAATACACATGACTGGAATCAGTAACTGTATTCCCAGAAACACGATCACCAGATGTTAGCCACTCATGCTATTCCTATGTAGGTTCAACAGTGTAACCTCTGACAATCAATATTTTCTGCAAAGGAGACATTTTCCTCTATTCAACCCTGTGTGAGAGAGTACCGATATTTGTATTGGGAGAAGACCTTCACAACAGAATAAAACCACTTGTCTGTACCAGGTTCCTAAGGATGGGATAAAAAAATTATCATGGTTAACTAATGCTTTTGCTGTCTTGCTCGGTGCAGAGCATGGTGCTGTAGTTCCACTTGCAAAGCTGCATCTTTAAGTCACCTTTGCTGGACCTGATTCTGATGGGCCAAGGTGATGGTCCTGATGGACCTTTGGGTGAACCAAGGGCTGAGGAGCTCGGGAGGCCACACAGCCTGGCTCATCAGGGTGGGAGGGGAAAAAGCCTGAGCTGCACAAGCTCGGGTCCTCTGGGCACACTTCTCCATATATTGGTGAAATTTGTGTAGGTGGTTCTTTACCCTCAAAGCCAGGCTTTTCCACGTGAGGCTGGATGTTAAGTGGCAGCCCCTTACCGAGACAAAGCACTTGAGCAAGGTATAAATGCGGATAAAAAGGTTAGGATAGAAAATTATTGCTCAATACTTGGCTTTCTCAATCTCTCTCTTTATCTTAAATAGGAAAAGTCTGCTTACAGCATGAATGCAACATGTGAATACCTTTCTCCTTGCTGCTTCAAGGTTTTTTGAGCTTCTTCTGTACCTGAGCAGCATGTGGCTGTGTTCATGCACTCGGCAGTGACCCTGTGTGCTGCCAACCCAGTCACTGAAGGCTTACCCTGTGCAGTAAAAAGTAATCAGCTTCCCCACAGATGCCAGAGCTAAATTGGAAGACAGAAA
Organism: Aythya marila; assembly: GCF_965140915.1. Classification (NCBI taxonomy): domain Eukaryota; kingdom Metazoa; phylum Chordata; class Aves; order Anseriformes; family Anatidae; genus Aythya; species Aythya marila. The sequence goes on along the minus strand of NC_139045.1, from coordinate 52,175,975 downwards.
TTCTCCAAATTTATCAATACACCATTCTTCAATCTCTTGCCTTGTTTCAAAAAAAGGGTTGTAAACAAATGTGGTGGCTGCCCACTGGGCTCTGAGCAGCTGCAAGCACACGGGGCAGAGACTGCCTGCATGGGGGCTCCTGCAGAAACACGTAAATAAGGAGGCGATTGAAGTAACCCAGTTGTGGCAGGGCTATGTGCATGCTGCGCTGATGATCTTTATTAAATCCCTGTGGCTAGCAAGGCAAATGTGGTAAGATGTATTTCTGCATGGTCTGCCCTAGTACCTTTCATCACAGAAAGAAAACATACTCTACAATATCATTTTACTGGTTTATAGTTTTAAGGAAAAATGTCTCTGTTTTGACCCTACCGAGCTGCAGCTTGAACACAAATACCAATTACTTCCTTCACATTGCACAAACACAAAACAATTTGGACAAGATTTGAATCATTTTTAATACCTCAATACCTGAGCACCCAGCTTCAGGGACTTGGGGGTTTTTGAGAATATCACATCCCCAGACAATCAGACATCTTCAGCAGGCCTCAGGCTAGATAGCCAGAGCCACAGGGCATGTTTGAAAGCACCAGATTTTGTTCATTGGGTGTCTCAACTATGTTTCAAGTAGTACAGACAGAAAAGGGATATGAGTCTGCAGGTTCCTCCCAGCCCACATGTGTGATGACTGATGCTTACAGGGCCCAGCATCCCCAGAAAGCAGCACAGCACTTTGCAATCATTACTGGAATAGGATTGAAAAACACCCCTGTGAGGCAGAAAGATGTTGTTACGTGTCTGTTTCCAAACGGATAAATGGGGCACAGAAACTAATTTGCCGAGAGAAAGAATGTCTTCACTCAGCGAATTTAATTTGGGCTACAACCTGGATGAGCCATGGCAATAAAGATGTTGGAAACTCTGTACGGAGAGCAAAAATGAAATTTAAAAAAAAATGCAATGGAGCATGCACTTAGCTGTTACCGTGACCACAGTGCAGTGCTGCAGAGCTCAGAGAGACCCGGCTATCTGGCTACTGCAGCAAAAGCCACCAGAGCAAGAAGCCCGCCAGGAGCGGAGCCAGCCTGTCAAGGAGTAAGGCCATCAGCCAGCAGCAAGCCCGGCACTGACTCAGCTGCACTGCCAGCAGCTGGCCAAGCTGGGCTGAAGCCAGCCCCACACTTCAGCGTGGAGCACAGCGGGGCATCTCCTGCCTGCACCGGGGCTGAGGGGGCCAGCCAAAACCTTCTGCTTAAACCTCCTGGTAGCTCCCCAGCACAGGGTCAAGAGCCAGCAGCAGCCTAGATGAATGCCTCTGAGAGCGGGTGTCTGTGCTCATCTTCTATTTTTCCTGCCTGTTCTCTGGGTTTTCATGGTATGAAATCTCCCTCCTTGGAGACCTTCAGAAGCCGCCTGGATGTGGCGCTGGGCACACTGCTGGGGGTGTCCCTGCTGGAGCAGGGTCTGGAGCAGGGGCCTCCAGGGGGCCGTGCTGGCCTCGCCAGCCTGTGAAGTGCCACAGAGGGCACTTAAAGGACAAAAACTTGATTTTCTGTGGAAGAGGTGACCCAGGGGTGGCCTATAGCTGGAGCAGATGATCCTGATGGCTCAGCAGCGACCTGCAGCTGTAAGATGAGCACCCATAGAGGTGCCTGACCTGGCTGCTGGTGGGGAGAAGCCCAGAGCTAGGTAGGGCTGGAACAAGAACATGTGAGCCCAAATGCTTACTGCATTAGCCATTAAACCAACTAATCCAAAAATGGATTAATATCATTAAAAGTATGCTATACCATAAAAACAGAGTGCAGAGATGCTGCCTAGGTTTTGCAGCTAGAGTTTAATTTTTGTTCCAGGAAAACAACCACTATTTCTTTGGAAGTGTGGCAGACATTACAAGACAGCATTTCCAGAAATGGGCTTACTGACAAAAGAGAATATAAAATGGTTAACAGGATTATTTCCTCTCAGTGAATCCTACAGTACAAGAAAATAAACAAACAAGCAAAAACCACCCTCTTTTCCTCTTTTTAAGGCTTCCAGTGTGTGCTCCTGCTTCAAGACATGACAAGCGTTGTGACGGCGACTGCTGCCATCCAGCTGAAGGACTGAGGCACTTTGTAAATCAAATTTCAGGCAAAGAGATTGGTTTGAGAAACCTCCTCGTCGCAGAGTCACAAGCTGTCAGAGTTTATTAGCATTACGCTACCGGAGCAAAAAGCAAAAACAAATTAAGATGTTTAACAGCTGAAATCTGAAACAAAATCGTGTTTAATGCTGAAAATCTTGTTAACATATTTTCAGGCTTCCCTGTCCCCAGATATTAAACCTCAGAGTGTGTCTGCCAGCATCTTTTCCCTGCCGGTGGGAGCACGGCCCGCAAGATGCGGAGCACGGGGGCCAGGCACCACAGCCTCCCCCTGTGCTCGCCCTCTACTCGGGGGGCAGCCTGGAGGCTTGGCACCCTGGCAGCCTCCCAAGGCACGAGGATGGCTCCGAGGAAGCACCGAAGGAGCACATCTGAATGCCCCATGTGTCCATGAGCACGGCATCGCCAACTGGAGGCCCAGCCCGAGGTTCGCACATGTTGGAGGTTTTAATGGGAGGGGTGACATGAACTCCCAAACTGGTTTTTCGTTCCCATTGGCTCCCACAATGAAAGAGCCATTAAAAGGGTTTTAGTGATCTTCCGAGGCTCTGCTTCCAGCAGAAAATTGGCTCCTTCTCCTTGGACACAAGACCAATTTTTAATTGAATTTCAAGAGATGATGGATGTTGTACTTTATTCCAAGTCTATATGCTAAATTAACAAGGCTGTCTGCTTAGTTTCCTCTTTTGAAACCGCATTGAGATGAGTTTCTGCTAATTCTCTTACACAGGGCATTAGACATGTGAACCAAGTTCTTATTCAAGAGTTGAAACCGGCATTTTTGCCAAGGTTATTACTTTGGATAATAAATTGGTGCTGGGAGGCAGCGACAATAATTTGCTTTCTGAAAAAGACTTCCCAGTTGAATTTTTTTCAAACAAATCAGTAAAAATAAAACTAAGCCTATCATAAATTTTCACCAAAGTATTTTAAAATTCTTAATTAACACTGAAGATGTCTGTCTTAAGGGAGGGACCATTCCAATAATTCTGCTCATTTACAGTTTGTTTCCGCTGTGCTGTCCTTCCACTCGCTTCCCAGATGACAGAAAGAACCTAAGAAGCACACTAGGTTGCAGGGTATATTTAGCCTGATTTAAGTTTATTTATCCAGTTTTTTACCTGTTAACAAACAACACTGACAAGCTAAATATTTGTTATTATGAAACCTAGAAAAAGTAGCATAAAAGTTGTTTTTGTTTGTTTGTTTGTTTGTTTTTCCTAACTCTGGCCACTGCAGCAATATTTGCACAGTGTTGTGAATGGGGAAGTTGCCTCGCAGAGGTGAAGCCATTGATAAAACCATTTTCACATGAAATTTGGGGCTTAACATAGAAACTCTTAAAGCGAAATTCTGACCAACTAGGCCAAAGCCGAGTATGAGCTTTACTAAGTGCATCTTCAGCTAGTAGGCAGAAAAGAGGGGACCCTTTTTCCAAGATAATGAGTAGTACTGCTGGAAGAGGAATGAGCCCATGGCCAGGAACGACTTTGCATGTATGTGTACTTAAAAGCAATCCTAAAGGGGCCCAGGATAGCAGTGGGCAAAGTCTTAGTGGTGTTCTTTTGGCAGAGGAGGCTAGTTGATGTTCCTACCTTGCAAGGAGTTTTTCAGTGTAATGGAACAAATTGGCCTTGTAGGCTCTTTCCTGCACTTCATCTGTCACAATTTTTCCACAGGTGGGAAAAACAAGCAACCAAACCAATAAATAAATAAAATAAATATATAAATAAAAATAAACCTACCACCAAACATGTAAATACAGCTATCAGTGCCTTCATCAAGTGATGGTTAAAAATGGAAGTGGCATTTATCAGCTAATAAAAGCAACACGCTCAAAGACCATGGCTCCTGTTGATTTTTCACCTTTTGTCACTACAATATTCCAGGCAGAATTTCAGGAGTGAATTTAGGGGGAGGCCCGACAAGACCCATTCCGGACTGTTCATTCTCTGACCCCATACCCCTACAATCTGCCCCAGGACGGGGATAGGAATGGGATGGGGTCGGTGACGGGGACGGAGATGGGGACGGGGATGGGGATGGGGAGTCTTTGGTCTCATCCCAGACAACACAAACTCAGGCTGCTGCTGTTTTATGTTTTTCCTCCTCCATGACTCAGGTCTGTCCGTACGCCACACGCTGCAGGAGCTGCTGTCATCTTGCAAGTGAAATCTAAGCAGTGCACAAGTGCAGGGAGGTCTGGGCAGTGTCTTTTTTGGGGGGAGATGAAGGTGGGGCTGGGTGCTTAATACACCTCTGAGGGTGCAGGGGGTGTCCAAGTGAAGCCCTGCTGCCTCTGACTGCAAGAGGAGATCCATCGGGTCGCTCCCATAGAAGAGCATTTTCACTCCTTAAATATCTGAGTAATTTAAGCACAGGATTAGGAGAATAATGCAAAATTTAACATAATAGAATAATATCCTTCCTACAGGTGACACAGTGCGGAAAAGCAGGTTGAGGTCTTTAGCTAGATGTGATTATGCTTCCAGATGGTAGTCTGTTAAATAAAATTGTAATAAAATGACAATTTTGTCTCACAGCCCAGTATCCCAAATATACATGTACATGTATTTCAGCCCCAGCCTGCATCAGACACCAGCTTGACCCCAGCCCACCCTCGCACAGAAGCTACCAGAGATTTTCTTTTCCTCGTTGTCAGTATTTGGTGCTACACCGGAATGACTCAGGGCCCGCTTTAATTATGGCTGCAGCCCAACTGTCCTGTAGAGCATGTCATGAGATCCTGGTACAAGTTAATGGCTTATCTGCATTGTGTAATTGTTCAAATCTTCTTTTCCATCAGTTCTACATCAGTGCCATCTCTTTCATTTGAGTGGTGTGCTGGTGGGACAGCTACCCAGCCCAGGACTTCTGTTACAAAAAAAAAATAATAATAAATTACACTGTGACAATAAAATAAGTTTGAAGCCATTTCTTTAGAACATCAGCTTGGTGTGGCTTTTGAAATATGGTGTTCTCATGGAGCCATGCTGACCAGGAGTATCTGATACTTGTTTAAAGTTGGTGCTTGTCTGACTCTGTACCACCAGTGGTGATGGGATTTGTGCCTCCTGACACAAGTTATATAGTTAATATAAGTTAATATAAGTTAATATAAGTATATATAAGTTAATAACAAACACAAGTTATTTCTCAGATCTCTTGCAGACAGCCACGGAAAGTAAGCAATAATTTTAGTACCTGTGTTTGTTAGCCATCAGTGTAGTTAATATTGAGTTTGTTAAACTCACACATTGCAGTGTAATGATGCTGGACAGACAAACAGAAGCACCCCTGCCCAAAGCAAGTTTTTCTTTCCCAGTCCCTTGGAGCACAAGGTGTTGGCCCTGCCTGTGTCAGCATCGATGGCTCAGTTGTTTTGGGAGGTGTCATTGCAACTCCCAAAGCCATGTGGCAGCTTGGTGCCAGGCTGCAAACAGCACTGGGCATCACCTGGAGCCTCACAGACATTTCTAGGTGCGAACCGCAGGGTTGCTGAGAGATGGAGCAGGATAAATCACATTTCTAGTGTTTCTTCAGTATAAACTGAGTGTCTCCCACGCTATGGTTTTGCTCTCAAAAGTTGTATGCTACTTAAATCACACTGAAACCAGCAGTAGATGAATCTTCTTGGTCATTGCAGGTCCAGGAAATATGATCTCTCTATATATAATATCTATATATATATATACACACATACACACAGACACACACACATGTATATATATATATATATATATGTATGTATGTATATATATATACTCCTCTTTTATTTCCATAGCCCTGTCTGCAGAAGAAGACCGTTCAACTGCGCCAACAATTTTCATGTAGAGGAGCTGAGAGTAAAAGAGCAGTGACCTCAGCACTGGCAGAGAATTAACTATATAATCTAATAGGGTTTCTTTTTCCATTTCTAAATAATGGGATTCTATTAGACCAAACCATAGTCTCGTCCTAATGATAATTTATTGCATAGCATATCTGAATTTTGCCTTTTATAAATCATTGGGAATTACAATACACAGTTATATAATTGAATCATCTCTTGTATCGTTAATATTTTTCATTGCTTCGAGAAACCCCTTTTTGTTCAGAACCCACATGTAACTGTGTTTGGAAATTGCAAGTTTTTCAATGTGCTAATTTTTAAAGTGATTAAGGATTTTCATTTGTATTACTTTTAAGTGTATTTGTAAAAAATGCCTTAGAAGTAAAATACTTCAAAATTATTTTAAGCTTATGAGGTTTTGTACAAAAGATTCTGGACAATTTTAGAGACAAATCTGGTCATAAATTTATGTTTATATCCCAAAGTCTCAGAAAAAGTTGGATTTCATGATCCTTGGAAGAAAATAAATTGGGATAATTAATTCCCACATTGACATTTAAATGTATTAGTGGTATGCACCAGTGAAAGTATTGATCAATGGAAGTAATCAGTAATAACAGGAAAAATGAATCAGTTTTGCAGACACGAGTACTTGACTTCAGCTGTGCAATGCACTTAGTCCAGGGCTGAAAGCACTTCAAAGGGCGTGAAGGTAGCCAGGACTATTGTCCACCCAGAAAGACAAAGAAGAAAGGTAAATGAAGCAAATTTGGGAGGTCATGGTCCCATTTGCTGTTAGAATATGGGAACAAAGCCTAAAATTTGTGATCTGCAGTTTGTGAACTTATTTCTGGAATTGAGCAACAATGGATGGTTTAGAAGAACACACAAGAAATCTTTCAGGAGGAGTCTTTGTTAAAGGTCTCATCTTTAGGAAGCAGAGATTGGCTTAAACCCAGAAACTGGTGGTTTTATATCACTTTCAGAAGCTTTTATTAAACCAGACTGTACTGGCTGGATACTCTTATTTAGTAGTTCAGTGTTTTTTAGAATTTAGCTAAAAATTTTACTTTAGCAAAATCTCATGGCCATGGGTCTCAGTCTGATTGTCTAGGTGCTGATGTACCTCCTTTAACCAATGCTAAACTTGCTCCATAGTAAGGCAGGAATCAAATGATGGCACTGTTGTGTGTTATCCTTTTAGATTTTTACCCCTGTAATATAATCAAGTAGTGGTGCTTGGAAGAATGTATCTTATTCTCAATTGCACAACACTGATAAAAGCCATCTCTGTAGGAAGAAAGAGTTGTGCAGGAAGGACAGGAGTTTACTTTCCCTGTTAGCATCAATGTTACCAGCTGGTCCTTGGGAACTCTATCACTCAGAGCTGCACTGGTGTACCCAGAACAAAGAGGCATGCTACATGTGGTTTTATTTGTGTAAATATGTCAGTGAATAAAGATAAACTTTTTAAGATAAACCTGACTCAACATCATTGATCTAGCTACTGCTAGGTAGCTGGCTACAAGCTGGCCATGGGTATCTTCAGCACCGATGTTGGCGGAGTGAAACATTCACTGAAAGGTGAGATTAAACAGGTAAAAAACAAGAATCCCTAACCTAGCATCTCCAGTCAGGTCAGTATTTTGGCATTCACATAAATGTAATCTTGTACACTACAGCACACTCCCTTGCTAACACAAGTAACTTTTCCTCCTATCTAGAATGGCATGCGCCCTTGATCGTCCTTGCCACCTTTCTGTGAATCCCACCAGACTGGGCAGGTAAGACCAACCTGCACCTTGTGACAGTCTGTAGAGCATGTACATGTAAGCATACATTGTATTTAACTGCATTAACACTGCCTCGGTAAACTGCAGTGAGAATTAAAGCTTCCCCAGTGCAGCGGCTCTCAAGGTGCTGAGTATTCACCTCATAACATTTGGGCTTTGCTCCCTGGGTAGATTTTCTCCTTAGGGGAAATTGATGTGTTGATTTGTTTTCTGTAAACATCTTTCTGTTAAATGATATGGAAGTTAAGGCTGACAAAGGCCCTGTTCACAGCTTATGCCCATTGTCAGAGGCCTTAGTGATGATGTTAGATTTCAGACCTCTGGAAAGGCATAGCTCCTCTCATACGTCCCAGGGCTACCCTGAATTTTTATCTAATGTTGTTGATAGACTTTCTACATTTGAGCTTCGTCCTCTGAGCCACTTGAAACAGCAGGAAGTGTCTGCATTTCCCTTCTGCCTCTACTCCAGAAAGGATTAGGACAACGCATTGCCTGGAACTGCACAACCATGTGAAATGACGTTCCTGTCCATGTTCAGAAACTTTAATTTCCTGCTGATGTGATCATCATGAGAAGGATTAGCCCAAAAGCTGATTTCCTCCTTCCACAGGAAATGTCCCGTCTGAAAAAAGGGAGCTTTATTTCACACCAAAATTTCTTGAGCTGTTTCTGGATGAGCCCCCCATGTGGCGAGAAGATGGGCTTCCTCTCAAATGGCCTGGCCTTGGCCTACCTCGTGAGCTCTTGTGCAAAGCACAAAGAGCAAAGCTGGTTTTCTAAGATGGAGACACATTTTAGTAGCACTCCAAATGGAGCCATCAGTTCGTTCCCCAACAGCTCTCAGGTGCCAACATGTGAAGGACCAAATAAAACCAATGACAAAAGCAGCAGGCTTCAGATCCCATTGCAGTATGGCCTCTGTATTGCTGCTCTGCCTTACAGATGGTGAGGGTGGTCTATAGAGTAATGTTTGACTCTTTGAAATCAAAAAGTTGATAACAGTTTGGTAGCTTTATTAAGAAGGTGATGATATGTAAAGATTAAACCATTTAGACACACTCATTTCTCGGTGAAAAATATTTTATATTACTTGTAGTTTTCCTACATGCTAGCTATGTATTCCTTACTAATAAAATTCATTTTTGCATTGTCATGTAAATACCCATCCATCTCAGAGATTCATATTGTAAACAAGTTTTTGTTTGTGTATGGGAGAGAAGAAAGAGATAGTGCAGGAGCTGCCCCAGAGCCAAATTCAGCATTAGGCCCAAATTCCAGTCACGGCATTGAAAAGAGCAGACAAAAAAACGGCGCAGTTGCTACAAACACTGCTGTGTTGAAGTTTGTAATACTAGCAATGTGAATTTACCTTTGAACTCCTCAAGAGTTCATGTTCATGTCAGATTGATGTTGAATTCTAAAAGAAATTACTCTTTATTTTAATAACATGAGTCAAAACGCCAGTGATACACCTTACCCTCATTTCTTCACTGAAGCATCCCTGGGCTTGCCAGGTCCTCCTGCCCAGAGCTCCTTGCCTTGCGAGCGCTGTCTGTCAGTGTCAGGGACCAGCTTTGACTCTCACTGGCACCGCTGGTCAGCAGCCATTTGGTGTCTTCTTCTGGCCTGGGACCCCTCTGGGTGCCCCGTGACCCTCCTAGACTCCGTGCTTGGGAAGGTCAGCAGCAACGCTGCAGATTACTTAGTTAATTAATACTCCTTTTCAAACAGGCTGGAGCAACAAGCTTCATGTGTTTTCAAACCACCCATTTCTACCTGACTGAATAATTGCTAAGGTTTATGAATTTATTGGCACGCTGGTTCTTGCGACAGGTCCATCCTGTATGGTCTGGGGCATCCTGTGGTCCCCTGCACTGCTGGGGGGTGACCAGAACAGGGAAAGAAGTGACTGGGGAAAGGACTGATGGTCAGAGGGGAAAGAATTTATGGTCAGAGGGAAAAGTATTTAGGGTCAGAAGGGAAAGGATTTAGGGTTGGAGGGAATACGTGGCTGGACAGAAGGTTGCAGCATGCCAAAAGGACCAAGGAGAAGTTCAGATACATGAATGGGGAATCATGGTCAGTAATAGAGAGGTGATCTTAGTGCTGTATGACCCATTACTGAGAGAGACCCTGCAGCATTTGGGGCTGTCTGGATGTCCTTTCTGCAAAGTGTCATCACCAACAGGCTTCAGCTCTGGAAAAGATTTTAGAAGTTTGAGCCCTGAGGAGTATGGGAGGTTTTAAGGCCACAGCCTACTTAATTTATCCAGAGGAAGATAGATTAGAATGCAAATCAGTTTACATTGTAGTGAAATTAGGAGAGAGAAAGGTCTCCAGCCTAGCAGACACATAGCTAGATCCAATGCTGGGAATCTGAAGCCCTCATATTAGAAGCAAACCCCAGGTCTTAGCAGACAAAGTAATGAACTGATGGGAAGAAAACACCCAGACACGTAGCAGTGTGTTGTCATCTCCTCCCTTTATCAATCACAGTGCATGTTGTAACGTGGAAGCTTTGCACCACAAGGCCCAAACAGCTGTAGTATCTTTGGATGCCCCTTGGCTGGCTGGGGTGCCAGAGGAGCGGGTCTCGCTGTCCCTAAAAGCACAAGGGTCAGCTTGGCCGTGCCCCGCAGGTGAATCGGGCAGGGGGAACTTGCCACTGACCGCCACTGCTGCTGTGCTGCCGGCTGGAGACGGCTCATTCCTAAAGACAGCTTGCCTTGAGCAGAGATGTTCTTAAATCCTTCTCTGGTGTTTGGGAGAACAGGTGGACTGGTAAAAGCGAGCCACGCGATAACACAACTTGCATTCAATAATTGCATACAGGGTGCCTATTTGTTTTTCCCTCTGGAAAACTGACCATATGGTTTATTGCAGCATTTTAAAACTGCTTATTGAAGGATTTTCTTTAGTGAACCAGCACTTGCCGGGCTTTGCTGGCTCTTTTCTCTGTGCCCTTGGCTGCAGACCCCTCTCCAGACACTCCAGCACTGCAGGGAACGCTGCTGCCGTTTTGCTCCACAGCCTGCCCCCCAAGCCAGCCTTTTATTTTTCCGCCCCCGTCGACTCTGCCAGAGTCAGACAGAGTTCATCGGCCCCGCCGTCACTCCACAGTGGCCCTGGGCGGCAAGGGGGTGGCACCAGGGCTGCCCCGAGCCCCTCGGGGGGCCCCGGCCCGGCCGCGCCGTCGGGGCTGGCGCTGCCCCCGCCGCCCGCCAGGCCCTGTCCCCAAAATGCTGCGGGCGTTTAAAGCAAAATTCACCCCCGTTACTCCAGGAGTGGTCTACCCGCGGACAAAGCAGACCCGTGCTTCATTCCCCGTTTTTATCGTAACAGGTTGAGCTTAATTCCGGCCCTTTCTGACCGTCAGGGTTGCTACAAAAGCTCCGACCCCATGCACCTTCCTCCCCAACCACCACCGGGCCGTGGCCTCCCCGACGTGAAGGCTGGTGACAAATATCGCTGCAGACCCCCTCCTCCTTTAGATGACCCCGTCCCGAGCCTGCGACTTTCACCTTCAGTCTCTGCCGAAATAAAAACATGCCCTCCCCCCCCCCGCCCCAGCACCTCCCAAACAACCCCCTGAAAAAAAGCGGGAAGAGCTGGGGTGAGCTATATTTGCTTTTGGTTTTTATTATCAACAATCAATTAATGGTACACTCTTGGAAAACTATATGCACATGTAGAAATATTTCCCCTTTTAAATAGAAGCATTCATCTTAACCACATTATAAATAAATCTGAAAATCCTGAACATAATTTATGACGATTATGCTCACAAACATATTCCAACAGGTAGGGAAAAAAAATAAAAATAAAAAAGGGAAAAAATAAAAAAAAAAGAAGAATGAGACGACATGCAACTGATAACAAAAATATATATCATTGCCTGAACCTGGTCTCTCTAAACGCAAAGGGAATGGAACCCGTGAGAACCTTATTTCTCCATAAAGACACGCCATAGAGACTACGAGAAGGGAAAACATTATTTATACGGTCAACTAGACAAGTCTGTACTGATATTAACACTATACAGCTGAGTCACAGAACACAGTCGTAGAAAGACACAGAAAAAGAGAAAGCATACCTGCCGACATTCAACTAATAGCTAGAGTTTGTGCCTCTTCAAATAAAATTAGAAAACCCTAACGGAGGTGCCTAAAAACTGCGTGGACCGTGGAATAAGAATAATTAAGAATAATTAATAATTAATAATAAATACAAGCCGTCCGCCGAGGGGGCCGGGGGCCGGCAGCGGAGAGACCCAAACCCAGCCGAGGGCCGGCGGAGCCAGAACCGCCCCGTCGGGGGGCGGCGGGGGGGCGGGAGGGGGGACAAGACACTTGCCCGCTCGGGCTGGCGGCGGGAAGGAGGTTCGTAAAAAGAAAACGAGGAGAAACAAAGCGAAACACCGGCGGGAGGCCTGCCGGGGAGCCCCCCCCCCCAAGCCCCGTCCGCCCCGTCGGGGCCCGCGGAGGCGCTGCGGGGCCGGGCCGGGCCGGGCCGAGGGGGCGGCCCCGGGGGGACTCGCGGGGGGTCCCTGCGCCGCGGGGCCGGGTCCCGGTCCCCGCTCAGAGCCGCGGGCGGGCGGCGGGTGCCGAGGGCCGTGGGCCGGCGCTCAGAACATGCCGCTCTTGACGAGGCTGCCTTTGGTGCCGCCGGGCCGCTGCAGCGAGGAGAGCACGCTGGCGAAGGGGCCGCCTAACGAGTCGGGGATGGAGGTGATGGGCCCGGGCCCCGGGGCCCAGCCCTGCCCCGGCCCCGCCGCCGCCAGCCCGCCGGGTCCCGCCGCCCCCTTGCCCGGTTCCCCCCCCGGGCCGCCAGGCCCCGCCGCTCCCTGCCCGCCCGCCGGGCTGGGGCCGCCGCCGCCGCCGCCTCCGCCGCAGCTGGGCGCGGGGTTGGGGTTGGGCCCGGGGCCGCCGGTGCTGTCGGGGTCGGTGCTCTTGGCCTCCTTGCTCTCGTCGTCGCGGGAGGCGTCCGACTTCTTGCCGGCCGCGCCGTTCTTGGCCGCCGCCGCTGCCGCCGCCGCCGCCCGCTCCTGCTTGCGGAACTTGGCCCGGCGGTTCTGGAACCACACCTGGGGGGGGCAGCGGGCGGGGAGAGGGCAGCGAGGGGGCCGGGAGAGGGGGAGCAGCCCCGTAGCCCCCGAAGGCAGCGCCCCGCCGCCGCCCCCCGGCCCCCGACGGCGCCCGCAAGGCGCCCCGACGGCGCTGCGGGCGGGCGGGAGGCACGGGGGGAGCCGCGGGACGGCCCCGCCGCCCTCCGCCCGCAGCTCGGGGGGAGCCCTCGGTACCCGGGGGGACCCCTCGGTGCCTGGGGGACCCCTCGGTGCCCGCGGGGGGCCCTCGGTGCCCGTCGGAGCGCCCGGTGCCCGTCAGTGCCCGTCGGAGCGGCGCCCCCTCGTCCCCCAGCCGCACGTACCTGCACCCGCGCCTCGGTGAGGTCGATTTTGAGCGCCAGCTCCTCCCGGGTGTAAATGTCGGGGTAATGAGTCTCTGCGAACACCCGCTCCAGTTCCTTGAGCTGGGCGCTGGTGAACGTGGTCCTGATCCGCCGCTGTTTCCTCTTCTCGTTTAAACCGCCGTGGTCGGTGAAGAGTTTGTAAGGAACTGAAGAAGGAAAAGAGGGAAGGAGGAGGAGAAGAAAAAGCTGTGAAT